>NC_082650.1:15894114-18394114 GCF_028023285.1 Balaenoptera ricei | reverse complement strand
GAGAGCCAGGCCGAAGCACCAGCCTCTCCCGCCGCCCACAGTGCCCAGCTGCAGCGAGGAGGGGGTGCACGCAGCGCCGGCTGAAAACGGGCGGTCCCCGCATCGCGCCCACCCGCCGAGCCAAGGCGCCGCGGCCGGGCGCCGAGCGGTCGTCCCTGGGAGAAGCCAGAACGCCGGGCTCCGGCCTGCGCGCGGGCTCCGAGCAAAGGGGGATCCAACGCGGATCGGGAAAGGAGAAGGGAAAGTTGACCTCACAGCCTCGCCCAGCCTGGGGAAGTGCCCGTGGGCGGCCGGCGAGCGCGCAGGCTGCAGCCAGAGAGGTTCGGGAAGAAGTGAGCGCAGAGATTTCCACGAGCTAGAGAAAGCGGATTAAAAAGAAATGTGAAAAGCAATCCAAGGCATCCGCAGGAGCCCGGCGGTTTAGAAGACACCCCGTCCCCGCTAGGAGGACGACAGTGACTCGCACTCGCGAAGACGAGGCGCTCCTGGGCGGCCGCGCATCTGCGCCGAGGAGCTGCCTCCGCAGCGTGGGGCGCGCGTTCAGACGCCAACGGCGGCGGCCAGAAACTGAGATGCGGCGCGCAGCCCCAGGACGGTCCGGGCTGCGGAAAGTCCTGGGCGGCGCGACGCGCCGCTGACCCCGCGCGGGTCCGAGGGGTGTGCCCGGGCCCCGCCCGCCTCCGCCCCCTCGCGCGCCCGCCGCGCGCCCCTCCCCGCGGCGCCGGCGGCGGCAGCGGAGAATCTAGGGGCGGCGCGGAGCGGCTCCCCGAGCCATCAGTGCCTGCGAGCTCGAGGCTGCTTGGGGAATTCACTTTGCCGCTTTGCCACTTCTCGCTCTTCAGGCTTCTGATGGCTTTCTACCTCCGGCCCTATCCCTTTCTTTAAAAGGAAAACTTCACTGAGATTTTTCTTTCCCCTTGGAGGAGAGGATTAAAAGTTCTCAGAACTGGTGCCGCCCGTGCCGCTCGGGCGCTGGGACGCCGTTTGCCGGCGGGGGTTCCAGTCCCACCATGTGCACCAACATAGTTTACGAGTGGCTGAAAGCGCTGCAGCTCCTGCAGTACGCGGAGTCCTTCGTGGATAACGGCTACGATGACCTGGAGGTGTGCAAGCAGATCGGGGACCCGGACCTGGACGCCATCGGGGTGCTGGCGCCCGCGCACCGGCGCCGCATCCTGGAGGCCGTGCGCCGGCTGCGGGAGCAGGACGCCGCCGCCGCCGGCCTCTACTTCACGCTGGAGCCGCAGCCACCGCCCGCGCCACCCGGGCCGCCCGCGGTCGCCGTCCCCACTCGCCGCCGGGGGGAGCCTTGCGGCGGCCAGGCCCAGGGCCCCCGCGGAGACCCCCGCAGCCAGACGACCGCCCCTCGCGGCAGGGAGCTGGTGAGCTACCCGAAACTGAAGCTGAAGATCATGATCAGGGATAAGCTCGTCCGCGACGGCATCCACCTGAGCAAGCCCCCGTACTCCCGCAAGGTAAGGAGGCGGCGTGGGCGCGCGGCGGGAGGGACGCGGCCCGGCCGCTCCTGCCCAGGCTTGGCAGCCCACTTTTCCCAGGAAACGACGGGAGACGAGGAGGCTCTGGGTATTTGGGATTCTCTTCTGGGTTCTTTCTGTGTTCGCTCTTCTATTCCTTGCTTCCAGGTGTCACCAACGGTTGATAAGACAGGATCCCTCACCCAGGTGTTACTTCTAAACTAGGGCCAAGTGTCCGCGTAGTCTCGGTCAGGAGCTGGGCGCGCGGTGCTTCTACAGGAGCACAGGACAGGTCATGATACCCTCCGTGGTAGTGTTTGGGTCTGAAGGTAGCAGAAGACTGGTTAAAACCCACATTGTTCTCGACCTTTCTTTTTCTCACCTTTTTGTGAAGCTCCCAAGGGAAATTGGCCGACTCTTTTCTTCAAAGAGTGAGAAATGATGCCCTGTTGCTCTCAATTCCAGAAAGTCGAATCCCAGCTGCAAATTTGAAAAGTGAACGACTGACATGAGCAGTCTAGGAGAGAAGTTAACAAAACACAAGTCAGTCCGCTTGGGATAAGTTCGTTCAGCTTAAGTATAGGGAGGTAATGGGTGCTAAGGACATTGGTGGTAATGGGGTCACGAGGGCGTGCTGCCGAGTTCTGTGCTGGGTCACCGGTTTGGTTGATTGTTAATCCAGATGAGATGAAGCAGGTACAGCTGTGACTTCTAGAAAGCCTGAGTGGATTCGCATGTAGGAAAGGAGGGCACAACAGAAGGAAGTGAGATTTTCCGTCACCAGTGAGGACTTCCCTGGGGAGAAGCTGGGAAAGTATGGCAGCTGATCTGTGAGGAAGGCTGAACTGTGGATTTGGGCTTTTAATAATTAACTACAGAAAGTCTTAATTTCTTACAAGAGCTCAGCCACCAGCTGAGTCTGTTCAGTTCAGGCTTCTGCAGCCATCCAGGTAGAGGGTCCTGACTTGAAAGGGAGAAGTAAACAGTACATGTAATCCTCAAGCTTGCCTGGAGTTGCCCAGGAAAAGGAGCACCTCAGCGGGAAAGTCAAGACATAGAGAGAAGCCCAGCGGAAAATGACGGCAAGCATGCTGTAGCTGGAGGGGAGTAGACACAGCACCGCAGCAGAGACGTGCGGATAATCCAAATGTTGTGTGCGGATAATCCAAATGTGTGCTTGTCTAGGACACTTGCGTTGCTTTATAGTCTTAAGTTAGGGTCATAATGTCTGGATTTAAGGAAGTTCAAGAGAAAACTTTGTAAAAAGTAGATAAAAATATCTAGGGTAGATGAGAATAGAAGGTTTAATATTATCCATATGTTATCTTGTAAGACAGGCAACTGAGATAACCTGCTTAAGAGTATAAATTTGTTTTATAAGAACTATATAAAGAGGGCAAGTCCGGAGGACAGTTTGCCTCAAATTAAACACATGTTCCAATTACCCACTCTGACTGTGTTTCTGATATGTGCCCCAAACAGGGCGATGAAGGGGAGAACACAGTTTTCCCAGGCAGGTAGAGGTGGAGATATGTGTAGTGTGTATATAATGACTCTGACCATCACTGTAAAATAAAGGCTCGTTTCTGGAGATGGCACGTCAAAGGAGTTCAAGGCCAGTCAGACTTTTGTGATTACATCCCGGGAAGTGAGGCGGGCTTAGGCTGAGAGAGTGTGAGCTCCTGGGCACATGGTGAGGGCAGAGGTCAAGTCCTGGCCAGAAAGGGATGCCAAGAACAAGTTAATATCACTAGGGCTTGCTTCTTCTTCAGGAGAAGAGCTGGGTACAGGGCTGGGAGGGCAGAGGAGAGTGTGGGCTGCAGGTGGGGATGATGTAACACATTTTGATTCTGATGCTTAAAAAGACAGGCCTCGATATCAAACTCAGAAGCTGTAAAGGATAAGTGGAAGAGGATTCTAAGGACATGAATAGTCTGGGCATTGGCTTTGGACTGTGCATTCCTGCCTAGATCAGTGTGTGAGATGGTAGTGCATGTGAGTAAGTGCAATTTATCAAAGAAAATTTCGACTTACATTGTAGTACTATTTACTTTTGTAAATAATAATTTATGTCAACTTCTATATAAATCCCATAACAATAATGTTTGATAGTAAAAATATACCCTCATTTACTTTCTATACATATGTAATTTGTCGAACTGATGAAGAATAAAATGGGGCCAGAAGTGTTTTTGTACCTCCTTCATTGATGCTCCAGGTGGGGATCAAAAAAATGGAGCTGACGAATTTAAGTGTAAAAAAAATTCTGTCACTTCATATATTTGTTACAAGAAAAACACACACTGAAATAGAAACTAAAATACAATTAATGTACCCCAAACTGAGCATGCACGTGTGTAGTGCCAAATCATGTTGGTTTTTCTGAATTTGTTGTTTACGTGTGCATTGCTTCTTAAATTTTGGATTTTAAATGATCTAAGACGTTGTTTTCTGCAACAGTGTTAGGACTCTTTTTTTTAAAATAAATTTATTTATTTATTTTTGGCTGAGTTGGGTCTTTGTTGCTGAGCTCGGGCTTTTTCTAGTTGCTGCGAGCGGGGGCTGCCCTTCATTGCGGTGCGCGGGCTTCTTATTGTGGTGGCTTCTTTTGTTGCGGAGCACAGGCTCTAGGCCCACGAGCTTAAGTAGTTGTGGCACGCAGGCTCAGTAGTTGTGCCTTACGGGCTCTAGAGCACAGGCTCAGTAGTTGTGGCACACGGGCTTAGTTGCTCCGCGGCATGTGGGGTCTTCCCAGACCAGGGCTTGAACCCGTGTCCCTTGCATTGGCAGGCGGATTCTTAACTGGGCCACCAGGGAAGCCCAGGACTCTCTTTAAAGTGTGATCCACTTTTTAATTTCTCCAGATTCCTTTGCTCTGTCATGATCAGAACACAGTGTTCATTCTGTGCATTTGGAATTCTGCTTGTTAGAGAGGCCTTACGTCTCCTTTATAGTCTGCATGGCTGATCCTTGTAATTTTTTTGTACTTTGGTGAGAATATTAGATGGTTTGAAAGCGGATTTTACGTAGGGTGATCAAGGCAGGAATAGTGAATCTTTACAGAGGAAAGTAAGTTGAGGAATTTTCCCAAGAATTACTTGAAAGGACTGCAGGATTGTGGTATTTGCCCCAGTAACAGTTAATGTTACCAGGAACTGTGCTGCAGTGCTGTGTTCATTGTCTTATCAACAGTTGCCACTTTCCTCTTTTAGGTGAGTTAAAATGTAAGAAAAGTAAGTTTTTCTTTGTACCGAGGCAATCCACTTTGGAAAACCAGGAGCTTGGAAAGAGCACTACTTGAAATCTAAAAACATTGGATGAATCCCTCTTCTGCCCTGTCCTTAGCTTCTCCGACTGCTATGATTTCTACCTTAATGAAGTGGGGATATGTTTTCACAAAGTAAGGATTAGGAAAAGCTTTGTGTACGTGTTCTCAATACTTTACCAAGCTTCTCTATGCTGAGGCTCTGCCAGGCTCCAGGTTACTATGATTGGCAGGATGCAGAAGCCCTGCCTTCAAAAACTTGGGATGGAGCGGGGAAGACATAAAATGGAATGAACAACAGTGATGAAGTGTAGTGATTGCTTCCAACCTAGTTTGCGGGGAGGGGGGACCATGGCAGACTTTCTAGAACTGGCCTTTGGTCTGAGAACTGAAGGATGGAGGGTCCTAAGGGAACAAGTGTTCTAGGTATAGAGAACAGTGTGTGCAAAGGGCCAGAAAGGGAAGAAGTGCAGCAGGGCACCGGGAATTTAAAGGAATTCAGTCTGGCTGGAGCATAGAATGCTTGGAAGAAGTGGCAAGACATGGCGAGACAGGCAGGGGCTGGTCCTGGATGGCCTTGGAGTAATATGTAGGAGTTGGAGTGTATCTCGAGAGGGGAGCTATTGATGGATCCTGACCAGAGATAGAGGAAAGGATTAGGACGAGGTTGCAGTGTCAGGAGAGATTTGCTGGCAGCCTGGACTGCGTGGCGACAGGCTGGGAGGTGCCACAGAGGTAACTGAGAGGTAGAATTGCCAGAACTGGGTGATTGTTTGGATGACAGGGATGAGAGGGGAGAGAGGTTGAGATGACGTGTAGATTCCTGATTTAGGATTGCGATGCCCTTTCCTGAGCAGGGGACCCAGGAGAAGAGCAAGTTTGGAAACAAAGATGTTACCTTCAGGTTTAAATATACTGAGTGTCTGATGCCGGAGGCGTATTTGAACATATTTGTCTAGTTGGCAGTTGGAAATACAGTTGTGGAGCAGAGGAGAGATGCTGGGACAAAAGATACAGATTTGGGAGTAGTCTGCACATTGAAGCCACAAATATGAGTGATCTGTAGAGGGAGAAGGGAGAAGGGACCAGGACAGCACCTTGGGGAACACCAGGATTTGGGAGATGGGCAGAGGACGAAGAACCTTCGAGGGAGGTGGAAAGGGTGAGTCAGTGGAAGCAGTGACGCTTTGGGGAGGAGGGACTGGTCAGGAGGTCAGAGACCGGTCAAGCAGGACAAGAACTAAATGTATCCATGCTATGGGAAGTAGCAGCCATGCCAGCAGGACCTCTGAAATAGCAGGTTCAAGTGAGGGACCAATGAGAGGACGTGGAAACAGGGAGCATAGACAACTTTTATTTTAAGATTTAATTTTTTTTAAAGAGCGGTTTTAGGTTTGCAGCAAAATTGAGAGGATGGTCCAGAGAGTTCCTATATACCCCTGCCCCACACATGCATAGTGTTCCTCACTCCCACCAGAGTGGTACATTTGTTACAATTGATGAACCTACCTTGATACATTATAACCACCTAAAGTTCATAGCTTACATTAGGGGGTCACTCTTGGTGGTGTGCATTCTTGACTTTGAACAAATGTATAACGAATGACATGTAGCCATCATTATGGTATCATGCAGAGTATATTCATTGCCCTAAAAATCCTCTGTGCTCTGCCCATTCATTCTTCTTTTCCCCCAACTCCTGGCAAGCAATGATTTTTTGCTCTCTCCACAGTATTGCCTTTTCTAGAACGTCACATATTCGGAAAGTCTACATAGTATATAACCTTTTCAGATTGGTTTCTTTCACTTGATGATAGGCATTTATGGTTCCTTTGTGTCTTTTCATGGCTTGATAGCTCATTTGTTTTTAGCGCTGAGTAATATTCCATTGTCTGGTTGTACTATAGGCAACTTTTTAATGAAGTCAGACTGAGAAGATAGAACTAAAGCTATAGCTGGAGGAAGAAGGGAGAATTTGAGTCAAGGGAAGAGTTTTGTGAATTTGTTTTTTTTTTTTTTAAGGATGAGAGAAGCTACAGCATGTCTAAGTGTGGGTGGGAGGGAGCCCGAGAGAGGGAGCGGGTGAAGATGTGGGAGAAGGCAGACCACCCAAGAGATCAAGGAGGTGGGAGGGAATTGTGTCCAGAGCACTGGAAGAAAAAGGGGGGCACACTTCCAGTGGGAGGGGATGCCTTCTCTATGACAGAGGGGCGGAGAGAAAGGGTGAATGAGGAGACTGGGAACTTTGTGGGGATGGCGTTGAAGAGCCCTCATTTCTCTGTCTGCTCACATGATACCAGTGAGGGGGGAGATAGAGAGATTAGAGGTTTATGGAGCGTATTGCGTTAATATACAAATACTAGGTATTATGCATCTGATGTTTATAGCTATGCCTAAATGTAAACATTATACAATAATGCTTGTAGGATGGATATAGCTAAACGTGAATAGAAAGTACCCTCACCATTCCTATGTTTGCGCTGCAGGTTACAAGCTATGTGTGACGTTGTATTGCGTCCTGTAAGTTTGGCAGTGCTTGTGCATGGGGGTTGTGGTAGATGTGGATTGTATGGGACTGTAAAAGTATCCTGTTTTCTAGCAGACTTGGAAAAGCGGAAGGCAGGCTCTAGGGTAGATGGTGGATGGGGAAGGTGTGTAGACTTCTTCACTGAAAAATATCTCCTTGCCACACACTACCAAGTAGAGCTGAGTTAATATAATGTTATTTAGCATTGCTGTAGGAGTGTTAAGCTTCATTCACGCCTCAGTGTGAATTTAATTACTGTAAGTAACAAGACTCTCATGGTAATAGGGTTATTCATGGATTTTGGGGAGAGATGGCTTGGGATGGAGGTGTTTGGAGAGACAGGTGGCATGAGGGCTTCTGTTTTGGGGGGCCAGGGTGAAGGATATAGAAAAAATATTTAGAAAGGAAAGAGAGAGGTTGGCAGAGAATATGCTTGTGTCCTTTGGAGTTGTGCCTTGGGTCCTGGCAGAAGCTGAAATGACAGTAAATATTCCTTCTCCCAAGAATTCCTCTGCCTTCATGGTGCTATCACTGTTTATTTTCAATTTATTGTTTAACTTATTCATGTAGTACCATGGGACACATGACAACTTTTGCAAACTTATTTTAGAAAATGACTCTTATAACCAAGTTTGTGGATATTAGCAGGCATTGAGCAAACAACATTTGCCAGATGGATAGCCTGGTCCCTGTTACCCCGTAGCTGTCCTTGCTTGGACATTTCAGCCACCATCATAGTGGTCATGTCTTGGCTGTGTACAGAAAAGCCTGTTGGCCCAGGTCTTACTCCTGATAATAGGGGGATTTGGTAATTAATCAGCAGTAAATTTTTAGTACAAGTGATACCCAGTCATTTCTGCAGGCCTGAGGATACAATAATGAAAATTATTTGTAAAAACTTCAAAAATTAGATTTTCAAAATTCGGTTGTAATGTTCAAAACTGTCACCTGGTAGTGAGAGATTGACATATATACTACTGATACTGTGTATAAAATAGATAACTAATGAGAACCTACTGCATAGCACAGGGAACTCTACTCAGTGCTCTGTGGTGATCTAAATGGGAAGGAAATCCAAAAAAGAGGGGATATATATACGTATAGCTGACTCACTTTGCTGTACAGTAGAAACTTAACACAACATTGTAAAGCAAATATACTGCAATGAAAATTTTTTTTAAAAAGGAAGATAAAAAAAGAGCAAAAAAAAGAGAGAGGTTAAGCAACCTGCCCAAGGTCATACAACTTGCCCAAGGTCACACTCTTAACTACTGTGGATGGGAAGAAAAATACAGCTATTCCTTCTTGGTACGTATTATTATTTTCATATTTTTATTAAAATTAAAAAGATCAAAAAAAAAGAGAAAGCTCTTTTCTCTGCACTGGCATCTCCAGTCTTAAAGAGGTCTCAATTGTGCTTATTCTTCCTTCCTCACTGTTCAATGAGAACAAGATGCTCGAGGCAGGGTTAGCAGTACTAAGGGTGGCCTCATGAACCTTGTCTGCCCTTAGGTAGTTGTCTAACGCATGCCATGAAAAATAAGAAAGAAATTTTGATAAAAAAGCACATTTTTTCAGATTATGTAAGTAATTAGATTCCAGTTCACCAGAAATATGTTCTGAAATGTATTTTCTTGAAGTAAGGTAAGTCAGATGACACGGACTCAACCAACGCTGGTGCTTGAAATTAACAAGGGATATCCTAAGGTATTTGGAAGAACATTGCCCATGGTGAGGGAAAGTACACCCAGGACCATGATCGGTATAACTTTTCAAGGTTATAGTCTGTGTAGAGCTAGAAACAGCATCGGGTCCTTAGCTATAACTAAGGCTTATTATACTATTGCTAGCACTTGAGTTAAAAAGTTTTTAACAGTTATTTTCTAAGATTTATGAAAAATGCTATTTCAGATCAACTGCTGATTTGGACTTGAGGACGCCTGGGAGGAGTAGGAAGGGAATCCTTGTTTTCAGTCAATATAAAAAGTATTAAGGGCAGATAATTGTGGATCATGCCAAAAGGCATTAAGCATACAATCCGTCTTACATAGAGACTAAGTGACATCTAATAGTTTAAAGAGATTTAATTACTGCTTCTAATTGAAATAAATGGTCTGATGAGCTCTTAAAACCTTACTGTTATGTTTCCATAAAGTTATAAATACAAACAAAATAAGACCTACTTCATTTGGAACATGTCCGAAAGGTGAGGAAAACAATCAGCATGTATTCTTTACCAAAATCATAATGAAAAGATTTTCGAAATTTTAAGATATTTTCCCTAGAGCATACCATAATTTTATAAGACTGGAAGTGTACCTGTTGTATTTGACACCCATATTTTTTTAACACCCTACCTCTATTTGACAAAACTATTTTAAGTAAAGTCATGGACTAATACACAGCAATTATTTTCTTGATTTCTTCTTTAGTTTTAAACAGTTAACAGTTAAAATAAGGAATATATTTCAGTTTTAAAGAATTCAAATTTAGTAAAAACATTTCGTCTATAAAATAGAATTTGCACTTAACCAAACTAACATATTGCACCTTGCAGTTTGTACTCTGTTTCACTGTTTTGAGTTTTCAACACATACAAAAACTCTTAAGTGGTCATAAGAATAATGGAATTGAACTAACTCAAGTTTCACGTTTTTCTGTTTTTTTACAAATCACGATGCTATCATTGTTTATTTTCAATCTACAGTTTAACTTATTCATGTAGTACCATGGGAGAGACATGACAACTTTTACAAACTTATTTTATTTATTTATTTTTAAGTTTTTTTTAAAAATTAATTAATTTATCTTTGGCTGTGTTAGGTCTTTGTTGCTGCACCTGGGCTTTGTTTAGTCGCAACGAGTGGGGGCTACTCTTTGTTGCGGTGTGTCGGCTTCTCATTGTGGTGGCTTCTCTTGTTGTGGAGCACGGGCTCTAGGCGCACGGGCTTCAGTAGTTGTGGCACGTGGGCTCAGTAGTTGTGGCTCGCGGGCTCTAGAGCGCAGGCTCAGTAGTTGTGGCACACGGGCGTAGTTGCTCCACGGCATGTGGTATCTTCCTGGACCAGGGATTGAACCCGTGTCCCCTGCATTGGCAGGCGGATTCTTAACCACTGCACCACCAGGGAAGTCCTACAAACTTATTTTAGAAAGGACTCTTATAACCAAGTTTGTGGGTTGGTGCCAACCATATAACCAGGAGTTCTGTGAATTAACTCCCAGGTAGAACACAGTGCCTATAAAAGGACAGGTAATAAAAGATGCTAATTAGAAGCAAATGTAAATGCCATTGAAACTCGACAGTAACTGTGACAGCTAGAAGTTAGGCCAACAAAAGGTTTTTTTCAGGGAGAAGTGTTTTATCACTGACATTGTTTAGAGTTTCTATACGTCTTGTTCATAATTTAAAATTTCATTTTGTTTTAAGGGCCCCTTCTTTGCCCGCCCTTTCTCTCTGCCCTTTCCTTGGAAGACATAAGGAAATATGATCTTTTTAGTTTAAGAAACGTTATTTCTTCTTTAAAATAATGCCAGTATTTATCTCAAAAGGTTGTAGTATGAATTAAACGGGATAATATTTATGAGGTTGTTTTGTAAATTCTAAAAGAACTTCACAAATTTGAAGTGTTCTTACTGATAGTGAATAAATCATTGTTTCTAATACAATTTTGAAAATATTTCTGATTGAAAAGTAAATATACTGAATTGAGAAAATTTGGAGAACACTGAAGCAGACTGAGAAGAAATTTAAAACGGTCTGTTTTACAGTTTCTAACACTACAGTGTATTTCTTTAAAAATCACCTATGAATTAGAATTTCTGTCTTGTACACATGCATAAATCTGGTATTGGATAAGAGTAAGGATACGGCTAGTCCTATGTTGGCAGATATCATTTGAAAAATGATTTTAATGCTAAGACATATTCCATCTTAGTTTAGCACCATAATTAATTTAACCATTTTCTTATTGGGTTGAAACCTCACCCATGTTATTATTGATTATTTTAATTTCTTCATAATTTGAAAATGTCATGTTTGAGAAATAGTATTTCATCATTCTTTGAATGACATTTCTTAGATTATTGATTTACATAATTTCATGTTTGTGGCTTTTATAATTATGTATTGCTTGTTCACTGTGCTTGCCTGTTTTTTCTGTTGGTCTTAGACCACTTCCAGTTGCTTGGCAAGAGCTCTTTATATATTAAGGAAAATAATCATTGTTGCATAGAGGTTGCAGAGATTTTTCAGAATGTGGTTTACGTTAGATTTTAATGATTTATTTTTGGATGTCCAAAATTTAAAAACTCTTATGTATTCCACCTTATCAATAATTTTAGTTGTTTCTTCCAGACTGGAGGAATATAGAGGGTACAGACTTAGATAGAATTGAAGTTACATTCTTTTTTACCATTTACTTGGACAAATTATTTAATATTTCTAAAACTAAGTTGCTTCATCTATAAAATGGGTATAATATTACCTACTTCTTAAGGGTGTTGAATCAGAGAGACAGTATATGAAAAGTGCCTCAAAGAATAACTGACAGTAATTCCTCAAAACATCTGGCTAATCTTTGTCGTATAATACAAAATCTTGTGATTATGAAGTTATTCTCAATATGAAGACCTATCTTAAATTATTAGTTCATGTCCTTATGATTATGTTGAGGCTAAATGTTCTTTCCATAATTTCAAAAAGCTCTTTAAATAACAACATACATAATTTGTTTGTCATAATAATTGAAAATATTTTACTCAATTTACCATCTGCCTTTTCGGTTTTCCTTTCTCTTTTTTTAAATTAATTTTTATTGGAGAATCGTTGCTTTATACTGTTGTGTTAGCCTCCACTGCACAACAAAATGAATCAGCCATACACATACAGATATCCCCTCCCTTTTGGACTTCCCTCCCATTTAGGTTACCACAGTGTATTAGGTAGAGTTCCCTGTGCTATACAGTATGTTCCCATCAGCTCTCTATTTTATACATAGTACCAATAATGTATATGTGTCAATCCTAGTCTCCCAATTCCTCCCACCCCACCCCTTTCCCCCTTAGTATCCATACATTTGTTCTCTATGTCTGTGTCTCTATTTCTGCTTTGCAAATAAGATCATCTATACCATTTTTCTAGATTCCACATATATGCTTTATTATATGATATTTGCTTTTCTCTTTCTGATTTACTTCACTGTGCATGACACTCTCTAGGTCCACCCACGTCTCTACAAATGACCCAATTTCATTCCTTTTTATGGCTGAGTAATACTCCATTGTATATATGTACCACATCTTTATCCATTCATCTGTGGATGGACATTTAGGTTGCTTCCATGTCCTGGCTATTGTAAATAGAGCTGCAGTGAACATTGTGGTACATGACTCTTTCTGAATTGTGGTTTTCTCTGGGTATATGCCGAGTAGTGGGATTGCTGGGCTGTATGGTAGTTCTATTTTTAGTTTTTTAAGGAACCTCCATACTGTTCTCCATAGTGGCTGTATCAATTTACATTCCTACCAACAGTGCAAGAGGATTCCCTTTTCTCCACACGCTCTCCAGCATTTATTGTTTGTAGATTTTTTGAGGATGGCCATTCTGACTGGTATGAGGTGATGCCTCATTGTAGTTTTGATTTGCATTTCTCTAATAATTAGTGATGTTGAGCATCTTTTCATGTGTTTTTTGGCCATCTGTATGTCTTCTTTGGAGAAATGTCTAAGTCTTCCGCCCATTTTTTGATTGGATTGTTTGTTTTTTAGGTATTGTGCTGTATGAGTTGTTTGTATATTTTGGAGATTAATTCTTTGTCAGTTGCTTCATTCGCAAATATTTTCTCCCATTCTGAGGGTTGTCTTTTCATCTCGTTTATGGTTTCCTTTGCTGTGCAAAAGCTTTTAAGTTTAATTAGGTCCCATTTGTTTATTTTTGTTTTTATTTCCATTTCTGTAGGAGGTGGGTCAAAAAGGATCTTGCTGTGATTAATGTCAAAGAGTGTTCTGCCTATGTTTTCCTCTAAGAATTTTATAGTGTCTGGCCTTACATTTAGGTCTTTAATCCATTTTGAGTTTATTTTTGTGTCTGGTGTTAGGGAGTGTTCTAATTTCATTCTTTTACATGTAGCTGCCCAGTTTTCCCAGCACCACTTATTGAAGAGACTGTCTTTTCTCCCTTGTATATTTTTGCCTCCTTTGTCATAGCCTAGGTGACCACAGGTGCGTGGGTTTATCTCTGGGCTTTCTATCCTGTACCACTGACCTATATTTCTGTTTTTGTGCCAGTACTATACTGTCTTGATTACTGTAGCTTTGTAGTATAGTATGAAGTCAGGGAGCCTGGTTCCTCCAGCTCTGTTTTTCTTTCTCAAGATTGCTTTGGGGACTTCCCTGGTGGCACAGTGGTTAAGAATCCACCTGCCAATGCAGGGGACACAGGTTCGATCCCTGGTCCGAGAAGGTCCCACATGCCGCGGAGCAACTAAGCCCGTGCGCCACAACTACTGAGCTTGTGCTCTAGAGCCTGTGAGCCACAACTACTGAGCCCACATGCCACAACTACTGAAGCCCGCACACCTAGAGCCTGTGCTGGGCAACAAGAGAAGGCACCATGATGAGAAGCCCGCGCACTGCAATGAAGAGTAGCCCCTGCTCGCCATAACTGGAGAAAGCCTGTGAGCAGTAATGAAGACCCAACGCAGCCATAAACAAATAATTTAATTTAAAAATTTAAACAACCTAACCTCACACCTAAAGCAACTAGAGAAAGAAGAACAAACAAAACCCAAAGTTAGTAGAAGGAAAGAAATCATAAAGATCGGAGCAGAAATAAATGAAATAGAAACAAAGAAAACAATAGCAAAGATCAATAAAACTAAAAGCTTGTTCTTTGAGAAGATAAACAAAATTGATAAACCTTTAGCCAGACTCATCAAGAAAAAAAAGGAGAGGACTCAAATCAATCAAAAAAAAAAGCAAAAAAAAAAGATTGCTTTGGCTATTCGGGGTCTTTTGTGTTTCCATACAAATTGTAAAATTTTTTGTTCTAGTTCTGTGAAAAATGCCATTGGTAATTTGATAGGGATCCTATTGAACCTTTTTTTTTAATGGAGAAGTATAATCAATCTATTTTTGTGATTACTTTTATTCTTATAATAAATCCTTTCTTTAGTCCAGGATCAGTTAATATTTACCTATATCTCCAATTAATTTATTTGGTTTTAGGTTTACATTTAACTCTAATTCATCCGAAATTTATTTTGGGACATGATATAAGATAGAGTTCTAATGTTATATGTAATCATACACAGGTGATAATTTTATCACCTACTTTACAGGAATTATAGCTTTTATTTCTGTGTTCTGGTCCTATTGCATTGGCTAGAATTTATGTAGCATTGTTAAATGATAGTGATAATTAGATGTTCTTGTCTTATTCCAAATTTTAATGGACATGCAACAAGTATTTTGTTATTATTCTGACATTGGCTCTCAGCTTAAGATACTCTTCATGATGTTGAAAAGCATCTTTGTTTTCCTAATTTTGTAGGCATTTTTATTGGGAATGGATATTTGATTCTATTAAATATCTTTGTAGCAACTTAAAAATAATTGAAAGTCTTTTTCTTCCTGGGCCTAATGTTGAGATGTATTGCATGAACAAATTTCCTAATATGAAACCATCCGTAAGTGTTCTCTTTTGAAGCAACCTGAGTGTGAGAGGAGGAATTTTGTGATCTTACTCCCAGATTATTGTGACATTCTTTTACATTACATAGCTTTTCTTTCATGAATGTGTTTGACATTTACCTTCAGTTTGGTAACTACTATGGCAGTTATTGTCATGATATTATTACAGTTGACTTCCTGCCAATAGCTTTTTGGAAGTTGCCGTCTCTGTCTAGACAAGCAAGAGAGGCAGTGACAGCAGTGAGACGTGGGGACCAGCCCCGCACCCTTCTTGCTCAAAAGACAACAGCCACATAGTCGTGGGTAACGATTTAATTTTCTGGTTTTGCAGACATTTTGTTTTTGAACCAGAGGGCAGAGACTCTGAGGGGGGTGAGGGGTTAACTTGAATCTTTATTGATTTTACTGTTTTCACAGCCAAAATGGGCTTTTTTCCCCCCTAAGTATAGTTCGGGAAATTGCTCCCAGATTCTAGAATTATATTCTTCTCCTTCATCCTCCCACTCTTCCACTCCCCCCACTCCCTTGTACTCCCCCATCAACTAGTCTGCTCCCTTCCTGCCCTCACCCTACCCAAGGCCTGTTGGTGGAAAATACAGATGGGGGCTGCTTGCCAGATGCCATGTTAAACTGAAAACCCTTATAAAAGAAATTGAAGTGGCGTTCATTTTAATTTGAATGTTTGGCTTTGCGTAGAAACAATAATCCAATTGTAACAAAGATGAAGTTGGAAAACTCTGTAAGAAATATTGTTATAACAAATCCTTGATTTACATTTAAACATCTGTTGACAGGTCAAAAAGAATTACTTTTTTAAAAGGTAGTTGAAGCAAGGATTAAAGATGGGGTACAGGAATGGTATGTTTCTGGAAGAAATACCTACCTCAGGTGCTGAATTCAGCTCAGTGTGTAGAAATGGATGCACCCAACGCTTCCCAAGCTGGCCATCAATCATGCAATAAATATATAGGCACTTTAAAGTAACCATATATCAACGCAGAATGGAACACTGCTGGATTAGGAGGTGCTCCTTTGGGAAACTCTTGATTGACAAAAGTAGTACTGCATTAAGTAGCAGCAATATTTTCATGGCCAGAAAGTAATAAAGCAATAGATAATCTTTATGAAGAGGAAAATATTTTACATAAAAAACCGTTGAGCAATTCTTAGGACTTGCTAACTACAGGATCCAGTTAAGGTGAAAAATAGCTCTACCTAAAGAAAAAAATGATAATTCAGTGAATTGTTAATTGCATCCAAGTTCAGTGCTCTAGTCACTGTCATTGATAAGGCCTCTAAAGAAAAGAGGGGATTCGTTGCTATCTGGGATTGCACGAACCCCCTGTATCTCTGGCTTGCACAGTAGGAGAAAAATTCAGGATATGCGTATTGCATCCATTATAGATTAGAGTGGAGCCAGAGGGTATGCAAAATAATTTACTCTTTTGAGACCTACTTCGTTATGGAGAGGTGGTGGAGAGTTGGAGTTAGGTTGGTGACGTTAACTTTGAGTTTTATTGTTGTGTCATTTTATTTTATTTATTTTTATTTTTGGCTGCACTGGGTCTTTGTTGCTGCGTGCGGGCTTTCTCTAGTTGCGGTGAGCAGCGGCTACTCTTCATTGCGGTGCGCGGGCTTCTCATTGCGGTGGCTTCTCTTGTTGCAGAGCACAGGCTCTAGGAGCGTGGGCTTCAGTAGTTGTGGCACGCGGGCTCAGTAGTTGTGGCGCACGGACTTAGTTGCTCTGCGGTATGTGGGATCTTCCCAGACCAGGGCTTGAACCTGTGTGCCCTGCATTGGCAGGCGGACTCTTAACCACTGCGCCACCAGGGAAGCCCCTTGCTGTGTCATTTTAAATCAGTTTTCACCGCCACTTCTTGGCACAGCAGTTTGGGCCATATGTTTATTCTGTTAATATGGTTCCTTGTATTGATATACTTACCTTGAAAATGGTGGTGAATTGAATCTTCTGATCGTTTATGAAAACATTGTGACAGTGACATGCTTGACCTGCTGAGGCATATTAGTCCTGCTCCCTGACAGGAAGCATGATCTTCTTTGTTATCCCCAAGATTGCTGTTTTGGGATGCACATGCTAAATTATATTACAAGTGATTTGTAGGGAAACGGGGAGAGGGATGGTGTTCTTTTGAAAGCAGGCAAATTGAAAAAGCAAGAGCTTCCTAGAGTAGGGAACTCACCCTGTAGTCTGAACACCTTTCACTGTGCTTTGATTTCATTCACTGTAAAATTTAGACTTATTCTTGATTCAACCTTATATGAATTATTTATGGATATGTCTGATTTTCCTCTTCACATCAGGGGAGGACTTCTCTTTTTCCTTGTACCACCTCCCTCGTGCAGGATAATAATAGTGATAACAGTCTATATTATTTGTTAAGAGTGCTTTATCACATTATTTCATTCAATCCTCATCACAGTCTCTGAGGAAGATGCTATTTTTGCTATCCTTGTTTTATAGGTGGGAAAAATGAGGCATAGTTGTGGGGTAGGGAGTGAATATGTCCTAAAGATTTTTACTTTATTTTTAAAATTTAATAGCATACTAATTAGTGTAAATTTCACAGACTTACGGTAGAATGAATCCGTATTTCGTGTTTGATTTAAGATAAGGAGAATTCCTTTATTCTTTCCACATGCATTACAAATACTGATTGGCAAAAGGAGACTGGAAAGAAAGTCATATATAAATTAAATCACACCAGTTTGGTGACAAAAGTCCCTGTTAATCTTGAGCATCCACTGATGAAGTGAGTAGCCATCATTAACTATGTATGATTGTTACTGTGGTACATACTCTGCAAAGCAAATATTGGTTTCCTTTGGTTCTGCTTTCCAGGAGTTTTTACTGAATTAATGTCTTTGCTAATAAATACATAACCTGTGATTTTAGTTTAAGATAAGTTCTTAAGATCAGGACTTTTCTTCTTTTAGACAAAGTGGAGAATAGTACTGGAAGCAGGCATTTAATCAAATGATTCTTTTCTTTCTTGGAACACTTCTTGAAGTTAATTTGAGTTGCTTTCTTAGCCTCCAGCCCAGTTTTTGAATATCCATAATGGCATATTTGGTGTTTGAGGTGGGATTTGGAAACAGTTGAAAGTCATTTTGGTAAACAGGTTAGTTAGCGGGTAGTCCTATTTAAGTCCCAAGTACCAAACAATCAAATAAAAAACAAAACAAAAATGTTGACTATCACGAGACAAGTCTGATTTTCTTAGAACTGTGCATTTCTCAGGAGAAATGATTTATTAATATCTTGATCATGTACATAGCTCTACTGTTGTAATAAGCATTGTCTCCCAACAAAAATTATTTTTAAAAAATTTCTTATTTTAAAATTTTTTTAAAAATTTAATTTTATTGGGTTATAGTTGATTTACAATGTTGTGTTAGTTTCAGGTGTACAGCAAAGTGATTCAGTTATACATATATACATATATATATATATATATATATTCATTCTTTTTTAGATATTTTTCTCATATAGGTTATCACAGAATATTGAGTAGAGGTCCCTGTGCTATACAGTAGCTCCTTGTTGGTTATCTATCTTATATATAGTAGTGTGTGTATGTTCATCTCAAGCTCCTGATTTATCCCTCCCCCCACGTTTCCCCGTTGGTAACTCTAAGTTTGTTTTCGATATCTGTAAGTCTGCTTCTGTTTTGTAAATAAGTTCATTTGTATCATTTTTTTTTTAATTAGATTCCACATATGAGTGATATCATATGCTATTTGTCTTCCTCTGTTTGACTTCATTTAGTATGATAATCTCTAGGTCCATCCATGTTGCTACAAATGGCATTATTTCATTCTTTTTTATGGCTAATATTCCACTGTATATATGTGCCACATCTTCTTTATTCAGCCCTCTGTCGACGGGCATTTAGGTTGCTTCCATGTCTTGGCTATTGTAAATAGTCCGAAAGGATACATGCACCCCAATGTTCATTGCAGCACTATTTACAAAAATTACTTTTTTTTTTTTTTAAAGAAATGTTTCTTTTTCCTTTTGCTTTTATTTATTTATTTATTTATTTTTTATATTTATTTTTGGCTGTGTTGGGTCTTCGTTTCTGTGCGAGGGCTTTCTCCAGGTGCGGCAAGCGGGGGCCACTCTTCATCGCGGTGCGCGGGCCTCTCACTATCGCGGCCTCTCGTTGCGGAGCACGGGCTCCAGACGCGCAGGCTCAGTAGTTGTGGCTCACGGGCCCAGTTGCTCCGCGGCATGTGGGATCCTCCCAGACCAGGGCTCGAACACGTGTCCCCTGCATTAGCAGGCAGACTCTCAACCACTGCGCCACCAGGGAAGCCTCACAAAAATTGCTTTTAAAGATACCTTTTTGGGTCATCTGTAAGTCTTGATTTGTTTGCTTAAAAAATCTATTTAATCATTTGTAATAAGTATCCCCTTTGCTTAGGTTCATGTGTTTTAATGGTCTTATTTTGCAATTAAAATTAAGAATAGATATTTGAAATTGAGTAGCAATTATAAACTTGGAGAAACAGGCTGTCTTCTAGGCCTTAATTATAAAAGAGGGAATTAACCTCTTCTGAAGAATTAGCTGACATATTATTCAATTCCAGTAAGACTCAGCCCATGTTACATCTGTGAACACTGTGTGTGTCTTAATGGGAATATTCCTAGGATACCTTCAGATCATTTGAGTCTGAAAAAAGACTCACATACTGAATATGAGGCTTAATTTTGTTGGAAAGAAGGAAAGGAAAGTTTCAAAATAATGAGAAAGCCTTTGGTTCTACTGTAAAGTCCTACAGGATCATTAACTTGTTTTAAATAATACTTAACTCTAGAGTTCTGCTTTCATTTAAGGTGTAGAAAACCACAAGAAGATACTGCTCCCACATTAACCGTGAGAAAAAGGTGGATAATGTACAGTATCATGCCTATTTTTGGTCCCATCAGAGACCTGAGTTCTAAAGGTAGTCAGATGATCTAAATTCCAAGGAGAGAAGAGAAACATCATTGTTTTGTCTTTAGCAGGGCCCGAGAAGGAGGGTTAGCAGCCATCAAAGCAGATGTGAAGACAACAAGTAAAATTTTTGTGAATATTTAAAAGCTAGTATGGGCTAGCATGACAATTTTAAATTGTCAGGAACCCCAGATACAAAGAGGATCTGTATCTATCAGTACTTAACCACTTTTTACCATAGGCCTTCAACTCCATACTCATGAGAAAGAATGAGTGGGGCAGGAAACCAGAGGCAGCTTGTCAGTGGTGCAGGCATGTGGGTGATGACCAACTCTACCCCTCGGAGACAGGCACAAAATCCACCAGTGTCCCAGGACTTGTGTCATAGGACACAGAAGCTGTTATAGGCAGGGGATGGGCAAGAAACCTGCCCAGACCTGGATCCAGGCAAAGTTTGGTACATTGTTGGAATAGGGATAGAAAGTATACTGTCTCAGCCCTGCACTGATGCTGGATAGATCCCATCAGCTGGGGAGAGCAGGCTTGGATTCATGATCCACTGATCCACCAGTGGTGCAAGGTAGAGGCTGGCTGTCGTTCATAGGTAGCAGAGGAAGGGATGCTGAGAAAGCCTCACTTCTGAAGCTCAGGTGCACAAGGTCTGTCAGGACAGAGGCTGCAGCAGGAGAATACAGAAAACTCCTTTGACCCCACCATGTATCGGTGTGGAACAGGAACACTAAGAAAAACCCTCTGTTACCCCAGATCTCACATTAAACATAAGGTGGCTGGAATCCACTGCTAGAAGAATTCATAGTTTTCGCTGTGCCGAAAGTTACTATAGCGTCAACAAAACACACACCCACCTCAGTACTCTTAGATTAACTCAAGCACTCGCAATAATAGCCTGACAACAGAAGAGATATGCCCATTCCAGAAGTAAATTCATTTACCTCAGTCTCAGCTGCTCTTCTGTATACAGTGTTTTGTATTTAATCAAAATCTGTAAGATATGCAGAATAAAAAGGGAAAAGAAAATTAACCTACCAAGAGAAAAAGCAGTCAATAGAACCAGACCCAGGAATGACCAGGATGTTGCAACTATCAGACAGAAACTTAAAAAATGGATATTAATTATAAAAAATATACCATAGTAATGTAAGATGTTAAAAACGGGGAAGCGGGTATGGGGTTATATGGGAACTCTTTGTACTGTCTTCTCCATTTTTCTGTAAATCTGAAACTGTTCTAAAAATAAAGTTTATTAAAAACTATATTGTTAAGGAATATATTTAAAATATATTATTAAGGAAATAAAAGTTCAAGCCAGAGACTGAGAGAAAGAATTTGCAAAGTGCCTGTCTGATTAAAGAAAGAACTCTTAACAACTCACTAATAAGAAAATCATTTCAACAGGAAAATGGACAAACATTTTGACCTTCACCAAACAAGATTTATGGATTGCAATTATGCACATGAATAGATGCTCAACATCATTAGTCATTAGAGAAATGCAGATTAAAACCACAGTGAGATGCCATTAGAATGGCTAGAATTAAAAAGCCTGTCAAAACCAAGCGCTGTTTAGAATATAAAGTAAGTAGAACTCGCATACGTTTCTGTTGAGAATGCAGGATGGTCCAATCTCTTTGGAAAACAGTTCGGCAGTTTCTTATGAAGGTGCGTGTTAGCTTACCATACAAACAAGCAGCCCCACTCATAGCTCTCTACCCAAGAGACATTAAACGTATGTCCATACAAAGACCTATGCATGAATATACATGGAAGCTTTACTTAAAATAGCCCCAAACTGGAAACAACCCAAATCTTCATCTACTTGTGAATGGATAAACAGATTGTCATATATCCATACTATGAGATACTACCAAGCAAGAAAAAGGAACAAATTACTGATACTTGGCAATAACATGGATGAACCTCAGAAGACTTATGCAAGGTGAAAGAAGCCAGACACAGAAGACTACATAGTGTATGATTCCATTTGTATGATATTCTAGAAAAGACAAAACTGTAGTGACAGAAAAAAGATCAGTGATTGCTGTGGGCTAGGCTGGAGGGATGGGAATGACTGCAAAAGGGCACGTGGAAAATTTTTGAGATGATGAAAATGTTATATATTTTATTGTGGTTGTGGTTTCATGACTGTGTACATCTGTCAAAACTCATTGAGCCAAATAGATAAGAAGGGTAAATTATTGTACACAAATTATATTTCAACAAACTTGTCCAAAGACACGATTAAACCATAGATGAACAAATAGTAAGTTCTCAGAAAATAATTTAAAATGTAATTTTAAGAACTTTTGGTACTTTCTGTCTACAGTAATGCTGTGCTATATGAGGGGCCTTGAACAAGTTACTTCACTTCTTGGGTCCTTATTTTCCTTATCTATAAAATGGGATAGCAGTCCTACATATAAGTGATATGAATTTTTTGTGAGCATTTAAATAATACTCATAAAGGACTTAGAAAAATTCCCAGAACATAGTAAGTACTCAAATAATGTTATTTCTGTGCTGCTTTAGCTTCTGTGTGTAATAGGGGACTGAAAACTTAGATGTCCATGTGTTGTTGACAACCTGAAGTAAGGATTTAGAGAAACATTACTATTGTTAACTGAAAAAAATGCGCAACCTAAAAGTTGAGGGTTATGTTTTATTTGATGGACTTACTGAGGACTTAAACCCCCGATATAGCCTCTCAGATAGCTCTGAGGGACTGTTCCAAAGAGGTAAGAGAGGAGCCAGGATATATAGGAGTTTTTGCCAAAAAAAAAAAAAACAAACCCCAAAACCCATGTAGTCGGAACATCAAAAGATTACTGCTAACTAAAGAAAAAAGAGACATCTCAAGTTAATGAGTTTAATGCTTTTCTATGTATGGGAAGATGCAAGAGTCTGAGCTTACTGAAATTATTCTTTTGATGTGCACCTTAACTATCTAGGGCCAGTATCCTGTTTTTCTCCACCCTGAGTTCCCCTCAGGTGCACCATCAGGAGTGGCTGCAGTGGCTGACGACTTGATGGCTGCAACATCCTTTGTTTACTGAAGTGGCAGGTGACATTCTTTGTCCACACAATTTTACTTCAAAATTGATGTTTGCTTGTGCTATTGCATAGACTCATTTCTGCATTCATTTGAAAGTTTTTAACTGGGCACTTCTCTCTCTGTTAGACATTGTTTGTCTTGAAGAATAAGACTCAGTCTGTGTCCTCAAGAACTTATTGTGAAAACAGACCACTCAGTAGGGGGTTACAATGCTTTGACTGTGATAAGTACTATTGAGTAGGCATGGGAGCCTGTTATGGGAGTCTATACTTAAAAAACAGAACTGGATCTGTATAAATAGTATTCGACCTTTTAGTAAAATCAGTTGATATCCAAAGTTTAGGTAGCTAGAGTTTACAAGGGATCGGATTCTAACTTTTCCCATTTGTGATATGGCATTGTTGTCAGTCACAATGGAAATGTCAAATTTAAACCACAACCATCAAATTCCTGAAGAGAGCAGTCAAGGTTTTTAAACTGAGGCGTGAACCATGGTGGTAGGTTCCTGCATGGGCAAAATCATCTGAAGCCTGTGTCTCAAAGCCTGATGGCGAGAGAAACATCTGTCAGCCTGTGTTAGAGAAGCACTGGTTATCGTTACCGTCCCTGAATATGCTTTAGAAGGATCAGTCTGTTGATATGCTTACCTACAGGTAGAAAAACACAACTAAGAAAGCCAGTATGCCATCTGAAAAACTAGACGGTTTATGATAGTGATAAGCATCAATTTCTAAACCGATCTTAGGTTCCAGCAAGCAGGTACAGGTCCAACCTTTGGGCCATTATCCTTGGATATACCACAGAGACCATACCTGGCTGGCTTTTGTCATTTTGTTAGTGTCACCTACACACCACCCTCTAGATGGCCTGCTAGAGATGAATTCCTGGGGCAGAGTCCAGGCATCACGAAGTGGGCTGAGGCAGTTCAGCTCAAAAAAAGTACGAACATTTGCAGAGGGAATGGGCAACAGTGTTTTGCAGAGAAAACATTGTAAACCTAGAAATTTGGGGGCCTAGATTTGCTGAGTTTCATATTTTTGTTTAGTTCTGTACCTTAGCACATTACTGATTATTGTTCATTAATATTTTAAAATTAATTGACGTTCAGCAAATATTTTTTGAACACCAAGAATGTGCTAAGTACTGTTAGGTGTTATGTGGGGAATTCAAAGGTAACTAAAGTATAAACTATGCTCTAATGGAATTTATAATCTAGAGGAGGATCTATATGGATATATCTGTATCTGTATTGATATCTATGTACACCCACAAATCCATGCATAGTAAATATGTATATATGTAAGTATATGTAATATTTCAGTATGATATGAATGCCAAAATGAAATATAAACAGAATTTTGGGGGGTACCAAAGAGAAAGCTGTCCATTTTGATTGGAGGTTGGGAGGATCTTTGGAGAGTAAATGGTAGGTTTCACTAGGCAGAGCTACAGTGGGGACTAGGGACTGGAAACTGAGGGAAATAGATTGTCCATTTTATAAACTTTTGAATATTCAGCACCTTGCTACACAACATTTGTTGAATGAATGCATGCATGAAACATCATCACCAAAATTTCAGAGTAAAGAGGGGCATAATGTAAATTGGTGAGTGGTCCACCATGGGCGGTGCTCAGCTAGGGGCCAGTGTGTATATGGTATAAGGTGCAGCTTAGCGCTGGGCTGGGTTTTTGAGGGACTTTGCTATAGTGCTAAGGAGTTCAGAATTTATTCCGCTGCCTGGGACCTGTCGGATATGTTTGACCTGGAGAGTTACCTAAACTTATTTATTTTACAGAGCTCCTTCATGCTTTCACCATTCTTTGCTTTCTTTCCTGTTATCTCCTCAGGAGTTCTGAATCTCTTTGTCCACAAGCACCCAGTTTATTGGGCTCCACCCTACCCCCATCTTTGGGGCTTTGTTTTAAAAGACTATCTCCTCCATTGCTCTAATGGTAATCAATTAATTTTCCTATTTTATTGGTCAAAAGCATGTAATTCAGGAACATGATATTCCTGCAGAGGTTGAACGTGGATTTAATTGCTGACTGTATTAGTTGGCTGGGACCGCCATAACCAAATGCCACAGGCTGGGTAGTTTAAGCAACAGAAATTTATTTTCTCACAGTTCTGGAGGCTGGAAGTCCAAGATCAAGGTGTGGTCAGGGCTGGTTTCATTCTGAGGACTCTCTCCTTGGCTTGCAGATGGCCATCTTCTCACTGGGTTCTCACATGGTCTCCTCTCTGTTTGTTGTCTGTGTCCTAATCTTCTAATCTCCTCTTCTTATAAGGACACCAGTCAGTCATATTGGATGAAGGCCCACCCATATGACCTTATTATACCGTAATTACCTCTTAAAGGCCCTATCTCCAGTACAGTCACATTCTGGAATACCGGGGGTTAGGACTACAACACGTGAATTTTGGACGGGACACAGTTCAACCCATAACACTGACCTAAGAAGTTACATCCGTGCTCTACCACCTGACAGGAAGTCATACTGTTGGGGTTTAAGGCAATTTGTGTCACATGTGGTTGGGATCTAAGCTTGATCTAAGACTAAGTGGCTAGTTGCTCAGAAGCTGATGGAACTCGATTGTTGCCTAGTGAAAGTGATCCCTTCCGAAGTGCTCAGTCTCTACCAAATCCAGAAGCAGTCCATATTATAATAGTTTTAAGTAAGTTTGGACAGGATGAACATAAATCCAGAGCATAGTTGTACGACATTTACTAGAAAATCACCAACTAAGCAAGTGCTAAACAGTATAGTTGATGAGATGAGTCAAGTCAGGTGTACTGGACTCCATCATTTTTGATCTGTGTGACCTCAGGCAGATCTTTCTCTGCCACTCTTTCCTTATCTATAAATCAAAGATAATGCTTCCTACCTCATAGGATTGTTCTGAAAGGTTAAAGGAGAAAATGTAGATCAAGCATTTAGCACAGTGCTTGGTACATAGCACTCAGAAAGTTAACTAATCTAATATGTATTCAATGTTAGCTGCTATTAAAGATGAAAATGGTGGATCTATTCATAGGCATGTTAGCAATAGAACTATAGCAAAATATTAGTCTTTGTAGCCATATTTATATAAATAGCAGAAATAATTTTTTATATGTTTTATATATTTTAAAAATATCATAAATATTGTTCTGATACCCTTATTAAATAAATGTACTTCTTATTCTTGTGTACACTATAGTATTATTGAAAAATAATTTTCCTTGGCCTTAATCCAACAATTTGAGGAATACCAATTTAGATGTAACTTAGGTGGATTTATCTTCTAGAATTGAACATTGGATTCTGTTAATAGTATAAACTTTAATTGTCTTACGGGGTATAGATACAAATAAGTTATTTCTTTGTGTTGTTAAGATACACAAAACAATTGGACGCCATTATCATTTCATTACAGATAATGTCATAGGAAGCCTTCCAGGAGGTTTGCATAAAGGAAGGGTGGCACTCGTAGAAAATGCTGAATAAACTCATCAGTAATGATTTTCTTGGACCTTTTGTACTTTCTGCCTACTTCTTCCCACCTTGAGTAAAGCAGTTTATTATTAATGCTTTTCATACCACTTATTTTGCTAGTCCTATACTTATTTTAGAACATTTTTAAATATCCAATAAAAATGAGTCAGGTACTTATAAATACTTTGTAATATATGGCTGTTTTGAATATTATCATAAAATAATTCTTTCAGAGGTCGCCCAGTTTATACAATACAAATGATAACTGAGATACTTAAGGTTTGTATTGCATGTTTAAAAGAATAAAGTTAGTAGGAAAGGTTTGTTAGTTTTAGAGACGGGTTGAAAGGACATTTTAAAATATTGTCAACAGTTGGGATGCTTCAGCATCTTTTCTTTTGGTGACCTTTCTTTTTTCTTTAAAGTGGATTAGTCTTTACTACATATGGTGACGGTACTTTTCTAATATTTAGGTTCTGCTTTAAAAAAAGAAACAAAACTACAAGCTGAACTATCCAGCAAACATATTAAGAGGTTCTGCCACAGGAACGGAAATATTTGTTGTTTGTGTTTGGGATTTCTCTTTAGTAATAATTAACCTTCGCTTTTTTTTTTTTTTTTTTTAAATAGAGAGAAAGTCTTTTTTTATATATATATTTACTTATGGCTGTGTTGGGTCTTCGTTTCTGTGCGAGGGCTTTCTCTAGTTGTGGCAAGCAGGGACCACTCTTCATCGCGGTACGCGGGCCTCTCACTATCGCGGCCTCTCTTGCTGCGGAGCACAGGCTCCAGACGCGCAGGCTCGGTATAACCTTCGCTTTTATACTATAAACAGATGGGACCTGGACAGGAATCACTTCAGTATTAGTGGGGGAATGTTTTTTGGCGATATGGTTAGTTACTACCATGTTGTAGCCACGTGTGTGCGCACACGTGCACATTTTTCTTGTTGGCATTTACCTTGGAGCAGGGCCTGTGGGCAGTGTGCAGGAGACAGGTGCAGAGAGCTTTTTATGAGTGATAGGGCATGTCAGTTCTCATTTCCTTCTGCAGAGAAGTGCAAAGTGAAGCAGCCCACGGTGCCCTCTGGGGCCAGCCCACTCCTTCCTTTAGCTGGCATCCTGGAGACATGCCATCCAGCCCCTACCCCCGCCTTCTCAACCACAGCTGGCTTGTAGTTTTTATTTTTGCTTTGTTTTGTGTTTTAAATCTTTGTGGTGATTGTTGAGGATTGTGAAATTAATTTAATAAGCAGAACAACCAGTGAGAAGCAAACTTTACAGAGGTTTGGCTGTAAACGCTAAGAATCAGCAACTAAAAGGCAGAGAGCTGGGGTGCAGAGTGGCTTGGGGTGGAGTTAAGGAACTAGTGAGATGCATGGCCAGGCCACTATTTCCCAAACACTGGGAGAAAAGTCCTGGGTTCTGAGCCCTGGGCATTTTGCATAATCAGCCTTCTTTGCAATTTCTGTCATCGGATGTCTTAATCTGTTATTCTTAGAACTACCAAATTGTGTTACAGAGATCCAGGTTAATCCAAGTTACCCTCTGAACTTGACCTACTTTCACTTAGAATTAGCCTTATTTAAAATCGTAAACTACTGTCATGACTATGGCACATTAAACAGTGTTCTGTTTATAAAACATATGCCTTTTTTCCTACTGTAGATCCCTTCTGGCTTGAGAAATCTCTATAACAAAACCAGAATATGTATTTCAGTTACCCCAGGGCATTTGAACTTTCGAGGATTTAAAAATAATAGTTTTTTTTTCCTTTTCACTTTTGGAGATCAAAGAGGTTCTTTAGGCTCTAAAACTCTCAATTAATTTTTGTTCTAATGTTTTAGAAAAAACACTTTAATCTTGTTTATGTGAATAAAGTCCAGTCCACATGAAATCTACACTCAAGTCATAATAGTCAGTTATGATTATGTAAATTGTAGAAGTGAATTTGGCTCAGCATTTAAAATATTCTGCCTGAAATTACAGTATTTAATTGTAATCTTAGATGATTAGCAGGATAATGGCTGTTTAAGTCTTTTTCGTTCCGTAAGATGTGAAGGCAGGCCCAGGTCTTATTCACTTCTTCAGCCCCAAGGCCGGACACCATGCCTAGTGCTTGGCACTCAATGGAATGTGCACCAAGAGGACACTTGCTGCCATCTTCATCTTGCTCATTAATTTAAACAAACATAGCAACCAACATTCATGTCAGAACTAGACTCTTATAATATGGGTTGGCTTCCAGTACAAGAGTTCAGCCCAAATCAACAGAAGCATTCTGTGAGAATCAATTGGGTATGATGGAATTACAATCAGGGGTATTACAGAGTTTACCTTTTTGTCAATTGTGTGCTACACATCATTTATATCAGTCGAATTTATAATATATTTATGAACGTGTATGTATGTATACATTTTTTTCCCCCTGGGGAGCCGGTTATTAAGTATTAACAGCACTCCACTGAGGAGGCCTTATTATTCGAGTTACTTCGAAGATTTTGGAGAGTCAAGGTTAACTTAAGTTCTTCTGAGCTGAGATCCTTCTACACACCTGCCACGCAGTCTAGTTCCAGGAATGGTCAGGCCTTGGGCAGGGTAGGAGTCCCGCAGCATTGCCAGAGGCGAGGCAGGCAAGTTCAGAGCTCACACTCCAACATAGGGACCCAGGCCCACACAACCATGGAACCCAGGGGTGGAGCGAGGTCTTTTGGAGATGAGGTTTATCAAACTGAGAGGACCCTTTTTAAGAAACCAAATACACAATTAGGTAAAAGGCCTGGGAAAAGCCCAGGTAAGAAGCCTCGAGGCTTCTACTTCATGGTACACCTGCCTTTGATCAAGCAAAGGGAACATTTTAGAGATCAGGCAAAGCTTTCAGGCTGAGATCAGGAAGATAGACAACAGGATTGCAAGACAGGATACACAGGAAGCTCAGTGGTGGCAGAAGACAGTGAGAGACTTACTGCAAATCCAGCAGGGTGAGTATCCTGTATTAGAGGATCAGAATCGATAGGGTGTGTGCGTGTGGGGTGTGTGTGTGTGTGTGTGTGTGTGTGTGTATGTGTAGAGAGAGAGAAGGAGGGAGTGAGAATGATTTATTTTAAGAAATTGGCTCATGTGATTGTGGGCGCTGGTGTGTCGAAATCTGCAGGGGAGGCCGGAGACTCAGGGAAGAATTGATGTTACAGTCTTGAGTCCAAAGTCAGTCTGAAGGCAGAATTTCTTCATTCTTGGGGGACTTCAGGCTTTTCTCTTAAGGCTTTCACCTGATTGGATGAGACCCACCGACATTGTACAAGAAAAGCTGCTTTACTCTATTGTCTGGTGTTAAACACATCTAAGAAATATCTTCACAGCAACATCTAGACTGTTTTGGGGCACCATTGCCAAGCCACACTGACACAGAAAATTAACCATCACAAGCCCCAGTGCAAGTTCTCAACCTGGACCACAACAAGGGGTGGGGGAGGGCAGGTCACCTCCTGCCACAGTGTGGAGATGGCCTGCTACACCTAGAATGCAGCAGAATGACCACAAGTGGAATATGGGGGTCCAATCCCTGCTCTGCCATTGGCTACTTTAGTTTGGGGTCCTGAGGGAGGTGAGCCCTTTAGCCTTTCCAGCCTGCGTTTTCTTCTATATTAAATGAAAGCAGAGACATGTAGAGACATGCCACGTCAGAGGTGAAAGGACTGGGGTTTTCAATTTTTTTTCTTATAGTACTTTAAAAAAAAAATGAATTTATTTATTTTTGGCTGCGTTGGGTCTTCGTTGCCGTGCGCGGGCTTTCTCTAGTTGCGGCGAGTGGGGGCTACTGTTTGCTGCGGTGCGCGGGCGTCTCACTGCGGTGGTTTCTCTTGTTGCGGAGCACGGGCTCTAGGCGCACAGGCTCAGTAGTTGTAGCTCGCGGGCTTCAGTAGTTGTGGCGCATGACCTTAGTTGCTCCGCAGCATGGGGGATCTTCCTGAACCAGGGCTTGAACCCGTGTCCCCTGCATTGGCAGGTGGATTCTTAACCACTGCGCCACCAGGGAAGCCCGATAGTGCCTTTTTTGAAGCAAAAATCTCATAAGGAATTCCTAAACAGAGTTAAAAGGCGCTTGTCTGAATGAACAGTTAGGGCAAGGACTAAGAGTCAGATAACAAACACACAGCAGGCTGGGTAATTCAGTGGTTTGAGAATCACTGATCCGTGTCATTCTAACCCTACTTTCCCATCCCGGTTTTCTAAACCACTGAATCAACGTCCCAAGCTTGTGGAATGACAAAATCAAGATTTGAATTCACATTCCTTCTGGCTGCAAAATTATTTTCTCTGTTTGAAAGCTGTGTCATTTGGCCTAACTTGCATTGATTTGCTTGAACACATGTATACATTTTGACATCTAGAAACATTTTTATGGTTTCAAACGAGAACATCCTCTGTTCACTCCTCTGGAGAAAGTTCTAGTGAGAGCAAGGTCAGAGTTATAGAACTTAGTTGAACTTATCTAGAAGTGAGAAAATTTTAATTGAAAAAAAATTTTTGCCATTTGTTCTGCCATTTGTGTGTTTGATTTGCTTGGAGTCAAATCGGATATAATGACCAGAATATACAATATTTAGGTCTAAATAACTTGAGAAAGAACATCTAGTCCTAAAATTATGGAACTCTTGAGTGTTGAGAATTATGGACAATTTTTAAAAATACTTCAGCACTAAGGCATAGTTTCTGTTGAGGAACTTATAGTTGATAAGAAAAGACAGAAATTTGTGAAATGTGAAATGCATAGCTTAAGGCAGCAAAGATGGGAAAGCAGGATGGCTGCTAAATGAGTGTAAGAGTTTAGAATAAGGAGAATGAATTCTTCAGGATGGGGTGATCTGGGAATTTATAACATAAAGGATGGAATTGGAGTCAGGTTTAGATGTGAGTCGGGAGGAGGAGCGGAGGCATTCCAGGAGAATGTAATAAGATATAAGCAAACACATACAAGCAGTGGGAAAGGACTGTTCAAGGGAGAGCAAGAGCCTCTCTTTTGAAAGGTAGTAGAAAAGTATATTCAAAAATAAGATACTCAAAGGAGATTAAGGCCCTTCAGATGCCAGTACGCTGTGAATAGAAAATTATAGCGCATATAATTTATAAAAAGGCTTTCTATGGTGGCACAACCTCATTGAAAGAAAATTGTTGGTCTTTCAGGGCTGTAACGTCTATTGTGGACATCAGGCAAATTAGTAGGCGTTAGTATATAGGAAATTTAATGTTAATAGAGTGATTACACTGCATACTCAGCCATGTGATGTAAATAGTAAATACTGTATCTACACAGATACATATATTCATGTGAACTCCAGCATTTACGGCATATATTTAAGGGGGAGTTATTAGATCATTAGCTATTAAACTTAAAGTTATATTCATAGTATCACCATCCTTCCCAGTGGCTTGGTGGCCCGATCCTGTGTTCCTTGCTCATATGCACGCAAATAACAGTGTTGTCGTTATCACCTTTTTGTAAATGTCCTGACACCCCCTGGTCATTTGTAGTAAGGAGATTGATGCTGGTGTTGCCGGGTCTCTTGTAGCCCCCATCACATCCCATTGGGCAGGGTGGGGGCGGGCTATGGAAGTGATTTGGGAAGGGATGCACCATTTAATATCCTTTCGTGGATGGTAGATTCTATTTGATTTTTCTGTTCTGTTTTTCTTTTTGCATATTATGGTTTGCTTTAGAAATGTAAAATCCTGAGTGCTTAAGAAACCATCCACATAGTTTTGCTCCGAAATCAACTCCCCCAATTTGGCAGTGTAAAATGCTCTTACTTATTGCTCTAGACAAAGCAAACGCTTTCAAAGTTATTTCTGAATAGCTGAAATTCTTTGGCAACAAAATAATTCTGAATACTAGCAGAAAATTTATGGATTTCAATTCGAGTTTGTAGGGTATCATAATTCCAATTTTATATTCCATGCAGTTCAGTGTTCTGGATTTTTAATGGGGCCAGTGCAGTAATAATAAAAGTGATTCAAAATGCACTCAGTAATTACAGAGATTTGCTGTTGCCTTTGCATTAAAAATGATGATGATTTATGCTCAGTGAAATTGCGGTCTGTGGCTCTATTTAGGGTATTCTTGCTATTAAGCTGCTTATTAGTTATGGTCAGTGATTTAAAGCTTAAGAGCTGTATTAGAGGGCTGTAAAATTATTTACTCTTTAATAGATAACAGTAAATTTGAAACAGACTTTGGGTTAATTATAATCTCGTACATTAAAGGAATACGTGTTCGCCCTTTGTCTCTTCTTAGGTCTTTTGAAATTCATTTCAAGTAAATGGCAAAATGGGTGATTGGGTTAGAAGGCCTGGTATATTCACTTCTGCCTCCTGGTTTATAAGTGGTTAACACCTTTTCTGAATGTTCAGGAAAAATAATTTGACTTCTCATTGTGAGTCCTTCTGCCTTCTAAACAAATGCTAGTTTTCACTTTAAACTTGTCTTTGTTCCAGGCTGACATTGATTGCTTACATTAGGCTGAAAAGATCAGAGCGCTGGGCCCATCTTCTGAGGCGTGGGTGGGGGTAGTGGGGGATGGAGATGTGGTTAAGGTTAAGTGTACTTTTTTTTTTTATTACACTAGTTTTATTTTAAAAGTCTTGTTATTGCATAAATAAGTCTCCACAAGGTTAAGTATACTTTAAACTGGCATTGCAGGAAGGAGTTTGTCATTATTCCTATTATTAATAATTACATGTATATGTATAAATTTGCATGTATACGTGTGCTCCTCATTGTAGTTTTATGTAAGACAGAAATTATCCAGTGTAAATATCAGATGTGTTGGAATGTGAGTGTCTTGTAACAGTAATTAAATTTGATATTCAAATTCCTGTGTTAATGTCCTTGTGTAATGCTTGGGTGTTACACTAAATCAAGAAGAAGCCTAAGATAAAGAGATTCTGTCTAAACCTGTTAAATTAAATCCAAGGAGAAAATATATTTGTATTATTTAGGATAAGTGAATATTATTAAGCTGTGCTGTAATAAGAATATTACCCTCCCCCCCCCCCCCCCAAATCTGAAAACCTTAACAGATACTTATTTCTGGCTCCAACAAAGTCCAGTGTACCTTGGTGGAGGCTCTCTTCCATGCAGTGACTCAGAGATCCAGGCTCCCTCAACAGGTGGCCTCTTCAGGGACAAGAGAACTTCAGATTGGTTCACGATATTTTTGAAGAGGGTGGCCTGGAAATGACTTCTGTTATTTCTACTTACATCCCATTTGCCAGAACTCCATTGTGTTCCCAACATATTTGTAGGGTAGCCTGAAATGGTAGCTTTCCTTTGTGCCAAGGAAAAGGAAAGGACATCAGGTGAACACACAGTGTTTCCTCTGCTGCAATATGTAAATACTTCTGAACTCTGCATATAATCATGTGAATTTATAATTGGAAAAATGCCAGAAAGGCATGACATCGTTTAAGCAATTTCATCACCTCCCCTCTCTCCCCCACTGCATGTACTAAGAATTGACAAGAAAATCAGTTGGTTGTACCCAGTTTCCTGTCACTTTGTGCCGTGGCACATTTTAGTTTATCCTAGCTGTTCTGCCTCTTTCTTTCCTTTAGAGTACTGTAGTTGGTGGCCCAGCACATGTGACACTGCAACCGGGCAGGGTAAATGACACAGTGTTTGCCATTAGTCTGTCCCACATTGGGTCCTAGTTTTCCATCACTGACCCTCCTCCCCCTTTTCTCCCAGACAATTCCCCTCGTTTCATTAGAATTAATGGTGCATATTCTGAAGGTGGGAAAGAGTCGTTATTTAGCTGTTTAACAATAGAACACTCAGTTGATAAATCTGGTTACATGTTGAATTAGTTTTCTCTTGCTGCATGACAAATTCCTGCCAACCTAATGGCTAAAAATAATACCCATTGGTTATCTCACAGTTCTGTAAGTCAACACTCTGGGCAAGTTGGCTGGGTTCTCTGCTCAGGGTCTTATAAGGCCAAAGTCAAGGTATCAGCCAGCTTGGGCTCTTATCTGGAGGATTTGGGGGAGAATCTGCTACTAAGGTGGTAAGTTGTTGGGAGAATCCAATTCCTTGCAGGAAATTCCCTGGCCGTCCAGTGGTTAGGACTCCACTCACAGCTGTAGATTCGAGGTTCCCAAATCTTTGCTGGCTGTTAGCGGTGGGCGTCTGGAGACTGACTGCATTCCTTCTCCTGTAGCCCTTCCATCTTTAAACTAGCAGTGGTGAGCCAAGTCCTTCTCATGCTCCCAATTTCTCTGTCTTCCTGTCTTCTAGCCAGAGAAGCACTATGCTTTTAAATGACTAGGATTAGATTAAGCCAACCTGAAGAATCTGCCTTTTGTCATACAGTGTAACCTAATCATGGGAGTGACATCGTGTATTCATGGGTTTCACCCTTACTCAAAGGGCAGGGACTTGGACAAAGGCAAGAGTCACTGGGGCCATTCTTAGAATTCTGCCTCTTGTATGTGTTTCTGCCCAGGACAGGTAAGAAAGGAAGTTTTTGTTTAGCAGAACCTGTATTTTTGCCCAAATACAGACTTGAAAGGTAAGAAATCTTTCTACAGCAAGAATTAAATGCAGGTAGGAGAGGAGGGGGTAACTGAGGGTGGTGAGGAGGGAGGATGAGTTTTCTTTCAAAGGCTTCATGATGTATAGAAAATACTTAAAAAGCAACTTAATTTGGGTAATGGGGATATGAAGTAGCTTACTTCATTTTTAAATTATCTATAATCATAAAAGTGCATTTAATAAATAAAACAAGAAAAAATATAGTAATGGGCAGTTAAAAGAGAGATTTAGTGGGGAATGGGAAGTGGAGGGAAAGTACAAGGGGTAAAATCCATTCAAAGATCTTACTAGAGTAACAATAGCCCTTAAAGGATAATGTTGCTGATTGTTACTAACAACCGGGTTGTGATTTTACATAAATAGTGTCATAATTTTCTTACATGATGCCTGCTCAGAGAGACCACCACTTACAGATCGACATCCCACCTCTCACCATCAAACCACTGTTTTATTGTCTTTAAAGACCTACCCTAATGTGAAGTTATCTTGGTTATTTACATGTCTAATTGTTTATTCTCTGCACCCCCAACCCCCTCCCCAAAGTGTACACTCCGTGAGGGGAGGGACATTGCTGCCTTGCTCTTTACTGTCAGCTCAGTGCCTAGAACTGCGCTGTGCACAGGATGGGCGCTCAGGAAAAACGGATTCAATGAGTAAACGGATGGAATAGTTTGCCATGCTTTCATCATTGGCCTCGAAGGCAGATCAAATTAGGTAAAGGCTTGGAGGTTACAGTTTCCTCTCCCAAATAGGGACTCCCTTTATTTAAATGAGGCTCATCTAACCTCTTCCCTCTTCCCTCTTGGTTGTTTCATCTGACAAAATTCTGATGGTTCTTAAGTTTGTACAAAGAACTCGATATCTCTGGTCAGCAGGCTGGTAAATCAAATGCTCTTAACTGTAACATGCTTCCTGTAATTTATTAACAAATTAAATTGAATTTTGTCTCGTCAGTGTAGTGCTCACCTCGCTATTTTAAATTGTTTCATTGTTACATTAGGTTGTTAACTTTATAAAAGAAACAGATATTTTCTGTAAAATGTATGTACTTTTCAGGTAATTTGAACGTAAAATGATGACTAATGTTTTCTATCAACTCTGTCCTGGAATGGGAATACAGAGAATTGAAGCCTAGCCCCAGGTCTGTCATTAACTTCCTCAGGAGTCACTTCATTTGGGATTTCTTAAAATCATTTGAACATCTATAAAATGAAGAAATTCACAAAACAGGAAGTAGATGGTTTCTTAACCTTCCCCATGAGGTATCCCCCATGCTTTCTTTTTCTCATAGGAAAAAGATTTGCTTTCTTTGATTGAGACTTAATATTCCTAAATATTGGTGGCCATGTGCCCAAAGAAAAATGATGCTATGAAATAATTTTCATAGGATTCCTTGAAGTTAATTGTTCCTCCTACCCTTGGCTTTTCTGCCATGAAAATGAAAGTATAGAGTAACAGGCTGTATTACTGTACTCCAAATCACTCTTCCTACATTACTCCTCCCTGCAGGAGGATTATATATTCCAGCCCTTCGAACTAAGAATAGGCAGATGGCATGTTTTGGTCAATGAAAGGTGAGTAGAAGTGATGTGGACCTCTTCCAGGCAGAAGCTTTATAAAACTGTGCATAGTTCACAAATTTAATATTTTCCCTCAAGTCACAATGACTGGCTATGTTTCTTGATGGAGACTGATGTGTCAGCTTTGGTCCTGGAGTGAAGAAAATGGCCCAGAACCATAGCAGACCCACCTTGGATTTGTAGCATGAGTAAAAAATAAACCTTTGTTGTTGTAAGCCATTGAAATCGTGGGGTCATTTGTTACTGCGGCATAACTGGCCCATCCTGACTCATACACATGCCTGATGCTTGTGTGCACCAGTTCAAATCACCTTAGCCTTGTTTCTTATTCCACCCACTGCTGAGTGAACACTTCTGCACAGGCTTAAACAGGTAGCACATAAGTGTAGCCTAACGGCTCATTGGCTCAAGCCTGCGCTTCTTGCTTTACAGCCAGGAGCTTCTTTGATTTTGTCATTCACTCCTATGGGAGCTGACTAGGCTCTCACCGTGTGTAAATACAAAGTGCAGAAAAATTGCCACCCACCAGGAAAGCCTTGACAAGTGGGTAATAGAAGATGAGGTCTAAATGTTCCTCCTTTCTTCTTTCACATGCATGGTTCTGAGATGCATTTCCTAAGGCTCCCCTGAAGGTCTTAGAGAATTGAACAGCACGTCACTGAGTGGCCAACTCCAGATGCATCCTTGTGTTGGCTTTCCCTTCTTTATTTCACTCTCCCTGGCCCCTACTTCTGCTCTCTGGGATCACATTCCCAAATAAACGACCTGCACCTACGCTTTTGTCTCAGTCTCTGTTTGGGGGAACCAGTCAGACCTTCATTTAATTGAACCAATCAGAACATTATCCACCACCAGAGTGAATTATTTAAGTAATTCAGCAGTGTAAAGGATTATGCTATGCATTTATAGAAACTTGCAAAGCATAAACACTTTGTTACTCAACCTGGAAGTTAGTTGTTGTTAGATTTGCTGATCCAAAAATAAGACTTTCCCCTTCCCCCCTACAGAGATTAGTTTCCTGTCATTAGTTCTCAGTCCATTCTGATGCCATGACACAGACCTTAGTTGGGAGGAATCCATGTTTTTTTTCTTCTTTTTTTTTTTTTTTTGAAGTTCAGTGATTTATTGAATGGCATATTGTTAGGCAAATGTTTATTTGTTTCGTTTTTATTTGTTTTAAAAGCCAATACTCAGTTGAATATTTTGTTTTTTAACAGGTGTCATAGGGATCCTTGCATTAACAATAGAATGGATTAAATAAAGTGTGTAGGCAGATGTTTAAATGTTAATGTGAGTTGAGGTTTTGGTGAAACTGCTGTTCTGTGGTAGCTTCGAGTTGCCAGTCCACTGACAGTGCCCAGTGGGATGTGTGTCTGCATCATGGGAAATACTGCCTTGTTTAGGAACTGAATTGACCAAGTTCCCATAGCATCTTGGCTCTGTTTCCCCTTTGCCTCCTCATCAGACTATTCCCTAGAAATCTTAAAATCACAGCATGATAGAACCAGAGGGTATCTTAAGATCATCTAATCACACTCGTTATTTCCTAGGTCAGAAAGCAAGCCCATAAAGGTTAAGAAGAATGACCCGCTTTGGTGGCGGGGGAGGAGAGAAATTGAGGGGGATGCACTTCTGGTTGTTAAAAAGATACCGTTCTTTTTTTTGACATAATTAAATTCTTGATTGTGATGCTCTTAAATGAACCATGAAATTATAAGTGCTTCCAATGCAAGTGTGCTTTTTAACTAAGGCTTTTCTTCCCCCCAATCTGAATGTTAAGGTGGCAGATGCATAACTAATCTTAGCTGAATCTATATTAAGAAATCAGCAAGGTGTCTTTATTTAGCTTGCATGATCTGTGAATATAATGTAGTGTCAAATAACATGATTTTGCACATTATGTCCTAAAATAAAAACAACTCTGCCTTTAAAGTGATAGCAAAATGCAATTATGTGAGAGGTTGTTTTACATTTGCTCTCAAAGGGAATGAGAAGCACAGAAGAAAATAACTGAAGGACTTGTTCCTAAACGTAATTTCAGCAGACGTTTATACCTATTTTAAATACTATTTTGTCTGAGGGACAAAAAGTCAGCTCTTGGGATTGCATTCCATGTCATACAGAGGAAAGTCCTATCAACAGTAGGGAGTTTCTAAAATCTCTTGTTGTCCTAGTTTTGAATTGTCTGAAAAATGTCCAGTCCACTGAGCTTCTCTGTTTTTGCCTGGGGATGTTTCCATGGATCTGTATTAGTTCCAGGAAATTTGGGTCCTTTCTATTATCTCTGGAACCAGGCATGTTTCCTGTAGAAACTGCATGGGATTATCTGTTTCTCTGTTTGACATCTTTGCTGCAGAGGGTCAGATTCCTGAAGGAGTAAACAGTGAAAAATTGTGAGGCTCAACTGTGAAAGATTGTGTGGAGAGGAAAGCAAGCTATTCTGATTTAAGTCATAAAAAATGTTGGCCTTTAGCTTCTTGGAATACTGCTGTATTCAGATGTACTGAAATACTTCTTGCCTGCCATATGCTAACCAATGCAAGCCTGGAGTGACCACTCGGTGTTAGATTAAAGTCGGGATCCTGGGGTTTGACTTTCACTTGGTTAATCAACTTTTATTTTAATATATTTGAATTTCTTCAAGAACACGATCGTAGCTTCTGATGATTCCATTACTCTGTGAAAGCAACTTCTAATCTGAGAAGCCCAGACCCCTGAGGAATTAATACAGGAGTCTTGGCACCAAGTTCCCTGGTGGCCTACTGGTTAGGATTCTGTGCTTTCACAGCCGTGGAATCCCTGGTTCAATCCCTGGTTGGGGAACTGAGATCCCGCAAGCTGCGCGGTGCAGCCAAAAAAAAACAGTTGGAACCTACTTGGGTACCAACTATCCTCAGTGGATCTGTACATAAATAATATGTTTCATATACATTTATTTGAAGGTATTCTTACATTCTTGGTCACTTTTAAAGCAACAATTTTTCCCAAAGAGTGGTAGGAAAGTAAGAAGAATTTAATAGTGAAGTTACTCTCTTTTGTGCGTGTGTGTGTGGGTGTGTGTGTGTGGGTGCATGCACTCACACACATGCCCTGTGGCGGGGGGGGGTGTGACTTACATTTTAAAACAATTAAAGGGGTCTTTATGCTTGAACAAGCTGAGAACGAGTGCTATGGCAGTTATGTTCTATAGGGCATGCTTCACAAAGCTAAATGAACATTTTCGAACTTAATGGCTAGACAGTGCTTAAAGCATACACATTATTCATGATTTATTCTAATAACATTTGTGGATGACTAACTTAATAATGTTGCCGCACATCCATTATGTTTTTGTTCTGAAGATGTGCCTAAGTATCTGTGCCTCCTTAACGGTGGGTTTATATCACTCGGTGATTGAATGAAGAAATAGAATTCCATGCCTTTTATGGGGTACGTGTTAGAAGAAACATCCACTTATATAGGCTTACACCGTGCCAGATACTGTTCTAAACAGTCTTGCAAATATTAGCTCGTTTAATCCTCATAACAGCTCTCTGAAATGGTACCACTGTTGTTCCCATTTCAGATGGGAAACTGAAGCACAGAGCAGTTAGGTTAAGTAATGTGCCCAAGGCCACCCATCCAGGAAGTAGTACACCTGGGGTTTCCTTCCAGAGTCTGAGCATGGGTCTCTAGCCCTGCACTGCTTCCCCCCAGGGGCTTTCACTTCTGTCCTGGCAGGAAGGGATGTGCCCACTGCTGAGCAATACCTGGAGGTTAGGCTGGTTTGGTTTGAGGAGGTGGACCCAGGTGTCCTCCATTCCCCACCCCAGCCCGCAGTGTCTCTCTGTCTCTCCCTCTCTCTCTCACACACACACACACACACAAAGAGCCACCCTGGGCTCACTCTGGACACAGTGACATTAGGCTACCTTGAACTGTAACCGTGTGAAGGCCTGCGATTTGGGTTTTTCTCCCAAACCTTCTAGAAGTGTCACTTCACAACAGCAAGTGTGTGTGTGGTAAGGACCTTCAGTGTATGATGGAACTCAGTCCTATTTACATATTTTGCTGCTTCAGGTAACCCATTTACATGTCCTCAGAGTTTATTTGGACAAGGCCAGCATCTTGAGGATTATTCAGATGACTTCATAAGTACTGTTTCTTTCTTTTTTTAATTTAATTTAATTTTTTTTTGTTTTTGGCTGCGTTGGGTCTTCGTTGCTGTGCGCGGGCTTTCTCTAGTTGCGGCGAGCGGGAGCTACTCTTCCTTGCGGTGCGCGGGCTTCTCATTGCGGTGGCTTCTCTTGTTGCGGAGCACGGGCTCTAGGCGCATGGGCTTCAGTAGTTGTGGCTCGCGGGCTCTAGAGCACAGGCTCAGTAGTTGTGGCACACTGGCTTAGTTTCTCGGTGGCATGTGGGATCTTCCCGGGCCAGGGGTCGAACCTGTGTCCCCTGCATTGGCAGGCAGATTCTTAACCACTGCACCACCAGGGAAGCCCAGTATTGTTTCTTTAAAGCAATTAGTTGATGGTCCTTAAGACCCAGAATGATGGCATCAGAGCTTGTGGCTTTCTTGAGACATTTAAAAATGTCCCTCTTTTCCCCTGCCAAAACCAGAGAAGAGGTAGAGTGATGGAAAACAGCACAGATCCCCTGGGTAGTGCTTCACTCTGACTGCCACTATACATGCAAATGTGCTTTCCAAGGAATTGCTAAAAAGGATTATGACAGTTGTCTTGCTTCCCTGCCCATTCCAATTTGGCAGGTGAGGTTAAGGCCCAGTGGAGGCCACGCTTCAGTGTTCAGGGGTCTGGGACTGGACGCCAAGAGACCATGGGTTATTTTTGATCAGAATTGCGCAAGTCACATGAAAAGCTCTTGCTTTCGTCAAAGCTGGCAAGCACTGTCCCTCCGAGAAGCATTTCCCCCCCTAGCCAGCCCAGCTACCTTTGCAAACCCTCTCCCCACAGGAGGAAAGTCAACTCACCTTCATGGCAGGAAGGCTACAGACTTTCTAGTTTCATGGGGCTAAGGCAGGTGGGGAGCCAGGTGGGTAAATACAGAGCGATTGTTAGGAAGGAGTTATCATTTCAAAGGGCAGAATTATATTCCAGACTGATGAGTTAGTCTGAGATCTACTGGTACTGATTTTGTGGCCTGTACCCTGTAGAAGTGGTTTAGACAGTGGTTCTCAAAGTGTGGTCCACAGATCCTTGGGGGTCCCAGGGGTCTTTGAGGTAATAATTATTTCATAACAATACTATAACATTATTTGCCTTTTTCACGTTGTGGACATTTGCATTGGTAGCACAAAAGCCACAGTGGGTAAAAATGCTGGCACATTAGTGCTAATCAAGGCAGTGGCACCAAACTGCATTAGAGCTTATGGCATTCATCACCTGCACACATGCCAAAAAATAGCTGTTTTCCTTAAAATATCCTTGATGAAGCAGTAGAAATTAGTAAGTTTATTAAATTCTCAACCTTTGAGTACATTTTTTTTTAATATTCTGTGTGACGAAATGAGAACTACTCACAAAGACTTCTGTTGCAAACGGAAGTGCGTGTGAACCTTGTCTCGTCACCAACCACTTCTGCTGTTAAGTTACTAGCTGAACTAGCTGCTTTAGTCATGGAACAGCATTTTGCTTTAGAAGAACAACTGAGGAACAAACTGTGGTTACTTACTGGGTATTTGGCAGCTAAATTTCTTTCTTTTTTAATATTCATTTTATTTTATTTTTGCCCACGCTGTGTGGTACGTGGGATCTTAGTTCCCCAACCAGAGATCGAACCCGCACCCACTGCATTAGAAGCCCAGAGTCTTAACCACTGGACTGCCAGGGAAGTCCCGGCAGCTAAATTTCTTGAAACTGAGTAAAGTGAACCTAATATTTCAAGAAAAGTAATGGATAATATTTGTTAATGATAAAATTTGAATATTCAAGTAAAAATTACATTAAAAAAAAACTTGTGTCTGCCACAGTGAGCTTGACAGTTTCCCAAGACTTGAAGGCTTTTAGGATGAGCTGGGTGGTGATAGTAACAAATGTTACTTTTTTGATATTGAATGATGATACGTGTTAACATTTAGAAGATCTGCATAACTCAGGAACCTAATATTTTCCAAATGATTAATGCATGATGTTGCCAAATCACGTATGACAAGAGATCTGTTAATAGTAGAAGACAGACCAGAGATTTTCATGTAGTTGATGGAGTACAAATAGTTCATTGATATGGTTTCAGATTTCACATGGTAACTGACTTAAGAATCTATATGTTGTCAAATTTTGTCATAGTAGCAAAAGAATATTTATAATTATCTATCTTAAAAAGCTATTAAAATATTTTCCTTTTTCTAATGGCACAGATTTTCTTCATCTATTTCAACTAAAACAACATATTGTCACAGTTCAAGTGTGGAAGATATGAGAACTCAGTAGCCTATAAAACTAGCCATTAAAGAGATATGCAAAAATGCAAAACAACGTCATGCTTATTATTAATTTGGGGGGAAATATATTTATTTTAAATAAAAATGTTATATTAACATGATACATGTACATTTTAATTTTTAAATGAATTAAATAAATATTTTAAACATTTCTCAGTTGCAGTTTCAAATATGGTAAATGTCGATAATTATAAACCATATAAACAAAAGCTCTTTGGAATCTTCAGTGTTTTTTAAAATTCAGTTTGCTCCTGTAAACAAATGTTTGAGAACTGCTAATATAGAAACTGCCATGTTATCTAGCTGGAGGTTTCTGAGCTGTCAAAAGAGTCAAGAAAGTTTTCCAGGTTGGGAATAGTAACTGTTTCATTATATATCTTTAAGTATATCAATGAAAATTATTTAAATATTTTCCTCTGTAAAATGAAAGCTTCATAAGAGTTCAGGTATGCTTACATTGCACATTAAATTCACATTCTTCAATAACTGATATCAAAACAGAAAAATACTGGTGTTTACATTCAATTTTAACTTATTGGAAATAAAAATGTCCACGTATATAGCGTGTTATTTGTAGAGAAATGCTTACAAATAGTCACTGTAACCTTCCCTCTGGTCTTGCAACTTAAAGGAAATCATAAATATTCAAGTAAATTAACTAGTGGACATCAAGCAAAATGAAAACAATCATCCCAACTGCTGATTATTTTCTATTTTTGATGCTGTGGGAAATAGTTAAATCTCAGTCTGCATCGTAATATACAAGGAGGATGCATAAACACAGCATATAGTTGTTAATGTATTTTTTACAAATCATATAACAGTTTGCATCATTTATTTAATAGGACGAATTTAAAATTTGCTTGTATATTTTGAATGACATTAAATATATCTAAGTAAGCATTATGCACAACGTTTTGTATCCTGAATAAAAATAAAATACCTTTTGCCTAAAATCACATTTGCATGTATTGCTAAAAACGATGGAGTGATTAAAAATACTCCCAAGAGCATTTGAGAAATTAAGTATTTCTGTGAAAGGATTCCGTGTTAGTTTATGAGAGCTGCTGTACAAAGTACCACAAACTGAGTGGCTTCAAGCAACAGAAGTTTACTCTCTCACAGTTCTGGAGTCCAGAAATATGAAATCACAGCCTGGGGGGGCCATGCTCCCTCTAAGGGCCCGAAGGGAGAATCTTCCTTGCCCCTCCCAGTTTCTGGAGGTTCCTGGCATTACTGGGCTTGTAGCTGCATCACTCCGCTCTTGGCCTCTGTCTTCACGTGGCCTTCTTCTCGGTGTGTGTCTGTGTCTTCTCCTCTTCTTAAAAGAACACTAGTGACTGCATCTAGGGCCCACCCTAAATCCAGGATGATTTCATCTCCAGAGTTTAAACCATCTGCAAAGGCTGTATTTCCAGATTCACATTCTGAGGTTTCAGGTGGATGTGAATTTTGGAGGATGCTGTTTAACTACTATACATTCACAGTCAAAAATGATGGGGGGAATTCCCTGGCAGTCCAGTGGTTAGGACTCTGCGTTTCCACTGAAGGGCGCACAAGTTCCATCCCTGGTCAAGGAAGTCCCGCATGCTGCACGGACCAAAATAAATAAATAAATAAATAAATAAAAACAAAAATGATGGGGAGTGCAGACATACTTTTACAAGGTTGGGCATTGCTGTGGGACAGGACTGCTCTGCCACTGATGAGCTCTTTGACCCTCTCAGGGTATCTACACTTGAAAGCCTCAGATTCGCCATGTGTAAAACTGAGTCCATGATAGCCATCACGCTGGCTTGTGGTAAGAAGTAAAGGAGATTATGTTTAGATATACTGTGTCCTTAGCACAGTGCCTGGCACAGAAGAAGGTCGCTCAGTTACTGTTCGTAGCTGTTTACTGTTGGTGGGGTAGGCAGGTAGTAATAATTGTAATATGTACTATAAACCTACAGTTGATGGCAATTACATTGGTGATAATTGTAATCAGAGTTAGTAGGTTAGTGTTAATGGTGGTTTCAAGCACCATTAGTACATAATAAAGGATGATTTTACTGTGAGTAGGTAGATGAGAGAGAAGGAGAGAGGGAGGGACAGAGAGGTGAGAAACCCTTAAATGGGTAGCCAGGGAGCCTGGTTAGAGACAGATGATGCTATAGACTGAATGTCTATGTCTTCTCAAAATTCATATGTTGAAACCTAATCCCCAATGTGATGGTATTTGGGGGCGGAGCCTTTGGGAGGTGATTAGATTATGAGAGTAAAGCCCTCAGGAAGGGATTGATGCCCTTATAAAAGAGGCCTAAGAGCTCTCTTGCCCCTTCTTCCTTGTGAGAACCTAGTGAGAATATGGTGTCTGTGAACCAGGAAGACGGGCTCACCAGACACTGACCCTGTGGGCACCTTGACCTTGGACTTCCCAGCTTCCAGAAGTGTGAGAAATAATTCTGTTGTTTATAATCCACCCCGTCTGTGGTATTCTGTTATAGCAGCCCAAACAGACCAAGCTAGTCCTCAACGGCACTGTTTCATTCAAAGGCATATCAAATATGCCTTAAAGAGCTTTACTGGAAGACAGAACACTCATATACAACATACTGTAGCATTTATCATTATTTCTATTCTGGACTTCCATTGCGCATTTCCAGGGCTGTGTCTTGATCACTATTTTGGGTAGTATTTGGAGACTTTGAAGCGTAATACAGAAAAACTCTAAAAGCTCATTTCACTGTAATTCTATGCAGTCCAGCCCAGCTGAACCTGCCCTCTTGCAGCTGTCAAACTGATTTCATGTCCCAGTTCAGGCCCCCCTTAACCGCTTCTGGGCGCCTTAAAACTGTACCCTTGCTCCTCTCACCTCCCCTTCTGCAGATGACCTTGGCTAGGTCGTTCCTGAGAACTGCAAGTCCGTTGCACACGAGCTACCTCCCTCGCTCTCTCCTTCATCTCCAAGTGTGTTGACATCTTTGCCCATCTGTTCTTCTTTCCCTGTTTCTGATGAGGAATTGCCCCTCTCCCCTCTAAGACTAATCCCTCCTCTGGGTATCTACTCTTGGCCCTAGTCATAATTATGGTCCATAATTATGCCTTTATTTTCTTGCATTTGGTCTCTCTCCATGGATTCCTTCCACTCCATCTGTAAACATGCTCAGAATCCCTCTTTGTTCTTAAAAGCACTGTCCCCTCCAGCTACTATTTTACCTCCTTAACAGTACTATTAAACTTCTTGAAAGTGTGGTGACCTGGTCCCGGTTTCATGTTGTGACCAGCTGTTAATTATTATAAAATTGTTGAAAGAAGAATTCAGAATTCCCAACGGTTAAACTCCTGATCATTTTTTCCTGGTAGAGATAAGACATGACCCAACTCTGGGCAGTGAGGAGGTCCCAGGCCTCTGAAGCGTGGTCTCCTGGCATTTGCTGCCACTTGCACCACAGCCCTGTGGGCTGTCCTCCGTGTGGGGGGAATTTAGCATATTCAGAATATGTCAACGAAGACTATAACAAAGTGCTTGTAAGAAATCGGGAATTTACATAGCTATTCAGTTGGAAAAATTATAAAATCGGTGAATGCCCTGAGGAGAGCATAAATAAAGACGCTTTTGTCTTTTAACCTCTGAATTTGTTCCTGAGAGTTTTCTGAATAATAAGGGGTAGGCAAATTTCCATCCTCTCCAGTATACTTTCCATTTGCTTAAAACCTGCAGATTCAGTCCTGAGTGAAGCTTAGAACTCTTGTGGGTCCAGAGAAGGTGGCGAGAAGCCGCGCAGTTTATTATAACCTGTTTAATTTGTTTCAGGAGTTAGATAGTAAATCAGTACTTACCAAGTACACACCATAGATGGAGGCAGGATAGTTGTACAGAATGGTTTATAATGCGTCTGGGTATTTGTGTTTAAAGTCAGAAAAAGAAAATATACGTGGATCATTCTGGAGCAGGCCAAACATTTTTCTAGTCTATAGAATCCCTGGAAACCTACCCTGTAAGACTCCTGTAGAAAAAAGGACATATATGCCCGCTCATTGTGTAACATAACATTGCATCCTCCAGCCTATTGGGGGCTGGGAGGCAGCCTGAGGCGTCCCCCCAGAGGCCTTCCGAGGAACTGAAAGATGCAGATGGGTTTAGTGAACATATTGCTATTTTATGCTCTGCTGTGTAGGCAAAGGAAACTGTACTCCTATCTATCTAATATTCCCGAGGCAGACAGAAAGAAGTGTAAAATGTGGTTTCTGCCTTTGGAGAAATTTACAGCTAAAATGAGGTTGTATTTACACCCGCCCACCTCCCCCGGTCTCTTATCAAATTACCAACTTTCCTTGGTTCCATAACAATAAGTAGTGTGACATGGCTGAATGTTGAGAAAGTTATGCGGCAAAAAAAATCTTGTCTTATCACCAGCCACCCAAAGGTTCAGATTCATGTGCCTTGTGCCATCCAGGAGGAGAGAAGGCAACATTTGCACCATTGTTCTTTATTAATTTTTTCCTATGAGAGAGTCGTCCCTCTCCCCCCACCGTAAGGAAATTGCATGGCCTATTATTGTACAGTCACCAGTTTTATTTTTTTTATCTCAGCCACCACATGTGGAGAATTTATTGGTTCTGCAGCTGCGATGGAGCTACATCCTTTAAACTAATATCGCAATAGAGAAATAACTTCTAAATGGTTTAGCCTGCATATAACTCTGATTGCCTTTTAATTAGGGGGAAAATCACAAGCTGAAAAGAGCAACAGACTAGAAGCCAGTTACAAATCAGAATAATCAACTGAGAAAAAAAAAAACACATAATCTCGTAACACTTAATTTTTAACCACAGGATAATAGTTTCTTTATTCCTTAAATAACTTTTTCTGCACCCCTGCCCACCCCCTCTGTTTCTCAGATTGGAACTCTAACACAGATTAGAATTGCCAAATATCTGTGAAATGAAGGACTGTCTCTGTACCCCTCCCATCCCCCATAAGAGCTTAGAGCAAATAAAACTGAGAAAGTCACAGTTCAGCCCAAGAATTAGGTTTGTATGGCCCTGATGTAGGAACTGAGAGTGGGCTCAAAGGCAGGTCGGGGAAGAATTAGGCCAAACCAGAGTATAAACCTTTTAGTAATGTTTCCTTAGACATAGATAATAATTTGGCATATTACAAACCGCTGGCATTCAATTTTTACAAACTTTAAAAACAGGAAAACTTCAGGAGCATTAGTAGAACCAAAAATATAACTTGCTATTTATTGGTCCAGGGGTTGACTTTCATGAATTTTGAGAAAGGACCAGATTTGAGGCAATTCCTTTCATGATTTGTTAAGTCAGCCTAGTCATATCCAAAGAAGGCTGTAAACGCATATAAACAGATTGTTATTTTTCTTGGTGGAGTGAAGAAAGGGCTTTTTTCTTTGTAGGAGTATGCTGGATTATTTAGGGGGGAAAATGAAAGGAAAAAATGTGAGGTGGTAGGAGCAGCTCTGTGAAATGAGGCTGGACTGGTATCGCTTGTTTGCCCCTAAGACATATTTCTAGCAGTTATCTCCTTAAAGCTGGTCAGAGTTGTAAACGTCTGTTCATTTCTATTCGGCTTGACGACTGCGGTCTGTAAGGAACAGGATCTGGGATGTCACAATGCATGCCAGGCGCCAGAGCTCCAAGGAGCCTTCCTAGCATGGAAATTACTCACGTTTCCTATGATCATGAAGCAACATGTGCTCAGCTAATTACTGTTCTCTGCGACTGCTCTCACATCTTGAAACTCTCCATGACCCAACTGTGGAAATGCTGTTTGCCTCCCACCCCCTCCCCACAAAGAATGAAAAGTAGCAAATTGCAGGGCTGGGCTTGTTTAATGAATGCGATTTGTTTTTGTTGAACCAAAGACAAAAGAGATTTCCGAGGCTGTTAGGTTGATGCTAGATTTGTGAATGACTTCGTGGTCCACATCTTTAGATAAGTTTAAGGTGGAGGGTGTCTGCCCGTTTACTAGATGATAGTCTGTACAAAGGCATTTTCTTTATTTGCACAGGTTCCTGGAATAAAATGACCTTTAACAGTAGACAAGGTCATCTTGCTGACTTCAGGCAGAGCCTATCAGTTGCGGTGCAGACATCTGAGAATCATTTTAATAAGAATGTCCTCAGGATGCTGCCTCCTTCCTTTGTGACCCCTTCAGAATTCAGCTGTAGTCTTCCTGAGGTCTTAGTAACCCTAATGCTGTAACCTGAGGCTCTTTCTGGTTTTTCAGATAGAAATAGCAAGTTATCTTGTACTCTATAGCAAATACAATTTCTGTTGCAATGCTTTTTCATTCATTCATTCGTTAGAGCATTAAAAATGAAACAGTTTTGCCTTCTTCGTGTTAAGGTAACTTTGATCACTCCCCCCTAAAAAAAAAAAAAAAAAAAAGCTTAGTTTGTCAAGACAGATTGAACATTACTTTTACATAGTTTATAACAGGAGTTTGGTTTTCATAGAGGCATTGATTGGCTTGGGTATGGGTTTATCTGAGTGACTGTGAATATATTAGTGAGTAGTAAGATATTATTACTTGGTCTTACAGTGGCGAAAAAGGCCTGAAAACAGATTGATTTTCTGGAGAAAGAAACTTCCTGAGCATGGCTAGTAATACTTCCTATCCATTTAGATGCAACTGCCAGATGATATTACCCAAAGTAATTAATGATGACATATTAGTTAACATATTGCCATCGGCAGGTTTGAGCAAGGGTGAAGATGGCATGTGCTAAAACAAATTATTATGCCCTAGAGAAATACGCAGAATTGTTTCTTAAAAGTCTTAATAATGCCTGCAATATGATTTTTTTTTTGCAAGAGATAAAACTGGGGGTACCACTGGAGAGATACAGACTAGAAAAACAAAACAAAACAAAAACAAAAGAGAGCAAAATTGATTCAACCTTTTCCAAAAGCTTTTCCAGTTAAAAAACAACAACAAGAAAATCGTTGAATCCAAGCAGCACAGCCTGCCTGTCATATCAGAAATCATAGGAGAGACCCAGGCATCTTCATTCTTCCTTTGCACTCTTTTTTTTTTCCTTCTTCTCCTTTGTCCATTCTCGTTCTGTCAAGGGATTCTAGGCCCAGGGCATAACTATGACAGATGGGCAGGAAACTGTAATCTGTTGCTGTCTTTCAATTTTGGAGGAATCATGGTGACCACGAAGGGGTTAAAACTGTCAACACCGATCAGAGCTTGGAGATAATTAGTGTAATATCAATCCCAGAACACTGGTGCAGATGACCACACAATAGCAGATGAATTCAACTAGGTTACTGCTTTGTAAGAAATCCGTCTTCATCTCTTTCCAGCTCATGCACAACTATGCTTTTTAAATGCCTATGTGAAAAAGTTATGTGCATACAAATCATGATTAAAGATGATTGTGAATCTTTTTTTATTTTGGAAGGTACATTTTGAATTAGCACTTGCACAGACAAGCTGGATAGATAGATATGTACCCTCTGAGCACGAGCTAGTTAGCCTTTGAAATGTTTTGCAGTATGTTGACTGTTACCTATGACTAAGGCTGACAGAATGTAGAATTCAGTGATGTGATTTAGGAAGGCAAACTATTACAAGATATACTTTTATTTATTTATTGTTTTTTAACTTTCCTTTTCTTATAAGAAACATGAAAGGAAAGAGAAGTAGACCTTTTTTTTTTTTTAAACAAAACAGAGGCTTGAGAAGAATAAAATACATTTTTCTCTTATTAGCTTCAAAGAGAAAATTGATAGATAAAAAGCAGAGACTGAAAGCTAGTTTTCAAAAGTCCATGTGGTAACCAGAAAGAGACAAGTATGACTTAAAAATTGGAGCAGGAATCCATGATGGACTAGGGGAAGAATGGGTAAAGGAGAACTTAAATAACCCCGATATGTTCAAATCCACAGGTCCCAATGGCTGGCATCCTAGAGTTCTTAATGAATTGGCCGAAGTCATCACAGAACCGCTAGATATCATTTTTGAGAACTCGTGGAGGACTGATGAGGTGCCTGAAGACTGGAAAAGGGCATATTTAGAACCTTCTTTCAAAAAGGGAAATGGATGATGACCCTGGAAATACTCATCAGCCTAACTTTTTGCTTGGAAAAATTCTGGAATAATCAACTTAGTACACTGGGTAACGAACTTATAATAGCTAGACAAAAGACAGTGAAATATCACACATAAAGAAGTACTGAGTTCATTTTTTAAAGACATACCATTGTGAGATACATATTTTGGGATTCTGCCCTCGGTACTAAGAATTCTTGCTGAAAATAAGTGAGGTTGGCTAAGGCATTTGGGTACTGACTAATTTTAAGTGGTAATACAAGACAAAAAGATTTCTGGCAATAGCTAGAAATTACATCATTTCCAAATTAGCCTTTAACTTGAGAATAGTCATTTTAATTTTGTATTTTAACATACTTTTTCACTTTATGTAGGGCTGCTTTCATAGGTTAAGTATTTTATATAATTCTCTATAGAATAGTTTGGTGAAGGAAATTCTTATTTTAAAGTGCTTTATATAGTTATTTCATATGTAGGTACAATGATAAAGGTGACAAATTCAGGAACATCTGCAAAGGAAGAAACTTTTTTGTAACTTCTCTTTTTAAGTTTCATCTGGCTGAAGTTGAGTGTTAGGACCTGTGTCTTACTCTGATGTACATTGAGCAAGGGCCAGCTGTGTGACTGGATGGCCAGTTTTCCTCAGCCCTGGACACTGCCATGGCCCAGATTCCCTCCCCAGATTCTGATTTCAGGCCTTTGGAGGTGGGGCAGAGAGGTGGGCCGTGGCAGTGGACATTAAGAGCACTGTATAACCACAGCCAAAAAGGAGAGTAGAAGGAGGTGGGAGGAGGAAATTAAGATGAATCCGGAGTTCTTCTAATTCCTATTGTTTATGCCTTTGGATGTTGGCAGTTTTCTTTTCTGCTTAGAAAATGCAGTCATGTTGACCAGACCCAAAACTTAGTTAAAAGGAGATCATCAAAAGAGATCCAGACATGCAGCAAGCTCCACGGTCAGACAGCTTCTGAGAGCAGCTAGGCAGTACTGTATTCCAGAATCTTCCCTGCACTACTTAGAAGTACAAAAGAGATTGAAGCTTACATCACATTGTAATGCTCAAGAGTAGGGAACCCTCGGAGAAAAAGAGATAGATGTACATTCATTTATTCCTGGTGCGTAGGGGAATGGGTAGGCAGTTAAGGTCTCCAAGGGCTATTTTAATCACAATACTGCTTTAAAAATCTGAAGTTGACATAGTTTAGCTACTTCTAGAGATTAATTTAGACATCGGGTAAAGTCAGTCTCATTCTTATGTACAAATGCAAGGAAATTAAGCTCTAAAAGCATGTATACGTTGTCTTTTAAACTACATGTTTAAAAAAAAACTGCTTGCAGTTTTGTAAGAATTATACGCCAATCAGCCTTTCATCATTTTTTTTTTCCAAGTGAGTCTTTAAAATTTCCAAGTTATGTTTTGTTTTTGTTTTTGTTTTTTTTAAGGAGTGGGGGTCTCTGTAGATTATAGATATAATTTATTGTGATAATAAATGGCTTCCTGTTCGAGACCTCATTTCCAGGTGCAGGATCTGTGGCAGATTTATTTCACAGATATACATTTACATGCATTTGTTGAATTGTTGCTAGAGAGGACCCGATTTCTGAAAAATCTAGTATTTTTCACTGTGGGCATTATGATGCAATCTGCTGCAACCAAAAAGGGGGCTCTTTGGTCATTGCAAGTTTTATTTTCTATTTATATAATGTCTAGCTTCAATTATTTTGCCAAATTTAAATCTTCTCTTTGTGTTTACTCTTGGAATTTGAAAATAACAATCCTCTATCACAATGTAGAATGGTGAAATAGCCCATGGATTTTAAAGACTTCTTACCTAAAGCTACAGGAAGAAAGCTTTAAAATAAGCAGAGAAATATTAAAGGAAGCCCATTAATTCTTTTGCATTAAATGAAGATGAGTTAAGAGTTAGAATATAAGACATAAGAGAAAGGAAGTAATCTTACCATGAATTATATCTGGAGATAATTATGCTTAAGAAGAGTAATTTTTTCATAGTGTTTTTTTCTTTTATCTAATATTCATGATATCCTTAATTTTTTAAGGTAAAGGAAATAGCAAAGGGACAAATAAATATATTATCAAAACTAGAGGATTATCTTGATTTGTATTTCCTAGAACATGAAGAGAGGTTAATTACAGACTTTTACTTCATAATATTGAGGAAATGAGAGGATTATAGCAACACTTTCTTCATTTCATCTTAAAACAAAATTTTTAAGGTGAGGAAAGAAAGATTTTACGCACATATTCTTGGCATAGGGAATGCATGATTTTAAGGGCTCTTTCCTCACAGAGGAATTTACAGCAACATAGAATAGCTGTACTCAAGCAGTTTTTCAATCCAGAGAAATTTATAGCATCTTGGTGTTGTGAAATTAATAACAGAAACAGTAAGCACTGAGTTTTTATTTTGGAGTTCCTCAGATCTGAGTTCAAATTCTAGAATCACGTTGATAGCTTTTTCCTGTCATGAATCTGTTAAGAACATAAGCTAAGAATGTAGCATGAGAAATGATCTTGAACAATTATTAAACTCATCAAAGCTTTTCATCCTTGTCCATAAAATGGGAAGAATACATACCCTCCCTTAGTTCTTAAGAGGCTTAAGAATTCTGCAACATACACCCACACAGTTCTTGGCTCGGTGTTGGACACATAGTAAGTGCGCAGTGCCTCGCTCCCTTCCCTTCTTTCTTTCCTCTTATATGAAAGAGATTACCTTAAAACTGACTAGAACACTCAAGAATAAATCGACTCAAGCATAAATTGTCCGTATTGATGCCTTAAACCCACTGAATAAGGCCCTTTGCTTTCTTTTAGGAAGGATAAAGGAGAGCTACAGTGCCTGCCCATAGTAGGAGTTGAGTAAATGTTTATTGATCGAATGAAAAGAATGTGATTTTTAAAAACAATGAGCGAATAGCTAAGGCCAACATTTTTCAAGTCTGGGGAAATTGTCACATAGACATATAAAGGTATTCTTTAAGTTGCCCCTTTTTAAAACAGCTTTAGATTTATAAATTTAGTGTGCAAATTAGAGAGTGGCAGATATGCATTTCCTCTGATGTTATGATTGTGATTTACAAGTTAAGAGTGCAAATGGGCATTCCCCCGTAGCCTTTTCTGGGATAAATCCAGCCAAGACATGAAGCAGATGATGGTGGATCGGCAAACTCTTTTCTATGCAAAGAGAAACCAGATGCGCAAGTGGCTGGAATGCACCTGCCAGGAAACTGAGATAAGCCTGTCTGGATTGTCCTCTGTGAAGAATCTGGGTGTTGTAAACAGGTCCTTTGCATGGGCATTGAACAGTAACAAAAAGGAAGGTGGAAGAAAATTAAATTCTTCGACAAAATGGTTAATTTTTACATGTCATATTTAATTACGTGTCAAAATATCATGTTCAGACAGGTGGAGGATTTCTGCATTTCAAAGTGAATAAGGAATAAAGAGTAGAAAATTACATCCAGAGACATATGCAAGAAATGAGCAAGAGCTACACCTCCAAAATGGCCAGTTCACCATTCAGACCAAGGGCAGAGGAACAGAATTCTTAGAAGAGACCAGCTGGCATCTTATGCTTAGAATAAAACCATCATAGTTGCTGTATTAAATTAAACCAGATAAGTTGTACAGAGCAAAGTGAATCAGCTAGGCTTTCTCTTTTAGAATTTTCTAATTGGCAGTCTCAGAGGTCATCAATTAAGTATTCCTACATCAGATGTTTTATACTATCAGATACTTTGATTAGAAAATCCTCTTCAGTTTTCTATTATTAATCTCTAAGGAGATAAAAATCTAATAACTTTCTACTCCATGATCACTATTTTAGATATTTCCATAAAAGGCAAAAAAAAAAAAAAGGTAGAATGGTAGTTCAGAAAATTGAACAACATAACTTTTTTTACTTATAAAAATAGATATTTTGTTTTAAATTGTTTAAATTCCTGGAAATTAAGTTTTTAAAAAAATTTTTGTTGTTCAAAGATAACTTTTAGAGGAAAATTGGAGGTTAAAGTCTACCTCAAGAGCCTGGTGGTATTTTTTTTTGACAATTTGACCAAAATTTCTTCCACTGGAACAAAAGGAAAGAAGTCGACTCTTAAACATTGTTTGAGATGAGAAATACCTTTTATAGGTGTATTCCGTATCATGTCCTTTGTCAGATGAATTTTCCCTTGTTATTCCAAAAATGAAGTGCTGTGTTGAATTTCTTGAGGGCAAAGTAGGATATTGATTGGGGCAAATGTTAGAAATTCTGTTGTTCACTGAAGTTGTTGCCCTGCTTGCTAAACTCGACACTATTCTGAGATACTCTATGGGTTACGAAAGCATTATTCTTTGAGAAGTTCTGACCGTACAAAAACGTGTGCATGGACCTGAAAAATCACCTTGTGTCCATCCAGGTAGTAGAGCAGATATTCATTCTAAATGAAAGTTGCCATGTGGTTTTTGTGCATGTAACTGCAATTGACACCTTTTTCCTTTCAGTTACTGTTTTAAAAAGGGGCTGTGTGAGAAGGCCCTTTGGAGAGCCGAATTGGAACAGCATTATGAACCCTGGACTGTGTGCTCGTGCAACGCTGTAATTTGCAAACATATGTCCTCTGTTCAATAAACGTTAACAGCTTTCACCGCGGTTCCCGCTTTGACTCTTTTGTGATCGTTTACATTTCGATGAATGGGACAGAGTATGTGCGTTATTTAAATGGACAATATATAAATGTTTAGGGTACTGGAGCATTATGGTTAGCATGGGAAATCAGAGTGCGACCTCAGAAGAAAGGAGAAAACCAGACTTCCCACACTGCCTGCAAAATGCAAATAAATCCTTAATGATGTTTGCTTGGATGCTTTTGTGTGATGGTTATATACACGTATGTTGTGGCTTTCTCCCTTCTCCCCCCACCCTGCTTCTGACTAAAAAAATACTTCTGAGGGTGATAGCATGCGATTCTGTGCCAGTAATTGTGCCCTCCCCCCCAGTGGGAGGTGGGGTGGTGGTGTATATTAGGTGGTAGGCAGGGTCATATGTGGAGTTTCTCCGTATGGGATCCTGCTGTGGCTGCCAGAGTCCCTGAATCTCCCCCCAAAGGTTGTTGTGATTCAACCATAGATAAGCAGCATCTCAGGGGTCCTGAGACCTAAAGATTTGAATCCCAGCCTTACTACTTTCTTCCTTCAGGACCTTGAGCAAATGGAATAATGTTTGTAAATGCTTAACACGATAATTAGCACATGATAAGCAGCCCTGAACATTAATTCAAAGAAGTTTTGTAATAGTGTTTTGGGTTCTGTATAAATGGCATCATGTGATATGTGTTGATGATGATGAATAGCTGTTTTTATTCACGCTGAATACAAGATGAAAGGAAAGTAAATTTGAAGCAAGGAAGATGTGGAGTAAATATTAGGAAGCAATAGCTACATTTTTGATTTTTAGAAATGAAAAGGGACCTGAGGATGTCCTAGATGGATTCAGAAATTGTATAGTTAAGACACTGAGGAGCCTACAGTGCGTGGCACACCCGCCGTGACATTGGGCTGGTGATAGACAGTTGAGGTTATTCCCAGGTCCTCTAATCCCAGCTTTTTGTCTGATGTCAGATCCTAGAAAGTATACCTAAGATATCTGACATCTTCAAAAAAAAGACCCATCTTTCTATACTGTCCTAAATTTCAACTTAGATTCATGGTTTTCAAGACATAGCCTTAGAATACTTTTGTTCATAAACTAAAGCTCCAACCAGCCCCAGGGTTCTGCAGGGGCCAGCATTATGGTATGAAAACCTAATCTGTCAGCTTTAAAATCGTATGCTTCAAGACTTCGTTGATCTGTCAGCAAAAAAGTCAATAATAGAAAAGTCAGTAATATTGGTGAACAGCACTAAAATGTATTTTTAAAAAAGGGAAAATGCGAGCATGCAGTAGAAATCCCGAGTAAGGAGCGTTTGATAAAGAGTAGGATGGTTTATATCATAAATAAAATCACTTGACCTAAGGCAGCCTTTAAAGTCTGTCAACTGAATCTGGAAAATGAATACCTTTTAGTCTCATTCCAGGTCATACGCTGTCCCACTGAGGACTTTTTAATTTAAAAGAGGAATCTTGAACAATTTTAAGTGAAAAACTTACTTCCCTCCCTCCCCTACCCTAGAATTACTCTGAGGACAGAGTGCCTTCATGTAATTATGGACACTTTTTTGGCCCACCTTCTCTACTTTATTATATCCATGTACCATTAACAGGATGTCTGTGGAATCTCATCTGTCTCTTGGTTGAAAAATGAGCACCAGTCATGAACTGTATATATTCCGTGTGCATTCTTTTACATCCGCTGAGCTCCATCAATTTAACTTCAACTTCATTTTGGAAATTAATCAATATACATAATAGCATTTGCAAAAATAGCCATTTTGAGTGAAGAATATACATTTAATTTCTTTCTAAATCCTGACTGATAAATCAGAAGCGTTGAATCCAATCCAGTTTTGGTTTTCTTGGTGAGTAGCTATCTAACCACTTCTTTTTACCCCTTTGCTGCTCTCACGTCTGTAAAAAAGTCCAGTGAACAGTGTTACCTAAACACACCCTGTGAAAGGTCTGGGAAACAGATGGTATCTGTGAATACCATAATGCCCTTTAGAAGAAAGTCACAGAGCAATATGGTCTGGTTTTTTACTATGACCTCCCCGAGGCTGTGAGCACATCTGGTTCACCCCCAATAGAGTTGTTCCCGGCTTAGTACTTCTGTAGTTCTGGTGTATTTTCTGGCACATTTTAGGTGTTCAATAATATTGTTGAATGAATGAAGAACCAAGTGAACTTTCTCACGTGCCTAAGGAAACTGAACACTGAAGTTGTATCAGTTGGTTCTACCAGGGCATTTCCTGGTCTCAGGGAATTTGCAGGAACTCCATGCCCTTTGTGTTTGAAGGAGAGCATGCCTTTCACACCAAGAAGCGGGAAACCAAAGTTCTTTTTATCAGAAGTTCACCTTGAGGTGTGGTTTTGTTGTTATTCAAGTCCTCTGGCTTTCCTGTTTCCTTTTATATAAAACTATAAATGCAAATATTTTATAAAATAAAAATTTACATGCTCATTTAGGTTTTCTTTTGCAGAAATGAATTAAATATTATAATTTGTGAAGGCATCTGGAAGTATTAAAATGACACAGTATTTGAATTATGATTTTCGTTTGGCTGTATTTTCCTAATCTGAATTGTGGAGGGCTATCACCTATTCCTGCAATTAAAGCTTACAAAATATCAATCTATTCTTGCGATTAAAGCTAATCAAACTATGATGAATATACTTATCATATGCATGCTAGTGTATGGTGTGCTACTAGACAACATACAAAGATATTTTGATAACCTATCCTACAAATAGTAACTTCCCTCTTTGTTGCATTTTGGACACACTGCCTTTTAGATATATTTAATATAAATATATGACCCATGGTTTTGTCCTTGGAAATGATTATTTCTTCCCTAAAGATTATGTTTACCTTCTACCGTTAGAAAGGCAAAAAAAAGTGGATTATTTAAGAATAGTCATTCCACGAGTGATATAAACAGGTGGGGGGAGGGATAGATTGGGAGTCTGGGATTGACATGTACACACTGCTATATTTAAAATAGATCACCAATAAGGACCTACTGTATAACACAGGAAACTCTACTCAATATTCTGTAATAACCTAAATGGGAAGAGAATTTGAAAAAGAATAGATATATGTATATGCATAACTAAACCACTTTGTTGTACACCTGAAATGAATGCAACATTGTTAATCAACTATGCTCCAATTTAAAATAAAAATTTTTTAAAAACAGTCATTCCAGGGTTGTTCCGACTGGATTTGAATCCCAGAGAGCACTGAGAATTACAGTCACTTGATCTAGAAGGAAACTTGTGACTCTACAATGGTCACATGTCTTGTCTTTCTTCTGTTCTGTTGATATGTGTGGATCACGTGGAAGGAAGGGAAGAACATTAAGGCTTTGGAATCACAAAGACCTGGATGCAAATCCCAGTTCCCCACACCGGGCTCTGACCATAGGCAGGTTACTGAACTCTTTCAGGTCTGTTTTGCCATCTGAAACGTGAGGTTAATAAAACCCCCTCAAAGAGGTCTTATGGAAATTGAACAAACTAACCTGTAGCCAATAGAAGGTCTTGTGTTGAAGGAACACGAGTCCTTACCACAGATCCGGTGGGCAATATTGGCAGGTAGGAAGTAGAGATGCAGGACATAGAAGAACAATTTGTGACTCATGAACTAAAATTGTATTCCAGATCTGTTAGAAAAAAGCTTACCGCCTTGACTTGATTACAGACAACAACATTAAAACGTATAGTTGTCAACACTTTAAAGGATATTTAATATGGTACCCAGGACAGTTCAAAGTACTTTGCATGTATGTTCTCTTTTAATCTTCCCGACAACCCCATGAGGTAGATGTTATCATTATTTGCCCTCTACAGCTCAGGAAACTTAAGTAAAGACGGGTTTTTGATAATTTCCCCGAGGCCACACAGCCAGCAACCAGGAAAACCGGAATTTGAATCTCAGTCGTGTAACTTTAAGTCTCTCCCCTTAACCTTTATTTACGGTTTATGGGGCCAAATTATTATGAGACCAAACATAAGGGCCATAAATTAAGAAGTAGGAGAGGGCAGGAGGATGAGAGTAGGGTTTATCTTAAAAGAGGGAGTATTTGAGGGGTCAGGAGACAAGGTGAAGAAGGTGTGAAATATATTGCAAGTCTTAGGTGCCATAAAGGGTAAGACCGCTAGTAAGTGCCACTGAGAAAGAAGAAATGTTCAGCTGGTACACGATACTGCTTTTCCATTAAGATTTTTATTTGCAACTTATTGACAGAGCTGTCTTAGACTTATTTATACATAGATGTTTATGACTTATCACTCAGACATACATAACTATAAAAGTAAAGTTAAGCAAGTATGAGGTAATCCTTCAGCATTTTTCTAGGCAGACTCTTCTGAGTCACTTTTGGACTCGGGTCCATCCTCACAGTGTCATGGTCGGCAGGAGGATGGCTAAAGCAGCCTGTCTGAGAGCACTTCTGTCATCTCTGGATTTCATCCAAACCCTTCTACGAGTTTAGATGCTGGTACTATCTTGATCTTACTTGACTGCAGAAGGTTTCCAGACAGCGTCTCATTCTTTTTTCAAATGGTCATTAAGTGGTTTGTAAGCTGAAATGTGGGTTTGCGGCTCTGCAGTTGTGCCACCAGGAATGGCATCCGCGTTTGCATACATGCACCTAGGGGCAACTGCATCGCTAGCCGCGGGTCAACATCAGCTGTAGCTCCCCCTCCATTCTCAGCCCTGGTGTCGTTGAAATGTGACAAAGTGTGCATTCAAATCCACAAAATATACTTGTGTGTTAAGTTATGAGGAAAATTAGACCACCTATCTCATTTTACTTTATGTTCCTCTACTTTGTTGATAATTATATATTAGTAATTTTGTCTGTAACTACCTTAGACTCAATAAGAATTTCTTTCGACTTTTTTGTAGTTGAGCCTGTGCTAGTATTATTCTCCAGTGGCTCTCTGACATGATTTACCCCATAGTCACATAATACATATTGGTAAATTTGGCTTACTGTATTCTGTATCTCATGGGGATCTCTGGCTCATGGAGAGTCTGTAAACAATGATTTATATATTATTTTATAGAATTTATCACCTTCACCCATGGAATGATAATTTTTATTTGAGTCCTTTAATAATGATGCCCCATTATAGAGTTAACCATCATAGCACCAATGTACCTGCCCACTGTTGGAAGCAGGAGTTTGTTCTCACTAAGGCTTCAGGGTAAGAAATACTCTCTACTGTAGTTAGAATTCCAAGTGGCAGCTCATAATTTACCATTTGACATTTAAAAATTAGGACCCTGTTAAAATATTTGAAGTTTCTAAATGTATTCAGGAGCTATTAGGCTTCCATTCCTTGTGCTCAGAGTAGTGTGGGTGGTGTGGCAGAAAGAGGGTGGGGCCTTGGGACCAGGAAGAAAGGAATACCAAACTCCCTACTGAGTGGCCTTGGTAAAAAAACACCAAGTGCTTTCACTGGTCAGAGCAAGGTATATACAAATTCCATTTAATTCTTACAATAACCCAATAAAGTAATTGCTGCTACTACTCCGTTTTACAGATGAGGAAACTAAGACTCAGAGAGTTTTTAAGTCCCTTAGGAAATTTATTTCACCTCTTTCATTCTAGGTGTCCTTAGATTTATAAAAGTGATTATTTGTGAGTACTAGTCATATCCTGAAAACACACTGCATATATCAGGTGCTTGAAATGGAAACTAATTTTATTACACTGGTTTTTAATTGCTTTTCTCCTCCTCCATGCATGCCCTAAGGTGTAATAATTTGCCATTTGAAATTGCCTTATACATTCTGAGAGGAAAAATAAACATTTTGGAATTTTTGATCTCCCCAAACCATTTTCTGTTACACATATTGATTTTTCATGTTTTATCTTAAGTGATCGATAACCTTTAATTTTTTTAAACTTTTTATTTTATGTTGGAGTATAGTTGGTTAATAATGTTGTGTTTGTTTCAGGTATACAACAAAGTGATTCAGTTATACATATACATGTATCTATTCTTTTTCAAGTTCTTTTCCCATTTAGGTTATTCCAGAATATTGAGCAGAGTTCCCTGTGCTATACAGTAGGTCCTTGCTGGTTATACATTTTAAATATAGCAGTGTGTACACGTCAATCCTTTTTTTTACTCAGAAAACCCAGTAGGCAGCTTCATACCGAAGTCCAAACATTTCTAAATGTTTGTGAATATTCTCCATGATGCCTAAACTGAAGGAATTTAGTGACCAAATATTTTTTAATTGGACCTTTGGGTGACAAAACCTAATATCTTCTGTACTTTTAATGAACCAATGATCATCCAGTTAGATACATAACAAACTATAACTTCCAATAGTTCCTATCTTGATAAAATCCCAGTGTTAGCATTAGAAATATTCCCTTTAGAAAATTACTTCAATGCCCCAACAAAATACAAAACAGGGTAGTATTTATATACATATTAAGACAAAGAAGTCCATTCAAGAATTTGATAGATATAATTGATTAAGGCATAGTTTTAGGAAACATTAAAATCATTGCCTTAAGTTTTTGAGCCTGTCTTCTTTCCTTCCTTCTTTATCTCTCTTTCTTGGAAGTGACAACAAAATGAACCAAATATATCTCTTTCAGCCCACAAGTCCTATTCATCTGCTTTTATTTTTCTATGCTTTAATCTCCTTCCAAGTACATTCAAAGAATAAGTAAATATATTTTCTGAAAATCTTGGCACATTTCCTAGATTTTGGAGGGAGGAAAGTGTTGGTAAAAAAAGTGATTTTTGAATGAAAAATTAAATCTCTTTTAGATTTAAAATCTCCAGAGACATCATTGATGTAAACCAAAATAGCTATTGGTAGTAAGGAAAATAGCTAGGTTGTATGTGATTTTGATGAATGAGTTTTAAAACATGTAGCAACTAAATATATATATAAATCTAGTGTTTAGTGTTTTTATAACACAAACCATAGTGTCATCTCAACCAATAATTGGAAAAGAATAAACCAATGAGGCCTATATTCTAACATTGAGTATACTATTTAAAAAGTCCAGTCTATCAACATAATACGTCCGTTAAATGCAGTGTTAGGAATAAGGCAAAGCATCTGTGTCATACAATGAGGAGAAGTTGGAAGACATTTACAAAGCCTACTTCAAGGAGTTACATACAACTGACAGAATAAGGAAGGATAAGAAAGTGCTGTGAATTAAGTTTACTGCCCATCGGAAGAAGTTTATTGCCCTTCTGCTTTATAAGGTTTTTGAATCTTGCCTTTAGATTTTTTGACTCTAATTAATAGTTGCTTAAGGTTTAATCATTTTGATACTCTGCTGCTTAGTTGTGGTGTTAGTAGAATGTTTAGCGTCTACTTATGTATAATTTACCTGGCTTCATAAACAGCAAATAATGTTCAGCAGCTAAAATGCTATGCCCATTTTCATTCCCACCTCCCAAAAGAAGAGTGACCTTAAGTTAGGAGGGTAACCTGCACTGGGTAATGCACCTCTCTGCTCACCTTGGAGATACTGAGGGAGCTTTTAACTCACATCAGTTATTAAAAAACTGCATGAGAGGGACTTCTCTGGTGGTCCAGTGATTAAGACTCCACACGTCCACTGCAGGGGACATGGGTTTGATTCCTGGTCGGGGAACTAAGATCCTGTGTGCCGTGTGATGCAGCAAAAAACAAACAAACAAACAAACAAAAACTGCATGAGAATAAATATTTCTTCACAATAAAGGATGAGTTTATTTTTTGCGTGATTCAAAAATAATTCTGAGGCATTATCTAGTCACAGAAAAAAGTTAAGCATGAGTTTCCCCTTGATGGTAAAGGTTACAGTAGACATAGAGAGTGATAAATATTAATAGGCTGTAGTCCACATCCTGTAGTTAAAAATGTTTTCAAACGTTTTGGAGTTAATGTCCACAGGAAAAACATATGGCAGAGGTTGAAAGTCGTTTGTGGGTAATAATCATTCATATTTTATAGATAGCATCAAGAGTAGTATCTTCAAAGTGAAAAAATCAAACCTATCCACACTTATTACAGATGATAAAACACAGTGCAAAGAAAAGAAAACACAAAAATCAGTGGAAAGAAAAGAGTTAGATGCGGGTTTGAATTCCTTTCTGCCACCTAAATCCATGTGGCCTTGGGCAAGTTACCTCACCTATGTCAGGATTATATGAACTATTTGTGTAGTTCTATTCATATAGTAAGTGCCCAATAAATGTTAGTTAGCAGTTGTCATCAGAATTCATTTTCATATTTGACAACTGTACTGTTACGATTGTGTGATGAACCAAGGCCCATTTCCTAAACGATGCTGTTTAAGGAGAACTTATTGAGCAGTATGCCCACAGGTACCACATTGGGCTCAGAGGGGACCACAAGGAAGAATGAACAAAGGATTTACTGTGTATAGGAGGAGATGGTGTGCAGAGGATTCAAACGCCATCAAAACAAAATGGCACTAGTGCCAAGTAAATTCCTAGGACATGATGAGAAGTAAAGAGATGTGTATGATTTAGATGAACAGTCTTAACAGGTGGGTAGGATTTTGATTATTGGGGGGTTGGAAGAAGAGTGAAGTGGGGAGGGATTCCCAGATGGGGGAGCTGCATGAACAGAGGACTAAAGGGATGAAAGTGTGTGGTGTTTGTGGAGGAAAGGATGTTGGCCAGTGGCTCTGGAGCCTAGGAACCTAGGACAGATAGGTGAATAAGAGGAAGATATGTCTGTCATAGCTTGGAAGCAGGTCTCAGATCCTTAAATATTATACTAAGAGGACATGTTTTATTTTGTAGGCTGAGTCTTTTCAAGACTTTCTTTCTCGAGGTGTACGGCTGGATGGCATTCACACGCACAATGTATTTTCATGCAACAAATATGTATTGATTCCTTACTCATGCCAGGCACTGTTCTAAGTGCTAGGGAAAACTAGACAAAATCCTGCCATCATGGAGAGTGTATTTCTAGAGAAATATAGGTGTGGGTCATTTAGTGGCTATTCCTTTCGTCTTTAACTCAAGAAGGCATATTAGAATGCAAATCCATGATAATGTGGTTATGATAGGAAGAGCCTAGTGCATAAAATTGCTAATTATGCACAAACTGCTGCTTTATATATACTTGTCAGCAGATTACTGGTACACTTAAAATCCATGCCAGCTCTTCTGAGCGTCTGACAACTGCCGCTCAGGAGGGAAGAGATGTGATCTGAGAAGAAACCAGAGGATGCTAATATTAAGGCTAGTCTTGACTTCCCTGGCGGTCCAGTGGTTAAGACTCCGCGCTTCCACTGCAGGGGGCACGGGTTCAATTCCTGGTCAGGGAGCTAAGATCCTGCATGCTACATGGTGTGAAAAACAAACAAACAAAAGGCTAGTCTTGTGAGCACCATCATTCCATGAAGTCACGGGCAGCTCTTCCCTGGGCTTCCCCTGAGACTTGCTCCTACTTGTTTGTCGACACCACCTTTATACCATACAGGCTAAAGGCGCAGCTCCTGACAGAGCAGATCCGCCACTGGCCTTTTCCTCTCATTCAATCTTACCTCCCTTTGTTTTAGTTACCGTTCTCATTTCTGTAATTATATTTTTCTGGGTCAGCACTGTCAGATAGCACTCTCTGCAATGATGGAAATGTTTTATTCTGCACCGTTCAATACAGTAGCCACTAGCCATACGTGACTGCTGAGCGTTCGGATTATGGTTCGTGCTACTGAGGAATGCAACTTTAAATTAAATTAAATTTAATTAACTTACATTTAAATAGCCTTAGGTGGCTAGCAGTAACATATTAGACAGTGTAGATCTAGACGTTTGTAAAAAATGTCCAATGCCGTGTTCTACTTCCTTGACAATCATGTATCTGGCAAATTTTTCTAGTTTTCAAGTACCTGGAATTATTTTTGCAGCCAATCTATGATTTTTTTTTTTTTTAATTTAAAATTCTCAACTAGATCGAGGAGCAGGAGAGTGACATTGCTGTTTGCTCTTTGTCTATATGTGGTCCTCCGACCATAGTAGCAGGCAGGAAAGAGATGCCAGCTCAGGGGTACAGCACTGCTGTGGCTTTTTATTTTAATCTACCTCTTGCCAGTCTCTAGCCAAGGAAAAGAACGTTTTTTTTTTCTTCTTCTCTTTTCTAAACAAGCTACCTCAGGGTAAGAATTGCAAGAGAGAAGAGGTAGTTCTGTTTAGACAAAATGGTACCCTGCAAAGTGATATGGTTCCTCTTCACTGGCTCCTGGTTTTTAAGGGATGTGGGGTGAAGGAGAGGGAGGGGTCACGCATGACCTGACTGGCAACTCCATGTGTGGTGCCATTCATTCACGAAGGGTGCACAAGAGAAGAAATCCATTAGCAGGGCCAGGGAGGTGATGCGCTCCAGTTTGGACATGTTGAGTTCGAGGTCTTTGTGGTGAGATGTGCAGTTGGATGGGGGATGTATATCTGCACTTCTGGAGAGTGATCTGTTCTGGAGATAAATGCCTGGGGGTCATTGGCATATGCTAATTAAAGCCACAGGAAAGATAAGATGGCCCAGACACCGTGAGAAAAGGAAAGGACGAGAGACAGCACATAGCCACAGCATCAGTATTTACGTGATTGATGAAGAATAGCAGCTTTGAACGAGGTAGGAGGAAACAACCAAGAGAAGACAGTCACCAAAGACAAAAGGAGAGACAGTTTCAAGAAAAAGAACATTTGACAGTGTCATGTGCTGTGGAAAGGTCCAGTTAAGGAGGGACTGAAAAGTGCCATTAGATGAAGCCACATGACATGGAAAGTAGAGACTCCAGTGAGAACGGGTGACACAGCTTTGAGGGATGGGTAGGAGGTGAGAAAACAAGGACAGCAAGTATGTTCCACTACTCAGGAAAAGTTTGGTTGTGATGGGGAGAGAGCTGGAATGGCTGTAGCTGAGGGAAAGTGAGACGGGTGGAGAGGTCTTTGGATTTGGTTTTGTTTAGTTCTAAAGGTAGATTAGAGTTGGCTCAAGCTGAGGGGTCCATAGAGAGGGGTTGAAGGTGTGATATGGGAAAGGAAGTGACCAGATCATCCAGGGAGGGGGCTCATGAGAAGGGGAGATGGTTGGGGTCCAGGAACAGGTGGAGGGGGAGACATCAACCTTAGGCAGAGAGAGGGGTGACTTTCAGTCTAAGATGGAAAGGACCGGTGTGGCCACGGGTGAATTAAAAGGCTCAGTAGATGGTGAGAAAGTCCTGTCTGAGTGCTGGCTTTGCCAAAACTAGTTTTTTGTCTAAGATTCTCTGTATCCCTAAAGTGACCTTTATATTTACCCTAATAGAAATATGCTCATAAAGAGTCCCCATCCAAATCAGCTGTGCTTCTGAAGTTGGTCTAGGGTTTATGAAAGAGACGGGTTCACTGTCATCTGCAGGACTCAGCAGCAAGCAGTCCTGAGGCTCTAAAATCAAGAGGAGCTCGGACTTCCCTGGTGGCGAAGTGGTTAAGAATCCGCCTGCCAGTGCAGGAGACATGGGTTCGAGCCCTAGTCCGGGAAGATCCCACATGCTGCAGAGCATCTAAGCCCGTGAGCCACAACTACTGAGCCTGCGAGCCACAACTACTGAGCCTGCGAGCCACAGCTACTGAAACCCGCGTGCCTAGAGCCTGTGCTCCACAACAAGAGAAGCCACCGCAATGAGAAGCCCGCGCACCGCAACAAAGAGTAACCCCTGCTCGCTGCAACTAGAGAAAGCCTGCACGCAACAATGAAGACCCAACGCAACCAAAAATAAATATCAAATAATAAATAAATTTAAAAAATAAAATAAAATCAAGAGGAGCTCTAGGTATCCCCCTTGAGTAAGTTAAAAGCTGGAAGCGAGCACAATAATTGTTTTGGGTTTTCCTGTCTCTAGTTTGTATTGCAAATGTGTGGTTTTAATTTTAAAAACTCTACAAAAACGCATCCTTGAGTTTCTAAGGTGCAGAGCCCTAAAAGCTGTGAGCTATGCTTCGGATTGGATCAGTGCTGCAGCCAGAGGCCCAGTGTTAGAAGCGCCTGTTTGTGTGAGACAGGGGTCTGTGGTGCCTGCCTGGCTGGCTGCTTTGGTGCACAGCTGAAGCCGTCATTGTCTTCCCAGGTGCTAGAAAACACAGTTGCTTCAGGCGGATGGGGCGGGTTGGGATCTGGGTGGCATCAGCTTCTGAGAAAGTCTTATTATGCAAAATGAAAATATGACTAAACATTAAAATACTTAATGATTTCTTAAAATAACATACCCTTTTCATTACATAAAAACTGTATGTAAAATATCCATATCTAGTTTTAAACATAAACATTTCATTACGTGAATATTTCTCCAGTATGAAACAGAGCAGCTGTTTCTCCAGATGCCACATCAGGGCTCTGGAGGGAATAGTTACTCAGTCCAACACCACAGTTAGTTAGATATTGAAAGAAATACTACAAGATATATCTGGTCTAATCAGTAAGCCTCAGTGAACCAAAATTTAAACACACAGCATGGAATTGATGTGAGAATTTGGGTTACATTCTAAACAAGGGAAATGTAATTGCTATGCTTCTGTGCTTATCACGTTGTAATTTTTATTATTTAAAACCTATTAAGGATCCATCACAAGGAACCCTCTTTGTTTTTCCTACAATCAGTTGTCATTGTGGCAGCCAATTGTTTTGAGAGAGAAAGTATAACATTATTATTTATGGGAGAGCTGACATATACGATCCACATATTTAGCCGACTCTAATATTCCTGGGCCAGCATATTAAATCATATGCGTAGCTACTTGAAAGATAGATCCAGAAGGTTATAGGTAATTTTTATGCAGGAACCATCAGCCCTATACTGAAGTGAAAATCTACTCATAAAGTAGTCTGTAACCTATTGCCATTCCGCGAGGAGTGGTAAAATGAAGAGCAAGAGAAATTTATGGAAGGATTCCATTGCTCTAGAATGAGTTACCTGATAATTATGTAAAACAGTGGATTTTTAAAAAACCCTGCAAAAATTGGCAAGTTACCTGGAAGAAGTTTATTAGAAAAAAACGAGTTGATTTTTTTTTTTTTTTTACAAATGAAAACTATGTCTCTGGACTATTCTTCTGTTTCTAAAATGTATAAAGATAAAATGTTCAATTGTACTGCCAAGTTAAAAAAAAGTCCTTAAAATGCTCTAACATACTCCGAAGCATATAGGATTTCAGTAAAAATTTATATAGTCTATCCATGTAGGAAAAATACTGGAAGGTCAAATGGCAGTATGTAATAATTTTTATCTCTGATTGGTATGATTATAGGCATTGTTATGATTTTTCCTTTATTAATGAATATTAGCTCTGAGCATGTATTACTTCCATGATTACTAAAACACAACCCACCAAAAAAAACCCCTAAGTGTTTCACACACTTTTATAGAGAGTTCATGCACACCATTCAGATGTTCTTGACTAAGGACTTCCTTTTGTTTCTCAAAGAACTGTCATTTGTCTTTACATTATATTGGATTTATAACGGAATTCTTTAATCTCTGTAATTTGATACACTGCTTCTTTAACTCTTTGCCACTCATGTTCCTTATCCTAAGATACCAAAGACCACAGCACTGGTTTCAAGCAGGGCTCACTTAGCCTGAAGCTGCCCAGAGCCCAAGTCTTCCACCTGCTTTTCCAGCCCAGCCAGAGCTGATCTGGCCTCACAGCTGCTGCTCTGGCCAGTTCCTGGCCCACACCCCTCTCCTTATTACTGCATGAGAAGCCCAGGGGCCATGCCAGGCGGTGTGGGAACATAGCTTTGGATGACATTTGTTCCCCTGATTCTACACAGTGTCTTATCACTGATGAATTATTATATAAATTACAATTATATACATATTTCGTTAGTGTAACATACCTTGTTAGAGTAAGTAAATGAGGACACATATTTATTGTTAAGTGTTTCAAGCAACTAATTAGATTAGCCCTGTGAGTGCCTGGCAAAATGTAACTTGGGTGTTATCTTTGGCAGCTTCAGTTATAAAACCCTTATTAGAAAATGTGACAGAAAGGAGAAAAAGAGCATGAGAGAAAATCGTTGACTTCACAAAAGTAGCTTGCTGGTAGAAATAGATGTAGCAAATCAGTGGTTCTTTATATCATCAAGGATGTATAAATGTATGGTTATATTAAAAGTATTTGTGGGGGGACTTCCCTGGTGGCACAGTGGTTAAAAATCCGCCTGCCAATGCAGGGGACGTGGGTTCAATCCCTGGTCTGGGAAGATTCCACATGCCGCGGAGCAACTAAGCCCGTGAGCTGCAGCTGCTGAGCCTGCGCTCTAGAGCCCGCGAGCCACAACTACTGAGCCCACGTGCCACAACTACTGAAGCCTGCACTCTAGAGCCCGCGAGCCCCAACTGCTGAGCCCGCACGCCCTGGAGCCCATGCTCCACAACAAGAGAAGCCACTGCAATGAGAAGCCTGCACACTGCTACGAAGAGTAGCCCCCGCTCGCCACAACTAGAGAAAGCCTGCACACAGCAACGAAGACCCAACGCAGCCAAAAAAAAAAAAAATTGGGGGGGGGGACTTCCCTGGTGGTGCCGTGGTTGAGAATCTGCCTGCCGATGCAGGGGACACGGGTTCGAGCCCTGGTCTGTGAAGATCCCACATGCCGCAGAGCAACTGGGCCCGTGAGCCACAATTACTGAGCCTGCGCGTCTGGAGCCTGTGCTCCGCAACAAGAGAGGCCGTGACAGTGAGAGGCCCGCGCACCGCGATGAAGAGTGGCCCCCGCTTGCCACAACTAGAGAAAGCCCTCGCACAGAAACGAAGACCCAACACAACCATAAATTAAAAAATAAATAAATTAATTAATTAATTAAAAAAAAATTTGGGGGGGTGGGGTCCTAAAAATTGCACCCATCCACATTGACTCTATATGCTTTGCCGCCAACCTCTGATGCCCCAGCCACTTGAGTGAGCCTTTCTTATTTATGGGAGTTGTGTTGGTACAAAAGGTTGAGAACCATTGATAGTGATATAAGAATCTGGAGAATATCATGGCAACTAGATGAGGATCTGTTAATGGAGAGGGATGGAGGCCAGTGGAGGATTTTTAAACATTGAAAGTTTCAAATGACAACTTACAGAGATAACTCCAAATGCAGCTGTAAATATTATGAGACGGAATGGAGGAAGGAAAGGATGAGGCTGATGGAGTTATAGCATGAACCCTTCTTCCAGTGATTGTTAAGTCAGAAAACTTGCCCCCAAAGTCAATAATCAATCTCACCAAAGAGAATAAGATTTTGCTCTTAAGAGCTGTGATGGGCTAACTGCTGCCTCTTATGAACTTTATGTACTAGGCAAGAACTATTAATGAGAAGGCAGCAAAGTACTCCTGTTAGTAGGTGCATTAAGTCTCTCAGGCCACTAGGAATTCATTTAATAAATTACTACTCTAGCATAAGAGATCTCTCCTTAATAGCCTGAAAAGGTGTTCCAAAGGAGTAGCGATTTACTTCCTTCTTTTCAGGAGGAACAAACCCCATTATACAGTATGAAGAACCTGCCATTTCTTTGTCATTTCAAGGATTCTTATTTTTGGTCTTTAATTATGAATTTTGAAAGAACTTTGATTTTCTTAAGTCATAACGCCATCTCAGTTTGAGAGAGAAAATATATGCATATCTTTACACTGCGAATGCAGAAAACAGCTAGCGAAAAGTGAAAATTCATTGTTGACATAAATTCTGCAGAAAGGACCACAAAAGAGATGAGTTGTAATTTAAATGAAATTTTCTTGGTGTCTCAGTTCTGAACAATGTGGTCATGACAAAAAGAAATGGGTCACATCAAAGAATGGGGTGGGAAATGAATATTAACTCGGAGCTGAGATAGCAGTCATCCTTAAGGATGGCCATCACAAGGAGCCATGATTAATTAAGGTATCTGCCAGTCATATGGGCTTGAATCATTGCTTCGAAAAGGGCAGAAAGCCTGGGTATTTACATAGGGATCATACACTCATATTCAGAGCGCTGTCACCGCTTCTCTTGGCAGCCTGTGACTTGTTGGCAAAATGTCTTCAATTATGGGCAAGCTGCCTAGTCTCATATCATCACAAACCAATTTGTTAGGATGTGTGTATTTGGAAAGCTTTGGAAACAGAAATATTTAACTTATTTTAAAAGGGTGGGGAAAAATCCTTGTGTACGTATATTCAGAAACACCCAATCTTATGAAATTTCACTCATATATTTAATAAAAATGTTTATGCCTTTCACAAGGGGAACAAACTAGAGAAGAAATATCTGTGTTAATGTTGATGATAATAGCTCTTTGGGTGTTTACAGAGAGATTGCTGAGTGGAGAGACTAGAATATTTCTGCCTGACCTCCACATTTAAACTAATCAACAATACCATGGTCTTTCTTAAATAAGTCCACATTGCCTAGATTTTTTTAAAAATCATCATTTCCTCCATACTCTGTGAGAATAATGGGGGTTAAAGTATTAGCTATTATAATTTATATTGCAATAATATAAAGATATAAATGATATAAAGATAAACATAAAGATACAGAGTATGGAAAAGAGCCTACGGCAGCAAAAATAAAGGCCAATTAGTAAAAGAAAAGCCGAAATGAAGAAATACATTAGCATTCTTCCATTTTTCTTGCTTCTCGTCTTTCTCTTTCCAATACGCTGAAAGAAAAAAGGTTATGGGAACTAACAAACAATTATTAGTACATAAATTATGTATTCCATTGCTCCTCGTCTACGGTTTTATGTTACTTTAAGCTTTGAAGAAAATAGCTGCTTTTCTGCAATGTTGATTGTAACGTGAATGCCAGCAAAACGAATGTTATTTTCCCATTAGATTTAGTTATGGAGTTTAAGAGTCTTTATTTATTTGTGTGTCCACTTGTTTACTTCTTGTCTTCCCCGCTAGATTGTAAACTTCTAAAGGGTAAGGCTTATGTCTTTTTCATCACTGTATTCCCACTACCTGCAACAACTATTATAATTCTTGCTAAAAATATTTTTTTCAATGCCTCTTGAAGACATGCTGTTCTGGAAAAGTATCATCCAGTATAATAAATCTAAAATCTTGTAAAATAAATAAATATAGACGGTTAAGAGATAGTCTACATTCATGTCGTAATGAATATACTAGCACAGCAGCAGGGATACACCTGCAGGCCATGGAGTTTACCATGTGATTACTTTTTCTATTGCAGCTTTTTCAAGACTTGGTGGGACTTCTCCTCTTCTACAGTTTTCCCTTCTACAGTCTGACATAGTTTGCCCCTCCCAGCCTGCCAGAGTAAGGACTTATTTTGTTCCTTAAGCTCCTAGGAGTTAGCCCCTCTTCTCTGTTTCACCTTTGAGTTTCCAGTAACAGAGTTGAGCTGTGAGGATTCATTTCCCTGAAGGATATTCTACAACCTGGAAACTTTCCATGTTTGAAGCTTTGCATTTTGCAAAACGAATGAGGATCTGTTTCCACTTTTAAAGTTTTAACTTCTCTCTAGAGACTTCTTACAATGGTAGGTACTTGCCGTTACAGGATTTATAAAACGGAAGCAAAGAAATTAAGGTGAAACAAGCCATCATGTGAGGCAATAGAAGGATGAGGAGCAAAGACCAGGGTAAAGTTGCTTTAAATTTCCCTCATTTATTATTGAGAGAAATTATTATATGCTAATTAACAAATCTTTGTAGGAGTCTGAAACATCTAATTTGTTTTCAAGTATTTTAGACAAATATATGATGTGAATAATATTAACTGGTTTCAGACAATCATTTCAGTTCCCTGAATAAAATTTGTTTTCTTACTCTGTGATGTGATTTTGTTGTTTTTTTTTAAATTTTTATTTATTTATTTATTTATTTATTTATTTATGGCTGTGTTGGGTCTTCGTTTCTATGTGAGGGCTTTCTCTAGTTGTGGCGAGCGGGGGCCACTCTTCATCGCGGTGCGTGGGCCTCTCACTATCGCGGCCTCTCTTGTTGCGAAGCACAGGCTCCAGACGCGCAGGCTCAGTAGTTGTGGCTCACGGGCTTAGTTGCTCCGCGGCATGTGGGATCTTCCCAGACCAGGGCTCGAACCCGTGTCCCCTGCATTGGCAGGCAGATTCTCAACCACTGCGCCACCAGGGAAGCCCTGTGATGTGACATTGAAATAGATTTTAGAGGACTACTAAAAAAACATCGTTTGCTTATCAAGATGATTTATACTTTTGTTACTTGTAAGGATCCCCTAACCTAGAAAAAGTGGTATGTGGGTTATTTTCCCCCATGCATCTTTTTACTCACTTCAACTAATAAGGTGATTCATGGAGATATGGGCATGATTTTATCAAAGTTCTGGTGGTGACCATACCTCTTGGTTTACGCCTGTTGTCCTGGCATTATTATTAACAGCACCCATTTCACTTTCAAAACTTTAGACAGTAACTTATGTGGTTAGTCAATCTATAAGGACTTTCAGAACAACCTCTTCATACTTTAAACATTTCCCACTTTTCTCCACCTCTGCTTCTCAAACACCAAGCTTTCCTTTCTCACATATGCTACAGAGATAAATCTAGCATGGCCATTATACCATGAGGACATAAAGGATTGGGAGCTGGAGACAGATGACCTAGTTTGAGAGCCGAGCTTGATCATTTGCAGGCTGTGTGACCTTGGGCCAGCTAGCCCACCCTCCAAGCCCCAGTGTCCTCATTTGCACATGGGGTTGCAGTAGCACTTCACTGGGAGGCAGTTACAGGCCTAGACTCTGGTGCCCAGCTGCCTGAGTGTGAATCCCAGCTCTGCTACAACTTAAGGCTATGAGAGTGTTAAACAAGCTGACATATATACACGCTCTTAAAATAAAGCCTGGCGAATAGAAAGTGCTCAGTAAATGTTAGCAATTATTATTAGTGCTCTGAGAATTAAATATGGTATAAATGCAAGTGCCTAAGACATAGTCAGCACTCATTAAATGAGATCTAGTGGTGTTACTGGATACTGACCTGGCATGTCTCTGGTTTTTTCCCCTCCTCATCCCAGCAAAAATATATTCATCATAGATATCCTAAATATGTGCATTCATATGTGTGTATATGTGGACCCAGAATTAGGAACTCTGAGCAGATACTGCTTTGTATCCCCAAACAGGCAGTTCAGTGCTGCCCAACTACAGTTAAAAAATCTAGTGAAATGCCAGCACATTTGGAATAAGATGCAAATGTGAAATTCACTTGCTCTTAGAGGGTGTATAAAGGCTTTGCTAAATAAGAAATGCAGAGAAAGGAGGGTTTATTTGTCCAGTTTATTTGAAGTCAGAGCCAGAATTGTGATGCTTTAATGGTCCTAAATATTTCTTTGGGTTTTTCCAGGAGAGAGAGATTTGTATTTATCTCTTAAATGGCCCATAGCTATTTCCACATAAGAACTGGGAGAAATTTTATTTCTTTAGCATTCTTCAAAGAAGATGTAACTCCAGGGGAATACAAGCTTCTTCAGTGAATGAAGTATCTCGTATCCCTCACGTACCTGGCATGAGACCCTGTACCCGTCAGAAACTAGTGAGCGTTTGCTGAAGTGAAGGGGGTTGCACCCCACAGGAGGGTGTCAGCCACTGCTTGATTTCACGGTCTTTTTTTCTTTCCACTTCTTGTTTACCAGGAACAAAGTTCAGTAATAAGAAGTCTACTTGACCTCACTGAGTGACATTTGAATGCAAAGTTTTGAACATTTCTTTGTGACCAGCTTACATTTTACAGCTTGCAACATGAGGATCAGCGTTCTAGCAAAATTTAATTCAGTCATGTATCTGGGTAATGTGTTGCTCCATTGAAATGGGGATATTTATTTGGTAGAAATAGGAGATTTTCACTAATTTGACTTACTGTGCTTAGAATAAGGATATAAGGATCACTGTGACATTTTTGGAAAACGATGAGCTGTGACACGCGTGGAGCACCCACATTTATAGGTTCCGGAGCACGAAGCTCAGAATCCCTGAGCCACTGCTAAGGAGGGCTCTGGAGACATAGCCCCTCAGCAAGCAGCTCTTCTGTCTCCAAAGGTCTCCCCAGTTTCTCCCAGCCTCGGGGGAGGGCAGCCATAGGGAAAAGCAGGTCAGATCAGTACTGGAAAACAGGAGAGTCTCGCTCTCTCTTTAGGCCCTGGAGTGCCTCACCTTCTGTATTCAAGGAGACGCCCAGCTATTTCTTAAACAAAGCCCTCCCTTGGCTGGTATGAATTGTTCCACTTCCCCAGTGGCTTCGCTTAGCTCTTGTTTAAAGGGAGAATGTTTTCCTCTCACCACACAAATGAAGAGGCAGGTATAATAGGGTATCGTCAGTGCTAGGAAAGGGGTGAACACAGGTCGCCCATGCAAACACAGGCGAGGCACCTGGTCTCAGGGGTTCAGGGAAGGCTCCTAGATGAGGAGGTACGCGAGTTAAACTACCAGCACATCCAAAACCAGGACGTTGGTTCCTGATGATTTAAAGAATGAAGTCCAGGGCTTCCCTGGTGGCGCAGTGGTTAAGAATCCGCCTGCGAATGCAGGGGACACGGGTTCGAGCCCTGGTCCGGGAAGATCCCACATGCCGTGGAGCAACTAAGCCCGTGAGCCACAACTACTGAGCCTGCGCTCTAGAGTCTGCGAGCCACAACTACTGAAACCCGCATGCCTAGAGCCCGTGCTCCGCAACAAGAGAAGGCACCACAAAGAGAAGCCCGTGCACCTCAACGAAGAGTAGCCCCCGCTCACCGCAACTAGAGAAAGCCAGCCTGCAGCAACAAAGACCCAATTCAGCCAAAGAAAAATAAATAAAATAAATTTATTAAAAAAAAAAAAAAAGAATGAAGTCCAGATATTTAAAGTTCTACTCAATCCGTTTTTCATCCACATTTCTTGACTTCTTTCTTACTCTGCCGCTTCTCAACCTTCCACGCCCATCAACACTCTCCCTGGTTCCCAAACACTTTAGGGTCCCATTGATATCTGCCTTCTGCTCTTCTCTGACTCATAAAGTCCTTGCCTCACTCAGGTCCAAGATCACTCATCTACGTTCTTCTTACAATGAGTAGAGAAAACACAAGTTTTCTCTTTTGTTCTTTTCTCCAAGAGACTCCAAGCTCCTAGGAGACTGGGTCTGTGTGCTGATAATACCCAGCATGGTGGGTACTCAGTGATGCTGATGGCCATGAACTTTAGGTAGCTGTGAAGCAGTGGGCAAGATGTTTAACTTTTCTGCACGTCAACCTGCAAATCTGCAAAACAGAGTTAAGAATGTCCATACTGCAGGGTTGCTTGAGGAGTGAGTGAGAGAACACATGTAAAATGCCCAGCCTGGTACCTGGCATAGAGCAGGCCTTCATAGATGTGTGTAACAGCTGTTCCCACTACTTGGTTTCTCCTGCTGTATTCAGGATCTGTAACATCTATCCAACGTTGAGATCTTGAACCTCCTTAAAGCAGAGGTAGAATCATAGGCTCTTGCAGTCAGATGAGACCTTTAATATCATGTGGTCTGGAGAGATGATTTTTTAAAAAGTATGAAGTCCCATCCTGGGATACTGCAGAGGAAATTAAGGCTGTGTAGAGGGAAAAGAACTTGTGGTAGAGGGGAGTGACTTCACTAGGTCACATCAGAAGTTAGTGGCCAGGACTGAATTCCAGCACCCATGCATTTGCCCATTCATTCATTCTTTCACTCATTTTATTGAATATTGAGAGCCTATTCTGTATCATGCTGGAAAATATCTGAATTTGTAATGGCAAACGAAACAGACTTGGTTCCCTGTCTTAACAGTGCTTACAGTCTAGTGGATAGGCAGACAATGTACAAATAAATATTCAAATAAATACATGATCAGTGCCTTGAAGCAAAAGGACAGGAGACTAAGGAGGAGGAGTGGGGGACCTACTTTACTTTTTTATTATTATTATGTTTTTACATATATATTTTTTATTTTTCAGATTCTTTCCCATTACAGTTTATTACAAGATATTGAATATAGTTCCATGTGCTATACAGTAGGTCCTTGTTGTTCATCTATTTTATTTTATTTTTTTTAGTCCTAATCTTATTTTATTTTTTTATTATTATTTTTAAAATTTTATTTGTTTTTATACACCAGGTTCTTATTAGTCATCAATTTTATACACATCAGTGTATACATGTCAATCCCAATCTCCCAACTCATCCCACCACCCCCACCACCCCTGCCGCTTTCCCCCCTTGGTGTCCATACGTTTGTTCTCTACATCTGTGTCTCTATTTCTGCCCTGCAAACCGATTCATCTGTACCATTTTTCTAGGTTCCACATATATGCGTTAATATATAATATTCGTTTTCCTCTTTCTGACTTACTTCACTCTGTATGATAGTCTCTAGATCCATCCACGTCTCAACAAATGACCCAATTTCGTTCCTTTTTATGGCTGAGTAATATTCCATTGTATATATGTGCCACATCTTCTTTATCCATTCATCTGTCGATGGGCATTTAGGTTGCTTCCATGACCTGGCTATTGTAAACAATGCTGCAATGAACATTGGGGTGCATGTGGCTTTTTGAATTATGGTTTTCTCTGGGTACATGCCCAGTAGTGGGATTGCTGGATCATATGGTAATTCTATTTTTAGTTTTTTAAGGAACCTCCATACTGTTCTCCATAGTGGCTGTATCAATTTACATTCCCACCAACAGTGCAAGAGGGTTCCCTTTTCTCCACACCCTCTCTAGCATTTGTTGTTTGTAGATTTTCTGATGATGCCCATTCTAACTGGTGTGAGGTGATACCTCATTGTAGTTTTGATTTGCATTTCTCTAATAATTAGTGATAATTATAGAGCTTTTCATGTGCTTCTTGGCCACCTGTATGTCTTCTTTGGAGAAATGTCTATTTAGGTCTTCTGCCCATTTTTGGATTGGGTTTTTTTTTTTTTTAATATTGAGCTGAATGAGCTGTTTATATATTTTGGAAATTAATCCTTTGTCCGTTGATTGCAAATATTTTCTCCCATTCTGAGGGTTGTCTTTTCGTCTTGTTTATGGTTTCCTTTGCTGTGCAAAAACTTTGAAGTTTCATTAGGTCCCATTTGCTTATTTTTGTTTTTATTTCCTGTACTCTAGGAGGTGGATCAAAAGAGATCTTGCTGTGATTTATGTCAAAGAGTGTTCTTCCTATGTTTTCCTCTAAGAGTTTTATAGTGTCCGGTCTTACATTTAGGTCTCTAATCCATTTTGAGTTTATTTTTCTGTACGGTGTTAGGGAGTGTTCTACTTTCATTCTTTTACATGTAGCTGTCCAGTTTTCCCAGCACCACTTATTGAAGAGACTGTCTTTTCTCCATTGTATATCCTTGCCTCCTTTGTCATAGATTAGTTGACCATAGGTGCATGGGTTTATCTCTGGGCTTTCTATCTTGTTCCATTGATCTATATTTCTGTTTTTGTGCCAGCACCATATTGTCTTGATTACTGTAGCTTTGTAGTATAGTCTGAAGTCAGGGAGTCTGATTCCTCTAGCTCTGCTTTTTTCCCTCAAGGCTGCTTTGGCTATTCGGGGTCTTTTGTATTTCCATACAATTGTGACATTTTTGGTTCTAGTTCTGTAAAAAATGCCATTGGTAGTTTGATAGGGGTTGCATTGAATCTGTAGATTGCTTTGGGTAGTATAGTCATTTTCACAATGTTGATTCTTCCAATCCAATACCATGGTATATCTCTCCATCTGTTTGTATCATCTTTAATTTCTTTCATCAGTGTCTTACAGTTTTCTGCCTACAGGTCTTTTGTCTCCCTAGGTAGGTTTATTCCTAGGTATTTTATTCTTTGTGTTGCAATGGTAAATGGGAGTGTTACCTTAATTTCTCTTTCAGATTTTTCATCATTAGTTTATAGGAATACAATATATTTCTTTGCGTTAATTTTGTATCCTGCAACTTTACCAAATTCATTGATTAGCTCTAGCAGTTTTCTGGTGGCATCTTTAGGATTCTCTATGTATAGTATCATGTCATCTGCAAACAGTGACAGTTTTACTTCTTTTCCAATTTGTATTCCTGTTATTTTTTTTTCTTCTCTGATTGCTGTGGCTAGGACTTCCAAAACTATGTTGAATAATAGTGGTGAGAATGGACATCCTTGTCTTGTTCCTGATCATAGAGGAAATGCTTTCAGGTTTTCACCATTCAGAATGATGTTTGCTGTGGGTCTGTCATATATGGCCTTTATTATGTTGAGGTAGGTTCCCTCTATGCCCACTTTCTGGAGAGTTTTTATCATAAATGGGTGTTGAATTTTGTCAAAAGCTTTTTCTGCATCTATTGAGATGACCATATGGTTTTTATTCTTCAATTTGTTAATATGGTGTATCACATTGATTGATTTGCGTATATTGAAGAATCCTTGCATCCCTGGGAAAAATCCCACTTGATCATGGTGTATGATCCTTTTAATGTGTTGCTGGATTCTGTTTGCTAGTATTTTGTTGAGGATTTTTGCATCTATATTCATCAGTGATATTGGTCTGTAATTTTCTTTTTTGTAGTATCTTTGTCTGGATTTGGTATCTGGATGAAGGTGACCTCATAGGATGGGTTTGGGAGTGTTCCTTCCTCTGCAATTTTTTGGAAGAGTTTGAGAAGGATGGGTGTTAGCTCTTCTCTAAATGTTTGATAGAATTCACCTGTGAAGCCATCTGGTCCTGGACTTCTGTTTGTTGGAAGATTTTTAATCACAGGTTCAACTTCATGACTTGTGATTGGTCTGTTCATATTTTCTATTTCTTCCTGGTTCAGTCTTGGAAGGTTATACCTTTCTAAGAGTTTGTCCATTTCTTCCAGGTTGTCCATTTTATTGGCATAGAGTTGCTTGTAGTAGTCTCTTAGGATGCTCTGTATCTCTGCAGTGTCTGTTGTAACTTCTCCTTTTTCATGTCTAATTTTATTGATTTGAGTCCTCTCCCTCTTTTTCTTGATGAGTCTGGCAAATGGTTTATCAATTTTGTTTATCTTCTCAAAGAACCAGCTTTTAGTTTTCTTGATCTTTGCTATTGTTTTCTTTGTTTCTATTTCATTTATTTCTGCTCTGATCTTTATGATTTCTTTCCTTCTACTAACTTTGGGTTTTGTTTGTTCTTCTTTCTCTAGTTCCTTTAGGTGTAAGGTTAGATTGTTTATTTGAGATGTTTCTTGTTTCTTGAGGTAGGCTTGTATAGCTATAAACTTCCCTCTTAGAACTGTTTTTGCTGCATCCCATAGGTTTTGGATCGTCGTGTTTTCTTTGTCATTTGTTTCTAGGTATTTTTTGTTTTCCTCTTTGATTTCTTCAGTGATCTCTTGGTTATTTAGTAATGTATTGTTTAGCCTCCATGTGTTTGTGTTTTTTACATTTTTTTCCCTGTAATTCATTTCTAATCTCATAGCGTTGTGGTCAGAAAAGATGCTTGATATGATTTCAATTTTCTTAAATTTACTGAGGCTTGATTTGTGACCCAAGATGTGATCTATCCTGGAGAATGTTCCATGTGCACTTGAGAAGAAAGTGTAATCTGCTGTGTTTGGATGGAATGTCCTATAAATATCAGTTAAATCTCTCTGGTCTATTGAATCATTTAAATCTTCTGTTTCCTTATTTATTTTCATTTTGGATGATCTGTCCATTGGTGTAAGCGAGGTGTTAAGTCCCCCACTGTTATTGTGTTACTGTTGATTTCCTCTTTTATAGCTGTTAGCAGTTGCCTTATGTATTGAGGTGCATATGTATTTATAATTGTTATTTCTTCTTCTTGGATCCCTTGATCATTATGTAGTTTCCTTCCTTGTCTCTTGTAACATTCTTTAACGTCTATTTTATCTGATATGAGTATAGCTACTCCAGCTTTCTTTTGATTTCCATTTGCATAGAATATCTTTTTCCATCCCCTCACTTTCAGTCTGTATGTGTCCTTGGGTCTGATGTGGGTCTCTTGCAGACAGCATGTATATGGGTCTTGTTTTTGTATCCATTCAGCAAGCCTGTGTCTTTTGGTTGGAGCATTTAATCCATTCACGTTTAAGGTAATTATCGATATGTATGTTCCTATGACCATTTTCTTAATTGTTTTGGGTTTGTTTTTGTAGGTCCTTTCCTTCTTTTGTGTTTTGTAGGTCCTTTTCTTCTTTTGTGTTTCTCACTTAGAGAAGTTCCTTTAGCATTTGTTGTGGAGCTGGTTTGGTGGTGCTGAATTCTCTTAGCTTTTGCTTGTCTGTAAAGGTTTTGATTTCTCCATCGAATCTGAATGATATCCTTTCTGGGTAGAGTAATCTTGGTTGTAGGTTCTTCCCTTTCATCACTTTAAATATATCGTGCCACTCCCTTCTGGCTTGTAGAGTTTCTGCTGAGAAATCAGCTATTAACCTTATGGGAGTTCCCTTGTATATTATTTTTTGTTTTTCCCTTGTTGCTTTTAATAACTTTTCTTTGTCCTTAATTTTTGTCAGTTTGATTACTATGTGTCTCGGTGTGTTTCTCCTTGGGTTTATCCTGCCTGGAACTCTCTGCGCTTCCTAGACTTGGGTGGCTATTTCCTTTCCCATGTTAGGGAAGTTTTCGAGTATAATCTTTTAACATATTTTCTTGGGTCCTTTCTCTCTCTCTTCTCCTTCTGGGACCCTTATAATGTGAATGTTGTTGCATTTAATGTTTTCCCAGAGGTCTCTTAGCCAGTCTTCATTTCTTTTCATTCTTTTTTCTTTATTCTGTTCCGCAGCAGTGAATTCCACCATTCTGTCTTCCAGGTCACTTATCCGTTCTTCTGCCTCAGATATTCTGCTAGTGATTCCTTCTAGTGTCGTTTTCATTTCAGTTATTGTATTGCTCATCTCTGTTTGTGCTTTCATTCTTCTTCTAGGTCTTTGTTAAACATTTCTTGCATCTTCTCAATCTTTGCCTCCATTCTTTTTCCAAGGTCCTGGGCCATCTTCACCATCGTTATTCTTAATTCTTTTTCTGGAAGGTTGCCTATCTCCATTTCATTTAGTTGTTTTTCTGGGGTTTTATCTTGTTCCTTCATCTGGTACGTAGCCCTCTGCCTTTTCATCTTGTCTATCTTTCTGTGAATGTGGTTTTTGTTCCACAGGCTGCAGGATTGTAGTTCTTCTTGCTTCTGCTGTCTGCCCTCTGGTGGATGAGGCTATTTGAGAGTCTTGTGCCAGTTTCCTGATGGGAGGGACTGGTGGTGGGTAGAGCTGACTGTTGCTCTGGTGGGCAGAGCTCAGTAAAACTTTAATCTGCTTGACTGCTGATGGGTTGGGCTTGCTTCCCTCGCTGTCAGTTGTTTGGCCTGAGGCAACCCAACACTGGAGCCTCTCCGGGCTCTTTGGTGGGGCTAATGGGGGACTCTGGGAGGGCTCACGCCAAGGAGTACTTTCCAGAACTTCTGCTGCCAGTGTCCTTGTCCTCACGGTGAGACACAGCCACCCCCCGCCTCTGCAGGAGACCCTCCAACACTAGCAGGTAGGTCTGGTTCAGTCTCCTATGGGATCACTGCTGCTTCCCCTGGGTCCTGATGCGCACACTACTTTGTGTGTGCCCTCCAAGAGTGGAGTCTCTGTTTCCCCCAGTCCTGTCAGCATCTTGCAGTCAAATCCCGCGAGCCTTCAAAGTCTGATTCTCTAGGAATTCCTCCTCCTGTTGCTGGACCCCCAGGTTCAGAAGCCTGATGTGGGGCTCAGAACCTTCACTCCAGTGGGTGGACTTCTGTGGTATAAGTGTTCTCCAGTCTGTGAGTCACCCACCCAGCGGTTATGGGATTTGATTTTATTGTGATTGAACCCCTCCTACCATCTCATTGTGGCTCCTCCTTTGTCTTTGGATGTAGGGTATCTTTTTTGGTGAGTTCCAGTGTCTTCCTGTCAATGACTGTTCAGCAGTTAGTTGTGATTCTGGTGTTCTTGCAAGAGGGAGTGAGAGCATGTCCTTCTCCTCCGCCATCTTGGTTCAGGGCTCCTTTATCTATTTTATATATAGTAGCGTGTATCTTTTGCTCTATCTTTTGAATGTGGGTATTCAGACTGTGATCTTCTGATATATCCTGACATTTTTTTAAAGGCAGTACATCTGAAATATCTCCTGGATCTCTGCACACAGCTTTCCTCTTAGGTCTCTTTTCTATATGATGGGCTCTCAGAAGAACCATCTCTTTGGTCTTTCTCTTATATGGGGCGGGACCTACTTTAGACTGAGGGACCAAGAAAGGCTTTCTATACAAAAAGTTACTAATTTAATAGAGCTGATATCAGTACTATAAAATATTTGGTCAATACATTTGGTGGGTTCTTTTTTTTTTTATTGGAGTATAATTGCTTTACAACGTTGTGCTAGTTTCTGCTGTACAGCGAAGTGAATCAGCTGTATGTATACATATATCTCCTCCCTCTTGGACCTCCCTCCCCTTCCCATCCCACCCATCTAGGTCATCACAGAGCACTGAGCTGAGCTCCCTGTGGTATATAGCAGGTTCCCACTAGCTAACTACTTTTATAGTTATTTGTATTTGGAATTGTAGCTAATGCCCCAGCTTTGTATAGAGGTGTTGGGTACCAGGTATTTGCAGTTGGCTGAATGCAGCACTTTTCAGGCTGCCTGTATCTGAAGGGTTGTCCCAGATACTGACATGACTTGAACATGAATTTCAGAAGAATTGAAACTGTAAAACCATTCATCAAGGGCTTCCCTGGTGGCACAGCAGTTAAGAATACTCCTGCCAATGCAGGGGGCATGGGTTCAATCCCTGATCTGGGAAGATTCCCACATGCCACGGAGCAACTAAGCCGGTGCACCATGACTACTGAGCTTGCTCTGTAGATCCCGTGAGCCACAACTACCGAGCCTGCGCTCTAGAGCCCATGAGCCTCAGCTACTGAAGCCCGTGCGCCTAGAGCCCGTGCTCCAAAATGAGAGAAGCCACCGCAATGACAAGCCCACACACCGCAAAAAAGAGTAGCCCCGACTCGCCGCAACTAGAGAAAGCCTGAGCGCAGCAACAAAGACCCAACTCAGCCAAAAATAAATAAATAAATTTATTAAAAAAAAAAAAATTCATCAACATCGGACACCATTGTGCCTTTTCCCCCAAATCATTTCTTGTACGTAGTTTCCTTCTCCATGTCCTGAGGCTTAGAGAACATATCCATTGTAGGAGGTGTACTTAGTCTTTGTGCAAACTCATTCCCATGAAAGTAAAATAAAAAGCACCAGGAGCCAAAGAGGAAAGTGCAACCAAGAGCACTTCCATTTCCCAGCTTTAATTAACCCATTTGGTATTACCTGAGCACTTTGATCTTTTTTGCTCCCCTCTCTTGCTCATCTTTCTCTCATTTCTTTGCTTGTTGAGACTGGATCAGAGGTTATGTAAGAGCAGAAAGAGGAGAATGCAGTAGTCTCTTTTCCTTTTTATTAATAGCTCTTGTAAAAGGTTTTGGTGGCTGGGAAGATTGAAGGTAAAATAAGATTCTAAAGATGTTTACAGATAATGTCATCGACTTTAATTATTCCAAGTTCTGAGCAGCGGAGATAATTGAGACTGAGTGTATTTTACAAGTTTTCATCTAATCCATTATGTTACAAGGGCAGGTATTGGTAAATAGCTGTTTACACTTTAAGGTATGTAATTAAACAGATTTCAGAGAGTTATTATTATGGCTGATTCTTTCCAATAGTGAAAGGAGAAAGATACTAGGCAGGAGTATGGAGCAGGGGGGAGTTCAGAGCTCATCCAAACTAGAGCCATATCATCAGAAAGAAAACTCTAAACACTCCTCACTAACAATCAGTTAATCAGAAATTGTCACCAACTGGCATGTCTCTGAATTCTGGCCATGTGAGGAAAACTGAGGTTCAACCTGATGGTCTTCTGGTAATTCAAGAGCTCGAAGCATCTTCTGAAGACTTATAAAAAACTGAAGTACCTTTGGTGTCATTTAAAAATATTTGTGTATGCTTTCCTTAGAAGTTGGTGATGTGTGCACCTTGAAATGTGACTGTTCTGTTACCAGAATATTTATTCAGTTAAACATCCCTCCACCAGTCCCAACTGGAGAACAGAATTTAGTCTGCTTGCCTGAAGCTACAGAAGAAAACCTTGGTGAAGCTATTAATTCAATTTTATATGGTAGAATAATTTTCATAAACTGCCTTAGAACTTGCTCTACCTGTTAACACCACTGCATAATATGTCATTCTGAGAACTGATCTAGCTCTGAGACTCAACTGCTTCTTGAGCAGCCCCTTAAAAAGTCCCCGCTATGTTTGAAATGCTTACACAGACTGTGAAATCTTTTTTTTTCATACTAATGGCAATAAGCATTACTGTTTTAACACAGTGCAAAAATCTTTATATGCAATAAATAACTTAATGCTCACATCAGCCTTATGAGGTAGAGCTATTATTCTTCCCATTTAATAGTTTGCAGCTTAGAATAACATTCCCAGGAGTTAGTCAGTGGAGTCCAGATTCTAACTCATGTCTTCAGCGCAGCCCTTATCCCCTTGCTCTTCGGCCTCCCTGAGAGTCAGCGTGCTGTGGGCTACATGCCCCTCACTTCCTACCCCATCTCATAGTGGTTGTACTACTGCATTTTAAAAAAAATTTTATTGTCATATAGTTGATTTACAATGTTGTGTTAGTTTCAGGTGTACAGCAAAGTGATTCATATATATATATATATATATATATATATATATATACACTTTTTTAGATTCTTTTACATTATAGGTTATTACAAGATATTGAATATAGTTCACTGTACTATACAGTAGGTCCTTGTTGGTTATCTATGTTATATATAGTAATATGTATATTTTAATCCCAAACTCCTAATTAATCCCTCTCCCACCTTTTCCCTTTGGTAACCATAGGTTTGTTTTTTATGTCTGTGAGTCTATTTCTGTTTTGTAATAAGTTCATTTGAATCCTTTTTTAAGATTCCACATATAAGTGATATCATATGATATTTGTCTTTCTCTCTCTTACTTCACTTAGTATCATAATCTCTAGGTCCATCCATGTTTCTGCAGATGGCATTATTTCATTCTTTTTTATGGCTGAGTAGTATTCCATCATATATATGTACCACATCTTCTTTATCCATTCATCTTTCGATGGACATTTAGTTGCTTCCATGTCTTGGCTGTTGTAAATAGCCAATGAACTTTGGGGTGCATGTATCTTTTCGAATTATAGTTTTCTCTGGATATATGCCCAGGAGTAGGATCACTGGATCATATGGTAACTCTATTTTTAGTTTTTTAAGGAATCTCCATACTGTTCTCCATAGTGGCTGCACCAATTTACATTCTCACCAACAGTGTAGGAGGGTTCCTTTTTCTCCACACCCTCTTCAGCATTTACCTAAATTTTAATTTGTAGGCAAATCATCCATACTCTTCATGACTCTGTTTTCTTATCTGGAAAATAATGATAACAACTGTCCTTTATACAGCTCAGTGTTACTATTTTATTATTATGACACAAATGAATGTGATATAGACTTATGCAGCTAGATTTTGCTGGCCAGGGGTATTGAAGGAAAATATATTTGGGATACATCCTGTTTACATGATGTGTTTAGCTGTAACGCCTTCTGTGTTTGCCAGGTTTCCAGTTAAGTAAGATACTCAAGGCCATGTGAAAGTAACTAAAATTTTTCTAGAAAACCAGATTATTTTAGTATTTCTTTTATCTTCATTACCTTTTTCCTCCTAGCCAGGATTATGTATTTGTTTTTTTTTTTTTTCTCTGTAGGGTTTTTTTTTCTTAATGACTCCTCTACTTTTGTCAAACAATATGTCATAATGTAGATGGACTTTTGGTTCATGACTGTGTCTTTATCTCAGTAGATTCATTACAATAAACTTTCTTATAAAATATTCTCAAGTTGTTAAACTTAATATGATTTGAAAAAAATTGATTACAAAGTGTATTTCTGGTTGCCTATTTATTAAACTTACTAGTGTTTAATTATGGCCATAATTGCTACTCTGGCAAAATTTTGGTTTGTGTGTATATGCAGGTGATACTTGGAGACTAATGTCCATTCTCTAAACGCACATTTTCCAGAGAAACGGCATTATCTTTTGCTCTAAGAATGTCACTTGAAAAAATTCTATTTGAATAGTGAGTTATCAAACACTCTAATGTATCTCTGTCCCCAATTATTAATAAGCTGCTACCCCCAAATTTGTTTTTTCCTCCTTACTTGACAAACATGACCATTTATTAATATTTGTACATTCCCACTTTATCTGTTAGATAGGTGCTATGGAAGAAGGGTCTGCCTGCTTTTATTTCATCTTGAAAAATGTCATGTGAACCCATTATGCCAGCTGGTGGTGATCTTTCTTTAAATTTATTCAGAGCCTTATTTCTAGGAAATGGCATACTTTTTTGGTGCCACATGCTTCAAGTTTCAAACAGACACCATCTAAGGACTGTTCCCTTCCTGCCATAAGGGCTTGTGGGGTTATGATGGTGGAGGGAAGGGGGGAAGAGTGTTGACCCAGCTGAAAAATCACCCAGATTCTTGATGGCACTGAGCATCCTGGGGTGCTGTTGTCCAGTTAGCCAGTGAGTGTTTGAGAAGGATATTTATCATACAGGTAGGTCTTCAGACAATCAGCAATTTCTCAACTGTAAGGTTGTTGATTTTTAGGATTAATTAGTAGGGTTATTAATCTAAACAATTAAATTCTCTCCTAAGAGTACAGCTGTCTGATTAATTAATCTGTTAATTAATCAGTGGTTTCTCCAGATGTCTGTTGAGATACTGTCCCTTGAGCACTGCTGGGATCTGCTTTCAGACCATGGATTAATCCCTTTCACTTACTCAACTTTACAGTAAAAGGAGACTATTTATAACAGAGCTTGTTGTGGGTTTGCTATGAGCAAAAATCTATTTGTAATTATTTCAGGATATCGTTCTCACTCTCATATGTGACATACTTCTGTGTCATGAATTGATAACATTTGATAAAATCTTAATAGCTTTTCAGATGTATTTCCCCTTACCTTACTGGAAAGTGTATTTACAAAATTAAACATTCCTGCGGAAAAGAGAAGAGTCATCACATTCTAAAACATGATTTATTTATTTCAATAAAGCAAGGAAATTATACTGATATTTCTAGTCATCTAAATTTCATGACTTCTTTGAGAGCTACTGTTTTCTAAGATAAAACATTTTGTGGCAAACTGTACTTTCCTGAGTCTTGCTTTAAGCTCATGAGGGACTCCAGGTCGCAGGAATAGCCCTTCTGGGACAATACCTGGGAATCCCCAGGGAGTCATTGTCTAGTAGGTAAAGGAATGACTTCCTCCTTCCTGCCTTTCTCCTCCAGGGCATGGCTGAACTGCTCTGTCCCTTTGTCATGCGTCTACTGCAGAGATAGAACCACCTTTCTCCACTGAAGGCCACCCAGCACCTCAGCTCTGCTTGGCCCGTCCTGCTGTGTAGCTGTCTCCTTCCTGGAGTGACGTTACTTTGGCTCGATTATGCCAGGCTGTCCAGCGCAGCCTCACTGACCCACTGATGCAGTGGAGTCCATGAGGTGACAAAGCTGCAGGGTATTCTTTTTAAAAGTGCGAAAGAATGGTCCTCCCCTCTTTTATTGTGGGTCAGTATAATATAGCAAAAAACAACATCAGTTTTAGAACCAGAAAGACCTGGATTTGAACATACATTAAACAGAGGGTAATGATGATGATACTGACTTTACAGGGTAGCTCTGAGCTATTGAAAGGCTGAATGTAATCCAGGCTCCTCTTTGGAAACCCAGCCCTCGGAAGAACGTTCTGTACATCAGGCGCATTCATTCATTCATTCATTCATTCCTCAGTCGGTACTTATGGTACTAAGTGTGCATCCATTATGTGTCCAACATTGTGTTGATTTATGTCTTGAAGGTGTGTCCCAGGTGCATAAGGGTAGAGAAGAGGAGCAGAGGGAAGAAAAAGCCCTGGGCAGTAGTTGAGGCTGTGGACCCATCTGAAGTCACCAGCATGAATGTATGCAAATTAAAAAAAAACAAAGGCTGAGGATGGACCTCTGGGGAACAGAGACATTTAGAGGGAGAGCAGAAGAGGGGTCAGTAATGAACAGTAAGGAGGTGTGATGGTGGAGTGGGAGGAGGACAAGGAGGGGGATGAGAGCCACGGTGGGTGGTATCACAGAAGACAAAGGAAGACTTCCAAGGAGCAAGTGGGCGACTGCACAAATTCTAAGTGTCCCTTGGATTGGGCAAGGCCAAGATACTGGTGACCTTATGCAGTCATGACAAAGAATGCCAAACTGTCATAGTTTTAGAAGTGAATAGGAAGGTAGAAATATAGATTTCTCAAAAGAAGCATGGCTTTGTAGGAAAGAAGGGAATAAAAGAGGCAAGAAGAGTTAAGACAGATTTGTTTCTTAAGATGAAGGAGACTGAGCATGTTGTGGTACGTTCCAGACAGTTTTGCTTGCCAAAAAAATGTAAACTTTGCAATGAAATAAGGTTTCTATAATGATAAAAATGGAAATTGATATATCACCTCCATTTTAATGATTAAAGTAAGATATAAATTCTAATCTAATATAGCTATAGCATTTGTCAGAGTTGGAGGGGAAATGCATTATTTTAAATTTTTTATTCTCTTTTTCCAGATTAAACCCGATATTTTGACTAGTGAAATACTTTGGGGGAAAAAGAACCAATCCAAACAGTTTTTCGTGAACATCTTTGACGCCTCAGCATTCAACTCAGATGTTTCCTTCCTGAGTTAGAATTAGAAGCAATGAGAACCAGACCCATTGTCAGGTCATATTTCAGTCAGTTCCTTGTCATAAGAGATTTGTGAAATAAAGCACATCTTTGCCTGACTTCTTGGTAAAACTAAAGATGCCTCCACATCAAACTGATCCTGGCATCTTTCTTTCAGTCGTTACATGTATTTTATTGGATGAGCCTGACCTGTGAGGCAGCAACAGCTGCTGAACTCAAAGTTTTGCTGGGGCTCGGGGAGAGCCTTAGAGCAGGAGCTCAGGCTTCTCCCCATCCTTCTGCCCTGCCTGTCTTCCCCTGGAGTCTTTTATTTTTAGGAGGGAGAGTCACTCCTATTAGCAGAGAGGGGAAGGAAAGTGACAAGCAGCTATGGCCAGAACTGCTACATATTCAGCCTCTGGGTCCTTGAGAAACTCCCTTAGAGAGGGAAGAGCTTGGGGGAAGGGCCCCTCTTGGATGCTCCGTGTAGCAGGGGATGGTAATGATTTTTGCAGCGGTTCTCCCTGGTCCCTCCTCTTCCAGCCAACGCTGCTTCAGGGAGTTTATGGAGGAGTCATCCTGTTCCTGCAGAAGAACTAACCGAGTGTCTGCAGATTGAGATGCCAAACTCTTCTTTCCTTTCCTTTCCTTTCTTCTTTTCTTTTCCTTCCTTTTCTTTTCTTTTCCTTCCCTCCCTCCCTTCCTTCCTTCCTTGGATTCAGACAAATTCTCTATCCCTTGATAGGTAAAAGAGGTAACTAAACGGGACTGAGAAATGACTAGCCCCCCCCCCATCTTTTCCCTTTTGGGGAGTTTCATTTGCAATTCTTCCTCCTCACTTCTCCCTGCCCCCCCCATCCCAATCTAGCTCAAAGTGCCCCCTACCCTCTCAGGTTTATCTTTCTTTCTCTTTAATTTCAAAATTAGATGAATAAACGCATCTATTCTTGGAGTACATTCCTTTCCCTCACTTTCTCTCTCCTCATTTAGAATCCTATGTTTTGACAGAATTTATCATGGGTTGTCACCCTTGATGATTAAAAAAGGCACTAATGAGATGAAGCTTGTCAAGACTTGATCACAGGGTCTCTATGTTCTGTCAGATGGTAATAGGACACCTTCAAGAGACTTGGAGAAAGTGGAAAGTGTGAGAACAAATTATGGATTCTTGCGGTTGAGGGCAGAGGTGAGGTGAGGCGACACCAAATCCGAATTCCTTAAGGGAATCAAACAGCACAAGAGCAGTTCTGTTCTTGACTGTGTGACTAGTTCATTGAGCAATGGGGATTGAATGCTAAAACTTAGAACGAGCTCTCCACAAGAGTAGACTTTTCAAAAATAGATGTGGGTTTTTCTTGCCGTGATTGGGACTGGACTCTGATGATTGCGCGACAAACATAACATGAAAGACCAGCAGATTGATTAGCTTGTCATAGGTTTTACATGGAACTCACAAGCTGACCCTGAGACAGACCAGACCGAGCTTATGTGCTTCTCCAGTGGGATTTCTTGTGTGAGATCCGTCTTTTACTCTGGGTCAGTGCAGCATAGCTAGCAAGTTGGCAGTGGTTCATTAGGAAAGGAGTATCCAAAAATAAACAAATCATGAAATCCATCAGGTCTCTGCCACATGAATTTATAGATTATAAGTTAATAATCTTGCATACACACTGAACACCAACAATTAGAATTTTTCTGCTGATCTGCATGCAACTATTTCACTCAAATATTTGGAGAATCAGGTTACTTTTATATCCAGAACAACTTCTTTAACTCATGTAAGAGTTTATTTTAGTTTAAGATTTGTATTTAACTGTAACTTGTGATTTAGTATTTTTTAAAAATACCATTGTGTGTGTGTCTGCTTAAAATTGTTTCAGAGACTTGAAACTTCAGAACATCTTGAGAACACCCTCTTTTCAAACCTTCACAAATGAACACATATCCGCATTGCACGAACATAAGTGTACCTTGGATTACAATCCTCAGTCCTAGTCATGAATCGGAAAACTTGTTAAGAAGATATAAAGTAAGACAAAAATTAAATAATTACATTAAAGCATTAGCTTTCATGTTATATTACTGTTATTCTCATCCCATATGGCACAAAAGAATTAATCATGGTATGTTGGCCAACCCACAGACTTGACACAGCTAACTTCACCGTGAATGTGATTATGCATTTCAGAATTTTCATGAAGAAGCAGCTGCCAGAAGGAACGTGCGTGTTAGGGAGTGTTCATATTTTATGAAAACTATCTTGGTCCATTGCCCCCTTCCCTTGAATTAGCACTCAGTTATCCTTAAGGAAGGGGCTGAAGACTCAGCAGAGCTGGAAAGATAACCTCCAATCTCGTTAGCACAGCAGCAGCTGCCTGAATTTGCTCACACCAAACTGCAGCAACTTGTTTCATTTCATTTGTGCTGTCTTACTCTGTAAATGTATTTTACATTTTTGAAATTTCTTAGCACAGATTGAGAGCGCCATAACAGCCTGAAAACTGGTAAAATCTCTCACTTATGAAATATCTTTCATTCCCATTTGAGATTGGATAGGCTGAAAACTTCATGCTCTTTTTTTTTTTTTTGGCTATGAAAGTGCATCATTTTCAACGTAACATTTTGAATTCAGAACAGAACTTATGGATTGGAAAGGATGGCAGTGCTGAGTCAGTGTCATTAATTCTGCAGTTTTTTATTATACTAACCTATGTTTAAAATTACATATGGAAATAGTATATTAGGTCATATTTCAGAAGTGTGCCTTTACTCTGTTTGAAGGGATCATTGTGGAAACATAGTCACAAAAATTTCTCACTGCTATGGTATAAGTATAGTTCCAGAATAAGGAAAATTGTTAGGTAATTAAAAATAGAATAGGGAAATATTTGGTCAGGAATACTGAAACAAAGGGTGTGGGATGGGAAAGATGGGGGACTCTGAAAGCGTACAATTCACTGGAACTAGTGTAAAAACAGCTACATTATTTCAAGTTGATAAGCATCAACTAGAGTGGATGTAATGGAAATACATTTTCTAAGTATGAAGCAAATAACCATGCTATAATTTTAAAGCCATGTAAAGGTAAAGATGAAATTGAAGAGATAAGACTTTAAGTTCAAGATTCGAATTCTTTAAAAAACAAACTGATCTTATGTTTCTTCCTAAGGAATTGCATCAGATATGTTAACTGAAGTTATTTCTCGGTGATTACAACAGAAATTAAATTGAGTATTAGGGAGGAAAAGATCTCAGGTTATTAATAAAACAGAGTCTATTGTCAGCATATTTTAGACCCACTGATATAATATTACCCAAGCAAGTATAATATTTTTAGTGCTTTATACAATAATTATTTTGTGTGCGGAGGTCTATATAGATGTTAATCTGGGTTTATATTGACAAAATGAGAGAGATTGTTTATCAGACTTCCAGTTTTATTCTGTCTTTTTTATTAGAGTCAGGTATTCCCTGAGGCAGCCCTTACTTTCAAACTACAAGAATCAAAATCAAGAACACCAGGCAGTATTTGCGCCCCCATGTTCATTGCAGCGTTATTCATAATAGCCAGGGTGTGGAAACAACTTAAATGTCCATCGAGAGTTGAATGGATAAACAAAATATGGTATGTGTTTTTGATGGAATATTATTCAACCTTAAAGAAGAAGGAACGCCTACAATATGTGATGACTTGGGTGAACCTGGAGGACATTATGCTAAGTGAGATAAGCCAGCCACAGCAGGACAAACACTGCATGATTTCACTTACATGAGGTAACTTAAATAGTCAAACTCATAGAAGCAGAGAGTAGAATGGTGGTTCTGGAGCTGGAGGAGGGGGAAATGGGAGTTGCTATTCAAAGGATAGAAAGTTTCAGTTATGCAAGATGAATAAGTTTCAGAGAGCTGCTGTACAACAATGTAACTATAGTTAACAATACTGCCTTGTGCTCTTTAAAAAATTGTTAAAAAGGTAGGTCTCATGTTAAATGTTCCGACTGCAAGGAAAAAAAGAAAAAACTATGGGGAAACAGTGTTTCAAGTTTGCTCCTGTTAGAAACTGACAATAGTAAGTAGATTGAGTTGGGGGGAGTCATGAGCAAGGGGCACCCTCTCTCAGAACCCCAGGGCCTGTGTCTTCACTGCTGTCTGCTCTTTAGCTTTTTTCAGTGTCCAGTGAGGGCGGCTGACTTGCTGGGTCACAGAACTAGTTCTCTGTAAAGCCAGGTTTCCCAATTTCCTGACCGATATCCACAAAGTTGGTGCACAAAGATTTCAGGTAAATTGACATTTTAGCATATCTTTGAATGGAGCAAACTCATTTGATACAAAAAACTACCTTTGCTGGGAGATAGAGGTTTTTTTAGATTTTCCCGTATTTGTGCAGGAATTGAAAGCTGGGCAGGATGGACTTAGTTCCTGTGTGCTTCTAGCTTTCGTAGATACTATTCTCTAATAATTTTTCTAAAAGGCATTCTGTGTTAGTTTATGGGGCCACATGTATATTTTTAGGCCTTATTTTTCCATAGTGGCTGGATTAAAAATACATAGTTTTAAATTTAATAATTGAGTTTTAATCTGGGATATAAGCTTAATATTATTAGAAAATAATGTTTTGTTTCTAACATGAAGACTGACAATTGGAGAGAGTTTAGATTTTATGAAAGCACCAAAAGTGAGTTATGCCAGACTGACAAGATTGCTTTTTATGTAATATGTACTAACTGTTGTTTTTTTAAAACTATATGATGCATAAATATTAGCATCTCAAACTTAAGGCTTGAGTTAGTGCTTAGATCAGTGAAAAACATCTCATTTTTAATACTACCCTTAATTTTTCCTTCTATAAAGACCAGGCAGTTCTTGATGAATATAATTTAAGAAGACAGCAAAAGTGTTCTGCATTTGGTATGAGACTGTGAAGAAATTATGCCCTTTTCCCTCCGACCATGTAAATCTGAGCCAGGAGATAGTTTCCCTGTTAGGTTAAGTGCTATGTAATTACAAAGTCATTTTCAGGAGGGGGGGAAACAGTTGGCAGATTTGGGGAGTTTTGAAACACACAAGCCTGTGCCAGCAGTGTTAGATGGGAATCCAATTTCAATTCTGGTTTTTGAGAAGGGAACTAGTGTTGGCTTATCTTTCCTTGAAGTACCACAGATCCTTTGCTCAGCTTGGTTGGAAGAATTCTTTTGATCCTCTGCCCCACTGACTTAATTAAGCTTCAGCATCATGGAATTTGTGAACCAAGGCTGGCAAATTTACCGAATGAATTCACCTAGTTCGTAATTGCCTTACTGACAGCACCCCATGTATGTCACCTAGAAACATTCTTTCCACGAGTGCTGTTAAGAGAACTCCAGGCTGTACCTTGTTGGATAACTGGAGGATGGAGAGTAGGAAAGTTATTTTAAAAAAAGACAGTGGGGAACAAAAATATTTGCCATAAGAACTTCTGAAGCTCTACTGTGGCCGCTGATTGATATCTTGTGTGGGACAATCAGAGACTTGACCACTAAAATATGGTCTGGTTGTGTTTCCACATCTAAGATTTCTCTGACACTATCTGGTGTGTCACTTTTAGCTCTAGGTTAACGTTGTGCTCATGTTGCTGTTTTTAGCAGCATTTTTAATTTTATAAAATTTAATTTGATAAAATGTATTGGTAGGAATGGATGGTGAAGAATCTGTAAGTAATCTTTGTGGCTTTAGTCTTAATCTGGAAACCAAAGAATCAAGTAAGATGCTTGAAATAAATTTAAATATTTTTCAAGTTTTTTTATTTTTATTTTTTAAAATTAATTTATTTATTCATTAATTTTTTTTGGCTGCGTTGGTTCTTTGTTGCCACACGCAGGCTTTCTCTAGTTGCAGCGAGCGGGGGCTACTCGTTGTTGCCGTGCGCGGGCTTCTCATTGCGGTGGCTTCTCTTGTTGGGGAGCACGGGCTCTAGGTGCATGGGCTTCAATAGTTGTGGCACGCAGGCTCGGTAGTTGTGGCTTGCAGGCTCTAGAGCGCAGGCTCAGTAGTTGTAGCGCATGGGCTTAGTTGCTCTGCGGCATGTGGGATCTTCCCGGACCAGGGCTTGAACCCGTGTCCCCTGCATTGGCAGGCAGATTCTTAACCACTGTGCCACCAGGGAAGTCCCAAGTTTTTTTAAATAAACAAAACAACTTACAGAAAATGTGGAGTATAGGAGGGATGTTTTTAAAAATATTAACCCATTTAAAAAATCTATTGAAATTCCATAAGAAGCAACCATTTACCTCTTTATGTTTTCTTCAATTCAACGGAATTTACACTAATTAGTTTGCAACATTTTGCAAATTTATCATGAAGTAATTCAAGATGGAGTGACCAGTTGAACCTAAAAGATAAACAAATTAACCATTAGGACTGTATCTGGTTCTGGGCAATATACTTTAAAAGGAGAAAAATTCCTCTTTTGAGTAGAAAACCCAGAATGGTAAAGGGAACAGAACTGTTTCCAATGAGGGACGTTTGAGGCACAAGACTGTTTACCATGGAGAAGATTCTAGTTGGTGTAGGACTATGTCGCCGCCTAGTACGCACACAGCAAATATTTGCTGAATGCATGAGTATCAGGTTTCAAATGCTTGGGGATTGTCATGTGAAAGGAATTAGATAGGTTCTGTTTGGTCCCATAGATAGAATTAGGATCCATTCTGCTCAATACAAGGGAGAACTTTCTACCTCCCAGCTGTGTAAAGGGGCACGTCATCCTCTGTGTGAGTTTGCTGCTCAGCGCCGACTGGACGTCCCTTAGTGTGCTTGTTATGGAGAGATTTCGCGAAGTGCATGGAAGATGGGGTCAGGGGACTTTGCTGGCTTTTTTTTGACTCTGACATGCTGTAAAGTGATCTTTTTTGTTTGTTTGTTTTTCTTGGATTCCTACTCAATTTCCTCATTCTGTTTTGGCAAATGTTGAGGTTTTACTAGTGCCCTCGGATTTACTGAAACAGAACAAAACAAAATAAAAAAGCCATGAGTGAGATAAGGCAGGCCTGGGTGGCCCTCACTGGGTCCTCTATACCCTGTATGTGTGGCAGGAAGAGCTGATGTTTCCACTTCATTTTAGTTTTTAGGCTTGTTTTTACAAACTCAGGTGGAATTTTGAAATTCTTTTTGAAAGCAGAAAGCAATTATGTTTTAAAGGATGCTTGTTTTCCTGTATCAGGTAAACAAGAGCTACCTTTAAAAGTTATTATTTTTAAACTCCCCGATAAGGGTTTGACTGTGTCCTCCCTAAAATTCATTTGCTGAAGTCCTAACTCCTAGTACCTCTAAATGTGACCTTATTTGAAGATGGGGTCTTTATAGAGGTAATCAAGTTAAAATGAGCTCATTAGGGTGGGTCCTAATCCAATATGACTGGTATCTTTATAAAAAGGGGAAATCTGGAGATAGACACACAGGAGAACACCGTGTGAACATGAAGACAGACATCTACAAGCCAAGGAGAAAAGGCTAGAATGGATTCTTTCCTCACTGGCTGCAGAAGGAACCAATCCTGTGAACACCTTGATCTTGGACTTCTAGCCTCCAGAACTGTGAGACAGTAAATCTCTGTTGGTTAAGCCATTCAGTTTGTGCTACTTTGTTATGGCAGCCCCAGCAAACTAATGCACTCCGTAAAAGACATTATTTCACAACTCTACTGGATTGCCAACAGGAGAATATATTTGGTAGATCAGAGAAAACAGTTGCCTCATATAAAATATTTATTTTCCTCAGATATGCCTGGATTTAATTTTTCTAACAGCCTAGTTTACGTTAACGCAACTCGTTGTGACTTTTGTTGCTTTCATTAAACAGTTGGGAAAATAGCCACCAACAAAGCGTGAAGATCCCACATTGTACTCTATGCTGTGCTCTGTAAACGATGCACATAATTTTCTCTCTTATGAGATACTTTCCATGCTGGGCACACACGTCTTGCTACACATCTTACATTGTACGTGTTCAGGTTTCCATTTACATTTATATGTGAAACATATTTGGGCTGGCTGATAAACACACAATGGAGGGAAGGAAGTAATTTACCTGAAGCATTTAGTCCATTGCAACTTTTATTATTCCTAGCTGATCCACCCCATTGGAGTAAAAAATAGGAGAAAAAAGTCCTGTTTCAACAGAGACTTTATTCAAGACATGACTGAGTCTGGTGCAGTGACTACACTCCTGGGAGCAGTTGTGAAGCCAGGCGATGTTGCGTGTAAGCAGAGCCCCGGGGACGTGATTCTCCCGCAGTCTCTCCCCACCACCATCTGTTGTGCAATATATCTCCTATAAAATCATATTCAGGGCTTCCCTGGTGGCGCAGTGGTTAAGAATCCACCTGCCAATGCAGGGGACACAGGTTTGATCCCTGGTCCGGGAAGATCCCACATGCCGCGGAGCAACTAAGCCCGTGTGCCACAACTACTGAGCCTGCACTCTAGAGCCTGCAAGCCACAACTACTGAGTCCGCGTGCCACAACTACTGAAGCCCGCCCGTCTAGAGCCCATGCTCCGCAACAAGAGAAGCCACCGCAATGAGAAGCCCGCACACGGCAACAACCAACGAGTAGCCCCCGCTCGCTGCAACTAGAGAAAGCCGGAGCGTGGCAACAAAGACCCAACGCAGCCAAAAGTAAAATAAATAAATAAATTTATAAAAAAACAAAACCAAAAAACTCCCCCATAATTTAAAAAAAAATCGTATTCAAGCATGGCATTGAAATCTGTCTTATTACTAGTAGTTTTCTATGAGTGAGATACTTGCTGGACATGTCAAAGTAACAGAATATCTTTGAAATTGAGATCACCTATTATTCCTTTAAGTCTGACCTTCACACACTGTCCTGGAGCCGCAGTCTTATGAGATGGACCGAAGTCCCCGAGCCAGTTATTCTCGGGAGGGTCTGGCCTCCACTTCCCTCATTGTCGCAACAGCTTTGATGAGGATTTGGGATTGGGCCCAGAGGGATGGCCTGGGATGCGTGTTGTACCGGAGAGAGACAGAGGCAGAAAGAACCAGCGGGGTCCGGAAAAGCCAGAGGTCTTTGTAGGAAGTTACACCTGGCTCTGGAGCGACCAGATACACACTCTCAGATGGAAAGTGCAAGAGAGGAAGCTGAGAGAAGAGACTGAGGGTTGATTGAAGCGGAAGCTGCTCCGAGGCACCCGGAGAGAGTGAGGGGCAACTGCCCTGACCTCGGCGGCGTTTTCCACGATGGGAGCGGGGAGGGTGCGTTGGACTCCTCTGAAGACTGGGATTGAGTCAGACAGTCCTCAACTTTTCTGCTGCCTAAATTCTTTATTTAGGAGGAACAGAGACCCCCTGAAGTCACCTGGAGCAATGTAGTCTGCCTATGAGGATCTGTGGCAGGAATCTCACTCAGGTCGCCTAGACCCCTGGGAACAGTCGTACACATGTCATTCGGGAAAAGGATACTTACCATCAGGGCTCTAGGACAGCTGGGACCTCTGATTATCTTCCGGCCGCCCCCGCACACCAGGCTTCCAATAAATGTCTATTCCCCCTCCTGTTCAGATTCTTATTTAACAAATAAGCTTTCTTATTTAATAAATTCCAAAATTAAAAATGAATTGCGGGGGCCGTTGATGTAGTTCACTTCTCTCTCTGATTCTGTTTTCCTTTATCTGCCTCAGCTTCTACCGCCACCACCCATTGCTGATCTATCATTGTAAGTCTCAAGTTCACACTTGCACAACGCAAGGGTGGTATTGGTTTAGTTGGCTGGACTATGGCCTAGTTGCTGTCCAGCAGGCAGGGGGACTGATCTTGGGTCAAGGGCCCACCTCTGGCCGTCACGTGGTGTGAGTGTGGTGACTTGTGGCAGAGGCTGTGGGTTTGTACCATCCTGAAGCCTGGCCACCCGACCACAAGCAGCCCAATCAGCCACAGTGTGCATCATTGCTAGACTAATTCAGTGCCCGTAAACATTGTTTTTACTTCCATATCCTCTGATTAAAAAGTCCTTACTTTCATTACTGCTTCTCAAGGATCAAATTTACACTTTCTTACTTGGCATGAAAATCCTTAGTAATTTGACCTTAAACTGCCTTCCTAACCTCCTTTTCCATCAGTATTCTATTCTAACCTTCCCCACTATCTTGAATTGCTCTCTGAATTTCTTTCCCTATCAAATTTTGCTCCTGAACTTCTTTTTTGAGAAATGTGACAGGCACAATGCTAGACTTGGACTCAAAAAACTGCTGGAGAACAGAGGAAACTGCTGTGTGATATTGGATGAGTTACTGCCCTCTCTGGGCCGTTGTGCCAGTTACAGAATATACTAAGGTACCTCATGTTATGTAAGTTCCTTTCTTCCTCTTATACCCCCTGGAGGGCTGAGCCAGTGAGTGGACTCAGTCTTCTCTCTCTCTTTTCTAAAATCATTGCATTTAAAGTCTCAGGTTTTGTTTGAAAGTTGATTATGATTATATTTTACAGAGTCACTTGTTCTGTAGTCTGCACCCCCTAGAGTGACTGTGCAGTGCAGAGGGAGAGTGTACAGACAGTGGGTCTCTGCCCTGTGAATCTGTAGCTTTGCTTCCCTGTTGAGCACCCTGAGCCTCTTTTTTTTTTAATTATTTTTTATTTTTTAATGCTATTCTTGTCTGCTTACATTCTTTTTATGTATGTATGTATGTATGTATGTATGGTATGGCTGTGTTGGGTCTTCGTTTCTGTGCGAGGGCTTTCTCTAGCTGTGGCAAGCGGGGGCCACTCTTCATCGCGGTGCGCGGGCCTCTCACTATCGCGGCCTCTCGTTGCCGAGCACAGGCTCCAGACGCGCAGGCTCAGTAATTGTGGCTCACGGGCCGAGTTGCTCCGCGGAATGTGGGATCTTCCCAGACCAGGGCTCGAACCCGCGTCCCCTGCATTGGCAGGCAGACTCTCAACCACTGCGCCACCAGGGAAGCCCCACCCTGAGCCTCTTAAATGGCTTCTTTGAGCCCCGTGTGCTAGGAGACCAGTCTAACTCATGGTCACAGTCTAATACCTTTCTGGCCAGTTAGACATTTGGGCACTTACCTGTTCACTCATACGGGGATTATTCTGTACACCTAACAGCTCTTCTCTTCCACTGGCACACTTGAGTCATTCATTTTCTCCTCCTGATACCCTGATATCACCAGACACAGTGCAGTGACCACCAGACACATCACGTGTTGCCTGGGCTCAGGGTTAATGAAACTTTTGGGAACTCAGTAGCCTGATATTTCATTAAATGTTTTTCAAATGAGTCAACTAACACAAGAGAAGAAAAAAATGAATGCAAAGAAAGCAAGGAAAATCAGATTAAGTGAAAGAGGGGGAGACGGAAGGGGTAAGGAAGACGAGCAGGGAAAGAAGTAAAGAAAGGGGAGAGATGGAGAGAGCAGAGGCAAAGAAGGTGGCAGAAGAGGAAGGAGAGAAGGAAAATTGTGAGAACTGGTCTTTGTCTAAATTATACATTTTTCTCAACCAGTGCTCCACAGCTGCACCTCCCGTTCACATTCATCCACTAAGTGACTATTCGCCTGGCTTCCCTTCCTATCTTCTCTTGGCGACTGCTCTGCAGAATGGGGGCGTCACACCCCAGGAAGCAGATTGAAATATGTTTTTAAAAAAAGGCATGATCAGAAAAGGAGCTGCTAATGTCTTGGGGAGATCGAGAAGTGCTTGATGGAGGAGATGGCGTTGGGTGAGCCCAGCAAGATAAGCAGGATTTGTTAGGCAGAGAAGGTGGCGTCTGAGGTTGAGAGACCAGCCTGCAAAAAGATGAGCTGATAAAAGCAAGGGCTGACACAGACAATACCATGGTCTCAGGACCTCAGAAACACTATGTTGAGTCAAAGAAGCCAGACACAGAGGGCATTCTTATGACCCCATTCTACAAAGATGAAGAACAGGCAAAACTAATCTATGATTTTAGAAGCTGTAAAGTAATTAACTGGAATTGGAGGGTAATACCTGGAAAAAGGGGTACAAAAGAACTTTCTGTGATGTTGTAAAGTTGCTATGTGTTGATTTAGGTAACGAGGAAACGGGAGCATACATATGTAAAAATTCATCAAGGTGCACACTTAAGGTTTTTGCATTTCACTATATATGAAATATACTGCAATTAAAAAAAAAAGGCTAAGTAGAAGAAGTAGAATAGTACATTTAAAATACCAATACAAAGTCTATTAAACAACTAGCCCGGATTTTACAATTTATATTTCCAATTTTTACAAGCTTGTTGAAATTTAAAATTAGGCTGCATTAACACCATGCAAATACATCATAGTTCTGATCTGAAGATTAGATTTAATAAATGGGTACCTTTAAATATTTATCAACTTAAAAATAGATCACTGATAATGTTTGTCTCATGCCTTTTGGGCACCTATTTTCTATGACTTCAGGAAAAGTACTCATTTTTATTTATATCCACAACTAATAAAATTGAAGAAAGTTGAGATTTTTATTTATTTGAGATGCAAAGTATGCATTATTTCATTCATGACTGTGAACTTGTTTATAAAAGCCCTCCAGAAATAGCTGAGGAATTTTCCGTGCCTACTATACTAGTGAAATCCAAATATTAATAAATGTTTAGTTCTTTGAAATGTGCCTGGGGTGTGTGTCAGTATAAACATACTTTCCTTAACAGAGTGATATGAAAATATTGGCTGCAAAGATTCATATTTTTTGTGAACTAAAAGTGTATGCAAGAGTATTTTTTTAATAAATAAATTACATTAGGCACAGTTTGAAATATACCAAAGACATAAACAGGTTCTTCACTGTAACTCTGCTACTCTGGACCAGAGGTCATGACTTTAATCTTGGCTTTTATGTTGGTAAGAGAAAATGCTTCAGAAGACCCAGGAGACTAAATTACCCAAAGCATTTCCCCTTTTACCTTGGCTATTAGGAAGTTCAGTTATAAATGCAGTGTTCACTTAAGTGCTTACTTCCTTTCAAGTACATGGTGAATTTTAATTTTTTTTTCATTTTAGATTTCCAATTTTATATACTTCTTTTACATGAGAATGGGGAAGATGTTATTTTTGAATGCTTTGAAAGCATAGCTCCCATTTTACGATGTTTTTGCAAAGAGTTCCAATTTCCTAGTTAGAGACATTCTCCTTAAGGATGAAGTAACTTAAAAAACATTGGTGAGCCCTGGGGGTGTACCAAAGGAAACACAAGGATTCATGCTTGGAAGAGATGAATCCTATTGGTAGACGTGTGTTGCTTAAATGACTTACTGAGAAATGGAATCCCAGCTACTAATACCTGCCACCACGTGTAGCCTTGTGAAAAGTGAATGCATGAAAGCACAGGGTCTGGCATATAATAGGTGCTCGATAAATTCTTCCCTCCATCCCTCTCTCCCTCCTTTCCTGGGGATACTGTGGCCACTGCCATCCCTCTATTAGCTACTCATACAGTAGCGTTTAGGTTTAATAGTTCTATTCACTTACCGTATGGTAATTTCAGAAGATAAATTAGTTAGAAGAGAGTGAGTGATATTTGGTTCAGATAGATTTTCTTCCTTGTTTTCAGTGTTAATAAATACATTCATGTTGGACACAGCAGGTTGAAATTATGGGATAAAAGTTTCTCACCTGTGAATTCCAATAATTGGGATCATGTGGATCTCTCTCTCTCTTCATCATATGAGGGATACTGTGAACAGTCTTTTTCTGGGTGACTCTTACCTGGTGTGAGAAGATGCTATTCTCTGAATGGGAGATTTGCATAGGGCTATGGTAACCCAAAAAGATATTAAGAAAAAATAATAGTATTTCTTGAAAAGCAAGGGGGAACCCCAGGAAAAGCAAGATCTCTTGTGTAGGCTGTGTGCCCAGCTCTGGCCGCCATGCCAGTGGGCCCCAAAGGACTGAAAAAGATACCTGGGAAAAGCAACTTTTCAGATTCATTGGCCTTCGGAATTGGTTTGTGACTTATAAACTCGACTTAGAACATAATTATGTCATTTCCATCTTTGCAAATGCAGCATACTCTCAAATCTAAGCTGCAGGGGTTGCTTTATGAAATGAAATTGCTTCATAGTGCTTTCAATGGAAATTGCTGCATCAGCTACACAGTAGTGTCTATTCTGGAAGCTAATTGAAATTACTCTGGCAGATGCTGGAAACAAATGCTGGGTTACATTAGCTTATGGGGGTCACTTTCTCCACTGGCACATGTAAAACTTGTCCTACTGGCCTGGATTCTAGGAAAGTGCACAGACCTAGAAGAAAGGGAATTTGGCCACTGTCTCCCATACAGTATATACTTCTGGTGGCATTCTAGCCCTGTCTGTGACAGGCATGTGCCTTGTACAATAATAATATCTATATCCCATGGCTACCACACAGGTTGCTGACATAGATTGTTTAAAAGGCAAAATTTACTGGGCAAGTGAGTCATTTAATTTTTAATACTGATTTTGTCATTATATCCATATTTAGTCTTTTATTCAATAAACATTTATCGAATGCCTAATAATTCGGTTATTTATTGAGTACTTAATAATAATGGTTAAATTTTACTGAATGCTTAGAAAATGCCAGAACACTCTACTTTTTATGTTTTAGCTCACTTAATCCTCACAATAGCCCTATAATCTCTGTTTTATGAGTGAGGAAACTGATACAACTGAGGCAAAGAGGTTAAATATTTGATCACCATTTGCTGAGTGCTTTAAATGTGCTTGCACTGTGAGGGGTGTTAGGAACACACAGATCAATCAGATACAGCCTGAAGCACAAGGACATTAAAGCCTAGTTGGAGGGAGAACAAGAATAGAAAAACTGACCGGCCTGAAGATGGAGGACCGCTAAAGCTGCAGCCCCGTGGAGGGACACCTGGAAGCACTTTAGACCAAATGATGGGGAAGGTGGGTGTGGTTCTAAGAGAAAGGTGGGTCTAAAGGGAGCCTGGAGCATATGCTGGGCAGCTGGACTTTGAAGCCAGTGGTTAAAATATCAGAGGTCAAAGTAAAGTCAGGAACTGAACAGACAGAGCAAGGTGAGGCCAGAAACTCAGGGAGACTGTCCGCCCCTGAAGCCATATGTGAGGAGACAGAGAGCACCTCTAATACGCAGACTTTAATGGGGAACCCATTATCTAGCGAGCCTGGAGAGCTTTGTTTCTGCTGAAGCTTAGGACCAGCGACTCGCTTGGCCAATGTGGGATGCATCCCTCGGGGTACCTGGCCACTTCATCAGTGCAGAAAAGACATTTAAAGAAACCATCCAAGCTTGTTCTCCTGAGCGTCCCATTTCTTAGTAAATCATTTGAGCAACACACGTCTGCCTATGGGATTCATCTCTTCCAAGTATTGTATTCATGTGGTACATTCCCATGGCTCATCAATGCTCTTTAAGTTACTTTCTCTTTAAAAAGGAGAATGTGTCTCTAACTAGGAAGTTAGAACTCTTTGCAAAAACATAGTAAAATTGGAGCTATGCTTTCACACCGTTCAAAAATAACATCTTCCCCATTCTTCTTTAAAAGAAATATATGAAATTGGAAAATAAAAATAAAAAATAATAGAAAGTCACTGTGTACTTGAAATGAATTAAATACGTAAGTGAACATTGCCTTTATATCTGAACTTCCTAGTAGCCAAGGTAAAAAGGGAAATGCACTGGATTATCTAGTTCCTATAACCTGACAGAAAAGAAGCACAACACCTTGATCTGGAGAGAAACTTTCCTGAGTTTTATATAAGCATTTCTCAATAAGCATGGCAGATATGCCACTCCTAAGGAGATTTTTAAGTAAAGATGCTCCTTGAGACTTCTAAAGTCACAAATTATATTGCAGTTGGCCGAAAAGTTCATTCGGAGTTTTCCATAGAGCGAACTTTTTGGCCTACCCAATATAAGAAGGGATGCTTGTTTTTTTGTCTCTAAATAAGTGAATCGGAGAGGAAATTGTACCATTTCTGCTTCAGTGTGATTTCTAAGAGTGAGGGAGAATTGCCCTCTTCAGAAATTTTTGAAGAACAGAGCAGAAAGGAGAAAACTGTTCTCGGTATCAGGGGCTAGAGATAACTATTTACTTTATCTAAGTAAGCCTGCCCTTTTTCTTCTCAGTGCCCCGTACTGCTCTCTTCCTCACGGATTCTAGCCTCAGCCTTACTGCTGTAGGACCCCTTGGCCACCGACTTCGCCCACTTCCTACTCAGCTCTGCTCTCAGAACCAAGGCCACAGTGCACAGTATTTGACGTGCGCTTTCATTCCTGTAACCTGAATACGAATCATGGACAAAGCCTGGGTAGGAGTTCACGGGGGGGTGGGGGTGGGGGGGGGGTGGGGCGGGGAGGTAAGACACAGGCATAACTAATTCTGCCTCAAGGCCTCAAGAGCACGTAAATCACATGCTGCAGGAGCGTGTAAATTACCGGGGGAGAAAACACTTCCAGAAGGACCCGGAGAGGCTTCAGGAAGGAGGCTGTGTTCCCTAAAGCAGCGAGCGCTTCTTCCCTCGGGTGCTGAGAATAGGATACAGGTGAGCCCAACAGCCATCTCCTTAGCACTCAGCCCGCTGGAGGGCTTGGCCGGCTTGGAGGTTACCAGCCAGATCAGTTTACCTCGGTAGGCTGTACAGAAGTGATCATTTCCCGTGTGTATCCTGATGTAAAGACGGTAAGAACACTTTCTTACAGAGGGGCTAGATTTGGACGTCGGAGTTGTTGGTATGCGGGGCAGTTCCAAGGGAGACAAAGTTAGACGGAGGAAGTAGAAATAGTTCTGTGTTTTTCTGTGTTTGTGCACGTGACTGGGTTCTTGTGTGCGTAGCAAACGCCGATAAGGCTGAAAAGATGGATGAGCGCCGTCATCACGCAGGGCCTTCTTCCACGCCTGGCTGCTGAGCGTGAGTTTTACTTTGAAGTTTGGGTCGTCGGTGAAGTTTATGCCTAGTGGAGGGTTATAATCTGAGCGAAGCTTCTTTTGTACTTATATACTTCTTGGGCTAGAAAGGGGAGAGAGGCTGGAGAAGTCCTAGGGGGAGGTTTTGAAGTTTCATATGTAAGAAATAAGGGAGGGATGGAATCCTTCATTGTCAAAGGCACCAGGAACTTTTTCCTGTCTCTCTTCTCCGGAGACCAGCCCCAAAGGAATATAGTTACTTGGCCCCAATCTCACATTCTTGGTCAGGCAGTATGGCCTGGTGTGATTAGCTGCTCGGGACAGTGAGATTACCGTGCACAAGCAGGGTAGCTGTGTGTGTGGGTGTGACGGGCAGGGGGCAAGCCAGGGGGGTCCCAGTGAGCTGCCCAGGTTCCCCAAAACATGTCTACTGTTCTTATATTCTTATTGCTTACTTGGCTACTATCTTCCAATAACCCCTCACGCACAAATAGGATTCTGTGGGGGTTTTTTTGGCCATGCCGGGAGGCTTGTGGGATCTTAGTTCCCTGACCAGGGATCGAACCCGGACCCTCGGCAGTGCAAGCGTGGAGTCTTAACCACTGTACCGCAAGGGAATTCCCACAATAGGATTCTTAATGGAGGTTTAGCCACCTATGGCAAACTATTTTAATGTCAAAATCATTCTTCTAATACCAAAGGACTTTGACACAAAAATCATATGTCTATATTTTAGGTCATGTGCTATGCTTTTGAGCTGCAGCAAATACTACACTAGCATTGTAAGAGGTGTTTGGCCTCCTCCCGCACTGAAGCGTATACAGGAAGGAATAGGGTAGATGGTGTAATCTGATATTATCTTTGCTATTTCCATGATTTATTTTCCTGTTAGAATGTTTTCATTGAAGAAGACAATATAACTCAGCAGATCCTTGTAACAATTCTTCCTAAAAACTGTATATTGTGGAAAAATAAGCATTTGCTCATCATATCTCTGACCTCATTTTGCCTAGTGTATCTGAAAACCTATGACCTCAAAGGGCCATTGAGTTTAAGTAAGATTGCACACATTAGAGAAAGGAAGAATGGGTAAATGGTAGATGCCAATTTCAATTAGACTGAAATTTAACAGAGGGCATATACCTTTGTTTTTTTATTGTGTTTATTTGCTGGGTAAATTTATTTTACTTTCCAAATTTTTGTAATTCTGAAATCAAAGGAGAGAAAAGAATCTCAAAACCCCCAGTTAGGCTAACAAGGAACCTGAAAGTGGGTCCTGGCTGGGGCGTGCATATCCCCGCCCCTTCCCCAGGGGTGTGGAGGTCCTCCGGTAATGGGCCTTGGGCCTCGGGGAACCATGGCTCATCTGCCTGGGGCACTGGTTTTACTTAACATGAAGTAAAGAAAAACATTATTTTTATGTTAAAGCAAATAGGGGTAGATTATAGAGAGAATGCACAAAGAGCTTGATTTTTTTTTTAATTAAACTTTTAAAAAATTAAAAACTGCCTGTTTAGGGGAGTCCTCCTTCGGCTTGGCATTTAGGCTGGGAGTTGTAGGGGAGGGGGCAGTTGCAGTGAAACTCAAGTAGGGAGGCGGAGAGAAATAGTTCTTTTATTTCAGACCAGGTGTTCCATCGGGGTGGGCTTTATTGGGGTGCGGGGTGCGCGTGGAGAGTCCATGTGAATATCAGTGTATATCCATGTGAATATCCCATGTCTGGGAAGGGCTCAGGGTCACCCAGGGGTTATAGAATCAATCCGATACTATTTTCTGGTTAATATGGATGGATGTTCCCACTGCTTGGGCTTTTAGTCATCATGATAGATGCTCCTGCTTTCATCTTTCATGCTTTCCTAAGGTTAGAATCTCTCAGTATTGGAGCTAGAAGGGACTTGTGGCTTGTCTGGTCTAACTCTCACTCTGCAGAATGCGGTCTGGCTGAAAGAGCTAAAATTATTAGGTGAGTTACTGAAATAATTTAGTTATTAAATCACTCAGTTATTTATTAGTTAATTTATTAGGGTAGGAATTTGGTTTTCCTAACTTCCAGTCTTATTTCTTTTGAGAAAATAAAAGTTTAGATATAGGGATATGTTAAGGCTTCTAAGAAGTCTTAACTGATTTGAATTTCTTCAATGCTGTATTTCATACCTGGAGCCTTATCCCAAACCTCAGGCAAACTACAACCCCACTCACAGTCGATTTTTAGGTAGCTTAGGAACTAAGAATTTTTTAAGGGTTGTTAAAACAAAACCAAACAGGAATATATGGCAAAGATCATATGTGGCCCTCCAAGTCTAAAATGTTTACTCTCAGCTTCTTTACAGGAATAATTTGCAGACCCTCTAAGGCACATATCCGACTATGGTTAACTCCAAATCCAGTCCTGGCCTTGCTGACAGAGCCCCACTTCAGTCCCAGGCAGCAGGGCACTTAGCTCCAGATAGTTTGTCACAGATGATCCAACCAGTCATGATGATTCTGTTCATATTTCTCAGCCTGTTTTGTTGTTAAAAGTAGCCATGTAACTTAGTTCTGACTTAGGAGACCTAGGTGGAAATCTTTTGACTGGGGGAGTGGGAGTGGTTTGGGGAAAGCTTTTGCTTTTCTGATTTGACAGCACCTGTTTTACTTCTTTGAATGTGATATGATGGCTGGTGTTGTTACCATGAGGAAATGGCCAAGAGGATTGCAGGGTCATTGGCCTTTACATTATTAAACCAAGAGCAGCAAACACCTATCTCAAGATGTGTGTAAGAAAATTAAATCTATGTTTACGTAAGCCACTGCAATGGTTTTGTCTGTTACTTGCTGTGAAATATCTTCCTACTGATAGGGACACTATCCACTCTCAAAAATTCCAATTGTTTCCAGTTTTGTTTTGTTGTTTTGTTTTCCTAGCGAATAGTTTCTGGTCAATCAAGAGTTACTGGACTTTTTTTGTTCTTTATTTTTATCCATAATTGCCCCACCTCCTTAGTACTTACCCTGATATAGATTTAGCCTTTGTAATTTGTGTTAATTTATGCATTTTAAATAAACTCTGTAACCTTGGAAAATTACTTACCCTTTCAGTTTCCAGATTTCTAAAATGGGAATAATAATAGTACCTAACATCATTAGGTCCTTTGGGGGCTTAAAAATTAATGCATGTAAAGCATTTAGCATAGTGTCCGGCACATAATTACGGCTCAAAAATGTGTATTGTTGCTGCTGTTTGTTTTTTTTTCCCACTTTATTTATTTATTTATTTTATGGCTGTGTTAGGTTTTCGTTTCTGTGCGAGGGCTTCCTCTAGTTGCGGTGAGCGGGGGCCACTCTTCATCGCGACGCTCAGGCCTCTCACTGTCGTGGCCTCTCCTGTTGCGGAGCACAGGCTCCAGACGCACAGGCTCAGTAATTGTGGCTCACGGGCCCAGTCACTCTGCGGCATGTGGGATCTTCCCAGACCAGGGCTCGAACCCGTGTCCCCTGCATTGGCAGGCAGACTCTCAACCACTGCGCCACCAGGGAAGCTCCTGCTGTTGTTTTATTGCTGTGATTCTCCTGTTCCTTTTCCTCCTCCTCTTTCTTTCTCTAGGTCTTAAACTTAAAAGGATAAACATTTTAAGTTATATATGGAACTGCACCCCTTTACTAATAGTACAAAGGCAATGGCCTTAGAACTACTCAGGAAATACTTAACTGAAGGAGGAGAAACTTAAACTTTTAAATTCAGGGTTGGAAATAGCCTGATGGTTTCTCATTGAATTTGAATTTGAATTTTTGATGTCGGACAGATTTGGAGTACAAAGACAGCAGAGGAAGCATTTCTTTTTCTTTCAGGTTTCAAATGTTACCTGGGTAAACTGGAAAAAGATATTTACAAAAGCACCTTATCACCAACTGAAGGCCTCTGCTTATGTTTAACACAGTTTGATTTTTAAAGGATCCATGTGGTGTGTCACCTGAGTGATATACATTTTGTGTAGGAATTTTTTTATCATACCAATTTATATTTCTCATAAAGTACCCTTGGGATTTTGACAGGGAAGAGAATCTATTTAGTAAAATTAGGAACAGGGAAAAAAAAATGTGCCTCTTTTTAAAGTGATGCTTCAAAAGGAGGAATATTTCTATTGCAATAAATTATTTTTTGATTGCCTCTATACCTCTTCCTGCTCCATAGCCCCATTCTGAATGGCATCATTAAACAGTGCCCGATGTGAATATTAATGTGAGTCAGGAGAAGTCTGCCAGCCACACACAATGCATTCAAACGTTGGCTTTACATAATTATCCTTCCTTTTTCCTGTGTTCTTTACGAGGCCCAGTCTAGATTTTGCAGTGCTGTCTAGTAAATCTGCAGTGAAAATTTCTTTGTATTTGGATGACAGCCTAAAGTATTGCCAGCCTTATACCTCCATAAAATTTGGCTCAAAAGAAACCAAGCTACTGGCAAAAATGAAATTTTACCAGAGTTTTAAAGACACTATTCACATTCCACTGATGTTTTATTTCTTTTTTGTACAGCTATTCCCTGCCACTAGATTATTGTTCAACACCTTTGATACGTGCAGAAAGGTTAATAATATCGGCCTCCGTAGCTCAGTGCCTAGAATTTGTTCAGAATAGTTACTGACTATTGAAGGAAAGCCTAGTAAATATTTTCAGGCTGTGAAAAGGTATAGTTCCTCGTGAATGAAATTATTATTGTGGACCAATAGATATTGCTGATAGATGTGCTTGTTGTTCGATTCCGCTAATGTTGGTGAAGTTTCTTTAATCTCATTACAAGCTTTTTGTAGGGGAAATAAGGCCCCAAATACAAGGAGATTATAAGAGAGCTTCTGGCTCCTTTAAATGACTTTAACCCCTTGCTATGAATGATTTACAATCTGACATACTGAAATAACTTGAAAATTGTATTTATAAACCATTACTAATCATTTTGAAGGCTTTGTGGGATAAATGATAATTTCTGAAATTCTATGGTTTGGCAAGTATGGCCCTAATTTTTAAAAATAGTAAACTTAATGCCCATTCCAGCCTAGTATAAGAGGGTTTCTTAAGCAAACATATTTTGAGAATTTAAAAAAAAAAAGGAGTGGATCACCAGGAGCCAATGTGGATTTGCTAAGATGATTTGCTTTGATGGTAGGATTACGGATGTGCTAGTGAAGAGAGGTCAGGACAGTCTATCTGAATTTCAAAAGACATTTGTCAAAGGATCTCCTGATGTACTCATAGAAAATAGAGAAATTTGGTCTAAATCAATGGTTTTCAAAGATTCGTTTGAACACAAAGGATTTTTTTTTCAAACAAAAGATCATGAGGAAATACAATATGCAAAAAAATAAAAAGGAGAGAAAAAAGAAAAGGAAAAGAGTCGGCTTAGGGAGAGGAGAGAGTACCCACCCTTTGCTCCCTTATTTCCTGCAGCCCCTGGACCTCATAATACTCTATGGAGAACAGATGGGAAGCCACTGGCCTATAGAATAAGATCTTTGGTTGGTTTCGTAATTGGTTGAAGGACCATACCCAAACAGTGCTCGTTATTATCTTGATGACATTCTGCAATACATCCTGCAGTGGAATGTCACAGAGATTCATTCATCCTCTATTTCTCATGCTTCCCATTTTCTAAATTTCTTGGGTGGATCAAGATATTGGTGATGATCAAATTCCTGAATATGAAGCTAGAGGAAATATTAACATATTGGATGGCAAAATCAGACTCTAAATAGCTCTCAAGGGGTAGAGTGATAGGAAATCCAATAGGCTGAAATGCAATGGCATAGATGAAAAGCCCTGCATTTAGGTTATTAAAACCAGTCATATGCATACAAGACAGAGGATATAATTTAGCAGCAAGTATGAGAAAGGTTTGGGGGTTTCAGTCAATTTTAAAATAATTGGTAGTCAAAAGTAGTAAAAAGATAATATCTGGGCCAGGGCAACATAGGATCTCACATTCACTGACTGTCAGAACCAATCTGAACCGTGGGGTTCAGTATGGTAATAATGATTGTTAAGTACTTGCTCTGTGTCAGACTTCCTTTTACTTTACATGGACTGTTATCCCCAGATTCCTGACCATATGGCTTCTTCGTGTGTGTGTGTGTGGGGTGCATCAAGAACCTCCTGTTTGTGCCACCTCTGCTCACAGCCCAGAGGCAATGGAGGCGGCATCTTGACTGCCATTCTAGCCACCGGCAGTGATTGCTCTGAAAGATCCAAGTCCGACTCCCACCCATTGAAGAGTTTTTAATGAGTCATGATCCTTGGATTTTCTTAAGACAAAACTGACCTAGTTTTTCACCCATTCATTACAAAGGATGAATCAAAGAGTCAGGGATGATTCAGGCCATAGACTTGATACGTGTCCTGTGACAACAGACTGATTTTGACTTATTTGTTCACTTCTAATCTAGTCCTGAGTCATAAAATTTGAAAGTGTGTGTAAATGGCCAATGCTCTTTAAAAAATAACAATAAGCCTTAAAAATAATATTCTTTCCAAGCTTATGCTGTGGAGAACATTAGATCAGTTCCACTATTTGTGCCTCATAACAAATTTTAACAGGCTATTTAATTATAATAAAAATCTTATAATTAGTATAAATTCTCCCTTCCTCTCTCTTTTTCACATTTTTCCCTTCTCACTGTCTTAACCTCTTTTCTCCTTTGTTCCTTCAACACATATTAAGCATTTTCTATGCCACAGGTTCTGGAGAACAAAAAGAATAAAGTGAGGTCGGTTAGTCAGTGTTCAGGTGTAACCCTTGGACTAAGAAGTAAGTTGAATGAAATGACAGACACACAGGCAGTTTTAGTTTTTGGTTACTCCCTTAAAAGAGACCATCTTACTCAATGCCTAAGGCTCAGTGCAGTTTCTTCCAAAATGCACCAAATAGAGCATTTCTGAGGCACAGTACCTAGTTCTTTTTTTTAAAACTGTAGTAATTATTGCAGATAAACTCTCGCCGGGGGTTATACTCTACTTGCTTTGAGAAGATGAAAAATTCCAGCTGGCACCTCTTGCTCTCACTTCTCTTTGTAAGGTTTCCTGGCCTTCAGGCTGCAGTTTCTTATTCTTTCTGTCACCAGAGGGAAATGGCCAATGACAGCGTTAGCTTTGCTGGTTGCTGAGTGGATCGGGAGTGACTGGGGACATCTGCTCACACTAGCGCAGTCTAGCATTTTGTGGAGATAGCTGTAGGAGGAAGCTTATACCCTCATGAGCCGACAACTGCTATTTTTCCAAGTAAGGTACTGATATTGGTATGGAAATAATTTTCTCTGGAGGCCAATGCACAACAGCTTCTATGCAAAGCATTTCACTTGATCTGGTAATTTGTATATAATTTTAACATTCCAGTTCATTTTTTTACAGCATTCCAGAAAGTTATGCTACTGCTGCTTTTTCTTCTTCCTCCTCCTCTTTTCCCTTTCCCTTTCCTTTCCTTCCTTTTGAGGATTTAAAAATTTTTGGTGCAAACTTTGTTTTCTCCTTTATTTAAAAAGAGTATTATTGAGATATCATCCACATACCATACGATTCGCCCATTTAAAGTATGCAGTTCAGTGATTTTTAGTGTATTCACAGAGTTGTGTAACCAGCACCACAGTCAATTTTGGGACACTTTTATTACCTCAAAAAATAAGCCCTGTACGTGTTGGCAGTCACTCCCCACTTATCCCCAACTCCTACCCAACGCCAGCCCTCAGCAGCTGCTAATCTGCTGTCTGTCTCTATAGATTTGCCTATTCTAGAAATTTAATATAAATGGAATCATATGTCTGGTCTTTTAGATGGTCTAATATATGGTCTTTTATGACGGGCTTCTTTTATTTAGCATAATGTTTTCAAGGTCAGTCCACACTGAAGCCTGAATCAGTATTTCATTCTTTTTTATGGGTGAATAATATTCCATTGTATAGATATAACATATTTCCATTTTCTCATCTTCTTGAGGCATCAAAGTTTTTAGCTCGTCTATTGGATTATAAGTATTTTAAGGGGAGGGATTTTGTTTCCCCTACAAGGCTTATGTTTTCTGCAACATATAACACCTGCAATATAGTGCACATTCAATAGTGTTGAATTGATGTTATAGAAGTATATGTGGAAAAAGTGAGTTTGTTCTCTTAGCTTTGGCAGAGTGAAGGTTCTGAAGGAAAGATATGAAAGGGACAGTGAGAGAAATGATTTGACATAATAGATTGAATGAGTATGAAATTTAAAAAGGAGTAAAATAAAGAAGAGGGGCAAAGCACCTTAGTGGGACACAGAGGACCTTGGAAAGAAGGTTCAGAGAGCAGGAGTAGCCAATCAGAGACACACAGAAACAGTTTGAGTTAAGAGCCAAAATTTTAGAGTATTTATCATAGATTATGTTGAAAATTTTGGCAGAGACAACTGCCAAAATTTTGGTTTGTTTTGTTTGTTTAGTTTTATAGATATCATGAAGTTGTTGAAATTAGAATGGGAAACTAGTTCATTCATGAATAATTGAAATTTTTGTGGCTTGTCCCCGTCTTCGTCATTGCCGTCACCATCATGTCACTGCTATTGTCACACCACCATCAGCAGAAGCATCGTGAACGTTTATTGACTGCATATTGAAATGTTTTGAAAATGGCCGTTTCTCGGTGTTCAGGACTCTAGCCTAAAACATTTTACATGTGTTATTTTGTTAGTCTTCCTAACAATTCTGTGAGGTAGGACCTATTAATATCCCCAGTTTCACATATGAGAAAAGTGAGGTTGGAATTTGAATTAGATTTGACTACTGACTCTGATTGCCATGAATACATTTTTCTAAAGTAATTTGTAGTTGCAGCTCCTAAACTTTTGCTTTTAAGTCTTTTTTTTTTAAATTAATTTATTTTATTTTTGGCTGCGTTGGGTCTCTGTTGCTGCACGCGGGCTTTCTCTAGTTGCGGCGAGCAGGGGCTACTCTTCGTTGCAGTGTGTGGGCTTCTCATTGCGGTGGCTTCTCTTGTCGCAGAGCACGGGCTCTAGGCACGCGGGCTTCAGTAGTTGTGGCACATGGGCTCAGTAGTTGTGGCTCACGGGCTCTAGAGTGCAGGCTTAGTACTTGTGGCACATGGGCTTAGTTGCTACGCGACACGTGGGATCTTCCTGGATCAGGGCTCGAACCCGTGTCCCCTGTGTTGGCAGGCAGTTTCTCAACCACTGCGCCACCAGGGAAGCCCCGTAGCTCCTAAACTTTTAATCCAATTTCTGCTTCAGTCCCTTTTGACTTGGTGATGATTTCATAGTTAGGGTGGTTTGGATGACTGTTAGTAAATATTCACACCCCTCCTGTTCTCCCTGTGGATGGCATGTGCTTTCCACCCGATTAATCTGGGCTTCTGTGACTGGCTTTCGCCAATGGAACATTAAGGGACTTGATATAAGCAGAGGCCTTAAATGTGCTTGCACTCTTTGGCTGGCTTTTCATGCTCTATTGATCCATCACAAAAAGAGGATGCCCAAATAGCCACTGCCCCTTCAGTCTAGGGCCTAAAATGAATATGTGTGGAGCAGACCTGAGCCAAGCCGCCTGGCACCAAGCCCAGCTGACCCTTAACCTGAAACCCACTCGGATCAGCTTAACTACACAAATCTAAGAGCATGAGACTAAATGCTTGACACTGCAAGCAACCGGGTTGGGGTGGAAGGTTACACTGACCTACTGCAGCAGTTTTGACTGTTATAATAGTATCTATTTGTTCTTTCATTCATTTAGTAATTAATTTCACCAAGGCTGATTTGATTGGCTACCATGTGTCAGTCACTGTAGCAGGTGTTGGGCTTATAAAGATGTATCCAGTAAAGTCTTTATTGTCTTGCATTTGGTGTTTATTTAGTCAGGAAAGATGAGGTGTCCATACATTATTAGAAGACAGTGTAAAAGCTGGTTAGTGCCCTAGCAGGTGGCTAAATCTATGCTCTGGGAGTTCCAAGAAGAGGATATTATGACTGATTGGATGTATCCAGAAAGGCTAGGGGACTATGAGAATGCAAGGTAATACATGTGACAAGTAATAGGATTAAACTCTGCTGAACACCAAGAAATGTACATTTTCATGAGGTTGGCAGTCAATGCTTTTAGCAAACAGAGATAACACCTTCATCAAAAACTGAGAAATTAGATGTCGATCATCAAAAATTGAAAAATTAGAATATCTCCCAAGAATTCATTTGTATGAGCATGTGATCAAGATACTTGCATGAAACTGTAGAAATGAAATACAAAATCCCCTCATTTTGTTCTTTTTATGTCACCTGGCCTGGATCATAAAAAATAAGATACCTGTCATTGGATTCCTATATTTGTCACTTCTCACCAATTTTTTTTTTTTTTTTCCTGTGGCCAGTGCCTGGCGTGTTGCTGCCCAGTGGTTATGCATTTAGGCTCTGGGGTCAGATAGACCTGGGTGAAGATCCAGCCTCTCTACACCAAGTAACCTTTATAAAGCGTCAGTCATGTGGCAGACCATTACCAAATGTTAAGTACTGTTATTCACAGTATGATCCAAACCCTTGATGAACAGTTCCTGAGACACAGGAGTCCCCCTGCTGCTGCCTAATGCTCAACAGACACATTTTAAGTATACCTTTAATTTACATGAAAAAAGGATTTAGAGAAAGTTTTTTTAAAAAGACATCGTGTTGGGTGAATAGAGGAATGTGTGTTAGAATCACTCATCACAGAAAGTAATACTCCAGCCATGTGAGGACAGCAAGGAGAGAGAAGTGGCCGCAGCCAGCAGCAGGCCGAGATCTGGGTGCTGGAAAACCCGTGGAGGACTGCTCGCCCGACACAGAGCCGCCCAAACGCCGGCCAGCCACCGTTCTCTGGGACCCGCCGAGACACTCCAGGCAGCGCGGCTGCATCTGCCAGGCCCCCATCCTGTTAAGCAGAGAGGAGATCCCTCCACAACAGGGGGAGTCCAGGTTCGGTGAAGAGTGCCCCCCATATTCAGCTCAGCGCCTAAGGTTCTCCATCAAACTTACATTGAAGGAGAAAACTCGTTTTAGCTCCAGATCCCTGGTGAACTTGCCTCATCATGAGCAGGTATGGCTTTATGTCTCTGAACCACAGCTTTTCCTCTCTGTAAAGCAGAGAGGATAATACCTACCTGTTGCCCTTGGGGTTATTTCACGGTTGGAATGAAATATTGCATATAAATGGACAAACCCTCATGTCCCTGTTGGATGTATGTAAGGGAGGAAAGACTAGAAAGCTGTTGCCATCTTGGTACTTCCCAAAGATGCCCAGGTATGAACATCTCAGCAAAGCTTTTTTTTTTTTTAATCGACAGTCTTCTCTTAAAGAAAACATGCGGTTTAGCTGGCAAGGCTTAGCTGACGCTTGTATGCCTTTTCATTTTGAAAAAAGAAAAAGAAACCATCTCATCAACATTTTTAGCTTTTCTAAATACCCCCCTGTGCGACCAAAGGCTGTTCACTATGATGGGGACATGAGGACTAATGGGTTCGTTCTTACTCTTTGGCACAGCAGCTGTTTCAGGGAAATGAATGGGGGACTGTCATCAGAGCACTTTCCTGTGTATGATTTACGTGTCTTCTTTTTCATGGGCAAAGTCTGCTTTTTTTTTTTTTTTTCATTTAAACCAGCTTAATACTTTTGTTCAGTAACAGCCATTATTAATTTCGCTCATGCACATATTTTAAATTCCTCACATGACAGTTTAGAGAAACTAATGAAAATTAGAGTGTGTTAGCATATCACATCCCTACAGAGATCTCCTCATACATTCAATTACACTTAGTGATGGTAACAGGACTACAGAGAAAAGCATTACCATTTATACCTGCTTGCTCCTGTGCTGTCTCTCAATCTCTCTCTCTCTTTCCACCAAATATCTGGAAAAAATATAGCATTAAGCAAAGGAAAAGTCAATTTTGATGCTGTTTTAAAATACGGTTATTTCTGAAAATGCTTTTGCTCTTGATAAGAAACAGGATGGTTATAGCACATGTAACTTACTTATTTGTCATTTAGGAACATTAGTCCATTTATCTACACTACTGAAAATTTTTCCTTTGCTCACCAAAGGCTTCAAAGGAATTAAATAAAGATTTTTTTTTTCTGCCTAGATATATACTTTGGCAATTTGACTTTGTTTTAAAGTAGCATAATTACATTTTCTCTGTCTATTCTGTGAATCACAGCTACCTTGGGAATGCCTTTGAAAAGCCTGATTAGGAATGTAAGACACGAGCGACTGGTGTCTGAGGGTATTGATGTTCGCCCTGTCTCCTGAGCCTGGTTTGAAATTCAGCTCTTCCCAGCAGGGCCTGCCCTGAGCTGTGTGGTATTATTTTTAGAACTGTGGGCCTGAGGAACTGTGCGTGTGCCATGGCCAGCAGATTGGCCAAGTCATCTTCGGGTAAATAGTGTGGGACTCTCAATCCTTGATGCCAGCCACTTTTATAGCCTATTATGGAGTAAATTAAAGGCACAATTTATTCTTCAAGAGTCTGTCAGCTTCGGGATTTTCTGTTTTAGATGGTGACCTTCTCTAATTCAGGGACAGTGCTGTTAAGTTTATTTTGTGTTACCTGTATGTGCATTTTGATTCAAATTTAATAATATACTCATTTACTAGCTAATGATTTGGTAGACTAGTGTTTTCAAACATGCTTATTAATTGGTTTGTTTCAGACCAAATACTTGCTGATTTTTCCCAGTAAGAAAGAACAGTTAGGGCACATATGTAGACATCAGTTGACCTGGATACGTTCTGTGCAGGCATTGTGCTATGTATTCTGGTTCTAAAGATAGACAAGACAAAGTCAATTATTTAGGCTGTAAATTGCAAATACTTGGCAAATGAAAGTTATTCAGTTTCTAACCTTTTGTGAATTTTTATAGTCTTGGAATCCATGCCAGGAAGCCAGAGTTTCTAACTTTGATGTGGTTACAATTCTGATCTAAGTATAATACTGTAGTTAATATGAATTAGTAACAAAATACAAAAGCACAAGTAATGAAATTTGTAATTTTAAAAATGCTGAACGTTATCCAGTACTCGATCTGTGAAAATATATGTATGTTCAAGGTGAGGATATTAAAGTTTTATTCTGTGTAGCCAATGTATATATTTACTAGCGTGAATGGTATTTTCAATATGAGGTGTCTCCAAGCTTCATGCGTAGCTCAAACCTATGCTCACGCTGGTCAGGAAGGATGGATCTGCTGCTCTGGGGACCCCCGAGGAGTGATGGCTTATCCTCATCTCAGCGGGCTCCATTACCAAAGTGTGGGTGCTGCATCCTCCCCACACCGAAGTTCTCTTTTGTTAGCCAGAAGGTCTGGAAGAAAAGCAGGAATAGAAAAGAGAGTAGGCTTGCATTCCCTCAGAGCAGCTGCCTTTCTGACTCAGAAAGATTGAAAAACATGCTTATAAATGTTTCCTCTGCTTCTTTCTCTGGAAGGATTTTCATATGTTCCCTCTTAGAAAATCATAATAGTTATTCAGATTCATCAGTTTGAACATCCACTCTGTTTTGATTGGCTGCCCATTCCCTAAAAACTTCAGTGTAGGTTTTTTTAATAACCATATAGAAACAAGGACAACTTCCAATTGAGACAGTTATTTATTGACTTATTTTTATTAGGAAAGGTTGCTTCTGATTGTAAAGGGCAAGAATATTGCAGGGTTTTTTTGTGAGGGTAAAGATGGGGGAAAAGAGTAAGTTACTATTTGAATTATTCAGCTGAGGCTGTACACATTGCAGTTAAAAGGCTTAGAGGTAAGGGATTATGAGTGTAAAATTAAGCAGAGCTCTTCAAAACCTCGCCAAGTTCTAAGGAGGAATTGTAAAGTATGGTTAAAATGCTAAAATGTTCTCACAAATTGAAGAAAGATACATTTTTAAACTTCACATTTACCCAGTAAACCAGGATTACTTTGTTCACCCCATTTAAAACAGGTTCAATGCAAAGTTTCCTTATTAAAAGAAGTAAAATTTTATGATGCTTTTGCCTTAATACCAACATGGAAAAGCACCTAGAAAAGTTGCCAAGTCAAACGGCCACTGGCTTTGTCAGATTTTGCTTCAAAGCCATGACCTTCAAAGTTAGACCTGGGGACTTTGTCTTCAAGAAGATCACTCAGATGCTTATCTTGTTGCTAAGCAGTTAAGTGTTTTTTAATTTCATGTTAGCTTCCCTTGTTCTGCCCCCTCAACTCCTCAAATATCCCTTTGAAGATTCACTGAACTCTTGTAGAATCTTTAAAATTGCATAATAGTAACTTCAGTTTCCTTAATCCTCTGTAAACCTGCTTTAACATCCAGGAGACATTAATAATAGTTGGACAATGATGGATGGACATTGCTTTGTAGAGTGGGGCAGGGATGTAAGATCTGAGAAGTCCAGATTTTTAACCTGATCCCTGAATTCTTCTACCTGTAACAGCTCGTTCAGTGCTCAGCCCTTGCAGCTGAAATATTTGATTCAGAGTTGGAGGTCCAAGGTTGGAAGATTTCCCCCAAGAATTTCTTTTCCCAAGTCCTTCCATTAAAAGGGGCTTCAACAACACGTGATGCAGTCAAGTCCTCTGCCCACTTGCTGGGCGGGCTCTCTTTAGATGCTTGCTGATTCAATGGCCTCAGTGAAGTCAGAGAGCCCTCTTCACAATGGGTGTGATGGAGCAAGTCACCCCCATTGGGGAGATGGATCTGTTGGACATGGTAAAATGCAGTGTTCAGGAGAGAGGCACAAGGAAGGGCACCTTTCAGAACTTCTGCATGTCAGGTTGCTCTCTCCAACTTGGTTATTGCCTTATGTGACTCTGACTCTCTTCCTCTCTCAGTCTTTTTAAATTATTTGCTCAAAAATTTAATGGTTGGATGACTAGACTCTCATCATAAAATTTCAAAATGTCTATAAAGAGTGTGTGTTTTTAAATGATTCAGATCCTAAATTTTAAAGAGTTTTGTACGTGATTAGCATCCAGCTGTCTCAAACCCTGCTGTGAGCTTTCTTTGGTATTCTGCCCCTCATGCCATTGCAAGACTTGTGTGGTTACATTTATAGTGTTTGATGGGAGGCAAGCAATACAGAATCTATTCATTTTACCTATAAACGTGGAATAACTTAACTTCTAGAGTTTTGCAGTGAAATTCTTGTTTGTTTCATTGGAGTTTGAATTCATGGTGTATTTACTAAAATTAATTTCCTCTTAATGCAGTTATAAAATGCTTAGAAGAAAAATAATATTCTTGGAATACTTGATTTTTTTTTTTTTTTTTTTTTGGCTGTGTTGCTACACGCGGGCTTTCTCTAGTTGCGGTGAGCAGGGGCTACTCTTTGTTGTGGTGCGCAGGCTTCTCATTGTCGTGGCTTCTCTTGTTGCAGAGCACGGGCTCTAGGTGCGTGGGCTTCAGTAGTTGTGGCATGCGGCTCAGTAGTTATGGCTCGCAGGCTCAGTAGTTGTGGCGCACAGGCTTAGTTGCTCCACGGTATGTGGGATCTTCCCGGGCCAGGGATCGAACCTGTGTCCCCTGCATTGGCAGGCAGATTCTTAACCACTGTTCCACCGGGGAAGCCCTGGAATACTTGATTTTTTTGTTACAGCGATGACAGTCTAACATGAAGATGTTTGATTTGTTTTCCTATTTTATTCTTCTGTTTTAATTCCTTCAGTCTGGAAATAATGAATTACACTTTTTGTTAAAACTTTCCCTTTTGTTTCCTGTGACGTGAACAATGAGATTATTACACACACATCACACAATGTTTTCTCTTTTTCTTTGTAGGAAAATAATGAGCTAGATTATAGCTTACTGCAAAATGTATGTGGCACTTGTAATTATTTCTTAGTTAAAAAAATCCATTTTCTTTTAAACTTTCTTGCTTTAAAGATTTGATAAAAGTTTTTAGCTTCCAGCTTTTCTCATTCTTATTCATTGTTGTTCTTGGTGCATTTAATTTCATATATCACAGGCTGTGAAAAAGGCCCTGAATAATATCCTTGGTAGAAATGTCACTTCTCTGGGCCTCAGATTCCTTATCAGTAAAATGTACCCTAGATGATCCCAGAAATCTTCTGAAGCTCCAATTTATTTATTTATTTGTTGGTTTATTTTATTTTTTAATTGAAAGATAGCTGATGTGCAATATTATGTTAGTTTCAGGTATGCTACGTAATGATTTGACATTTTCATACATTAGGAAATGATCACCATGGTAATGTTTGGTAGAATTCACCCATGAAACCATCTGGTCCTAGACTTTTGTTTGTTGAGAGTTTTGTTTACTACTGATTCAGTTTCATTATTGGTAATTGGTCTGTTCGTATTCTCTATTCTTGTTTCAGTCTTGAAAGATCGTATGTTTCTAGGAGTTTATCCATTTCTTCTAGGTTGTCCATTTTATTGGCATATAATTGTTCGTGGTAATCTCTTATGATCCTTTGTATTTCGGTGGTGTCAGTTGTAACTTCTGCTCTTTCGTTTCTGATTTTATTGATTTGGGCCCTCTCTCTTTTTTTCCTGATGAGTTTGGCTAAAAGTTTATTAATTTTGTTTTTCTTTTCAATGAACCAACTCTTAGTTTCATTGATCTTTTCTATTGTTTTTTAGTCTCTACTTCATTTATTTCTGCTCTGATCTTTATGATATCTTTCCTTCTACTAACTTTGGGTTTTGTTTGTTCTTCTTTTTCTGGTTCCTTTAGGTGTAAGGTTAGGTTGTTTATTTGAGATTTATTTTTTTTCCTGAGGTAGGCTTGTATCGCTATAAACTTTCATCTTAGAACTGCTTTTGCTGGGTCACATAGATTTTTGAATCCTTATGTTTCCATTTTCATTTGTCTCCAGGTATTTTTTAATTTCTTGTTTGATTTCCTCAGTGACCCATTGGTTGTTTAGTAGCATATTGTTTAACCTCCATGTGTTTGTGCTTTTTGCAGTTTTTTTTTCTTGTTGTTGATTTCTAGTCTCATTGTTTTTGGAAAAGATTCTTGATATGATTTCAGTCTTCTTAAATTTACTAAGACTTATTTTGTTGCCTAGCATGCGCTCTATCCTGGAGAATGTTCCATGTGCACTTGAAAAGAATGTGTATTCTGCTGCTGAAACTTCAGTTCAGATGACAGTATAATCATGGCAGCAATCAAGGTTAATAAGTCATTACAGTGACTGAATTATCCTGCTCATGCACTGCATTTTTGAGGCATGACCTTTACATTCAAGCTGCAAGGTCCTCTTTTACATGTTCCCTGAAAGACATTCATTTTTAGAGACATCTACCAGCATTTAGTGCTAGTGGTCATGTATCCCAACCTTTTCATTTTACAGATAAGGAAAACAAAACAGTGTTTTATTGAAACATCAATGTGAGAGCAAATAAACTGACTTTTTGTTGCTTTCTAATAGCTATGGGACCCCAGTCTTACTATAAATAATCCCAAACCAAGGCTGCAAAGCTTCAAAGCTAATTGTCTAAAATATTCGTACGGTCAAAGTCTTCCCACTGCCTCTGAGGCTGCCTTCTTGCTTATCTGGGTGGAGGGGCTCAGTGCGAATGTGAATGGGGTTGGTCCCAGTGGTTAGTTGGTTGCCATCTTGCACCATTGTCACCCCAGAATAAAGTCACTGAAAAGAAACAGAAAATACATACCACTTAGGTGTGTCTCACTCTATGGAGATAATTATTACTTCCCCAGATACAAGAAATTTAGCCAATAAACTTATCATGATGTAATAATTTTATTCTTTACTCTGGTGAGGAACACTTAGTTGTTTCATATCTGTTTCATGCTCTCTACTTTGATAGTCTATTTGATCCTGCAAATCCTCACATCTACAGACATGTGAATAGTTACTTTATTTACCGTTCATCTTAAAAGATTGAGATGTTTAGTGCTTGCATTTTGCACATGCCAGAGATTTGTATTTTAAATTTAATGCTCTGTGCCTAGTCCTCTGATAAACTTAAGAATGTATTAGAAGGAAAGAATTGCTTGGCCTAGAGAAATGAAGATGTGATGGGAGAAAGTCTGGCAGGAGATGAGAATGGAGGTGTGGGATCAAATTTCTGTTATTCATCTTTCTTTCAAGACCTTCAAGTTATACAAAATGAGTACAACTCTGAAAATTCATAAAGCTGGTTGTGGAAACAGTTTTCCATCTTTAGCAATATTTTTGCCTGTGGAGCTGACTTTCCTTTCAGGACTAGATCATTAGGTAGGACCTAGATCATTAGGTTGGACAAGATATGGTGAACTTCCCTCCTGTGTCCACAACTCAATCCTGCTGGAAATTTTGATTGGATTCCAGAGATATCCCTAGTCTGATTGATCCTTCCAGCTGGGATGAAAAAAAATTTATAAAATCTTTCACCATCGTAACGTTCCATTTTCCTACAATGTCAAATGTATCATTCTATTTTATTTGGTGAGGTTTACCCAAGGCCTTTCCAGCTGAAGCATCTGAAGCAACATCTCCACCAAACATTCAACAACCTAAATTGCTTAAATAGTCATTTGTAATGGGACTAGTGTGGGATTTCAGGATGACATCAAGTGATACAATGGCTATTGTAACAAGGCTCTCCCTAAATTGAAAGCCAAATTTGGTTATGCATGCCAGCAGAAGGGTCTGCATGGGCTCATAGCTTTGAGAAAAGTATCCATAGTTTTCACAGATTCTCAAACAGCTGTTGTTGTTGTTTAAATGCCTTGAAAGGAAAAATAATGTAGCTAGACTAAAGAAAAGACCTCAGGTTTCATGAAGGGACAAATAAAAGTATATTGTTGCCTCTGTATAATTAGCTATACCAGGTACGTGGTAAACTGAGAAGTAACCTGATGGTTCCTGGACCAAGAGCTCTGCCACGACCAGTGCCACAGTGAGTCACAGCCAATCTGTGAGTTTTGTTATATGGAAGCAGGAGAAATGGCAAATTCTGCCCATTGACCAAAGTATAAGATTGCGGAAAGAGAAGAATGTGATGACTTGTGCAATGTTCATGGGTGAACCCTGTGTATTCAATAAAAATATCCATATGCTTCTATAATAGAAGATCATAGTTTTCTGTTTGGTAGTGATAAGCACATAAAAAGGTAAACCTCAGTGATTTAAATTGGGGCAACAGGGGCTGGAGGGAGGATTCATAACCAAGTGACCATAAAACACCTACATAAAAAGTATGAAATAGAGGCATTTTAAGTCACAGGTTCTCAGTGAAAGGTATTCAGTAGAATGACTGAACCAACAGGTGACATAATTATACTAGAGGAGTGTATGCAATGAGGCCTGAATAATAGCTTAATATTGTAATACATTGAGAGCTCCTGAAAATTATTTGTAAGTTGAGGAGACCATGTTTCATTCATTTGTTAATGCTTCTTTTAAAAATTAAGAATTTATTTTTATTTATTGTTAACTCAAATATATTCCACATATTTGATTTTTATATAAGTTCTCTATTCTATATACACTATATATTTTTCTCTATACTTGATATATTTTTCTAAATGTATTTTTCTATGGGCTTTAACATTCCATTAATTTTTTAAAGGAATTAAATATTTGCTTAACAATTAGATGTCCCTTCTACAGTCCTTTAAATCTTGTGGGGAGACTTTTTTCTTAATTATCTATGGCCATGGGGATGTGAGCAACTAAAACACACAGTAAAGAAGCTAACTTTATCCAACTGTGTAGTAGTAGTTCTTTTCCTTCATTTGACTTTGATATAGTTTAAAGAAAAAAAGTGGACCATTTGTCTGATTTGAATTTTATTTCTTTTACCCTGTGGTAACAATTAGAGGGAAGAGGATAAAATCTCCAACTGGAAAATCATCCCAAATTCATTAGACTTGTCACTTATTTACCAGTAAGAAGCACTTTTAAGTTGTGCTTTTCTGCTTGGGTAAAGTGTATAGTCTGAAGCATTGTTTGGTACACAGAATTTGGTATATGTTTATGGAAGACTTTACTAAACACAAAGGAAGAAAGAAATGAGTTCCTGACACGTTAGCAAGGGTTTGTTTGGGATCTTAACTTGCCTGGGGTTAACTAGTGTTGTAGGTCCAAAGTAACTGGGTTTAAATGTCACATATAATGACAAGTAGGAAAATCGGGACGATATTTGCATGCGAATGGGGATAAAGGTGACTGGTCTTTGATTCATTGGCATGATGAATGTTTGCCCTTGGTGAAATGTTTTACCTTCCGTGAAATTATAAACAATATTTCTTACTGACTGTAAAATGTAGACACCAAGCCTAGAAGAGTATGCTTCTGAAATGCTGCTCCAATTAGAAAACTGTTTTTTTTAAACCCAGTCAGAGGAGGCAAGGAGACTTGGAGTTTTGCCCTTTTGAGGTTTAGATTTCCCTTAATGTCTATCTTTCTGTTTAGGAGAAGTGAGAGAGGAACTGGGCAGTATATTCCAGGAATATACAGAATATGTCTGTTTAGAGGTTAGAGGACCAAGACATTTTACATACATTCCTTAGGAAATATTTTTAAAGTCTCTAGAAAAAATTGGATGTATTGTTATATTGTTTTATGTTATTACAATTCCTCTCTATTGATCTAATGTGCTTTTTTCTTTATAAAGTTAATATCTCTGTGGAAATAAACACAACTCTCAACTGTGAGACTGTAGGAACAAAGTCTCTTCAAGGCTTTAATAATTAGAGAGTCTCAGAACTTTGTCAAAAAATAGATGTTTCTTTTTTTTTTTTGTAGAAACATTATCAAATACTTTCATTGATTGAAAAGATTGATTTTTTTCAAGACCGCTTTTCTTCATAGTGCTTTCATTTCATTATATTAAAGTAAAACATGATTTTATAGGGTGTATGTTTGTAAATCATTTTATGTGCCTGTATATGTATGTGTGTATGTGTATCATCTGTTTTAAACCAATAATTCTCCAAATCATCAAAGAGAAATAAGATTCATAGAAGCCCCTTGATTAACCTCTCGGTCAAACAATAAATTAGGATCAGGGTTAGAATTAGAGCTCACCCACCAACGGCGCTGAATTTTGAGCCCGTTATTGAAACACGCTGGTCGTAGTTTGATCTGCATAGAATCGTAGGTCAAGATACTCACAGACGGGTTTCTGTGTTCTGTGAAAAGACACAACAAAACCGAACATCAGAGACCGCCCGGGAAGCCCTCTTTGTGATGTGAAACGCCAGCATCCCGGGACGTTAGGAAGGAGATGCCCCAGTCAGAGGCTCTGTGGGACCGCTGGGCTGGAGCACCCCTCCTCCCACCCCGCACAACGGGACGCCTCGCTGATTTGAAGAAATGCCACCAACAGCTGATGGCAAGTGCAAAGAGGGAAGACAATCCCCACTTGGGGGTCACTGAGCCTGACATCTTTCTTTGAAGAAATTGAGAAAAGGCCAGCTCCCCTGGGCTATGTGAGGTCAACATTCCAGACAGCACCACCTGTGGAAGCGGGTTTGGAAATTGTCTTAGAAAAAGCACTCTCCAACTTCATTTCTCTAAGCTCATGCAATCTGTTTTTAAAACAAAAGGAACATTGTCCCTTCCTCTGCTTGAGGTGATAATGCTGACCCGTGGGTTAGAATCATAGAATTTTTCTATAGCTGAATATGTTTATACATTTACTGCAGCTTAAACATGTAGGCCATCTGGAGAAAGGGAAAGAGCCTGTTACATTGAAGTCCATTGTACTAGGTATAATCTTGCACATGTATGCTAACACTTTTCATCTCAAAGGATTTTCCATAATTTTGTACAGTGAGGGTCTTAAGCACAGATGGTCTTCAGCTGAGAAGCAGGTCAGGGATAAGAGCATAAGGATTAAGGGGGTCTGAGGAAAACTAAGGCCTATGTCTCACCCAAGAAGAGTTGGTGTTACTTGGCTCTAGCTGATGGTTGCATAAAAGATACCGATCCAGGGCTGCCAGATCTTAAGACTCTTAAGATTTTTTTTGTAATAAAGTAAACCTCACGTTTTTATTTGAGAATTTTCAGTCTTAAATAACATTTTGAGTCCAGTGAAATGCATCTGTAGGCCAGAACTGGCATTTGGCTCCTCAGCACACTGGGATCATTACCAATGGCTCACTCCATGGCAAGCCCTGTGCCAAGTGTTTTATATCCGTGAGCTCCTTTATCTTTGCCACAATTTTGTGAAATAGGTATTATTATCCTGTTTTCCGGATAAGGATACTGAAGTTTGGTGTGCTTAGGTAACTCACGTAGAATTTAGTAGCTAGTACGTCGGAAGAAAAGGAGACCAACCTCAAGCTCAGAATTTGAGTTAGCAAATATTTATTGATATGTAATATCTTTCAGAGACTTGCTAGGCTCTAGGGATCCAATAAGAAATGAGACAAATGCAGAAGACTTATAGTTTATTTAAATTAAAATACAGCAGATGAAGGCAAGGATAAGATGCTTAGGGAGCACACAAGAGGAGAAGGATTCCAGGAGGTGATGTTCATCTGGGGCTTGAGGGATGGGTAGGAGTTGACTAAGTGAAGAACATAGTGATGGGATTTATGGTGTTCTAGGCATAAGTAGGTAGGATTCCCAGAGGTGAGAGGACAGGGGACCGCCTATGAAGTGATAGATGTTTGATATAACTGGAGATAGCATTCAAGATAGGGATGGAAGATGGCAAGGAAAGATAAAGCTGGAGAGATAAAGCAGAGGGGGCAAAACAGAGAGTTTTATTTTTTCTAGCTTTATTAACTTATGATTGAGAAAGATGGTGTATATTTAGGTTGTACAATGTGATTTTTTTGAACGTATACAACATGATGATTGAATATATGTATACATTGTGAAATGATTACGACCGTCTAGTTAATTAACACATCTATGGGTTGTGAGAACACTTAAGATCGATCTACTGTCAGAAAATTTCAAGTATACAATACAGTATTATTCACTTTAATTACCATGCTGTACATTAGATCCCTAGCACTTATTCATCTTATTACTGAAAGTTTGTACCCTTTGGCCAATAGCTCCCCATTCCTCCCACACATTCTCTACTACCAGCCCCTGGCAACCAGTGTTCTACTCTCTGGTTCTATGAGTTTGACATTTTAGATTCTACATGTAAGTGAGATCCTACAGTGTTTGTCTTTTTGAGTCTGACTTATTTCACTTAACATAATGTTTTCCAGGTTTATTTGTGTTGTTGCTAGTAGCAGGATTTCCTTTTTTACGGCTGAATAATATTCCATTGTGTGTATGTATGGTGTGTGTACAGCATATCTTCTTTACCCATTCATCTGTTGATGGACATTTAGGTTGTTTCCATATCTTGGCTATTGTGAATAATGCTTCAGTGAACATGGGAGTGCAGATACCTCTTCAAGGTACTGATTCATTTCCTTTGGATATATATCCAGAAATGGGATTGCTGGATGTCATGATAGTTCTATTTTTAATTTTTTGAGGAACCTCCATAATGTTTTCCACAATGGTTGTACCAATTTACATTCCCACCAGCAGAACATAAACGTTCCCTTTTCTCCACATCCTTGCCAACATTTGTTAGCTCTTATCTTTTTGGTAATAGTCATTCTAACAGGTGTGAGGTGATATGTGATGTGGTTTTGATTTGCATTTCCTTAATGATAAGTGATTTTTGAGCATCTTTTCACATACTTGTTTACCATTTGTATGTCTTCTTTGGAAAAATGTATATTCAGGTCCTTTGCCCATTTAAAAAATCAGGTTATTTGGTTTTTTGCTTTTGAGTTGTATGAGTTCCTTTTATATTCTGAATATTAACCTTGCCAGATATATGGTTTGCAAATATTTTCTCCCATTCCACAGGTTGCCTTTTCATTTTGTTGATGGTTTCCTTTGCTGTGCAAAAGCTTTTTAGTTTGATGTAGTCCCAGTTGTTTATGTTTGCTTTTGTTGCCTGTGCTTTTGAGATTGCATACAAAAAAATTATTGCCAAGACCAAAGCTAAGGAGCTTTTCCCCTATGTTTTTTCTAAGAGCTTTATAGTTTTAGGTCTTACATTTAAGTCTTTAATCCATTTCATGTTGATTTTACACAAAGAGTTTTAAACTAGAGGATGACTTGATAATTTGAGTTTTTGGATGATTACTATGGCTACAATGTGGAGAGAAGAGATTGAGGAGGTCAGTGAATATGGAGATGATCACAGAGGTGGGGAGATCTTTAGGAAGGTAATTGGAGTAATCCAGGAGAGGGGATAGTGCCTTGAAGCAGAGTAGTGACGTGGAAATGCCATTAAAGTTTGCAAGAAACATTTAAGAGGTAGAATAAGTCAGAAATAGTGACTGAGTAGATACAGGGAGTGAGAGAGAGAGAGGATAATAAAAGATGAAGTTAAGATTTCTGGTTTTACGAATTGTGCAGATGGTAACACCATTTACAAAGATTCAGAGTTTGAAGGAAATGGCTTTGAGTGGGGTGGAAGATAAAGCGATCAGATTTGGGGGGGTTGAGTCTGAGTGTGAAGTGCTAGTGGGACACTTAAGTGGAAATTTCTGGAAGTCACTCAGTGATATTGATCTCATGCTCTGGGGAGCAACCTTGGCTAGACAAATAGATTGTAAGTGTGTAGATGGCGACAGAAAGTATGGAAGAGGATGAGTTGTCCAAAGTAAGAAGTAGCATAATTGCTCTCAGTATTAGTTCCAGACACTGTGGGTTGCTGAAGGCACCCTCATCGGGGCTTCTGGATGAGGACATCCATCGCGATGCCACACTGAGCAGGGGAAACGTCACTGCCATCATGCCAGATTCATCTCCCAAGAGAAAACTTAGGCGACTAGAGAATCATTGCTCCCCACATCCTCTTCCAAAAACGTATCCTTTGAGCTTTTTTTTCTTTTTAAAAGAGCTGCATTTTTATTAAAATAAATCATTTGACTTATGATTATTAATTTTCATGATACAAAAGAGAAATCATTATAGAATGATATTGTAGCAAGTTTTTTAAAAGTACCACTTTTTTTTCTTTTCATATATAATTTACAAAAAGAGAGGCATAGATCTTAAGTGTAACATTTGATGAGTTCTCACAATAGTATACACTAATGTAATCCACAGATCAAGATGTAGACCATTTTAACACCCCATAAAAATCCTAGTTAATAATAAATTCACCATCCTCCCGTGAAGGCAACCACAAATATTTTATTCATGTTTTGATTGGACTAGTTGTCCTTATTTTTACTGAATTGCAGGAGCTTTTGGACTAGTCACTAGTCATGTTTGGTCACTTTTTTAAAAATTAATTTTTATTGGAGTATAGTTGCTTTACAATGTTGTGTTAGTTTCTACTGTACAGCAAAGTGAATAGGCTATATTTGTACATATATCCCCTCTTTTTTGGATTTCCTTCCTATTTAGGTCACCACAGAACACTGAGTAGCGTTCCCTGAGCCATACAGTAGGTTCTCATTAGTTGGTATCCTTTGAGCTTATCTCAAACGTAATACCTCTACAATTTAAGTGACAGTGTTCACGTTCACTCAAACCCAGTGTTCTGTAGGGACTCTTCAAGAGAGTAAGTAAATTGATCAAGGTTATGGGACAGAATTTGAACCTAGGTCTCTGAGAGTTGACGTCACCACATCTCAGCTGGTTAGCAGGATCTGGGTTGGTGGGGAACTTCCCTCTCTGATGCTACCTGTCAGTTTTAGAGAAGTAGATGGTAGATTCATCAGTGCCCATCCCAGGTCACTGCCAGAAATGGAAGTTAAAGCGTCTGGTTGACCAAGATGCACCCCCTCACCACTGTCCTCCTTTCAGTTGATGTCCAAGACCTCCTAATTATTCCTCTGCCAGAAATATTCAACTCCGGGAGAGATGCAGCAATAGTCTCAACTTTGGCTCTGCAAAGTTGGAGATGATTTGTCTTAAATATCTCTGTTCAGGGAGAACAAATGTACATGTACTGTTCTCTTTTAGATGCATCTGCAAGTCAGTGAGAAAATAGAGAAAGTAACTAAAAGTAATTGGTCCGGAACTTTATTTGGAATTGTTAACTCGATCAAAGATTTGCTATTAACTTGTATAGTTAAATACTGGTTAAAAGTTCCTGACCAATGATGCTTCACTATATACATTTAATCACTATAAAAACCTGATAGGAAACATGATTTCTTACTTTTTCTTCCATACTAACATTCCGTTAAGCTTTAGCTGTTTGAACTGGCAAAAGCCATTGCCCTGTGAAGTAGAATTGATCGTGGAAGCACATTCACACAAGAGGATGTTTTTTAGATTACCTCTGTTGGATTCTGATGAGCAATGTTTGTGTTCCATTTAACGTTTTCCATATGCTGTTACTGTTTGAAAGTCTGGTCCCTGCATTTATTCTCATCATCAGCTGTGGAAGTCTAGACCCTATGCAGCAGCTTCAAACCAAATGTCTGGATATTCTGGCATCCTGACTGTCAGAACTGTTTATTTTAGTTGAGTTTAGTTTCATTTTTCATGCAAGGAAGGGTTAGGTGACATTTGTGAATATAATCACAAGCTCCTGATGTCCTTTATCTTTATGATGGGGCCATTTTGCCATATGCCTATTTGACCTACAATATGAAAAATCTTGGCATTTTCCATAACCCTGAAGATAAAGCTGAATATTCTGGAAAATTCACATGAGATGAATTATGCTGTGACACTTTCAAAGTAGCTTTATTAGTTTTGTAAAAGCGATGTGTGCTGAATGAATGAAAGCAACGTCAATTAATCAAAGTACAACCAGGAGAAAAAAGTCACCTGAAATGTTACCACCTGGGCAAGAACATAGTTCAGTGATAATCTTTCCCAGATCTCTCTCTGTGAATGTATTGCCATGTCTTTTAAATGATATTGATTATTAAGAAGGCTAGAAGTGCATCTGGTATGTTGACTCATAGACAGTGGTGATATGATTTATTGTCCACACCTGGCCACTTGAGAATGAAAGGGGGGATCTATTCATAATCAGGCTGGGATGACCTGGGCTGGACCTGGGTGTACCTGGACTGTCCCAGGCACCTTGAGCTAGGATTACTCTCCTCAGAGACCCTTTACTATGTGCATGTTTGTTCATTTATTACACATTTATTGAACATTTATTATATGCCAGGCACTAATCGGTAAAGTAAATAAAACGCAGATTCTACCTTTATGGACTCACCATCCAATAGCAGTTAAAATACCACGTGGTGGGGACTGTAGTGGAAGGACACCTATCATGTTATGAGAACACACACGGACAGTCAGTGAAAGCTGAGGCTGAGCAGTAGAAGGGCTGAGGTGAGTTTCAAAGGATTAGTGGAGTTAGCCGGACAAGGAAAGGAGCAGGGAACAGTCCCATTAAGAAAAGGCGATATATGCAAAGATTAGAGGAAAAAAACGTATATGGGATATTGGGAAAATGTAAAAGGCTTAGGATATTGACAACTTTTGGTGGAAAGAGGAAGTGGCTTAAGATGAGGCTGGCCATGAGGCACAGACCTGATTATGAAGCATCTGGTACGTCATGCTAGAGTGATTAGATTTTACCTTAAGGGCACTGGCATATTTTTAAGCAGGAAAGTCATCAGACTTGCACTTTAGAATGAAGGATTAAGATTCCATTCATGGGAAAGATTGAGATGTATCTGATGAAATTAAAGGGGGTTGAATCAACAGTGTTTGGGGCAAAGGAGCGGAGAGTGTCTCGGAGCCAAACTCAGGCACTAGGCTGGGTGGTAGAAACATTCACAGAAACGCAGAACGCTGAAGGAGGAGCTGGTATGGGGGAAGGGGAAGAGGGTGTTCAGTCTGAGGCTCCAATAGGACATCTGTCTGTGTGATTTTGTCTGGTGATGTCTGTCTGTGTGATTTTGGCTGGAACTCAGTAGAGAGATCTAGGCTGGAGAGAGAGATTGAGGAATTGATAGCTTATAGGCACTGTTTGAAGCCATGGGGATTTGAGGCCAGTTTGATTTTTATTACTTATCATGAATTTCTATTAACTCTGGTTCAAGATTATTGAATTTGTAATAGAGTAAAATAAATGGTAGCTAAAATGATGACATTTTGAAATTCATTCATCCCCACCCATTTTCATGAAAGAAACATTTGTCTGGGAGATATAAAATACCACTATTCAGAATTTATTGTCCAAAGGCATTGGCAAAGAGATTTTTGGACAAAAATCAAGTTTAGAAAAGTCACTGTTCTTTCCATTTCATAACAAGGAGAGGTAATTAAAGCTCTCTAATTAAAAATAGCAAGTGATTGCCGTCCAGACTGCATTGTGGCGACAGGGAGCCCCACGTGGGTCATGGAAATTTACAAACAAGCCTGACACGCTCTAGCCACCGCGACTTTCTCCATTGCTAATCTTTAACATATGATTTCCCCTCTGAGAGTTGCTTGTCTTGCTGGTATTCAACTTTTACATAAAGAACAAAATCAAGCAAGAGGGAGAATGATCAGAGAATAAGGGAGCTATGAGTGACATTAGAAATTCTTTATTCAACTGCATCATATTTTAGAAGAGGATACAGAAGACCAGAGTGTTTCAGTGCCTTCCCCCACGTCACGCATGTGCCCGCGGTCAGAGCGCTACATACAGCTCAGCCACTCCTGCAGCCTCCTTCCAGCCTAGGATTCTGCAGAAATGAATGATCAATGCATTTATTATTCAGTAAGAACAACTTTTATTTTATTTATTTCTTTTTTGCCGTTTCAAAACCATTGCTGTCTCAAAAACTGATAAATAAAAGCATGTAGTAACTATATCTGAACTGGCCAAAATGTGGGAACAGAAAATGAAAGGGGACAAAGGAGCATTTCTTATGCAGTTGCTTCGTAGTTTTCTCCTTAAATGCAAATACGCAAAGTGTGTTATCTCTGTGGTTACAAGTCCTTTATTTAATTGCACTAAAAGCTGTTTGGTTTTATCCTAAGGTCCAAATATTGCCTTCCGTTTGATGAGTAAGTGTTTTATTTTTTTGTCAGTGGTTTTTTTTTTTTTTTTTTTAAATACACAGAAATTTAGGGTTTTTTTTATTTTTTTTATTTTTATTCATTCATTTATTTATTTATTTATTTATTTATTTATGGCTGTGTTGGGTCTTCGTTTCTGTGCGAGGGCTTTCTCCAGTTGTGGCAAGCGGGGGCCACTCTTCATCGCGGTGCGCGGGCCTCTCACTATCGCGGCCTCTCTTGTTGCGGAGCACAGGCTCCAGATGCGCAGGCTCAGCAACTGTGGCTCACGGGCCCAGCCGCTCCGCGGCATGCGGGATCCTCCCAGACCAGGGCTCGAACCCGTGTCCCCTGCGTTGGCAGGCAGACTCTCAACCACCGCGCCACCAGGGAAGCCCTGTCAGTAGTTTTGAAACCATATCATAAACATTTTATGATAATTGCCATTTTCCTCTCAACCTAGCAAAAACATATAGATATAAGAGGAAAGTAACGTAGAGATTATGATGTTCTCTGTTATTTTCTCCCATTAATTTTCTGCAATGCTATTGAACGAAAGCTCACCGGATGAGAGGGGTCTAGATGTTGGAGACACCATGGCCCAGTAGAAATAGTGGAGAAGCCAGGGACTGTTTGGCATGTGGCCTGCCGTGGCCTCTCATCTCTCTGATCCTGATTCACTCCCTCCTTTCTATGTGTGTCGTTATGGCTCCTTGCAATTCTAACAGTCTTTTATCCTACAGTCAAGACACACGTTTTCGTTTCCCCACAATTTTTGACTCCTCACCCCTTTTCTTCTTCTGTCTAATGTGTCACTGAGTCCTGTCACTTTATCCAGTCAACATTAGTTTACTATTTATTATTTGCTTGCTGGGTGCCCGCCACTGTCTTAGATGCCTTTTTTGCTTGTCATCTCTTACATTCATTACACCCACCTCCCCTGAGAACTGAGAACACCCAATGTCAGTGACTAACGTTTGCTTTCCTCCTGGAAATGAAGCGTTACCTTCCTAGTTCACAAATGAAATGCCCATGCTTAAAGTATACACCTACCTTCCAAGTAGCCCAAGATGTTGATTTTTTTTTTAAATTAATTTATTTATTTATGGCTGAGTTGGGTCTTCGTTTCTGGGCGAGGTCTTTCTCTAGTTGCGGCGAGCGGGGGCCACTCTTCATCGCGGTGCGCGGGCCTCTCACTATCGTGGCCTCTCTTGTTGCGGAGCACAGGCTCCGGACGCGCAGGCTCAGTAACTGTGGCTCACGGGCCCAGTTGCTCCGCGGCATGTGGGATCTTCCCAGACCAGGGCTCGAACCCGTGTCCCCTGCATCAGCAGGCAGATTCTCAACCACTGCGCCACCAGGGAAGCCTTCGATGTTGATGTTTTATTGTCTTGATTTAGTATGGGAAAATGAGAAACAAGTTGAACAAATTAGGACACGTTTAAAATCCACATATTTCCTCAAATGTACCAGATTTTGATCTAAATAAGAAGTAAAACAGTGTTAGAAATAAATACTTTTCAGATGTAATTAATTCGACTTCCCCTATACTCAAAAGTTCCGGTAAGAAAATTATCTAAAGCTTGGTTCCATTATTCCTATTTTTGATTCCATTTTCATTTGATTGTTTCATTTACAAAATGGCAGCCAAAGACATTTAGGACAGTGGAAGTGTATGTCTTTGCTACACATATCACGAATAGAAAGTGTATACATGTGAAGGCTTCACACATCCACATGCACGTTATCTGTTGCTCCATCAAGCCGTCCTCTTAATTACGCTTTATATATGCTTTGTGCAGCCAGGCATTGATCTTCCAAGTACCCTTGTCTGGTTCAAAGATTTGTAATTAGGCAGAAAGATCTGGTAAAACGAATTCTATGGAATTATTCAAATGCCCTGTGTGTATGAAATTGTTCATCTAGAATTATTTATCTGGAAAAAGGCACTTTTAAAGATGCGCTGAGCCTACTTTAAAATTTCTATTCCTCTCCATTATTTACTGATATTTCATGCATTTCTTGGACATTTGCAAATCGCAGGGCTTCTTTTCTCTTTTGATATGAAACTGCTTTGTGCTTTCCTGTGGGCCTGTTAATTGGTGAGCTCTTTATCCATGAGATCAAGAATCAGGGCTTCTTTATTAACCCATTGTGAGCTCTGAGATAGTCCCAGGGGTGTAGAAAAGAACAGGTGCCTTTGAGACTTCATGCTCTTCCTATTCTGTTACAACACCAGTCACAGCCTGAAGATGCAATCAAGAAAGGCAAGAAGAATTTAATAAACAGTTTAGAATAGAATCCCCTGATACTGTGGATTCTGTAATGAGCCTTTTTGTCTTTTTTTTTCCCCTTTTTGGTTAGCATTCGCAATTCCTTTTACTTACGGGACCTTTCTCCTGCAGGATGAAACAATCCTGTTAGGGATTTTTAAATAAGTAATTGAATTTTGCATTGCACTTTTGGAAACCATGAAAAGAATGATGTTTATTTTTCTGGAAGGCATTGTCCTGGTCTGTAGGTGGTAGTATGAAATGGCTTTGAATTTTCTCCCTTGAAAATGGAGAGACCAGTAGATTCCTTGTTCCTCTTTCACACATAAATACACCATCATCACACGCCTTTCTGTAGATGTGTGAATTTACCATCTAAGTAGTCTGAGACATTATCTCTGCACAAAGAGTTCCCTCGGGGATTTACAGGGTTTAGAACTGGAGGAGGGAGGAGAAGCAGTCCACCACAGTTTCCAGGACTCTCAGGGATTTAAATTCTCCATTGCTACATGGTTTATTTTTTTGACCAAAACACATGATACCCCTTTCTAGGACACTGCTATCGCGCCACGTTAACATTTGCAGAGTATGTTTTTTCTTCCTTCTCATTAGCTTCTGCTTGCGGCTCCGGTTGCTGCTGTTCTGATATATAAGTGCCTGTGAGTAAGGAGTAAGCTCCAGCATGCAGGGAGAGGTTTTTTTCTCCATGATTCTTAACAGCTTTTACATCAGAATGATTTTCTGCCTGGCTGGTTTGACTATTTTTTTTCTTAAAAAAAAATAGGTAAACAAAGTCCAAAAGCAGACAGGATACCTAAAAATGTCTTTCCAACACTTTAGAAATCTGCTTGTTGTCAGTTTGCCATCCGTCCTCCTACCTGAGCCAGTAGGAGCTTCTTGGTCAGCCTGGGCGTTGGTGGCAATAACGTCGGTATCCTTTAGACGAACCAGAATGACAAGCCCAAGTGCCACTCTTCACGTACCTGTTTAGTCATCATTATAATGGACACCAGGCAATTTTACTTTCAGATGCTGAAATCCATTTCACTCATTCCTTCTGCCTTTTCCTTGTCCTCCCCACATTTTTTCCTAAAGAGGAGGTCGAGCCTCCTCATTTACATGAGGTTTCATTTCTCATGTAAATGGCTTGTGAAAAAAGGATAAAAATAACACGTTGTGTTTCACATAGACTTTTCTGGGCACACAAAACTTCTGTTTGCCAAGGTATTTGCAAAGTGAAGGCAGTCTGGTGTGTGTAGAAATAGACTTCATATGTAAGCGTGAAAAGAACACTTGACTGGCCGTTAAGCAACCTGTATGATAGGAGCGATTTTGTACTAACTGGCTATGTGACCAGGCATGTCGCTTAACTGGGCCTCACTTTTGTCACATGTATGGCTCTTCCAAACTGAAAATTTTAGTTATTTTTATTTATATAAAATTTCTCTTCTGAAACAATAATTAAGCATACATATCCACTTTGTCCTCTTATAAGCTCTTTAAGGTTCTCAAAACTTTAGTATTGCTGAATGGACAGAAAAACAAATCTTTACACAAAGATATTTAGAGTGACTATATTAATCAGAATTTGTGTAGCAAAATCAGCTCTCGCTGTACACATTTGTAACCACTACAACAAATGCAAAAGAGCATTTATATAATTTATTAATTGCAGTATCTGCTTGATCCTCTAGAGTAGCCATGTCAGGTAAACAGAAGAGGTTGCGAACTTTCCACATCATACAACCAGTTAATTACTTTTCATTGCACTTTTCTGGTACAAAGCTGTGCTAGTGATCAAAAAAGGTGTTAATCATAGAGTACAATGGCTATGACATTTAAAATCATGTAAATGCAAAACTCATACAGTTTTTTAGAAAAAGTAGACTTCAAACCCCCAAAAACATTAAATAAGACAAACATATAACATTAGAAGCCATTACGACTAAGAAGTTGTAACAATTATGAATATTTATGTACCAAATAACACAGAAAAACAGAAACCAATGGAATAAAGTACAAACTCCAGAATAATCCAGTTACACATAGAAATTTAGTATAAAATAAAAGTAGCATCTCAAACATGGAGATAAATATGGTCTTTTTATAATAAATGGTGTTGGGAAAATCGAATAGCCATTTTGAAAAAAGGTAAAATTAGATCCATTTCTCATACCACACACAAAAGTAAGCTCCAAATGCATCAGAGATTTTAAAATGAAAAGAGTATACATATACCAGAAGAAAACGTCACTAAATCCCTCTTAAACCTGGGTATAGGGAAAGACTTTCGAGTAATTATTAAAAATTCTAACACAACAGAACAAAAGATAAATTTGGCTACATAAAAAAAAAGAACTTTTGCATGTCAAAAAGCAAACAAACGAAACATTCAAAAAGGAAAACGCTATACACAAAGAAGTTAAAAGACAAGTGATCACTGGGAGAAAATATTTTCAGAATCTATCACAGATAAAGGGCTGATACTCTAATTCATGATCATCTTTTAAAAATTAAGGGGAAATGAACAAAAATCCTACAGAAAATGGGCAAATGTCATGAAAAACAATTCACAAAAGGAGAACATGTGAAAAAATGTTCAAATTCCCTCACAATGGGAGAAATGCAAATTGAAAACAACACTAATCTATTTCTCATCCACCAGATTGGCAAACTTAGGTGTTTGATGATATATTCTTTTGGCAAGGCTGTATAGAAACAAGACTCTCATATGCTGCTGATGGGAATAGAAAATGGCACAGTCTTTACAGAGGAGGATTTGGCAATATCTAACAAAACTATATGTGTGTTTGCTTTTTGACTCAGCAATCTTACTTCTAGGAATTTACCCTGAAGATAAACCAACAATGTAAAAATATATATGCACAAGGTTGTTCATTGAAGCATTCGTTGTTATTGCAAAATATTGGAAACTACTTAAGTGTTCAAGCATAGAGATTGGTTGCATAAACTATAGTATATACACACTCTCTAGTATTATGCAACTATAAAAAAATTATGAGGACCTCTATAATGGAGTGATGAATGCCACTTAATATATATGAAAGAAGGAAACATTAGAAAGCATACTTATCTGCTTATCTTTACTAAACGATATACAAGAAGAAGTAACCAGAAAACAAGGAAGATGCTTACCTATAAGGGGTGAGTAGAGAATAGGGTGAAAAGGCTATGGAAGGAATGATTCTTTTCTGAGTATATCTTTTTATATATTTTTGACTTTTGAAAGCATGTTAATGTGTACAAATTCAAAAAATAAAGTTAACAAAAATTGGAAACAAACTGAAAAAAATGAACTAATTTCATAATGAGTATAACCCTACTCAAAGGAAAAGGAAGGAAGGAAGGACCCTCTGGACCTTATGAACACAGAATTTGACTATATATCCTCAGTCTTGGGAAGGGTGGAGAGGCAGTCATGAACAAATCCTCAACTCTATGTAGTAAGTCTGTCTATGTAATGGGCAAGAAATTTGCAAGCTATTTTAGATACAGGATTGAGAAAATAAGTAAATATGTTGATGTTGGGAATCTCACTGTGGAATATGGGAAGGGAGAAGACAAGAAAGAGCCCTCAAGAGGGTATACTAGAACTGGCGGTATCTGGGTGAACAACACATGGTTTAAAAGATATGCATATTTTTATGTGTATGCATGTATATTTGTAACTGTATTTATGTATATATATATATAATTGTATGTGTATGTTTGCATCTGCATATATTTCTGAGCTCTTTTTGCTGAACATGTGAAGAAGGAAAGACACCCTGATAGCAATGATCCTACCTAGCTCTATATCTTGGTCTCTAATACCATTCCCCACTAAAAGGAATCAGAGATCCATGAAGAAATTGCTGATTGCAGGACAGGGGTAGGATAGGTTAAAGGACTTGTATCTTATTATACCACAAAGGAAGAAGGTACTGGGGGAAAAAAAGATGGGACCATGCTGAAAGGACACAGAAACCAGCATGAAGAGACTTCTGCTGGCCAAACCTTAGACAATTTGAATGCTAAAATAATTAAGTGCAATCATGAATTAGAAATCATTAAAAATAATAGGAATTCATGAATCTGTGCCAGTAACTAAAAGGTAAAACCAATAATAAATGGGGGAGAAAGGCAGGCTGTGCTTCCAGTAGAATCCTGAGGGCTGACTTGTGAATGGGGAGGGCTGGAGAGTGTGCAGGAAGCAGAAAAGTCATGGTAAGGAATGGATCAGGCAAAAATCATCACTTGATGCTACAGGTAGGGAGAAGTTTTGATGATTAGGAGATGGATAATTTGGATGGTCTTAGTGTTTCCCCATATATTGCTTATTACTGGTGATAGAGAAAACCTATGATAATTTTACAGTCCAGAAATTGGGCAACACCTTGACCAGGTAGTCAAAATTAACATCACCAGTGAGACGTTCTGTATCATCAGCTGTGACACTGAGGACACATCACCTGGCCAATATTCTGGCCTAGAATTTTACCTGAATATAATCACAAGGAAAATGAGACAAACTGGAAATGAGGAATGTTCTATTAAAATAAATAATAAATGAGAGTGTGGGGAACTATATTCTTCAAAAATGTCTATTCTGTAAAAGACGTTGAAAGTTATCATAAAAGATTATGTAAATGTTCTAGACTAAGGGCTATAGACACATGACAAACAAAGGAAATACCTGACTCTAGGCCAGATCCTGTGCTGGAGGGTAGAAAAATGGGATAAAAGACGTATTTGAGACAACTGATAAAACTTGGAATACTAATTTGTAGACTAGAGAAGAATATTAATGTAACATTTATTCAAGTCGGTAACGATACTGTGGCCATGTAAGAGAATACCCTTATCTTTTGATGATAAAGGGCTTGATGTATGTAATTATGTTATAGATAAAGGGGTATATAACCTACCTTCAAATGGCTCAGAAAAAAATAAGAGGGAGAGTGAATGATAAAGCAAATAGGGTAAAAGGCTAAAAATAGGTGAATCTGGTCAAAGGGTAGATGGACATTCTTTTTTTATGTATTTTTGCTTTTTTTTAAAGTTTAAAAATATTTCCAAATTAAAGGTCTTTAAAGATTTCTCACATACACCCAATGGGGCTTCTACAGCTGTTAAGAGATGGCCCTTGTCACTTTGTTCACAGGTGTCAAATAAACCTTTAAGATCAGACCTGTGGCCTCTGGGATCAGTCCAGAGCTTTCTCCAGAAGCCCTTCGAGGGACCCACCTGCTCAAAAGCCCAGGGATCCACCTACCCAGCAACCCAGTGATGGTGGACACATTTAATTAGTTCCCCTGAGATTGTGTTCCAGAGAATGTTAATAAAATGGTTTGAGGATTAATATTATTTCCTAGCACTGTTTGTGAACTGCAGAGGATGTTGACTGTACTTAAAGCCACCAAAACTAGTAGTGCCCAAGCTGAAAGACCATAGTTAAATGTGGAATTGTCTCTCCTGAATCTTTCCGGAAAAACGATAGTTGATTTAGCAACTGGGGCAACTCCTCTCCAAATGTAGAAAGCCTCAGTGAGAAAGAGAAAACAGTGGTTATTAAAGGACTTAGCACCGTTTTCTACCCATCTATGCACTTAAAATGATTTACTAGTTGAGATGGTATGAGAGGCATTAAAGAAATTACAGGGCCTGGTTTTCATGTCCTATTGGGGATAACGTGGGTTTCCCCACATTATCCCACCCAGAATGTGGGTGGAAGAGAGCATTCACTGAGCACATGGAATGAAGGTAAGAATGTGGTAAAAGGTGAATGAAAATCATGTTTATTTTGTGAGGATTGATCTTGATCTTCCTTGATATGTAATAATGATACTAGTAATAGCTAACATTTATTGAGTGTTCTGGCGGACACATCCTAAACCCTCATGTGGGTGAGCTAATTTGATCACTGTGTTCATTTTAGAGATGAGGAAGAAGACATAGAGATATAATTTACTCAATTAATGAGTGAGAATTACTCCAGAGTTACTAAAACGTTGGCTCTGAGATTAAGGGCATTTAATACAGAATAAAAGAATGAGTTTAGAAGACACCTTCTCAGAGGCAAACTTTTGTACAGAAAACGTCAAGGATCGTGACTCTAACAGAATGGGCTGAAACATTTAGACCAGTGTGTTCCTAACAGCTTTAAAATTGGCAGGTGACAGTTGGTGTGCTGTGACTTGTTAATAGATTAATAGGTATTCTTTGGGGAGAAGAGTTTCCTAATCAAATAAGATTGGGAAACAGAGCATGTTCTCAGAACAGTTAAAGAAATAACTTCCACATTATTGGTCTTGGGAACATGTCTGAGAAATTGTGGGGTTTTTCATCTCCCTGGTTCTGTGAATTTCTTTTTTAAAGACTGTTTTGCTGTTAGCAAAGCTTATCAATGATGACCTAGAAGATTCTCCCAAAAGATCATGTAATCAGGAGAAGAGAACAAATACAAAAGGATTTGTATTTGTATTTTTGCACGCTAGCTTGATTTCCTCCTGATCAGATGGGATGGTTTTAATGGTGGAGAAGTGGTTCGTTAGAAAGGTAAAGGACTCTTAGAGGTGATCAGGAAAAGAAGCAAGCACAGTTCTCTCTGTCGTTCTCCCACAGTGTAATAGAATGAGTATATTCCATTTTTGCTTTTATTAAACAAATATAAGAGAAGTAGCACCTAGAGTATAAGTAATAGGCTATAGCAAATAATTCTTTGGAAATATCTAGCAATAGGGTACATATTTATAGCATTAGGGTGTATTTCCCATTCCTCCCCCCAGTGTTAGATCTTCATAACTTGTAGTGGCTGAAAATAGAACTAGAAAAAGCTATAGTAAATCTCCTGTAGGTCACTGCCCTATTGTACCCGTAGAAAGAAAGCAGCTCTGTGGGGAGGGAGGAGAGATGGCCACGAAGTCCTAATAGGCCATTTCTGTCTTCTCCCTATGATTGTCCTCAATCATTTGGCAATCACGATGCTATTAGGAGTATCCTGACCGAAGACACTCACGGGCTTAGATTTGCCATTAGCAACATTGACAGGAAGCTTTGAGGTTGCTGTGCACCTGAGGGGTCTTGAGAGCCTTGAATTAGAAGTCTGCCTGTCCCTATGACATGCTGAAATGGCCCAGCTCCTTCTGTGCAAGGATGCTCAGGCAAGAATTGGAACTGTACATGTGCAAATGTTTAAATTATTTCTTCTCCTATATCTCTTTCCATATTCTACAGTTTATTACATGCAAGTGCAGTAAGTCATGGTTGTTGTCTGTAACTGAGGTAGTGGTTTGTACTAAAGTTCAAGTTCAGCACACCCTGGAAACAGGATTTATAGAGTGATTTTCGGAACACCTCCCTTCCCCAGACCTTTGCCCTCTGGCCACCCTGCATCCCCACCATGCCGAGCCAGTGTTGGGTGAAACAGACCTTTCCAAGGTTTAATATCCCATCTGGGCCCTTTAGATTTCATGATCTGATAGGAATTGGGAAGTCAGGTCAAAGTTTCTTTGAGACAGTGTTTCAAGATTGATCTCCCAAGCTTCATTAGATCACCCCTCCTATCTGGCACGGTACTCAATGAGGTCATGTACAGACTTGTCCCTAATATGTAGCATCAGGAGGATATAAATCTCCAAATCGACTAGTGCTAAAGTTCTGGATGGCAATTAGGCAGTTATATGTGTGTATATATTCCCTTTATCAGCAAAATTCCCCATCTTTCTCCCCACCCCAACGTGGGAAAAGAACAACATGAAAACAAAAAGCAGAATCTTAAGATTCCAAGTAAGTGTTATCCTTAAAAGGCATTTGTGTTTGAGACCTCACCTTCAGAGTTTTTACTGGAGAATATACTTTAAAAATATAAAATCAAAAATGAAAGTCTTGTATTTCACTTGGAAGAAGGCAGTACATAAAACTACTTGGGAAAACACACCTGGTATCATGATAGATTAAAATTAGACATCATACTGTGATGGAAAAGTATCTTTTAAAATTTTTAAGGCAAGGGTTTCTCTGAAAGTTCTCATAAACATCTGAGAAGTGTAGGAGGACCATATGATCTTGGAAGACATTGTAAGTCATCATATTATTAATCACTCCCAAAACTCATTATGTAGGAAACTGACTTGCTGGAAGGAACAGTGCTAAGGTTTACAAGGGTATCCTCATTCATTAGAAGGACCTTGCTCTGTTTTTTTTTCACTAAGATATCTTGCCAACAGTTTAAGTTCATGGTTTCTCCATTTCCCCCCATTTTTGTAGATTGATGAATGACCTTCCTTCATTCCTTTCCTTCTTCCGAAACCATGCCCCCTGCAGTGGAAGCACGGAGTCTTAACCACTGGACCGCCAGGGAAATCCCCTCCTTCCCATCTTTATATCTCACATCCTCACAAGAATAAGACACAGCTGCAAAGGGCAGATGAGGCATATAATACTCTGAAGCGAGAACAGGACTAACGGGGCTAGCCATGCTTCCTGGCTACATGCTTACTGAGCAGTGTTTCTGTGATGTCATGCCCTGAGTTAAGTGAAAGATGAAAGAAGTATAGTATTTTATGGACTTATTCAGCTTTCTCAGTTAAACAGCTCAAGTTCATCTCATTTGTAATTTATCAAACTTTGGACACAGAGAACAAATGAGATTATAACTACCTCGTTTCAGAGATGGATGCTCCGGGCAAGCCTTTGGGAGACTGTAGTCCACTTGGCAATTAAGGACCTCATTCTAAACTTAGTAAACTTGCTCTCTGGTTTATTTTGAAAATGGAAATGAATGAGGATGCAAAATCTTAGACACAGAGAAGCATGGCCAATTTCCATTTTGATATGTAAGAACATTATTTGAATTAGTGAAGCACTTAAAAGTTAAATATGAAACTGAGGAACCTGGTCACTGAATTGTGCAGTAAATTGTATAATAAATGAGTCCTTCTTATAATATTGATCTCCTTCACCTTGTTGATGAATGCACGTCAGTGTATCAGGACCCATCACTTCAGGCTCCCTACTGTAGATGAGAATATCCAGGATGCAAAGGCTTGGGTTAAATGTTACTGATGGAATATTTCCAGTTTGGGACTCATTCTATTGTCTTTGATTGTCCTAGAACAATAATTGCAGAGAATTCTACCCTTTTGTTACATCATTCTTTTGCATGCATTTAATTGTTTCAGTCTGTCAGATCTTTCCTAAACCATGTGCATAATTGGATACATGTACTACAACAAAAGATCCACTTTGACACCTGCCATTTCGGAAAACAAGTGCAAGTAAAGAAACAAGGATATTATAATAGACAGTTGTATTTATTTTGACAAGTGCGATTTGTTTTTAATTATTAATATTTCACAGTATACTAGTAACTGTCTTGTAAGATATTTTGTAAAAGCAACATCTGATAATGTGTCATTACCACATTATCATCCCTCTATGCAACTAAGGATCTAGTCAGAATAGGGGTTAACTTTCATTTTTAGTGAGAATTACCATGAAGCTAGAGAAAAATATGAATATGAGAATTCATAATAATATTGCATTTATGTTAAGCTTTTCATCAGCAATTTGAAAACCTTTCATTGTTTCTACCACAGTGAAATCCTGAGACCTTAATACAAAAATCTCCAATGATAAAGAATTCTATAATTGTTTCAGTCATCCGTTTCTCTAAGTTTGTAACATGTGGAATTCATTTTTTTAAGAACTTTGTACACTTTGTCTTTTGGAAGGTTGTAACAGAACATATTTTTAGTTCTAACAGATTGAGCTGTGAGAACAAAGCCGAGAAGGACTAGAATTCATCTTTTTGTCTGGGTAATGGTTAGGGAAATCTGAAGGAACATGGGTAATTTTTCAGCAGTGACTGTCTCACTCTACTCCACTCAACAATTAAAACTTCCCCATTTAGTGTTCATCATCTCTGTTTAAATGTTCTGGTGCTGAGTTTCCTTGACAAACTTGAAATAGTGAGAAGAAAGATATGGAAGGAAAGATTCTGCCTCTCCCCCATTCCCACCACCCGAGACTAAAAAATCTGATTTTCCTTTAATTTGTACTCAGCAGTGTCGGCTCCGTCAGAGGAAAGGGCATCCCCGCTGACAGTAATCATTATAACTCCAGGAGACCAGCAAGATAAATATACTGTAAGCCATCTTCGGAGTGGGTCATACTTGTCCTGATACTTTTTTTTAAAATTAATTAATTTATTTTATTTATTTATTTTGGGCTGCATTGGGTCTCCGTTGCTGCGCGCAGGCCCTCTCCAGCTGCGGCGAGTGGGGGCCGCTCCTCGCCGCGGTGCGCGGGTCTCTCACTGCGGTGGCCTCTCCCGTTGCGGAGCACGGGCTCCGGGCGCGCGGGCCCCAGTAGCTGTGGCACGTGGGCTCAGTAGTTGTGGCCCCCAGGCTCCAGAGCGCAGGCTCAGTAGTTGTGGTGCACGGGCTTAGTTGCTCTGCGGCCATGTGGGATCTTCCCGGACCAGGGCTCGAACCAGTGTCCCCTGCATTGGCGGGTGGATTCTTAACCGCTGCGCCCCTAGGGAAGTCCCTGTCCTGATACTTTTGAGGTCCAGGTACTTTGCAGAAAGATTTCCTCCATCAGACGAGTTTCTCACTCATGCCCAAAGATGTGCTTGTTTTTGATCTTTTCATAGACAGATATTAATATATTATACCTCAAAATATGCCAGTTGTGCTTATTTGAAGTACTTTTTTAAGTGAAAAATTTATGCTAATATTCAACAAATAGGATGTCCATAAATTAAAAGTAAATAAAAACACAAATCCAGAAACATTTAATACCAGATGTAAATTTAATTGGCATTTTGTTCTAATCTGTCATGATGGAACTGAATATTTGCAGAATTAATTGAAAATTTAATATATATTTGATATGTGTATCAAATTCAAAAGCATGCAGCATCTAGGTTTTTGGTTGTTTTTTTTTTGCAATTAGAAAGCGATTCCTAAATCCTACAAAAGGTAAAATAAATAGCACCAAGGAAGCCTATGCTGGTGGAATTAAATTATGTTGGTTTTCATTGCTGCTTTGAATATTATTGTTTTTTTCCTCTTTGTTCTCTGAGTTTGGTCTACTGTAACCTTTATAAAATTTACTTAGGTAGCAATTTCTTTATCGTGTCCCAAGATTGTAGAGAAGCAAGTGAGGAATCACTCAACCTTGTTCAACTAGAATGGGCATTTGCACTGTTACTGTGGAACATGGTTCTGGTAATGAATATCTTCCCCTAAAAGAATGTTTTTATTGTATTTTCTACTGTATTGCCTTTATTGCATTTGGAGATAAAATTTAAGCGACTGAATCTGCAAACATAGTTTAATGTCGTTCTATGATTCTGCCAAGGTGCTTTCTTTTTCATTTTGCATGGGTAGGTCTCTTTCTATTTTATATACATCAGTCAGGTAAACCCTACGATGTATCATATAAATTAATGTTTTGAAAGTGTTGGAATAACATAGGGAAAAAAGGAGAGAAACATCAAAATGAAAAATTGTTGTTTTGGATGGTATGATGATGAGTAAGTTTTATTTTCCTTTTTTGAGTTTTTTGGTACCTTATAAAAATTTACCATTGACAATGAAGTAGTTTTATAATCAAAAGAGAAAAAAAAAAAGAACCTTGTTTTAGAAAGAATGGATGTCAGATCAGTGAAGATCAGGCTGCCAACAAGCGCTTGCAGAATTCCTCCTGTGTACCTTTCACCAATCAACTCCATGGTCAGGATTCAAGCCTGATATAATTAGAGGGTGACTTCCCACTGCTTTTGGAATCTGCCCTTTCAACCAGCCATAAAAACCATTTCCACAGCTGGGGTCCCTGAAATGGCAACTGACATAAGTTTTGCCAAGATAATCCTTGATGTGATACCATCTTTCAATGAAGATGTGTCTGATGTGAAAGTCTTCTTTCCAGAATCCAGTGAGATAGTTGTTATGTGGTTGTTTTTTTTTTTTTTTTCTCCTGTGGAAGTCTTAGTGTTTTTAACCTTCTGTGTCGTTTCTGTCCTCTTAGGCTGCTGATGTAAGCAAAGATTTAAAAAAGGATGGTCATTTTTCCCTGTTTAAAAATATCTTATTGCTCTCTCTAAGCAATATCTTATTGCTCTCTCTTATTTCCCTGTTTAAAAATATCTTATTACACTCTCTAGTGTACTTTTTATTTTTACTTTCAGTAAAAAATAATTCAATAAATTTGCCTTACTCTGACTTAAAACAAGGAGTTGCATAGGATGTGTTTGTACCAGCTCATTGGGACGTGTACGTGTATTTTTAGAAGAGGGCTTTAAAAAAATGTTTTCCAGCAAGTCCCCAAATGACTTCATCTCTACTCTGTCCCTAAGAACAGGGTACATCCCCGTTTCTGCTTTCCTGTTGGCTGTCACAGGCTCTGGGCCCTTGCTCCTCATCTCCCTATCAGGGAGCTGGCTTCCCCTCCCATGTGCGCCAGGCTGCTTTGCAAAGCAGAGGAGGACTGAAATGCAGTCTCCCATGGTGGCCCCCAAAAGCTGTACTCTCCATCTGTGTCTGAAGTGGGAATAACCTTTCTTTTTGTGATCAGATTACAAATGAAGTGATTTGGGAATAGCAAGTCCCTTTTACTTGATTCAAAATGACCAATTTAGTAAATATAGTGAAATACAGGGAAGTCCTCATTACATAGCTCCTATAGACAAGGAGTAAATCCCAAACCAGAAAAACCCCTGTAAGATCCTCAAATAAGCATGGAGACATTTACTAGGATGCTGTTGAGAACGTGTGCCCCAGCCTTCTTTTTCAGATTGATTCCCAGTTATATCTACCTCCGTTTCCCTTTGCCCTTCCCCTGTCCATCAAGTTTCACCACCAAATTACTGGCAGTTTTTACCCTTAAGCCTTCGGTCATATTGCTGTTTCTTGGAATATTCTTTTCCCCCATCTCTCCCAGTTCAGATGACATGTCATTTCCCTCATGAACCCTTCTAGAGCCATCTGGCTAGCTATTACCCTCCTCACTGTGAGCTATCTGGATATTAACAATGTAAATTGGTGTAGCCACTATGGAGAATAGTATGGAGGTTCCTTAAAAAAATAAAAATAGAGTTACCGTGTGATCCAGCAATCCTACTCCTGGGCTGAGTACACATCTGGAAAAGACAAAACTCTAATTTGAAAAGATACATGCACCAGTGTTCATAGCGGCACTATTTACAATAGCCAAGACGTGGAAGCAACCTAAATGTCCATCGACAGATGAATGGATAAAGAGGATGTGGTATATATATACAATGGAGTATTACTCATTCATAAAAAAAGAAATAATGCTATTTGCAGCAACATGGATGGACCTAGAGATTATCATACTAAATGAAGTAAGTCAGGGAAAGACAAATATCACATGATTTCACTTATATGTGGAATCTTAAAAAATGATACAAATGAACTTATTTATAAAACAGAAATAGACTCACAGACATAGAAAACAAACTTACAGTTACCAAAGGGGAAAGAGCAGACGAGGGATAAATTAGGAGTTTGGTATTAACAGATACACATTACTATGTATAAAATAGATAAACAACAAGGACTTAACTGTATAGAACAGGGAACTATATTCAACAACTTGTAATAACCTATAATGGAAAAGAATCTGAAAAAGTATTTTATATATATATATATATATATATATATATATATATATATATATACACACACACATGTACATATATGTATGTATAACTGAATCACTTTGCTTTACACCTGCCACTAACACAACATCACAAATCAACTAGATGCCAATTTTTTTAAAAAGCCTTTATTGAAGTGGTTGTGGACATATTTGTCGTCTCTGTTACATTATTAGGGTTTTTAGAGAGTAAGACCTGTGTCTAACTCATCTTCTGTTTTCTCACAGTTTATTTTCTGTGAGAAAATAAACAGAGAAACTCTGTTTTCTCTCAGAGTTTTGCACATATTAGGCACCAAGTAAAGGGTTATTGTTTAATTTGAATTCCCAATATTTATTTATTTTTATGGTGAGGTGTTGATTAGAGAAAGGAAGAGAGGCATTAAAAAGTAATTTGCAGGAATTGGTAATAATCACATCTAACAATTTGCATGGCGATTTGCAGTTTTACAGAAAGGCGTTGGCACGTAATAATAGGGAAGACTTAGTGGCAAAGCCTGGTCTGGAACATCTTTATGACAAAATCCAAAGGGGCTAAGAAATAGCTGAGAGTACTCAGTTTGGTCTTGTCTGCATCTTCTGTGTGTGTGCAAGGAAGGCTGTAGGTGCTTTGCATGCACTGGGACCTACACCAACTCAGATTCCTGTCTGTTTTTATTATGATAATCCAAGAGCTACTTTCGAGGCTCTTGGATGGGGAGAGGTGACTAGCAACTTTAACCAGTAGAATACAGTTGAGCTTTTCACACATCTTCTGGAATTACTCAAATTTTTCTTATTTCCTTCTCTCTTTCCTCTTCCCATTCTCCTTTTCCACAAAAAGACATTAAATATCATAGTACAAAAAAGAAAAGAAAAGGTAAAGATAAAACTGAAACTGAAATATTTAATTTTGGATTCTGTACTTCTTGTAATTTTTCTTTCTTACAAAAAGCCAGAGTGGTAAAATTAAAATTTCAACTTAAACACGAAATGATAACAATATACTTACCGTAAGCTTCTCTTTTTTGGTAGACTGATTTATAATATTTTAAATATTACATTATGAAAATATGTCTAATTACAAACGGATGCAAAAATTTCTGCCCTAAGCAAAGATCTCAAACTTATACTAGAATGTATGAAGTATGATGTGAATTTCTGCCTTTATCCTACCCCAATCTCACTCTCCTTTTCAGAAGGAACTTTTGTTAAACATTTGCTGTACATTCTTGGAAACCTTTTCTTATGTACATATGTACATAAATAGATTACAAAGAAATTGTATCATACTATACATTATGTTTGGCAGTTTGACTTTTTCACTTTCAATATAAGTTATACACTGGGAGATCTGTCCATGTCAATGCATAAGGCTCTACCGTATGTTTTTATGTCTTTCCCATAATGACTGTCACTTAGGTAATTTCCAAGATTTTTTTGTCAGTAAATATTACTGTACATGTATCTTTTTTGCACATGCATGAATATATCTCTAGGACAGAGTTCTAGAAGTAGAATTTCTGGGTCAAGGTTTAAGCCATTAGCATGTAGATTTTCTGGCAAATTGTCCCCAGAATGGCTAAAACAAGTTGCTCACACAAATAGCATATGAGAACACATTTTCTCCATGTATCTTCCAAAATTGAGTGTTATTGACTTTTTTCTTAATATTTTCAACAAATTGGGTAACAAGTAGCTCATCACTTAATTTTTATTTCTCCTATTATCAGGTAAATTTAGCATCTTTTCATGTGTCCATCAGGTTGTTTGTGAATTGTTTATTTTTTTTCTATTTCCATTTATCTTCTTGTTTATTCCAGCTCTAATACCACATTTTTAAAAGTACTGGAAATTTATAATGTATTTTATATCTAGTAGAGCAAGTCCCTTTTCAATTCCTTTTTCAGAATTTTCTTAGCTAATTTTGCACATTTATTTTTCCAGATAGATTTTTGAATCAACTGGACAAGTTCCATAAAAAATTCAATTGGGGATTTTGTTGCAGTCTGCACTGAATCTATAAATTAATTTTAGGAGAGTTTACAGGTTCACAGTATTGAGTTTTCCAACCAGGAACATGGTTAACCTCTGTACTTACACGTTTTCATTTGCAGCTTTCTATAAAATGTATGGTGCCGCTCGTGTACATTTGCTTTTTGTCTTATTGCTAGTATTTTATACTTTTTGTCACCACTGTGAATGGGAAATGTTCATATTATATGTTCTAATGATTATTAAAGATACATAGGAAAGCTGTTGGTTTTTGTTCATATTATTGTAGACACTTTCATTAGTTTTAGCAGACGTTCAGTGGATTTTCTTGGATTAATAAATTCTTACTTTTTAATTATAAAATAGTACCTGTTATGGTAAAATTTGCACAGTCTAAATCCATAAAGTAAAAAGAGAAAATACTTCTCCATCACATAGTTAAATAAATCAATAGCAAATAACATTAAAAAGCGTGTAATGAAAAAAATCCATCTCCTTATCACAACCCTTTCCACACTCATCTGTCCTCCCCAGAAGCTACTACTTAAGTAGTTAAGCAATTCTTGATGATTTTTTTTCTGGCACTGCTCTTTCTTGCTGTATCAACTTCTACAGATTTTCTAGGTGAAAGATTTACTTTCTTTTAACTCGTCTCCTTTGCTCCTTCATTTCCTCCCCAATAATATATATCACATTAAAAAGAAAACCTGTAACCACTATTTACATTATTAGAACTATTTACCATCTTTATTACTGGGCCAAATAGTGTACCATGTTTGATTTTTGTTTTGGATTTTTTAAGGTAAGTGATAACTTTGCTTCTTCTCTTCCTACAATTTTGTCATTTGTGCCTTTTTTTGTATTATCTCATTGGCTAAAACTCTTGGAATAATGTTAAATAGTAACCACGACATTGGTTATTCTTATCCTGTTCCTGACTCTTATGGAACTACCTTGAATGTTAACTAATGATTTAGAAATCTACATGAAAAACAGAATTAAAAGGAAAAAAATAAAAATCTTAAATATCAGTTCCTCAGTGATGGGATTGCAGTGAAGCTCACCCGAATCTAGGGCACTGTCAACAAGGGCAACATGAATGAAAGATGGGAGGTGAGGGGAGGATTTAATCTATTGCAGGAACAGAATTTTAAAAGAAAGTGGAGGTCAGTTTGCCAGAAAAAAAAAGCATAATGGGGTGTTCAAGTCTCTGGACAATGAATAAAAAATAATTATACTGTACAAGGCCATTTTAAGCTCTGTAATTATTAGGAAAGGTTAACAGTAGGTTGAAATTTGTCTTTAATCACACTTGTTCAACAAGTGCATTAGTGACATAATGTTGTGCTGTAAATATAAACCAAGAAGTACTCTTGTATGTCATTTTTGGGTATCAGAGAAAAGGGGACAGTGGCTGTGATAAGTGGTCATTTTCTAAGTGCTCTGAATCCCCAGAGCTCCTTGAACAGAATTTGGTAGGAAATGCAAGACCATCTAAGCTTTTCGTAGGTAATGGAGATGGAGCATGTTGGAGGGTAGAGGATGGCTGCTGGTACCCAGGCTGCCTGTCATAGCAGCAGGTGCCTCTGGGAAGCTGTCATGCAGAGCCAACGCCAACCTGGGGCTCAGCAGTTCACACTCAGGCTGAAAATTCACCTGTTTCCACTGCCCCTTTCACACTCCCCAACACCGACCTGAAAGCCAAGATTAGTAGCACAAACACTATACGCCTGGCACACACCGACATCAGGTTTTCCTCATTAAAGATCTGACTAATGATCTCTCAATCCTGAGTCCTCAATGAATCCTGACCTGCGTTTTGGAGTGATGTAGCGGGGCTCTGCACCCCGTGTGCATGACTGCCTTCCATTATTGAGTTGCGCTACAGAGCCCTGGATAAAATCTCTTCATGCTTGAAATATCTGCAGTGGATTCTGCTTTCCTGACCAACCTCCAGCAGATACAGTGTCATTCTCTGATTTTTTAATGTCCTGGGGGATAGCTAGTTGGTGCTCGTGAAGGAGTTACCTGCCTTATTAAAACAAACAAACAAAAAATAAACCCAAGATTTTAGCAAAAGAAGGAGAATCTTAAAGTGAGGAGGGACAGCTGGACAAAACAATTGCCTACTCTCTTCTTGCCCTTTCATCTTTCTTTTCAGGTCTCAAGTTACATTTCCTCCTCCATCACCATGCCTGCTTCATGCAATAATGTATTATCATCCTTTGAATCCAAGAATGGCATATGTGATAATATTAACCCTTGCCCAAGGCAGACATTAATAATTGATCACAGCAGTCTTGCCTGCTGATAGCAGATTAGGTCTACTTTCTTCTGGGTACAGTGATCTGGCCAGCCATGACGAACTGATTGAAATCCGTGTAAAAATAACCTATGTGTTGGCCACAACTTTGACAAAAACCCCTCAAAGACATAAAAATCACAATGTTTATACAAAAACAATTATAATCAGAGAGTAATATGGGGATCATACATCAAACATTATTTATCTCTTAGGTGTTATGGATAATCTCTCATTCTAACAAGGAGACTAAATGCTTTATTTATGACAAATGCATGATTCCAGCCTATGTTCATGGGCTTCCTTTAAAATTATAACCACAAGTTCTGAAATGTGAGGCACCCAACCTGAATGTGTTCCCTCTCCTTCACTGTTGAGGTCATCTTGCCAAGTGAGTACCTAATACACACCCACACTATGCAACGTGACAGCTTCCGCAACATACCTGACACAGATATTCTAGAGATAGCTTTACGCTATCTTTACCTTTACCTCAGTGAGATCATCTCAGTAGGAAGAAATCCTTCTTTTTTTATGAGTCACTTTAACTTATTCTAGGAGGGTTTTGTATGCATAAAAGTGGTCAGTTGGTTTGGTTTCCAGCTTCTGATTTATTTTGTTTCAGGCTTACGCAGGTTATATGTCATGAAGGTCTCACACTTAAATTTGCTGCCTTTGATACAGTATTGTAGCCATTTATTTGTTTAATAATATCATTTAAATATAGATTTTAGGATATTTTTATACAAGGGGAAAACTGTAATACCCTCCCAGAATCCATTTAAAATACACTGACAGTGATTTTCCGTTAATGTATTCCTGCAGTGAATCACTATAGTCCGAGGATAATGCATTGCATGAAACTTTTGGTCATTTTCATTAATAAAATGCCATGCAAAAGAAGTAAACTTCCTGTGCATTTTATTAGACACTTGTAAATATGTTGGAGAAGGCCAAGAATTTCGCTTTAAGATTCAATATATCAACGCCAAGGACAGTTACCTTTTAACTGTTTATTTTACAAGGAGTGCTGAAAGCATGCAGTGGGTTGCTTTTATGGTAATTGAAGTTTGTCACCTTTCACTCAGTTGCCTATTCATCATGTTATCTCTTAGAAAAGTCACCTGAAAATGTGAAATTTACCCAGACAGGGATAAGTAGAGTATGCTGTGGATATTAACTCAAATATCACTTTTTTCAACCCCTACAAGGTGCCAGGAACCATTCTGGAAGCTGAATGCACAAACATCCATAAGGAACAGTCTCTGCCCTCACAAAATTCACAGTCCGACTTTGGACACCAAGATATTAGCAGTGAACACCGATCTTGTCATTCTTCAGCGGCAGGCTCACTTCCTCAGCTCCGTCAATGCTTGCTCAAAGGTTACCTACTCAGTGCAGCCTCCTTAGACCACCCTGTGTTAATATCATTTCAATTTCCCTCCCAGCTCTCAGCACCCCTTATTCTTCAGTCCTGGTTCATAGCACACATTAACAAAGTGTGTTATTAGTAAATAACATACTGTATTTTTTAATCTACGCCCCTTGTTTATTATCAGTTCTGACCCACTGAAAGTTGAGTTCCAAGAAGGCAGAGATTTTAGTCTCAACTCTTTATTGATGAACCCCTAGATCCTATAAAGTGCTTGACACATAAAAGGCACTCAAGAACATGAGTAGGGATGAATAATCCTAAGAGAGCTGGGAAAGGGATTTAAAGAGAAAGTAACATTTGAACTAGACCAAAGAAGGGATAGAAATTTCCAGGGGGGATACAGCCTTGCAGTAGAGGGACGACCATGAGGAAAAGCACAACATGCCTAGGGAGCTAAGAGTGGCTGGGGGCGGCTAGAGAGCCAGGGTTAAGGGGGTAGAACGGGATGCGGGATTGAGGAAGGTGGCAAGGAAGTAGGAAATGAAAGAAGTTGGGTCCAGATGGCGAAGGGCCTGATAATAATTAAAATTAGTGTATAGATGGGCTTGCTTTGCTAAATCAAAAGGAGGATTTTCTTTCTTAAAGAGAGTGGCTCTTTTCCTGATTTTTATGACTTTAGCTTTTTTTTTTTTTAATTTATTTATTTATTTTTGGCTGTGTTGGGTCTTCGTTTCTGTGCGAGGGCTTTCTCTAGTTGCGGTGAGCGGGGGCCACTCTTCATCGCGGTGCGCGGGCCTCTCACTGTCGCGGCCTCTCCCGTTGCGGAGCACAGGCTCCAGATGCGCAGGCTCAGTAGTTGTGGCTCACGGGCTTAGTTGCTCCGCGGCATGTGGGATCTTCCCAGACCAGGGCTCAAACCCGTGTCCCCTGCATTGGCAGGCAGATTCTTAACCACTGCGCCACCAGGGAAGCCCGACCTTAGCTAATTTTAAAAATATATTTATTTATTTTGGCTGCGTCGGGTCTTAGTTGCGGCATGGGGTATTTTTAGTTGTGGCATGTGGACGTCTTAGTTGCAGCATGCATGCGGGATCTAGTTCCCCGACCAGGGATCGAACCCGGGCCTCCTGCATTGGGAGTGCAGAGTCTTACCCACTGGACTACCAGGGAAGTCCCATGACTTTAGCTTATAAACCAAATCTTCAAAGCTACTAACCATGTCAACCTTTCGGTTCAGAAAGCTAGCTATCCTCGTTTTTGTGATGGCGATCATATTAACAACATTGAATCTGTGCCGAGGTTTAGCAGCAGCGGGTGATGACAGGAAAGCAGTGTGACAGTGGACAGGCAACTGTGATTAGCTAGGGGCATTTCAGAGTCTGTGAGTGGGGCTGTGTCAAAGTGTGCGGGAGCAATGTAAGATGAATCTGACCCTCCCTGTGTTAGATCAGCTGAGGAACCTGGGGAAGGACTGGGTGTGGGAAGAGTGATCCTCTCGAATGGTGAGGCAGGTTCTGAGAGTGTTGCAGAGCCAGCCCTGAAGCTGGAGAATAAGGTAGAGGAAGAGGAGAGAGTGGTGCCATAGATGCCATGAACGTCCATGAGCTTCCACAGTCTGGTGAACTGGGAAAGCCATGATTGGAAGCAGCAGTGTGGGGCAAGACAGCAGGAGAGCAGGACTGTCCTGGCCCCGGGTCCTGAGGTTGGAGAAGAAGCGGCAGCACTCGGAAAATTTTGAGGATAAGTCCTTTTTTTTTTTCGGCTGAGCCACGTAGCTTGCGGGATCCCAGTTCCCCAGTCAGGGACTGAACCCGGGCCACGGCAGTGAAAGCCCGGAATCCTAACCACTAGGCCACCAGGGAGCTCCCGAGGGTAAGTTTCGAGCTTGAGGAAAACTGAGTTACATTTAACGTGAGAAAACAGAAGAAAATTTTGATTGATTCTGTGGTTAGTATGTAACACAGAGAATGAGATTTGAAAAACCCAGAGAGGATGAAGTGCTCAGAGTGGCAGAGATGGGATGGGCAGCAGAAGAGTTTTGAGTCAGGATGACATCATGGCGGAGGCAGGGAGGGTGCCCACTCATGGTAAATGGTCCAAGGAGAAGCCAGGGGCCGGGGGTCAGGCCACAGGGACATCAGCACTCAGAGGCACTGCGAGGGCACAGGAGCTGTGGGTCACAGCTAACAGGGAGTGTTGTAAATGGTCACCTTATAGGTCCAACCAAAAAGTGAGCAACTAAGCCACTTCCAGGCCTGGCTAGTTCCTGGGAGTTGAAGCACTCCTGGTTCATCCCCAGTGTCATCTTATATTACCCTGAAAATAGCTGCTTCATTTAGGGTTGCAGTTAACAGAGTTTATGCAGAAAAGATAAGGAATGGTACCATCTGTTCTCCTCCTACATCTTTGGTTAAGGGCGTTTACTCCGCTGAAGGGTATGGGTGGGGTGGGGGCAGGATAATGTGTAATTTATAGTAAATTATCCTGGATATTTATAAGATTTTACCCATCGGATTGTCTTCATGTTATTTTATATGTCTGACTTTCAATTCTGAAGAAGGCAAGGCAATTCTTATCTTTGCATATGCACATCAAAGCACATATATCCATTTATGTTAAAAGAACATTGATAGCATTTGGTGTCTTGTTACTATTAAAAATAAAACAGTAGAATTTACAAAGAATGACAGAATTTGTTAGTGCAAAGTACCACAGTCCTTCATTGTTATGCTGTTAGAGCATCTTCTTATTTTAAGGAATTTGCAATCATGTAAATTGTATTGAATTTGATAGACTCCCACCATAAAACAGCCGAATGCTTCATAAAAACCAACAAAGGGATTGCATTCTTTCTGCTTGGCAGATTAACTGCTGGTTTTGTTTCCTGCCAGATCACTCACTGTAACATGAGTAATAAATCAGGATGATTTTCATCCTTTTTAAGACTTTTATTTTTGTTCTTTTAAAGTGTATCAAAGCTCTCTTTTCTAGTGGGCAGAAAGATCCAGGACCTAATCTGTATGTGTTCCTTGCCCTCATCAACAGTTTTATTCAAATTCAGACACGTAAAGATGGAATCGGCATAAGGATGCCCTGGCTTGGAGAAAGAAGCATAAAAGGGCAGTTTGAGAAATGGGAGTTTGTGAAAGGGGAACGGTTTGCATGGGTGTCTGAGCCTTTTTTCAAAAGACCTTCCATGAAGTAGACTTGACATACAATGAACTGAACATATTTAAAGTATACAGTTGTATAAGTTTTGACATAAGTATATAATCATGAAACTATCACCACAATAAGAGAGTGGACATATCCATCACCGCCAGAGTTTGTTGCTGCGTGTATCAATAGTTCATTGATTTTTACTAATGAATATTATTCAGCAATACTGTGCATACTATTGTATGGCTATATACACCACAATTATATGGGTATATAAACACCAAAATTTGCTTATCCATGCCCCTGTTGCTGGGCATTTGGAGTGCTTGTTTATTACAAACTAGCTGCTATGAACATTTAAGGACACAGTTTTGTAAGACCTGATGCTTCCCTTTCTCTAGGAGTGGAAAGGCTGGATCAAACGGTTTTCCAAAGTGATTTCCAAATGTGCTTGTGTCATTTTACATTCTCACTGGTGGTGTTTAAGTACCAGTTGCTTCACATCAGAACTTTTTAATTTTAGAGACTCAAAAAGATTTGTAGTAGAATCTCATTAGAGTTTTGATTTGTATTTCCCTAATGGTTAATGATGTTGAGCATCTCTTCTTGTGTGTATTTGCATTTGTATATATTCTTTGGTGAAATGTCTGTTCAAATATCTTGTCCATTTTTAACTTGGGTTGTTTGTTTTCATGTCATTGAGTTTTGAGAGTTCTTTATGTATTTTGGATTAAAGTCCTGTATCATATAGGTGATTTGCAATTGTTTTTCCCAGTCTTTGGCTTATCTCTTCATCATTCGCATAATAATGTATTTCTAAGAGCAGAGTTCTTTTTGGGGGGGGAGCTTTATATCTATTGATATGTCTTCTACTAACTTGTAAGTCATATGAGTACAGGGACTTTGTTTTGTTCAGATCTATATTTCCAGCTTTTGAAACAAATTAGGCACTTAATACATCCTTGCTAAATAAATGAATGAACTTTCTAATGCAACGTTTTCATTTTACAGATGAGGTAATAGTTTAACCAGAGTACTCATGGAATGTGGATTCTAGTTTCTTTAATAGGTTGGTCAAAATGAAGATTTCAACTAATGTTAAACTTTTTTCTGAAATGTTTCAGTCTAATTTCTTGCCTTAGTAAGGACTGTGCATCAAATAATTATTCTTCCTTTGATGATCGGGTTTTTTTTTCCTGTGTTAACTGAAGGTGAATTAGAACCAAATATGGCTGAGATTCACTTATGTGGAAAGTCAGTAGTACCCCTACTCTCCGTCCCCCAACCCCAAATCCCCCATACCAGTGAGACAGAGGCTCATGAAGAAGATGAAGTCAATTATGTAAAATTTACACTTTTACACTTCCTTTAAACAACTGAGTAGAAATCTATTTATTGGTACATTTGTTTCTGTTTGTGTCGGTTTATATACTTGACTCATTTTTCTATTAGACTTTTCTTTATTCATTTGAAATTTTTTATATATTTGAGATGCTAATCCTTTATTTGTTTTATATCTTATGAATATTTTCTTTCAGTGAGTCCCTTGTTTTTTAATTTGTTTAGCTCTATAGACCTTTATAATTCTCATATAGTGAAACTTCACAATCTTTTATAGTTTGTACTTTTTGTGCCGGTTTAAGAAATCTTTGCCAAGAAAGATCATAAATACATTTTTTACACTCTTTTCTAATAGTTTTAAAAATTTGTATTTATTCCAGTTTATATATTTAATCTCTCAGAATTTTATTGTTTTGATTTAAAATTTTAATAATATATTTTTTAACCCAACATATCCCAAGTATTATCATTTCAATATATAATCAATGTACAAAATAATAATAAAATAATAATTTTGACCCCCTTCATCCATTTCTCCCACCCCCTACTCCCTTCTCTGGCAACCACCAATCTGTTCTATGTATCTACAAACTTGGGGGGTTTTTTTGTTTTTTAAATTCTATATGTAAGAGATCATACAGTATTTGTCTTTTTCTGTATGACTTATTTCACTTAGCATAATGCCAATCAAGGTCTATCTGTGTAGTAGCAAATGGCAAGTTTTCATTTGTATACACACACACACACACACACACACACACACACACACACACGTATACCACAATTTCATTCATCCATTGATATACACTTAGATTATTTCCATATCTTGGCTACTGTAAATAGTGCTGCAGTGAGCATGTGGGTGCGTATATCTTTTCAAGTTAGTGTTTTTGTTTTCTTTGACTAAATGCCCAAAAGTGGAATTTCTGTATCATATGGTAGCTCTATGTTTAATTTTTTGAGGAACCTCCATACTGGTTGCACCAATTTACATTCCCACCAACAGAACACAAGTGTTCCTCTTTCTCTACATCCTTACCAACACTCGTTTATTGTCTTTTTGATAATTGCCATTCTAACAGGTGTGAGGTGATATCTCATTGTGATTTTGACTTGCGTTTACCTGTTGATTAATGATTTAAGCGTCTTTTCATTTACCTGTTGGCCATCTATATGTCTTGTTTGGAAAATGTCTATTCAGATCTTCAGCCCATTTTTTAATTGGATTGTTTCTTGTTGTTGTTGTTGTTTTGCTATTGAGTTGTATGAGTTCTTTATGTATTTTGGATATTAACCTCTTATCAGATACAGTAAGTCCCCTACATATGAACGGCTTCTGTTCTGAGAGTGCATTCGTAAGTCCAATTTGTTTGTAAGTCTACCAAAATTAGTCTAGGTACCCAAGTAACACAATTGGCTATACAGTATTGTACTGTAATAGGTTTATAATACTTTTCACACAAATAATACATAAAAAACAAACACAAAAAGTAAAGAAGACATTTTTAATCTTACAGTACAGTACCTTGAAAAGTACAGTAGTACAGAACAACAGCTGGCATACAGGGACTGGCATCTAGTAAACAGGCAAGAAGAGCTACTGACTGGAGGAGGGAGAGGAGGTTTGAAAGGACTATTCTTTCTCTCTTGAATTGAACCTTTGAACCTTTTTCAAAAATCAATTGACCAGGGCTTCCCTGGTGGCGCAGTGGTTGAGAATCTGCCTGCTAATGCAGGGGACACGAGTTCGAGCCCTGGTCTGGGAAGATCCCACATGCCGCGGAGCAGCTGGGCCCGTGAGCCACAATTACTGAGCCTGCGTGTCTGGAGCCTGTGCTCCGCAACAAGAGAGGCCGCGATAGTGAGAGGCCCACGCACAGCGATGAAGAGTGGCTCCCACTTGCCACAACTAGAGAAAGCCCTCGCACAGAAACGAAGACCCAACATAGCCATAAATTAAAAATAAATAAATAAATAAAAATTTAAAAAAAAAAAAAAAATCAATTGACCATATAACATGGGTCCATTTCTGGGCTCTTCTGTTCTATTCCATTAATTTATTTGTCTGTCTTGATGCCAGTATCATATTACCTTGACCACTTAGGCTTATAATAAGATTTGAAATCAGGCAGTATAACTCCAACATTGTTCTCCTTTTTCAAAAGTTGCTTTGGATTTTCTAGGTCTTTCGCATTTCCATATAAGTTTTACTTGAGATTGCAGAGAATCTATAGATCAATTTGGGAGGAATTGGTATCTTAATACTGAGTCTTCCAATTCATAACAATCTCTTCATTTATTTCAGTCTTCAGTAGTTTCTCTTAAAAATACTTTGGGGAGCTTCCCTGGTGGCGCAGTGGTTAGGAATCCGCCTGCCAATGCAGGGGACACGGGTTCGTGCCCCGGTCCGCGAGGATCCCACATGCCGCGGAGCGGCTAGGCCTGTGAGCCACAACTACTGAGCCTGCGCATCTGGAGCCTGTGCTCCGCAACAAGAGAGGCCACGATAGTGAGAGGCCCGCGCACCGCGATGAAGAGTGGCCCCCGCTCTCTGCAACTGGAGAAAGCCCTCGCACAGAAACGAAGACCCAACACAGCCAAAAGTAAATAAATAGATAAATAAATTTAAAACAAAACAAAACAAAACAAAAAAAAATACTTTGTAATTTAAATTGTACAGGTCTTGCCCATTTTGTGTAAGATTCATCCTTTAGAATTTCATATTTTTGATGTTATCATAAATGTTATTTCTTTATTTCAATTTCCAATTGTTCAATCATTGCTAATATGTGGAAATATCATTGATTTTTATATATTGGTCTTGTATCTGCAAACTTGCTAAACTCATGTATTAGTTCTAGTAGACTTGTTATTATTCTGTAAGCTTTTACACATATATGAACATGTGGCCTGCAAATAATTTTTTCTTTCCAATCTGGATGTCTTTTATTTCTACTGCATATTGCACTGTCAGTAACTTCCATTACAATGTTGAAGTATTTTGCTGGAGTCACTTCCTCTGAGATATCTTAATCCTTTTCATCACTTCTTTCCTCATTTAAATGGATAAATTTGCCTTCACTGAGTTCCTTTGGCTGCATATCTAGTCTCTCAAATGGTGACAGTGTCCACATTACCATGGTCAGTTATTTCTTTTTAAATTCCGATTATATTAAATTTTAATTTCACTTTCAATATTATCACTCTTCTTATTTTTTCTTTAATTTTTCTTTTCTGTAATTTTTTTGTCTGTGCTTCCTCTAAGTTGACCCTTGTTGATTATCCATTTTTGTAAAACATCATGTGGGTTTATCACTGGGCTACAAGGAGGCAACACAACTACATGCTTTGCTGTCTGCGTGTGAACTGAATAACAGATGTGCAGTGACTGATCAGTGACAGACTTTGAAAAAAGTGACATGATTGGTCATTGGTCATGATGCACAACTGTTATTCACCTAGTGATCTGTGGACTAAAGAGCTACCAGCAAAGTTTGCATTCCATGCAATTATAGTTAATAAACTGTGGTAACTGAAATTTGCATTATGCTGTTGGGTGACTGGTGAAATTCTGTATACCAGAACCCAGCAAAATGAAGACTACCATATTTATTGGTTATATGGACATACTCTTTTGTGAAGTATCTATTCATCTCTTTTGCCCTTTTTTAAATGATAAATTATCTTTTTCTTATTGAAAATATAAGAATTCTTTATATATTCTGGGAATTCATATTTCTTTGATTATATATTTCAGATATCTTCTCCAACTCTGTGATTTGCCTGTTCAGTACATTAAGGTATTTTTCAATGTAATGTAGCTCAATTTATCAAATGTTTCCTTTATAGTTTGTTCTTTTTATGTTATGTTTAAGAAATCTGCCAATTCCAAGGTCATAAATGTATTTTCCTATGTTATCTTCTAAATGCTGTATTGTTACAATGCCTTTCATATTAGACTTATAATCACATGGAATTATTTTTATGAGATAAAGTAGAGAACAAGATATGCATATGGATGTCCAGTTGACCCAGCCTTAAAGAGATCATCCTATTCCCTACTGCTGTGCAAAATCACCTTTGTTTTAAATCATGCCCATAGAAGTGTGAGTCTGTTTCTGGTCTAGTATGTCTATTAGTATATGTGTCTCTCCTTCCACTGATTCCACACTATTTTACTTACTATAGCTTTCTAAGAAGTCTTGGTCCCTAGTACAATAACTTTTTCTTCACAATATTTTTGGCTATTTTGGGCCCCTTTTAATTCCATGTAAATATTTGAATCAGCCTGTTGATTTAATAAAAATAAACATACTGGAATTTTGATTGAGTTTGCATTGAATTTATAGATAAGTTCTGGAAAAATGACATCTATACTGTGTTTTTATATGTATGTATATATGTGCATACACATACATATACACACACATAGTTTTAAAACCCCATTCTTTGTCTTTTCTTCTTTCAGTCTTGTCTCCTAATATTCTTGATAATTTTTTATTTATTGGCAAATGTAGTGCAGTAAGATGTAGAAATAATTTGAGAAATAATTTGAGATTCTCAATGATAGCTATCTTTATCCAAAGAGGGTGCATTTTTACTTTGGGCAGGAGTTAAGCTAGGTGGATCTCACCTTAATCCGAAGAAGGATTGAGTTCATTTGGAGTCTGTTTTTAGCCTTGTGAATGCTGTCCTATTTCTGGTTCACCCCTGTTCTTAGGGTAGAACCTTTGTTGGGGGGAGGATTTCCCAACTGAAAATCGGTGGGCCTCATAATCCTATTTTTGCCATTCCTGTTCTTTAAGACTGGTGGACATTTTTTGCAGCTTCTCAGTCCCTGATCAAGTGCCTTGAGAGAAAAACCAGGCCAGATACAGGCCACCTCTTGGAACTTCGCTCATCTCAGGGATTTTGCTCCTCAAGCCTTTACTGCTTTGGTAACTGCCCAGGCTTAAAAAAAATGTGAGGGGGTCCAGCTTTTCACATTGTTCCAAGTGGGACAGTTTGTCTGTGACAAGTTAGTCTACCATCACCACAGGTAGAAATTCTGGCTTCATTCTTTAAAGAGACACCTAATCAGGGACCTACTTGATACAGCTTGTGAGGCCTCAGAAAGCTCTGCTTGCTCCCGGTGTCATCCTGATTGATCTGAAATTCTTTCTATGCTGATGACATGTTAAATAGCAGAAGTGTGCATTTCCCGTGAAAGTCTTTGGGTAGGCTTTCTTTGTCACATTCTCCTGGTTTGGTGTCTTAGGTTAGCCTTGAGTTGAAGAGGTGGAGTTTGTTGAGAGTCCTAGCAGGTTATAGTAAAATGAGTGTCAGCAGGAAAGAGGAGCAGGACAGAATCTCTGGGTCAATAAGGCCTCGCATGAAGGCAGTGAATGAGAGAGGGCAAGCCTAGAACCAGGGCCTCGAAGCCAAGGTGTTTGGCCTGCAAAGTGCTGAAAGCTGAAGGCAAACTCTGTTTACCACACAGTGATTCGAAATTAGTTTGGTACTGAAATGGAGTCAGCAAAGAATGGGCTTCAGACATAGCTCCAAGACATACAGGCTACTCACTTCGGAAAAAAATCTCATTAAGCTCTCTGAGTATATGTGTAGAATGGTGACAGTTCCTTGCTTACTGCTAGTGGGAGGATTAAATGGGACAATATATATAAAGCATAGGTGCTTATGCATGGTAATTCTCTTTCCTTCCCCAGTCAAATTCAATGGAATCAAACAGGAAGCAACCAAAGGGGTATTTTTTCCTAGGTGGTCAGATGTCTTTGCAAGCGTATCTATATGGTAACACATTTAACATGGCAGTAATGCAATTTTGGAAAGAGAGAAGCTATTTTGGTGCTTTAGGAGATCAATCATTTATTGTCAAAAATAATTCTGTTTCTTGATGCTACAGGGCTTTCTAGGAAATAGGACGATAGTGAATGACTTAATTTTCTGATGAAATGTAACTGTCTGTGGGATGGGATGTGGCAAATTCACAGTACGATGCTTATGAGATTAAATCCAAAATCTTTATATTTCCTTCATCTCTTAAAAAGCTGTTCTGTTTGGAACATTAATGTGAGGAAGAGTGCTATCTTGGGGAAGGGGGATTTGACAAAAACCTCCTATTTCCTTGATAGTTACACTTTGGCCAAGATCTGCAAATTGGGGCTTATGGTAATTTTTTAGAGAAATTTAAAAATATCTCTTTGCTTACAAAAAGTCCCATGGCACAACAAAAAACAAGTGAATGTGTACTTTCAGTTGAAGTGTTATTGAATACCTATTAAAATATAAGTAAACATAATATATTCGTGTCATAATAAATGAGATAATTTGATTATTAGGAAAATTAGGGTTATCTATCTTTTGAAATCTAAATTATAGCTCTCCAAGTGTACAAATGAGTATCTGCATAAAACTTAACCTTGCGGCATTTCTCTTGGTGCATTTATTGCTTTTTTTAATGAAAAACTTCAGTTATTTATTTAGCTATTTATAAATTAATGCTGACCTATATCATACTTAATCTAAAGCACAAAGTTTAAAAAGGGAAAATGAATTACCACATTTATAAATAGTTCTTTCTGATGGGGGGGTTACTTATTTATTTTTTGTAGAAACTTTTTCACATGAACTTTTTGTGTGAAAAAATTAAAGCTAATTTTGACAATTGATGAATAAAGGTACTTTTTCTATCTAACCCAAAATGACAATTATACACTTGTAAAATTATAAAGACTTTATAAGTGGATAAGCAGGTTTTTCTTATGGGCTTCCCAGCACATTCTGTCTCCTGTAGGAAGTCATCCACAGGAAGTCAGATTACTCCTAAAGCAATGTCCAGTGAGTGAAGAATCAGAATAAAGAGGAATAGGCTCTAGAACTTTGATGTCCAGAGATCTCCTCTAGAAACACTCCTACCAATGGGCCAGTGTCGTTGTGTCATTAGTTTCTTGGTGCTAAAGATCTCTAGGGGTGTTTAAAGTGGTACTTATTTGTGTTAGTATTTAATGAAAAGTTTCTTTAAAAATTTATGACTTCTTTAAATCCTGTTTCTAGAACAATGAAATATAGTGGAAATTTGGGATAAGACTTTGATCCAATTTTTTCATTCTTCCTCTTTTAGTCTATGTGGTTGGACAAAGCAGTTAACTTCTCTGAACTTTATGTTTCCTCTCTGAAAATGGGAGAATTGATCTAGAATTCCAGATGGTGTCCAAGACTCCTCCCAGCTCTCAGGTTTCTATAATTAAAGACATATTTAAGACTTCCCTAGCAGAACTCAGCCACTCTTTTTGTAATTATTTCTTGATTTTATGCAATCACTAACTAATAGAGTCTCTCTTTGTCTCCAGCCTATAAACATGTACACTAAACATCTACTGATTTTTTTTTTCAGCTGTTCAGATTTACTGAGAGAGTCTAGATTTGTTAACCTATAAGAATGAGGCTGGTATAGCACAGGGAACTCTTCTCAATACTCTGTAATGACCTATATGAGAAAAGAATCTAAAAAAAAGTGGATATATGTATATGTATAACTGATCTACTTTGCTGTACAGCAGAAACTAACACAACATCTTAAATCAACTATACTCCAATAAAAACTTTAAAAATAACTAAATACAATGGCCATGAACCTTGCATTCTGTCCAAGGTCAGTTCTTCTGGAGCTCAGTTTAAAACAAACAAACAAAAAAGAATGAGGCTTGATTATAAAGTAATGAAAAAGTGTATTGCACAACCCCCAGTGTCTACACGGCTAAATACATGTTGGGTTTTAATGCAGTCACTCAGGAAGCTTCGTGTTTATTCTACCGAAGCTACCATTACTCTTGCAAGTCCTCTTTTGGAGTTGCCTTTAGGCAGAAAGTCGCCCAAGCAACTCTCTCTTTGCTTGATAGAATATGTCTCAATTTTGACCCCAAATGATATATTTTGGCTTGCTTGTTTGAGCCTCTTTTATTACTCTCACTTCTGAATGACAGCACTGTCCAGAAATCAAGGCCACTATCATAGGAAGTTTTTCCAACTTATCTAAGCGTGTTTTTTGCAGATGTTAAGCACTACGTAAATATTGCTAAAGAGAAGGTGCCGAAGGCTCTGAAAATAATTCAGAGGGAATTCAAAACCACTGCCTTTAGATCAGTTGCAGCTTCACTGGAATAAATATATTGTCTTCAAATACAAATAGGATGTATGTTACATATATATAACTTATGTATATGTGTATATATATTTCACACACACACATGCACACCCCTCCGACTGCATACCAGGTACTAAACCTCATGATTTACCCATATAATGTCATTTGAACCTTGGGCTCACTATTTGAGTGATTATTTGAAGGAGATGATAACTTATTGAAATAGGGAAATTTTAGCGTCCTCGTATAAAAAAGGAACTTTCCATACTTTAGAGCCACACCTCATGTGTTTGTTCATTCATTGTTCATAAAATTCTCTAGATGAGAATAGCTATGGCTGTCTTTACTACGCTCTATTTCAACCCTGCACAACCCTTATAATAAGTAACCTCTTTGTGTTTTATATCTTAAGTTCATTATGATGCATTTAAAGAGAAATTGTCTTCTTACTCTGGTCTCAATACAAGGAACTGTTTACCATCACCCTTAGAATTCCCTGTAGTGTGGGTTTTCTCTTGTTTCAGGGTCTTCTTCTGTCTGTTTCTGGAGTAACCGTTTATTTAGCAGTTTTTTAAAATAGAGAGAAGTCTGTCATGTGTGGAGTCTTACATTAGGCTAAACACCAAAAGGTCTTACACCTGCATAACTGTGATATGTTCTTAGTTATTAAGTGACATCATCATTATGACACAAGTGATTTTTATACTCATTTGGATAAGTATGAGCCCAAGACCATCCTTTCTAAACGGTAACTACATGTACCAAACCTTTTTAAGACATAATCAGCCAGGAACACAAGTGCTGGTCCTGTGGACCCCAAGTGGAATCATTGAGTTTTTAGAGAGGCTGCTGTCTAGGTAGAATTTTGGGGGACTTTTGTGTTTCTGACCCACCAATAAATGTTGCTGCTGACAAATAATTAGAGTGACAGGTTAGGTTCACAAAAGTACTGCACAAATAATAATTATTTTAAAATGTATATATGGAGATCGCCCAGAATAACTGCTGTTTTCTTTAGCACAGAATCTCCAAAAGTTCAGAATATCATCGATTTGGGGAGAGAGTGAGGGGAAGACTGCAGAAAAACCTGTCGACACTTACAAAAGCTTCATTTGGTTTTCAATCAGTTGAAGGACTTTCCAGAAGATGGTACTTGTGAAATTGATCTCAATTAAAATCAGCCCAAGTGCGGCTCTCCCACAGTAGCTCCGTGGGCCCTGGGAGAGGCGGCGTGCTATTCTGCTATCATAGCACCAGCACCTGTCTGGACTACCCTGGCACTTATCCTGTTTTTAATTTTCACCTCAGCCTTTTCTTCTAAGCAGTCTTTGACCTCCGTGGCACCCCTAACGAACTCCTTTCAGTGTGCGCGCCTCTCCAGGTCCGAGTTATAATGGAAATGCAGTGAGGAACAGGGGTGCGGGGCCGTCTTTCACCTCTGACAGCAGGGCCGGCACGTGGCTCGCAGCTGTCAGGACACTGACACGCCTCTGCAGCAGGATAATTGGGTACTTGAGGAAGATTCATAAGGCAATATGCTGCAGAGCTCCGTGTCCTGCCCCCAGGGCAACAAGGGGCACCCAGGGGAAGAGAGAAAGAGAAGGCTTCAACCGGAGATTGAAATCTGGTCTTGATAAATAATAATCTATTTATAACAGGACAGGATGACGACTTTGGTTGTGAGAAGGCCACGATTCATGCAGCTTGGGGGATGATTTTTAAAGATTTCAAGAGTGAACTTTATGGAAGGTGAATAAAAGCCAGGTTAGCGTGCAAGTCAGAAAGATGCGGAACATCCCATACAGGAGGAAGCGGGCAGCGTCACATGGAACAGGCCTTTTCATACCAGGAAGTTTGTTGTTTTAATCAAAGTAAGCCATCTGACAGCTCATTATTAAGAGACAACAAGAAGTGACTTTATTAATATAGCGTGGAGTTGGTTCCTCTGCAAATTAAAGTTCTTTGTTCACTTGTGACAGTTTGCTGAGGGGCATCTGTTAAGCGGTACCAAGCGGGATAACATTTTAAAAGTGTAATGTGATAACAATTAACCTATAATTCCTTTTTCTTATATTCCGCCCTTTCAATTTTATTAGATAAATTTATCATGAAAGGTGACGAAGACAAAATCTTTCACATGATTTCCTTGTGAAGTGGCCCCTTGTGATTGGCGTCATCTGTCACAAACTTATTGGTGTTTATTTCCCCCAATATTTATGATTTTGTTTATGGAATGTGACAGGTTGGTGGTTACCGTGCCTGCCTTGATTGTGAAAGGCCAGGAGTCTTCATTAAACATAGTATTTTGGTGGGAAAAATAATAACGCGGTTTGATGTATTCAGTCAGCGTGTGTTGTGTTACCAAACAGGAGACAGAAATTTTAGGTAATATTATGTAATATCAGAGCTGTGAAAAAAGATTTTTCCTTCTGTAGTGATATCCAGGGAATTCTGAAATCCTGAATCAGTAAGTAGTCAAGAAAAAGCATTTTGATTATAAGAGATTTATGTTTGACGATCTGGAAAATGATTCTGAAAGGCGGAAGTGAGCAGCTGTAAATAACAGCCCATAATAGAAAAGTCTCACATCCACTTCAAAGTTCTGTCACAGTCTGGATTTTGAAGGCTACGTAACATCACTCTTCTGTCCTCGGTGTTTTCCCTCTTACATTTTTACTGCCCTGGAAATCAGAGCGAATTTGACCCATGAAAGAAATATGAGGACTCTAGGCATTTAAATAAGGAAGGATGTTGCATTTGTCCTCCTTGGACAATGAATAGAAGCTTCTATGACTTGTTTTTTGTTTTTTTTAATTTTTTTTTTTTGGCTGTGTTGGGTCTTCGTTTCTGTGCGAGGGCTTTCTCTAGTTGCAGCGAGCGGGGGCCGCTCTTCATCGCGGTGTGCGGGCCTCTCACTATCGCAGCCTCTCTTGTTGCGGGGCACAGGCTCCAGACGCGCAGGCTCAGTAGTTGTGGCTCACGGGCCCAGTTGCTCCGCGGCATGTGGGATCTTCCCAGACCAGGGCTTGAACCCGTGTTCCCTGCATTGGCAGGAAGATTCTCAACCACTGCGCCACCAGGGAAGCCCCTCTATGACTTGTTGAATTCACATTTCCTGGTTGTTTAGTTAAATATTATCACAGATAAATTTCCTCTTGGGAATTTTTTTTTAAGAGATCAGCTTTAACTTTCTAGGATGTTTTACCATAAAATTTCTAAAAATCAAAATGCCTGAGTTATTCTTAGACCAATAGTGCAGATGCGTTCAAATTGTTCCTTATCTTGGGTGATAATTTAGGTGTTTCCATAGTTTTGCTTCCTGATAGCTAGAGAATGCAGGGCAAGTGTAATAAGTGGATCAGGACATTCATAAGTAAATGATAATATATTGCCATTTAAAGTTCCTGCCAATAGAAACAAAGAATGTAACTCAGTTCTTTCAACTTGCATTATGTCTTTAAAAAAACCCTATGGACGTTCTTTCATTCACTTACTCATCCAGTATTTACTCAGAATCTCCTGTGTGCTAGGTATTGTGCTAGCTACTAGCCTACAAAGATGAACAAGACAGGGTCCTTGTCCCAGAGGATTTAAGGCCAATAAGCACCACAAACTGTAATAAGGGCCAGGTGAGAAGTTTGCAGAGGGCACACCAGGTACATTAAGAAGAGGGGTACTATATAAATATTTACACACATATATACATACATATACTCAGACTTCTTATAATAATTCTTCTGTATATTATGCAAATAATCCAAAAGTGTTTAGAAGAATAGAGAAAATTTCTGCTTCCCTTAATTAATCTCTTCCTTATTTTCCATATCATCTGACAAGTATCAAATTAACACCTCCTGGGCTTCCCTGGTGGCGCAGTGGTTGAGAATCTGCCTGCCAATGCAGGGGACACGGGTTCGAGCCCTGGTCTGGGAAGATCCCACATGCCACGGAGCAACTGGGCCCGTGAGCCACAATTACTGAGCCTGTGCGTCTGGAGCCTGTGCTCCGCAACAAGAGAGGCCGCGATGGTGAGAGGCCTGCGCACCGCGATGAAGAGTGGTCCCCACTTGCCGCAACTAGAGAAAGCCCTCGCACAGAAACGAAGACTCAACACAGTCATAAATAAATAAATAAATAAATAAAAGAACGTGAATTTCTTAAAAAAAAAAAATTAACACCTCCCAGTTGAGAGAAACTAGGTAGAATTTTCTTCATGACATGCCCATACACGACTCTGGTTTCGGATGAAGATGACTAGCTGGTGGACCTGTGGAGAGGCAGGCAGGCAGTTTGTGGGGTTCACTGAGGGACCTAGTTCTTCACCTCTTCCCTCCACCGCATGCTCCAGGTTCCTCACGTGTATATCTGCCCCTTCCACCCTCTGAACTGATTTTTTCTGCTCCTCCCTTCACGCTCCACTGCGGGTTTGTGCTCTGTTCTGCGCTGCTCAGTTGGTACCCACCCAATTCAACAAGTCAACTTGCGCTAAGTTCTGAATGTCAAATGATGGCTCAGCCAGTCTGTCTCACCTTTCTTCACAAAATAGCAGACATAGGAAATGACAGCATTTGTGCAGGCATCCTGGGGTGACACACAGGCACTTAGGGCCTGAGGCCATCACCTGGGCTCCTGCCACCCTGGCCCCACCAGCCACCAGCAGCCTGCAGGGATGATGAATCAGGTACATGGGTTACCATTTGCCCCATCTGAGCCCAGCATACAGACTGGGACTTCTGGTTTTCATCCCTCCCTATAACATTCTGGCATTTTATTAGGAACCTCCGGTGCCCAAATATAAAAAGGAGAGGTGTCCAGCTTGGTAGTTGAGATCTCTAGAGTTTGCCCAGCCTGTGCTGAAAATCTGGCTCTGTTCCATGAGTGGAGTGACTGTGGGCTGTCTGTTTCACTTTTTTGTATCTCAGCGCCCTCCTCATGGGTTTTTTAGGGTTTTTTTTGAATTTTATTGTATTTATATTTTTACACAGGTTCTTATTAGTTATCCATTTTATCCTTGTGGGGTTTTAAGGTGGACTGGATTCTATGAGTTAACGTACCTAAAACAGTCACTGTGGAATTTCCAGGCAGTGCATGTTCCATTAAACAGTCTTGCCATTGTCGGTGGGTATCTTAGACAGTAACAAGGCCACTGGAACAGAGATTGAATAAGAGAGAAAAATATTTTAAGCCTCCTATCTCAAAGCAAATAACCTGTGTGCAAAGATGGTGGAGTAGAAGGACGTGCTCTCACTCCCTCTTGCGAGAACACCAGAATCACAACTAGCTGCTGGACAATCATCGACAGGAAGACACTGGAACTCACCAAAAAGATACCCCACATCCAAAGACAAAGGAGAAGCCACAATGAGAAGGAAGGAGGGGCGCAATCACAGTAAAATCAAATCCCATAACTGCTGGGTGGGTGACTCACAGACTGGAGAACACTTATACCACAGAAGTCCACCCACTGGAGTGAAGGTTCTGAGCCCCACGTCAGGCTTCCCAACCTGGGGGTCTGGCAACGGGAGGAGGAATTCCTAGATAATCAGACTTTGAAGACTAGTGGGATTTGATTGCAGGACTTTGACAGGACTTGGGAAAACAGAGACTCCACTCTTGGAGGGCACACACAAAGTAGTGTGCGCATCGTGACCCAGAGGAAGGATCAGTGACCCCAGGGGAGACTGAACCAGACCTACCTGCTAGTGTTGGAGGGTCTCCTGCAGAGGCGGGGGGTGGCTGTGGCCCACCATGGGGACAAGGACACTGGCAGCAGAAGTTCTAGGAAGTACTCCTTGACGTGAGCCCTCCCAGAGTCTGTCATTAGCCCCACCAAAGAGCCCAGGTAGGCTCCAGTGTTGGGTTGCCTCAGGCCAAATAACCAACAGGGAGAGAACCCAGGCCCACCCATCAGCAGTCAAGCGGATTAAAGTTTTACTGAGCTCTGCCCACCAGAGCAACAGTCAGCTCTACCCACCACCAGTCCCTCGCATCAGGAAACTTGCACAAGCCTCTTAGATAGCCTCATCCGTCAGAGGGCAGACAGCAGAAGCAAGAAGAACTACAGTCTTGCAGCCTGTGGAACAAAAATCACATTCACAGAAAGATAGACAAGATGAAAAGGCAGAGGGCTATGTACCAGATGAAGGAACAAGATAAAACCCCAGAAAAACAACTAAATGCATTGGAGATAGGCAACCTTCCAGAAAAAGAATTCAGAATAATGATAGTGAAGATGATCCAAAACCTCGAAAAAGATTGGAGGCAAAGATGGAGAAGATGCAAGAAATGTTTAGCAAAGACTTAGAAGAAGTAAAGAACAAACAAACACAGATGAACAAAACAATAACTGAAATGAAAACTACACTAGAAGAAATCAGTAGCAGAATAACTGAGGCAGAAGAACGGATAAGTGACCTGGAAGACAGAATGGTGGAATTCACTGCTGTGGAACAGAATAAGAAAAAAGAATGAAAAGAAATGAAGACAGCCTAAGAGACCTCTGGGACAACATTAAACGCAACAACATTCGCATTATAGGGGTCCCAGAAGGAGAAGAGAGAGAGAAAGGACCAGAGAAAATATTTGAAGAGATCATAGTCAAAAACTTCCCTAACGTGGGAAAGGAAATAGCCACCCAAGTCCAGGAAGCGCAGTGAGTCCCATACAGGATAAACTCAAGGAGAAACACGCCGAGACACACAGTATTCAAATTGGCAAAAATTAAAGACAAAGAAAAATTATTGAAAGCAGCAAGGGAAAAACGACAAATAACATACAAGGGAACTCCCATAAGGTTAACAGCTGATTTCTCAGCAGAAGCTCTACAAGCCAGAAGGGAGTGGCATGATATACTTTAAGTGATGAAAGGGAAGAAGCTACAACCGAGATTACTCTACCCGGCAAGGATCTTATTCAGATTCGATGGAGAAATCAAAATCTTTACAGACAAGCAAAAGCTAAGTGAATTCAGCACCACCATACCAGCTATACAACAAATGCTAAAGGAACTTCTCTAAGTGTGAAACACAAGAGAAGAAAAGGACCTACAGAAACAAACCCAAAACAATTAAGAAAATGGTCATAGGAACATACATATAGATAATTACCTTAAATGTGAATGGATTAAATGCTCCAACCACAAGACACAGGCTTGCTGAATGGATACAAAAACAAGACCCATCTATATGCTGTCTACAAGAGACCCATTTCAGACCTAGGGACACATACAGACTGAAAGTGAGGGGATGGAGAAAGATATTCCATGCAAATGGAAATCAAAAGAAAGCTGGAGTAGCAGTACTCATATCAGATGAAATAGACTTTAAAATAAAGAATGTTACAAGAGACAAGGAAGGACACTACATAATGATCAAGGGATCAATCCAAGAAGAAGATACAACTATTATAAATATATATGCACCCAACATAGGAGCACCTCAATACATAAGGCAACTGCTAACAGCTATAAAAGAGGAAATCGACAGTAACACAATAATAGTGGGGGACTTTAACACCTCACGTACACCAATGGACAGATCATCCAAAATGAAAATAAATAAGGAAACAGAAGCTTTAAATGACACAATAGACCAGATAGATTTAATTGATATTTATAAGACATTTCATCCAAAACCAGCAGATTACACTTTCTTCTCAAGTGTGCACAGAACATTCTCCAGGATAGATCACATCTTGGGTCACAAATCAAGCCTCAGTAAATTTAAGAAAACTGAAATCATATCAAGCATCATTTCTGACCATAACGCTATGAGATTAGAAATGAATTACAGGGAAAAAAAGTAAAAAACACAAACAAATGGAGGCTAAACAATACGTTACTAAATAACGAAGAGATCACTGAAGAAATCAAAGAGGAAATCAAAAAATACCTAGAGACAAATGACAATGAAAACACGATGATCCAAAACCTATGGGATGCAGCAAAAGCAGTTCTAAGAGGGAAGTTTATAGCTATACAAGCCTATCTCAAGAAACAAGAAAAATCTCAAGTAAACAATCTAAACTTACACCTAAAGGAACTAGAGAAAGAAGAACAAACAAAACCCAAAGTTAGCAGAAGGAAAGAAATCATAAAGATCAGAGCAGAAATAAATGAAATAGAAACAAAGAAAACAATAGCAAAGATCAATAAAAATAAAAGCTGGTTCTTTGAGAAGATAAACAAAATTGATAAACCATTAGCCAGACTCATCAAGAAAAAGAGGGAGAGGACTCAAATCAATAAAATTAGACATGAAAAAGGAGAAGTTACAACAGACACTGCAGAAATACAAAGCATCCTAAGAGACTGCTACAAGCAACTCTATGCCAATAAAATGGACAACCTGGAAGAAATGGACAAATTCTCAGAAAGGTATAACCTTCCAAGACTTAAACAGGAAGAAACAGATAATATGAACAGACAAATCACAAGTAATGAAATTGAGATTAAAAATCTTCCAACAAACAAAAGTCCAGGACCACATGGCTTCACAGGTGAATTGTATCAAACATTTAGAGAAGAGCTAACACCCATCTTTCTCAAACTCTTCCAAAAAATTGCAGAGGAATGAACACTCCCAAACTCATTCTATGAGGCCACCATCACCCTGATACCAAAACCAGACAAAGATACTACAAGAAAAGAAAATTACAGACCAATATCACTGATGAATACAGATGCAAAAATTCTCAACAGACTACTAGCAAACAGAATCCAGCAACACATTAAAAGGATCATACACCATGATCAAGTGGGATTTTTTCCAGGGATGCAAGGATTCTTCAATATACGCAAATCAATCAATGTGATACACCATATTAACAAATTGAAGAATAAAAACCATATGATCATCTCAATAGATGCAGGAAAGGCTTTTGACAAAATTCAACACCCATTTATGATAAAAACTCTCCAGAAAGTGGGCATAGAGGGGACTTACCTCAACATAATAAAGGCCATATATGACAGACCCACAGCAAACATCATTCTCAATGGTGAAAACCTGAAAGCATGTCCTCTAAGATCAGGAACAAGACAAGGATGTCCACTCTCACCACTATTATTCAACATAGTTTTGGAAGTCTTAGCCATGGCAATCAGAGAAGAAAAAGGAATCCAACTTGGAAAAGAAGAAGTAAAACTGTCACTGGTTGCAGATGACATGATAGTATACATAGAGAATCCTAAAAATGCCACCAGAAAACTGCTAGAGCTAATCAATGAATTTGGTAAAGTAGCAGGATACAAAATTAATGCACAGAAATCTGTTGCATTCCTGTACACTAATGATGAAAAATCTGAAAGAAGAATTAAGGAAACACTCCCATTTACCATTGCAACAAAAAGAATAATATACCTAGGAATAAACCTACCTAGGGAGACAAAAGACCTGTAGGCAGAAAACTATAAGACACTAATGAAAGAAATTAAAGATGATACCAACAGATGGAGAGATATACCATGTTCTTGGATTGGAAGAATCAATATTGTGAAAATGACTATACTACCCAAAGCAATCTACAGATTCAATGCAATCCCTATCAAATTACCAATGGCATTTTTTACGGAACTAGAACAAAAATATCTTAAAGTTTGTATGGAGATACCAAAGACCCCATATAGCCAAAGCAGTCTTGAGGGAAAAAAACGGAGCTGGAGGGCTTCCCTGGTGGCTCAGTGATTAAGAATCCGCCTGCCAATGCAGGGGACACAGGTTCGAGCCCTGGTCTGGGAAGATCCCACATGCCATGGAGCAGCTAAGCCCGTGCGCCACAACTACTGAGCCCGCGCACCTAGAGCCTGTGCTCTGCCACAAGAGAAGCCACTGCAATGAGAAGCCCATGCAGCGCAACGAAGAGTAGCCCCCACTCGCCACAACTAGAGAAAGCCCGTGCGCAGCAACGAAGACCCAATGCAGCCAAAATAAAAAAAAAAAAAAAAAACGGAGCTGGAGGAATCAGACTCCCTGACTTCAGACTATACTACAAAGCTACAGTAATCAAGACAATATGGTACTGGCACAAAAACAGAAACATAGATCAATGGAACAAGATAGAAAGCCCAGAGATAAACCCACGCACCTATGGTCAACTAATCTATGACAAAGGAGGCAAGGATATACAATGGGTAAAAGACAGTCTCTTCAATAAGTGGTGCTGGGAAAACTGGACAGCTACATGTAAAAGAATGAAATTAGAACACTCCCTAACACCATACACAAAAATAAACTCAAAATGGATTCGAGACCTAAATGTAAGACCAGACACTATAAAATTCTTAGAGGAAAACATAGGAAGAACACTCTTTGACATAAATCACAGCAAGATTTCTTTTGATCCACCTCCTAGAGTACTGGAAATAAAAACAAAATTAAACAACTGGGACCTAATGAAACTTAAAAGCTTTTGCACAGCCAAGGAAACCATAAACAAGATGAAAAGACAACCCTCAGAATGGGAGAAAATATTTGCAAATGAATCAAGAGAGAAAGGATTAATCTCCAAAATATATAAACAGCTCATGCAGCTCAATATTAAAGAAGCAAACAACCCAGTCCAAAAATGGGCAGAGGACCTAAATAGACATTTCTCTGAAGAAGACATACAGATGGCCAAGAAGTATATGAAAAGCTGCTCAACATCACTAATTATTAGAGAAATATAAATCAAAACTACAGTGAGGTATCACCTCACACCAGTTAGAATGGGCATCATCAGAAAATCTACAAACAACAAATGCTGGAGAGGATGTGGAGGAAAGGGAAACTTCTTGCACTGTTGGTGGGAATGTAAATTGATAGAGCCACTATGGAGAACAGTATGGAGGTCCCTTAAAAAACTGAAAATAGAATTACCATATGATCCAGCAATCTGACTACTGGGCATGTACCTAGAGAAAACCATAATTCAAAAAGACGCATGCACCCCAATGTTCATTGCAGCACTATTTACAATAGCCAGGTCATGGAAGCAGCATAAATGCCCATCGACAGACGAATGGATAAAGAAGTTGTGGTACATATATACAATGGAATATTACTCAGCTATAAAAAGGAACGAAATTGGGTCATTTATTGAGACATGGATGGATCTAGAGACTGTCATACAGAGTGAAATAAGTCAGAAAGAGAAAAACAAATATCATATATTAATGCATGTATGTGGAACCTAGAAAAATGGTACAGATGAACGGGTTTGCAGGGCAGAGGTTGAGACACAGATCTAGAGAACAAATGTATGGACACCAACGGGGGAAAGCTGTGGGGGCATGGGGATGGTGGTGTGATGAATTGTGCGATTGGGATTGAGATGTATACACTGATGTGTATAAAATTGATGACTAATAAGAACCTGCTGTATAAAAAAATAAATAAAATTCAAAAAAGTAATCCTAAAAAATAAATAAATAAAAGAAAATAACGTGTGCTTTCATACATCTATGCATAAATGAATGTATAAATACATATACATATATACATACAAACACAGTCATCCGTTGGTATCCACAGGGGATTGGTTCCAGGAGCCTCCAATTCCACAGATGCTCAAGTCTTATATAAAATGGTATAGTATTTGTATACAACCTTCGCACATCCTCCTGTATACTTTAAATCATCTTGCTTACTTAGAATACCTAATACAGTGTAAATGCTATGTAAATAGTTGTAAATACAATGTAAATGCTATGTAAATAGTTGCCAGAGCGTGGCAAAGTAACGTTTTGCTTTTTGGAACTTCCTGGGATTTTTTTTTTCTCCTGAATATTCGATTCACAGTTGGTTGAGTCCCAGGATGCAGAACCCGTGGATACCAAGGGCCAACTGTATATAGGGTTTTCTGTACTTGGAAAGCACTGCTCTCCTTTCTCCTTTGTTCCCCAGTTAACTTGTTTTTGTGTTTTCAACTTAGTTCCGATGTGATGTCTTCTAAAGGAGGTCCCTGCTCTTACTCCGTTTATATTTCAGTGGAGAGAGGCAGGCAGTAAACAGGTAAACAGATCAGATTATTGAGAATCATGATGTGATGGAGATTTCAAAGAATGTTGTATGGTATTCCTAGGCGGTAACTTGCTGGCAGACAACTGAAGGAGAGTGAGACGCTCACTCACAGGGTCTTTCAGCCGAGGGGTCCTCAGCTGTAAGTGAGAGGTAGAACACAGTTCAGCATATTTAGGGGACAGAAAGGAGCTTAGTGCTGCTGGAGCCAGGGGAGCACGGGGAAGGTGTTATTAGAGGAGGTTGGAGGCTCAGGCCCATCCTTGTGAAGGATTTCCTGGTCCTCCCCGGCCCCTGGATGCTGGAGACAGCGTACATCAGAACCTGATTACTAACAACCTTCCTGGTAGAATCTCAGAATCTCCTTTACCCAAAGTCAGAGGTAAACTAACTTTCCCACCCCATCCTCCAGCCACGCTTCTTGTTGGTTGTGACTTTGCATCCTTCATCACCTTGTGTGATTCCTGGCACAAAGTAAGGGCTTGATAAATATTACCAGAATATTCACATGAATGAGTTGAATACTGGAGATACACGGAAAAATGAATTGTTTTAAGAGGAGACTACACTTCGTCATGCAGAAAGTTTACCTTCTCTCTAAGAAGAGCCCTGTGGCTCCTTAGCCCCACCCACTTGTTTTGTGTTTCTTTTGAGAACTCTTGAATGCCATTTAGCATTGAATAAAATGTCTTCCCCCCCCCCCCCTTGCTAATTATAATCATACAGGCAGTGAACTAAACAGTTGGGGGTGAAAGAAATTCTGATGATGTTAAAAATGCAAATAGTTTTCACACCAGATTAATTCATTTAACTAAGAGTCCTAATCTTTAAGCCTTAAATGTTTGAGTGTGAAACGTTTTATTCACTGGGGAGATAGTCCACAGTGAAGCTGGTCTGAAGCTCATTCCTCTATCAGGAGCGATGTTAGGATGCATATCGTTTAGCTAGTTTTTAACTGGCAAGTTGTGAGTTCTTTAAAACATTTCAGGATGTGATTTACATGATTCAAGATTAGCAGGTCTGGGGAACTCTGGGGCTGTTTGAGGTTATAAGAAGCCAAGTCATACAAGGGTCTGAAAGGATGTTGGTGCTATCTGTGTTTGACTAATATTTGAATTAAATGTTTTATATTTCATCAAAGCAAGATTGAAATTCATTATTACTGCTGATATGCAGTACTAATTACAGGAAATAACCAGCCCTTCCATGTTCAGTGCCAAATGCTGATAGTTGAGCGATCTCTTCTCTAGAGGGGGAAATCATAGATCTTAGATCTGGAAGAGAATTTAGTTCACTGTGTTTCAGCTATTTTAAGCTCAGACTCTCTTTTTTTTAAAAAAAAAATCCCTTGCCTTTATTTTTTTCAACCTTCAATTTCTTTAGTTTGTATTATTAAAACAATAATTTTTTTCCAAAGGTGAGATTATATTATAATGATAAATGTAATTTTTCAAACTACACATCTGCCCCAATCAATCCTGCATCCTGCTTGAGAATCACTGTGTTCTTCAGAGATGAGAAAACTGAGGCTTTGATTAATTAGGTCTTGAGATTAAGCTTGATCATGGACCTTTTTAAGGTAAAGCAGGTACCTGGTAGGGGTTCCTTCCCCATGTGTCTTATATAAATGCTAGAGGAGTCTAGAAATTCAAATTCAGGTTTTTCAGATATTCAGGCATTCCTCCTGTCCTTATGATGTTCTAAAACCCCCGTGTTGGGTAGGTTTCCCCATGTGAGCTGGCATCACAGGTCCAAATTTCCCTCTGTATCTCAGGCCCTGTGCACATGTGTTTTATTTGTATAGCAGCAAACATCTGGACCTGAGTGGTCATTCTGCTACCCTGGGATGGTATCTGGAAGTAACAGTATACATTAGAAGCATATATCACATTCTTTTAGAAAAGTGACTTGGTGTGAACTCTATGATCTCACAAAGTAGAGAGCAACTGGCGTATTTTTAAAACAATATTATTAGGAAGGATAATGGCAAATGTGATCTGCTGGTGGGAAATTGAAATCACAGATTAAATTACATTCCTGGCTAATAAATTCACTAGGAGAACAAACCAGAGCAAATGCCAGCAGAACACAGCCCTAAAGACATTAAATAAAGATTATATGATTGAAAAGGAAGATAAATCAGGGTGGAAGCAAGAATCTTGTTAATGTGCCTGGTTATAATTGTTTCTAGCTGGTGGAAAAGGATTCTTGAATCTTACATATTCAGCTAAACAAAATGAGCTGGTTCCTTTCTGTAAACTTCACTGAAACTTGTTTCCGGGGCCTCTGCATGGGAAGGTAGAAGTGGGATAATAATAGCATTTACTGTTATAATAAACATTAAACTATTATTCAAGGGGTCTTGGACATTGATCTCAACATCCTCACTAAAGAGTAAGATAAAAGTAATTACATACTTATAAATGCTGTACATATTTGTAAGTGCTGATAAACCGTAATATGTGGTAGTTTCAAAATGATATATGAGCATGTATATACACATCAGATAAAACACATAATTATATGGAAGATATAAAATATTTTAAAAACTGAATTATATGTATTAAAATAGAAGGGTTCATTTTATTTTGGTTTTGATCCCATGTTACTATCATATATCTTTAGGTAATCAAATCAAGGTGTCACTGGAAATGCTTACCAAAACCCAGTTGATCTCAACTGCATGCTGACTTTGAATAAAACAGAGCTTGAGAAGTAGAAAATAGAAAATTATTTATAGGATGGATAGGGAGAAAATACATATAGGATTAAATGGAAGAAATACATAGAGAAGTTTGTTTTTTCATTTGCTTCTAAATTATAACTAGACTTGAGGAATCTGGCTAAAGAATGGGAAATGGGAAGGGACCCCCAGGTAAGATTTAGTTTTGCAAAATTTTGAAACCATAGATGAGAAGCTGTGGAGCATTTGGGGAGGTTGGTGAGCGTATGAGCACGATCAGAATACTAGATAAGACGTGACATATGTTTGAACTGATTTATAGAGCAGAGACAATAGATGTGTTTGGTGATAAAAGATTTTCTACAGAGTTAGGGATGAAGCATGCTAATGAAAATTATGGTGTGTGAAGATTATTGCTGAGAGATAGCAAGGTTAAAAATAAAAGAATTGGGACTTCCCTGGTGGCACAGTGGTTAAGAATCTGCCTGCCAGTGCAGGGGACACGGGTTCGAGCCCTGGCCCGGGAAGATCCCACATGCCACGGAGCAACTAAGCCCATGCGCCACAACTACTGAGCCCGTGAGCCACAACTACTGAAGCCTGCACACCTAGAGCCCGTGCTCCACAACAAGAGGAGCCACCACAATGAGAAGCCCGTGCACCACAAGGAAGAGTAGCCCCCGCTTGCCGCAACTAGAAAAAGCCCGTGCGTAGCAAAAAGACCCAACACAGCCAAAAATAAAAATTAAAAAAAAAAAAGAATTGGAAAGCTAGAGAATTTTGGAGTTCATGGACAGATGACAGAGGAAAATCCATCACTTTGTGGCCAGATGTTTAGTATTTAATATCACAAGTTCAGTTGGATGCAATCTCTCTTGCTGTAGATGTGGCGAGTGCTCTTAATTTTGTTTCATTGTTTGGCCTCATTAATGTTGGACCAGTAGAGCTTCTGGCCTCCGATGTTTTAAGGGTTTAGAAGCATTTTATAGTCTATTTGTGTGTGTGTGTGTGTGTGTGTGTGTGTGTGTGTGTGTGTGTGTGTGTTTCCCAGAAAATCTACATCTACATACAGACCTCCCTCTTTCCCATTTTGAATTCTAGGGAGCCTGTTTCCTTGGGCCAAGTAACCAGAAATTGAGGATAGGGAACTCAGAAAGGACCTTAAGGGAACTTTGGTCCTTTGAGTTTTGTATTTTTACCCATAGTGTGTTACAATAGCTTGTCTGTTGATTCACTTGTACTCTGAATATTTAATCTTAGACTTGGCTTTGAAAGACCGCATTTCAATTATTTGAATTGTCTGCGGAGCTAAAACAGTACCCTACTGTTAAACATGTTAGTTAATGATGGAACATATTTCTGCACACAAACACACTTTAATCAAGCAAAACCTCAGAGCATGAAAGACCTTGGTTTACGTATTGCCTGGTTATTCTGGCCTTTTTTCATTTCTTTTACTTGGGAGATGTGATAAGCAAGAGATTTGAGCTACAGAATCCAAACCATAATCTCCTTTTTCTCAGCTAGAGACCACAGATCATAGCCAAGCAACTGTTTTAAGTGGTACAATTTAGAGATACTGTGGAAGCGTAAAAGGTGGTGCTTTTATAGTAGCTCAGAGGAATTGAAAGGAAAACATTCTTCCACTGAGGCCAGGATCATAAGCACATTCCAAGGGAACATACCTGTCTTCATCATGATGAGGCTGAAGTAGAAAGCATCACGTGGACAGTGCTGGTGTAAAAGATGTAAATCCCCTCTGAAACTTCAATACCTGAAAACATACCTATGTGTATATGGCTTTTCTACCTTATATTCAACTCTTTCGGAGCAGCTTAGTTTTAATATTTTACAAGAGGGATCATGAGAGAGCAGAGGCTCTTGCTTACGAAAAGAGACAGTTTCTGTCTAGAAACTCTGCACATTTAATTTTCTGGAAAAAAAAAATCCCTACTACTAATTATTGTCCAAACCCTTCTTATTTTATTAGGCACAACTCCATTAAATTATGTTCTTCACTCATCATCTCTTTAATGAAAAAATTACATTTAAATACTCATGTCAAGTAGAAATTGAAGCAAAATAGATTGGATTACTCTAGTAATCCCGGAAGAGAAATTTAAATTCTATAGTTAATTTGTAGGCAGTTACAAGTTATATTTCCACTGCGAATCAGAACAATGAGCTGTGACAAGTTATGGGGAAGTAGGGTGGGGAAGGTTGGAAAATATATTGTTTTCCTGTGTGATGATGGTCTTGGAAAAAAAGATAACTAGATCCCTTCAAGTTTGACAATAATAAAGATCAAAAGACATGAGGTCCATGAGGTAGCCAATAGAGAAGGAAGAAAGCTTTTGTTAAAAAAATGGGGGGGAATGAAATAAAAATATCCAGTGGGGGGCTTCCCTGGTGGCGCAGTGGTTAAGAATCCGCCTGCCAGTGCAGGGGACGTGGGTTCGAGCCCTGGTCCGAGAAGATCCCACATGCCGCGGAGCAACTAAGCCCATGCGCCACAACTACTGAGCCTGTGCTCTAGAGCCCACGAGCCACAACTACTGAGCCCATGTGCCACAACTACTGAAGCCTGCACGCTTAGAGCCCGTGCACCGCAACGAAGAGTAGACCCTGCTCACCACAACTAAAGAAAACCCGTGTACAGCAACGAAGACCCAAAACAGCCAAAAATAAATTAATTAATTTAAAAAAAAAACCTGTACTTAGTAAAAAAAAAAAAAAAAAAAAAAAATTCAGTGGTCAGTGGTGCTTAAAGAGTGTGGTTGTCCACATTACCATAGGACCATAGATCAGTGCAATTGTCCGTGGACAAGAAACCAGAAGTATTGATACTTGGTGGAAACTGTCCTATTCCTCCTTGGGGACCCACTGGTAGAGCTCGGGTCACCTCCCTGAATCACGTCACCAGTCTTGTTGAGATAGCACATCAGTTAAATGAAATTGTCATCCCCACAAGGCATCCAGCATAAGACACCACAAAGTATGGCTGTCAGCACTGAGAGAGTGAGATGGGATTTGTGAGCAGTGATTTAGGAGAGGAAGATTGGAACACTTGTGTATAAAGGATGTTCTAATTCTCTCCACTAGACTAGTAAGATTGAGGCAAACTTTTTAAGACAGAATAAGGAACCTGGAGTAGGAACCAGATTCCACTACTGCCCAATGAAATATGTTTTAATGTTCTGAATGTCCTTCTCATTTTTCTTCTTCTGTATAAAATCCATTCCCTCTGAAGGTGAACAAACATTATATGTACTCTCCCCATAGAGAATACATAAATGTCCGCTGTGAATGCATAAAGAACTAGTATAGCAAACTCTAAAATTAACTGTATACTTTATAGTGTCATATTTATACCTCTCCAAGAATTACTATCAACTTCTTTCTTTGATATTATTAAAGGAATAATTTGCTAGAAATTTCTTGATGCATCTGTCCATTTAAATAGTCATGCTACTTTAGGTCAGCATATTATTTTTAGATTTTTGAAGTGAAGTCTTTTTAAATGTACAAAACCTAACATTTCTGCTGTTTCTGAAAGATTAAAGAAAAATTCCATTAAGAAATAGTAGGAGAATTCAACTGTGTCTTCTCATGTGTTACTAGCATTTTGCATTTCAAATAGAAAATATGCCAAGGTACATTGTGTATTAATCAATCAAAATGCAAAAGTAACAGCAAAATTCACCCTAACAACCAAGAATATTCCTCAGGGGAGCTTTCATTGAATTGCCTGAGTTTTGACATAGAGTAACCCAACTGTCCAGCTATTGATTTGAGCATAATTATCTGCTGCTTAGTAATTATTTACATATGCATTGGAGTTGTGTCACTGTGCTTTTAAGTGGGATTAAGAAAAATAGTGACAGTGTATTATTGTTTGAGGGTAACACTATAGTTTCCAAAGATAAGAAAACATTGTTAGGTCTTTCAGTGGGCTGAATTTTCCACCAGATATAGTACCACCCAAAGAAACCAGGAAAAGGGCTTCTGGACATCTGTTTCTGGATTTTATTTTTTACAGTTCTCGGTTGTGTATCATATTCCTTTATACACCTGAGCTTGAAGCCATTTCTTAGGCTTGAATGCATTAAAATTCAATGTGTGTGTGGGTGTGTGTGTGTGTGTGTGCACCCACACTTTCTGGACAAATTTTGCATTATAAGAAATTTTATTATTTGGTAATGGTTGTGCCTTGGAACAAAGATGCTTACCTTTTGACAAATCTTTATGAAAGAAAGGGGAAAAAGAGTATTCAAATTGATTGTCCCTAAACATACAGGCTAAAATCAGGGTTTCCCATGTAAGTAACTCATTGGGATGATGCTAAAAGATGCCTTCCTCTGATTCTTCATAGTCCTGTCGATAACTCCAGGGGTGGGACTGATATTTAGAGATCTACACTGTTCATCCTTGATGTTAAGATACGTGATCAAAAGGGAATTCCCTGGCGGTCCAGTGGTTAAGGCTCCGTGCTTCCACTGCAGGGGGCGTGGATTCCATCCCTGGTTGGGGAATTGAGATCCCGCATGCCGCCCAGCACAGCCAAAAAAAAAAAAAAAAAGGTATGTGACCAATTTTTAATTTTGTGCAAATTAATTTCCCACATGATATGGACTAACATTTCCTTATTCATAAACTTCATTTAAAGCCAACTTCAGCCAGAAAGCTGTGGCTAATGTTGTGTCACTTGAGGAACAGAAGTTTACTCTAAAGACGTATTTCATATATGTACGATGCTCAGAATGATCATTTACTAGTGCTTATACAGTGGTAAGGATATTGCAGATTTTTCCTGACTTGCTCCTAAGTGACTGAAAAACTTAGCAAGATGTGTCTTCAGCTAATTTTGATGTTTTAATATAGAATCAAACTTTCATAACAGTTGATGTTAGACTTCAATTTTATGACTTGAATAACTGAAATTTTCTGACTATGCCATTTTGTTTAGAACCGTGTTTACAAAATTTGTAATAGTGACACATTGCTGAGGCAGTGAGCAAAATGTGTAAGATATGGAAATGAGCTTAAAAAAATAGAGAGAACACTGAACTGTTTTCGGAGGCTCCCGAAACCCTTCCCACAGTTGTTCTTGAATAACAGGAAGAGAGATGAAGATTTCCTTCAGGCCAGCCTAATCTAAATATGAAACTCCCTCCACTTCCTTCTGACCCCACTTTATCTCTTTGCTCTTGTTTAGTGGAAATCCTTTCATTATCTAGTTAATGTAGACATTTATTCAGCTTTTACCATTTATCTTTTGAACTTGTTTGCGTTGGTGTTGTCCATCATTAATTGAAAGATCCTAGATTGCAGGGTCAAGTTCTCTTACATTCTGTTTCTAAGATGCTTATTACCATCCAATGCTAAGTAGATAATAAATTAAAGCTTTCAAGGTGTCTTTGCTTACATTTCCCATTATCCCTGGTGGAAAAATATTTTTCTACATTGCCTCATCAGCTGATGCCCTTTCATACCTATGGTGAGGCTAGGGATGGAGGGGGATGGGATACAGTATGGGGTAGGGTTGGGGCTGGAGAGGAGTTTAGGGTGGCAAATAGGAGCTTGCTCTCTGGAATCAGACAGACCCACAGGAATATTCACTTCACAACTTTCTTTCTGGCCTTGGACCTTCCAAGCCCAAATTTCTTCATCTGTAAAATGGGAATATAATACCTATGTTCTGGGCTGATTTGTGCCCCCCGTACCCCAGAACGTGATGGTATTTGGAGACAGGGTGTTTATAGAGGTACTTAAGTTAAAACAAGGCACTAGGATGGACCCTAATTTAGTATGAATGGTGACCTTATAAGAAGAGGAAACTTAGACACAGGCATGGACAGAGGGAAGATGTTGTGAAGGCACAGGGAGAAGACACCCATCTACCAGCCAAGGAGAGAGACCTGGAACAGCTCCTTCCCTCCCAGTCCTCAGAAGGAGCCAACCTTTACCCCAGACGTCTAGCCTCCAGAACTGTGAGGCAATTAATGCTGGGCCACACCAATGCAAACAAGTTCAAAAGATAAATAAGACAGTTTCTGTGGTTTAAGCCATCCAGTCTGTACTACTTTGTTACGGCACCCCTAGCAAACTAATGCAAGCTCCTTCATGGTATTGTAATTAGGTAAGATCCTATTTAAAGTGCTTACCATAGTGAATGTTGTGTAATAGACGCTCAACAAATGGTAGTTTAATAAAATGGTCAGAGGTGAGAAAAGAGAACAAAAGTGGAAACATTTTTAGAAATATATTTGCATTCTCAAGGCCTTTATGGGCATGGAGGTGGATTTGGAAGAAAATACAACGGAGTTTCTTTTTGTTTCAGTTAGGTCCCATGCAAACATATGAGCATTTATGGATTGACAGTATTCAGTTGTGTTTTCTTTTGCAGTTGTCCCTTTGGGATGATAAATGAGCCTCACAGGAGGATTTATGATCTTGAACCATAGAATTCAGATGGTGCCTGCATGTTGAATGCTTGGTAAAAATATGGAAGTAGTGGTGTCCCAAAATATCTGGTTTCATTGGATTGGTTTCACACTACATTGCTCTCTGGCAAAGAAGTATTGTGAGCCCAAATAATTTAAAAAATGGCTGGTGTTAAAAGATGCCTCCTGCTGTTCACTCATGCTCCTCTCTGAATAACCAGCAGTTACTGTATTTATGTGGATCTACAGCACACTGTTAAGCATCAGTTAAACATTTTAAACATCAGTTCCACGTGCCAAATGTCAGTTCTGCAAGCCTTTCCGTTGTTAAGTTTTTTAAAAGTTCTTTTATTTGCAAGCTGTTTTTCAAGATGAATATGTGTACGATTCTTTTTTCTTATTTTGTACTTCCAAAGAGTAATTCCTTCTAATTTGAAGTTTAATAAAATTGTAAGTTAGAGTAATTGCTTCTAAAATGCCCGAGTTTCTCATAAGAATGTCAGGGTTGGCACATTTCTTAAGATATTAGAATTCTTCAACTACTTTCCCCTTCAACTGCGTTGATGTGGCCTGTTTTATTCAACACTAATGGGTCTTCCCAAGTCATAGCAGCAGTAGTTAGGGAAGGTCATTTCAGTGGCAAGGTTATATTTCATGAAACAGTCTCCCCCTTCACACACGCACGTACAATCTTAACTGTAATCAAATAGATTCTCTAGAAGGCTAGTCAAGTTTCTTGTTTTGTTCTGTTTGGTTTGGTTTGAAGGTAATTCTGTGACGAAGGCTCTCCTCGCATAGAAATAAGACATTGGTCACCACTGAGGAAGGGGACGGACTCTACAGCAATCATCAGCTGGACCCCAACTCTATTTTTTTGATTAATTTTTATTGGACTATAGTTGATTTACAATGTTGTGTTAGTTTCTGCTGTACAGCAAAGTGAATCAATTATACATACACATATATCCACCTTTTTACGATTCCTTTCCAATATAGGTCATTACAGAGTTTTGAGTAGAGTTCCCTGCACTATACAGTAGGTTCTTGTGAGTTACCTATTTTATATATAGTAGTGTGTATATGTCAATCCCAATCTCCTGATTTATCCCTCCCCACCCTGCCTTTCCCCCTTGGTAACCATAAGTTTGTTTTCTACATCTGTGACTCTATTTCTGTTTTGTTAATAAGTTCATTTGCACCATTTTTTTAGATTCCACATCTAAACGATATCATATGATATTTGTCTTTCTCTGTCTGACTTACCTCACTCAGTATGACAATCTCTAGGTCCATCCATGTCACTGCAAATGGCATTATTTTGTTCTTTTTTATGGCTGAGTAATAGTCCATTGTATATATGTACCACATCTTCTTTATCCATTCCTCTGCTGATGGACATTTAGGTTGCTTCCATGTCCTGGCTATTGTAAATAGTGCTGCAATGAACATTGGGGTGCATGTACCTTTTCAAATTATGGTTTTCTCTGGATATATGCCCAGGAGTGGGATTGTGGGATCATATGGTAGCTCTATTTTTAGTTTTTTAAGGAACCTCCATACTGTTCTCCATAGTTGGACCCTAATTCTAGCTTACGTACCATGACTCACAAAGGAAATATATAAGTGATAATAGCAAGTAGTCGTGCTTACAAACTGTTGACACCCAGCAAAGTGGGAAAAGTGGTAAGCCTATTTGACTAGCTAGAAACTTCACAGAAGTTTCCAGGCTGTTCTCAGTTTCAAGAAGGGTTAATAGAAATTCTACCTACTCTGGTTCTAGCTGCCGTCCTTTTTCCCTGGAGTACTTCACAGGCTTTGTATCTGGCCTCACTATCTTGACTAATTCCTACAGCTCCTCCTCCTCCTTTGTCTTTTTAAAGCTCAAATTGTATCCTGCCTCTTCTCCACTTAAAACCCTCCAGTTGCACCTAATTGCTCTCTGGATAAAGTTTAAATTTCTCAACAAGGTCTACGAAGTACTTTAAGCTCTGGCTTCTGCCTGCTTCCAAGTTCCGACAACCACCTTTCTGTGCCCTGCCTCTGGCCAGACGGAACTACCTGCAGGTCCGGGCCTTCTCTTGCCTCTGGGCCTTTACGTGTGATGTTCCTGCTGTGTACAAGCTCTCTGTCATTCATATCTCACTGCTCCCCATCTGCTCGACCTAAGCTTTGCTGCTCTGGGACTGAATTACGTGTTCCTTCCGTGTGCGTCCCACGCACCCCTAGAGGGGTGGGATAGGGAGGGTGGGAGGGAGATGCAAGAGGGAAGGGATATGAGGATATATGTGTACATATAGCTGATTCACTTTGTTATACAGCAGCAACTAACACACCATTGTAAAGCAATTATACTCCAATAAAGATGTTAAAAAAAAAAGTACCTATTACTGTCTTTCCCACTAGGTACTAAGTATTTGAGGGCAGGAGCAGTGTCTTTTGCCTGTTATAGTGTCTAAAATGCATAAGAGGAAGTATGAAGAGAAATAGCTGTAGAAGGGAGGGAGGGAGGGAGACAGCAATGGAAAGTACTGGAAGTGGGAAATGGGGGTACATGGAGAAGGGGGATGGCATTAGTAGTGAACTTATTATTTATTGTACCAGTTTTTTTCATTAAATCTTCCCAACAACTCTTTGAAGCAGGAATTGGTTTTGTTTTGTTTTTTTCAAAATTCCAACAGTTTATTTGGTGGAAAATTGACAAGCTAATTCTAAAGTTCATATGGAAATTCAAAGGATCTAAAATATACAAGAAAACCTTAAAGAAAAACAAAGTTGGAGGACTTAAACTACCAGATTTCAAAACTTAATCAAGACAGCATAGTTTTAGTGCATAGACAATTAGATCAGTGGAATAGAATCCAGACACAGACCCTCACCTATAATAGTTCACTTGACTTAGGACAAAGGCTCCACTGCAATTCAGTGGACAAAAGATGTTCTTTTCAATAAATTGTGCTGGAGCACTTGGATTTGGTTATAGAAAAAAAAAATGAACCACAATTCCTACATCACACACCATACATAAAAACTAATTCAAGATGGGTCATAGACCTAAATTTTAGAATTAAAAAAAAAAAAAAAGCTTCTTTACAAAAAAAATGGAAAATATCTTCAGTACTTTGGGATAAGCAAAGATTTCTCAAACTGGACACAAAAAAACACTAATCATAAAAGAAAAGGTTTATAAATTAGTGTTTATTAAAATTAAGAACTTCTATTTATCAAAAAATAACATAAGTATGAAAATGCTCCACAGACTGGGAGAAGATTTTGAAACACATAATATCTGACAGAGGACTTATATGCAAAATATATAAATAACTCCTAAAAATAAATAAGAAAAAGGGAGACAATGCAATTAAAAATGGGCAAAGAACCTGCATAGGTACTCCACAGAAAAAGATCTCAAAATGGCCACTAAGTGTGTTCAACATCATTAGTCATTGGAAAAATACAAATTAAAACCACAAAGAGATACCCCAATATGCCAAAATGGCTAAAATTAAAAAGACTGACTATACAAGTGTTGATGAATTGGGGGAGCTCATCTTATACATTGCTGGTGGGAGTATAGTTTGATATCACCACTCTGGAAAAAATGTTTCACAGGATGTGCTGTTATCTGTAATTACCGATAAGGAAGGTGGGCCTCAGAAGATTCAGCCCGCTGTCAGAGGTCTCGCAGCTAGTAAGTTGTGGGCCTGGAATTTGAATGCAGATCTGCCTGATCTCCAGACCTGGGCTCCTCCTCTGACCCTGGGCTCCCTTCTACATTTCCCAGCCACGTCATGGAGCAAATAGAAGAGATGTCACTTGATCACCGTGCAGATTTGCCACAGTCTTGATAAGTCAGGCAGGTCTAATTCTCAGCAGCTGCTCATTACCCAACACTTCCTCTGCTTTAGGCCGAAATAGAAATAAGCTCAAAGCAAACTCACTGGCCTGTTTTTGTTAATCACTAGAAATTAGTGACTGTAGCAGAGCTGATTCATTTAATTGAAGGTGTAGGAAATATTGCAGAAAGTAAAGAAAAGGCTAGGAATGCCAAATTAAATTTCTTGGGAAACTAGCAGTTTGCATTCTTCAAAGGGGTCATTGCCAAACGCATAATCAGATTGTGATGAATTCCAGCCAAATTATTAAGTCTGTGGTATCCAGAAACCAGGAAATATGTTTGTACTTTGAGTCCCTTGCATCATGGAGTGTCATGTGCATAAGTACACTTAATTAGCTGCTCTGATGACATCAGTTACAGTGTCATATGTCATGAATGGCTAATTGCTTGCGAATCAAAAGGCCTATTTAAACAAACACCAGGGGCTCACTCTGAGGCCTGTACCAACCATATTTTAAGCTGACATGACATATCTCTGGTTCCTTGGGGCAAAGAAATAAGCATTTTCACACAGAAATGCAAAAGACATTAGTGGGGCAACAAGGACATTTTTTAGAAAAGTTCACTTACTTAAACACAGAGTGCAAACTGTAAGAATTTTTTAATACTGGTTATTAAAGTGCACAATCACATTTCATTGGCCATTTTTATCTAACTAAAGCACAATACTTATTCCACATCTTATATCTTCTAAGTGTACTTTGATTCTGAATGGAAGATTTCCGCCAAGCAACTTAATTATATTTTGAAAGCAATTCTGGGGTGTTAACTTTACAAAGTCAACCTCCCACTTCTGCTCTAACACCCACACAGGCTAGCATCAAATAGATGAAGGAAAACAACTGATTAATTTTATCCTGGCGTATTACTTGTGTCCTAGGTGTTTTTTTTTTAAGCATACAACCACAGAGACTTTTATTAATTACCCTTTCCTTTGCTAGATTAAAAAAAAAAAATCAGAATAGTTTTATCTTTCAGAATATCATGTGATAGTAATCATTAGTTCACAGTTCCTTTTTTACCTTTTGGTCGTTTATCATTTAGTCATTAATTCCAGTTGCCGTTCAGGTAGTTGTATTCTTTTTTTTTGGCTGTGTTGGGTCGTCGTTTCTGTGCGAGGGCTTTCTCCAGTTGCGGCAAGCGGGGGCCACTCTTCATCGCGGTGCGCGGGCCTCTCACTATCGCGGCCTCTCTTGTTGCGGAGCACAGGCTCCAGACGCGCAGGCTCAGTAGCTGTGGCTCACGGGCCCAGTTGCTCCGCGGCATGTGGGATCTTCCCAGACCAGGGCTGGAACCCGTGTCCCCTGCATTGGCAGGAAGATTCTCAACCACTGCGCCACCAGGGAAGCCCCTGTATTCTTTTTTCTTACACATATCGTTGACACACTTAAATTCTTTCCCATTGTCTTGTGGCAGAGACTACTAGCTAACTACTAAAAGATTTTCTTCTCCTACTATGCACATTCCAGGCTTCCTTGCAGTTTCAGGAAACAACACCATTCTCTCCAGTGGAATGTTAAGCAGAAGTGACCTGTGCCATTCCAAATCTAGCCTCTACAGAATGACCAGGAGTGGTCCTCCATACGCTGTCTCTCTCCCAGTGCCCAGGCGACATTGGAAGCTATGTGTGTGGGATTTCAAAACTACCATCACTATGGGTCCAAAGGAGAGAAAAGATGTTGTGCTCATTTAATCTCCTATAACCCAGTGTCCTAGGCTTTTCAACACGGGACATTAAAGGGATTCACATCCAACTTTTCTCATTTTACACATGAGAAACTAAGCCCAGAGACTGAAAGTAATTCACCTGAGATCTTCCAGCTCAGTGTTATTTCTACTCTACCCTACCCAGAGGGATGGGGTTGGAGCAGTTTGTTGGTTCCTATAGATAATCATGACTCATTTTTACAAACTGTTTTTCAGACCATCCGGGATGCTAGGCATCTTTCTCAAAGTTAAGCTGTAAATTGATAGCAAAAATGAAACCAATGTTCAGACGTCCTGAATCATGAACCAGAGCTTATAACACCCAGGATGTTGCCTTTTTAAGAAAAAAAAAATCTGTCCATGAACAAGGAACCAGACATCAGTTTCCTATGGGGGAAACATTCTCATGGAGGTATTATAAGGCCCAGTTGGTCCACTTCATTTCTTGTACTTTAAAAGATTTCTGTGGTGCCACCATTGTCCTCTTCAGGTGCAGGAAGTTCATTCAGTGGTATTGCAGCATCCTCACAAGACAGCTTGTCTTCTTGCCAAGCATCATCAGTCAAATCCAAGAGCCTTCCATCTCTCTGTACCTCACTGTCCGTTCTCCTGCAGCTGTGATCTTGCCAGATCAGTACCCGGCCCAGCACCGCGCCCACCTCCTCCAGGATGTTGTCTTTTTATGGAAAACATATTTGTGTTTTATAGTCTTTTAATTTTTTTCACAATACTTGTTCATTGACTGCATTTTGCAGACTCTATGTTTGCTGTCCTTGGTGTTTTGGAGAAGTCGCAAGCTTTCTTGATGTGAGAAAACTGATGTTTAAAACATTTTTTCATACGTTCAAAGACAAATAATCAGTGAAGGCTCATGCACAAGCCGACAGAAACAGGAAGAAGTTAACCAGTGGACGAGATCACAGACTGCCTGTGATCCAAGGGTTTTTGGGTGTTAGGTGACCTGCTGAAGTTTCCATAAACTATTGGGTAGTGGTTGGTGGTGGGCTACTTCTATATCCTTCCTAGCAAAAGAAGTATTTACGACAAAGGAATGCTCTCTTTCTCCCTCTCCTCTCCTTTCCTCACCTTCCTCACTCCTTCCCTTTTCTGAATTATTAAGAAATATTTATTGAGATGTGGTCTTGAGAATCCCTTTCTCCTAAATCAGGGACTTTTCTTTGAGGTCTAAAAACGATATTCCATAACTGCAGAATGGGTGACTCAGTTAGTTTTGTTTTTCAAAACAAAATCCTGTATTTTTACTTCTGTGCGTTGATAGAAAGTACTGACTCCATTAATCAGTAAACAACACTAAGATGAGATGAATAAAATTTGTGTTACATGGTTATGAGAACGATGGGTCACCGTGACCCACTGAGATGGTGTCGAGGCTCAATGCAGGCAGTCCATAGCCCCCCTGCCACCTGATTCCAAGCCAAGTGAAAGATGCAGCAGTCAGACAGTGGTAGGTTCAGATGTCAGCTTTCTTACTGCTGAAAGGTACACTGGAGAACGTGACTGAGCTTTCTGGCAACATTGGGCTCCCAAATAGACTTTCTGACTTAATCATGGGTCATATCTACTAAGCCTGTGGCATGGAAGGAATTGGAAAAAAACCATGCACACTGCACAGGGGCATCCTAAAGAAAGTGCCAGGAGGGACTGGGGGAGTGTATTCAGCTTCTTCTCCTGAGTTGCCCATCAGATAAGTTCTTTCTTCTTCATTGGAGGAGCAAGTAAGGAGCAGAGAGAGGACAGGAACGGTGACTAACTGAGATCCTCCATGGAGGAATGGGGGGGAACCATCACTTTTCTGCTTCTAAACATATTTTGGTGGGTAAACAATTAGAAAAAGATAATTCAATTTTCTTCTTATTAAAAGGAAAGTGAAAGATGTTTTGGTCATGCTCATCTGTTCTGAAGATATATGTATAGTTGTTATTCACTTTTAATTAAGACAAAAATTACGTACTTTGAGTCAATGGTTCTTGAATTAAATGTGCATTGGTATCACCTGGGAAGCCTCTTATAGTTCAGCTTCTTGATCTCTATTCTCAGAGATTCAGTAGGAAGGCATAAAAACCAGGAATTCTCAGGTGGTCTCAGGACCATACTTTGAGTAATACCACCTAGATAAGTCTTCCTTCATATCCATCTATTTCTGATTTCTTTTTGTATTGCGGGTCATTGTTTAGCCACTTCAAGTTTACTTATTAAAGCTGATGATTGTTTACCAAGTCACCATTATTAATATATTTCTTTCTTTCTTATATGTTCATGGAGAAAACCTGGACATACAGACATGAAACAGTGGTTATCTTCTTGGTATGAGATAGAGCGAAGGGGAAGGCTTTTACATTATTTTTTCTACACTGGTATATTTTGGCAGTTTTTAATGATAAGCTTTTATTTCTCTTATATTCAGCAAAAACACTAAAGATTCTCCCATTTCAAAATGAGGGAGTGAAGGGAGGAAAGAAGGAAAGGAAGAAGGAAGAAAAAGCAAGTCAACTGCTGAGGTTTTCAAGAAAAAGGAAAAATTATCCCTTCCTATTAAACTTTATTTGAATCTGTTACTCAGATGCGTCTTCCAAACCAATGGACTTTTGACAAGTTCTTACCAGTTCCACTTCCCTCGTTCCAGTCTGTTCTCCATACATCTCTCCATTGTAGTTTAAAATGTAAACCAGAGAGTTCCCTGGTGGCCTAGTGGTTAGGATTCCGGGCTTTCACTGCCGTAGCCTGGGTTCAATCCCTGGTTGGGGAACTGAGATCCTGCAAGCCACGCGGCACGTCCAAAAAAAAAAAAAGTTAAAAAAAATGTAAACCATATTACATCGCTCCTTTACCTAAAACCTTCATGATTTCCAAGGCACTTAGACCAAAATCCAAATTTCTCCCTTTGACCTATAATGTTCTTTTATGATGCAGCCCGGCTAAATGTCTTTATCTCACTCATCTCTGTAGTCTCATAGCCTAGTACAGTACCTGTCACAAAATAAATGCTTGACAAATATTGGTGAATTATAGAATGAATGAATGATGAAAGGATATCCCTTCCAGAGAACCTGAAGTGTATGTTTGATTGGGTTTCCTTCCAAAACCTACAGCTGGTCTTTCCCATTGGTACTGATGACGCTCCAAGGAGCATATTCATTTCCCAGGTTTTATGCCTATCTAGTTGAACAATTCCGATCTCTTATGGGTCCCTGAAGTCCAGCCAAGTTCTTCTCTGACATTGAGGTCAAGTGGCTGAGCTTATTTGAGACGGAGCAGTGATGAATGGATTCTGGCCGGGACTCAGATGGTCTGCCTTTCTGACTGGCTCGATGGCTTCCCAGTGTTTGCTCAAGAATTGCTGACGGAATGTCCGTTCTCCTTTGCAAACCTCCAGTCCGTCCTGGTTTACAAGTCAAAAAACTCATTTTTTCCACAATGAATAAGAAAAGGGCAAAAGTCTTTTGAGAAGCCACCAACAAGATATTGGCATTGTTTCCTTTTCATTAACTATTCGAAAATAGCAGATCATAACTGTCATCTATTCCAATAATATCTGGAATAAAAGAAAAAAATGTCCCAGCTTCAAGATTCCATTTGTAGTGCAGTTCACAAGAGAAATTCCCCCTTTTTGAAAGTATTGGCTTTGATCCTATAACAAAATTACTCTCAAGAAGTAGATTACTTGTTGTAGTAGTAAGTAAGTAGTATGAGATGAATTAATTTTTACAGTGACGGAAATCAACACGTACAAGGCACCAGGGTATCATTTAGTATGTTGGAAGAGGTAATTTTCTGAAAAGTGGTTTATTTATTGTCTACTAAGCTGAGCATTGAAGGGAAGACACCATGACTGGTGCCCACCCCCTCTCCCCACCCCACGCCGAGTGTGAATGGGGAAACTCTAAATCAGGCCTTGCACACAAAGCCTGGGGATGTCTCTGAAGGCTGCTTTACAGTAAAAGCAATTCTTTCCACGGCTATCTAACCTGCTGAACTAAGCGCAAGAAAGTTAGGGGAATGAACAGGAAGGCTGCTAATGTGTGTCCTTCACAAATATCTCTGAATGGTTGTCTGTCTTCACCACCTCGTGAATCTTTATTTCAAGGGCAAGCAGTTCCCACAACGTACAAATAGTAGAGCTCTGTTAGATGGAGCAAAGGCAAAGTAGGCCCAGAGATGTGGGGAAACTTTAAGGAATCGACGGTTGAACCAGGTTTAGTAGCACATTGTTGCTAGAAGTTGTGGCTTTAATGCAGAATTTATAGAAGTGGCCCTTTCTCTTGTTTTAATTACAAGGACAGATCGTTGGTTTAGCTGTATTGTAGAAAACATTCTAGAGGTCTGTTCATCTATAGGGGAAAGCTGGTGGTGAGTGTGGCATCTCCCTGCTTCTGACTTCTGTGCCTTCCTTTGTCTTTTGCACTTCCCAACACTCACATAGCTCAGAGGGCAAGTAGCCCTTACACAGTAGGGCAACTTCTGGGAGAAGAGCAGAAACAGTCATTGTAAAAGGGGGAGAGAGGAGTTTTAGAGCCAGCAGAGTCTCTCCTCGCACTGTAAATTCTCTTGTGGAAACAGCAAGCTGGAGTCCAGTGACCTGTATCTGATCAGCAGATGCTCAGGGGGATCGTGCAGTGGGGAGAGTCAGCGTCAGGTACTAGTTGTAGGGAGGGGTCAGTGCTGTCAAGAGGATGCTCTAAGAGCCGTTCTAGGGGGTCAGAAAGCTGACTTCCTGGGGAAAAGCCATATCACAACCCAGAGCGGGAAGACGGGTATCAGAATATCTGAGCTCCAAGGCAGCGCAAGCAAATCTCAAGAACACGTTTTTCTTGCTGTTTGGGTTGTTTTTTTTGGGCTGTGGCTTTTTCCCTGGAGTGCCCATCTTAAAGGTGGTGGTACTGAGCCTAGAACATTGAGAAAATGATATCTGGATACATTCTGTTGAAGACCTGTGGTTCTTGGACTCAGGAGAAACCAGGCTCAGCAGAAATTCTAGCCTCATCAACTCCTCTGTTGGGCACTTCATGGTAGCTGTGTTTTTGTTTAATGCATTTCTTAATGCTTGTGACCTCTTGAAGAATGACATCATGACTATCATTGAACTGCTTCCTATTAGCTACTACCATCCCCCCAGATTCCTATACTTCACAAATTAACTCACCTTAGCAAGTGTCAGAGCTTCTTCCAGTATCCACTCTGGTACTTCTCATAGGAGAGCATGAACGGGAGAGCCGGGTGGATCTGGGAAAGTATCTTGGGGCAAGGGTTAAGGCAATATTTTAATTTTTTAATTTTAGCTTAAACATATTCTAATTCTGATTTGCATTCCAATTCATGACCTAACAATATTTATTTTCAAAAAATAAGATTTTCTCCAAAAATATTTGAGGGAAATTAATGATCCAGGAAGATGTTCCAGAGCTATCCTAGTGCCTGAATTCTCAGCGCACTTTGCATGCCCCCTGGGGATACACCTGCCTGTCCGAGAAGGAAAGCTATGCAGATAGTCCTTGTTGCCCTGGCTGGGTTGCATTTCCAACTTGTCCTGCCCAGATGTAGATAAAGAAATGCAGGATTACAATGAATGTGTAAATAAACGAGTGGTGAGTGGTCAATATAAAATCTGGAGTGCCTAGTCCCTCCCCATCTACTGATAGATGAAAGAGGGGAAGAAGGAGATCAGTGACTCCAAGGGAGATTTAGATCTTCCACAGCAGCCCCCAACCGTGGAGCCCCTGCCATCCATCCGAGCCTGTGTCATGGCTATACCTGCACTGAGGAAGTCAATTTCCTCACAGAGAAGATGGGGAGGGAAGTGAAGATGAATGACATAGCATTTGTACAGCTTCCCAAACTGCTCAGTGGCAGCCTATAAATAAACTGTGCTAACTATATATGAGAGTTTAAACTTCATAATGAAATCAATTTAAGCCAATTGTATCGGAAGGTCCATGCAATTGCACCATTTCCACAGTAGACTTTATATTCAAAAGCTCTTAGAGTTTAGCTTTGTTTGGGTGATTTCCAAAGGGTTATAATTTTTATATCCCACGAAGACATACATGTGAGTGTTTATGACATTGTTCAAATACAGAAGCTAATTACCATTAATGAGAAGTGTTACAAGCCATACATTTCTCTTAATTCAACTGTTCAATGAGAAAGAAAGGGGAAAAATGTTTGGTATTGTTTCCTATGAATAGAGAAATGCAGGAAATTTATTCAAATTTATGCCAATATGCCTTTTTTTAAGCTATTCTGTCTTTGGGATGCTCAGTAGGCTTCAATGATTATAAATGTTTTTATTTTCATTTAAGAGTGTTTTAAAAATTAAAGATCAGCTATCACCAGTCGCAAGAAAACCTAACCTTGTCAATAGCAGCTTATGAATGAGCTCAAGGGTATTCAAGAATCTTTCTTCCAGAGGCCACTGTGTTAAGGAGTCACTTCACCCCCAGCGTATAGTCGATTTGTTTTTCTATTTTCAGAGGACAATTAGCATTGTATACTGATGCACCTTCACAGACACCATGAGAAAAGCACCAAACAATGAGAGAACTATTTTCCCCTAAGGCTCTATTGGCCTAACTGATTTCATGTCCTCTTCATCCATCCACGCCTTTGCACAGCAATTTCCTCTACTGAAATGCTTTTTCCATTCGTCCTCATGGCAAATTCTCACTTAACGTCTCTTATTTGATTTCCCTGGCACCTCCTCTAGGCAAAAATTACTCATTTCCCTGTATATGTAGTACTTCTAATACACTTTGAAATATTTCTAATACAGTTTTATGTTATAATCCATTTTAGGTATTGGCTAACAGGCCTCTCCCCAAAGCAGGAACTTAATAAAGACAGACTTGTTTAGTCATCTTTTTTCTTGCTTTTTTATGTGCCTTGTTATTTTTGATCGAATGTCAGACATTGTGAGTTGAAGAACAGAAGAGACTGAAGTAAATGGTGTTAAGATCCAGAAATGAACACACTTCTTATTTTCTCAGGTCGTTATTGTGTGTGGTTGAGCCAGTCCAGTCTGAGGTTGGGTTGGGTTTGGGCTTTGCTGTTGCTATAGTTAACCCTGAGTGCACCATGGACTTCAGATTCCTCCAATGGTGGGCTGCTCTAATCTTGTGCTTAGAGTAGATCTTGCAGTGCTTAAGGATTTTTCTTAATGTCCCTGCTCCATCCTCAGATTGCAGCAGCTCATGCACACCTGGGCCATTCTTGTCCTTCCCCCAGGAATAGACTGTGATTGCTTGTTACTAAGTGCTAGTCATGTGGTGGGGCCAGTAGAGTTGGGGGTGGGGGATGGGAGTTGGATGCGTGGTGGGAGGGTTCCTCACTTCTCATGATCCATCCCCAGTTTTAGGGAGGTCTTGTGAGCCTGAGCCTTGGGTATAGGGCTTTCTCAGCATTACTGTCCCCCCATCCCCTCCCCTCATCACAGCAGCCAGACTCTGAGTGGGAGAGTTTTCTTCCCCTTTTCTAGCAGTTACAGATGTCTGCTTGGTATCAGTACAGGATTTGGGGCCCAAGTGAGTTCCCTGCCTGTCCGCCCCCGGGGAGCAGAGAGCTTTTGCTTCTATCTGTCCCGTAAAGCATTGGATCTTTGACTCTGCCACGGGACAAGAGGATTTTGTGCCCTCATCCCCCGCAGCAACTTAAAGCATTTGCTTCATATAAGAGACGGTCTGGGGAAGTGTTGTCCCAAGTGGCAGCCGGTCACCTCCTGACTCTTGTACCGCTGCCCTCATTCTTCTCCCCTGCCCTCAGTCTTGTTCAAGATCACCCTACTGTGACTTGTGAGATGGTATGGATCCTTCTCATGTCTGGGGTCCCCAGTTATTCTAAACTGTCATGCTAACTCACACGCTGTCTTTGAAAATTCATAAAATTAAAGCTTCTTTCTTCTTACCAGGTTTTCCCATACCTTGGGGCAGAACAGTTTGGGTGTCCCATCTTTTCTTGGAGGAATTTGTCATTCTTTGCCTGTGACTTCAGCTCTCTGATGGGCTCCAGAAGAGTTATGATTTTATAGATTAGCTGCCTTTTTTTTTTTCACTGTTAAGGTGAGAGTAATTTTTGTGGCTTTCTATCTCCCAAGTGGAAATGGAACTTCCCTGGTATAATCTCACAAGTGCCCCAGCAGCCAACAGAACGTTGTGATAGAGGAGACATTCCTTAAACTGTATGGAGATCTTTTTTTTTTCTCATTCAAAAAATCCACATATATTGTGGGAGATACCTCAACATTTCTGTTTAACATTTTTCCTCAATTCTTCCAGTGAAAGTGAAATAGTACAGAAAAATGCTTTTTATTCTTTAGGCTTGATTTTTTTGAAGCACTCATAAATTCAATAGCAACAGATTTCAAGCTTTACCCAATGACTGTTAATCCTTCAGTCCTCATAGAGAAATGAGCTTGTCACAAATCAACACACTGGGTTATTTTTAAGTCAGATCTGAGCCAATCCTTTTTACTGAAAAAAAAATTCAGGTAAAATAACTATGACAGCTTGTAACAAAAGTACTGTCTGACTATCTTTTTTTGTCAATAATAAAAAAAGAAAATTCTTTTAAAATGTGCAGTGTTGGAAAAGTCACCTTATCTATGCTCTATGTGGAACATGCTGAAATGGCAAGCCATGAGGCTGCTCATGGTCAGTCATCGGGGCTTTGCTTGTGCTTCTGGCACTACGTAGTGATGGGGGAGGGGAGCAGCCTGTTTGCAGTGTTGAGAAAAATCAATTTTCATCTTCAAAAGATGAAACTACCAAGCAAGATATTGACTTAGAAATAAAGCATTTCTTAAAGACTTCCCATATCCTATAAATGTCAGTACCCAGACCTAAGAGTTCGGTGATTTAACGTTTATTGCTAATTTCAGACAAACATGCATATAGCTCTGCCTCAAGAAAAGAACTAGTTAGAGTTAATTTTCTTGCAGAACATTTTGCTGCATACATACAACTAGTGTCAGAACCCTCAAAATCAATCATCTTTTTTATTGATAGGCATAATGTTATCCCTTTCCATTTATTTTCCATTCTAAGATTTTATTCTTCTTTGTCCCATAGATAAATTATTTCCAAACTTTTATGACAAATTACATATAACTGGGTTTGACAGACCTTTAAAGGCAGCTTCTGCAATGTATGATATCCATACTTGTTGTCTAAACTTTAATAAGGTACGTGTTATTAATCAGTTGGGGAGATCTTTAGTTCTCTTCTGGCCTTGAAGGCTAACTAGTGTGGTGGCGGATATCCCACCATACAAAGTAGGCATCGATGAAGAAGGCAGCATCCTCACACACTGTGGGAATAAAGAACAGCAGGCTCACAGGACCTGAGCAGACCTACCTTTAGAAGGAGTACTTTGGAGAATCTCAAGTGTCTGTTGCCTCATTGCCTGCTTCCTGGCAGTCTTATGTTGAGTGGGTTTATCCTGATTTGAAGCATACACCTGGATGCTGTTTTAGGGAAAGGAAGAAGAGAGGCAGGAGGAAAAAAGGAAACCATGTGAAAGACTGAGATTGTTATTTTTTTAGAGAGAGAATTAGCATTACCTGAAAGGATTAATTAAACTATTAGATCCAACTAAGCTTTACACTGGATAAGAATATAAAATATTTTCTACTATTCACCTGTGGAGGGGGTGCTTATAAGGAAAAACAGATCAGTTACAGATGAAATAAAGGAATTTTCCCCCGCATATTAGTATTATATTATGAATTAAATTTATAACCCCAGTATACATTCTTGAGAAACTACTATTTGCCATAAACTGCCAGAAATAAAAGAAGTAAAATCTGGTTCCTGCCTTGAAAATGCTTTTCACCACTGAAAAACATCCTGAAATTATCACTTTCTGCCCCCTAAATACTGTCCACTCCTGTTTCTCCCACCTGTCTACCCATTTTTCCTACCTTGGTGAGTATCACCTCCGTGGGGAATACAGAGAATATTTTTGAACATTCACGATAATAGTAACCACAATTTTACATTTGTGCTTTCTGTGTGCTTAGACATCACACATCCAACTGACAGATATTATTTTATTGTTTGTGATAACCTGCAAAAATCCAAGTTTAAGAGTTTTTGAGATTTTATAGTTTAAACTCAGTAAGATCAAGTAACACTTTATTTTGGGTGGGGGTTCAGAGCAAGCGTTTGTACGAGGCCTGTCTGGCTCCTAGGTCCGGGCCTCTGAACCTTGCAGAACTTCTTGACTTCATCTGCCCATCTGTCCACTTTTATGTGGCGTGGTGGTGAGGAGCAAGGACTTTGGAGCCTGATACCCAGGATTTGAATCCTGACTCTGCCGTCGGCGGAGCTTTCTTAGCTTGGGAACATTACTAGCCCCCTGTTGCCTAAGAGCCTTTGTCTGTGAAACGGGACACGGACAGCATGGGGTTGTCATAAGGATTCCAAGGGGTAAGCGTGGAGTGCTGAGAACAACGCCTGGCTTGTCTCAATCACTATATAGGCCCTCCGTGGTATTACTATGATGATGTCATATTTAGGATTCGTTTTAAAGCTGCCTTCGTTTTCCTGCCATCTCTTTTCACTTAGATTTTGTTAATAGTCTCTTAATTGGTCTCCACACCAGCCTCACCTCTCTCCAAACTTTCCTTGACATAAAGGCAAAGTAGCATTTGTAAAATACAGAATGGTTCACGTCACTCCCTTGATCAAAACCTTTTAATTTTCAGGCTCGAATATGGAGTCCTTACTGCAGTAGCCAGTAGTCCCCATAACTGTCTCCTGCCTACTTGCCCTCACGTGTATTTTGTTCCAACAAGAGGGAACCATTTCCATTCCCTAATCAGGTCATGCCTTTGCACAGGCTGTTGCCTCTGTCCATAATGCCTTTCCTTGACTAGTTTGCTTGGCAAACTCCTGAGCATCCCTCAAAGCCAGCATAGTCATTGCCCCTTCCAGGAAGTCATCCCTGGACCCCTGCTCCCCACACCTCCCCCACCCAGCAAGCAGGTGCTCTTCTTAGCTGCCCTTATAATGTTTGGAGTGTGCCTCTGTCACAGCCCTCACCACATCATATTGAAACTAATTGTCTTTTTGGTCTTGTTTCCCCACTGAGAACAGTTATATGGTCTTATTCTACCAGATATTCCCAGGGTTCAGAGCGAAGCAGGCACTCAGTAAGTTATTAGTACATGAATGTGGAGAGTAAACCTGGTTCCTCCCAGGATGAGTTTTCAACAGTGGGACCACTAGAGACATTGACACCTGGATCTTTTTTTTTTCCAGATCTGTCTACTGAAGGCTCACCAGAACCAAAAGGTGAAATAAACAATACCCACATTTGCTATCTCAGCTAATAAAGGGAGTGCTTTGTATTTGTACCCCAAAGCATCAGACAAAAACAAAAAACTTGGAAAGATACCATCTTTCCATCCAGAGTAGCTAATAAGATTTTTTTTTTTTTTTTTTGGCCGTGATGCATGGCCTGCAGAACTTCCCTGACCAGGGATCGAACCCATGCCCCCTGCGTTGGATGGGCAGAGACTTAACCGCTGGACCGCCAGGGAAGTCCAGATATTTCTTAAAACACTAAATGATCACATTCAAAGTATGATAGGGAACCAACTCATTATTTTGAAAACTGGTAAATAGAGGTAAAGAATCTAGCATTTCACCTGCCTTTTCTCTGTAAACTGCACCAGCGGGTAATCAACTAGCAGAGGAGGGGGATTGCCTCTTTATAAAAGTATTCCAATCAGCAAAGGAACATTAAATTATAGAATTAGAGTATCACCATTATGCACCCCTAGTGGGTTAATAGATCTAGGTGTTGAGTATCAAGAGTGCTAATGTCACAGAAAGAGAGAGAGCCAGTTGTCATGTGCCTCCCGATGGACAAAATAAATAAATAAGACACAACCTGTGTTCTGCCCAAAGGGATTGAACCTGATTCTTGATCAAGCCTTGGTATCACACTACCCATTTGCAGCAAATGCAGAATTGCACCACCAGTGTGCAAGCTGTGGGAAACCCTACAGGACAAATGACCCAGCTTTTTCAATAGAAATTGTAATGGAAAGGCGGCTATGGCAGGTGAGGTGGGGCGGTGAGGTGAGGGGTTGTAGATTAAAGGAGGTTTAGGAACACATGAAATTTTTACAATAGGCAAGTCTAAACTGAAGTGTCTAGGAATTCTGCTTGGGTGATAAAAATAATAAAGACACACAAGGAAGTGATTTCTATGAAAGTCAAGATTGTGGCAACTTTTGTGGGGCAGGGGACTGAGATATGGACAAGATCGGTGAGGCTTTTGGAGTGGCTGGCGGAGTTTCATTTCTTTAACTGGGTGACAGTTATATTTGCTTCATAGTAAACTCATTAAGTGATACATTTGTTTTAGAATAAATTTTACAATATTTTACAATAAATGTGACAAAAAGTGTTCTTTTTAAAAATTTTTATTTATTTATTTATTATTTTATTTTTGGCTGTGTTGGGTCTTCGTTTCTGTGCGAGGGCTTTCTCCAGTTGTGGTGAGCGGGGGCCACTCTTTCATCGCGGTGCACGGGCCTCTCACTGTCGCGGCTTCTCTTGTTGCGGAGCACAGGCTCCAGACGCACAGGCTCAGTAGTTGTGGCTCACGGGCCTAGTTGCTCCGCGGCATGTGGGATCTTCCCAGACCAGGGCTCGAACCCGTGTCCCCTGCATTGGCAGGCAGGTTCTCAACCACTGCGCCACCAGGGAAGCCCAACAAAAAGTGTTCTTTTTAAAAGTGATTGTACAAGGCCTATGTTTCCCTTAACTGTTTTCAATACTATATGCTAGAAGACTGACCTTGAAAAATATTAAAAAGTGCCTCAGTGAAAGAATTCATTCATCTCACACACTTAATTTTATTGATTGCCAACTATGTGCCAGGAGTTGTTCTAGATGCTGGAGAGTCAATGTTGAACAAAACAGACAAAATTTCTCTCTGTACAGATCTTGAAATCTAGTTAGGAAACAAAGAGAAAACACAGGCATACCTTGGAGATATTGCGGGTTCAGTTCCAGACCGCCACAATAAAGCAAAGCACAGGAATTTTTTGGTTTCCCAGCGCATACAATAGTTATGTTAACACTATACTGTAGGCTATTAAGTGTGCAATAGCATTACGTCTAAAAAAAACAATGTACATGACTTCATTAAAAAATACTTTATTGCTAGAAAATGCTAACCATCATCTGACAATACAGGGTTGCCACAAACTTTCAGTTTGTAAAAAAACACAATATCTGCATAGTGTGATAAAGCAAAGCACAATAAAATGAGGAACGCCTGTAAGATGAAATATATTTTAGGTAGTGATAAGTACTCAGGAATAAAAAGTAGGAAAAAAAAAAAAGCATTATCAGGAAGGGGGGGTCACAATTTTAGACAGAATGGCCAGGAAAGGACTCACAGAGAAGCTGAGTTGGAATCAAAGGGAGTGAAATTGTGAACCACGTGGTTGGGGGAGAACGTTCCCAGCAGGAGCAACAGCAGGGGCAGAGTCTCTGAGAGCTCATGCTTCTGGTGTGTTCCAGGAATAGCAAGGAAACTGGTGTGGCTGGAGCTGAGTGAATGAGGGAGAGAAATAGAGGAAGTCAGCACAGGGCCTTGCAAGTGATGAGATAGTGGAGGAGTTTGAACAGAGGCAGGAAATTCTCTGAATTAACATTTTAACAGGATCTCTTTGGTTGAGGTATTGAGAATAGACTAAAGAGGGACAAGAATTGAAGTAGGAAGAACAGTAAGGGGGCTCCTGCAGTAATCTGGGCAAGAAATGGAAGAGGCTTGGTCCCGTGAAGTGGGGGATTGGTGCTTAGATTCTGGATAATTTTTTTTTTGAATTTTATTGTATTTATTTTTTATACAGCAGGTTCTTATTAGTTATCCATTTTATACACATCAGTGTATACATGTCAATCCCAATCGCCCAATTCATCACACTCCACCCCCCACCACTTTCCCCCCTTGGTGTCCATACGTTTGTTCTCTCCATCTGTGTCTCTATTTCTGCCCTGTAAACCGGTTCATCTGTACCATTTTTCTAGGTTCCACATATATGCGTTAATATACGATATTTGTTTTTCTCTTTCTGACTTACTTCACTCTGTATGACAGTCTCTCGATCCATCCACATCTCTACAGATGACCCAGTTTCGTTCCTTTCTATGGCTGAGTAATATTCCATTGTATATATGTACCACATCTTCTTTATCCATTTGTCTGTTGATGGGCATTTAGGTTGCTTCCATGACCTGGCTATTGTAAATAGTGCTGCAGTGAACGTTGGGGTGCATGTGTCTTTTTGAATTATGGTTTTCTCAGGGTATATGCCCAGTAGTGGGATTGCTGGATCATATGGTAATTTTATTTTTAAGTTTTTAAGGAACCTCCATACTGTTCTCCATAGTGGCTGTATCAATTTACATTCCCACCAACAGTGCAAGAGGGTGCCCTTTTCTCCACACCCTCTCCAACATTTGTTGTTTGTAGATTTTCTGATGATGCCCATTCTAACTGGTGTGAGGTGATACCTCATTGTAGTTTTGACTTGCATTTCTCTAACTATTAGTGATGTGGAGCAGCTTTTCATGTGCTTCTTGGCCATCTGTAAGGATTCTGGATATTTTTGAAGGTAGAGCCAAATAGGAGAAATAAAGGACACTCCAAGGTTTGGAGCCTGAACAGCTGCAAGGGTAGAGTTGCCTTTTCCTGAGGAGCAGTTTGGGGAGGAATATCAAGAGTTCAGTTCGGGATATACTGCATTCGGGATGTCCAGCTGTGGTTCAGGGGAGCGATCTGGGAGACATCAGCATGTAAATGAGATTAAAAGATAGGAGATGGGACAGATGGCCTAGGCTAAGCATATATAGAAAGGGGACCAGGTCCAAGAACTGAGCCCTAAGACACTCCACTGTTAGATGAAACACAGCCCCAGAAAGGAGGCTGAGAAAGGAGAAAGCAGAGAAAACTAGGAATGTGGTGACCTGGAAGCAGGAGAAGCAAGCTTTCAGGAGGGATGTGATCACGGTGGCAAGTACACTGGCACGTACACTGGCACATAAATGAGATGAGGCTCTGAATTGTCCGTTGGCACCAGCCATGTGCAGGCCCTTGGTGACTCTGATAAGAGCAGTTTAAATGGAGGTGGTTGGGCAAGCCTGGGCAGAATGGGCTTAAGAGAAAATAGAAGGAGCAAAACTGGAGACGATGAAAACACACAATGTTTTCAGGAAATTTCACTGAAAAGGAAAAGGAGAGACATCGGGAGGTTTACTCTTTATGTACAGTGGTTTGGGTATCGGTGGCAATCGGTTCCCGGACCCCCCAAATCGTGGATGCTCAAGTCCCTTCTATAAAATGGCAGAGTACAGTCAGCCCTTCTGTATCCTCAGACGTGGAACCCGTGAATATGGAGGGTCGGCTCTATGCTGTTTTATGAATTCAGATTGGTTTTTACAAAGTGTGTGTTGCTTTTTTAGAATTATAGTAAGTAACAGTGAAAATACTAGGTAAATATTGAGCCTCTACTATGTGGCAGGTATGGCTCTTCGAAACACTTAAGTAACTCTTTCAATCCTCACAACCTGTATGAGAGAGGTTACTATTATTCCCCTTTTATAGATGACAAACTGAAGCCCAGGAAGAAGTAACTTGCCTAACACCACACAGCTGGCAAGTGGAGAAAGCAGGTTGGAGTTCAGACATTTCACTCCAGCGCTCAAATGTTATACCATCTCCTCATTTTAAGTCTTTGCTTAAAAATAATATTTTCATGGTGACAGTGTTAGAGCTGCCACTGTCGATCAGGAGAAGATAGCACACAGAAGCTCCCAGAAGGTTAATATTTGTAGAAATATCACTATACTCATTATAAACTATTAACCCAGTGAGGGATGTTCATGTGCAGCTGTGATGGGAAAATAAACCTTCATTTTATTTTTAGCGGTTCTAGGTACTTTTGTCCTAAGCATCTTTGCTCTAGACAACTTTGCCACAAACATTTTTGCTGCATAACTAATTGGCCATAAGGCAATTTTGCTGTAAAAGATACAATAATAAAAAATAAAAGAGGGACATTAAAAAGGGTGCAATGAAACGTAAGATATGAATAACAAAATTAAAGAGGCAAAATAGAAAGTATTTAAATACATTTAAGATGTGTGTAGATTCATGGCAATACTGTGCAAATAATTGATTTTATTTTGTGGGTTGTACGTGAGCAGTTGTCTTCCAAGTCTTTCGTTCAGTGTTATACTCTATCTATCTATCTATGTTTGTTGATTCATCTCCTTGTTCAGCATTGCACTTTTTCTTTTTTCTTTTTTTTTAAAATTTATTTTATTGAAGTATAGTTGATTTACAATGTTGTGTAAATTTCTGCTGTACAGCAAAGTGATTCAGTTACACATATATATACATTCTTTTTCATATTCTTTTCCATTATGGTTTATCCCAGGACACTGAATATAGTTCCCTGTGCTATACAGTGGGACCTTGTTGTTTATCCATTCTATGTATAATAGTTTGCATCTGCTAACCTTACACTCCCACTCCATCCCTCCTCCACGTCCCTTCCCCTTTGGCAACTGCAAGTCTGTTCTCTATGTCTGTGAGTCTGTTTCTGTTTTGTAGATAATCCATTTGCGTCATATTTTAGATTCCATGTATAAGTGATATCATATGGTATTTCTCTTTCTCTTTCTGACTTACTTCACTTAGTATGATAATCTCTAGGTCCATCAATGTTGCTGCAAATGGCATTATTTAATTCTTTTTATGGCTGAATAATATTCCACTGCATACATATACCACATCTTTTTTATCCATTCATCTGTCGATGGGCATTTAGGTTGTTTCCATGTCTTGGCTACTGTGAATAGAGCATTGCACTTTTTCTTTTTTGCTAAAATTTCTTCCTTCATTAAGAGAGGTGTCAGTTTCTAAACACTGGGACGCATATTTGTAACTGAGCTTTGTATTGCGTTATGAAAGCCCCTTCACTGTTGTTGGTATTCTTGACATATTGTCACACATCCTTTGATAGATGTTCCAAAGTCCTATGGGAAATGTGGGTTCAACTCTTCACCTTCCAAGCCCTCAGCCTCTTTCTCCTCCAGTGTAGTGTGTTTCAAAATAAGAAACCAACGTTTGGGGCAAATTATCATCATCTGTCAGCTCAATAAAGCTATCCATAAGTTCGCTAGCTAGAAGAAAACAGTTGAAACCAAACTCTTAAACCAAAAAATTTCCTTATGGCCAATTAGTTATGCAGGGAAAATGTTTTTGGCAAAGATGTTTATGGCAAATAAGCTTAGGGCAAAGACATTGGCACGATTTTTAGTGACTTAGCAAAACAATGAGACGTTGGCAGTCAAACTTTGAAAATCTGTTTCTTTTATTCTCTAGTCTCTGTATTTTGTACCCTCTCTGCCACCCTAACCTCTTTCCATTGGTTAGTTGCCCAGTGAATAATCCATGTTTAGAATTACTTTTCAACACTTGACTCTCTTTTTTGTTCCTCCAGTCACTACAAAAAAGTATCCTGAATGCACTACTTTTCCATGAATCATTCATTCTTTCATTTATTATTTTTGGCTCCAAGACTAAAGCAACCCATGGAATTTGGAGTGGCTAGTTGTCATTCATCCACTTTCTGTATTTGTGGAGCAAAGTGCTGTCAAAGATAAAGAATTATGTCAGTAGCATATTAAGAAGCAAGATCTATGTATGTTCATAATTGCAAGTAAACAAGTGGCAGCAAGGGAAACAGATTGACCACAGTATTTCTGAAATTTAGAAATTCTGAGGTTTGGAACTGGAAAACAAGACTTGTGATGATGTGACAACTCACACAAGCCCAGTGCTTTGTGGACTAATGAGATTTTTCAATGAAAATGCAAATTCATAAAATGTTAGTATTAAATGAAGAACTGATGAGAAGCAATTATTGGAATGCAGTGTACTTTAAAAGTGAATTGGATTTCGGAAAAAGGACGATCAGCCAGCATCCCTCATCTTGCTTTGTAATTGCAATTTCTAGGCCATCTGAACAATTGCGTGACCCTTGAGAAAAGAATTAGTGATTGCAATCACAGCCTTCTAATCAGGCATCTTAAAAGGAGCGATACTTGAAAATCTTCCTTATACACAGGGCATGCCAACTGGTTTTGCAGTTTCTCTCATATGTTACTGCTATGAGTTAGTGTTTTAGGTTTGCTAATAATTGTCTAATCTAGTTAAATCAAATACAGAACTTGAAATAGGGGAGCTCAATAATGTCATCTATAGAAAAACAGAACCGTTGGTCTAATTGCTTTCGCTTTATGAAGCTTGGATTCTTGCAGAAAGTCTATCGCAAACACAAAAACTGTGTCAAGGTGAGAGCTTGGTCTCCTCAAACAGTTAAAAATGATGAAGCAGGGATATTGCACGTAATTCACTATGAAAAACGGATATATTACTCGACTGAGTTTCAGATTTATTTTTGGTGGAATGGGTCTTGTTTTCCCCGGTGCAATAATATTTTCTGCCAAGGTATTTGTTTTTGAAATCTTGTTAGAGGGTATCTGGCTCTGACATCAACACCCCATCTTTCCCTTCTGTGCTCCTAATCAGCTGTTCTCCAGCAGAATCGGGAGTCATTTATATGGATAAGCACCTGTTGTGGGAAGCAGTGTTTTAAATCAGATATAGAGAAAGAATTTAAGGGACGAATGATTTATTCACTAAACGAAACACGGAGCTGGTTGTAATTTGTAATTTAGCAGGGTATTTTTCTTGAAACCTGCTAGGGCTATGAACTCCTTCATTTAAGAAAGGCCTTAAGCCTTCCTGGAAGCTTTTCTGTATTTCTTTAGTTGCCAGCTGATTCCATCGCATCATAGTTTGGTGTATCAGGCTGCCGATGTTTTGACGTGTCTAGGTTTTATTTCTTTTATAATGGAAGTGAGTTCAATGGAAATTGATAATATTTTTTGTTTAAATAGTTGAGTGAATCTACCATTTTCCTGCATTAACATTTAGCAGCTCATAACAAAAACACTAATGACACAATATAGAATTTGAAACGATGTCAGTGATTAAATAGCCAAAGCCTTTTTAAAAAATCTATATGTTTTATAACAAGATTTTACTTGGGTCGTGTATTTGTGTGAGTCATAGTTCATTAAAATTGGTTTGTATCTTTTACCCTTTTCTTTTTTCCTAGAAGCTCGAGTTTTGTGTATATCTTTGCAGAGAGTGCTCATTTGCTATGGTTTTGTGATTTGGAAATACAGCCCTGAAACAACTGGGCTGAGACCATGATTCTCATTTCTCTTTGGGACTTTCTCACATCAGTGGACAGAATGATTTTTTAGTCACTCCAGTCAGGAATTGAATCCCAACTACAGTCTCAGGGGTTAAAAGTCAAGGGGTTATCCATTTAGCCATCGAATTCTCCAGGTAGAACTTTGATAGCCATTACAATTATTTTCTTCTCTCCTCCCATATCCAAGCATTGCTATAGTTAATGTTATGTCAGAATTTCCATTATGTTTTTTGGGATTCATGTTTTCTGGGATTCAAAATGGAAATTCTTCAGGCAGAAAATGGGCACTATGGTTATTACAGAAAAGCTGTTGTAAAGCCAACTTTAAGGTGAGCTGCTGAGATTTTGTGGAGTTAAAAACACTTGGCCTGTCCCTACAGCTGGAAGAGGGCCATTCCTTCCCTTGGACGATGTTAATTATCAGCAGCTTGAGTTAGTATCTAGTTCCTTGAAATTTTAACTTATCCTTGTTCTTCTTCCTCCTTCCAAAATGGATAGGACCAGGAATTAGGTAAAAATAGGCATTTCAATCTTAACTCATGTTTACAACCAGAATTTTGTTTTTTCTCTATGATACAAATTTTTCCTTATGACATAAAAACATTTGTATTGTGGAAACTGGAGAACTTTAATAGGCATAGTGATAGCTTATTTGTGTCAGAGAGGGTTTGGCCATAAATCCATGCTTTAAGTGATTTTAGTCCTTAGATGTTGCATTTCCTTGCAAAATTATTATTAAAGTTTTAGAAGAAAGGGTGACTAAAGATGGGGTAATGTGTAAAGGAGTTTGTTTCAAGACAGTTTTCCAGTGGAATCTATTTTTTTCCTTTAGATTAACTGACCTTCCATTGACGAAAGTCTCTTAAGACAAAGCAAATAGTGGGTTTTGCCTCTTTCTGTAAAGCTGGTTGCTTTATGTATCTTTGTGTTGAATATTAAGACTTAGAACACGAAAGTATATATCTGAATACTTAAATCCACATTTAGAAAGCACATGGTTGGCACTCAGTAAATGTTTTTTAACTGGATGAAAAACAAACTTAACTAACAGTCTTTCGTGATACGAGCACATAGGAAACACTGACTGTGTGACTTCTGCCCTATATTGACTCCCTTAATTCCATCGTGACTTGATATTGGCTGCCAAAATGATACATGTGCCTAATATGTTCTCACTAAACCACATAATTTTTGTTTTAAAGAACCAGCACAATCAAGAGAGACAATTATATGAAAAGCACTTATTGACAAAGAGGGTAAAGAACAATAGAAGAGCTGGCTAAGAGTTTCTGAAATGAAAGCCTATTGTTTACTGAAAAATCCTACTCTTCTTTTACTGGTTTCAATTATTTCCAAGTTGACAAATTGTGATCAATACTCTGTTATTGGCCTGATAATTAACAGATGATGGCCTGTCTCTATGACTAGTAAATGCTGGGTACTAATTAACGTTTGTTTTGATTACTTGGTATTTAGTTGTCAAAGACAGCTATTATAATGGCACAGAATGTTAGAAGAGAGTTTTTTTTTGTTGTAGCTTTTGATTGTTATCAGAAATAACTATTTTGTGTGTGTGCATGAAGGGATGCCTGATCTCTATTACTGCTCAGTGTAATATAACTACAGTAGTCTAAGACTCATCTAAAAGCCTAAGTATTTCTAATTAATTTTATCTGTGCCCTCTCCGCTTCAAGGGAGAGAGAAAGGATCTGTAATCAAAGTGGAGATGGGGAGATTCCTAAATAAGAACGAAAAGTGCTAAGTATGGTTGATTGAAATATCACTGATTTAATTAAAAATTAAGGGATAGTATGGAGTCTTAAAAGTTTCAGAGATTATATGATCTATTTTATAATTTAAATATAAGTCTATGTATTCTTTTCCATTCAAAGGGGAGTTTCACTGGGGTTCCAAGGTATGCAGTTATCTGTAGAGATGTCTAATGGGTCAGCATTCTGGAACTGGGGTATTTCCTAGAAAGACCAGAGAGTCGATGTTTTCTTTTAGCCTGAAATTTTCTCATCTGTTTTCTGATGTTCAGAGAGGTACTACAATTATGTGAAAAGTGTATGGACTCTGGATTTAGACTTGGTTTCAAATCCTGACTGCAAAATCTGCTCCCTAGCAGTGTAACTTTGGACATCATTTTGGAATCCATTTCCTTACCTATAAAAATGTGACTGGTATTATTTCTCTAGTTCGGTAGATGTGAGGATTAAGTGAGAGCATATATATTAAAGCCTGTATCATTCCAGGTTGTCCAGAGAAATAGAACCAATAGGAGATATACATACAGATATTTATTATAAGGAATTGACTCACACAGTTATAGAGGCTGATCCCAAGTCCCAAGATCCCCAGTCAGCAAACTGGAGACCCAGCAGAGCTGGTACAGTTCCAACCTGAGTCCAAAGGCCTGGGAACCAGGAGAACCAGTGGTGGATGCTCCAGTCCAAGTCTGAATCTGAAGGTAGGAGACTGATGTCCCAGCTTGAAGACTGTCCAGAAGAGAGAATTCTCTCTTAGTCAGCCTTGTGGTTCTCTTCAGGCCTTCAGCAGATTGGATGAGGTCCACCCACATTAGGAAGGGCAATCTGCTTTACCCAGTCTACCAATTCAAATGTTAATGTCATCCAGAAAAACCTTCACAGACTCACCCAGAACAATGTTTAACCAAATATCAGGGTGCCCTGTGGCCCAGTCAAGTTGATACATAAAATTAACCATCACAAGGTTTTATCATAACCCTTGGCACACAGTTAAGAGAAGAGGCTCTGGAGGCAGACTGCATCCCTTCAAATCATGACTCTGCCACCCTTTAGTGGTATGACATCAGGCAAGTTATGTCACATTGGAGTGTCTCAGTTTCCTCATCAGTAAAACCAGGACAGTATTAGTCAGTGGTATGTAAGGTTTCTTATTCTTAGTATCATAATTATAATAAGTGCTGAATAAATCATGGTCATTTTACATACTTTAATTCACTCCTTCAAGATACTAACTGAAAATTTTACCACAAAGTTACATCCTTGATCTGAAGTGTTTGAAATGTCATAAATGAGAGGGAAAGTCTTGTTTTCTAGAATGACAGATGAATTTATACAATTTACATTCACTGAACAGCTACTATGCCCAGTGTAATTCAGGAGGGTTACCACACAGACGTACATAGTCACAGGGAAGCAAGGGATTAACATGGACGTGTATCAACTGTTGATATATCCTTTCTTGAGAGCACGTTTTGATGGGCTTGAGCATTGAGGACGATAGCTCACACGGCCGTTTCAAACAAAGAGACTACATTTTCCCCATATTGACCAAGGGAAACCTAAAAATACTGTATTTAAAAACTAATCTTTAAGTACGTGTCTTAGTGTTTAGTCCAAAAATTGAGTTTCTCTTTTGCGTCTCATTTTTCTTTCTTAACACATCATGTCCTGATTGAAGGTACAAATTTTAGTCTGGTGCCTGTTCTTAAACTCACTGATTTTTTTTTATGGCTAAAGACATTAGTATTTATTCATATTAACTAAAAAAGGCACACTAGTCCTATTTTGGTTTTGAATTCCTCTCTATGAAATAGTAGTGTTATTAAAAATAAAAAGATGAATCAATACTTTATAAATATTTTAAAAAGAGAAGCTTGATCCCTGGTTAGATTAATTTTAGAATACATGTGTGTCTTATATAGCATATAATGCTATATTATTTATTATATATGTGTTATAGTATATAGTATATACTATGTGTAATAATATACGCGCACTTTTTTTTGGTCACGGTCTTTTATATTTGACAGCATCTCCCTCCTGTCCTTAGGCAGGCTGGACTTTCTGTTTTCCTCCATCATTGTGCGTTTCTGGTAGGATTTCACTGGCCAACACTTAATTAAAGTTCATTTCCTCTTTTTACGCTCCAGGTATTATTATGCCGCTCCCTTCAAGAAGTAATTTACGTGCTGTTTATTGGAGCTGTGAATTTAATCATCTCGATCCCATGCTATTGCAGGATGACTGTAATAAGATGTATTGACTTTTCTTTGGCGCATATTTTTGCCACCATTGTGTGTTGTTTTGCTGGAATGCTGAAGGCAGTGTCTGTCTTATGGCACATCTAAGTAAAAGCAGCCCCTCCTTTAGGACAGTGATGAATTTGAAGTTTTAAAATAAAAGTAATCCTGGAAAGGAGGTTTAAATTACACACGATATATAGGTTTGGAAAGGAAACAGATGGATTGGTGCTAGAGTCAGGCTTCCCTGCTCCTCAGTTGAACCAGAGTGGGATGAATAAACAACCAGAATTCTCCCAAACAACCTCTCCCGTAGTATACACGTACATATTTCAAATTTCACCTGTATTACATGTGTACATAGGAACATATGTGTTTGTTTTATGCACAAGCCAGGATGCTGGCTATTTTGTAATCTAATCTCCAGAGAGGAAAAAAAATAGAGAAAGGAATGGTATAAGCTGAGAGGGATGGAGAAAGAGAGGATATGGTATGATAATGATAACAGCTGACACTTTCTGAGACTTTGTTACATGCTTTTTATTCTCAACATGTTTTATATATTAAGAGGTATGTAGTTATGAACATTTCCATAGCAGAGGGTGGAATAACGTCCATAAGGGCCTGAAAAATGCATCTAAACCTCCACCTGAAGGTTTTACAAAGTCAGTGTCCACAAGGATCAAACAGGGTCCTGCAGATGAGTGAAGCAGTTCTGGGATAAAAAACCCTAAACTGAGCACAGGGGCCTGCCCCTGATTGTGGCATTGCCCAGAGGTGGTACAACCTCCAATTAAAAAAAAATTTTTTTAATTGAACTATAGTTGACTTACAATATTATATTAGTTTCAAGTGTACGACATAGTGATTTGATATTTTTATAGATTATACTCCATATAAAGTTATTATAAAATATGGGCTATATTCCCTGTGCTGTATGTTACACCCTTGTATCTTATTTTATACCTAGCAGTTTGTACCTCTTAATCCCCTTCACCTATCTTGTTCCTCCCTCCACCCCTCTTACCATTGGTAACCACTAGTTTGTCCTTTGTCTCTGTGAGTCTTTTTCTGTTTTGTTATATTTTTAAAGAGAAGCCATTAATTGGGATATTGATACATGAAATATCTTGATTTGAAATTTCTGGAAATAATTCAAAATCTTTTGTTTCACATTCTGTGAACGGAGTCCCACACCCACGCAGCCACCTGTGGGCAGGACTCAGCCTGTGGGCCCCTTGCTGCTTAAGCCTTCAGAGAATTACCAATGCAGCATCAGGCCTAGGAGAAAGCACAGCATGGCAAACTGAGATCTTCAGCGGTTTCTTTGGGTGATCATTTGACTATTTTAAAGATCTGCCTGTCCATGATAAAGTGTTTGGGGGAAAAACATCATGGAAATCAAAACAGCCTAGTCAAACATGCATGAATCCAAAACCTCATTGATGCTGCTCTACTCAAACATTAGGTCCTAGTTTTTTTTTTTTTGGCTTGGATTCCAGAGTTTCAGATTCGCACAAGCCTAACCTTGGCATACTGGAATTTAGACTTGTTTCAGAATGTTTTATTAGATGTACAGATGAAAGCAGGAAAAACTGGGTGATTTTTAATATGCTCATTTTTTTTTCTAAGCACTTAGTTGATTTTTTAAAACAAAAGAAGCAGAAATTTATAAATAAGTAAAAGCAAATGAATTGCCTAATGTGGCTGTGACCTGTCTTTACAGGCATTTTAGCCTTGATTACTTTGTTTTTCAAAAAACACTCAAGGCTTTCTCGACGTTAAGCTAACTCTCTGTCTTGAGGTTTCTCAATTACCTGTCAGAGCAGTTGGGATCACTCTGAGAAGCCTGCCATTACCTTAGATAAGAGCATGGCCTGGGCTTTAAAATGGACTGTGTTAAGTGTGTTGTTTAGTTTGAAAAATGGGAGATTTCTTTCTCCAGGATACATTCAGGCATTCACCCTAAAGTGACAGCTCTGGTATTCTTTCTTGGCTTCTTCTTGAAGAAAGCAAGGGAATCTTGAGTTGGGTCAAAGTCCTGATTTTCTAGTAAGACAAATAGATATTAGACCTCCTAGAGGCAAAGAGAGGGAACCCTACTTTTCAAACCAGAGGGTTTTGTTTTGTGTTTTAACGTCTTTATTGGAGTATAATTGCTTTACAATGGTGTGTTAGTTTCTGCTTTATAACAAAGTGAATCAGCTATACATATACATATATCCCCATATCTCCTCCCTCTTGCATCTCCCTCCCACCCTCCCTATCCCACCCCTCTCCTGTCGGTCACAAAGCCCCAAGCTGATCTCCCTGTGCTATGCGACTGCTTCCCACTAGCTATCTATTTTACATTTGGTAGTATATATAAATCCATGCCACTCTCTCACTTCGTCCCAGCTTACCCTTCTCCCTCCTCGTGTCCTCAAGTACATTCTCTACATCTGCGTCTTTATTCCTGTCCTGCCCCTAGGTTCATCAGAACCATTTTTTTTTTTTTTAGATTCCGTATATGTGTGTTAGCATACGGTATTTGTTTTTCTCTTTCTGACTTACTTCACTCTGTATGACAGTCTCTAGGTCCATCCACCTCACTACAAATAACTCAATGTCATTTCTTTTTATGGCTGAGTAATATTCCACTGTATATATGTGCCACATCTTCTTTATCCATTCATCCGTCAATGGACACTTAGGTTGCTTCCATGTCCTGGCTATTGTAAATAGTGCTGCAATGAACATTGTGGTACATGACTCTTTCTGAATTATTGTTTTCTCAGGGTATATGCGCAGTAGTGGGATTGCTGGGTCGTATGGTAGTTCTATGTTTAGTTTTTTAAGGCACCTCCATACTGTTCTCCATAGTGGCTGTATCAATTTACATTCCCACCAACAGTGCAAGAGGGTTCCCTTTTCTCCGCACCCTCTCCAGCATTTATTGTTTGTAGATTTTTTGATGGATGGCCATTCTGACTGGTATGAGGTGGTACCTCATTGTAGTTTTGATTTGCATTTCTCTAATGATTAGTGATCAAACCAGAGGTTTGAGAAGCCTAAGCACAGGTACCCCAGGGGAAGCGTGTTGCAGCGTTGGGGCTCTGCAGGATGCACAGAGCCCCTGGGTTGATGTGTCCGCCTCCTTCCTGAAGCCGGTGACAGATGAGGCCCCTTTGGACCAGCCACCCTCTCCCAGGAAATTTGCATTTTCCGCTGCCCTAGGGATCTTTGATAAAGGAGCTTCAAAAGGCTTTGACTAGATAATTATTCAAAATTTTCTTGAGTTTCACATTCGTTTTCAGGGGTCTAAGAGTTTGACTGAATTGAACAATGACTTCAATGTGTAACATACTGATTTTATTAGGACTAGTGTATTCTGAATTGTTGAAGTATATCTGTTTTCAAGATACGGTGGATGAGCGCTAACCTAGAAAAGCAACCAGAAATGGTATTTTTCTTTGGAGGGAGGTTTTAAATGACTTGTGTCTTTTCTATTAGTGATAAAGCTCACGTGTGTTGCTGGCATGTAAGCCATGAGCCATTCCCAGGGGTCTGGGCAGTATACCGTGTCTGATTATAACTGCACAGAAGGGGAAATGGTTGAGTAAGAACCTTGAATATGTGGAAAAACAGATATTTAGTATGTGTCCAACGTGAGGGCAGTAAGTGCTTTACCATAAAACATGACTCCTCCGTGTGTGGATATGCCTGCATCTTTGCTTCCTTCCTCATCTGTTCTTTTACATTTTCAAAGCTCCTGGTGTCGGCATTTCTTTGAAGGGATCTAAACATTTTTATGTTAGGTTCCTCAAAACTAAATCCTACCCACGTCTGTTTCCAGTATGTGTATGTGTGTGTGTTTATATAAGAAACAAATCAAGGACTTACCAATCACAGTTCACAGCTTACATTAAAATGCAAAGACTGACAACATAGCTTGAAAAATAAAACTTCAGGGAAGATTCCGGTCAGTAACCGTTGGATTTTTTTGTTTAATAGATGTCCTTTAAAAAAAGAAAGGTGAGTTTTATCTAGGCAAAAAGCACAATAACAACAAAACTACAGTTGGTTTCTTCTGGTCTGAGTGGACTTCTTCCCTGTTCATTCCTGAGCCTGTTCACTCGTGTGTGTGTGTGTGCGTGTGTGTGTGTGTGTTTCCTTTCATCTAACATCTAAGTGCAGTAGTCTGCTATAGGGCTCTAAGTCTAAGGTGTTTGTTGATTTGTAATTGTTGAATTTGTAATTGTTGAATTTACACACACAACCAACAATAATTTTCATGTGACCTGCATACTTTAAGGAAACTGTCTCGGATTTTCCTGTCTGATGTACAAACCATGCGGTTTCTATGACATAGAAACTTATTATCTGATAAAAACAAACAAACACAAATCATACCAGGAAAACATTTCATTCGTTATTTTAGAGCTGGAATGGGCTTTGACTTTTCTTCATACTAATTTATCTGAGAAAGCATTTAGGTTGACTCTAAAGAAAGCTTTTGGCCTCTCCTGTTTAAGTGGGGGGAGGAAGAATGCTCTTTCTAGCAGGAGTTAATGAAGTTGGACATTTGGTCCCTGGAATGTAACAAAGGCTTCCAAAAGATCAAGATAATGAGGTTTCTTCCTGAATGCCTCTGCAGAGTTTTTTAAAGGACAGATGAACCACTAAAAATTATTTTGCCTCTTCAAGAAAAAAATTAAGTTCTTATTTATGATTTTCCTTAAAAAAGTGGAAGTCAAAAACAAAGCAGTTGAGCTTGATAAATTTGACTTGTTTTAAGTAAAGGATGTCAGTTTGTGTTCTATCTGTGAAAGTGCATTTGAAATAAATCTTAAAATGTGGAGAGACAAGAAAGCCATTTCTTTCTAAATTGCTATATTACTGTAAAACTGAATTTAAAGGGAATTTTGAAGAGCACCAGATATCACATTATTTTGACAATCCATCAATTTACGAAAGTAATCTGAGCACACACTTCAATTTATTAGAGATAATTGTTCTGGGAATGCTAACACCCAAGCTCAATAAGATCAATAATAAGTTTATACTTGAATTTGGGGTTACGGTTTAACTTTAATCCAGTCTATTTAACTTACTCCTCAACTATTCACATCCTATAGATTGTTCTTATTAGATATACAAAACAGAAAATTTATCTTCTAAAGTTCAATAATTTTATTTGAAGCAAATGCATAAATTATAAGTGATATTCATTGCTTTTTAATCTTTTGACTATTTTAACATTATACTTTATGTATTTTTATCAGATGACAATTGCTTTCTCTTTAATTAACCCGTCCTGCAATTAGTTCACACTGGGCCTTTTAGTTGTGACTCAGAGTCTCAGCTTAGTAAATATTTGTTGATTCATAAATGATATGCATACCTGATTACTGGAGAAAAGCTGCCCAAAGATTTGAGAATTTAAAGAGGCTGTGTACTACATTCCTGACTGGTGTGGTTTAGCATAAGGTGAAAATTTTTTTAATTAATTTTTTTTGGAGTATGGTTGCTTTACAATGTTGTGTTAGCCTCCATTGCACAACAGAATGAATCAGCCATACACATACGGATATCCCCTCCCTTTTGGACTTCCCTTCCATTTAAGTTACCACAGTGCATTAGGTAGAGTTCCCTGTGCTGCACAGTATGTTCCCATCAGTTGTCTATTTTATACATAGTATCAATAATGTATATGTGTCAATCCTAGTCTCCCAATTCCTCCCACCCCATCCCTTTCCCCCTTGGTATCCATACATTTGTTCTCTAGGTCTGTGTCTCTATTTCTGCCTTGCAAGTAAGATCATCTACACCATTTTTCTAGATTCCACCTGTATGCGTTATTATACTGACTTACTTCACTCTGTACGACACTCTCTAGGTCCATCCACGTCTCTACAAATGACCCAATTTCATTCCTTTTTAGGGTAAGGTGAAGTTTTATAAAAAGAGGTTTCATAGTTCACTCTTGAAATGGCTGTCTGCATAGGATTCATGTTTGGTGTTTATTAAATGCTCTCTGTATATCAAGAAATCACAGAAGGTAAGAACCTTGCTCACAGGAACATAACTAATATGTGGGAAAGTCAGAATCAAAACCCAAGTCTAATGCCTTTGCAGCTGTGCAACACTGATGATGAAAACTGGTTAGATTAAGTGAATATTTACTATTCCCCCAACCTTAGTTTCTAAATAGAGCTGTTTACCTATTTACTAGCTGTGCGACCCTAGGCAAGTTCCTTAACCTCTCTGAGCCTTGAGCATCTCATCTGTAAAAGGGGGATAATAACATTGTTAGGATAATTAAGTAAACTGATATTTGTGAAGAAATTAGAACAGTTACTGACACAGAGGAAGTGCTAAATAAGTGTTTATTTAAGTGAAATCCATATAAATATTTCTCAGGCAAATTTTTATACAGTTGACAAAAGTGATTGTTATAAATTATAATGAGTAGAAAATTATCCTTGAGATAAAAAAAGGAAAGTAGGATTGCTAATGTGAAGAGAGAATTGATTTTTATATAGTTCACAAGATTCTGTGGGAAATTGTATCAACTGAAACAAATGACCCAATTCCTTCAACAACAAAAAAATTATAAAGAAAAAAAAGATAGGAAAGAGGAAAGCTATAGATTCAAAGAGTCTAAGAGACATAACAATCACAAAGTATAAACTTTATTTGAATAAAGTTTGACTAAATCTAACTGCAACAAAAAATTGTAAAACATCAGTTGTCTATTTAATAACATTAAGGAACTACTGTTAAAATTTTAAGTGTGACAATTGTGGTTGTGTTTTTAAAAAAGAGTTCCTATCTTTTAGAGATACATACACAAATATTTACAGATGAAATTTACAGCGAATTTTATTTGAAATAACTGTGTGTGTGTGTGTGTGTGTGTGTGTGTAGAAATACAGATGAAATAAGATTGTTCAAGTGTTGATAAACATTGAAACTGGGATGTAGCTAAGGTACATGAAGGTTCATTTTACTATTCTTTCTACTTTTATACATGTCTGAGATTTTCCATAATAAAAAATATTTTAAACAGAAAAAAGAAAGGAAAAAGTCTTTAGTGGAAAAACTATTCTCAGAGTTATTACAGTTAATAATAATATCTGACATCTACAGAGTGTTGTAGATGAATTATCTCATTTAATCTTTAAGACAGCTCTGTAAGGTAGGTCTGATTATTATACTCATTTAGAAGGTAATAATGTGGACTCAGTCTGTGCTCTTAACCAACTTATCTTCCTGAGGAGATAGATGCCTAAATCAAACAGAATAGTTGTCCAGAGTGGATGAGTCAGGTTAAGTACCACCCCCAAAAATGGTATTTAAACAAAGTGCTCGCTGTCTAGGGGGACTTCATGTTAATTACATCCACCTTGAATGTCACTGGTGACTTAGAAGATTAGGTTAATGGGGATGTAAATTGGTACAGCTACTATGGAAACAGTGCTGTGGTACAGTATGGAGATTCCTCAAAAATTTATAAACAGAACTACCATATGATCCAGCAATTCCATTTCTGGGTATTTATCCGAAGAAAACAAAAGCACTAGTTCAAAAAGATACATGCACCCCTGTAAATTGTAGCTTTATATACGATAGCCAAGATATGGAAACAACCAAAGTGTCCATTGATGGATGAATGGATAAAGAAATTTTGGTATATATACAGTGGAATACTGTTAATCCATAAAAAAAAAAAATTGCCATTCTTGACACTATGGATGGACCTTGAAGGGATTATGCTAAGTGAAATAAGTCAGATGGAGAAAGACAAATACTGTATGACAGAATCTAAAAACAAGAATAAAAAACAAGCTCACAAATAGGGAGAAGAGATTGGTGGTTGCTAGATGCAGGGGGTAGAGAGGGTGGGCAGACTGAGTGAAGTGGGTCAAAAAGTACAAACTTCCAGGTATAAAACGAATAAGCCATAGGGATATAATGTACAGCATGGTGACTATAGTTAATAATACTGTATGTATTAGGTATATTTTATTATGGAAAATATACTGTGTATGGTGATGAATGTTAACTAGACATATTGTGGTGATTTTGTAATATATACAAATATCAAGTCATTATGTTGTACATCTGCAACTAATATTATGTTATATGTCAACTTTACCTCAATTTTTATTTTATTTTTAAATGATAAATGAGGTTTTTCTTTTTAAAGATTTTTTTTTTGATGTGGACCATTTTTAAAGTCTTTATTGAATTTGTTACAATATTGCTTCTGTTTTTATGTTTTGTTTATTTTTTTGGCTGCGGGGCATGTGGGATCTTAGCTCCCTAACCAGGGATCAAACCCGCACACCCTGCTTTGGAAGGCAAAGTCTTAACCCCTGGACTGCTAGGGAAGTCCCTATACCTCAATTTTTAAAAAGTGAAAGGCTCACATATTAGCTCTGTGCCTTTGGACAAGTTACTTTCCTTATCTGAGCTTCAATTTCCTCACCTATAAAAATTACTATTTTAGTACCTATTTCTCTGGAATGTGTGATGATGAGTGGTTTGAAAACTGTGAGAACTTCAAAGGGATTGGACAAAGAAACACACTTGTGTTTGCGTCCTCAGTGCTTGGCACAGAATGAGGGCTTAGAAATGTGTCCTTCCTGGCTGCCTTTCTCACTTCTGCCTGCCTCCCTCCTTTCTCAAGTTTGGTTAAAAATTAGAAGTGTTCTCCTGGGCCACCCGGATTCTCTCGGACCTCAGTTTAGAGGATGGTTGTGATGAATGAGTTAAATAGTGTAGGTAAAATCACCTAGGACGTCTTTGCTCTGTTGTGTGCTGATTCCACACACACATGTTAGATTATTTCTAAGGCCTTTAGTGGCTCAAGTGATGGGGTTTTGTGGTATTCACTTTCTGTTTTGCTTTTGTGTACTTTGCCAAGTAGAGTAATCCGTAGCCTGCAAATACTGAAACAATCATGGTTGAAGGGTAAATCCAAGATGAGAAGGCAATATGAGAGAAGGCACAAATTTAGTTGAGTGAGGTAGAAAAATATTGAATGAGCCAGGCAGATGTCTTTAAGAAAGTGGGATGGAAGGTCTTAGAAGGCTTGTAATGAACCAAATGTGGGAAAAGGTGGATTTTAGAAACTAGGAGTAGGTACTTAATACTCACAGTGGTAACCTGGAATCAAGGTCTAGTATTGATATATTTTACTAAACATCTAGAACACAAAGCAGGGATTACTAGGAGGCGGCATGGACTCACCAAGAAAAAGGCATCCAGAATTAGGCAAATTTCCTTTATGATGGGGTTACCAGACTGGGTCATGGGGCTGCAACAACCTAGGACTCTATCAGAATTTCAGTGTTCATGTAGCATACCCTCTCAACTGAGCCACTTAGACAGCATATAATCACATTCACAGCCTCTTGAATACCATACCAAAAGAAAGGTCTGCTTTGCTCTGGGTACCAAAGTTTTAGAGGGATGCTGACCATGAAGATGATGTAAAGTCTGGAAATTGTAACTCATGAAGTAGTTGAATGGGTCAGAGGTGTTTAGCTTGAAGAAAAGAATCCTGGTGGGACACATGAACACTGTCTTACAGCATTTGAATATGGGGAGAAGGAGAAGAGAGGAGTTTTTAAAGCTAATTCTGGGGAAATATTACCACAGGGATCTCATGGCAACAGTGAAGAGCATGGCAGGGAGTTCTGTGTGACTGAAGTCTACAGTGGTCCAGGCCAGAAGTGGCAAAGGCCTATCCTGAGGGGCTGACCATGTACGTGGCGGGGAGGGATGCTGTGCAAGGGATAAAGGCAATGGCCTTGCTGACCAACAATCATGAAAGCTGGGGTTGAGGGGACATTCTTTTTGACTTTACCCAATTGAATATGACCTTTCCTCCTAAATCTTATACCACTCAAGTGGTAATTTTGCCTTGTATTATGATGCTTTTTCAACTAATCTTATCATCTCTATTTATAAGCCATAGATAGGAACTCTGCGTTATTCATCCTTGTACTCCTACAGCTACTGGGTTGATTGTCAGTAATAATTTAATTGAATCTTTTGTAAAACAACGTTAATATAGCTTAATGAGTTACGTAAAAATGTTAACTCTGGTAGCATGTAGTTTTCATTATTTTAGTCTTAGACATGGTTGCCCTCTTACATTTTCCTTTTAAGACCATTTTCAATTGTTTTCAAAGAGCCGTTAAGTTTTCAAAAGTATAGTTTTGCTTTGGCTTTTGTTTTCTTCTGAGAAGACAAAGGTCAAAGGAGAAATGCTTGGATTTTGGAAAATATTTCTCTCCATGGGCACAATTCTGGCCTCTTCTGACTTAATCACAACAGACAAGTTTTTCTTCATAGCTAGACAAAAACTCTTTATCCTTTTAATGCCCCAATCATCAGGTTGAAGTTTCACCCCAACTCAGCTGAATTTAACAAGTAATTACTTAGGAGTAATATATTCTCACCACAGCAGGTATTCAGAAAAGTGCAGATTTATCCCAATTATCAAGTCTTGTCATGAGGAGCCTTTGAGATCGAGTCCATCACACATTGGGGGAAAAAGGTGTTCATTGCTCAAGACCAGTCTCCTTGCACATGGGTAGTTGAGGAGGCGGCATTGTTCAAGAGCACAGATAGTTTGGATTAGAACCAGATTCTACCACCAGCCAGCCATGTGACCTTGGACAAATTACTTAAACTCTCGGAGTCTCAGTTTCCTCACCTGTACTATAGAAATAGTAATAGTACCTACTCCATATGGTTGTGATGATGGTTGAATGACTTATTATATATGAAACACAGCAGTGCCTGGGTAGTAAGTGCTACGTAGGAGTTTATTTTATCATTATTATTCTCAAAACCTATCAGAAGAAAGGGCAGATGAAAACGGGAGGGAAGCAGTGAAAGAAAGGAGGGGAAAGAGATGACAGACAGTATTATGCAGCTTTTCATCTCTACCGGGAGATGAAGTCCAAGGAGCATTGACAGATGATAATTCCCTGGAAAAACAAATCTCAGAGTTTGTACAAACAGCCATTGATTCATTATTGTAACTTTCACATTTGCTGCATTCAGCCAGGGACAGAACCAAGCTGGATGGCCCAGACAATCAGTGGTTTGCTCTGGCAGTACAATTAAGTCAGTGGATGGCTACTAAGCTACTTTCCATGTATTGACTGTTGTTGATTTAAAGGCTAAGGGCCTTCTATCTGCCTCAGTTGCATTTTAGTTAATGGCATTTAACGATATTTTTATGCTAATAACCTCAACTTGCTGACATCCTGAGAGGTATCTCTTTGGCTTCTGTATTATAACTTACATTGATAACCAAGTTTTTGATAGCAAATTGTGCCTGTTAGTGAATAATTTGTATTAATAGAAACAATGCTATAAATGTGCAGAGGAATCTTGTTAGGGGTGAAGAACCTGTATGGCATATTATAAGTTCTTAGTGATAGAGGTTGAATGAGTATGAGTATATTTCAGACAGTGTATACCAAACTGCTTAATTTAATAAGGCAAGTATAAAGTGTATGATAGCCACAAATGTCAAGGAAGGCAGAGGCACCTTGAACTGTATGCAAAGGAATATATTGACTGAAAATAGAGGGAAAAGAGTTACAAGAGCATCTTGGCATGATGCTCATAATCATTTGCTGTGATTAATGTAAGGAAAGTTGTAATCCCCTAAATAGAAATGTGATTTTTCTGTCCTGTTACTAAATGTGTGTGTGTCTGTGTATCTGTGTGTTTATCGGTGTCTATGTACAAACAGCAATTAAATCAGAATTTTCTCACATAAAACCTTATTGTCATCACTGTTCTAATTGTTGTCATTCAGGCTTTTGATAAATTTATTCTTTTCTTTCCTCTTTCTTATTCCTGATCTGCTGCTTGCCCTTCACATTTCTCACTACACAGAAACTGTTTCATTATATGGTATAAGATAAAATACGTCAAGGTATTTGGCACATATGGGTGCTTTCCTGTTGGAGGAGACATAGAATTTTGTATTTGTCTTAGTCCGTTTGGGCTGCTATTACAAAATATTACAGACTGGCTGGCTTATAAGTAATAGAAATTTATTTCTCACTGTTCTGGAGGCTGGGAAGACCAAGGTCAAGGCACTAGCAGATACAGTGTCTGGTGAGGACCCACTTTGTAGTTCATAGATGGCATCTTTCTTCTGTGTCCTCAACAGTGGGCAGGGGCAAGGGATCTTTCTGGGGTCTTTTTTTTTTTTTTTAATAAATTTATTTATTCATTTATTTAATTTTTGGCTGCATTGGGTCTTTGCTGCTGCACGCGGGCTTTCTCTAGTTGCAGCGAGCAGGGGCTACTCTTTGTTGCAGGGCGCAGGCTTCTCATTGTGGTGGCTTCTCTTGTTGCAGAGCACAGGCTCTAGGCACGTGGGCTTCAGTAGTTGTGGCTCGCAGGCTCTAGAGCGCAGGTTCAGTAGTTGCGGCACACGGGCTTAGTTGCTCCGCGGCATGTGGGCTCTTCCCTGACCAGGGCTCGAACCCGTGTCCCCTGCATTGGCAGGCGGATTCTTAACCACTGCACCACCAGGGAAGCCCTGGGGTCTTTTTTATAAGAGCATGCATCTCATTAATATGGGCTCTACCCTTATGACCTAATCACCTCCCAAAGACCCCACCTCCTAATACCATCATTTTGGGGGTTAGGATTCAACCTATGATTTTAGGGCTGGGGGCATGAACATTCAGTCCATAGCAGTATTCAACAGAATTAATAGAAAACACAGTCTCTACCTGTTTAGAGTTTGAATGTGTTGAGGAGTGGGTTTTTTCTTAAGCAAAATAATTGCTTGTTAGAGCTCAAAATATAAATATGAGGTAATGGTAGATCTTGCATGCATATGCATAGATTGCATATGTATTCTTTAAATAACAGAGCAATTCAGAATGAGCATTTTTGTTAAATAAATGCAAATAAAAGACTAAATTTCTTAAAAACAACGTATATCATTTATTGGCTCCATATTCTCAGTTTGGGTTGTTATATTATCAATTTATCTACCAACTTCTTTTCTTTTTCTTTTCTTTTCTTTTCTTTTCTTTTCTTTTCTCCCTCTCTTTCCCTCCCTCCCCCCTTCTTTTCCAGTGATACACATCTCCTGACTTCCTTTCTCCCTCAGAGTAGAATTGCAATGACCCATTACTTCTCTGACTTCATCTGCTATTATCTTTCCTCTGACCATGTTCTGACACTTAGGTGTGGTCAAAATAACTGGGAAGGGGAGGGAGTTGTCAATACACAGATGGCCATTTTACCCTCCGGTCCCAATTTATGACCAAGAAGGTGTGAGAATTTGCATTTCTGACAAAGTTTCAGGTGATGCTGCTGGGCAGGGGACCACATAACTGCTCCAAATCACTGACCTCCTTTCTGTTCCTAGAATACAGCAGGCTTGTTCCCACCTCAGGGCCTTTGCACTTGCCGTTTCCTCTGCTTGGATAGCTCTTTCCCTGATATTTTTCTTAAATGTTTTCTTAAATGTTGTTTTCTCATGAGAGCTTTTTGGGCCATTGGGCTTTAAGTTGCAACTCCCTTCCCCCACAATACTCCCTGCTTTATTTTCTTCCATTTATCCTTCACCCATTTAACATGTTATACTGTATTTATTTATAGTGTTTTTTCCTCCATCTGTCTCCTTACTAGAACATAAGCACCCAAAATGTAGGGACTGTTTATATTTGGTTGGCATGTTTCCTATTGTTGTATTCTCATCACCGGCAACAGTTCCTGGTACTAGTAACTTCAACAAATACTTGCTGAATGAGCAAATAATCAAGATTAACTAAGATTTTATAACAGTGTTCCAGAAGAATTATTGAAACCACCCAAAAGTGGCACAGTCAGTGATGGTTATAATTAACGCATGCTGAAGGCTCACAGCCCTCAAGGAGTTTATAGAAAATCTTTGATTTTCAGGAGCCTATGTCCTGAGAGAGGTGATATTATTAACCCCCATAAAGAAACTGATCAAACCAGATGACTGAAGCCTGGCCCTATACTGGATGAAAAAGTTAATTAAGGTCTCTGCTGGGCAGAGAAGCTAACTCTCCCTTTGCCAAGAACTTTCTTTTTTCTGTGTCCTTGTATTCATGGATAATATTTTCATGAATGTTCATTTTTTCTAGAAAAGATCTGAGCTGACTTACAGTAAATAATGTATAAAAGCATATAATAAATAAAAGAGGGTGCATAAATAATTTTTCAAACTCTAGTAATATAATAGATGGTAATAAATGTTAATAGAAGCTATCATTGTATATTAAATATCAACTGATTAGATTTTGTTGAGGCCTTATATCATAATTTTAAAACCAGCTGCATCCATGGCTCTATATTTTAAGTTTTTAATATAATAGAAATAATAGTAGTACAAGAACATATCTTTGTATTATTCCTTGTATTTCTGTGGTAAAACTGAGGATAAAAGCACCTTGTTCTTGAAATCTAGATTTTAAATCTTCTCTGTAATGCCTTTCTAACAAGTGCAAAATCCAACTCATCACCTTTGATTTAAAAATAAACTGGTACCTTAATTAAAAACGCAAACAAGAGTGAGATACCAAGTCTCGACTAATGCAATCATGTTTCACTGTGATATTAGTTCTCAATCTTTCTTAGGTATTTTTTTAACTCCTGAAGTTTAACCCTAATAATATGATTATCTTAATCCGTGATTTATATACTTATGAAATTTTCAATACATTGCCATGATGGAAATTTTTGGAAAGCAAAAGAAATAATTATTCCATCGTCATTTGCAGTAATCTCTCTCAGACCCTCTTCTGGAATTGACAGAGATATTTTTCAAGGCTTGCAAGTAATAATTATAGTATTGAAAAAAATGACAGCTTGTGTGTGCTGTGAGCTGTGTACTTTTATTGGAAACCTGCAAATTAGGGCTCATAGAGGACTGCACAATAATAGCCTCTAATTATGTCATATTTCCCTGAAATTGATTCATATTTACATATACTGGCACTGAGGATGACACCATAGAGGGTCCTCTGGTGATACTGGTGGGATATGACCTCACGATGGGCTGAGTTAAGGTGGGAATGAACAGAGGCAGCTACACTAGCTGGAGGAGACCTCAACACTTAAGCATTTCCCCAAAGAAATACGTTAAGAGGCAATTTGAAGCATGTTGGAATTTGTTTGGAATCCAGATTTCTGCTTTTAGAGCTACTTACTGTGTACTTCAGGAGTTCTCAGACAATTGGAAGCAATTTGTGGTTTGCTGCATTTATTTTTGCCTTTCTTCCCTATTGCAGTAAACTGTCAGAATATAACAGAATTGGAATGTGATGCTTGCTTCATTTTATTTTATGGAGAGTATGACTGATTTAACTTTGAAAAAGAAACATAAAAGTCGTTGCATTTGCTTCAACATTAACCCTGTTATCAGTGTTGGTTCTGACATTCAGAAAGTCAGTGCTTCTTTCCTTTGCTGCAATACCGCTTAAACATGCAAACACAGTGCAGTGTTCATGGAAGGCAGGCCCTGGTCAGGAGTAGAGGGATTTATCTGGATCTAGCACAGTGCTTACCAGGCCATAGGCATACACTGAGTGAGAAATCACCACACACACACACACACACACACACACACACACACACACGCACACCTGCTATCTGTAGTTATAGCTGCTTCGCTCGCAGTGCAATACAGTCATCCCTCCGTATCCACGAGGAATTGGTTCCAGGATCCCCACCCCTACCCCTGGCCCGTGGACACCAAAATCCATGGATGCTCAAGTCCCTTATATAAAATGGCATAGTATTTGCATATAACCTACCACATCTTCTTCTATACTTTTTTTTTTTTTCTTCTTCTATACCTTAAATCACCTCTAGATTGCTTATAATACCAAATACAATGTAAATGCTATGTAAACAGTTGCTGGTGAGAGGCAAATTCAAGTTTTGCTTTTTGCAACTTTCTGGAAAGTTTTCTTTTTTGGAATATTTGTAATCTGCCTTTGGTTGAATCCGTGGATGTGGAACCTGCTGATATGGAAGGCCAACTGTCTTCTCAGTGTTCAAGAGTGTGGCTGTGGAGTGCAAAGGTAATTTTCAGCATAAAATATAAATGTATGGTAACTACGGTCACTGGTACTCTAAATTTTGATGCCTTTTTTCCCTAAAAAGTAGAAAAATGCAGAAAATTGCCCTCCAAGGTGGAATGATTTTTCTGTTAAAGATATAAAAGCCAAGTTCTATCTTCTAACTGTACAATTCAGCGCCATCGCCCACCCCCCCATCACGCAGTAGGCCTGAATGGGTCAGTGGTATTTAAGCATATGCTTTCTCACTCCTAATGTCAATCACATGCAGTCCCAGACTTTGGGGCTAGAACTTAACCTAGAGGAGTTTAAGATCATTGAATCAGTAACCCTTACTGAATGCAGGCTGTGTAAGAACACTTCATTCTTCCAGGGACCGTAGGGAGCTCTAAAAGAAAATACAGTGTTTCAGAGTTCATAATTAAACTGTAGAAATGGGACTAATATAAATAAAGATATTTAACTATAAAATATAAATTATATTGCTGACTTAGTCCTAAAAACATTTTTTAATCTTCTCTATTGAATGCTTCCTATGTGAAACTAGTCTCCTTGAGCTAATAATACAACTTTGTCTAATAATTGAACTATTTCTCAAGACACTTTTGGAACTGATGTCACATTTTTGAGCATTTGGTTAAACCAAAAACCATGCTTTGAGCCAAAGAACTGTTGTAATAAAGACGATAATCTCTGGTCTTAGCCAATGCGTTTGCATCATATAGAATTCCTTAAGGGTTGAGATAGCTTTTAACATTTTGACATCTTAAAACTGATTTGGGTCATGTGGTACCACGTGCAGCATATGCAGAAGTCAGGACTTTCTCCTTCAGCAAAACCAGATATCAAGAAAGAAATCTTTGTGTTCTATTATAATTTCGATATATGTGTTTTTGGATCCTGAGGATGTGGGAGTTTTCCAATAAAGACATTGAATATTTTATATCTAGGTTATACTTTTTAAATATTTAAAACTTTAAAAAGTGGGTTTTAACCTACTCTTTTTTGAAAATGAAAGAAAATGACCCATTGTAATTTTTTTTGTTTTTTGTTGTCCAAAATACCCAGCATAATCTTTTCAGAAACTTTTCTCGTGACATAGTTCCTTTCAGAACAAGTGAAATTAGTTTTAATTCTACCATGTAGGAGTCGTTTGAGTTTGATCTTAGTTTTCTCATGTGTAAAAAGAGGAGGCTGGACTGAATGAACATGAATATCCTTTTTAGCCCTAATATTTATCATTATTTCTTCTTTGCTTAAATTTAGGCCCTTAGCCACCATTTGTCTTAATTAAATTAGTGGGATCCTTGATATTTTTCACATTTTTATGAATGAATCTCAAAGACTGACCAGATAATCATTTTGTGTATCAACATAAACATCTTCCACGACCTTTTTAAAAAGTTTCTTGACACCAAAATTGTGACCTTCAACCTTCTTTTGTTCCTAGAAGCTTATTTTATCATGCCAAGGGGATATGTTGAAGATTTATCACACAGAACTCAACATTAATTTTTTGCTTTTAGCGATCACCCATTTTTGTTCTGACATAAAGCACTATTCACTGCAGCTGTTAGCGTATGACAGTTGACTGGCTGAACTTGGAAATACTACTTGCTGCTCGTTGAAACACGTTGCCATATATTCTTGCTGCAATGTGATTGCTCTTCTGCTTTCACAAGCTATTCAAGAAGAAAATTAGTCTCATTTCTTTATGGAGACACTTTGCATAAACATGCAGCCATCATTTATCTACAAATCATATAAAGTTAAATGTAATCAATTACAGTTGTATATCAGTATTCAGGGTGCTGCTCTAGGGGTGTCCTTGCTGCCAATGGCTGAGATTGATAGCATCATATCAGGGACCCTCATTCATCTGCAGCTGGGATCCCTTGATGTAAGAATGTACTGACATGTTTTTATGGGTATAAATACTCACAGATGTCCCCATTCTCTCTGAGTGGTTTGGATGCCATTTTGAGACTGGTTAGAACCCTTCCCCCCACTATTTGGTTAAGGGACAAAATTATGTTACATATAAGCCAACACCAGTGTAATCCAAAATTCATTTATACATTTGGCATCAATTCTGGTACTTCACTTTTCTGCTGTTGTTTGTATCATAGCAGGAGATTCTGTTTGAGAGTCATGGATGTTTGTGGATGTATCTTTCTAGAAGTGATGTGTGAATGGGCTGAGAAGAATTGCCTCCACTTAGGTGAAATTAGTGACCATGGTTGGACATTTTGTAGCCCTCAGAAATTTTGAGAAATTTTATTTCCCTATTTACTGATAGGCAATTTTGGGAAACTCATTTTTTTTTGGTAAAATAAAGTGGATAAATAGTCTCCCCCTTCCCAGCCCCAGTATTTTTTCTACCTAGAGTGACTTCTTTAACTTGGTAAACGAACCAAGCAGCAGTGTCAGACCAGTGAGTTTTTCATTTGACTGAATGAAATCCTACCGAAATTACTGGTTTAGACAGTGTTTGGCCCTATGATTTGTTGTTTAGTTGAGGAGGAATTGTATGCACCACTGCACAGCGACAGCCGGGATATACATACTTCCAACGGCTTTGCTAGGTGACAGAATGGGGTAACAGAGTCATAATTTATAGTCACTAATATGAAGATGTTATATCAATTACCTAAGAAAAATACCCTACTGGATTTATATCCTTTAGTTATTAAAAAGTGGCAGCTATCTTAAATTAGTTATAGAAAATGAAGAATTTAACAACAGAAATTAATCACTGTCATGAACCGTACACACACTCTGAGTTGCAGCGCTCTGCAAAACATTTGTTTGGAAAAAGGAAAATTGCTATTACGGTCACCTTAATAGAAACAGACAATCAAACAAATCTTAATTTAAAAGATTTCCTGCAGTCATAAATCATAATGGCACTGAGATTTAAGGCACAAAAAGCAACTTCATAAAGAAATGAGGCATGCCAGGGAGGCCCAGTAACACAGCCTGATGCCCTCCCATCCCCCCATCCTATTAGCTGTGTTGCAAATGTTATGATATTTCAGCCCCAAGCTGGACTGTTCATTTTGCAGTAAAATGAAACCATCTCCTAATCTATTTTCCTACTCTTGGCTTTCTTAGTCTCCTCCCATCCATTCTCCACCCATCCAGTAGAAGGATAGGCCTTAAAATGTAAATGGAGTCATGATATCCCCCCCAATCAAAACCCATTAGTGCCTTCCAGTTGCGGTTAGAATTATATCCAACCTCATAAAGTGACCTGACCTCAACTCCTGCAACCCTCCTCCTGCATGCTGGCTGCCTTTAAGTTCCTTGAGTATTCCTTCCCTCCTCCTGGGGTACTCAGAGAGAGAAGCCATAGTGATGTTTGATCTGTATTTGGCTTTACCCATTACTTCTAATATCTTTAGTTCCACTGAAGCTAAGGCACATAGCAAAAATAAAACAAAAGAAACAACAACAAAAACCTCCTTATGAGAAAAAAGAGGTAGAGGCTAAGGCAACGAAATTGTAAACGCTTAATAATTGCTGTATGCAATTTGTATGCTAATTGTCATAGTGGCTGAATGTTGTTGTGTTCTGTTTACATTTTTGGAAATTTTTGACCAACTTAACTGATATTTTGTGACTGAGCACAAATGTTTGCATGCCTGTGAGTGATAGATGTCCCATTATGGAGTGTTATTTGGTACTTACGACATCCTCTTGGAAGGCAAAATAAGCATCAGCATAAGCTAGATTTTCTTCATTATTGTATTGCTTTACCATCTGTCTGCCTAGCTTTCTCAGGCTTTTTTAAATAGGCTTCAGACTGGCCAGGGTCACCAAGCATCCAACTCTTACAGATGGGGCCTAGCATGGCCAACTGAATTGCAGCTGTGTCTCAGTGCAGGCCAGGATGTACTCTTTTTTGGCCACTAACTCTTTTTGGTTTTGACAGTGGTCTGATAACATTAATGTATCAAAAGCAGAAGCTGTTGTCTTTGTTGGTGAGAGGTGTGTGTGTGTGTGTGTGTGTGTGTATTTGGTTTTTACTATTTTTTTACCAAAGATGAAACTGCCAACTCTCAGAATAAACAGCTCTTTCTCAAAGTCTAGGTTCCCAAGGCAGGAGTAATGGGGGAATTATCTGTAGTCAATGAAGGGAAGTCAGCATTTGGCAGTATATTTTCAAAATGGAGTAATCAGTGTATTCTATATGGATTATTTCCAAGACCTCAGTATGATCTTTCTTTAGAACCAAAGCACAAATGGAGTTTGGAAAAACAAACTCAAATGCAATATCATTTTTTTCCCACTACCATACCGGATATGTGGATTCTCAAAGCATCATTCTTCTTGAACAGAGGTCAACCTCAAGGAAAATTCCATTTCTGTTCTTTCCCTATGAATGCATCAGGTGAAATATAGCTCAAAATTGGAGAAAAATAAACAGGACTATATCTAATGTTTCTAAATGGCTCAGGTACAAATGACTGTTCAGCTTTTCAGGTAAACATACAGAATTAGAAGAAGGAACTAGACTTGTAGCTACATAGATTAATGGATCATTTTTCACATCCGAGGCCAGAAAGTAATGACTCAGATGTAGCTTAGCTTTGCTTGGTAACCAATGAGCATATTGATGAAAATGGTGACTCATTTAAATGACAGGTCTCCCTTCCACAGCCATCTGTCTAGTAGCGGTAGACAGTTAAGGTGTAGATTTGGATGTCTCTTAATAATAGCTTTATATGAAAGCACACCATAGCTAAAACTGCCACGACAGTCCAAAAGCTTATGGGATTTATTTGTTTTTTTTTTTTTTTTTTACTGTCTTTGTTAAAGACATTATATTTGGTAATACAGTAACTTTTTAAAAGCCCGAAAGGAATTAACAAATTCAGTAACTCTAGCGAGGCAGAGCCATAGGCTTTGGCTTTCTGGAGCATGGAACTAACTAGCTGCCGTTTTAATAGCTTAAAAGTTACTTAGTAAAGCTTTTCTCTCTTTTAAGGCCTTGAACTGCATTGTAGATAGGAACACACACAAAGATGGGAGTTCGTTTTTACAGTATTGGAAACACTGACGTCGAATTTTAGTGATTGTTTCTCACAAAGTCGTGTGAATGTAGGTAAATGGGACAGTGTATGTCAATATCTAGAATGATTCGAGAATGTTTGGCTTTAGCTAAACTCCTGTACTTGCTTTGCCTAAACTTCCTCATTGATCTATATACTTCACAATTTCTAGAGCCTTCTGTTGGCCTCTATTCAGTCAAAATTAGTGGAAAAAAATTTTAATAGGCAGATACGTTTACCTTTCTGTGTGGGGAAGGAAAGGAGATGATAAATTATTTTGAATTCAAATAAAGTATAAATAATATTTATCCTACCTACAGGAAAAATATGAAATACATTGTGAATCCCTGTAGCAGTTTACACTAAACAATTCTAGTTATAATTTCTTAACAATTCTCTAAATAAAATCCTTTAGAACTTTTATTTTATACCTTTGTGGGGAAGTTCATTTATTTAAAACATAATCTTTGACTCAAACTTTTTATTTAATTTCAACCTTAGTATCTCACATTTCCACAAGATACTCAAGTGATAATATATACCCTAGAGGGTCTAAGGCATAATATTGTGTTATGTTATGTTAACTATTTTATTAATTTCTTTAAATGTAATAACTTGCTTGTTAGAAATGAGTGACAAGAGATAGATTATCATTTATTTTGTGACATTGTGAAATCCAGAAATGAGGATTTTATGGCCCAAATATGGCATTATTAGAGAAGATTAGAGACCTGAGTGTATAAAACAAGATATGATTTTTGATGTGATAAAGAAGCACAATTTTTGTAACATTTTATAATACAGTGTAGAATTCTCTCTATAGCATAGAATAGTACATAGAATTCTTTACATAGTATAGAAATTCAGTATATAATATAGATCACTTATATTTAATTATAATATAGTTGTTATAAAATAATGGTTATATTATAAAACTTATATGGTAGTTTTAGAATTTTAAGTACTTTTTTCTAGAAAATAATTGTTACAAATGTGTTAAGATTCTATAAGACTATTTATACCAGGTCAATCACAGGTTTAAAAGTAGAGTTTTGTGGACTACTTAGTAATAAAATAAGTAATTTTTTACATTTTTAATAGGAAATCCCATTTATAATATGTATTTGGGATGCCAGGGGTGTATCTGTCCATTTCAACTGTTGGAGTTGGTGTTCTGATCTCTCAAGATGTCCAATCTGTAGCCACAATACAATGTTCAGCTTTTTGTCCACTAAGAACTCATGGATTCTGTGATAATCTACACCCTTTAATTCTGTTTTGATGATATCAAATGAATAACAGTGAGAAAGCCAATTCTTTTGTGTTGTAATATTTTGTTTAATAGGGCTTTCTTAATTATTCCTAACTGGAAAAAAATAAACTAAAAAATCACAAATCTATAGTCTCTTAGAGTCGCAGAGCTTTAGAGATAATGCAACTCAGTCAGTTGAACAAATGAGATCCTTGAGTCCCAGTGGGATTAAGTGCTTTGCCCTGGACAGTGGCAGAACCAGAACTAGAACTCGGGGCTCTTTACTTCTGGTTTACTGCTTTACCCCTTACCCTACCCAGTCCTATATCAGTCCAAATATTTATTTAGTAGTTCATGTAAAATATTAAGTATTAAAAGTTTTAAGTAATATGATGGGTACAGTAAAATATATTTCCAGTGTTCAGGGAGTTTGGTCTGTAGCTAAGGAGTTTACAGACTATTTAGATAAATAATAGTATTCATTGGTACAATTTAATAACTTTTAAAGTGTACAGATATTAGTCATCATCTGACTACATTTTTGTTTGTTTTTGAACACACAACAAAACAAAAAAGGCTTGATAAATAAATACACAAGCACACACCTGTGCTGTGCCAAGGTATGTTGGAGTTTGATGGAAAAGCGAAAATCAGTGATATAGCTGTCTTTATTTAAAAATTTGACATTTTGTTCACTGTGTATTTTTTTTATTAGCAAAAGTCTGTACTTTATTCACACTTCTTTGGTTTTTAATCTACTGTCCTTCCAGGATCCCATCTTGGACTTATTGCCTTTAGTTGTTGTACCATGTATATATTTCTGCATTAATATTGATTTTTAAAATGTTACATTAAAATATTTATTATGATTACTGAGATTTTGGGGCATCCATTTAGATTTTCACCTGAAATGAGTGCTTTACTTGCCCCACCCTTGGTCCTTGGTATACATATAATTTGGATACATATATGGACACAAACACACACTCACACACACACACAAGGAGTACTTTCTTTTGTTTTTGAGAGATGTCTATTTGACTACTTTTATCCAAAAGAAGACCCTTAAGTCCCCACTGGGCAGAGAGCTTAAGTGTGAGAAAATATGTTCTAGGATGCAATGCAAACTAAGAGCATATATCATAAACAACTCAGGCATATTAACTGGTATTTATGGATGAGGCTGCACATTTCTGATTGTAAATATCCCAAGTTCCATAGTGTACGTATTATCTGAGCTCTCAGTCAGGCTTCATACCAGTGTAATAAAATGGACATAAACTTGACAAGTCAGAAGCCAGAGGTGGGTCTACCCTTAATAATATCACATGTAGTAGCATTCCACTTTTACTTGGAAGATTGTTCTTGAATTCTTATAATAAACAAATAAGAAGTTTGTATTTAATCTTCTCCGAAATATCTCATCATTTTGCAACTTAAATTCAGGATAATTATTTTCACCAGATGTTATTTACTGAAATAATTTCTGGACCAGACGATAACACCTAACACTCAGTGTAATGTTTTGATGTTCACTTATGCCCCAATGCATTTGGACTTGTTACCAAATCATTACTACAAAGCTGGATGTTTCGATAATTTATAGGAGTCATTACGCCTGGCAGAGCAGTAACTCTACCAGAAATGACTTAAATGTCCCACACACATCCCATATTCTTTAGTCCATTCATCTGAATCTCTCTCTCACCCATTTTTCTTATATACAAAATCACAGAGAAACTATTTTGAGCAGAATTTTAAAAGAAAAGCTCTACTTTATCACATGGCCTAATTTCTTATATTCTGTTTACACATCTTGTACATGATACAATTTAATCATGTATCCATGTCCATTCAATTATTTGCTGATTGCCTTTGATGTTGAGATTGGTCATTTGCCTTGTGTTTGGATGTGTAATGGTTTGATATCATCATTCTGATTGCTGCCACTGTTTGCACAGAAAGTTACCATTCCTGGTTTAGAGTCTGTCTCTCTCTGGAGAGGTTTGCATGATGGAAACAATGTATGTCAAGATTCCTTGTCTAAGCTTGACTGCTCTATGCAAAATGAAGAATGCATATTTTTGCCTACTTATTTCACTATACAATATGGGTCTGTAAAGAAAGGTATTTAAGAACACTTTTTCAAAAATTGTATTGAGTTTTACAATGTAGCTATCACTATTCCTTTCAACACTTGGGTTTTTCCCCCCTTTTTTGTATTTAAAGAGAAAACTCTCCTATGTTGGCTTTGCACCTTGAGTGAACTATTTTCTCAAAGTTTAAGAAAGAAGACTCTTATCAAGAGGATAAATTCTTGTGTTAAAAACGACTCTTCATCATAAGGCATGTGAAATAATAAATGCATATTTGGAAATAAAACATAGGGTTTCTACTTAAACATGACAGCATGCCCGCACATGCATTTTTCCCTCCCTAAAGCTAGCTAAAGTGCACCAAGAGAACCAAAAAGATATTAATTCACAAGGGCAAAGGAAACCAGAAAGAAAGCAATGGTGGAAAAATATTTTAACAAACATTACTGAAGCAAGATGGTAATTGGCTTATCAGCGCAGAAGAAATAACTACCTAAGCTGAAGAAGACAAGATCACCAAGAAAATAGACGTCATGCTTCTTGGAACCCCACCTAGGGATGTCAGGTACTTCCACAGGCTGAGGTGAGGCATGGGGCTGAAAGAGCAGCCCTGGTGGAAGGGCTCTCACCAACAGGTGTACATCAGTTCTTCTCCCCAGTTCATCCTCCTTGGAGGATACTGGGGCTCTTTTCCCTGGAGAAACTCAGTGATACCAGTTAAAGACTGAAGGGAGTCCCAAGGATAAATAAAGACAGGCTTCAATTGTAAATATTTTAAAAGTCAAGAATCACCCAAAATTTTAGGAAAGCCTCAAATTGAGAGAAAGTAGAAACCTGGAGGAAACAGAATTTTGCAAGGAGCAGAAGAAAACTTTAAAACTTCCACAGATATTTGAGGACTGTATTTGTAAAATAAGAACAGAAAGCTCTGAAAAAGAAACAGAGATCAAGAAGGTGTTTGAAAATTTAAAATATGGTAGCCAAAAGAAAAAAATAGCATAAAAGGGTGGGAATATAATGTAATGAATGAACTCTTCCAAAAAGTGGAAAAAAAGAGAGATGAGAAATAGAAAATAAAATTATAAAATTCATCTAAGATGTCCATTATCCCCACTATAAGGAATTCCTGAGAGGTGGGAGGAAACAATGAGGAGAAAATTATCAAAGAAGTAATAAAGAAGAATTTTCTAGAACAAAAGAACAGAACAACCCAGATTAAACAAGTCCACAAAGCACCCAGTCCAATGAATTCAAGAAGGCTAACCCAAAACACATCATCACAACATTTCAGAACACTCGGGATAAAAATGTTTTATTTTGCTTTGAGAGAAAACTAGTCATTCATACCAAAGGAAGGAGGATCAGAATGGCTTTGGACTTTTCACTAAAAACAGTGGGTAAGGAAAAACAGAAATTCAGAGAAAAAGTGATTTTCAATCAAGAATTGTATGCCCAACCAAACTATCAATCACGTGTGAGTGAAGAATAACAGATGTGGCGGTATCCCCAAAATATACGTCCCATGCATGCTTTCTTAGAGGAAGCTCCCAGAGAATAGACTCCAGCAAAACAAAGGAATAAACCAAGACAGACAAATATGTGGGATTTGTGAAATAGAAAGTCTGACACAGAAGAATATGGAAAGGAATTGTCAGGAGGACATCGATACTGGGAAATAAGTACAAATTGGAGCAGGAAGGTGGAGGGCTGTAGGAGAGAAGTATTTGAGAACCGAATAGATCTGCTAGAGTATTTATTATGTATAAGATTTGCAAAATGTATTGAGAAGCATTTGACAGAGCCATTGACACATTGGGAGAAAGTAAAGTTCATAGAAGCTCAGCAGATCCACAAGCAATAGCTTTGTTAATTCCAAGACAAAATGCATATGAGGAAGGAATGGTAATCATAGGATGCTATTTGGCTCAGCAGTGAACAGTATTTCATTGTCATAGTGATATAAACAGTGGCTGTTGATTTAACCAAAAGTTATGATGTAACTATATCGAGAGGATTAGAGGAAAGGAAGTGTGTGCATGTGTTAGATTTACTGCCATGACAGAAAGTCTGCAGTGTCTTAGGTTCCCTGGGAAGCACATTCTCTGCAGGAAATTTGCTGAGGCAAGTCCTTGGGATCAACTCTTGAGGACTGGAACAAGCAGGGTTGGCCAGAGGGAGGAGGTGAGAAGCTATGAATTGTTTTCCCCCTTATTTTCCTCCTTGGTACTCTGCTCATGTGTTAGAGATCAACAGTGGTTTAAAAAAAAAATCCTGTATCATGCATGCATAGGAATAGTCCATTTTGTCCCAAATGAATCAGCTGAGAAGTGACCATCATTGGAAGTGAATGAGAGGCTTTGGAGCCAGACTGCCTTCTAATCCTGGTCTCACAATTTCATAATGGAGGTTATTTGGGGCAAGTCATTTAAATGTACTGTGCTTCTGAGCTCACCTTTGTGAAGGAGGTATAATAGTACTAGCTGCTCACTGAGTCCTTGGGAAAATGACATGAATTCAGACACATTATGCACAGAGACTGTGTCTGGCCCTTTGTAGGTGCTCACTAAGAGTTAGCCATTATTATATATTAGCCTGAAAAAAAATCAGGGTCACAATGGATCAAGTGCTCTCAGGCCACTTCTAGAGAGTGAAACTCCATTATTTTATTTAAATATCATTAATTTTACTACATTCAATTCCTCATCATCTTATCTTTGTCTTCGTCTTCCTTCTTGAATATAGACATAAGTGTATAAAATTGAAACTTTTGTAAAGCGTTTCATTCAATTATTTGTTTTCCCTGTACTTGGTTTCTCCCATCCTCTCCTTTCCCAAACACACATGAAATCACCTTATTATTCAGTGATAGTAGAATCAGGTATAATATTACTGTCCTCTGCTGCCATACTTTTGGAAGGGAAAATAAGGTTAATAAATTACAATAATTTGTACATGTTTTTCAATTGGTAGAAGAAAGCTTCATCACAACCTTTTAAGGTTTATGCCAGCAACACATTCCCAAGGTCTAAAGAATAACGTTTACAGTTTGGTATATTGATAGACTTTCACTTACCGTTGCAAAATTTCTATTTGCCATGCTTAGGAGGTTGTGGAGTTAGAATGGATTTGTGACATTTGGCCAGAAATTAGGATCCAGTTCTGCCATTAGCCAGTAATGTGTCTTTTCTTGGTCTGTCTCACTATTTGGAAATGGAAGTTATACTTTCTCTGCCTTTAGTCTACTTAAATGTCACAGAAGAGTAAACTGTACTGAGAGTTTGAAACGGCATAGAGTGTGGTGAACCTCGTGGCACTTGAGGCCCAGAAGTCCTTACTGTAACTAACACCTGGTGTCATTGATCAGTGTCCTTCATTTTAGCTGTAGAATTACATGCTCCTTGGGAATAGGCTGAATGCTTACGGGCTTTAGTTTCTTAGTTGGAACTAGGAGATGATTTTAAGAATAAAAAAGAAATGCAGGGGTATGTAGCTGGGGATTATGATCAGATCAGCTCCCAGTTTATCCATTTTAAATCTCCATTTAGCCAAATCTAAACACCTTTTGGATTAGCTGCCTTTTGAGGTTATCTTGGTCCCTTCTGCCTTCTGTTCATATTGACTGTACTTTAATTTTTTTTTTTAAAGATCTAGTCTCAGTTTAGGTTGAGGTCTGTGCAGTAAAAAGGAGGATCTCCTTTCTCACATAGGGAAACAGATTAAGGATCTGGGTCATGGAGCTACTCAAAGGGACAATTTCTGCTTTAAGTCCACACGGATTTATGAGTATCAGCATGATTCAAGAGATGAGAGCGCTGACTCAGGAAATCTGAGTCTTTTCCCAGTAATTGACTAATTGGGTTAACCATAAAACTGAGATGATTTTATGCACATTCTTTGGGCAATATTAATCCTCAATCTGATATGACGTGGGAAAAAAATCCAATTTATTGTGTACCTTGAGGGGTTTTGGGTTTTGTTCACTGTTTTTGCAAATGGAGCAGATTCAAATGGAGTAGATCATAAGAGAAGTTAAGACTCAGTGTCAATTCTAAGATTATTTGCTTTTTATTTTTTAAATAATGATTACTATAGTCCTTTGAATGTTTATTTTGCAATCCATCTTGAGAAGTAAACATCTTTTTTTTAATTTATTTGTTTTTTCAATTTTATTTATTTATTTATTTTAAATATCTTTTAAAACATAAATTTCAGACCTTGGACAACTGAAACGGCTGGGAGGAGGTGTTTGAAGTTTGGGAGCTGGTGTGCAGCCTCACAAAAGGAAACAATGCCAGCAATGTGTTCGTGATTGCCCCTGAAGTCAAGTTTGTTCCACAGAGATTGTAAAACCATGGATCGTAAATCCTTAGGCATCCCAGAGTCATCATAGACTTGTAGAATGGGGAGAACAGCCTTTCCAAAATTGCAAAATTATTTAAAAGTAACGGCTCTTTCTTGGGCAGAAGTGTTACTGACCCTTTGTTTCCTTGACATTTTGTCAGGTCAATGCCTTGAGGATAAATCAAGCTTCTGAATGGTGCTTACAGACCCTAAAAGGGGTGAAAAATGGTAGGTTGAGGCTTAAAGGCTGCTGTTTGTGGCAACTCGGTAAAAAAACATTTCCCTAAACAGGTCCGTGTTGACTCTCAAGGATACTTTTGGTGGTCCAAATGCTCTCTTTGCAATTTTCTGCCTTCAGGATAAGCAGTGGGTCTGCCCAGGGTGACCCAGGCTACTATCGGATAAAGCCCCGGTGGTGTGACTGTGGTTGCTTCTCTCTGTCCTTTCCCTCACTCCCTTCCCTTTCCCCAGAGTGGCAGTGCTCTAACCTGGCTGTAAAAAGTGATGAAGGTTCTGCTAATCATTGCTTGCAAAGTACCTTACTGTCTGCCTCTGCCTCTTCCTTTTTTCCTCTTCTAATTTTTTAGTTTTTATATATTTATGGCTGTGTTGGGTCTTCGTTTCTGTGCGAGGGCTTTCTCCAGCTGTGGCAAGCGGGGGCCACTCTTCATCGCGGTGTGCGGGCCTCTCACTATCGTGGCCTCTCTTGTTGCGGAGCACAGGCTCCAGACGCGCAGGCTCAGTAACTGTGGCTCACGGGCCCAGTTGCTCCGCGGCCTGTGGGATCTTCCCAGACCAGGGCTCGAACCCGTGTCCCCTGCATTGGCAGGCAGATTCTCAACCACTGCGCCACCAGGGAAGCCCTCCTCTTCTAATTTGAATGTATTTTGTCCCTATCAAGTGAGTGGATTCATGTAGAGACAATATCTTTCAGATTCTAAGTGTCTTAGTAGTAGGGTCAGTGTGATTCATTGTTGTATCTCCAGGGTAACATGAGGCCAGGCCTCAATGGAGCATTCTGATTTGGTTTGTTTTGATAGGGCTCAATCAAAATGCAAAGTTTTTCATCAGCAAATAATAAGTGGAAAACTGAGTCTGATGTGAACCCTGATTCGCACCCCTTTACAAACACTGGTCCCACATCCAACTGCACCCCATCTCTGTGTTACTGGTGTCCTCCTTCTCACCCTTATAGTCATCAAAAAGGAAAGGGAAGAGATGGAGTCTCTACTGCAAACATTACTTGATTTTTTTAAAAAACGCAGTATTTTATTTCTAATTAAAGTGACTCCAACACAAATTTGCCTAATCCAAATGCCCCCAATGTCACAGTGTCTACATTAAATTATCATATGTCTGCTCCCAGCATATACTACATGCTCAGTAAATGTTTTTGAAAGGACCTAAATTTGATTCAGATGCTTCAAAGTTTTGTTCTGAAAAGGTGAGTCTACATACTCTGTTATCACCATATGTATATATGGAGTTAATTCCAATCTTATTTCATAATGAGTCTCAGACATCATAGGTCTCCTTTCCTTCTCCTTCGTGGGACAGTAACTGAGTTCCAGGATATGAGATCTGCTACTAAATATGCAATTGCAATTTGCACTGAAATGTCAAATACATTATTTGGGAATACTCCAGATAACTTAGGAAGGTATTTAATTTAAAAATCTTCCTGAGGGGAAAAGTGAGTCTACATCAAATGAAACAGAAGGTACCCCTAGAAGTTTTAGAAGTCAGGCGGACAAATGGGATTCTCAGAACTTCAAGAAAGGATGAGAAAGAATCTTCATCCTAGATGGTCACATATCAAAGAATCTAAAAATATCTCATACGTAAGTGCTTAAGTTCTGGATAAACATTAAAGGCAAATTTGGGGACTGTTAAATTTGGTGTCTGTATTAGTTTGCTAGTACTGTGAAAGCAAAATACCACAGACTGGGTGGCTTAAACAACAGAAATGTATTTTCTCACAGTTCTGGAGGCTGGAAGCCCAAGATCAAGGTGTCATCAAATTTGATTTCTTCTGAGGCCTCTCTCTTTGGCTTGTAGATGGTCGCCTTCTAGCTGTGTCTTCATATGGTCTTTCCTCTGTGCATGTACATCCCTGGTGTCTATGTGTCCAAATTAGGGCTCACTCTAACAGCCTCATTGTGGCTTAATCATCTCTTTAAAGGCCCTGCCTCCAAATAGAGTTGCATTCTGAGGTACTGGGGGTTAGGGCTTCAGCATATGCATTTGAAGAGGACAAAATTCAGCCCATAATGGTGTGTAGAAGTTGTCTTGGAAACATATGACTCAGGCAGTAAGTATTGAGTGCTCACTATGCTGTGTTTGGACTTGCTGGTATGGAAGGACACTTACACATAGTGTGGCTCTTACAGGGAGGTCCACCAAGTCATGTGGTTGTTGTCTTGAAGTGAGATAGACTGGGATATTCACAAGCCAAGGACTCTCATCCACTGTCCATTTTCTACCATCATCCCAAGGGCTCTCTGCTCCAGTGGCTTTCTGGTATCCCTCCGGAGCCGTGTTGCAGGCTCAGAAGTGCATTCTTGCCAGATGGATGTTGTATGTGGAAATATTGGGGTACACGCTAGATAAACAGTGCATATAAATTGATAAATTGTGTTTATGATTCAGTTCTCAGCAGACCCATTACCTTTTAATTTCATGTTATACCAGTGCATCTAACTTTCCAGAAAGAAGGGCTCGGTTTAAGAACCAGTTCCATCAGCTATAGATGGTGCAGACTTGAGCAAGTCACTTTATGCCTCAGAATCACAGTTCTGTCATCTGTAAAGAGAAAGTAGAGTGGCCAATAGAATCGGGAGAACTGAATGAGATAACCTGTGTGAAATGCCAAGCTGACAAGAAGGACTTCATACAATTTAAATTTTAACATCATTAACATTTAATGATATTTCTGGCAATTTTACCCTGGTGTTTGAACCAGACTCCCTTTACCCCCTCACACACACAATTAAAAATAAAATTGGTGCCTGTGTAGAAACGACCAACACGTATGATTCCTTTCACTTCCCTGACGCCTTGAGATTACAGGAAGAGAGCCCAAAGTGAAGTCCTTAGACAAAGCCAGGAAGGGACACCTCCTGGCGTATCTCAGAAGTGACTCTGCTGTTGTGTAGCTGTGGGACCTTGGCAAGTGAATTAACCTCTCTAAGCTTCGGTTTTCTCATCTGTGAAATGAGAATACGAATAGTATCTACCCCAAAAGGTTGTCATGAAAATTCCCTGCAGTAAACTACATGAGTATAAAGTTTGCACAGTGCCAGGCTAAGCTTGTGACTGAAGTGGTCTGGAAATGTTTCTGCACTCTTTTCTTCCTTTTGTGGTGAGCTATGTAAGGAATATCGTGAGTCCATTGGGAAATGGGAGAAGGAAGACAGAGGATTATGACAGGAGGGCCATGGGCTCGAGTGTTTGTAACTTTGGGAAAGAGAGACAGCGTGTGTCCTGACAGGGGTACCTGCTGTGGAACCAGACTGAATATAAATACCGGCTCCACGAAGCTTCCCAGCTGTGTGATCTCAGTCACGTTACCTAACCTCTCTCTGCTTCAGTTTGCGCATCTGTAAATTGGGGATGGTGATAAGGACATTTTATGGGATTATTACGAGGACTCAGTGAGTTAATATTTGGAGGACATAATAAGCATAATATATGTGTTGGTTAACTGTTTTTAATGCTAGACTAGGTGTTGGAAAAAGAGTATGCAGTTAAGATCATTTCCTTCCTGATTAAAGGTATAGGCTGTTTCTACCCCAACTTTTTATCTCCTCAAAAAACCCCAGGTCCCAAGGGCTCTAGAGAAAATCCTAAGTTAATATCTGCCAGTTTGTATTTTTATTTTCCCTATCTAATTTGGTTTATTGTATTTTACAACTTTGTGCAGAGGGGTCAGTATTCTAAGTGGGGGATGTCTTTAGCCCTGGGAATGATGCGAATGCCTGATGAAGCTTAACCCAAAGTGTGAGGCCAAAGGTGTGCCTGCAGAAGCCTGTGTTTGGCACAGTTCTTTCAGAAACTTTAAGACCAGGGGAAACGCTTCCTTGGTAACAGCAGTAGAGGAAACTCCCAGAGAGCTTGCTCTTTTGTTTAGATGATTTACTAAGCGGGTTAAACTTAACTGTCAGCTCCTTGACTGTAGGGACTGTGTCTCAAAGAGTCTGGAGTAACAGGGTGAACCCTGAATTTGGAGCCTGGGTTCCAACATGGGGCTCTGACATTATCAGCTTCGGGCGCAAGGCAGGTCACTTAACCACTTTGAGACTCTTTGCTCGCTTGCTATGTGAGAATAATAAGATGTAAGTCAGCTTCACAAGGTTGTTGGGATCAAATCTACGTTGTGTGTGAAAGTATTTTATACTCTAAAAGGCATCTTCCAAATGTGAGTTGTTGTTGTTATTATTCTTGTTAGTAAAGTCCCAGCAAAAAGGAAAAAAAAAAAAAAAAGGCATAGGTTGTGGAGCCCAGTTACCAAGGTTTTAGACATTGCTCTTCCATTTACCAGCTGGGTAACACTGGGGAAGTTGTTTAACGTTTCTGTACCTCAGTCTTCCTCATCTATGAAATGGGGGTAATAATAGCAGTACCCAGATCATAGTGTGATGGTGAAGATTAAATAAATCAATGTGTCTCAAGCTCTCGGACGAATACTTGGCACACAGTAGGTACACATATATGGTTATTATTACTGTTATTATCAAATGGCATTGGCAAAGCTAAGGTAAAAGTGGCTCTAGAGTAGACATTGAGGAGAGTCCAGTTATGTCTGTCCTGAAGCAAGTGGTGTCACGGGTCCTGGCCTTGGGGATGACTCAGGTTCTGTCCAGCTTTCACGTCCTCTGGGCCATTGTCTTGGTAATAATAAGGATTATGCCTTCCTAGTAAATACTGGTTGTTTATTGCTTTGGAAAACGTAAAGGGAGGCAGAATTTCAGTTTTATAAACATAACCCACTAGGAACTATTTTAGCCCTTGGGCCAGTCTTCTGGCTGCTTACAGATTGTTCCTCATCATTGGGCCCGTATTTTAATCACATTAATTCTTTTTGTTAATGTTTCCTTTGTTTTTTTCCTTTGTACTCTTACCAAGAGAAAGTACTAGAACTGTGAGTCCTTCACACTTTAAGCTCTGGTTTGGAGATATTTGGGAGTCTTCAAACCCTGAAAATGCTTCAGATAAAATGTTTATTTTAAAACTAGGACTATTGAAACATTTGAAGTGAGTTTTAACTGACCCTCTTTTTTAAAAAAAATTCTGTTCTGTAGGTTGCTGTGTACAGTAGGGTAAACTCAGAAGGCCTTCAAGCGGTCGTCTTTGTAATCCCCCTGCCCCATTATCTTAAAGAAACTATTGCTTTCAAAAGCGTAGACCTGTGAGTATAGTTCAATGACCTTACACTAAAGGAATATTTTAAAATACTGTTTTCAAATGTGGTGACAAGGGATGGAGAACAAATAGTTCTTCGAAGGGATTTTCCTGGAGAAACTGAACTGACTGAGGTTAATGTCCGGAGGTAATGGCCTCTCCCGGTGGGTCATTAATTCCTGGGAATTGGCCTGTGCTTCAATTGCTATTGCTTAAGTAAACAATAAATAACATCACACAGATACGTAATGAACTATAAAATGACCACTTCTCTACCTGCATTGTAGATACGCCCGCAGCACATACAAGACTGCCTTCTATTAATCACCTCCCAACTTGATTGATTGGTTTCAATCAGTACCCTGTCCCCTATTTTCTTTTAAAATAGATTAATTTCATACTTTGGAGGTCAGGGACTAAAAGCATTAATGTTAGGCCCGGTAAAAACGGTGTCTGTGCTGGAATATTTCTGACCTCTTCTCTCTCTCTCTCTTTTCTTCTCCCTTACACTTTCTGTTGCTCTGTAGCAGTTAGCTATAACTCTTACCGTGCTTCAATAATGCCAAGATTTGTGCTGATAACATTGGTTAGTGGAAATGGAATGAAACTTCCAAGGACAAGGACTCTTTTTAATTAGGTTAATAATATAAGCTTTTGTGAGCTGCCCACCCACTTTCACCCTCATTCCGCAGTCATCCTGCCCAGCCCCCCAGTAGCCTGGAACCCTTAAGGTTATTTCTTTCTTTATGAAGCACTTTGCTTGGTCTCCACTCTCTCCCAGTTCTCTTCCTACCTCATTAGCTACCCCTTCTCAGTCTCTTCTGCCGGCTCTATCTTTCATTTTAGTTTTTCTATTTTGGTAAAATATATATAACATGAAGTTAACCATGTTAAGCATTTTTTCCCCCATTTTTAAGTGTACAGTTCAGTGGCATTAAGTGTATTTGCAATGTCGTGTAACCATCACCACTACCTCCTTCCAAACTTTTTCATCACCCAAAACAGAAACTCTGTAACCATTAAGACATAATCCGCCATTCTCCCTTCCTCCAGCCCCTGGTAACCTCTATTCTATTTTCCCTCTCTATGAATTTGCTTTTTCTAGATACCTTGTATAAGTGTAATAATATAATATTTGTCCTTCTAATTCTGGGTTTATTCACTTAGCATAATAGTTTCAAGATTCATCCATATAGTAACATATATCAGGACTTAATTCCTCTTTATTACTGAGTAATAATCCTTTGTATGTATATAGCACATTTTGTTTATTCATCTGTTGATAGCCATTTAGATTGTTTCCACCTTTTGGTGATTGTGAATAGTGCTGCTATAAACATGAGTGTACAAACATCCATTTGATTTGCTGTTCTCAGATCTTTTTTGGATTATACCCCAAAGTGGAGCTGATGGATCATAGAGTATTCTATGTCAGCTTTTTGAGGAAACACCAAACTGTTTGCTGCAGCATCTGCTGCACCATTTTCCTTTCCTACCAGCACAAGGGTTCCAATTTCTTCAAATCCTAACACTTGTTATTTTCCTTTTTAAAAAGAAATAATAACCTAATGAGTGTGAAGTGGTATCTCGTTGTTGGCTCTATCTTGTTTTCTAAACTTGTCATCATTGGAGCACTTGAGGACTTGATCTCTGTGTCTCTTCTCTTCCCACTTACTTCCACCCTTTTGGTGGAATCTCCTGTCTAAATACCATGGACATGCTGATGTATATTGCTAGCCCCCACTTCTAGACTTAAGTAAGCTATTGCATTGTGGGTATTTTTACTTGGATGTTCAGTAGGCATCTCAATAATAAAATGTGCAAAATGATACTCATGTTCCAAGCTCCCCATCCCCTACCAACCGTGCACCTGCTCCTTCCACAGACTTCCAGTATCTGTCAATGGCATCTCCATTCTACCAGTTTCTCAGGCTCCAGACCTTGGATTCATCCTTCACTTTTCTCTTTTCCTTGCCCCCTATATCCACGAGCTGATTCTGTTGGCTCTACTTTCAAAATACACCCAGAACTTCAGTTTGCTCTCTGTTCAAATCCTATCTGCTCAGGGAGGACTTCATATAACATAGCCCTTGCCCCAACACTCTCAACCCCCTTATCCTGCTCTGTTCTTCATAGCAGTTGACATCATATATATTTGTGTCCCCTGCACCCCAGTGTGAGGGCAGGAACTTGTCTGGCTTGTTTACTGCTGATCCTCCAGTGCCTAGAATAGTACTGATTCAATAAATACTTGTTGAATGGATGGATGGAGAATAAGTGGAAGATAGTGTATCTGCTCCTGAGGAAGCAATGAAATCAAGATTCTATATATGAAACAACTAAAAACAGTAAACCTCCCTGGATTTTTTTCCAGTGAAAATGGATTTTTCAGATAACTCCTACCCTATCATGTGACCAAAATATGTCTAGTTGAGCTGAAAGAGTTTTTGCCATGTTAGACATTTTCCTTCTGAAAGAGAGGGTATTGAACACCTTCTGAAAGAGAAGATATTGAACAACCTAATCAGTTATATTGCTGTAATAAACATGCATTATTTGGCTTTAGCTACTTTTAGTTGTATAGAATCCTGCTTTGTTGAAGCTCTCCTCATACACACTCATTTTCTCTTCCACTTCTGTTAGTTTGTTAAGAATTTTGTTTTGAATGAGAGAGGAAAATGTTGCTATTATAATATGAAATGCACTAAATGATTTAGAAAACATTGATGGCATATGAATAATAAATTGATTGTATCATTATTACCACAGAATTTTTAAAATGTGCGTGGGGTTACAGATTCTATTAAATTTTAAGCTCCTTGAAGGCAGAACAATGCCTTGGGCTCTGCATTCTTTTCAAGGCCTAAAGTCACCTTTTTAATTTGATAGACATCCACAAAATAATTGCTGAATGAGAGTATTGAGTATTTTCTGCAAAGGAGAATCATACTTTTTCTTGGTTCCTTGTGGAGGGAAAGCATGAGATAGTGGAGAGGATACTTGTAGGCCAGGGTTCTGGTGTTTTCTTCTTCTGTGGACTTTGGGAAAATCATTTTTGAGACACTGTGAAGTACATTTCTGTTAGTAACAAAAGGAATGTATGGACCTCAGGTCTTCCTATCTCCATGGAGGATCCCTACAATCATATGTAAGTAATGTGTAAATTGTAATGTGGATATTGGTTGGTACAGTTATTACTTTTTATTCCTACCATGTTTTATTTTCATAAGATAAAAGAATTAAAAAAAATTTAAAAACATACTTTAAGCCTTATTCAGGTCAAACTGACTAAGCTTTGGAGCCCCTGCTGTTCCAGCCACTGGGCTGCACATCCAGTTAGGCATTTTTGCAGGCTTTGTTTCATTCAGTTTTATTTTTGTTGGGTCACACATACCCTCCTGTATAGATTATCTCAAAATCTCCATCAATTTATGACTTAATTCTTGAATTATTATTTTTTTAAGTTTAAAACCCCTTAACGAAATATCCTCTGAGTCAAATATGGATTAGTTTTTCAAAAACAAAGCATTGTGAATCAGTAATTTTTGAGGAATTATTGATTCTGTAAACTTTTTTAAAATGGAAAATCTAATTCCGGGTTATTGTAAATCAACTATACTTCAATAAAAAAATGTTTAAAAATTAAAAAATTGAGTCAATCCAAAAAATGGAAAATCTTTTATTCAGATGGATTTTGATTTCTTTTTCCCTAGAGTGCAGTATTTTCTACTAACCTTTAAAAATAATTAACTTCTTCAATAATAATAAGTTCCTTTAAAAGAAGTAGAAAGTTATTCAGGGAAAAATATGATAATTTGTTTTTGGAAATTTTAGGAACGTGATGACTTATTTTAATGGGACTTGAGACCATGCTCAGCCTGACCTGCTAATTCTTTTATTCATTCAAATACCCTTTGGAAACTTCATTGTTCTTCATCAGATATTTTTAGCTTTTATTAAATATAACAAAATAATTCAATAATTTGAATAAATATTCAAATTCAATGAAATAAAAAAAATACAGTTTAAGTGCTGCTGGGTAACCAACAGAAAAGGAGAGACACATCGTACAGAAACTCAGTGTGTTCATAGTTTTCTGATTTTGTAATTGTCCTAATTTTAGACAACGAAAATTAATTTTGTCATGTACCTTAAATTTGACGTGACCTCTGAGCTCGTGAGAGCAAACTCCCTTGTTTTATTTAAATTTGTATACATTATGACAATTCGAATCCGTCTGAAACCTTCTGATGATGTATTTAGATTAACCTAAATAGGCTTAAGTAGATAGGGTCAATAATAGAAGCCCTGTCACAGAATTGTTGTTAGGATTTAATTTGTATATATAATATTAATTAACATAATATATCTATATGTTATTATAATTTGTATATAATATATATATATAATTTGTGTGTGTGTGTGTATATATATATATATATAAATTTGTGTGCATACACACACACACACACACACACATATGGCTTGGAACCAGTGCCTGACAATCAATATGTAATCCAAAGGTATTAGCTATGACATTGATAGTGGTGGTGACGATGATGATTGTGGTGATGTTCAGCTTCCCAGGATATCAAACAGGAACAAAAGAGAATGTTTTGTCATTGTTTTTATCTTGCATGATGGGTAAAGGGACAATATGAAATGGAAGACAATATGCCATGTAAGTGGGTTTTAATTTTATTGCTAAAGCATATGTATGTCTTTTTAAAAAAATGACTCTAAGAGCTGTTGATGCAGTGCATTCAAGTTTAATAATTCTGTTTTCTAAAATCCCACTGAGCTCTTTGAGATAAGAAAAAAAATCAACTAAAAGGAATAAATGGCCAGAAGTCACCCATTGGAGGAGGTCAAAGAAAATAAATATGTTCAGCACTAGGCCTAAAGGTTGAAAGAGATTAATTTAAATGGCTCCACTTAGAGAATGTGACAAAGTTCCAACACTTTATGGCAGACACAGTATTTCATGCTTAAGAGTTGTGTCCAGCTACATTCTCTCTTCACTCTCATATAGCCCCGTATAGATGGACGCCAGGAGCTGCACACAACCGCAGCTCAAGAGAAGGATATGAGAATATGAACATGCCATCCAAGTTAATGATGCCATGGATTATAATGCAATAAAATAATAATCCATCTCTGCTCCTCGTGCAGTGCGATTTAATTCAGCCACGACATCCTATATGGAGATGTTTATCCTGCACTTCTCCCTGCTCATGGAGATGATTCTTCTGCAATCGGCAGGGGGATACCTGATGTTTCACCAGTAGGGTATATCAGCCCTGGTGATTAAAAGGATTACTTATTTGCTTACTCAGAAAGGATTAATGGCAGAGAGTAAAGGCTTTGTTTAAAAATCATGTGCCATTACTTTCTGGAGCTTAGGAAAGAGAGACCAAAAGGTATTAGATCATTGTATGAAGAAGCTTTTTATTCAAAAATTAAAATCTTGAACCGGCAAGTGGTCCCTTTCTGATGAATTCTGAACTAGTATTAAATAAACAATCATTTTCTGGTAATATGCTGCCATTGTGTTCTGGCATTCCTTTGACCCAGGGTGTGCTAGAACTGTTTTACTCTAACTGATTATTTGGGGAGATGATTTTTGGGTAGGGAGTCCTTTATACTTAATTGTATACTAAAACAACATGATTAAAGAGTATTTAGTTCTTGCAATATCTGGGAACTTTTCTTTTCACAGTGTATCTATGATATTCCAGTTTATATATAATACAAATCTTCATATTATTTTTGATTTTCTTTTTGGGTCAATAAACATAATAGCAATTATAATGTTTCCTTTGACCCAAACATTATTTGATAGCAGTTATTAAATCTTATATCTATATGTGTGATTCCAAAATTGGAAAATACTTAATGATCTGACTGTGATATCTATTGTTGTTATTAAAAATATCGACTTTAATAATGTATAAGAACATCAACAGAACAGTAGCTGCGTTGCATCTTGAAATACATTAGATAGTATCTATAAAATCTACTCCTTTGTGAAATTTTCAATTTTGAAACTAATGTTAGTATTTCCCTATTTCACTTTCTGGTAAGCTTATAATGAGATTTAGTTGCGGGGAATTTCTTTTTACTGAGATATGTTTTTACCAAAGTTCTTCCTAGAAAAAATTAGACATTAGGAATTGCCAAATTTTTTTCTAGTGAGCCACTAAGTAAATGCTATTGATTACTAGATTAAGAGAGAGAATCTGAAATAAAATTTTGACTTGAATCTGCCTTGCCTGGGCCTGGCTGTGGCGTGAACAGAACACGGAAGGGCCCTCATGGAGGTCCACAGATTCAGGTGAAGGAAATTGCATGGGTCCAATGGCATGGATAAGAACACACTCATTTCTATCCTACTGCTCTCATTTTCTTTGCCTTGACCTTCTCTGAATACTTTCAGAGCCATTACCCACCCTTCCAAACAGTGGTACTAGAAGATAAAATTTATTTTAAAGGTATTTCCATTTGAAGCAGAATTAACTTCCTTAGAGTATGGGGAGATTTTGTTTTTAAACTAAAGTTTTTTTTTTTCTTTTTTGCCCATAGAAGGCACAGATGGCTGGTATCTTCTTACATAATAATTAACTGAGACTAACAAAATGACACGAAGACAATTTAACATTCTATAAATATTCTCTCTGCTTTCATGATCATTTTATACAACACATGTGAAAGGTTGTTTTGAAGCACTTGTAGCTTTGCTAGCTTATCTGCCCAAACAACACAATCTTGTAATTTGTTTTGTGTTCCATATAAACTGAAACTTTTCTTATTAACCCTAGTGACATCTAAATATATGTTTGTTTACTGCCAGACTCTACTAACTTTATTGATATATTTTACATTAAGCTGCCTGGAAAATTTGCAAATGCAGCAATTATTGCAGTGAATTGAATTTCAGAGGTAATGCCCTGGATTTTTCCTTTGAGACAATACAAATGATGCTGTCTAATGCCAGTGATAACTAGCCACAAGCCAAGTTCTTTTCCAATAAATACAAAGTTTATAATGAGATGGTGGCTTTCCTTTTATAGAGCGAAGGAAATTGGTAATGAAAATCAAGACTATTTCCCCCCCCTGAACTTTATTAAATCAAATGAATGACAGTTTGGTATTTAAAGTCAATAGCTCTAGCTAAAACAAACTGTATTATATGTGATTACATACCTCTTCTAAAATTAAGATAATAAAGATAGTGAAAGTTTCTTTTTTAACTAGTTAAGTTCATTCAAATGACGCAAAGTTTTAAGTAGGCATTATATTTTTTGCTATTTTCAATGCATTGCTAAAGTGGATTATAATTGTTGCCCCAATTACTTGAAAATTAAGGATTCCTTGTTGCATCCATATGTTCTGATTATTTCTACCAATTTCTTAAAAAGAAGTATGAACATGTTGACTGTCATTCCTCCCACTAAAATATCTGAAAATAAAGCTCCCGCCATGCCTCTCACTCTCCACTTCTGGAATCATGCTGGCTTCCTGTTAGAGAATTGAAACTACCTGTTGGACTACCCTATGCCAGAGTACCTTCCTTCTTTACCTGCTTCACTTACCCCCAGAGCTGGAATCCTGTCTTAGACCTCCTCACTGTCACGGGCTCCATGTCCCAGCTCTTGGTGTACCAGAAACGGTGCTTCACCCACCTCTGGGACCTCCCCCAGACCCCCGCTGCTGCCCTCCAGCAGGTCCCCGGCATAGATCACCTTTAGTAGGCCCACCTCTACTAGGTTGTTTACATGAACCTGATTTCCTTCCTAGACCCTCACAAGTCCTCACATCTCAGCCTTGATTTTGACATTTCCCCAGGCATGAACCTCCTTGGTCAATACCTAAGCCCAGACCTCCTTTTTTTTTTTTTTTTTTTTTTTAATTAATTAAATAATTTATTTTTGGCTGCATTGGATCTTCGTTGCTGCACGCAGGCTTTCTCTAGTTGCGGCGAGCGGGGGCTACTCTTCGCTACGGTGCGTGGTCTTCTCATTGCGGTGGCCTCTCTCGTTGTGGAGCTCGGGCTCTAGGCACGTGGGCTTCAGTAGTTGTGGCACGTGGGCCCAGTAGTTGTGGCTCGCAGGCTCTAGAGCGCAGGCTCAGTAGTTGTGGCGCGTGGGCTTAGCTGCTCCGTGGCATGTGGGATCTTCCCGGACCAGGGCTCGAACCCATGTCCCCCCCATTGGCAGGCGGACTCCCAACCACTTCGGCACCAGGGAATTCCCCCAGACCTTTTTTTTTTTTTTTTTTAAATATATTTATTTATTTATTTATTTATTTATTTTTGGCTGTGTTGGGTCTTCGTTTCTGTGCGAGGGCTTTCTCTAGTTGTGGCAAGCGGGGGCCACTCTTCATCGCGGTGCGCGGGCCTCTCACTATCGCGGCCTCTCTTGTTGCGGAGCACAGGCTCCAGACGCGCAGGCTCAGTAGTTGTGGTGCACGGACTTAGTTGCTCTGCGGCATGTGGGATCTTCCCAGACCAGGGCTCGAACCCGTGTCCCCTGCATTGACAGGCGGATTCTCATCCACTGCACCACCAGGGAAGCCCCAGACCTCCTTTTGATATTGAGAATTTAATTTTAGAAGTGTGCACATACATCTTATAGCTATATACATACTCATATAAAGTTGATATATAAACAGTGTGGTGACATCTGAGAGGACGCTTAATGAGTACACAGAATAAAAGGTATAAATGCTAGTGTTTAAAATAATTCTTGGAACACTAAAGCAAAATGATGAGAAAAAAGGGCACTGGTTATTAACAGTGGTATTACAGGAAGGTCTCAAGAGACTGTTAATTTTATTCCTACCAGATAATGACTTTTGATAATTTCCTAGTTCCTAAGTTAAGAATTTAAATATAAAAATTGCTTCTTGTATTAGCCACATAACTGTCATCTACACTATGCAGAATTCTCCTGGTGGTTCTTGCAGTGATGGTGACGTGAACATGTGTTTTCTGGCTGATTTTCAACTTTGGTTTATCCCTCTCCAGCTGACTAAATTGCCTCTGTAATTTCGGCAGGAAAGCATGCTGACTTTTTCACATTTTCTGTTTACTTTGGAGTTTGAGCTTTAAGAAACTAAGACATTTGGTGTAAAACAGATAGCTAGTGGGAAGCAGCCGCATAGCACAGGGAGATCAGCTCGGTGCTTTGTGACCACCTAGAAGGGTGGGGTAGGGAGGGTGGGAGGGAGGGAGATGCAAGAGGGAAGAGATGTGGGGATATATGTATATGTATAACTGATTCACTTTGTTATAAAGTAGAAACTAACACACCGTTGTAAAGCAATTATACTCCAATAAAGATGTTATTAAAAAACACACACACAAAAAGTTGCATCTCAAAAAAAAAAAAAAGAAACTAAGACATTTGGGTTCTGGAAAATGTTTCCTAAACCAATTCATCTCCGGCTCCCTTGTTCTTCACATATTCCCCAAGTGTCTGCCTGTTGTTTTAGCAGATTTTGATAGCCTTACAACATTTCTATCAGCTAAAGTTTGAAATACCTGGTTTTCATATACTATTATTGCCTGTGCTTTTGTTTATTTAATTATGAACATTCCATAATAGTCTGTTGTCCTTGAAAAACACTAAATGCTTTTTAAAATTGGGAGTCTGTATTATAGTTATTTCCATATGGATGAATATAGTGATCTGCAGTCTAATTTATTCATCTGGAAAGTCAAAACTTCATTTTGTGAGGCGAATATAAGCTCATGGACTCCCTTGTGGTAAATCTAGATGATTATTCTCATTGCTTCAGAATATATCATGCATACCTAGTTAAGGGACCTTGCAGCAAAATTGTCCTTTCTGAATTTCATCAGGCAAAGTGTATGTATTTGCCTTGGCTTTAAACTTGGTAAAGGAGGGGCTTCCCTGGTGGCGCAGTGGTTGAGAATCTGCCTGCCAGTGCAGGGGACACGGGTTTGAGCCCTGGTCTGGGAAGATCCCACATGCCACGGAGCAACTAGGCCCGTGAGCCACAATTACTGAGGCTGCGCGTCTGGAGCCTGTGCTCCGCAACAAGAGAGGCTGCGATAGTGAGAGGCCCCGCGCACCGCGATGAAGAGTGGCCCCCACTTGCCGCAACTAGAGAAAGCCCTCTCACAGAAACGGAGACCCAACACAGCCAAAAATAAATAAATTAAATAAATAAAATAAACCCAAAAGTTAAAAAATATATATATATTTAAAAATAAATAAATAAATAAATAAACTTGGTAAAGGAGAGAAGCTGATGTGGAAAATTTTCTCAGGTGCAGAGACCAGCAGACTATTAACATATGGTTGACATGGTTTCATTTGCTTGTCCTAAATTACATGAATTGGACTCATTTTGATGCTACCCATATTGCTGCCAATGTTTTCCTAATTTATTCTGAAGTCATTCAGTCTTTTTCAAGCTCTTTTAAGCAGGAGGTGGGAGTGAGGGAATCTTGCCTTTGACATCACCTAGACTGGAATATTCTGCTACGTTTCACATGATGGTTTAAGTACAACAAAAGGCAAACCACACTCTACAGTCATATTGGTTTCTTAAACTTTTAAGTTCCCAACATATAGAATATTTGCAAGGATATTTGCCCTTAGTCTTGGTCAAATACCTTGAATGTAGAATTAAGTGATTTCATTAAAGTGCATTGGAGGAGAAAAGTAATATATGACAGAAGATGTACAAGTAAAGGGGATTTAGCCAGAAGTTGTGACATAATGTTAAGCAAATAACCTTCAAAAATTATCGTGATAGATTTATTTATACGTGCATAGAAAGTACCTAAAATTTGTGGTGTGGGCTCCAATCATAAAGAGTTTTGTTACAGAAAAGTCTCAGTGAAGTGGCTAATTTATTCTTGCCAATTGCCCATGGAAAGGGAATTAAGCCTTGTTAACTTGAAATAGAATAGATGTGCTCCATGATGGAGGAGGACAGTGCCTCTGAAATAGGCAGATGCAGAGTCCTCCAAGTTTATCTGTCTCACCGGGGGTAGTCAAAGGGATTTCTAAAAACTACTTTATAAATCTTACTTTTTGATGATTTCTGAAATTGAATTCAGTTGAGCTGAAGCCTTTATTGCATTGAATTTTCATGCAAGTCAAGGACCAGTGGACATGAATAAGAATTAAAGAGATCCACAAATAGAGCCCTAAAAATATCCACTTACATTGCATTTGGATACTACCATTGGACTGAGTCCTGAATTGTCATTGACGGGTTTCTCAGTCTTGTCAGTATTGATGGCATCCCAGGGTGCCAGCAAATAGAGAGCAATTTCCTGCAGTAGTGTTGTGACCAGTTTGTATTAAGATGAAATATTGTCATGAGGCAAATATATGAAAGCCCTGCATTTGCTTCTGTCCAATGCAAGACATTTTTTTTCTCTATTTGGTCAAGCACAGGGTATCCTCTCCAAAAAGAGATTTGGAAAGGATACATTGGCATTTTGATTGCGCAGTATTCATTGTGTTCCTTATTGAACACAACATTTTTATTGTAAAGGCAGAGTGAGTAAAGTGTACTATAACTAGTTACATAGTATTAAGACTCATTTGACCGTTTACAGATATCTACTGTGCTTCTTTATCAGCTATCAAAGAGCAAATCTGGTTTACATCAATGGTTACAAAAAGACTGGATGAATGGCTAATAAGGCTTTTCTTGTGATTTGGGACAATAATTTGGAAGTCTGCTTGGATGTCAGCCCAAACAGCTGAGCTTGCTATTTGATTAAGGAATCTGAGTTGCATGGGTGGGTTTATTGGAAATGGCAGACTCTGCACTGACAGATGTCTGCCCTGAAGGTCTGCAGTTCTTAATCTTTTGTTTCCAAAATGTTTAGGGTGCAATGTTTACATTGAAACAGAACCCCGGGATCTTTAACTCCATTGCACTTATAATTAAGGCTACCTAAAGGACTTTGAAAGCTGGGACAACTGCAGATAGCTTAGAGCACCAATAAAATGTAAACAGAAATGCTAAAAGAAGATGTTCCTGCAGACTTTGGCATATTGCTTTCTCGAATGAAACATCATATACACGCACCTCAAATAGGATATTGAGAGACAAATGGAAGTTGACTATACGATTAATCATGAAGTGTTTGGAACTTTTTTCCCTTGAGGACTCTAGATGTTTTAATTGTGACTATAAAATACAAGGACTTTAAAAAAAATAAAGAAACATGCAAAAAGAAAAAAAAAGAAAAAAGAAACATGCCAGCATTTATCCCTACACAAGTCTAGCCTTGGTGGGATAATTGATGGGATAAGCATCTGTGTAGATACTTTCACAGTAAGATTTTCCCATTCAATATAGTCACTTTCAAGAGATGACATAGCATAGTGGTTAAGAATGTGTATGAAGTTTTCAGGACAGTTTTAGCAGCTATTAAGTACTACATGATTATTAGTCCTTGACTAATGGAGGCGTGATAGTGCTGCCATTGAGTTGCAAGAGTAATTTCTTTGATAAATTTTGATTTGGGACCAATTAAAAAATACCACCCTAGACACAGAAGAGAGGTATAACTTTATAACCATTCTTCCTTTTCCTGCTTTCCTCCCAGATATTGTATTTTTGTTTTTGAGAGTTAATTTTTAGGGGAATGATTTTTAAAATGAACTTTTATTTTAGAATAGTTTCAGATTTACTCAAGAGGGCACTGTTCCACATGTGCCACACCCAGTTTCCCCTGTTATTAACATCTTACACGTTTGGGTACACTTATTACAATTAATGAATAAATATTGATACATATTATTAACATTAAAGTCCATACTTTGTTCACATTTCCTGGATTTTGACCTAATGTCATATTTCTGTTCCAGGATTCCATCCCAGATACCGCATTACATTTAGTCACCATGTCTCCTTAGGCTCCTCTGGGCTATGATAGTTCTCAGACTTGCCTTGTTTTTGATGACCTTAACGGTTTTGAGGAGCACTGGTCAGGTATTTTGTAAAATGTCTTTCATTTGGGATTTGTCTCATGTCTTTCTCCTGAGTCAGCTGTGGTTATGGGTTTTTGGGAATAAGACCACAGAGTTGAGAGTTCATTTTATCAAAGTCTGTCAAAAGCACATGCTATCAACATGACTCATCATTGTTGACGTTGACCTTAATCACCCGGCTGAGCTAGTGTTTGTCAGGTTTCCCCTGTCACTGTCAAGTTGCCCTTCTCCTCCTTCCTGTACCGCACTCTTTGAGTGGGGTCACCATGCACAGCCCACACTTAAGGAGTGGGGAGATAAGCTCCACCTCTCTGTGGATTGTTTATCTACATAAATTTTTGGAAACTTTTTCCATGGGAGATTTGTCTATTCTTCCTCCATTTATTTATTTATTCAATTATTTATTTATATCAGTATGAACTCATAGATATTTATTTTGAACTTTGTGTTATAATCCAATACTACCTTCTTTTTTTTTCTTCTTTTTTTCTCTTTTTCAAGTTGAAGTATAGTTGATTTACAATGTTGTGTTAGTTTCAGGTGTACAGCATAGTGATTCATATATATATATATATATACACACATACACACACACATATACATACACATATATATATATATATTTTTTTTTCCTTTTTTGGATTCTTTTCCATTATAGGTTATTAACAAGATATTGAGTATAGTTCCCTGTGCTATACGTTAGGTCCTTGTTGCTATCTATTTTATATATAGTAGTGTATACATGTTAATCCAAAACTCCTAATTTATCCCTCCCTTCCTCCTTCCCCCTTTGGTAACCATAAGTTTCTTTCCTATGTCTGTGAGTCTGTTTCTTTTTTGTAAATAAGTTCATTTGTATCATATTTTTAGATTACACATATAAGCTATATCATATGATATTTGTCTTTCTCTGTCTGGCTTACTACTTTCTTCTCTTACTCAAATTATTTCAGCCTTGGCCACTGGGAATGCTTTTAGTTGGCTCCTGTGTCCCTTTGATGTGACCCCATGGTTGTCGTTTTCCAGCACTTCCTTAAATTCCCGGCACTACAAGATGCTCTCGGCTCATCTTGTATATTTCCTATCCCAGACTTAGAATCGTCCATTTCTCCAGGGAGCCCTGGTTCCTGGTTGCAGAGAACTGGGCACAAGGTACACTTGTTGCTATCAGGGTGTTGTTATTTCTAGGCCCTTTCAGCTGTATAGGAATCTGTATATATACACATAGGTATGTATAGGGCCTATATAGGAATCTGTACATATACGCATAGGTATAGCTGTTTCTATATATATCCATATGTATCTATGTGAAACTAAACATGGGTTCATAAGAGATGTCTGCAACTCTAATCTGTTACCATATATGTAGATCATTCTAGCCTTTTCTCCTTCCTTCTGATTCATTACATTTACATTGGGATCCTGGAACAGAAAAGGACATTAGATCAAAATCAAGGAAATCCAAATAAAATGTGGACTTTAGTGAATTAAAATAAATGTATGTACACAACAATGTATATACATGTAAGCCAATGTCCATACCAGTATTCATAGATCTCTTTTTTTAGTAGCTGGGTATTATTCCATTTTGTGGATGAAAAATAGAAAATGTGAGGATACAAATATTTAGGGGTGACTATTTGGGTTGTTTCCCTTTTATTCTTTACTCTTTTTAATGGTTTTGAATACTTATATTTTGTACCAAAAAAATCGCACCAAAAACATTGAATATATTTCTTTGGGTCTATTTTTGGACTCTCCATTCTGTTCCATTATCTATTATTTCACCCACACTGCACTGTCTTGGTTACTGCAACTTTATGGTAAATCTTGAAACTGGATAGTGTGAATCCTCCAACTTTGTTCTTCTTCTTAAGTGTTGTGTCGGTTATTCTAGTTCCTTTGCCCTCCCACGTAAATTTTAGAGTCTGTCGATAGCTACAAAGTAGCTTACAGGTCATGATCCCTTTCCTTAATTATTATACTTGGCTCTCAGTAATTGTTTACCATTTCACAAATTCAAATCCATTCTTAAAAATTTGCCTCTACTGTGAAGATATTGACCCTCAAAATATTTGAGCAGTTGCAACACTATTGGAAAAAATGTATTTGCCCTCCCAGGTATTTTATTTAATGGTAACACTTATTTGAATGCATAAATTTGAATATTTAAATATTTTAATCCTCTTCTTTTTTCTTTGATAAACATCTCACTAGACAACGGTTGTAGTCTACTGCCAGGATTGTTAGGAGAGTTAAATTAGTGGGCTAGTAAGAATTAAATATGCTTAGAGATTTAAAAGAGTTCAATAAATGTTAATTATTCTTATACTTAACCCGTTTTCTCATTTAAAAAAAAACCTTGTGCAGAGTTTAACCTCACATAATAGTCTGATACAAGATTTATCATTTCTTTAAGTATTGTTTAACATCATACACCTTTAAAGCACAATACTGCATTATATAAAAAGCCCTGCTGCCATATAAATGCATTTAATTTTACTCTAGGATACATTAAACATTTGTAATTTGAAAGTTAATGGTTTTTGAGAAAGTATTAAATTTTTATTAAAAGCACAACTTTGCAACTGTATAAATGCATACTTTTAAATATGGTAAAGGTATGAAATAAATATTGAGAATTTTTATAGATTTCTCTATTGAATGTTTGACAATTTGAGTTTATATGATATGTTCATGCAGGATAAAGTATAAGAAGCATAAAAATTGAATATCCATGAGCCACAGAATAATCTATAAAGAACAGATAAGCAAAATTTCTTCCAGTGTCCTTGGGTATTAGAGCCTGCAAAGATCCGCTCTTTCAACTGATCATTCTTGGGCTCACTTGGTATTTGGCTTTTTTTTCTTTTTCTTTTGTTTAAATTTATTTTTTGTAATTGAACTATAGTTGATTCACAATATTGTGTTAGTTTCAGTTGTGCAGCGAAGTGATTTAGTTATATATATATATAGTTATGTAGTTATATATATAGTTATATAGTTATATATAGTTATGTATAGTTATATATAGTTATGTATAACTATATATAGTTATATAGTTATATAGTTATATATAGTTGTGTACTATATATATATAGTTATATATAGTTATATATAGTTATATAACTATATATAACTATATATAACTATATAGTTATATATATAGTTATATATATAGTTATGTATATATGTATATATATACATAACTATAGTTATGTATATAGTTATATATAGTTATGTATAGTTATATATAGTTATATAGTTATATATAGTTATATATTCTTTTCCAGATTCTTTTCCCTTATAGTTTATTACAAGATATTGAATATAGTTCCCTGTGCTATACAGTAGGCCCTTGTTGTTTATCTATTTTATATAACTTGGTATTTGGCTTTAATGCTGACACTAACACCAGGAGCAGCCAGATCAGTGAAGTCGGGGAGATGAACTGTTGAGTTCCGTTCTGGAAAGTTAAGACACTGCTCAGAGTGGTACCACTAGGTAACTGATATGGTCTATGTAATAAAATAGTATTTACTATACACCAGAAACCTGTTGTAATGGGACCCATTATAAAATGAATTAATACATACTATGTATCACATTCTTTCAGTTTTAAAAGACCTGAAAAGATTTTTGTTAGAGTAATTGTTTGAAATAACATTATTAGTGGTTTAGTGTTAAGCTTTAAAAGCCTAATGAGTTATTAGTGTGTTAAAAATAGCATTAATAGTAACAGTAGTCCTCACAATGTATCAAATGCATAAATAATGTTTGCAACCTATTAATGAGGGATTACAATTTACAAGTGAAATACATGCATTTTAGTAATAATTATTAGAAAGAGGCTTGTTCCTCCACATATGGTGCTCCTTTAGATATTATATAAAACTGAAGCTTGATATAGTACAAGTGTTTATATCCCACCATCATTAAAAATTTTGACAAACTAGACAGTGGAGGTCAAAGAAATGTCTTTATTTTATGAAATCCTAATTTTGTCACTATTAAATCATTTCAGTGACTTTACTCACTCATTTGACAGCTGTATTTTGAGTTACTTCTACCTGAGCCCGGGAGTCTGCTAGGTACTGTGTACACAAGGACAAATACTTCACGGAGTTCATGTTCAGTGGTGGAGACAAAAGTAAAAGCAGAGGTTGAAAACCTTACATAAGGATCGATGACAGAGGTGAGAACTGGAATCAGCTCAAGAAGTGTTGAACAGGAGCCCCAGCCCCGATGGGGTGTGTGTTGGGCAGTGCTGGTGTGGACTGAGGGAAAAGGAAAGGAAAGCTTCCCAAAGCGGTGAGGCTCATCTTGGGGAGGAGTGGCCTTGGCCTGGGGTGGTCAGTGCCGGGCATTCCAGGTAGCACAGGGCTGTGATCCTTGAGAAAAGGAAAACTCCACATTCACCCTGACTTTCTACCTGGCCTTTCCAAACTGCAGCACAGGGGGATGGGGCCCAAAGAGAGCAGAGCCTGCGGTAACAGCTTTAGAACAGATCAACAAATTGATAGAACAGAATAGAGAAACCAGAATTAGACCATACACATATGGTCAATTAACTTCTAGGATGGTAGCAAGTAAATTTAGTGAAGAAAGGAAAGTCTCTTTAATCAATGGTGCTGGCATACCTACATATCCATGTGGAAAAATAAACCTTGACTCCTGTCTCATATTATACATAAAAATTAATTTGAGATGAATCATAAGCCTAAACATTAAAGTTATAACTAGAAGAAAACAAAGAAGAATATGTTTATGACCTTGGAAAATGTAGATATCCTAGGACAAAGAATTATTAATCACCACAGAAAAAAACTGATAAATTGGATTTTATCAAAATCAAACACTTCTGTTCATTAGGAGACACAACTAAGAAATGAATAGGCAAGCCGCACAGAGAAATTGTTTCACACACAGGAGAATATATTTATGATACATATAATTGCCAAAGACTTGTATCTAGAATATTAAAATAATTCCTATAATCTAATTGTACAAAGGCAAAATGTGTGATTTTTTAATTAAAAATTACAAAAATAAAATGGGCAAAGACTTGAATAGCAACTTAAAAGGAAAATATGCAAGTGGCCAGTAATCACACAGAAAAGTACTCAACATTATTCATCATCAAAGAAATGCAAAATAAACCTAAAAAGAATACCATTGTTTAAACACAAGAATGGCTAAAAATTTAAAAGACTAATTGCACCAAATGTTGGCAAGGATGTGGAGCAACTGGAAAGCTCATAAATTACCCAGAGAGTGTAAAATGGTATAGCCGATTTGGAAAACAGTTTGGCAGTTTCTTATAAAATTAGACATGCATTCATCTACTCTATGACTCACCAACTCCACACCTAGGTATTCACCCCCCAACAAAAAAAAGAAAAAGAGGAGAACATATGTCCACAAAAGATTTGTACAGGAGTCTTCATAGCAACATTATTCACAGTAGTCTAAAACTGAAAATAATTCAAATGTCCATCAAATAACGAGTGGATAAACAAATTGTGATATATTCATACAATGAAATACTTTTTAACAAGTATTTCTTTTAACTATTCCTTTAACTAATAAGGAATTCAGTACTAACACACATAACACAAAAAAAGAATCTCAAAAACCTGCTAAGTACACAAAACCAGACGCAGAAGTGTACATGCTATAGGATACCATTTATAAAAAAAATACACACGTGTGCATGTGTCTTATATGTATGAGTAAGCTACTCATACATATAAATTGTGTAGGTTGTAGGTGTTCCTTACTTGATGCTTACACATATCTTTGACTTTTTGCTACCAAATTCAATCATTTAGAAAGTCGTGATCATTCCACTTGCAAAACATATCTCCAGCTCATCTCTCCACATCTGTACTTACTGTGTACAGCCATCATCATTTCTCACCTGGACATTACATGAGTCTCCTACCCAATATCCCTGCCTCTGGTCAGTTGTTTCATCTATCTTCCTTCATACTAAAGCCTTACCTTTCTAACATTCCAATACGTCTATACTTCTCACTTGACTAAAAACCTCCCACTGTCCACATGCCCGGTGCCGCAAGGCATATCATAACATTTAAAATGAAGGTAACCTTAAAATGTGCTAGACTGAATGTTTTATGTTTATAATCCCGTGCAATCATAGGCGCAACCCCTCGAAGTGAGTGCAGTTACTCCCTTCCGCTACACAGATGAGGCAGTTAACAGATTTGTTAAACAGCTTGCCCAAAGACACATAGCCAGCAAGTAACAAAGTCAGGACTTGAACCTATGTTGTCTGACTGCAGAGCCCAAATACATGTCCACTAGACATACTGCCTCTCTTTATAGTCTGCCTCTAGACTTTGTTACCCAAACTAGTCTTCTACCTCGGCCCTGGGCTCGCAACTTCCATTCACACTGGCTTCCCTGTGTCCTTTTGCACATCCAACCTTCTGTTCCCGTGGCTCCTTCTGGAGCTCCCATTCCTTCTGACTTGCAGGCTCTTCATTCAAGTTCCCACTCAAGAGTCACTCCCTTAGGAAAGCTTTTCCTGAGTTCCTGCAGGTGAAGCATCACCCATAGCTGTGTTCAGCCACAGGCATGATGGTCATGGGTCCTTTCCCATATTCACCATTTTTTATTTTGAAGACATGTTTATGTTTTTGTGTCCCCTCGTTGGAGCTCCTCCAGAACAGACTGTCTTCCTCATCATTGTTTTTCTCATTCCTTAGCGTACAGAGAAGCAGGTCCATAATAATTATTTGTTGAGTAAACAAACCTTTTACTGCCAGACACTCTAGGATCAAAGTTGCATTTGCCTAATTTTGATCTCTCACTGTAAATTATTTGTTAGTAACAAAATGGTTTAAAGCTCAACTGAAAAACTCAAAAATCAAAAAGGAGGGAAAAAATGGAGATGAGGTATCTTGTTTCCTGGGCTGAGTAGCGTTATGAGGTTATTCTTTAAGAGCACTGGAGAATGTGGAATTTTTAGAGCTTAAAATGATTGGCTGAGATATTAAGCTGCTTTGCCAGCTGTTCAAAAAATGGATTGCTCCCAGCATATAAATAACTACTGTTATGTCTCTATAAAATGCTAGACCTTGAATGGCATATTTGATTAGAGTGAAATGAAAAAGAATTGTTATAAACAAGAAGGTGAGATTAAAAAGATGTATTCAGTAACTACCTATGATGAGTTCAAATAGCCTTTCCAAGTATAGACATAGAAAATTAAATAAAATACTTGCAATCTTAAAGGAACTAAAGCGTAGACCTTACTGGAGTTTAATCGTACTCTTAGCAATCTCTTCCTTTTATTCCTTTGGTGGGGCTGATTGCAAAGGAGAGTCAATTGCATGTCATTTTAGCAATTTCTACCCCAATTATGTCAATGTAACATCTTTAATGTCTATTTGTGTGATATTTATTAAGAGGAATTTTCTTTTATATATGTGCTTCTAGTAATATGAATTACTGGTTGAATGCATTAAGTATGAATGGTAGCAGCTTGTAAAAATACCCATGGGCAGGAATGGGATCTTCCATTTCCAGTATGGGTATCAATAACAGTGGGTGTCTTTTTCAGTGTCGCTCATTGCCCTACCTGATTTTAGCTATGTTTACATACAGCTGATATTACTAAGTTCCATTCATTATATTAAGTTATAGGAATGGAAATGTAACTGCGTTTACTGAGATGATAACAATTAACTGACTTGAATAGACCTAGTATAGGGGAAGTTGGCCGATAAAAATGGGAATGTTGAAAGAAAAGAAGAGGAAAATTTTGAAATCAAAATATTATTTCAAGCCAACAAGCGTTTATTGAACATTGAACATGTATGCCCAGCTCTGTATTAGATCCTGAGGATACACACAAATACAGAGCGGGAAATACAGGAGCCTCCTTTCAATATGCTCAGCAAGACAGTAAAAGATGCAATGCAGCAGAAACTTAAGAGTACTGACTGAGATCTATAACCTTTTAGGAATGTCTTACCAGGTATAGTGCAAATAGATCAAAATAAAGAAAAATACTGAAGGATTACTCACAGTTTGCTGACCTAAGGTGGAAGAGCACCTTCATTGGAAGGAGGTAGGAGATATCGGGTACCAGATCCATCCAAAGTTCTCGAATTTGTGAGAAGAATGGGCTTACAGTGCTGTTGGTGGCAAACCGCTTAGCCTGAGATTCATCCTTATGATTGGCTGCATCAAGGCAGTCTCAGGGTTCACCTGGGGACCACAGCAAACAGGAAGACATCTGTTTGGTAAGGGTGTGACAGCAGCCAAGGGGAGGAACAAGGAAAAGCCACAGGTAGTGCCTGGTATGGAGCCCCATCCACAAGGAAGACAGTCGCAGGAATGGTGCCAACACATTGGTCCTTCCCAGGCCTCTTAGTCTGCTGGTAGGTGAATCAGTGGGGTATGTTTATGCCAGTGAGACATCCTTGGGCAAGATTATAAATTCAGCTAGATTGACAGTTAGGGACACTAGGAGAAAGCCACTCCAATGTAGGAGTAGACACCAGGGGTGGGTAGACTGCTTCTTATTCATGAATAAGAAAACATTAAAAATGAGCCCCCGCCTCACACACGCATCATGGCGATTCATTTGCTACCACGTATAGTTACATCCTTCAACACCCACCATGGGTACCTGTCAGAGTACAGAGTACAGATATGAGTTGCCCGGTTGCAACCTCTTACTGATGGTGCCATGTGTTTGTTTGACTCGTTGCCCCGACTTTGGGAACCCACTTGCTGAGGCTCAGCTATCCCGCGGCGCCCTGACTCTAGCATGTGCATGCTTCATCATTTCTGTTTGCCTGACCTGCACCTCTTAACTAGATCCTTCGAGTTGATTGTTGGCTTCCGGCCCAAATTTCCTTTTCCCTGTGTCTTTACTCTTAGTGTTTTTTGCACTGCCTACCTTGCCCAGTTTTTGAGATCCTTCTCTGCCAAGCACTGTGCAATCCATTCAGCAACTTTGAGAGTGCCATGGACTGAATTATGTCCCCTCCCCCAAGTTCCTGTGTTGAAGTCCCTAACCCTCATGTGATGATATTTAGGTTTAGATGAGGCCATGAGGGAGGAGAGAGAGGACACAGACAGTAGCCTTCTGAAATCCAGGGAGAGAGTTCTCACCAAAAACGTAAGCAGCTGACACCTTGATCTAGGACCTCCCAGCCTCCAGAACTGTGAGAAACAAAGTTCCGTTGTTTAAGCCACTCAATCTATGGTATTTTTTTTATAGCAACCTGAGATGACTAACATAGACAGAAATTTACAGATGAGGAAAACAAGACTCAGAGAACAAAGCACTTTCAGAATTTAGCTAATTAATCCTCTATTTGAGTAAAAAAAAATTCTTTGCTCTTTTCAGCACACAGTACTGCATTAAAGATTGGCTAGTTTTCCCCACTCCCATGGTAAACATGCCTTTACTGAAATGGAGATAAGGTTTAAATTATCCATCTTGCTATGGGTAAGATATTGAGGATGACAACCTTAGACTTCCTATAGTAAGATGCCTTATTTTGTATTTTACTTGCATCTCTATCGAGGGCTTATCTTTCCTTTCCATTACACATGGATTTACATAAAGGCACGGGTATCCAAGCTACTTCTAAATCATTAGGCTGTAGGACTTAGTCTGTTGACTTTCCATAACAGAGCACTTAGCTGAACACCGGATACATGTGGCTTCTTCTGGATAATACTTCATTGTGATAGTGCTTTGTCATATTTTGGTGAGATAGGAATGTGCATCAGGAAAACAGAAATAAAAATTTGAGTCTCAGTTTCCCCTCAGCCACTTTGAATGTTTTCTGAAATAAGAGGCATTTCTCTTAAGAGGCCAACATGAGAGGCCCACCAAGCGGTTAGCTTCATCCTTTGGAGAACCATGAGGGAGAGTGGGACCAGCTCCCTGAAAGGCGGGAGGCCTCCATTTATTGGAGGCCAGTCAGGCAGCAACCGTGGACATTAATATGGTCCTGTGTTTTCTGTGCCCTCTAGGTGGCTGAATCTTAGCTTGTCTTGTCACTAAGAGGGTGAAACTATTTCCAAGGAATTATCAGAATCAACTTGGTATCTCCAGGTTTAGACCTGTTGGGAAAATGGCTTGTTTAAAATTTAGTTTTAAGCCAAACTTCAACTATTTTATTTTCCCAGTTCAAAACAAAAAAAATGAAACAAATGTGTAATATATTGAATCATAGTAGTTCTTTTAATGTTATTTCGTCAGCTGTATATAAAATCCAGTTCATCTCTTGGTTTGAAGCAGCTCTGCTTAGGTCAGCAGTTTGAATCCAGAGCCACAGATTTACAGACATACAAATGGCAGTGGTGACAAAATGATCCCGTTCCTATGTATGTGGCCTGAACCAACACCGCATTGACTCATATTAAGCAGGCCTTTTGAAAGAAGATGAGAATTCCATCCAATAATTTTGTTATATATTTATAAATGATAGAAGCAAAGTTTACGATGCTAAGATTTAATTTAATGGATCTTGGATTGCGTGTACAGTGAGTTATGGCAAAAAACAGAATTTAACGTTTTGCAGTAAAACAGGTCCTGGAGACCTGTGCTTATCTTGTTTTGCCATTTGTCAAAATGGGTTTCTCTTTCTGTTTCTTCTATTTACATTATTTTCTTGTTGTTCCTTTCTCTATAGCAGATGGTGTTTGCAGAACCTAAAAATCTCAGTGCTGTTCTTTAACATGGACATTTAGATCTCATCCAGAAAGTCAGGTCTGGGACAGATTACAGATACTCAGCTAGCTGTAGCCTGGGTGTGGTGACCCCGTCCCCTGCCCAGCTGGCATGAGGAGACCTCATCAGAGGAGCCACTTTGTGGAGAACGTGCCACACGGCTCTGCCCTTGAGTCATTGGGAATCAGTGAAACAGGGTTTCTGAAGCTGATGTCTCTTGGGGTGGCGCCTTAGGGAAAACAAAGTTTCGGGTCATTTTCTTTTTAAAGAACAAATGCAATTAATAAAGTATGGAGGCACCAGAGAATTTATCAAGTGGGCAAAATAACAGAAAATTCAATGTGGAACAATGTCCTTCATTTCTTCTATTGCATATGGCTGTGTAGATGTTGATTTCACTTCCAGTCTCAGATTCAGATTATCAGGAATAAGGTTTTAACACCCTAAGTCTGTATCAGGGTTTCTTAACCTTGACACCGTCGACTTGTGGGTCCAGGTCACCCTTTGTCTTGGGGGCTGTCCTGTGCATTGTAGTATGTTTAGCAGCATCTCTGGCCTCTACTAACTAGATGCCAGTAGCACTGATGCCCCCCTCCCACCCCGCCACCTCCCCATCCAGCCAGGACAGCTAAAAATGTCTCCAGAAACTGCCAAATGTCCTCTGGAGGCAAAGTCACCCTCCTCCCCCACTGAGAACCACTGGATATATTTCTTGAATACAAAGACTTAATTATTCATCTTTGCATCCCTGGTTCATAGCAGTGTCTAGCTCTAGCATTTACCCAGCAAATGTCAATTGAATGACTAAACAGAAAGTTGAAACTAGTGTCTTCATGTATGTAACCATATTTTGTGCCTAAATATATTAATATATGTGTTTTCTTAAGAGAGGTCTTTTGATATATTTTTTTCTAGAAAGCTTTTGTTATTATGAGGATAACAATTTTCATGTAATTATTTATTCCTGTTTCTTCACTAGTTATAATTACATCATAAATTCATATTATACTGACATAGTCCTATGCATCTCATAGACATTAATGTCAGTGTATTTATCATTCCTTCTGAAGATGCCATGAATCTGGTCTTATTAAAGGGGTATCTTCTGGAAAGGCTGGTGAAAGGATACTGACCCTTTTGATTCTACCTGGCCCTCAGGAGTCCATGACCCAGGAGTACCTGGCATGTGGTGCTGACTTAGTCCCATTCCACTGGGCAGCACGATAGAGTGATGATTCTGAGTACCTCCTGGGGAATGTGGTGATTCTGAGTCACCTGCCAAAGAAATTAAGGCAGTAAATAAAGATGGAAGAAAATCTGTACAAGCCCAGCATAATGCTAAAATGTTTCTCCTCTTAGGGTTAGCACTTTCATCCCGGACATTTAAGAGACACAAATCGGCAGCGATCAACGTGGCAGCTCCTGGTGTAACTAACATTCAGGTAGCACATGCTGTGTGCCGTGTAGTGTTCTGAGAACTCTACTCGATTTACTCACTGAAAGCTAACAACAAGGGCACAAGGAAGGTGCTTTTATTATCTCCATTTTACAGGAAAGAAAACTGTGGCACAGAGAAGTTAAGTAATATAATTCATTAATTCCATAAATATCATTGAAGTGTGTCCCATGTGCTAGGTGCTGTGGATGTGCTACAATGTATTCACACATGGCATTCACCTTGACCTCAAGTAGCTTATATCTCTCTGGTGGAGTTGATAATCAAATATACAAAGTCCCAAGTCAGACACGTTAACTGCCATAAATGAGGATATAATCATGTGCTCTGTTGATTGCCTTGCACCACTGGGCAAGTTATATACCTTCTCCAAACCTGTTTTCTGATCTTTAAAACTGGTACAGTGATAATACCTTATGAGGTTGTTGAAAGTACAATGTCTGCATTTATTTATTTATTTATTTTTAATTTACTTATTTTTATTATTTATTTATTTTTGGCTGTGTTGGGTCTTCGTTTCTGTGCGAGGGCTTTCTCTAGTTGTGGCAAGCGGGGGCCACTCTTCATTGCAGTGCGCGGGCCTCTCACTATCGCGGCCTCTCTTGTTGCGGAGCACAGGCTCCAGACGCGCAGGCTCAGTAGCTGTGGCTCACGGGCCCAGTTGCTCCGCGGCATGTGGGATCTTCCCAGACCAGGGCTCGAACCCGTGTCCCCTGCATTGGCAGGCAGATTCTCAACCACTGCGCCAAATGCAGGAAGCCCTGCATTTATTAATTACTTAATAAATGTTATATAGTAGAAGAGTAACAATCGAATGATTTTTTTTTCCACTTGGTGTACCAGGGATTTAATGGAGGGGACATTTTAACTAAAGCTGGAAGGATTCGCAACATTTAACCATCTGGTAACAGAGGGGGGAAAACAATCTATTCTTAATGGGGGAAATAATACGATAAAAGTATAGTGCAGGAAAGCTCAGAAAATAGGAAGAGCCCAGAGTTTAGTTTCTTTGTGGCATGAAAGAGTGTAGGAGAAGAAAAGGTAAAAAGAGTAGGTTGAGGCCGTATCATTATATTAGCCTCAGGTTCAGGAATTTGGAACTTTTCGTTAGGCAATGTGGAACCACGGATAGCTTTTGAACAGAAGAGTGACAGTGCTTTGGGAAGATTTGTCTGCTGTTGACCTGCAGGATGGATCTGAGTGGAGGAGCGTAGTGTCCAGGGGCGTAATCAGAAGCCCGACGCACTGGAGACCATGGAAGGGGCTGGTGAGGCCTCATCTCTGCTCGTGGCCTTGGGAGTGGCTGAGGAGGGAGACAGAAGGGTCCTTCAGATGACAGAGCTGACTGGGTCTGGCAGAGATGGAGGAGGGAGTTGTCACAAATCAAAAGGATCAAGGAAAGTTTTTAGATACTGGGAATGAGTACCTGGAAGGATTGGGCAGTGATCATGAAGATCCAGAAAACTCCAACATAAGCTGTAGGGGTCGCTCACGAGTTTACCTTTTGACCTCTTGAGTTCAAGGTGCCATCTGTTTGGGGATGTGCAAGAAACAGATCTCCTTTCAAGGACCGAAACCTGAGCTGGAGATAGAAATGTAGAGGTTGTCTAGGCTGCTGTAGTCATAAGAACCGGTGAAAGGATAAAAGCTGTAGTTTCCATGGAAAGGGTGGCGTGGAGTAACCAGTGACCATGCCTGAGGAGAAGAAAGAGGTCGGGGGGGATATCAGAGGAAAACCAAGGGAGAGACCCCAAGAAGCCCAGGTGGAGGGGGAATCCAGAAAACATGGTTGGTTAATGGATTCAGATATTATAGAGAGTCTGGGGAGGAGGAGGAGAAGTACCAACTGGGCTGGTCATGCATTTGATAAGGAGGATGAAATTTACTTTGACATCAAATGGCAGAAATGCGTGGCAAGTGAGGAAGGAGTGTTGGGGTGCAGAGGCTGAGTGGTTACATGGAACAGGGTGCAATTCAAACACCCACATTGGACTTCCAGCGTCAGGGGGTCAGTCCTTGAAAGGAGCACGTGCATGTGAGCGAGTGAGCGCACATGCGTGTGTGTGTAGGAGAAGCATATGGTGAGTGGAAGCGCCCATACCCCACTTCAGTCCTAGTCAGTTATTTCCGTGTGGAAATGTTAGCCCCGTGTTGCCAGTGGTTTTGATTTTTCAAAAGAAACAGACAATCCAGGGGTTTTTTGATGTGAAATTTGCACATTTTAAAATGTTGGCCCAAATTTTTAAAAACTCTGTCCAAACTGAACAAGGCAAGTCTGCAGATGGGACATAGCCCTTGAGGCTGCAATTTGCTATTCTGGTATAGATCATGGGTTCTTGATGGTTCTTCATGGAGAGGGAGAGAAAGAGAGTCTGGCTTATCACAAGCACTAGATAAATATTTGTTGAATGAGAAACAAGGTTGTGGGGAGATTATTTTTAGATAGGAGGAAATGTAGGGCTCTAATTTAATGTAGCTGTGACAGAGTGGCTGTCATGGACATGTATGGCAGCTAAGAGAATGCTGGTAAATTAAACCATGAGACACTTCTATTCAAAGAATATTTTATTCCCCTGTCAATATTGGCGTCTCGTTACCTATTAATACGATTGTCTTCACACCACTGGTAATTGACAGTGGCAGTAGAACAAAGATAAATTTGCAATATTATTATCACTATATTAGCACCATTGGTGGTTAGTAATTATTAGAACAAGAGTAACACCACTAAATCATTAGGTAAGCATGCCTTATCTGTCTTTTGTAATATATGAAAAAGTAGTCAAATTTTTCTGCTTGAGTTAAAGTCAGAGTGTGGACTTTACATGAGAAACAGATACACAGGGCAGTAGAGATGTATAAGAGCAGATGCATAGGAAGTGTTTCCATTCATGGTAGTTTTTTTAAACCTTCTGCAAGCTGTTAACTTATCAATCTCAGTCTTCTCCTAGGTACATTTTTCTGCTCAAACTCAAATAGAATTGAAACCACAAAGAGTGTGCAGTGCCGACATACAGACTGGTCGATTACTAACAGTACTTTGTGACTCTACCAATTTGGGAAATTGTAGGAAGGCCTGTGTAAGGACTTGCCTGTTAGTATTTCCCCCGTAAGATGCAAGAACTGTATCAGGATATCTCACTTCAAGGTAAGTATTTGACAGATGAGAAAACTGAGTCTCAGAAAGGTCAGGTAACTTGCTTAAGGTCACACCCTTAGTAAGTTATACAGCTGGAATCAAATACAGGCTGACTCCAATGCTTGTTTCTTGAAGGCAGCTTTAGCCAAATTAAGTTCTGAGTGACTTGTTCCATTGAGTTTCATGAATAGAACTCCTATTTTCTATTGTTCTAGAAAAGACAGTCCTTCTTTTGCTCTGGTCTTTGGGGACAGCTACAGTTTTCCATTTTTCTAAAAGAAATTGCAGAAATAACACTTTGAACTCAAGACCAGTGATTTCCAAGGGGAAGCTGATGCTTGCAGAACCAGGCCTACATTGTAATTCTGGAGGCTATGGGACTTTTCATTTCTTATCTCTCTGTCTTTTTATTCTGAAAGCATTTTGTTAAATTACCATTTCCTTGTTGGGCTTGGCCATGTGTGAAATCCCAGAAGGAGAAGTCAAGCATCTTTGCCCCATCCTTTTTCTCTTTATAGTCAAAGTTCTTACATGGTTCATATTTTTTCACAATATATGCAACTAGGAAGGGGATTTTTAAGACTGTAAATAATTAACCTATCCTTTTATGAAGGCTTCAGAAAGATGCCTACAGTTGTGACAGGCATGGGGCCCCATGGAAAGCATTAGTATGCTTTACTCTTTTCTCCAGAAGCTCAAATGTATCTCTGCTCTTTGTCATAGTTGAAAAGAAGCATCTAGTGTTTTGTCTTTTTTTTTTTCTACAACAGGTTCTTATTACTCATCAATTTTATACACATCAGTTTATACATGTCAATCCCAATCGCCCAATTCAGCACACCACCATTCCCACCCCCCCCCGGGGTTTTCCCCCCTTGGTGTCCATACGTTTCTTCTCTACATCTGTGTCTCAACTTCTGCCCTGCAAACCGGTTCATCTGTACCATTTTCTAGGTTCCACATATATGCGTTAAAATACGATATTTGTTTTTCTCTTTCTGACTTACTTCACTCTGTATGACAGTCTCTAGATCCATCCACGTCTCAACAAATGACTCAATTTCGTTCCTTTTTATAGCTGAGTAATATTCCATTGTATATATGTGCCACATCTTCTTTATCCATTCGTCTGTTGATGGGCATTTAGGTTGCTTCCATGACCTGGCTATTGTAAATAGTGCTGCAATGAACATTGGGGTGCATGTGTCTTCTTGAATTATGGTTTTCTCTGGGTATATGCCCAGTAGTGGGATTGCTGAATCATATGGTAATTCTATTTTCAGTCTTTTAAAGAACCTCCATACTGTTCTCCATAGTGGCTGTATCAATTTACATTCCCACCAACAGTGCAAGAGGGTTCCCTTTTCTCCACACCCTCTCCAGCATTTGTTGTTTGTAGATTTTCTGATGATACCCATTCTAACTGGTGTGAGGTGATACCTCATTGTAGTTTTGATTTGCATTTCTCTAATTATTAGTGATGTTGAGCAGCTTTTCATGTGCTTCTTGGCCATCTGTATGTCTTCTTTAGAGAGATGTCTATTTAGGTCTTCTGCCCATTTTCGGATTGGGTTGTTTGTTTCTTTAATATTGAGCTGCATGAGCTGTTTATATATTTTGGAGACTAATCCTTTGTCCGTTGATTCATTTGCAAATATTTTCTCCCATTCTGAGGGTTGTCTTTTCGTCTTGTTTATGGTTTCCTTTGCTGTGCAAAAGCTTTGAAGTTTCATTAGGTCCCATTTGTTTATTTTTGTTTTTATTTCCAGTACTCTAGGAGGTGGATCAAAAAAGATCTTGCTGTGATTTAGGTCAAAGAGTGTTCTTCCTATGTTTTCCTCTAAGAATTTTATAGTGTCTGGTATTACATTTAGGTCTCGAATCCATTTTGAGTTTATTTTTGTGTATGGTGTTAGGGAGTGTTCTAATTTCATTCTTTTACATGTAGCTGTCCAGTTTTCCCAGCACCACTTATTAAAGAGACTGTCTTTTCTCCATTGTTTATCTTTGCCTCCTTTGTCATAGATTGGTTGACCATATGTGCGTGGGTTTATCTCTGGGCTTTCTATCTTGTTCCATTGATCTATGTTTCTGTTTTTGTGCCAGTACCATATTGTCTTGATTACTGTAGCTTTGTAGTATAGTCTGAAGTCAGGGAGTCTGATTCCTCCAGCTCCGTTTTTTTCCCTCAAGACTGCTTTGGCTATTCCGGGTATTTTGTGTTTCCATACAATTGTGAAATTTTTTGTTCTAGTTCTGTAAAAAATGCCCGTGGTAGTTTGATAGGGATTGCATTGAATCTGTAGATTGCTTGGGGTAGTATAGTCATTTTCACAATGTTGATTCTTCCAATCCAATACCATGGTATATCTCTCCATCTGTTGGTATCATCTTTAATTTCTTTCATCAGTGTCTTACAGTTTTCTGCCTACAGGTCTTTTGTCTCCCTAGGTAGGTTTATTCCTAGGTATTTTATTCTTTGTGTTGCAGTGGTAAATGGGAGTGTTTCCTTAATTTCTCTTTCAGATTTTTCATCATTAATATGTAGGAATGCAAGAGATTTCTGTGCATTAATTTTGTATCCTGCAACTTTACCAAACTCATTGATTAGCTCTAGCAGTTTTCTGGTGGCATCTTTAGGATTCTCTATGTATAGTACTATGTCATCTCCAAACAGTGACAGTTTTACCTCTTCTTTTCCAATTTGTATTCCTTTTATTTCTTTTCCTTCTCTGATTGCCGTGCTTAGGACTTACAAACCTATGTTGAATAATAGTTGTGAGAGTGGACATCCTTGTCTTGTTCCTCATCTTAGAGGAAATGCTTTCAGTTTTTCACCATTGACAATGATGTCTGCTGTGGGTTTCTTGTATATGGCCTTTATTATGTTGAGGTAGGTTCCCTCTATGCCCACTTTCTGGAGAGTTTTTTCATAAATGGGTGTTGAATTTTGTCAAAAGCTTTTCCTGCATCTATTGAGATGATCATACGGTTTTTATCCTTCAATTTGTTAATATGATGTGTCACATTGATTGATTTGCATATATTGACGAATTCTTGCATCCCTGGGATAAATCTCACTTGATCATGGTGTATGATCCTTTTAATGTGTTGTTGGATTCTGTTTGCTAGTATTTTGTTGAGGATTTTTGCATCTATATTCATCAGTGATATTGGTCTGTAATTTTCTTTTCTTGTAGTATCTTTGTCTGGTTTTGGTATCAGGGTGATGGTGGCCTCATAGAATGAGTTTGGGAGTGTTCGTTCCTCTGCAACTTTTTGGAAGAGTTTGAGAAGGATGGGTGTTATCTCATCTCTAAATGTTTGATAGAATTCACCTGTGAAGCCATCTGGTCCTGGACTTTTGTTTGTTGGAAGATTTTTAATCACAGTTTCAATTTCATGACTTGTGATTGGTCTGTTGATATTTTCTATTTCTTCCTGGTTCAGTCTTGGAAGGTTATACCTTTCTAAGAATGTGTCCATTTCTTCCAGGTTGTCCATTTTATTGGCATAGAGTTGCTTGTAGTAGTCTCTTAAGATGCTTTGTATTTCTGTGGTGTCTGTTGTAACTTCTCCTTTTTCATTTCTGATTTTATTGATTTGAGTCCTCTCCCTCTTTTTCTTCATGAGTCTGGCTAATGGTTTATCAATTTTGTTTATCTTCTCAAAGAACCAGCTTTTAGTTTTCTTGATCTTTGCTATTGTTTTCTTTGTTTCTATTTCATTTATTTCTGCTCTGATCTTTATGATTTCTTTTCTTCTGCTAACTTTGGGTTTTGTTTGTTCTTCTTTCTCTAGTTCCTTTAGGTGCAAGGTTAGATTGTTTATTTGAGATATTTCTTGTTTCTTGAGGTAGGCTTGTATAGCTATAAACTTACCTCTTAGAATTGCTTTTGCTGCATCCCATAGGTTTTGGATCATCGTGTTTTCATTGTCATTTGTCTCTAGGTATTTTTTGATTTCCTCTTTGATTTCTTCAGTGATCTCTTGGTTATTTAGTAACCTATTGTTTAGCCTCCATGTGTTTGTGTTTTTTACGTTTTTTCCCCTGTAATTCATTTCTAACCTCATAGCGTTGTGGTCAGAAAAGATGCTTGATATGACTTCAGTTTTCTTAAATTTACTGAGGCTTGATTTGTGACCCAAGATGTGATCTATCCTGGAGAATGTTCCATGTGCAGTTGAGAAGAAACTGTAATCTGCTGTTTTTGGATGGAATGTCGTATAAATATCAATTAAGTCTATCTGGTCTATTGTGTCATTTAAAGCTTCTGTTTCCTTATTTATTTTCATTTTGGATGATCTGTCCATTGGTGGGAGGTGTTAAAGTCCCCCACTATTACTGTGTTACTGTCAATTTCCTCTTTTATAGCTGTTAGCAGTTGCCTTATGTATTGAGGTGCTCCTATGTTGGGTGCATATATATTTATAATTGTTGCATCTTCTTCTTGGATTGATCCCTTGATCATTATGTAGTGTCCTTCCTTGTCTCTTGTAACATTCTTTATTTTAAAGTCTATTTTATCTGATATGAGTATAGCTACTCCAGCTTTCTTTTGATTTCCATTTGCATGGAATATCTTTCTCCATTGCCTCACTTTCAGTCTGTATTTATCCCCAGGTCTGAAGTGGGTCTCTTGTAGACAGCATATAGATGGGTCTTGTTTTTGTATCCATTCAGCAAGCCTGTGTCTTTTGGTTGAAGCATTTAATCCATTCACGTTTAAGGTAATTATCAATATGTATGTTCCTATGACCATTTTCTTAATTGTTTTGGGTTTGCTTCTGTAGGTCCTTTTCTTCTCTTGTGTTTCCCACTTAGAGAAGTTCCTTTAGCATTTGTTGCAGAGTTGGTTTGGTGGTGCTGAATTCTCTTAGCTATTGCTTGTCTGTAAAGCTTTTGATTTCTCCATCGAATCTGAATGAGATTCTTGCTGGGTAGAGTAATCTTGGTTGTAGGTTCTTCCCTTTCATTACTTAAAATATATCATGCCACTCCCTTCTGGCTTGTAGAGTTTCTGCTGAGAAATCAGCTGTTAACCTTATGGGAGTTCCCTTGTATGTTATTTGTTATTTTTCCCTTGCTGCTTTCAATAATTTTTCTTTGTCTCTAATTTTTTGCCAGTTTGATTACTATGTGTCTCGGCATGTTTCTCCTTGGGTTTATCCTGTATGGGACTCACTGTGCTTCCTGGACTTGGGTGGCTATTTCCTTTCTCATATTAGGGAAGTTTTCGACTATAATCTCTTCAAATATTTTCTCTGGTCCTTCCTCTCTCTCTTCTCCTTCTGGGACCCCTATAATGCGAATGTTGTTGCATTTAATGTTGTCCCAGAGGTCTCTTAGGCTGTCTTCATTTCTTTTCATTCTTTTTTCTTTATTCTCTTCCGCAACAGTGAATTCCACCATTCTGTCTTCCAGGTCACTTATCCGTTCTTCTGCCTCAGTTATTCTGCTATTGATTCCTTCTAGTGTAGTTTTCATTTCAGTTATTGTATTGTTCATCTCTGTTTGTTTGTTCTTTAATTCTTCTAAGTCTTTGTTAAACATTTCTTGCAACTTCTCGATCTTTGCCTCCAATCTTTTTCCGAGGTTTTGGATCATCTTCACTATCATTATTCTGAATTCTTTTTCTGGAAGGTTGCCTATCTCCACTTCATTTATTTGTTTTTCTGGGGTTGTATCTTGTTCCTTCATCTGGTACATGCCCTCTGCCTTTTCATCTTGTCTATCTTTCTGTGAATGTGGTTTTTGTTCCACAGGCTGCAGGACTGTAGTTCTTCTTGCCTCTGCTGTCTGCCCTCTGGTGGATGAGGCTGTCTAAGAGGCTTGTGCAAGTTTCCTGATGGGAGGGACTGGTGGTGGGTAGAGCTGGCTGTTGCTCTGGTGGGCAGAGCTCAGTAAAGCTTTACTCAGCTTGACTGTTGATGGGTGGGGCTGGGTTCCCTCCCTGTTGGTTGTTTGGCCTGAGGCAACCCAACACTGGAGCCTACCTGGCCTTTTTGGTGGGGCTAGTGGCCGACTCTGGGAGGGCTCATGCCAAGTAGTACTTCCCAGAACTTCTGCTGCCAGTGTCCTTGTCCTCACGGTGAGACACAGCCACCCCCCCCCCCCGCCTCTGCAGGAGACCCTCCAACACTAGCAGGTAGGTCTGGTTCCGTCTCCCCTGGGGTCACTGCTCCTTCCCCTGGGTCCCGATGTGCACACTACTTTGTGTGTGCCCTCCAAGAGTGGAGTTTCTGTTCCCCCCAGTCCTGTTGAAGTCCTGCAATCAATTCCCACTAGGCTTCAAAGTCTGATTCTGTAGGAATTCCTCCTCCTGTTTCCGGACCCCCAGGTTGGGAAGCCTGACATGGGGCTCAGAACCTTCACTCCAGTGGATGGACTTCCGTGGTATAAGTGTTCTCCAGTCTGTGAGTCACCCACCCAGCAGTTAAGGGATTTGATTTTACTGTGATTGCACCCCTCCTACCATCTCATTGTGGCTTCTCCTTTGTCTTTGGATGTGGGGTATCTTTTTTGGTGAGTTCCAGTGTCTTCCTGTCGATGATTGTCCAGCAGCTAGTTGTGATTCTGGTGTTCTTGCAAGAGGGAGTAAGAGCATGTCCTTCTATTCCGCCATCTTGGTTCCTCTCACTAGGGTTTTGTCTTTTAACTAAATGTATGTGTGTTTTTGAATGCAAAGATAGAAATATTTAAATATGTAACATATGAGTATATTCACGTATATCCAAAAGTAAACCTATGTATGTATCCCTTCAGATGGATGTTAATGAGATAATAAATATTAATACACTTTATAGGTATACAACTTCATAGGACTCTATTTTTTTAGGCAAAAATATGCTCCTCTGTAACCACACCACGTAGACTAAACATCTGTTTTAAAGTGTGTTAAAATCCAGCAACTCAATGTCAATTGGATCTGGCTTAATGTATTGCTTGCTTGAATATGGCTCTCACTGGGGGAGGAGAGCTTTCTGATATCATCCAAACCTCCAGAGTACCATTCAAAGCAGCTGGTATTCTATATATTACATAATTATGAAGCACACAGTGTAGTTTAGAATACTTAAGAGGCACTAGGGGCCCACTTCTCAAAATATTTACAGCCTTTTATTCTTCTAAAAACAATAATTTGCATGCCTAAAATGATATGTGTACCTTTGGCATGCAAATTTCATTTGGCTTCTTTTTTCTGGTGAAACTTGCTCTGAAAATATCAATGTTTAGCAGTGAAAAGGCCAGAGGGAGCTGTAGTTGGCAAGAAGGGAGGTCTTAAATGTTTTCCTCAAAGTTTTAGTATTCACGGGGAAACAGGGAAGGTCTGAGTGAATGATCCCCTGCTGAGAATCAGGCATAGCATTTGAGGAGAGGCTGGAAAAACGATGTCAGCCTTTGCATTGAAAGGGATGAACAGGCCTAAGTACCTACCCAATAGGCCATCTCTGGCGACTCTTACTTAACATTGGGAAATTGTTTCTTTTGTGTAGATTCCACAGCATGGTGTTAACGCAAGGCTTCATGCCAAAGATTGGTAAAGTGACCCTTCTTAGAGCTCAGTGAATCTGATCATGCAGTGGGCTCCCCATGTCCACTTCTGCCTTTCCAACTGTCGTGTGCCCTTTAGGACCTCATGCAGTCAGCTATTAAGTCGGCAAACATGAGGGGCGCCTCTGTGTGACAAGTGCTATGCTGAACAGTGGGAATATAAAAATGAACGTCGCAATATTGTCCCTTCAAGACTCAATTGTTGAAGAGTGAGACTAAGACATACAATCTAATCGGTGTGTCGAGGTGTCCATGGCATGGTAGGAAAAGCAAGGATGGGAATAATGAGGGCGCCAAGTAGGGTGTGTTCAACTCTAACTTAGGTGGCAGTAGCTACCAGGAAGGGCATTGCAATGGAGATGATGCCTGAGGCAGACGGTGCAGGGAAACGATTCCAGAAAGAGGCTGGGAGCAGGAAAGGCGTGGGAGGGCTTTGAGACATGGGAAGGGCAGGACATACTCTAACATTTTGTTTGTTTGTTTAATAACTCTTTTAATAAAGCACTTTGGAGCGTTCCTAAACAACTTTATTTCTTCTGAAAGGTCTGTGCCTATAAGAGATCTGGGGCTTGGCCTTTGCTCTTTACTGAAAATGTCCCAGATGGTAGTCCTGCCATCTTGGTTGAAGGGTACCCCTCCCAGGGGTCAAGTTGGGGGGGGGACTGAATATCTTGGATGAGTGTCACATGATTTATACCCAAAATAGAACTGGTAGCAGAGTATTTAATCTGGCTTCAATTCCATTCTGAAAGAGATGATAAAAAAAAAAACAAACACACTCTGATAGCAGATTAAGAGTGAACAAGCTCCTTTTAGAGCTCAAGCTTAATATGCCCCTTTTGTTTATGGGACTGTACTACTAAAAATATGTTAGAAAGATGAATAAATTACCAGATCAAAGTATTAATTAATTATACATATATATTCAAGTGGTATTAAAATATTAAATGTGTACAGAGTACTTATGTAATATTACTACATAAAAAGACAAGAAAATGGGCCATAATCTTAGTGAGCAGAGTACAAAGGACAATTTTTTTATGGTTTTCTGTGTGTATGCAAAACTGTATATAATGAAGCTACATTTATTTTATAAACAGAAAAAAATGCTTTTTCCTATTGGGAATACATCGTGGAAGTAGCAAATTAAACAGAGTTCTCCCTCATGAAAGGACAGTAGGGCTGCTTCTAAACCATCCCTAGAAAGCAATCTACTATCATCAGGTTGGCCTGAAAGTCATGTGTTGAAGATGATGCATTTTCCACTGTGTTCTGTTCATTCAGCAACACAAGATCACCTACTGTATGCTGATACAAAGACATAAAAGATAAGTTTGTCCATGGCCTCAAAGGGGCTCTAGTCTAGTTCAGGAAAGAGACACAGAGACAAAAAAAGCAAAGACACCTAACAGGTCTAATAATGGAAGTCAGATCAGGTTACAAAGAGAAAGTTGTTAGTTAAAATGGAAACCTTGCCTAGCTTATCCCTAACTGCCTTAGATCTGAAAGCCTTTGCTTCAGACTTGCTGCCAGATTTCTCTTCTTCCATCACCACCATAGTTAAATGCTCTCTTGAGTGCCATATGCATTTCTGCCATGATGTAAACTCCCTGAGAGCCACATTATGTCATATTCATATTTATATGCCCCATAATGCCTTGAACATAGTAGAAATTCGATACATATTTATGGAACAAGTGAATGGTCCAGTATTCTGTGAGGCTGCAAACGCAGTAGTAATAGAAAGTATTTCATTTCAGGCTCAAGCAAACTGTTTGTTTCATAAATCTGACAACTGCAGTAGTGAAGGAAAGTGGCTACATCTGATCTCAGCAAGTATTGATTGATTGATTGATTGATGCTCCTTCCTGTTGCCATGTGGCAAGGGAAGAGGTTTCTTCATAAAGCTAGTGGCCTCTGACATGAACCACAGTAGTTTTTTTTTTTTTCTTACTAAATAGTCTTTTCTCTCAGCTAAGGTCATGCTACCTGGTATGCAGGAAAAAAGTCACTCTTAGAAATATGAAAAGACAGAAAGTTCTCTTTTTTTAAACCATAGTTGTATGGTTTGTAGAAAGATGCTACCCAGAAAACAATTATTTGTGAAGGGGTTGGTTGAATCATTGTAACCTCCGGGGAGCCTGGTTTTCGTGTGCTGCCCAGGAACTGCCAGGGTAACAGCATCCCTGCTACCAGTTCACAGAGCCTGACACCCCTGTTGTGAGTGTTATCATTCAATTTTCACACAGCAAGAGTGACAAGAGCTCATTGTTTGGCCCCCCCGTTTGTGTCCTTCCAATCCCATGAAGTTGACTGTTTTGCATAATAATCTGAATGGCTAATTGAAGCTCAAATAATCGCGTTTCTAAATCTGTAACTAAGATGTGCCAGAAAGGTTGGTTCCATATGGTGAAAAGAAAAGACATTTCAGTGAGAAGAAATCTATCCAAAATTTTGCTTTAGTTAAAAAAAAAATGTAACTTATTTTTTGGAAGAACCACTATTTCGATTGCATATTACATTAAGATGTAAGGGTGTGTACCTAATTATGTGAACACACACGGACACGCATAAACACATCTCTTTAATGGAATAAGCCAAACCATTTTGAGCTCTGGACAGTTAGAAACTTGAGTTCTAGATACTTCAGTGGAAGGTAATGTCATATGGAATTGAACTGATACTGTGGTACATTTTGGAGAATAAACCAGATGGTTTCTTCCATTGAAATAATGCTGGAAATTTGAGTGTGCTGGGCAAAGGGGCATGAAGAAACTTTAGGAGTTGATACATATGCTCACTATCTTGAATGGGAAGATGGTTTCATGGGGGCACGCATATGTCAAAACTTAGCAAATTGTGTTCTTTAAACAGGTGCAGTTATTGTGTGTTAGTTATACTTCCATAATTAAAAGTCAATTTTAGTGTGCTGGATTAGAGAGCCCCCATACAGGTCTCTCACGAAGAGTCATGTGAGACAACTGAGACAAATGCCAATGTGCTTCACCTGGCAAATGCCTACATGTATCATTCCTGCAACCATCCATCACTCCTTCTAGGATACAGGAAGATAAAAAACAGTGGATGAGTTTTGTGATAAACATGGGTATGCCCCTTCAGTATCCCGGACCAATCACCGCTTGCCTGGACCTGTCTCTGGCCTGGAGGGAAGAAGCGGCATGTCCCATCACTGATGACATTAGGAACTTGGTTATAATCCAGAATCTGGATTTAGGACTGTGACACCAGAAAGTTACAGTTACCCCTTGGGACCCTTTCATCCTACATGGTCAATCTGATGTCTTAATACATTGAAATGTCAGATTCACCTACTTTTATCTGACTCCTCCGTACATTCTGTTTTTGCTACTCACTACAAGCAATGCAGACAAAACTGTAGGAACAGGGCCAGAAAGAAAGAGTTTACAAATTCCAAGTGAATCTTATCCAAGGGCAACTGCTTTTGTGTGAAGGAGCCTTCTAACAGTAAAAGACAACCTTATGTTTATGAATCTCAGTCCTACTCTTCCCAACCCGAGGAGCTGGAACATATCTCCAACTTCTCTCTGGAGCTTGGAGAGGGGCTTCCCAGATGTGTGCCCATTGGGCCCAGGAGCTGAGGCTGGGATTAGAGTTTAAGAGAATTGGAATATAAGTTGCTGGACTCGAGGGCATCGTGGGTGAGAAGAGGTCCTAAGAAAGGGAGGCAGCTAGGAGGAGGTAGGATGTCAGTTGGTGTGTCCTTCCCCGTAATTCCCAGAGTCATGGTGGAGACTTTCTCTCTTTCCCACTTACTCCCACACATCCCGAGGCAGGTGTACTCTCACACATGCGTAAGGAGAAAGAGGGAAACCAGAAGAGTTGAGGAGACCAGGAGCATGGGGCTTGTATGGGGAGAACAGAAGGGATGTGGAAGCAGCAGCGTCTCCAAATCCATGGGAGGTGGGGTATGGGGGTTAGGGTGGCCTCTGGACCCACTGAGGGTGAGTAAGAATTTCAATGCTTTCAGGTGGAGAAATTAAGTACACATATGGTTTTTCTATATCCCTTCCTTTACCTCCATTATTTCTTATTCTCTTGCCTGAAAACTACTTGTTTCATTTCTAATTAGAATCAACATTTCAAGTTCAGACTTATTTTTTAGAAATGAATGTTTGACAAACTAGCATCCCAATGTCCAGATGTTAAAATGAACTTTAAAATTAAACCAGGATCCTATCTACATTTCTGAACATCTAGAAACAAAGCACAGTTTTTCTTTATAGGTTGGACTATCCTGTTATAATTAACGTTAATCCATACTAAATGAGCTTTAAGAAAACAGGCTTTCCTTACCTCGGTTCAATTTCATTTTTCGGCTTTAATGATTTGCGGTAGCTCCTGGTCCTCTTTGTTAGCCATGCACAAATGTAAATGGTAATGAGCCTTTTGTGTATATGTGTGAAATTCAAAATCCATCTCTAGTCTATTAACTCTGTGAAGAAAGTTACACCATAGGAGGCCATAGTAGTCTGAACAAAAAGGCTTCTATTGTACAAAACCAATTTCCATGTAATCAAGTTGGGCGATAGTGTTTTCTCTTGAATGATATTTGTGCAGCGGTAGAGGTGTCTGACCTATCCACTGGACAGAGGAGTTCTATCACTTAGTGGATGTAAAGATCAAAGGAAAGATGTTTCCTGAATGGCTCGGGTGAAATGGCAGTGCTTCATAATAGTGTTGTTTTCCTAGCCACCTTGATTACTATTTTTGTCAGAGTAAAACCTGGTGAAGCTTGTGCATCGTTTAACTAATTTATTTAGGAAGCAGCAAGTGATTTCTGTAAATTAAAAAGTACCTCATTTTGGTTTTAGGATTTTCCTTTTTTTAAAATGTACTAATAGTAATGATCAGCTAATGCCATGTCACATGGCTAACTACAGTGCCTGACACATAGTAGGAATTCAGTGAATATGTATTAATGAATGAATGAATGAACCAAATTTCTCTTAAGCAACGGTTCCAAAGAGTATGACTTAATCATACGATCCTACTCTGGAAAGCTTTTTTCATTTTGGTTTAAAATGTGTATTTCCTATCCTTTTCTGGTAATGCAAACATTAATGCATGATCTTATAGAATTACTTTTTGTTTCAGTAGATGCGTTTGTAAGATTAGGAATACGATTTTTAACATAGGCTGTTGTTCAATGATTTTTATACCCCTGACAGCATTTTAGCTCAGTGAAGAAACTCAGGATCCTACAAGTACCCTCCTCCACCGCCACCCCTCAAATGGTTCTGCAGAAACCTCTGAAGGGTCCAAACAGCAACCTGATTGTAATAAAAGTGATGCTTAAAAGCTCACATGGGATTGTCCCAGGATCCAGTTCAAGAGCCTGAGCGCTGCATTTAAGAAATGGCACCACACTGATACGCCGCAGGGCCCTGCGTTATAAATCGATGCTGATACAATTCGACAAGTCTGTAATCAGTTTGAGATCATGCTCCAGTATGTTCTACAGCAGACACATTGCAATTTTCACTTTACTTCTCTAGTAAAACAGACGATGATTGGGAAAGTTACCCTGCAGTATGCTTGTTAATAGCTTGGGATAAAAAGGTAATATATTTTGTTCATTTAGTTGCTCCAAAATAGAAAAAAGTAGATTTTTAGTCTCTCCCTTTTCTAGACACCCACTTGTTTTCACACAACCTCATATTTTACATGGATGTGTTTATATGTGTTTCCCTCCTCCACCGCAGATGACACATGCCTCCGGAGAAGGGTCTCTCCAGATGTTTTACATCTTTGTATCCCTGGAGCCAGGCACAACATCTAGTATTTTTCAGAATGAAGTAATAGAAGTACACTTTTTAAAGTTTAAAAAAATGAGTCTCCGGTGTTGACTCAAAAACACATGTTCTAATATCATCTATTTGTACGTAGATCTACACCCACAAACTTGAAAGTAAATATGAACTCCTTCATACAAAGCTATTATACAGAAGACCAAACGAAATGTATAGTAAATGCTGCCAATTTATGTAATCAATCCAAGTGGTCCTAACAACTATAATTTAACATGATGAGTGATGTTGTTTTGCTGAAACTGGCTTCATGCTTAAGAATTAAAAAAAAAACTCTGCTCGAGCAGTTTTTTTTCAGTTGTCAATTTGAGTCTTACAGTTTTGCGTATGATGCACCATTGTTTGATTTGTTATTATTGTTTTGGTTATTTTTCCTTTTAACAGTGAGCATGAATTTAAATCACCATTTGTTTTGAAAAGCTGATTAATGTAATAGAGCACCTCAAAATACAATGTTAATTTTTTCAAAATACTATATGTGGAAATTCTTCAGGGCTTATTTACTTCCATACCTACTTTAGATGCCATATATAAAGTCGGTCTATCTGGTCACAACATGAATATGGTCCTCGCGACCACAGCCAGGTTTCTGCATTCCTCGTGGCTACACCCCCTTTTTGAGGTTTCAATTATCCCACTCATTTTCTCTGGGAAAACTTTGAATAATTTTATTTATGTGTTAACTCTTGGTTATAAGGAGTCATCCAGGTGAAGCAGACTTTTAAAATTTTCATAGGATTTGCAAAACCAGAAATCATACCTTACGCCCTCCCTGCCCCAAAGTTTAAGAAATACTACATTAAATGTACTTTATATGGGTGAATAAATGAAAAACCATCAATGTGGCCTGATTTAGAAGATTCTTTAAGTGATTGTTTGCATATTTCCTTATATGTTTGATTTGCTTATATTTTTGCTATTTTTCCTCTAACGTGATGGAAATAAAGTTACTGGATTTTTTTAAAACAAGTTCATATTTCTTTGGCAGATTTCTGAAAAATAGTAGAAGTATTTACCTATATTAAACTTTGGGAGACTTTCAAACCTCCTAACTGTTTCTCCAATAGTATCACATTGTCCCCAACCCAAACTTTCCCAGGAGTTAAGAAATTCCTAAAATTGAGAACTATTAGATTGCCTTAACTCTTCGGCATTATTGGAGTTTAAATCCAGTGACTTAAAAAAAACAAAACAAAACTGCTTGAAATAAAATCCTAACTCCTTAGGGTTTAAATACTAGTGATAGAGCGTGTAGTCTCACTCCAGGATACCAACCTTTTAAAAAATAATTAGGCACTAGCAGAATTGAGCTTGATGCAACAGAGAAAAGGATGTATGCTGTTAAATGCTATTTAAAAAAAAAATCGTCCCACTGTGATTATTCCTCAGTTTATTTAATAGTTAGGGACTTTGAATAAAATAATAATAATGGCAACAAAACTTACATTTATATACGTAGAGGTAAGAAGTATAACTCCATGGTGTGCTTTAACACACATTATCTCATTCAGTGTTCACAAAGCGCTCTGCATTGAGAGTTATTTCCATTTTAAATTATAAGAGAGTTTAGGCTTCGTGAGGACTGTGGCTTATCCAAGGGCTCTCAGCTGAGCAGGGACACTTGGATGGAGCTGCAGCCCATCTTCAGAGCCAAATGAATTTCCACAGTGCTCAGGGCCTGCCCTTCTTCCACATTTAGGCTCCTTAATGTCCTTGGCACTTCAGAGATATCTTCTAGTTTTTGGATTGTTTGTCTTTAAGCTGTAGCTGACGTATTGCTCTGGGAAATTATGATACACTCATCTCTTTTAAGAATGTAATTCTAACACATGAACTTTTGGAAATGAATTTGTTAACTGTGGTCATATTCTGAGACTAAATTTTCAGCATCTTTGGGGAACTATGAGAAATTCTATGAAATTTGGTTTAAAAATTAAAAAAAAATAAGATCAGAGTTCACTATATATGTGTTAACAGATGTGCCACACTAAAATAAAAACCAAAACCTAATATAGAAAAAAATAACTCATAGAACAGATAAACTAGAAATTGGTTAATTACATTAAAAAAAAAATGAATTCTTTATAAGAAGGTCCCCAGGGTTTTTTATGTGCTCAGCTTTCCTGGTGCATTTATATGTTTGATTGTAGATCATTAACCACTTAATGAAATGGCTGGGGGAAAATAGAGAAGGAAAAATTGCTAAAGGTTTGGGAGTCAATACTAATTGCAAAACAATTTAGAAATGATAATGCATTTCTAAATTTAAAATGTGAACTAATGGGAATATTTCACTTGAATCACCCAAATTTTAATTATATAATTTTGTGAAAGACACCATTGGTAACCTCAGATTCTTTGCTACCCAAACTGATAAGGTGTTGATTCATCCATTCAATACATGTTTATTGAATGTTTAATGTGTTCCAGGCACTGTGCGGATCAAAGACGAGCAAAACCAAACACAGTTTCTAACCTCATAGAGTTTTCTCTGTAGTGCTCATCCATTTTATTTTGAAGTTTTATGGAAAATGTCAAATGATAATGAAGGATAAATTCTTTTTTTTTTGATAGGCAAGAAGTAGATTTATTAATATAGGACACTTGTAAGAGATGCAAGCGGGCAGGCGAGGGAGCTCTGCCCTGAGGATTAAGTGGGCTACAATTTTATAGTCAAAGGAAAGGGGGAGGGGAAAATATCGCCTTCTTAGAGTAGACATGAGGCTTACATCACTAGTTCCTCCTTCGTATCAGGCTGGAGAGTGTCTGACCCTATGAGGTCAAACTAGGATTATCAGTAGAAAGGTGGTGACATTTTTCTTCCACCTAATGGCCTGGGGCATATCTTGTGCTTTTATTTATGGCTTTATAGTTAAGCAAGCCTGCTTCGTTCCACAACGTTCCAATAGCTTTCTTGAGTGATCATGAACTTACAGTGGTCTCCCAAAGTTTCCTAGGTTTCCCTCTCTATGTAGAGTCCCCTGTTGGGACTTCTACAACTACCTGTATAACTATCCTATTCTATCCCTATCAGGAAAGGCATTATGTCTCACTAGGGAGTGCTTCCCCTGCCTGGTATTATAAGACAGGGCACATAAATCTGCTGCTCAGGCAATATTAATTAAACATACTAAAGGAAACCAATAGGATTACCTGAGCCCACACAGTATAAAATAAAAAATGGGGGCTGGGCTTCCCTGGTGGCACAGTGGTTAAGAATCCGCCTGCCAATGAAGGGGACATGGGTTCGAGCCCTGGTCTGGGAAGATCCCACATGCCGCGGAGCAACTAGGCCCTTGAGCCACCATTACTGAGCCTGCGCGTCTGGAGCCTGTGCTCCGCAACAAGAGAGACCGCGATAATGAGAGGCCCGCACACCGCGATGAAGAGTGGCCCCCACTTGCCACAACTAGAGAAAGCCCTCGCACAGAAACGAAGACCCAACACAGCCATAAATAAATAAATAAATAAATTTAAAAATAAAAAAAAGGGAAAGTCAATAAAAATTAAATAAGATTATACAAAAAAATGGAGGCTAATATTCAGGGACTAATAAAAGCAATAATGGAGGGTATTTTTTTTTCTTTTTTTGCCCCTAGGGTAAATTGCTAGGCCCACTCAGAAAGACGGCCTTTGTTGTATGCCTTGCGCAAACTTTTGAAAGCATGATAAACTGAACTCTAAAGTTCTAAAACATGGAACTCTTGATATCCAGTTTAGGTGGAAATCTTCTCTCTCTCTCTTTTTTTCTGATATAAAAAAAAGCAAATTAAAGAAAATGTAGTTGGGACTTACCTGGTGGTGCAGTGGTTGAGAATCCGCCTGCCGAGGCAGGGGACACAGGTTTGATTCCTGGTCCAGGAAGATCCCACATTCCACGAAGCAACTAAACCCATGCACCACAACTACTGAGCCTGCGCTCTAGAGCCCATGTGCCACAACTACTGAGCCCTGTGAGCCTAGAGCCCGTGCTCCGCAACAAGAGAAGCCACCGCAATGAGAAGCCTGCACACCACAATGAAGAGTAGCCCCTGCTCACCACAACTAGAGAAAGCCCGCCTGCAGCAACGAAGACCCAACACAGCCAAAAAAAAAAAAAAAAAAAAAAAGATACTATCCCATCTGATTCTTACTAGAATAAAACAAAGATGAGAGCTGGAATAAGAAATGTTTTCTTTAGGGAGTTCCCTGGTAGCCTAGTGGTTGGGATTTGGTGCTTTCAGTGCGGAGGCCCGGGTTCGATCCCTGGTCGGGGAACCATCGTGCATGCTGTGCAGGACGGCCAAAATACAAAACAAATAAATTAATATAAATTAAAAGAAACAAGAAAAAAAATAGAAATTGAGAAAAAAACGGTTTAAAAAAGCTTTAAAAAGAAAAATGTTTCCTTTAGTATGGCAGGTCACCATATTCATGGCAGGAGAAGCTCTTTTTGCCTTTCAGCTGGGGAACAGCTCCTAGAGAATGCAAAAAGAATTGCTTTTCCAGACCAAGCGAGTTTATTCCTATTTTTCAAAAGGTTTAACGTTAGAAAATCCTTGAGTAGTATTTAATACGTTTATAGGTTAGAGGAGAAAAATATGCATCTCAAAAAAAAATAATAAACCCAGTGAAGACGTACATATTATCCAATATCCTTTTCAAAGAGTAGATTGAAAGATAAAATACTGGACTTCTCAACTGCAACCAGTTGGACTTACTGCCTCCATTCCCTTATTTATTTACTCACGAATTTTTCTTCCAGTTTTGTTGAGATATCATTGACATACAGCACTGAAAAAGTTTAAGGTGTACAGCATAATGATTTGACTTACATACATCATGAAGTGATTATCACAGTAAGTTTAGTGAACGTCTATCATCTCATATAGTACAAAATTAAATAGAAAAAGATTTTTTCTTGTGATGAGAACTTTTAGGATTTACTCTCTTAGAAACTAACATGTAGGGGCGGAGTCAAGATGGCGGACTAGGAGGACGTGGAATTCGCGTCTCCTCACAACTAGGGCACCTACCAGGCACCGGAGGGGGACCACAGACACCTAAGCACACGGGAGGACCCCCAGCGACCGGGTAGGACGTGGGGCGTGGGGGGAGTGAAGGGGGAGGAGAAGTGGAGGCGGGACGGGACTGGCGTCCCTGACGGGCGGCTGGGGGAGGGGAAGGGGTCCCACGCCCGAAGGGGGAAACTGGGGAACCACTGGGAGGGCAGAGGATCAAAAGGGAGCGTGGCCAGGTTTCCCCTGCCCACTTGGGCCCCCAGGAAGCTGCTGAGATCCCGGGCCTGATCCTCTGCCCACCGAGGCCCCCTCCAGCCATGCGGGTCCTGAGGCAGCGGGAGGGAAGGAAGCAGGAGCAAAAGTAAAGGCCGGGCCTACAGGACCGGCACCCCTGAGGGGTGGCTGGGGGAGGGGAGGAGTTCCGACACCCAGCGGGACCCACACACGGTTAGGGGTCCAAAGGGGATGGGGGAGACCCTGGGGGAGACCGTGGCGGGGGCACGGAGGAACGGAAGGAAACGCGGCCAACGCTTTCCCTGTCCACTTAGGCACCGGGGAGTCTGTTGGGCTCCCGGGCCTAATCCTCTGCCCTTGGAGCCTCCCTCCTGCCGAGCAGAGCCCGAGCCCCGCCCCTACACCCCCCACCACGGGCCGCACCTCTACACTCGGAGACCCCCCCTCTGAGACCCCCTCCGAGACCCCCTCCAACGCGCTGGGCCTAAACCCCACCCACACAGCCTCACCCAGGCCTTACCTCCGAACTCCGGAACTCCACACTCCAGAGGCCCCGAAGGATAAATTCTCCTTTAAAAACGTACTCGAGCATCTCCATGTGATAACTTCTTTGCCTTCTGTAGTGTATCTTCTTTATATATTTTTTGAAATATATTATTGTGATAAATGATTATTACTTTCTGGGTTATTTGTAAATGATAAAGGGATAAGTTTTTCTTAATTTGGTTCTTGGCATATTTATATGGATGTTTTGAGGCTCTAGAAATGGCAATTATCATAAATATCCCGACTGGCACATTTTATTAGCATGAGTTCACATAACGTAGATGAATCAACCTGACGTTTTTCCCTTAGCTGTTTGGTCACCATAGTAATTGGTTCTGTTGCAGGTGGGTAGTGTGATCTTAATTTCCTTTGGTAAATTTGAGTGATTTAATCTCATGGATGAATGATGAGTTGAAGATATATTTGAAATTTTAAAATCCCATCATTTTGGTGAAGATTTCTCTACCTGATGAATTTAATGAAAGAAAGTAATCTATTAATATTTCACATATACTTACTTATTCATGGGGAAGTAGTATAACAACTCCAAACTCTGTTTATATAAATGATCCATAGGAACTGGCTCTAATTCCTTTACTTTTACCATGATTACAACTTTTAGTTGAGCAAATATTGAACTTTATTAATCCCACCTGTGTATCCTGCTGGGTAATAATATGTATTGGCACATGTATTTAAGATTCTTCAGGCTTTGAACAAAAATGTTGCCATGGGAACCTGATTTCATAGCCCATAGTCCTTTGCAGAACTACACCTGCCTTATGGTAGAGGTTTCCATAGCAACAGTTTTGTTCAGGGAACATAGAACTTGAACAGAATATGCCATGAGCCTTTTTTAAATGTGTGCGTTGATAGTCGTGATATTACTATAGTTAATGTGTGTATTAGAAATCCAGGTGGCACCGTGGTGGGCAGCAGTGTTCTTGCTTTCAGTCAATAGATTCCTATTGAGTTTAGTAGTCACAACGCATTGGATTAGGAAATTAAAGCAATTTCTACTCCCTTTTCCCTGTCTCTCCATCCTCCACTCATTTGACCCTCCTGCTAGAATGTGGTGAGGTAATCCTCCATGGCTGGCATGACCAGAATGATCATTTGTGATAATGCAGAGCCGTAAGGAAAAGATGTGTAACTAATGTCTGGCCAAGCTCAGCAGGCTCTATTTTAAAGGGCAGCATCAGTCTTGGGAGCCTCTAATGCTGCAGAATATTCTACTAATGGTTTTTCAACTTCCTCACATATACTCTTCTTCAAAGAAGGTCTTGGGCTCTAATAACAAAGCATCGTGAGGATGGGGTAAGAATTAGTTTTCATATTTCTGATCTACTGTCTGGTCTCTTTATCTCTTTTTTTTTATGTCTTCTTTAAATAGATCTTTATTGGAGTGTAATTGCTTCACAGTACTGTGTTTGTTTCTGTTGCACAACAAAGAGAATCAGCCATATGCATACACATGTCCCCATATCCCCTCCCTCTTGAGCCTCCCTCCCATCCTCCCTATATTTACTTTTGACATTAAAAATGTTGACAGCTTCTAAATTAAAGTAGCCCAAGTTCTTTCTTTGCTCGTCATTCATTCGTGTCATATTACATTTATAACTAAGGCCATGTGGGAAGAGTATGCTAGGGCCCTGCAACAGATAATCCAGGGTTACCACTGTTGTGTTATTATGGCTCTGTCAGCTGTTAGGTGCACCCTCATCCTTCAGGACTGTGCTCCTATTGCTGCCAGGTATGCTGGCGTATTGCTGTTTCTCGGCAGGTCTCAAAACATGCAGCAGGGGATTTTGCAGCAGCCTCAGCTGCTGCCCACAGTCTACAAAAGAGCTGACTGGGGGCTATTAACCAATGCCAATCATCCTCCACCGGCAAGGGTATCAAAGGGACTTTCAGAGACCATGGGGCTGCTTTCAGCAGAAACCCTAATCAGATCATCTTCCTTGATCAGGGAAAGGAATGTAGGAAAATGAGGTGGGTTAAAGGAATTAGAACAAGTAAATGCATTCTGAATGCATTCAGGACAGATTAGCTCAGAGTGCAAATAGAGATTGATTTGTCTGATCGAGTGGAAGCATAACTTAAGAAGCCTGAGGTCAGGCTTCTGCCAACTTAAGGCCTTGGAAAGTTAAACAAATACAGGGGAGTGTGAGAAACACATTTATTTATAAAGAAGGAAGTGGGGAAGAAAGGGGGGGAGGGGTGGAGGGGGAAGGAAGAGAAAGGAGGGAAGAAGGGAAGGAGAGAGGGAAGAACAGACTTAGTAAATGATAAACCCAGGAAGTCGATCTAGAGGAATGTCATTACAAAAATTGTAGGTGAGTTTCTTTTTTTTTTTTTTTTTTTTGCCTCACCGCATGGCTCTTGGGACCTTAGTTCCCTGACCAGGGACTGGGCCCGGGCCCTCAGCAGCAAAAACGCAGAGCTCTAACCACTGGACCACCAGGGAATTCCCTAGGTGAGTTTCTATATGAGGAAAATACAAGGACGAAAGTACAATGTAGGCGAGTATGTACTAGATCAGGAATCAGACAATCTTGGTCTTCTGACTCACCTGTAACCTTGGATTCATCACCTCAGTCTCCTTCCTGTAAATTAAATGATGAGGCCAGAGCCACCTCTGTGTTCTATGAATGTGTGTGTAAATCCAGTGGAGAAGGGTCATCGGAAGCGTTTTTGTCTCCTGAACAACTGCTTGGAGTAGACCAGCTCAGCTTTTATTTGCTGAGCATTATCATGGGCTTTCTTTTGAAGAATATCCTTCCTGGATTATAAAAAGTTGTAAAAACCTATCAGAACTGCTGATTTCCTAAATCCTGCCCAGCACTAATATTACGTTCTATGCCCCAGTCTTTACTAAGCTTATAAAATGATGGCTTTTAACCATTGGTTAATATAGTTATGAGAGTGTTGAGCTCATGGTCATCGCTTAATCAATATTTCTTGAGTTGAACTGAATTGAATTTCATCAGTTCTTGAAATGGACTGTACAGATTCTTTTCCTAAAATGCCAAAGAAATGATTTAAATCAGTGAGAAGGCTGGTAGCCCCAAACAAATCATAGCCCTGCCCTTGCAAAAATAAAAGCAAGGTTTGGCCACATTGGGAGATTTTGTGCAGGTTGGGTCACTGGACCTTAAATTCAAAGGAAGCTGAAGACCATAAAAGTCCAGGGAAGCTAAAGAAAGATATCGTAACCACAGCAAGAATACACAAAGGAATAGGGGCCCAGCCAGGTAGGCCAGAGGAGGACAGATTAAACCATCACGTCTTTAGCCCTTTAAATATGAAGATTGAGGGAACTACAATCAAAGTCTAAAACCTCTGAGGAATATGAATATGATGAACACAAATTTGTTCATCCAATTCTGGACCGTGATTACAAGGGTACCAACTTTCCTTGCAACTTTAGAGAGATGAATTTAGGCCAAAAGGAAGTACTGCTTCACATTTAAAGTAATACACTAATGGGGTTTATTACTCTCAAGAGTTTGAATAAACTGGACATGTAAAACTTGGATCCAGTGGGGTGCAGGTAGTAGGTTGATTATTTGGGCCCCTGCCTCCTGCAGTTTTCTGTGTGTGACCTGGCTCCTGTGCCTGAGGTGGGGAGGGGGAATGGGTGACTCTCAGATTTTGCCCCCCAGGTGGAGTGGTATTCTACTAAGATAGACTGGTGGTCTTCTCCTAATTCGCAAGGAGTGGACTTAATGCACGGCATAGTCTTAGTTTCTGCGCCTGATCTCACAGTTATACCTAAGAAGGGAGAGGCAAGTTCTCCCATCCTTTTTTTATCCTGAAATTTTTGCTTATTTTTGCTAAACTCTGATAGGTGATGATTTGCCTCCAAAGTATATGGGTGTACACATACACATGTATACATATGTACATGTACAGGAATGTATATGTTTACATAATGTGTGTGTACATGTGGATCACTAGGGCAACACTTTCTAGTGGTCCACCAAGAACCCCATGATTTCTGAATGTTCAGGTGGATGAAGATGGAGATGAGGACACTCCAGGTAAAGGCAGCCTTTATGTGTTAAAGCTCAGCCGTGTGAGACTGCCTTGGAGGTTCTCATTCTAAGGAGTAGCAGACGGTTCTATCTGGGCAGCCAGAACTTTGGGCAAGGTGAGCTGTGCCAGAAAGGAGAGATGAAGCATAGTAAGGTTGGCGATCTATGTAGATGCCAGATCATGGCGGGGGCGGGGGGAGGGGGTGGGCTTGGTCCCTCTGTTATAAGTGGGTTTATTATTTCATAAGTAATGGGACACCATTTAAGCATGAGATGAACGAAATGAAATTTACATTTGAGGAGGCTCTTTCTGGAAGTGGATGGAGAGTGGAGTGCTTACAACAGCGAAGTCAAAGAGATCTGTGGGTTTCGAGGTGATTTGTTAACAGAGGAGGGAATAAAAGGGCCTGCAAATACAACAGTCACAACGGGCATGGAGGGAAGGGATGCGAGGGAGTCTGCAGAGTCCCTTTTTACTCTAGTCCCGCTCAGTAAGCTCTTTCCACTGACACTTCTGTCTCATTAAGTGGAAGATGATGTCGTGGGAGACGGGCAGATTGGTGAACTTTGGGGATTTGTTTCCCCCTCCCGCCCTGTGCTTTCCTTTTCTTCTCCTTTTCTACTTGTTACATTTCATTCAAGTCTTCTAGAGAAAGGAAAAGAAAGACAAGAGAAAAAAAAAAAATCATTCTAGTTCCTTAAAAGCAAAATAACTAATAGTTTATGAATGAGCTGAGTTTCTTATTTTTTCACCAAGCCAGTATTTTCTGTAATGAATTCTGTCACTGAGATCTAATTAAGCCCTAAAAGCAGTGGCTGAGAATAGTAACAGGAAACATGTTAAGTGGGTAGGTGGTTTATTTTCTCCTGTTGTTACCTCTTCTGACCTTTACAATGCACTTATCTCAAAGAAATCTAGTCTCCGGTACCAGAGAATTATTGAAGTGCAAAGTTATATACATCTTCCAAACACAGAAGCTTTACCCTCCCGCAAATGTTAAGAGGGATAGAGGTTCCTGTCGAAATGTAGAAAATTTGCTCTTTTGTTCTCATGTGAGGATGAAGTGAAAATGTCTGGACCTGACTAAAATACCTTGTCTTTAAGTAACAACCATAAGTCACAGAAGAAGTTGAATACAAATTCTTTTCATCTTAAACATAAAATAAGATATTTAATATGGAATAAATATATCAAAGGATCCAAATCCTATGAAAAGGCAGGTCAAATTGTCAAGCTCTAACTTCTCTCTCCATTTGTGCAACTATCACACTTACAAAATTTTTTATTTTTTCTTTTCCATTATGGTTTATTACAGGATATTGAATATAGTTCCCTGTGCTATACAATAGGACCTTGTTGTTTATCCATTTTATATATAATAGTTTACATCTGCTAGTCCCTGACTCCCAATCCATCCCTCCCCTGCCCCCTGATCACACTTATTAATTTTAAAGTTTTTATGGTAAATTTAAGCATATGTGAATGGTGAGGAGCAAAACAAAAAAAATTTGCTCAAGCTATTAACATTCCCTTTGCCTTGCTGTTCCTCTTTTCCTCCCAACATAACATCTCGGGCTGAAGATGGAAAGACTTATTGGATTCTCTGTCGTCAATTGGACAAGCCCTCTCTGGGGTCCTTTCTGTCAAGATCCTCAGATTCCATTTGAATTTAAAACAGACCTGTAGGCTTAGGGAACGTGGCAGCCGTGTGTTCAGGGAAACAGAGAAAGAGTTATTTTTAAAATATCTTGCAAGATCTTTATTCCCAAGACTGATTGAGGGAAACTTGGCGGATGGTTCAGTGTTTGTAATCAGCCAAGTACGCAAGAGTGATCTGGAAAGAAATAGTGGTCACTTATGACAGCCATTAGTGAATGCACACATTGAAATTTTCCAGCCAAATCTTTTTAAAAAAAATTTATTCAACCAAGACAGTTAAGGAATCAGTGACATTTGGACTGTTCAAGCAAGACCCTGTTCCTTTAGTAGAACCTCAGGCTGCTTCTTCCTTGATTTCAAAGAACCAAGATTTTAATCTCTTATTAAAATCTAGAAGAAATGATCTTATACTGCATTTTCCAAGAAGCTGTAGTCTGTTTCTTTCTTATTTTAGTAGAATCTCAACTGTCTAATCAGTGTTCTAACACTAGAATATTTTAAGTTGGTTTGTGTGATATGGTAGAAAAAGCAAGGAAAAGAGAAAATAACACTGTCATATCAAGAAGAGAAGGGAAAGGTAATGCATGGGATGAAAGCTGTTATTGCTGACAAATGCCTGTGGGACTTATAAAAACAATTTAAATATAAAAGTAAGTTTAATCTTATCGAAACATTTTTCTCTCTTTCTTAAGAGTGTTATATTTTTTAAATGTAATGCTTATCAAATTCTCTTTTAAAATAAAAGGGACGGGAATGAATGTTCATATTTAATTTCACTTGTATTATTATCCAAACTGATATTTGTCTCCTTCATTGACAGAACCATAAAAAGATGTGAATTTTCTCGTCTCTTTATGTGTACTTAACTCCCATTGATTTTACTGACAGGGGTGCATTTAGGAGAATTCCCCCAATATTCCACAACATAAAATTGTTCCTGCAATCTGTCTAGTCTCCTGATCACCAGCCTCATTTATTTTTATTCTTTCCAACCTACCATCAACTGCAAATCTCCCTTTTACTTAAAATTAAAATGTCCCTTCCCCTCCTCCTCTCAAGCTAAGTCACACCCCATCCCAGACCAAGATCACTCAACTCTCTGATCACCCCAGTTACTTTTGTATCTAGTCTACTGCACAATGAATAGTTTTCACTGCCTAATTACTTTATCACATCAGTATATGTTGCTTCTTTCTCCGGACTATAAGCTCCTGTGGCCAGGAATAAATCACTTCTGTATGAAAGCATACACTTAGCACTTAGAATTAACCAAAGGCTCCCAAATCCTAGTCTGTAAAAAACATTCCCCAAAATTAAAAAAAAAATGATAATAACGTAGTGAGTTAGTCACTAAACTCAATTTATTTGATAGTTTTTGTTCTCAATGTTCTCTTGAAAGTTTAGTGTTAAATGTCCTTTTTAGAAGTAAGGCAATAATGATTTTAAATAGCAGGATTGTTATTTTTAATTAAAAAAAAAAAAATAGAAACTCAATTCCAGTCCCTCAGACCCTTTGGAACTGAAATCCTAATGTTGGAGAACCAGTGGTTGACGGTCTATTCCCATCAGGCCTTGGCAGTTGTTTCCTCCTCGGAGCTCCTATAACTTTAATTGCATGATTCATTGGCCGCTCAGCCTAGGCTGTGCTGCTTTTCATCTTTTTACACATATTCCTGTATCTGCAGCTAATTTAAAAGAAAGCCTCACTTAATACTTCTCTTTTCATTTTCATGGCACCTATTAAGATTATTGACAGCAAATCTTGAAAATATACTTGTTGAATAATTTAGTGTTCAGAATTATTCAAAATTTAGAGAGCTAAAAGAAGTCATGGATTTTGGTGGATTCATTTTTATTAAGTGAATTAAGCTTACATATTTCAGACAGTAAAAATTTCAAAAGCCATAATAAATTAACTAATATATTCAGTAGTTGCAATTTATGGAAAGATATTGAAAACCACATTGATTTTACAAGTCCTATATAGAATTCTACTAAATGCTTAAGAAAAGAAAGAAGAGTAATTTAACAAGACTGCACTGTTTTGCTAGTGAGTTCAGTGACTGTTAACTTTGTTGTGGTTCCACTGCAGAGTTTTTTTCTTCTGCATTAGGCATATAAAATCATACCTTTTTTTCTGTGTAGGTATATATAGTTTTAACATCACTTTTTAAAATCAAGAAATACTTTTCTATTTTCTTTAAGTTGTGTCTAGCTATCACTTCCATTCTTACAAATACTCTTCGTCTGTGGAACATATTTTCTGCTGAGCACTGTGAAATTTAATTCAGAAATAGTGCTTTATTGATGCTTCATTTTTGTGACCTTTCCAGTCCTGTGTTGGTGACATATTGGTCCTCTGTCTCCAGTGCTTTGAGAATCTAATAGGATGGAATGGGTCAGATAATGAAAGTCCCTGGTACATTAACTTTCAATTTCATGAATGTCTGAATATTGCAGAGAAGATGAATAGCAGGACTTCCTTTGCTTTTACATTTTAACATTTATAAGCTAGTTAAATTTTCCTTGTATTATCAGCAACAGAGTCCAAGCCTACAATATTAACACATACATTTATATTTTGGAACAGCAGTGTAAGAGTTTAAAATAATTTATAAACCACAGTGCAGGCAACTTACAAATGCATGCTACTAAAAGGGATGAATAAATAGGGGTTTCAGTTCCTATGAGTTATAGCATATGAAGTATACATTGAGAAGGCTCCTTTATTTCTCTCTGTTTTACTGACATGAGAAGAGAATTGGGGCATGTAGTCAGTCATTTGACTGATCTATTATTAGGTAGTTACAGTCATCTCCCAAAGGAGTCTTATTATTTTGAGACCACATTAATTTCTGAAGATGTTATAGCAAGTGTGGGTGTTTGAAAGAATCTGCTGAAACAGACTAATTTTGGAGATGAGACTCAATCACCAGAATAAGAAATAAAGAAGGGGCCTGAGTGATTAGGTGAGGACAAGGATGAGAAGGCGCACAGCTGTTAGATTGTTGGGGTTTGGACACTGATACGTGAACTCATTTGTATTCCCTTGGATAATTTTATAGACAGTGTATCATCTGCTGTTGCCCTATTCCATTCTCACCACTGTATTTACGGTATCTATTTTTATGAAATATGGCCAAAATTAGGAGATACAATTTGGTCTTTTGGATTATCCTTGGTCATCCAGCTATATTTAAAAACTTGTGACGGATGCTACAGTGCCATTTAGTTTATCATTACAATTTTATTATATTTGCTTTTCTTTGTAAAAGTTCTAGATCACTAAATTGGGGTGGACCTGTGCAAAATAGTTGAAGAAATGTAATAAAATGATGGGGTTAACAGACATCAGACTTTTTCTTATGTAGAGAAATATGTATACACGTAAGTCTGTTATGAAACAAACTGGGATCCTAATTTTTCAGAAATACGCTCATTACTATCTTTAATCATAATCATGAATGGACACAGAGAATATCAAGAAATACAGCAATTTTGGAGACATCAAAAAACAAACAACAAAGAAAACTTGTGCTCTCTTGTCATGCTAGAAAAACTGTTTGGGGGATCTGAGATTCTGCTCTGAGAAATGTCATCATTGGTTTGACCCAATGGGAAACTCTGATGTGGAAACTTCACCTAACCTGACTCTTTAAATACATAATTAAATATATGTATTATATGCTTTTATATTTTGACAAAGAAATGAAAAGTCGGCCTACATTAAGATAGGAAGTATATGGAAGTGTGTAATGACTGTGCTGCTTGGACCACTGTTTTATTGTCTGATTTCTTTGAGAAGACATCAGGCTTCTGCCTCTGGTTCCATGCTCTCCCATGGTGGCATCGTTCTCTCAGAGGGGTCATCTGTTTTCTCAGTTGCTATTTCATTTAGATAACTACTGAGGAACCTTTTCTTTGCCTCATCTCAACTTCAACCCAGTTCACATATGTAATATTCACGCATGATGGACCACCTATGCCTTCAATTTACTCTGTTTAGATCTGCCAGGTGGCCTCACCTATTAGGGCATCATTGGCAAAGACTTTGTGGTGCTCCTTGCATTTTCCTACTGTGCCATTCCTGGGCCTGTTTACTCTGAGGTCCATTCCTTGACTTTCCAACTTTTCCCATCTCTGCTCCATATCACACGTGGTTGACCGACCCCAGCATCTCCCATATCAGCTTGATTCTGGCAGGGTTGGGCCAGTGGGAGAGTGGGCACTGGCATGAGACTGGGGAGGGAGAGGAAGAAGCTGGGATATTTCTCCCCCTCCCACTGCCTCAGGTAGGTCTCCAGAAGGAGCTGCATCTTCTCCTTGGCTCCAGTTCCTTCTGAATAGGTCCTCTAAGATTCCAGATTTTGCTGGGTGGAAGGCCTCTGGTCTTGGTTACTTCACATCTGCCTTCTGTCCCTCTCTGCTAAAGGTAACAGTGGCCTCCCACCATGTTTATCTGCAGGTTACATGACTGTCCATGTTTGGCTTCTCAGCTCTTTCATTCCCTGTGTAAACAAGTCTTTGCACCAAATATACTCTTTTTAAATACACAGATTTGTTTCTGTTTTCCTAGTTGGAGACTGACTAGGAAATATACACTGTAACTACTTCATATATATTCTCCTCTACACACGACTCTCAGAGAAGGCTAAGTTCAGAATTTCTCATCCAGCTGATCCCTTCAGCCATATTGGACTAAATATCGCACTTCCCAATGAGTGTTTTAATTGGTTAGTGTGCAGATTCGAAAAGATTACCATCCCAAATTCTTCTTGCCTAGTGTACATGGCTATAAATTATCTGTCTACCTCTGGACTTTTCAGGTTCTTTGTACTTACATTAAGCATGTACCAATACTGCTTTACATCCATTATTTAAAAGCATGTTTTCTCAACCCTATTAGATGTAAGCCCTTTAAACTCAGTCACTGTATCTTTTATGTGTATCCCTCATGGCCCTAGTGCAATATCATGTACTTAGTAGGTGCTCAAAAATATTTTTCAAATGAGTAAATGACAATTGCTTTCTAACAAAAAATGCAGTTGATATTAAAAGACTCCTTTGAGAATAATGACGTTGGTTGCCAATTGCTAGAAAGAATCCAAAAGAAAAACAGAGAACTTGTTCTTCTGAAACACCTGAGACGATTGGACAACATTTATGAAAAGGATGTGCCATGATATACTGATAGACAGATTGAGAGGGTTAATATTCTCTTCCTAGAGATAGACTCACCCTTCAATGTTACCAAGACTATTAGTCCAGTAAGTATTTTCTTACGTTCCGGTGATTACTTTGTTTTCTTTTATATAAATGGATACTGTTTGTTGTTGGCTGTCTACCCAGTGTTCACTCCTCTCTTACTCCTTTCTGTGGACTTGCACCTCATGGCTTCTGGGAAAAGATGGCACTTTCCTCAGCTAAGGAGTGGACACATACTAGTCTAAACCAGTCAGGACAGTCTGATTCTCCTCACTGTGGTGACTGGTTGAGATAACCTACACAATCAGCTCATGGAATTCCTCTGGCCAATCTGGACAGAGATTGGTTTAAGAAAGGATTCATGACCCAATTTAGGTCAGTGAGACATAGAAGAGAAATCTAGAAACTTCTGAGGAAATTGCTGGAAGAAATGTTCTGTCTCGTTCTGGACTGTGCAGTATGTAGGTGTAATGCTTAGAATTGCTACAACTGTCTTTGCTTCCATGATGGAAACCAGCATTAGGATGAAGCTGACCCTGTGGAGAACAGAGTGGAGAGATGTAAATAAACTGGGTCCTTGGTAACATCACTGAGTAACTGACTCAGAATTACTCCTACCTCTAGACTCTCCTGTTTGACTAACCCTTTGAGTAGGGTTTGCTTTTGAATGCATTTGGAAATAGCTCACGTGATAGACCATGCTGCGAACCGAAATATTCGTCTCAAATATTGAGTCAATGAAGTCACTAAACACAGGGGGAAAAATTAGTCTATCAAAGGAGAAACCAAAGGGGCAGAGCTCCCATGCCTCCTCCTTCCTTCTTTCTTGCTTTCCTTTCTTTCAGCCGTTGCCCTCGAGATACTCACAGTACAGAGGCCCACTTTCAATATGGGATATTTAATTGTCAAAATATGTGTAGTGTTAAGGGAGCATATATAGGAAGTGCTTGCTTCACTCAACAGACTCAAAAGGAATTTAGGATTCTCAAGTACAGAGGACCTTTGAGAAATTTGTGTAACTAGAAGCCCTATGTCAATAAATTTTGACAAGTGTGGAACAATAAAGCTTCAAAGCTACAGAACTGTTGAGAAAAACATATGAATTGGCCGTTGAAATGTTATGACAAATACCAGAAAATAAGAATACGGAATGAAGGGTTGGCAGTTGAGTAAGAACCTAGAGTCAAAACACAGCATGATTTAGACCTAAGCACATGGGTCTTGGAATAATCAGACAGACTTTTGTGTTCAGTTCTTGGCCCTGTCTTTGGACCAAGCTTTCTTATATGTAAACTGGGGGTAATAGTACTTGTCTCATGGTGTTGTAAAAATTTAATGAGAAGTATGTATTTAAATGCCCATAGGATGTTGTCTAGGACAATAGTAGGCACTAAGAATAGTTTTCTCCTCCTTTTATTGTTATTGTTTCTGGCATCATCATTAAGCAATGGCTGTCAGCTCTCAGCTTCCTCTCCCTTGATGCTGTTTTCCTGAGTTACTTCAGTCAACCTGACTCTGGAGGAGTGAGACCTCCCCAGCCTTGGATTTGTGCTAATATCTCTGAGTTGACATATCCCAGAGATAGATGACAGGTGGGTGAGATTTATGTAGGGTCAGGTTTGAACAGTAAACTTTATTAAACTAGGACATACTTGTAAGCCATACTCACTTGGTGTCAGGAAAGCAAACAGCACCCCTTCACTATCAGTAGGGACTGTGTCAAAGTATAGTCACAGATGGGCCAAAAGTCACAGAAAAAGGCCAAAAGCACATGCCAGAAGTCAAGACAGCCACTGACATTTCAAGGTCAAAGGCAAGGACATCCTGGGGCCTGGAATAAATCATACTGTTTGATATTCACCTCCAACATTGTTATGCAGGTATAAAAAAGTCTAAATGAATTTCTGGAGTAGCTTGAATATTATAACCTCTGAGACATCATCTACAATTATCCCAAGGTCAGTGGCTTCTACCTTTGAACTCTTTGCTACTGTGCCCACACTTCTATATGACCACTTACCTACTCAGTTGTATTTCAGTGCTCATATGTGTGCCCCTTACCCCTCTAAACTGAACTCCTGATAAAAGAGACCACACCATACTTTTTTTTTCATTGTCTCAACAGCCTAGCTTAGGATATAGATGAAGGAATATATGTCACAAGATTCCAACAGGGCAGAGTCCCGTTTCTGCCCAGATCAGAGTTTGAGGCATCTGTGTCCCCCACCAAAATCTTTAAAATAGCACTTTTTGAAGTCTCCATATTTGTAATATGCTTATAGAGAATTTGATATCTGGATAATTCAGTAGTTTATCAATTCTTAAAAAGTCACACTTGAATGTGACCCTCATGACTTATGAGAAAAATAATAGAAGTGACATTTATAAAGTACCTGTTATGTGTCAAAAGGCACTATTCAAACATTATCCCATCTGATCCTCATGATAATCATGTGAGGGAGGTGTTATTAAGGCTGTTTTAAAATGAAGAAACTGGAGCTCAGGAGTATTCAGTAACTTCTCTAAGGAAAGTGGCCGAGCTGAGACCGAGAGTCAAGGCTTTGATCCAAAGCCCATGCTTTTTCACTGTATATTTAATTTTTCTAAACAGATGTTCCTTTTCATTATGAGGTTTAGTATTCATCAAAGGAAATGTCTTTGTATGTAAATTCCCTGCACTGATAAACCAAGTGATTATTTATAGCCTTTTGACATTTGCTGAGTTTTCCGCTCATATTTACATTAGCCTGACACCCCCTAGAGAAGGCCTGGGAATGTTTTGATGGCATGTCAGAGATTTCTAATGTATACTCACTGATTCATTCTACAAACATTTATTGAATGTTTTCTGTGTGCAAGGTGCTGTGCTCAGGTAAAACATATAAAATCTTCGAGATGCGGGTTACATAGAACATCAATGGCAATCGTTATTAAGGAATTGTTCTGGGCAGGAGTTCAAAGATGCATGTCCATGTGTCGTATGGGGACTTATCTGTGAGAACCAGGTGTATTCCTGGCAACTCAAACATAGGAATTTAGACTCGGGAAGTCAGGCACAGGACATAGGCAGAAGAAGAAGAAAAACTCAATGGGAAGGGCAAAAGAGTTGAAACTTGGAAAACATTTATAATCAAAGAACCTTGACCTGCAGTAGTAGAAGCGTGAAAGACATGATATAGAAAACGAGAATTCGAGTATTATCTCTTCTGCTTAGGAAATGTGTGATCTTGGACACATAAATTGATTCCTTGAAGCTCAGTTTTCTAATTGGTAAAATACAGATGATAGATACCTCTCTCAAATGAGGTTATAACAGTTTAATAAAATATAGAGTGGTATACAAATGCCAAAATGGTATCATTATCTGTATTTATTATAAATTTTCTTTGATGCTCTGAAAATCTTGGAGATGAGCAGAAGCAAATGCAAGATGAAGCGGAGAGAATGCACGGTTTATGACCTGGGACTGGGGTGTAGAACTATGAAGAAGGGGAGCTTCTTTTATACTATATGTATCAACAGAGGCAAAATAATGGAAAAATGAAAAAATGGAAAGGAGTCTGGATTTTGAACTAGAGAAGTCAAAAATGTTTATTCAAAATACATAGCACAATTAAGGAGGAATGGGAACAGTTATGTTTCTAGGACCCGCATACAGCTAGTCCTCATTAAAATTTAAGAGACAACTAAATGAGATGGAGATTTGTGATTCTGCAAATGTAGAAGCTTCAGTTTATGTGCTCTGCTTCATTATCTGCTTTTTGTTATCATCCAAAGGAGCATTTCTTGGTATGAAACAAAAACTATTTAATCTGAGTTTATTTCAGGTTAGATTATCTGGATCCAGTGCCCCGCTGTTCGAAGTTACCTGACTCACCTTTACTAAACTTGAAACATCAAAGATTTTCTATCTGAGCCAGCCAGTGAAAAATATAAATAAAACCAAAGAAGTTGTTTTATTTTGGTTTAAAGATCAAGTTCAAAGTCATCTTCAACAATATTAAATCAGGCTAGATTTCGAGTTTGGATTTAATAGAATGAGAACTCAGGTCTCTTTCTCCTATTCACATTAGTTTGGACCCAGAGGATATTTATTAAACAAAGAACAGCAGAACAAACTAATATTAAGGGAGGAAATTGGTTTTCCTGCAGTCCATCCTATTTTTAAATTAGCAGAAGCTAGTGCTAATATAAAACCCTGTGACCAGTAATCACATTTTCCTCTCGCTTTGTTGGAAAATCACAGCAATGTGTATTAGCATTTCACGCTAGTTAAGAGAGTGCAGGGCTTCCCTGGTGGCGCAGTGGTTGGGGGTCTGCCTGCCAATGCAGGGGACACGGGTTCGAGCCCTGGTCTGGGAAGATCCCACATGCCACGGAGCAACTGGGCCCGTGAGCCACAATTACTGAGCCTGCGCGTCTGGGAGCCTGTGCTCCGCAACAAGAGAGGCCGCGATGGTGAGAGGCCCGCGCACCGCGATGAAGAGTGGTCCCCGCTTGCCGCAACTAGAGAAAGCCCTCGCACAGAAACGAAGACCCAACACAGTCATGAATAAATAAATAAATAAAAGAACGTGAATTTCTTTAAAAAAAAAAAAAAAAAAGAGAGTGCAGTAAAATGGTCCAAGGAGACTGTTCCGGGTGAGAGCCGGACAGGCAGAGGTGATTTGGGCAGTGAGATTTCCTGGGAAAAGCAGCTAAGTAGGCAATTTCATGCAGAGGCTAAAGCCTTTTTTGGATAGCAGTTCAAAAATAAGGCTCAAAAGACAATGAACATGGCTGCAGACCCAGGCGGGGTTATGGTTTACTCAGGTGCTGACACAAAATCAATATTGCCACCACCCTTTGATGATTTATTTCAGTAATTACTCTTGAACCCATAACTAAAATGCTGTCAAAATAGAACAACCTTGTCCTACTAAATGCTTGTGGTTTCTTCTTTCACTAGATTAATTTACATGTCATGATCAAAACGGCACAATTCCCTGATACTGGCCAGTCAGCAATCTATTGAACGCTTTAGGAAACAAGGAGGGAAAATTAAGAACCACTTTCAAACACCTTTGGCTGGGTCACTCAGGATTAGACCCCTCAGGTGATTATTTTCCCCTTGGTCTGATTGAGGTTGTCGGTCTTAAGAACTCAACCTGGAATACGAGACATTAACACCCTTTCTCTTCTGTCCCATGGGAGGGTCTTAGCCAGTGTCCGTTACAACCCCCCGTTGTGTTCCTGGGAGTACTCTCCCAAGCTGCTGGGAAATTTTCCATTAAGGAAATACGTTTCTTTACCAGACAACAGGAGAACGTTTATACACAAATAATTGTTCTAAGTCTCCTCTATGATTTCAGCTGAAAGATATCTTTGTCATGACTACCACTTGATCCTGGCTTTGCCAGCTCTAGAACTGTACAGAGTAAATCCATTTTTTCTCCTAAATCAGAGGTTCTTAACCTGGGGTTCCTGAAGGTAGATGGGGGAAATTGCATCTTTTTTTTCAATAACATTAGACAGAAATTTAGAATTTATTTTGATTATAAATGTAAGCAACTAAGCACAGTAGTAGTAGCAGTACCTATGCCTTTGAGGCCAGTAGAACTCACACACATTTCTTCAGAATTCTGAAGCCTGTGATAATTCCGAGCCCCAGCCTTGCATCTTGGCTCTCCCAAAGCTTTGAGCTGAGAAGACACTGTTAGCTACTGTTTACTGTGCATGTGTCACATGCCAGACACTGTTTCAAGCACTTCACATACCCTCATTTATTTAATCCTTGAAGCAACCCAGTGAGGTAAGTCCTATTATTTTTAATATCCTCATTTTAGACATGGGGAAACTAAGGTTCAGAAGATCCATAGACTGACCTAACATATATGGCTGATTAATGGTGGAGGTGGAACTTGATCCATCTAGCTCTAGAACCCAGGTTCTTAACCACTCAGCCCTGTTTACCTATCAAGTTAACACAGACATTGCTGGGTGGTGTCATGATAAGGCACCCACTGTCCACTTAAGTTGCTGAAGGTACAGTGTTCCAAACAGAGCTCCCACACATTGCGGTGACATAATGCAGACCTCAACCAAATAATTTGGTCCACAATTAGATCAGCTATAGCACTTTAGTATGGCCAAACCACATTTTCTGTTTTTTGGTCATTACATTTCTGTGCAAAACACATAAATCCCCTTGGGTATTCAGGCTTGAATCATTTTCTCACACAAAGTCAGAAATCTTGCCTAGCTCTGAATCCTTTAGGTCAGGGCTTGGCAAACTTATTCTGCAAAGGGCCTGACGGTAAATATTTAAGTTTTGCAGGCCATGGAGTCTCTGTCACAGCTACTCAACTCTGCTGTTGTAGCTCAAAAACTGACCATAATTTGCTGACTTTAGGTAAGATAACTTGGAATTCTCTGTGATGGTTGCTCTGGATAAATCAAAGGTATAATAGTTGAAGATAAATTTCTTGTTCTATCCAGTGTATTTTTTCATAATTCTGCGTTTTAGTGATCTACCCCAAGCAGATGATTCCTTAAAAAACAAAACCAGAAAAACCCAAAACTTTCCATTTATATCAAAAGATCATTTCTAAATTTTGAGGAAAAAAAATCCACAGGTGCAGTTGATGTGTCAGAATCAGAAAGAGGCAAAGTGTCATCTAATTTCCAGGGCATTGTTTTTCCAATGATGTCCTTTATTAACTTGGGATATTTCAGAATATTAGTAAATATTCCAAATTTATCAACTGAGTCACTTTGCTGTACAGCAGTAATTAACACAACATTGTAATTCAACTATACTTCAATAAAAAATAAATTTAAAAAAATCTTCACTTGAAATATTATGTGTTGGTGCTATGTCATCAGGATGTTATGCTTATTGTAAAAAAAAGGCTCATTTTGTTGACTGTGCAATGTTTTCTTTTTTTTTATCTGCTTCTAAAAGAAATACATTTTTCTCCTAAGGATGGCTCATATCCAAGGGTTTTGATTTACTTAGAGCAGCACTCAAGGCCATATTTTAGCACTATTAGGATTGTGTTATGTTGGTACTAGAGCACTTAATGGACGTTCAGTGTTATGTTTTGTGTCCTGATTTAGTACTAATTTTGGATATTTGCTGATCTAAGCAGCTTGGTCTAAATTAGTTCAAGGCAAGCTTCAGCATGTGAAAGAAAGTTTCAAAACTCTGTATGTTACCACAGTACTGAAAGCCTGTGTCCCATCACCAGTTTGCAGAGTTCTATAAAAGGACATTGCTTGTCCCCTAAGGCATTTTTTCAGGCTGGGACAGGACTTGACTGGTGGTGGGAGGTCAACCTAGACAAAGAGCTAAATATTTGGTATGCTGTGTAGCATTTGAAGACAATGTTTGCATGCAGCTGTATTCAATTTGTAGTTGGGTTCTGGCACACAGTGACATAGGCATTTGTTTGAAGATTAGAGTAACATACTTTTGGTAAACGAAGATGTGACGAAAATGAGAGAAAGCAAATAATATGACTTAAGAGCTGGCCAATATGTTTGGCTTTTTTACTATGTATGCTTTAATAAGTTTGTTTAAACTTGACTTTGCATTCTTTTATTTTTATGTAACAACTCAAAATGGCTAACAGGGTCATGAATGCTATTTAAATGATTCTGGAATCTTCAGAAAACATATGTATACAAATCCAGCAAGCTTTATGGTTTTTTGGCTTTGAAAGGACAACATGATACAGAGTATACTTAGGAGTTAATTAAATGATAACATACCAAGGCAATTTATTATGGACATCAAATAAAGCCTAGTTAAAAAAAAAAAGTTGTATGACAAATTTAGAAAATCTAGGACTTGCTAGAGATGAAAATTCACTGGTTTTTAAATTAACCAGCAGAGGCCTATATCTAAAATTAAATTTCTGTTATTTTTAGTAGAGGAAATAAAATGCTATGTTAGAGCTTATTTAAAAGGACTCTTTAATTATAGGAGGTTAATATTTCAATAATGGCATCAGAAATACTGCAGTAATGTATTCTGAGCAAGTAGGCACTTTCTTCCTTAAGAAAAATAAAAATAACATGTCAGTTATTTAGTCCTAAGTTGTGTGCTCTCTTGGTTTTAATTATTATATGGTTGTGCTGTATTCTGAATCTTAAAGTATGTCACTGAATGATCTCTAAAAGATAAGTATTATTTAGACAGTAAACTTCAAGGTGAAGCCTTGTAAATGGAATCATGTAGTAAACCTCAGAGAATTAGAAAGTATAATGTTCTGCATCCCTAGCTCAACTCTTGCCACCTCTTAATTTTTTCATAACCAAGCTCCAGGTAGTTATTTCCCGCTTGCTCTTGGTTCAACAGTTCTGGGTATCGTTCCAAATATTTCCAGCCACAATCAAGGAATTCACATGAAAAGATAATTTCTAAAATTTTGAGAAAAAAATTCACAGGTGCAGTTTTTATGTCAGATTTAATCAGAAAGGGACAAAAATGCTATCTAATTTTGAGGGCATTGTTTTAAAAATGATTTCTTTCCTTTGGATATTACAGAATATTAGTAAATATTCTGCGTTTATCAAGGAGGCTCATTTTGTTCACTGCCTGTGTTATGACTTTTTTTCTTCTGCTTCTAAAATAAATACGTACTTTTTTCTCCTAAGGATTGTTCATGTACAAGGGTTTAGATTCACTTAGAAGTAACACTCTAGGCCATACTTTGGTACTATTAGGATTGTGTTATGGTGGTACTGAAGTGCTAAGTGGACATTCATACTTATATTTTTAAATTTTTGAGTATATATTCACTATCCAGAGAGTACTGATAGATAATTAAATAAAGTCAACTCTCTCTTCCACCCCGCCCCAAATCTGGGAGCAGATGGTCATCCAATAGACCACATTGGTTTAGATATCCCAATAAAATGTTAATTAAAAGGAAAATTCTTATTTTTATGTCCCCCAAATTTCATTTAAGTTGTATTAGGAAATAAAATGTCACCTGTCAATATTTAGGTCTTTTTCTGAATCACAGTGTAGTTTTACTCAAATACATTTTACTTTTCAAGACAAAAGCCAAAAATTGCTTATGTCCAAAATATAGTTACTGGTCAAAATATATTTTTGTAGTATTGTAAATCTTCTAAAATATATCTACAAGTTCTTTTATATTTACTAGCATTTGTTTTGCAAAGGCCTGAAATTTACAGAAAAAGATAATACTGGTTTTAGAGTTCACAAATATCCTCAACATTACTTTATCTATAAATATATAAATATTTGTTAATATGGCGTATAGAATATTCTGGTAAATAGAGCACCCTGCTATATTTACATATACACCATATACATATGCTCTATACACCATATCCATATACACTATATGTGATGGTTGAGGTAACATATAGTAGGTATGGAGCTTTATATTTAAAGTCAGCACAATGAATAATAGTATCAATAAATATTAATAATCTTTTAAAATGTGGTCAATTTATAATATTGGTATTTTTCTATTTAGACAGGTCAAAAAATATTTGAAGACCTGGGAATAATTACGTGATACTTCTTAAATATCTATGTATTGTATTACTAACACATTTAATTTCTTCATAAATTCTTTTTTTTTTTTAATTAATTAATTAATTTATTTATTTTTGGCAGTGTTGGGTCTTCGTTTCTGTGCGAGGGCTTTCTCCAGTTGCGGCGAGCGGGGGCCACTGTTCATCGCGGTGCGCGGGCCTCTCACTATCGCGGCCTCTCTTGTTGGGAGCACAGGCTCCAGACGCACAGGCTCAGTAGTTGTGGCTCATGGGCCCAGTTGCTCTGCGGCACGTGGGATCCTCCCAGACCAGGGCTCGAACCCGTGTCACCTGCACTGGCAGGCAGATTCTCAACCACTGCGCCACCAGGGAAGCCCCACTTCATAAATTCTTGATAGCCGTATTTCCAATAATGTGATTTCCTATCTAAAGATTAAAGCTGGGAGTGTTGCCATTCAGACTGAATTGGTTGTCTGCAAACTGATGCATAATGCAAGTAGCACTTTTTAAAAATAATAGTTTAGTCCTGCATTTTAATTCATACTCTGTGTTAATTCTCCCAGTGATTTTTACCCATGTGATACATAACAGAAGAGCAGTACTCTCCATGGGCAATGAAGATAACCAATTTCTTAAATTAAAAATGCTGATAAAGAGGCAAGCAAAGAACTACCCCATCTCCTCTTGAACCAATATACTGCTCTTTTCTGTTGCCCACCCCACTGACCTGCCATCCATTCATTTGCATTAAATTACAGCCAAACTCCTAAGTAATTTGTTAGAAACATTTAAAAACAATAGTCATATGCAACATTCACATTTATTTCTCATAGGCCCTTAAACAATCTCTCCATCTTTCTCATCTTTCTAACAGAAGTAGCTCGTTTCTGGTTCACTGGTCTAGAATCAGTAAGGAGGGAAACAGGACCTATATCCTAAAGTTTATTTCAAGGTTTGTTAGATCATACAGATTCTGATGTCTCCTTCAGTTTCCTTCTAAAGAACGGACAAATTTGAAGCAATGCTTTCTGACAGGTCATATCTGTTCAAACCAGCCAGGTATATTGATGCCCTGGTTGCAGCAGATTCCTCTTATGGCCTCTTTCGTCTAAGCCTCCGTAACAGGACTGTCACTTGGGTCCCTGCCACAGGAACTCTAAGGAAAAACTGTTTCTCAAGGAAGAGAAGGGAAAGCTCTGTGGATGATATAGGGTGATAACATATCCTTTGTCAGCACTTCTGGCTCCTTTGAAAGTGAAATCCCAGTATATGAACCTGTGAGCCACAGCAAAAGCCTAAATAAATATCAAACTTGAGGTACCTTTGGGACAATTCTCATACATCACCAGATAAGTAAACCTGTTAACTTATATCCCTGATCTGATTGGGCATAAAAGGATAGTTAATACCACATTTTCAAAGGATTATTAAAGTAATAGAGGTAGCAAAGATCTAAAATATATCAATCTTATGCAAGTAATACTTTTTTTTCTCTTTAGGTAAATTACCTTTTGAAGAGCATGAGAAAAAAGATTTTTTAATATAGCAATTAACATCTCCTTCCAAAAGCTTCATTTATTAATTTCCTACAAATGAAAACATTGCTTTCTAAGATATCTATCCCAATGACTTTGATCCTTTAGTTAGCACGGCATGTGAATGAAATGCTTTATCATGATTAATTAATTTCTCCATGTAATAATACCTTTAAGTTGAATAAATAATATTATCTTATTACCAGTAACAGCCCTTACTGTCAGAAATGAACAGTATAGTACATATTAAAACTATTCTCAATGTTCTGAAGATACATTTTATTATTGCCATTTATTTATTTATTCTTATTTTATTGAATATTTTACTTACTTTAAAATATTCATTAAGTATCTACTATGCACCAGGCATTACTCTGACTTAACTAGTCTAGACACTGGTATATTTAAAAACCTCTCCAGGTGATTCTAATATGTGGTTCCAGTTGAAAATCACTTTTCAGGAGGCCGCAGACAGGGAAAAGGCTAGGAGGGTTTCAGAGGATAGGTGACATTTGAGAGAGATGTAAAGAGAGAGGAGGAGTTTCCCAGGTGTGGAGAAGTGGATAGAGATATATGAGAATAAACAAGGAGATTTGATAGGCAAACAGCCTTGATAGGAATAGATCATCTGCTCTTGGGAAAGGAAGTGACCAGAGAAGACAAGAAGGTATAGTCAGGACCACACAGAAAAGAGCCTTCAAAGCCATATTGAGGAATTGGATTTTGCTCAGCTGGAACCACTGTACCTTAACTGATATGGACCACTACATATTAACATTTTAAAGTAGTAAATATGATACAAGCTGACCTGTGTTTAAGCATGGAGGATGCCTTTGAGTGTGAGAACTTGGAAACTGGCAGAGGTTTACATTTAGGTGAGAGAAAATGAGAGACTATGATTGCTCCAAACTGACTTCCGTTATAACTTGGATCATCATAACTCCTTATACATATTTTTAAATGTTACCAACAATGACTACAAATATCATGTTAATTCTGTGCTCAGAAGATAAAAATAATATCCATAATTCACAAGAATTATAACAACAAATTTCTTGGTACTAGAGACGTGGAGAAGAATTAAAACATAGCAAAGACAGTATTTAGTATCAAATGTCATTTTTAAAAAATTCAGTGTTTACTCAATAGCTTTGACTCAATCAACTAATCAGTAAATGCACCCGCTGTCAGAATCATTGAAGAAGTGTTTTACTTAAAGAATGCAAGATTTAGGGCAAGAACATGTCTTCAAATACTTTAAAGGGTTTTCTTAGAAAATCTGTGACTTCCCAGAAGGCAGAATTAGACCCAAAGAGCACATGCCAAAAGGAAATACACTTTTGTATAAACTGAAATAATATCCCTTTCCAGTAAATTTTTCATCATTTTTGATTTTTATTCAGAGGATAAACTTGGTGAGAATGTTGTAGTGGAGATTCAAGCATCAAACTGATAAACTTCTAGCCAAATAGATCAGGGGGAAAAACAGAGGGCAAAATTACCAGTATCAGGAATGAGAGAAATAGCATGACAGATTCTAAAGACGTTAAAAAGATAATGAGGGAATACTGTCATTAACAACTTTATGCCAATAAATTCAGTAATGTAGATCGAGGTTACTCAACCTCAAAAAAAGTGACATTTTGGACCAGATAATTCTTTGTTGTGAGGGTTGTCCTGGAGATCATAGAATATTTAGCAGCATCCCTAGCCTCTACCCCCTAGATGTTAGTACCATATCCTGCGTCCCAATTGTAACAAGCAAAAAGTGTATCTAGATATTGCCAAATGCCCCATGGGTGAAGAGTGTGTAATAATACCCCTTGTTGAGAACCACTGACTTAGATGAATGGACAAATTTCTTGAAAGGCACAAACTAACAAAGTTCACTCAAAAAGAAATAAATAACTTGAATAGCCCTATATCTAATAAAGAAATTAATTTGTGGTTAAAAACATTCCCACAGACAAAAGTCCAGTCCCCACTGGCTTCTCTAGTGAATTCTACCAAACATTTAAGGAGGAAATAATACTGATTTTATATAAAGTCTCCAGAAAATTGATGACTGGGGATTTCTTCCCCATGAGGCCAAAATGACCCTGATACCAAAACCAAAGACAGTACAAGAAAACTACAAACCAATATTCTTCATGAACATAAACTCAAAAATCCTAAACAAAAAATTTGGAAATGGAGTCCAATAATGTGAAATAATAATACTTTGTGATCAAGTAGTGTTTATCTCTGGAATGCAAGGTTGGTTTAACATTCAACAATTAATCAATGTAATTCACCATATTAACAGTCTAAAGCAGAAAACCCACATGATCATCTCAAAGAGATGCAGAAAAAGCATTTGATGAAATATAACATCAATTCCTGATTTTAAAAACTGTGGGAAAAGTAGAAATAGAAGAAAGCATCCTCAACTTGATAAAGGGTGTCTACGAAATACCTATGACTAAAACTATGCTTAACAGTAAAAAACTAAATGCTTTCCTCCTAAGATCAGTAACAAGGCAAGGATGTCTGCTTTTACTACTTCTGTTTGACCTTTTACTAAAGGTTGTAGCCAGTGCAATAAAAACAGCAATCAATCAGTCAAACAAAATAGCATCCAGATTGGAAAAGAAGAAAAACTGTCTTTATTCACAAACAGCATAATCATCTATATAGAAAATTTGATGAAATCTACAAAATAACTACTAGAAATATTAAATGAGGTTACTAAGGTTTCAGGATTCAAGACCAATATAAAATACTCCATTGTGTATCTACATACTAGCAGTAACAACTGAAAATTGAAATTATAAAACAATACCATGTAAAATTACATAAAACTATGAAATACTTAGTGACAAATCTTAAAGAAATATGTGCAAGACCTATATACTAAAAACTACAAAACATTGCTGAAAGGCTGAAACAAATGAAGAAATATATGGCTTATGGGTCAGAAGTTTCAATATTGTTAAAATGTCAGTTCTCCCCCACATTTATCTATAGATTAAATGCAGTACAATCACTTTTGAAAAGAACCTAGCAATTTCTTTAAAAGGTCAAAAATACACTCATTATATGATCCAGGCATTCCACTAAAAGGTATTTACCCAAGAGAAATTGAAAGCATATGTCCATGCGAGACTTGTATATGAATGTTCACAGAAATTTTATTTGTAATAACCAAACCCTGGAAACAACCCCAATATCCATCAATCGATGAATGGATATGTAAACTGTGGAATAGTTATAAAATGGAATACTACTCAATAATAAAAAGGAATGAGTTGTTATCTGCAATAATATAGATGAGTGTCAAAATAATTATTGTGTGGGTAAGAAGACTATAAGACAAAGGAGTGACCATATTCACAATTTCATTTATATAAAATTCTAGAAAATGCAAACTTAACTTTAGTGAAAGTATCCAAATCTGTAGCTGCCGGGGGAGGGGTGTGGTGCAGTAGAGACAAGTGGGAATGGGCAGGAGGGAGAAATTACGAAGGGACATGGGGAAACCTTTGGGTGAAGGGTATGTTCATTTTTTCCATTGTGCTGGTGCTTCCATGGGTAGCACATGTGCAGCTGAAAGTGCCATTATGAGGAAGAAAAGCCCAAAAGTTACAAAGTAGTCAGATAAGTAGAATATAATTTCAGAATTTAAATACAAATTTTTTCCTTCATGAGATGTAATATAGGACAGGACATTTAGAGAAGAAGAGTAACTTTACACTTGATAGTCGACTCTCAAAAATGATTCTTGGAATAGGCTAAGAGGACTACCGCCAGAAATCATCTGTATGATCATCAGGTCTTATGCTATGTATGGTTATTAAGCCGAATAATGCAAACATATTTTGTATTATTCACCTAAACTCCTAAAGCTTAATAGGGAAAAACTGTCCTCCACTTGCTATCTTTTAATGACCAGATAGACCAAGAATATGGATGTGATGCTTTTCATTAACATTTTCAAAACCCACTCATCATATTGATCAATGAATTCATTTGTATAAAAAAAAAGACTCAGTGTCTGCACGTTGTTAAGTTTTAAGCTTTCTGGAATTCTGTAAGGATTTTTTTCAGTAGCAAAAAATTCTACAATAATGCATCCTGTGATAATGTGAATTAATTAGTTGCTGATTAGCTTCTCTTTCCCACTTGGTCCCGTTCTTGAACTTCTACAGGATAGGGAGAGGTAACACGAAAGGAGCTTAAACAAATGCGTGCCATCTAATCGGTAGATTCCTGCCCTGGAAGTTCATAGGACCTGGAATCATCCCCATTGATATTTAAGGCAGAGTAGAAAACTACTGCCAGATACTACCAACCACTATAGAGAAAAAAACAGAGTTGGACCATGAAGCCAGACCCCAGAATTCCCAGCCACCAGCCACTCAGGGTCATCTCACTCACTTTGTTTTCCTCATACTAATGCCACTATGCACTTTATGCATTAAATTTTTCTCAGGCCCCATTTCTGCCATTATAGGTGGAGTTGTATCATGTATGTGTGCATGTAAAGGAGCTTAAAACCTCATTTTAAATTATTTTAGCATTTGAAAAAAATTTTAGCATTTGAAATATTATGAATCAACACTATGGGGGGACTCCTTATACGTTGCTTATATTTTGATAGTTATCAAAATAGGAACAAAGGGCTGATTAATTAGCATAAAATATGTAAGAAATATTTTTCATTGGTGGTTCACAACAAAGAACTTTATGAACACCACTGTCCCTCCATGCCAGGCAAGCCCAAAACCTGTAATGTAGCCTTTGAAGTCTAGAGATCTCTTGGATCATCTGAGTCCCTTCTTTTAAGTTCTGTCCCTTAATTGGTTAAAGGTGGACGCATCGCCTGTCAGAATATGATCATATATGCCTTAGGGTGAACGTTTCATGAAGCGTGCTCTCAGAGAGGTTTTTGTGCCTGCAGGCTAATAACAGAATGGTACTTTGGGCAGAATTTGGAGGTAGGCTTGCTTTGGTTGTAACATTCAAACTGTGATCAAATTATGGTGAAGGACATGTGTAGCCCTCCACCTGCCTCAGATTGTGGTAGTTTACCTCACCAATATTTCTTAAATGGACCTGATCAGTGTTGCCTGGCCAAATTGCCATTGATCAGTTAGCAACACTCAGATAATAGACCAGATTAGAATTCGCTACTCAATCCCTTAGGCGTTAGTAGAGCTCTTGGGCCTTCTTCAAACATTTGTTTCTGCTGCTGTGCATCTTCTTAGGTTGCTATGTTTGAAGCTTATAGTGAGAATTATTTAATTTGGGCTTTATTATTCTGTCCTCGTTGAGCAATTTCTTGTGTTAGTTTAGGGGTGCTGGAGGTACCTAATCCACCTCTGGTTGATTTATGAAGCCCTTAGATACTGTACACTGGTAAATGCTTCAAAAGTAATTAAGTATACTGGCTTTGGCAGTGGGAGATAATCAATTCTCAAAAATGATAAAATGCTTATAGTGTGACAGATGCTTCGTTGGGTAGCCTAGAGAAGCAGTCACCCATCTGTGGAGGTCTACTCATGAAACTCCCCCATCAGGCCTTAGAAATATATAAGCATAAGCTAGAACACTCCTCGTTCAGTCTTGTAATTTGGACACAAACTGTGGTTAGTTAAATCCACTAAAAGCTGCTCACACTTAACAATAAAGCAAGTACGGAGGTCTTTCCCTCCATAGTTCATTTATTCTAGAAGTATTTATTGAGTGCCTACCAAGTGCCAGCCACTGTTCTTTGAGAAGAGAGCCATGATCTAAGGAGTAAAAGGCCCTCTTGGAATTCACATTCTAATGGGGAAAAGACAATAAACAACCTAAATAAGTAAAATATTTAGTACCTAGATACATGTAAAGAAGGACCAAAATAAATAAATAAACACAAAAGGGAATTCCCTGGTGGTCCAGTGGTTAAGACTCTGTGCTTCCAATGCAGGGGGCACAGGTTCGATCCCTGGTCAGGGAACTAAGATCCCAATGCTGCGCAGCCAAAAAATTTAAAAAAAGAGATATATGTAAAGAAGGAGAAAAAAGGCAGAGGAAGGGGATTGAAACCTCGAGCAGGGAGTTTTTTTTCTGCTGGGGACCAGGAAGGACTTCATGTGAAGGTGACTTATGAGGAATAACCTATGTGTTTGTGGGAATTGTCCAGTATAGGGGATGCTCGTGAACTATGGAGATGGGCATTCCACTGTGCTTCCAAGTCTCCATGTGGAACCTCCCTGAGCTCTAATCTGCTGCCCAAGCTGAAGGCATAGGTGGAGGGATCATAGATGGAAGGACCCCATCACACATGGGCCTCCTTCAGCCCAGAACACCATCCAATTGAAAGTGAGAATCTAGCTACCCTTTACTATTTCTCCAGGTTACTGTTTCTACCAGCTCTCTAAATAATAATTCATACATGAACGTGATTTATCACATATCCACGTGACTCTTGTCATGGTAAAGTCCGAATTTTCTGGCTCGCTTTCTTACCACCTTCATTTGAAGCATTTGGCCATGCCTACAATGAGAAAACAACCTAAAGAAGAGAGGCCCAAAACCATTTTTTAAAATAATATCAATTTCCTTAAGGAGAGACGATAGGTAAAAATATCGCTTGCATAGCTCTGTTAAATACTAACATCTGTGGATTTGGAGAAGGCTACTTCTAAGGAAAGATGACATAGAGATGTTGAAACTTTTTTGGCTTTCCTTCGTATGTTGACACAGGCTTAGGCAACATGGCCAAAATATAAAATAGTTATCCAGTTTTGAGATAAACTTTATCAATATTCATTACTTCTTGTTTGTTTGTTTGTTTTCGTCCCATCATCAAAATGCTGAAACTTTGGCGTTCACTTTTTGAAGTTTAAGATAATTATAATACATAAGCATAGGCCAGAAAATAACTTGTGTTTGTCCATATTAAATACCATGGCTATTAGTTATATCAGGCACTAAATAAGACAGTAAGTTTCCTGTAATTAACTATCATATTTATTTTTAAAAAACTTAAACTTGTGTTTTAGTTTCATGAGGCTGCCGTCACAAGCATCACAAACTGGTTGCCTTAAAAAAACAGAAATGTATTGCTTCACAGTTCTGGAGGCTGTAAAAGAAGTTTGAAATCAAGGTGTCAGCAGGGCCATGTTCTTTCTGAAGGCTTTAGGGGAGGATCCTTCCTTGTGTTCTTCTGGCTTCTGGTGGTTACCAGAACTCCTTGACATTCCTTGGCTTGTAGATACTTCATCAGTCTAACTTCTGCCTCTGCTGTCACATGGGCTTCTCCCTGTGTGTTCTATTTATCTTCTCTTTTTATAAGGATACCAGTGGTACTGGATTAGGGCCACCCTCGTCTAGTATGACCTCATCTTAACTAGCTTACATCTGCAAAGACCCTATTTCACCCTAGGTCACATTTATAGGTACAGGGATTAGGACTTCAACATACCTTTGGGGAACACAGTTCAACCCATGACAGTTAGTACCTTAATTAATGACTTATTTAATACAAGACAATTGCAAGTTTTTAAACAGGTCAAATGTGTTAAGACACTCATTCATAGATATTTATAAAGATTATTCTTTACTTCAGGATCCCTGGAATATGAGTGAAGCCCATGCATCTTTGAATAATAAAGGTTTTCTAACTTCCAGCAATAGATTTAGTATCCATAATTCCTCCATAACCCTACAGGTACTTGGGACCAACTAGGAAAGAAATTGGCTGTTTAGATACTAGGAGCTGAGAGGGGTATCTGCTTCTAATAGCAACACAAAAAGTAAGAGGACTGTAGAATTGTTTTCTTCAACAAAGCATGCCCTGTGTGTTATTAGCTTGTTTTGTCAAAACCTTAAGTAGACTCCTTTTGATATTAATAACTTCCATGTGAATGTGTAATTTCAAAATAGAAAAATTATTGGAATGAATTGATTCATATTTTTTTCTTCTCAACATGTAATAAAAATGAAGAGACAGCAGTAATGTATGGGTAACAGTTGAACTACTGAAAACACCTGTATGATGATCTAAAAGTTAAGATTTCTCTTTCCACCATGGGGTCAACAATTTAAAAAGTAAAGCAGAAATTGGGCGACTGGCCTTTCCAGCTGAGAGTATTAATTATGTCTCTAGTCATTTCGGCTCCAATGGTAGGTAGTAGGTGGTAGACCTAGAAAGCTCCTTCTCCATTTCTGCTGACTTGATTATTTCCAAAGGTTGTCTGGCTAGTCAGAACTTCAGCTTTTCCAGACATCACAGCCCAGGACATCTGCCCACACTCACAGACCTAGGTTTCTATCCAGAAAAGGCAAACCCATTTGTATCAGCTCTCATTTTGAATCCAATGCTCAGGGCTTGTGAATACTTTTTATATTACCAGACTTCTTAAAAAACGATCACTAGAAAACGTGGATTTTTGTAGGGCCAAGAAGAACTTCTGCAGAAGTTATCAGAGTTTGCGTTTCCAGCCTGACCTCCCTCCCTCAGGCTCACTTCCATACCCTTGAAGCCCCAAGGGAAAATATGCCAAAATAAATCCCGGGAAGTGTAGTCTCTGAAGGGCTGCCCCTTGTGTGAACTTGGGGCAGATATTCCTCCCTGGCTCTGTGACAGCAGCTGTTCTTCAGTGACACTGAGCTGAGAGCAGCCCACTGAGCATATAGCCTTGCACAAAGATAGATACATTTCCATGCTTTGTGATTGAGATGACAGCTCAGAAAGGGAGAGGTCCAGTTTCAGGCCAGAAAGCATCCTCGCTAAGAATTCTCTGAGGGTGTCCTTCTCCCTCCTGAGTTTTTACCTTCCTTTGTGCAAAAAATGTGTGGAAAAATTCATTCAAAGCTACCGTACATGACTGACAAATCAGATAAGACATGGAATTTCTTGTTTGTTGTTTAATTTAGCTTTTTTTAAAAAAAAGTTATTACTTTTTTACCTGTCCCAGTACTCTGGAGAATCAGGTGGACCGTTAGAAAAAGTTTTTTGTTTCCCCTGCTCCCTTGAAAACATGATTCTAATACCTGTCAGATGTGTGATGAAAACTTAAGTCATCAGACTGCTTTACTTCTGAGTCTTTAGAGTTCAGTATTGCCCGGGAATCCTATTCCTTTACAACTTCTAGCTCCCTAGAATCTATCAGTTCTCTTGAGTGAGACTGGTTCTCTTTCTTACATCTTATTTCTTCAGATTTCAAAAACTGTGTGCATTCTACCAAGCTGAAAGGACCCATCATGGTGTGAGGGGCTCCACCCACTCCTCTCTGACCCCTGGGATGAATTATAGCATCCTCCAGAAGTTTCACTAGCATCCTGGGACCTGGGATGGATTTTGAAAAGCTAGATTTGAGGGAAGAGCCTTTGCTCCTTATTCAGAATTTATTTCCTGGTATAAAACGATGTAAAACAAAATCACCCTAAAATAAATGCACTTTTATGATATCAAATAGAGCTCACATATGAAAGTATATTAATATTAAACAGAATTTTATGGTAACCAAAATTCCTAGAAATAAGGATACCAGTGGTACACTTCTAGAAATAGCCTCTTTGAGATCTCAAATGTGAGAAACTGTCTGATTTTGTATTTTTACATAAAGATGGTCTGTATTCTCTAGAATGGAGTTTTGGGGGGTCAGTTTTCAGTCTGATTTGAAGTAAAACTACTGATAAAGAAATTGTTCATTGTACTGACTGTGTTTTGACTATTAGTCTTAGCTTAAAAGATTATGTCTGAAAGCACAATAAATATAGGCTTAAGGACCCCAGTAAGAGGTGCGGATGAGGGAAGGAGCAGTCACTACAGGATTCAACATATTTCAAAATGATTTCCCTTTACAGAGTGATCTTAGTATAGGCATTTGGATGAAGAAATCACCCACTTAGTAGGATCAGTGTCACAGATAAAGGGTCCTAGTTTTAGAAGTAATATTTCTTGAAATACTAGGCAGTAAATTCAGAGACTGAGCATCTTCAGCATTTTATTTACATTCTTCAAGCTCATGTTGGGACTTGAAAGCCTGAGTTTACCTGGGCCCTCAGGAATATCGTTTCAGAATGGATTCACATGGGTAAAGAAGGACTGGTGGTGGTGAGGCTATCCCAAATGAAAAACCTCCTTTGGTGTATTATAATTGTTCTTTGACTTGTAAGACTGATAACGCTTCACTAACTAAAACTTGTAACAGAAGTTGCAAAACGCCTGAATATCCATTTAAAAAGCCTATTATATAGCCTCGAGTTATGATGTGAAGCCAGAAGATTTTCTTACCTACTGTAGAAGCCACTGAGGCGAAAACTTAAGTAGAAGGTTGTTTATTGGGCAGTTGTAAAATGGAATTAAAGATTAAGCTGAGCAATAACCTTCCCTTCCCCTTTTCCTCCTTTTGTCTCCTTTTTATGGCATTTTTTCACGCAACATTTGTTGGTAACATATATGTCATCGTCGCAAATAGGACCCAAGGCCTTGCCTTTTACTACTGACCTGCCACTGTACGTCTGAGCTGCCGACCACACCTCCACCCCGCACCCCAAGCTGTTTGGTCTTGTCTGTCACTGAAGCATTTGTGTTTTGCAAGGCGGCAAAGGAGCTGCTTCCTTGTTTCTTTTCAGGGTTCCACTTTGATTTCATTCCCCTTTTAAAGGTGATTACACAGAGACCTGCCCCTCAAGAGCAGAAATACCATCTTCATCTACATGTCTTGAGTAATTGGATTCCACAGCTCTGGTGAATGTCCTGTTTGTCTTTCCTGCAGAGGGACTTGGTTAAAAATGTCAATTTCACTGTTTGAGACTTCTTAAGAGAAAGCCTCATCCCTAAGTGTACTTGAAGTGGGTGTAATTAGTTTGAACAATCTTTTCATATTTTCCTTTAAGAGGATTCTGAAAATAAAGATTCAATCAATAAATAAATTCAGTTTGTGAACGTACCATCTCCAAATGATGCTCCATACAGAACACCCCAGAAAGGTGTCAGAAATGAGATATCGGGCTTCCCTGGTGGCGCAGTGGTTGAGAATCCGCCTGCCAATGCAGGGGACACGGGTTCGAGCCCTGGTCTGGGAAGATCCCACATGCCGCGGAGCAACTGGGCCCGTGAGCCACAATTAACTGAGCCTGCGCGTCTGGAGCCTGTGCTCCGCAACAAGAGAGGCCGCGATAATGAGAGGCCCGCGCACCGCGATGAAGAGTGGCCCCCCCTTGCCGCAACTAGAGAAAGCCCTCGCGCAGAAACGAAGACCCAACACAGCCATAAATAAATAAATAAATTAATTAATTAAAAAAAAAAAAGATATCTTTTTCATGCAGTGTTTTTGGAATGTCCCAGAACATCAGGCTACCTTCACAGACCCCAGGAATGCAAAGAGCAATACCAGACCTTCTATGAAACCTGTGAAATCAGAGAACTGTGAAGGAGTCCTGTTACAACAGAGGAAAGCCCACAGTCCACCTTTACTTTATTAAATTAGTTAATTTATTTTGATGTGTGAATACAAGGCTTTATATCACAGTTTTTCAATTTATATAATTTTTATAAGGTGAGATCAAACTGTCCCAGAAGGGAAGATGGATATTTTATGAACTGTATTGCATCCCACATGTGTTCAGTCATAATATTTGAAAGGTCCCCATCATAGGGTGAGTGTTCTTATATCATTGCCTGTTCCCTATGGTTGATAATATATAGTAAACAAAATAAGCAGATTTTCCAGATTAAAACATTCTGAGGCAAACAACTTGAAAATAGGTTTCTTTATTGCAGGAATTCTTTCAGAGTCTTTACTATGCTAATCTGTGTTATAAATCTCCACTAGGGGAATAAAATATATTGCTTTCCAAACTTATTTCACCAGGGAACTATTTTCTGCTGGGCATCTTTTAAGGCCAGTGTTCCATATATCATACTTTCTTCTTATTTTAGAGGGAACTGAAGGTGAGACTCAATGGTAGGTGTGTAGAGACTTCTTTACATAGAGTGTTGAGCGTCATGGTACATTATAGACACAGACCCTGACTTGTGTGTCTATATATGTATGTGTATGTATATGTAAGGGTGTGTATGTGTGTGTGTGTGTGTGTGTGTGTGAGAGAGAGAGAGAGAGAGAGGCAGAGACAGAGAGAGACAGAGCAGAGAGAAGGGAGAAACTTGAAAGATTGATGGGCCAAGAATCAGGTCTCCTGATTGTTTGAAGCTAGGATTTATTTAACATTTCTGCTGCATGGATGTAATGCCTATGTGCATTTTTGCCCCCCTATTGCAGCATTAAGTTCAGCTGTTTCACAGTTCTAGAACCTGACATTTAATCATGGTTAGGTGAATTAGTAAATGTGTGAATGAATGCCTCAAAGATTCTCTTTTTTTTTTTGTTTGTTTGTTTTTTCACATCTCACCCCACCCCCTCCCCATATCCTCAAGTCCATTCTCTAGTAGGTCTGTGTCTTTATTCCCGTCTTGCCACTAGGTTCTTCATGGCTTTTTTTTTCCCTTAGATTCCGTATATATGTGTTAGCATACTGTATTTGTTTTTCTCTTTCTGACTTACTTCACTCTGTATGACAGACTCTAACTCCATCCACCTCATTACAAATACCTCCATTTCATTTCTTTTTATGGCTGAGTAATATTCCATTGTATATATGTGCCACATCTTCTTTATCCATTCATCTGTCGATGGACATTTAGGTTGCTTCCATGTCCTGGCTATTGTAAATAGAGCTGCAATGAACATTTTGGTACATGACTCTTTTTGACCTATGGTTTTCTCAGGGTATATGCCCAGTAGTGGGATTGCTGGATCGTATGGTAGTTCTATTTGTAGTTTTTTAAGGAACCTCCATACTGTTCTCCATAGTGGCTGTATCAATTTACATTCCCACCAACAGTGCAAGAGAGTTCCCTTTCCTCCACACCCTCTCCAGCATTTATTGTTTCTAGATTTTTTGATGATGGCCATTCTGACTGGTGTGAGATGATATCTCATTGTAGTTTTGATTTGCATTTCTCTAATGATTAATGATGTTGAGCATTCTTTCATGTGTCTGTTGGCCATCTGTATATCTTCTTTGGAGAAATGTCTATTTAGGTCTTCTGCCCATTTTTGGATTGGGTTGTTCGTTTTTTTGTTATTGAGCTGCATGAGCTGCTTGTAAATCTTGGAGATTAATCCTTTGTCAGTTGCTTCATTTGCAAATATTTTCTCCCATTCTGATGGTTGTCTTTTGGTCTTGTTTATGGTTTCCTTTGCTGTGCAAAAGCTTTTAAGTTTCATTAGGTCCCATTTGTTTATTTGTGTTCTTATTTCCATTTCTCTGGGAGCTGGGTCAAAAAGAATCTTGCTGTGATGTATGTCATAGAATGTTCTGCCTATGTTTTCCTCTAAGAGTTTGATAGTGTCTGGTCTTACACTTAGGTCTTTAATCCATTTTGAGTTTATTTTTGTGCATGGTGTCAGGGAGTGTTCTAATTTCATACTTTTACATGTATCTGTCCAATTTTCCCAGCACCACTTATTGAAGAGGCTGTCTTTTCTCCACTGTATATGCTTGCCTCCTTTATCAAAGATAAGGTGACCATATGTGCGTGGGTTTATCTCTGGGCTTTCTATCCTGTTCCATTGATCTATATTTCTGTTTTTGTGCCAGTACCAAACTGTCTTGATTACTGTAGCTTTGTAATATAGTCTGAAGTCAGGGAGCCTGATTCCCCCAGCTCCATTTTTCGTTCTCAAGATTGCTTTGGCTATTCGGGGTCTTTTGTGTTTCCATACAAATTGTGAAAGTTTTTGTTCTAGTTCTGTGAAAAATGCCAGTGGTAGTTTGATAGGGATTGCATTGAATCTGTAGATTGCTTTGGGTAGTAGAGTCATTTTCACAATGTTGATTCTTCCAATCCAGGAACATGGTATATCTTTCCACCTATTTGTATCATCTTTAATTTCTTTCATCAGTGTCTTATAATTTTCTGCATACATGTCTTTTGTCTCCTTAGGTAGGTTTATTCCTAGATATTTTATTCTTTTTGTTGCAATGGTAAACGGGAGTGTTTTCTTAATTTCACTTTCAGATTTTTCGTCATTAGTGTATAGAAATGCAAGAGATTTCTGTGCATTAATTTTGTATCCTGCTACTTTACCAAATTCATTGATTAGCTCTAGGAGTTTTCTGGTAGCATCTTTAGGATTCTCTATGTATAGTATCATGTCATCTGCAAACAGTGACAGCTTTACTTCTTCTTTTCCGATTTGGATTCCTTTTATTTCTTTGTCTTCTCTGATTGCTGTGGCTAACACTTCCAAAACTATGTTGAATAATAGTGGTGAGAGTGGGCAACCTTGTCTTGTTCCTGATCTTAGTGGAAATGGTTTCAGTTTTTCACCATTGAGGACAATGTTGGCTGTGGGTTTGTCATATATGGCCTTTATTATGTTGAGGAAAGTTCCCTCTATGCCTACTTTCTGCAGGACTTTTATCATAAATGGGTGTTGAATTTTGTCGAAAGCTTTCTCTGCATCTATTGAGATGATCATATGGTTTTTCTCCTTCAATTTGTTAATATGGTGTATCACATTGATTGATTTACGTATATTGAAGAATCCTTGCATTCCTGGGATAAACCCCACTTGATCATGGTGTATGATCCTTTTAATGTGCTGTTGGATTCTGTTTGCGAGTATTTTGTTGAGGATTTTTGCATCTATGTTCATCAGTGATATTGGCCTGTAGTTTTCTTTCTTTGTGACATCTTTGTCTGGTTTTGGTATCAGGGTGATGGTGGCCTCGTAGAATGAGTTTGGGAGTGTTCCTCCCTCTGCAATATTTTGGAAGAGTTTGAGAAGGATAGGTGTTAGCTCTTCTCTAAATGTTTGATAGAATTCACCTGTGAAGCCATCTGGTCCTGGGCTTTTGTTTGTTGGAAGATTTTTAATCACAGTTTCAATTTCAGTGCTTGTGATTGGTCTGTTCATATTTTCTATTTCTTCCTGGTTCAGTCTCGGCAGTTTGTGCATTTCTAAGAATCTGTCCATTTCTTCCAGGTTGTCCATTTTATTGGCGTAGAGTTGCTTGTAGTAATCTCTCATGATCTTTTGTATTTCTGCAGTGTCAGTGGTTACTTCTCCTTTTTCATTTCTAATTCTATTGATTTGAGTCTTCTCCCTTTTTCTCTTGATGAGTCTGGCTAATGGTTTATCAATTTTGTTTATCTTCTCAAAGAACCAGCTTTTAGTTTTATTGATTTTTGCTATTGTTTCCTTCATTTCTTTTTCATTTATTTCTGACCTGATCTTTATGATTTCTTTCCTTCTGCTAGCTTTGGGGTTTTTTTGTTCTTCTTTCTCTAATTGCTTTAGGTGCAAGGTTAGGTTGTTTATTCGAGATGTTTCCTGTTTCTTGAGGTAGGCTTGTATTGCTATAAACTTCCCTCTTAGCACTGCTTTTGCTGCGTCCCATAGGTTTTGGGTCGTCGTATCTCCATTGTCATTTGTTTCTAGGTATTTTTTGATTTCCCCTTTGATTTCTTCAGTGATCACTTCATTATTAAGTAGTGTATTGTGTAGCCTCCATGTGTTTGTATTTTTTACAGATCTTTTCCTGTAATTGATATCTAGTCTCATAGCGTTGTGGTCGGAAAAGATACTTGATACGATTTCAATTTTCTTAAATTTACCAAGGCTTGATTTGTGACCCAAGATATGATCTATCCTGGAGAATGTTCCATGCGCACTTGAGAAAAATGTGTATTCTGTTGTTTTTGGGTGGAATGTCCTATAAATATCAATTAAGTCCATCTTGTTTAATGTATCATTTAAAGCTTGTGTTTCCTTATTTATTTTCATTTTGGATGATCTGTCCATTGATGAAAGTGGGGTGTTAAAGTCCCCTACTATGATTGTGTTGCTGTCAATTTCCCCTTTTATGGCTGTTAGTGTTTGCCTTATGTATTGAGGTGCTCCTATGTTGGGTGCATAAATATTTACAATTGTTATACCTTCCTCTTGGATCGATCCCTTGATCATTATATAGTGTCCTTCTTTGTCTCTTATAATATTCTTTATTTTAAAGTCTATTTTGTCTGATATGAGAATTGCTACTCCAGCTTTCTTTTGATTTCCATTTGCATGGAATATCTTTTTCCATCCCCTCACTTTCAGTCTGTATGTGTCTCTAGGTCTGAAGTGGGTCTCTTGTAGACAGCATATATATGGGTCTTGTTTTTGTATCCATTCAGCCAGTCTGTGTCTTTTGGTGGGAGCATTTAATCCATTTACATTCAAGGTAATTATCGATATGTATGTTCCCATTCCCATTTTCTTAAATGTTTTGGGTTTGTTATTGTAGGTGTTTTCCTTCTCTTGTGTTTCTTGCCTAGAGAAGTTCCTTTAGCATTTGTTGTAAAGCTGGTTTGGTGGTGCTGAACTCTCTCAGCTTTTGCTTGTCTGTAAAGGTTTTAATTTCTCCATCAAATCTGAATGAGATCCTTGCTGGGTAGAGTAACCTTGGTTGTAGGTTTTTCTCCTTCATCACTTTAAGTATATCCTGCCACTCCCTTCTGGCTTGCAGAGTTTCTGCTGAAAGATCAGATGTTAACCTTATGGGGATTCCCTTGTGTGTTATTTGTTGTTTTTCCCTTGCTGCTTTTAATATGTTTTCTTTATATTTAATTTTTGACAGTTTGATTAATATGTGTCTTGGCGTGTTTCTCCTTGGGTTTATCCTGTATGGGACTCTCTGTGCTTCCTGGACTTGATTAACTATTTCCTTTCCCATATTAGGGAAGTTTTCAACTATAATCTCTTCAAATATTTTCTCAGTCCCTTTCTTTTTCTCTTCTTCTTCTGGGACCCCTATAATTCGAATGTTGGTGCGTTTAATGTTGTCCCAGAGGTCTCTGAGACTGTCCTCAGTTCTTTTCATTCTTTTTTCTTTATCCTGCTCTGCAGTAGTTATTTCCACCATTTTATCTTCCAGGTCACTTATCCTTTCTTCTGCCTCAGTTATTCTGCTATTGATCCCATCTAGAGTATTTTTAATTTCATTTATTGTGTTTTTCATCGTTGCTTGGTTCCTCTTTAGTTCTTCTACGTCCTTGTTAAATGTTTCTTGCATTTTGTCTATTCTATTTCCAAGATTTTGGATCATCCTTACTATCATTATTCTGAATTCTTTTTCAGGTAGACTACCTATTTCCTCTTCATTTGTTAGGTCTGGTGTGTTTTGACCCTGCTCCTTCATCTGCTGTGTGTTTTTCTGTCGTCTCATTTTGCTTATCTTACTGTGTTTGGGGTCTCCTTTTCACAGGCTGCAGGTTCGTAGTTCCCGTTGTTTTTGGTATCTGTCCCCAGTGGGTAAGGTTGGTTCAGTGGGTTGTGTAGGCTTCCTGGTGGAGGGGACTATTGCCTGTGTTCTGGTGGATGAGGTTGAATCTTGTCTTTCTGGTGGGCACGTCCACGTCTGGTGGTGTGTTTTGGGGTGTCTGTGGCCTTATGATTTTAGGCAGCCTCCCTGCTAATGGATGGGGCTGTGTTCCTGTCTTGCTAGTTGTTTGGCATAGGGTGTCCAGCCCTGTAGCTTGCTGGTCGTTGAGTGAAGCTGGGTCTTGATGTTGAGATGGAGATCTCTGAGAGATTTTTGCCGTTTGGTATTACGTGGAGCTGGTAGGTCTCATGTGGACCAGTGTCCTGAGGTTGGCTCTCCCACCTCAGAGGCACAGCCCTGATGCCTGGCTGGAGCACCAAGAGCCTTTCATCCACACAGCTCAGAATATAAGGGAGAAAAAAATAGAAAGATAAAAAGAGGATAAAATAAAATAAAATAAAGCTATTATAATAAAAAATAAGAAAAAAATTATTAAGAGTAAATGTATTCAGAAAAATTTTTTTTTAATTTTTAAAAATAGATTTATTAATTTTTTTATAGTAAAAAATAAGAAAAAGATTTTTAAGAAAAAAATTTATTAAAAAAATTTTTTAATTTTTTAAAATAAAAAATATGAAAAAACTTATTAAAAAAATTTTTAATTTCTAAAAATAGAAAATACGGAAAAACTTATTAAGAAAGCATATATTAGGAAAAAAAATTTTTTTAAGTAAAAAAAAAAAAAAAAAAAAAAAAATGGACGGACCTAACCCTAGGACTGATGGTGAAAGCAAAGGTATACAGACAAAATCTCACCCAGAAGCATACACATATACACTCACAAAAAAAGGAAAAGGGGAAATTAATATATCCTGCTCCTAAAGTCCACCTTTTGAATTTGGGATGATTCGTTGTCTATTCAGGTATTCAACAGATGCAGGCACATCAAGTTGTTTGTGGAGCTTTAATCAGCTGCTTCTGAGGCTGCTGGGGGAGATTTCCCTTTCTCTTCTTTGTTCTTACAGCTCCCAGCGTTCAGCTTTGGATTTGGACCCGCCTCTGCATGTACGTTGCCTGAGGGCGTCCGTTCCCCGCCCAGACAGAACGGGGTTAAAGGAGCAGCTGCTTCGGGGGCTCTGGCTCACTCAGGCCAGGGGAGGGAGCGGTACGGAGGAGGCGGGGCGAGCCTGCGGCGTCAGAGGCGTCGTGACGTTGCAGCAGCCTGAGGCGCGCCGTGTGTTCTCCCGGGGAAGTTGTCCCTGGATCACGGGAGCCTGGCAGTGGCGAGCTGCACCGGCTCCCGGGAGGGGCGGTGTGGAGAGTGACCTGGGCTCGCACACAGGCTTCTTGGTGGCGGCAGCAGCAGCCTTAGCGTTTCCTACCAGTCTCTGGGGTCCGCGCTGTTAGCCGCGGCTCGCGCCCGCCTCTGGAGTTCGTCTAGGCGGCGCTCTGAATCCCCTCTCCTTGCGCGCCACGAAACAAAGAGGCAAGAAAAAGTCTCTTGCCTCTTCGGCGGCTGCAGACCTCCTCTCCGGCTCCCTCCCGGCTCGCCGCGGCACGCCAACCCCTTCAGGCTGTGTTCACGCCGCCAACCCCAGTCCTCTCCCTGCGATCCGACCGAAGCCCGCACCTCAGCTCCCAGTCCCGCCTGCCCCAGCGGGTGAGCAGACAAGCCTCTCGGGCTGGTGAGCGCTGCTCGGCGCTGAGCCTCTGTGCGGGAATCTCTCCGTTTTTCCCTCTGTGCCCCTGTTGCTGTGGGATCCGCGCTGATAGCCGCGCGGCTCGCACCCGTCTCTGGATTTCGTTTAGGCAGCGCTCTGAATCCCCTCTCCTTGCGCGCCGCGAAACAAAGAGGCAAGAAAAAGTCTCTTGCCTCTTCGGCAGCTGCAGACTTTTTCCCGGACTCCCTCCCGGCTAGCACCAAAGCCCGAGCCTCAGCTCCCAGCCCCCGCCCGCCCTGGCGAGTGAGCAGACAAGCCTCTCGGGCTGGTGAGTCCTGGTTGGCGCCGAGCCTCTGTGCGGGAGTCTCTCCGCTTTGCCCTCCGCACCCCTGTGGCTGCGCTCTCCTCCGCGGCTCCGAAGCTTCCCCCCTCTGCCACCTGCAGTCTCTGCCCGCAAAGGGGCTTCCTAGTGCCTGGAAACCTTTCCTCCTTCACGACTCCCTCCCACTGGCGCAGGTCCCGTCCCTATTCTTTTGTCTCTGTTATTTCTTTTTTCTTTTTACCCTACCCAAGTACGTGGGGATTTTCTTGCCTTTTGGGAGGTCTGACGTCTTCTGCCAGCGTTCAGTGGGTGTTCTGTAGGAGCAGTTCCACGTGTAGATGTATTTCTGCTGTATCTGTGGGAAGGAAGGTGATCTCCGCGTCTTACTCTTCCGCCATCTTGCCCCCTCTCTCCAAGATTCTCTTTTTGTGTGTATGTTTTCCAGATATTTTTTGAAATGTCTTCAAATGATGGTTTGTCTTGGGGACTCCTGGATGCCATTTGAGGACAATTATTATGAATATTTATAAGGCTGAGCCTTCAATGTCTATCTCAGGTGATATTCTAAGGCAGAAGAACAAGAAAACTCTCTTTCATTGTGTTTTGCCAAAACCTACTAAGTTTTGAGTGCAAAACCCAATTTTAAACAGATAGATACATATCTGATTGTTCATTCTGAGCAGTACATGCACTCATGCCTATTGATAACCTATTGTTCTAATAAAAAATGTTCCCCAAAGCATATTTGAAGTGTAGGTGTAATATCATAATACATTTTAAAGCTTTTTTTCAATTGGGTTCTACTTCTGATTTTTTATTAAAATACTTAATAAAACTTTTATGCCTTTAACAGCTATTAAATTAGAAGAATCATGTTTTTATTTATACAATTATATGATTTTTAACATTTATTTTTTATACTCTCAGTGTATGTTAGTAAGCTGGGTTTTTTTTCTAATAGACTACTTCCAAGAATGCAGGAGTACAAGTGTGTATATATACCTGCAACCAGACATACACTTGTCTTCTGTTGATCAGTTTACAACTTGTCTGCTACTCAGCAGAAATCTTAAGAGTAGATTAGAGCTAGTTTCTTGAATTGCCATTTCTGAGGAGTCTGAAACTTAATTCCACGGGAAAGACACATTTCCTCTGCTTTACACGAACGCCACATTTAGTTATGATGAAAAACAATCATTCTCTATACAGGTGAAAAGCTAAGACCACTGGAAAATGCTTACAATGTAATGAAAAGTAAAACTCCATGAGGAAAGACTCCAGTATATAATGGCTGCATAGAAAAAAGAAATGAAAGCATACCAAAATGCTAATGAGATTATCATTGGTTGATGGGTCTATGAACAATTTTTATGATTATTTTTCTTTACACTTTTCCCTATATTCCAAATTTCTACAACGAGCTATTGTTACTCAGGAAACAAATGTTATGAAAAAATACTCAACTCTCTCCTTTCCCTGCTTAATTTCACTACTTTCTTCCTTCCACTTGGCAAAAAAGTCAGTAAGCCCCGCCCCGTTGTACGTAGCTAGAGGTACTTTTGCACCCCTGCATGAGGTGGACTCTGGCTAAAAGCATTTTAAAAGAGCACCAAATATTCTGTAGATGCAAAAGAAGAAAGGGGGAGATGTTAAGTAGCATTCCATCAATTTGGCCCTATTGAGCTTATTTCCTATAAACGCATATGACTTCATTTTTGTTAAAATATGTGATTCATACAGGGGTGTAAAGAAGAAACTGAATTGTTTTCCAGTGTGAGAAATTCTATATGGAAAAGAGAGTTATATGGAAGGAATGCTAAAGGACAATGACTTTATGAATGCTAAGATCCAAGCTAGGAGAAGAAAAAATTTTGAATATTTATCTGTCCAGATAAGAGTGAACTATAGTTTATAAACAAACTGTTGTTGGACTTATGACAGTAAAGCAGTTTGCTAAATATTCCTTTCATATGTATATTCATATATATGTATCCCATCCCATGCTAATGTTATAGATCTAATCAGATCTTATTTACTTTCTCACAATTATGGCCAATTAACCATACTTTAACGCACTTAGTTTAAAAAAATTTTACTTAACTCTGATGATATTTTTATATTTTGTGCTCTAAAATAGGGCAGCCAATGAATATACATATGTACATAGAGAGAGAGAGATCTTCAGATTTATTGAAAAATCTCCTGTGAAACCTAGGTGGAAAGATTTTTTTTAAGCTTTAGAAATAATCTGTAAAGTGCTTTTTAAAGAAGTTCATGATAAGGGCAGTGCATTTGTGATGGGAGGAAATGATTTCCATTAAAAAGAAAGGGTATTAAGCTTTCCCCTTGCTGACCCTGACTCTTCCCTCTCCGGACTACTTTATATCAGGAGATACAATCAGCAGAGGTCCCCTTTTCATTGCCCATCAGGTACATGGCATGCTGTCGATTTTTTAAAATAGTGTTATAGGGATTACAGCTGTAAGGCACATTAGTTCCCTAATGCCAAAGCAGGATTGGTTCATCTAGTTTGCTTCTAAATTTAGGCTTAAATGACCTCAGTATTATACTATCATCAGATCCTCTGACATCCAGCCTTGATAGGGCAATGACCCATCATTCAGCTGAGATACTGTTGACTGAATATTTGGTGTTTCTCGTATTGCTGAAAAATAATCAGGGTGATCTCATCCTAAAAACAAGAGGTTAGAATAAGAATGAAAAAAAGATTCTCCATTATTGCCAGTGCATTCAATATTACAGACTTGCATATCTTTGTCTTTAGTGCAGGTTCTTTACATAAGGTGTAACGAGACGGTTGCAAGAAATGTGAATCACATATCTTTTACAAGATGTTGACTAAAGCTAGAAATGATTAAGAGACTTATTTGGGAACAGATTGATTTTCATTTACAACTATTCGAAGCTGAAAGAATATTGGGCAGATGAGTGTAAATATGCAGAGAAAATTCCCTCTACTGAACCGTGCTTGTGAGTTCTTTCAGATGGCTTCTTGGGTTATATAAATTTACTTTGAGGTCATTATATGGATAATTTGTTACTAAGTAAAGTAGTTTGTCAGGTTACGAGACATTAATCTTCCAATAGGTCTTTAATTAGGACAGATGCACTAAATAATTCATAGCAAGACTTGGCCTGGAAACATTTATAATACTCAATTATACCATTTTACAGGCAATGGCGAATTGTTTTTGTGTAGTCTGGAAATTGTGGGACTTAATTAATTACCTTCAATGTTTTAGACATCTGCTCTGCCCTCTTTAAATGCATTAAATTGGCAACTCATGAACTGGCTAAAAATAGAGTTCAAATTCCCAGATGGTAAAGGGTGAAGATCAACTATGATGGAAAAAAAGCCACTCTGTGATGCACAGGAAATGTGAAACCAAATTACATATCCAGCAACATTCCGCTTACAAGACTCTCAAGTATGTGACAATTATTTTTAAAAGAATGAGAAATTTACATGATATTTAAAAGCACTTAACTTGCTGCTAAATACTCTTCTCCTGGTTTCCTAAAATAGGCTGCAGTAAACAAATTGGCAAACCAGGCAGAGTCCTGATAGAAAACACCTATCAGTCTCTGTCATGTAAACACCTCTGAGTGAAATTTATTTCTGCACAAACAAATAACTTTGCCCCTATAAGTTGTATCAAATACATGACAAAAAATAAGCACTCTGGAAGTCTTTGCAGAGGCATTTTCATGTCATAGATCTTAAAATGATGGAAAGGGGAATTAAGAGCTTATTCCATTTGTAATTAGATCACAGAAAAAAGATGGTGATGGCTTTGCACTGAGTAGGAGGATGTGACCATTTAAGTATACAAAGGAAAAAGGAATGTTCACTTCATATTTCATCCTAGAAATTTCTGCAAGAGAAATGTTGTACATGATCTTCTGCTTAAGAATAATATGTGGGAGTCAATTATAAAGGAAATTAACACATTCTGAAAGCTGTAAGTGGGGGACAAATTTGCAGATAAAGGTGTTCTTTCTTATGAGGATAGTCAGACCTTGCACAGAACAGCCTCTGGCCCTTGGAGCCCAGATTCCTGCAGCTTTCTATAAGGCAATTCTCCAAGGCGTGCAGTTTCTCCAGGGTTGTTGGGAGATGTTTTGTTCAGATGGATACAGACCCAGGTCCTGCCCCCAAGAGCAGTCATGCTGGGTCAACACCCAGGATTAGGTTGGATGCAGAAGCATTTTCCACTCCAGTAGCTACTGAATAAATAGATGGGCGGAGTGGAGGTGACTACTCACATGCTCAATGGGAGGACGCAGCTTTGTCGCCAAATCGCTCAGAGAGAATCTAGAGGAGATTTCTATCCAGAAGAAATACAGTGCAAGCCACATATGGTAATTTAAGATTTTCTAAGAGCCACATTCGAAACAGTAAAAAGAAATAGTTACATATGCATATTTAATCCACTAATGCATATTTAATCCAATATAGCCAAATTATCATTTCTGCTTGTAATCAGCATAAGAATCATGAATGTGATACTTTGCATTCTCTTTTTTTATATATATACTAAGTCTTACAATCCAGTATGCATTTTGCACTTAAAACACATCTCAACTCAGACAAGCCACCTTTCAAGTGTTCAGTGGCTTATTCGGCTAGTAGCTCCCATATTGGACAGCACAGCCCTACATAATGAGCAAGGATAACGAACTACATCCCCAGCTGTAGTGGGGATAGCAAGGCTACACCTACAAACACCCCAGGTTATGTGGGTATGTGGTAATCACAGTGCCTGGAGGAAACAAACTAGGTGCTCATTATAAATGCAAGAAGAATCCTACTTACCTGGCAGACACCGGCTTAGTATTCTGGGGAGACCTGCCTGTATTTTCATCCATGCCCAAGACTGTGTTATAGAAGCACTTTGTTTTCCTTGCTTCCTCTTTGGCATATATATATATATATATATATATATATAGCTATTGATATGTTGTCATGATTTTTTTATAAAATTCCCTTTAGTAAATTCTAAGGTTCTTCAGGACAGAGTCAGTGCCTTATTCGTGACACCTTCCTGACACAAGAGGGGTGTTCCATAAATATTTGTTAGCTTGAATGAATGAGAGAATGCAATCTGTAGTTCAGATGAGGAAAAAAATACCGAAGTGCACATAATCAAGACAGAGGAGAAATGAGAAGTAAAGGAGAGCAAGAGAAACTGGGGAAGCGGAGAGCAGGGGGAGGGGAGAACGGGGAGAAGGGAGAGGGGGAGACCCACAATGATGTAGGGGTGGAGGGAGCAGGGAGGGAGAAATAAAGACAACTTTGAAGGAAGAAGCTCATCCAGACTTACAAACCAGTCGTTCCCACCATCTTTCCATTGGGTCATTCTGCTTTCAAGAGCAAAGTCTATCTTTGTAAAACAGGGATGGTCTAGTTTGGGGATGGGGGCAGCAGTGGAAATACCTGCATGTATGATTACTTGCCAGCCGTAGTGACGTTTATAAAGGGAACGTGTGACTCTGTTGTGCTACTATAATTACTTGCTTTATTAGGAGAAAAAAACCAATGAGACACTTGTGAATCCTCTGGAGTGTTTTCCCTAGACCAAGTTACCATTAACAGAAACCTAATCTAAACATTTTTGACTGTGTCAAATTAAGATAATTTAATTAGAATTCCACTTCTTGACAGAATCAACGGGGTGAAAAGCACATAAAAATAAACTAGTATCTTGGAGTTACGTACAACTTTAAAAGTAGTAATTTTGTTAGAATTAGTCATATCAAAAGGAATACATTTAAGCTTAAGAATACAACTATAAAAACTATACAAATTCACCAATGTATTTGTCTAGACTTGACATTATTAGATTGCTGTTTGAGGCTAATTTTGCCACTGAATTTTTTTTTAAAAATGAACAAACAAACCAAAAAAAGGACCAGATAAATCTCTAGAATGCATTAGCCAGCAGGACCTCAAAATAAAAGAAATGGAGGAAGGAGAGTTACAAAGGTGAGAAAAGTTAAGAATTTTATTTCTCTTTCCATTCAATTTATCAGATAAACACAATTAACAGTTTGATAGCATTTTGTTCCTTGGGCATCAAGAAGAGCTTATGGCTTATCTGTGCTGGCACCCTGAGCAGCTCACCTTCTCTGGGGAGACAATGGACACTTGTTTTCATAAATTAGTTTACCCTAAAGGAAATTTTCTACCTTTTCCATTCTCTGGGCTTTTCCATAGGATGGTTTTTGCTGAATAGTGTCCCTCCATCTTTGTCCTATTAGAAAGATTCAGGGAGGAAGCAATATTAAGGAAAAGACATACCTGATCACATCATTCAAAAATCTGTCCATTTGTTCCAGCTTTCTCTTAGACTTTCTTCTCCCATTGTAATTCCTCTTAAGCTTCAAATCCTCTTTACACAATGCCAACTAGTTGTTTCTAATATAGTGAATTAAATCTGTAACTGTTTTTCTGCAAAGTAATTAGAGAAAGAGAAATTGAGCCCTCAGAAAGATAAAATATATATAAGTAATTTTAACTAACAGTGATCTAATTAAGAAAAGAAGTGGAGAAGAAAAGTCTTGCCGACTGAGAAGAATCATAGCTGTTCTCCTCTATGTACAACCTCATTTCTGATTAACAGTAATAGTCAGTGCTTATTGGGAACACACTATGTGCCAGGCACTGATGTAAGTGCTTCATCTGAATTAACTAATTTGATCCTCATAGCCTCCCAATGGTGGAGGGTTATTATTCTCATGATATAAATGAGGAAACGTATCAGAGGGCTGGGTTACTTGCCCAAGGTCACACTGCTGGCAGAAGGCAGAAGCTGTAACATGCAGTACCACTCCTCTCCTGGGTGTGGGATGAGGATTTGTGGAGACTGACTTGGTGCTCACAGACTTGCCTACTTCATGGTCCCTGATGGACTAGACATGAAGAAAATCCCGCTCTCACGGTGTCCACTCAACCTGGTGGAACTGTGTTCAGGCCACAGTCCTGAGGGCTAATCAATGAGAACAAATGGATGGGTCAGTACAACCTGATGCAATACTGAAAAAAACCAACTCAGCAAGATGGAAATTCTGATCCCTCAACAAGTCCCACAGATCCTTGAAGACAGGAAGTGTGTCCAATTTTTTCTTTTCCTTTTTGTTTTTTTTAAATCAACTTGAGAGCCAGATGTAGTATCAGGAATGAGTAATCAACAAGTGTTTTAAATATTATTAAAATTAGCTATATACTGGGACTTCCCTGGTGGTGCACTGGTTAAGAATCAACCTGCCCAAATGCTAGCAGCCATAGAAGGGGAAACTGACAGTCACACAATCATAGTAGGGGACTTTAACACCCCACTTTCACCAATGGACAGATCAACCAAAATGAAAATAAATAAGGAAACACAAGCTTTAAATGATACATTAAACAAGATGGACTTAATTGATATTCATAGGACATTCCATCCAAAAACAACAGAATACACTTTCTTCTCAAGTGCTCATGGAACATTCTCCAGGATAGATCATATCGTGGGTCACAAATCAAGCCTTGGTAAATTTAAGAAAATTGAAATCATATCAAAGATCTTTTCCGACCACAATGCTATGAGACAAGATATCAATTACAGGAAAAAAACTGTAAAAAGTACAAACACATGGAGGCTAAACAATACGTTACTAAATAACCAAGGGATCACTGAATAAATCAAAGAGGAAATCAAAAAATACCTAGACACAAATGACAATGAAAACACGACAATCCAAAACCTATGGGATGAAGCAAAAGCAGTTCTAAGAAGGAAGTTTAGAGCAATACAGTCCTACCTCAAGAAACAAGAAACATCTCAAATAAACAACCTAAACTTACACCTAAGTAATTAGAGAAAGAGGAACAAAAAACCCCAAAGTTAGCAGAAGGAAAGAAATCATAAAGATCAGATCAGAAATAAATGAAAAACAAACGAAGGAAATGATAGCAAAGATCAATAAAACTAAAAGCTGGTTCTTTGAGAAGATAAACAAAATTGATAAAGCATTAGCCAGACTCATCAAGAAAAAAAGGGAGAAGACTCTAATCAACAGAATTAGAAGTGAAAAAGGAGAAGTAACAGCTAACATTGCAGAAATACAAAGACTCATGAGAGATTACTACAAGCAACTATATGCCAATAAAACAGACAACCTGGAAGAAATGGACACAGTTTTAGAAAAGCACAACTTTCTGAGACTGAACCAAGAAGAAATAGAAAATATAAACAGACCATTCACAAGCACTGAAATTGAAACTGTGATTAAAAATCTTCCAACAAACGAAGGCCCGGGACCAGATGGCTTCACAGGCGAATTCTATCAAACATTTAGAGAAGAGCTAACACCTATCCTTCTCAAACTCTTCCAAAATATAGCAGAGGGAGGAGCACTCCCAAACTCATTCTACGAGGCCACCATCACCCTGATACCAAAACCGGACAAAGATGTCACAAAGAAAGAAAACTACAGGCCAATATCACTGATGAACATAGATGCAAAAATCCTCAACAAAATACTAGCAAACAGAATCCAACAGCACATTAAAAGGATCATACACCATGATCAAGTGGGGTTTATCCCAGGAAAGCAAGGATTCTTCAATATATACAAATCAATCAATGTGATACAACATATTAACAAATTGAAGGAGAAAAACCATATGATCATCTCAATAGATGCAGAAAAAGCTTCTGACAAAATTCAACACTGATTTATGAAAAAAACCCTCCAGAAAGTAGGCATAGAGGGAACTTACCTCAACATAATAAAGGCTATATATGACACACCCACAGCCAAGATCGTTCTCAATGGTGAAAAACTGAAACCATTTCCTCTAAGATCAGGAACAAGATAAGGTTGTCCACTTTCACCACTATTATTCAAATAGTTTTGGAAGTCCTAGGAATGGCAATCAGAGAAGAAAAAGAAATAAAAGGAATACGAATCGGAAAAGAAGAAGTAAACCTGTCACTGTTTGCAGATGACATGATACTATACATAGAGAATCCTAAAGATGCTATCAGGAAACTGCTAGAGCTAATCAATGGATTTGGTAAAGTAGCAGGATACAAAATTAACACACAGAAATCTCTTGCATTCCTATACACTAATGATGAAAAATCTGAAAGAGAAATTAAGGAAACACTCCCATTTACCATTGCAACAAAAAGAATAAAATACCTAGGAATAAACCTACCTAAGGAGATAAAAGACCTTTATGCAGAAAACTATAAGACACTGATGAAAGAAATTAAAGATGATACCAACAGATGGAGAGATATACCATGTTCTTGGATTGGAAGAATCAACATTGTGAAAATGGCTATACTACCCCAAGCAATCTACAAATTCAGTGCAATCCCTGTCAAACTACCAATGGCATTTTTCACAGGAGTAGAACAAAAAATTTCACAATTTGTATGGAAACACAAAAGACCCTGAATAGCCAAAGCAATCTTGAGAAAGAAAAACGAAGCTGGAGGAATCAGGCTCCCTGACTTCAGACTATTCTACAAAGCTACAGTAATCAACACAGTATGGTACTGGCACAAAAACAGAAATATAGATCAATGGAACAGGATAGAAAGCCCAGAGATAAACCCACGCACATGTGGTCACCTTATCTTTGATAAAGAAGGCAAGCATATACAATGGAGAAAAGACAGCCTCTTCAATAAGTGGTGCTGGGAAAACTGGACAGCTACATGTAAAAGAATGAAATTAGAACACTCCCTAACACCATACACAAAAATAAACTCAAAATGGATGAAAGACCTAAATATAAGGCCAGAGACTCTAAAACTCTTAGACGAAAACATAGGCAGAACACTCTGACATAAATCAGAGCAAGATCTTTTTTGACCCACCTTCTATAGAAATGGAAATAAAAACAAAAATAAACAAATGGGACCTTAAGAAACTTAAAACCTTTTGCACAGCAAAGGAAACCATAAACAAGATGAAAAGACAACCTTCAGAATGGGAGAAAATATTTGCAAACGAAGCAACTGACAAAGGATTAATCTCCAAAATATACAAAAAAACAAACAACCCAATCCAAAAATGGGCAGAAGACCTAAATAGACATTTCTCCAAAGAAGATATACAGATTGCCAACAGACACATGAAAGGATGCTCAACATCACTAATCATTAGAGAAATGAAAATCGAAACTACAATGAGGTATCACCTCACATCGGTCAGAATGGCCATCATCAAGAAATCTACAAACAGTAACTGCTGGAGAGGGTGTGGAGAAGAGGGAACCCTCTTGCACTGTTGGTGGGAATGTGAATTGATACAGCCACTATGGAGAACATTATGGAGGTTCCTTGAAGAACTAAAAATAGAGCTACCATACGACCTAGCAGTCCCACCACTGGGCATATACCCTGAGAAAACCATAATTCAAAAAGAGTCATGTACCACAATGTTCATTTCAGCTCAATTTACAATAGCCATGACATGGAAGCAACCTAAGTGTCCATCCACAGATGAATGGATAAAGAAGATGTGGCACATATATACAATGGAAAATTACTGAGTCATAAAAAGAAACAAAATTATTGGTAGTGAGGTAGATGGACCAAGAGACTATCATACAGAGTAAAATAAGTCAGAAGGAGAAAAACAAATATTGTATGCTAACACATATATATGGAATCTAAAAAAAACAAAAAATGGTTTTGAAGAACCTAGGGGCTGGACAGGAATAAAGACACAGATATAGAGAATGGACTTGAGGACACTGGGAGGGGGAAGGGTAAGCTGAGACGAAGTGAGAGAGTGGCATTGACATATATACACTACCAAATGTAGTGGGAAACAGCCACATAGCACAGGGAGATCAGCTTGGTGCTTTGTGACCACTTAGAGGGGTGGGATAGGGAGGGGATATGGGGATACATGTATACGTATAGCTGATTCACTTAGTTATACAGCAGCAACTAACACAACAGTGTAAAGCAATTATACTCCAATAAACATGTTAAAAAAAAAAAGGAAAAGAATCCGCTTGCTAGTGTAGGGGACACAGGTTTGATCCCTGGTCCAGGAGGTTCCCACATGCTGCGGAGCAGCTAAGCCCGTGTGCCACAACTACTGAGCCTGCGCTCTAGAGCCCGTGAGCCACAACTACTGAGCCTGAGTGCCACAACTACTGAAGCCCACACGCCTCGAACCTGTGCTGTACAACAAGAGAAGCCACCGCAGTGAGAAGCCCGTGCACTGCAATGATGAGTAGCCCCTGCTCGCCACAACTAGAGAAAGGCCATGTGCAGGAACAAAGACCCAATGCAGCCAAAAATAAATAAATAAATAAATAAAATTTAAAAACTTACCTATATACTGAAAGCATACATGAATGAATAAACATGTATGGGATATCTGTTTTCACTTACTACGTTGTTAGTTGATTTTTCTTTATTTTTTATTTTTAATTTTTTAAAAATATTTTTCTTATATATTTATTTATACGCATGTTCTAATTAGTCATCCATTTTATACACATCAGTGTATACATGTCAATCCCAACGTCCCAATTCATCACACCACCACCCCCACCCACCACCGCTTTCCCCCCTTGCTGTCCATATGTTTGTTCTCTACATCAGTGTCTCAATTTCTGCCCTGCGAACCAGTTCATCTGAACCATTTTTCTAGGTTCCACATGCATGCTATATGATATTTGTTTTTCTCTTTCTGACTTACCTCACTCTTTATGACAGTCTGTAGGTTCATCCACGTCTCTACAAAAGGCACAATTTTGTTGCTTTTTATGGTTGAGTAATATTCCATTGTTTATATGTACCATATCTTCTTTATCCATTCATCTGTTGATGGGCATTTAGGTTGCTTCCATGACCTGGCTATTGTAAATAGTGCTGCAATGAACATTGGGGTGCATGTGTCTTTTGGAATTATGGTTTTCTCTGGGTATATGCCCAGTAGTGGGATTGTTGTGTCATATGGTAATTCTATTTTTAGTTTTTTAAGGAACCTCCATACTGTTCTCTATAGTGGCTGTATCAATTTACATTCCCACCAACAGTGCAAGAGGGTTCCCTTTTCTCTACACCCTCTCCAGCATTTGTTTTTTGAAAATTTTCTGATGATGGCCATTCTGACCGGTGTGAGGTGATACCTCATTGTAGTTTTGATTTGCATTTCTTTAATAATTAGTGATGTTGAGCAGCTTTTCATATGCTTCTTGGCCATCTGTATGTCTTCTTTGGAAAAAAGTCAGTTTAGGTCTTCTGCCCATTTTTGGATTCAGTTGTTTGTTTTTTTAATACTGAGCTGCATGAGCTGTTTATATATTTTGGAGATTAATCCTTTGTCAGTTGCTTCGTTTGCAAATATTTTCTCCCATTCTGAGGGTTGTCTTTTCATCATGTTTATGGTTTCCTTTGCTGTGCAAAAGGTTTTAAGTTTCATTAGGTCCCATTTGTTTATTTTTGTTTTTATTTCCAGTACTCTAGGAGGTGGATCGAAAAAGATCTTGCTGTGATTTATGTCAAAGAGTGTTCTTCCTATGCTTTCCTCTAAGAGTTTTATGGTGTCCGGTCTTACATTTAGGTCTCTAATCCATTTTGAGTTTATTTTTGTGTATGATGTTAGGGAATGTTCTAATTTTATTCTTTTACATGTAGCTGTCCAGTTTTCCCAGCACCACTTATTGAAGAGACTGTCTTTTCTCCATTGTATATTATTGCCTCCTTTATCAAAGATAAGGTGACCATATGTGCGTGGGTTTATCTCTGGGCTTTCTATACTTTTCCATTGATCTATATTTCTGTTTTTGTGCCAGTACCATACTGTCTTGATTACTGTAGCTTTCTAGTGTAGTCTGAAGTCAGGGAGTCTGATTCTTCCAACTCCATTTTTTTCCCTCAAGACTGCTTTGGCTATTCAGGGTCTTTTGTGTCTCCATAGAAATTTTAAGATTTTTTGTTCTAGTTCTGTAAAAAATGACATTGGTAATTTGATAGGGATTGCATTGAATCTGTAGATTGCTTTGGGTAGTATAGTCATTTTCACAATATGAATTCTTCCAATCCAAGAACATGGTATATCTCTCCAGCTGTTGGTGTCATCTTTAGTTTCTTTCATCAGTGTCTGATAGTTTTCTGAATAAAGTTCTTTTGTCTCCCTAGGTAGGTTTATTCCTAGGTATTTCATTCTTTTTGTTGCAATGGTAAATGGGAGTGTTTCCTTAATTTCTCTTTCAGAATTTTAATCATTAGTGTATAGGAATGCAAGAGATTTCTGTGTGTTAATTTTGTATCCTGCTACTTTACCAAATTCATTGATTAGCTCTAGCAGTTTTCTGATAGCATCCTTAGGATTCTCTATGTATAGTATCATGTCATCTGCAAACAGTGACAGCTTTACTTCTTCTTTTCCGATTTGGATTCATTTTATTTCTCTTTCTTGTCTGAATGCTGTGGCTAAAAGTTCCAAAACTATGTTGAATAATAGTTCTGAGAGTAGACATCCTTGTCTTATTCCTGATCTTAGAGGAAGTGGTTTCAGTTTTTCACCACTGAGAACGATCTTGGCTGTGGGGGTGTCATATATGGCCTTTATTATGTTGAGGTAAGTTCCCTCTATGCCCACTTTCTGGAGAGTTTTTATCATAAATGGGTGTTGAATTTTGTCAAAAGCTTTTTCTGGATCTATTGAGATGATCATAAGGTTTTTATTCTTCAGTTTGTTAGTATGGTGTATCACATTGATTGATTTGCCTATATTGAAGAATCCTTGCATCCCTGGGATAAATCCCACTTGATCATGGTGTATGATCCTTTTAATGTGTTGTTGGATTCTGTTTGCTAGTATTTTGTTGAGGATTTTTGCATCTATATTCATCAGTGATATTGGTCTGTAATTTTTTTTTTGTAGTATCTTTGTCTGGTTTTGGTATCAGGGTGATGGTGGCCTCATAGGATGGGTTTGGGAGTGTTCCTTCCTCTGCAATTTTTTGGAAGAGTTTGAGAAGGATGGGTGTTAGCTTTTCTCTAAATGTTTGATAGAATTCACCTGTGAAGCCGTCTGGTCCTGGACTTTTGTTTGTTGGAAGATTTTTAATCACAGTCTCAATTTCATGACTTGTGATTGGTCTGTTCATATTTCCTATTTCTTCCTGGTTCAGTCTTGGAAGGTTATACCTTTCTAAGAATTTGTCCATTTCTTCCAGGTTGTCCATCTTATTGGCATAGAATTGCTTGTAGTAGTCTCTTAGGATGTTTTGTATCTCTGCAGTGTGGGTTGTAACTTCTCCTTTTTCATGTCTAATTTTATTGATTTGAGTCCTCTCCCTCTTTTTCTTCATGAGTCTGGCTAATGGTTTATCAATTTTGTTTATCTTCTCAAAGAACCGGCTTTTAGTTTTCTTGATCTTTGCTATTGTTTTCTTTGTTTCTATTTAATTTATTTCTGCTCTGATCTTTATGATTTCTTTCCTTCTGCTAACTTTGGGTTTTGTTTGTTCTTCTTTTCTACTTCCTTTAGGTGTAAGGTTAGATTGTTTATTTGGGATGTTTCTTGTTTCTTGAGGTAGGCTTGTATAGCTATAAACTTCCCTCTTAAAACTGCTCTTGCTGCCTCCCATAGGTTTTGGATCATCGTGTTTTCATTGTCATTTGTCTCTAAGTATTTTTTGATTTCCTCTTTGATTTCTTCAGTGATCTCTTGGTTATTTAGTAACGTATTGTTTAGCCTCCATGTGTTTGTGTTTTTTACTTTTTTTCCGTGTAATTGATTTGTAATCTCATGACGTTGTGGTCAGAAAAGATGCTTGATATGATTTCAGTTTTCTTAAATTTACTGAGGCTTCATTTGTGACCCAAGATGTGATCTATCCTGGAAAATGTTCTGTGCACACTTGAGAAGAAAGTGTAATCTGCTGGTTTTGGATGGAATGTCTTATAAATATCAATTAAATCTATCTGGTCTGTTGTGTCATTTAAAGCTTCAGTTTCTTTTCATTTTGGATGATCTGTCCATTGGTGTAAGTGAGGTGTTAAAGTCCCCCCTATTACTGTGTTACTATCGATTTCCTCTTTTATAGCTGTTAGCAGTTGCCTTATGTATTGAGGTGCTCCTATGTTGGGTGCATATATATTTATAATTGTTATATCTTTTTCTTGGATTGATCCCTTGATCGTTATGTAGTGTCCTTCTTTGTCTCTTGTAACATTCTTTATTTTAAGGTCTATTTTATCTGATATGAGTATAGCTACTCCAGCTTTCTGTTGATTTCCATTTGCATAGAATATCTTTCACCATCCCCTCACTTTCAGTCTGTATGTGTCCCTAGGTCTGAAGTGGGTCTCTTACAGACAGCATATAGATGGGTCTTGTTTTTGTATCCATTCAGCAAGCCTGTGTCTTTTGGTTGGAGCATTTAATCCATTCACGTTTAAGGTAATTATCGATATGTATGTTCCTATGACCATTTTCTTAATTGTTTTGGGTTTGTTTCTGTAGGTCCTTTTCTTCTCTTGTGTTTCCCACTTAGAGAAGTTCCTTTAGCATTTGTTGTAGAGCTGGTTTGGTGGTGCTGAATTCTCTTAGCTTTTGCTTGTCTGTGAAGCTTTTGATTTCTCCATCAAATCTAAATGAGATCCTTGCCGGGTAGAGTAATCTTGGTTGTAGCTTCTTCCCTTTCATCACTTTAAGTATATCATGCCACTCCCTTCTGGCTTGCAGAGTTTCTGCTGAGAAATCAGCTGTTAACCTTATGGGAGTTCCCTTGTATGTTATTTGTCGTTTTTCCCTTGCTGCTTTCAATAATTTTTCTTTGTCTTTAATTTTTTCCACTTTGATTACTATGTGTCTCGGCGTTTTTCTCCTTGGATTTATCCTGTATGGGACTCTCTGCGCTTCCTGGACTTGGGTGGGTCTTTCCTTTCCCATGTTGGGGAAGTTTTCGACTATGATCTCTTCAAATATTTTTTCAGGTCCTTTCTCTCTCTATTCTCCTACTGGGCCCCCTATAATGGGAATGTTGTTGCGTTTAATGTTGTCCCAGAGGTCTCTTAGGCTGTCTTCATTTCTTTTCATTCTGTTTTGTTTATTCTGTTCCGCAGCAGTGAATTCTACCATTCTGTCTTCCAGGTCACTTATCCGTTCTTCTGCCTCAGTTATCCTGCTATTGATTCCTTCTAGTGTAGTTTTCATTTCAGTTATTGTATTGTTCATCTCTCTTTGTTTGTTCTTTAATTCTTCCAGGTCTTTGTTAAACATTTCTTGCATCTTCTCGATATTTGCCTCCAATCTTTTTCTGAGGTTTTGGATTATCTTACTATCATTATTCTGAATTCTTTTTCTGGAAGTTTGCCTATCTCCACTTCATTTAGTTGTTTTTCTGGGGTTTTATCTTTTTCCTTCATCTGGTACATAGCCCTCTGCCTTTTCATCTTGTCTATCTTTCTGTGAATGTGGTTTTTGTTCCCCAGGCTGCAGGATTGTAGTTCTTCTTGCTTCTGCTCTCTGCCCTCTGGTGGATGATGCTATCTAAGAGTCTTTTGCAAGTTACCTGATTGGAGGAGCTGATGGTGGGTAGAGGTGGCTGTTGCTCTCTCGTTGACTTTTCGATAGTCTAGGATTTTTTTTTTAATGTTGCTATTAATTGTAATATGAGTTGTTTTTTTTTTTAAAGCTTTTGGCTGTGCTTTGCAGCATGTGGGATCTTAGTTCCTTGACCAAGGGTCTAACCTGTGCCCTCTGCAGTGGAAGCATCGAGTCTTAACCACTGAACCACCAGGGAAGTCTCATAATATGAGTTTCATACAAAGAGGATAAAGAATAACTGAAGACATACATATAAAATTCTTTTAAAATATCCATATGAAGTAGGAAGGTTTTCTGTGTATATATTGTAGTAACACTGTTGGTACTTACTAAAATTAGGATTATTTGTTAAAAGTATAAATTTTTCTTTTAAATGGTTCTAATTTTATAACTAGAGAAATTTTAAAGTATTTGAGTTTTCAGTATTGACTAGCTACTTAATTTGGCTTACTTTCCTTTTAATTACAAAGTCAATACTTTCTTTTATCAGATTTTTCTTTACTTCTTTATTAATTTAAATAGGTGCCATAGTTTCTACACAGATTCTTTTATTGTCCTATACATCTTCTGAAAAGTTAGGATGTATTTTATAGTGCATCACCAATTTTATTTCAGAAACCCTAAAGTAGTGGTAGGCTTATATATTGGAAAGACAGAATTAATTCAGTGCATTGTTTTATATTACATGTCTCTGGAAAACATGTCATCAGAGGTTTTTGCATATTTTAAAACTGTGCCACATATATAGTGGAAATATATCTCAGCTCCGGTTTGCTATTAGTGAACATGATATGATGCTTATTTAACTGCTTAGAAAACTTTGGACAATGCTAACAGAAGTGGAAACTTTCGAGGGTGAGAAAAATAGCCTTCTGATTTGCTTTCCTTACTGTAATCATGGCTTCAGAGTTTAGTCATTACCCAAATATTACACACCTGTCTCTGAAGGTCTTTGCCCATTTGGTATTAGATCTTAGATTTCTTCATCCTCTTAGTGATCTGAAATGTCTCCAGCTCTTGCAGGTAAAGGAAGAACATGCCTACGTGTTGCATCAGGTGATTCCTATTATTGAAAATCTGTGTTCAATCTAAAATGACCTTTTCTTGTATTTATTGTTGGGCTAGCTTTACAGCCCACATTAAATTGAAGCTTTTGTGCTAGGACTGAAAAGCGTGTTGTTGTGTGGGGAATGGTGCTCTCAGTGTTTGCTCATGACGACCTGCTATCCAGACAGCTGGCGGTGTGATCTGGGTGTTTGGCTAGGTGTTCATTGTTAAGTCAGCAGTGGAGGAAAGCCATTATGTCTTCATTTGCACCATAAAGGAAGATGCACAAGTGATTACTAAGAAAAAGTTCATCTGTAAAGAGGAGCTCTTTGCATTCATAATCAGAACTCACAGCATTGTTAGTACTTTTGAAGATGCTGAGCAAGAGTTTTTCAGGGGTGAGAGGAGCCAGCATGAACATTTGGACTTTTCCCAAAAATAAATTTCATAATATTCAGCATTTTGTTTTAATTTCAGTGATCCTCTGTGATTGTACGTGTTTATAATGACAAATTCATACTGTCTGTGGGATTTGGGCAAGACTTTGAAAAAGGACTGAAGATTATGTTAAGCTGTGTTCAGGGTTTTCTGGGAGGCCCATGTCACGTCACTCTAAGAAAATGCCCAAATAGTAAGAGATTAACTCCCTTAATTGTGTCCTATTTCCCCCATGTTGCTCTTTTTTAACCATCTATTGTTCATTCACTTACCTTTTCAAACTTTCATATGCATTTAGAAGTTGAATTTTAAAACCTCTTTATTTAAGATAATAATAATAAATAATAATTTAAAAATTTCCCCATGATTAGGAAATGAACCTCTAAAATTTTACCACTAATTTCATGCTTGTCAGACTTATTCTGGTTTAAGTTACATGCACTTTTTTTTTCCCCCGAAACCAAAGAACACATTTGAAATGTATGAATTATGTGATGAGAATGCCAGGTTTTACTAAGCCCAGTGACTTCTAGTCACTGGAAATACTACAACGACCCACACAATGAGGGCGGTGGCCTAATAGTGGCCCCATTTAACTGCAATGTGTAAGTGAAGACCTTCTTTATACCCACAAACATCGGTTGTATACATTCAAGTTCAGCCTGCCCGGGGGTGTTAAGCAGCTACATTGAATTTTTTCTTTCCACTTTCTCATCCTCATCCTCTTCCATTCTCTTGTCATCTGAGTCTCATAAACCCCAAAACACTACAATGGGAAACAGGGCAGCCTTCATGGGTGTTCAACTTATAGAATTGCACATGGCCACACACTCAGAAGGGCCCCACGCTTGATTGAATGCTCTGCTGTCGCCATCTTGAAATTCTTGGTAATGCTGGAACAAGGGGTCCTGCATTTGCATTTTGCACTGAGCCCTGCAAATTATGCAGCCTTTCCTGGGAGGGAAGATATGAGGAACCAAGAAGCCCCTGAGTCCTTAGAGTCTCTCATTCTGTCATTTTGAGTTTCATTTTGGAGTAGCTTAGTCACTAGCCTCTAGTGAGCAGTTTCCAAAAATATGCCAGTGAATATGTGAGAAGCACTCACTGAAAATTGCAGGTTCCTCAGCCCAGACAAATGATCAGAGTCTCCAGGGATGGGGCCCGGGAATCTGCATTTTCATAGCCTTCCTGTGATTCTCAGTTCACTAAGGGGCTGACAGTCTCTGGTAAATCACACCTCTGATTCAACACACATCTTTCTGTTACTCCATATTGACTGATTCGAGACTAAAGGAGAGAAAACATAAGAAGATAAATTTTATTACCTTCAGTACACTTTATGTTGCATTGGCAGGGCACAAAAATACTGGTTTGTTCTAAAGAAAGAACTCTCTCTGTTTGATTTGGTGGAGGAGGATGATGTCTTCATTTGAGGTTAGGCTACTTTAAACTACTTTTTAGGCAGTTTTTTTTTTTTTTTAATTTACTTATTTTTATTATTTATTTATTTATTTTGGCTGTGTTGGGTCTTCGTTTCTGTACGAGGGCTCTCTCTAGTTGTGGCAAGTGGGGGCCACTCTTCATTGCAGTGCGCGGGCCTCTCACTATCGCGGCCTCTCTTGTTGGGGAGCACAGGCTCCAGACGCGCAGGCTCAGTAGTTGTGGCTCACGGGCCTAGTTGCTCCGCAGCACGTGGGATCCTCCCAGACCAGGGCTCGAACCCGTGTCCCCTGCATTGGCAGGCAGATTCTCAACCACTGCACCACCAGGGAAGCCCGGCAGTTTTTATTTTAATCTATTTCTGCCACCACTGTTAGAGAATAGAATGTTTGGAGTAAGCGATTATGGGTGATCAAGCAGCTGTTTCAACCAAACATTGCCCCTGTCAGTGACTTTGCAAAGATCCATTACAATAAGATCATTGTATTAAAGTCAGTTGACCTAGCCATCAATCATTGTTTGGAATAGAACTTTGGCAGACACTGGAGTTTAGCAGTTAAGAGTCTGCATTTTGGAGGCAGACAGGCTCCATTTGAATCCAGACCCATCACTTAACAGTGAGACCTTGAGCAATTCTTTAATTTTCCCCCCAACTCTTAGTTGTTTTTTTAATTGATTAATAAGGATATTAATAGACTCTATTGTTGTCATGAGGATTAAAGAAGATAATCCAAGTAAACTCCTAGTACACCGTGCCTGGCACATAGTATGAGTTTAATAATATCACTATGTACCATAGTATGAGTTTAATAATATTACTATTATCAACCATTATAATAGTTGATCCTTGAACAACACGGGTTTGAACTATGTAGGTCTACTTTTACATGGATTTTTTTCAATAGAAACATACTGCACTACTACACAGTCCACAGTTGATTGACTCTGGGGAGGAGAAATCATGAATATGGAGGGCTGATAGCACGAGGGTTGGCGCCCCTAACCCCTACATTGTTCAAGGGTCAACTGTATTACTTTTTGAACTGTCAAGCAAAACTTAGAAGTTAAGATCCATGAGAGCTAAATGTAAGGCCAGACACTATACAACTCCTAGAGGAAAACATAGGCAGAACACTCTATGACATAAATCACAGCAAGATCTTTCTTGACCCATCTCCTAGAGTAATGAAAATAAAAACAAAAATAAACAAATGGGACCTAATGAAACTTCAAAGCTTTTGCACAGCAAAGGAGACCATAAACAAGACGAAAAGACAACCCTCAGAATGGGAGAAAATATTTGCAAACGAAGCAACTGACAAGGGATTAATCTCCAAAATATACAAACAGCTCATGCAGCTCAATATCAAAAAAACAAGCAACACAGTCAAAAAATGGGCAGAAGACCTAAATAGACTTTTCTCCAAAGAAGACATACGGATGGCCAAGAGGCACATGAAAAGATGCTCAACATAACTAATCATTAGAGAAATGCAAATCAAAACTATGAGGTACCACCCACACCGGTCAGAATGGCCATCATCAAGAAATCTACAAACAATAAATGCTGAAGAGGGTATGGAGAAAAGGGAACCCTCTTACACTGTTGGTGGGAGTGTAAACTGATACAGCCACTATGGAGAACAGTATGGAGGTTCCTTAAAAAACTAAACATAGGGCTTCCCTGGTGGCTCAGTGGTTAGGAATCTGCCTGCCAATGCAGGGGACACGGGTTCGAGCCCTGGTCTGGGAGGATCCCACATGCCGCGGAGCAACTAGGCCCGTGAGCCACAACTACTGAGCCTGCGCGTCTGGAGCCTGTGCTCCGCAACAGGAGAGGCCGCGACAGTGAGAGGCCCGCGCACCGCGATGAAGAGTGGCCCCCGCTCGCCACAGCTGGAGAGAGCCCTCGCACAGAAACGAAGACCCAACACAGCCATAAATAAATAAATAAATAAATAAATAAATAAATAAATAAATAAATTTATAAAAAAAAAAAAAAACTAAACATAGAATTACCATATGATCCAGGAATCCCACTACTGGGCATATACCCAGAGAAAACTACAATTCAAAATGACACATGCACCCCAATGTTCATTGCAGCACTATTTACAATAGCCAGGTCATGGAAGCAACGTAAATGCCCATCGACAGACAAATGGATAAAGAAGGTATGGTACATATATACAATGGAATATTACTCAGCCATAAAAAAGAACAAAATTATGCCATTTGCAGAGATGTGCATGGACCTAGAGACTGTCATACAGAGTAAAGTAAGTCAGAAAGAGAAAAACAAATATCGTATATTAACGCATATATATGGAACCTAGAAAAATGGTACAGATGAACCTATTTGCAAAACAGAAATAGAGATGCAGACGTTGAGAGCAAACGTATGGACACCAAGCAGGGAGGGGAGTGGGATGGATTGGGAGATTGGGATTGACGTATGTAACTATGTAACTACTATGTATGAAGTAGATGGCTGGTGAGGGCCTCATGTATAGTATGGGGGAAAAGAAAAGGTACAATCTGTTTGTAGGACATAAATTAAGTTAACCTTAAAAATGCATTCCAATATATGTTAGGTGCAGACAATTACTGTTTGATTCCACTTATACGAGGTACCTAGAACAGTCAAATTCATAGAGTCAGAAAGTACATTGGTAGATGCCAGGGGCCAGGGGTTGGGGTTGAGGTGGGGAGGAGGAATGGGGGTTAGTGTTGAATGGGGACAGTTTCAGTTTAGGAAGGTGAAAAATTTGGTGGATGGATGATGGTGAGAACTGCACAACAATGTGAGTGTACTTAGTGCCACTGAACTGTACAGTTAAATATGGTTAAAATAGTATGTTTTATATTATGTGACTTTTACCACAATAAAAAGAAGACATTAAAAAAAAATTAAGATCCATGAAAACTTAGGCACTGAAGCCAAATTGAAATCCTATAATCAAATACATTTCAGGTATAATAGATGATTCTTCTGTATTTTGCCATAGTGATGCACATGATAAACTCATTAATTCAACCTTACAACAGAGATATCAACTTCAAATTAGGAGGCAGGCATGCATGCAAGCACGAAGGTACAGGTGGTTATATATAGGAAAGAGAGGAATACAGTGTCAAAATGGATTTGGCACATTTGTTTTAACAAGTGTGACGATTAATTTTATGTGCCAACTTGGCTTGGCTTTGGTGCAGGCTTGTTTGGTTAAATACCCGTCTAGGTGTTGATGTGAAGGTATTTTTTAGATGGGATTAGCATTAAATCAGTAGACTTTGAGTAAAGCAGGTTACCTTCCATAATGTGAATGGGCCTCATGCAATCAGCAATCAGTTTGAAGGCCTTACGAGAAAAGACTAGCAGTCCCCTGAGAAAGAAGTCTCCCCGCAGACTGCTTTTGGACTCAAGATTGCAACAAACATACACTCTTCTCTGGTCTCCTGCCTGCCAGCCTGTCCTACAGATTCCGGAGTTGCCAGTCTTTATAATAGCATGAGCTTATTCCTTAAAATAAATGTCAAAATCTCAATCTCTGTCTTTCTGTCTGTCTCTCTACATATATATAGAACAGTTGGTTCTATTGCTCTGGAGGACCCTAATAAAAGTGTAATTAATTTTTACATTTTTATTATCATACAGTATCAGTGAGACACAAATATCCAATTGAGTGTTCGTCTCACAAAGTATTTTGGAAGGGAATTATTTTCAGGAAGGGCTTGGGTACTGAATCTTTTCTGTGACATCAGATGAAGCCACTTTCCTGTAACGGAAATTAAAAGAGTTGCAGATCAGCAAAGAATTATGTCCAGCCATTACCCATGTTTGAAATCAGGACTCTTATCACTGTTTAGTGCTTACCTGTATGCATTGCTCTGCTTTCCATACTGTGCTGAAGAAGCTGAGAATTTCACAGCTGCTCCTGGGCAAGCAATATTGAGACAGAATTTTGCTTTTCCATGAAATGGCTCAGCTAGGGTAACTATTTATCTGAACAGGCTGATGTCTTGAGCTTAGTGCCTTTGGATTTGTGCGAGACCAGAGACGGGCATGATTGACAGATAGCTGAAACTCTGTCACCTGGGTAAAACCCTGCTGGTAATGAAGCATTCATACTCAGACCTCACCTTTCTGGACCTGCCAGGCTGCATTTGCTGGCAGCAACTCTGAAAGCTTTCCATGGGAAAATGATGTTTCAAAGGTGCCAATTATAGCACATATGTATTTCACCTTGAGAATTTCAATTGGCAAAGATAATATCATGGGTTGCCCTTAGAGTTTTGATGGGAGGTTCATTTGTACTAAGAGATCTGATTGAAATGCGATTATTAACAGAGGCTTTGGAAAACAGTGCACAAAAAGCAATAGGGGATTGTTTTTTAAAACATGTCCTAAAGGACCATTTACCAGCAAGCTCTCAGCTAATGTTTAAACAATCATGGTGTGCAGATAAGCATGTTCTCCTAGAAACCAACTGGATTGTGCCTCCCCGATGGAACATTGTATGTAAATATAAATTAGCTTGTTCTAACCCATGGAGCTGGACACCTAGAGGTGGTTTCTTTCCTTTTGCACAACACAGGAGTTGATGGGAAGGAACACAGAAATTCCCCTCATCTCAGGTTTGTCTAGCTACTCCTTGCTGCCTTCCTTCTCCTGCTTCTTCCTAGGGCAGCTCTTAGGCAAAATGATAAAGGAGGAAACTAACATGGGTAATAAAATTTATGCTTATAGAATGTTTACTGTGGACCAAGTGCTTTACATGTGTTATTTTATTTAGTCCTCACAAAAATCCTGTAAAGTGTGGATTGATGAGGAAGCATTTTTATATCTACCTTCTCTGGAAGGCACTGAGATTCTGAGATGTCAAGTAATCAGTCCAAGGTTATCTAGATAGGTAAAGTCCCAGTATCTGTCTCTTTCCATTTATTTACATATACGTTTTCTTCTCCTGCAAGTACAAGTAAGTCTCTGTCTCTCCCTCTCTCTGTCTTTCACACACACACACACACACACACAGACACACACACACACACACACACATGCATGCACGCCATGCCCCTTCTGTTCTTCCAGACTTCTGTTGTACTAGGTGAAAACATCTGATAAACTCATTCTATTCAATTGGTAGACTTAATATACTGTGCCTTCCCTAAGCATTTTAATATAATAGGTCAGAAAGAGGATGAAGCTTAGTAGAAAGGATTGCTTTGTACATGGATGTTCAAAATCTGTAGAGAATGTGGCTTTGGGCTGGAGGCTTTCTTTGAACGCCTCGGATACTCCCCCGTAGGAACCCCGCTACATCTGGCTGGGCTCCCCGGTGGTTTACCTGTGGTTCCTCTCCCACGCAGCCGGCTTTCTCCTTAGCATCTCTTTACTGCCTCTCAGACTTAACATCTCACATACTTTCCAACATCCCACCAGTTAAACAAGTACTTTTTTGAAGGCACTTCTGGTATAGGAATCAAACGTTGGTTCGATTCCTTGTGTAATTATACTCGATTTCTGAAAAACATTTCTGATTTTAAAATAACCCTTAACTTCACATCCTTCTCCTTGTCAAAGGCTTCTGCCTTCACCAGGGGTCTTTATTTGCAGGCCCGAATACACTGGACACTGAACTGGATTTAAGCTCCCTTTTTAATGTTTCCTTAAGCAGTTTGACAGAGGGTTTAGATGAACCGAGTCAGACATCCACCTGCCATAGCAAATAGGATGATAAGCACCCTCTTCCATATGGATGACCCCATTCTACCATCACAACCCAGGAGTGGCCGTAACAAGCAACAGAACCTTTTGCTTAGTTATTTTCAGAAATGACAGCTCAGTGGCAATTATGGGAAAACCAAGATCTTCGTTTTTGGCAGGAACCCTTAGCATTCAGAGGGAGAGTGATAAGCAGCCCAGCAGGGCAAGGCATTTCATTATCTGGGGGTAACATTGGCAGCTAAGTCACTCCAGCGGGTTCGTTTAGATGCTGCCTCCATCAAAATTAAGCTTTCTCCAGGCCCACGTCAAGGCTTCCTGGGGCAGAGGTAGGTAAGTGGTACATCACATCCTCACGCTCTCCGGTGGCCTTGTCACGTCTTCCCTGGGGACATGATACAGCATCCCGGAGCATCAGAAGTCCAAAGCCGCCTCCCCACCTGTCATCTCCCCGCGCCTCCACGCGATAGAGGTGGCCCTCCAGCACCTGATCTCCAGAGCAAAGCGTCAGCCCTGACTCCCGCTTGTCAGAGACTCAAACCACCTGAGCTCTTTTCCTACAGCAATGCACAATAGCCGCTGGCTGTGCTCTGCATCTCAATTCGGAGATGTCTGTTCCCATCAAATCCTAGCAGAGAGCAGCAGCTCCTGGGATCTGCCAAACATCAGCTGCTCAGGAATTTCTCGGTTTCATCGAGTCTGACCACTAGAAGCTTACATACTTGGAATGTGTAACTCCAGCTTCCCACCGCCGTGTCTTCACAGAGCTGCAAATATAACATGATGCCCTTGGCTTCGGTCTGGGGTCGATCTGAGAAAGGAGCACACGAAGAATTCTACTGCATTTCCCAGAGCTGGTCTAGAAGGTTCTATAACCAGCACTAACGCTGGTCAGCGCCCCAGGGAAATCAGGAGAAAATCTTCTGAAGAGTCAGGTCATCAGTGCAGAGTTTTTCTTCTGATGAAAGGGGATGCTTCTGTTCCCAAGATAATAACAGCTCTTTAACGCATCGGATTTCCTTTTTGCCTAAGCTGCCAAGAGCCCCCGGGGCTGAATTTCTGTCTCAGTTGCAGTGGCTTTCTTTACTTAAGCTTGGGATATAATTGTCCCACTCTCTATCCCCTTTCAGCGCTCGGCATTTTCCTTGACATGGAGCTACACGTTATCGTGTTTCTCTCACCACCATACCCCTAAACAGCTATTTGTTACCCTTATTTCATAGATGAGGAAAATAAGGAAGTGGGGGGATGAAGTGACTTGCCTCAGTCAAAAAAGTCCCTTTGGGAGCTTTGTTGGTTATAAGCAGTAAACAAGGGAGTGGAAAAATAGCAGTGAGCAGTGACAGTACAGGCTCTGAGTCTAAGTAACAGCTCCTGTGGTGGTGGTAGTTGGGTGACACTGGCGGCCATTCATTCTGTTAACACGGCACTTGCTCAGCAAACCAGACGCTCTAATGTCAGGAAAGCCATTATGGTGGACCTGCCAGTCTGAAGGCTAAGAAAAATGTTTACAATAAAAACTTACCATAGAATTCAAACACCCACATTAAAAGATAGAGATCTTGTATATACATGTTTCGCCCTATTATTAGGCAACAAAATTTAGAGGACAACTAATTGTAATTTAAGTAATTTGTTTAATACAGTACCTAAAATTTCTGTCAGATAAACATTTCCTGAGAAGATCAAGATATATGGTTATTTTACTTTTTCCCATTTGGATCTCTTTCAATTTCTGCAGTTTATTAGCTTGGTTCAGTGTCTTTGAGCATTAGTCAACATTTAAAATGTAGGTTTTTATGATTCTGGGAGAAGCAATTGCTTCCAAGGGAGAAAACATTCTGTAAATTACATGTAAATGTTTTTACTTGGATGAGTTCTTTTGCATCTGTGCAGAGGATCATTTTAATTTACACAAGAATGAAGGTTTTCCGTGATTGAATGTAGTATGCATGCTCGTGTATCTAATTTCCACTTCATTTACACTGGAGTCTAGCAGACACAAGGGGCATTTTGTTATAATGTAAGTGCTACTTAAAAGTAAAATAAAATTATAATAAAAAGCCAAGGATTAGTGTGCCATTTCTAATTTTATTTCAGAGCTGTCCCTCAGAGTGGGTTGGAGCAGACCTGAGTCATGTCATTTGCATTATGATGCTTTAAAGATACAGCCCATAAAGACTTCATCACAGGAACAAAACAGATGAGAAACTCAGAAATGTGATTGACAAAAAGCATCAAACCATCTCCCCTTTCCTCACAGTTACACATTTCGGAGTACAGGGGATTCTTCCTATGTAGAAACTGTGCTACAAATCATTCCCCTTGCTTTTTTTCTTAATCTCTGAGATTATATAACATTTTCTAAAAAACTGAGTACTTGAAAATCCAAATGATTATGAATGTATCAATTAATTCGGCTTCTTTGTGCTATTAAAACATTTCAGAGAAATAACAGCTTCTAGTCTGTTTATTGACGGTGAAAAGGATGTGACATTTTGACATTAATCAGTTTCTAGGGTGAAGACAGAGGTGCAGGTTTTGATGTCCTAATTTTATTGCTGCATCACTGCAAATGTAATAATAAAGGGCACTGAAATGTGGAAATGGGTGTGAATATTTACCTTTTCCCATTTCAGAGCCATAGGACTTCTTTCCTGTTTATCTTATTAAATCTGCATTATTAAATGCCCGAAATTACTGAAAGGTTATTGCTTAAAAGTTCAAATTCATACATACCAGCCAGTTCTAAGTTTTTTGTCTCAGAGCTGCTCCTTCTCCTTTATGACTCCTTTGTTAGATACAATTAAATTTTTAGCATTTTTTTTCTACATTCATTTTTTTTCCCAGTCATTTCTTCCCTTTGGCCATCTTGGGAAATAAAGTGATGGAATTTCCCCTGACTTACAACAGAGTGAAAAGAGGTTCTGGAGGAGTACGGGCACCGTGCCCAAGATTAGTGTTGGCAGAGACAGCTGATAGCTTACCGTCTCCAGGGAGGGCCAGCACATTTAAGCAGGTGTGGTCCCAGGTGGAGTAGAAACCAGTGACCATGTGATATGCTTTTCTTACATCCAGCAAGATGCCTCCTTCTAACTTGCTTTGCTGTGGAACAGGTAGAGAGCAAAGGCTAGCCTCAGGTGGATTTCCCAGCACACCTGCAGTTGCAGTATCTTTGGAAAGGGCTTGTGATTTAAAGTTTTGAAATCCAGGTACCCCAGTCTCTGACCTTCCAGTTAGTTACTTGCCTGTAGGGTCATAATATCTCCCATACTTAATAAAATCCATTTATCACAAACAGTTTTAAACTAATTTCAAACTCCCTAAAGCTCAGGTAATTAATTGTTGGATGTGCATGTGGGGTGTTGCTATGAAGTCATTCACTTTGAAATAGAAGTAAAGAGTATTAGATAAATAAAAAAAACTTTCAACCTCGTGTTTTCTTCATAATATAGTTGGCTTTTTTAAGTTGGCCCACCTTATCTCCGTTTAATTGTTTTATATTAGATGTGCTAATTATACAAACATTAATCTAATGTTTAATTCCATTTAATTCTGCAGTATTCAGGGTTATATGCCATATATTGAATTGAACAACACCTAAATATGACTCTGTGATGTAACTGCCACAATATTTGCACCACTGGGGAGTTGCCATCTTGGGAAGAAATAGAAACTGTAAACAATTTATTCACCATAGCTTTATTTAATAATAGAATAGGAGCTACTTCTCTCTTGGTGTTGCTACTAATTTTGCTTTCAAAGCAGGATCCAATCTTTAAGACTTAGAAAACTTTAAATAACCTTTTTTAAAAAAGCTTTAAGAATCATGTATTGAACCAATTAACTCCGTAAGTCTACATATCAATATATTCCTTCCTAAAAGTCCTCTGCACTGCCAAGATTACCTTTGCCTCTCAAGTGGATTGTAAGGCATCCTATCTTTTGTTATATAAGCCTGGTAAATCTGAAGTAAATTCAGATACACGTTCAAAGTTTTACAGCCTTCACTTAATAGCAAATTTCATCATCTAAATTTGACCCAACCCTTTTTTCTAAAATAATAAAATAAGGCTGGGTCAAGATGGTGGCCGCAACAAAATACTTTGCTTTTTCTTTTACCCCAAGCTTCTTGAAATAACAAAATAAAATTTGTATGAATTAAACTTTCTGGTAAACAAGAAAAGTGCAACATGAGGGAACCAGAAATTCTGAGGAACTACAAAAATTTTAAAAAACAACAGGATCAGATCCACGGGGAAAGGAGATTGTAAAAAAGGAAAACAAAACAAAGCAAAACAAGACAACACTGCTCAGATTAAATACGAGAGATGACTACCACTGGGGCATTAATTTTACAGGGACACTCCAAGCTCAAGAACAATGAACACAAGTAGCGGTGAAGCACCTTTGAGCGATGCTCATGGTGATTGTACAGCTACTGTATTGGGGCTGCCTGGCCAGCAAGCCCTTTTTCATCCTTGTTTTTTGTTGCACTGTGGACAGCAAAAAAGCTTAGATGGTTTCATGGGAAAATTCTACTGTATGTTTAAAGAACATATACTTCCTACGTTACATACATAATTCCAAAGAAGAGAAACTATTAGGAAGCTTTCCAATTCATTCTTTAATGCTAGCATGACAGAATAAAGTGCCATAAAATAAAAATAAAGCTATAGTTCAAGCTCATTTTTGAATTTAGATACAAACATCCTAAATAAAATACTTGCAAATCAAATCCACCAATGTATTAAAAAGGGTATTTCTCAGGAACACAGGGATGAGTCATCATTGATTACTCACTATGTTATAATGTACTAGAAATAATATCACCACCTTAACAGATTTTAAAACTTAAATCCATATGTTCATCACTATGGATGCCAAAATTGCATTTGATGTAATTCAAATTCTGAGCAAAGCAATGAAATGAGAGGCACACAACCACCCCCCCCAAACCCAAAATATCCCTCAAAGCACACTCAGAAAAGAAAAAAAAAACAACTTTATACTGTAAAGGGCATCTATCAAAAGCAAAGCCAACTTTTGAAGAATTTTCCATCAAAGTTACTAAGAAAGGAATGCCTGTGTGGCTCACAGCCTCCAATGTGACCTTCCCCCTCCTGGTGTTCACACTTTGTGTAATTCCCCTCCCTTAGAGTGTGGGCAGGACCTGAGACTCGCTTCTAATCAACAGGATATGGCAAAGTGGACGATGTCATTCCATGATTTTGTAATGTTACATGGCAAAGTGGTGAGATGTCATGCTTGGATTACGTTATGTTATATAAGGCTCCGTCTTGCTAGCAGATTCATGCTCTTTCCCTCTTCAACTGCCCTTGAAGAAGCAAGCTGCCACTCTGTAAATTGCCTACGGAAAGGACCACATGACAGGGAACTGTGGGGTTGCATCTAGGAGCTGAGGAAGCCTCTAGCCAATAGTCAGCAAAAAATTCTAAAGCTCTCAGCCCTATAGCTACAAGGAAATAAATTCTGCCATCAACTTGAGTAGATTCTTCTCCAGCTGAGTCACCAGATGAGAATGCATACATAACCCTAAGCAGTATTTGAGTTTCAGTTTTTCTACATCCTCACCAGCACTAGATATGATCGGTCATTTTAATTGTAACCATTCTGTTATGCAAGCAGTAATACCTCATTGTGATTTTAATTTGTATATCCCTAATGACTAATGATGTTGACCATTTTTTCATGTACTTCTTATCCATCCATAGGTTTTCACGGGTGATGTGTCAGTTCAAACTCTTTTGCCCATTTTATGTGATACTATTTGTTTTCTTATTACCAACTTTTGAGAGCTTTTATATACTTATAATTAAGTTCTTTATCCAATATGTGACTTGCAAATGTTATTCCTGTCTGTGGGTTGTCTTTTCATTATCTTACTCGGATATTTCAAAGAGCAGAAGTTCTTAATTTTGGTGAAGTTCAATTTATAATTTTGTTTCTCTTATGGATATGCTTTTGGCATTGTATCTAGAAAATCTTTGCCTTAACCAAAGTCACATAGATTTTCTCCAGTAATCTTCATTCATTTGTGTAGGTCACAGTTTCATTTTGTTGTCATTTTCCTTCTGCTTGAAGAGCTTAAAATGTTTGGTATTGCAGAACTGTTGGTGATGAGTCTTTTCCATTTGTGTATATCTAGAAACATTTTCATTGAACCTTAATTTCAAAAAATATTTTCACCGAATAAAGAATTCTAGGCTGATGGTATTATTCTTTCAATACTTTTTAAATTGTTGCTGCACTGTCTTTTAGCTTGCATTGTTTCTGATGAGAAATCTGCTGTCACCCTTATCTTTGTTTCTCAGTATGTAATATGTTTTTTCTCTGCTTTTAAGATTTTCTTCTTATCACTGCTTTTAAGCAATTTAGTCATGATGTGCCTTAGTGTAGTTTTCTTCATATTTCTTGTGCATGTGGTTTTTTCCTTGGATCTGTGGTCTCTGCAACTGTAAATGTTTTCATCAAATTTGGAAAGGTTTTGGCCATTTTTTTCAAATATTTTTTTTGGTTCCTTCACCCTCTCCTCTCCTTTGTGTATGCCAGTTATGTGTATATTTGCTCCCTTGAAGTTGTCCTCAATTCACTGATGCTGTATTTTTTTTTTTACCAGTCATTTTCACAATTTAATTTTGAACAGTTTCTATTGCTGTGTTTTCATGTTCACTATTTTTTTATCATTGTTGGCAATGTCTAATCTGCCATTAATCTCATCTGCTGTATTTTTACCTTGACCTTATGTTTTTCATCTTTAGAAGTTTTTTTTTTTTTTTAAATTAATTAATTAATTAATTTATGGCTGTGTTGGGTCTTCATTTCTGCGCGAGGGCTCTCTCCAGTTGTGGCAAGCGGGGGCCACTCTTCATCACGGTGCGCGGGCCTCTCACTATCGCGGCCTCTCTTGTTTCGGAGCACAGGCTCCAGACGCACAGGCTCAGTAATTGTGGCTCACGGGCCTAGCCACTCTGCGGCATGTGGGATCTTCCCAGACCAGGGCTCGAACCCGTGTCCCCTGCATTAGCAGGCAGATTCTCAACCACTGCGCCACCAGGGAAGCCCTAGAAGTTTTAGTTGGGTCTTTTAAACATCCTTCATGCCTCTACTTAACATGTTCAGTCGTCACATGTTCAGTCTCTAGCTTCTCAAACATATGGAACACAGTTTTAATAACTGCTTCAATGTCTTATTCTACTAATTCTAAAATCTGTGTTGTTTCTGGGTCAGTTTTGATTGGTTGATTGATTTTCTCCTCATTAAGGGTTGTACTTTCCTGCTTCTTTGCAGGCTGTGTAATTTATTATTAAATGCTAAACATTTTGCATTTTACCTTATTGGCTGCTAGATTTTTTGTATTCCTAGAAATATTCTTCAGCTTTGCTCTGCAATGTGGCTAAGTTACTTGGAAACGCTTTGATCCCTTTGGATCTTTACTGTGGCAAGACACTTCTTTGATCCTAATCAGTGCTCTCGAACTATGAGGTTTTCTAATCTAGCTGTTGCAGACAACACTACTCTTAGCCCTGTGTGGGCTCTGGGCACCGCTCACTCTAATCCTTTGGGTTGGTTCTTTCCTTGGCCTCAGGTAGTTTCCTCACACACATGCATTGATCAGTACTCAACTGAATTCTCACAGGGAACAGGCTGCAGATCCCTGGAGGTCTCTCTCTGTGCTGCTCTTCCCTCTCTGATACGCTGCCCTCCCTGGACTCCCAACTCTGTCACCTCAACTCAGAAGCACTGCCAGCTTCTGCCTGGGTTCCCCTTCTCTGCACCATGCCTAGAAACTCTCTGCAGGTACTCAGCTGGGACAGTCATAATATGATTACTTTTGGTAATATAATTAAAAAAATTTTTTCTGGACCAGGAAAAAAAACACCATAGGCAAATATAAAGGGCAAATGTGAGATTGAGGAAAAATATTTCTTACGTGTGTAGCAGAAAGAAGATTAATATTAAAAATATACAAAATACAAATCAATAAGAAAAGAAAATAATCCAAGAGTATAATGGTCAAATTTACAGGAGATGGAGCCAAATATATATGGCTAAAATACATATAAACTTATACTTGATCTACTTAATCACCAAGGCAATGTAAATGAGGTGTAATTTTTAAAATTATCTGATAGTAAATAATAAAAAGATCAATGAATTTCGGCGTTGGCACTGGTGCATGGAAATAGAGACTCACGGAGACAATGGAGAGTAGTATACATTTGGATGTTCTTTTTGGATGGAATTTAAGCAATTTTTATTAAAAGATTAGGTACACATGCTCTTTGACTCAACGATTCCAATTCTAGCAGTCTGTCCTGTATTTATACCTATTTGCATATGTGCATAACATTTCTCAAAGAAGGATTCACTAAAAATAAAACTAGAAACAGCCTAAATGACCATCCTTTGAGAATGGTACAATACACTATTGTACCATATTGTAGAAAACTATAGAGCTACTAGAAAGAATGTGGTATCCCTATATGATTTGACACATGACTATTTCTAAAGATATTATTAAGTGAAAAAAGTACTGAGTAATACATATAGTAAGATCCTATTTATTTTCAAAAATATAACCTTACATAAATAACCTTATGTTCTCTTCTATGAGTATATATTCTTAAGAAAATGTAAAAGCATTTTTTTAAAAAAATGGAAGGCTGTGAAGTTAATGCTCAGTCACGATTACCTCTGGGAATGGGGGGAGATGGTTAAAGGGCGACATTCATACTCTGTACAACTTCTGTATCGCTCAAATTCTGACAACAAGTAATCTATGTATTATTTGTGTAATTATAAAATTAGAACATGGGCAAAACTGAATGCCAAAATAAAGGAGAGAAAAAGAAAGTTGAAAAGAAGGGAAAATGCAGGGGTTTTTCTTACATTTTCATTTTATTAATTTATTTTTGCTTAAGCATCGACCAAGGTGGAGCTAATATTACAACCTCAGAGATGTTTTCCTGCACTTAGCAATTTTTTTGTACATGGGTCAAATTCTCTTCCACAAATCCATCTGTGATCTCTGAATGATTCAGGGCTGTATATCACCTCTCTCCATACTTGTTTACATTTTCACTCTCAAAATAATGCCTTAAATTGTATATCTTGAGTATTAACACTCAAATGATAAGTTTCCCCTCCAAAATGAGCATAGCATTGCAGTTAAGACTAAGGGATTTAGGGTCAGATTATCTGGATTCAAGGGAAAATGCCGTTTTGAGATTTATAACTGACTGGTAGAGGTCATGTGAAATTTTTAAAGTTAGTTTACACAGTTATGGTCTGTTTGGGGGCCGCCGTAGGACAGAGAGGGATGTAATAGAATTTTAAGGGCGTTGTAAATAGTCATTATTCCTTTGTGGAATGTGGATTTGGAGCTTCTCTTAATGTGTAAGAGAAGCTGTACCATTTGGGGAGAAGGGGAAGCAGAGGCTTTCAACTCTTCAGCTGATTGTTAAGGACAGACAGGTAATATTATAAAATCTAATGTAAGAAAATTTAGTTTAAAAAATGAGAAATCCAGTTCTGAACTCATTTAAGTTTTCTCCCCAGATCTAAGATAAAAGCTCATCAGTTGTAAATGCTCAGTGTTTTCCACAGTGATGGAGTTTAAATTAAAACAACAACAACAAAATCTGGAGTTTAATAGGAAAGTAGAGTCCATTGTGTAAGTGAGCCTTGTGGCCGGAGATGCCTGGGGCAGGAAGGACAGAGACTAAATTCCTGTGATGTCCCATTTCTCCTGGCTCCAGCCCTCTTTCAAATTCTGGGTGTCTATGGCATGTTTGTTTAAACAAGAATTTGTCACTGGGCAACAGCTCTATCCAGGCATCCGGAGACTGAGCACGTGACAGCAAGCCTGACCATGTTGTATGGCTAGCCTTGGGTGACAATGACAGAGGAGTCAGGCTCACCTTGGCTGGTGACAATAGCCCCTGAAACCATCCTCCCTCCCCCACCTCCACTTCTCCCCTTCCCTCTCTCCCTCCTCCTTCCTTCCTTTGTTCTTTCGTTCTTTTATTCAACTCAACAATTTATGGAGCAGTTACTGTGTCAGGCATTGTCCTAGTGGAAATATTGGAAAGAAAGCAGTGCATACAATAGAGGAAAAGCCTTCATGGCAACAACTCCTTACTTTGTAGTCTATTTTCAGAAATCAAACTTTCAACTATAAAAATTGACTTTCCTATCAGGGAGAGTAACGCCTGAGTGATTGTGAATTTCTAGCTGTATTTTCTAGTGGAGCTTGTATTACGCATTGCAAATGAATTAACATTTCAGTTTATAAACCAAGCCCTCATTGTTTTAACTTCATATGAATTGAACCCCTAGGGTAGAATTCTGTTTGCACCCACAAAATTCAGACTTGCGACCTGTAAATCAAAGTTTACATCTGAAGTTCTGCTGTCCTAAATGTCCTGTCTTGGTTTCGTCCTTGAATGACATCTTTTCCTATGTCTCAAATGCCTCCATCCTTAGCGAGTGGCTCCAGTCGGTAATTAATTAAAAAGAAAAAGATCAGAGAATTTGGAATAAGAGACAGGATGTGAGAGATGGTACCTAACACACAGAGGCAGATCCGGGGTGATGGCCCTTGAAGGCATATACCATCTGCTCATACATTTTAAAATTCCCTCAGAGTGGATTTAGGTCCTTTCCAGAAGTTCCTTTATTCTATTGCCACAACTGTAATACTCCTCTCTGAGCTTCCGAAAAATACTCTAGGTCACTTCAACTACTAGCACTGCTTAATAATAATAACTTTAAAAGTACTCAGTGTGTGTTGGGAATCGTAATTAGTATTTTACATCCTCACATCCGCACTCGAGGTGGGTGGTGTTATTATCCCATTTTACATAGGACGACACTGAGACTAAGAGGACTTACATAATTTGTCCAAGGTCATTACATTATGGGTCCAGAATTTGAAGCCAGAATCTGACTCCAGACTTCATGCCCTTCACCACTGGACTCTGCTGCCTCTCCATTATTATTATTCAAACTCATACAAAAGTCAAAGTAAAACATGGGATGGAACCCACAAGATTGTCATAAGGTTTAAACGACACACTAGGTATCAAACACTTAGCAGAAATCAGGATGCTGATCTTCCATCTCTGAATAAACTCCATTTTTCATCCTCCCTCTTAAAATGTGATAGTTTCTACTGGATAAGTTCTGAGCAGCCTCGAATATGTTGGTAATCTCACTTGATCTGTTGTATGCTTCTATTCAGCAGATTATAAGTGCATTAATTTCTTAGCATCCATGTTAAACTGCTGTTCATATTACATTTTTTCTCCTTTCACATTAAATTTATAGTCATCTAAAATTGATTTTTTAGAAGATGAACTATTATTAAGCATGTCATCCTCACTTTTGTACTTGTATAGAGGTAGTTTTAGTGTATTTCTGTCTTATTCAGTTTGTGCTGCTATAACAATGTACCATAGACTGGGTGGCTTATAAACAACAGAAATTTATTGCCCACAGTTCTGGAGGCTGGACATCCAAGACCAAGGTGCCAGCATGGTCAGGTTGGTGAAGTCTCTCTTCTGGTTTGCAGATTGCTGACTTCTCCTTGTATCCTCACATGGGGTAGAGCAGAGAGAGGAAGCCAGTGCTCTTGTGACTCTCATAAGGGCACTAATCCTATTCATGAGGGCTCCACTCTCATAACCTCACCTAATCCTAATTACCTTCCAAAGGCCTCACCTCCTAATACCATCACATCAGGGGAGGGGTGGAGTTTCAACATATGAATTTGGGGTGGGGGGACACAAATATTCAGTCTACAACAACTACTTTCTAGCCTTTTCTCTAGACATACATTTACATATACACATTTACATAAAAATGCATGTATACATTTTTGGTTAATAACCTCATTTTTCTTAGTGCGTATATCATGGCTGTTTCTCCATGTCATGAAAGATTCTTCTGAAACATCATTTTCAAACGCTGTATGGTATTCCATTACATGGTTTTACTGTATTTAATCTCTCACCACTTGGTGGACTTCTACCTCCTTTCTCAGGTTTCTAATAGCCCATTTCTAGTATTGACTCCTTTGGTCACCCAGATAAATAACTTCAAATTCTGCCCAGGTCCTAAATGAGGCAATCTTGTCCTGAAGCTATTGTTCAAAGATGCTACCAGTACGTCTGAAAGATCTGTTGAGGGGAGATGTCTTGCTAAGTAGTATTTATGCTTCCTCTAATGCAGTTCTTTAGGAAAGCTTATATTAAACACTGCAGAAACAGACCCCATTTCACTTTGAGGACATTGATATGCATATGAGTTTTTTGTAGATAGTTATATATTTACATATAATTAATATCTGTAGTGCGTTTCACCATATACCAGCTACGTACTTGATCTTATATAATTCTCACGAGAAGCCCATTTTAGCAGTGAAGTAACTGAGGCTCCTCGTGGATCAGTGGCAAAGAGACTCCCACCTGAGTCTTGTGATTCCAAACTCTGTGCTCCCTTCTGTCTAAATGAGGATTAGATTTTGATTCATTAGCATTTCAGCGTTAGGAGGTATTAGCATATCAGCAGGCTGCTCCAGGCAAAGTGGAGCTTTCTCATCTCACCTCGCATTAATAAAAATTATTTTGCGGGAAGGAATTGCTGCAGAACTTGATTAGTTAAAAACCAATAGCCTAACTCCAGCATCAAGATACATAGTAATTGATTTCGTTTGGTGAAAAGTGCAGCAGCTGGGAGGAGCTGGGGCCAGCCCTCATCACTGGCCCCGCCTTCCCTTGCAGATGCTGAAATGTTCTCTGTAATGTATTGTCATTAGAGGTGACAAAGTCCTTAACAGCTGTGAACATTACGAGTGCAAAAATAAAACATGATTTTTCTCCCCCAGAAAATGCCCTTGTTACAGTGCTCAAAAATGAGTTAGAGATGATTTCTTTGTTGCCCCCATGGACCCTTAAACAGGAATATATTCAGGGTTTTCTGGGGCTTGCATCCTTATAAATTTATTCTTGTCAGGTCCAACCACGTATCAGGCTCCCAGAGTGAAATATGAGAAGGAAAATGGAAGCAGAATCAGGTGCTGACACATTTGCCGGAGGAATTCAGAGCAAGGGAGATGGTCCCAGGCAAAGTAGTGAGCCCAAGATAGAGAATCGCAGGGGGCATGCTCTGCTCCCCTCCTGGTCCTGCCATGATTCAGAGACTGCAAAGCCGAGCAAATGAGAGTAATGAAAGATGTGATTCCCTTACCCTGCCTTGGCTTTGCTGCCAATCATACACCCACAAATCCTAATAAAAGCACATGGCGCCTCAAGATAGGAGATGGAAGATCAAAGACAGATGCCGACAGATCTGTGACCTAGGCCACGTTAGAAAATCAGATTGCCTGTAAGGGCGCCACAGCAGTTGGAATTCAGAGTGGTATAAAGCCTGCCCAGGTGGGCAGAGACACCAGTCCCAATCAGCCACCATGCTAGTCCTGGGAAACCTGAACTGGGACTATTGACTTCAAAGGGCATTTTGGAAAACAGGACTCCAAAGACAGAGAGATTTAAAGAGACAGCTGGCGTTACACGCTAACACTTGATCAGTGAGGGCAAGAGGGAGCGCGCTGCACGTGACAGAGCGTTAGCAAGCCTATGTTATCTTAGAATGTTTTATTCACCTTTTATGTAACTTCTCTGCAATTGAAGTGTTCCCAGACTGGGGAACTTTGTTCTTTTCCTGTTACTTTATGAAATCCCCAAATGGTCACATCAGGGTCTTTGTCCTTTGATTCAGTTCCATCTGTAGCTCTTTTATTTGGTGCAGTGTACGGCCGCTGGGGATGGGGGATAAGATGACTGAGGTCTGGTCCCTGCCCTCACTCACTGAGGGTCATGATGGACTGCGCCGAGCTGGGTCCGGAGGGAGCTCAGAGGCAGGACAACTCATTTTATCTGCGACTTAAAGGAAGGTGATGTAAATGGGGGCTGATCTCCGAGCCCTGGAGGCAGAGGAACCCGCTCCCCGCCCCCCACTACCACCTGGAAAGTGGGAGGGTAGCAGGAGCCTCTGCAGGACAGCCTGCGCTGCTCCACCGGCTGACAGGAAGGAGGGTGGGTGTAGGGAAGGGAAGGGATGTGCAAAAATGAACCTAATAACAGAAAGAGGGACAGATTGCATTTTTTAAAAAGGAAGTGAGATTTAAATTAAATTGAACACTTTAAATCAACTATACTCCAATAAAAATTTTTTTAAATAAAATAAAATAAAAAATAAATTGAGAGTAGTAAAGTTTCCTTGGGGCTAAAATATTACACTGGAGTGTTCTTTTTTAAAAAACCCTTGGAGCAATAGAAAAGAATGTTAACAACAAAAACCACATCGCCAGCAGAGTTTGCAGTTTGGGGTTTTGGTCACAACAGTCATTCTCCAAATCTTCACAGTAGCAGTATTGAAGTACTGACACACACAACACAGACAAACCTCAAAAACGTGGTATCAGCGAAAGAGGCCAATCACAAAAGGCCTCTTTAATTATTATTGTATAATTCCATTTATGTGACTTGTCCAGAATAGGCACATCTGTAGAGACAGAAAATAGAACTGGATTGGGGTGGGGAATGACTGCTAATAAGCATGTTTTCTTTATGAGGTGAAAAAAAAAGTTCTAAAATGAGATTATGATGATTAGATCACACTCTGTAAATATACTAAAAATGGCTTCGTTGTACATTTTCAATGGATGAATTTTATGCTACATGAGTTATATCTCAATAAAACTGTTCAAAGAAATCTTCCTAGGCCCAGCTTCACATGCTTGGTTAAGCAAGTGTCCCTTTAGGTTTAGACATAAACTAAGAAGGGGAAAGTTCACCTGCTTGGGTTGTGCCTGATTCGGCATGGAAATGTGTCCTTGGTGGCAGTAGACGATGCTTCTTAGACCACATCACTGGCCTTAGGTCCCCGCATTGTTTCTGGGCCACCCTGACCTGCCTGTAGCTGTTGCAGTGGAAGGAGAACTGGCCTGGTTGCCAATTTATAAATTTACAGCAAGAGATGTGACTGTTCAGGGAACTTGATACCCATTTTTTCCAGCCAATGCATCCACTCTCTTTTTAAAAATCTAAATATATGCTGAATGATGATCAGACGATTATTTGGTAAGCACTGAATCATAATAAGTGAAGATTCTAAGCTCTGTAAACAAGTGGGTTAATTTTCTGATAATAATTTATTTATCTCCCTCTAGGACAGGACATGCTGGGTTATGTTTGAGGCAGAGTATCCTCTGCCCCAGAGAGAATGGAGACTTCCTCTCTGACATAAGAATTTTTTTTTTACCAAACTCACCAACAGCTCTACCAAAAGATCAAAATATTCTCATGTTAAATTCTTCATACCACCTATTAGATTATAACCAACTTTTTGCTCTTTTTATTTCTGACCCAGGAAATACTTTATCTCTAAGGTCCTTTTTGCATAATCTGGTCTTTTTCATTGTGTGCAAATTATGTAGTTTACCTTTAAGAATTTGGAGAGGGAATTCTCTGGCGGTCCAGTGGTTAGGACTCTGCGCTTTCACTGCTGAGAGCCCAGGTTCGATCCCTGGTCAGGGAACTAAGATCCCTCAAGCCATGTGGCACGACCAAAAAAAACACCAATATATATATATATATATATATATATATATATATATATTCATAATTTAAAAAAAGAATTTGGAGAGAGCTTTGCTGTCAGCATATAAGCTTACAGCATAACAGATAATCATATAATGTCATATTATATATGTACATACATACATATGTGATATATATGCACATGTTTAATCATAGTCAAGCAGATAGTGATATATCACCATAGAGTCAATAAGAGCATTCTGACTGATGATTGTGAAAATTAGATTGTGTGTGTTAACAGTGCATTGAAAACCATAAAGCATTCTCCTTAATAAAGATATTAATGACCAGCTCTAGAACCAGATCAGATTCGGGACAATCACCATACACAACTTAGATACGCAGGAGTTATGGGACTGGGGGCTAAGGACCAGATGGAGAGAACATCATTGTCCAAGGCAGAGGTCTCAAACTGCATGCCCCTGGGGTAGCTCAGACCCACAGTGTGTTTTTATAAGGCCTGCGGAGTGATTTTGAAGTCTTGATTGACTGCCAACATTTAAAACGTAGAAGAAATCACATAAAGGGACATATTTTCCACTTCCACTAGAAAAAAAAAATTAGAATATCTGACAAGCCTAGGATTATATTCTTTCACGACAACAGTGGCAACAGGTTTAGAGAAAATGTGAGCTCTTCAGAGTGCCCCAGGCTTCACTGTTCCCTCTTGTCTGACTCTTGCCTGCTCTACTCATTTCCATCACCAGAGTGGCATTTGTAGGCATTTGAGTTGTGACCCCTGTATGTGGAATAAGTTCAGGGGTTCTGGGAACTTTGCTTGTTTCGAAAACCTTTTCTGTAAGGCTTGTATTCTGCAATTAGATGGAAGAGCTCATACCCGAGGTAGCAGTAAATTTTTCACACCAAGTTATAAAATTGTTAGTTTGGGCCCCTTCCTGGGTAGAAGTTTTTGTTGAGTTGGGAGAGAGACTGTGGTGCCCAGCTCCTGGGACGCAGGCAGATGAAGGAATCCTGGAGAGAGAAGGAACTCAGGAAGCAAGGAGGTAGATGGATGATGCTAAAAGTAAAACTGCATCTATTTGATAAATTTTTTCAGCTCTTTTAGGACAGACCCAGTCCCCATGAAGTCTTGGAGACTGAGTCCTAATGCACAGTCCCCAGGAGCTGGACCAACAAGGAATGTGTTGTTGGTTTTGAGCAAGCACGGGGGAGCCATGATAACAGCCGGAGAGCCAGTCCAGAGTGAGGATGTACCCCACCTGTCAGGCTTCATAGAGGGTGGGTCAAAGGAAAAGGAAGGCGTGTGACCCATTGCTTATATACACCAAAATGGCTCGCATGAAACCATGATTATGTTTATTTTTGTGATGCTGAGTTGATAAAGGTTTATCAGCCATGATACATTCTGTGAAACATGCAAAGAATTTGCAAGAGCTCACTGGGAGATGGGCCAGTTCTCTTTTTTCTTTTGTTGTTTTGCTGGAGATGCAGAAGTGTACACACAGGTCGTTCGTAATGAGCAGTGCCATGGTAATAAAACCAGTGTCGTCATGAGCAGTGTTGCCCGGGACTGTGGTGGTGAAGCAGGTGAGATATGAGGAAGGAGGCTAATGGGTGCTTGGCCGGCAGGTCATCTGCCAAAGGGAAGTGAAGAATTGCAGTAGTTCCCTTGGTAATTCTGGAAAAGCAGGAAACCTCTCAATTTTCTCCCTAATTGTGTCAGTTATCTATATCATTTTGAATGCAGGCAGCTTGTCTACTCAAACACTGTAAGCCAACCTATTGCTGGCAGATCTCAGGAAGGAAGGAGGCTAGGTGACTCCTCAGATTAGAGGTAGATGCCACTTGTCATGTTTTTATTGTTAGTTTCAAAAGGAGAAAATTACTAGTCTGTCCCTCTAGAAGTTATTATGAATGTTTTGCCTAATCTAGTTTACTATAAAAGAGGAAACTAAAGATTTTGTTCATAAACACAACTAAATTTATTTAAAGACCTGAGTAGGGTCTAAGTGTTCAGAACCTAATTTTTTTGAAGGAATCATATTCATATACAAGTAGAAGAAATAGCATTAATAGTTTAATAAGAGTTTAGGATGTGGAGACAGACAGTTGGGGTTCAAATCATAGTTTCACCAACTACTAGCCACATTGCTTTGAGCAAGGCACTTAACATCTCTTTGCCTCAGTTTCTTCATCTGTGAAATAGAACAGTGGTACCAGCATTATAGGGATGTTATGAAGATTAAATGGGTTTATATACATAAAGAACTTAGAATAGTACCTGGCCCATAGTACGTACTCAGTAAATAGCAGCTAACTGACGGATTATACATCTATACACACACGTGTGTTCGCATAGAAGTATGATAGTTAATTGAAACACTAAGTTATTCAAAGCACATTTGAATAAGTGAAAAGAAATTTTTGCACAAATAAGAGAATTCATCAGGTATCATTCTTGAGGAACACAAAAATGACTACTTGATGTGATTAGATAAGAGCTTTTGTTATCTTCTCCTTTGCTTAAGTTCATTCTCCTTTCATTCATTGTAATGTGTTAAGAGACTGTATGCTCTTTCTAAAGTAGTTTTTCCCATGCTGGGTAAATAAATTCTTTGTATATCGTTTTTACGTTCTCATGTGACAATTTCTATTACACTCAGGGTAGGGAGAAATCTGCCAAGTTTCTGGGACTTAAAGATGAGGATTGGCGTCTACATGAGAACAAGTGGGAAAGAATCAGAAACTAAACCACAATGAGGGAAGCTTTGCTATGATTGTTCATTTACTTAGCATTTATTCTACAGGCAGCACCAGGAGGCTTTGCTATGACTTCAGGCTGTGCCTTTAATGGGTAGAATATTAATAACCAACCCATTGTATTCATTTATTCATTTTGATTTCCTTATACTTCATTAGGAATCCTCTACCGATATCCCTGACCCATTTCCTCAGTTCCCATCAGGCAGATCTACTTCTGAGTTGTCAAAGACTCTTAAGTCTCACAGCCCTACGTGTGACTTGATATTTTTATATCCAAAATGGCCCTGTCTCCTCTTTCTTGATGGGTTCAGATATTGTTTCTAGTTCAAAAATCGATGGTCTCCTCTTGTGGCAAAAGACCTGAATATTTTTCTGGATTTACACTGCTTTCATAGCAGTGACTTTACAAGCTAAGCCTTGAATAGTGTAGCAATCAAGAGAAAAATCAATCATTCTTGGTCCAAATAACCTCCAGCGTCTCTGAGATGGCCCTAAATACTTGTTAGAGCTACCTATGTTCATGTGACATTTGTCACATTTGTTGCATTTAAAAATACTTAAATATCAAAGCCACATTACAAAATTGAGCTAAGGTTTAAACTGTCCTTAAGGTGTAATATGAATGAACATACACGGAGGAAGTTTGGGCCTTGGTTTACATTTGGAAAATTCTTTATTCTACATCCTCACCTTAGAGAGTCAGGGAGCTCATTTGCATATCCTTGTGCACCAAAGAGCACCCAGTAATGAAATAGGTTTAACCTTATTTAACCTAATATTTCTCTAACTTATTTTTTAACCATAGGAACCTTGTTTTTCTCAGAACCCACATTAACCTATCTCCAAACACTTTGGGAAACCAGAACTAAAGAGGTGGCTGGTTCCTTGTAGCTACCACCTACGATTAATGCTAATAAAGACTTTAGTCTCCTCTTAATATGATTCTAATTGTGGGAAACAGTCTGTGATCTTGCATTTCTCACTCACCATCCCTACCTCGTCCACTGAATTTCTAACCATTTTTCAAAGGGCAGCTTAAGTATTATCTTTTTCTTGAAACTTTTTCTGATCCTCTCCTATATGCTGTATAAGAAATTTTCTGCAGCCCTAATCTCACATCCTGATTTTTATCATAATTATGTATAAACCTGTATGTTATTGGAAGTCAAAAACAGTACAAAATTTTTTACACTCCCCATAAACCTACCTTAAGGTAGGAGCTTAATAAATATTTTTGGCTAGATGTGAGGCATCAGTTTTTATAAACCTTCCAAAGATTCATTTGCCAGAAATGATATTTTTTATAGCCAGACCTTATTTGCCATCCATAATATCCAAAGATAAAGAGTGATGTTAGTTGTTTCCTACGTGAGGTCAAACCTTCAAGAGGGATGGCAAATCCTTGAACATACAATTATAGTGGAGTCACTCTTCCATGGCTAATTACTTATTAGCCATTTCATTGCTAATTTGGTTAATAACATTAATATAAACCTTTATGTTGATTTTGTAAAACGCGTTACAAGGTAGGTCAGTATCTTGGCCCTCATTATCTGGATGGGGAAAGAAAACATAAAAAGTTGATCTGATTGATTACCTCAAGGGTCTTCTTTATGGTTATGATAGAACAAAATAAAAAGTCATCCTAGTCCAATTCTAATACACTAAACAGATCTTCTGGCTCTAATTGAGGACTAAGAAAATGCATGTTTTTGCTAAATATGCCCCTTATTTAGAATACATTCAGAAAGTATGCACAGCCAACAGCATTTTTTAGCAAGAGTCATTTCAAGATGGTGGACTGACCCACAAATGGAATTTGATTTGCTGTCACATAGGTGTAGGAAATGCTGGAAAGCTTAAGCAGATATTTCTATAAATGTTGGATTTATTTTTTTATAAAAGTTCTAAGATCGCTTAATGTACTAATAGGCATTGTGAATTTTCAAGATGGCGCTGTAGCGTGGAATCTCTCCAGATGTCTTAGACTGTGAAGCACACCATATGAATACTGCTATACATTCTCCACACCGCATGGTATTACTGTGCTCCCAGGAGAAACCTCTTAAGCAGCTTCTACTAGCTGTCTCATTCTTGTGGTTCACCCCTTCTGTGGCAATAAGTGCTAGGTATTCACCAACCTTGGCTCCTCCCTTCTTCAGTAGTAGCTGGTTATATGGCTGCCCAACTACAGTTGTGCTCACAGCACTAGTTTTGTCCACTGGAATTATGTATGGAAGTGACGTGCAAAACTTACAGGCCTGGCCCATAAAACATTCTAGAGGTGGCCCTCCATGATCTTCCCACTTCCTGTGGCTGAAATACCAGCTACCGGAGGCTCGTTGGAGACTGCATGCTGAAGATGGCAGAGCTAATGCCCAGGCTGGGTCTCTGAAAAACTGAGGGGAACAGAGTCCATGAAACACTCTCATTGGACTGTTAGGTGAGAAAGAAGAACATTCAGTTGTGTGTGAGCCACTGCAGTTTGGGTCTGTTTGTGACAGCAGTTTATCCACCCTAACTAATACATTTATACTCCTGATCTGTCTTCCCCAAGTGAGGCTTCTTTGCAACAAAAGTCTGTGACTCACCTCACACCTGGTTGCCTGTTCTGATCTTCCTTTCCCACCATCAATCTTGCCAGTCCCCACAAGCTGAGTAAGGAGCTCAGGACTCTTAAGTGGCTCTCCCTGCTTCTGGTCACCACCTCTTTGTCCCATCAGATACTGAGCATTTGGAAGAAATTCTTCCATTTTGGCCAACCTTTTGTATCAGCCTGTATGTATATATTCTCCATTAGCACATAACTGAAAGCTAATACAATGGCTTTAAAATAGATCTATTTTATTACAGTTCGAATATAATGTGCTCATTTTAGAAATTTTAGGAAATAGGATAAGCAAAAATGAGAAAACAAAATCACTCCTAAAGTCACTATCCAGAGATAATTATTGTCTATTTAAAACCCCACGTCTTCTAATTGTCACATGAATGAAATATACCAGAGAGAGCCAGGAAATTAATTGATTTTAAAGAAGGGTAAATATCAACTTTTAGATGAGTTTCAAAGATCTATGATAATAACTTTCTTTACGTTTTCTGTAGGCCTGACCACACACTGAGGACTTCCATCCTCTGAGGCTTGCCTGCATCAGACCAAAGGGGGTACCTAGTTAGTTTCATTTCTGTTCTGAAGCCCAGTTCTCTGAAACCCACTGGAAGATGAGCAATTTGAGGACAATGCACGCATTTTCTCATTTTACAGCCCAATGCCTGGCACGCAGTGAGATCTCAGAAAATACTCTTTGAAAGTGTGAAAATAAATTTAAAATTAAATTAGTTTGGCCACGGACAGTTTGTAAATCCTGTCTTTGAGTATTTCTTGCAGAAATACAAATATAGCATCCTATACTGAGATGCCTGAGATTTGAGAATGCTTTTAGTGAAGAAGAAAGGAAAAATAATTTCTGGAAGTTTTCTACCATAGTTATATTTGCTTCCGTGCTGACAATTTTTTCTCTTTTTATTGTCTTTAACGTCTTTTCTGACTTTTGGCAACATTGGTAGAGCCTGGAGCCCATCCACAGAGAGAAAGTTAGATTTAAAATGAATTTTCACTTGCTCTTGTGAAAATATACCTACTTTCTTATCTACCTCTGTACCTCACATTCTTTACTGGTGAAATGAGAGTGTTCAACTCAATGGCCTCTGACGTGCCTGCCTTCCTTCTGGCTTTTACACTCCAGGATCCTACAGATTCTCTCTCTGGCCAACAGAACATCCCTTAAAGATGCTTAGGGAAGAAGAGGGCCAGGGCCAAAAAACAAACTCATTTGGTGACTGCCATTGACAGGTGCCTGGAACAGTGTCTCAGTCTTGAAGAACATCTTTCCCTGTGGATGCTTATTCAGCAGGGACTGTTGCTGGAAAAAGCATGTATAGAATTATCTGTAAGTCATTTTTGGTAGGGTATCAGGAATCAGTGCTCTCAACTGGGTGGAAGACAATCTCATATACAGTAAGTCCCCTACATACAAAACTTCAAGTTGCAAGCTTTCAAAGATGCAAACATGTGTTCTCATGTCCAATCATGTAAGTTAGTTCATGTGTCTGGCGTACATTGTCACATGCGTGCATCTTCTACAAGTGGTTGTGCTTTTGTACAGACCCTCCATCTCCTACTGCTGATGATCTTTCAGCTCTGTCATCTCCCACCTCCTCTCCCTCCTCCAGTCAGTAATTCTTCTTGCCTGTTCACTCGATGCCAGCTCCTGTATGCCAGCTGTTGTACTGTACTACTGTGCTTTTCAAGGTACTGTACTGTAAGATTAAAAATGTTGTCTTTATTTTACAGTTGTCTTTATTGTACAGTACTATTGATATATAGCCGATTGTGTTAGTTGGATACCTAGGCTAACTTTGTTGGACTTACGAACACATTGGACTTGACAGACGCGCTTTCTGAACAGAACTTGTTTGTACGCAGGCAGCTTACTGTACTTACATAAAATCTTTAAGCTGCCCTAGGAATAGGTCAAACAACATGCAATGCAATCTTCCACAAAAATCTTGGTAAGGTAACATTTTATTGTTAGGTCTTTCTGCTAACATCAGTAAAACACATAGCTCTTTTGACTTTCCATAGGAAAACAGCCTTAACTTCAGCTGAAATAATTGTAAAATGCTTATACTTTGGGCTGTCAGCTGAAATCTCAGGATTCAGGTGGCTTTGCCCTTACTAATAGTTTTTTCAAAGTTATCTACTTGTAATAGCCAGCCAGGAGCTACTTCTGCCTTTACAGAACATTTTGATGCTTGGGGTTTGCCTGCATCTGATTAATCTTCCTTTTACCTCAAAACTGGGCACTGACTTCACAGAAATGCAGAGGTTAAGTGAATAGGGCCTCCTGCTTTGCCCACCTCCAGACTCTTGTTCAGATCCTGCTGCAGATTTAGCGCAGGCCTGATGCTTCAGGTGTCCCGAAATCACTTTCAATTTGTCTGGGTCAGTCTCCACTCTTGCAGTTGGGCCAGCTTCCCATTTAAGATGCTGGATCCAACTAATGTCTTAGTCTACTCTTGAGGAATTGAAAGTCTGGAGCATCTTGAAATCAATCTGCTTAACACCTCTAGCTAATCCCCTAGCTGAACGTGTTTTAGTTTTCCACTGAAAAATATCTTTAGCGTTTGCTAGAATTTGTAGGAAGTAGATAGAAAATGGGAGAGGATGCTTTATGATGAAGAGAGGTTTGAAAAATTCTGCTTGGATCTTTCCAAGGGTTTTTCCATCTTCATAGTGATCCAGTCCTTTTATTTGTTAGGGGCTGCAGACTTGCATAGGTCTGCTGAGGATATGGGGCTACTGGGCTGTGAAAGCATGCTTGCATTCCTGCATGTGTATGGCCAGGTAGAAAACTGAACTGGTGAAAAAAGAGGATCCAAATAAAGTGAACTGGCTGGAAATGAAGAGGCTCAAAGTCTGGGGAGTGCCCACCACAGCGTGTTGTCCTTGACTCATTCTGCACCTGGACCTTTGCACATGCTGTGTCAGGGAGATAGGTGAGCATACCCACAGCATCTCTAGGACCAGTTCACCTCTGGCCCCCTACCCACCTACCCACTCCTACCCAGCTCTTCATTGTTCTGTTTTTTGCTTTGCCTTTTCCCCACTTCTCTGTTTCCTTCTTCTCCAATCTGGATGCCATCATCCCACCCCCCCACCCCCCGCCACTGCATCTTGTAACAAAAGGGAAAATGTTATCATGGCTTAGCTGTTCAGCTAATCAGTCAGTTAAAACCTACTGCAGGTATTACTTCTCTGTACATTAAAATGCCAACTATTAGAGCTGTGACTAACTGACACAGAGTCCTGGAAGAGAAAGTTAGAGGACTACATGGAATCTTATATAAAAGGCCAGGAAGAGTAGAATGCTTGTGTTAACAAGACTGCCTTTCTTTTTTTTTTTTTTTTTAAACTGGGTTTATTTATTTATTTATGGCTGTGTTGGGTCTTCGTTTCTGTGCGAGGGCTTTCTCTAGTTGCGGCAAGTGGGGGCCACTCTTCATCGCGTTGCGCGGGCCTCTCACTATCGCGGCCTCCCTTGTTGCGGAGCACAAGCTCCAGACACGCAGGCTCAGTAGTTGTGGCTCACGGGCCCAGTTGCTCCGCGGCATGTGGGATCCTCCCAGACCAGGGCTCGAACCCGTGTCCCCTGCATTGGCAGGCAGATTCTCAACCACTGCGCCACCAGGGAAGCCCCAAGACTGCCTTTCTTAATTTTATAATTAAGATTGTTTATCCTCCTACAAATCTTCAATTTATACTATCATGTAGAGAGACACATAAGTCAAACCCTGGTATCTAGCAAATAGATCTGCAGTCCAATCTGATGGTAACCTATACATTGCAAACACTCACAGGCCCACTCTGCAGAAAGTTGAAGTGAGATATCCTGATAGAACAAAATGAATATGACATTGAGGATGAATCCTGGCCACCATTTACCAGAGTCACTGCTCACCCACTGTGGCTTCATAGGAGAGTTCCCTAAACTCCCTAAACTCTGTCTTGATAAAATGAAGATAATAATGCCCACTTCACAGTGCTAATGTGAGAAATAAAGTCATATAGTAAGAGCTCAATAAATATTATCTCCCCCCATCTCTGCTTTATCCAGGTTGGACAATGGCTCAAGTGGTTAAAAGGGTGCCCTACACATAGGTCACAGGGTATGAAAGAAAATTGTCCCACATCTTATGTACCCTGAGATTCTCTCTGTTCACATGGGCACTGTGCCTGATAGGTGATTTGGAAGTTTAATTAATTTTTAAGGGGTAGGAAATATGGGGAGAATAGACCCTATAAATGGTAAATGGCCACTGACTGATCTGAGGCAGGGTGAGGACATCAGCCAGGACTCAGGGGTGATGGGATTCAGCGGGAAGGAGTCTTTGCCTGCAATTCCTTGGATTGTACTATTAGAGAGTTATTCCTTTGACTGAAGGCCTTTGTTGGTATAAAAATGTAGATGTTCCCAAGAGAGCAGTTCAGGAAACCTTATCACCCATTTGCACAGTTCGTTTTTCATTGGCACTGTTATTCTCTGTAATGGTATTTTTTACCTGTATGAAATGTCACATGCTCAGATGCATTCATTTTATAGAGTTTTAAAGCTGATAACCTGAACCAAAATGCACATTTTTGGTGTTTTATTTTTCTTTCTTTGCAGTAATTTCAAAGGTGTAACTGAGCTTAGTTGTAAATTACCGGTTTTAGCTCTTCATGGCAGGCAGCATTTGATCATTGACAACTCTGTTTTCTTCATTGTTTACTGACTAAAACTCCACAGTCTCTATAAATATGTAAATTACCAAAATTACTAGTTTTCTATTATTTCTGCCCTTAAGCTGCTTAAAATGTTCTGTATTCTTACATTCGCAGTGTAAAACAGAGCAGCAGGTGACAGCTTATTATCGAACGTCTATTTAGCAGCTACTTGTCTCAAAGTTTCTGATACTAAATTTTTCCTAGAATGGCTCCATGTCCCGGGGAAGATGCTGGCTAAAGGCTGGGCTCCAGCAGTTATGAAACAGGAATGCAGGCATGGGTGTGTGTTTGCGCAGGGACTGTGGACATCTCATACCACACGCATTGCTGGTTGTGAGCTGTGATTTTATGACAAAGGAAGCAAATGGGATTCTTTTTACTGCCTTTCCTTCAATTGGCAGGACTCGAGTAATGAAGCTGACATGGTGTCCACGTATGATGGTGTTATCCTCTCCTGATTCATTGCCCGTTCAGTTAATCTGAAATGAGCTGGATCATGAGCTCTTAGTATGGGCTTTCACCACTTTGTGGTAGAGAAGGAGAAAAACTATATGTTGCATATGTATTCATATAGATTTGTATAGATACATAAATGTGCATACATCTTGAGAGAAATCCACAGAGGCAGACTCTGAAAAAAAAGGGGAAAATTGTAGGACATGGGTCATTGACAGGGAAGCCTATAGAAGGGATCCTGGGATTTGTTTACCTAACTCAAACCCTAGTGCTGAGCATGATGAGAAATATATTTCTCTTATGACTGCATAGCATGTCTGAAGCAGCCCCAAGGGTGAAGGTGTATGATTTCAATACCAAATGCAGGCTAGGCTTGCAATAGTCATCCATCTAAAATAGGCCTGACGTGGATGGGGCAGGAGCCATCAATTTGTAGATGTGTTTCTTTGAACCTTGGAGTCTGCTTCTGCACACCAAAGTCCTAGGAGAATCTGCACTGGATCCAAGTTAGGATTGTTGATTTCCCTGATAATGGAAGCCCAGTACATTTGTGTGGTATTTCATGCCTTTGAAAATCTTTGAAAATTTTTCTGTGAAAACCTGTGAGATAGAAAAGTAATATCTTTACTTGACATATGAGAAGACAGATTCAAAGATGAAATAATTCATAATTATTTAGTGAGAAAGAAGCTAGAATAGGTATCAGCAAAAAATGGTTGTCCATCTTTTTCTGTTTTTCTCTTTTCTTTTGTTCCATCTGTCCTTGTAAAGAAAGTTTTATTGGAACTTTAGGGTGGAACAGCCACCTTCATTCATTTATATCTTCTCTATGGCTGCTTTCAAACTACAGTGGCAGAATTGAGTAGTTGTTACAGAGACCTTATGACCCTGAAAAGGCCCCAAGTATTTAATGTCTGGCTCTTTACAGAAAAAGTTTGCGAACGCTGAGCGAGAAGACATGTCTTCTAGGAATGCCCTTTCTGTCTAAGGTGATGAAGCCAGTTCACGTTATAGCAGGAACTTTGTCAGGTGTCCGTGTGGACCCAGTGCACAATGTTCGTGACATTAATGATCCCCATCTAAACACATTTAGCACTTTAATGTTTTGTTGTATAGTGACGATTTGGTGGAAAACCAAGAAAGAGTGTTTTGGAGAATTTTGTTTTCATTCATACAACTTCAGGAGAATAGCATCCAATCCCTCAAGGACTGTTTCCCAGTCCAGTAAAGAAGAGCGTAATCAATAAGTTGTTTTAAATTCTCAGTTATCCTGTTTAGCCCATTTAAGTAACAGTTAATCCCCTTTGAATAAAAGGAATTGCTTTCTCACCAAAATGAATGGCCCCCAGGTAGCACTCAGTTCTCACGTGCTGTTTGGCGCACCTTCCCTCGAGGCGGCTGGCTGCTAGGATCTCTGTCCGGTGGCACTTCTGAGAGGAGATGCCTCCTGAGGTCATGCTGCGCTTGCTCTAAAAAACAGATCTTCATTTCTGCAAGAAGTAGGATTGGGAAGAGAAGTGGGAAGGGAGAGAATGTGCGAGAGAGAAAGGGAGAGAGAGAGAGAGAGAGAGAGCAAGCGCACTAGGAATAGAGTTCTGCTGGACCAGTGCCCACTGCTTGCCGCTCACTCCATTGTGCCTGTACCCTCCGGACTGCCTGGCCATTTTTCCCGTGACCCTGGCTGCAGGGTCATTTGCCTGAGGCACTCTTACGATGGTTGCCATCCTAAGAAGATGCCATTGGGCATCTTGCCAATGGCAAGAAAATGCCATTGGGCCTGGATTTTTTGTACCTCTTGACAGACAGTACTCATTGGTGATGCTCATCACATTTTCAAAAACAGAGTAAATCTCTTTGTGATGTTTTCTGTGGAACTGAATGTTCTGTCAAATACTACATGAGCTCCTTCAAGTTAGGTGAACATTATCCATCCTAACTTAAGCCTGTTACCTCTGGGCAAAATTATTTTTTAAAGGCCTGCATGTAACTGAACAGAAATGCTTACAAAGAGGTAAAATTGTGGAATGGTTTATTGTGAGCTATTATCCCCCAAACATCTGTAGAGAATGAGTAAGAAGCTCCCCTCACACCTTACCTTATCTTGTTGGCTATAAAGATGAAGCAACAACACGTTTTTTTAGGAGGGATGTTTATTGCTTGGAGAACTCTTCCTGCCTGTCTCCTAATCTTACTGCCATCCATTTCCTTCAAAGGCCAGGATTCACTTGTCAGTTCATCAGAACTTCAGACTTTGACCAGATGAATTAACACATCAGTTGACAAGTCAGAGTGGAAAAGGACTTTGAGGATTCAGCCCATCTCCCTATTTTATGTATGAGAACATAGCAGTTTAGGGACTTTGTCACTGTCACATCACTGCTTAGTACAAAGCCAAAACTGGGACCCAAAATTTGGACCCATTGCTCCATATTCCTGAGACCTGTGGGGCAAATACCTTAGCAATCTCTGGCCAGCCCCTTCCCTGTCTAATCCAATAGCAGCTTTCTTGGAAACGCTGTTCCCTTCGACTATAATCACCCTGTTATGCATTCCAGAAGATTGGGACAGAGCTATCTCCAAGACAATGCCATGACTTTGCTATATCAGTTATCTGTTGCTGTGTAACAAACCACCCCAAAGGCTGGAATATCTTGTCATGCCAGAAAGTAGAAGGTACTGAAAGAAAACAAAAAAAGATGTCTACAAGGATACAGAAGCCAGATATTAAGGGGATTTTTGTTTATGGATCTGGGACAATTTGAGTACCAAAATAATTAAATACAGTAATTAGTTATACATCATTAAACAAAAGGCATTCATGCCTCCATACCAATAATAATCCAATAAATCAGGTTAGGGAGGGCTCTTGCTTACAGTGAATGTTGAGTGGAAGGAGTGCTGAGTTGGAAAGTCAACGTTTGCAACCATCGTAAGAGTGCCTCAGGCAAAAATTTTCAAGAGTTGCTGAATTTAGGGGAAAATTTTGATGAAGAACATGATATTTGCATGGCCTTATAATGTCTCCCCACTGACTACTTTTTAGTTGCAAAGGAAAAAACATTAATTATATAATGGAATGATCAGACCACACCTTGACTACATAATCAAAATTAATGTTGCCAATGAGACCTGTGCCTTCAGATGTGATACCATGAGATGGGTATAACACCACCTATGTAGTATTCTGGGTGAGGGTGCTAATCATAAGGAAATATTAGTCAAACACAAAATGACAGACTAAATTTTTATGTGAGGAGTCTATATTTTTCAAATATTTACATATCATACATAAAAGGCAAAAGAATGCTGAGGACTGTTCCAGGTCAATGGACAAATGACAACTAAATCTAATACCTGAACCTAGACTAGATCCTGTACTAGAGGGAAAGAAATGGCATTAAAAAACATTACTGGGTCAATTGACAAAATTGGAATACAGAATAAGATCATGGTAACAGTGTTAAATATACCAAAGTTGAAAACTCTTCTGTGGTTGTGTAAGAAAATATCCCTATTCTCATGAAATACATGCTGAAGTATTTAGGAGAAAGTGTCGTGGTATATGTCACATCCGCAAACGATTCTAAAAACATAATGATTTATAATTTCCATATTATAGAAAAACAAAGATAGTCTGCAAATGACAAATCAAATGGGATAAATGTTAGGTGAATCTTACTTTTGCAATTTTTCTGTAAATTTGAAGTTATTCCCAGTTAAAAAGTTTAAAACTTATTTCTACAAAAAAGACAAATTTCTTTGAATACCCCTCCACCAGCTACTAGTTGTATAACCTTGTACTCACTATTTAAGGCAAGGTAAATGGGTTAAATATTCTCAACGTGACTAGGACAGTGCTTGGCCTACGTGGCAGGCGTTCCATAAATGTCGCTTTTCTATTCACGTTTAATCATACTCAACTTGTCTTTGACTTAACTGCTTTCTTGGTGAATATCCTATATTTCAAAGTAATTTGAAAGCTTAAGAGGGAAGAATGTTTTTATAGCTTCAGTGGGTTAGCATGTAGTGGGCCCGGGATCAGGCTGAAATAAGGAGTTCTGTCCAGACCAGGAGTGGGGAAGACTTAGTCCAGTGCCGTGACTGTCCCTTGGAAGAATGGCATGTGCTGCTCCCTTATCACTACACTGTCCCATTGATGGAAGAGAAGGCCTCAAAAGGCACAGCACTTCACGAAGCCACTGGTCACCAGTTAGTGTTGACTGAGCTAAGTCTCTGCTCCACCAGAAATCCAGAGGCCTTGCATGCGAGGGGAGCCCATGAGCCACGTTCATCACACCAGATCTTTCTGTCACAGTGAGGTCCACTTTTCTTTTAGAGTGTGAGTTATAATTTTGGAGCCATGATGTTACTTGAAATTGAAGTGAGTAACCATGTACCAGCAGTTAAATTCTCCCTGGCCTGGCAGAAACAAACACCAGAAGACAGTAGGCATCAACATGCTCCACTGATTTATGGTTGGGAAGGAGGGCGAGATTTATAATGCGGGCACACAGCAAATATTCATTGGCATTAACACGCAGAATATTCCTGTGTGACTGCTCTTTCATATTGATTAAGTATCTGCTTCTGGCTTTTTAGTTGGCGAGGGGTGGCAATGGGGCCCTTTGGAAAGCCCTCACCATATTGACGGATTATCTGAATACATGTGGAGTACCAGTTCTCATTGTGGGGTTGAGTTTTATGTCTAGACTTATAAAACGGAATTGGGTCATATGTTCTGTTGTCCGTTCTTTCTCATATTCATGAGTACCATTCAAGGAATGTGCAATCATAAAAATTTACAGCTAAAGGAAATTTAGGGGATAATTTCATCAGTCCTCCTTTGAGGCCTGGAGAGGCCACATGCCTTCAGAAAGACTCGTGGTTAGTGAATATCATAAACACACCCACAATCAGATACCTGCCTCTTGTCCAGTGCTTTTTTAAAAAAATTTTATTTTACTGAAGTATAGTTGATTAACAATATTGTGTTAATTTCTGCTGTACAACAAAGTGATTCAGTTATACATATGTATACATTCTTTTTCATATTCTTTTCCATTATGTTATATCACAGGATACTGAATATAGTTCCCTGTGCTGTACAGTAGGACCTTGTTTATCCATTCTATATGTAATAGTTTGCATCTGTTAATCCCAAACTCCCAATCCATCCCTCCCCCACATCCCCCTAGGCAACCACAAGTTGTCCAGTGCTTTTTTAATATTACACGTGATTATTACTGAATCCCTTTACACCAACTATTTACAGGCCGACTTCAGAGCTATTGCAGGTTCAGTCCCAGACTACTGCAATAAAGCAGATATCATGATAAAGCAAGTCACACACATTTTTTGGTTTCCCTGTGCATATAAAAGTTATGTTCACACTATATCATAGTCTATTAAGTGTGCATTGTCTAAACAAAAATGTACATACCTTAATTTTAAAATACTTTACTGCCCAAAACTGCTAACCATCATCTAAGCCTTCAGAGAGTTGTAATCTTTTTACTGGTGGAGGGTTTGAAATATTTCAGTAATTACCAAAATGTGACACAGAGACATGAAGTGAGCCAATGCTGTTGGAAAAATGGTGCCAATAGACCTTCTGGACCCAGGGTTGCCACGAACCTTCGATTCATAAAAAACAAACAAACATACAAAAAACAAAATGCAGTATCTGTGAAGCACAATAAAGCAAAGCATAATAAAATGAGGTATGCCTGTAGTTGCTTGTAATTTGATATAATTTTCAATATCTACTTGACTGAACTTAAAGATCATTTTAGACAAATTATTTAGTACCATGTTAGTGAAAAGACTGTCAATCTCCAGTTTTTCCTTCAAATTTCCATTATAATGATCTGGAGCCAACAGTCCAAAGAGCTAATGCTGGTAATAATAAGGAAGATAAGCAAAGAGTCCTTGAATCAGAAGTGTGTTTAGTTTCATAAGATCCAGAAGGAGAGCATGACTGTGTGTGCTGTGGTATTCAGTCCAAGTCCCTGGATAGAATTCTTTCTCAGGAACAATACAAAAACACCATAGGTGGTGAGTAACGTGTTAGATAATAATGTAACAGGACAAAACTGTTCAGAACTAAAATACATCTTAGATTTCCCAAAACTGTAATCTCCACTGAGTTACTATCTCTGTTACATTTTTTTACAAATACAGGGAAAAACAGAACATTCTTAAAAATCTCTAACCTCAGTTGTCTCATATCAGGCCTTTAGACATTTCCACATTTCTGTAATTCATTCATTAACCATGTACTAATTGAGCAGCTATTCCAAACCGGACATTGGTCTAGACTAAGGTACTGATGCACAGCCAGTGCCCTCTTGGAACTGAGAGAAGCAAAAACAGACGAGCAAGACATTGCAGTCAAGTGGGAAAGTCACCACACGTGGCTGTTTATAAATCTGGTTCAGTCAATACCAGAGAACACTATTTTAAAATAAAAGGGGGAGGACTTCCCTGGCGGTGCAGTGGTTAAGACTCCATGCTTCCACTGCCGGGGACGCAGGTTCAATTCCTAGTTGGGAAACTGGGATCCCGCATGCCATGTGGCCAATAAAATAAAATAAAATAAAAGGGTGAGTGATAAAACACAACCACACACACACACAAGCAAACAAAATCAAAACCAGAGCAATAAGAAGCAGGTAAGTCTTACTACAGGAAAACCAAGAAAATGGTTTCCACAGACTGAGATTTCCACTGTGTATGAGCAGGGCTAACAGTGCCTGGCACATCCTAGTACCCACTAGAACTTTTAAGGGAATTGAAATCATTTAAAGGAGTTACAAGCATTGGCATGTATTTTGACTAATTATTGTTACATCTTGTAGTGTGGGAAAAAGTACAGCTTAGGGTATACATGGATTTGGGGGGAAAATTTCTCCTGTGGTTTTAAGGCTGAAGATGAACCTGCCTCTCTCCTCCAAAAAAAAAGAAATGATATATTCTTACTTGTATCTCCAGGTTAGAATTCTTATTAAAATATTATGGGCGTGAGTGGGTATAGGATGAAGAAGGATGTTTCTTGGATGGTCAGATGGAATTCCCCCATCAGTTCTGCTGTAATTAATATAGACTTTAAAGCTGAAAATCCAGACACTCAGTGATGTGTTCGGTAACTCGTGCCAGGAACTATCTTTTCAGTAATGCTTATCTTTCCAAGGGGCATAGTTAATTTCTTCAGTACTCTGTAAATTATTACAGAAATTACAAATCTACTAGAAAATCAATACAACTAATTGTAAATTAATAGATCTCCAAGTGTGAAGGAGGATATAATAATGTAGATGAGTTCTTTAAAGAACATGCCAGTTCCAGAATCAAGGGCTCAGGGCTCCAGCTGTTTCATGTGACATCTTCAAGTGTAAACACATTTCTTTTTTTCCCCCAGCTCTCCCCCTCCAATCCCTTATTTCCCACTGATTTAGTCTGCCACTGCAGCAAATAACATTTCCATTAGCCACCTACTGTTAAATCGCAGAGTAACTAAGATTAAAAAAAAAAAAATTTCCAACATACAAATAAACCAATAGAGAAGCAACTGGGGTTACCGTCTGTCTCCAACATTTTTTATGGGGCCCACCAGTGTTCAAATGGAAGGGAAACAACATGCAAAGTTAAGTAAATTGAATCTGATAGCGAGGTCCAGAATGTGCGTTTCTAACAAGTGCAAGTCTGAATAGAGTGAATTTATAATTCTATACTTGATCTGCTGAACAATCTTGACTATTATATCTGTGTGTCCATGAATTTTAGCATGAGACTTATTATTTTTATGTAAATATCACATCATTGCTCATCAATTTTAGGCAGTGATGGGCTTGTCAATAAAAAGACCAGTAATTATCATAATTATATTGAGGCAGTCAATGAGAATGTATCATGGCCTTGTTCTGCCCTGTGCATTTGGATGAATAAAAAATAATAATAATGTGACTTGATATTAATTTAGTACTTCAAAATTTACCAAGTGCTTTTGGTTTAGTTTTTGGTTTTATAGCCATGAATTAGGGCAGATATAAATACTACTCTATAGGAAAGAAAACCGGTTCAGAGAGGTTAAGAAGCCTACTCAGCATCTACAGCTAGTTACCAGTCAGGATGCTCTCACAGAACTAACAATCTCATGTCTCGGGATAGTTACGTAAGTAGTATTTCATTTCAGTATGTAATGTGGTTTCAGAATTGTATTTGGAGGTCAGATAGCTCAAAGTGAAGCTCTAGGTTTACATAATAATGTAGGTGGCACCTGGATCACCAGTGGGAGGGACTGGAAAACCTACAGGAACTGTAGTCCCAGGCAGAAGCAGCAAACAGTAGCACAGGGGCCCACCACATTGGCCCAGTTACCCTCACCTCCTACAAGGCTTTCTTCTGGCTTGCCAGGGACCTGGGAGATGGTCAGGTTGGTCCCAGTCCTCACTACTCTGTGGTTAAGGAACTGGCTAGGTACCTAGAGCAGAGATGTAAGACAGGTATCTGTCATCCTGGCCAGCGGGGCTGATGAAAGTTTCAAAAGCTGGTTGCTTTCCTTTTCCATATAATTGTGATATTTGGTGACTTCCTGTCCTCAAGGCAATTTCAGTGTATATGGGGGTGGGAGTGGGGTAGTAAGGGCTGAGAGATAGGGGGGAAAAAAGAGTTTACCTGCTCAGCTATTGGCCAAGAGGCTGGACCATAGGATACTCCCACTAGGAAACTAATCATGGCCAACACTACTGGTTCAGCAGAGAGAACGCTTTAGCCTATTTGGGTGACATTTAGGCCTAAGAGAATCTCCATATAATCAGAGTGTGGCTACTGCATTTTTAGTTCATCAGCAATGAGCAGGTTTATAGGGTAGAGTGGTGCTAAAATTTTAATTTAATGTAATTTAACCAAGTCATAAAGATTCTACATATTACTATTATTTGACACTTATGGTATGTAAGCATGGATTTGCCATGTACTTTTTCAGGACATAAACCTGATCTGAAAATTCAAAATCTAAGTTGGCTCAGAAAGACAGTCAACTAAATCCTTTATTAACTTGAGCCCCAGATATTGCTCCAAGATTTGCTGTTTATGAGACATAGACAATATCGATATATACAAACAAACCAAACAAAACTAAAACTAAACAAATTCATAAAACCTAAAGTAAGACTAGGTATTTTTTAAATTAAACTTCTAATACTAGAGCTGGGGTAAATACATATTCAATCCCATCTCCAATTCCTTTCAAATCTATAATTCTGGATGATCTGTAGTATTTAAAATTATGATCTTGAGACATTGTGATTGACTAACCATCAAGGGAGGCTGTGTTTAATTTCTTATATTTAAACAAGTAACATTTTAAACAACAAAAAATTATGAAGTAAAAATTTCTGATTAAATACCAGTTAGCAGGGAACAAAATTAGTGTTATGGACTGGATGTTTGTTTCTCTGCAAAATTCACATGTTGACAGGTTTATGGCATCAGGAGGTAGGGCCTTTGGGAGGTAATTACATCATATGGATGGGACCTTCATAAATGGAATTAGTGCCTTATAAGAAGAGACATGAGAGAGCTTGCTTCCTTTCCATGTCCCACCATGTGAGGAAACAGCAAGAAAGTGTCCATCAGCAAACCAGGAACCAAATCAGCTGGCACCTTGATCTTGGACTTCCCAGCCTCTGAACTGTGAGAAATATACTTCTGTTGTTTTAGCTACTCAGTCTATGGTATTCTATTATAGCAGCCAAAATAACTAAGACAGTTAGCTTCCCTTGAATTAATAATAAATACTTATTATAGAAACTGTGTAAAATTGAGAAAATAATACTTTTTTTAAAAATTTAGGAGTTCTAGTATCCAATGATATTGCCTTCTATGTTTCTGTAGACATATTTTTCCTATCAAATTCAAATTTTTGATTCCTGATTTTTGTTTAACATATTAGGATTTCCCATGTTTTCAAAATTCTCTTTTAAGATTTCAATGACTGCATAATTTTAACAGATACACAAAGAGTACATATGCTCAACTATTCCTTCATACAATCCTGCCTAAGTGTTCCCAAATTTTCCAATTAACCCTGGTTGTTCTTATCTAGAGCAGTCACTCAATTTCATTCAACACTTTGCACCAGTTCAAAAATATTTACTTTGCCCAGTTACCTAAGGTGCTTTTATTTTTTCAAAGTGTTTTAATTGAAACTAATGTCTAAGTCAGGTGGCTGAGATTTAAAATTGGAAGCGATCTAGTGCAGCCCGCCATTTTCCATTGTGTGGACTCAGGGAATCACATGATTTCTCCAAGACCACACATGAGGAGGAGATCAGATCTCCTAATGCAGCATTTCATTTATGCCAATGGCTCTCAATGCTGCTACACCCAACAGTCTTTTTTAATGTAAATATTTTCTAATTTTCCCTTTCCTATCCTGAATTATATTCACGAATGATATAACTTACTTACATACATGTAGTTTTAGAACCAATCTAAAAAAATTTAATGAGAAATAAAAGAAGAAATTATAATAAATGATATGGCTTTACTGGAAGATGTAATGATGTCAGATGCTCACAGCTGTAGGTAGAATCAACATAAATGTGACAGCTACAAATATGTAGAATCACCATAGATGTGACAGCTACAAATGCAGACTGATACACTTGTGTTATATTGCAATTCATATACAACCAGTGACATTACCCTTATTGATGTGATTTTCTGAATTGGTGAACAAATCTTAGTAAGGTATTAGAAAAAAAGTGTAATCACCCTTTGTTATACACAGTCCTTGAATTTCTAGAAAATTCAGTGTAGCTTAAAACCATTCCAGAAAGAATTTATGTTTGTGTGTGAAACAGAGTTGGATTCTGGGCTCAGGTAATTATAAGCTGGCTTTCACCTGCATAAATGTCCTAGAAAGTTCAAAATCCATGTGAGAAACAACTGTTTATTGTATGGAACTCTCCTGCACACTGCAGACAGTATAGCATCCTTGGCATCTGCCCACTGAACGTCATAAACTGCCTATCATTTTGAAGAGCAAAAACAGTGCCCCCGCAAATTTCTAAAAACTCCCTTAGGGGGTGGTATCAGCTCTCTTTGAGAATCTCTGATCTAAGGCTATGTTGCCTCCCATTGCTACCAGAAGAACAGAATAACATTCTAAATAGAGAGTTTGGGAGAAAAGTTTTGATCTTCCTGGTGCAAAGGAGTTTTCTTTGTGAGATAGTGTGATCATAAGTTTTCTATTCTTTTAAAGTGAGATCTGTGGTGGTGATGATGTAAATATCACATGGACACTGGGTTGGGATGGTGAAAAGAGGGTCTGATAATTCTCTTATTTCTCAGCTAAAATAATTCCCCCCTACTCAGCCCCCAGACCTCAAACATACATTTCAGCACACTTACCTTGTGTTTTAACTTGTGTTGCCTTCATTTTTCAAAATTCTTTACTGGCTCTTTGTCCCATCTTTGCAAAACCTTAGTCCAGTAGGGTACAGATCCAAACTCAGGTTTTGCCTGATAATATTGACCCTAAGAATAATTCTCTAGTTACATTCTAAACCACATAGTTGGGTTTCAAAAGGAACATTTTGGGAATTAACATTTGGGCTGTTGGAATCATATTGACAAATGCATTTCTCTCTTTTATGCCATGTATTCCTGAACAAGAAATGACAGAAATCAGTAATTCATCCTTGCAGAATGTCATAAAAATATTTGTTGTGCTGCAAAGCAAGGAAACACGTCGCTTGTCTGTTCTTTCCGATAAGAACATTCTTCTTTGAATTGCAATTTTATGATGTATTTATCCTTGTTATTCAAGAACCTGTGGCAGTCAATGAGAAGAATGTCTGCATCTTTGGTTTTATAGAAATTTGCATATCAAGAATCTACAATGAGGTAGTGATATATCGAATAGAAATATACCGTTCAATAAGCATTGTATCTTAGCATTTTTGAGTGGAAAGAAACCTTAAAGTAATACTTTGTCCCGGGTTCTAAGTGTTTTCCGAAGAAATCCTCCACGTCTCTCTTTCATTTCTATTTGACATAAAGAAGTAGAGAAAGGTCATGGTGAAATATTTTCTTGTATAATAGCATTAAATTAGCATCTTTCTTCTGGAATGCTCAAAGGACTTTCCTGCTTCCTCATTTTATCATTATATATAGCAAATTTGTGGAACAGGACAAGACAGGCATTATTCCTATATTACAAGTAAGCAAACTGAAGTTTAAAAGACTAGAAGAAATTGAAAGTATTAACAGACAAGAGCAAGGGCCTGCACCAAACTACTTTGCAGAAGAGGGAACTTTGCAGGGAGCTGGGTCCTAGAGTAGCCGGTGAGGGACAGCCAGGGAGTCCCAAACAAGGAGGCCCAGCCGCGACTTGGAGGGCCCCGGGGCCTCAGCTTGACTTAAAGGTACTCAAGTACCTCACAGCATGGCCTGCAGGCATGTCATTAAAAGTCACTTAAGGAAACTTTACTTTTTCCCGGGCAAACAGTTTCAAGGATAATGTACTTTAACTCAGACAAATACTAAAATTACTGTCTTCCCCCCTACTCCCCTCTTTTTCTTTCTTCTTGAAGTGAAAATAGAGCCGTTTTGGATCTCAGAGATGTGCTTGTGCATATCTGTGTTGGGGTCAGGGAATGGAATTACAGTGTTGCTAAATCTTAAAGGAAAGGAAGCATGCTTGCACCAGCTAACTTGTCACTGTCTGAGTGTTTTCCCTTCATGTTCACTGTACACATCCAGGAAGTCCCTGGTGGAAGGAAAGGGAGTGGGTTTGCCTATTGAATATTATCTGAGTAATTCTTCAGTGGCTGATGTGCTTTTTTAAACTCCGATAAATTAATTTCTGTAGCAAAACCATTGTGATTATGCAAAATTATCATCTTAAATGACATATTAAAAGAGGAATGAAATCCATCAATTTTTTACATTTCCAATGAGGAAAAAAGCAAGCAAGAAAGGAGCCAGCTTGATGTTACTGAGCTTTTCAGTTTAACTTAGTATCTCTGACCAAACGCAGAGCCGCTCGATATTTTACACATTTGCTTCAGATAACTTCCTCCCTTCCAACAGTGAGGATAAAATCCCAGCACAGGACAGAAGACTGAGAAGCCTCAGTGATCACCAGAGACAGGAGGTTTGACAAGCGATAGTCATGGTCTAACACACCAGAACAATAAGTAGGGCTGTGAACATCAAGTCATGCAATTGGATTAGGAAACAAAAGTGATGGCCGACCAGACGCAGCACGTGGCATCTGCAAGATGAGAAGAGAACAAAGCAAGGGTCTTGGGGATCCACTGGGAAAACAACAAAGTAGGAAAAAGATATGAAATAATTGGATTATAGAAGAGAGACACCTATTCAGGAACTTCACAGGAATTTAAACACAGGGCACTGCTAATCCACTTTGCTAAACACTGGCTGACTTACCTGTGAATATTGTATTAGGGTGGAAAATACAGCAGGCTAGAGGATAGGGAGCTGGGGTCCACCCTTCCATGCTGTGTAACCTTTGATCTTTCCCAGCTCTGTGTCCTCTTTTACAAAAGGACTGAATTAGACTGAAATGTTTCAGAGGCCCCTTTAAATTCTAGACATTCTAAAATTCTGTGGCATCTCAAAATAATCTAGAATTATGCAAATGCCACTTTTTAATAACCAGCATTAAAAACAACCAAAATAGCAAGGACTGCCTACAGGTCCCAGCCAGTATTACCATGAGCCCAAATCGAGCACATTCATCACAAAGCAAAGCAAAGGCATCTGATCTATTCTCCAGAAATCAGATCATCCTGAGGAAAAGAAATGTGTCAAAAGGTACCAGATTAGGTGCTGAAATAGGAAATATTGTTCTAGTTGCAGGTGACCTTTCATAGCAGGATCATTCACTTGCTGGTTATGCTGTCAAGTAACTTAACTACTGCCCTTTAAAGGTCATTGCCATGGGTGTGCCCCTGGGTGCTTCCTAATATATGCCTCTGATTTACTTCTTCCTCATAAAATGCACCCTATAATGAAGCATGTCCTTCCCTAACACTCTGAGTCTGGTGGGAAACATATTTCCCCGTCATATTACAAGCGTGTTGCTTTTAAAGATATTGGTGGAGATGGGGGAGGGGAAGGAAGGACACTTTATTGCAAAACCTTGGTAACCTATACTGATCAGGGAAGTCAAAAGCAGACCCCACTGGTGCTGCAGGGAAACCTTTCCTTCTCTTCTGTAAAAGCATGTGCAGGATTTGTTTGCCAGAGACTATGTATGTAAGTATGTATGTAAACTCAGCTCCAGGTACGGCTCCTCTTCAAGCTCTTCTGGTTCGAGGTGCTAGTCCTAGAGGGGCCAAATCATACTGGGTTCTGAGTCCTTAATTTTTAAAAAAAGCATAAAAAGAAACAAAATTGAGTTATTTGTAGTGAGGTGGATGGACCTAGAGTCTGTCATACAGAGCGAAGTAAGTCAGAAAAATACCATATGCTAACACATATATATGGAATCTGAAAAAACAAAAAAATGGTTCTGAAGAACCTAGGGGCAGGACAGGAATAAAGACACAGACGTAGAGAATGGACTTGAGGACACGGGGAGGGGGAAGGGGAAGCTGGGACGAGGTGAGAGAGTGGCATTTACATTTATACACTACCAAATGTAAAATAGATAGCTAGTGGGAAGCAGCCGTGTAGCACAGGGAGATCAGCTCGGTGCTTTGTGACCACCTAGAGGGGTGGGATAGTGAGGGTGGGAGAGAGACTCAAGAGGGAGGGGATATGGGGATATATGTATACGTATAGCTGATTCACTGTTATGCAGCAGAAACTAACACAACAATGTAAAGCAATTATACTCCAGTAAAGATGTTAAAAAAAAAAAAAGGCTAGGACTCCCTGACTGGAAACACTCATTAAGGTGAGGGGTACGTGGGGCAGGCCCAGCGGCAGGCTGGGATAAAAAAGATGGCCAGAGCAGGGTGCCCAGTAGACCTGCCTAAAGCCAAACTACTAGATTAGAGCTTCTTAAGAGCCCCAGAGGAGTAGGAGTCCTGTGGCCATAGGTGGGTTTGGTCCCAATTAGGGAGAGCAGGGAGCTAGTTCATTATGGAGACATAAAAATATTTCTTTAGTAAATATTTTTGAAAGATCAGGGAGAGAGCTTTCCTCTAGCATAGTGGCTGATTGATACCTCTGTTCCTGTTGATTTTCTAACGAGCTAAAAATCAACAGGAGCAGAGGTATGAAGTGGTGTTTGAGTATATTAGTTATCTAGGGTAAATTATCTCAAACTTGCTGCTCAAAACAGCAGAAGTTTTTTCTCTCATAGTTCAGGAAGCTAGATGTCTGAAATCAAGGTGGCAGCATGATTGGTTCCTTTGGGAGGCTCTGAGGAAGCATGTGCTCCAGCCCTTTCTCCGAGATCCTTGGCTTCTGGATGCATCACTCCAACCTCAACCTCTCTCTTCACGTGGTTTTCCTCTGTGTCACTGTGTCTGTGTGTCTCAAATACCCTTATTTTTTCTCTTATAAGGACACCAGTTATTGGAATTAGAGCCCACCCTACATTCAGGATGATCTTACCTCAATATCTTAACTATATCTACAAAATCAGTATTTCCAAATAAGGTCGCATTCACGGGTACCAGGGGTTAAGACTTGGACATATCTTTGGGGGCCACTATTCAAACTACTACACCGAGGTTAGTATTTAACAAGACAATGACCAATTATGTTTAATAAAAGTATGGGCCAAAGACAGGCTCTTCTCATTCTTACTCGGCATCCGTGTGAGGGAATAACCTGAGATCCACTTGTCTGCAGATAGTCAGGATGAGAATGCAACCCATACCTACCCACATGCTGAGCACCTGGGTCTAAGCGGATCCATTCTTTCATTGAACAAACATAACATATATGCCAAATTACCCCTTTAGTAAGTGTGGTGCTGCATGACTACCCAGGTTACAGGCCCGCCCTCATGGCTTATTGTTTTAGAAGTGACTAACAGGCAACTTTACCTTTAATACTTTGGCTACTACCAGTAATGTGAAGCAGAAGTAGAGAAGGAAAAATTAAGCCAACATATTTCATAGCTAAGATTATGTCTTATGGAATATAATTCATACTTAATATCACCTGAATTGGTCTCTTGATACTGTATATCTTGAAGCAGAATTTTAAAATATTTTCATTTTCACAAATAAGTTTTTTTAAGAAAGAATTAATGCATGTAAAACCATTCTCCTTTCGTGAAATTTTGTGGTTCAAAGGGGAAGGGATAGTGAATTAGGAACCACAAGATAAGGTTCTAGAATGGGCTGCAGTGCCACCTGGGTGACTTTGGCAAATAGTTCCTGGGTCTTGCGTGATTGTGCTTTGTAAACCAGGGGGAAGCAAACTGCACAGATGTCTACCTAGTTCTATGACAGAGTCATACCCTAGATAACTAGGTCCCAGAGTCTGACAACATTAGCAATTCCAGGGCCAAACTCAGGTCTTCCCCCAGAGTTGAGGAATTTAGAAGGGGTGGGGAGGGACAGCCGATAAGCAGTTTATAAATTTTAAATTTAAAAAGCCTTTGGTGGCCTCTCCCAGCATTCTTCCCTATACTGCTGCACAAATTTAATTGGTGTTATATTTGCCTTGCTAGCCAACAGTCCTTCTCAACTTGGGAACAAGCAGGGTCAGTCCTACCAATGCTGGGAGAGAGTACAGACAGAATAAAATCACAGTTACCAGTAGTTTCTTTATACAGTAGAAGAAGAGAAACCTTTCCTAGAGAAAGGCAGAGTTTGAAAGGCCCTTGGGTCATTATCTTACCCTACTTAGACCACTAGCCTCCTTAGTCTGACCATGACCATGATGGCAAAGGTTAAATGAGGAGGATGAGATAACTTTCTAGCGGAATCATCATAAGCAAAGACAGGAAAGCTCCAACCTGCAGGGGAGAAAAGCAATTCACTGCCCTCTAATTTATCCCTCTATCTTCCATTCAGCACAATCAGGTTTCATGCCCAAATAAGTTTGGAAACAATTTTTCATTTAGGTTAATATATTCCTAGCGCTTTAGAAAAGTACTTTACCTTCGAGTCTTCAGAGCAGATGACGTGGGTGTTGACAGAAACTGTGTAGGTTTGTGTATGTGTGATGGAGGGTGGGAGGAGAAAGGGACACAGATATGGAATTAACAAAAATTAAATTCTACTTGCTGAGGACATGACTAAAGACCAGAAGATAGAATTACTAGTCATGATCCTGGGAACTCAGCAGCTGACCATCAACAACCAACAGAGAAAATACCACCAACCCACCTTTGTCTCTGCCATTTACCTCTATCAGACAAAGAAAAAATAGTCAAGAGTTATTGCAGGCAGTCATATTTAAAGCCTTCAAATAAACCTCCAGGTATCTTTTATTTTGAAATTCAATCAGCCACATTTCAGCAGAAGAATCTTATTTACTGAGGAGTATTGTTAAAATAGGGCTATCTGTAGGTTTCCTGGTCCAGGCTCACTGAGGTAAGCAAACAAGTAAGTCATCAGACAAGAATTTTCAGGTGCTGGGCTTCCCTGGTGGTGCAGTGGTTAAGAATCTGCCTGCCAATGCAGAGGGACATGGGTTGGAGCCCTGGTCCGGGAAGATCCCACGTGCCGCGGAGCAGCTAAGCTCGAGAGCCACAACTACTGAGCCCATGTGCCACAACTACTGAAGCCTGCCTGCCTAGAGCCTGTGCCTCTCAACAAGAGAAGGCACCGCAATGAGAAGCCCATGCACTGCAACGAAGAGTAGCCCCTGCTCGCTGCAACTAGAGAAAGCCCACACGCAATAATGAAGACCCAATGCAGCCAAAAAAATTTATTTTAAATTTTAAAATAAAATTAAAAAAAAAAAAAGAATTTGCAGGCTCTATCCCAAGGTAGACTTGTCCTGGGCTGAGGATGTTCTAAGAGTCCATGAAGGAAATGTTTAGGGAGATGCTATTTCCTTAGACTTGGGAACAGGAAGAGTTGATCCTTATTTTGCAATTAAAGAGGCAGGATTCAGTAGGAGAAAAAAACTGCCCCCCAGTCAAGTGGTTCAGACCAAAATGTGCAGGGCCTTGGGAAGTTCCCCAGGCAAGCATCAGGTGCTTGCAGGATTATGTGAGTGAAATGTCTATAGAAGAATATGAATTCACATCATAGATTTAGAAAGGTTTTATTATATGTTGTCATATATCTTTTTATTTTTAAGTTGGAAATTGCCTAGGACTTCTCTCAGGTACTTAAATAGATCTTGGTTTTTAAACCAAGATTTAGAATTTGTGTATGCATACCCAAACATACACAGCTCTCCTAGGGCATAGGACTTCACATTCCCTAAGACACTTCAACGGGTGGGAATTTTTCAGTGGGAAAATTCATGGCTGGTTAATTTGAGTCATTTATGAATAATAGCAGAGCTTCAAGTGAAGTAAAAATTCTTTGTAATTCAAGAGATGATTGAGTCTTCAGTGAGCCTATGCCTGTGTTCACCTTCTAGGAAATACTGGCTTAAAGAAGATGAGTCTCTTTTAAGGGGTGTGTGGGGAGGAGTGAATCAGTTATATCCATCACCAGTCTGTGCTAAGCACGGCTTCAGTCCCTCAGTTCTCTAGCTAGTTGTTTTGAAGACTATGGAAGAGAAGCATTTTTTTATTAATACTTGCATTACTAAATCCAAGGACTTTTTTTTACTGACAACAGTATTAATCAAAGGAAAAAGATATAATGCTTTTCATTTATTCAATTGCTATTTATTGAGCACTTCCTTTGTACTGACTGCTGTAGCAGATAATAGACACTCAATGGAAATTTAAATACAGACTGTACACTCATGGAGCTTGTACAGTAGTCGAAGAGATTGACTAATAACCAGACAATTGTATGCAGTGTGATAACCAATAACCTAACTCCCCTTGTCTGAGAACAGCCCCCCTAACCACAGGAGTGGACCTCAACAGCCATGTTAAAATACAGGACTCTATGTCCTTTAACCATCATGATTATCTCAAGGATGGGTACTCAATTTCAACTGGTCAGGCAGAATCTCTTTCTTGTCTTTTAGGACTGGGGTTGAGAAATGCTAGTATATCAGAGTGGGTTGCTAGAATTGGGTAAACAAGAGCTGGGGCCAGAGGAGGAGAGGTGTTGGACCTGGCATGGAGATGCCTAACAGAGAAAGAATGGCAGGCAGGAGACTGCAAGACTCTGAAGAGAGGAAGAGAGGGAGACTGAGCCATCAGTAGCCCCATTTTCTGATGGCTTCCCAGTCATTGAATTGGTTCCCACCTTTCTTGAGGCATAAGTTGTTCAACTTTGCTTTGGGTTCCATGAGATACCCCAGCACATTTTTTCAATATTGTTTGTCTTGCCTTATTTAAAATGGGGTTCCATTTGTTATTACCAAAAGTATCTGGACTAAGACATGTTCCTATAGGGATTAGAATATGATGTTATGGGATCACCTAGGAAGGAACTAACTCACTTTTATGTGAACCTGGAAGGATTCCCAAGTAAAGTGCTATCTGAGCTGAGTTCTAAAGAATGAGTAGAAATCAGCCAGGCAGAAAGCAGGTGGGGAACAGGCAGAGGGAGTATCATGTGCAGAGCCGAGAGGCTAGATAGCGCAGTTTAGGAGCTACAAAAACTTCTCTGTGGGTGAAGCATGGGTAGGGCAGTGTGTACATTTGTGAAAGGCGAGGCTCAAGGTTGAGAGATGAGGCTTGAGAGGTAAACAGGGAGCACATCACAGAGGGCCCTGTTAAGTCACGCACCCATGTAACTTGGAATTTGAACAGAAAAAGCTTCTTTCAGAAAATTAATTCTGTTTGGCTTGGTCAGAAGCAGCACCATGCCAAATCATATTGGAGCCTGAGGCATAAGACAAAATCAGTAATACTCATTCTATCCTTATTTCAAGTATTGGTATTTTGTTCATCATGGATTTTTTGCATTAACTTTGATTTTTTAAGATATTGCATTAAAATATTTATCTTGATTACTGTTTTTCTGGGGTGCTCCCTTAAATTTTACACTTGAAGTAAGTAAGTGCCTCACTCACCTCAGCCCACCCCTGGCCCTAGACAGAAGAGACTAAACATTGCAAACTCAGGCCATGGATGAGATTTGCTTCAAGCAATATAGCATCACATTGAAAACAATGTGTAACAACTGCTTAATAATTTTCAAAATTACGTTCTCAGTTATTGTTGTCAATCAAGTTTCCTGAAAACAAATTCTGAGATGGGAGTTGAGTACAGAAGGCTTCCTTGGGGAGTACTCTCAGAAGGAAGGCAGGATTGGACGGAGGGAGAAGCTGACCCGCAGAGCAGCTGCCTTACCCCAACCTGTGGGGAGTTCTGGAGGTGGAAAGGCTCTTTTGAGTAGTCCTAATTGAGGCAAGGGGCCCAGGCCTTTGTATCCCTATAGCATGGGCCAGTCATTGGCTATTGGGTGCTGGAAAAATGGTAGGGCAGTTCCCTGATGCCAGGGGAAATTTCCAGTAATGGATACAATAGTCAGTAACTGATATTTAGAGTTTTCCTGTAAATCATTTCACTTCAAAGCTTTTAGAAGTTTAACCTGTATTTACATATATTTATAGTGAGTGGGCAGAGAGAGTTCAGCAGTTTATTAGGTAGAATCCTGTTTGTAGGTACATTGTGAAAAATGGTAACTATGAGTATGAGTAATAGCTTTAAAAGAACTGTAAGTATGCCATAATATTAAATAACTGACTCAGTATATATTTCCATCGTGTTTCTTCCACTGTGTGAGATGTTGAGGATTTAAAGGATAAAACAGACAGTGTTTCTTGGTCCTTAAGAAATTTAAAGTATAGTGTGAGAGACTTAGTACAGTGATCATTGCTATAAATATGTCTTGACCAAGGCATGCACAAGGGCTGTGGGAGAGCCCAGTCTGGATTTTGTAAATAAGTTGATGTCTGAATGGACTCTCAAAAGATGACAAAGAGTGAGTTATTCAGATGTGAGAGGTGAAGTATGGAGTAAAGAAAGAGGAGGGCCTGTCCCTAACATTGCAAGTAGTTCAGTGTGGCCAGAGTATGGTCGGGATGCTAAGAGAGAAGCCCACGTGGGGCTGACAACTGGGCTGTCAAGGGTCTTGAATGACATGTAAATGAACTTGCTCTTTCCTAAAAGTTACAGAATCATTGAGGGGGTTAAATACATAGACTTAACTTTAAAAAGTTTTATTTTTCAGCAGAATGAATCAAGTTCCCAACATGGTTTGGTTAAGCAAACTGTATTAGTTATCTGCTGCTACATAACAAGTTATCACAAACTTAAGGCTTAACACAGCATACCTTTAGTATCGTAGAAGGCTACAATTAAGGCTTCTGGCAGGGCTGAGTTCTCAACAGAGGCTTAGCTGGGGAAGGATCCACTTTCAAGCTCTCCTAGATCATTGGCAAAATTCATTTCCTTGCAAATGTGGGATTCATGACACCTTACTTCTTCAAAGCCAACAATAAAGACAGAAACAGAAAGGCTCTGCTAGCAAGACAGGGCCTTAGATACCATAATATAATCAAGGGAGTGACATCACCTTTGCCATATTCTGTTGATTAGAAGCAAATTACAGGCCCCACTCACAATCAATAGGAGGCCATTATACAAGGGCATGAACACCAGGAGTAGAAGCCACCTTAAGGTCTGTTCACCACAGACACCCTGTGCTGTACTTTCCTACTTAGTCCAGTTGTGGAAGAAAAGGTGGCTGCAGAGCGTCTTCTCTGGCTCAGTCCACTGTTCTATGATGGAGGAAATTTGACCGTGGTAAAATTCTAGAAACTGAAGTCTACCAGGAAATATTTATGTAGTATCAGCAAATATCATATATTCTGCTTTTCTACAAATATTGTATTTGCTGCATCATCTTGTGGTCAAAGGTAACATTATGATTACAAAGTGTATGTTTAATTAAATTATGCCAGAACATGTTCAGAGGACTTCTGAAGACAAATGCTCAGTCAACCTTGGCAGTGTCTTTCTTGAATGTTTAGTAATTGAGACATCTTAAAGTCTTTTTTCTCCAGCTTACTATTATGTGTGTTATTTTCCTCTTTGTTATACTTTATCTGTATAGTTTATCCTGGGTACAAATATTAGAGACAGTATCCACCTGTGTTTAGTGTGGTGTGTAACACACCATCAGGGAGTTTAGGTTCCTATTACATACCATATGGTGATTCAGTGATATGTATATGAATAAACAGTGACTGTGCTGTTTAACTACTTAGTATGTGCATTTAATTAAGTGTATAAATTCCTACAGGCATGTGGTTAAAGGGGCTTTGGCAGATTTCCCCTCTGGAGGGCTTGGCACTATGTAGTTGGAACTCTCACTGGCACTGGAATTCCAAACATGCCTGCCTTTGCAACAATAAGTAGTGGTTTAATATCATCAAGGTCTTTACCATCTCACATTTCAGTTTATAGCCCAAGCAGTTTAATAACTCACACTGAAATAGAGTCTAGTTATTTTAGATGTACTATGTCTGTTTGCTTCATACAGAATTATCATTTGTGAACCAAAAAAACAGATGATCACCAAAATGACAAAGCAGTTTAATAAGCATGGTATTTAAAAATTAAAAATAAAAAACCTACGAAAATAAAATATTTTTTCTAAAATGCAATGACCAAAATATGGTACCTTGGAATTCAAAGTATTTCAGACTAAAATTGATTGTGTGTGTGCGTGTGTGTGTAATTTTTTTAAATGGGCACTTTACTGGTAGATAGTATTCAATCCCATTTGAAGCGGTGCAGGCGGAAGAGACTGAGGAGCAAGAAGAGATCGCCTCCAGCTCTGGCACTCACACCTTCTCTGATTTAGGGAGAATGAATATTTCCTGAGCCTCAGTTTAGCTCTAACAGTCATATTCCCTGAAAATAAAAGCAAGTATAAAACAAAAGCAAGTATAAAAGCAAGCATAAAAAAAAAAACAGCAAGTATAAACAAGCTGTGATACAATGTCCCATTTGACTTGATCTTTAGACATCAGGACAGCTGTGTGACTAAATGTTTGCCTAACTTCTCAGTAACTTGTTTGTGATCAGCAAGGAGAGAGAAGGGGGGTTGGGAGTGCAGGGAAGCCTCACCAGGTGTAAGCATCTGAGGAGGTCAGTGTGGAAGCTGCTGGAACACCATGTCTCCAAATAGGCAGGTATTGATCAGTCCGTTGTGGAAAGGCTGCAGCAGCAGCTGTGGGCTCATAACCGAGGCATGTTAAGGGATTTGTCGAACAAATCCCCAGTTAAATCAAAGAAGGAAGAGACGTGAATTTATCTTTCTTTCTTCCAGAGGACAATCAGTTGGAGACAAAAATCTTCTTGTCTGGTGAAAGAGAGAGACATTGTCATGTAAATTGCATAACTTAAAGATATATATACGATGCTTGTCGTATTCCTGGTGCTTCATTTCTATTGCTTCTTCTTGCTGGAGACTATGAATCCCAGAACAGATACCTATAAGGCTTCGTAGACAGTTCAGGAGCTGAGAAACACTGTGTCTGCTAGAACATCATTGTGTCTGACAGGAAGTGTTCAGATCATACTCCAATGCCAAATATTGTCCCTCAGAATATCAGTTGGTTTTTCCCCCTCAACTCCTGTCTTTTTTCTGTTCATTACCAGGAAAGTAGTAAATATAGTGTCCATATTTGCTGGTCCATGCCTTGACCTCACACAACTCAGACTTTCACCTCCATCACCTTCTCGAAAGTTCCCCTAATCGTGGAAATCCACTGCTTCCCTCTGTAGTCATCCTCCTTGACCACTCTGCATATTGGACTCCACAGCTGCTCCTCCTCCTGGAAAACCTCTTCCCTGGGCTCCCAGGACGGGCAGCCCTGCCCCAGTGGTCTCCTGCATCTCTTACTGTCCTCTAAAAACTTCATTAGTTTGGATTCCTCCTTCCTATTGGTCAAGTTTATGGCTTTCACAAGGGTCTCTCCTTTACCCTGGCCCTTCATAATCCCATCTGCTCTCGTGGAACTGTAGCCATTTTTTTCAGAAATTCAATCTCAGCCTCTCACCTGCACCCCAGAGCCTCCTTTCCATTCCCTGAACATACAGTTGGTACCTAAGACTCTGCATATGTAGAAACTGAACTCATCTCAATGCATGTCATCCTCCTCGTCACAGTGGCTCAAACCCCAGTTGTTTTGTCTCTTTTCCCTGATGTTCTGATTGCCTGGAGGCCATGAGAATATGCCTGGCAGAACTCCTGATTGACAGAAGGCACCAGGCCAGGCCTCCTGCTCCTCCCCAGTGACCTGGTGCAGGACATGGGGATACCAAAGATCACCCCTTTCTTAGGGGTGCCTCAGTGGCTTTGCCATATCTTTCTTAGACTGCAAGTCTAAGAAGCTTCCACCCAACCGCCCCTCCCTTGCTCCTCCCCCAGGGGTCAGACTTGGATCGTGGTCTTCTCGACCCCCAGCCTCCCTAGGCTTTCTCCCCATACCCTTCCTCCCAGGCGTTTCCTCTCACAAAATCCTTGCATGTTTAATCCTGTCTTGGCATCTGATTCTAAGAGGATCCAAACTCATACAAATTCCCATCCACATGGACTGTTGACTATCCCAGTAATGATTCTTACAGATATCTTTTTCTTTCTTTTCCACAAATCTGTATTAATTTCTTAGGACTGCTGTCACAAAGTATCACAAATGTGTGCCTCAAACAATGGAAATTTACTGTCTCACAGTTCTGGAGACTGGAAGTCTGAAATCAAGGTGTCAGCAGTTTTGGGTCTTTTTGAAGACCCTGAGGAAACATCTGTTCCAGGCTGCTTCTTGTTTCTGTTGACAGCCAGCAGTCCTTGGCATCCCTAGGCTTGTCAGTCACCACTGCGATATCTGCCTCTGTCTTCACACGGAGTTCTCCCTATGTGTGTCTTCTATATCTTAACTAAGATGTAGTCAACAATTCTCCCCATCATTGCCAACTAATTCCACTCAAACTCCCTAATGCGTTCTCTGAGGCCCTCTGAGATTTAGTTCCAATCTTTCTTTCCATCCAAATACCCATAGTCTCAACTTTCCCATCCTAGTCTAGTCAAGCCTGACTATCCTCTATTTCCAGAATGCTCCCTGAGCTTTCCCATCTCTTTGTCTCTTAGATCCTTACTACTTCATCCTTGTAATCCCCCTCCTTCCGCATGGCTCTGCTTATCAAAACACAATCCATCTTCCAGATACATCCAGTCCTGTCTTACTGAACATATTCACAGCCAGAACTGATCCTGGTCCTCTGAGATTTCTATAATACTGTTATTTCATCACATACTGCCTTTTATTTCACTATTTGTGTGTGTCTTATCCCAAATTATACATTTCTTGAAGACCTAAACAATATCTTTTCAGATTTTTAAGCCCTGGACATTACTTATCCATGTATAAGTACATATCAGATGCTCAGTTAAAACTCATTTAAAAGGATGAAATGTGGCCAAGCCACAGAGAAAATATTTATGAAGAAGGGTGAATTCATTGGAACTGATGTCAGGGATGTGGTAGAATGTCACTCAGAAAAGTAGGGAATCTTCCTAGAGGGTGACAGTATTGAAGAGGGGGTGATCTAAGGTGGCTGAGATGGGCATGAAGGGAGGAGATGACCGAGCAGTGGTGCAGAGTGAGAGCATTGGGAATGTAAGCCCACCTTCCTCAGAGTCTGTGAAGGAGAGGGAGTACACCAGTGTTGGCCAGTCTATCATGTCCCCGCAAGTCAACGTGACTCGGCTTCCAGTACTCTTCCTTTTGCTAGGCACCATTGTCAGCAAAAGGAAGAGTAAAACATGGTCACAGCTGTCATGCTGGATGGTGTATATAATGGAATGCATTTTGGTCTCTGCATAGCCAGCTTGCAATAGGGAGGTAATAGGAGGTAGATGTGAGTCTGGCATTCATGGACCACTAAGCCATGGCCCTCTATCAGCTGCTCTTCCAGCTTTCTCTCCTACTACTTTTTTATGAGAAACTCAGGAACTAAAATTGGACACCAGTTGGACCCTGTGTAGACTATATGGTGGATCTCACCCTGCCTATGCTCATATCATATATGACCTGGAAATGGCTTTGCATCCCCCTCTCTGCCATCTTCCCCACCATTGAATATGCTCCGCCTTTTCTCCATGAAACCTTTCTGGCCTCCCTAACCGAATTCAGCACACCCTTTGGACAGCATTTCATTTGTATTGGCCAACCCAGTACCTCTCTTGTGACCGCTGTTTCCTTCTACCATCCTATGTGTGCACACATCCTTTTTCTCCTAGACTACGAGCTCCCTGGGGACATCAATGTTGCTTTTGTAAGTATCTGATTTCCATATAGATAGGATTGTCTTTTATACACAGTAGACATTCAATAGACATCTCTTTTTTTTTTTTTTTTTTTAAACATCTTTATTGAAGTATAATTGCCTTACAATAGTGTGTTAGCTTCTGCTTTATAACAAAGTGAATCAGTTATACATATACAATATGTTCCCATTTCTCTTCCCTCTTGCATCTCCCTCCCTCCCACCCTCCCCATCCCACCCCTCTAGGTGGTCACAAAGCACCGAGCTGATCTCCCTGTGCTATGCGGCTGCTTCCCACTAGCTATCTATTTTACATTTGGTAGTGTATATATGTCCATGACACTCTCTTACCCTGTCACATCTCACCCCACCCCCTCCCCATATCCTCAAGTCCATTCTCTAGTAGGTCTGTGTCTTTATTCCCGAAATAGACATCTCTTGAATAAGTAAATGAATGGAGTGACTAAGGACATTTTCATGGAACAGTGGAGGTGACTTTTGCCTGTAAACTACTTCCTCACCTTTTTTCTTAGACACTTCCAACTATGTTTCATGTTCCATTATTTCTTTATAAATTCCTTCTTGCTCTTCACAAGACTTAAAAATTCAGAAGAAAGACCACCCTTCATTTAAAATATAAGAAAACTACATTTGAAAGTAATTATTTACTTACTGGAGACTTGAGCTGCAATGGATTTTAAATTCTATTTCCTTTCTTTTTTTTTTTTTTTTTTTTTTTTTTTTTTTTTTTTTTTTAATTTTTTTTTTTATTTATTTATTTATGGCTGTGTTGGGTCTTCGTTTCTGTGCGAGGGCCTTCTCTAGTTGTGGCAAGCGGGGGCCACTCTTCATCGCGGTGCGCGGGCCTCTCACTATCGCCGCCTCTCTTGTTGCGGAGCACAGGCTCCAGTCGCGCAGGCTCAGTAGTTGTGGCTCACTGGCCCAGCTGCTCCACGGCATGTGGGATCCTCCCAGACCAGGGCTCGAACCCGTGCCCCCTGCATTAGCAGGCAGACTCTCAACCACTGCGCCACCAGGGAAGCCCTCTATTTCCTTTCTAGTGCACAGTTTCTGTGCCATTTCCTTCTGTTTTGTGATATGTAGCTGAGGTAACGCAAGACAATATTTTTCACTTGATAACTAATTAGCACTGATATTAGAAAGTTCATACAAATTATGAATGTTCTGCATTTTGAATAACTTGACAATAAAAATGTTTTGAATCAGTTAACCTAAAATCATAGATACCTGTGTTTCATGATCACTGAGCTTTGGGAGCCAATAAGCTATCATTATTGCTTCTTCCTAGAAAACTTTGAACATACTCTCAAACCACTGGTTAAATGTAGATGTGCAAGCTGGGGTTGGTCCAGCTCTGGTTTAGGGTATAGCCTCCCTTCCATACCCTGATATAGATTCATTGCAAAGCACTCCTGATGCTTGATTACCTGACAATCTTTAGCTCTTCTTCTTCTTCTTTTTTTTTTTATTAACTAATTAATTAATTTATTTTTGGCTGTGTTGGGTCTTCATTTCTGTGCGAGGGCTTTCTCTAGTTGCGGCAAGTGGGGGCCACTCTTCATCGCAGTGCATGGGCCTCTCACTGTCGCGACCTCTCTTGTCGCGGAGCACAAGCTCCAGACACGCAGGCTCAGTAGTTGTGGCTCACGGGCCTAGTTGCTCCACGGCATGTGGGATCTTCCCAGACCAGGGCTCGAACCCGTGTCCCCGGCATTGGCAGGCAGATTCTCAACCATTGTGCCACTAGGGAAGCCCTTTAGCTCTTCTTAGAAACAACAAAAGAGTGTGTTTTCATTCCTTTCAGATTTCTCCTACCATTTTTTTCCTTTGTGCCTGCCCATGGTTATATGTTATAGTGACTTAGGGGGAAATCAGCTCACGGGAGATTTTGCAACATGGTACTGTCTTGTTGAAGTCACTTCTCATACAACTCCCTTCACGCCGTAAATAAATTAAAACTTGGTTTTCTTCTAAAAACCTAATGATGTTGAGAAAATCCAGGCAGTAGAGAGGCTGGGACAATCTAAGAACTGCTGGAATTGTCTTTAGGTGATAACATCTTAATCTCTATTGCTTTCTTCTTTTCCTAGGTAAGTGGTGTTTTCTCTTCGTTGCTTCAGAGTGTGGTGATTTGTCTGGTAAGTGTTTATTTTATTGTGCTACGTGGTGTTGCTTCAAAGCTGCATGTGAATTGCCTGAGAGAACCAAAAGCAAACCTGAAAATATGAGGGAGCTTTGGACATGCTTTATATTGAAAGTGCTGGTATGTGTTAAATCTTTTTTAGATTAAAGGTTTTTCCCTGAGATCTTACTTTGGAGTGGTGTCATAGCACACGTTGTTTTCAAGTCTGGAAAAGAGTCTAAGAATTGACTGTTGATGAAAACTTGGCTTTCATAAATTCCTTTTGTGTGATTTTCTTTTCTTTTTTTCTTTTTGTTTACTTCTTTCTGCCTTTATTAAATGTTTTTTAAATGCCCTCCATTCAGATTTTGATAAAATATAAAACTCCACGTAGAGGCATTTTGCTTAAGTTTTTGCTTGTGTTGTGTCATGTTACTATAGTCTTTCGGCTCTGTTGCTGCCAAGAAGCTCCTTAATCTTCTGGACTCCTCCAGTAAAACAGTCACTTCTTCTGTAGGGTATTGGATGGTCCATTGGTACTCTGTAAAATGTAGAGATTAAATCCTACTTTTCAAAAACATTTTTATTAAGTTACTGAAATTGATAGGTCCCTATCTTTTCTAGTGATTCTGACACAGACACATTATTTTACAGATTTCCTGCTATAAGTTAGTGACTGAGAGTAGTTGTTTTTCTGGGTGTGTTGTTGATGCCACGATTTTGCCTTTAAAAGAATGGCTGAGGAGGAATCCAGAAAGGAAGTGAATAGCAGTGAAAAGAACAAGAGTCCTTTGATTTGTTAATCAGATTTCATAGTAGAATATATACAACATCTGATGGTTTTATTTTACTTTGTTTTTATGATAGTTGACTTCCACTTCAAGCTAATACAGAAAACGCTGGACCACGTTGTCTTTTGCATGAAATATAGGAAATTAGGTCTCTCTGTGTCTAACGTACTTGATTATCTTAGCCATTGTTTCAGGTTATTGGTTTTGTTAGAAGTAGTTGTTCCTTAATGACATTGGATTTGGTTCCACTATATTCTGTTTTCCACTCCTTCACATCCTTTATCCAAAAACTCTTGCTTTTACATTAATTAATTGATCTGATATATGTAGCTATCTAGCTAGATACATATAGATATATATATTGCTTGAAGAGCCTTTTATTTAAACATTTAGATTTATCTGGTTTTTGGCTTTTGATAATCTGATCTTAAAATATGTTTGACTTGTGTTTATGTGTGTTTAATAGAACATGTTTGAAGAAGGGTACCCAGAGGTGAACTAAATTGCTCTTGAAACATTCAAAAGACTGTAGATATTGCTTTAAATAACTTGTATGGGATGTTGACCCCATGCTGTTTTCAGTCCCGCAACAGAATTTTTCTATTAAAGATTCTGGATTAAAAAGATCAGAAAACAGGAGACAGAAATATGGAAGGGTGAGGAAGGTTAGATTTCAAACTTGCATAGGCTGCTCCCCAGACTTTGAAGCCTAGCAGAGACCCACAGACATGTGAACCAAGACATTATTTGAACAGCTTGCTTAACAACGGGCTGAATAGTGAACCACATTTTAAATTGACAAAGTTAGCCCATGCTGGGAGTTTTTTATTCTTTGCCTTTTGACCTTATTGGATGCCATAAATGAAATATGGTGGTGTAGGTTTGAAAAGGCCAGGGGCTGCTTATTTACACCGCTCCTATGATGAGGGAAAAAATTCAAGAGTGAACAAATGCAGTACATTTAACTCTATCCCTTAACTCAGGCAACTATAATATAAAGACACTTTGTTTCCAATCTGTAACCCCATTTTGGTATGAGAGCTTCCTTTGTTATTTTAAAATTCTTCTCACTTTATTCAGGTAAGCCACACAGAAAGGTCAAATCTGCAGAGGTGGCTGAGTTTTATTTTCACTATAAAGAGAACCTGAAAATATCTTGCTTGAGATAAAGTCTATTTTTAACTTAGGTTTCATGATTTATATTATGTTCCTTCTATTATGAACATCTTCCACTTTGAAATCAGATGTACAAGAGTTTCTACCAATGAATATGTCTAAGATGTCGTTACTTTTCTTGTTAAAAAATGCCAGCTATCTATAACATATAATGACCATAACTAATTTCCACTGTTGGGTAAAAGTAACCATATGATTATATGAGTGATAATTGCACTGCATTCTATATTGTTTGAAAATTCTTTTGTGGTACTATAAGCTAAGAGATACTATACCTCTTCAACATTAACTGTTTAATTATAATAGGTACATTCAATTATAGAGTATTCATTATATAATCCAAATATGATCAAATATACTCTAGAATTGGGCTGAATTATGAAAAGCATCATAATTAATCTCTTTGCTCTAGTGACTTCTGTTAGTACTATGCTTATAATGTATAGTAGTATATAGGAATATAAGGTATCCTTGTCCTCATGAAGCTGTATTATTAGGGGAAGAACAGGACGTACTAGCCTTAAAAAAAAAAGATAACTATACAAAATGGAATATGAAGCATGATATAGAAAACAAATGTCTTAGGAGAATGAGGGGCACTGAAAATTTGCACATAGTTAGCTGTGCTGAGAAAACCTAGTTTATTTTTCTAGGACTGGTCTGATCTTTCTGAACTCTCACCATACCAGGTAGGGGGAAATACAGACTTGCCAGTTATCTCAATCTCTTCTAATTTCAACAGTCATAAGTAGGCAAAGTTCGATTTCCTGCAGGTTCTGGCTCAGATAATATCTGCTCTTTCTACCCTAACCACCACCCTTAGCACGGCTGGGTGTCTGAGGGGCTTGGGGCGTTGCCTCTTGGTATTGTGCTGGCTCACACGTATGCACTGGCTGGGGCCCACGGAACGGTGTCTAGGTTTGTGCGTGGCAAACAAGCTGCTGCTGTGAACTGTGGTTTTGCCTTTGGGAGCTTGGCATATCCTCCTGAGGTCCAGCTGACTCACAGTTGACCCCCAGCTGGTCCGATCACCCAGTAGCCAGGGTTCAGGGACAGTCTGAGCTGGAGACTTCTCAGCCAGCACCATCAGCTGCCTTCTCCACTTTCCTGATGGGCACAGTGGAACTTTGGAACATCGCCTCAGAACAGCCCAGGTTCCTTGGGTTCCCTCACTGCATCCAACCATTTGGATCTTTCAGGTTGTTCCAGGCACCCTGTGAAATTGTCTCTCCCCCAAAACCCAAATAGGAAGCAAGGTAAAAACCTCTTTACCCTCAGCATTACTCTCATACAGTCTTACACATCTACCTGCTAAGATTTTGAAATAGAGAGGGAAGGCCAAAATATCTTTCTCTGCTTCTCTTACCTCCATGATTTTCTCTTTCCACAGTCCTGGAATGGTGTTCTACCTTCTTTACATTATATCCTGATTTCTCTACTTCTGGTATATAATAAATTCTGTGATCTAGTAGCCAGGCAAGTGAGAGCGAAAAGGACTTTAAACAATTCTTTCCTCTATTAATTCTGACCCGCATGACTGTTGACTCAAGACTTGATTTAGGTCATCAAAAGCTGAATGTGACCCTTTCTTTTCTCCCTCTTCCCCTTCCTTGCTTCCTTTCTTTCATTCCTACTAATACAGCTCTAATGACTTCTATATACTACACAGGTTGTTGCCTTGGGCTCACTAGTGAGCAACTTATATACACAGAAATGCAAATAAGGAAAGCACATTAAAATGTGTCTACCATAAAGAAAAAACAAACTAACAAAAAACAATTAAAAGAAAGAGAAAAAATGCATCTTCCATATTGTGCCCCGTGCAAGGAGATTGGTACAGGTTCAGCAGGATTGTATGTGTGATCAACAAAGGAGATATTAGACATTGTTTATTATATTTGACACCTTGTGTTGGGGGCATCTAGAGCAGCGGTCCCCAACCTTTGTGTCACCAGGGACCGGTTTCGTGGAAGACAATTTTTCCATGGACTGGGGGCAGGGGATGGTTCAGGGGGTAATGCGAGAGATGGGGAGCAATGGGGAGCGACAGATGAAGCTTCACTCACTCGCCCAACGCTCACCTCCTGCTGTGTGGCCCTGTTCCTCACCGGCCGTGGACCAGTACCCATCTGTGGCCCGGGGGTTGGGGACCCCTGATCTAGAGGAACTGAGGCTAGAATGAAGGGGAATTTAGATGGTTGGCCAAGAGGGTCAACCATACACAACCACATTCTCAAAGTGATTTTAGCAAAACAGTCCAATAAGATGTTCCAAGAGATACAGAACAAATCTATTCGGGGTTGCTACGTACCATATATCCCCCTTGGAGACTCGTAATGTATATTAGCATGTTAACATTTCAGAGAATTTCTGCCAAGGAACACATGTAACATCATTTAACCCCTGTTGGGCATGTTCATGTAACATTAACAACCCAGAAAACTCTCTTTGAGAGCTGCTGCTAAGGTACAATGATGAAGCTGGGAATAGTTTTTAGTGGGAACTAACTTAAGGAAAATAGGGCTTTGGCAACTTCATTCAATTTTTATTGAGAACTTACTATGTACAAGGCACCATGTGGTTAATCAGTCCAAAAAGTGTCAAATCAATTCTTGGGGATTCAGAATTTCTCAAAATTGCTGTCTTTTTACTGAAGAAGTATAAAATACTAACAGTCAGTTTGCTATATAGTGCAAGTAAAACAATCTGCTTTTATTTGAAATATCAGGATAATCACAGAATCTCTCAAAGTAATTGCTTATAGTGAATGGTTACTATATTTCCTTTGCTAGGTAGAGCAGATATATTAATGGTGATAGCTATCAATTTTATTTGACATTTTAAACAGATCATTAAGATATTCCAGAATATTCTTTCATGGTAATATTGTTTAAACTAAGCCTTTTTGGTGATCTCTGAAAGGACTTATATGAAATAATACTTGGAGAGGCCTACATTTCATTTTATAATGAATTATCTCCATTTTTAATTGAAAATGGTACAACTTTTTATGTTAATCATGGTAGAATGCCTCAGAGGACTTTTTAAATTATATTTTTATGGCTTGACCAATTTTATGTTTTAATTTTTAATTTCTTTCTCCTTTCGTCATGTAGTGTTCTTCTTTTTAATGTGCTTTTATCTTCACTGAGTACCCTGGCATATTCAAAGCATCCTACAGTCAATATCAGTGGTACTAAGGGGTCAAGATCTCCAAATTCATTCAAGGGCACTTTATTTGTCAATAATCACTTTGTCCTCATTATTTTAATGTAGCACATTAAAAAAACATATTTAAATATCTTTGTAAAACTTGGCAGTTCACTGTAAATTCTTGCTTTATCAAAGGTTGTTTATTCAGCTATACCTTCTCTAGTTTTTTAATTTTTTTCTTTCTCTCTTCTTTTGGCCATTTCAACCATTTGACTATCAGAAGTCCTATCAGGAAAAATAAATGGATATGAAATTTGAAGATAAAGGCTCTCAGGGACAGACTGAAAGGATCATGCAATGTTGAGGCTGAAAAGGACCTTAGAGTATCCAATAGATATCAGAGAAATTTAGCCCCATGTTTTATTTACAGTATAATGAGAACCAAACATTAGGAAGGTGAAATATCTTGTCCAAGTTCAGCCATGTCTATTGGCTCCCAATCCACTTCTCTTCCTGTTGCATCAAGCAGAGTTTTAAAGAAATTTGAAACTATGCCTTTAAATGAGATTTGGGGATTATCTATGGTAATTTCCAATTCTGCTTATTTTTGATTGTTAAAATCAGCTAAAATATATAACATAAATATAGTTCTATCCAATATCATAATCTTCCTTCATTAAGCTAACACAATAGATGTTGTAGGTAAATACACTCATTATTTGAAATGTAAATAATTACATGGGTAATGTCTAAAATTCCCCAAAAATGGGTCATAACATATCCCCCAGTTTATTTGTCCATCTACATATATGTTTTTGAGCACTCAGTTTTGAGTACATTTTGTTCACTGACATGCCAAGGAATGGCGTGTAATCATGATGAAAATTGGGCTTTATATTGCAATGAATTATCCTCATCTGCTAGAAAGAGTTAAACTATACTTTTATCGTAGAAAAACCTGAAAGAAAACATGATTATATTTTTACACATAACTTTACAGGAAACTTCACAGATAAAACAGCTTAACACCAGCTTGTGACAGTGTCAAGCTGCCAAAGAGACATCTCAGAATAGGTCATAACATAGCTTTATACCAACATAACTTACACAGCAGTTGGAAAGTGCAATGTGGTCAATATTTTATTCTTTTTATTTTCACGGAATTATTTTTATTCAGTACATAAAGTCATTGTTTTATCACCTTCTATGTTTTCCATTTTGATTTTATTGAATTCCATTTAGTAAGTGAAATAGTCTGTACTCCTGCAGTTTAAATTTGGAAAGGGCAGTCTGAAATTGATCCAAGTACATTTTATCAGAATATCAGACTGAAAACAGCAATCTAATCATGAGATATTTGATACCATCTTCATTTCAGATATGTTTGCAATTTGGGGGTTAGCTAGGAGTTTTCCGTATATGGAGATGATTTTATGAAGTCTTAGAATTATTTAATGGAACTCTTAAAGGTAAATTTTATAACTTTATGTAACACTGAGTAAACTGGTAGGGACTGACAAACATTGCACATGGAACGTTTTAATTCCATAATGCCTAATTTTAATAATGACATTTAATTCCCCTTGTTTGAAATTAACAAAGAGTAAGTTAGAGGTGACTTTATCTTGCTAAATTATAGGTCTTAATTTTGATTGCAGTTCACCCGAGAGCACTCAGCAGAAGTATTTAACTCCATTAATTTACACTATTCACACCTCGACTGTAATGGATTAAAAATTGACATTTTTTATATAAAAACAGTTAAGTCATGTATAAATATTTTATTACTTGCGGATAATATTTCAAGGCAGTTGTGTATTTCATTTTGTTGCCTCGATAAACTCTAAAGCCTAATGCTTCTGTTTAATATAAAAATTAAGGTTTCATAATCACCATAGTGATTGCTTCCTATGGAAGAATGTATTACTTCACAGATTTTAAATTGCTCAAGGGTACAAAGAAATATTAAAAAATAATTCCATAGATCATAACAAAGCCAATGTTTTATAATGTTTTTCACAAAATTTAAAATTAATTTGAGCAGCTAAATCTATTAACATCAAAGAGTAAATCTATTTAAATGAAAAATTATATTCATATGTAAGCTTTTTTATGAAACAATTTTATGAAGAATATTAATGAAAATGTTTTCTTACATATTGAAACATTTACCTTATTTGATATGTTTTCTTGGAAAGCAAATATATTTTCCTTATTATGTCCCTCTTAGGAGATATTAAAAAGTCATGTATAATATTTTTGTTTTACAACCAGTGATACAGCATTTGTACAGTTATCTCTGAGAATTTCATTCTGGATGCCTCTGCACTAGTGAGATGCTTCTAGACATAGACACTCTCAATTTTTTTTTTTTTTTTTTTAGCACATATATATTCTGGACATCCAGTGGATGTTTACTTAAAGATAGTACACATTATGGTATTTTGTCAGCTACATACTTTTTTATTTTTAATTAATTAATTAATTAATTTTTGGCTGTGTTGGGTCTTTGTTTCTGTGCGAGGGCTTTCTCTAGTTGCGGCGAGTGGGGGCCATTCTTCATCGCGGTGCGCGGGCCTCTCACTGTTGTGGCCTCTCTTGTTGCGGAGCACAAGCTCCAGACGCGCAGGCTCAGTAATTGTGGCTCACGGGCCCAGTTGCTCCGCAGCATGTGGGATCTTCCCAGACCAGGGCTTAAACCCGTGTCCCCTGCATTGGCAGGCAGATTCTCAACCACTGCGCCACCAGGGAAGCCCGACACTCTCAATTAAATGGACAGCACAAGTGACAAAATACCTTTGCACCTCTACAGTTGAACTTATTTAATTTTGCAGCCAAATGCACCAGCTCCTCCAATTCCCATAAACCAATTTTTGTCCCTACCCAGCTGCATTGTGGATGGACAGGGAATTTGTCTTTACCTATTCCTGAGCCTCCGTCTCTATTTTACCCCATCTTAAAAGCAGATTCGACTGCATTTGATGTTCAAAGTGCAGAGAACTTTCATAACCAAGTTAAATTAAAGATATCATTGGGTTTTTTTGTTTATTTTTTTAGGTTTGAATTTCATTTTATTTATTTTTTTATACAGCAGGTTCTTATTAGGCATCCATTTTATACACATCAGTATATACATGTCAATCCCAATCTCCCAATTTATCCCACCACCACCACCACCACCACCCTGCTGCTTTCCCCGCTTGGTGTCCATACGTTTGTTCTCTACATCTGTGTCTCAATTTCTGCCCTGCAAACCAGTTCATCTGTACCATTTTTCTAAGTTCCACCATATATGCGTTGATATACGATATTTGTTTTTCTCTTTCTGAGTTCCTTCACTCTGTATGACAGTCTCTAGATCCACCCACGTCTCAACAAATGACCCAATTTCGTTCCTTTTTTATGGCTGAGTAATATTACATTGTATATGTGTACCAGATCTTCTTTATCCATTCATCTGTCAATGGGCATTTACATTGGTTCCATGACCTGGCTATTGTAAACAGTGCTGCAATGAACATTGGGGTGCATGTGTCTTTTTGAATTATGGTTTTCTCAGGGTATATGCCCAGTAGTGGGATTGCTGGATCATATGGTAATTCTATTTTTAGTTTTTTTTAAGGAACCTCCATACTGTTTTCCATAGTGGCTGTATCAATTTACATTACCACCAACAGTGCAAGAGGGTTCCCTTTTCTCCACACCCTCTCCAGCATTTATTGTTTGTAGATTTTCTGATGATGCCCATTCTGACTGGTGTGAGGTGATACCTCATTGTAGCTTTGATTTGCATTTCTCTAACAATTAGTGATGTTGAGCAGCTTTTCATGTGCTTGGCCATCTGTATGTCTTCTTTGGAGAAATGTCTATTTGGGTCTTCTGCCCACTTTTGGATTGGATTGTTTGTTTTTTAATATTGAGCTGAATGAGCTGTTTATATATTTTGGAAATTAATCCTTTGTCCGTTGATTGCAAATATTTTCTCCCATTCTGAGGGTTGTCTTTTCGTCTTGTTTATGGTTTCCTTTGCTGTGCAAAAGCTTTGAAGTTTGATTAGGTCCCATTTGTTTATTTTTGTTTTTATTTCCATTACTCTAGGAGGTGTGTCAAAAAAATCTTGCTATGATTTATGTCAAAGAGTGTTCTTCCTATGTTTTCCTCTAAGAGTTTTATAGTGTCCGGTCTTACGTTTAGGTCTCTAATCCATTTTGAGTTTATTTTTGTGTATGGTGTTAGGGAGTGTTCTAATTTCATTCTTTTACATGTAGCTGTCCACTTTTCCCAGCACTGCTGATTGAAGAGACTGTCTTTTCTCCATTGTATATCCTTGCCTCCTTTGTCATAAATTAGTTGACCATAGGTGCATGGGTTTATCTCTGGGCTTTCTATCTTGTTCCATTGATCTATATTTCTGTTTTTGTGCCAGTGCCATATTGTCTTGATTACTGTAGCTTTGTAATATAGTCTGAAGTCAGGGAGTCTGATTCCTCCAGCTCCGTTTTTTTCCCTCAAGACTGCTTTGGCTATTCGGGGTCTTTTGTGTCTCCATACAAATTTTAAGATTTTCTGTTCTAGTTCTGTAAAAAATGCCATTAGTAGTTTGATAGGGATTGCATTGAATCTGTAGATTGCTTTGGGTAGTATAGTCATTTTCACAATATTGATTCTTCCAATCCAAGAACATGGTATATCTCTCCATCTGTTGGTATCATCTTTAATTTCTTTCATCAGTGTCTTATAGTTTTCTGCCTACAGGTCTTTTGTCTCCCTAGGTAGGTTTATTCCTAGGTATTTTATTCTTTTTGTTGCAGTGGTAAATGGGAGTGTTTCCTTAATTTCTCTTTCAGATTTTTCATCATTAGTGTGTAGTAATGCAAGCGATTTCTGTGCATTGATTTTGTATCCCGCAACTTTACCAAATTCATTGATTAGCTCTAGTAGTTTTCTGGTGGCATCTTTAGGATTCTCTATGTATAGTATCATGTCATCTGCAAACAGTGTCAGCTTTACTTCTTCTTTTCCAATTTGTATTCCTTTTATTTCTTTTTCTTCTCTGATTGCCGTGGATAAGACTTCCAAAACTATGTTGAATAATAGTGGTGAGAGTGGACATCCTTGTCTTGTTCCTGATCTTAGAGGAAATGCTTTCAGTTTTTCGCCATTGTGAATGATGTTTGCTGTGGGTTTGTCGTATATGGCCTTTATTATGTTGAGGTAGGTTCCCTCTATTCCCACTTTCTGGAGAGTTTTTATCATAAATGGGTGTTGAATTTTGTCAAAAGCTTTTTCTGCATCTATTGAGATGATCATATGGTTTTTATTCTTCAATTTGTAAATATGGTGTATCACATTGATTGATTTGCCTATATTAAAGAATCCTTGCATCCCTGGGATAAATCCCACTTGATCGTGGTGTATGATCCTTTTAATGTGTTGTTGGATTCTGTTTGCTAGTATTTTGTTGAGGATTTTTGCATCTATATTCATCAGTGATATTGGTCTGTAATTTTTTTTTGTAGTATCTTTGTCTGGTTTTGGTATCAGGGTGATTGTGGCCTCATAGGATGGGTTTGAGAGTGTTCATTCCTCTGCAATTTTTTGGAAGAGTTTGAGAAGGATGGGTGTTAGGTCTTCTCTAAATGTTTGATAGAATTCACCTGTGAAGCCATCTGGTCCTGGACTTTTGTTTGTTGGAAGATTTTTAATCACAGTCTTAATTTCATGACTTGTGATTGGTCTGTTGATATTTTCTATTTCTTCCTGGTTCAGTCTTGGAAGGTTATACCTTTCTAAGAATTTGTCCATTTCTTCCAGGTTGTCCATTTTATTGGCATAGAGTTGCTTGTAGTAGTCTCTTAGAATGCTTTGTATTTCTGCGGTGTGGGTTGTAACTTCTCCTTTTTCATTTCTAATTTTATTGATTTGAGTCCTCTCCCTCTTTTTCTTGATGTGTCTGGCTAATGGTTTATCAATTCTGTTTATCTTCTCAAAGGACCAGCTTTTAGTTTTCTTGATCTTTGCTATTGTTTTCTTTGTTTCTATTTCATTTATTTCTGCTCTGATCTTTATGATTTCTTTCTTTCTGCGAACTTTGGGTTTTGTTTGTTCTTCTTTCTCTAGTTCCTTTCCGTGTAAGGTTAGATTGTTTATTTGCATTGTTTCTTGTTTCTTGAGGTAGGCTTGTATAGCTATAAACTTCCCTCTTAGAACTGCTTTTGCTGCATCCCATAGGTTTTGGATCGTCGTGTTTTCATTGTCATTTGTCTCTAGGTATTTTTTGATTTCCCCTTTGATTTCTTCAGTGATCTCTTGGTTATTCAGTAACATATTGTTTAGCCACCATGTGTTTGTGTTTTTTACGTTTTTTTCCCTGTAATTCTTTTCTAATCTCATAGCGTGGTGGTCAGAAAAGATGCTGGATATGATTTCAATTTTCTTAAATTTACTGAAGCTTGATTTGTGACCCAAGATGTGATCTATCCTGGAAAATGTTCCATGTGCACTTGAGAAGAAAGTGTAATCTGCTGTTTTTGGATGGAATGTCCTATAAATATCAATTAAATCTATCTGGTCTATTGTGTCATTTAAAGCTTCTGTTTCCTTATTTATTTTCATTTTGGATGATCTGTCCATTGGTGTAAGTGAGGTGTTAAAGTCCCCCACTATTATTGTGTTACTGTCGATTTCCTCTTTTACAGCTGTTAGCAGTTGCCTCATGTATTGAGGTGCTCCTATGTTGGGTGCATATATATTTATAATTGTTATATCTTCTTCTTGGATTGATCCCTTGATCATTATGTAGTGTCCTTCCTTGTCTCTTGTAACATTCTTTATTTTAAAGTCTATTTTATCTGATATGAGTATTGCTACTCCAGCTTTCTTTTGATTTCCATTTGCATGGAATACCTTTTTCCATCCCCTCACTTTCAGTCTGAATATGTCCCTAGGTCTGAAGTGGGTCTCTTGTAGACAGCATATATATGGGTCTTGTTTTTGTATCCATTCAGCAAGCCTGTGTCTTTTGGTTGGAGCATTTAATCCATTCACGTTTAAGGTAATTATCGATATGTATGTTCCTATGACCATTTTCTTAATTGTTTTGGGTTTGTTTCTGTAGGTCCTTTTCTTCTCTTGTGTTTCCCACTTAGAGAAGTTCCTTTAGCATTTGTTGTAGAGCTGGTTTGGTGGTGCTGTATTCTTTTAGCTTTTGCTTGTCTGTTAAGCTTTTGATTTCTCCATCAAATCTAAATGAGATCCTTGCCGGGTAGAGTAATCTTGGTTGTAGCTTCTTCCCTTTCATCACTTTAAGTATATCATGCCACTCCCTTCTGGCTTGTAGAGTTTCTGCTGAGAAATCTGCTGTTAACCTTATGGGAGTTCCCTTGTATGTTATTTGTCGTTTTTCCCTTGCTGCTTTCAATAATTTTTCTTTGTCTTTAATTTTTGCCAATTTGATTACTATGTGTCTCGGCATGTTTCTCCTTGGGTTTATCCTTTATGGGACTCTGCGCTTCCTGGACTTGGGTGGCTATTTCCTTTCCCATGTTAGGGACGTTTTTGACTATAATCCCTTCAAATATTTTCTCGGGTCCTTTCTCTCTTTCTCCTCCTTCTGGGACCCCTATAATGCGAATGTTGTTGCATTTAATGTTGTCCCAGAGGTCTCTTAGGCTGCTTTCATTGCTTTTCATCCTTTTTTCTTTATTCTGTTCCGCAGCAGTGAATTCCACCATTCTGTCTTCCAGGTCACTTATCCATTCTTCTGCCTCAGTTATTCTGCTATTGATTCCCTCTAGTGTAGTTTTCATTTCAGTTATTGTATTGTTCATCTCTGTGTGTTTGTTCTTTAATTCTTCTAGGTCTTTGTTAAACATTTCTTGCATCTTCTCGATCTTTGCTTCCATTCTTTTTCCGAGGTCCTGGGTCATCTTCACCATCATTATTCTGAGTTCTTTTTATGTAAGGTTGCCTATCTCCACTTCATTTAGTTGTTTTTCTGGGGTTTTATCTTGTTCCTTCATCTGGTACATAGCCCTCTGCCTTTTCATCTTGTCTATCTTTCTGTGAATGTGGTGTTTGTTCCACAGGCTGCAGGATTGTAGTTCTTCTTGCTTCTGCTGTCTGCCCTCTGGTGGATAAGGCTATCTAAGAGGTTTATGCAAGTTTCCTGATGCAAGGGAGTGGTGGTGGGTAGAGCTGACTGTTACTCTGGTGGGCCGAGCTCAGTAAAACTTTAGTCGGCTTGACTGTTGACTGGATGGGCCTGGGTTCCCTCCCTGTTGGTTGTTTGGCCTGAGGCAACCCAACACTGGAGCCTACCTGGCCTTTTTGGTGGGGCTAGTGGCCGACTCTGGGAGGGCTCATGCCAAGTAGTACTTCCCAGAACTTCTGCTCCCAGTGTCCTTGTCCTCACGGTGAGACACAGCCACCCCCCCCCCCCCGCCTCTGCAGGAGACCCTCCAACACTAGCAGGTAGGTCTGGTTCAGTCTCCCCTGGGGTCACTGATCCTTCCCCTGGGTCCCGACGTGCACACTGCTTTGTGTTTGCCCTCCAAGAGTGGAGTCTCTGTTTCCCCCAGTTCTGTCAAAGTCCTGCAATCAAATCCCAGTAGCCTTCAAAGTCTGATTCTCTAGAAATTCCTCCTCCCATTGCCGGACCCCCAGGTTGGGAAGCCTGACGTGGGGCTCAGAACCTTTACTCCAGTGGGTGGACTCTGTGGTATAAGTGTTCTCCAGTCTGTGAGTCACCTACCCAGTGGTCATGGGATTTGATTTTATTGTGATTGCGCCCCCCTTACTGTCCCATTGTGGCTTCTCCTTTGTCTTTGGTTGTGGGGTGTCTTTTTTCGTGAGTTCCAGTGTCTTCCGGTCGATGATTGTCCAGCAGCTAGTTGTGATTCTGGTGTTCTCGCAAGAGGGAGTGAGAGTACGTCCTTCTACTCTGCCATCTTGGTTCCAATCCCAAAGATTTCATTGTTATCTGTCATTTGATCAGTTATTGAGTGCCACCATTGAGCAGTTCACAGATAGTATTGTCCAGATACACATATTTTAATCAAAAAGAAAAATGTGTGCTTTTCTCCATCATAAAGAAGGAAGGAAAATTTCAAGTGAAAATCCATTTAGAGACACTTCACCTAAAACTGAAAGAACCACAGATTGTTGTTTTTGGTATTTGAGATTTTACTGGTGCTTTTAGTTAAGTTTTGTCTTTTTTCACAACGTAAAATTCATAAGTAAGATTCTGTTAAGAATTTTATCGAAAAGTTGAAACCTACCTGAATACCGGGATGAGATCTGCAGCTCAAACTCCTCTCCTCCTTTCTCCTTCCATCTGCTCCTCAGTAGGTCAGAATCACTCTTTGGCTATCCTCAAAATGGGAAACTATCCAATTCCTTTCCATACACTCTCCAACACAAGTTGTTTTTTTTTTTTTTTCTGTGACCCACGAGTGACTAGGGATGTCTGGGCCACTTGGCATGTTCCCAGTTAAAGGGAAATCTGACAATCCTTAAACTCCACACTAGTTTCTTTGTGAGTTTCCAAGGAAGACAAAGCAGACCTTTCCCTGGAGCTTAACTTGGAGAGATTTCTTCTGTCTGCACCCTTCAATGTACAGTTTGTGTCTTTTTGGAAGTGCTGAGGGAAGAAGGCCAAGTTTTTCTTTGGTTCTTTCTGCTACAGTGCAAACTCATTCACGAAGCATGCCCTACTCTTTCTTAGTTTCCAAGGGCAGAACCTAGTGGACTTGTTCCAAATCAGGAGCTACATGACTGTGCTTTCAGGCATTGCCACTCCTCTGCTACTGTACCAGAGAACAGCAGGTTTAATCTAATTGAATTCCACTGCAGTGATTTATTTATGTTTTGCTCAAGGAATATTCCCATTGCTTAAGGCTGGCATTTGAAGTGAACTATGAATAGTGTTGTATATAATGAATACTGTACAATGTGTAAGCAGTGAGTATTCATTAATTGTTTCATAGATTTAAAATACATTAAATATCAAGAGCCCTAGATATTACGTTTTGATGACTTTTGTTGATCGAGTAATAAAAGGGACTATGTTGCTGGGACTTAACCCTGATGTGTGGCTGCCTCGTCATTGATAGAAATCTCAGAAACAACCCAGGTGATGTTCAAATTTGCAAGCTTTCCTCTAGCCTCAGGACAAAAACCAAAGTATAATTACTAATGTACATGCAGGTAAAAACTATTCACATCCATGTTAACTTAATTATTGAAAAGTTCAATGCTAAACCATGTCCTCTAGGGGAAGAGTCCATAACATACTAGATAAATTAACCATTTAATTAGAAATTAGAGTGGCTGCAGTTATGATATACAAAGTTATAAAATCTATATGAAATGTAAAAACGTTTATCTAAATCCAACTAGTAGATTGAATCATATGAAAATGCCAATATTCAAAATGTTTTTGATCTGCAAGAATGGAAATATACATTCACCCTAAGAATCAGGATTTATACTCTCTAGTAGAATTTTAACTTATTGTGGTAACTGTTGTTTAAATCTTAAAGAGTAATGACTGTCACACTATGATTTCACGAATAGAGACTAAGCATATCCGTTATAGTTTCCTCTTGGGGAGAAAAAAGGCATTGGATCACTGTTGTCAATGCCGGGCTTTCTTCTAATTATGCCTTAGTCCCAGATTCCCAGATCTAAAGTGCTAGTCTAGCATTTTGGAATAATCTAAGAGAAAAGGCCTTCTGAATGTTACATATTTTACAGATATCTCTCTGAATCAACTGTAGCATAAAAATGTGACCCTGATACTTAAAACTGAAATAATTACCTTTGTTGAAGGATCAGAATGAAGTGCCCCTAATTATTAACTCGTCGAATTCCTCCTCAATGCCTTAGGCAGAAGCAGCTCTGGTATTTGAACAGGTAGAACTCCTGTTTTTCTGTCAGAAGAACTGTAGTGATGTAGCAAAGCATTTTTAGCCTGTAAATCTGTAATTGAGCTCTAATGCTTGAAAAGCAAAAACAGTTTTAAAATATACAGGGTAGCTTACATTCCATGTCTGTGATAAAGTATGCATGACAAAATAATATTAGGGTCATACTACAGCAATTTGGGATAAAGAAATATGTTCATAGACAGAAGCTGTGGGTATTATTTTTTTTAATAATACCAGAAATTGTCATTTTCTGGAAATAGTAGATACGTATACTAATCTAATCACCTGACCCATCTCATTTTTGCATTGTGGCTCCAGCTGAATTTCTTGATAGAATTATACCTACATTACCACCAGCTGCCTCTTCTTAGTCTTAAGTATAATTCCATTTAGGGACTCTGTTATGTATCAAAACAGAATAAAAATCTAGTTACATAGTTCAAGAGTCTTCACAATTGGGTGCTCTTCGATTGTGCATTGTGTGAACCACTCATCTGATGAATCCTTGATTCATCATTATTACCTGGTCTTATTGTAGCATCCTTGAACAGCACCTGCCTGGAAGTGACTGCAGTAGTTACAGTTGTCTGAACAGTGTGTTACTAGGACTGTAAGCAGAGGGTTTTATAACTGGGAAGAGCCTCTTACAGTGAAAACAACTGCAGCTCAGAAGGTCACACCCAGTCACACAGCCACTTCCTGGCATGATGAGAGCTCTTTCTGTTCAACCTTCATTCCTTGCCTCACATATACATAGGTTTAGATGCATTCATCAAGTATGAACTCTATAGGGATACCTATACCAACACTATACCAACTACAGGCATAGGTTGGTGTACCTATACTAACTGTGCTCCTATTCCTTTGCCAACACTGTAAGAATTCATTAGAAAAGAATAAATGCAGGCAAATGAACCAAAAGAATGAATGTATTCTGACTCCCTATTAGAAAAGTTTCCTAAGAACAGGCAATATATATCAAGCTTCTTTAGTACCTTTTTAGGTACTATAAAGGAAGCAGTGTATATTCCTGAATTTGAGGCCCTCAAAATATCTTAGCTGTTTTAATTTTTCCAAAAATCCTTGACAGTGGATTTTTCGGCCTCTAGCTCTGGTTGGGTAGGACACCCAGAAATCACAAACTTCGTTGTAGTTCCTCAAAGGAGTTAGTTAATAATTCCACTCTACAGAAACAACATCAAAACAGGTTCAGAATGATTAAAGTGCTTAAATCCTCTTGGGGGCTATTCACTTGTAATTTGTTATTTCTTGGACTGTCAAAGACAGCTTTTGTGAATGGGAAATAATTGTTATTTACAGCCTTGTTTGCCTTTGATAGAGGCTTACGGTGCTGCCAAGGTTACCCAGGGTTTGGAAGGGAAGATTCACTTTCCCTTTTTTTTCCCATCAGTGGTTTGTTAAATCTGAAATAAAGCAAAGAAGACTTTTTTATTCTATTAATAAAAAGAGAAGAATGGAAGAGAGAAACTTGGACTGTGCTCATGTCAAGTGGAATGAAATAATGATTATGCCATCAAGTTAATTTGTGTAACATGGGCTGCCAATGTGAAAAACAATGCCTGAAGTAGAACTTTTAGCCTGAATAATTTGATATTTCTGTTGACAGTCTTTGTTCTGGATTAAATCTCAGATTAAAAAACAAAAAACAAAAAAAAAGTAGATATTCAACAAAGATTTTGAACAGAACTGAGAAAATCATTTCCATTCATATGGGTGGGGATACTGCGCCCAATTCACAAATGTGACCCATCTCTTGATTCTTCAGAGCTACAGCTCCTCTTGCCGTTGAACTTGGCTTCTTCCTCATATAACTTGAAGATATTATATACATTCAAGGGTAGCTTTGTTGGCATATGCAGATCCCTGAGTTTCTGCTGCACAGCAGTGAAGCTGTTAGCACACAAGAAGTTGCCTCTCTGCCATATAAAAATTCAATTCAAAGCTCCAGATACAACCTTAATTAAAAGGTTGTGGAGGAGACCTTCAAGATGGCGGAGGGGTAAGACGTGGAGATCACCTTCCTCCCCACAAATACATCAGAAATACATCTACACGTGGAACAACTCCTACAGAACACCTACTGAATGCTGACAGAAGACCTCAGACCTCCCAAAAGGCAAGAAACTCCCCACGTACCTGGGTAGGGCAAAAGAAATAAGAAAAAACAGAGACAAAAGAATAGGGACAGTACCTGCACCTCTGGGAGGGAGCTGTGAAGGAGGAAAGGTTTCCACACACTAGGAAGCCCCTTCGTGGGCGGAGACTGCGGGTGGCGGAGGGGGTAAGCTTCGGAGCCACGGAAGAGAGCGCAGCCACAGGGGTGCGGAGGGCAAAGCGGAGAGATTCCCGCACAGAGGATCAGTGCCGACCAGCACTCACCAGCCCAAGAGGCTTGTCTATCACCTGCCGGGGCGGGTGGGGGCTGGGAGCTGAGGCTCGGGCTTCGGTCGGATCCCAGGGAGAGGACTGGGGTTGGCGGTGTGAACACAGCCTGAAGGGGTTAGTGCGCCACAGCTAGCCGGGAGGGAGTCCGGAAAAAAGTCTGGAGCTGCGGAAGAGGCAAGAGACTTTTTCTTCCCTCTTTGTTTCGGGGTGCGCGAGGAGAGGGGATTCAGAGCACCGCCTAAACGAGCTCCAGAGATGGGCACGAGCCGCAGCTATCAGCGCAGACCCCAGAGACGGGCATGAGACGCTAAGGCTGCTGCTGCCGCCACCAAGAAGCCTGTGTGTGAGCATAGGTCACTATCCACACCTCCCCTCCTGGGAGCCTGTGCAGCCCGCCACGGCCAGGGTCCCGTGATCCAGGGACAACTTCCCCGGGAGAACACACGGCGTGCATCAGGCTGTTGCAACATCACGCCGGCCTCTGCTGCTGCAGGCTCGCCCCGCATCCGTACCCATCCCTCCCCCCAGCCTGAGTGAACCAGAGCCCCCGAATCAGCTGCTCCTTTAACCCCGTGCTGTCTAAGCAAAGAACAGACGCCCTCAGGCGACCTACACGCAGAGGCGGGTCCAAATCCAAAGCTGAACCCCGGGAGCTGTGCGAACAAAGTAGAGAAAGGGAAATCTCTCCCAGCAGCCTCAGGAGCAGTGGATTAAATCTCCACAATCAACTTAATGTACCCTGCATCTGTGGAATACCTGAATAGACAATGAATCATCCCAAAATCGAAGGGGTGGACTTTGGGAGCAATGTAGACTTGGGGTTTGCTTTCTGCATCTAATTCGTTCCTGGCTTTATGTTTATCTTAGTTTAGTATTTAGAGTCTATTATCATTGGTAGATTTGTTTATTGATTTGGTTGCTCTCTTCCTCCTTTTTTTAATATATAGATATATATATATTTTTTTCTTTTTCTCTTTTTGTGAGTGTGTATGTGTATGCTTCTTTGTGTGATTTTGTCTATATAGATTTGCTTTTACCATTTGTCCTAGGGTTCTGTCTGTCCATTTTGTTTTGTTTTGTTTTGCTTTTTTAGTAGACTTTTTAGCGCTTGTTATCATTGGTGGATTTGTTTTTTGGTTTGGTTGCTCTCTTCTTTCTTTCCTTTTTTTTATTACTTTTTAATTTTTTAATTTTTAATATTTTTTATTTTAATAACTTTAATTTTTTCCTTTCTTTCTTCCTTCCTCCCTTCCTTCCTTCCTTCCTTTCCTTCTTTTTTTCTCCCTTTTCTTCTGAGCCATGTGGCTGACAGGGTCTTCGTGCTCTGGCCAGTTGTCAGGCCTGTGACTCTGAGGTGGGAGAGCTGAGTTCAGGACATTGGTCCACCAGAGACTTCCCGGCTCCATGTAATATCAAACAGTGAAAGCTCTCAAAGAGACCTCCATCTCATTGCTAAGACCCAGCTCCACTCAACGACCAGCAAGCTACAGTGCTGGACACCCTATGCCAAACAACTAGCAAGACAGGAACACAACCCCACCCATTAGCAGAGAGGCTGCCTAAAATCATACTAAGGTCACAGTCACCCTAAAACACACCACCGGACGTGGTCCTGCCCACCAGAAAGACAAGATCCACCCTCATCCGCCAGAACACAGGCACCAGTCCCCTCTACCAGGAAGCCTACACAACCCACTGATCCAACATTAGCCACTAGGGGCAGATGCCAAAAACAACGGGAACTATGAACCTGCAGCCTGCAAATAGGAGCCCCCAAACACAGTAAGTTAAGCAAAATGAGAAGACAAAGAAACACACAGCAGATGAAGGAGCAAGGTAAAAACCCACCAGACCAAACAAATGAAAAGGAAATAGGCAGTCTACCTGAAAAAGAAATCAGAATAATAAGAGTAAAGATGATCCAAAATCTTGGAAATAGAATGGAGAAAATACAAGAAACGTTTAACAAGGACCTAGAAGAACTAAAGAGCAAACAAACAATGATGAACAACACAATAAATGAAATTAAAAATTCTCTAGAAGGAATCAATAGCAGAATAACTGAGGCAGAAGAACGGATAAGTGACCTGGAAGATAAAATAGTGGAAAAAACTACTGCAGAGCAGAATAAAGAAAAAAGAATGAAAAGAATTGAGGACAGTCTTAGAGACCTCTGGGACAACATTAAATGCACCAACATTCGAATTACAGGGGTCCCAGAAGAAGAAGAGAAAAAGAAAGGGACTGAGAAAATATTTGAAGAGATTATAGTTGAAAACTTCCCTAATATGGGAAAGGAAATAGTCAATCAAGTCCAGGAAGCGCAGAGAGTCCCATACAGGATAAATCCAAGGAGAAACATGCCAAGACACACATCAATCAAACTATCAAAAATTAAATACAAAGAAAAAATATTAAAAGCAGCAAGGGAAAAACAACAAATAACATACAAGGGAATCCCCATAAGGTTAACAGCTGATCTTTCAGCAGAAACCCTGCAAGCCAGAAGGAAGTGGCAGGACATATTTAAAGTGATGAAAGGGAAATACCTACAACCAAGATTACTCTACCCAGCAAGTACCTCATTCAGATTTGATGGAGAAATTAAAACCTTTACAGACAAGCAAAAGCTAAGAGAATTCAGCACCACCAAACCAGCTTTACAACAAATGCTAAAGGAACTTCTCTAGGCAGGAAACACAAGAGAAGGAAAAGACCTACAATAACAAACCCAAAACAATTTAAAAATGGTAATAGGAACATACATATTGATAACTACTTTAAATGTAAGTGGATTAAATGCTCCAACCAAAAGACATAGACTGGCTGAATGGATACATAAACAAGACCCATATGTACACTGTCTACAGGAGACCCACTTCAGACCTAGGGACACATACAGACTGCAAGTGAGGGGATGGAAAAAGATATTTCATGAAAATGGAAATCAAAAGAAAGCTGGAGTAGCAATTCTCATATCAGACAAAATAGACTTTAAATAAAGACTATTATAAGAGACAAAGAAGGACACTACATAATGATCAAGGGATCAATCCAAGAAGAAGATATAACAATTGTAAATATTTGTGCACCCAACATAGGAGCACCTCAATACATAAGGCACATGCTAACAGCCATAAAAGGGGAAATCAACAGTAACACGATCATAGTAGGGGACTTTAACACCCCACTTTCACCATTGGACAGATCATCCAAAATGAAAATAAATAAGGAAACACAAGCTTTAAATGATACATTAAACAAGATGGACTTAATTGATATTTATAGGACATTCCATCCAAAAACCACAGAATACACTTCCTTCTCAAGTGCTCCTGGAACATTCTCCAGGATAGATCATATCTTGGGTCACAAAGCAAGCCTAAGTAAATTTAAGAAAATTGAAATCATATCAAGTATCTTTTCTGACCACAATGCTTTGAGACTAGATATCAATTTCAGGAAAAAATCTGTAAAAAATACAAACACATGGAGGCTAAACAATATACTACTTAATAACCAAGAGATCACTGAAGAAATCAAAGAGGAAATCAAAAACTACTGAGAAACAAGTGACAATGAAAACACGACGACCCAAAACCTATGGGATGCAGCAAAAGCAGTTCTAAAAGGAAAATTTACAGCAATACAATCCTACCTCAAGAAACAAGAAACATCTCAAATAAACAACCTAACCTTACACCTAAAGCAATTAGAGAACGAAGAACAAAAAAACCCCAAAGTTAGCAGAAGGAAAGAAATCATAAAGATCAGATCAGAAATAATGAAAAAGAAATGAACAAAACAATAACATATATCAATAAAACTAAAAGCTAGTTCTTTGAGAAAATAAACAAAATTGATAAACCATTAGCCAGGCTCATTAAGAAAAAAAGGGAGAAGACTCAAATCACTAGAATTAGAAATGAAAAAGAAGTAACAAGTGACACTGCAGAAATGCAAAGGATCATGAGAGATTACTACAAGCAACTATCTGCCAATAAAATGGACAACCTGGAAGAAATGGACACATTCTTAGAAAAGCACAACCTTCCGAGACTGAACCAGGAAGAAATAGAACATATAAACAGACCAATCACAAGCACTGAAATTGAGACTGTGATTAAAAATCTTCCAACAAACAAAAGCCCAGGACCAAATGGCTTCACAGGCAAATTCTTTCAAACATTCATTCTTCACAGGCAAATTCTATCTATGAAGAGCTAACACCTATCCTTCTCAAACTCTTCCAAAATATAGCAGAGGGAGGAGCACTCCCAAACTCATTCTACAAGGCCACCATCACCCTGATACCAAAACCAGACAAAGATGTCACAAAGAAAGAAAACTACAGGCCAGTATCTCTGATGAACATAGATGCAAAAATCCTCAACAAAATACTAGCATACAGATTCCAACAGCCCATTAAAAGGATCATACACCATGATCAAGTGGGGTTTATCCCAGGAATGCAAGGATTCTTCAATATATGCAAATCAATCGATGTGATAAACCATATTAACAAATTGAAGGAGAAAAACCAGATGATCATCTCAGTAGATGCAGAAAAAGCTTTTGACAAAATTCAACACCGATTTATGATAAAAACCCTCCAGAAAGTAGGCATAGAGGGAACTTACCTCAACATAATAAAGGCCATATATGACAAACCCACAGCCAACATAGTTCTCAATGGTGAAAAACTGAAACCATTTCCACTAAGATCAGGAACAAGACAGGGTTGTCCACTCTCACCACTAGTATTCAATGTAGTTTTGGAAGTTTTAGCCACAGCAATCAGAGAAGACAAAGAAATAAAAGGAATCCAAATCGGAAAAGAAGAAGTAAAGCTGTCGCTGTTTGCAGATGACATGATACTGCACATAGAGGATCCTAAAGATGCTACCATAAAACTTCTAGAGCTAATCAACAAATTTGGTAAAGTAGCAGGATACAAAATTAATGCACATCTTCTTTACCCATTCATCTGTTGATGTGGCACATATATACAATGGAATATTACTCAACCATAAAAAGAAACGAAATTGAGTTATTTGTATTGAGGTGGATGGACCTAGAGTCTGTCCTACAGAGTGAAGTAAGTCAGAAAGAGAAAAACAAATACTGTATGTTAACACATATATATGGAATCTTAAAAAAAAAAAATGGTTCTGAAGAACCTAGGGGCAGGACAGGAATAAAGATGCAGACATAGACTGCGTCTTTGTGAGAGAGTGGCATGGACATATATACACTACCAAATGTAAAATAGATAACTAGTGGGAAGCAGGCGAATAGCACAGGGAGATCAGCTCGGTGATTTGTGACCACCTAGAGGGGTGTGGGATAGGGAGGGTGGGAGGGAAATGCAAGAGGGAGGAGATACGGGGATATATGTATATGTATAGCTGATTCACTTTGTTACAAAGCAGGAACTAACAAACCATTATAAAGCAATTATACTCCAATAAAGATGTTAAAAAAAAAAAAAGTTTGTGGAAACAAATGCATGTGTATTAGGCCTTACAACTTGCCAGACTCTGGCTCTGCCGAACCATCAGAGGGAGTGAATTCCGCAGGCAATGGGCTTCTTCTGTGAAAAATACCCGCCTGCCAGCAACACACTTTCTTGGCCATAATGAAAAACCTGGAAGGGACCACATGTTTTCCTATACATTAGCTGCTGAACAACTACTGCCTCATGTACCAAGACCTCCTTCTGGAATATCACCTGAAATATGCTCCCGGTATGAAGTCCATGAGAAAGAGGAGAAGCTCGTAAATCTCCATTTGGGGGTCTCATATTGGAAAATCAAGCAGACAGTGGTGTTTGTTCACTGCCATGTCTGAAAGGTATTCAGATTTCTAGTCTTCTTTTTCTTCCCCTTAGTAATATGCAAGTCTAACCAATTACCATAACATACATTTTCACACTGTCATCTGAAAATCTGAGTAAAAAGTTTGCTGTCCAACCAATATTTTCTCCTCCTACTGTGGAGATGTCCTTTGTTGATTCTGTCTCCTGGGCCTGGCCCCTAGTTTGTGTTCAGTAAATAAAGTTGAGTGAAAAAACACACTGTCATTAAGTGGGTGTTCCTTGTAACTAATGAGGAAACCACAGCTTAAACTGGTTAAGTAACAGACCCAAGGTCATGCAGCTTTGAAGTGGCGTAGATCAGATTTTTAACCCAGGCAATGTGATTCCACAGCCCATCTTCTTAAGCAGTACAGGCTATACTCCTTACAAAAGCCCTTGATTTTCTCCGAATCAAACCAATTGAGTTCCTTTTATCCAAGGGTGAATCTAGATTCACCTGAGGCTTATACAATTTGGGAGATCCTCTTTGAGAAAAAAAATACAAAACTCAGAATACAGAGTTAACAACAGGACCTTGGAAGAGGCCCATGCAAGCGGCCCATCACTTGCATGGGCCCTGAAGTTTAAACTGGATTCGTTTCAGGTAAACCCACCTCTTCTCTTTTCACACTGCTTTTGGTCCCCAACCTCGGGGCGGCACTTCCTTAGAAAAAACCATTCTGAGGCAGTGCGATAACCCAGTGGTCCATTTAAACACACATTTTGACCTAAGTTTTGGTGCATCTTCTTGTAGCAATTTACCCCTAATTTCTGTGTGGCAAGAATGGTTGCAAGAGAGATTTTCCTCCAAGAACCCAGAAAAATTCCTGTTGTGAGGCATTTGGAATACAAGGACATGTTTATTAACCTCAAGTGTCTTGCAGTCTGTAAGGGCAGAGAGACGTGTTAACAGTCAAAATCCAGTGAGATAAATGCTCTGAGTATATAAAATGCTGAAGAAGTCCCATCTGTCTTTAGAGATTGGACTGTTATTCTGGTGCCTCCATGGAGGCCTCCCCTATTTCTCCATCCCTCACTGATCTCTGAAGTGATGAGACACCTTAGATATATAGTAAGGTAACATATACCAAGTGGTATGGCTGGGCCTGGTCTTCCCCACTAGACTGTAAGCTCCTTGGAGGCAGGTGGTTTGCCTTTTGCCATCGGCTCTAAGGGGTGGGTGCTGAATAACTAACTGTGTGACTGAGTGATGGATGGATGGATATTAATGGGGCATAGCAATCTTTCTGGACAATGTAATCTAAAAGCCAGACAACAGAAGGTATCCCTGAGCATGAAAGCTGAGGTCAACCTTTTTGTTTGTTTGTTTATTGTGTTCTCAAGAGTTAAGGACATTTGTATTTTATCCCACAAGGGGATTCATAAAATTAATTTATTCTAGATGTTTTCTAGTTAAGCTGAAATTCACATATATAAAATTAAACACTTTAAAGTGAACAGTTTTAAAATTTAGTACCACCTTTATCTCATTCCAAAACATTTTCATCGCCCCAAACAGAAACCCACACGCATTAAGCAGTTACTGCCCATTTCCCTACCTCCACCTCCCAGGCCCTGGCAACCACCTATCTGCCTTCTGTCTCTATGAGTTTACCTATTCTGGATATTTCATATAAATTGAATCAGAGAATATGTGACCTTTTGTGTCTGGTTTCTTTCACTTAGCGTAGTGTTTTCAAGGTTCATCCACGTTATAGCGTATATCAGTACCTCATTCCTTCTGTGGCTGAATAATATTCCATTGTATGTATATATCACAATTTATGTATCTGTTCATCCACTGTTGAACACTTATGTCATTTATATCTTTTAGCTATTATGAATAATGCTGCTATGAACATGCATGTCCATGTATTTGTTCAAGTCCCTGTTTTTAATTATTTTGTATATATATCTAGGAGTAGAATTGCTGGATCTTATAGTAATTCTGTGTTTAACTTTTTTGAGGAAATACCAAATTGTCTTCCACAGTGGTTGCACCAGTTTACATTCCCACCACCAATGTATCAGTGTTTCAGTTTCTCCACATCTTCACCAACGCTTATTTTATTTTTTAAAATTATAGTCATCCTAGTGGAACTGGGGTGGATGTTTATGTCCAAATGATTATTCCCATTGTTTTAAATGTATTCAGTAGTCCTGAGTGTCAATTCACATTCACTTCCAATTTTCAATTTGAGTCTCAGAATATGAGTTATCTGGTTGTTTTAAGACACTTGCTAAGAATCATACAAATCACAACAAAATCGATAAACAACAAGGTTCTAATGTGTAGCGCAGGGAACTATACTCAATATCCTGTGATAAACCATAATGGAAAAGAATATAAAAAAAAGATGTATATATGTGTATAACTGAGTCACTCTGCTATATAGCGGAGATTGGCACAATGTTGTAAATCAACTATACTTCAATTAAAAATAAAATAACATAAAAACAATATCATATGTAGACCAAGTATGTCAAGGGTGATGTGTCAGGAGATAAAGGTGAAGAAGCATGTTCAGCCAGTCAGTTTCCCTGAAAAAAAATTTTAATGACATTTTAAAACTTTATACAGCAAAAATGAAGCCTTATAGTCAAATTTTATTTTAGATATTTAATTTAGTCTTTATTTTTAGAATTACCTGAGAAGTGGGTTTCTGGAGATGAGTAAAAAAATAAGCATAACCACATCTTGGTTATCTGAAGTGTATTTTATCATCAACAAATATTGCTTCAAAGTTACTGACTAATGTTCTTAGTCAAATGTTTGGGTGCCTTACACCCCTTGGCTTACTCCTATTTTTACACATAGAACATAATATTTGAAAACCAATCATTTCCAGTTGCATCCTTTTTTCCAATCTTTTTTGGAAGAGTTACAAACCAAGAGATAATCTGAGAGCTGGACTATTAGAAAATCTGAATGACGATGAGGGTGTTCACTGTGGACATCTTTCTTGAATTTAAAATCACAGACTTGAGTCTTCCCTGGTGGTGCAGTGGTTAAGAATCCACCCGCCAATGCAGGGGACACGGGTTTGAGCCCTGGTCCGGGAAGATCCCACATGCCACAGAGCGACTAAGCCCGTGCATCACAACTACTGAGCCTGTGAGCCACAAGTACTGAGCCCATGTGCCACAATTACTGAAGCCCACACACCCTAGAGCCCATGCTCCGCAACAAGAGAAGCCTGTGCACCACACAAAGACCCAACGCAGCCATAAATAAATAAATAAATAAATTTTTAAAAAAAAATAAATGAAAATAAAATCACAGACTCCTACAACCTTAGAGTTGTAAGAAAGCCTTGGTGTCAATGGTTTAAAACAGATATATTAATAGAACCTTCTCCCACCCCTTTTTATCCAAAGAAATACTAAGCAGAGCCCTTACGTTAAACAAAGAAAAAAATAAAAACCAAAACAATTCAACAGCAAACAGAAGCAGAACTGTTGTTGTTAGTCAGGTCTGGAGGCTGACGCTCTGATGCTACTGAACGGCCCCACCATCCTAATTCTACACTGCCCTCCACCCCAGCCACTTCTGTGGACCCTCCTCAGATGCTGCAGAGCACAATTTGGAAACTCCTGATCTAGTTAATTGCCCTCTCTCCCCCATGGAAGAATCCAGCTGCTGCTTGAACTTTTAAGCGACCAGGAGCCAACTCCCTCACAAGGCATCTTTTCCGTTTGTGAACACATCAGAATATTAGAAAGGAATTGGATACATTGACACAGATGTTGTCCCTGTAACTTCAGTCTGTTAGCTACTGTCTTAGTCTTTGGAACTCTGAAAGTCTCTTTTCCACATCAGAGCATCAGGTTTGTAAAGTTAGTTGTAATGTCTTCTTTTTCTAGTCTAAGTATCCCACTTATTTCCACCTCTCCAGAAATGAGGTAGTTTCCAGGCCATTGCTGCCCTCATCATTCGTGCCTGGAATTGCTCCAGCTCGTCCTGGATGTACTATTCCAGGTATGGATTGGCCAGTAGTAGATACAGTGGTGAATACTGCTTTCCCCAATGCTCTCAAGCCTGGACCTCCACTAGTGAAACCTAAGATGGCACTTTTTTGTCAGTGCAAGTTCACTACTGGCACAAATTAAGCTTGCCTTCCACAGAAAACAGATCTTCTCCATATGAACTGATGATTTTCCAGTTTGTTTAAACCTCTAACAGGTTTTGTGTTGCAGTGAATTTATAGAATATTTAGAGAATAGTTACTTAAACACATAATATTTTAGGATTTAAATATTTTTTCTGGTTATTGACTATTGAAGATTATACACAATTTGGCCATCCTGTAGGACTAAAAGAAATTGAGATATAATATAAGAAACCTGAGGCCCAAGACCCTGAATGATGAGTAAATATTTGCCAAGCCAATAATGGCAGTGTGACCATCAGTCCCATTTGTCTAGAATGGTTGCAATTTATGCAAGCTGCCCTAGCAACATAGTCAGTGAACTTTTTTTCCAGAAAAAAATAAATGTCTAGGTTTGGGCAACAACTTAAATGATTGCCTTAAGTAAGGACTCTTTTTGCTGAATTACTCTGGCTATTTCTTATGCTAACTCTGTTCTCCTTTGTATCTACTTGTGATAGTGTTGAAGAGCAGTCAGAGAACTGGGATTATATTTTCTTCATAGATTCTGGCATCAGAAAACAGTCCCAATCCAGGGCAGTTTGTCTTGAATGACATCCACTGCTGACACGTCTAACTAAGAAGACCCTCTATATAGAGCTCTCAATAGACAAAACATTTATAACCAATTAGATTATGGAAGGATTTTTAACAATACTTTTATGGTCCTAGAAGATGTTTGGAGTCAAGGTAAAGTCAAGTCTAAGTCAAGGTTTAAGAAGCCAGACCTGGATAACTCCAGTTCTTTCCTTCTGTGAAAATGAAAAAGTTGAATGCTCTGAAAATGGTGAGAAATTAGTTTAAAAGTAGGAAAATAGAATTCTGCCATCTTTTCTCACCTCTCTCCTATAAGCCAAAAAATATATAGGGTATTTTAGGAGGTGTTTTGAAGGATATTTTTAGGATTCATAAAAGATTACCCTGTGCATGTATGGGAAATGAGATGAAATTGTATTCTTGGTCATTCATAAGTGCTTATTTAGTGACACACACTTTGCTAACTGCTAGAACCTAGTTACTAGATGCTGTAAAAATATTTTGGTACATAATGTAAAATGGTGATCTAATCAAGTAGTTTGAAAAGATAGTGACAATAATAAATGTAAACTATTAATATTATTGTTTGGGGCATCTGTTAAGTTGTATGAGGCCTGAGTTCCTTCATGAGAACATGTGAACTCTCATCAATCACCTATCATTCCCAAAGGCAACAGATCGTAATGGCTATTTTTCCTTTAGGACAATGCCAAGCTTAATGAATTTAAGTCCTGCTAGTGGCAGTAAAAGTAAGTACTTTCAGGGGAAAGATAGAGAGGGTCTTTTTCTTTTTGGTAGGAGCATTAAAAATAGTCACCAAACAATTGACTTTGATATGTCAGTTTCCAAAGCATTTAAGATTTTCTATAAGCACTTTTTAAATTCCTCATGATAAAAAGAGCTTACCTATAACTTAAGTCTATAATTAATATGGACTTCTCCCTGAGACTTCCAAGAAATCATTTTATGTATATGTGTATGAGTACATATGCGAGTGAGTATGTGTGTCTGTGTGTATCTCTTTTGTTCCTCGTGGTAAAATTACAGAGTTTATTCAGAAAACTAGAAGGAATCTTATCAAGGTAATGTGACTAATTCTTTGACCACACGCAGATGTTGTATTTTCAAGATCATATCTTGTATAGATACGTTGAAGCCTAAACCTTATAGACATACATTGGCTCATCCTTCTACACGAATAGTTCTGTACGTTACAGACACATAGAGGCCTATATCTTTTAAACACAGAGGTTTATACCTGATAGACACACATGGGCCTACACTTTATGGACACATACTGGCTTATACCTTTTAGACCCTTAGAAACCTATACTGTATAGACACATATAGGCCTAAAAGCGTATGGACTTATAGGGGCCTAAATGTACCTTAGACACATTATAGGACTTTACCCCCATATACACATATATAGGCCTATATAACCTATAGACACATATAAGCCTATAGCTTATAGACACACAGAGGCCTATACCTTGTAAAAAGTGACCAAAAATTCCTTAATGAATATTTTAAAGGCCTAAGCACACACAGTTAAGATGTCTTATAATCACAGAATCTTCAAAATTCAAGGTTTATTACCCTGGGCTCTCTCTTCTCTACAAACATTTGATGGACAAGGAAACGGAGACTCCAGGGAATCTGTACTAGACTCACAAATTTGATCCACAGGGACAAGACTTCAAGTATTCTGATTCAAGGCCATTATATATGCTCTTAGTGTATAACCATAACTACAGTAAGTCCCCTACATATGAACAAGTTCTGTTCCGAGAGTGCGTTCGTAAGTCCAATTTGTTCGTAAGTCCAACAAGGTTAGCCTAGGTACCCAGCTAACACAATCGGCTATATAGTACTGTACTGTAATAGGTTTATAATACTTTTCACACAAATAATACATAAAAAAACACAAAAAATAAAGAAAACATTTTAATCTTACAGTACAGTACCTTGAAAAGTACAGTAGTACCAGCTACATCACCACTGCTTTTACGTTTGCTTCCAGACATTTTGGGCTTGGAATAAAGATACTGTACCACTATACTCTATACAGTACTGTACAGTAAAATACACAAAAGCACAACCACTTGTAGAGGATGCACGCACGTGACAATGTACGCCAGACACGTGAACTAACTTACATGATTGGACCTGAGAACGCACGTTCACATCTTTGAAAGTTTGCAACTTGAAGATTCATATGTAGGGGACTTACTGTATATATTATATATTAAGAGAGATTTTAAACCAGAAGTCTTCTTTAGATGTGCATTCTGTGTTTAAAGAACATCGATTCATGTTAACTGATCATGTTTACTTCACCAAATCAGACTCCAAATTTAGCACATCATTTTGATGCAATGTTGTTGTTTTTTTCTAAACCTCCTCTCATGCTATGTTCCTTTATAAGCAGATATCTACAGATCTACCACAGTATCCAAATGGGGTCTCAAGATATTCTATAGCATTCTGATATTTTTGCAGTTAACATGTTTCATTTAAAACATCACCAAGGCAGGTTGTTGTCAGCTTGTAATTTATTTAAATTGCTGTTGGCTTCATTTCCAATTTTGTAGTTGGTAGCTTAGCATTTCAGAGACAGAAAATGAATCTGAATTCAGAATATGCAATATATTTTGGGGGAAAATATGTGTTAAATCTTGTTAGGCCTGTAAGTAACAACTGATTTCAAAAATTAAAAATAAATAAAGATACCTAATGTTAAGCCAGATACCTTCTTTTCAAAATGAGAAGATGACCATTTTGAGAAAGGCTGTCATGGATATTGGAGGCTGCCCCAGCAAGCTGGTATAGGCTGGGCCTTGTATGGAGTATTGATTCAGATGTCATAAATAAATGAGCCTGAGACTGAGCTCAGATAGAAACTGTTTGGAAAGATGGGTAAAGAGTCAGGAAGAGATATGAGTGAGAGTCTCTTTACCTAATAGTACTTGTCAGAATTTCAAGGGTGAGAGGTTCTATCAATTGGAACAAGAACGGTGTGGGTGTGATAGGCTTTGGCACCTTATCAATTCTCTCCCTTGTAAGAGAGCATGTGTGTGACATCTGTGATTTATTTCCGATCTACTAGTCTTGTGAGCATGAGTTTTGAGTTAGCTGCCAAATTACTGTACTCGTCTCCATGCTAAAAGGCTGCTGTCACGTTTAAGACTGTCAGAAATTCAGATCGTTCCCACAGGTGATCCCAGAAAACACGTAGAGTAGGGACTTACTTTTGCTTCTGGAGAGCAACGTGTGGAAGTTAAGCTGTTGCAAATCAATTTATATTATACCAAATTAGCCCCCCCCAACTTCTGCATATATGGTTAAAACGATATTATAGCCATATCAATGGAAATATAAAATATCAAAACAAATTGTCTCATAATTTCAACATCCTAACACAAATGCTACTTCCCCAGTCTCTGTCCATAGGCACCCTATAATATTAACTTTTACACTTAGAAAATTTTTTCTGATCCTCAGCAATTTATTCCCATAAGCGGATATACTTCCCCCCCCCGCAAAGTGAGGAGGTGGGTATATTCCTGGTTGACTGTAAAAAAGGAGGGGCTCTAACACCTATGACACAATAGCAGGATGGACATGAATTTGATTGCAATAGCCCCTAAAGAGACACACCTCTCCCTTATCTCTGGTGTAGCCCTTGGAAGGTCTTCTCGTTCACCAGCAAAGTGTGTACAGATTAGATTTTCTCATCTTCACATCCTTTCCATCAAATGAGAGAAGAAGGTGATATAAGCACAGAGGGCATTAGTGATAGTTGATATTTTTTTTTCAATGCCACCTCCTCTTAGGCCTGTAGCAAGGAGAGATATCATTTAAAGTTGACACAGCAGTTCCTCTGGCTGTCTGAATCATGACCTTCCAACCTGGGAGCTGGCCTGAATCTATAGGATTTATCGAAAAGACCTTAACATTGCAAAAAGGCAGTGCTCACCAATCATTTGTTCACCATCTCCCTCTTTCTACTTTATTCTTGTTATTAGAAGAGTCATTCTTTTAAGCCGTTCAGTTGCCTCGGGAACTGTATAGTGACCCTAGTGATAATTCTCTGTAGCACGCGCGCACACACACACACACACACATATACATATAATCTTTCTCTGATCATTTGGCCTAACCTGACCCCAAAATGAAATTTACAAATGTCTTCTATTCTTTTTTTAAACTTTTAATTTTATATTGGAGTATAGTTGATTAACAATGCTGTGATAGTTTCAGGTGTACAGCAAAGTGATTCAGTTATACATATAGATGTATCTTTTCTTTTTCAAACTCTTTTCCCATTTAGGTTGTTACGTAATATTGAGCAGAGTTCCCTGTGCTATACAGTAGGTCCTTTTGGTTATCCATTTTAAATATAGCAGTGTGTACATGTCAGTCCCAAACTCCCTAACTATCCCTTCCCGCAACCCTTCCTCCCTGGTAACCGTAAGATCATTCTCTATGTCTGTGAGTCTGTTTCTGTTTTGTAAATAAGTTCAACACATGTCATTTATTCTTAAGGCTTCTGCAGTTTGTTTTCTTACCTACGAATTGTAAACAAATCAGAAAACCATCAGGATGTATTTTATATACTGAGACACTAACTTCCTGCTCATTTACAATATGGAGGATATAGATGTATGCAAATGATCAAACATATTGTAGGAATTGTTTTACAGGTGTTGGGAAGTGCTTACATTTTTTAGAAATCTAAAACTGAAAGACCCTTAGTTGTTCCATTGCCCAACTCCCTAATCTCACAAATAAGGAGGAGGAGATTCAGAAAACTTAAGTTCATGAGCCCAGAACCTGAGATACCATTAGTCTAGCATGGACTTTGGAGTCAAAAGGCCTGGTGTGAATCACTGATTTGCCTCTTACTTAATCCCTGGGAGTCCGTGAGCAGTTTACTCAGCACCTCTCTGTACCTTGGTTCTCTCAGCCATAACATGGAGAGAAGATACCTGTGTCTCAGGTTATTGTGAGGATTAAATGAGATCATGTTAGCAAAATGCTTAGCACTATTCCTAGCACATTGTAGTTAATGGGAACTACCCTTTAATTAATGGGAACGATGCTTCCGGTTGGAGCTGGAGGTGGTAACAGTAACAGAATTAGCGTTCTTAAGCCTCATAGAGAGCTTGGTCCTCTAAGACTTCATCTCTTTTCTTGCCACACACCCCTAGATCTGAGGGAAAAGGGGGTCTGTTTTTAAGAAGCATCATCTTGAAGAAATACTTTTTCCTTTAGCATTTGGACTTTCATTCTTATGTCTAGATATGAGGAAAGTGTGTTGTGCATTTAGACAATCCCGCTGGAAAGTGTTGCCAGAAATAAACAAGCTGTCAGGAACAAGTGATTCATTTCTCATCTACTCAGATGACATCTGGTTTAAGTGTGATGAATACATGCTTGTTTAAATCATATGGTGACGGTAATGCTATCTGACAGAAATGTTTGCAAATATTTTGGGAATCCCCTAAGTGCTTGCTACCAAAAGAGTGAGCTTATTTAAAAAAGGAAAAAGCATAAACTTCAGTCTATCAACTCGACGCTTGCCTCAATCTCCTAAAGCTATGAGATTTGCAGCTACGCCTGCCACACTGTTTGAAGATAAAGAAGTGGCTATTTTGAAATTAAATGTGGATGCCACTAGCGACGTGCTGGTGTGTAACAAATGCTCAGTCGTCATTAGGACATTAGGAAACAGCCTGTGAATAAAAGAAATGTCAAGAGCACCTACATGTTTGAATAGACTTCGGTACATTTAATGGTTTGGTTATTGTTTTCATTACCTTTGCAACTATTCATTTAATAGTGTTTAGTGGGTTGTATTATGCCAAACACAGCAGAGTCTGAAAGGAAATGGAGACATGTGCCTGCCAGGGGACCGCACATGGCCACTAAGGAGATAATCAGTGTTAACATAATGCTTGATTAATCAGATTCATAATGGAAGGATGTGGCATGTCCTGCAAAGTATTTATGTCCTGAGAATTACCAGTCATTCTGGATTGTTCTTGCCAAGTCGATTCCTTGCCATCTTGAATAACCTGAGAATTAGCAATATTTAACTGAAATATATTGATAGTCATTTATATGTAGGGAGTTTAAATTATGTATAGAAATTCTAAATTACCTGAATACTGAAAGTTGAAGGCTTATGCACAATGAATAACAATTGCTCAGTGAGTTAGGAATGAACATTTACATGGAGAAAATCATATGAAACGTGTTAAAGCATAAAGAAAGCATGCTTGATATATAGTCCATTTAATAATATATTTATGCTCAGAAGAAAAAACAAATTTCTCTTTTTATGCATGACATCAGTAGGTACTGTCTGTATAGCACATTACAGCTTTTACAGTACTTTCCATGAATTATGTCATGTGTGATAATATCTTACTTTAATCTAGGTAATTAATTATATTTTTCAACAATATAATCAACATTTAGAATACACAGTTGTTTTCCTGAAACATCAATAAACAAATCTAATTTTATGATCTATTTGTATAAAATAGGCACCACGTATTTCAAAATAATTGATTTTTATATATGAAGTCTATCATCTCTATCATTCTATTTTCTTCAAGTTACTTGTTTCTAATTTACGATCAGAAAGATGAGGTTTATCAACAGCACTGCAGTAGGCATTTTATGGTGTGACCAGAAATACGCCAATTTGTATTTAACATAAATTACAATTTTTTTCCGGCATGTCCTGCAGCATTAATGGTAGTAGGGTAAATGTAAAGTGAGGAGAAATCATCTCTGCTCTGATGAGAATGAGCTTCAGTTAATGGTAAGAGGTCTGGAGATCTAGATTTGAACAGTCTTTGAATATCATGACCAAACTAGATTTTATAAAAATATTAAATGCAGAAGAGTACGTATGAACACATATGTGTGTGTGAAAATATGTTTATATTCATATATGTGTGTCTGTGCAGAGAAAGAAGAGTGAAAGGGTCCACAAAACTGAGTATTTAACTTAAGAGAAAGGTAAAGAGAAAATGGGTGAATGAAAGGGGTCTTTTTTTAGTCCATATATTATTATTTCAATATAATAATATGGTATTATTTCATTTGTTTGCAATCAGAATATATTCATTTGTAACTTATGTAAAAATAAATAAGCCTAAAATGTATGATGATACCAAGAGTAAAAAGTGGACCAATCTGGTCAGATCTTTATTGTGTGTTGTGTTTTAAAGGAACTTCCTGGTTTCCCTCACGCAGGGATGGTACTGAGAATCTCAGGAGGGTGAATCTCCCTCTTTGGCCTTTCTTATCTCACTTGATATATATCTGTCCAGTGGTTAACTATTGAATAATGGACTTTTGGGGTAGGAGAGGGGCTCTAATTTGTAGTATTTGTTGATCTTCATGATGTACATACTCTCCTGGTGGCCAATTTTAAGTTACCAATCTGATGTTAAACGGTTCAAAAAATCCCTGGAAATTATTGATTGGCTTTTATCCCAGTGGCTCAAATTGTGGCATCTAAAGGTTTGATTCGCCACCATAGGGATGGTCCTTTGGATTGGGTATCAGATTTCCCTGAAAACCTGTGCTGTGAGAAGGGGGAGGCTAATGACGAGAGGGGGAGGGAGCCTCAGTTAATATATTTTCTCCAGCCAACCCGAGAGTAGAACTGAAGCCCCAGGGCTGAGTCTTGCTGAGCCTACTACCAGATCCAGGTGGCAGCTACCACTCTTCCCACAGTAGCAATGGGCCTGCTCCCAACCCAGCGCTGCCAACATAAGAGCAGATTTAGTGGGCCTCTTCAAGTTCTTCATTTAGAAAATGGAAATCATAATTCATAGGATGCCTAAGAACGACAGATCACTTAGAAACTGGAAATGCTCTTTAAATATTTGCACCTAATCTGTTTCCTTCAACACGTCAACACTGTCCAACTTTAAAGGCTGTCCAGCTTTTTCCACATGGCACGTTGTTGTATGATTCCTACAGATTTGCACTCTCATTCTGCTCTGCGTCAGAACAACAGGTCAGTGTTAGAGACAGAGAAGGCAGTCCTTTGTACATGGAGGAGGCTTCCCTTTTAAGACACAGTTTACAATAACGGGCTACCTAGCCTAATCGTGTGCTTTGGGCTGGCCTGGTCAAGGACAACTACATTGATGAAGGGGTTTTGATTTAAATTAAGATGAGACCTCTTTCAAGTGACTGCCTGGAAATGAGCAGAGAGGGGCCCAGGGGTGGTGCTAGCCTTCCTGCTCAAAGAGCAGAAGCTGCAAAGAAAGAACGGTGTGTGCGGCTATGTCCCCAACCTAAGAATATCTTGAGCCGTAGATGAGAAGGGGGTGCTCGCTCCTTTGTGAGGCAAACTCGTCCCAAATGGGAGCTGTAGGTACCAGTTTTGTCTACAATCAGGGAAGCGGCTGATTGATTTTTCCAAATTAGACATCTTGATATCGGCAGGGGTGTTTAGGTGATGCAGACCAGGGAAAGTTCATTAACATAGTCAGCTCAGGATGGTTTAGATTCTCCAGGAGACCAGCTTTGCCCAGTATCCTACAGTGATCTTGGAAGGAGTCCTGGGGCTCTGTCCGCCCGTCTTTACAGCTATCTGGGGAAGCACGCGTAAGAAAGAAGTGTTTGATTTGGGGATTATAGGGCTAAGAGAGGTAGCCTGAAGAATGTCTTCATCTCAGTTTGCTTTTGTTGCTTGCTGAGCCTGCGGGCTCCATGGGAAGATTAGACCATTCTTGTTTGTTTGGAGTAAGCATTCAGAAAACCCGAGACCCTCGGCCTCCTGCAGCCACCAGGCTGGCTAGGGGATGCCTGGTGCTCTGCCCTGAACTAAAGGTCTTAGTTAAAATTTCCTTTTTTCTCCCCTTCTGATCTACCCTGAACTAAGCTTATGGTAGGTTTATTATGTAGTTGTATTTATTTTATTCTTTGGTCTGTGGTTTGTTTTTTTTTTTTTTATCTGTGATCTCTACTTTTTTAAGCAGTGATATATAGAAAGCATGCTGGCCGGTCCGAATACCACCCCAGGTACTGCTCAGAAGGGATCACCGAACTTCAGCGGCCGTTAGATCAAAGCATAAACCAAAACAGAAAGACTGGCTGGTGGTGAAACACTGGCCTTTCTCTGTGCTGGCTCCAATCACACATGGATTGTCCTTCCTGCCTGGGAGAATCATTTCCAAAGTCAAGTGCCTTTCACTAAAGAAATGTCAGCGTTATGATCAAAAGCTCCTGGCACCTTTCTGAGAATTCAATTGCAAGGGCTAGGGGGCTTCCCCCTGGGTGTTGCCTGAATAAGGCAAATAGCGTGTTGGTTGGAGTGAATTTTGCAGTTGTTTATTTTTATGTTGTTTGAAGGTGGCTGTGGTTTTCTTATTCTATGAACTCTTCTGCTGAATAAAGGTCTGTGTGGACCTCTAATTCTCATTTCTGCATAACGCCCTGTAGTATTCAAATGGTATAGCTGAGGTTGCTATTTTATGTCCTACCTACGTGATGCTGTGGGAAGGAAAGTTTCCGATTTCTTGTTTGGTGTGTCATTAAGAATTCCAGTGAACCAAGGTTGGCGGGCGGCACCTTGTGAATTGCACTAGCAATAAAATAAAGAAGTGGTCACCAACTGCCTGTCACCATATATACAATCTATAAGCTATGTGAACTCCTGAATAGGCAATCTTTCTACCATGTGAATTATGGACAAGATAGAGGATTAGTAATGGCTACGATTACAGAGCCTCTGCTGTACCAGGTAACGTGATAGATGTTTTATATATGCATTTTTGAACCTCCTAAAGTAGCTTAAAAGCTAAGTAATATTTCTACATTTTACAATGTGAATAAAATCATTTCTCCAGGATCAAACACCTACTAAGCGGCAAAGCTGCAATTTGAACCTGGATCTCCCTGACCCCAGAACTCCCTCTCTCCGTGATTCAGTGCAGCTTTAGTAGAAAATGAGCGAGTGGTAAACGGAGGACTACCATGAATACGCAGAAACACTACTTTGCAGAGGGGATTTCAAATAGCATGCTCAGTCTACCTATATAACTGCTGGCTTATTTAGAGTTAAATCCTTTTAATGGAATAAGATGCTCAAGGGAGATAGGATTAACATACAGGATGCTTATCGTTCATTCCCCACATTTTAAACAGAAGTAAGAGATATTTTGATAAACAAATTGAACAGTAGAGGAATTTCACTATTGCTTCCAGAAATACCTTTCAAAAATAGTGAGAAAAAGTTTAGTGTTATCACAAAATTTCCTCATCAAGCATTGAAAGTCATTTTTCTTTCACAGGACCCTTTGACAGTTAACTTCTTTCTGTTTCTTTGTGGGTGGTTGATTGAAATTATTTCCCCTAAATATAGAAAGTATTTATGGCTATAGCAGGGTTTTTTTTAATGATGGCAAGAATGTACATTCAAGTTTAGCAATCAGTACTACTGACAAAGGAGGATCTGAGTTAAGGACAAAATGATTCTTCAGTGCCATTAGAATACGGTATTCTTCCCTTTTTCTAGTTGTTCTTTATTTTATTTTTAAATTTGGTCCTTGCAATTAAAAAAAAAATTGGTCTTGCAGTACATAAAGATTTCATGCTTTAAGTGGCTTGGCTACCTGAAGTAGTCCAATAAAAGAACTTCTAGGGAATTTTTAAAAATAAAGAAAGTGGTGGAGTTAAGAAAGGAATATTTGAATGCCACTCGTTCATGTACACACACGCACACATCACAGTACTCACACCCAGCACACAAATATATTTACACAGGCACATAGGCAAACACACACTCACTCATACCCACCACACACATGCACACACATGAGCCAGTTAAAGTAAATGTGCAGATAACATAATCAGAGCTGACATTTATTGAGTGAGTAAGGTGTGCCTTCCACAGTGCTAAGCACTTCAGCCCCTGAAGGCATTATCCTGTTTCTTTCTCATGAGGGAGGTGCTGTGATTGCCATCATTTTGCAGATGAGGAACTGAGCTCAGAGAAATACGGTACAAAGGAAAGAAGAAATGCATCCTTCTCGGAACTGCACTAAAACTATGCATATAATCTGAAAACTTAAATCTCTTGCTCTGGCAGTTTTTCCTTCTACGGTACAACCGTGCAGAACTCTACTCAGCAAATTGTGATGCAAATCAGTATGCTGAGAATCAGCTTCCGGGACTGGGTGCCCTGACTTAATTTAGGTCTTGGCAGCAACTTCCTGGATGCTGCCATTGCCTCCTAAGAAGCGGACCCGCCTCTGTGTTTCTCCATCCCCCGTCCATTCACTGCACTGCCGTGAGAACCCTTCCCAAAACACAGACCGAATCACATCGCTGTCCTGCTTGAAAAAATCCTGCAATGAGGAGGTGGAGCCTCAAATCTTGACCTTGACTTTAAAGGCCTTTCACACGCCTCATATACAGAATTCCAACTCTGGATTCCAACTCTTTTCTGTCTCCATTCCCATCCCTTATCTGTATCTGGAAATTTTGTCTTTCATTCAAGACCTGGTTCACAGGTCATCCTCTTTGCAGTGCCCTGCTCAGCTCGCTGCCAATGCACTATTCCGGCATTTAGTGTCACGCCATGATGGTTTATTTACATCGAGGCTCATTAGACTTTCAGCTACTTGAGGGCAAAGACTGCAACTTACCCTTGTTTCCCAAGCAATTAGCACAGAGACTGGTGTGGATTAAACCCTCAAAGTACATATTTTTTAAAAATTTATTTATTTATTTATTTTTGTCTGTGTTGGGTCTTCGTTTCTGTGCGAGGGCTTTCTCTAGTTGCGGCAAGCCACTAGGGCCACTCTTCATCGCGGTGCGCGGGCCTCTCACCATCGCGGCCTCTCCTGTTGCGGAGCACAGGCTCTAGACGTGCAGGCTCAGTAGTTGTGACTCACGGGCCCAGCTGCTCCGCGGCATGTGGGATCTTCCCAGACCAGGGCTCGAACCCGTGTCCCCTGCATTGGCAGGCAGATTCTCAACCACTGCGCCACCAGGGAAGCCCCAAAGTACATTTTTTTAAAAAGGATTGAGTGAATGGATGAATGTCTTCACCCTGTTGTGGTCTCATTTCTATCCAGCACTTTTTCTTGCAGTTTTATGTCGCATTGGGTTGGCCAGAAAGTTCATTTTTCCCTAACATCGTATGGAAAAACCTGAGCGAACTTTTTGGCCTACCCAGTATTTGGCAGGAGGTGCACTTTACTTCAAGGTCCTTTTCAGGGTCTGTGCATCGGCCGGGTAGTTCTTTTAAAACATCTTGTATTTGTTCTTGCTATTTCCCCTCTCAAACTGTTCTTTGTTTCTCCGCTCACCTCTGAACAAAGCTATTTACAAGGCAGTGTTCCTGGTAGTTTGGAACATGAGCCTGGTGTCAAGGGCTCAAGATCTGGGGCCACCACGCTCTGGGCAAGTGGCTGTGACGACTTCTCCAGTTGTCAAGGTGATATGGAATCTTGCCCAAGTCCTGCAGAGGAAGAGGCTTCGTTTGCCTTATTCATCTAGGTCATTAAGGGAGACCTCAGAGAGCTCAGTGCCAGCTCCTACTATGTCCTCCTTGGTTGCTATTGAAATATTAACCATATTCTCGAATAGTTTCTTCCATCAACTGTGTCACTCTTAGCTGTGAATGTGCCGGATGATATTTTTTATAAATTTATTTATTTATTTATCTATTTATTTATTTTTGGCAGTGTTGGGTCTTCGTTGCTGAGTGCGGGCTTTCTCTAGTTGCGGAGAGAGGGGGCTACTTTTTGTTGCGGTGTGCGGGCTTCTCATGGCGGTGGCTTCTCTTGTTGCGGAGCATGGGCTCTAGGCACGTGGGCTCAGTAGTTGTGGCTCGCGGTCTCTAGAGCGCAAGCTCAGTAGTTGTGGCACACGGGCTTAGCTGCTTCACGGCATGTGGGATCTTCTCGGCTCGAACCCGTGTCCCCTGCATTGGCAGGCGGATTCTTAACCACTGCACCACCAGGGAAGCCCTGTCTGGATGATTTTTAATCTATGAGAAATTAACATCATGATGTACAGTAAGTCCCCTACATACGAACCTTCAAGTTGCGAACTTTCAAAGATTTGAACATATGTTTGCAGGTCCAATCATGTAAGTTAGTTCAAGTGTCTGGCATACACTGTCACGTGCATGCATCCTCTACAAGTGGTTGTGCTTTTGTGTACTTTACAGTACTGTATAGAGTACAGTAGTACAATAGCTTTATTTCAAGCCCAGCATGTCTGAAAGCAAGCGTAAAAGCAGCAGTATATAGCCGATTGTGTTAGTTGGGTACGTAGTCTAACTTTGTTGGACTTACAAACAAATTGGACTCACGAACGTGCTCTTGGAATGGAACTCGTTCGTATGTAGGGGACTTACTGTACATCATGAAAGGGGAAAACATGCCTTCTTCAATGCTTTTGGGAAGTAGTTAAGATATGTCCTAAATTATAAAGAAATTCTTGAGAAAGAGAGAAAATTCTTGATGATGTTATAATAATATATCTTATACTCCTCTCATAACTCTAAATTATAAAAATATGTTTAAAATGGCTTGTTTATCAAGCCAGAGATGAAAAGCAGGACTAGTGATTAGTAGACATTCAATTGATTTGACCCATTTTTCACACATGTGATGAGAAAACTGCTTAGGATGTGATTTATTTAAACAAAACCCACGGCTAACATTTAGAGGTGCTCAAATTATTGATTCTCCTTCTTCCACACTTCGTTTACAAAGTTAACTAGAAACTGAGTTTGGAGGACTCCAAATTTACATTCCTGAATAGCTGGTTATCGAGCAAAGACTCCAGAGAGCCTGCCTGGCCAAGAGGCTGAGCTGCATCCTGGGGTCCACGCTGCTCCTGCGTAACAGAAATTCACATTCACGTTGTGGCTTGCCAGCCCCTTGGATCACATTTGACATTTCTCTCTCTATTGGTAACTGGATGAACAGAGAGATAGCGAGAAGTGGGGGGGGAGATAAGAGAGTCAAGCTCATTACTAGGTTTGTCTCTTTTAATTCTGTGCTTGAAGATTACTTTTAATAGATTCATCAGAATTGAAAACGAATATCCTCACCTAAAGGTCATCATTATTATGTCACCAAATAGATCACATTTTTTGTAATGCCATAGGGAACAAATGTGTTGACTATATTCTGCCACAAAGCATAGCTTCTAACCATGTTTGTGATTATGGGTGATAGAATTACATGGACAATCGAGAAAAACAGTGCATCAGAAAAGGACCAGAATGCTGGCACCAGCACATGTTGCATTGTCTCATTGCCATTCATATGATACCTTGGTATTTTCAATGCTTTTACCATGTATATATCTAGGTATTTATCTTAATATTTAAGGAGTAGAGGCTACCGATTTACAATTCATAGTTCAGTCCTGGCTCTTTTTCCTAAGGCTTATGGGCAAAAAGAGGTAACAGTGTCCAAAGGACCAGCACTGGCTAATGGCCACTGCTTATCTTGCTAAAGATGGCAGTGGTGAGGGGAGTTATATTTTCTGGAATTGTTTTTCACATCTTGTTTCTTTGCCTCCAGAATTCTATGACTTTAAAAAATTTTATCAGGCCTTGAAAACTATTCTGTAGTTTAGCTTCTCCAAAAGGGAAGATATAAATGTTGACTAGAAAACATTTGTTTCACGCCAAATATTTGAGTCCATTTTTCAATTCAATTCTAATTCTGCAGTCGCCCTCCAAAAGCAAGGGCATCTGTTTTAGGTCCTCCTAGCATCTGTTATTGGTTGGGGGGGGGGGCGGTGAAGAAGTGGATGAAAGCAGAATTGACATCTTGTCAGGTGTTCAATTACTCTTTTGTGTTTCTCTGAAAATATTTGTTTGTTTCTACCTTTGCCAAATCTACTTGTTGTTCCCTCAGAGTCATTAAGAAACAATGCATGTTGCTGTGCTGTGTGAAGCTTACCATGACTCTGAGGTTTATGGATCCCCAAATCCTGCAGAGATACAGGTCTTGTTGGTAGCATTTGAACAGAAGATTGAAAAACAGAATGACTTCATGGGAGTAGTTCTCTGTCAGGAGCAGCAAAAACCCTGGTGTTACCTTTAAGGGAAAGAACAGCACAAAATCTGAGTTTGAAATGTGATTTATGCCAGGGAAATCACAAACTGTGCATGGGATGTAACCCTTGAGACAAGATGGAAACACAAAGCTTCAGTCCTAAGCAAGGTTTCTAAAAAAGGAAAGAGTAAAATCTATTCCTGTACTTGCAGCTGCAGTTCCAAGTGAACTGACTGAAAATCTAAACAAAACCAATGTGAAATTCATCCGGAAGCCAAGGCTTTCTATCACCATGTCTGGCTCAAAAGTGAGTTGTTATAGCAACAGGAGAAAAGTAAATGAGCATTGCACGTTGTAAAATTACGCCTGCTTCTGTTCCAAACAGCACTGTCCATTCAGTCAAATGAGCGCAAGTCTTTTAAAGGAGAAGAATTCCATTTTAATTGTTAAGGCTGTCACCAAACCCACCTTTAAAGCCCAAAGTTCATTTCAATTAACCTTATTCCCCAAATCGATATAATAAATTCTCTGGCAGGATGAGACCGAGCAACGTCTTATCTGATGAAGATGACCTCGGGAAAATATGGTGCCATGGATTTCTGCGCTGGAGAATAGCCAAAGTGCTGAGTGGCCCTGAGCTCACGACAGGGTACACAGATCCTTTCACCTCTAAATCATTGTTTTTAATCCAGTATAGATTGGAAGCAGGCAAGAGACCTTGCTTTTTAACACTTGTTCGCTGACCTGTATTAAATTGGATGTTGATCTGGGTCCAGCTTCAAATAGATGTCTATACTGTGGACATTTTCTGAGCCCCACTGACTTCCAAGAAACTAGGCTGATTGAGATTGGAGAGGGTTTTTGTTTTTGCTTTTGTTTTTTCCACTCCTGTGGATAGCCCCCTTTACAACTGCAATGGAGTGTATTGTAGGGAGATTTCTTAGATCAGTGGTTGTGTCTTAGTCATCTTATAAAGAGCCTATCGCAAGGCTAACACATTTCTATTTAGTTAAGCATTTATAATTATCAATGTTGCAGATTATCGCATTTAAGTTAATTTGTAAATATGTAAAACAACGAGGGAGGGAGAACCAGCCCTTAGTCCCTAAGAGCGACCTTCCCTCAAAGCCTGAGGCAAATTTTAATTATTAGCTATAACGGATGTGTATAATTAGCCTGGGCTAATATTCCCTAATGCCTTTCTATTTAAAGACACAGACACACTATTAACATACCCAGACAAGTTTGCAGTTCTGAGAAATCATCTCCATTTTAGCATGAGAAGCAGTAAATGAATCAACAGACTGGCAATTTGGGACTGTAAGACTCACCAGACTCATCAGACTCACCAGAGGGGTCCTGTTTCATAAGCAACAGGAGAGACTTTAGCCCCTCCTGACACCCCCCCAACCCCCATTTGTGAAAGTGAGAAGTGTTACACCTGCCCCTCCCACTTCCTGGGCCTCGCTGGCATCGGTAGAATTGGCCTGCTCCTCTGCCCTGCGCCGCCGGGTGTCCCGACATGGCTGATGGTCTGACTCATCCAGGAGGATTTAACAGAAAGAGAGGTGCTCTGGCCCCTGCTCTATGATTTTGATTAAGCCAGCCTGGGAGAGGGGCCAGGAACCTGAATTTTTAACAAGCTCCACCAGTTATTCTGATGAGCATCAAGGCTTGGGTACCAATGCCGAGTCACTAAATCTTGGGAGGAGCGGGGGGCCAGGAAGAGGGAATTGCATCCCTTCATCGATGAAGTCAGCCTCAGACACTGGCTGGGACTTCTGCAAAATATCCTGAAAGCGCTCCATCCAACCCGATGTGTTTCTCTTTCGCAGGCAATCCTCCCAAGATATCTAATACTTACATTTTCATAAACTCTGGAGTAATTTTATATAATTCTGTGATTTCTATAGAGGAAATAGACTAAAACCAAGTCTATATCCTGAACCACCAGACCCTTCATGATCTCCCCTGTCGGAAACTTCTTTTTTTTTTTTTTTAAACATTTTTTATTTCTTTAATGTTGTATCTGTTTTATTTATTTATTTATTTTTGGCTGCATTGGGTTTTTCGTTGCTGTGCGTGGGCTTTTCTCTAGTTGTGGCGAGTGGAGGCTACTCTTTGTTGCGGTGCGCGGGCTTCTCATTGAGGTGGCTTCTCTTGTTGCGGAGCACGGGCTCTAGGCGCGTGGGCTTCAGTAGTTGTGGCACGTGGGCTCAGTAGTTGTGGCTCACGGGCTCTGGAGCACAGGTTCAGTAGTTGTGGCGCATGGGCTTAGTTGCTCCGCGGCATGTGGGATCTTCCTGGACCAGGACTCGAACCCATGTCCCCTGCATTGGAAGGCGGATTCTTAACCACTGCGCCATCAGGGAAGCCTCGGAAACTTCTTATAACTTCTTCGGCTCCTCATTCTGCTTCAGTCAAACTCTTGACTGCTCAAAGTCTTTGTGTTGTTGTTTTGCTCTGATCTTTCCCCAGATCTTTGCTTGGCCGCCTGTGTCTCATCCCTCAGATCCCCCCAGCTCATAGATCACCTCCTTGAGTGGTCTTCTCGGAACACTCCATCTGGAGTGGGCTCCTGACGCGCTACCCACTTTCCTCTTCCCCCACGATGGACTTTGCATGACAAGACCACAGCCTCCCTGTTTCTCAGTCCTCATTATACTCTGCAAATACCTTATGTATTGTTTGTGTGTTGATTGTTCTTCTTCCTCCACTAAAGTAAATAAGTCCATATGGTGAGGAGCTTATGGTTGCGACCGTGGCTGATGAGTTGTAGCCACCACCTATGTCTTACAGCCAATTAGGCCACTGGCTCAACGACTCTGAGACTCTCTCTACCACACCACAGTGGAGAGAGATGTGGCCCGATCTTTCAGTTTCACTTTCGTGCTGGCAGAACAGATGTCATTGTTATGAGTGTATACATTCTGAATGATAAATGAAAGTAACTATAAATTGAGAATTCCGAGTTTCATTTGCGTTCACAGGGCATTTAGTCCTTTTGTTTTTCTTCTTGTTATAGGAAGAAATTCATTTCGGATCATTTCCCATCTTAGAGTCCTGTGTCTTCAGCCCAGGGATGTTCTTATCCTACAATGTAGTTTTTATACTGACCTAGCAAATCGATTAACAAAAATAACCCTAAATGCACTTACAGTTAAAATAGGGGAGGAATGGAACAGATTGGCCACCTGTTATCTGAACGTGTTTGTTAGATAGTAGGTGCTTCTAACGCACAAACCCCAAGGCTCCCTTATTACACAATTTGGCATTAATATTCAAGTTATTTTAAATTCAGATTTTCTTCAAACATCCCTAGTAATCTCCCCTTTTTTAATTCTTCCAAAGTCTTGTTCCTCTTCCCAACACCCACCTCTGAGTCCAGATACATTTTTTTCCTTAAAAAAAAATTTTTTCTTTTGCAAGAGAACTGCAAAAGAGTTGACACTTGGCATGTGGTGATTCAAAAAATACACTGTCCCTTCTCACCACCCCTGATGTCTTTGTCTGACAAAATCCATATGCTGTGTGATCACCATGGCAACTAAGAGGGATTGTAATTGCAACCCTGGAAAGCTAATTTTTTTCACTCAAATTGTGGCATACATTTAACCTGTCTGAAGTTTCAACAAACCATCTTTTAATGACAAGTGTTTTGAAAGGTCTAATTTAGTGTGTTTGTTTGAAGGCCCATTTCTTCCTTTTTTAAACTTAATAAACTAGCTCTAAAAGGGGGAGCAGGAGAAGCTGCAATATCTTCTGACCTTACCTTACAAAATTATACCTGATCATTTTATAGCAAGAGATTCGAACTGTGTGACTCCCTCGGAAGGGTACACAGACATCGGCATCCTCAGACCATGTAGTAAGAGTCAAACAAGGCTCTACCGAAATACAACTCTGAAGACAAAGGGTTCTTAAGGTCCAAGTTCCAAACTCTTTTCTCCCAGCTGCCATTAAGGAAATGTTGCCTCCTCTGTGACCAATGACATGAGTATTCAGGCTTAGTAGCTATTAAATTGAAGTTTCTCATTTAATGAACTTTAGCTTAGGTTAAATATTCCTGCCGTGCTTCTGGTTCCCAGTCACTTCTATAGTGGCAATTTTATTTTTCTAGATAGACGAAGTATTACTTTTGGAAAATCATATGGTCTCAGTCATCAGACTCCCCTGGGATATGTGAGGCATGAAGTGACTGATGAGGAAGCTTTAATTTCATTTATTTATTTATTTATTTATTTATGGCTGTGTTGGGTCTTCGTTTCTGTGCGAGGGCCTTCTCTAGTTGCGGCAAGCGGGAGCCACTCTTCATCGCGGTGCGCGGGCCTCTCACTATCGCGGCCTCTCTTGTTGCGGAGCACAGGCTCCAGACGCGCAGGCTCAGTAACTGTGGCTCACGGGCCTAGTTGCTCCGCGGCATGTGGGATCTTCCCAGACCAGGGCTCGAACCCGTGTCCCCTGCATTGGCAGGCAGATTCTCAACCACTGCGCCACCAGGGAAGCCCGATGAGGAAGCTTTAGAACCTAGTTCTGGCCCAGCCAAGAATTATAGGCATCACCAGCAAAGAGGCTGTGCTTTGGCCACCAGGAATTTCGTGATGTTGAAGAAAAAACACAGGAATGGAATTTGAAAGACTTGGGTCCTAGTTCTGGCTCAAAAAGCTTCCAGTTGTGTGACCACAACTCAGTAACATAAAGTAGACAGCTTCATAGCATGAGCTGTGTGTACCCTCAAGTCCAGGCCTGCCCAGGTCTGCCTGAAGGATGTAGGGGTAATCTGACATGAGCCGATCTGCCTGAGGGACAAAAACCTTCCAGGGAAGACCTCAACCTACAAGAAGGGAAAATGAGGCAGCCCAGCAGGGTCCAAAGAGCAAAGGGTCAGCAAGGAGGGGAAGGGAAGCCTCAAACCCAGCACAGTGTATCGATTAGAGCACGTCCCCACTCCCACACATACAAATCCCTCCAACGCACCCTGGGTCCCCTGTCACAGCACACCGGACAGCAGAAACCGACCAAAAAAGCAAAAGAAAGAAAAGAGCCTTTTTGCTAGAGTGACCACACCCCCTGATTTGGCTGGGATCACCCGGCTTTACATGCCTGCTGTCCTGGCTAAACTTTCAGTCACTTCTCCTTTCACTGGCGAGTGTCCTGGGTTTTTTTTGTTTTTAATTTTATTTATTTATTTATTTATTTATTTATTTATTTATTTATTTATTTATGGCCGTGTTGGGTCTTTGTTTCTGTGCGATGGCTTTCTCTAGTTCCGGCAAGCGGGGGCCACTCTTCATCGCGGTGCGCGGGCCTCTCACTATCGCGGCCTCTCTCGTTGCGGAGCACAGGCTCCAGACGCACAGGCTCAGTAGTTGTGGCTCACGGGCCCAGTTGCTCCGCGGCATGTGGGATCTTCCTAGACCAGGGCTCGAACCCGTGTCCCCTGCATTGGCAGGCAGACCCTCAACCACTGCGCCACCAGGGAAGCCCCAAGTGTCCTGGTTTTGATAATGAAGTATGTGGTCACATGCTTTGTGGTGATGTTTCTGTAGGTTGAAGACGGCCAGGAGGTGGTGCCACTTTGCAGAGTGTGTAACCATATAGCACCTGGGGGTGAATCGAGGACCCCTCCCCCGTCCCCCTCCCCGCCCAGGTGGCCGGTGATCCCCGAAAGAGCGAGCTGAGTGAGAACTAGAGCAGTTACGGCTGGGAGCACAGCGCAGGACTGTGGGGGTCCGGTGCCAGGAGTGTCACCACACTCGGCAGAATGGGAGCTGAGGAGAAAGGCTGTGGCCGGATGGGGGGAGGGCACTGAAAGGCCAGTGCCTGGGAGAACAGGGACGGTGAACCCTGCAAGCCCCTAGATGTCATGCGGAACTGGGTGGAGGCAGAGAACCATGGTTCTGCTGTAGTAAGGTGGCAGGACTGTGGGCCACACCTGTCCTGGCTCAGGAGCCCTCACGCTTCTTCCATCAGGCCCCCGGGGGGACTGGAGAGGCACATACAATGTAGGATTAGTGTAGGAGCGATGGTGCGGGCTTCACATTGCTCTTGGTCTTTCAGACAGTGCTCCCAGGGGTGGTCCTTCACCTGGTCCAGCCACCAAGCTCATTCCAGGCAGGAATCCCTTCTTGGGTACCAACTCCTGAGGACCCCTCTGGTCCTTCTTCCCTCCCAGTCTCCTGCCCACAAACCGGGGGATAGCTCAGGTTTGGAAGAAACTATCCCCTTTTCCTCCTTCCGGTTTCTTCTCATCTAGACATTCTACCTAAGCTCAGGAATCCCATTTCCCTCTGGCCTTAGATTTCATTAAAGACTAGGAAAATGTGTAGACTAATTCTGGGCACGCTCCCTACCGCACGGCTCCCCGTCACTAGGACACAGAGCCAACTTCCTGTGTGAAAGGAGAAAAGAGAGATGGGAAATCATAAAAGAAAAATAACTCACGTTGGTTTCCTATTGCTGCTGTAACCAATTACCATGAACTAAATGGCTTAGAACAATACAAATGTATCTCACAGATTTGTAGGTGAGGAGTCCTGGTGGGTCCAGCTGGTTCCTTTGCTCAAAGTCTCATGAAAATAAAATCAAGGTGTCTGCCGTTGTGGGCTCCTATCTGGAGGCCCTGGGCTTGGATGGGGGTGGGGAATCATGCTTTTAGCCTCATTCATGTTGTTGGCACAGATCAGTCCCATGTGGCTGCCCTTTCCTTCCTGGCTGTCAGCCCGATGTTCTTCTCAGCTTCTAGAGGTCACTGTGTTCCCTAGCTCATGGCCCCCTTCATCTTCGAAGCCAGCAATAGTGGGTCAAGTCCTGCGTACATTTTGGCTCTCTCTCACTTCCTCTTCTGTTACATCTTTCTTTGCTTGCAAATAGAGAAAGTCCTCTGCTTTCAAGGGCTCAGTTGATTAGACTAGGCTCGTCCAATAATCCACGATAATCTCCCTGTTTTAAGGCCCATAACCTTAATGATATCTGCAAAGTCCCTTTTGTCATGTAACATAACACAACATGGTGTGTCATCAGAGGGTGGAGGTCATGGCATCCAAAATTCTTACTATCCACAAATTTAATATCTCAAAACAGTAGCCAGTCACACTACTATTCTTGTAGCACCTTTTGAAGCCCAGTTAAAGGGAAAACCCTGAAGAAATAAGCAAGGAGATGTAAAATGAAAAGGTCCACATGCTGAGGTGGGGATCAGATGAGGATTGTGAAAAGTTTCAACAGAGAGACTGCTGTACCTTTGCAGGCAAAACTGGTGGTATAGATCCATTTCCCTACAGCCCTACAGTCCAAAACTTGCATAATCCCTGCAGGAGAGGCCACAGCGGGCCCCAGGCAGTTCCAGGGGCTACTGAGAGCAGTGTGAGCCTTGCATAGGGCACCTTATATATCAGACCAAGCACACCAAGCTCTGTCCTCATTCCTGAAGGAACAGCCCAGTAAGAGAATGGAAGGACAGAGCCACAGGAATCAGAAGTCCACAGGACACCGGAGGGAAGGGGTGTCAGAATGGGAAGGAAGTTTATAAAAGTCTTTGACATCATTTTTTAGCAACGTATATGTTTAAATGGCCAGGATTAGAGTGACTCTAAGCAGCTGTGACATCCTAATTAACCTTGATGACTTTCTAGTACTGAAAGGCCACTTTAACCTTACTGTTGGCTGATGACCTTGGCCTGTGTTTTCAGAAATCACTAACTGGCAGGACAGGGTGCCCTCAGCTGCCGTGATGGCACTGAACCAAGTGAGTTTGAGACTCAGATAGCCAGAAAACTCAGCGCTATATCCACATTCTTTCACTTGAGTTCATAAATTAGAAACTTGAAAGTGGAGGCCAATGTGTTCTCAGGACAGTTATTAAAATTACTTTTTCAGCATTCTCTCCAGCATTACCAAGTTGTTTTTGTTGGAAAGAAAGTAATTCATGTTTCAGATCTGCTGTCATTATAAAAGGAGTCACAGCTACAAGTCTAGACATTTATGATTATTTCACAAGGACTTGTCCTTATGAAATAACCATTGTTTTATGCCAGCTGTAGTTTATTGATCTGATATGTGCCTGAAATTATTTAGATAGGGGAAATAGGGCTTTCTTCTCTTTCCAGCCTACAGAGGAAGATTGTCCTAGACTCCTGAAAATATAATAAGCACCTGATATTGGAAACACATTAGGGTTATAGTTTTTATTTATTAAAATCAGTTTAAAATATGCTCCAAATTCAAAGTTTTTACTCGTCTCCCTCTTCTTTGTAAAGTATTTTTCTACAATTGTCTCCAGTTGTTAGTAATTTTTGTTTCTGCAAAATAAGAAGGGAGAAGGAAAAGGAGGAAGAGGGGGAGAAGGGAAAGAAAGGGGATAGGGAAAGGGAAGGGAGAGGAGGGGAGGAGGAGAGAAGCAGAGGGAGAAGACATTCTTACAGTAACCTGGACTTTATTGATCTCCTATGAGCACATAACTCGTAGGAGGGAACACAGGAGTTGAAACATTTATGACCATGACTGTGGGGTCACCAGCTAGTGAAGACAGGCCTAGAGGAAAAATTCTTATGTTCTCTAGCCTCAGCTTTTAATGGTGCTTCCATGATTCATTGTCTTATAACCAAATAATTTTGGGGGATAGTTCATGGCAGATGTCTTTGGCTATATATCATTTTTATATGCTCTAGGAATTGCTTCTTTCTATCTATTTTACAGATGAAAATGTTAAATGTAGCTTTCAGGTGCTAATGTACTACATCTGTTAACATTGATAAGAAGGTATGTCCTCTGTGACTCAATATTAACCTTTAATATTTATTTTATTGCTTATGCAAGATAATTCAGTGAACTCCATTTCCTGTCAGTGTATGTCAATGGTATTTTTCATTGCTTTGCCTTCCTAAAACTATCTGTCTGTTGAAGGACATGGTAGTCAGCCCTACTGGGGTATGAATATAAAAAAGAGTCCTGTATGAGAAGCTGATTTATCTTCAATGCTTTCCCCAAACACCGGAATTTGCCAAAATTAGATTTGGGACATCCTTTTTGCCCTATGTGGGGTGTCTCTTCTTTTTGGTTAATTGCAGGAACAGAGACCTAAAATGTTACCTTTTCAGTGACTCCCAGTGTGTCTCTAGAGATTTGTTACGTATTGAATAAAAAGCCCTGCCCCAATCCAAGTCGTAAAGATAGTTCCTATGTCACCTTTTAAAAGTTCTGTAATTCTACGTTCCAATTTAAGTCTTTAGTCCACCTGAAATTGATTTGTGTTTATGGTGTGAGGTAAGGATCTAATTCCATTTTTTAAATGCCTAATTTTTTTATTGAAAAGTCTTGCTCTGCCCACTAATCTGTTGCACCAGCTCTGAAATAAGTCAGATCTTCCAGATGTGTGCTCCCCGCCACCCTATCTTAATATATTTCATAATAATCCCTGAGTTCTCATAAACTTAATTCCCTACTCTGTTTTCTCATTTTAAAAACTATATTAACTATTCTTGACCCTTTATTCCTGCATATACACGTTAGAATCTGCTTATTTTATTACACACACACACACACACACAGAGAGGGAATCCCTGTTAGAGATTGGATTAGAATTTTGATTGAAATTGAATTAATAGATCAATTTGTTAAGAATTAGCCTCATAATGATTTTGAGTCATTCTGTCTCTGAACAGGATATATCTCTTGGTCGGGGGTAGAGGGGGGGTCTTTAAATTTTTTCAGTAAAATTTTAACATTTTCTACATAAAGTAGAAAAGCAGCTGGATTTATTTTGGGGAAATTTATATTTTTGATACTGTTATAAATAGTATCTTTTAAAATTAAATTCCTTGATGTATGGAAGAAATGCAGTTGGTGTTTCTAGACTACTCTAAGGAACACAAATTATCCAGAAAATTCACTAAACTTTCTTAATAGAAGTTAATGTGGGCAATTTGTGATGTTCTTAACTTAAAGGGAATATGTTTATGTATCCTATTGAGTATAGTCTTTAATTTTTTTTTTTTTTGGTAGCTACACTTTTTTCCCTCTATCCTTATTTTGTTAAGCATTTGAATGTTACCCAGTTTTTTAAATGAAATTATTGAAATTACTATGTTATTTTTCTTCTTTGAGCTGCTAATGTGATAAAATATAGTAATAGATTGTTTTACGTTAAACTACCCTTGCACTCCTGAGATAAACACAACTTGGCCATCTTTTATATTCTTTGCTGGATTCAGTTTGCAAAATATATTTAAGATTTTTGCATCTATTTTGTATTAGCTAGGCTAGAAACTAAGCTGCTATAACAAAGACACCCAGCATAGAGTAGCATGCATAAGATAGACATTTACTTTTCTCACTGGTAATGGTCTAGAGTCAGTAAGTGGTTCATGGCTGGCAGGGCAGCTTTGTGTACTGAGTACTTGGCTTCCAAGTCCTATCACTTCTCAGCCAGTTAAAAGAGGGACAGAGAGTCCTGAACACAGTTCCTTTTTTTTTTTTTTGTCCTTTTTTTAAAAAAGTACTATTTTTTTTATTGCAGTATAGTTGATTTACAAAGTTATGTTAGTTTTAGGTGTACAGCAAAGTGATTCCGTTATACATATATATATAATCTATTCTTTTTCAGATTCTTTTCCATTATAGGTTATTACAAGATATTGAATACAGTTCCCTGTCCTATCAGTAGGTCCTTTTGTTTATCTATTTTATATATAGCAGTGTGTCTGTGTTAATCCCAAACTCCTAGTTTATCTCTCCAACTGCCTTTGGTAACTATAAGTTTGTTTTCTATGTCTGTGAGTCTATTTCTGCTGAACAGCGTTCTTAAAAAGATGACCAGAAAATTGCCCTCCTCAAACCCATTCACATCTCATTCACCCAAAGTTAATTCCATGACTATATACAGCTGCAAGGGAAGCAGAAAAATATTTTCTCTGGCTGGGTAGCCATGAGCCCAGGTTATATGGCGTTCCATGTGAATTTCTATTACTAAAAGAAACAAAAGTAGGTGGATAGTTAACATTTTTCAATACATATGGTCATGAGAAAGAAGGAACTATAATTTTCTTTTTTGTACAGTCCTTGTCTCAGATTTTGACATCAAGACATCATGTTAGTTTCTCCCCCCACCGCCCAAAAAAGTGAGTTTGGTAAATATTCTCTGGTTTCCTGCTCTTTGCTATAATTTGGGTAAATTCATAACTTAAAAAAAATTGGTAGAACTTATAGGTAATAAATACCACCTGGTGTTTTCTTCCAGAAATAATTTTATTTAGTGATTCCAAATGTTCAATAGATATTGTACTATTTAGTCTTTCTATTTATTCTTGAGTGGATTTTTGGTGTAGTTTTAAAAGTAATGTGTCTATTAGCATAAAGTTATTAAAAATAAACTCTTGCTATACTTCTAATCTTTTGCTGCATCTGAGTTTACTTCATCCCATCTTTCGGATTATAACTTAATTATCTTTTCTCTTTCTCTTTTTTCTATTTGCTTCTAAAACAGTTTTGTAAATTTTATTTGCTGTTCAAGAATAACTTCTGTCTGTCTCAACCCTCTCTGTTGTGTGGTTTTTATTCTACTCGTCTGTTCTCATTTTCTTCTTTCTGTTTTGTTTGCTCTTATTCTGATGCTCTTGTACTGACTTCTCAAGATGGATGCTTAGTGCATTCATTAAGTATTACTTTAGCTGCATCCATATGTTTTGATAATTCAGTATCATCATTATAATTTTGTCCTAAATATTTTCTGATTTTTACCATTTTTTCCTTAACCCTTGAGTTTTTTAGAAGCAAAATGCCTCTTGTGTAAGAAGAGGAAGTAAGAAAGTGTTCATATATCTGCTATTCATTTCAAAAAGAAACACAGGAAAGGTAAATGAACAATGTTCGATTTCAACAAAGTTTTTAACCTATTAGTCGTAGTGGGAATCAGAGAAGAAGAAATTTGGGAAGTAGTGACATTTCTCCAAATATACCTCTTTTTTTAAAAGTTTCACTTTTGGAAGCATGTTCATGTTCTACATATTCAAAAAAATAAAACTAAATCAACATCATTGGGAAGAGAGGAAAAACTAAAACTGAAAGCAAACTGAAACAAATGAACCTAATTTTAAATGAATTCCATAAGCACATTGAAAGAACATCAAAAAACTCTCAATTCAGGTAACTTAGGAACACAGTATTCGACTATATACTCTTCCTCCTGGGCAAGACTGTGGAACAAAAACTGCAAACATATCTGGAAATCTTTTTAGTTGAGTTTGTTTTTTGTAGTGGCATAGATAAAACAGTTCTGAAACCATTTAGTTGTATGATAGGATCCAACAAGTGTGTGAATGTGTTCATGGGAGATAGGTCTGTCACTATAAAAGAAGGGACATGCAGATATGGAGTGAGACAGGGCAAGAGGGAACTACATGGGGATGGATTGGAATGGAGCCACCAGTGCAAATTCATGATTTCCACCATATGCATACATATGGGTAATGCATGTAATATGTGCGTGATCGTACACGTATGTGTGCACATAGGTGTATGTTTGCCTGGGTGTGTATGTATATGCAGATATTTCTAGCTCTAGTCACTGAAAAGAAGCAAAGACACTCCCATAGCTATGAGCACCCCTAGCACCCTGGTCTTAGGTTCTAATTCCATGCCTCATTAAAAGGAACCATGGCTCTGCTGAGAAATGGCTGACTCCAGGTTTTCTTTAACTGAAAATATCTTTACTTGCCTTTGTTTTTGAAAGATGTTGTCACAAAACCTACCAATTTAGGTTGACATGTATCTTTCTCTCTGCACATTGAAGACATTCATTGTTGTTACTTTTCTGTTGTTAATTTTGAGAAGTAAATGCTCAAATTGTTAATTTTTGTAGGTAATTTGATCCACCCCTCTTGTTTTTAACAAGTTATTTTTGTCTTTGGTGTTGTGCAATTTGCAACCATATGTTAGGTTTGTTTATTTATACTATTCAATATAAAAAGTATAAAACAGTAATTATACTATAAGTAGTATAAAACTGAGGCAATTCTTAGCCATTAATTCTTCAAATGTTGCTTCTGCCCCATTTTCTCTTCTCCCACTGGATTTGCAATAAGAAATATATTTGATCTTCTCACTCCGTTATCTACGCTACTTGACTTATCTTTCATACTTCCCATCTCTTTGTCTCTCTGTGTTTTGTTCTGGATAATTTTTCAGATCTAGATTCAAATTCACTAATTCTCTCTAAGCTATATATAAAAACTCTTAGCAACTGAGTTTTTAATTCCAAAAGCACTTTATATAATTTCTGGAAGTTCTATTTTAGTTATTTTTCAAATGTTTGGTCCTTTATTTGTCTCTCATTTTACTCATGTTTTCAAACTTGCTGGATTTTATATACATACTAAACATGATTATTTATATTCTGTGCTTGACACAATACCTGAAAACTTTGCAAGTCTAATTTGACCGCCTGTCCTTTCTGAACACTATGCTCTTGGAGCTCTCCGTTTTGTGATTTTATTTGCTTTCAGTCTTACGAGGGAAAGGTAATTTCTGTTCCTCCCTTACACTGAGCACATAGGCCATTCAGATGCCTCCTTTTGTGGGATCTCTTATTAGTGACCTTGGGTGGACTCTGGCTTTCATTGTCTCTTGCCCAGTATGTTTCATAAGATCATGAAAGCCAATGCTCAAGTTCATTCTGATGGCAAATGCCCTCCAAGCCAAGCTTGTCTTCAGTGTGTGACATATCTCTTTAGGTTCCCAGTTTCACTGGGTTTTAGCCTTTCAGTCATTAACTACTTTTAGTATTTTATTTAGGAATTTTTAGTTGTTTTCAGCAAGTGGGTCAATCAAGGTATTTGGTCCACTATAGTGCTGGAAACTTCTAGAAGTCCCCTGTACATATTATAAACAAGTTGATAAATTTCATATATTACTGCATTAAAAAAATACTTAAAATGAAAAGCTAGAAAATCACTGACTTAATCTAATATGCCCCTTGTCGCTGAAGGAGACATATAAAGAAACAATAGTAGCAATGCCAGGGCTATCACTCACTTCTGACCCTGCTCTAGTGCTTTCTGTGGCTGGGGTGCTGGCAGAGGGGAAGGCAGTGGGATTTAATGCCCCTGTAGAGTGGAGTTTGTACATAATCTTTGTTGGGCACATAAAGACACTTTATATTCTGTACAATCTTTGCTACCTTGCAACACTCAGACCCAACTTTCATTCCAGGTGCATTCGTAAGACAAACCCTAAGTCTGAGAAATTCACCAAAAATTAGTGACACACACAGACACTTGGATTCTACCAATTATAATATTTAGTTAGACTGCTTTTTTGTTAAATAATATCTCCAGAGCCTTAAGTAATAGAAATAATAATTAAATAATATAACTTGAAATTTTTCCATGCAATATTGTCTTTGCAAATGTGTGTTATCCATTGAATGGTTGTGCCATAGTTTGACCAGTGTTTCATTTCTAGCACACTCATATTGCTTCTAACTCTTTGCTCTTACAAACTGAGCCACCTTGAATGCCCCTGTAGTTCTTTACTTAATATGTTTAATCATCTGCATAGAATAAATTCCCAGAAGTTAAGTTGTGGGGTCAGAGGGCATGCATATTGAAAAGGTCAATATATCCTGCCCCCACTGGCTTCTGGAGAAGTTGTGTCAATTTACCTTCCACCAGTGGCCCAAGGAACTTCAGGGATGGAGGTTGGCTTTTTAAAGGTGACATATTCTGGTTAATTTCTAGTAAAAAATTATTGCACCAGATTTTGTATCCGGCTCCTTCCCTAGTCTAAACTTGATAAAAGGTGTTCTACAGCACTCTCAGTATTATGCCTACTTAAAGATCTTACATAATATAGGCCTCCCTCCCCTTTCATTTATTTGCAAAAATTTAATATTATAGTATTAATGCAGTTTCTTAAATTTCTCTAGATCCATCCACGTCTCTACACATGACGCAATTTCGTTCCTTTTTATGGCTGAGTAATATTCCATTGTATATATGTACCACATCTTCTTTATCCATTCGTCTGTCAATGGGCATTTAGGTTGCTTCCATGACCTGGCTATTGTAAATAGTGCTGCAGTGAACATTGGGGTGCGTGTGTCTTTTTGAATTATGGTTTTCTCAGGGTATATGCCCAGTAGTGGGATTGCTGGATCATATGGTAATTCTATTTTTAGTTTTTTAAGGAACCTCCATACTGTTCTCCATAGTGGCTGTATCAATTTACATTCCCACCAACAGTGCAAGAGGGTTCTCTTTTCTCCACACCCTCTCCAGCATTTGTTGTCTGTAGATTTTCTGATGATGCCCATTCTAACTGGTGTGAGGTGATACCTCATGGTAGTTTTGATTTACATTTCTCTAATAATTAGTGATGTTGAGCAGCTTTTCATGTTCTTCTTGGCCATCTGTATGTCTTCTTTGGAGAAATGTCTATTTAGGTCTTCTGCCCATTTTTGGATTGGGTTGTTTGTTTCTTTAATATTGAGCTGCATGAGCTGTTTATATATTTTGGAGATTAATCCTTTGTCCATTGCTTCATTTGCAAATATTTTCTCCCATTTTGAGGGTTGTCTTTTCATCTTGTTTATAGTTTCCTTTGCTGTGCAAAAGCTTTGAAGTTTGATTAGGTCCCATTTGTTTATTTTTGTTTTTATTTCCATTACTGTAGGAGGTGGATCAAAAAAGATCTTGCTGTGATTTATGTCAAAGAGTGTTCTGACTGTGTTTTCCTCTAAGAGTTTTATAGTGTCCGGTCTTACATTTAGGTCTTTAATCCATTTTGAGTTTATTTTTGTGTATGGTGTTAGGGAGTGTTCTACTTTCATTCTTTTACATGTAGCTGTCCAGTTTTCCCAGCACCACTTATTGAAGAGGCTGTCTTCATTGTATATCCTTGCCTCCTTTGTCACAGATTAGTTGAACATAGGTGCCTGGGTTTATCTCTGGGCTTTCTGTCCTGTTCCATTGATCTATATTTCTGTTTTTGTGCCAGTACCACATTGTCTTGATTACTGTAGCTTTGTAGTATACTCTGAAGTCAGGGAGTCTGATTCCTCCAGCTCCATTTTTTTCCCTCAAGATTGCTTTGGCAATGCAGTTTCTTAAATTATTATTTTCTTTAATTTTTTTTTATTCAAACAGAAAGTCACAAAAAATTACAATCATCCTCATTAGTTCACTCAGTCTTAAATTATTGACACATTTTTGTTTTGACAAAACCCCAACCATCACATGGCGACTAGTAGCCTGTGGCATTTTTATAATGAATTAGAGCTAAATAGCATTACTGCAACAAATGAACAGATGTTTCCTATTGTTATCTCCTTGAGTTATTCTGCTTGTCCACAGACCCACTAGTGATGACTCACAGCGAGTCCCCTGTAACTAATGGGAATTAGTAAGGGATATGGCTTTTTTGACACTTATTCTGCTTGGATTTGGTCACATGAGAATCCAGCAATGTGATTTCTAGCAGATAACATTGAAAGACTGATCTTATAAAGTAAACAGGCGGTTGGCTTCCTGGCATAGTTTTAAATTTGTTTTCACTTAATAGGACAGAGGATTTTTGTTCATTAGATCTCTTGCTGTCCCTGGTTAAATCCTTCTGCCTTACTGTTCCTGCTTTTGACGTTACACTGTGCAGAATGGCATTTCTATATAAAAAGCTTTTGGTCAGGGGGCAACATACCAGCTAGACATATTTGAAATGGCTATTTCTTTCTCACTATGAATGGAACGGTATTTTAAGCACATGTAACTCTTTCACAAGCTAACATCTGTCAGTTGCGCTGTGTACAACTTCATCAGCTGGGAATTGAAACCCATTCATAACGCTCCTGTTTGCTAACTTCTGTCATCAAGGCTGTTCAGGTTGTAAGCTCTATTGCAAAGAGAAGCAAGAGCTTGAATGCCAAAGAGTGGCTCCAATTTAAATTAACGCTTGAAAATTGCAAGGGAGTGGCAATTGCTTGAAAGCCCTTTTTCTGAGTGAAAGTTGGGAAATTGGGATGTGGGGCTGGGTTTGAATTATTACTGACCTTATCAAAACTTAACTTTTCTCAGACACTGATGGATTCTTCTGGTGGTTCAGATTGTTCATTTGGTTACAATGAAGGTCTTTCACAGAGCTTTTATGTTGATTTTCTTTGTGGATTTGAGCCTAATGGTATGAAGAATATTGAGTCTATACAGGGTCAATCCCATAAAAACTGAGTCAGAGAAAGGAGGCAGATAATTACTCTTAATTTGGTATGAAATTGCGCACAGAATCCTAAATATAAATGTGACCTGTGAAAATGTAGCAAAGAGAGAATTTATACACTGGGAACAAGATTTTAGACAAAATGCTTCTGCATATTTATTTAGGTCCTCTTACCGTGTCATTTGTATAATGATATGTTTTTATTGTAGAATTACAGCCTATACATTTTTTGTTGTTCTTGTCCTTTGGGAGAAATTAAATAGTTGTTTTCAACGAAGGTTATAGAATTGATTTAAGTAACGCCTAAGAATTAGAGCAATGCATAAGAATCACCTGGGGGATTTGTTTAAAATGCAGATTCGGAGAGTGGTGTCCCCCATGATTCTAATCGTTATACCATGAATGGAGCCTAGTAGTCTACCTTTCTAACAAGCATCCCAAGAAATTCTGATTTTAGTGATCCCCAGAAAAACACTATTAAAAAATACGATTTTAAAAAAGATAAAACTTAAAGGAATAAAACTCAGTTTTACAGAATATATAAATGGGAATCTTGTTTTCCTGTATAATTTATTTTTGTAATAAAGGGATGTGACTACAGTCCTGATACCTTAAGAAGTAAGACAGATATACTATGTGTGCACATTGGGGGACCGGGGCTCCTTGAAGGCCACCCCTGCCTGGGATTCAGAGGTGACCTTACTAAATCACTGTCCTGTTTTGTCTCTCTTTCCTCCCGTCCAAATGGGAAAAGCGAGCAGAACCTTTCTTCCACGTGGACATGCTGAATATAAAGCAAAACAATCTTGAGGCTGATTTCTCAATCCAAACTGGTGTCATTATATCCAACACTTGGATAATGCTTAATTCTTTCCAAACTGTTGAATTTAATAGACCATAATCACAAGTGTACAAGCTTTAAAGTCAGACCCTAAACTAGATCATTGTAGCCTCTCAGAAGCTTTGAAGGGTAATGCAGGGTCACAGTCACATTACATATAAACCAACCCTGAAAGATATCACCTTAAGTGTTGCCAGAAAAAGAAATCTCACAGCTTCCCTTGGCAGTTTTTTGTTCCAGGGCTTGAAATCTTTCAACGGAAATCTTTCTGAGTTCTTAATCCAAGTTGTCTGTGCCACATCTGGCCTGTTCTTGAGAGAAAGGGAAAAACTGCTCGCCACAGCTCACACACGTTTTTCCACACACTGAAAAATGTTAAGCTTTTTCTTGTTCTTATTGTTGTTTTAATGCAAAATACGAAGGCAGTTCCTTTGGCCTTTTCATAGGAAGCCTCAAGAAACTATCTATAGGCAGGGACAAAATATAAACTCCATCTATATTTTGTCCCTGCTTGTTTTCATTCAAGGCTCTTAAGTGTAATTTGAGGATGACGATGACTGTTGAATGTAGAATCTTCCCTGAAACTTTCTTTCTGTAGTTGAGTAAATGTTCTTGGAGGCCTTTCAAAAAAATCTACTAAGTTGATCAGGAAATTGTCTTCATTAGTCCAGTAGTGTGACCTCAGCAAGTCAGTTTGATCTCCCTGGCTCTCAGTTTTCCCCAAATGAGGGACTTGAGGTAGGTGCTCTTGACTGTTTCTTTACAAAATCTTGAAGTTGTTTATTGTAGAAATAGGATGGAGTTATCGCAGAGTAATTTTGTGTCCATAAAGGACTCCTTTTTTGGTAAGTGCAATGTTGGTTCCTTGCCCTTTTTGTTTTTTTTTTTGTTTGGTTTGGTTTTTTGGCCATGCAGCATGTGGGATCTTAGTTCCCTGACCAGGGATCAAACCTGCGCCCCCTGCAGTGGAAGTGCAGAGTCTTAACCACTGGACCGCCAGGGAAGTCCCATGTTTTTTCTAACATAATATCTCTTCTGGTGATGAGGATCATCTCTTGTGAAAGAAAGGAAAGAAGGAGGGGAGGGAGGGAGAGTAGAAGAAACAAAAGGGAGGAGTGGAAAGAAGGAAAGAAAATAGTACAGGTGAATTTCCCTTGCTTCTCACAAATACACAGGTGAAATTTCTGCCTGTTTGATGCCTGAGCATATCCTGTACCTGAGGGCAGACTGACGTCCTAGGACTGTTTCCTAGTGTTTATATATATATATACACACACACACACACACAAAATATATGTAATTTATACATATATATATACAAAATTAGGAGAAAAAAGTATATATATATAATTGAGTCTAAATAAAACAAAAGGCCTTGTCCACCAGATTCTTCATGGTTTGTGAGAACTCACTCTCTGCTCCAGGTCCTTCTAAGACAAGGTATTTGATAGATCTATGCTATTTCTTTTGATGCTCCTTTATTCAGCATCCATTTTTATTCATAGATTTAAATTTCACAAATGGCATGAATAGCCTGCTAAGATTTGTCTTCATACCTTTCATCTTTTTCGAATGGAGAAACCTGGAGGTTTTACTGGAGGCTGTACCACAGGACCACCCTGTGTGCGGAGACCTCAGTGTGGCCCTTGAAGAATGTATTGGCCTAAACCTTTTTGATGTTCCTATGATTTTAAAAGATACTTAGGTTACATCATTCCCTGTCACAGAATGAGCATATAGATTAGCAGCAACTTCTAGTCCATATGGTCATCATGGCCCAGTAGACACCATTTCTCCAGAAATAGTAGGAGAACTAAAGATGGCGTGGATGGGAATGTCTGCAGATCCACACAAATACACCATTTTCTACTCACACTGTAGAGGGTTACTCTGGGCTTTGCTTTCTAACTGCAGGATACTGAAAACTGATTCCAAAGGAAAGTTAACTCTGGTATCAAATCAGTTGAAACTGATTCCTCGAATGATCTGACAATTCATATCCCCTGCCATCAGACGATCTAGATAATTGAGAATTCTTGACAGTGTATCTCTAGAAACAGTGCATGAATTAAAGTGCTGATGGACCAGCATGGGACCCCCTGCTTCTCACCAGGGAAGGTGCTCCTCCTGCTGTGCCTGGACCACTGCAGACCCATATGAGTATCTTCTCCAAGACATTTGGGCATAGATTATTTGACCTAATTCCCTGAGGACTCATCTGAGCCATAAGGTGAGGGAGAACAAATTAGGAACCACATAGTCTCAGGTAGCTTTGCATGATCTTTCTATAGCCAACGTTAGAAGCCAAAAAGAACCTCCAAGAAATGTATGCCCTTACTGGGTTAAAAAGTGTTTCTTTTCTAGTCTTACTAGCTTAATCCTCTTTTAGTTCCTGAAACCTCCTTTACTTCCTGAAACCCAGTGCTGCTGTGATTTGTCGTCAAAGGGTTGTATTTATGTCCACATGCTGAATATTTGAAAGTCTGGTTGCCTGTTTTACTGCAACCTGACAAAACAGGTTCTAGTAAGAGCTCAAGAGCTGGTTATTGTAAAGTTTCTTGTTTCAGCAAAAAGTGCACAATAAGAATTTTAGGCTTGGAGTTGTACACAGACCCTTAATTGGTTATTATTATTTAGTCCAGATTTTTTCCCCTGGTAACCTATATCTTTGAATATTCTCTGTGGGGCATGTAGAAAAGAAAGGTTAGCACTCTTGTTGGAACTTTATGAAAGCAAGAGCTATAAATCACCTACAGATATACAGCCAGCTTCCGGGATGTCGCGTCAAGACAATATGTCTAATATTTCATTGTTGTTTAAGGATTTAGCCAGACAACTTTTATTCACTTTAATGAATGTAACTGCCTACTCACCACTGTGGAAAATTCAGGGTTCAAGAGTGTGAAATGCTGCATTGATTATGCAGAACCTCAGTCAAGGCTATGCTTTTTTTTCTACATATTTTATGACGTTATTTTGTCTAGACGTTTACGTCCTTGTTGCCCTCAGTTATAGGATTTATTGCCAAATCACTTTAATCAGCTATCTCCTTCATTTAAAACTCTGTGTCCAAAAGAGCTTAAAAGGATGCACACTGTCCATCTTTTCTCTCTCAGAATGTTGAAGACACAGGCAAGTGTGAATAAAGTAAACAATGTTTCTTAAACTGCACATCATGTGTCTTGATTAAAATATTCAATACATATGGGGATCCCTGTAACCTTTCCAATCATCACCTCAGAGCCCAGTCATGAAAACTTAGCCAACTACATTACACAGAGCATTTCTACTTAGCCCCAAATATTATAGAGGTAAACTTAGGCTTCCTCTACCATTTGTATTCTCTGTGTTCTCAGACAAAAGTAAGACAGCTAAATATATTTTGGGGTTCCAATTTAGGAAGAGTTTGGGGATACCAATTATTAGTCTTAGCACTATAAACAGTCTTCCTTTTAAGAAATTATGTCTTAAATATAATTTCAAATAAATTCTCTAACTTAAAAAATTATTTTATGAATACCCTCTTCTTAAAATTAAATATGGTGATGGCCAGTAATATTAAATCCTTGATATTTTTGTGAGTAGGCTGGCTACAACTGTGGAAATCAGGATGATTCTAATTCTGGCTCTAATTTAACAGGAAGTCAGTCAAGATTACTAATTTAATGCCTTTTATGCATCATAGTTACTAAAATAGTGTCCATTATTTTAGCTATATATATTATAAATAAGCTATATATATTATGTTAGCAATATATACATATAGAGAGAGAGCGCTATATTTAGTATCCATTATTACGTTATGTTCATAACCACATTTCTAATTCACTAAGCATTCAGCCTAGTTGACTTTTTTTCTCTTTTTAAATGAACTACTTGGGTTAGAGGCTCTCTGAGGTCCATTTCAGCCTTAAAATTTTATGATTTTGTGTTCTATGAGATAAACTGGCCATCTCATCTTTTATATGATCCCAACTGCTAACTCAGATGTAACCTTTCCCTCACTCCCAATCGGAAACATTGAAAATATTTTATAGATGGATCAGCTTTTTAAACTCTAGTGAAAGGAAGACAAGAAGAAGAAATCAACTCAAATTCAGCAGAAGAGAATGACATTTAAAAGACATTCTCAACTTGAAGAGATTTGAGACATCTTCAAATAGCTCCTATGAAGTTATTTGTTGTGGAAACTCCTGGAATGAGGCTATCTAATTTTAAATGGTTCAAGATGAAGTTTCATCTAGTTTGGTCTAGAAAGTAAAAGTCTATATTATATCAAATCACCTGGTCTGACCTAGGCAATCTTGTGGAATATAATAAGTCCAATAAAATTATGCCATAAAATACTTACGGAAACTGGTTTTTTTTTTTTAAACACTTTTATTGATATGAATACTGTGCCGGCTCATTCATTTGGCCATTCTTTCTAAGAGATACTCACCATCAGCATCTATAAATGGATTAAATCAAGTTATTATATTGGGTTGACCAAAACATTCATTCAGGGTTTTCCATTTTTCAAAAATGGAAACAGGTTTTTCTTATGCAAAAACCCGAACAAACATTTTGGCCAACCCGGTCATAAGAATAACTAATCTAAGAATGTGCCAGGCACTATTCTGAAATTCTGACAATGGTTCTAATCTGGGTACTATTATCCTTCCCGTGAAAAGGAAGGGAACAAGCAGAAAAGTATGTGTAATGGAGGGAAAAGCAGCTATGCCCTCCACCATTATCATAGGAAGGTCTTTATTTATTTATTTTTTGAAGTATAGCTGATTTAAAATATTATATTAGTTTCAGGTATGCAACATAGTGATTCAATATTTTTATAGATTACACTCCATTTAAAGTTATTACAGCGAGTTCCCTGGTGGCTTAGTGGTTAGGATTCAGGGCTTTCACTGCCGTGGCCCGGGTTCAATCCCTGGTCGGGGGACTGAAATCCCACAAGCTGTGCGGCACAGCCAAAAATAAATAAATTAATTAATAATAAAATACAAAATAATGGCTATATTTCCTTGTGCTGTACAATACATCCTTGTTGCTTATTTATTTTATACATAGTAGTTTGTACCTCTTAATCCCATATCCCTAACGTGCCCTTCCCCATTCCCTCTCCCCACTGGTAACCACTAGTTTGTTCTCTATTTCTGTGAATCTGTTTCTGTTTTGTTGTATACATTTGTTTGTTTTCTTTTTTAGATTTTACATATAAGTGATAACATAGCATATTTGCTTTCTCTGTCTGACTTATTTCACTAAGCATAATACTTGCTAGGTCCATCCACATTGTTACAGTAACAGAATTTCATTCTTTTTTATGGCTGAGTAGTATTCCAGTTTATATATATACTACATCTTCTTTATCCATTCATCTGTTGAGGATACTTGGGTTGCTTCCATATCTTGGCTATTGTAAACAGTGCCGCTGTGAACGTTGGGGTGCATGTACCTTTTCAAATTTGTGCTTTCATTTCCTTTGAATATATCCCCAGGATATATTCATATATTACATATATTCATATTGTAATTCTATTTTTAGTTTTTTGAGGACCCTCCATACAGTTTTCCATAGTGGCTGCACCAGTTTACACTCTCACAAACAGTATTCTAGGGTTCCCTTTTTTCCACATCCTTGTCAACATTTGTTATTTGTAGACTTTTTGATGATAGCTGGTTTAACAGGTGTGAGGTGATATCTCACTGTGGTTTTGATTTACATTTCTCTGATGATTAGCAATGTTGAAGATTTATTCATGTGCCTGTTGGCCATCTGCATGTTTTCTTTGAAAAAGAATTGTTCCTTAGTTCCTTCATTCATTTATTCATTTTTTTTTTACTTTTTAGCACTGACTGGTAGAGCTACCCTCTAATTCCTCATTGGTTACTTCCTAGAATCACTCTTCATTCTAGTACCTGTTCCTCCCAGGAAAACAGAGCTGCACCAACATAAAGCCTGGGGTTATTACCACAAGTCCTCTTTTCCTCAGTACAGACTGTCTGGGACATCCTCACATGTATTTTACATAATTCCCCTTTGCAGTTTCCTAGCTGGAGATCCCATATGAAGTGAAAGAAGAAACTAATTTCCTCCTCAGATTTCTGTGCTCCTGGGAAACTTTATCTTGCACCATTTTTTAATTAGACAGCCCTAAGCCAGGAATTTCTGAAATTCTGTTTCTTGATGTAGCTGACTCTGTTTGGGGCACACAGAGATGGTCACAGAGCATAACAGTTCTGTTGATCTGTTTAAGGTCTGGCCAGTTCTGCTGACGTGTTTAAGCCCTGGTGATTTCCCTGTTGCCAGGTCCTTCCTAAGTGGACAGCCGTCATAGTAAAGGGGAGTTTAGTGTGGAGGCAAGTATCCATGAGCGACAAGTCCAAGGCTATCAAATTACTAATTTTTCTCTCACCTAAGGTGAACCTGAAGCCTAGACCAAAAGAAAGCCTATTTTCTTAGTTCTTTACATGATTTATAACATCCTTCTTCCTTACCACCCCCAACTTGTTATCCTTTTTTTCTGGAACAGAATTAAATAATGGATACCATATCACAGGCATTTCCATAAGGTTAAGATGATGTAACCTGTTTAATAAGTATTTCATTAGGGAGAATAAAAAAGGTAAACTGAGAAATTCCAGTAAAAGTTTGTTATATAATTTTAAATGCTTTAGAATAAGGTCACAATATCCTGCTTAAAAAAAGATCCGTCCTTTGTGGAAGATGTTATTAGTGAAGTCCTTGAAGCAAGTGGTAGAAAATGGCTTTTTCATTACTTCAAAGGCAGTATTAAAGGGCCATGAAATTCAAAGCTCCTGGTTTTATCACAGATATTTTTATGTCAGGATTTAAACATTTTCCTACTCGGCATTCTTCTAACCAATGTAGTTTTATAGGAAAGAATTGTTATAATTGGCTTGGATCATAGGATGATTATTAAATGATAGGCATCAATTAAACTGATATTTAAATTGAGGATATTCATATCAGATAAGAGGAAAGTATGATTATAATTAAATACAGAAAATGTATAATCTGCTTTGGGAGTACGCTTTAAACCATGTGATTATTTGTTGGAATATAAACTGTCACAAAAATTCTTCTGCCTATTTCCCCCTTGCTTACTGTCACTAGCATAAATAAAATGTTTCATACATATTTTCCTTAATCTTAATATGATTATGGGTGTGCTTTATGTAGATGATCATGTTGAGGCTGTATCTCTGAGGAATAAAAAGAAGTTGCAAATGATAACCCAGGATCACGCTTGTGAATGCAGAGTTGTCAATGCACTTGAATTCCCCAGAGTTAACCTTTCGGTTCCTGGGGTTTTGACATGAGTTATTATCATCGCATTGGCACTAATATAATAATACAATCATAAAGTGCTTGCTAAGGATTTAGGGACTTAGCAGTTGTGTGTATTCATTGCTTTTATGGATATTTTAAAAAGTATAAAACCTGTTAAATAGCAACATTTGTAAGTTTAAAGTATTATTTTCTTACCTACTGGAGATCAGAGAAGCTCAAAAAAATCAGATTCACAAATTTCAATATTAAAACTTTCTTGAACAAAAATACTCACTAAGACCACAAAGGGATTATTTCATCATTTTCATACATCTTTTCACTTGGAAACTCTTGAAAATAGGAGAGTTCTTCATTTACGTGTGTCTCTGTGCCTGTTCATCTACATCTAAAATATGAGCAGATGCCATTTGGGGTTTTTTGGGGTTCTTTTTCCTATTTCTGTAATCTGGTTCTTACTGGCTGTGTCTCCAGGCATTGACAAGCAGCCGGGTACTGTCCATTGGGGCTGACCCTCCTCTAGCTCTACATGGTAAGAAGCCATTGGCCTACATTTATAAAGGGAGTCCCATCCTTCATACCAGAGTTACTGCCCAGAGGTAGTTATGTGATCCAACTTTATCCAATTAGAGTGAAACTCTGGATTTTTGTTTAATGATAAAGAGAGAAATCTGCCCACTGCCCCTCCAATCTCACCGTACAAGATCTGGAGAGAAAAGTATATATGCTGAGTTCTAACTGCAGTCACCTTATCAAGGGAAGCCGACCTGCAGATGAAGCTAGTCCATAAAATATGGAAGAGCAGGAAGAACCTGTGGAAAATGGAACTAAACCTCTAACTGAGCTGCACTCAAAGGCCCACCTCTTCACTCTCAGCTACGTGAGCCAATTAATTCCTTCATGATTTAAGCTAGAGTGTAATGATGTTCTATTATTTTTTGTAACCAGAAGGCATCCTACCAGGTACAGAATTTGGTGCTAAGAGCAGTATTTTGCTCATCACAGATCCCAAAATATCGAACTAACTGTATCTAGGCAAGCAGAGCAATTTTTCTATGGTTGGAAGTTGACAAATCTTATTATATAGTCACAAAATAACTAGTTAAATGATTTCCTGCTGTACCTTACAATAGATTTCATGTGCTAGCCAAGATTGTACTATTCAGTGATTTAGTAGGAAAATTTTCAGCTTTCACTAAAGTCCTTCGAGAGAGACAAGATTGACCTGAAACTAATCAATCTGAAAGAAAAGAAAAAAAGTAATATGGCTTTTCTAAGAGAAGCCCTCTCTACAAGTGACTTTCCTTCCTAAATGGGTAAAAGTCTGGTTATCTGGAGACTGACTGGTTGAAAAGTCAAATTCTCTGCCCCAAGATTAGGTCAGTTGGAGCAAAAGCAGGAGGCAGGGGCTATAACAGGAGGTAAAGCTATATCTGGGGAGAACCTAATCCTTACTCCTCTCCCAGTAACTGGAATTCCCCAAGAAACCCCAAGCCAAGGGTTAGGCTCTTGTTCATCCCTAGGGTAATCTCCAGGCTCTTATAATCTCATAGCTAGACCCCCAAAGTGATGCGGGCCCGGAAAAAAGAATTCTCCCCAATGTCCATCTTTGGCATAACTCTACAAAACAAAGGATAGGGAAGACAGTCCTGGACAATAGGACTAAGGTCAGCAAGATGGGCCAACTAAATCATTCACTCCTCATGCAAGGCAGGGACCACTCAGTGTTCTGCCCAGCTGGATATGAAATGCGCTATGGACGAATGACCACTCCGTGTTGCTTCCTATTCTCCTTTTTACACATAAAATTTGTGTAGTAGCTTGCCATCCTCTCTCCACCATTGTATGTTGGAGGAGGGCAAGTGATGGTAATTTATCATTTGTCAACTTGTGACCGACCATTGAGAGTTATATCGGAATTTGATTTAAAAATAATAAAAGGACTTCACCTAGAAATCCTGCACTTGAGTTGCTAGTAACTGGAAGAGACTTGATCGTCTCCCTTTAAACTAGTGGTTCTCAACTTTGGTTGCTATGCAGAACCACCTGGGAATTTTTTAAAAATTCCGATGACCAGGTTTCACCCAGATGAATTAAATTAGAATCTCTGGGGGAGGGACCCAGACATCAAGTGATCTCTGCATGCAGCCTAGTTGAGAACCACTGCTTCCATTTAGGGGCGGGGACTGGGGGAACTTGGATATAGGGAGGAGGGTGTGTGTGGTTGTTGGTGTAGCAAAGATTACAGTGGATCTTTGTGCTTATTCCTCAACTCATTTCACTCCTCTCCTTTTGGGTACCAGCCATGCTCTCAACTGACCTCGTCCTAACTTTAGTGGATCATAGGAATACATGGGTCTTACTGCAGATATTGATTCAGGAGAAGACACTTGACCTAATATGTCCCAGTTAGAGTAAAGCTCTGGACTTTTGCTTTATGGTCAGGAAAGAGAAAATATGAAGGAAGAGTATCAATATTGATTGTTTCTGGACAAAATTAACTCCCAGAGAATACGAGACCCTGGATAACTGCAGAAAAAGGGTGTTAGAGCCCAGAATATACCATAGCTGAAACCTACCCTACCTCTGAATGGAGCCAGCAAATTCATTCTATTGGTTAGGACAGTGGGAATTAGGTTTTCTCATGCATGTAACTGAAAGCATTCTAACTGATAGGCCCTTTAGTGGACATAGTCAGTGCTCTACTAAGATTCCCCTGGATTCCTTTTTCTATTTTTCCCCCATTTCTTCTGCTTCCAATGGTCTGTACCTGTGACACTCCTCTGAGGACGACTTTCAGGCCACTAGAGCTGCTTTGCTTGTTTGCTCAGAGCTAGAAGTACCTTCACATCCTCCCCAGAGCAGACCTTAGCCAGAACTGCGAGACCTTAGCCTCCCAGTACACAAGCATGAAACCCAGCATCCCTACCTAGAGTTGAACAAACCGTGAGCCCCCTGTGGGATATGTACCTTTGCTGCGCTTCTTCCATTCCTTATCCGACATAACCAACATGCTTCCCAGTTTCTCCTGGGGGCGATTCCTTCAAAAAATGACTTGAGCACATATCCTTACTTGGAGTCTTCCTCTGAAAAACCCAAACTAAGGCACATGCTGAGTTCTATGTGCCAAGTTTTATGTGGAGCACGTAGCGTGGGATTGATAAATGTAACTAACTGGTTCAACAGCCGATAGCCTTCTCTACAAATATTGTCTCTTATTTTACATGTCAAATGAAATACCAAAACATATTTAGCAATAAGACACATGACAGAATCAAATTTTAGAGTGAAGTCCAGAGAGGTGATCTAACAAACCTGTCATGTTACACATAAAGCAATTGAAGTCTAGCGAGGTCACGTGATTCCAAGCCTCTTGACCACTTAGTGGCAAGGCCAGTGCTTGAAGTCAGTGCTTTTTTGGTGCCATAGGCAACTTGTCTATTGCTGCACCTAACTTGATTTCAAGCCTCTTATTCAAATCACATTTTCTGTATTTAAAGACAAATTCTTTACTCTTCTTGTATGCCGAGGGGTGTCCCAATAGCTCAATTGTTAAAGCTGAATACTATCTATAAGAATATGATAAGCATAAGTAAGTGGTTCTTAAACATATGAACCATGGAGTTAGGTAATTCCTGAGCCACAGAATAGACTAGAACAGGAAGAAATGTGACTCAAGAAGATAAAGGTCATAGACTGTGGTCTTAACTTATTCTGGACATAGTAGATACTCAAATATTTGCTGAATAAAGCATAGTGAAGTTCACAAGGACATAGGGAAGAGAGATTCTAATGTCAATGGTAGAGAAGAGGTAGGCACACCTGAATTAAATTGGAACAGAGAAAATAGGCCTTATGTGGAAGAGATGAAGCAGTTTGTTACTCTCCTCCTGCCCTTCTTCTTAGATCTAGAACTCAGGAAGTTGAAGAGCCTTAAGTTTGTTCCTGGGTGGTACATCTGTCATAAGGAGATTGATATTTCAGATATTTATCCTGTTTATGTGTGTGTGTATGTGTGTGTGTTTAGTGTGTAGCTTTCCGTTATTCTACAGTTCTAATAAGGTCTAGGTAAAGGTCTGAGCTGAGCCATAATGCATTAAAGAAGGTACTGCGGTACTACTGACCTCTCCTGCACTACCATTTTAGATGAGATGCAGAGTTTCATGACCTGGAAATCAGCAGAAAATGACAAGAGTTTTGAAGGAGAGACAATCAAGGCACTTGTAAATTTTGGACCTAACAATTGGGACCATGGTCTCCACTGCCCTTGGTCTTTACCACATGGAGAGTATCTCTCCGCTGTCATCTTAGAGCCCTTGGATTGTGTTTTGTTAATAATCACACTGATTTTCCTTACATAAACCCAGAAACATTTTTATTTAAAATAAACATAGATAATGCCTTAGTTTAGTGTAGACATTTAGAAAGTACTTTATAGTAATCTCAAAGACTTTGCTAATCAAGTTTGTGTAGGCTTGGATAAGGTTTCTATCCTGTCTCAAAAAAAGATAATCCAAAGCATATCTCTTCATGGAGGATAATCTGAGTAAAATTCTGATCTAAAAAGAAAAGGAGAGAGAAATATTTATACACATATATGGATTGTTAAAGGTTACATAGATAGGAGCTTTAAATGAAATTCCAGAAATGTCAGCTTTTTTTGTTGTTGTTTGACTAAGAAGATAAAATTGCACTGTTGATAGCATTCTAAAATTCTCTCTATAGTCCTGACCACATACTAAAAGAAAAAAAAAGGTCAAGAGGAATTGGGGAAGCTTGCTATGGAATTAAGCTTTGTTAAGTCACCTATTTTATTCCAGTTACCCTTTTACCTGATTTCAATCTTATCTCAGGTAATCTTCAAAACTACCTCCTAAAAAAAAAACAAAAAAACTACCTCCTAAATAATATCTTATATATGAAAGAAAGCACTTCTACAGTAAAGTAAAATAACTTGCACAAGGTAGTAAAAATGGATTTAAAACCATGTTAGTCAAGTCCAAAGTTACAGGGAAAAAATGAATAAGCGAACAATGCTAACAAATTGAAAAATTCAATGAATAATGAAATATCTTTTTGAAAAACTTTTTATAAAAGTAATTATTATTTGGAGGAAAATAAAATCTAACTTTTGCAGTTTGTTATATACTTAGAGGTGAAGGTGATGCCTTGAAAGCAAAGTACCTAATACATGATCATTCAAGCTGGAAGGGCTGATGGTTTGCTGTAGGATTAACCACCAAGTGTTGTTAGGTGTTCCTAGGCCAAAGGATGTACATAAGGATGCAAGACATTTGGGAGCCTGGGCCAAGGTCTGGTATTTATGGAGTAGGCTCTGTAAATTGACAAAATGTGCCCTTGAAAGTTGATTAAAGTGAAATTTTCTTTAGGAACTCCATTTTTCCATTGACTCTTATTTGAAAACAAGAGTTATATTCAGTTAATCACCAAATATTTGTTGAGTGTTCATTCAAGGCACAGTTTTCATTAGGTTTTACAAAATGGAGATAGGCAAGAAAAACAACAATCAGACTAGTAACCTGAAGAAAAGAGATCTGGCTTTATTTGGTGACAGAGTCATTTTAGCCTCTTTGCACAACCATTTCTAGTTCTTCTTTCTAAACTACACAAACTCAAACCGTAGCTCATCATCCCTATTCCTAGTCCCCACCTCAGGTCATTTAGATTTAACATCAAGCAGAGCCTGTTCACTGCCAGAGACAAAGTATGAGAAAGTCAAGATGCTAAGACTATTTGTTAACATTTATTTATCACTTACTATGTGCCGGGAAATGACCTAAGGTTTTAAGATGTATTAATTGACTAAATCCTAATAAACAACCCTGTTGGTGGCTATTTTCATTATTCCTCATCTATCTATGAAGAAACTAAGACACTATGATACTATTATGAAGGAATAGGTATATGAGACAAGAATTAATAAAGATAGGTGGGGTAAAGATAGAGGTAAATTTTTAGATGGAAAGGAGAAATTGAAAGGATTATCTTTATCTTCTCCATAAAGTAGGAGGCAATAGGAGAAGGTGATGAAAGGGAACTAAAAATTGAATGTTATTAGAGCTTGGCACACTGATATTAGGCACTTTACATAAAGCATTTACCTACTGCTTACTATAACCCTTCCAGGAAGGTAATATTACTCCCATTTGACCAAAAAAAAAAGCATCTGAGGATTTGAGAAGTTAAGTTGTTTACCAAAGGCCACACAGTCTAGGAACTCAACACTGTCTGCCGCTAAATCTTGGTTCTTTCCCCTGTGCCATGTTACTTCTCAATTCTCAAATTGGTGGGAATGAGCTTGGGAAATTAAGAACAGCACACGTTTGGAATAGTCACTGGGGGAAATGAAACTCACAGCCAGACAGAAGTAAACAAAGAATTGCCCAGTCAGTCTGAGGATTTGAGATTGCAAAGTGTGATATTAAAATGGAGTCAGTCTGGGTGATTAATTGACTCCTGATAGGAAGGCAGTATGCATGGCATACAGTTTGGAACCGCTGGAGATACAGAAGTAAATAGACTGGTCCAACCACCACTTATAACACTGGTGTCCACAAACACCTAGAATACAAGGCAAGAAATTATATTTGATAAATGCCATGAGAGAGGAATAGAGAATGTCATACTTCATTAACTCTAAATCAAAAATTTCACATTTTAACACCTCAAAATTAGGATGCATCTTAAAATGGGTAGCATCTTTCTTCACCAATGACTAGGTAGCTCTCATGACTTAGTTGTGATTGTCTGCACATTCTTGAACTTGGTCATGGATGTTCACATTGTCTTCACTCCAGTTGGGTTGTGTTCATTGTGGATACTACAGGTACTGATTTGCATATGCCATTTAAAGTGTCTTCTTAAAAAGTACTCTATGATTTTGCATTGAAAAAATAATTGTACGCATAGAGGCATGGAAATAGTGCTGAGAGGCATATATGATATGTTAATGAAGCAAATATTTATATTAATGAAGTAAATGTAAACACAAGTTCATATTTCTTATGAAGCAGCAAGGCAAATGCTTTACCTGACCTATGCCCACAAGTCGATGCAGCTAGTTATGTTTTGTTATTGAGATATCTGAAAAAGGATTGCCAAGTACAAATCAAGCAACTCAGCTAAAGGTACGAGAAATTGCCGGATGCCTAGGACTAGTTGTATTCTAGTTATCTCTTGCTGTGTAACAAATCACTCCCCAAACTACGTGGCTTAGACAAATACTGATCATTTTATTCTCTCTCACAGTCTCTGTGGGACAGGAATTTGGGAAGGGCTTGCCTGGGTGGCTCTGGCTCAAGGTCTCTCATGCAGTTGCAGTCAGAAGGAGACTAGAGCTGTGACAGCAGGAGGATGAAGCACGTGGAGGCTGGTTGAGCATCCTTCTCCCTTATGTAGTCTCAGAGCCTCTCCCTGTGGTCCCTCTCCCTGTGGTCCCTCTCCCTGCACGGGCTCCTTTGGGCTTTGAAATGTCTTGGCAGCCCCAGGGCAGTTGGACTGCTTACATGGCAGCTGAAGGTTTTAAGAGTGAGTAGTCCAGTGGGCAAGGTGGAAGCTGAATCACCTTTCACAACATAGTTTCGGAAGTTATGCAGCCTCACTTCTGCTGCATCCTGTTGGTGACCAGCAAGTCAGAAGCCTGCCCAGATTCAAGGGGAAAAGAATTAACTTCATCTCTTGATTGAGAAGCAGCAAGCTCCTACAAGAGCATATGGGCTGGGAGATATTGTTGCAGCCGTATTTGGAAAATACAGTCTGTCACCAGATGAAAGAAATGTCAACGGAACAAGAGGCAGGCATTACCGATTCATTCATTGTGCAGGACTTAGCATTAAAGCATTGAACTTTCATTGAACTTCCTGCTGACTTAGAACAGAAGTTATCTAACTTCCAGCAACATGTGATTCGATTGGCGGGGTGGGGGTGGGGGTGGGGGGAATGAAACTGCAAGGTTATGCTAATTAAACCCTGGTTTTCCTGAAATAAGTTGTCAATGCTAACGGTGTTAAAGAGGTCAAGATCATGATCTCCAGTTATATGTCTTCTAAGTCTCAATGATCCTGGAAGAGCTCATTAGGTAAGTTAAAATAAGGATTCTAAGTGATAAGAGAGCTCTATGCCATACTTTAACTGGCAACATTATTTTTAGTGGTGCATAAAATAATGGTCAGTCTTACAATCCATGGCATCTTTTGCTTTGATGAAGGACAGTAGTGTCATGAAAGCATAAAGTTGGCAGAAATTTCCTCCTCTTGGTATAGTGGGAAGGCCCAGACAAGTGGTACTGGGAATTTTTAGACATTGGGAAGTAGAAGAGAGACTTAAAGATGAAGCAGGAAGTGAAGGAGTATATTTGAAAAACACTTTACAACCAAACCCCATCCCAGCTACCCAGGCTTTGCCTCATCACTCTATATGTAATTCCTACTATAATCAGTCCTTCCACTTGCTCTTATGAGAGTCCTGCCAATCCTTCCCAACTCCTTGCATGTCCTGCCAACTCCATGTTGCGAAGATTTTTCATTGGTTGCCACTGGAGACAGGTGGGATGGGCTGGCAGAGCAGAGCTTGGTTTATCTGTTTTAGCTGTTGGGATTTCTTATAAGGTTTCTATTGATGAATGGGGTTTACAGCTTAAAAACAAAAACAAAATGTGTCACTGTAATATATTACACACTTGCACGCTCAATCTTAGAGCATACCATTAATTAGCTATCATCCATTCATTCAGTTAACACCTACCTATTAGCATCTTCTTGGTGTTAGGTAATGTGCAAGGCATTGGCTATTCATGATACACCTTGCTTCATGGAACTAATTGAGCTGGAAATGGATGTATGTTCATTTCTTTTGGGCAGATATCTAGGAGTGGAATTGCTGGATTGTCTGGTAATTGTATGTTCAACTTTTGTTAATATAGGTGTACCATTTTGCACTCCCACTAGCAGTGACGAGACTGTCAGTTGCTCCACACCCTCACCAACACTTGATATGGTTCGTCTCTTTTAAAAGTCTAGCTATTCTAAGGATGTACCTTAATGTATCATGGCAGTTTTCATTTGTACTCCCTTGATAGCTAATGATATTGAGCATCTTTTCATGTACTTTTTGCCCATTCCTATATCTTCTATTGTGAAATGTCTTTTCAAATCTTGTGTCATTTTAATTGGAGTTTTTTTCTTCTTATTGAGCTGTAAACTTTTTTTAATAACCTCTGTTATTGACTTCCTTGTCAGATATATGTATTGTGAATATTTTCTCCCATTCTGTGCTTTGCTTTTTTTTATTTTCTTGATGGTATCTTTCAAAGAGCAAAGTTTTAAATTTTGATTAAGTCTAACTTATCAAAGTTTTCTTTTATGGTTCATGCTTTCTGTGTCACATCTCAAAAATACTTGCTTATCCCAAGGTTACAACAATTTTATCTTATGTTTTCTTCTAGAGCTTTTATAATTTTAGATTTCACATGTAAATATGATTCACTTCTAGTTCATTTTTTAAATATGATGTGAGATAACATTTGGGGTTTATTTTTAAATTTTCTCATTTACCTTTCAGCTGTCACTACTTCCTCTTATTACTTCTTCCCTATTTTTTTATACCCTCTACCCTTTCTGACTTGTTGTTTCTACTGTTCTATGAAACTAGACAATCAAACTCACTGGAAGATGAACGAAAACCTATAAAACTGAAATAGTTGAGAAACAACTATTTTAAAGTGCATGGGGATTTCAGGCATCTATTTTGGCAACACAGAAGCCTGATTTTGCTGGCTTTAAGAGTCTCATATATTTCAGATGGTCACATAATAAGACCTCTGGAGAAGTGACATGCTAATTCCTCTACTATTTTATTGTATTTGAGTTCATTTTATGGTGGATAGTTTGTTAAACCCTAGACCATGTATTTTACTATTAGCGATTCTACATGCTGTGCCTAGCATAATGCCAGTCACATAAAAAGTACTTGGTAAATTAAATATGTTCTGGTGACTGACAGCAAATATAAATGACAGTGTTTTAGGCTTACTATTTTCTAGAGCAGTGCAGTGGACTTGCTTTTTTGGCTGTTGTATATTTTTGGTCATGCACTCTCTCCAATGTATGTATATTTGTTTATTTACATATTATATGCATGCATCATTGCAGTACCAAGTTTTTTTATTTATAACGTTAAAAAATAGAAATTGAAAAAATGAAATAAATCTAAATAAAACTTGTAATATTTTCATCTTATACTCAAATCATATTATGATTTTGTTCTTGGAGACATAATATAGGATTCCTAATTTTCAAATTGGATTCTGAAATTAAGCGCTATAATAATGAACTTTCACACACTGGATTGCTAAATAATCAATAGAGGGAACATGTTTACTAATAATTAGAGTATTATATTTAGAACCCATATCAATTAATAAAATTTCATATCAACTAATAAATTTTTTTGGTAAAGATACAATGAATTGTTGACAGTAAAACTGTCCTCTAAAAATGTAATACCATAATCAGTTTTGACCAACCTTTATTTGTTGCTTAAAAAATAAGCATTTCTGAATTGCTTTACTCAAAAATACCAGAGTTGTAAAGAGGATTTCTGTGCATTTCCTATGAAAACATTTGGATACCCCCATCGTACATCTGTATAATTATATTTATAATCATTCATATTCAGCATGCGCCTTCTAAATACACCAGTGAAAAATAAAATGATTACTTTTCCTCACATGTTCAGCAGGCACTCTAAATTAGCCAGCTGGTCTCTTGTCATGGCTGAAAATGTATTGTCTTTTTATAAAAAGTGACAGTAAATACTTGCATGGCACCAGTCACTTTATATGCAAGTGGAAGTTCTATTGGTGCAATGACTTATGATTGGAGAAGCGCAAAAAGTGTGTAAAGAAAGAGAATCAATGAGAATAGTGCTTCACATGCCCTGCAGTGGCTCACAGAGAATAATTCACTTTAAGGAAGTGAAATCACCTTGTTTTATGGCAAGGCAGTAATCTCAAGGTCCACATGTTAAGTTTTTTTTTATTATTATTGAAGATTCAGAAGTCATTTAAAAACGTGACCTGTTAGAACAATTAAATGCACCAACTCTATTCGCAAAATTTGTGTTATAAATCATGATTCATTATGTGATTGTGATCAGCATACGGTGTTAGAAATTCATCTCTCATGATGATTTGGTCCTTTCTGTGTGGTTCCTTTTATGCAATGGAATAGTCCCCACTCCCACTTTTATTTATTTTTTTTCTTTGCTCTATTCTGTCCCTCTACTTTATTTTTCGCTCTATTTTAAACTACCTTATACTTTTTTGGGGCCTCTATTGTAATCTAACTTGTGTCACCAGTACTATAAGGTATACAATAGGTATAAAATACCATAATAAATAAAACCATCTTTATTTTCACTGAGAATGTGGACTTAGAGTCTCTCATAGATCATAAAATAATAAACAAATGAATGCTCAGATGATGGAGTTGCAAAGAGGGTGGGGGGGACACTTTAGAGATTTCCTACCCTAGTCCCCTCGTTTAAAGATGAGAAACTAAAAGTCGGAAAGAGAAAAACAAATATCGTATAATATTGCTTATATGTGGAATCCAGAAAAATGGTACAGATGAACTTATTTGCAAAGCAGAAATAGAAACACAGATGTAGAGAACAAACTTATGGATACCAAGGCGGGGAAGAGGGATGGGATGAATTGGGAGACTGGGACTGACATATATACACTACTATGTATACAATAGATAACTAATGAGAACCTACTGTATAGCACAGGGAACTCTACTCAATGCTCTGTGGTGACCTAAATGGAAAGGAAATCTAAAAAAGAGGGGATATATGTATACGTATAACTGATTCACTTTGCTGTACAGCAGAAACTAACACAACATTGTAAAGCAACTATACTCCAATAAAAATTAATTTAAAAAATAAAGATGAGAAACCGAAACTCATAGAGACCAAGCGAACTTGTCAGATAACAGAGGGACAGTGCAGATTTGCCTTATTCCCTGACTACTGCTTCCCTCCTCTGCCCAAGCTCCCTTTGTGAAGAAAACCAACTGAATTGTATAAGTGGCAGTCATCATCTTGATGGTTAAACTATTTGTGACAATTGTCTCTTTCCGTGAGAATTCATTCAACCGTTATTCTATGATATTGATTGAGCACCTACCACAGACCAGGACTGTCAAGGATACAGCAGTAAACACAGAAAACAGAGCCCTGCCTTTATCGAGGCAGCTTTCTAGTGGAGTGAGACTGATGATAAACAGCATAAATGAGCAGAGCATGTAGAATGCAAGATGATGATAAGTGTTTTGAAGTAAAACAAGGAAAGGAAATTGAGAATAAATTTATATTTTTGTGTTGAGGGGGAAAGGTGGGTAAAATCGTGAGCAGTGTAGCCAGAAAAGATATCACAGAAAAGGTGACATTTGAGTAAAGACCTTAGGTGGTTGAGAGCCATGCAGTCCATTTCCTTCATGACAGTGGAAGAAAGCCGAGATTTTCCATACATCTCTCCTTCATCTTCTGCAAGGACAGTTGTCCATCAGTATCTGCAGGGGTTTGATTCAGGACCCCCAGGGATACCAAAATCTGCTGATGCTCAGGTATCTTATATAGAATGGCATAGTACAGCCGGCCTCCATATCCATGAACGCAGAACTCATGGATACAGAGGACCGATTGTAGTCAACCAGTTGAACATCCTGACGTCAGAGTTCTTTCTTTTACCCAAAGTATTTGCAGCAATCAGAAGGGTTTCTTTTATGTTGCACATCTAGATGTAAGTGATTAGAGCACTATAACTCTGCCCATGAAAAATGTAGATAGACTTAGCCAGCATTTGAGAGCTGGGCAGGGAAAACTGAATTTGTATCAGCAGAGCCGGGGCCCGCTTTTTTATTTATTCTCTGCCCATCAGTTAGGCTTAGTCTACAGGGCTCAGATGAATCACAGCTTAAGAGATCTCTACCACTTGGCAACATTTTATCCTGACACCTGGAAAGCACAGAACAGGAGAGAAGTCATTTGTTTACTTGAATAAGAAGCCACTTTCTGACAATGACCATACCCTTGAACATCTTTCGAAAGAAAAGAATTCTCAATAAGCTCAGGAGGTTTAACCGTTAACTAACTTTTATTGTAGGTAGAGGAGGGCTAGCTTTGTGATTGTTGATTTTCTCATGTTTTGCATATCAAAAGAGGAAGAGATATTTTGATTTAAAAATTTTTAAGAATCTCTGTGTATCTACCATACACAAAAATAAATGTGACTTAGAACCAAAAACACTTTATGTATAAATGCATAAACTACACATCTGCATCTAACTATAAATTTCCGTTAGAGGCTTTCAGATTTCATTTATGCATCTTAGTTACAAAAATTCTATTTCAGAGGAAAAATATCTTCATGAAATTCCCAATGCCATCTTCATTTATTTATTCGTTCACTTGCAAATACTTATTCAGTGTATATTGCATGCCAGGCACTGTACTAGACACAGTCTATGCAGTAAGTTCTAGAACTACCTTTTCTATATTTTGTGTATTTCCTTATTCCTTAGGCTCAAAATCAGATGCTTATTGGACAAATGCCTTTCCAAATTTGTGTATTAGTGCATTATAAAATATAATGATATATGAACTGTGTGTAGTACCATCAATTTTTTTGAGAGGGGAATGGTCAAGTTTGGATTAACTTAAATGTTAAGGGGTAGAGAATTACTATACAATGTAAGTGTACCTCATTTTAGGAGAATAGGCTATCTAAATAAACAAATCAATTAGGAGGGCAGTGATATTATTAAGTAATAAGTTTCAAAATTTTAAATTTCTGGACAGACTCTTCATAATAATATTATAGTACCAAAAGAGATATCAAATCTGATTTCAACCAGAGCATGGATGTTTAAGATTTTTTAAAATTTCAATAACAGGAGGACTTCAGTGATGGAAAGATGGAGTGGATAGACTTTTCCATATAAGGACCAAGAAAAGGACAAAAGACTTCTAGACAATAATTGCTCTACTCTACTTTTGGACTCATCAGAGAATGCCAGCCTTGGCTCCTACTTGTCTCCTCTGAGGCTTGGGGAAGAGGGGAGCTAAGAACACAGGTCCACTGAAAGACTCAAATTTAATTGTAAGATTATAGAAGATTTCTCGTCCCCCATGCCTTAATATCACACCAACAGGACTCCACTATAGCAGTGGCCTCCAGCTGAAAGATCTGCAAGATGTAAAATATGAGAAGATAAAACTGATAGAACTGAAAGGAGAAATAGACAAACGTACAGTTATAGTTGGAGACTTTAACATTATTCTCTCAACAATTGCTAGAATAACTAGAAAGAAAATTAGCTTAAAATTAAAAGAACTCAAAATACCATCAACCAAAAGGATCCAGTTGGTATTTATAGGACATTTCACTCAACAACAGCAGAATACCCATTCTTTTCAAGTATCCACAGAACCTATATCAAGATGCAATATTATGGCCATTAAACAAACCTCAACAAACTTAAAAGAACTAAAATTATACAGAATGTTTTCTCTGACCACAATGGAATGAAACTGGAAGACAATAACATAAAGAAAGCAGGGAATCTCCAAACACTTGGAAACTAAACAGTACACTACTAAATAACCTATAGGTCAAAGAAGAAACCTCAAGGGAAATCCAAAAAATACATTGAACTGAATGAAAATGAAATTAAAATATATCAAAATTTGTGGAAAGCAGCTAAAGCGGTACTGCGAGTCAGACTTATAGCACTAAATGCACACATTACAAAGGAGGAAAAATTTTAAATCAGTATTCTAAGCTCCCTCCTTGATGACCTAGGAAAAAGAAGAGTAAAATCAACTCAAAACAAGCAGAAGAAAGGAAGTGAAAGCCTGTTTTTGAAGGCCAGAAACCAGTGAAATTGAAAGCAGAAAGTGAGATGAGAAACTCAACAAAATAAAGAGTTAGTTCTTTGAAAAGATAAAATTGAAAGAGACTGACAAGGAAAAAAAAGAGAAGGCACATGTGATTAATATCAGGAGTGAAAATATAGATAACACCACAGACCTTGTGTATAAGTTTGCGGGGCTACTTTAACAAAATACCACAGACTTCGTGTCTTAATCAACAGTCTTACAGTGTTGGAGACCAGAAGTCCAAAAGCAAGGTTTTGGCAGGGTTGGTTCCTTCCAAGGGATTTGAGGAAAGGATCTGTTTCAGGTCTCTCTCCTTGGCTTATAGATGGCTGTCGTCTTATTTTTCTTCTGTGTTCATCTCTGTCTTCAAATTTTCCCTCTTTATAAGGACACCAGTCATATTGGATTAGGGTTCACCCTAATGACTTCACCTTAACTTGATTACCCTGTAAAGACCATATCTCCAAATAAGGTCACATTTTAAGGTACTGGGGGTTAGGACTTCAACATATGAATTTTGTGGGACAATTCAACCCGTAACACTGTGCAAACAAAAAACTGAGAACAGGGAAGTGTTTCAAAGAACTCTATACACAGAAAATTGACAATTTAGATAAAATAGGCCAACTCTCCAAAAAACACCATCTACCACAATTTACCCAATATAAAAGAAAAATCATTTGAATGCCCCACAACTATTTAGAAAATTGAATTATTTTTTTTAAAGCCCAATTCTGCAGGCCCAGGTGGTTTAATAGAGAATTACACTAGACACCAATTCTATACAATCTCTTCCAGAAAATATAAAAGACCACTTCCCCAATCATTTTATGAACCTAGTAATATCCTGATACCAAGATAATAGAAAAAGAAAACTATAGACGAATATTTCTCATGAATATAGATGTAAAAATTCTTAACAAAATATTAACAAATAGAATTCAACAATATAAAAATCATTATACTCCATGAGCAGTTAGGGTTTAATCCAGAGATATAAAACCAGTTCAATATAATCCACCATAATAGCAGGCTAAAGAAGAAAAATTACATGAGAAGAAAAACTACATTTGATGCAGAAAAAACATTTGACAAAATTCAACACCCGTTCTTTACTAGAAAAAATTATCTTGGAAAAGCCAGGAATAGAAGGGAATTTCCTCAGTTTCTTCAACTGAAAAAGAACATATTTAAAAAACTTATTGACAAAATTTTACTTAATGGTGAAAAACTGAATATTTTCCTCCTAAAATCAGGAACAAGGCAAGAATGTCTATTCATAGACACATAAATCAATGGATGAGAATCGAAAATCCAGAAATAGGACTCACACAAATTTGCCCAGCACCTTTTGACAAAGGTGCAAAAGCAATCCCATGCAGGAAGGATAGCTTTTTTAACAAATGGTGCTGGGTAAGTGGGCATCCGTAGGCAACTAAAGTGAACCTAGATTTAAGACTCACACCTTATAACAAATTAACTCAAAATGGATTACAAACAAATATAAAATGTAAAACTCTAAATTTTTAAGAAAAAAAATGGGAGAAAATATCTTTGACATCTAGGACTAGGCAAAGAATTCTTAGATTTGACACCAAAAGTACAATCTGTAAAAGGGAAAATTGGGGAGAGTGACTTCAGCAAGATGATGGTAGCAGCATTTTTAACACTTGTCTCCTCTCAGAAACATCAATTTGAACAACTAACTATCCATGCCTGAAAATACCTTCACAAGAGCTAAGGATTCTAAGTGCGAGATTACAGCATGTGGGCGGAGCATAGAAATAAGAAAAGACATGGAGAAGGCAGGAAAGACAACTGCACGTTACCCTCATCATCCCTGCAAGCCCACGCAGCCCAGCAAGAGATAGTCACCCTCCTGTGGAGGAAGGAGAGTGAAATGAACACCCAACTTCACCATGGACCCTAGAACCAGGCCCACACCAGTGCCGGCAGGCTCCCACAGACCCAGACTCCTGGCCCATCCCAGTGGCAGGCCAGTCTTCATAGACCTCAGTTCCCAGGAACTCAGGCTCTTAGCCTGCCCCAACGCCAGGCTGGCCCACATGAACCTAGCCTCCCAGATGGCTCCCACAGCCCCAGACTCTAGGCAGGATCCCACAGACCCGGGCTCTTGGCCTGTCCCAATGCCAGCCTGGCTCCCAAAGTCTCCAGGCTGGCTCTTACAAATCCAACCTCCAGGCTGCCCCGGAGGCCCTAAGTTCCAGGCCAACTCCCATGACCCCAGGCTCTAAGTTTCCTCCAACATCAAGATGGCCTCAGTCATCCCAGCCTCCAGGCTGGCTCCTGCTCTAGCACTGAGCCAGCTCCTGAAGACCCAGATGCCAGGCCCATGCCAGTTGTCCCCAGAACCTGGTTGACCCCCAAAAGCCCAGGATCTAGCCTCGACCATGTGGACCCAGGTTCCAGGCCCATTACCACAGATTCAAGCTCCAGGCATATCCACCCTGGACCCAGGCACCAGACCTGGCCACTTGAGGACTTCTAGGTTGTCCAATTTGTTGGCCTATAGTTGTTCATAATACTTCTGTGGTATCGGCTGTAATGTCTTCTCTTTTCATTTCTAATTTTATTCATTTGAGTCCCCTCTCTTTTTTTTCTTGGTGAGTCTAGCTAAGGGCTTGCTTTTTTGTTTATCTTTTCAAAAAAACAACTCTTAATTTCATTGATGATTTCTATTGTCTTTTTAGTCTCTATTTTACTTATTTCTCCTCTGATCTTTGTTATTTTCTTCCTTCTACTAACTTTGGGCTTAGTTTGTTCTTCTGTTTCTAGTTCCTTGAGAACCAAATTAAAATTCAGCACTTTTCACTGATGAATTCTACCAAATTTTTAAATAAGAATTAATGCCAATACTTCTCAAACTCTTCAAAAAAAATTTAAGAATAAGAAACACTCCCAAACTTATTTATGAGACCATTATTACCCTGATACAAAGCCAAATAGGTACACCACAAGAGAAGAAAACTATAAGACAATATCCCTAATGAATATAGATGCAAAAATTCTCAACAAAATACTAGCAAACCAAATTCAACAGCACATTAAAAGAATCATAAACTGTGAACAAGTGGGATTTTTCCCTGGGACACAAGAGTGGTTCAACGTACACAATAAATGTGCTATACTACATAAATAGAATGAAAGATAAAAATCATATAAACATCTCAATAGATACAGAAAAAGCATTCGACAAAATTCAACATACAACATGGTTAAAAAAAAAATAAACCTCTCATATGGGGAGGGGGAAGGGTAAGCTGTGACAAAGTGAGAGAGTGGCATGGACATATATACACTACCAAACGTAAAATAGATAGCTAGTGGGAAGCAGCCGCATAGCACAGGGAGATCAGCTCAGTGCTTTGTGACCACCTAGATGGGTGGGAAGGGGAGGGTGGGAGGGAGGGAGATGCAAGAGGTACGAGATATGGGAACATATGTATATGTATAACTGATTCACTTTGTTATAAAGCAGACACTAACACACCATTATAAAGCAATTATACTCCAATAAAGATGTTAAAAACAAAACAAAACAAAAAAAATAAACCTCTCAACAAATTGAGTATAGAAGGAACGTATGTCAAAATAACAAAGGTTTTATATAACAAACTCATAGCTAGCATCATATTCAACAGTGAAATGCTGACAGTTTTCCCTCTGAGATTAGTAATAAGATAAGGGTGCCCACTCCTACCATCCCTATTCAACATAGTGCTGGAAGTTCAGCCAGAGCAATTAGGCAACAAAAAGAAATAGAAGGCATCAAAATTGAAAAAGAAGTAAAATCATCTCTGTTTGCAAATTATGATCTTATGCATAGAAAATCCTAAAGATTCCAGCAGAGCTCTGTTAGAATTAATATACAAATTCAATAAAATTGCAGGATACAAAAATCAATATACAGAAATCAGTTGTGTTTCCATATGCTAACAATAAACTATCTGAAAAAGAAATAAAGAAAACAATCCCATTTACAGTAACATCAAAACAATAAAGTACTTAGGAATAATTTAAGAAGATGAAACATCTGTACACTGAAAATTATATTAATATAATAAAATTATAAGAAATTGAAGAATATACAAATATATGGAAAGATATCTGTGTTCATGGATTGGAAGAATTGATAATATTAAAATGTCCATTCTACCCAAAGCCATCTATAGATTCAATGCAATTCCTATCAAAATCCCAATGGCATTTTTAATGAAATAGAACAAGCAATCCTAAAATTTATATGGAACAAACCCTGAAAAGCCAAAGCAATCCTGAGAAATAGGAACAAAGCTGGAGCCATCAGACTTACTGATTTGAACTCTTATTACAAAGCTATAGGAATCAAAGCAGTATGATACTGGTATAAAATCAGACACATACATCAATGAACAGAATCACAAGCCCAGAAATAAACCCACACATATACAGTCAAGTAATATTTGACAAGGGAGTCAAGAATACTCAATGGGGAAAGGATAGTCTCTTTGATAAATGGTGCCGGGAAAACAAGATAATCAAATGCAAAAGAATGAAATTGGACCCCTCTCTTATACAACTCACCAAAATTAACTGAAAATGGATTAAAGACTCAAATATAAGACTTAAAACCATAAAACTCTTAGAAGAGAACATAGGGGAAAAAAATCTCCTTAACATTGGTCTTGGCAGCAATTTCCCAATATGACACCAAAAGCACAAGCAACAAAAGCAATATTAAACAGGTGGGACCACATCAAACTAAAAAACTACTGCATAGCCAAAGGAACATCAACAAAAGGAGAAGGCAACCTACAGAATAGGAGAAAATATTTGCAAAGCATATATCTGATAAGAGACTAATATCCAAAATATATTAAAAAACCATACAACTCTAGAGCAAAAACAAAACAAAACAAATAACACAATTAAAAAATGAGCAGAGGACTTGAATAGACATATTTCCAAAGACGACATACAGGTGGCCAACAGGTACATGAAAAGGTGCTCAACATCACTAATCTTCTGGGAAATGCAAATCAAAACCACGCTGAGCTATCACCCCACACCTGTTAGGATGGCCATAATCAAAAAGACAAGTGATAGCAAGTGCTGACAAGATTACAGAGAAAAGGGAATCCTCGTGCACTATTAGTGGGAATGTAAACTGGTACAGCCACTATGGAAAACAGTATGGAGATTCCAGAAAATTAAACATAGAACTACCATATGACCCAGCTTTCCAATTCTTGGTATGTAGCCAAAGAAAATGAAATCAGTATCTCAAAGATATATCTGCACCCCCATCTTTATTACAGCATTACTTACAATAGCCAAGATATGGAGACAACCTAAGTGTCCGTCAACAGATGATTAGATAAGGAGAAGACTAAATGTGTTATATCTATATCCAGATAGGTAGATAGATAGATAGAGGAGAGAGAGAGTAGAATGGTGGTTGCCAGGCCACCACCTGGAAGTGAAATGTTGGTCAAAGGGTACAAACTTCCAGTTATAAAATTAATAAGTTCTGGGGATGTAATGTACTGCATGGTGACTATAGTTAACAATATTGTTTTATATACTTGAAAGTTCCTAAGTGAGTAGATCTTAAATGTCTCACTATTAAAAAATGGTAATTATTTGAGGTGATGGAAATGTTTACTATCCTTATTTTGGTAATCATTTCATAATATGTGTGTGTCAAATCAACATGTTGTACACTCTAAACTTACACAATGTCATATGTCAATTATATCTCAATAAAGCTGCAAGAGAAAGGATACTGACCCTTAAAAAAAAAAAAAGCATATTGCCAGGCAGAAATCTTCACAATTTTCTCTCACTTCTTGGGTGGAAAAATAGATTTCAGCTGACTTTACCTTAAGAAGAAACCTGCTCTGTTCCACAAGCCCCAAAAGAGCAAGGAAATAAAATTCTTATGTAAGAAATTGTGATTGCAGGCAGAACATTAAAAAAAGGAAAAATTGATCAACAGGACTTCCTGAAAATTGAAAACTTTTGCTCTGTGAAAGACCCTGCTAGTAAGATGAAAAAATAAACTACAGAGTGAAAGAAAATATTTACAAACCACATATCCAACAAAGGATTAGTACCTAAAATATACAAAGAACTCTAAAAAATCAATGTTAAAAAACAGTGTAATTAGAAAATGGATAAAGATGTGAAGAGACGTTTCACCAAAGAGGTGATACAGATGACTAATAAGCACATGACATGATGTTCAACATCATAAGGGAAATGAAAATTAAAACAACGTTGAGATATCAATACACATCTATTAGAATGGCTAACACCAAAATAGTGAAAACACCAAAAGCTGACAAGGATGCAAATTGTATTGCTCATAAACTGCTGGACCGAACAGGTATAGTAGTACAGCCACTATGAAAAATGGTTTGACAAGTGTCTTTAAAAGCTGAACATATAGGGACTTCCCTGGTGGCACAGTGGTTAAGAATCCGCCTGCCAATGCAGGGGACACAGGTTCGAGCCCTCATCCAGGAAGATCCCACATGCCGCAGAGCAACTAAGCCCATGCGCCACAACTACCGAGCCTGCACTCTAGAGCCCGTGAGCCACAGTTGCTGAGCCCGCATGCCACAACTACTGAAGCCTGCGTGCCTAGAGCCCCTGCACCGCAATGAAGAGCAGCCCCTGCTCACCGCAACTAGAGAAAGCCCGCGCACAGCAACGAAGACCCAACGCAGTCATAAATTAATTAATTAATTAATTAATTAATTTTTAAAAAGCTGAACATATAGCTACTCTTCCATCCAGTAATTGCCCTCCTGGGCATTTATTCCAGAGAAATGAAAACTTAACATTCACACAAAGACTTGTACATGAATGATTTTAAGAACTTTATTTATAACAACGAAAAACTGGAAGCAAACAAATGTCCATCAAGAGGTGAATGGTTAAACAAACTGCTGTCCATCCATGCCATGAAATACTTCTTAAAACCAAAAGGAAAAAACTATTGATACAAATGATAACATGGGTGAATCTCCAGAGAATTAGGCTGAATGAAAAAACTCAATCCTAAAATATTACGTACTGTAGATTCTATTTCTATAACATTATTGAAATGGCAAAATGATAGAAATGGAGAAACACAGCAGTGTATTCCAGGAGTGAAGGTGGGGTGGAGGTGGGAGGGAAGTGGGCATGGCTATAAAACCCCATGAGGGGTCTTTGTGGTGATAGAAATGTTCTGTATCTTGCCTGCATCAATGTCAGTATCCAGATTGTGGTATTGTGCTACCTGTGGTTTTACAAGATGTTACCATTGGGAAAAACTGCGTAAAGGACGCCCAAGATTTCTCCATATTATTTCTCACAAATACATGTAAACCTACAATTATCTGAAAATAAAATTTTAATTTAAAAAATTCCACTGACTCCACTCAAAATGAAGTCACCTGTACTTGCATTGACCATTTAGATTTTTAATATAGTAAAGGAGAATAGTGGGAGACTGAATGGATTTTAAACTCTGTAATTGTCTTCCTTAGGAAGAAATTGGTAAATTCACCAAAGAGACTTGCTAATGACTGCAGGGATTTATTCATATTATTGATTGGCTTATTAGTAAGCCACATAAATAACAGAAAATCAAAATCAACAGGGTCCAATTTGGTTTTTTTTATTCCATAGTTGTATTCTTCCTTAATCAATCAAATAAAAATAATAAGTTATCCTGTGGTTCTTGCTGTGACAAGGAATGATCTATTTCTCCATATGAAAATTGTCCAGTTAAAATGTGTCTCTTTTATAAAACTCAATTTGAAGGTCCTCAACTCAACAAACATTTAGTGAGTATCTACTATGTGCTGGGCACTGCTCTAGATACTGGATTTCAAAAGGGGAACCAAGCAAAGCCCATGCTCTTCTTACACACACACATACCCGTTAATAAAGAGGCTGCGTAATAATGCTCTGCTTGGGTACAGTCCAAGAAAAATTTGTGTTTCTGAATTATGTTGTATGGTTTGTTTGTTTGTTTCGTTTTCTTAGTAGAAAACAAACCAAAATAAGGAATATGCAACTCTGTGAGGATTACTTAACAACGCTAGCTCTTTGGGAATCTCTTCAACACAAGTGTCTAGAAGCATCTTCTTCTGTTTCCTTCTAGTGGATTCGTTGTGTTTCAGCATATAACCTGCTTCCACTTCACCTAGAAGAAGGGAGAGTGAGTTTTTCCCTTTTCGAGCCTTTGTCTGTTCACAGGCGTACCTCCTTAGTTGGGAGTAGAAGCAAAGCAATGATGGGTTCTATAGAAACAGAAGGAAAAGCTTATTACTCCTTGTTTCCTAAGAAAATAACTTACCTCTCTGTCCTCTTCCTCTTTGCATGTATATATAGAGTTCCATATATCAAGCATCCTTAGGATTCTGCTTTATTTTTACCATGTATCCTTTTTTTTTAGATTCTAAATTCTAAATCTAAACTAGATTTAGATTTTAGATTCATTCTTGTTCTGCTGGTAACTATGATGGAAGATGGCTCAGGATACTTCAGACTTCATTTCTAACTATGACATACAGAGGGGAAATCCGATTTTACTAGGACCATTCTGGGAGCCTAAAGGAACCACAAAAGAAAAAGAGTGGAGAAAAAAGACAAAACGCGACCCCATCATCTCCGCTATGACTTTCTAGGCTTGCGTTTTGGATGGGAATGTGAGGTTAGCCGTCTCTCTTTAGGAATATTTTACTTTGAATTTTTACTAAATGTAAATCCAGAGGATGCCGTATTCATTATGACTGCTTAAGTGATTTCTGCGACCCAGAATTGGATAAGATGCCTGATTATGAATAAGAATTCACTGCAGAGTGTTGTAAAAAGGGTAATGAGGTGCAGGTGGGTCACTGAACTCCACCGACGGGGCTGAGTAGAGAGCAGTTGACAGACGCATCTGTGTGCGGCACAGAATTTGAAGCCTTTTCCCTGGATCCATGTTATAGCTTCCACAAAACATTTTTCTTCATCTGTAATAAAAGTACACTGGTTGTTCTACGCTGCCAATACTTGCCTGACAACAGAGAACGGAGAGCAGAGGGCAGCCGTGGCTGTGCTCCTGTACCTGTTAGGGCTACCCCTGATTCCTCTGAGAGTAACTCATACGTACTCAACCTTCAACCAGGATCCCCTTTGACTGCACAAAGGCGCTAGACAAAATTCCCTCCTAGTGGGAGGCGGAGGGGGCAGGGAGAAGCAGCCCCCCCTCCCTGTAATTTTCCCTTCCAGCCAGGCATCCCTCAGTAGGTTCCATCCTTAACCCCAGTACTAATTCTCTAGGTCTTTATCTGAACTACTTTTAAATTTAATTTAAGCAACTATTTGCTCCATATCCATGCAGCCCATTAGCACACGGTGTACATTTACTGTACAATATTTCAAATGAAGTGAAACTTCAAAGCCCTTTGATAGGTATGGGAAAAGGTGGGCCTGATGTAGCCAGAAGGAAGTAATAATCTCCCAAGGATCTCAGCAGGAGAGCTAAACTTAGCGGCAGACTTCACTTTCCATTTAACATTAAATGTATCTCTACTTGGAGCAACTTGGGACCCTGCCTTGTGCTGCAGATAAAACCTCAGGAATGAGGAGGAGAATGGATATATATATATACCTGGTCAGAATGAATATTTCTCATCATCTCAAATTCTCTTTCCCTGCACAGGTTACCAAGGAAATAGAATTCTTGATGTTTTGCTTGCAAATGTATATTCTTTACCTTGAAGCAGGAGTTCTCTGCACTCGGAGGAAAGGGGCAGGGGGACTTGGATCTGGCTTCAGGATATCACCAAGGGTCAGAGGGAACAAGATCATGTTGCTCCCTTGCCTTGTAGGAACTGGCATGCACAAAAGATGGATGAGTTTCTTTACTTTGACTTTCGCTGCCGATTATGAAGTGGACTGGCCAGAAGCAGGTGTTTCCAGGCAAGTTGGAAGTAGATGAGTGCAGATCAGGCTTCTGTAGTCATATAAAGCACTCACACACACTGCCTTCAATTGCATCGTCCACTTTTCTCCATTTGCAACTCATATTATCTGACAGCAAGGGATTTTCTAAAATGCCAACACAGCCCCTACAATATAGTATAGAGGGCACAGAGTTAAAACATCCAAATCTATATGAAAGGGGGAGTTTTGTTCCAAAGCCTCCATATGCGATTAGATCATTGCTTGTCTAGAAATTATTGTCTTTTGACCCTAGTCACTAACTTATCTTACTTCCCATTTTTGGTGAAATATTAATTCAACAAGAATTTATCATACCAGGGCCTCCCTGGAAAGAACTTACAGTACTTTGGCGGAAAGACTTGAAAGCATCCCAGAAACAAACCTGAAAACCCAGAAAACAATACTAAATAATGAATAGTGAAATGCTAAAAAGAATACACTAGGGTGCAAAAAAAAATTGGTTGAGGTAGTATGTCCTGGGGGCTGGAATTCCGGAGTGTATAATTTGGAAGAGAAATCAGGGTAATCTCTCCTGGAAACACTAAAAAGATGCATCTCTCTCAGAGACCTAACTCAGGGTCATTTTGGGTGTGGCCTCATTTCCCCCTGGGTGAGTCACCTGGTTGTTACTGAGTTTTTAAACCTGAAAGCCATATTTCTTTTCCATCACAGTTGCGCTGACAATGACAATGACAATTAGAATACTTAAGTGAAAAGCAAACACTCTTTCCAGCGAACTTCTACCAATATGCTGAGTTAGAACTTGCTCTTGGTTACATGTTCACTTGACCATACTTTAGGTGCGGGTGCGCAATGTATTATAATTGCTCGTGCAAATAGCCTTTGTACTTACAGATTTTGTGTAGCCTGATATTGCTGATGCTGTAATGGCACAGTTTTTCTTTTCATGTAAAAATTGAGTTAGAAGCAGATAAAAAGAGAAGCATTGGATTGCCCTCAATCAGACTCTGGCTTTCACTTGTCATTAGATTAGAAGCTTATTTGAAATCCGTTATTGACAGTAACCCATTCCTCACCTGCTTATGTGATTCTTGAGTTCGTGTGTAATTTCATGTTTTATTTGTTCTTCGTGCACTGCTTCCGTGATGTGCTCATTGTTATGCACCATTTCTGGGGAGCCTCACCTTGGAGTGTGCTTAGAAAGCTGGCAGAAAACAGAATTCAGTCTGTGAGTTAGCCATGTGGAAATGACAGTGAGAAAATCAAATTGAATTTATAAGCCCAGTTCTGCATTCCTTGCTTAGGATGGTAACTGCAATTTGAAATGGCATCATTTTAACATTTTTTAGTTTCTTTACATAGGAGGTATATAATGCTCAGAGTCAGCTAAATTATTAAACCTTTTCTAATTTCCATCAAAATTCTCTTTGGACTGAAAAAATGTGACAACCTCAGGCTGAAAGTGAACTGAAATCTACATGTAAAACTAGGTACGGTGTTATGAGTGTTCCACTTCTCTGTTCAGTGGTTAGTGATTCTACATGAATATATTTTATATATATGTGTATATAATGTATATATATGTATTTTTGTATATATATGTGTATATATGTATTTTTATACATGTATGTATGTATATTTGTATATACATATATATTTGTGCCTATGAATGTATATGTATATATATTTTCACACTGATCTGCTCTATACCTTGTCCTCTGTGCCAATTAAATCTCTCAAAGAGTAACAGTCATGTCATACATTATTGTAAGTAAACAAACGTGTATGTTAAGATCATTTCTTACTCACATGTCACCTCTAACCTTTGTGTAAAATGTCTTTTACATTAGCATAAATATTAAGAAGATGCCATTTCTGCTATATATAGGTCTGCCTTCAGCTAATCAGTTTTTCATGCATTTAAATAGGAATATTAGAATGATGGTAATTACTTTAGTTTTCCATGAATGATCCATCAAGACATTGCCTTTCACTGGATGGTATTGCTCAGGGTAAGTAGGACAGAGTTAAATTGTTAGCTGGGTTTGAATAGCTTCAGTGTTTTGTTGGTGACTTTTAAACAAAATTCATTGTTAAGCCTATTATCTTTTCTAAGAGTAAATGCACAAGCTGCTTTAGAAAGACGAGAGTAATCTGAGGCACATGCAGACTAAGTGAAATTGTAATGAATTGTAAAATAAGACCTGTTTATTAAATGCATGAGAGACAAAAGACTTTCAGGCAGATTACAAAGCCACACACACACCACACACACACTGGATGAATGTGGAAAAATTCATAAGTACTTTTTGAGAAAGTGCCTTTTATCGAAATGAGACCTTTCTTCCTTTGCACAAACATACTTCTATGGTTTCACAAATTACTGTCACATGTAAACTCAAACTTTAGAGGGTTGAATTTAAAACAACTTGCATTTTTGTGCATTATACACTTTTATCATTAAACTACCTTTACTCTGCTGGAGCTAGACATCACTAATGAACATATATTTTAAGCTGACTGGTAGCTGGTGATTCTGTTTCAGCCGTGTTTCCCGCTTTGTCTGCACAGCAGTGTTTGTTTGCACCAAGATATCAAAATAATTGCATGTTTTGCTTCATTGTTTTCTAAAAATTAGTAGGAAATTAGAGAAAATGATGGTTTGATACTGCAAAAAGCATAGTCATTTAAACCTACAACCCAGATAAGGGCAGCAATCTCAACACATGCTGAAAGTAGCAAATTTTTTGCTCAACAAGATTATTGTTAAACTTAAGCCAGACAAATATGTATTCAAAGAGAAAGAAAAGAATAAAGATTGAAGCATGATATTTTCATCTTAAAAAACTTTCCACAAAATTGTGTGCTTGTACATGTTTACACACACGGGTATAGAAATATACATGCAGTCTTGTAAATGCATAGAATGGCACACACCAGATGGATAGCAGCAGTTACCTGGGAGTGGGACTTATGAAAAAAAGAGAAAGATAGACTTTTACTTCTTATTTCAGTATCATTTGTATTTTTGCAATATATTTGTTTATTAATTGGATAATTTAAAAAACGGTTAACAAGTAAATGACCAAAAGAACATGTATAAAAAGCTTGAAATATATTGGCAAAATTTCCATCTAAAAGGTGATATTTAATTAGAGATTTTAGAATACTTTTCAAAGCTCAGGAAATAGAAGCTCCTTCGAGCACTGCAGTCTATCTTTGGGATGTTAGTCCTTCTTAGACATTCTCAGGAAAGCTTCATGCACAAAAACACAGGGCTACCTACACATTGTGAAATTTCATCCTCCTCACAACCCAATAGTGTTCACTGGGCAAGCATAATGATGTCCCTGTTATCAGTCAGGTGATAATACTGAAGCTCAAGAAGGCTTATAAGAAATTTGCCCAAGTTCATAGGGCTGTAGGTGATAGAACTAAATGTGAACTCATGAGCACATCTTTGGGTACAGGTCCAAAGTGCCGCACTGGTTGCTGTGGACTGAATGTATCTCCCCAAAATTCATACGTTGGAGCCTTAACCCCCGTGTGACTGTATAGGAGATAGGGTCTTTAAGGAGGTGATTAAGGTTAAATGAGGCCGTAAGTGTGAAGCCCTGATCCCATAGACCTGGTTTCTCCTGGAAGAGAAATCAGAGAGCGCTCTCTCTCTCTCTCTGCCGTGTAAGGACACAGTGGAGATCCACAAGCTAGGAAGAGAACTCTTATCAGGAACCAAATCAGTTGACATCTTGATCTTGAACTTCTCAGCCTTGAGAACTGTGAAAAAATAAACTCCTGTTGTTTAAGCCACTCAGAATACGGTATCTTGTAATGGCAGCTGAGCAGACTAACACCCTGGTGGGAAGGCACTTGTTTTCCCAAAAGTCAAAGACATTCCAGCATCTTTTTGTCCCATAAAATCTTTTTCACCCTACCAAGGAACAAACTACATTATCTGCCTTTTCCTGATTATCAGCCACCAGTATTTAGTTTCATTGCATAGACTGGTCTGAGGCCTGTTAGTGTCGCACAGAAAATAATGCTGGGATGAAGCACAGACCTATTACCAATGTAAGAAAAATACTTCTCCACGCTATTAACAATTCCCAAATGACTCCATAAAGGTAACCATTGAGCTTTTGTCTGTAGTAACCTAGAAAGAACATGATCTTTGGATTCACACAGACATGGATGCAAATTCCAGCTCTGCTACTGAAAACTGTAGAACCGATTCCTTAGCCTAAACCTCGGTTCTGCAGGAATCAGAGTTGTGCTTGAGGTTTGGCTTGTACCTAATAGAATTGTGAGAATTAAATGTAACAGTACACGTCAAATAATTCCCCTAGCTCCTGGCACATGCTGGGTACCCAGTAAAATCTTGTCATCATGCCTTCCTTTTCTTGCTTCCTTCGTGTACTTTTGCTTCATTTCTTCTCGTATCTTGTTTCTATTTCTGCTTTTACAAAAAGCTGTTTTTCTTTTGCCAGTATGTTGTGCAGCGCTTAGAATCTGTAGACAAACTCTGTTATACTTTACATTTCCATAACGGTTTGGATTTTAACAAAGTGGTTCCACGTACACTAATCTTATATGCTCTTCTAAAAAAATGTGTTATCAAGCGTGAACCATGCCAGATTGTGTTCAACTTGGCATCACTCTTGTTCCCATTTGCTTTGGACTGAACGTTTGTGTGCACCTAAAATTTATATGCTGAAGCCGTAATACCCAACATCATGGTATTTGGAGATGGGGCCTTTGGGAAATAATTAAGGCTAGATTAGGACATGAGGGTGGGGTCCTCGTGAAGGGACTAAAGCCCTTAGAGAAAGAGTCAGAGACTTGAGATCTCTCTCATTGCCATGTGAGGAAAGAGTGAGAAGATGGCCATCTCCAGGCCAGGAAGAGCTCCTGACACCAGATCTGCCAGCACCTTAATCCTGGACTTCCCAGCCTCCAAGACTGTAAGAAATAAATATTTGTTGTTTCAGTCAAAAAAATATATTATTAACCATCAGTCCCCATTATTAACTTCCCCCTTGATCTGCCAGTTGCTCCTGTGTCACTGGAATCTAGAATATTAACTCTTGGAGAATACAAATTTAGTGTCAACATGAAGCTCAAGAGATTGTGTTTTATGTGCTCAGATGTTTCATGCCAGCAGCATATTATAACACTTTGAAAAAAGTTTAAGTAGATATTGGCTTTTGTTGCCAATATCAAGATTTATTGGTTCAAGAGTTATTGATCATGGGCAGTTTTGGCCATTATTATGCCTTGAGGACAAATAAATCTTTATCAGCAGAACATGAATCGATATAATTATGCTTCACTTATGCACATCTTTTTCCTTAACCATATTGGGTTTTCAACCAAATCATAAAATATGAGAGAAACTACTTAGGAAGGCAGTTGTGAGGAATTATGCCGAGAACATTCATGTTTTGCAGCAGTGCCAATACTAGATAAAGCCAAGCCCTACCAGCTCTTGCTGACAGAACTGAGGTAATCTCAGCAAAAGGTGGAAGTTAATTTTTGAAGAAACTGACTCAGATATACAAAAATATCATAGGATAGAATAAAAGACTTTAGAACTAAAAGAAATTGTAACAATCATATCCTATACTAGAACAGGTAGCTGAGAGAGTTCTAGAAAAGAAAGGCAAAAAAGTTGCAAAAAGTCCAGGAAATCTGAATTTACTTTAAATCTTTTTCAGTGAGTCTAATGTGGAAGCTTCAGAGAATGACTGACTCCTTCGTTACATGCAAAAATTATCTTTCAACATTTCCTTCTGTTAGCATCGACTAATTTTATGGGGGATTTTTGTTGCTGTTGTTTAACACAACCATCTCACCTTTGGTGAAAATTAAAGCTTTGGCTCTTTGTTAGATGACCTTTGGTTCTTGCTTATGACCTATTATAAATCTACTCTAAATGCCAGATTTTTTCCTGTTAAGATTCAGCTTGTTTTTGTCTGGTGTTTAAGCCTCCAAATCCGTTTGTATTTTGATTCTGTCATGCTTGTTCATTATCCTGTCCATCTTTGTTTCATGTGTACATTTGATCAGCATCCTTCTCTGTCTCCATCCCAGGTACTGCTAAAAGTTGACCAGAGACATTCTTATCGTAACCCCTAAACCCACACCGTTTCACATAGTTGTTAATACCTAATATGGCTTCTTTCCAGCCTGTCTCTACATCTTATACACATGCACTTATGTTAGGCTTTATAAAATGCAATGCTGAAATTAAAAAAAAAAAAAAAAAAGATCTTGAATAGGTTTTAAGGTGATTTCTAGTTAGCACCAAGCTGCCTGTCAAAACACATGCACATAGAGAAATGCAAATCAAAACTACAATGAGGTATCACCTCACACCGGTCAGAATGGCCATCATCAAAAAATCTACAAACAATAAATGCTGGAGAGGGTGTGGAGAAAAGGGAACCCTCTTGCACTGTTGGTGGGAATGTAAATTGATACAGCCACTATGGAGAACAGTATGGAGGTTCCTTAAAAAACTGAACATAGAACTACCATATGGCCCAGCAATCCCACTACTGGGCATATACCCTGAGAAAACCATAATTCAAAGAGAGTCATGTACCACAATGTCCATTGCAGCTCTATTTACAATCCCCAGGACATGGAAGCAACCTAAGTGTCCATCGACAGATGAATGGATAAAGAAGATGTGGCACATATATACAATGGAATATTACTCAGCCATAAAAAGAAACGAAATTGAGTTATTTGTAGTGAGGTGGATGGACCTAGAGTCTGTTATACAGAGTGAAGTAAGTCAGAAAGAGAAAAACAAATACCATATGCTAACACATATATATGGAATCTAAAAAAAAAAAAAAAAATAGTTCTGATGAACCTAGGGGCAGGACAGGACGCAGATACAGAGAATGGACTTGAGGGCACGGGGAGGGGGAAGGGGAAGCTGGGACGAAGTGAGAGAGTGGCATGGGCATATATACACTACCAAATGTAAAACAGATAGCTAGTGGGAAGCAGCCACATAGCACAGGGAGATCAGCTCAGTGCTTTGTGACCACCCAGAGGGGTGGGATAGGGTGGGAGGGAGGGAGACGCAAGAGGGAGGAGATATGGGGATATATGTATATGTATAGCTGATTCACTTTTTTATACAGCAGAAACTAACACAAAATTATAAAGCAATTATACTCCAATAAAGATGTTAAATATATATATATATATATCCAGAAAAAAAAAACACATGCACAACATTAATTACATGGGAGTGTGATTAATTTCAGGCATATAACTCTAACTCTTAGATTCAGGAAATCTTTCTTCTGTTTTCTTTTCTACTGACCCCACAGTCAAATGCAAACTGACTCTGTTTTTAATGTCTTTTGATTTCTGGTTGACCCCACAGATAACTTGAAATTTTACCTAGGCTTGCTGTGACAGTATTACTGATGGAGACTGGAGAGCTGAATGCTGTAGAAGTCCATCCTTTATCATTTTTTTTGCCCACAATCTAGGCAGACGTAGCTAAGCAAATTGAAGCCGATCATGGATGGCATGATAATTTCATCGGATGTAATATCCAGTTCTAAGAATTCAGAAAAGAAGATAAAGAACCTGGAGAGGAAAAGAAATAATTATTTGCTGTCTTATATTCCTTCTGTGATGTTCAGAAATCAAAGCACAGTGTCTCAAGTGTGGATGGTGGTCACCCAACACAGCTCTTAGCAGCATGCTGCTGTGGGGTTGCCCAAAGCGTATAGAATAATGTACCCAAAGTGTACGCAGTAGTGCTGTAGAGACACAGGAACATACCTCACCATTTGCCAAGTGCCACATCTGGCATTTGCCACGTGGCTACATGAACTGGTGCATCAAGTCAGAGAGCAGCAGGGGCAGGGGGTGGAGGGTGTGTAAGGCATCCAAAGCAGTTTAGGGGGGTGACTCCATTACTGGAGTGGTTGGCATCGTCAGGACAAAATCCACAGCCAGGGACTCCCCTGGCGGTCCAGTGGTTAGGATTCTGAGCTTCCACTGCAGGGGGCACGGGTTCGATCCCTGGTTGAGGAACTAGGATTCTGCAGGCTGTGGGGCACGGCCAAAAAATTTTTTAAAATAATAATAATTTAAAAAATTTTAAATAGCTTTAAAAAAATACACAGCCAAGTATTACAGTCGTAGGTAACAACCTATCCTTCACACTGTCTTCTTTTATGCCTTGCTTTATGATCTACAAAGCACTTTCACATTTAACTCCTCTAAACCAGTTTATGATATGAATCCTCATCCCACCTTCACAGAAAACACTGAGGCTCAGAGAGGCCTGGGGATCTGCCCTGGGACTCCTGCTTCTTAGGGCGGTGCAGGGACTAACTCAAGCCACTGACTTCAGTTTCCAGCGCTCTCTTCCCTAAAACAAAGCTCCCTAATTTTATGCTTCAGGTTTTTCTCTATTTATTCTCCAAATATTTCCAAATATATCAAAAGGTATGAAGACGCTCTGCATCCTTCTTTACGATGATGGTGGCTGGAATCTGATATTCTCTTAGACACATACCCTGTCTCTCCACCTAACTTCAGGCCCTTCTGGGAAAGAACTTTTATCGTGAGCATTCCACACACAGTGTTCATTTGTTACATCCTTCTTCGTGATGTCAGTATGCAACCCTTGCGGGAGCTGTTATTTATAGATATTTTTCTAAACTCTCTCTTTAGTTGTTTAGTGGTGTCTTGGTCCATTTGCCTATATTAATGAACCCTTAATAGGCTGCTGCTGTGCTTGGAAATGGAGATTTATCTTGTGGTAAAGCAGAGATTGGATTTGAAATGTAGGCCTGGATCTACTGTAAATTTGTGTGCCCTTCCAGGTATGATAGAGGGAGGATAATCAGAGGGACATCAGGGAACTCCTGAGACTCTACGGAGCATGACTTACATGACAGAGAGAGCACTGGTTCATGAGTCAGAAGACCCGGGTTCTAGAAGTGGCTTTGCTAATACTGTATTATAGGACTTTGTTGAGGCCATTCATTCAGTCTCTAAATTTCCATTCTTTCATCTGAAAAACAAAGATTAATGTTACTGACAATGTGAAAGCAGCCCATGAAGTGCTATAGAAATTTAAGGTAAAATTGCCATAGTACACATATTTTATGAAAACCATAATGATGTATTTCCTTTTCACATGCTGAATCAGTCTCTTAAAATATACCCCATGAAAACATTTTTTCATGCAAACTCCTATCCCTTTGATTACTATTGTAAATTTTGAACTATTGTAAATCTCGAACAGCAAAAATAGAGAGATATGGTACCACACAGTAACAGTCACAGATCTTAGGGAGACAGAATGCTAAGGGCTGGGTTGTCTTTGTTTGACTCTACATGACTCTTTTGCTCACTCAGTCAATCATAAGTCTATGTTTCATAGGTGATCATGACTCACAGAAGAGCTTAGTTTCAGTGTAAAGTCATCAGTTATCCACTGAGCAGCCCCTAGAAGTTTAACAGTCCAGGGCTTCCTTTGCCTTTGTTCATGTTCAAGCGGTCGAATTCATATTTCCTCCTCAAAATTCAGAGATGGTTGAATACAGGTGATCACTTAAACAGATTTTTGAGGCAGAAATTTGAGACATGTCTCTCTTTTAAAAGTGAGCAAGTATTGTCAAACCCCTTCAGCCTAGGACAGGAGTCACTGCTATGAAAAAACTGCATACATCAGAGGAAGGCATTACTTGGATGGGGGACAGAAGCAAACCAATAATGATGGACCATGATAAGATCATGTTGCCCCTGCTTTATAAACAAAAGCTTTTCAACAAAACCAGTGTCAGCAAAAGGTTCACTTATTCTTGTTTTACTGAGCATGAAATGGGATTGAAAGATGGTATTAAATGGATTATTAAACTGAAGAAATGATGTCTTGTAATCTTTCACACCAAAGCATCCCCCCCCCCCCCCGCCCTTAAGACAGGCATTTTCTCAGTGAAAAACTCTCCAAAGACTCAAGTCCTTAATATGGAACCTGAGCCTCTTAAATGTTAGACTGGAAGTTTTATTTCCCATTTTCATGCTGGAACTATGATTCCTTGGGAGATTACTATTGCTCTTTATTTATTTTATTCTTATGTCAACATGTAGAAAAGGAATGTTTATGAAAACTTCTAAATTTCAAACACAGAAAACTCATTTTCATGTACCAAGAAAGAAAAAATAATTTATTTTAAAAGATATAAAACCTTTTTTTAATTTCTAGCATTTTTTCCCCTATTTTTAAAATTTCTCTATGTCTCAGATTAAACATAAGCGACGTGTTTAAAACCTTGCTTGGTTTAGGCTTTTTTTTTGGCTGTGCCATGCAGCATGCAGGATTTTTGTTCCCAACCAGGGATTGAACCCGTGCCCCCTGCAGTGGAAGTGTGGAGTCTTAACCACTGGACCACCAAGGAAGTCCCAGTTTAGGCTTTTGAAAACAAGTTATACAATGAAGTCTCACTTATTAAAAGTCCAAAGAACTAACAGGATCAAATAATCATTATTTCCTATTCTTATACACATGAAAATTGACATTCTCATGTAATTAAGACCCAAGCCACAGAATGACGTTAGCAGGAAATGTGTACTTTACTGTTTCTGAAAGTTGTAATTATTTTAATATGGCGACTCAGCTAAACAACATCAAATCCAAATATCGTTTTCCCAGCTTTCAAAAGGACTCCAAGTTTTGTTTTAGGCAATATCATAGATGATCATAGATGACATATTCTGAGCAAACCCTCCCTCTGAGAAGAACTTAAAATAATTGAGGTTTTGAAAAGCTTTAAAAGCTTACATGAGATAGTAGGAATGTTAAAAATTCACAGGTACCAAAAACTACTTGAAGAAGAAACCAGAGATGTGAGCTGATGACTAAAGCCAACATCTACCCTGAGGGTGTTTGCTTAAGTTGATCTTGAGCTTTATGGGCTCGAGGTGAATGACAGTTATAGACTGAGGGGGTCTCTCCCAGGATGGTGAATCTAATAGTAATATCTCCTAGCATAAAGTATAAAGGCAAACTAGAAATAATGTAACTCTTCAACATCCATCCATAGCCAAGGAAAATTACCTGTCCGGGTAAAACAAGAAAATTCACACCTAGAGGAAAATATTTCCCCTGAATCTCTGTAATAACACCAGACATCAAATGAGTTCACAAACCAAATTCCCACTCTCCAATCATTTATAAACTTCAAGTTGGGAATGTACTTTATGGTAGTCCTGGGTTTGAAGATTTATCAGTAACTTTGCAGAGGCAAATGCAAATCCTCTGTGGAAACCCACCTGCAGTCTAGGCTTAGGAAATGTCATAGACAGTATAAAGGAATAATGAGCTTACAGTGGAGAACCTAAACATATAAGCAAACAAGTCTTCATAAGCAAGACTTTTGATACCAAGATTATCAGAAACATAAAAATGAGTGTCTTTAATATGTTTAAAAATAAAATATGGACTTCAAGTATGTGCCAGAAGCAAGAGACTATTTAAAAATTGACCAAGGATATTTGAAAAAGAACTAAATAGAACTTCTGGAAATAAAAAAGAATTGTTGAGTGAAACTGAAATCAACAGAGGATTAGACCCAACTGAAGAGGGAACTAAAAAACTGAAAAATAGATTAAAAGAAAAATTTCAGATTACAGCACCGAGAGGCAAGGAGATGGAAAATATAAAGGACAAGTTGAGAAACAGAGAGAATAGCATAAGAAGGACTAACATTAGTATAATCAAAGCCCAAGCAGGAGAGAATGCAAAAAATGGAGGAAATTCTAATCCTTAGAATCAGGAAGCCCCGCAAATCCAAAACAATAAATACAAAGAAATTCACTGTTAGAAGGGTCATAGTGAAGCTACAAAACATCAAAGACAAACAGACTATAGACACAGAGAAAAAGGCCAATTACAACAAAGGAATGACAGTTATACTGACAGCTAATCTCTGAGTAGAAACAAAGGAACCCAGAAACAATGGAACAGTATCCTCAAAGTGTTAAAAGAGAATAAACCAACCAACAGTTGTACACTCTATGAAAATATTTTTAAGAGAAGTCAAAATAAAGATACTGTTAAACAAACAAAAGTTGAGAGAAGTTTCTATCTATATACCTTCATTAAAGAAATTCAAAACGATGCACTGTAAGGTAGAGGAAGGTGATTCCAAGAGGAAGGCCTGAGACACCCAAAGGAATAATGAGCCCAGAAGGTGGTAAACCTTTTTTTAAATAACTATATAAAACAATAGCAATAATATCTTATGTTGTAAAAGTAGACTAAAGGTAGACTAAAATATCTAATAATATCATATGTCAAAAGCAGTGGTATCATAGAGGGAAAATAGAAGATTCTCATATTATCTGAGGGATAGAAAGTGTGCTTATTATTTCTGAACATTGATCAGTTAAGTGTGCATATAAAACATGCCTAGGATAACCATAAAAAGACAGAGAATAAACAATAAAACAGTGTGCACCACTGCTAAACTAGTAGAAGGGGAAAAATGTAATGAGAAAAACACTCAACCTAAAAAAAGGGAAGGAAGGAGAGTAATAAACAAATAGAAAAGGAGTGAAAATAGACAAAAATAGATGATAGAAATAAATCCAAATATATTAATTAATTTAAAAACTGTAGGATCGTAACCCAGATGGCGTAGTAGAAGGACATGCTCGCACTCCCTTTGCGAGAACACCAGAATCACAACTAACTGCTGAACAGTCATTGACAGGAAGACACTGGAACTCACCAAAAAGATACCCCACATCCAAAGACAAAGGAGAAGCCAAAATGAGACGGTAGGAGGGGCGCAATCACTGTAAAATCAAATCCCATAACTGCTGTGTGGGTGATTCACAGACTGGAGAACACTTATACCACAGAAGTCCACCTACTGGAGTGAAGGTTCTGAGCCCCATGTCAGGCTTCCCAACCTGGGGGTCCGGCAATGGGAGGAGGAATTCCTAGAGAATCAGACTTTGAAGGCTAGTGGGATTTGATTGCAGGACTTTGACAGGACTGGGGGAAACAGAGATTCCACTCTTGGAGGGCACACACAAAGTAGTGTGTGCATCGGGACCCAGGGGAAGGAGCAGTGACCCCAGGGGAGACTGAACCAGACCTACCTGCTAGTGTTGGAGGGTCTCCTGCAGAGGCAGGGGTGGCTGTAGCTCACCATGTGGACAAGGACACTGGCAGCAGAAGTTCTGGGACGTACTCCTTGGCGTGAGCCCTCCCAGAGTTTGCCATTAGCCCCACCAAAGAGCCCAGGTAGGCTGCAGTGTTGGCTTGTCTCAGGCCAAACAACCAACAGGGAGGGTACCCAGCTCCACCCATCAACAGTCAAATGGATTAAAGTTTTACTGAGCTCTGCCCACCAGAGCAACAGTCAGCTCTACCCACCACAAGTCCCTCCCATCAGGAAACTTGCACAAGCCTCCTAGATAGCCTCATCCACCAGAGGGCAGACAACAGAAGCAAGAAGAACTACAATCCTGCAGCCTGTGGAACAAAAACCACATTCACAGAAAGATAGACAAGATGAAAAGGCAGAGGGCTATGAACAAGATGAAGGAACAAGATAAAACCCCAGAAAAACAACTAAATGCATTGGAGATAGGCAACCTTCCAGAAAAAGAATTCACAATAATGATAGTGAAGATGATCCAGGACCTCGGAAAAAGAATGGAGGCAAAGATTGAGAAGATGCAAGAAATGTTTAACAAAGACTTAGAAGAATTAAAGAACAAACAAACAGAGATGAACAATACAATAACTGAAATGAAAACTACACTAGAAGGAATCAATAGCAGAATAACTGAGGCAGAAGAACGGATAAGTGACCTGGAAGACACAGCGGTGGAATTCACTGCTGCGGAACAGAATAAAGAAAAAAGAATGAAAAGAAATGAAGACAGCCTAAAGACCTCTGGAACAACATTAAACGCAACAACATTTGCATTATAGGGGTCCCAGAAGGAGAAGAGACAGCAAAAGGACCAGAGAAAATATTTGAAGAGATTATAGTCAAAAACTTACCTAACATGGGAAAGGAAATAGCCACCCAAGTCCAGGAAGCGCAGCGAGTCCCATACAGGATAAACCCAAGGAGAAACATGCCGAGACACATAGTAATCAAATTGGCAAAAATTAAAGACAAAGAAAAATTATTGAAAGCAGCAAGGGAAATACGACAAATAACATACAAGGGAACTCCCATAAGGTTAATAGCTGATTTCTCAGCAGACACTCTACAAGCCAGAAGGGAGTGGCATGATATATTTAAAGTGATGAAAGGGAAGAACCTACAACCAAGATTACTCTACCCGGCAAGGATCTCATTCAGATTCAATGGAGAAATCAAAAGCTTTACAGAGAAGCAAAAGCTAAGAGAATTCAGCACCACCAAACCAGCTCTACAACAAATGCTAAAGGAACTTCTCTAAGTGGGAAACACAAGAGAAGAAAAGGACCTACAAAAACAAACCCAAAACAATTAAGAAAATGGTCATAGGAACATACATATCGATAATTACCTTAAACATGAGTGGATTAAATGCTCCAACCAAAAGACACAGGCTTGCTGAATGCATACAAAAACAAGACCCATCTATATGCTGTCTACAAGAGATCCACTTCAGACCTAGGGGCACATACAGACTGAAAGTGAGGGGATGGCAAAAGATATTCCATGCAAATGGAAATCAAAAGAAAGCTGGAGTAGCAATATTCATATCAGATGAAACAGACTTTAAAATAAAGAATGTTACAAGAGACAAGGAAGGACACTACGTAATGATCAAGGGATCAATTCAAGAAGAAGATGCAACAATTATAAATATATATGCACCCAACATAGGAGCACCTCAATACATGAGGCAACTGCTAACAGCTGTAAAAGAGGAAATCGACAGTAACACAGTAATAGTGGGAGACTTTAACACCTCACTTACACCAATGGACAGATCATCCAAAATGAAAATAAATAAGGAAACAGAAGCTTTAAATGACACAATAGACCAGAGAGATTTAATTGATATTTATAGGACATTCCATCCAAAAACAGCAGATTACACTTTCTTCTCAAGTGTGCACGGAACATTCTCCAGGATAGATCACATCTTGGGTCACAAATCAAGCCTCAGTAAATTTAAGAAAATTGAAATCATATCCAGCATCTTTTCTGACCACAACGCTATGAGATTAGAAATGAATTACAGGGAAAAAAACCGTAAAAAACACAAGCACATGGAAGGTAAGCAATACGTTACTAAATAACTAAGAGATCACTGAAGAAATCAAAGAGGAAATCAAAAAATACCTAGAGGCAAATGACAATGAAAACACGACGATCCAAAACCTATGGGATGCAGCAAAAGCAGTTCTAAGAGGGAAGTTTATAGCTATACAAGCCTATCTCAAGAAACAAGAAACATCTCAAATAAACAACCTAACCTTACACCTAAAGTAATTAGAGAAAGAAGAACAAACAAAACGCAAAGTTCACAGAAGGAAAGAAGTCATAAAGATCAGAGCAGAAATAAATGAAATAGAAACAAAGAAAACAATAGCAAAGATCAAAAAAACTAAAAGCTGGTTCTTTGAGAAGATAAACAAAATTGATAAACCATTAGCCAGACTCATCAAGAAAAAGAGGGAGAGGACTCAAATCAGTAAAGTTAGAAATGAAAAAGGAGAAGTTAAAACAGACACTGTAGAAATACAAAGCATCCTAAGAGACTACTACAAGCAACTCTATGACAATAAAATGGACAACCTGGAAGAAATGGACAAATTCTTAGAAAGGTATAACCTTCCAAGACTGAACCAGGAAGAAAGAAAATATGAACAGACCAATCACAAGTAGTGAAATTGAAACTGTGATTAAAAATCTTCCAACAAACAAAAGTCCAGACCAGATGGCTTCACAGGTGAATTCTATCAAACATTAGAGAAGAGCTAACACCCATCCTTCTCAAACTCTTCCAAAAATTTGCAGAGGAAGGAACACTCCCAAACTCATTCTATGAGGCCACCATCACCCTGATACCAAAACCAGACAGAGATACTACAAAAAAAAGAAAATTACAGACCAATATCACTGATGAATATAGATGCAAAAATTCTCAACAAAATACTAGCAAACAGAATCCAACAACACATTAAAAGATCATACACCATGATCAAGTGAGATTTATCCCAGGGATGCAAGGATTCTTCAATATAGGCAAATCAATCAATGTGATACACCATATTAACAAATTGAAGAATAAAAACCTTATGATCATCTCAATAGATGCAGAAAAGGCTTTTGACAAAATTCAACACCCATTTCTGATAAAAACTCTCTAGAAAGTGGGCATAGAGGGAACCTACCTCAACATAATAAAGGCCATATACGACAAACCTACAGCAAACATCATTCTCAATGGTGAAAAACTGAAAGCATTTCCTCTGAGATCAGGAACAAGACAAGGATATCCGCTCTCACCACTATTATTCAACATAGTTTTGGAAGTCGTAGCCACGGCAATCAGAGGAGAAAAAGAAATAAAATGAATACAAATTGGAAAAGAAGTAAAACTGTCACTGTTTGCGGATGACATGATACTATACATAGAGAATCCTAAAGATGCCACCAGAAAACTACTAGAGCTAATCTATGAATTTCGTAAAGTTGAAGGATACAAAATTAATGCACAGAAATCTCTTGCATTCCTATACACTAATGATGAAAAATCTTAAACAGAAATTAAGGAAACACTCCCATTTACCATTGCAACAAAAAGAATAAAATATCTAGGAATAAACCTACCTAGGGAGACAAGACAACTGTATGCACAAAACTGTAAGACACTGCTGAAAGAAATTAAAGATGATACCAACAGATGGAGAGATATACCATGTTCTTAGATTGGAAGAATCAATATTGTGAAAATGACTATACTACCCAAAGCAATCTACAGATTCAATGCAATCCCTATCAAATTACCAATGACATTTTTTACAGAACTAGAACAGAAAATCTTAAAATTTGTATGGAGACACAAAAGACCCCAAATAGCCAAAGCAGTCTTGAGGGAAAAAAATGGAGCTGGAGGAATCAGACTCCCTGACTTCAGACTATGCTACAAAGCTACAGTAATCAAGACAATATGGTACTGGCACAAAAACAGAAATATAGATCAATGGAACAAGATAGAAAGCCCAGAGATAAACCCACGCACCTATGGTCAACTAATCTATGACAAAGGAGGCAAGGATATACAATTGGGAAAAGACAGTCTCTTCAATAAGTGGTGCTGGGAAAACTGGACAGCTACATGTAAAAGAAAGAAATTAGAACACCCTAACACCATACACAAAAATAAACTCAAAATGGATTCGAGACCTAAATGTAAGACCGGACCCTATAAAACTCTTAGAGGAAATCATAGGAAGAACACTCTTTGACATAAATCACAGCAAGATCTTTTTTGATCCGCCTCCTAGAGTAATGGAAATAAAAACAAAAATAAACAAATGGGACCTAAAGGAACTTCAGAGCTTTTGCACACCAAAGGAAACCATAAACAAGATGAAAAGACAACCCTCAGAATGGGAGAAAATATTTGCAAACGAATCAACGGACAAAGGATTAATCTCCAAAATATATAAACAGCTCATGCAGTTCAATATTAAAAAACACACACAAACCAATTCGAAAATGGGCAGAAGACCTAAATAGACATTTCTCCAAAGAAGACATACAGACGGCCAAGAAGCACATGAAAAGCTGCTCAACATCACTAATTATTAGAGAAATGCAAATCAAAACTACCATGAGGTATCACCTCACACCAGTTAGAATGGGCATCATCAGAAAATCTACAAACAACAAATGCTGGAGAGGGTGTGGAGAAAAGGGAACCCTCTTGCACTGTTGGTGGGAATGTAAATTGATACAGCCACTATGGAGAACAGTATGAAGGTTCCTTAAAGAACTAAAAATAGAATTACCATATGACCCAGTAATCCCACTATTGGGCATATACCCAGAGAAAACCATAATTCAAAAAGACACATGCCCCCTAATGTTCATTGCAGCACTGTTTACAATAGCCAGGTCATGGAAGCAACCTAAATGCCCATTGACAGACGAGTGGATAAAGAAGGTGTGGTACATTTATACAATGGAATATTACTCAGCCATAAAAAGGAACGAAATTGGGTCATTTGTAGAGACATGGATGGATCTAGAGACTGTCATACAGAGTGAAGTAAGTTAGAAGGAGAAAAAAAATATTGTATATTAACGCATATATGTCGAACCTAGAAAAATGGTACAGATGAACCGGTTTGCAGGGTAGAAATTGAGACACAGATGTAGAGAACAAACGTATAGACACCAAGCGGGGAAAGCGGCGGGGGTTGGGGGTTGGGGTGTGATGAATTGGGAGGTTGGGATTGACATGTATACACTGATGTGTATAAAATTGATGACTAATAAGAATATGCTGTATAAAAAAATAAAATACAATTCAAAAATTAAAAAAAAAAAACTGTTAGTGGATCAAATTCCCAGTTACAAGACTAAGTTGTCAGTCTATATATAAGTACTGTTTAGCAGAGACAACTAAAATGTAAGGTATTAGAACAGTTACAAGTCAGTAGGTGAATAAAAAAAGCAAAACATTAAAATACAAACCAAAACAAAGTCAGCGTAACTATATATTTTTTTACATCTTTATTGGATTATAATTGGTTTACAATGTTGTGTTAGTTTCTGCTGTGCAACAAAGTGAATCAGCTATATGTATACGTATATCCCCGTATCCCATCCCTCTTGAGCTCCCTCCCACCCTCCCCATCCCACCCCTCTAGGTCATCACAAAGCACTGAGCTGATCTCCCTGTGCTATGCAGCAGCTTCCCACTAGCGGTCTACTTTACACATGGTAGTGTATATATGTCAATGCTGCTCTCTCACTTCTTCCCAGCCTCCCCTTCCCCTCCGTGTTCCTCAAGTCCATTCTCTACGTTGGTGTCTCTATTCCTGCCCTGGCACTAGGTTCATCAGTAGTGTGGCTGTATTAATATGAGATTAATTTGGTTTTTAAGACAAAACATTTCTAATGATTAAAATGTTAACTATAGAATGGTAGGAGATTCAATTCTCACACCCCTCTTCAATAACTGATAGATGAAGCAGAAAAAAAAAAGACATTGATTTAAACACAATTAACAAGTTTGAGCTAATAAATTATATAGAATATTTTTCCCAACAACTTATGAACCCTGCTGGGGTAGAAAAAAGAAGTAATAAACCCATGAAACAGCATATAATAAAGATGATTAGCAGAACCAAAAATTGACTTTTTGAAAAAATTTATAACATTAGTTATAAAGTTTTGTTTAAAAGCCAATTAATATCAACAAAATTGGTCAAAATATGTTTTTTACCGTTTTTCCCATTAAATTCTAGAGGATCACACATTTCATCAACAATGTCTTTTTCACAGCGACAGGCTAATACCAAAAAGCAGTTTGCAGTGCTATTAAAAAAAAAAAAAACATTTGATTTAAATAGATAATATTCTAACATTGGGAAATCATGAAGTAGACCCACAAGGGGGAGGAGAAGACTGATAAGTAAGCAATTAGTTGTTTCAAGATTAAGGAAGATGACCACAGTTTTATTTCCGTCCTTTTTTGTATACAAATGGGCAGTCTAGAATGAAGCCAAGTGTTAAGTTTCCCAAGAGAAAGCAAGTAATGCAAGTCAAATTACAATTGAAAATTACTCTCTCAAAAAGCAAAAGCAAATAAAAACCAAAACCAAACAAAAAAACCCAAAAGAATACATGTATATGACTATATGTTTTTTCACAAATCTCAAATTCACACTCAGTGCTTGAGAGGAGAGAAGATATTGCTAAGTGGAAGACATTATCATCAGCTCATTTTGCATTTGTACATTTTTGGTAACTATGACTGGCCCATTAAGTATGTCCAAAGCAGGATAGCAATTTGCCTAGGAAAAGAGAGGGAATGGTAAATGGTGACCTTCCCTTTTAAACAGAGATTGATGAACCACATTTTGGGGGGTGGTGAGGGAAACACAGTTTTTCCTTTAATTTGTGAAGAATCCTGTCCTGGATGTCCAGTTAGAGTATCAACTACAGAATCTTTCAGATTCATCAACTCGAGTGAACGTTGGGTTGCCTAAAGTTTCTGAATTTTGATGAACTACTTCTTAAACTGCAATAGCAGAATTAACTAATAAAAGACTTCTTGGGGAGAATTTAGTCTTTAAAGGAAGAATAACATTTTCCCCTTAAAAGAACTTCTACCCTTCGCGTGTAAAACAAATTTTATGTCATGAGAAAAGAGAATTATGTACCAAAATGCTTAGCTTTCAATAAATATTTTGTTGTGAGGCTTAGTGAAGCCACCAGGGAATTGGATGAGGCTAGAATAGAAAAGAAATACAAAGGCATGAATTTGAAGCCAGCCCAGTAAACATGAACTCTGCTCTTCTCCACCCACACGCAGGTATGTAATAGGTGGAGAGGTGAATTTGAGAGGGTTCAGATTTTGTCCTGCTGATGTATCAAAATGAGATAGGGTGAGGATATTAAAGATATATGTAAGGGAGTTATTCCAAGGATTGTGACATCTTAGCTGAATGAGGAAATAAGGACATGGAGATGGATCAGGTCGTGGGGCAAAGGTAAGGGACAATGAAAAATGGGGACTGATGAATCATATGAGCTGATGGTGCTGAAGGATTAGAATGAGCATCCTAGAAGAATGAGCATGAAATGAGTCAGGTGGTGGTCATAGAATGGGACGCTGGAGGTAGATTCCCCAGGTATTGGTAATGAAAGTTCTAGGTATGATGACCATGGGAGTAAGGGCCTGAAGCAGGTGAAGGATGAGACCATTGGAAGAGAAGAGGTTGAGGTATTGGAAGAATTCCCTACATGGATACAAAACTCATAATGAGTTATAATAAGAGTAGTTTTGTAGAGAGTGAGCCGGGAGCTTAAATCTTCAAGAAGAGGAGCTGCCCTGAGGGTTGGTAGATAACTGCAGCAAGATGGTATAGTCTAAAGGAAAAATTCTAAGGTGTTTATTTTTAACAGAAAAAGAAGAAAGAATGATCCAGAAGGAGCAATGAGGAACAGGGAAGACTGGTACCTCACCTCTGGATCCAGTGAGAAGAGGGTTAAAAGAGAGTGGAGAAAAATTGGACTCACCTCCAAACACAGCATGGGCAAGTGGGCATTAATAGCCAAGGAGCAAGGTGGCGATCAGTGGATGGAGCATTACTAAGAGAGAACATCAAAGATAAGGGGGTTCTGGCTAAACCAACCTAGCAGGATTCTTGCTGAAGACGGGCCAGGGAGATCAGACATCACCTGGTTGGTGGTGGAGGGTAGGGGACCCGATCAGCTATCAAGGATGGGGGATTCTGGTTAAACCGACTTGGCGTGGTCCTTACTCAAGCTAGATTTTACAAGGAGTGTGCAGATGGGCTTAGGAGAAGGTTGAGGAGCCTGACTAAGGTTTGGTCAAGCAACAGATTTGGTCATACCTTGATCTCCAACTTCCAGCCTGTAGAACTGTGAGACAATATATTTGTGTTTCTAAGCCACCCAGTTTGTGGTACTTTGTTACAGCAACCCTAGCACATTAATAGCAATAGAATACGTCTGCATGGTGAGCTTTGTGAGAGCAGGAACTGAATGTCATGTGTAACTCCAAGACTTAGCAGCCCATGTCCTACTCAGATTTAACTGCCATTTAGATCTTGGCGTGGGTACATTTTACTTGAGTGTTATTTTTTCAGTGTAAGAGCAATTAGACAGGGAGCCAGAGAAATGTTTGAGGAGTTATGTTTGCAGGGTTAAATTATCATTGGAGTTTTGAAAATTCTTTCTAGGAGTCAGATTATGGCTGTGCTGTATGTCATAAGCAATCTGGACCCAGCACCATAGGCTAAAGTTCAATTGACTGGCCTCAGCTTTATGCTGACAGACAAATGTCCTTATTGCTATTTCTCTTTCTCTTGCTCTACCATCTAGGTGATTGAGCCCAATTTACAGGGAGGGAAATCTTTCCTCTGAATCCAATCCATGGGACTTCTGTTGACCCCGTGTATGACTTTGCCTGGGTCTTTATACTATATAAGTTAAAGGTATTTTTTAATCTACTTCTATTGAGAGTAGGTGGGTACCTGGGCAAGTACATCTTTGATATATTACTAATTATATTCTGATAATTTATTTAAAGGAGGGAGAATAATGTGGGGAACTTCGGCAAGCTGCATGAATAGAATTGATGATAGAGGACAAACCATGTTATGAATAGCCTTGGAAGCGGAATATATTTGAATGGGATTAAAGATATTTATCAGCAGTAAGGGTGACAGTTCACAGTGTGATTTGCTTGGCTATTCAGCTACCTGAATATGATGAGGTTCCTCCAATGCCACTTCCACTGCTCATCTCAGAACTCATAGTTCAAATGCCCACAAGCAGTAAGATTATCATTAAAAACCAACTTCAGCAAAAACAGACACAAGAATGTCAGCAGAAATGCAAAGTTTGAAATTAAATTTGAGAAATTATAATGCACGATTTGGAACTGTCCGAAGTGTACTTTCAGATGCCATTTCTATGTATAGATAGATATAGATAGATGATCTATCTATATCTATTTATCTATCTATATCTATATCTATAGAGGGAGAGATTAGCAACTTTTTAAAGGTTTTTACATCACTGCCCTCTTATATGTAATATATTTGTATTACATATACAAAACCTTAGAAGATATTAAATCTCTAAAAGTGAACACAGTGCAGGAGGTAGTGGACTAGTTGTTCCAATTATTTACTGCTGTATGAAACATCATCCCAAAACTAAGTGGCTAAAACAACATTATCTCTTATGGTCCTGGGGTTGATGGCGTTCAGCTAGGGGTTCTCATTTGGAGTCTGTCATACAGTTGTGGTCAGACAGTGGCTAGAACTGGAGTCACCTCAGAGGACTTCTCACTCACATACCTGGAATTGACACTGGCTCTCCACTGAGCTCTTAGCTGGGGCTTTCAGCCAGAACACCTATAGGTGACCTCTACTTCCTCATAGCATAGCAGCTGGGTTCTAAGAGCACGTATCCCAGGCGAGAAGATGCGAGCTGCATCACCTTTTAAAACCTACTCTCAGAAGTTATATAGCATCTCTTCCTCTGTAGTCACAGGCCCACCTATGTTCAAGCGGTGGGAACATAGACCCCACTTCTCAATGAGAGAAGTAACAATGTCACTTTATAAGAAAAGCATGTGGGATGGGAAATCTTGTTGCAGCCATCTTGGAAAATCCAATTTGTCACACTGATAGTATCCATAAAACCTGGCTATAATAATTCTTGAGTTTGGACTACCAAATTTCACTCTAAGAACTTAGTCCTTCTCTGTAATCATTCAGCAATTTATCAATGGAAACCAAAATAAAATTCATATTTTTCCCAAATCTCAGCCTATAGTACCAAGCTCTAGATTAAATAGTTTGTGTCCAAATATCAGAATTAGCAGAGAGGAATGGTGAAACTAAAGGAATTTATCTTTCTTCTTTTGTTTCGAGGTTTGAAAGACACGCTGTAGTAGATAAATCCAAGGAAGTCTTAATCACGTAGGTAGTTTGGGAAGACTGGCAATACAGAAGTTTCCTTAACACAATGGTATTCTATATATCTTATTCAAATCACCCATGATGAACCAAACCCATATCAAAGAAAACACTCCAACGTCTTGCATTTAAATCCTGATGCAAGTCCTTGAAATCAAATGTTGATCATCATAGCACAGTCAATATGTAGCTGTAAGTGTTTATGATTTCCGAGTATTAAAATTTATTTGAACCCTAGTCAAAATCCCTGTTGTTGGCACCTGCTCTGTGAGTTATCAGATATCAAGAGGCCCACTGGACTCAATGGGCATCAAACCAGGGGATGCTTGAACTCTTCAGTTCAGTTATTACCAAACTACTGGCAGCATTATTGAAATCATTTCTCCTACTTCCAAGCAAAAAACCTCAGTGCTTAGAAAACTTTTCACTTATTCAAAGCTTCCCTGGGGACACATGTGCTGGATGAAAATTCCTTAGAAGTTTATGCTTGTGGCCCAAACCTGAGAAAATAGTCTAGGTTGGGCAGATAAGGGAATATTCAGAGTACTCTGCATTAATTCTCCCTTAGATAAAGACTACAACTACCATTCTTTTTAAAATTGAACTGATTCTTTCATATCCAGGATCATTCCAGTTTTATCAATACTTTTCAAAGGAGAGTACTCCCTTGAAATAAGTTCCAGTGCAAAAACTATCTTTATTAAATTCCACCAACATTTCTTAAACCTTGATTCTGCCCTAGACACGTAAATCTCCATCCCCACCTCCCACTCTGACCCAAGTTTTAGGTGACACAGATGACCAATAGTTCTTGCCCTCGGAGAATTTATAATCTAGAGAGAGATGAAGGTACAAGGAGGAAAGGGAAAGATGTGAGATATATACATAACTATTAATTAATTATGAGAGCATTGGACATGGAGTCAGAAGATCCCCATTTTAGCCAAAGCTTGCCATTAAGTGGTACGTAATTTCTGGCAAGTCACTAAATCTCCTTTACACTAAGCTGCTTCATAATTAGTAAATACTAATTTCCTTCCTCACAATGATAATATTGTCTTCCTCACAGATTTTTGTTGTTGTTGTTGTTAAAAATACATGATCTGGTTCATGTAAAATGCTTAGCACAGCTCCTGGTACACAGTAAGCACTCAACAAATGTTCATTTCAACATGATATAGTGGTAGTGATGGTAGGGGATGTGGGAATGCTTTGTAAACTGTGAAGTCTTAGATCAGCATAAGGTATTTCTATTCATAACAGACAGAATATATAACATCCTATTGAAACCTATAATTCTCTGCTCAGCTATCAGCTCCCCAAACACTACCTTTTTGCTGTTTCTAGAGACTCTAGGGACTTCCCTGCTCCATCCCATCCCCTTTCCTCACCATTCAGAGCCCAGTTCAAAGACCATCTCAGCTCTAAATTAGCCTGACCCCATGAGATCAAGTAGGTAACCCCAGCCCATATTCCCTTTACAATCCATCCACACGATTACGCTAGGAGTGCTTTTGTCTTACTCGTGTTTGTATTCCCAGTACCTAGAATAGTACCTGGCTCATGATGGATGCAGGTGTGCATTGGTGTTAATGCAGTAGGAATGTTGATGAGAATCCAAGGAAGGGGATGTGTGGCACACCTTATGGATGGAGCCCTGGCCTTGGACCAGATTTCAGTTGTACCTCTGACTTTTCCAAACTTGCTGTTTGACTGGGCACTTGACCTTTAATCTACCCATTTTCTCATCTGGAAAATGGCTATTGACAGCTAAAAGTAATTTCAGTGTGGTACAAAGTCTTCATAATTCTATAAGGCAGATATTATTAACAGGTGAGGAAATCCACATTCAGAGAGCTTCAGAATTACACAGCTTAATACGTGCTATAGCCAGGTCTCTCCACCTGAAAGGTCCAAGTTCATAGCTGCTATACTACATGGTGGCTTATTGGAACACGTAAGATCTTGGTTCCTTCTCGCTCTGAATTCCAGAATGTCATGACACAATTCCTCTTCTCTCCCTCCTATTCTCTGCTTGTCATGTGAAAGATATTCTAAATCTACCCCATTCTATTATTTAGTCTTATTCAAGCCTAGACTGTCAACCCAGTGGAAGTCAAGGCCATTATTCTACCTCTTAATTTTCTCCCCAAAATGCAGTTGCTGGGCCTAACAGGAGTGCTCAGCAGTGATTTACTGTAGTTGAAACAGGTTTCAAGTAGTTGAGAGTCAGGCCATAGGAGCTGGATAAGACCGATGCAAAAAAACAACACAAAATGCTTTTCACGTTTGTTTTTCTCTTGGACTCTTGTCCCAAGGCAAACTATTTGGCATTTGAGCGCTTTTTGGTGAACATTTTTTTTTTAATTCTAGATAATACTGTTGTGAAATAAACTAGACAGAGGTTTCTCAGCCTTGGCACTCTCTCCACTTTGGGCTGGATATTTCTTCGCTGTGGCAGGCGGTCCTGGGAACTGTAGGGTGTTTGGCACCATCCCCGTCTTTACCCACTATATACCAGTAGCACCACCACTCTCAGTCATGAAAGCCCAAAATGTCTCCAGACATTGCCAAATGTCCCCTGGGCGTAAAATTCCCCATCCCCCGTCCCACCTTGGAACTAGACTGAATGGAGCAGGTGGGCTAAACCTCATTCCTTACATTACGGAGTCCAGTTTCATATCAAAGACAATTTTACCCAATGAAGTTAGAAAGTATGATGTCAAATGAGGAAGACTTCTTCTCCCCAGGTGAGCACTTGTCCCCTCAATCTCACCCTTTACTGGTACACCACCATCCAGGGCTTTGTCAGGACTGTGATACATGGTCCTTAAAAAGCCGAAGCCACAAAAGCAGTTATGGTTTTGTTACACCAAAGTGTCCCTGAAATTCAAAGCTATGTGTTTATCAAGATGTATTCCCCTGTCACCGTGATTACCTGTGTTGCCTTGGACTGCAAAGAAAAGACAGGGAGTGATGGAGTGGGGTTTTTTCGTGTTCATGTATTGTACCTGAGTTCTGTCTTAGTCTGCTTCCTAAATAGAATAATCAATGCCATTATCTCTTCCTCCCTCATCTAAATCACATCAGGACTCTACGGCAGATCGATAGTTACAACAAAGAAGGCCAAAGCTCTCATTCCAGGGGGACTCATTACTCTGCAGCCCAGTATCTGGGTATGGATTCTGTGTAAGCTTATCTACTCTAACGTAGGAGTTAACAACAGCTGTCAGTTATTAATACCGCGCCATGACACCACCATAACCGGCTGCATGTGTGCAGAGAGCATGTCCAAAAACCAAATAAGCCTGCTTCCTTCTTTCCCATCTTCCTTTGATTTCCTCTTTCTTTTCATATTATTTTAAATGGCCTTCTCTAGCAATGTAAAATGTTTGGGACTTCGTTGAGATTCTTAGCCCATACAGGTGGCATATAAGCAGACTCACATCTGCTGCAGTATTACTACAAAGACTAATTAAAATAAATTCAGGTCTTAAATTAGTCCTTTCAGAAACATTTATTGCTTAAGTCACTGGGCAATAAAGTATATAATTTAGTTAAGCTGAAGAGAAAAGTGGTTTTAGGATTGTATTTCCTGACCAGCCCCTAAAAGGAGGGTAAAACAAGACAATGGTTATGCACCCACCTACCAATTTTTCCAATAGCAGCTGCTTTTCCTGTGGTTCTTCCTAGCTTTGGGGTCATCCTATTCGATTGTCATTAGGGACTAGCCTGTCTGTAGTGTGAGCTAAAACAATGTCATGGACAAATCATATAGGATACCTTTTTTTAGTGGAAAGGCTGGTTATTACCATCGCCAGGTTCTCTAAGATTCTGCAATAGTCAGTGTTCACATCTGAGACCCAGCAGATGGACTTTTTGTTAGGAAAGCTCTGTAGCTCAGGGAAGACCAAAATTATGCTTCCCTGTCTCCAATTCTTCAAATCCCATATACGGATTTTTTTTTTTCTGTCTGCCAATGTGATATTTAGCAATTTCCCTCTACAAACAGCTCCACCTACCTCTATGTATCTCTTTGTGTTAAAGTGAGTTTCCCATAGACTTCAAAGACATAAACTGTGTCTTTTTCAAAGAAGAGATTCATTTTTTAGTTCAAAAAAAAGAAAAAAAAAGACTTTTTGGACATCTGCTATATGCAGAGTGCTCAAATTCTGACCTAAGGATGTTTATTGTTCTTCTGGGCTTATTTTAAAGAAAAATATAGCAAAGAACAGAGCGCCATGACATTTTTATACCTACATGCAATTCTCCAGATAGTTCCTTTTTTTTTTTCTTAGGAGCATATATTTTTATTTTTAACATCTTTACTTGAGTATAATTGCTTTACAATGTTGTGTTAGTTTCCACTGTATAACAAAGTGAATCAGCTGTACGTACACATATATCCCCATATCCCCTCCCTCTTGCGTCTCCCTCCCACCCTCCCTATGCCACCCCTCTAGGTGGTCACAAAGCACTGAGCTGATCTTCCTGTGCTATGCAGCTGCTTCCCACTAGCTGTTTTACATCTGGTAGTGTATATGTGTCCATGCCACTCTCTCACTTCGTCCCAGCTTACCCTTCCCCCTCCCCATGTCCTCAAGTCCATTCTCTATGTCTGTGTCTTTATTCCTGTCCTGCCCCTAGTTTCGTCAGAACCATTTTTTTTTTTTTAGATTCCATATATATGTGTTAGCATACGGTATTTGTTTTTCTCTTCCTTACTTACTTCACTCTGTATGACAGACTAGGTCCATCCACCTCACTACAAATAACTCAGTTTCGTTTCTTTTTATGGCTGAGTAATATTCCATTGTATAGATTTGCCACATCTTTATCCATTCATCTGTCGATGAACACTTAGGTTGCTTCCATGTCCTGGCTATTGTAAATAGTGCTGCAATGAACATTGTGGTACATGACTCTTCTTGAATTATAGTTTTCTCAGGTTATATGCCCAGTAGTGGGATTGCTGGGTCGTATGGTAGTTCTATGTTTAGTTTTTTAAGGAACCTCCATACTGTTCTCCATAGTGGCTCTATCGATTTACATTCCCACCAACAGTGCAAGCGGGTTCCCTTTTCTCCACACCCTCTCCAGCATGTAGTTCCTTTTTAATACTGACCAGCCAAGTTTTTTTGACATGCTCTGAAACACCCCGGTAACTGCCACCAGTGAGCAGATTCATTCAATCTATTGGAAGTTGTCTTGTTTTGCTGGTGGTCCTTGGGGCGCTGGGCCTCTCGGGACCTCTCCTTTTCTGTCACCTCAGGAAAGATATAACAACACAGAGGCTTGATCCAGGTGCAGCTTCCAAATCCACAGACGTCGGAACAGTTTGTATATCTACCACCACCAAAATTCTTGGACATGTGACCAGAAAGCTCTAGATCTCTGAAAGTTTAGATTGTTTGAGGCCCTTGAAAAGACACCTCTATTTCCAGACCGTCTGGTTGGTGACAGGGCTGGTGGCAAATTTTGGTAACTGGAATTCAGGCCATTAAGAAAACATTTTAAGTTGTGGGATTTCCTCTTAAAACTTTGCCTCCTACAAATTATATTTAAAAGAAAGACACATTCCTTTTTACAGTATTGAGCTTATACTACTCTTATGGAAAATAATTGACATTGTATTTATGTATTCTGTTTACTGTTTGGCCTTAATTGTTTAACAGCAATTTTTGTTACTTATTTTTTTTTCCTGTTCCATTGCTGTTTATACTATACCAGTTTAAAGTCTGAAGACACTGCTTTGTGCTACAATGTTCTTCTTTGTGACTCAACCCCAGCCTCCTTCCCATTCCCTTAAATATAAACAAAGTAACAATAATAAACTTGCCCTGTGTCTTCTTAACTGTTTCCTGGGATGCCTGACTCTGGGTAACATCTGAAGCTTCTCTCCACCAGCTGCCCAGCTCTGGTGTTCAAAGCATGAGGCACTCTCACTTTTATTTCTTTGCAGATAAGAAGTATTTTTTATTAGACATTATTCTACAATTTCTCCAAGCCCTTTTCTAATTAACCACCTGGCACCTGTCCTAGTATTGAAAGGTACTCCCTGCCTTCCTGTGGTGAGAAAGTAGATTAATGGGGAAAAGCTTGCTTTTCTGGGTACTTGTTTGATTCCTGTGTGAGCATTTTGATTCAAGAATAATTTATATCCCTAATTTCTACTGTAGTTTTCTACTTGGGACCTAGTCTTCTTAAGTTGCAATTAGAGGAAACTCTGTGTGTGTGTGTGTGTGTGTGTGTGTTTATATATAAATACCATGAATGCATACATGTTAAACAGACTGCATTTAGGAGCACTTGGAATAGGAATACCTTCTGTTCCCTGTTGCTCTGTTCTCTCTTACTTTAGAATAACAACCAGTAGGGGAATGTTGGGGACCCCCGCATAGCCTGTTTTTAGCTCTTAATTTTTAAAAATTACAGGTTGTCAGCATTATTTACATCGGAAATGTCCAAGAAGCTGGAAGTCTGAGAAAAATTGTGATTTCATAGAAACAGCTGAATTGAACTGGCCAAAAAAAATATGCCCTACCACCACTGGTGGGGTTTTTTGGGGGGGGGGAGCGGTTTCCAGACGTTTGAGGGTTTCTAGGCTGGGGCCTTTTTTTCATCTTTTCTTTTAATTATTTTGATTTTACTTTTTTTAAAAACAGAATTCCAGTGTGAGCTATTGACTGAGTTATGCCTGTGTACACTTGTGCCAGACCAATCCTAATTAGAGGCTGTTTAATAAATTGGGACTGTGTTGCCTGCAGCTTTTTGACCTTTGTTCCCTGATTGTCTCCCATTAATCCCCTTGCCCTCTGGTGTTCCCTATAAACTTTGGGAATTCACTGATTCTGGTTCAATTTGTGGACCTGCTGAGTTTGTTCGAGCCTTTTAGGAAGTTTCCTTGAGCTAATAACCATCTGTCACTGCCCTTGTTTTACTGCTGCAGCTCACGCTGCTGGAGACCAAGCCAGGGCCCTAAGCATACTGCTAGTATCTTTAAATCAAAGCGTGATCGTTAAGTAACATACCCCGAACATCTTTGTCATATAAAACTGTAAAGTTACATTAGGTGTAGTACTTTAACCTTTGCCGTATTGAAGAGGTAATGATGTCAGAATTTGGCTTCCATCCCTCAAGGACCCATAAATACACTGTGTGGATGCCAGGTTATAGACTACAGGCTTACAATATGCACTCCTGGTTTCTTGCCTCTATTACTTTAAAAACAAGGCAACTGGTAAATCACACCCATCATGGATGATCCGCTCCTACACCTCACCTCGTCAGGTTCCTCTAACAGTGTCTGGCATTCAAAGGAAAGACTGCCTACTCCTTGGCACTACTCAGAATGGTCCAAGATATTGAACTTGTTCTCTCCGAGGGCCTGTGGCCTGGTGACCTTTTTCCTGAGTCCTGGGGAAGCACTGGGTTACCAAAGTCAGCTGCTTCACCGTGTCAGAATTCTTCTTTTCCAGGTTAATGAAAGGCAAAAGCAAAAAACCAAACATACAAAAGAAAGCTCTATTATATACAAATGTTTTTAGGAAAATTTAAATAATTCAGGTCTTTTTAATTGGAGAGGTTGGGCAAAGGGATTTGGGAGCCCATTAACTACCGAAAGGTCACATATTCAACACTACTCTAAATCATATTAGCCTCAAGGCAAACATCTCATGGAATTCTAGAAACATAAGCAAAAAAATCCCATTATCATAAATATTACTGCAGGCTATTCATCTCCCTTTCTTCCTTCCTTCCTTCTTTACTTCTTTCCTTCCTTCCCTCCCTTCCCTCTTTCTTCTTATGTCCCCTATCCTCAAAGCCTTCTCCCTTCAGATGCTATGCAATTCTTTCCACTTCTCAAAGGTAAATACTCTGGAAAGAGTATTCTGTTCTTGCTGTTTCCATTTCCTCACCTCTTACACCTCCTGAATTCACAGGAGTCTACTAAAGTCCTACTAAAGTGTCTCTCTCACTAAAAGTACAAATAATATTACTCCAAATGAGGAAATCCAGTTGATGGTTCTGATTTCTTATCTTATGGTTCTCCTCTGCCTTGTTTAGACTTAGGGATAATTTCCTCCATTGTAAACCTCTCTATTTTTTCAAAGTTCAGTGCTTCAAGTTCTCCTTACAGCTCACTACCCACTCCTCCTCTGCTTTCTTCATGGGCTCTGGCCATCCTATCAGTGTTAAAAAGGAGCACTGCATTAGTTCCATGGAAACAGGATGCATCAGTCATGAGCTCTGCAAGACATGTGCACGTACAAAGTTAAACAACAAGGAGAGGGACAAGCTCAAGAGAACACAGATCTTCCTCGATTTACAAGGAATGCGTTTAATACACCTAACCTACCAAACATCATAACTTAGCCTAGCCTACCTTAAACGTTCTCAGAACACTTACGTTAGCCTACAATTGGTCAAAATCATCTAGCACAAAGCCACTTTTATAATAAAGTGTTGAATATCTCATGTAATGTATTGAACACTGTACTGAAAGTGAAAAACAGAATGGTTGTCTGGGTCCAGAATGGTTGTAAGTGTATCAGTTGTTTACACACCTGATGGTGTGGCTGGCTGGGAGCTGTGGCTTGCTTCCTGCGAAAAGATCAAAATTCCAAATTTGAAGTACTGTTTCTACTGAATGCGTATCACTTTCACACCATCATAAAGTCGAAAAATCATAAATTGAACCATAGTGAAGTAGAGATATGTGATAAGAAACATGGTTCAGAGGAAGAATAAGTGAAGAGTATCGATTGGAGTAGTTCTGGAAGCATCATGGCCGTACAGAATACATGTGGCATTTGGAGTTTTCAGATTGCATTTGGATCCTAGCCCTGATAGTCATAGGACCCTCCCTGGGCAAGTTACTTGAGGGCAATGAGCACTTAATGGACTAGTAATACTTAGATCACAGGAGTGTTGAGAGAATTAAACAAAACAATGTGTCATTATTTTTGTTGGTATATAGTATGTGCTTCATGAATATTTGTTCACTTTCCTTGTTTCATGGAAAGGGGAGCCTTGAGAAGGCCTACCCAAAAAATGAAGTAGTATTTGGATAGGCAGAGAGAAAGAGTAAAGACATTTTAGGAGAGAAAAACAGTATGAGAAAAGGACTAAAGATGAGGGTTACTTATAATGTGCTTGAGTCAGTGCATGGCACTGGAGAGGAGAATGCGTGTGGTAGGTAGAGGGGAAAGAATTTTAATCAGGTAGATTATGGCTATAAGTGGGTTTTAGGGCAAAGATAAATGCTCAGTGTTATGTGGCAGCCTGGTTGGAAGGGGAGTCTGGGGGAGAATGGGTACACGTATCTGTATGGCTGAGTCACTTTGCTGTCCACCTGAAACTATCACAACATTGTTAATCAGCTATATCCCAATATAAAATACAAAGTTTTTTAAAAAAAGATAAATGGTCTGGCTTATTTATACCATATTTATAAATGGCCCAACTTTGCTTATTTCATTGCAAATTTTGTTTAATTGTATTATCTTAGTTCACTTCCAGTCAATAAGATGTTGGAACTTATGCATCAAACCGCACGGTCCTCTTCAATATGTAGGAATGAAAGATAAGCAAAATTAATGTTAATGATACGGTCCATTAGAAGGTGAAAAGGACTGTGGAGCAAAATAGAAAGTGCTGGGTTGAGAATGACGAGAGGGTGCAATTTTAAATAAAGTATTCAGGAAAGGCCCCTCTGAGGAGGCGACATGGCGCTTGAGCTGGTGAAGGTCGTGTGGATGCCTGTGGGAAGGGTATTCCAGGCAGAGGGGCGAGGCACGCAAAGTCCCTGAAGCGGGAGGGTTCCTGGTGTGTTTGAGGAACAGCTAGGAAACCTACATGGCTGGATCAGAGTGAGCTGGGGGAGGGAAGGTGCTGGAAGATGAGGTCAGAGGGTGCGTGGGGACGGATCACAGAAGGCCTGGTCGGCCACTGTGAAGATGGTGCCGTTTCCCTTGAGTGTGATGGGAAACCACTGAGGATCTTGGACAGCAGAGAGCTTGACGTGATCAAACTTAACCTTCACCGGGGCCACCCTCCTGCTGTGTCAAGGAGGAACCTCTCGGGCCCCTTTCCCTCCTCTCTCCCCATCCAAGCGTGAAGAGGCAGAGGGAGCTCTAGGAAGGGAGCCGGAGAGCCCAGGGGAGAAACAGTGAACACCCTCTCCACGCCTCCTCCCTGCTGTGGTCTGCTAAGCCACAGTCAGCCTGAGCTGGGAGGGAGGTTAGGTGGCTAGATGGTTAGATGAAGCCTTTAATTAATGTCAGAAAGGTGCCCAGGAAAGGTAAGGGACCTGGTGTATTAGGGTTTTCCAGAGAAACGGAACCAATAGGATAGATATGGTTATGGATATAGAGACAGAGACAGAGATATATAGAAGGAGATTTCCTGTAGGAATTGGCTCACATGGTAATGGAGGCTAAAAAATCCCACGCTCTGCCATCTGCAAGCTGGAGAAGCAGGAAAGCTGGTGGCATAATTCAGTCCAAGTCTGGAGGCTTGAGAACTAGAGGGGCTGCTGCTGTAACCCCCAGTCCAAGGTCAAAATCCTGAGAACCCAAGGAGCCACCAGTGCAAGTCCTAGAGTCCAAAGGCCCGAGAACCAGGATCTCCAATGTCCACGGGAAGGAAAAGATGGATGCCCCAGCTCAAGGCAAGAAAGAGGATTTGCCCTTCCTCCACATTTTTGTTCCATTTGGGCCGCCACGGTGATGATGCCTGCCCACGCTGATGAAGGCAGATCTTCCTTACTCAGTCTCCTGGATCAAACGCTAACCTCTTCCGGAAACACCTCACAGACACACCCAGAAATAATGTTTTCCCAGCTATCTGGGCATCCCTTTGCCCAAGCAAATTGAAACATAAAATTAACCATCATACCCAGTTAAGATTTCACTTGGGTGCCAAGAAGAGTCATTCAAAGAGCTTGCTGGAATACAGTGGTGTAAAAACCCATCCAGTTCTTGTTTAGTTTCATCTATATCAAGACCGCCTTGTTCAATAGATGAGTTTTATATACTTATAAACCATTATAGACAAGTAGTACTATCAAATCATAGATTAAATGTAATAAGTTTTAAATTTTTTCCAATTCTAGATAAAGAAATATCAATACAGGCATCCCAGAGGATGGTACTGCCCTTCTCCAATTTGGAGAACACTGCACAAGCAGGACCCCCAGTTGGGGTGGCCGGTGCCCCTGCAGGGCAGGTGATCAGCGAGCAGTGGAGATAGAGAAATAGGAGATGGCAGAGGAAGGTGGTGACTGTGGTGCTTGACATTCTATGGTAGAAAACATGGGAGGAGAATGCAGAGGGACAAGAACTGAGGCTCTTGAGATTCATTCCATGTGGGAGGAGGAAGGTAAGAGCTTTCTGAGAACAATCAGTAAAGAAAGAGCAGGAAAGAGAATGACAGTGACGCCCAAGGGCAGAAGAGAGACGAGTTATTTGTGTTACAGACCAAAGCGGAGTGGTCAAGTGTGACCAGGATGCAGTGTTCGAGTTTCCCCAGGAGGCTTATGAGGAGAGAATTTTACTAAGAGATCAGGCAATAGTGCTGTAAAATTGAAAAGAACACAAGATAAAGAAAGTAAGACAATTGACAGACTGCAGAGCGGGTGGAGGAGTCCCTAGTATAGTCACACATTCTAAAAAGAACTGCTAAAAAAAAAAAATCAGTCATTTCAGTAAGGCAAGATTGGGTGAGAATTTAGAATATTCTAGTTCTGGATTGGCAGGTGATGAGCAGAATAATCGTCCAGACCTTCTTCTGCTCAGTTCCTGGGATGCAGAAATGCTGAGCGGGAATGCTTTGAAAAACAAGGTGATAGTTTGAAGGCACTTGGCCTTCTAAAAAATATCTCTTCATAATAATGTTCTTCCATTTCAGAAAGAATTTAAATTGAAAACCTTAGTGCTCTCGTCATGTCTGAACACACACTGAATGCAATGAAAACACCCTCCATAGGAATTTCTGATCTCCCTCTTTCTTTGTTGTCATTCAAGTCTCCCAACTCAGCTTTTACATTTGAGTGTCCTTCTAACTTGAGGGGGAGAGGCCATCATACCATTTCTCATCCCTTGTGGCTGATATGTGAGATGGGTCTCAGGGAATTAAGGGAAGAAAGCTCTCCTTGCTGGAGACAAACAGTATTGTGTAATAGAACCCTGGATTCTCTATCAGTAGCTTCTGACCCCAAGGCTGTCCCACAGAGCTGTAGTCCTAGGAAAAGCCACACAATGGTTTAAGCTTGGGGTCCCAATTAATAACTGTGATATATGTTACCATTGATGGTTCAGGATATTTCCTTGAAAGACCTGTTTTCATAACACTCTGATTATGCTGTTTGGAACAACAGTTAGTGTAACTGTTTAGATAGGAAATTTAGGAATGACAAACTAACAAAACCCTGGAAAATACACAGTGCAGTCAGTCATGGTTTATAAGATTATGGATGTTAGTATAATAATGAAAAGAAATTAGTAAATTTCCTCTATAAAATCAATATGCTCTTTAAAAGTATGTTGCATCTATGCATGATTTGATCTCCATGGCTGCTGCCACATCCTCAGTATTTACATGATACACTCCCTCTGATTTTGTGTAACATTGCAAAATTTATAAAATGCTGTCACCCAGACGTCTGCTGTCATCAGACTTCTCACTGATTCTGACAATTTGGTTTTATTGGCCCTACTTTACAGTTGAGATTCTGAGAGTCTACTTTTGTCAATTTCATACGGCTAAAGATGACAGGTGGGTATTTTGAACCCAGGTCTCTATGGCCTCAGAGTCCATGATTTTGCACTGCATCATGCTTCCTTGGAAATTAAACGGATCTGTCTTGCAAGGACTGTGTTCTTCTTCTAACCGGGGCACAGGAGGAGTCCCAAGTAAACAGGCAGGCGGTCTTAGGGAGGGATGTCTGGAAGCAGCTGTTGGGAGTCCCAGAAGGTTGGCAGTGCCGTGTCCAAGGTCTGGCCCCAGGTAGTGGGAACTCAGCCATGGAGACTGGGCTGCAGGAGGAGGACCTAGTTGCTTCATAGCAACCCAGGGTTGCTATGTTGTGCGGCTTCCATTTGCTCCTCCAGATCCGCTCTCCACCCTTCCTCTGGGCTCCTGAAAGCTGACCTGCATGGACAGGATCAAAAGACCCCCTTTCTCTTTTTTGCGGTTGCCTTTTGCCAACGGGAAGCACCAGCAGGAGGTCAGAGGATGAAGTTGGGAGTGTTTATTCCCCCAGCTCCCTCCCTGTGAGGTTGCCCTGAGCTCCCTGCAGCTCTCAGTCTCCCGTAACGTAGCCTTGCCTACTGGTTCCTGTCACCACTCCGTCCTCTTGTCCCTTCTGACCTAGTCCTAGAAGCGTCACTATTTCTTAACACTTTCTCTGTGCCTTCCCTGTACCTTTGTAAATGGTCCTGTCTTGAACTCTTCACATTGCCCAGTTTAAATGTGCTTTTTGTTTCCTGATGGGCCCCTGACTGATCAGACCTGACCAGGTGGGAACTAACGTCTGGATTTAGGCACATGAGCAAGACGGGGACCCTGCTCCTGGGAATGAAATTCGAACGAGGATCTAGAGCCAGGAAGATGAGCTGAGCGTGCCTAGTAGAGTGAGAGACAAGAACGCAGTAGACTGGGAAGAAATCTGCCCTGAGACCGACTGGACAGGGCTCTGCTGGATGGGAGCTCTGGTCTTCTAGGGGACAAGACCCTTCACAGATGCTCTGAAGGGTTGGAGGTACAAGGAAGGCAGCAGATGCCCAAGAGGTGGCAAGCCTACGGAGAGCTGTGGCCATAGGAGAAAGAGCGGCTGGACGTTTGAGTCCTTACCCCTTGTGACAAGGACTGACTATTCACCGAACCCTTTTTCACTTCCCGCTGGGCACAAAGACTACGATGCCATGTGCCTGAGATCTAGCCAAAGGAATGCGAGCAGAAGGGATGTACTAACCCCTAAGACCCCTCCCACTATCCTCCACATTTTGCTAGCGGTAATTAAGAGTGGTGCCTGCCACAATGATATCGATCATTCATGCATTCCTTTCATTCATTCCCTGCGACAGGACTTGGGGATACAGCCTCTCAAGAAGCTCGCTCACAGGCCCTTATATTAAACTGATTATGACTGGGGACGTGGTAGACCACTGCCACACCTGGAGAGACACTACAGAATTAGACACGACTCTTCTGGTACTTCAGTGATACCTCCTGCAATGGCTGCGCATAAAGCACTGTGCATTAGGCCCCATTTTCTATCCTTTTCCTTTCAAAAATGATGATCATTTTTATCGGGTGCCCACCCTGCACCAGGTGCTTCTGAAACCTTATGCTGTGATAAGTAGAAAAATGTAGGCTTATAACTAAGTTGAGGCTGTAACTAATTTAAGCCTCTTTCAGCATTTAGGCAGCCTGGATCTTCTTATTAATATACAAGGAGTGGTTACTGATAATAGACACGTTATGAAGCCCAAAGGCATCTTGGCAGTGCATGCTGAGGAATGGGGGAAATATGAGAAACTTCCAAGGAATTCTCCTGATATTTTTGCATCCATATGCATATATGTTTTTTCCAGTGTTTTTATCCTAAGAAGATCCTTAAAAGCAGACACAGGCATGCTCTGTGTATGTACATCCAGGAGATATTTCCCAGAATCTGTCCCTCTGCCATTCTTTCATCTACATTTTATCTCTCAGCATGAATAAGTTGCCCAATGACTCCTGTGATTATCTGCAAGTCTCATTAAATACACTACTTGATGCCCCAGAAGAATTTATAAAAAAGAAAGAGAAAACGATTACACCTCATGAGTATCAATACTCATAGATACTAATTACAAAATATAACTTTTTGAATTGAATCCTTTTTTGAATTAGGGTTGCACAGAGAAGAACATTTTGTTGGTAGCCTTCTGGAGATTCTAAGAGGGTTTCAACTTTTGCCGCCGAAGGAGGAAACCACGGCTGCTCTTGGAATCCTGATCTGGGAGAACGCTATACAATGCTGCTTTCCATAGCGAGCTGATTCCCGCCGGCCCCCTTTCCTGAGGGAGCTGGGCAGAGTGGGGTGGTAAGAGTAGAGACAGGCAGAGGCAAAAGCTGCAATGTCCTGATTCCCTTGTACTAGAAATTTTATTACAGATACTTTTGCCCATCAAATGCGTTGCTGGATTGAAATGTCACGTGTTCCTTCACAGATGTTATTTCAGATTAAGCCACAGGCAGCAGGGAGTGGACAAGGCATGCATTTTCCTCTCCACTCAGTAGCGTCCCATCTCCCAGCAGTCATTTGCAAAAGCAATATTACTTACATAGCAATTGAGCTGATCTGATATTTTAGATTATGATGTCAAGATATATTATACTGCAGCCTACTGACTTAAAAAACAGCCCAAGAAAGAGAATGACTAGGGCCAAGTTGGGATTGGAAAGGACCTAAGGGAATGTCATCTGTTATGAGAATCTTAAAAGCTTCTAATGACCAGTTATTCCCAAGAGGCTCTTGCTACTGTGACTATTGAATTTATTTTTGCTAAACAAGCTTTGCATTTAATGATAGCTTTCTTTATGGTCTGAAACTCACAAGAATTTCTTTTACCTTTTTCTGAATAAATTACTTGTTCAGCAATTCATCATGCAGACACCATTTATGCTTCCATCACTCTGTTTAGTATTATATAATAAATGTATTTATGAGTTCTTCTGTTAAGATTCTTATCTGTTTTAGAATATTTGTCGGGCTCTATCCTAGAGGCTAAGTGTCATCTTTGCTCTTCTAAATATATTTTATATTCTTAAACTGAAGATGTTGTCCTGAACATTTTCCTGCACAGAATGCACTGAGAAAAGCATAGAATTAAGGTGAAGCTTTTGAAAATAACAACCACGATTGCATCACAGTGTTTTAAGGGTAACACATCCTATGAACAATGGCACCTCCTTCCTACATGGTGAGTCCTATGACAGCAGAAGACTTGTCTGTTTATCCATGGCTGTATTTTCAGGTACATAATGGGTGGGTATTTAGTAAATATTTGTTGGATGAATAGATGGATAGATGGATGGGTGGGTGGATGGATGGATGGATATAAGTATGTGGTTTGGGGCTGTTTTTTCTGTGAGCCTAGCCTTAAGTCAGACTCTGGAATTACTGAGCTTCACAAACATTTACTGGGAGTCAGTGTCCTGCTGTCCATGTGAAACAGTGAAAGGTCAGAGAGCTAATGAACTCTTAGGAGGATGACACTTCTTTCCATCAAGTGAAGCCACTTTCTTTTTGGCTTAGAAAATAAGTTAAAATTTGAAATTGCTTTCCCCCAAATGGTTGCAATCCTTCAATCTGACGGGCCACCCTGAAATTGGAGAATAAATAAAAATGTAGAAACATCCCTGAGTCCAATTCACCGAGTGAAAGAGTCCTTCCTTTGGTGGGTATGCGCACAAGGATGGAAATGGACACAAAGGCAAAATGGCAGCCACTTCAGACATCTTTCTGAAATGTCTTTGGGTGTGAGTTTCTGAGAAGACAAATCACTTCCACACGGCCTTGAAAAGAACTTGGTTAGCTCAACCCCAAGGAAGGCTAAGAATAGGGCTGGGAAGCAGAAATAATGTATCATCCTGCTGAGCGTGTTAATATTTGGGCAGAAAAGGGTGGATTCTTTTTTAGTTAAGCATCGTTTTAACATGCACACTATAGGTGGTGGCTTTTTTTTTTTTTTTTTTTTTTAACAGAAAAATGTAGCTGTCCCCTAACGGGAGCAATTTCCCTTCATATTTCTTGCAGCTCTTGTCCCATGAGGCAACAGATGAGTATGTGATAGCAATACTGATTCCAGTGCTGAGATGCCACGTGATCCACCGGGAGAGCTGGTGGATTCAAATCAATGTCGGTGCGTCCCTTCTGGGTAGCAGTCTTTCAGTGCAGGATTCGCTCTAGGGATCAGAAAAACAGCTGGCAACTCGCAACATGATACACAAAAGACCTTTTAAATGTCTTGCTGTTTCCAGCTATGATGTAGTGTGTCACTTCAAAGATTTTTTTAAATTTCTGTGCCTGCTTGACGGAGCCAAGTCCTGTTAAGCAACTGGTAAAAACGCAATACCAGTTTAAACTGGTGTCTGCAGAATTCTGAGGCTTATAAGGGGCTAGAAATAAGCCTCTGCCTTATTGTACATTTTTTTTTAATATAAAAGTTTTATCCATAGAAAGCATTTATTGGAAATCCAGTCCTGAAACTGCCTGTAAAACATAAGCATGTGCTAAAAAAAAATATAAACCCTGTGGGTTATTCAGAATTCTTGGAAAACAAGAACTTTCACCCAGTTATTTTGCTCAGCTGCAAGATGGAGTTATTTATTTCCAGTGTATGTTGTTTGCATATGACAGAATTTTGGAGTCTCTTCTCTGTTTTAAGTTTTTCCCCCCATAAAATATGTATAATAATTCCTATGAATGTTAAAAACACATTACTGTGTTTTCTGCTCAATGCTTTCAACCCCAGAAGCTAAACTTCTTTCCCCTCATTTTTTTTTAATCTTCTTTTTAATCTTTTTTGTTGGTTTTTTTCATGAGGTTTCTTTCTCACTTTTTTTTCAATATTTCATTTCCTGCCTCTGTAATCCAAGTTTCTGGTAACAGTTAGGATCGCTAGTGTAGATATATATACCATGTATGTCTAGATAAAGAGGCAAAGAGGAAACTAGCAAGATTTTTGGAAGATCTGGATGGACTAAAAGAGAAGGGATTGATATTTTCTGAGTGTTTGATAGATTTTAGTCCAGTTAACGGATATTTGGTATCAAATTGGTATCCCAAATCTGATGTGATAACCCAAATTTCGACATCAAACATTCAGAGCGGCCAATGCCAGCATGATGCTCTCACATATATCAATTCAGTGACTATTTATAGCTTCCAGATTATTTTCCACAGCTCTCAGTTGAATACTTTGATGAAATAACTAAACAGATGTCAGCCATGTGTCTCTGTGGATGAAGAACTATGTGAAGTACTATTGTATTCAATATTTGTAGGGTGTGAGTGTTGTGGCTGTAGTTTTAACAGGGAGTCTCTCGCTGCATTTGACTGCAAGTATGATTAGCTGTTGGTGTTTAGTGTGCGAAGAATTTTGATTGGTTGGGCTGTGTTTTAGGTGTTGTGGACATGGACAAAATATATCACTGAGTTCATCCATCCTGTATAGCTATTTTTACATGTACTTAATATTCCAGCAATACTAATGTCCACTGTACATAATGTCCTCTAAATAAGTAAGAAAGCAATTCCTTGATGAAGATGAGATTTAAAGGAGGAAAAAGAATACCAGACCAAAAAAGCATTTCTGGAAGTGTGTTCAGGATCATTAATTCTTGGAGAAATTAGTAGGATTGGGGGCAAAAAGTGAGTGAACCAGATTGGGAAACACAGAGATAAGCTGTGAGCGGATTGTCTTTATTTTAGGACTCATCAGAGCTTTTACTATGCTGTGAATGCTGTAAATCTTAAAAAGGGAGAGCTAGATGCAGCGCCTCCCCCTGCTTGTTAGATGGAACACCTCCCCTGCATCCAACCCTCTAACTTGTCCCCAGAGAATATTTTGAAAAACAACACTCTGTGATGCTTGCTTGGTAAATTCAGACTTAAACACTATGCTGTAGTAATCAATAAATATTACTTCTTTATAAAGTTAAACACCAACTAGAACAACTAAACACCCACATGCAAAAAAATTAATCCAGACAGAGATTGCTTCTCCACAAAAATTAACTCAAAATGGATCAAAAACGTAAATGTAAAATGCAAAACTATAAAACTCCCAGAAGGTAACTGAGGAGAAAATCTAGATGATCTTGGGTTTGGCAGTGACTTTTGAGATAAAACACCAAAGACATGATCCATGAAAGGAAGAAGTGACAAGCTGGACTTCACTAAAATAGAAATTTTCTGCTCTGTGAAAGATGATGTAAAGTGAATGAAAATACAAGCCACAGATTAGGAGAAAAAATTTGCATATCTGATAGAGGGCTGTTATCCAAAATATAAAAATATAAAATATAAAAAGAAACCTTAAAACTCAATGATTAGAAAACAGAGAACTCAATTTTAAAAATGGGCCAAAGATCTTAACTGATACCTCACCAAAGAAGATACACAGATAGCAAATAAGCCTATGAAAAGAGGCTCCACATCATATGTCACTGGAGAATGCAAATTAAAACAACAATTAAATATCACTACACACCTATTAGAATGGCCAAAATCCAGATCACTGAAAACACCAAATTCTGGAACTTTTGTGGAGCAAGAAGAACTCTCATTCATTGCTGGTAAGAACAAAAAATAGCATAGCCTCTTCGAAAGACAGTTTGGCGGTTTCTTACAAAACTAACCATACTCTTACCATACAATCCAGTAATTGCGCTCCTTGACGTTTACAAAAAAGAGTTCAAAACATGTCCACACCAAAACCCTACACATGGATGTTTATAGCAGCTTTATTCATAACTGTCGAAACTTAGAAGCAACTGAGATGTCCTTCAGTAGGTGAATGGATAAATAAACTGTGGTACATTCATACAATGGAATATTATCCAGCACTAAAAAGAAATGAGCTATCAAGCCATGTCAAGCCATGGAGAGAAAATGCCTGTTACTAAGTGGAAGAAGCCAATCTGAAAAGACTACACACTGCAGTATATGATTTCAACTATAAGATACTCTGGAAAAGGCAAAACTATTGAGACAGTAAAAAAGGCAATGGTGACCAGGGCTTGGAGGGAGGAAGTGATGAATAGGTAGAGCACAGAGGATTTGTAGGGCAGTGAAACTACTCTGTATACTGTAATAGGATGCATGTCATTATACATTTGTCCAAATTCATAGAACGTACAACACCGAGTGAACCCTAATGTAAACTATGGACTTTGATAATGATGTGTCAGTGTGTGTTGATTAGTTGTAACAAATGTACCACTCTGGTGGGAGATGTTGATAGCGAGGGAAGCAAGGCATGCGTGGGGACGGGGGCAGATGGGAAATCTCCGTGCCTTCGCTCAATTTTGCTGTGAACCTAAAACTGCTCTAAAAAATGAAATTATTTTTTAAAAAATACATAGAGTAAAATTTTAGAGATAATCTAATCCAGTGAGTTATTTGGTTTGGGTTTGTTTTTGTTTTGTTTTGTTTTTGGCTTCATCAATTTTTTTTAATAAATTTATTTATTTATTTATTATTTTTTTTTTTTTTGGCTGCGTTGGGTCTTCATGGCTGTGCGCGGGCTTTCTCTAGTTGCGGCGAGCGGGGGCTACTCTTCGTTGTGGTGCGTGGGCTTCTCGTTATGGTGGCTTCTCTTGTGGAGCACGGACTCCAGGCGCGCGGGCTTCAGTAGTCGTGGCACGTGGGCTCAGTAGTTGTGGCTCGTGAGCTTTAGAGCTCAGGCTCAGTAGCTGTGGCGCACGGACTCAGTTGCTCCACAGCACGTGGGATCTTCCCGGACCAGGGATCGAACCCGTGCCCCCCGCACTGGCAGGCGGACTCCCAACCACTGCGCCACCAGGGAAGTCCCCCATCAATTTCCTTTTCTACCTGTCATTTATTGAGGGCCTGCTATGGGCCAGACACTGAGTTAAGTACTTTTACATATATTTAAATTGGCAATAGTCCTAGGAAGTAGGAGTTATTTTCCCTATTTAATGGGTAAGGAACTGAAGTTAGGGAGATTTAGTGACCTTCCCAAGGTTGCAGAACTAGTAAGTGGTGAAAGTGGAATTCAAACTTGGGCCAGAACTGGCTCCGTTAACCATGATATTATAACAAATAGAATAATAATGTATGCAAAAAAATGGCATATATCTGTGTATGTGATAGAGAGATGGACCAGTTTTCATCCAATTCTTAAAGAGTCTGCAATCTGAAAAATTTCAAGATCACTGAATCCAGTCTCAACGTGTAGAGGCCCAGAGCAATGATGTCATTTTCTCAATGACATACCACTAACTGGTGAAAAAATAGGAACTAGAGCCATGCTCTCTTGACTTCCCTTTGATGATAAGGGAATACAAGATGCCACATCATCATTGATGGCCTTTAAGTTAGTTGATTTCAGAAAATGAAGGAAGACAATACTGCTGTTGAAAGTCTAGAACCATTTTGTTAGTGGATTATGGGAATTTGCTATTAAGCTCATTGTTTCATGGTGGAACACTCAGAATGTTTCATATCCAAAAACCAGACTATTAATACGAAGGATATTTAAAATATTTAAAATTATCTAAGTGTCAAGGTAAGAAAATATAATATCCAGGAAAAAATAATGTCAAACTCTGGCATTTGAATAATAAATGATTCAACTGAAGTAGAAGTTTATTGTTATTTTTGAAGATCAAAGCATAAACCCCTCTTTATATAAAGGGGTAATAGTCACCTTTGTAGTGTAATTTGAGATGGGACAGTACCATCTTGCCTCACTGTCCAAATTTCTACTCTTCCATATGCATTAAATTAGATTAAAACAATGTGTTTCAGTAGCCATTTGTTTAAATGAAAATAACTGGAGTAGACATACATAGAGTAGACTCTCAAATATTAAACCCAGAGTGAGCCTAGACTTGGCATGTCTCTTTTTATTGGTGTCAGAAAATAAAAAAGATAAACTTTGATGGGAGGAGGCTCATGGAAATGGTCAGAAAAATGAAAAAAACAAATGCTTGAGGCAGGCAGTCTGAGTCAAGGCAGCAATGATGAACAGCAGTGTGTAGGGCATATGAGAAGTGAGATCACCCAGAGGAAATACCTTAGAAAGAGATGTTGCACCGTGCTAAAGACAGTCAATGTTTTACCTTTCAGTATATAATCTGATATTAGGGATTGCCTCTTTACCATAGAGCAACATCTATCTATAAGCTTTTCAGCTTTTATAAATTGTTCCACACCAAAAAAAAAAAAAAAAAGTCTTGGAAAAGGAAAGTTTCAAGGAATGTATCTCTGGCACTGTCCTTGAAGATCTCATCAGGTATAACAGCTGCTTTGTATGTAGGAGAAGAGGGGGAGGACTGGGAAATAAAATAAGCTATTCCAGTGTGATCTCCTGAAATAGATAGAAGACTTGCAATTTCACACCAAGATCCACAGCCTGGCCTTGTTTTCTGGTTGCAAATAGCAGTAATCCATCTGTCAGCCTGACATCTTTTTATGCTCCCTTTCAATCACTCCCAGAAAAAAAAAATTCTTTTTAGATTGATTCTGATTTAGCAGCTTTCTTATTGCCGATCACTTTAAAGGCATTAATAGATAGCAGCAAGTTTTATTTTCTCTGATCCTTTGGGTTTTTAAAGTTGGAATTTTATGCATTCTATTTGGGTCTCAAGAAGAGTAATATAACTTACAGATAACTGACTGGTAAATGAACTGTAGAACAACTATTCTGTTCGCCTTTACATCAATTCTAAAAGATGATAGGATAGGTTTATTCATTCATTAAACAAACATGAACTGAGCACATAATAGAAGATTGAAAAGAGATTCCTACAGAGGAGATGTCATTCTGGGTTGAACAAGGCTGTGTAAGAAGCAGCAAGACCAAGAAGCTGACTGAGAATGAAGATGATGAAAGCAGCTTGTGTGGATGCAACAGCCAGTAGAACAGGCTACTGGTGGAAACAAGTGTTGGGTGACTTAGGAAAATCAGCTAACTGTGAAGGTCCAGGAGATTAATTGATATCAATCAGTTGGGCATGTGGAGCCCAAAGCCTGAGAGATGTATCATCAGGGCCCACATAAGGAGGCAGGGTTCATGGCCTCAGACCCTACAGAAAAACCTCTTTGCTTTCCATTTTACTTTATTTTGCTTGTTGGGTTAGGGTGACCCTGAGTGGTACCTTATACATCAAAAAACTCCATAATTGACTCAGGATTCTCTGTTTTGGGAGAGATCAATTTATACAATGCCAATGTACAGATCAGAGTGTGCAACAGAAAGCAGGCAGTGACACCATGGACTGATAAACTTGTCAAAGTTCCTCTGTGCCTGATGCCAGAGAGTCAAGCTTGCCTCTTGGTTCTAAGTGTCTTAGAGGGTAGCTCCGTCAGAATGAGCATGAACTGTACAGGGATCTTATAGACAAGTGAGAGGATCAAGCCTTAACTGTGTTTCCTTACTTGGAAGTAGGGAATGTTGTTTTGCTTTGGCTTAGAGTTTTCTGTTGTTGTGGTTGTTGTTGTTGTTTGTTGTGTTCTATAGAAGATTTTTGTGTTGTGATTCAGAAATATTCACTCTAAAAATGTGATTTCATTTTTTTTAGTGTCCTCACATTCTTTTGTTTCCTTGTATTAGAATTTTAGCTTACAGTCTAATTCTGTTAACATCTATAGATTCCACATGAATATAAAATTAGCTAGTAGCCTTCTTTATGGAAAGGGACCAACTCTGAAGTCCTATACTTTGCCCTTTAACTTTGGAACTTGGTGCATGATACCTTGAAGAATTTTGAAGTCAACTGACAATTTGGCAAATTTATAAAGATCTGTTTGAATTTGGATACCTTCCCATCTCTTCTGATTAAAAGTAATTATACTCCCACAATGCACCTGATGCATTGTTTTATGTTGTCATATAGCTACTTGTACACATATTCTCTTCCCTTATTGAAAGCTTCTTCAAGACAGAAATTGGGTCATTCATCTTTGGACCCTCGGTGGTAATCACAGAGCCCAGCATATAATAAATGTTCAGTGTTTCTGAATCAAGGAGAGTCAAGATGACATCATCATAGTAACAAGTAAAAGTAACTTTTTGTAAAGATAAATTTTAAAACTTGGGAAATGGATGTTGCCTTGCAAGGTTGGAGAGAGAGAGAAGAGAGAAGGAGAAGGAAAAGGCTGAGGAAAAGGAGAGGAGGGAGAGAAGAAGTTTATGAGTGCTTAGGAATTGTTTAGTTGGAAGGCAACAAATGATCTATCATAGAACATAAAGATAATATAGAGGAAGAGAAGCTTGAATTTTTTGAGTGGGATAAGTAAGGAATTCAGTGGAATGTATAATTTCCATCCTTAGTCATGTCTTCCTTATGGCTATATGCCTTTAAGTATGAACAGGACAAAACTAAATATCTGATTTTCCATATTTAGCCTGAAGTAACTGTGTATACCTAGGAGATTGGGGCACATGGATAATAAGAAATGTTTATTTTCTCATTTTTAACAGCTTTATTGAGATAAAATTTACATACCATAAAGTTCACCTGTTTAAAGTGTACAATTCAGTGGTTTTTCTTATATTTACTGAGTTGTATAACCATAGCTATAATTTAATTTTAGAACAATTTTATCACTTCCAAAATAAATCACTCTCTGTCCCTCTCTTATTCACTCCCAAATCCTAAGTAACCAATAATCTACTTTTCTCTATAAATTTGCCTATTCTGGACATGTCTTATAAGTTAAGATCATACAATATGTGAGATCATACACATATGAGATCATACAATTTGTGAGTGACTTCTTTCTTGTGATAAAATATTTTTGAGGTTCACCTATGCTGTATATATCAGTACTTCATTCCTTTTTATTGCCAAGTAATATGGTTATATCATATTTGGTTTATCCACACATCAGCTGATGAACATTTGGATTGTTTCCATTTTTGGTTATTATGGCCTCTTTGTTGAGATCAATTGACTGTAAATGTATATGGGTTTATTTCTGGATTCTCAATTGTATTCCATTGATTGATATTTCTATCCTTATGCCAATATCACACACGGTGTTTTGATTATTATAGTTACATAATATGTTTTAAAATTGGGAAATGTGAATGTTCCAACTTCATCCTTGTTTTTCAAGATTGTTTTGGCTATTTGAGTCCCTTGCATTTCCATATAAATTTTAGGATCAGCTTATACTTTCATGCAAAAAAAAAAGGCGGTCAGTTGATATTTTTATAAAGATTGTTGACTCTGTAGGGGACTTTGGAGATTATTGCCATCTTTATAATATTAACTCTTCCAACCCATGAACATGGGATGTCTTCCCATTTATTTAGATTTTCTTTAATTTCTTTCAACAATGTTTTGTTTTCATTCATACAAGTCGTGCACTTCTTTTGTTAAATTTATTCTTAACATTTTACTCTTTCTGATGATATTGCAAATTATTTTCTCAATTTTATTTCCTGATTATTTATTGCTAGTGTATAGAAATACAATTAGTTTCTTTACATTGATCTTGTATCCTGCAGCCTTGCTGAACTCATTCATTAGTTCCAATTGTTATCTAACAGATTCCTTGGGATATTTTTATATACAAGGTGATGTCACCTGCAGTTAGAGAATGTTTTAAAATCCACAAAAAGTAGAAGCATTAATGAGTAGAAATACTTAATACAAGAGTAATTTAAATCTTTGGGTCAGTGTGAAAAATAAAAGCCATGATATTCTCCTTAGGAACAGTAACAAACTCACAGTGAAAATCAGTAGGAAATTGTAGTGAAAAGCTTATTATGGAGAGAAACCTAGGAAAAAGCTTGACATCCAAAATAGTGTAGCTCTTGATGAAGAGGAGATATTTGGGCTTGTATAGTTTCAACAACAAAGATTTGTTGAGGACCCCACCAATCACAGTGTGAGGCCCTGGAAACATAAAGATGATAAAAACACTGGTCTCTGCTCTCTAGGTGCTCACAGTCTGGGGGGGTTGGTGGGGGGGGCAGCATGGATGAACCACACAGTGAGAGAGATGCCATCAGCAGCAGCATGGCAAGATATGGTGAAATTATTGGTAAGAGAGTGAGTGGTTCTACCTCAGATGATTACAGGGCATAATGTTTTCACTGGATCATAGAAATTTAGTTCAGTTTTTAATAAGATGAGAAAGGGACATGAGCCTGGATATTCTAGAAAGCAACAATGTACTGTGAAACGAACACAGCACAACACAACTGAGGACCAGTTGTGTCTGTGCTGCAACGTAGGAGGAATGAAGGTAGGGAATTTGGAAGGTAGAGAAAAAGTGGCAAGAAATAAGTCTGAAAAGATAGCTTGAGGCTAGAATGCCTAAAGAATTTGCAGTTAATCCCTGGAGGCAACGAAGAGCATTACAGGTCTCTAAACAGAGGCTAGTTCCTATTTGGTTTTGCTGCACTGACCAAAACAGGACAGGAGATTGTGAGGGCCTGAGCTAAGGCAGTGGCACGGGGATTTGAGAAGGAGGGGTGAAATTGAGACTATTTGTTGACGTAGCTGGCGCAAAAACTGAAGTGTGTGAACGGTGGAGTCAGAAATTTGAACACAACATAGTGGGATGGAAAGAACGTTACATGAAGTCTGCAAACTTGGACTTGAATCCCAGCTTAAGTGTACACTTAGCTGTATGTCCTTAATAAGGTATTCAACTCCTTTGTTCCTAGTTCTTCAGCTATAAAATGTGAGAGACTGATTAGGTTGTCTCAGAGATCTGCTTTACAAACTAAAAAGGAGAAGGAGGGGAAGAAGAAATAATTGAGATAATGTATGCAGATGTCTTCCAAGATGAAGAGGACTAAAGAAAAACAGAGCAATGATTGTAAGAGAATAATTGAGGAGAATTTTGTTTTTATGAGATAAAATATCTGGTACAAAAATTTAAGGTAACACACTTTTAGATATCTAGTTCAGGATGTCCAGATCCTGGCAATCGCCGTCTTTACCTTCAGGTTCTCTGCCAAAGAACACCCATGAATGCATCAATAAACAAACAATATGGGGCTTCCCTGGTGGCGCAGTGGGTGAGAATCTGCCTGCCAATGCAGGGCACACGGGTTCGAGCCCTGGTCTGGGAAGATCCCACAGGCCGCGGAGCGACTAGGCCCGTGAGCCACAAGGCCCGTGAGCCACAATTGCTGAGCCTGCGCGTCTGGAGCCTGTGCTCTGCAACAAGAGAGGCCACGATAGTGAGAGGCCCGCGCACCGCGATGAAGAGTGGCCCCCGCTCGCGCAACTAGAGAAAGCCCTCACACAGAAACGAAGACCCAACACAGCCATAAATAAATAAAATTTTTAAAAAACAAAACAAATAATAAGTTGAATGTTGATTTTATTAATAGCTGGGAAAGTTCCTGAAAATCCAAGGGAAATCCAAAGACTGAATGGAGTCTCTTATGTCCCATCCACAGCTCAGACCTTGGAAACGTGTGCTCATGTGGCAGGGTGGGTGCATGTGAGAATACTCTCGCATGTCCAGTGTGTTGGTGGGTGAGGGGAGAGGGAAAAGGAGAGGCAATGGGTAATGGAGAGAAAGAGAGAGAGCCTGAGAATCTTGGGCATGCTTACCTGGCCAGTACCAGGCTGAACTGAGCCCAAAGGTACATTGTATTTCTGTGCAGTAATATTGATCATAGTGGGACATAGCGCCATGAATAACAGACTCAATCAAATAAACAACTCCTCCCCCTGTGAGAATGAGTAAAAAACTAAAAAGAAGAGCTAGAAGGGATTCATCCAAGAATCCACTGAACAGTGAGAGGATGGATATTTTCTCTTATTAGCCGAGATGCGAAGCTGCGAAGAGAAGGGAAGTATACTTTCTGTATTGGTCAAGGTTCTTCAGAGAAGTCCTACAGTCTGCCACCTGCAGGCTGGAGACCAGTGCTGTAATTCCAGTCTAAGTCCAAAGACCTGGGAACCAGGAGAGCTAGTGGTATAAACCCCAGTCCCCTAGTTCAAGGGCAGAAGACTGATGTTCCAGCTCATGTAAGCAGGCAGCTAGCAAAAGAGTCAAATGCTTCTTTCCTCTACCTTTTTATTCTATTCAGACCCTCAAAGGATTGGATAATGCCCACCCACATTGAGGAAGGCAATCTACTTTACTGAGTTCACTGATTCAGATGCTAATCTCATCCAGAAACACCCTCACAGACACACCAGAAATAATGTTTAATCTTTGCCCAGTCAAGTTGACACATAAAATTAGCCATCACACACTTCCTTTCCCAAAAATATTATTTTGCTTTTCCAGTGTTTACCATATGGTGTTCTTTGATGATGGGAACTCCGTCTTACACATCACTGCACCTAGCTCGCTAAACTGAAGTGCATATTCATTGAATCAGTAAATATACTAATAATCAGAATTGATTGGATTTAAATACAGTTATTACAACTCAAAGAATCCTTAGGAGAATATCATCCATCTTCACCAGTTGTTATAAGCTCTTTACATGTATTATTATTACATGTATTAACTCATTCAATGCAGTAACACTACGAGGTAGGAACTATTATCATAATCCCCATTTTACAAATAACAAAACTGAGGTGTGGAGAATTAAGTATCTTTCTCCCATACACAGATGGTAGGAGGCAGGACAAAACACACATACTACCTTTTTTTCCAGCTTTATTGAAGTATAATTGACAAATAGGCAATGTGTATATTTAAATGTTCAACATGATATTTTGATATATGCATACATTGTTAAATGATCACCAAAATCACATTAATCAACATATCCATCAGTTTATATAGTTACCATTTCCTTTCGTCCTTCCTTCCTCCTTTCCTTCCTCCCTTCCTTCCTCCATTCCTCCCTTCCTTTTTCCTTCCTTCCTTCATTTCTTTCTCTTTCCCTTTCTCCCTTTCTCTCTCTCTTTCTCTCTCCCTCTCTCTTTCTCTTTCTTTCCTTTTCTTTTCTTTCTTTTTTTTGCAGCACAACCCTCTTAGCACATTTCAAGTATACAGTACTGTATTGTTTACTATAGTCACCATGCTGCACATTAGCTCTCCAGAACTTATCTTGCATAACTGAAAGTTTGTACCCTTTATCAACATCTTCCTATTTCCCTTTCCCCCTTGCCCTAATAGCCTCATACTACTTTCTGCTTCTATGAGTTTGACTACATTAGATTTCATACATGAGATCATGCAATATTTGTCTTTCCATGTATTTCACGTAGCATAAGGTCCTCCAGGTTTATCCACATTGTCACAAATGATAAGGTTTCTTTCTTTTTCAAGGCCTAATTATATATATATATATGCACATATATATATGTGTGTGTATATATATATAAACTTCTTTATCCATTCATCCATCAGTGGACATTTAGGTTGTTTCCATAGCTTAGCCATTGTGAATAATGGTACAATGAACATGGAAGTATAAATATCTGTTCAAGATACTGATTTCATTTCCTTTGGGTATATACTCAGAATTTGAATTGCTGGATCATATGGTAGTTCTACTTTTAATTTTCTGAGGAACCTATATTGCTTTCCATAATGGCTGCACCAATTTACATTCCCACCAACAATGTACACGGGTTCTCTTTTCTCTACAACCTTGCCAATACTTGTTATCTTTTGTCTTTTGGATAATAGTCATCCTAACAGGTGTGAGGTGATATGTCATTGTGGTTTTGATTTGCATTTCCTTAAGATTAATGATGTTGAGCACCTTTTTATGTATCTGTTGGTCATTTGTATGTCTTCTTTTGAGAAATGTCTATTTAGGTTCTTTGCCCATTTTTTAAATCAGGTTATTTGGGGTTTTTTGCTACTGAGTTGTATGAGTTTCTTATATATTTTGGATATTAATCCCTTATTAGACATATGGTGTGCAAGTATTTTCTCCCATTCCATAAGTTGCCTTTTCATTCTGGTAATTGTTGCCTTTGCTGTGCAAAAGCTTTTTAGTTTGACACAATTACACTTCTCTATTTTTGCTTTTATTGCCTGTACTTTTGTCATCATTTTTGATTTCCAAAAAAATCATTGCCAAGACCAGTGGCAAGAAGCTTTTTACCTATGTTTTTTTCTCTAGTAGTTTTACAATTTCAGGTCTTATATGTCTTTAATCAATTTTGAGTTGATTTTTTAATATGGTGTGAGATAAGGTTCAATTTCATCCTTCTGTGTATATATATCCAATTTTCCCAATACAATTTATTGAAGAGACTATCCTTTCCCCATGTGTATTCTTGGCACCCTTGTCGAAGATCAGTTGACCATAAATGTGTGGATTTATTTCTGTGCTCTCCATTCTATTCCATTGGTCTATGTGTCTGTTTTTATGCTAGTAATCATATTATTTTTATTATTGTAGCTTTGTAAATGTTTTGAAATTAGTAAGTGGCATGCCTCCAGCTTTGCTCTTCCTGCTTAAGATTGCTTTGGTTAGTTGGAGCCTTTTGTGGTTGCATATGAATTTTAGGATTTTTTAAAAATTTCATTAAGAATGCCCTTGGGATTTTGAAAGTGATTACACTGAATCTGTAGATCACTTTCGGTAGTATGGACATTTTAACAATATTAATTCTTCCAGTCCATGAATATGGGATGTCTTTCCATTTATCTCTGTCTTCTTTAATTTCCTTCATCAGTGTTTTATAATTTTCAGTGTACAAGTCTTTCACCTCTTTGGTTAAGTTTATTCAAAAGTATTTTATTCTTTTTGATGTTATTGTGAGATAGTTTTCTTAATTTCCTTTTCAGATACTTTGTTGTTAGTGTATAGAAACACCACAGACTTTGTTTATTGATTTTGTATCCTACAATTTTACTGAACTTGTTTATTAGTTCTAGCAGTTCTTTTGTCATGTCTTTAGGTTTTTCTACATATATGATCATGTCATCTGCAGAGATAATTTTACTTCTTTCTTTCCAATTGGGATGCTTTTTATTTATCTTCCTTGTCTAATTGTTCTGGCTAGAACTTCTAATACTATGTTGGATAGAAATAGTGAGAGTGGACATCCTGGCCTTATATTTAGTTTTAGAGAAAAATCTTTCAGTTTTTCCTCATGGATTCTCATATTAGCTGTGGGCTTTTTATATATAGCCTAAATTGTGTTGAGGTAAGTTTTTCTACACTTATCTATTTGAGAGTTTTTATCATGAACGGATGGTGAATTTTGCCAAAATTTTATCTTTCATTCTGTTAATGTGATGTAAACCATTGATTGATTTGTGTATGTTTAACAATCCTTGCATCCCAGAAATAAATCCCACGTGTTCATGATGTATAGTCCTTTTAATGTGCTGTTGAATTTGGTTTACTCATATTTTATGGAGGATTTTTGCATCTATGTTAAGAATGTTGGCCTGTAGTTTTCTTTTCTTGTGGTGTCTTTGTCTGGCTTTGGTATCAGAGTGATGCTGGCCTCATAAAATGAATTTGGAAATGTTTCCTCTTATCTTTTTTGGAAGAGTTTAAGAAGGATTGATATCTTCTTTGAAGGTTTGATAGAGTTCACCCATGAAGGTCCTGGGCATTTCTCTGTTGGAAGGTATTTGATTACTGATTCTGTCTCTTTATTAGTTATTGGTCTGTTTAAGTTTTCTATTTCTTCTTGATTCAGTCTTGGAAGTTTGTACGTTTCTAGGAACTTTTCGAGTTCTTCTAGGCTATCCAATTTGGTGCTATATAATTGTTCATAATAGTTCATAAGGGTCTTTTTCTCCTGAGGCATCAGTTGTAATATCTCCTTTTCATTTCTGATTTTATTTATTTGAGTCTTCTCTCTTTTTTTCCTTCATTCTATAGCTAAGGGTTTGTGAACTCTTAGTTTTGTTTATTTTTTTCTATTTGTTTTCTATTCTCTATTTTATTTATTTCTGCTGTAATATTTATAATTTCTTTCATTCTGCTAACTTTGACCTAGTTTGTTTTTCTTCTTCTAGTTCCTTGAGGTGTTCCTTTTTTGATGTATGCATTTATTTGCTATAACCTTGTCTCTTCAATACACAGCCTGACATGTGTTTTTTATTCTCTCTCTCTCTTCTCCTGTAAGCACAGGCCTCTATTTACTTATGAGAACTGCAAGTCTAATTTAAAAAAAAGGTTCTTTGAAAATGAAATCAATATGCTTATTTTTTTGTTAAGATAGACCACTGAAAGTTCTAAGTTTTCATATTTTTACTTCTCAAGTTAAGTAAGGCACCAGTTTAAGTTCACATAAATAAAGTAGGCCCTCAATAAGTATTTGCTAAATACTTTTCTTTGCATTTAGTATTTGCTAAATTAGTATACCCAGTTCTGCCACTGCTATTTAGAGGAAAGTTAAGATGAGAGCCCATGTTTTTCGAATCAGATGATTATAGTTAGAAATAGTCTTGCCACATTTAGAGAGGAAAGTAATTTGTAGTGGAGGATACACTCTCAAAGGCTCTAAGTTCCAGTGTAGTTTATCAAGTTTATGAACAAACTTTTATTTAGTTCTCTCTGTATAGAAAGAGCTAGCTAGTGCTAAGATTATAAGTCAGTTTGAAAAAATAGCAAGAGGGCTTCTCTGGTGGCGCAGTGGTTGAGAATCCACCTACCAATGCAGGGGACACGGGTTTGAGCCCTGGTCCAGGGAGATCCCACATGCAGCAGAGCAACTAAGCCCATGAGCCACAACTACTGACCCCGCGTGCCACAACTACTGAAGCCTGCCTACCTAGAGCCCATGCTCCACAATGAGAGAAGCCACTGCAATGAGAAGCCCGCGCACCGCAAGGAAGAGTGGCCCCCACTCACCGCAACTAGAGAAAGCCCGCGCGCAGCAACGAAGACCCAACGATGAAGACCCAATGCAGCCAAAAATAAATAAATAAAATTTTAAAAAATAGCTAGAGCCATTAAATGCTTATAACCTAGTCCAGAAAGAAGGAATGAATAAAACTGAATTATTCAGCACAGCCTTTGAGGCTTATTCTCACGCTACTCTGCCCTCCCATTCCTGCTTACTCTTTTAGCACACGAGACCGTGTTGTCACTGGCTGGAAACACTTATGCTCTCCTGTTGCCTTTCTTTCCTCGTGCTAACTTGGCCCATTTGGCCAACGTTGGTGCCGTTTAGAGTGATAGGAAGCTGAGGAGGAGGTTTTGAAAAGAAGCTGATGAGTTGAGGAATGGACATGTTGCGTTTGAGGTGCTAATGGAGAATGCACATAAAGGTATTGAGTGACAGTTGGAGAATAGTATTTAACAATTTGGTAATCACATGTGGACTAAGGGAGAGGAAATGTTAGCCTAGGTTACCGGAAGAAAGATGACAGAAAGCAGGAATTCAGTGATAGAGCGGATTTTGAGAGAAAGGTGATGAGATCAGTTTTAGATTTGTTGCGTTTCAGATGATGGATGATGAGACGTTAAAATTGACATCATTTATGTGATCTTCAGAATGAAGGTGAAGGAGAGATTGCAGAACGCTCCAGATTGAAGGAGATTGGAGAGACATGGCAGTCAGGTGCAACACAGGATACTGGAATGGTGCTTTTGCTATAAAGGGCATGATTGGGACAATTGGCAAGATTTGATTGGGGTCTTTGGACAAAGGGTATAAAAGAATTCTTTGGACTACTCTTGTAATTTTCTGTAAATTCAAAATTGTTTTAAACTAAAAAGCAGAAAATAAACAAATATGTAACCTCATTTTTGGGGGACCAAAATTGGACACTGTCAATATATCCTAAGATATATGTAAGATATATAAGGTATACGTATCTTAAGATACATGTAAGTATTCGCAAACTGGAACCCAGTAATTCCACTCTGAGTCTCTCTCCTGAAGGAATAATACTTTGCATTATTTGAGACAGCATTATTCTTAATTGCAATACTAGAAACTATCAAACATCCAAAGAAATGATAAAATAAACGCTGGCCTGTCCACTTGATAAATACGCCTCAGCTGTATTCTAATTTGATGTATGACTAGACAGCAATGTGCAAATGTCTTAATTAATTAATTAGTTAATATTAATTAATTAATGAGTTAATATTAATATTAATTGATATTAATTAATGAGTTAATATTAAATGAAAAAGTAGAATGTAATCTGAGATATTAACTATGATTATTATTTTAAAATGTAGATATGAAGTACACCAAAATAATATGGAGCTTTCAAAATGATGGAATTTTTGGTGATTCTTCCCTTTCTAATTGATCAATTTCTCATAATGCGTTTGTATTGCTTTTATGATTTTAAAGATACTTTAAATCAGAAGGTCAAGAAGTAGTTAGAAGCACACAAACTCAGGACTGATGATTTATTTTAAGGATTATTTGCCAGAGTTTTAACCCCAGTGGCCAAAGTCTTTGAGAAAGAGAGTCTAGAGAAGGGAGATCAGAGTGGGCCAAGAGGGAGCCATAGAGTGTTCCTGCATTTGGAGGAGAGGGAGGTGGTGTGCAGAGTTGATAGAGGATTGACTAGAGAAGAATGCACTGAAAAGCGTGTTGGTGCTGGTGGGGCTGAGAGACAGTGGAGCTTCAGAGTATCACCCCCTGAAAGAGGCCAAGGAGAAAAGAGGCTGAATGCAGATTTGGCTCTTTGCTCACTGAGCATTTCCCACCAAGCAGCCTTCAGTAAAGACAAACTGGCTTTTATAACTCCACACAAGCACATGCGATTTTTTAAAGTTAATTCTTATGGTTTGCATTGTGATATTTTAACATGGGAAATGAAGTTTAGAAACTGCAACAAAAGGGATTTGAGGCATGATAAAATACTTGTAAGCCTCTCCCAATGACTTTGGAGGAGACGTTGCTCTCCTGTGTCAGGGAAGGTTCTGGACTGCCTTTTCAGAGCATTTTATCATCAGAAAATGGTTCACTTCATAAGGTTTATAACCTTCCATAAAACTGCAGAACATTTTACTCTTTTTTCATTAAGCCACCTTTGGAATCATTTTGGTCCCTTTATAGTCTCTTATTTAATCTGTTTTTTCATGGACTAGAGGGAGAAAAAATTCTGAGAAAAAATTCTATCAGTGGTCAAAATAGTAATTAGATAGTATAAGTCACAGCCTAATGGCTTGAAGGCACATGTACTTACTAGTTATCTCCCCCATCTGCCTTCATCAGTGAATTCTTTTAACTCCCAAACACATGTTTACCTTCTTCTTAAACAATGGAAAAAAGGAATTACCAAAATGTACGTTTTCCCAATTACAAGAGTTACTAATGTTTGTACTTTTTGTCTATTAAAGCATAATTCCCATGTTGCGAAAGCTCTTTTACCAAACTCTAAGGAGAGCATGAATTAATAAAACATCAAGAGATTTTATTTCCTATATTGAAAAATCTTACATTTGCATAAAATCAACAACCGAATCTTTCAGAAATAAATTTAATCATAAGGAGAGGACCATTAAAAAAAAAAAACACTGCAAAATAAATCTTAAAACCACACTCAGGTTTAAAAAGAGGAAAATATCATTTCTACTTATTCCTGAAGGATTTTTTTTTTAATCTTTTAATTAATGACAGCCCTCAGGGCACTGAGCAATTGTTAATTAAAACAAGGAGGAAAGGGAGAGGAAGTAGGCAAGAATGCTGAGATGAACACGTTTCCTTTTCTCTGCAGGGGAATAACATTAGTAAGCCAACATTAATAAATATGAATATTTTTGAGAGAAAGTATATAAAAATGTAAAAAAAAAATCTTAAACTCAGCTTGGCACATACTAGTAGGTGCATAAGTTAATTGGGGCTCCTCAAGAATTATAAACCCCAGGGTGTCACCTTTTGTCTAATTGAGTGGTGGTAGTGATCTCCCACCCATGACAGGATGGAGTACTGCCTTTTCGGTACAAGCTGACTCCTGTCAGGGGCTAGTGCCTGATCAAAGGTCTTCTAAGGGATTTCATTCACTTTCATTCTAGCAATGGGCAGGCAAGCACGTGTGCAACCACTGTCATTATGAAACATTTCCTAAATGCTTAGAGTTAGGAGATAGACTCACAGCCCGTTCAATTCATTGCCCTTTCTCTTTTCCACCATTAAATTTTTACTTAGAAAAAAATAATGATCAGATCTTTTGGTTCACCCCCCATGCTTACCTAATTTGGCAGGTTATTAGTGATAACAGTTCCCAGTCCTTCCCTACCACTTTCCCCTGCACCCCACATGAAAAAGCCTTTTATCTTTCTCCTGCGCTCAGAAATCTACTTAACAAGCTGAGCTTTAGAAGCCAAGAACAAAAAGAAATGTAAGAAAATCTGTTTCTCACTTTATTTGGAAGGTGACAGAAGCCAGAACCCATAGGCTATATGTTTAGCATGAATAAAGTCGTTCTTTGAAATTAGGAAAATCTGGGATCGTTTTCCCCAATTTTCTCTATGACCTTAGTTTTACATAATCTTATAGGCTTTTTATCATAGTTGTTTTTTCAGAAACAGAACTCAATCCCTTAGGGTTTGGTGGGGTTTTTGAGGGGGGTGTGGGGATAGGGTTTTTAAAAAATTTTTTCCCGTTTCCTGTGTGCATGCATCCATTTGATGTTCTGCAAGCTAGGATGTCAGGGTCAGCTCATGGGGGTCAGTGTCGTTTACAAAATTCCTCAGATGCCAGCTAAGATCAGTAGCTAGGAGACAACTTTGAATTTCATTTGCTGTTTGTAGTCAGAATACATTCTTCACCACAGATAAGACCTTGCCTCCGTGGTGCTCTATCTCTAAGAGAACAAATTCTAGGTAATCAGAAAACTATATTTCATACAAAATACCAAATCTCTGCTTATTTTAGCAATACCTAGTCAAGCATAGGTACCAGGGCAAAAAAAAAAAAAAAAAAATTGTTTTCTCTTTTCATTGCGTTAATCGTTTCCATTGGAAAACTCCTGATTTTTCTCAGATGCCCTAAAAAGCTTTGTCCATTGCTTGTGCTAATATAATAGCTAAAGGAGGCACAGAGGAAAAATATCTACAACCATCTATACCATGTAGTTTTTTGTTGTTGTTGTTCTCTTCACTTGTTCATGGTATCTACTAATGTTTCATTGGGGGCACTGATTTACATATTATTTAAAAGGAAAAGGAAAACTCTTAACTCCGTTTTTCAAAGTGGACCTAAATAAGAATTGCCAGGAGCAAATCTTTTCTTCATTCCCCTCCCCAACTTCACAAATCTGAGGATGGGGCCCACGAATCTATATTTTTAATAAGTGATCGTCACGCACATTCAAGTATAAGAGCCACTGACAGGCCAAATGCTTTTATACGGTAACATGATTTTTAATCATATATATGTAATATATATTATATAATAGGTTTTATTGATATTTTCTTTATATATAAAACAAGTGTATTATTAAATATATGTAGTTATGATATGTAATTGCAAATATATATGAAACTCTATTCAAACTCCTATCTGTCAGTAGTAGCGGGTACATCAGACTCAGAAATAATAACTCAGAGTCAAGGTCCTGAAGTTTGGGCCCTGGCTGGAGGGCAGACAGCAGGGTCAGATTACAATGCCAAGATGGGATCTGTGGAGGAGGAAGAAGAAAAGGTGGAGGAGGAGAAAGAGTAGGAGAAGGAGAAGGAAGGAAGAGAGAAAAACCAAGATACCAGGTCTGGGAAAAGACTTCAGGTGGGTCAAACTCAGGGACCTTCCAGCCAGGCCCAAACCACTAACCACATGCCAGGTTCCAAATTTTGACTTACCTTCCCCTAATGGGATTTTTAAACCAGGGGCTGGTATTAGAGGTGACCTATTTACAGTTAATCTCAAACCTACTCTCCAACCATAGGGAAAGTGAAACCAGCATCCCTAGGAAACAAGGATGGTGGACTGTTCTAATTCAGACTACACTTTACTAAAGTTCTGAAACTCAAGAATTGGTTTTTGCCTCCATGTGACCCACAAAGAGATGTCAGTCTCTGAATCCACCCACATTCATTTGAGAACTCATTGAATAGAACTTTGAAGTAAATTTTAATGAGTACCCAATGTGGATTAGGGGTGGAATGAGGGTGGAATTATTTTTAACTCTAGTTTTGTTTCACATGAGATAGATGGTACCTAAATTTTCCAGAAAGCTTTAAAGAAGCTTTGATCTCTCAAAGGTTTCCTCAGCCCACTTCAATCTCATTGGTTTTCTCACAAAGTTGCCTCTGGGATAATGCATTTGATATCAACAAGTAGGAACACAAACTTCCAGATGCTTTTGCAGGCTCATACACTAGCTCTCTTTAGACTTTTGCTAATGAGAACTTGCTCAAGAAGGAAATTAGTGAGCTGTTTCCAAATTGCCTGCCTTCTAAGATTTGTGTAACTGTGACAAATTTATTGATGCAACTTGGAGAAGGGTTTTAATCTTTTTTTTTTTTAATGTTCATTTATAAATATAGGAGCCTGTACTTTTCATAAAAGTATATCCAGAGACCTTTTCAATATATTGGTGGCTTAAACTAACAATACAAATAATGTTTAAATACACTTATCAGTAACAGCCCCACACTTCACACCTTTATGTTTGTACAAATTAGACTTAATTGTTAAACCTGTGGAGATGTCATGGTATTGGGGAATTCGGATTTTGTTTCCTTGTATCATTCAGGAATGATGTATTTTACATTTTTAAATAGGTAAATACATGAAGAGAATGTTATGCTCTGAAAGGGCAGACACTGTTACTTATCACTCTTGCTATGATAGCTCTCTCATGCCCTTCCTAGTGTTGCAGAATGGGGCACGAGAGGATGGTCGTGTCCCATGTCTCGGGCAAGTCCCTAGGATGGACCGCTAAGTGAGGGTCCTTGGCTTCGTGCAGGAAGGAATTCAAGAGTGAGCCATAGTAAGTGGAAGCAGGTTTATTTAGAGAGATACACATTCCATAGACAGAATGCAATCCATCGGGGCAGGGGTGGTTAGTTTTTATGGCCTGGGTAATTTCATACACTAACAAGTGGGAGGAATATTCTAACTATCTTGGAGAAGGGGCAGAGATTTCCAGGAATTGGACCACTGCCCAGTTTTTGGCCTTGTATGGTCACCCTCAGAACTGTCATGGCACCCGTGGGTGTGTCATTTAGCATATGCTAATGTATTACAATAAGTGCATAATGAGGCTAAAGGTGACTAGAAGTCGAATCTTCTGCCATCTTGGGCCTAGTTGGTTCTAACCAGTTTTTGTCATATCCTCAACAGCTGTGTCATTCTTTTAATGGCTGTGCCCTGCCCCCGTCCCTCCTGTCTCACTAGCGGAGCTTCCCGAGTTACTTCCTACGGTTATAGTCTCTGCTTCCTCACCTTTCCTTCCCTCCACAGCTTGCTTCCATTCTTCTAGTTCACAGCTTTCCAGAGACCTCCTAATGACCAAATCCAGGGGCACCTGTTTCCACCTTTCTTTCTTGTCCTCAACTGTTTCACTTGCACCTCTGGATCACTCTCCCTCGGATGCACCCATCTGGCCGCCATTCTCCTCAGCTCGGGTCACTCCTTTCCATCGTCACTAATTTCTCTTCCCATGTTGACTTGTCTAGGAAGTATTCACTGTGTTTTCCTTTATTTACATGCTCACAGTACTTCCCGGATGTGTGGGTATTTTCCCACACTAACAATTCTATGACACCAGCTGGGTGACCTACAATTCAACTTAATTCTGACACTAATCAGAGTTAGCACAGACCTCACTGGTTAAGGGCTCAGTCCCTCAAGACTGCCCCCACTTCAGATGCTAGTCTCAAGTAGTGTGTCTCAAGGTTACCCACAACTTCTATATGACTTGGCTACAAAGACGAGGTTCCCATGACCCTCCCTCCTCAGGTTTGATAATTTGCTAAAGTGATTCACAGAACCCAGGAAAACAGTTTACTTACCATTGCCAATTCATTACAAAGCATATTTTAAAAGATGGAAATGAACAAGCACAGGAACTTCCATCCTGATAGAGTTGGGGTGCATCACGCTCCTGGTGTCTGGATGTGTTCACCAACGAGGAAGCCCTCAAACTAGTAACTCAGGGGTGTTTAGGGAGGCCTCATCATGTAGACATGATCAATCATTAACTCCATCTCCAGCCCCTCTCCCCTCCCCAGAGGATGGAGGTAGGGCTGAAAGTTCCAAGCTTCTAATCATGCTTGGTCTTCCTGGTGACCAGCCCCAATCCAGGAGCCTGCCAAGAGTCACCTCTTAGAACAAAAGATGCTATCTTTTCCCATCACCCAGGAAATTCCAAGGGACTCAAGTTCTCTGTGTCACAACCAGGGTCAAGGGCCAGATATTAGCAGGAACAGGGGCCAAAGACCCATATGTATATATATTTTATTAGTTCACAACCCTTTAAACGCTGTTATGCTTTCATGGGCCTCATGCCCATCTTCTCTCTGCCCCAACTCCCCCATATTCCACATTTGCAGATATTTAGTATCACTATAGTGTACCATTTATACTCCGCCACTTTTTTCTTCTCTTCACTGTGCATGATTATTTACTAGTTATTAATTAGGGGGAGCAATTTGCAAATTATTTAAAAGCAAAAATTAAAAGAAAAACACTTTGCGGTATTTTTCAAAGTGGACCTATTTGAAAATTGCTGGGGGACTCCTTAAAAATGCATTTTTGGTCCTCCCCCACTTTACCAGTCTGGAGGGGAGGCCCAGCGATCTATATTTTTAACAAGGATCCCAGGGATTCCCTGCACATTCGAGTATGAGAACTACTTGTAGGTGAAATTTTTTTATAAAGTAAGATTTTTAGGGAACCAGAAACTGAGGGGATGTCTCCTCATTTCCCCTCACCCTGCCCCACATCCAACAGGTTCCTAAGTAGTGTTGATTCTGTATGCTCTCTCCTGTACCCTTCTCCTCTGTTCCATCCCCTCTTTTGCTCTTTTGGGGCCATAATTCATTACCTGTGGTACTTGTGTCTCCAGCCTACCATCCACAGTGTCTGTGTGTCCTTGGTTAACACCAAAATCTGATTGTGTTTCACCAACTTAAATTATTCACTGACTCCATAATGTTTATAGACTGAAATTCAAAGTCTTTAACGTGGCTTACAAAGGCGAGCCCCCAAACTCTCATTCGTCCCCATGTATCCCGCTTGACACGCTCCACTCATAGCCACACAGAACAGCTTTCATTCTGTGAAGCCACACTCTCTCCTGGTGTACCTTTGGCCATGTCTCCACACTCACACCCCCCGGGCCACCCCCTTGCCCCCCACCTCACCACTGCCCTTTTCCACTTAGGGAATCCTGTTCAGCTCTTGGCATCCAGGTTTCCTTCTCTTTGACATGTGACTCCCCTAGGCTGACCCAGATTTCTCTATGCACCCATGCACCCTGTACAGCCATCAATCCGAGCTCTTTTCACACCATGTTGCAGCTGTGTGCTTGTCTCTCTGCGTGGCCATTTCTCATCCAGGGGCTAAGGGAGCGAAGAGACCTCAAGGACCTGGGCCAGGTGGGTGCCGAGAGCCAGGAGCGAGTCAGAAGCAGCATTAGTCCCAGAAGTGAGTGCTCATTGAAAGAAGGAAGAAAAATTTGGGCCAGGAAAGATTTTTTTAATTTAATGAATTTAATTTTTTAAATTTTATTCATTGTGCCCACACAAGACCAAACATAGGCTTAAAGTAAAGCAGGATGTGTTTCAGTTGGACATAAGGAAGGGTGGCTTTACTGCGAAGTTGATGAAAGACTGAAATAGAATAGTAAGAAAAGTTATGGAGCCGGAGTCTCTTCTAGGCTATCTTTAAAATGAGAACCGGTAGAAGTTACCTGTTTGTGAGCCATGAGCTTGGGAAGATTTAATTTACATTCTCTGATCTTTCCATACCTCTTGAACAGTGTTGAATTTCATTGTTAAATGTATGCATACTTCTGACAATTTCTTCAGGATAATTTTCTAGAAGTGGAATTAATAGATTAAAAGATATAAGCATTTTGAATGTCCTTAATGTATATTGCTAAATCAATATTCAGAAAACTTGTATCAATATTCCCTCTTCTGAAAAGTGAGAATGGTACGAATGTCGTTTTATTTTTTATTTCTTGGTTAGCTTTTCAAATATTTATGTTTATTAGCTATTTGTATTTCTTGGTTTATAAATTGACTGGTTATTTGGAGATTTTTTTGGTCATTGTTCTTGCCCATTCCTCTCCTGAGATCTTAGCGTTTTTCTTATTTATTCGAACGAGTTCTGTGTCGGTAAAGCATATTAACCCTTTCTTTTTTCATCTCTGGCATTTTCCCCTTATTTGATATTTGACATTTAATCATATTAATGTTGTTTTGACATATGAGAATGTGCCCCAATTACAAATTCACTCAATACAGTGCTTCAGTGTGCAGATAAGTATAATGTGTTTATCTGTGACTTTGCTTGTCTTCCCTACAAACTCTCACCCATTGGATAGGTAGGTAGAAATTAACTTTTAGAGCTTTTTAAAATTCTTGAATTGTGTCTGAGCTAATTGTTTAGCCCTTTTAGGCAGTTTTTGGTTTGTTGAGATAACTGGGTAGGCTCTCTTATTGCTGATCCCCTTCCCCAGCTCTGATCCAAGATGGAGTTGAGTATACTGGTCACCTGTTTGTGGGGGACTGAAGAGCAATTTGGATCCACGTGGTACCACCTACTCTCTGTCTCCCTCTCTCTCCTCAGCCCAGCCCAGCTGCCTGGCTGGCTGGGCTTTCCTAGGCTGGTTGTCGTAGTGCACTCTGCCACATTCTTCTGGGCACAGGGAATCCACCCCTAGCCTCTGCTGAGGGGTCTCTCACCCTCACCCCGGTGCCAGGCTTGTAGGCTCTCAATTCAGGTCCAAGACCTTGGATGGGGCAGGTCCCAGACACACCACATGGGAACCGAGAAGTAACCAGAAAAGCTCCACTTCCAGTCCTCCCTGGGCCTAACCAAACGCGCCAGCCGTTTCCCCCCGTGTGGCTGCCGCTGGGTTGGTAAAGTGCAGCCCGAGAGGCTGTCTCTTTGTAAAGGACTAAATGGAGCTGGAGACAGAGATCCTTCCTCCCTCCATGTCCCCCAGATCATAGGGTCTCAGCCAGGATGCACACTTCGGACCGGTTCTTTTCTTCTACCTTCTCACTTCCCTCTTCCTTGCACAATCCCTCTGGCTTTTCTAACTTCCCTTGTGCCAAACGTTTTTCCAGCACAGAGCAGCAAGCCTCCTGGCCTCAGCCTCAGAGGCAGAAGTGGTGTCTTTTCCTTACTCTGGGAGAACTGTAAGATCTGATCAGCCATGCCCACCCCTTGAGATGTAAAATTATGGCTAAACAGATGGAGGCATTTAGCAATCCTCACTCTCCAGACTTTCCAGCCTGGCTTGAGAGAGCACAATCTCTTCCTCCCCTGCTCTGGGCAAGTCAGTCTGGTGGCTCCACCCTGGAAGGGCCAGGCTGCAGATGGGACATGAGTTAGGGGGGAATTAGAATGCATCTGTTTGATCTTGGCAAAATATTGTCCTGGTTACATAAATTTTCAATTTTTATGTTGTCGTGTCTCACATTGCTTTTACTCTTGGAAAGTTCTTTTTCATTAAAATACCAGGTAAATATTCATCTGTAGTTTCTTGTCGGTTTTTTTTTTTTTTTAATTTATTTATTTATTATTTATGGCTGTGTTGGGTCTTCGTTTCTGTGCGAGGGCTTTCTCTAGTTGCGGCGAGCAGGGGCCACTCTTCATCGCGGTGCGCGGGCCTCTCACTATCGCGGCCTCTCTTGTTGCGGAGCACAGGCTCCAGACGCGCAGGCTCAGTAGTTGTGGCTCACGGGCCTAGTTGCTCCGCGGCATATGGGCTCTTCCCAGACCAGGGCTCGAACCCGTGTCCCCTGCATTGGCAGGCAGATTCTCAACCACTGCGCCACCAGGGAAGCCCTCTTGTAGTTTTTAAAGATTCTTTTCCTTTTTTAAGAAGTCTTTAGTCCTTATAAGATGTATTTGAGTAAATACTGTGAATTTTTAAACTCCAAGTAGTTTTATTTTTTAACAGTGTTCTCACAACCCTTGATATATTCTCTTCCTTGATTTCACAAGCTGCAGTTTTCTAATATTTCAATTGTTCTTCTTCCTCTCTGCTCCTAAACGTGGACATTCTCTAAGTCTCTATCCTTTTCCCTTTTCTTCTCAACCCTCATTCCCACGAAATCACATATATACTTTCAACATCAGCTCTCTCCAATATGTAGGCACTGAAAGATGTTCAAAAGACTGCAGGCTGTGTTTCAAACTCTCTGTTGGACTTTTTCACTAGGATCTTGCCCCAGCCTTCGAACTTGGTGCATCCTACCCTTATGCTCCCAAACCCCTACCTGCCCCTGCCCCTCCCGCATCCACCTTCCTTGTGTCTGTCAATGGGTCACCAGCCCCACTCCTCAGACTCCAGAACTCCCACTCACACCGACACTTCCCAGCCATCCTGCACCCCTCCCTGCCACCCTCCAGTCAGTTTTCAAGCACTCAAGGTCCTTCCTATGTGGCATTTGAACTGTTAGATTCTTTTGTCCCTTGAAATCTTACATGCTCTTTGGAGCTTGTTTGAAAGATAGTCCCTTTCTGGAACCTTCACTCTGTGCTCCCTCCAGATCAGAGCAATCTCTGATTTAACTAAGTTCTCACAGCACGTAGTACTTTTCTGATAGTACTCATCTCACTTGACCTTGTATTATAGATATTCACATAGGTCAATTTCCTTTATATTGTAAGGGTCTGGGGTGTAGGATTTCTATGCTACCAAATAATGATATAAAAAAAGGAGTGATACTTTCTGAATAAAGTTTATATTTAAAATTAGGAAACCTGCATAATGAGGATTAGATTAATTCATCGTACAGAATTCATAAAACTAGAAATAATTTAGGTTAAGTTTATGATCAGCCTTTCGACCATGACATGCACTCTCTCCACCACTCCCTCCCCGCCCTCTCTTCCCTTTTCCATGCACAAACTGAAGGACAGAAGCCACATCATATTTTGTCTAATCTGCAGTTCCAGGAGAGTACCTTAAATGTTACAGATCCGGAACACAAATTCGTTAAAAGAATTAATGAACAATTGAATGGATGGATGGATGGATAGATGGATGGATGGATGAAAGCAATGGTCCTCTAAAACAAATACGAAATTTATTGATACAGGACCATGAAATACACATTTGTATGTGTTCTCCTCTCTCTGAAGATGCCTTCCTTCTGATTTTCAGTGAGGTGGTGTGCTCACCCCTGGCCTGCCCCTCAGCAGGTCAAGGTTATGAGCAAGGAGACTGTCAGCCTAGTCCCCCTTCTTCCCAAGTCCAGCTCCATGCATGTAACCAAATTTAGGGTGAATCTCATGCTGCTTATCCTAGGCTCCAAAATATTACTTGTAAGAAATGACTAGAGCCATAAGATAACAGGGAGTAGGGGAGCTCACTGGAGGTGTGGATAACAAAACATAAGACAGCTTTCATCTATAAAGGGCGAAATAATTCTATATAATCAAAATTATGTGAACCAAAACCTCCCCCACTTGTGTCAGAATGGCCCGTGGGTCGGCCTGTGCTTCATTTTGACTGCCATGGGCATGTAAATTTCCAGTCAACCTCGATATTAACTCTGTGTCACCCAGCTAGGCAGAAATTTGGTCTAAGGAATGTTAGCGTACATGCAGACACACCCTCTTTAGTTAAGGGAACCAGCCCTCCACAAGCGACTTGTAGACGTTGCTAATCAGAAAGGCCTCAGAACAAAGGTAAGTGGGATAAATTCCTATTTACTGAATTAATATTACTGGTTCCCTGGGTGCTTCTTCTCCTTGGAAGCACTTCTAGCAGTCTGATTTGGGATTTTTATCTGGCGCTGTTCTGAGACTGGGGCTTTGAGACCTATATTAATTTTAGATCCTAGTCTGTAGAGATTAGTCAATGCTCTGAAAGCTAATGTACTGGTGAAATAGTTTTCCGGAGCAAAAGTGCTTGCTTATCTGATCTGTCCTCTTTGGTATGAATTCCACCTTAACATTCCATGTTAAGGACGAGTATGATTAATTCATTACCCAAGATTACAGCAGTATGCTAAAAGCTACCTGGAGGCATTTCTTTTGGTGTGAAATATTAAAGATTCAACATTTACATCAGTGCACCTAATTCATATTCCTGAGCCTGTGGGCTGAGATAGGAACTTGGAAATATTCAGTCATTTTCTACATTGGTTTGTTAAAATGTTTCAGAGGATTACTGCTTTAACTACCTCTTTGATAAGAACAAGGAGAACTCTTTTCAGGAAGGCTAAAATGCGAAAACAAAAAGTCATAGTGTCTTTTATTTCTAAAAAAGTGTTATAGATCAGGTTTTGACAATAGTGGACTACGAAGTACCTGAACAATAATACTAATAAAAACTTATCTGACAAACAGAAAGGCTAATACTGTATGGTCGCTCATAAATAGAAGCTAAAATATAGAAGCCCATAGGGAGTAAATGTGAGAATACTCTATATTGTTGGCCATTTCCAGAGCAGGAAACAGAAGTTTGGTTAATGCAACTGAATTTCCAAATTTCTCTGAAGTGGCTTTAGAAATGTATTTTAATGCTTAGATTTGAGCCAGAATGTGACTGAAATTCACTACCACTTCAAGTAAAATAACAGTATAAAGTAATGATGCCATACTATGAAGAATTAGCTTAGAGAAATGTCTATTTAGGTCTTCTGCCCATTTTTCTGTTGGGTTGTATGAGCTGTTTATATATTTTGGAAATTAAGCTCTTGTTAGTCACATTGTTTGCAAACATTTTCCCAGACATACAGATGGCCAACAGGCACATGATAACATGCTCAACATTGCTAATTATTAGAGAAATGCAAATCAAAACTACAATGAGGTATCACCTCACACCAGTCAGAATGATCATCATCAAAAAGTCTACAAATAATAAATGCTGGAGAAGGTGTGGAGAAAAGGGTACCTTCCTACACTGTTGGTAGGAATGTAAATTGCTGCAGCCACTGTGGAAAACAGTATGCATGTTCCTCAAAAAACTGAAAACAGAACTGCCATATGATCCAGCAATCCCACTTCTGGGTATATATCCAGAAAAGATGAAAACTCTAATTCAAAAAGATACACGCACCCCAGTGTTCATAGCAGCACTATTTACAATAGCCAAGACATGGAAGCAACCAAAGTGTCCATCAACAGATGAATGGTTAAAAAAGTAGATAAAGAAGATATATATATATATATATATATATATAATGGAATATTACTCAGCCATAAAGAAGAATGAAATAATGCCATTTGCAGCAACATGGGTGGGCCTAGAGATTATCATACTAAGTGAGGTAAGTCAGGCAGAGAAAGACAAATATCATATGGTATCACTCATATGTGGAATATAAAAAATAGTACAAATGAACTTATTTACAAAACAGAAACAGACTCACAGACATAGAAAACAAACTTATGGTTACCAAAGAGGAAGGCATAGGGGATAAACTGGGAGTATGGGATTAACAGATGCACACTACCATATATAAAATAGGTAAACAACAAGGATTTACTGTATAGCAAAGGGAACTATATTCAGTATCTTATAATAAGCTATAATGAAAAAGAATTTTTAAGAAAAATATAGATATATACGTATATATGTGTAACCAAATCAGTTTGCTGTACACCTGAAACTAACACAATATTGTAAATCAACTATTCTTCAGTTTTAAAAGAAAAGAATTAACTTAGAAGCTGGAAAAAGTACACAGCTTCCAGCTCCTGCCCCTTTGCTCCTGTGTCTGGTAGAGAAGACCAGGATGGTTGAGCTGACTTTCAACAGTGTAAATGTGGCCAATGGTCTCACTCTCACCTTTGGGTAGGTAGGGAGGGATGTAATCAGGCATATAGTTAGATGGTGTTTCCTTTTCTCTTTTTAAATCATAAAATACACATTTAGAAGAATGTATAAAATATATTTGTCAAATGTTAAGGAAAATTTGAAAGCAAATACCTGTGTGACTGCTACCCGTTCAAGAACTAGATTCATGCCAACCCCGCCTATGTGCACCTCCTCAGTCCCCCAAAGTGGTCTTCATTAGAAATACTTTCTAGAAGCTTCAAAGGAATGATGACTTAATTCCCCTCTTTTAAACCATGCTCCCACTACAAGTCCTTGCTGAGCTAGAGATAGTATCTAAAAGGGGCAGCACTGAGTAAAAATAAAACCATGTATTCTTCCCTGAATGGCAACAATTCAAAGATTTCCTGAAAATTAATCCTTTTAGGAATAGTCTTTGGAAGCAAATCATTGTGAGACCACAGAGAAACCTGTGTAAGGTATATACATAAGGAGTATATTAGAGGAATTCAGACAGAGCTAATGTTTACCAATTCAAATTCCCAGGCAATTACTGAGCACCAACTGAATGCAAGACAGCATACTAGGTGCTCTAGAATATGTGAGTAGTGGCTATTAAAATAACCACTACTGGCAAATAAGTTTCTGTGGACAAATACATTAAAAAGTCTTTTTCTCAAAGAGAAACTTTCATTTCTAAAAGAGGTATGTTGCATAAAATGATTTCCCAAGTTTTTTGACTGAAGATGGCTTTTTTTGGAGGACGAATCAAAAAGACATGTTTTATAGACACACGTAGATAAATTCTGTCCCAGGATATCAATATAGATTATCAATCAATTATTTATAGATCCCCAAACCCAATTTGAAGTAGGCTAGGACATTAGAAATCAGAAAAAGGTTTTTCTAAAGTCTGAAGATCTTTTGAGTCATCAAGAGTAATCTGCAGTATGATTGGGGCATTGCTGCCCCATTAGAACTGGTGGCCTCTTCCTTAATTCAGTGCCATTGGCAGCACACTTGGGTAGAAAGAGCATTGGCCTGGTAACCTGACATCAAGGTAACCTTGCACAGGTAATCAACCTTTTAGGTCACCAGTTTTCTCATAGGTAAAATAAAGGATTCAGATGGGATTATTCTAAATTACCTAAATCAATGTCCTTGATTGCAGCTCAATATCAGAAAAACAAACAACCCAATCCAAAAATGGGCAGAAGACCTAAATAAACATTTCTCCAAAGAAGATATACAGATTGCCAACAAACACATGAAAGGATGCTCCACATCACTAATCATTAGAGAAATGCAAATCAAAACTACAATGAGGTATCACCTCACACCAGTCAGAATGGCCATCATCAAAAAACCTACAAACAATAAATGCTGGAGAGGGTGTGGAGTAAAGGGAATCCTCTTGCACTGTTGGTGGGAATGTAAATTGATACAGCCACTATGGAGAACAGTATGGAGGTTTTAATTTCTTTTTTAACAGCTTTATTGGAGTATAATTGCTTTATAATAGTGTGTTAGTTTCTGCTTTATAACAAAGTGAATCAGCTATACATATATATATATATATCCCCATATCTCCTCTCTCTTGCATCTCCCTCCCACCCACCCTATCCCACCCCTCTAGGTGGTCACAAAGCACCGAGCTGATTTCCCTGTGCTATGTGGCTGCTTCCCACTAGCTATCCTTTTCACATATGGTAGTGTATATATGTCCATGCCACTCTCTTACTTTGCCCCAGCTTACCCTTCCCCCTCCCCATGTCCTCAAGTCCATTCTCTACATGTGCGTCTTTATTCCTGTCCTGCCCCTAGATTCTTCAGAACCATTTTTTTTATTTTTTAGGTTCCATATATATGTGTTAGCATATAGAATTTGTTTTTCTCTTTCTGACTTACTTCACTCTGTATGACAGACTCTAACTCCATCCACCTCACTACAAATAACTCAATTTCATTTCTTTTTATGGCTGAGTAATATTCCATTGTATATATGTGCCACATCTTCTTTATCCATTCATCTGTGGATGGACACTTAGGTTGCTTCCATGTCCTGGCTATTGTAAATAGAGCTTCAATGAACACTGTGGTACATGACTCTTTTTGAATTACGGTTTTCTCAGGGTATATGCCCAGTAGTGGGATTGCTGGGTCATATGGTAATTCTACTTTTAGTTTTTTAAGGAACCTTCATACTGTTCTCCATAGTGGCTGTATCAATTTACATTCCCACCAACAGTGCAAGAGGATTCCCTTTTCTCCACACCCTTTCCAGCATTTATTGTTTGTAGATTTTTTGATGTTGGCCATTCTGACTGGTGTGAGGTGATACCTCATTGTAGTTTTGATTTGCATTTCTCTAATGATTAGTGATGTGGAGCATCCTTTCAAATGTTTGTCGGCAATCTGTATATCTCCTTTGGAGAAATGTCTATTTAGGTCTTCTGCCCATTTTTGGATTGGGTTGTTTGGTTTTTTGATATTGAGCTGCATGAGCTGCCTGTAAATTTTGGAGATTAATCCTTTGTCAGTTGCTTCATTTGCAAATATTTTCTCCCATTCTGAGGATTGTCTTTTCATCTTGTGTATGGTTTCCTTTGCTGTGCAAAAGCTTTTAAGTTTCATTAGGTCCCATTTGTTTATTTTTGTTTTTATTTTCACTTCTCTAGGAGGTGGGTCAAAAAGGATCGTGCTGTGATTTATGTCATAGAGTGTTCTGCCTATGTTTTCCTCTAAGAGTTTTAGAGTCTCTGGCCTTATATTTAGGTCTTTAATCCATTTTGAGTTTGTTTTTGTGTATGGTGTTAGAGAGTGTTCTAATTTCATTCTTTTACATGTAGCTGTCCAGTTTTCCCAGCACCACTTATTGAAGAGGCTGTCTTTTCTTCATTGTATATTCTTGCCTCCTTTATCAAAACTAAGGTGACCATATGTGTGTGGGTTTATCTCTGGGCTTTCTATCCAGTTCCATTGATCAATATTTCTCTTTTTGTGCCAGTACCATACTGTCTTGATTACTGTAGCTTTGTAGTATAGTCTGAAGTCCAGGAGCCTGATTCCTCCAGCTCCCTTTTTTTTCTCAAAATTGCTTTAGCTATTCGGGATCTTTTGTGTTTCCATACAAATTGTGAAATTTTTTGTTCTAGTTCTGTGAAAAATGGCATTGGTAGTTTGATAGGGATTACATTGAATCTGTAGATTGCTTTGGGTAGTATAATCATTTTCACAATGTTGATTCTCCCAATCTAAGAACACGGTATATCTCTCCATCTCTTTGTATCGTCTTTAATTTCTTTCATCAGTGTCTTATACTATTCTGCATACAGGTCTTTTGTCTCCTTAGGTAGGTTTATTCCTAGGTATTTTATTCTTTTTCTTGCAGTGGTAAATGGGAGTGTTTCCTTAATTTCTGTTTCAGATTTTTGGTTGTTAGTGTATAGGAATGCAAGAGATTTCTGTGCATTAATTTTGTATACTGCTACTTTACTAAATTCATTGATTAGCTCTAGTACTTTTCTGCTAGCATCTTTAGGATTCTCTATGTATAGTATCATGTCATCTGCAAACAGTGACAACTTTACTTCTTCTTTTCCTATTTGGATTCCTTTTATTTCTTTTTCTTCTCTGATTGCTGTGGCTAACACTTCCAAAACTATGTTGAATAATAGTGGTGAGAGTGGGCAACCTTGTCTTGTTCCTGATCTTAGTGGAAATGGTTTCAGTGTTTCACCATTAAGAACAATGTTGGCTGTGGGTTTGTCATATATGGCCTTTATTATGTTGAGGTAAGTTCCCTCTATGCCTACTTTCTGGAGGGTTTTTATCATAAATGGGTGTTGTATTCTGTTGAAAGCTTTTTCTGCATCTATTGAGATGATCATATGGTTTTTCTCCTTCAATTTGTTAATATGGTGTATCACATTGACTGATTTGTGTATATTGAAGAATCCTTGCATTCCTGGGATAAACCCCACTTGATCATGGTGTATGATCCTTTTAATGTGCTGTTGGGTTCTGTTTGCTAGTATTTTATTGAGGATTTTTGCATGTATGTTCATCAGTGATATTGGTCTGTAATTTTTTTTTTTGTGACATCTTTGTGTGGTTTTGGTATCAGGGTGATTGTGGCCTCATAGAATGAGTTTGGGAGTGTTCCTCCCTCTGCTATATTTTGGAAGAGTTTGAGAAGGATAGGTGTTAGCTCTTCTCTAAATGTTTTGTAGAATTCGCCTGTGAAGCCATCTGGTCCTGGGCTTTTGTTTGTTGGAAGATTTTGAATCACGGTCTCATTTTCAGTGCTTCTGATTGGTCTGTTTATATTTTCTATTTCTTCCTGGTTCAGTCACAGAAGGCTGTAGTTTCCTAAGAATTTGTCCATTTCTTCCAGGTTGTCCATTTTATAGGCATATAGTTGCTTGCAGTAATCTCTCATAATCCTTTGTATTTCTCCAGTGTCAGTTGTTACTTCTCCTTTCTCATTTCTAATTCTGTTGATTTGAGTCTTCTCCCTTTTCTTCTTGATGAGTCTGGCTAATGGTTTATCAATTTTGTTTATCTTCTCAAAGAAGCAGCTTTTAGTTTTATTGATCTTTACTATTGTTTCCTTTATTTATTTTTCATTTATTTCTGATCTGATCTTTATGATTTCTTTTCCTCTGCTAACTTTGGGGTTTCTTGGTTCTTCTTTCTCTAATTGATTTAGGTGTAAGGTTAGGTTGTTTATTTGAGATGTTTCTTGTTTCTTGAGATAAGATTGTATTGCTATAAACTTCCCTCTTAGAACTGCTTTTGCTGCATCCCATAGATTTTGAGTTGTTGTGTTTTCATTGTCATTTGTTTCTAGGTATTTTTTGATGTCTTCTTTGATTTCTTCAGTGATCTCTTGGTTATTAAGTAGTGTATTGTTTAGTCTCCATGTCTTTGTATTTTTTACAGATTTTTTCCTGTAATTAATATCTAGTCTCATAGCATTGTGGTCAGAAAAGATACTTGATATGATTTCAATTTTCTTAAATTTACCAAGGTTTGATTTGTGACCCAAGATATGATCCATACTGGAGAATGTTCCATGAGCACTTGAGAAAAAAGTGCATTCCTTTGTTTTTGGATTGAATGTCCTATAGATACCAATTAAGTCCATCTTGTTTAATGTATCATTTAAAGCTTGTGTTTCCTTATTTATTTTCATTTTGGATGATCTGTCCATCGGTGAAAGTGGGATGTTAAAGTCCCATACTATGGTTGTGTTACTGTCGGTTTCCCCTTTTATGGTTGTTAGCATTTGCCTTATGTATTCAGGTGCTACTATGTTGGGTGCATAAATATTTACAATTGTTATATCTCCTTCTTGGATTGATCTCTTGATCATTATGTCATGTCCTTCTTTGTCTCTTGTAATAGTCTTTATTTTAAAGTCTATTTTGTCTGATATGAGAATTGCTACTCCAGCTTTCTTTTGATTTCCATTTGCATGGAATACCTTTTTCCATCCCCTCACTTTCAGTCTGTATGTGTCCCTAGGTCTGAAGTGGGTCTCTTGTAGACAGCATATATACGGGTCTTGTTTTGGTTTCCATTCAGCCAGTCTATGTCTTTTGGTTGGAGCATTTAATCCATTTACATTTAGGGTAATTATCGATATGTATGTTCCTATTACCGTTTTCTTAATTGTTTGGGGTTTGTTATTATAGGTCTTTTCCTTCTCTTGTGTTTCCTGCCTAGAGAAGTTCCTTTAGCATTTGTTGTAGAGCTGGTTTGGTTGTGCTTAGCTTTTGCTTGTCTGTAAAGGTTTTAATTTCTCCATCGAATCTGAATGAGATCCTTGCTGGATAGATTAATCTTAGTTGTAGGTTTTTCCCTTTCATCACTTTAAATATGTCCTGCCGCTCTCTTCTGTCTTGCAGAGTTTCTGCTGAAAGATCAGCTGTTAACCTTATGGGGATTCCTTTGTATGTTATTTGTTGTTTTTCCCTTGCTGCTTTTAATATTTTTTCTTTGTATTTAATTTTTGATAGTTTGATTAGTGTGTGTCTTGGCGTGTTTCTCCTTGGATTTATCCTGTATGGGATTCTCTGCACTTCCTGGACTTGACTATTTCCTTTCCCATATTAGGGAAGTTTTCAACTATAATCTCTTCAGATATTTTCTCAGTCCCTTTCTTTTTCTCTTCTTCTTCTGGGACCCCTATAATTCGAATGTTGGTGCGTTTAATATTGTCCCAGAGGTCTCTAAGACTGTCCTCAATTCTGTTCATTCTTTTTTCTTTATTCTGCTCTGCACTAGTTATTTCCACTATTTTATCTTCCAGGTCACTTATCCGTTCTCTGCCTCAATTATTCTGCTATTGATTCCTTCTAGAGAATTTTTAATTTCATTTATTGTGTTGTTCATCATTGTCTGTTTGCTCTTTAGTTCTTCTAGGTCCTTGTTAAACATTTCTTGTATTTTCTCCATTCTATTTTCAAGATTTTGGATCATTTTTACTGTCATTACTCTGAATTCTTTTTCAGGTAGACTTCGTATTTCCTCTTCATTTGTTTGATCTGGTGGGTTTTTACCTTGCTCCTTCATCTGCTGTGTGTTTATCTGTCTTTTCATTTTCCTTAACTTACTCTGTTTTTGGCCTCCTTTGCACAGGCTGCAGGTTCGTAGTTCCTGTTGTTTTTGGTGTCTGCCCCCAGTGGCTAATGTTGGTTCAGTGGGTTGTGTAGGCTTCCTGGTGGAGGGGACTGTTGCCTGTGTTCTGGTGGATGATGCTGGATATTTTCTTTCTGGTGGGCAGGACCACGTCCGGTGGTGTGCTTTTGGGTGTCTGGGACCTTATTATGATTTTAGGCAGCCTCTCTGCTAATGGGTGGGGTTGTGTTCCTGTCTTGCTAGTTGTTTGGCATAGGGTGTCCAGCACTGTAGCTTGCTGGTCATTGAGTAGAGCTGGGTCTTAGCATTGAGATGGAGATCTCCGGGAGAGCTTTCACTGTTTGATATTACATGGAGCCAGGAGGTCTCTGGTGGACCAATGTTCTGAACTCAGCTCTCCCACCTCAGGCACAGGCCTGACACTTGCCCGGAGCACCAAGGCCCTGTCAGCCACACGGTCTTTTTTGAGGGAGGCCCTGGTTCTCTTCAGGCTCAGCCAAGGGAAGCTGCAGGGAAGGCCTCCAAACTCTAGAACTCCACACTCTAGAGGCCCTCCTTTGGACATGTTACCTATCCCCTTTCACGCAGGTCCTAAACAGAGGCCCCCTGATCTTTTTTTAAGAGTTGAAATATTTCAGACAAACTGGGCTTGATCTCAAAGTAAATGATCTAAAGTAGAAGAAAATCATGCAACAAACTTAGACATTTTAATGTTGTATCTTTTTTTTTTTTTTTTTTGGTCCTACTGATTGTTTAATCATATGTCAGCACCTTCTCCCAACCTCAGAGAAATCAGCACCCCGTGGAATTTTCTGTAAGCCAGTGTGTTGTTTTGCTGGTCATTCCTAGAAGGTGTGAGATGAATTGGAACCAAATTTGAGCATGTTTAGCAAGGCTGAGTGTACTTGTTTACCAGATTGCTCTTCCCTGTACATAAATAATTAGTTAAGCCTTATCAGACCCTGAGGGTAATTTGTCAAAATAATGTGTGTTTTTCTATTTCAGTGTTAACTCCCATTACATATTATTAATAGATTATTAACTTAGTATAAATAGCTTAGGGAAAACCATTTGGTTAGATTTGTTTGTTTTCTAACATTTTAATGGGGCAAGAGAAAGTGATCTTAAACTACTGGGCAATTATACACAGTACACAAAGTTTAAAGCATAAAAAAAATCTAGCTCATCTCATAAGCTGACCAAAAAGGGCATTATTAATCAATTACAAATTATGAACTCCAAGAAATAATACTCTAAATATAGTACAGTAGCAGTATCCCATGGAGAATATATTTGGAACATATGGAAATGGGAATAAAAAATATGAATTTGACTGCATCATTTAGTTAGAACAAAGGAATAAAAGCACCATGTTTCCTCTGCTCTGCGTTATTAGAAGACCTCTAGATATTCTGGCCTTTCAAAAATCCTAGTCCTACCTTAGCTGGGAGAAGAATGGAAAGTGTAATTTTGCATTTAACTGAAATATTCAATTACTGTTTTTCTTTCTTGAGAACTGTGGTCTGAGCATCATGTGCTTTGGGGACAAGAAAATACCAGGGCAATTAGTAATAAAGGTCTGCTTTTATGCTAGAGTCATGACTTTGGGGAATAAGGAGGAGATCAAGATGCATTTTCACAGTTGAGCACAGACAAGCAAGACAGATTGCTCTGGGATGCTTGATGGCTCTGTAAGTATAAATGTGAAAAAAAAAGAAAGAAAGAAGGAGCAATGACATTCCAGGAGTGGATATTTACAAATGTAAATGCATTTTGCTTTGCTTGTGAGCACAGAGCACTTGGCACTAATACTATTTGCTTCTTTGGATAAAGATCACTAGAGTATATTATTAAGAGGAAAATATCAGGGAAACTACATGAATTAGTTATCTGAAATGAATTAAGAAAATACGTTGTGGGGAATTCCCTGGTGGTTCAGTGGTTAAGACCCCACGCTTCCAATGCAGGGGGCATAGTTTCGATCCCTGGTTGGGGAACTAAGTTCCCACATGCTGTGCAGCACAGCCAAAAAAAAAAAAAAGGAAAGAAAGAAAATATATTGTGTTTACAAAGCTTTCAGCAAGTGATATTTCAATACTTCAACAACAAGATTGTCCAGAGGCTGTGAAAGAAGAAATGAACACTGTATCAGTCAGAGTTCTCCAGAGAAACAGACCCAATAGGATATATGTGGAGCTTTATTATGAGGAATTGGCTCATGTGATGATGGAAGCCAGGAAGTGCCACAATCTGCTCTCTGCAAGCTGGAGACCAGTGGTGTAATTCAGTCCCAGACTGAAGGCCTAAGAACCAGGGGGGCCAAAGGTGTAAATTCCAGTCCAAGAGCAGGAGAAGAGGAAATGAGACGTCCCAGCTCAAGTGAGGCAGGGGAAAAAAAGGTGCGAATTCTTCTTTCCTCTGCCTTTTGTTCTGCTCAGGCCTTCAACACATTGGATGCTGTTTGCTTACACTGGGGAGGGCAACCTACTTTATGGAGTCCACTGGTTCAAACGCTCATCTTATCCAGAAACACCTTCCCAGGCATATCCAGAAATAATGTTTAATCTGGGCATCTTGTGGCCAGTCAAATTGACATGTGAAATTAACCATTACAAATACCAAGAAGTGAAATTCACATTCCAGTGATAGTATAAACCAAAGAAAGTGGATAATAGAATCTGGACTCTTCTAATTTGGACTCTGATTTGCTGCAAATTTCTCCTTCCATAATGACATAAATAGGAAAATCTGTAATTTCAGTTCTAGATTTTTAGCCACAGGTCTCTTTCCTGAAAATTAAAAAAACAAAAAGAAAGAAAGAAATGATATCTGTTTTATAGATTGAGGGACCATAATCACACAAATAATTTATAAAGTCACTTGGGGTGACTAAGCATGGGATGCACTGGTGAGCAGGTCACGCTGAGGATAACCCAGAATCACCTGGAAATAAATGGTCATCATACTAAGCTATGAGCTTAGAGACCTGATTAGTGTGTTATCATCATTTTCTCACAGCATAACATATGTTTGCTTTTTAATTGTTTGGCAAAATAGATTCTACGTTGAAGGTACAGTGTAAAAAGCCAAAGTGTCAAATCTGGGATCTTTAAAAAAATGGGCATTGATTTCTTGGGTTGGTTCTTAATGATAAAACCTGGAGCTTGTTTGGAGGAGGGGTTGCAGCACTTGTGTCATCACTCATTTTTCAGCCTGTTGATAAACTTGACTGTGACTGTAGCGAGTAAGTTGAGTCCTAGGTCTGTGTTTTAGGAGGTGCTTTTATAATATATTAAATTTGCATTCTGATGCTGCACATGATTTCTATCACTGACTACAAAAGGAAAAACATCCTTATCGTGTGGTGGCAGGTTGTCTTGTTATATCTACAATTGGAGATAGACGTAAGAAAAATTATTCTCTGAGATTTCTTCCAGGGAATTTCTTCCAGATTTCTTCCAGGATTCTTTGGCATTCCATGAATGCCAGCCTTCATGGAAAACAAAACAATCTTGTGCAGAACTGTTAGCAGTTTCAGAAAGTGAACGTTTTACATCCTTTTGAAGATAGAGGAAAACTGCTACTGGAAGTCAATTTAACATGGATACCCTGTTTATAAGAAAGCCATCTGCCATAACTCAGCATGAGCAGCCTTTATTGTCTTCAGTCATCTAGTAATCAACAGAGTAGAGATTTCCTGGAAATTTGAATATAATGTTTAAAAAGTGTATACATCAATCTCTATTTTTCTCTTTGTCTTCATTATAAAACTTGAAATGAGTAACTCAAGTTAAAAAAAAACCGCCCCTAGCTCACGGCCTTAGCTCCATGTTCTGAGAAACCTCCCTGCCAATAAGAGCCAAGTGGAGGAAGAAGTGAATGCACAGGCCAAAGTGCAAAAAAAGAAAGATGAGGCAGAGGTCCCAGGAAACTGCCAGCTTGTGTCCTCTTGGAAGCCACAGGAGCAGGAACAAGGAAAACCAGAGGCTAGGGATGCTGGTACCAACTGTTGGACTGCATGCCGACTGTCTAGAACTTGTCTCAGTGGATCCAGAACATCCATTGCCCCCACCACCTTTGAGAGACCCACCTTGCTCATATCAAGATGGTCCCTTTGGTCCTTTGCCTTGGACCTGTGACTTTCTGGGCCAGTTCTGTTCTGAGTTGTGGCTGCATGTACAACATGTACAATAAATCACCTCTTCTGCTGTCTTAGCTGAAGAAAAAAAAATTGGCCCCTAAATAACAAAATCACACATAAGAACGAAGCTAGATCATTAAAAACATATACATTTTTCAACAATATAAGTTGTGGGACGACATTAAAAATTTTTGAAAGGAGGAAGAAAAAGAATTATCTGTCTCTCTAATCACTATTCACACTTTAATTTCTCTTATTTTTTATAGTTTTTGGTAGATGTGATCAAAGTATATACGCTTGTCTCTATATTTTCCACTAACACTATAACTTAAGTTTTTCTAGATTGCAACTAGTATTCATAACTATTTCTTTAGTGGCAACCCTGAGTGGATTAATGCATTAGTCATTTCTTTGTTGTTGAACGTGTAGGTAGACATAACCAAGCCTCTTAAGATGCATATTTAAATGAGAATCAGTCATTACTGGAAAATGTACCGCATTTACTAACTAACAAAATGAATATCCTGCAGCCAAGATACCACAACAAGCGCTGTCCCTGTCAGGTGGTTTAGCGTAAGCAAGCATCTTGCTTCACATTCCCATGGCACCTGCTATTCTTGTTGGATTGATTTGAATTGCACTTTCTTTTGTCAGGCTCTGTTACCAGCTGAGGAGTAAAGAAGGAGGCTTTTACTATCTCACATTTTATTTTTGTTTCCCCTCCCTTTTTGAAACTCCACTATAGTACCCTATCTTCTTCGCCTTTCCCTTACAGAATCTTTCTCCACTATGAAACAGCATACTAAATACTTACAGTCCAAAAAATATATTTTTAATGTGAAAAAATGTGGAGGTACACTTGGCATTGATTTTTCTGCCATACATACACGCGTTGCTCTTGTGGAAAATTAAAGATGGAGCCTATGCCAGCCAGGAAGCTGGGCGCTCTTTCCTGGGGTAATGCTGCTGGCCTGGTCCCACCAACGTGAATGAGAGGATCTAAAATCCTGTGTCCATCAGTTTAAGGCAATAGACAGTTAATTCCTTCTGTGAGTTGAAAGCTTTTTAGTGCAACCCTTCTCAAATATCTTACAGTAGAAACAGATCCTGCCAATAACAAGTTTGGGAATCACTGAATACTAGGGTCATCTCGCAGAGATTCAAGTTGTGAGCGGTCCTACAGAGACATAAAAAAAAGCCCTTCTCATTTAACCCAGCATTTACCAGATTTATTTCACTCAGGAATTCTGTTTTCATGTCAAAACCAATTATTTCATTTATTGTAGAACTAGTGAACCTAAAACCTGCAATAGAGAACATGGATATAGTGTAATTACGTATTTTGAGTTGACATTTTTATAAAAATGACAGCTTTATCCTCATTGCTTCATTTTTATTCCACAGTATTAAGCACCTACTGTTTACAAGGTCCTGGGTTTCACTTGACCTTCCTCTACAACCTCATCCATGTACTCTCCAGTCAGGGAAGCACTAATAGTAAGAAAAATGTTGTAACAACCCTACAGGCACCTTTGACAAGGTGATTTATCATTGAAAAGGAGAGGAGAGAATTGTTTATCAGCAACGCCTCCTTGTTGGCTGTGCCCTAGGGAATGAGGCTATAAACGGAGCTCTCCCCACTCACCTTCAGGGTCTCTTACCTCTCTTTAGGAGAGTTTTAGATTATTAATCATGAAGAGGAGGACTTTCCTCTCCTTTCATCCATCCCCAAGGGGAGAGCCAGCTGCTAGGTGTCAGACCAAGCATTGCTTTCAACGCAGGGGATTAAGGGGCACTTGGCAAGAGGATCTATTTCAAAGAGCTGGTAGAAGATGATCAATGATCTAGGAAATCAGAGTTGAAGAAGGGACATCGGTGCCTTGAAACGTTCCCTAGAGCTCTGACCCCATGAGGGTTTTAACTAAATGGCTACTTAGTTTATTGGATTTACCCACAGCACATATTTAAATGAAATGGATGGAGGAAAAAACCTCTAAGCTACATGACAGAAAAATGACGAAAAGCTTTTGAAGGTCAGGGAACATCGAACAATCACTTTAGACGAGTGGGCAAATGAAATTCTTCTTGGGACCTTGTAGATCTGATGGTACTATCAATTTTAAAATGGATATAGTGCTTGAGAAGGCATATGTTTCATACTAAGTGACTATGTACTGAATTATAATAGCTTTGGGTCTCCACTTGAGAACTTAATGAATGAGTTGCATGAAATGTTAATATCATTAATACCAGAGGAATTATTTATTTATTACTATCATCACATAATACAAAGCAGAGCTTCCAAAATCCTTGGCAAAAAAAAAAAAGAGAGAGAGAGTTCTTAATCTTGTTTCAGTTTCTTGAACATAAGACAATCCAGCAACACTGATCTGAAAGGAAAAGGTATCTAATCATAGAATTAAATTTATATCTCCCGATTTTTTCTGTTCAATTGTTAGCCAGTCTCATCATCTGTATATCATCCTATATAGCAGGAAACAGTATTTGAATTTTCTTAGCAAACTGGATAGACAAGAAGGGGCTTGTATCTCATGACGTGATTTTAAAAACAAATAGGATATTTTCCCAGTTCAACTTACACATTTTACTATAAGATGAAAACATCCATTCATACATCGTAATGCACTAAATTCCTAAATAACTTGCTGAGGTGGCATTCTCAGTGTTTGCCAATGATATGTTAAGAAGCCTTAAATTGAAGAAGGTAATAATCTCTGAGGGTGTGTGTGTGTGTGTGTGTGTGTGTGTGTGTGTGTGTGTGAGTGGATAGCTAGACATGTCCTTTTCTATAGTGTATGTATGTGTATATATGTACATGTAAACATAGTGCATTAGTTTTCCAGGGCTGCCTTAACAAAATACCACAGACTGAGTGGCTTAAATAACAGAAACTTATTTTCTCACAGTTCTGGAGGCTGGAAGTCTAAGATCAAGGTGTCAGCAGGTTTGGTTTCTTCTGATGGCTCTCTCTTTGGCTAGCAGATGACCATCTTCTCACTGTGACCTGACATGGTGTTTCCTTTGTGTGCTCGAATCCCTGGTGTTTCTTTTTGTGTCCAAGTTTTCTTAAAAGGACACCTGTCAGATTGGATCAGGGCCCTCCCTAATAGTCTAAATTTAACTTAATCACATCTTATAGGCTGTATCTCCAAATACCAGCACATTCTGAGGTACTGGGGGTTAGGGCTTCAACATACAAATTTGGGGGACACAATTCAGCCCATAACACATAGTGTATATAGAAATGCATAACTGGGGGGAAACTTCTATTTCTATCACCAGTGTTTATATTTTTCCTGGACCCTGCCACTGTATGGGTGCCATCACTCATGCTGCTCAAGTGAGATGCCAGTGGAAGAAATAGTAAATGCATTTTCTTCCTAAAATTGAATGGCTACCACCATTCCGCCAGAAGATCTGTGTGATCAGCAGTAGATGAAAACTATGATTCCAGAGAACCTTTTGTATTCTTTCCTATTAAAAAGTTGTGAGAGCTCTGGGGGGTCGGGGGGGACTTGGCGGCCTCAGGTGGAGGCGGGAGCCCACAGGCATCGTGGACAAAGGTAAAGAAAACTGCATTTCGGGACCTAAGACTGCAGTTCCTCTTGGTGATGATCCAGAACGTGTTCCCATGACTCAGCAGTTTCCTCCTCAGAATCTGGTATCTGCGAACAGTGCCAGGCTCAGTGGGTCTTCTGCCCTTCAAATTTCCCCCAGCTCATTCCTTCCCCAGCACAAAAGCCTGTCTGCAGCCAGAAACCAGAACAAGAATCTGAAGCAGAATCAGTTGCCTAACCAGTGTCCCCTTGTCCTGTCTACAGGTCACTGAGTAACACCCCCCCCCCAAAAAAAAGTTGTGAAATAATTTACCACCTAAACATGGTTAATTAGTAAACAGAGATTAAAAACAAATATAATTTGAAAAGAAAATGTTACCTTGAGATGGGGCAGAAATTCTAATAAGCATACGGATTTAGCTTTGGAACAAGCATTGTAGCATTTCCTTTTCTGATCCTTTTTTTTTTTTTTTTCCCTATTTATTTATTTATTTATTTATTTTTAGCTTTGTTGGGTCTTCGTTTCGTGCGAGGGCTTTCTCTAGTTGCGGCAAGCGGGGGCCACTCTTCATCGTGGTTCGGGGGCCACTCTTCATCGCGGTGCGCGGGCCTCTCACTATCGCGGCCCCTCCCGTTGCGGGGCACAGGCTCCAGACGCGCAGGCTCAGCAGTTGTGGCTCACGGGCCCAGTTGCTCCACGGCATGTGGGATCTTCCCAGACCAGGGCTCGAACCCATGTCCCCTGCATTAGCAGGCAGCTTCTCAACCACTGCGCCACCAGGGAAGCCCCATGGATCATTTTTAAGAAACTAAAATAGCACATGGAAATGTTAATAATTTTCCATCCACCAAAAAATCATATTTACCTTTGTTAATGATTTTAGAAACAGTTTTGACCTTAGGTTTATTTAGGCATGATACAGTCATAGGGTTCTAGAGCTGATAAATCTTGAGCAGTTCTAGGTTAGGGATTCTAAAACCCTGTTGTTCCATGAGAGACTTTGCTGTGAGAGGAATGCTGGGCCTGTGGGACTCTGAGTTCCTCTCTTGCCTTTGTTTCAACAAGAGCTGTTTCACTCTTACCTACGTGCTTTGAAACATTAAAGAAAACCTCTGACGTGGTAGTCAGTTCCGATTGTGCAGTCAGGAAACTGAGGCCCAAACAGGTTAAATGACCCGCCCAGGGTCACACAGTTAGGTTTCCTGATTCCCAGATCAATCTTCTTCTAACCATGTCAATTACTGAAATACTATTTGCTAAATTCCCGTGCCATCCATACAAATGGGATCTCACTGTGGTTTTGCTTGACAGGTAAAAAAGTCAAAGTTGAGATTATGGTCATTTAGGGATATTGACAGAAAGCCAGGGTAAGACTCGGTCTCCTGATTTGTCATCCCTATCATTTTATTTTTCGGTGAATATCATCTTAAGTGCTTTTCTTAGTTCTATATTATCCACAAATGAAATTTTGTTTCTTCTTCACTGGCGATTTTTTAAATTGATTTAGACTGAACTCAGATTCAGGAAACTGCTCAGATGGCGGGGCTTTCTCTAGCTCACCAGAGCACGCATCTGTTTTGTTCAGCATGTTTTGAGACTTGTATTGCTTTGTTCTCCAGGTCTAGGACTGGTGCTTTCGATTCTGCCTGCATGTGAGGTACAATGAAACCTACATAATGAATCAAATATGCTTGAGCAAATGTATTTCCGGGGAAGCGGCGCCGCTTATGACCCTGGGAAGTAGCTACATATTTTATTATGTTTGTTTTAATTAAATGTTTCAAGAGAGATGAGCTTTACCTTTGGTTCTGCTACCTTGGCATGCTCCCCCCCACCAACTCTTTTCCTGTTTGAAGACCTCCTTTTACTGGGCTGTGAGTGGGAAACAGAACAGGGAAACCTGGACAAGATTAGCATATCCTAAAGAGGAATTCTCCTAAGCCTCGCCTTGTAACACTGAACTCAGAATGTCTATCTTTTTTCCCTACCCTAGACAACTTGAAAACTCCTCCCACTGTAAAAGCAGAGAATGTTTTACTGAAGGCAGTCATTCATTTAGCAAATATTTTTGAGATCTACTCTTTGCTAGGCATTCAGCCCCATGACAGGAAATCCTGTGTGATTTATCAGTAACAATTCGAAAATGAAATATCTCAAGCAATGAAAATAAAATTGACATTGTAAAAAGAAGGTGGGGATAGATGCAACAAGATTGGGAAAACGATGATGGTTGAAACTCAGTGATGAGTTCATGGAGACTCACTGTATTGATATAATGAAAATGAATCATTCATTGAATCATGAATCAAATTCAACTTTGTGCACATTTGGAAACTTCCTAAATAAAAAAAAAAATTAAACATTATTTAGTTGGTGACGGCTGGGTACGTCCAAGACCAGAAGACAATAGCAGCAATGAGACTTGAGAGGACGGAGTCAGATCAGAATAATTTTTTTAGAAGGGGAAAAAATGAATACAAATAAGAGCCCAAACAGACATTAGAGGACCTTCGCTAAGGTTTTCCAGCTCCTGTAGTTAAGATGAAGCTGGTGGCTTGAGGCAGAAGCAGGCTATAAAGTTGTGACTTTGTGTCATTTCTAGTGCTGAGTGCATGTTTATGAGTAAGATAACTGCTCCATAATTTATATTCCATTCTCTTCAAAGTATTTGATACTTCTTTTCTTTCCAGACTTTTTTTAATCTCCTAAAAATCAGAGGACCGATTTTGCTCACCTTTTGAACCCAACTAATTAGATCAATAAGTGGCACATACTAGATACTTAAAAATAATTGTTGACTAAATGTTTTTTATGCCCCTATTTAGAGGTTCTTGCTCTCATTTTTTCTGGAGAGCAGCCTGAATGGTGACCCCATCTTCATCTGTAGGTATGATTCTGGAAACCCACATGGCTAGGGTGGGTTCGCGGGGACCCACAGAGAATATGCTGCAGTAACTGTCAGACTATAGCATTCTTTGCATCTAACCTCCAAATTAATTTTTTTCTTATCATGTCTTTTTCCTTTCTGGTTCTTGGACTGATGATATGAGAGTGCTAAATCACAGTGTCCACATGTTTGATTTTTGACAACAAGCCAGAGATTTTCTCTGTGCAAATTTAGCAACTCTTAATCCCTTTACACTAGGTTTGTGAGCATGTCCAATTGCTGACATCATTATGTGATGAGTTTATGATTACTGGGCAGGGAGCCTCATAGGATATTCTAACGTGGAACTTGAATTAAATGATGTTTCTATGATTTTTTTTAGCAGACTCTTACAAGTCAGTCTGTAAGATTTACGGAATACTGACTATGCAGAGCCCTATTCGACGCTCTGAGTGCATACAGAGAAATAAGAGAAACAGGCCTTTCTTGCGTAGGACTTACCATCTGGTTTGGAATTTTAAGCCTGTCTAGTGTCAGTCAAAATTATGCCCTATCCTTGGATGCTGTTTTCTTGTGTTAATTCAAACTGTGATTAAAATAGGTTGATAACTGGTTTATAGCCTCCTTTATAGAATTTTCATTGTAGCTCAAGGGCTAGAAATAGCAATTTAATTAGAGACTTACTGTCATGCATTTCATAGTGATAAATGTCTTGTGAATATTTAGACTATTAGTGAAGGTGAAATATTTTTGGCTTTCCTTTAACGTATATAATATTCTCCTTTTCTGGAATCTATTTCCCAAGCAGATGTCAGACTCTTATTTCAGATGAAAATAGAGCCAGTGATGCCTTATTGTGAGGCTAATTCTAATAACCTACTATGTACTAAAAGTTCACTGCTACATTTCTTCCCTAGAAATCATCAACAGTAGAAAACTTTAAAGAGAAACATTCTCTTTGCTCTTAAGTATTAAGGGCTTAATTGATGTATAACAGTTATATATATATACATATACATACACACATATAAACACATAGGTATATATATATATATACACATACATTTATATAAATTTTATTTGAGAAAGACATATTTAAAAATCCACCCATTATGCGATTATTTGGATTTAAGGTATTTCTTTTACATAAATTTATATTGCTCTACAGAGTATTTTTAGCATTTTATTCCAACTGTTTAATTAAAAGAATTTGTGACCAGGGGGTAATATTTCAGCAGGAACTGGTACCGCAGCCACTCTCTGCTTAGGCCTTGCAGCAAGGGAGTAAACACTGGGTCACAAATTTAGTAACTAGGGCTCTGCCTGTGGCTTTGGCTCCACCAGAAACTGCAGCAACCTCAGGTCTACGGGGTTTACACACACGCACACACGTGCACGCACGCACACACACGTGCAATGTCCAGAGTCCCCATGTGATACTCACATGTGCTTATACGTAGGCTTCTCTGCAGCCCATCAGTCCCCTCTGCTCTCTTCCTGTCTGTCTGCTGCTGTGCCCCTAGTGCCCTGAAGGTGTGTCTGAGCTGTTCTCAGGCCTGGGAGACCAGCTCTGCCTCTGCTCAAGCCATGGGTGCCGCCTCCTGGGCTATCTGGGCACTGCCTTCCCAGCAGCCGAAGGGCCTGTCCTCTCCTTGGTCCAGACGCAGGCCTGTCCTGCCCACTCAGCTACATGCTGCCCAAACCAAGTTCAACAATCATCCTAAAACACTCTACACCTCCCACCCCCTCCCCGACACAAAACAACAAAAGCAAAAACAAAAAACAGGACTACATTCTATAATGGAGAGGCTTCAAAGCTCCTGATATCTTACCAAAGTTTTTGTAGAACAACCATTTAGTTTTTACCTGCTGTTGTATTTTAGCTCCATCACCTTAAGATTGATGCATGAGTCCTAGGGGAACTAAACCTACAGGTTTTGGTATCCAATTTGAACTGCACAGTTTGGTATTTTCCTATATTTGAAATTTAAATTGAGAACACATCAGTCTTGGAAATGTGTCCTTTCATTGCCTTATCATCATCACCGGAGTCTGTGTGCTGTGCACAGGAGTTCTTACTTACCCTCTGGGCCCTTCTAGGGTGACTGCCCCAGAGACAAGAGTGTGGGCCTCACTGGCGTGTCATGGAGGACACGGCCCAGCGCGGCCCTACAAACAAGCGCTTCAGCCCAGCCCCAAATCCACACTATTTTACACACTAACCAGCCAGTCTGCAACTAAGAGGAATGGGAAATATTTTGTTGCATACATGTACAATTCAAATGGGGTTCACATTGTCCTGTTTCCACCTTTCCCAAATATCCTGGCAAGCTTTCAAGCTAAGGACTACTTGGCAACTTATTCAAGAAACTGGCTGCCTTAAAGATTTTTCTTAATTCCAAATTTCCTTGAGGAAGACTCTGTCGTTAAGTTTTTCAGAATAAAAATTGTATTTACTTTATGAAAGAAATATTTACTCTTATCATGTGGATAATGTATTTGCTTTTAAAACACTGGATATACACAGTTCAGAAATTAAACATGTTGTTTCCTTAAAGGTTTGAGTTTTGCCAGTTGTGAGAATTTTTTTTTCTTTTGATGAATCTGGGTGTTTTCACTGTGGAAAACCCAGCTCCCTCCAAATCCTGTTTATGAGAAAGTCACTGGCCCGGACATGTTCGGGTCCCTTGAGAGGACATTTCTTCAGAAGTGGAAAGACTTTTTCAAGAAAAAAATCTGTGTGTCTAAATTTGTTACATTCATTTTCGTATTGTTTCAACTTCAGTAAGAAATGCCTGGGTAGAAGGAATTTTTGTTTCACGGGTAGCTTTTGGATTTATGGCTAAAATGAGTCTCTAAGTAATAAATTTCATGGAATTTTAAACGTACATTTCACTAGTTTTAAAGCAAAACATTTTTTTTTTTTTTGAGATATTTTGGTAAAGCCCTACAATCTCAGGGGAAGGAGACAATGTTGTATAAATTGCCATTGATAAATTCCCTATAAAATATATAAGTACTATAGAAATATTTATCGCTGTTGGCAAATCTTAGCAGGTGTGATTTGTAATTAAGTCCAAATGATAGGCATCTCGCTATACACAGAAGCAGTGCCCCTTGCCGAGGCCTGTCCTTGTATAGCTCCTTCTTCTCTCAGTATTAATTCTTGCCCTGGGGGCTTCTCAGTTTCTCACAAAAGGACCTTTTGTCAAGCTATCACACAGGCACCTCCAGGCATACCTGAATCCTAATCTGAACGAAACTCTTGTTCAAATGGAGACCCTACTCCATATATTATACAGGTCATCCTGTCACCATAAGCAGTTGAAATATTTGCCAGGTGAGTAAGTGTGGAAGATCTGAGCTATTAAAGAGCATCAGTAGGGCTTCCCTGGTGGCGCAGTGGTTGAGAATCCGCCTGCCAACGCAGGGCACACGGGTTCGAGCCCTGGTCTGGGAAGATCCCACATGCCGCGGAGCAACTAGGCCCGTGAGCCACAATTACTGAGCTTGCGCATCTGGAGCCTGTGCTCCGCAACAAGAGAGGCCGCGATAGTGAGAGGCCCGCGCACCGCGATGAAGAGTGGCCCCCGCTTGCCACAACTAGAGAAAGCCCTTGCACAGAAACGAAGACCAAACACAGCCAAAAATAAATTTATTAATTAATTAAGAAAAAAAAAAGAGCATCAGTAATAACACAGATAATACGGTGCTGGCTTTGCTGTTTCTTTGTAAATAACGATCTTTATAGCCTTCTTCTTAGTTGTCTGTATCCGGAAAGGTAGAAAGCGGTCTTGACTCTCTTTGGAAGAATGAATTTGCAGCATCAGCCATTTATGATCCTAACAAGGCATTTTGTATCCCCCTCATCTTAAATACCAAGGTTTTGAGCTTCTTCCTCAGCAAATATGATTCGTTATATATACTTTGTGTGACTAGAACAGCTCTAATTCATTTTCTGTTGTACTAACCGTATTTGTTACCTTTTAATAATTACACTCAAACCCTCTTGGGAATAATCTTTTCCCTTTTGAAGATGCGTATTGAGTTTTTACAAATTAAAAAAAAAATGATCGGTTCCAGCCAGCAGCATTCCTGTCTTTGAATGCTTGGTTTGGTCATCCACGTTCAGTAGCAGACCGGAGCTGTGTCTCCAAGATCACCCCACTCACCATGGCTGTTGTGTCTTCAGTTATTTCTAAGCGGAAGTTAAATAAGAGCCTTATGTTCTGGGGGCATTATTTTTTATTCCCATCATGGTTCATAATTCTTCAAGGAAAAGGCACAGAAGGTTTGTCCTACGGCTTCAGCGTCAAGGGCTTTGGGTTTCTACGCATCTCCCACATGCTTTCTTTGTGTGTCTGTTGGGGAGGCATTGAGTTTTTAAAATTTTATTGTTAACGGTAGGAAAAAGTTTGAACAACACTGTTTAGTTTTTCGGGGCTGCTGTAACGAAGTACCACAAACTGGGTAGCTTGAAATGACCGAAATGTTGTCTCTCAGAGTTGTGGCAGTTAGAAATACAGAATCAAAGTGTTGGCAGGGCCATGACCCCTCTGAAGCTTCAAGGGGAGGGTGCTTTCCTGCCTCTCCCAGCTTTTATTTATGTCCCACCTGCTTTAGACAAGTCTGTCTCACTCTGCTGTTCTCCCCATCTACACTAACGTAAAGGAAGCGTGGATTCTGTAAAAGTTGGAATTCCTACGGAGAGATATGCCATCTAGATTAAAAGCAGAGCTTCTATTTTCCTAATAGCTGTAATAACAAAATGATGGTGAAATGGTTTGTGTGAGCTCTTTCCCAGCATATTAACATTATGTGTGAAAGGCAAAATGTCTCCTTTCCAACCCTGGGAACTGCTTACCATCCAAGTTGCCGCCCCGAAAGTAGCTGGGATGCATGAAGAGGTACAGCTGAATCACCTCCTTGCCACCGCCCATTGTATCACCTGCTGTCTTAGTCCATTACTTGGCTGAGAAGGCGTCTGAGAATTCCTTTTCTGCTTGGAAAAGGAATAGTATAGCTATGTAAGAACAATTTCTTTCCTAGCCTCAAACCCTAGTATTAACCACTAGATTAAATGCTACTTTTCAGGCCATGCACCACTTATTTATTATTTACATGGGAAAAAATTAAAACTTGGTTGACCTTCAGGATCGGGAGGAGGACATACGGGAAGCGGTGCTGAGTTTAATTTAATGTTCTGTAACAAACAAGGGGAAAAGATATAGAGATACGGATTTTGAGGGGAATGTTAATTATCTAAAGCTTAATTACCGATAACGTCATGAGGAGAATACATAAAAGGCTTGAAATGCAGCCAAGGCATTTCCCTAAGAACATTAAAAAAAATGATTGTTGTTTACAATTCGCAAATCGCACAGACATAAAGCTGAGATGGGAAAAAGAGAGTCAGGCTTGAAGTAAGAAGCCAACCTGCTCTTTTAAAACCAGTTCAGAAGAGACGTGATAGTATTGCAGTTAGCTCATGTTTTAAAAGCAAATGAGATTCTGTTTCATGTTTCCCCTTTAAAATAAAAATTAACAGATCACTGGCAAACACACTGAAGTAAAATCCTAGGAGACGACACAACCCAAATAAAAATAAATAATTTATGAGGTCTCAAAATGGAAACTACAAACAAAATAGAATTCACAGACATTTATCTCCATGTAAATACAATAGAAATGAAGGAAGTAAGATTTTTACGTTCCTGTCCCTTCATTCCTGAATCCAATGATATGAAAATCTATCTTTTCATTCATACGTAATTTTCATTCGTTGCAGCAAAGAATGGCTTATATTTATTTAGTCTCCTCTTTAGAGATGCTTTTTGGTCTTTTCTGTACAATTGGTATCTATTAATAGTCAATTACCTTTAAAGGTGAGTTTCAGGATAACTGAACGTGGCATTTTGGAAGAAGTTTGCATTTAAGGAGGTTATAAGAAATGAGTACCTGACACTCCCTATTTGCCTAAAGCCAATGAGACGTGATGTTCTTGGGAAGGATGCAGTCTTGGGTCCCAGGGCCTTAGGTGTGGCAGCCAGGGCTCCTGGTTCTGGCAGGCCGGACCTCAATGGTGTTGCATTAGCTGTTACAGGAGAGGTATTGGGGATGCTTCCAGAAATAGTAGAGTTGCAACTAGAGGTCTCAACACTTGGTACTTTTTCAGAGCAATGGGAATGTAGTGAATTTGTGTGTGTGTCTGAGGGATTTGTAAACATTTGGGTGAGCGGCAGGAGAGAGCAGCCTTATCACAGGGGAAGGAGGGAGAACAATTAGAGACCCGGTGATGCTGGCTTACTGAGTGTGGAGAAAATAAACCAAAAAAACTATTAGCATGATAAACATTTATTGAATGAATGAATGACGAAAGAGATTGGAGGTCTCTATTTGCTGACAGCTACTAAGTAGAAGTTGTTTTGTCCTGTTTCTTCCTGTAGTTTTTTTTTTCTCGCCTTAATTCCCTTTTCTTTAGTTGAGGAGAAATTCATATAAAATAAAGTTCACCGTTTCAAAATGAATGATTCAGTGGCATTTAGTACATTCACAGTGGTATGCAACCAGCACTTCTGTTTAGTTCCAAAACGCTTTCTTCATCTCAGGGTTTTTAATTCAGAATGCTTTCAGCAGCTTTTCCAAACAGGGCTTTAGAATTCCGCAGATCATTTGACAATCGAAAATAGCCCCTGCTTGTCTGGCAGAATATCAGTCTGGTTTCAGGGACTGACGCAGGATCGTTCGAAGTGAGGCCCCACTCAGTAAAATCATGGGACCCCCCCCTCTCCAGCTGGGGATCCCGGTGACCCAGTGCTGTCCTTGGAGGCCATCAAAGCAGCGATACAACTGCCCCAACTTGGCTGCTGCTCTCATGCGAGTGGGGAAGGACCCTCGGCCCACCTCTACCACATCGTCCGTATCCTAAGAGCGTGCCCGAGTCATCTCGTCTCTATAGCCCCGTCTCTTGAGGAACTGAGGGGTCCCGAACGCAGAATCATCAGAACCGCCCCAATGCTACCCCCAGCCCCCATCCTCTACCCAGTAACCAGTCAGGGCTGCAGGGGTATCCAGATAAGCCTCCTTGAGGAAACGTCTCTGTATCCTGGGCCTTCTCCACAACATTTGGGACAGTCTTTGCTTCCATTTATTTAAAAAAAAATTTTGTTTTGGTTATGTATAATTGACATGACATGATATTAGTTTCAAGTGAACTGCTTCCATTTATTTTTAAAAGAAGCTTAATCTCGGTTTCTGTCAAAGCTGTCCCCCAGACCCCACGTAGTCATGCAGTGAGGATTCTGGGCAACCTGCCTTGCTGCCCTGGCACCCACAAAGGGGGGGGGGGCGGGCAGGGTACCAACCACGCCCCAGCTCAAACTAGATTAGCTTTCACTGCTTCATAGTCTTTTTTCATAAAAATTTAAATTAAACACTTGAATTAAAACTTTAAATTGAAAGTAAAACAAATTAAGAATTTACTTAAATGTAGTAAAAATAAATTTTAAATGAAATTAGAAATTTAAATTTGAAAAAATCGTGTCCGAGGAAGACATTTACAACTGTCTTCAGGAAGCTGTTGATGGGTTTTGAATGGCAGCCTGACTGCTCTTCCTTAGACCTAACTACAACTGTCCTTCACTATTTAGGTCCACTGCTTCCTGCCTGGTCTTCAGGTTTCCTCACAAAAGACCTTTTCCCCTAGATGCAGTGGCCAGGAGTGGAGACTGGGGTGGAGAATGAAGCTGAAGAGGACATCTGAGTCACTCAATCTGGCCCTCCCTTTCGAGCACAGATGCCTGGGCTGTGTGTCCTTACGTCCACAGCTGGCTCCTTCTACCGTTCCTTCAGCAAATAATTAGTGGGAATCTCATTTCTCACAGGCCTTTTTTGGATCTGTGATTACTCACTCTGTACCTATGATCTTCTGGTTCAATTATAAATTCTTGGGGTTTTTGTTTTGTTTATTTGCAAGGTTTTCTGGCATATAACAAAGAAGCATATTGCAGAAGGCTGGAGTGAATTTTGCTCATAGGTTAGAAACTGCAAGGAAAGGGGCCTGAGTTAACTGGATTACTTGTTACTATGGAAAAATGACTATTTACAAATATTAAAAAGCAAAAATAATTTTTCATCAGTTCTAAAATCAGAACTGCCTTCGTCAGGAAATTGTTATTTAAGCCTGGATTAGAATCACATGGAGAAATGAACTATCAGTTTCATACTTTCTCATTCAGAGATGTAAAGAAGTTCGTGGATGATCCCACAGACACAGCCCTTTTGAGGTCTTTTAACGGAGACATGTAGTGTTACTTATCTTGTGAAAATTGCTGAACGATCCCCTGTAAAAAAATTGGATGAGCTGCACGGGTGTATTCAGAGTAGGAATCACAGTGCGGGCTGTGTTCCTCTCCAGTCTGGAAGCTGGTTCAAATTAAAACCCGGTGGCAGGGCAACATTTAAGCCCTTGTTTTAAATAGGCCCATGTGGAAACAAATGAAGACCGACCAAATGAGAAAAGCAAAGGCTGTTTATTCAGAGCTTGCTAGAGCATGGGAGTCAGCTGCCATCACTCACATCTGGACAGACTCAAGGCAGCCAGAGGAGTGGGAAAGCTTCACGGTGGTGGAAGGGGAGGCTTCAGGTGTGCCCTGATGGAGGCTGTGACATGGGGAAGCTGTACGTGACTAACTAGAATCCTGTGTGATTGATTAGGGGTACATATTTGGCTTTCTCTGGTTGGTCCTAAGCCAGAAGCAGGGACAAAAATTAGGAAAGCTGTCAGTTATTAATCAAGTCCCAGCCATTTTGAGCCCATTGTTACAGGGGTGATTGTTTGGCTTCCCGGATTCTTACGAGAGATAGTGGTCTGGCTTCCTACGAGTCTGAGGTATAGCAGGCTGACTTCCTGGGCTGGTTACTATAGATGATGGGCCAGGTGCTGCAGCCTGTGGGTCAGAGCTCTGTTTTTATACATGGTCTGGCCATTGTCTGTTTGTATATTCAGTCTCTCATCATTCAGCTGAGTTCACATGTGCTCACCTACCTTTCTGGAGAGCACCTTCATCCACTTTGTACTTTGAGCCTTTCAGCCGGCCAGGAGCAGGTTCTACAGTAGCCAGTCCCACCAAGAGTACCTCCACTGGTGTTGGGTGCACTTAGCAAGCAAGGGCTCCATCATCTGTGAGCAGAGCTTCTGCCTTGCTGCTCCGCCAGGCACGGTGCACCATCCACTGTGCTCCGGACATAACCATCTTAGATACAAGTGGCCCTGTGCTTTCTTCACAGAGTTACAATAGGTATCACGTACTGAGTGCTACTACATGCATCGTGATAAATATTTAAGTATATTTTCTCACGTATTCCTCACAGAAAAACTATGCAGTAGGTAGATACTACTGTTGTTACCATCAATGTGTAAGTGGTGAAACTGAGACTGGGAGAGATTAAATAAGTTGTCAGTGGCCACGTGGCTAGGAAATGGTGGGGCTAGAATTTGAACCAAAGTGGCTTTAATCCACATTGAGCCATTGTGCTACCTTGGGAGTGAAGGTAGGCAAAATGTGCCGTTTCACGTGCTGAGCATCTAAGAAGGAGAGTCTCATCAAACAGTGTTTGAATAAGTAAAGGAAGATGTGGATATCTTCTAAAGTCTCTAAGGAAAATTCATGACAATGATTACTAATCGGTCAGGGCTCCGAGAGTTTCCCATGGGGCCAGCACTCCAAGGATACAAAGAGGTGTACGAAATAATTCTTGCCTTCTTTTATTGTCTGGCAGGGGAGCCCAAACTGGTACCCGGGAAACTATTGTTGAAAAATTAAGTGCTATCCTTTGTGTATATAGTGAGTAAAACAGGAACTGGAAAAATGAGAATAGATAAGGGCCGAGAGTAGAGAAGATTTCATACAAATGGGTAGGACTGAGCTTTAAAGGGCAAGCAGAGTAGACAGGCATGGCTGGGGATGGAGGACGTTCCCGAGAAGGCTTGGCATGTTCGTGAGTATGGCCTGGGCAGGATCAGAGACTACCCTGAGCGACTAGAGGGTTGCAGAGCAGTGGGGACTATGTTTGCATAGCCTGAGATTGGCTGAGAGTTATTATTTTGAGGACCTGGAAAGCCAAACAAAGAAAACTGGAAGGTATACATATTATGAAATAGAGAACAAATACAGATTCTTTAAATAGAAATAATACAATAAAAGTCATGGTTCAAGTGCATTAATAATCTTGTCAGTGGTATGTGAAAAGGATTAATAGGGAGAAACATGAAACCCAAAGCCCATCTAGGAAGCTGCTAGAGCAACTTGGGTGTGAGCTTCTGCATGGGGCAAAAAGGGAAGGGAGATGGCCATGGGTTTAGAGGAAAAATATATATATATGTATTTGAAACACTTTTTGGAGGAACAAACAAGAAGCTTGGTGATAGCTTTGATCAAGAAAAGGGGTGATTTCAGTTGTCTCCCAGTTTCCTAGCCAGGGAGACAAGACGAGGAAGACACTGTAGTGAGCCCCCGTCAGGAAGGAAGGTTTTGCTGCTCCGTCGCCAGCAACAGCTGGCAGGCAGCCCTCAAGTGTCGAGTCCCACTGGGCGTTGTCCCAGCAGAGGAGAGCCACTTGCACGAGACGGCACCCACTCCTGGGCGGCTGCATCCAGTGACTGACGAGGGGCTGCTAAAGAGTCGGCTCTCCTGCCCCAAGCAGCTACAGCCTGGAGAAGTCATCCCACTGTCAGAGCTCCCGCTAAGGTGGCCGAGGCTTCCATCGCAGCTCAACTCCTCAGTCTATCCAGTTCTGCTTTTCTCTCTCCTCCCTTTCCATGGGTGCTGATCACAGTGAAACCCTAAGAAACCTCCAGCATGCTAATTTCCATCTCAGAGCCTGCTTTCCTGGGGAACCCAGCCACTGACACTAAAAGCATGGGCATATCATGGATAGAAAACAGGGAATTGGAAATTATGCTGCTTTGGTGGTAGAAAATACACTGGCACATTCCTTCCTAAAAAGGAGCCTCTGGTAATGATCAAGAGACATCCAGAACACCATCGCTGTGGATCGTGAATTGTATCTTCTTTTTTTCAAGAGAAGAAAATAAAAATTGCTTGATTTTTTTTTTTTTTTTTGCTTGTTTAATGAAACAAAGTATATATAATCAACCATGTAGATCCCTTAATACCTGGTTTATACTTGTAAAAATAGTACTTCATATATATAAGATCAAACCTATCTAGCAAGCATAATTATTTGATGTTTTATGTATTTTTTAAAGCCAATTAGAGAAAGTAAAAGGGTAGACTATCTTCATAGGGAACCGTGGTGTTTGGCAGTCAGGACTGTCTTCCAAATTTTCAGAGAAAATTAAAGTCATGTTTTAGACAGTTACTTAGTGATCTGGAGAAAGTTTGTTACATATTAAATAAAAGTGAAGATTTAAAGGATATATCGCATGATTCCAAGTTAGAAACAAATAAATATATCTTTTCATCCACATGTGAATAAAGACTGAGGGGACATGTTGACATCAATATGTCAACGGTGATTATCTCTGAATGATAGGATTGTGAATAACTTTTATTTTCTTTTCTATGCTTTCTATATTTTTCAAAAATTCAAGAATCAGCATGTGTAATTCTATTAGCAGAGATAAATTTTAATGTAACAAAGGTTAATCTCTAAATTTAGCATACAGATGTAGCAGAAATATCAATATAGAAGAAGTTAGGAGATTTCACCATTGTGTAATGCTTTAGTCACCTACATAAATATTTTTTTTTAACTGCAAAAGTTGTTTCCATTACAATTATTTGAAAACTGTGGCCTCTGACGTCTCTCACTTTCCTAGAAATTTCATAGGTTGTTTTTTTTTTTTCCTGTTTTCTTTCTGTTCCCAAAAAATCTTCTCTGCTGTTCTGAAAACTGTAGTTTCAGAATGAAAAAAATATTTCTATTTCGTTTTTGGAAAATGGGGCCTTTTGTCAAATTAATTGAAGTGGCTGAACTTCTGAGTTTTTTCTGAAATTACAGTTAATCCTTATTTGAACAACAGAGACAAAAACTTTTCTTCTTCAACAGCTTTTCTTCTTGAGCTTAAAGTTCAGAAATATTCTTTCTTCATCTAGCAAACCATGTTGTTTTACATCTCATCCATGCCACTGGGAGACCTTTGGCAATCAACTTTTCTATGCCTCTTTATCCACTCTTTAAAATGGAGAAATCTGAGGTGGATGGGTCAGACGAGTGCTAAGTCGCTGTTCTGAAGATAGAATCAAAAAGAGCAGTGGCACCAAAACATGTGCAAATGAAAATAACAGAAGTGTCTATGTTTATTTTAATCTTAATTACTTTCTTCTACTAAAAAAATCAATACATGTGTAGCGGGGAACTTTCAGCTTTATTTATTTATTTATTTTAGTCAAAATTAACAATAAGGCAAAGATTATATTATCCTACTTAAGAAATACAGAACATTGAACTTGTGTATTATGAATTAAGTAAAATTAAAAAACAAGTGATTCTCTTGCCAACATTTGATAATCAAAGTGTGATGTGGTAAACCATTCTTCAAAGTGGCTTTTGTTAACTTGCAATAGTTACAAAGTGACAACTCCTTGCTGATGGCACTAGACTGCCCATTTTAAATGCTGCTATTGTAAAAACCAACTATTTTTATGTTTAAATGTTCCTTTTACATAGTTAGTATTCAAAGAATTGACACAACTTTATTGTCTGTATTTTATACCATAAGCATATTCCACATTGCTAACATAGTTAGTTCCTTTTTCATTTAATTTTTATATTTATCAAAGCAATGCATGTAGATAGTTTCAGTAGATCAATGGTGCTATACGCCTGATAAAGAAAACAAGTGTTCCATGCCTCATCCTTCCTCACTCCTAATTTCCCACTCTTCAGAGACAACCACATTCAACTCCTTTTAGATACTTAACCCCACATGGGTACATAATGAGATTAACTGGATATATCTCTGTTTTTAAATTACAGACATTATTTATTGACTTCCTTTTTCCCAGTCAGCCTTCTTGCCCTCCTCTTACACACACATTTCTTTCCATCATACTTCCAATGAAGTTTCAATTACAGTTTTTATTTATATCAGTGTTACCATGATAACAATCATGTAAATACTATTCCACAGCTGAGCCCTGTAGATTACCCTAATATTATTACCTGTCTTATTCAATGTTTTGTTTTCTCTGGAGTTAATAATTATCTTGATCTCTTAACTTCCTTTACATAGTTTTCCTTGTACTCATCACTAATTCAACCCTAACTTTTCCAAAAGAACTATAAAAACTCTTCCTAATGTTGTCAAAAAATACAATTACTTCCACTTTTTTTCTTTGGGAGCACTGTTTCTGGACCTCTTGCTCTTCTGTTCTAAGCCCCATGTTTGCTCTAGAAGTACCATCACTATTATTCTGGGAACTCCCTTCATTTCTTTCCTGTGTCAGATCTCCTGTTTCCTGGATCCCATATCTTTCTCTTACTTGATTTACTCTCTCATTTGGGTGGAGCGCATTATTCAGTGGCTTCCTGAGAATGGTTACAGTGGGGTAAACTTCTTATGACTTTTTTCTGTCTAAATGACTTTTTTTTTAATATAAATTTATTTATTTATTTATTTATTTTTGGCTGCATTGGGTCTTCGTTGCTGCGTGCAGGCTTTCTCTAGTTGTGGTGAGCGGGGTCTACTCTTCGTTGCGGTGCACGGGCTTCTCATTGCAGTGGCTTCTCTTGTTGCGGAGCACGGGCTCTAGGCACGCGGGCTTCAGTAGTTGTGGCACACAGGCTCAGTAGTTATGCCTTGCAGGCTCTAGAGCGCAGGCTCAGTAGTTGTGGTGCATGGCCTTAGTTGCTCCGCTGCATGTGGGATCTTCCCAGACCAGGGCTCGAACCCGTGTCCCCTGCATTGGCAGGCGGATTCTTAACCACTGCGCCACCAGGGAAGTCCCTAAATGACTTTTCTTTATTATCACACTTGATAGTTTAGATAAGCATTATATTCTAGATGGCAAATGATTCTCTCTAAGATTTATTGAAGTCTTTGCCCTATTGTTTTAAGTTTTCTAGTGATACTCTTATTCAGGGCTATTCTGATACCCAGTTCCTTACATGTGATATAGTTTCCCCCCAAAAAAACTGTTTTAGGAAGTTCTCTATAACCTTAAAATTTTACAATGCTATGCCTTTGTATACATCTTTTCTATGTATTGTACTGGGAACATTGTGGGCCTTTTCAATCTGTAAATTTCTGTTCTTCATAAATTCTTGGAATTTGTTGTATATTATTTATTGGATAAATTCATTCTCTCTCCTTTATCTGCCTTTTGAAACTCCTCTTAGTTCGATGTATGATCATATTTGATATACTATTCTAATTTTCTTATCTCTCCCCTATTTTCCATCTCTTCGGGATTTTTTTTGTTTGTTTCTTTGTTTTACTATCTGGAAGATATACTGTATTTTATCTTCCAACTTTTCTCCTGAAATTTTTAAAAATGATTATTAAATTTGCTTTCATTTCCTTTTTAATTTCTAAAAGCTCTTTCTTATTTTCTAAATACCCCTTTTTTGCTTCTCAACTTTAAAAGATATTAATGATAGTCTTTTAGAAACATTTTTCTGCTGCCTGAATTAATCTGTTTCCTTGGAGTTCCATCCTCCACGTTTTGGGGTTTTCTCACAGTCCCATGATGTTTGATGGCCCATTCATATCTGAGTGAAGGGCTAAAATTCTGGTCAGAAGCTTTTTTTTTTTTTTAATTAATTAATTTATTTATTTATTTATATTTTTGGCTGGGTTGGGTCTTCGTTTCTGTGCGAGGGCTTTCTCTAGTTGTGGCAATCGGGGGCCACTCTTCATCGCGGTGCACGGGCCTCTCACTATCGCGGCCTCTCTTGTTGCGGAGCACAGGCTCCAGACGCGCAGGCTCAGTAGTTGTGGCTCACGGGCCCAGTTGCTCCGCGGCATGTGGGATCTTCCCAGACCAGGGCTCGAACCCGTGTCCCCTGCATTGGCAGGCAGATTCTCAACCACTGCGCCACCAGGGAAGCCCTGTTTCTTCATTCTTAAACTGAGGACACCGATCTTCTCTGCCCCAGAGGTAAGGGTCAATTAAAAGGTGAGATTACCTGTGTGTAAGCATTTTGTAAAGTGAAGGACATTTTATTTTTCTTCTCATCATTATTATTCCCCTGACTCATTGCCTGTTGTGTCCCTGAAGGTGGGTGGCACCTGTGGAAGCCTTATATTCCACGGGAATTGTCACTGGCTCAGTTTCTGTTGGTGCTTCTGGGTAACCTTGCTCGCTCCTGCATGGAAGGATAGACGTGGGTCACACAGGATGCCAGGCTCCGTGTTGCTTTTTCTTTCCCCCTCACCAGTCCTGCCTGTTCTTAGAACTGAGTAGCCCCTGATCATTCTTACAGGCGCAGGAAGATGCAGGGTACCTCGGTGTGTCCACCTTTACATGCCGACACATTCCGACTCTCATACCTCATTCATAGTTTCATAGTTTTGAGAGTTGCCTTGAATCAAGGCAGACCAGAGTGAAGCAAGGGGTAAGAGGCTGCGGTCAGTACGTCGAGGCTCCGACCACAGCATGTTCTCGTCAAGGTTGACCAGCTCTGTTGTGCTGCATCCTTCACACTGATGAGCTCAGAAGAAGGTATTTGCTCCGAAGTATGTCAGTTAAACGTAGTAATTATTTCTCTTGGAAAGGAAAAAGGCAATAAGCAGTGCGTGCTCACTCACCAACATTATAGCTTGTGCTCCCTGATCACAACAATAGATTTGGGCTGATTTCCTATTCTCAGGCAATCAGTGACAGGAGGAGAGAGAGCCATTAGCGGGGTGCCCTAGTTGACCTTCAGCTAAATTTATTGTTCCTTTCCCCTCCTGCCTTTCTTTCAATATAAGAGAGAAGGGAGTTGAGTAGCTCTCCATTAAAAAAATAAATAAAAGAAGAAGAAGAAGAAAAGGAAAGAAAACAGGTGCATGGCCAAAGCTGTCTAGCAAAGGGATTTAATTGATGGTGACAACAGCATTCTTAGTCTGACAGCTGTTTTGGTTGTCCCACCCCTTGGTGTCAGCAAATAGGAAAATAACTTATTAGAGCTATTCATGTCAGAGATATAGTCCATAAATATTTGTTGGGCTATAAGTACTGCATATTGCTTTAAGTTATTTTTATTTTTTAAAATATTTTTAAATATCCAAAAATATTAAAGGCAAAGATGCAATCTAATTCGTTATGGCAGTAGCTTTGCCCTGTGCAAATAAAGCACTGACGCCAAATGACAATCAGCAGGTTTCAGATACATAGCTTTGCTATGTCAGAGACGTCCTATCCAAAGAAAAGATGTAAATCAGAAATATTGAACGCTCAATGCAATGACATCCCACATAAATGTCTCTCAGTCTGTGCAAATGAGCACCAGTAAGTACAGTTTGAAACTTGGATAAAAAGTACATTACTGTCCAACAAATGGTATTGAAAATAAAGCTACTGACAACTAGAGCCATTTGGGGAGATTGGATGTTCTCTTGTTATAAGTTTTGGAGTGTTTTCTATCACTTGGGGAAACCTTAGAGGTGTTTTTCAGCAGTGCTGTGTAAGATGAAATTCTCCTAACAGTCTATCTCATTGTTGTTACAGACAAGTTCAGCATGAGTAGTCAAGAAGGGAATATAGCTGCTAAGGGCACTTGGTGCTAATGGGTAGTGGAGTAGCTTAGGTGAACATAAAAAGCAGTTAGGAAAGGTGTGGGACTGGCCACAATTAATCGCAAGTAGAACCCAAATAAAGACAAAAACCATAAACATAAATCATGGCATTCTCTAGTTAGTTCAAAGGGAGATAAGTTGAGAATTATTTTTGTTAAATTCTTTGAACCGAAATATGGGAAATACCCATATAGTTAAGTTCTTGATGTCAGTTGACTGATACAAATCTATTTCCTGACACTGTCTACATATAATGGTCAACTCTGTGAACTTTCTAAATTTACTACTAAAGGCTGAAATCAAGCTATAGATAAAAAGGAAATCAATATTCTGTAAGTTTTTATGAATGCATTATGCAAAGGCAGCATATTTTGTTTTTATATGAGGTTTGATATATAAAAATTAATCTATTTATAATTTATTTATGCTCAAAGGAACCCATTACTCAACTTAAGAAAGAGAACTTTACTAATATTGTTGAGTTTGTCTGGAAGTTCCTCCCCCATCCTTATCCCTCCACTCCAGCTAATGTTATCCTTGTGTTTTGGGTTTTTTAAAAAAATTTATCTACTTTGTCATTCATTTTATCATTTTCTTTATGATCTTCCACATCTGTATGCATTCCTAAGTGATATATTATTTGGTTTTGTACTTTATAAAATATTTTATACTGTATATATTCCATTGTTACTTATTTTTTTAATTTAGTTGTTATTTTTATCTATATTACACAAACACATAAGGAGACAAGTAGTACCACGTCTTGATACATAAAAAAGAAATCAGTTCCCACCCCAACATCTACTTCCAATTTCAGCCTTTTTAATGGATTTTATAAATACTTACCTATATATCTTTAAATAACACGACGCTTACATTGTTACTAATAGGTTTTTTTCAGTTTTAGAAAAATACCTATTTTCTTCTCACTTTGAAATATCAAAACTTAGCTCTTTCATAGAAATCCCATCTCCCCACATGCATACTCACACTTCTCATCTTCCTCACCCTCCCAGTAATCTTATATCATATTTGGTTATATCGTTAGTCAGAGCTTATATAGTGATGACTATGTGAACACCATTCACAGCCTGGCCATGTGGTACATATGATTACTTTTTATTTTCTGTGCATTTTCTGTTGCATTTTCCTTAGAATTAATAATTAACTTATTTTTTCATTCATTTATTTTTCTATGTGCCCATCATGAATTCAACTCCCAAATTTCCCCCGGTTATGTAAATCTCCTTTCAAAATGTTCAAATATATTAGTTTATTCTTTTTACCTTCTTGACGAAATCGTCTGACCTGTTCTAATCCGGACGGTCAGCAGCTATCATTAGGCACCTCATTCTAGGGACTGTCATTCTAGGGAATTCATTCAAGGGACTGCTATTGTTTCTCTGTTGCAGTAGATCTCCTGTTTCCTGGGCTCCAGGTCTTCCTTTCTCTTGGTTTACACTCTTGTTTTGGTGGAGCACATGTGCCAGTAGCTTTGTGACAAAGGATGCATGAATGATAAATTTTTGGTTCGTGAACATCCAAAAGTGTCTTTATGTATTTTTTATTTATTTATTTATTTTATTTATTTTTGGCTGCGTTGGGTCTTCGTTGCTGCACGCGGGCTTTCTCTAGTTGCGGAGAGCAGGGGCTACTCTTCGTTGCGGTGCGCGGGCTTCTCATTGCGGTGGCTTCTCTTGTTGTGGAGCACGGGCTCTAAGCGCGAGGGCTTCAGTAGTTGTGGCACACGGGCTCAGCAGTTGTGGCTCGTGGGCTCTAGAGCGCAGGCTCAGTAGTTGTGGTGCACAGGCTTAGTTGCTCCACAGCATGTGGGATCTTCCCGGACCAGGGCTCAAACCTGTGTCCCCTGCATTGGCAGGCAGATTCTTAACCACTGTGCCACCAGGGAAGTCCCACAAAAGTGTCTTTATTGACTGGTGACAGATGTAGGTTGGAAATCATCTTCCTTTGGAATTTTGAAAACATCAACTTCTAGTCTTGCTATTGAAAAGTCTAAAGCCTTTCTTTTTTTTTTAATTTATTTATTTTATTTATTTTTGGCTGTGTTGGGTCTTCGTTTCTGCACGAGGGCTTTCTCTAGTTGCGGCAAGCGGGCGCCACTCTTCATCGCGGTGCGTGGGCCTCTCACTATCGCGGCCTCTCTTATTGCGGAGCACAGGCTCCAGATGCGCAGGCTCAGTAATTGTGGCTCACGGGCCTAGTTGCTCCGCGGCATGTGGGATCTTCCCAGACCAGGGCCCGAACCCGTGTCGCCTGCATTGGCAGGCGGATTCTCAACCACTGCGCCACCAGGGAAGCCCTAAAGCCTTTCTTGATCCTTTGTATGAAAGCTGTATTTTTCTTTCTGCAAGATTGTAAATCTACTTTTTGTTGTAAATGGTCTGAAATTTCATGACAATGTGCCATTCCAAGATAGGGGCTGTTTTCATCCATTCTGCTGGGTACTTCTTGAGTCTTTCAATCTGGAAAGTCATGTTTGGTTCTGAAGAATTTCCCTTCAACTATTCATTAATAGTTTTCTTCTGTTTAATTTCTCTGACCTCTTCTTATGGGATGATTATTATTCAGATGTTGGATTTCCTGGTCTAATCCTTGTGTTTTCTCATTTATTTCTCCTATTGTCCATCCCTGTGTCACTTTCTCTATTTTCTGGGAGTTTTCTTCAACTTTATCTTCTTATCCTTCAAGTTAGTTTTTCATTTCTGCCATTAAGCTTTAACTTCCTCCAAGAGCTCCTTTTTTTCTTAGAATTTTTCTTTTGTGTAACATCCTGTTATTTAATAGATACAGTGCTTTGCATACTCGAGGATTTCAAAGTTTTCTTCTTCTAACATATTCTCTACATGCTCCAAGTTGTTTTACTTTCTTTTTTGCTGCAGTAATCTTTGTTTTTCACATTTAATGCTTTCCTCAAAGCCTGGAGATCCTTTTCTGCCTGTTTATATTTGAGAGTGGTGTGCTAAATAGCATATTAGAATCCTAGCTGCATGTGTTAAAGATATCCTTCCCAAAAAAAAAAAAAAAAAAAAAAAGATATCCTTCCCAAGTTCATGGTTTGTCTTTTCACTTTCTTTGTGCTATAGTTCCATGAACAGACTTTCTTAATTTTAATATAGCATATTTCAACTTTTTTCCTTTAGCTTTTTTGCTTTTTTATTTCTTATTTAATAAATCCCTCTTGATCATAAAGATATTTTCCTCTGTTGTCTTTTAAAAGTCTCATACTAATAGTTGTTCTTGTCACATTTAAATCTTTAATTCACCTGGAGTTAAATATTGTGTGTGGTGAAAGATAGGCATACAATTTCATTCTTTTCCCATATGGATAACCAACTGCCCCAGCACCATTTACTGAAAAGGCCATTCTTTGCTCACCAATAACGAATGTCATTACTCAAGTTTGTGGTTGGGCCCGTGTGGGGCTCTCTCTTCTCTTCCATTGTTCTAATTGTCGAGTTCTTTGTCAATACTATGTAGTTTTATAATAAGACCTGATAGGACAGGCTTTCCTACCTTACTCCTTATCTAGAATAGGAATGTGAAAATAAAAGGATAAAAACACTCCTAATGTGAAGGAAATGATGGGTTTGACTTCAGTCATCCATTCACTCATTCATCAAAAAGTAGTAAGTACCAACTATGTTTCAGACAAGCTCTAGAAATTGAAAAATAAATGAGACACAATCCCTGCCCTAAAGGAGTAAGCAACCTAGGAGGGGAGACTGATAAAGAATTACATTTTAATTCTGTTATAAGCAAGAATAAAGAATGCATAAGATGGTGTGTGTGTGCACAAAGAAAAAGGAAGTAATTACACCTAGGAATAGTCAGAAAGGTCTTGACAGGTTTGACCAAAAAAGGGTAGAATCAACTTGGTCTCAGAAGATAAATTGGTATTCACTAGGAGAGCGGGGGAAGGAATTACAGGCAGAGGAAACTCCATGGAGACATGAAAGTACATGATCTGTTTCAAAATAAAGGGTCAAGCAAAGGGGGAGATCAGGTTAGAAAGGAGGTTAAGGCCAGATGGGGAAAGACACTGTCTACCCAGCTGAGAGGTTTGAACTTTACCCTGTAGACAGAAATAGACTGAGAGGGTTTGAAGTAGGAAGGTAATATCACTTCTGCTGTGCATTTGGCAGTGGAAAAACCAGAGCTTATTGGGGGCGAGGGGAGGGCACTATGTACAGAAAGGCCAGTTCCAGTTAAGTTGTCCGTGGGAGAGATGGTGACATCTGAACTCAGGCAGGAGAGAAGGAAATGGAGAGAAGGTAAGGACAGATGAAGAGACATTCAAAAGGAGAAAGAACAGGGCACGGTGAAAGTGGCTGTCCCTGGAAGGGGAAGAGTGGAGTAAATGACGGCCAAGTTTTGAGCTTGGGTAACTAAGTGGATGGGGGCATCACGGGCTGACCTTTGGAAACAGAAGTCTCTGTGCTGGAGGAAGATGACAGGGGTCTGACAGAGGAGAGGGATAATCCGTGAATTTACATTTGATTGTGTCAAGTTTAGGGGGCCCCTGGACATCTGTGTGGAGAGATAGGGAGGCGCTTGGCGCTTAAGAGCTGTCCCCCATCAACACCCTAAACATGCCCAGTGTCCTTCTCATTCCCTGAATAACCTGGATCCTCAAATATACCACATCCTTTTTCCACATCCTGCAGTTGTTAAAGACAGATTTTCCAAATGAATATACTTAGAGTTTCAGAGTATTTATCCTCTGTGCATTTTCAGCCTTAAGACTTAGATAGAACAATAACTTACTCAGCTTTTCATGGGGAGGGTGGTTGCTCAGTGACTCTCCGGGGACTTAGTAATAATAATTTTCAAGAGGTGCTGCCATGGGAAAGAGTCTCCCTGATGGGGACATCCAATTCCTCAACCCTTACAGAATCTCTGCCACCGTGTCAGGAGAGGAGGTGTCATTTAATCCTGCACCTTGCACCTCACTTGCTACAAAGTTTCTGCCAGCATCCTTTAGAGTACTTTGGGGGCCCAGAATTAATCATGGAGAGAACGATGCTGCCATGACAAAGAGCACTCGGGTGCAGGAAGCTGAAGGCGTCTGTGTATTTAAATCATAGGCTATTAATAAAGGTGTCTGTTTGTCTCTCTTGTGATTAGAGCGTGAGGATTATGTTTCCAGAGGAAAGTAGAATAATTAAAAGTGGTTGATTTCTAGCTACTTAGAAAACACTTAAATATATGATGTTTTCTTTATTTCTTGAAACATCAATGGTACTTTTCTAATGGTTGCCATTAATATTAAATTTTAAAAGCGCACTGACATCCCACAGGAATGAATTAGACAGTCACTGCCCTTGCCTTAGACACAAACTTCAGACACAGTGTGTGAACATCATGTACCACTTCAGGCTTGAACTCCTCAATGCTGCGCTGTGGATACAACAAATGTTAAGCTGTAAGGTATGGAGTGGTTACTACAAATCCAGGTCCATTCTCACTCTGGCCCACACGAAGGATATGTCTGTTGCCGTATGGTGTGGGAGTTTAAAAGTACCCATATTGTTTGGCGTGAGCAACCCATCAGCTGAGCGTTATAAATCCTTTTCTTATACCATTATTTACACTGGGATATATTGGTTCGAATGTGATTCACATCGCCAAGAGAGATGAAACCAGAAAACATTAAGATGTATCTGTAGGCTGAACACATTTATATCCATCACACTCTACTTTAGGCTTATTCCTAATCAAATCACCAGAAGGACAAAATGTTATGCAAAGAGATCAGGAAGCCTACTCTTTAAAAATCTTGATTGACAATTCCTCTTAAAACAAGGCTTTTTCTCCAGGTTTGGCTGCTAAGAGGTACATGAGTGCTCTGATATCAGACAACATCTTTGAGTCATATTTAAACTTTGCCCTTGTTTTTTGAGATTGATGAACAGTTAATCAGGAGGCGTAGGCGTTTTGAGAAAGACTTTCCCGAGCAATTCCTGGCAAATTCAGTGCTGGGTTCAACCCTCTTGCAGCAGCTTGCTCACATCTCCAAAACAGCACCTCCTCCCTGGCTTTACAATGCATCAGTATATGGTAACACACATCTCCATCCCAGAGTGTGCGTGCGCGCCATCGGGGCAGACCTGGGGCTCCTGCATCAGTGCTTCGTCAGTGTTGGGGCCACTATGAGGATCTCAGAGTGTGCTAGATGCTGGGCCTCCCACATGCTGACTCATCTGCTGTCCAGCTAGCCTGTTATGGGTTGAACTGTGTCCCCCCAAAATGCATGTTGAAGTCCTAACCTCCAGGACATTAGAATGTGACCTTACTTGAAAACAGGGTCATTGCAGATGTAATTAGTTAAGTAGGTAGGATGAGGTCATACTGGTGTAAGGGGTTGGAGCCCTAATCCAATGCGACTGGTGTCCTTATAAATTTGGGCACAGACACACAGGCAGAGAGAATGCCATGAGAACACAAAGGCAGAGATCAGTGATGTGTCAATAAGCCAAGAATGCCAAAGATTGCCAGCAAACCACCAGAAGCTAGGAGAGAGGTGTGGAACAGATTCTCCCTATGTCCTCAGAAGAAACTACCCCTGCTGACCTTCATCTCAGACTTCTAGCTTCCAGAACTGAGACAATAAATTCCTGTTATTTAAGCCATCCAGTTTGTGGTTCTTTGTTATGGCAGCCCTAGCAAATTAATACATAGCCCTATATCCTAGAAAAGAAGCAGGGGAATGACAAGGTTATTATTATCAGTTCATAAGAACAGAAATGACAGCTTTCTAACAGAGCAAAATTAATCATTTTTGGATTGTTCCCTTTATAGCCTTCTGATTCTTAAACTTGTAATTGCCATATGCACTATTACCGCATATGGAGTGAGAAAAGGTCTCATGGAAATGTGTTCTTAAATGAGTGATGTAGATTACACTAATGGATGGTTGATGGATATATATGAGAGAATGAGGCCCTGTTATAGTAAAACAGGCTCAGAGCTATACATAATCTAAACATATTGGTACCAAGGGCCCAACACATAAAGCTTCTGCTTTGGTATTAAACTGATGCATGTATTATAAAGACACTAAAGAAAAATGTGCACAAATAATCATAGACCAGTTTTTCATTAGTAAAGTGGAGACGCATGACCTCGCGTATTTTGCTCCCACATAACTGTGATCACAATTGAATACGAAATATCGATACTACTGGAAGGTGAAATTGACAATAGAATATTCTGTACTCTGGAGGCTCAGGGGAGAGGATGGAAAGAGCACACATTTTTGAGTCAAATAGAGCTGGGTTCTAGCCCCAGTTCTACTACCTCCTAGTTATATGACCTTAAGCAAGTCATTTAACCCTGTAGGACTCTGTTTCATAACCTGGAAAGTGATGATAATAATAGCTCTCCAGAGAGCTGACCTGAGGATCAAGTAAGATAATATCAGTGCAGTGACCAGCACAGTGCCTGGTAATACGCTCAGTGATAATGTTCAGTAACTAGTAGCTGTAAATTTCATATTCATCCTTGCTATTACTTGATGTGACAGTTCTGCAGTCTGACACAAATCATCTTGGGAATCCCAGACTAGGAGGTCCATTTACTGGAGTCTAAATGGCAATGACCCTGGTGAGACCTAGCAGAATCACTGAAGTTGCTACTAGCCTTTCCCTTTTTCTTTCCTCCTTCTTAACCACAGAGAGTACCTGGATTGGGAGCTGAAGCCCTAGGGTACACTGGCATAGCGTACACTGGGTTTGAATGAGCCCTACTTAAAGTTAATCCAGGTGAATCCTCAGTCCAGAAAAACCCCTCATTCTAAAGGACAAATTAACAATAAAATCGACTCTGGAGGCTTCCCTGGTGGCGCAGTGGTTGGGAATCTGCCTGCCAATGCAGGGGACACGGGTTCGGGCCCTGGTCCCGGAGGATCCCACATGCCGCGGAGCAGCTGGGCCCGTGAGCCACAACTACTGAGCCTGCGCGTCTGGAGCCTGTGCTCCACAACAAGAGAGGCCGCGATGGTGAGAGGCCCGCGCACCGCGATGAGGAGTGGCCCCCACTTACCACAACTGGAGAAAGCCCTCGCACAGGAACTAAGACCCAACACAGCCATAAATAAATAAATAAATAAAATTAAAAAAAAAAAAATCGACTCTGTATTGAAAGGAAAGATGATTAGCAGGTAAAGTTTTAGAAAACTGAGACTGCACAGCAGGCTGTCCGTAACTTCAAGGCAGTCTTTCTTTAATTCACTCAAATATAGGCGATGCTTTTAAACTTGATTCCAATCAGTGTAGCCTTTGTATGTAGTCTCTGAAGGAGGTGGGCAGTGAGACAAGGAAATACAAAGCAGGGGAAAGGCCTCAGGGAGCAAAATATATTTTCTGACCATCTCCAGTGCATCCCTGGGCAACCTTTTTCTGCAAGGGAAGTCAGTATGCTCCATTTTGATTTCCAGTCAGCAGGCTGGAAATTATTCTGGGTAGTTTGGGGTTTAAAATAACAATTTTGTTGAGAAGGAACCAGCCAACAGACTCACGTGATGCCAAGGCACCACTTACTGAAGGGCTGTGTAGTGAAGCTTCTGTTACAAGTGCCTCTCGTCCTCACCAAGCTCCGTGTTTCGGTCCCCTTGGTATTTGAACTCTCTAAGTTCAGCATTGCCATGTGTTTTCCTAAAAAGAAGTTAATATTTTCCGATTTGAATTTAGTGAATTACCGCAGGTAATATTCAGCCGTCCCCTTCTGCCGACCCTCTCTACCGCCATGTTCCCTGTTGTAATTGCCCATTAATCAGCCTTGAGTTTGCCAATAGGAAAACTCCTCCACAGGGCTAGGAACTTGAGGGGATTAGAACAAATTAGCCTCGTGACACGCAGTGACAGGTTCAGGTTGTTTGGCAAGCCTGGAATGCACAACTTGGTGGGTGGAAAAACATCCTTCAGCGAAAGGGCTACAGCAAAGCTGTTGGTGTGAAATGTCCATTTGTCTTGAACACAGAGATACAAAATGAAATCTGAACAGCTTCTTCACTAACAGATAAAACATAATTTGGTTAGTTTTTACATTTAGCACTCCAAAACCAGAGACATTTAGAAAGTTTAAGAGTTAGACGAGACCTTAAGCATATCTAACCTAAGTCCCTCGTTTTATAGATGGATAAACTGAAATCCACACTGGGAAAGTTACCATGTGTGAAGTGACACAGAGCTAAAACCCAACGCTCCTCCTTCCTAACTTAGGAAGTTGATCCAGGTTATCAGTGTAGGAAATAGATCATTTGAAGTGTGCCTAGGTTCTAATGTTGCCTTGCAAATAAGTAACCCATCCACTAGCCCAGTGAGAGAGGAGGTCCAGACTTACTGGAGCATCTCAGGGCTGTGCCTTAGTCTCTTCCTTACTTTGCCTGGAACAGGGCACTTGCTCAGTATCAAAGACCTTCGAAGTTCTTGCTTCCCCTAAAGAAGGACTTGAGGCTCTGTCTTCACCTGCTGGAATCTCAGCTGCCAGTCATCCCCAGCACCTAGCACGCCTTGAAGAGGGACACTTTCAACTCCTAGAAAACTGGCTGGTGGTTGTTTCTCTCGCGGAATAGCAAGTGGTAATGGAACTGGGCAAAGAGAAAGGAGTTTGAAATGACAGAGCCAGCTGAGGCAAAGGAAGTGCTCCTCCAATAAGAAACTGTCTTAGCTTGGGCTGCTATAACACAGTACCATAGTCTGGGGCGCTTCAACAACAGACATTGATTTCTCACAGTTGTGGAGCCTGAAAGTTTAAGATCAGGGTGTCGACCCGGTTGCATTCTGAGTGAGGGCCCTCCTCCTCGTTCACAGATGACCATCTTCTCCTTGTATCCTCACATGATGGAGAGGAAGGAAGCGCTAGGATCTCTTCCTCTTCTTATAAGAATGCTAATCCCATCCTGGGAACTCTATCCTCAAGACCTCATCTAAACCTAATCACCTCCGAAAATCCCCACCTCCGGACACCATCCCACTGGGGGTTATGGTCCCAACATGTGAAATCTCTGGGGGTCACAAACGTGCGGTCCATAACGGCAGCTTACAGGCAGCATTGTGAAACCTTCTTCCCTGCAGACCTTCAAAGAGAGTTTATTGCTAGTACTTATTTGTCTTGATTATGAAAGTAAAATTCTACCTGGAGTTGGAGGAAGGAACAGATAACACCCTGAAGTTTCTGCCAAACTTGAGATTGAATTTCTTTCATGTTAAAGAGTAAGATGGTTGGGGGAGCAGGGGCCCCTCGAGGCCACCAGCAGCTATGGAGGAAGGCACCTGGTCAGGGCATCGGGGCTGGTGGAGAACATTGCCAGCCCTCCCTCTCATCTCTCTCTGTCTGGAACATCTGGCTGCCGATTTCAGATTTCTCAGAGGCGGAGGCAACATTTCTTAAATAAATTTACTTGACGCACACAATCAATAACATACGTGTACATCCTCAGGATCCCTCCATCCTCTCTATCCCCATGGCAGTCAGTTGGTAGCCCTGTTACTGGACCTCTGCTCCTTACATTCTGCAATGTAGAATCGCTTATTTACATGCCTGTCTCCTAGGAGACAGGAAAGCCTTTGAGGATAGAAATGACACGATAATAGTTCATGGATCACAACCTTTATTTATTACAACCTGCCGTCCTTTGTGTGATTTCACTTCTGGAGAAAGACATTCAACTCGAATGTTTTCAGGATTTGAATGGAATTTTAGAATGTACTCTTGCACATTTAGATTTTAAAGGTTTCTTAGAATGCAACCTTGCTAGCACCCTGCCCAAAATTTCATGAAATTTGTTTGCAGGTGGGTTTGTGACATTTACTGCTGAAAGAAGTAGTCACCAGGGTATTAGAGGCACTGGGAACCCTCTTATATGTCCATACTACGTCCGCAGCTTTGAGAGCCAACATTCTACCTACCGTGGAGGCCACACTGCAGCATGCAATCTATCCCGGCCAGCAGCTTGCTCGGCACAAGCTTGTTTGCAGTTGGCTCTCCATGTGCATGGCCCTGTACTAACACAGCCCGGAAGCTGACCTCTTTTCTTACATTGTGCACCCTGGGCAGGCACCTCACTTGCCCCACCCTGGTGTCGGGCCTGACCTGTGTTAATTTCCAGTTCATGTTGAGCCTTCTGTCCTCATCTGGTGCTGCATCTCCGCATCATCCCATTGTCTACAGCAGTGATTCTCCAAGTGTGGTCCCAGACCAGCAGAGCCAGCATCACTTGGGAAGTTTCTGGAAATTCAGTATCTCACGTCTCAGCTCAGACCTGCTGGAAACTCTGGGGGTGGAGACCAGCCATCTGTGTTCCCCTCCGGGAGATTGTGATGCAGGCTTGTTTGAGAAAGGCAGAGGCTGGTGCTGACTGTTTTTCCAGTGTCTGTATAAGAATCTCCCACAGTTTCTGCCTCCCGCTCCCTCAAGCATCCCACAGACTGTTGCCTGCAAACAGCTGGAAGCAGCGCCACCCCCGTCCAGGCCTTGTTCAACTTCCCAAAATATGGTGACACCATCACCAGCATCAGATCCCTAAGCTCCCACATGTCTGGAAGGGAGGTCCAGATATATAAAGAATAATGAGGGGAGAAAGAAAAAAAAGTTTAGCCTTACAATCTTAATCTTTGGATTCAGATTTGTAATCTTGAGGACCATGATGTAGAAGACTTAAAATTATTTTTTATTTATAGGTTAGAAGCAGGAGCAATAAATAGAAGTTACAGGGACCAAGATTTGTGCCGAATAATAAAAGAAGAACTTCCTGATACATAATCATGGGTTTACACACAGAATGGGCTGCCTGCAGCCATAATGGTTTACCATTGTTGCTGGTGTTCAGGCAGAGGCCACAGGACTCTTATCAAGGCTACGGTAGAGCTGCTTCATGATAAGGCAAGGGTTGCCCTGGATCACCTTCAGGTTTCTCCTGACATTCTATAATCTTAGCGCCTTACAAATAATAGATACTGACACACATAGGAAGGAAGGAAAGGAGGGAGGGAAGAAGGGATAGTGGGAATAACCCCCAGATTATTTATGATTATTATATTTGATTATAATTTGATGTTATATTTGATGTTACAAATGTAACATCAAGTTCACCCTCCTACTATGTGCTGTGTTGGTATGGTGTTACTTTTTATAGTTAATATGCATCTGTTAGCCCATGTAGAATAAGATTGGAGAAGCAAAGGGGTGACTCAGTGATTTATGCAGCATGTGCAATGCGCCCCATGCACCAGGCACCAGCAAAGTAGGGGGTGAGGATGCAGGAAAGACTGAAGATGTGGTTTCTGCACTGAGGTTCTCAGGCTGGTTTGGGACACAACCGGGTAGACAGGTCCCTAAAAAGGGAGGCCCCGAATGGATGAGAACATAGAGGAGGGCTGGGTTCAGAAAGGTTCGATGGTTAATCCCAAGGCACAATATTAAACACACTAACTGAACTAAATTACTAATTCCTATCACACTTGAGAAAACATTGCTTTTAACCATTAAATTAATGTTTTTTTAAAATAAGAAGGAAAGGTAGGTTTAAGAAAGAAGGAGAAAGAGAAAGTTGTGCAGTCCTTTTTATAAATTGTTGGTACTAAGGAATAGTTAATATTTTATCATTACAAGTGGAGGACCTATATGGGAAAAGAATCTAAAAAAGAGTGGATATATATGTGTATGTATAGCTGATTCACTTTGCTGTACATCTGAAACTAACACAACATTGTAAATCAACTATACTCCAATAAAAATTTAAAAAAAAAAAAACAAGTTGAGGAACTTACTAGTGGTCTCCAAAAGCTGTAATTTGTCTTCAGTTTTCCAGCCCCTGATGTTTGGGCCACTCCAGACTCTCAGGGAAAAAAAAGTACTTTAGGTTTTTAGAAAGTTTGGAAATCAAATGCAGATTCATCCACAGTTCCAAATTCAAACTGTATTTAAGGATGGTCGGAGTGCCAGTAATAATTGTTTTTTTGTAAAAATCTACCTAGTTAGGAATCTTTTAGCTTCATTTTTAAGGAGCATAAATTCCTGTCTTAAAAATTGCATATAGTTGTGTGTGTGTGTGTGTGTGTTTCACTATCTAGCAAATGTCTGTTTATGCAGAAGGGTCAAGGAAGTGATGTGCTGATGAAGTGAACATTCTGGAAATGAATTTTCAGCACACTAAATGAAAATGTCCATTTCACATTCACCTCACAGCCCTGAGCGGCATCAAACAGACTTTAACCTCTGCTGATTTGGAGGCACATGCCAGCCCTTCCCTCCCGCCAATCCACCCTTCTGGGCATCAGTCTTGGTTGTACAGTGTTGTGGTCCAGGAGATCAGCCTGAAACTGTCTGATCTCACACTGTGACAGCCCTGGAAATTGCACTTTTTGAATCACTCCCTGATAACTCTTTGTTGGCTTCACATTTGCCCTTTTCCCACAAATGTCTGGTCAGAATTGGGTGGAGAGTTGCCCCACCGCTGGGTTGTTCCAGCTGTTGAGATAACATCGAACTGAGGATTGTTCTTCTGTGATGACTCAGCCGGTGCTTCTTCCACCCTGTCCTTCGTGTGCTTGTCACTCTGGGAGTGTTCGTGGGCGGCTTGGGCCTCAGGCTGCATCACAAGCAGGAGAGCAGCTCCCAGCTCAGTTCCCACAAGGTGGGTCCAGGGCGCCATCTTTGTACACAAAGAGCTGCCTATTTTGCTTCTGTTTCAATATCACCTTTAAAAGTCTTTCTTCTCTAACAATGTTATATGTGCTGAATTTATTAAGAGGGAAAGAATGGAAACATTTATAATAGTCATTCTATCTCTGTGTTCAGATAATTTATCCAAATATTCAGGTTAATTTAAACAATCCCTTTGTCCATGATTTCTATACTACAAATAGTTCCCATGTACCAGTACGTTCAAAGCTGAGAGTGTATTCTTCACAGAGCTGATGTTGCTTTTTTCTACTTAGGCCCCCACTGTCTTTCTAGGCAACCAGCTGCATGAACTGTATTCCTCCCTTCCTCTCTCTGCTCCCCTCCTGCCAACATCCCATCCCCACATCCCTCTATTCACTTTCCACTCAGAGGCCAGGTGCTTTTTGCCTGCCTTGCTAATCTCTCTTGTATTTATTGCCCTGTCCCTACACCCCTGCTATTATCCTAGCCAGGCCTGTGGTTTTTGGAGCTGAAAACAACCACCTGACCCAACCTTTTGCTTTTTATAGAAGGAAAATTACCTAAAGAAATGAAGTTCATGGTCTGGGCTTTAGGATGAAGCTTAGCTAGGACCACCCAACTGCCTCTCTCCAGAATTACACACCATTGCACAGCCAGTTTCTCTCCATTTCCATCCATCCTGTACAGATTCCAGGCTGTTCTTTCTGAAGCACTGCTGCTAGACCCCTCCTCAGCTCAAAAACCTTCAGTGCCTCCAGAATAAATCCAAACTTCTGAAACTAGCATTCAACATCAAGCTGACTTTATTGCCAATCCTCCCTTTTATATACACTTTGCAACCAAGCCAACTGACCTGACCGTCCCTGGGTACTCCTCACCTGCCCTAGGTGTGCTTTTACTCCCATACCTATCCGCATGCAGTTTGCAAATCTGGATCCCACGCATCCTTCAGGGCAATTGTTGAGTGTCCTGCTTCCCAAAAGGCCTTCCCTGATCCCCCCCACCCCGCAGTTAAAAGTAATCTCTCCACCACTGTAGTGTCACAGCTTTTCATCCATAACCCCTTCTGTCACCCATTACCTTGTGTAACAACTAGGTGAATACATGTTGATATTTTCTGCTGGTCTCAAGCTTCTTGAGAAGAAGACCCTAGTGTGCTGGACTTTTGTGTCACCCAAAACCCTTGCACATAGCATTCACTCACCTAGGATTCAGAAATAAACCAATGTGTTCATGTATTTTTCAGGTTATTAGCCAGTATACGTAGAATGCTATAATTTCTCCAAGCCAAATGTTAATGTTTTATTCATCTTTTTTGTTACATATAGTTGAGGTGGATAACAGTTATGTTATTTTTTGTTATGCTACACAGCTTAACTGTTACGATAAACAATGTCACCCAGTTGAAGGCGTTTTAAATCAATTATATACTACTGGATATATTTGACACAAAAATATAAAACATCAAATAAATAAAAATTCTCTTCTGGACCAAGTCTCACTCCCCTTCCCACAGCCCTCCCCACTCCACAGCACCCCATTCAGGCACAAAAGACTAAAATAATCCTAGAAACTCAGCAAACATTTACTGCCATCTTGTGGACAGAGACACACCTAAATGGAAAGGTCCTTTGCTTTCCCAGGCAGCCTCTGCTTAAATGCTGCGTGATTAAACCAAAGGAATTAGCCTCTTCATTAATTAAAACGTTTGCCCAGAAAGTGGTTAGTCGAAGCCAGAGAAGCCTTTGCTAATTGTTCTTTATCATTACAGAGCCCTAAAATGGTTGTCAGAAATGTGCATACAAATTATCTTAATTTTCTCATTCCTAACATCCAGGAAGAAGGGGGTTAGTGGGGGATAGGGGGTGGGCGTGGGGAGAGTCAGGAAAAGGTGACGGGGTGATTTTTATAGGCTTTGCTTCTTGAAGCAAAAAAGCCCAAGAGTTGTATTAATTAATGCATTAGCAGTTAGCTGTTTGCACCCCAAAGTACACAATTCACTGTTGATGATTCAGTAGTCTTCTTGCCAAATTTCTCCCAAACAAGTTGATGTCGAAGCTGAAGAAATGTGTTTTTCTCCACGCGACTATAAAATCGATGTTTCACAGAAGGGACAACCAGAAGCCCATGTCATGGCCACTCACATATAGGAATTCAAACTAATTCCTATGAAATGGGCATGAAATAGAAAGAATGAAATGAAACGTTAAACAAGAGTCATTTCACTTTCTGTGGGAGGAGAGGACCCCATCCCCACACCCCTTTCCTTCCTTTGATTTTTACTGGTACAGTGATCTCCTATTTCAAATGACATAGGTGCTCAGAGTATTTTCCTTCTGTATTAAATATAGTCCTTATTCAAATACTGAGCCAGGCCATATCTACAATGTGTTCATGCTATTATTATGTCTCCAGGGTGCTTTATTGCATTCTATTTGGACTGTAATGAAACTCGTATGTGGCGCTGAACTTGTCTTAAAGAAATGATCTCTTATATGCATAAAATTAGACCTGAAAGAGAATCTGTACACTTCAAGCAAAGCTGATTCATGTGGGTGGCACTTTCCCCAGCATGTGCTGCATCTCTCTGTTCCCTTCCCTGCTCAGGCTCTCTGGGGGTCAGGATCGCCTGTGTTTTGCATTTCTTTCTTTCATCCTTGCCTGCCTTTGTTAATCACTCCAGAAAGGTTGTTCAGATATTAACTGTCAGATAAGGCCATGCCCAGCCGACAGAAGAGCATGCATATTAACTTATTTATTCACTGAACTACAGTTTATTGACCACTTACTATATACCAGATTCTCTGGTGGCCATAGGGGTATAAAGATGCAAAACCGCTCCCCTCCAGCAGCTCAGTCTGAGAGGGAACTAGTAAACTGTTACAAAACCACCTGAGAAGTGCAATGCCAGAGGTATATAGATGCAGTGACAAGGAGCTTGCAGTTGCCAGATGTAAGGTGCACCAGAAGGAAATAAGGGGTGATGGCCATGGAAAAGGAGAGGGAAACCATATGGTAGAGAAACTTTGGTCAAGACTGGAATCAGACTAATTATGAAAGCCTTCCATTAATCTCAGCTACAGTGATCAAACCCTGAGCTAAGCAGTGGGAATGGACAAGAGGGGACAGATACTCAGCTCCTAAAGAGCTAGAAATAGCAAGAGTTGGTGACAGAGTCTAGAATCTGAAGGCACAGTGTTGACAGTGATTCCCTGGTTTCCAGCTTGGGTGAGTATGTGAAGCACGATGCCATTTTAATGAGTGAGGAAATAGCAGTTTCGAGAAACAAGTGTGAAGGTTGGAGTGATGGCAGTCAAGTGTCCAGAAGCCAGAAGTAGGAAAGTTTCAAGGTCACCAAAGAGGAGACCTGAAAAATATTTATGGACTTTTGTCATTAGACTATGGCATAAACCAGAAGTGAAAGGGTTTGAGGAATTAATAGAAACAAAGATAAACCAGTAGTTCTGTACTTTGACTGCATATTAGAATCAACTGAGGATCTTTAGGAGCTACCAATGGCCAGGCTGCATCCCAGACCAATCAAAGCTCGCCGGGCGATTACAACGTGCCTCCAAGGAGAGACCAATGTTATAGACTCTTCCTTGTAGAAGCTGTAATAGAAAAGAAATGAACAAAATTAAAGAATACCGTGTTTCTAAGATGAGAGATATTTGAGAATAAGGGGGCAAATACTAGTTGAGACAGAGAAAAAGAAACAGCAAAAGGAATCGGTGGTGAAAGCTCTAAAAGGACGTGAGAAGAACAAGAGGGTATGTAAGATTAGCTCTGGACAGGAAAGAAAGATAACTGGAAGTGAAGTTAGTAAGAAAAGATGGGTGTACATACGATTAAGTATGTAGGTAGAAGGGTGAGAAGAGTTTTCATCATCAACATGATAGTAATTAAATGCATCCTCAAACAGATCAGTTTGAAATATCTCCTGCTGTGAATAAACAAACTTGTTAAGAAAACATTTCGGGAGACTCATTGCTAGAAGTCTGGGGATGGGGGCGGGCAAGGTCGATGCACAGAATCCTTCAATCCTTCTAGTTTTTGCCTCGTCTGTATTTTCCTAATTCTCACCCTGCCCCCAGTGTTGAGCTCTTCTCAGTGCACAGCAGGTCTTGCAGAGGTAGGTAGTGTTCTCTTTCTATATCCATTACCATTTTTGTCTCCTTCACCACCTTCATTAATAGAAATTTTCATGAGCGTGTGACCATATTAGGTTTTGGGAGAACCCATTTAGGCCGTATTTTGCCCTCTGTACCTTTGTGATCTGACAGAGAACAGTGGTATAGATGGAGGAGCTAAACATCCAACACGTGACAATGCTGGCCAATGATGAGCTCGGTCAGTTTACTCTCTGTCTTTATTGTGTGTGTGTGTGTGTGTGTGTGTGTGTGTGTGTGTGTGCGCGCGCGCGCGCGCACAGTGTTTGAAGAGCCCAGCCCTGTATTTGTCTCTGTGTTTTGTCCCATTAACAGTTTTGCCAAACAGACTAATTGTAGTTCCTTTTAAGGCATTACATTCTGACATGTTGGCTGATAATACTGCGTAGAAACGTGTCTTTCTTCAAGCTGCCTCCACACTGTTCTCATAGCATCCTCGGCTGTGAAGGTTAGGATGCTGTCCTCTGTCCCATTCCCCTTTCTAACTAGTGAAGCTGCACTGTGCAACACACCACGTGCAATGTCAGTCCTATAGGTGTGACGGGTCTAGGACCTATGGATGAAGGGCCAACCTGGCTCCCTCAGAAACCGTCTTATTGGCCAGACTTCCACGCTCGGGATCATCCCTTGATTGTTTCAGTTCTGTTGAACCTGAACTTGAGAAGTTCAAATCAGAGCAAAGTGGAGCCTCTTGCATTTGAATATGTTGAACACGAAGGCTCTCAAGGTCTATTTTAGGCTTTCATTTCATGAAAAAAAAAATGGTACACAATAAACTTTTATGATCCCACCCATGATCTGTTAACCAGATTATCATCTCGTTTTCCTGATGGAATCAGCAGAAACAATCTGGGCCTTTGGGGAAATGCTTTAAGGAAATATACCCCTAATAGAAAACACCTAGAGATGTGTTCTTAGTTATCTCTCAGCCTCTTCTTTAGAAGCTGTATATTGCAGCAGGTAAGGACAGGAGCTTTGGAGTCGGACAGATCCACTGATCCACTGGCTCTGTCACTCCTGCCCCAAGCCAATCTTCATCTGTGAACCGGCCATCTTATCTGCCAGCCGGTCAGATGTTTGTGGTCCTGAGGACTGAAATGCTGTGAGTAGAGTGATTAGCACAGTGCCCACCTCCCCGTCAGGGCTTGGTAAACACGCAGTATCATTGTTTTCATTACTATTAGGAAAAGACTTTTGTTTGGGAAGACAAAAGGGAGGAGGAGTGGGATATCCATCCCACAAGAGGGAAGAGCAGAGGCTTTTCTTTCTATTCTATCCCTGAAGTGCCACCACATTGAGGGAAAATTCCTTTCTCATCTCTACATAAGGCAGTTCTTCTTCACTTGAACCAACGGGTTTTTGTTTGTTTCTCTCTTTGTTTGTGTTTTCTATATAAAGCCCCACTCTTGTAACTGACCATGTTTTCCTCTTCATATTTCATGCTAGAAAATATCTAGGACTATAGGACATGCTTTTTTAAGACTAATCTCACACCTGGCACCCTCTGATTTTCATGCACTTTATTTTGTCTTTGCCTTGTTTTTTTGTTTTTATTTCAAACCTCTTTAGGTAGCTATATTATTATGTGCAACTATGTAGTTGCTTTTAATCATTATTTTGGATAAAGGATATCCTTGATCAAATATAAATAATGGATAACCGTATATATTTTTCCCCATTTGGGTTCTGGCTTTGAATAATCCATTATTTATCCCAGAAATCATCAAGTCAGACTCTTGCTCCAAGCCAGCCAAATCATCCAGGAGTGTGCTCCAGAATTACTGCAGAGGTCACCTTTAGGCATGAATGGACAGTGTATTTAAAATGGCCCATTCATTCTGCCCTTGGCACAGATGCTGTAGTGGTTAATTATTTTGATGCTAATGTATGTGCATATCTTTTTTAATGTGGGTACCAGACTGAAAATTTGGATTGAAAGCAGTAATCAACAGATGGCCATCACTCGGGTGTCCTGGGCTGGGTTTTCACCAGTGACTCTCAATATAAGCCCCAACCTGGCCAAGCAGTAACTCCCTCCATGTCTGTCTCCCCACCCAGAACCGTCTCACTGGGCAAGTCTGTGACTGTTCTCCTTAAAGGAGAAAAAAATCTCCTGTATGCACTGGCACAAGGGTCCCAAAGGAGATTATAGAAATATTTTCACCATCAGTGAACTTAAAATTTCCAATACTTTTATTTCTTAGTGTTAAGTGATATTTCTAAAGCTATCCTTCTTAAAAGTATCTGTCTCATAGAGAGTCATTTGGGAATAGCATGAAGAAAGAATGGTTGATAATTGCAAAAACAGATTTGACCTGTGTCGGTAATATTTAAATGATTCGATTTAATTTCACACTTCTCTTTTCAAGTCACTTTGTGTGCCCCAGAATGACCTCTCTGAAAGCATCCACAATCCAGGTAGTTGTGATATAGTATACTGTAGAACATAGTGATGAAGAATTTTTTTCCATATTTCTCTTTACTGTTTTGAGCCATGTTCATGCAGTAACAGGAACCAGCTGATTGCAGCTCTCACCCCAAAAGTAGCTCAATCATGCCCAAAATGTCAGATGCTAAGTAACTTGGTTGGGACCATGTGAGTGAGCGAGAGAATAGCCAAGTCAATCTGGATTAAGCAAACCAAAAAAAAGAGCGGGCAGGGATTTACTGGCCACTGTAACTGAAAACGCAAGACCGAGAAGCTGCTTCAAAATGTTTTAGTCCTGTAGCTCAAACAATGTCATCAGAACCACTTTCCTCGCTCAGGATTTACAGCTCTGCCCAGATGTGCTGGCTCTAGCCTCAGATAAGATCTGTCCACTTCGCTTCCCCAGAAGCTCCAGTCTTGTTTCCTCACAACTGTAAAAGAAAGGAGATCTCGTCTTTCCCAGTTGCTTCCGAGAAAATCCTGAGGTTCATTCTGATTGGCTTGGCTGGAGTCACATGATCACTCCTGTATTCCTTTGCTAAGGCTGCAGTAAGAAAGTATCGCAGACTGCGGGGCTTAAACAATAGAAATGTATCCTCTCACAGCTTTGGAGGCCAGAAGTCCAAGATCAAGGTGTCATTAGCTCCTTGGGAGGTTGGTGAGCAAAAATCTCTTCCATCCTCTCTCCCGGCTTCCGGGAGCCTTGGCTCGTAGATGGCGTTCTCCCCGTGTCTGCTCATCGTCTTCCCTCTGTGGTGTCTCAGTGTCCACATTTCCCCTTTTATAGGACCCCAGTCACATTGGATTAGGGCCCACCCTAACAACCACATTTTAACCTGATTGCCTATCTCCTAATAAGGTCACATTCTGAAGTACTGAGGGTTAGGACTTCAGCCTATCTTCTCAGGGGAAACAGTTCAACTCCTAACAGCCCCTAAATCAAATGATGAAGGGACAAAAAGGATTGATTGGCCAGTTCTGGGTCACTTGAGCATCCCGGATCTGGGAGTGGCGTCACCTCCATAAACATAGTGGTAAGAGTGAGAAAGGGCTGATGCCACAGGGAGAATGGATGGTGGGCAGGTGAAAATAATAGTCATTACACTGAGTATCATTCAATCAAAATAAAGGCCAAAATCCTATGCACGTGCCTACCTATGAACAGCTAAGTAAATTACCAAATAAGTGTATATACAGTGATATTATTCAAATGGAATCGTAGCATTCAAATTTCTCTCCAGTACCCCGCGGGTTAGGAAAAATATTCATTTTAGCATCATTCTAATAAAGTGAAATCTCATTTGGCTGTTTAGATGCCAGCGTGGAGGAGAATAAATCTTAACTACAAGAAGATAATATTGATGCCCCATTCCCATCAGTTTCCACAGGACAAAGATGCTGCAGTTGCAGCCTCGGGAAGGACGTGGTGTCACTCTTGGTTGGTGTCTGGCCACAGATGAAAGCAGGGAGGACCAGCTGTAGAGCAGGGATGTGTAAAACGTAATAGGCGTCTTCGCCTTCCTCCTCTCGTGTCACAGTAAACATTATGGATCGGTCAAGACAGTTGTTCCCACGGAGCCTTGGGAGGGCTCAGAATCAAGGTTGCATGGAGTGTGTGTCTGTGTGACTGTCACACTCAGGAGTTGTGCAGTACACACCTCTGTGCCCACACCTGGCAGCCTTGTGCAAAACCTCCTCAGGTCAGGCTCCAGGCAGCCTGTACCGCAATCGGAATTGGCTCAAGAAATCTCAGCCACTTGCCCTCCTGGCCTTAAAGCCTCCACTGGGTTTCTGAGATACCTGTGCTAAAACAATCTCCTAACCTGATCTACCCTCTTTGATCTACCATCTTTGTTCTGGATGCTTATTTCTATACATACAAATATGCATGAGCTACATATTCACTATTAAATACTAATGATTTAATATATAGTAAGTTCCTTGGCTTGCTGCACCTCTTGTATAAATTAGAAACAGGCTTCTTTATGTTAGGCAATGCCGCCATATACCCCTAGTTTCTAGAGGCTCAAGAATACATTTTTCTGACAATGGTTCAGGATACAGGCTGGTCTTTCGCCAGCTTTCTTGCTGTTAGTTCATTTCTTTAACAGCATCGTGGGGAAAGTCTTTTCAGAATCCAGGGTCTCCAGCCTCAACCCTTTCTATTCACTAAAAAACTCGGAATAACCCTCCATATGGTGTGGCCATGATGTTTGATAAATACCTTGCTGATTATTTATATGGCTTTACACTTATTTTGACAAGTTGATCACATTAGTCTGTCTTGCAACCAAACTTTTACATAAGCATCTTCCCACGGCTCTCTATCGCTGGGTTAAGTGGTCTGCTGAATTTCTGCCACACCAAACATGGGCGAAATGAGAAAAAGGAAAGTACAATCTAAAACTAAAGCAGACAAAAGCAATTCTGAAGAGCAAGGAAAGGGACAGAACTCTATTAGAGGTCCTGGTGAATAGATTTGTACCTTCTGTCAGCATGGCTCTTGACTGTAAACTTCCTTAACTACCAGGATCAATAAAGGGCAGAGCCTGGAGATGGTAATTATGCTAATTGGTAGTGACTAGAAAACAGGCAGGCAGCAGGATAAGCAGACAGCATCTTGGGAGGAACAGACACATTTGTTAAGAAGGGCAAGATGTGGTGTGGTACCCTCGCTGAGGTTTTTTCTATAGTCAGTTTTCTAAGAAATGCCAAATGTGGCACTTCCCTGGTGGCGCAGTGGTTAAGAATCCGTCTACCAATGCAGGGGACATGGGTTCGATCCCTGGTCCGGGAAGATCCCATGTGCCACAGAGCAACTAAGCCCGTGCGCCACAACTACTGAGCCCACACGCTGAAACTACTGAAGTCCACACGCCACAACTCCTGAAGCCCACGTGCTCTAGGGCCCACGTGCAGCAACTACTGAGCCTGCATCCTGCAACTACTGAAGCCCATGCGCCTAGGGCCTGTGCTCCGCAACGAAGGGTAGCTCCCGCTCGCCGCAACTAGAGAAAGCCTGCGCGCAGCAATGAAGACCCAACACAGCCAAAAAATAAAAAATAAAAAAAAATTTTTTTCAAAGAAGTTTGTTACCACAATAAAGCAAAGCAAAAAGACTGATGAGATGAAGTGCCCCCCCTACAAAAAAAGAAATGCCAAATGCATTTGGTCAACATCATTTGAGTTCTTACCTTGGTAGAAGATTATAGCAGGCACTTCTGGACAATATCAAAGAAATGAAAGACTCAGCACCTGCCTTCAGAAAGCATACAGCTTAGCTCAGTCTACAACACACTAGCACATGTGTGTGCACACACATGCACACACACGCAGAAAGCCATTTTCACTGTAAAAACATGTCAAGAACTGAGACCATAAATTCCAAGGTACTATCAAGAGGAGAGGATCCAAAGTCAGATGGGATGAGACACAGAAAGCCTCTTGTAGGCACCATGTTTGGGATGAGGCTTTGACCAGAGAGAGGATGAAGGCATCTCAAGGCCATAGACTTTGCTCTTGGTAAAGGAAGTTAAGAATCTCTAACCACAAAATCTGCCCAGTTGTCATTATATTATAGTTGTGAAAAACATCTTACTAGATGTGGAAGTGTAAAAGCGCTCCATATATGTGTAACGTCTCCGTGAATGTAACATGGACACAATCTTGGAACTAGTAACCAAACCAGTTAACCCAAGTGTGTGGTGTAGGTACCAAAAGAATAGACGAACCAGTTGAAATTTTAAATTAATTACCCCGCCGGGCTGCTGTGAGATTCTGAACTTTCTAATAAACTTTGACCAGTAAAATTTTACATGCAATTTTTTGATCATCTGAATTATATTTAAGGTTCAAATATGAATAAAGTCTAAGTAAAACATAGCCAAATGCATGAATATTTAGAAAGACAGTTCTAAAGACGGTCTGGCTCTGTAAATATCAAATTTACTTCTTTTAATTCCATCCTAAATCACTAGCTCTAGTTATGAAAGAATCTTGTCCCCCAGAAACTAGACTACAGAATAGTAACAAAAATTTTCTATTATTTTTATTTCAATAAAGAGATGTAGAGAGTCATAAATACCACATATATCCAAGGAATCATGTTTCAGCATATTTAAGGAAAATCTGATAGTTCTAGTTAAATGGGTCAGATCTGAAGGATAAGATTCACCATAGAGCACAAGACTATTTTTTTACAAAAAAGAATATATTTACACACAGCACAGTGAGGTTAAGCACTATTTTGGAACTGTGAATTCCAGGTGTTGGGTGTTCCGTGAAGTTAGGCAGTATAGAAAGAGACCTGAACTAAAGCTGTGATAATGAATAGGTCATTTCCCCTCCAAAGGCCGGCTGCAGCTTCCACTGTGCACAAGGCGTGGCGTGACAAGGGTAGTGTGACCTGGATCATCTCTGAGAGCTTTAGAGCTCTAAACATTTCCTAGCAGATACTAGAAACTGGGACAGAGGAAACGCCTGTTTGCAGGGTTGCATAACCGCTACCAGCAGGGGGCAGCACTGCTTAGATAATCACTGTATTTTTGCCCTTCCTCATTTAGGAAAACTGTGGGGAGAAAGGGATTTATCCCCTCAGCTCTTAGCAGCTCAGTAACATATAAGTGAGCCAAAGCCAAGGAATGCCCTTGCCCCCAAAGATTACATGTCCAAGGCACCAACACCTACAGCAACAGACGTGCTGACGACCCACATTTCCCGCGGACACTTTCACTGATGGTATGGCTTATGGTTGATTTTCCTTTTTATCTTTGTCTTCTCTTTATTTCCTGCTTGTTTCTTGTCGGGGAGGAATAATTGTATAAGGAATTTTAAAATTTAAGAAATATGGGAATCTTCTACCAATCTTTCTCTCCCTAAAAGAAAATCCCCCATTTGAAGTGGAGTTTGAGATAAGGATTTCTCAAGAATGGACACTTCATGCAATAAAGAGCAGAGATGATGACATTTCAGGGAAGGAAACGACTCTCCCCCTTTTGTTAGGAAAGGACAAACACACACACACAAAAGCCATTCACTGACCAGTGCTGCCCCCTGCAGCTGAAAGGAAATGAGGCTGAAACAAGTGAGTGCCTTGTTCCCTGAGTCATGTTTTATTTTAATGATGTAAATGTTTCTTTTAAAATTCAACTTACTTATAGCATAATACTAAATCACATCTTCTAATTAATTTTTAAAGCTCAGATTTGATAGTAAGATTAATGTTAGCCTTATTTTCAAGTTAATTTAAAAATTACTAGACAACATTCGTTCCATTTAATAAGAATGTATTACTCTACAGTAAATTTTAATTCTGATTATACGTAGGGCTTTCATTTTGCCGAAGTATGAGCCCTTGAAATGCTTCATTTAAAATTAGAAATAGTTTTCCATAAACCAAGAATGTTTGGGGGCTTGAACATCTAAAACTATTACCTAAAGAGCAACTGAGGCTGTGGTCTAGAGCTTGCTGTCATCAGAGAACTATTGTCACTTATATGAAAGCACTTCTATCCATTTCTTTCTTTTCTCTTTATCTTTCCTTTCCTTGGACGTTATTCACACACAGTAATCATTTCAAGCAGGGTTGCATAATGTGAAAAATCTGTGCTTTGAGCCAGACATACCAGGATTTAAAACCCAACTCTGCCGCTTATAATCTGTTTGACCATGAACTAGTCATACAACCATTTTGAGCCTATTTTGTCTTCTCTAATATAGGGAAACTAATAATACCTGTCTTATCAGGTCATTGTGAGAATTAATTGAGAAAACATGTAAAGCTGTATAAAGCACAGAGTAGCCACTTGATAGTGGTAGCTGGGGGACTTGCCTAAAGGAAGCCTGGGATAGAAAGTCTCCAAGATGTCTGCCATCCATTCCTTCCCTCCTTGCATTCACATGGTGCGCCTTACATCAAGAGGTAGAGTCTGATTCTCCTTCCCTGAATCTGGGCTGGCCTTAGTGACTAGTTTGACTAATAGAATACAGTGGCAGTGACAGTCTGGGACTCCCAAGGCTAGGTCTTAAGAAGCCTTGAAGCTTCCAAGGCTACAAGTCTCTTGTATGCTTGACCTTGTGATGTTCCCTCTTAGAATCCAACCAGTGGGCCTAAACCGCATAGAGAGGCCATATGTAGACATTCTAGTTGACAACCCAGCCGGGCTCCCAGTCAACAGCCAACATCAACTGCAAACCACGCAAGAGAGCCATATTGGACATCTAGCCCGCGTGGGCCTTTAGACCCTTCCAACACCTGTCGCCATCTGACTGCAGCCATGTGACAGATGCTGGACAAAAACTACCCAGCTGAGCCCAGCAAATCCACTGGACTATGACGGATAATCATAAATTGTTATTTCAAGCCACTAAATATGGGGCGGGTTTGTTATGCATGCAATGATAGATAACTGGAACAAAGCTGCAGGGTAGATGCCTATTTTAAAGAGCCACTAGTACAAACCCAGAGAAACAGCTGGGAGGGAGGGACTCTCACTATAAACATTTATCTGTAATTCATAATTTTGTTTCTCAAGTCCTTGTTTCAAAACTTCCAGAAAAGTCCAATTCGATTTTGAAGGGACGTGTGGGGATTGATGAAATGTTGGTTTGGATGAAAAAGGGAATGAGTGAATGATTGAATGTTTCCTGTGATATAAGTCCTCTCGTAGAAAGCATCTAATGACCAGCCATCAGTCTAGAGGTATCATTAAGAATCTATTATTTCTAATGCCATTTGCAGCAACATGGTTGGACCTAGAGATTATACTAAGTGAAGCAAGTCAGAGAAAGACAAATATCCTATGATATCACTTATATGTGGAATCTGAAAAAAATGATGCAGATGAATTTATTTACTAAACAGAAACAGACTTACAGACATAGAAAACAAACTTATGGTTAACAAAGGGGAAAGCGGCCGAGGGGATAAATTAGGAATTTAGGATTAGCCAGATACACACTACTATATATAAAACAGATAAATAACAAGGCCCTACTGAATAGCACAGGGAATATATTCAGTGTCTTGTAGTAAACTATAATGGAAAAGAATCTGGAAAAGAAATATGTATATATATGAATCACTTTGCTGTACCCCAGAAATTAACACAACATTGTTTGTTCCCTTGACCTAAAAACTACACACGGGGGCACTCGTACATGCTAAGGGGGTATCTTGTGGTATGGTGAGGGGGCACCACCATATCTGTGTGTTGCCACGGCCATTTTCAGAGCATTTACATTTTCATTGTAATTTCATTAAGCCCTGTGAAGCAGGTTGAATAGAAAACTGCAGCATGGGTGTGGCCGTCCAAGGTCACCCGACCAGCTGTTGGACAGCCCAGACCCAGATCTTCCGCCTACCAGTGAGGTTCACACCAAACCCCTCTGCCCGCTCCAGATCTTATTTATGTCCAGGACCCACCAATGTCTTCAAATGACCTTGTTTACAACACAAAATAATGCCATAAGGCTGCTTTTTAAAGATGTTTTGGGAAATAATGTTAGAAATAATGGTACTGATTGCTAGACCAAAATAGAGTATGTCTATCACTGAAATAATTCTAAAAGCTATTTTTGTGGGTCACATTCTATGTGATAAAAACTGTCATCTTGGTTGCCTGTAAATCCATACAGCGTCTGTATTCTCGGCTGAATGGGACTCCTCCACAAAGAGTATATAAATGACTCTGATTCAGAACGGGGGTAGAACAGATAAATAAAGTTGACAGTTCAAAGAAGAGGTCTTCATTACTAAATTATTCGGGGAGGTTTTGTTTTGTAAGTCAGGAAAACTAATCTGCAACTAATGCCCCCTCGGTGCCACTTATCCTGTATTCATGTCCTCACACTGACTAGGAAAGAACAAGAACACGGAGTTTCCCCTCCCCATCGTCAATTACAAATATGTCCTCTTTTTTACCCTCTGTGTGAAATTGTGTTTCTTATCAATTGCCCTGTGCTGGTGCCTCGTGAAGTAACCATCCAAGTTCCTGAGGCATCTTTCTGCCTTAGACAATGAGGGGCATGTGCCCCGTTGGTGCTCTTAGAGCCAGGCTGGCCCTACATGTGGTCCTCCGTGAGTGGGAGGCCAGCGGAGGCTGGGAGGCCATGCGCCTGGTTATGAAGCTGTTTGTCCACTTTCCACCTTATTGAGCTATAACAGATGTTTGGCTCACAAGACGCTGATGGACACGGACACGAATCAAACCAGTCTCCCTCTGCCCGAACCCTAGAAAAGCACCTTGCTGGGGCTGTGCGGTAGGAAGGGTTGGGGCTCTGCTGTAGCACAGATGACAGGAGAGCTGGTGTGCGCGCCCAGAGAAGGCAGCAGCCATCTGTGCATGCTCACTGGAGGCCAGTTCCCTGCTAGGGGACCTTTGTGCTTGGCTCCATTGGCTAGGAATGACTGCGCACGATTTAAAGATCTGAAAGGATTAACTGTGTGTTTCACTGTCAGTCATCTGCTGGATGACAAAGAGTTGATGTTTATAGAAGAAATCTTTATTCTGAAATCTAAAGGACCACCTGAGAAGGTCTACAGTGATGCTTACCAAAAAACGGACTTATAATCATTTAAACTAATTTTAAACATCTGTAGCTGCATGGTTAGATGGTCCAGAAGAAAAATACAGCCTATGAAGGTCATCTATGTTTTCCCTTTTTATTCTCAAGTATGGCTCCAGACATATACTCCTGTTAGGGAAACCTATTCAAGTTGTTTCCCTACATAAATATTATGTGCATAGTAGAAATGGCTGCGTTACTACACATCAGACTGTTTCTGTCCTGTATGACTAATTCAGTTTGGTTTCATTGTGGTTTAGCAATTCCAGAAAGTGAGGGCAGAGCCAGCCCTACAACATTTTTATGTAACACCTGTGCTTCTTCAAAATGCCTCTGAACTTAGAAGACCTAAGAACTTTATCAACTATTTGCTCAGGTTATGCTTAAAAGAACATGAATTCATCAACATTCAGATTACTCAAAACCCCGGTTTTCTGGGAGATCAATGTAGATGTGTTCTAGGCTCAGTGCATAGAAATGGCTTACCTTTTATGTTTTTTCTAGTGTTCGAGAAAAAATGTAATTGAATTTTTTGGTGTTCTCTGAATTGGGGGGTCATTGTTAAGGAGACAGAGGATAAGTCTTGGTAGGTGCTGGTTATTGAGTTTAAAAGAAGATGGTGGTATCTCCTCATGAGAGTTTAGATTATTAGGGCCAGAACTGGTAATCTGCTCTTGACGAGCAGGCTGAGGAATTCCTGTCACCTCCCTTGTCAGGTGGCTGCAGGTGCTGCTCTGATATTTCCAAATCAACCCCCAGCCTTCCGCTAGAGGCAGAGGGAGCAACTGAAAACCGCATTTGCTCCATGATCATGGAGCGCCAATCTGGTCTTAGATGGTCTTAGGCGGGCCCAGTTTCAATAAGCCTTTCCCGTCCTTTTCTTGCCTCCAAATAGGACTGAACTTAGCATGTCCTTTTAAATAGCCCCTTGCACCTCATATGGGAAGGAGCCGTGGATCAGATTTAACACCCACAAACTAATGCTTCCACGGACAATGACAGAGTTTACTAAACTGGGCTTACCAAAGCTGGAGATTGCACATCCTCTAACTGGCTTGCTTGGTTTTTAACTACCAAAAAAACCATATCGTCTCTGGACTATTACCAGGTGTTGGTTTTAAATCAACATATTCAAGAAATGTGTACTATTAATTAGAGCTTTCCAATAATGAACACTAACATCTGATAAAAGCAAGATATTCTCCCTAGAGAATGACCTTTGGCAATGACAAGCTGACCAATTTAAGGGATTCTATTTTTATGGTTTAACTGCCCCCCCCCCACTCCATCTTAACTACCTCTGCAATATGTACTTCATATGTACATATGGTACTTTAGCACAAACTAAATAGTAAAAGATTAACAGGAATCAGAGTGGAGCTCAGAGGAAAGGAAGCGTATGTCAGAATTATTTTTGCACATATCAAAGCCTGATTTTGGTGTAAACTTAGCCAGAGGGGTAAATGATGTCTTTGCGGCTCAAATATATTGACACTTTAAGTAATGGCCTAAGAAAATACACTGGGTATTGGGATGAAACCAATGGACTATTCTTTTGCCTTAAATGTGCTATGAGAAGGGTCCATGAAAGACGGGGTATGTACATTGCCAAGAGTTAGGAGGGGACTGTAGTTTCCAAATCCTGGCCATCCCTATGTTTGTCCATCAGAAACTGGGTTAGCATGTAATGCAAAAGCAAGAGAATTGTAGCAACACAAAATGAGGCCATATTGTACACTCTAGGACTCTATATAATTGCTAAGAATGGGTCGTAAATTTGGTGTTAATCTATTAATCAACTATCACCAAGAAATTTAGATCCTGTCACTACATGCAAAATACTATGTATTGCTTGACTTTTCATATGGGCAGATTTGATTCCAGAAAAATATTTTGGGATCATCAGAAACAAAACGGCTTTCTAAACAAAAGGTGACTTATTTTATGATTACTTTCCCCCCTTTTCCTTCAAAGGAGGGAATAAGGAGAGAGAACAAGGTAGCAGAGAGATATGCCCAAAGGGCTATGACCAGGAATGGGCCCCAGCATGTCCACGCCTGGCAGGAGTGGCCCAGGAGGCAAGCTCAGGGCTGCTGTGTCTGTCAGAGGCCATCATCCACGTGTAGATCTGGGTTTTGAAGTTCCAGAGACTTATTCTGCATTTGGCACTGTGTCTGTAGTTTGGGTAAACTGCCTTAGATGGGCCATGGTGCCCAGGACCCCATGTCCTGATACTCTGATTGTCTAGGCAAGAATAACTGAGAGAGATTTTCTTCTCAATTACCTTTTCCGATTTTTTTAAATGAATCTGTCACTAATTTTTATATTTTAATCAATGGGATATAGTTGAGAGCAAGATATAAAGAAATATGAATTAATAAGTAAAGAAATATTAGCCAGATGGTATAGGCTACCTATTCTTTTCTGACTTTCAACTATTGCCAATTACTATTTATTTAACCATAGCATAGTTTCTATGTTTATATAAAATAACTCAATTAGACTTTCTAAGAGGTAGGCCTTTCCTGTATCTTCTCAGTGGCTCTAGCACACAGCAACTTTTACCAACTTTTTATCCAAGGCCCTCTTAGTTGTCCTCTGTTTAAACTTTGTTTTTTACCTTCTCTTTATGAAAACAGTATGGTTATTTACAACTTAAAGAGAAAAGAGCAACGTGATACAATAACTTTGAAGTAAATTAGCCTGGGTTTAAATCCTGACTTGATATCTGAATAAACATGGTCATGTTATTAAAACATTCTGAGATTCTTTTTTGCGGGGTGAGGGGTGAAGTAGAAAAGAATAGCTTTATTACTCTGCCAGGCAAAAGGGGCCACAGCGGGGTAATGCCCTCAAAACTGTGTGTCCCCCAAACATTCTGAGATTCTTAATTTGCAAAATTGGAGGGAGACCTTGCTTGGTTGTTGGACAATTAACTGAAATAAATATGTAAAACTCCTAGCACGTATTGAGGTCGTGGTCTTCATTACTACCACTTCAACCATTTCCACTAATTTCACTATTACAGCAACTGCCAACTGAGTCACCATGGGGAATCCAGGTAACTCTCTGACCCTCAGTTTCCTCTTCAGCAAAACAAAGATATTAATGTCTACCTCCCAGGGTTATGAAGATAATGAAATGCGAACATCTGTAAAGTGCTCAGCACATGACATGTATGTTCAATAAGTGTAGTGCAACATCTTTCCCTCTTTCCCCCTCTTCTTAGCAATTGCAAGAAACTCTTCAAGCGCTTGTTATTCCCAGGCTGGTAGTTCACTCTGATCCTGAGATTAGATTAGAGCCTGCAGGGTTGCCTTCAGTGCCCTGTAAATTGAACCTGATGTCTGGATTTGTGTCCAGAAAAGATTCACACACTCCTACGAGGCTTGCTAGGTCTAAATCAATCTTTAGGCTGTAGAGGAAGCAAGAAATGTATGTAGCACACAAATATTCCTCTCCTTTCTCCTTTTCCTTTTCCTTTTCCTTCAGAGACCCCTCATGGCCAATGTCCAACACAAGTTGCACAGGCAGAAAATATCCCTACACTCTTCCTTCAGGCCTCTGTTTTGCTCTGTTTGCTCAGTGGTAAGAGGGTCTTGCCTCCTATTGCTCGCCATTTCCTGGCCTCCCTCACCATCTCCTATTGACAGACACAAGAAAATGGACCAGATTTCCATGCCTACAGGGACCCTGTAGTACCCCCAAGGGCAGCTTGATGCAGGACAAGATGCAGCTGACCACAGCAACGTGACAACTGCCATGTCTTTACGCTGCTTGCAGAAATAGCCGATTAAAATGAAGACACAGTCTCAGCACATAGTTTATTATCTACCTCAACATAGGCTGTTCATTACCCCGCCTCTCTTATTCCTGTGTTCTGTGCACCTTCCTTCTGAGGACACAGAAGGCTCCCCTAGTCCATGCCTGTGTGGCTTCCTAGACTGGGGAGTTGATGTTTTCTCTTGCTTTGGGTGTTCACTTAAGTTTCAGTATGTTTGCTTTACTCACGCTTCTATGGATCATTCAGGAAAGACTGAGGAATGTCTTGTTTTATATTGTCAGATAGGTGCCAACCCATATGGCAGGGGTTTTTGTTTAGTTTTTATTTTTTAGTTGCACCTGTCAAAGGTCCTAGAAACTGTTTGGTAACAGACATGGGCAGTATGTACAGTAAATTTCAGGAACCGCCACACTTAACATAGGAAGAGAAAGACCAGATCAAATTGTGGGGTGAGTGTGCCATGCTCAGTATCCTAGGGGGCCTTTGGTAATTGATCCTAAATGGACCTTTTTCTCTGCCATAGAATTTTATTTGGTCAAGATGTGCTTTCTATCTACTGTGGTCCAAAAGCTAAAATCACAATGAACACAATAACCACTTCTAATTCAGAAATTTCACCATCTGTTGTTTCAACTTGCGCCACTTACCTGTGCAGAGCCAGGAAACAACAGCAATAAACTTCCCACCCAGGAGCCCAATGGTGAGGGTCAAGTTGATGCCCAAAGAGCAAAGGCTACCAGGCGACCTTGAGTCCAGGAGTAAAGTAATAACACGGCATTTATCTAGCTCTCTAGTTGTAACACTAGAGATGTGATTCCACCTGTTTACATAGAAGAAACTGGCAGACTTTCCAAGGCCTCACCACATTGCTTGGCATCAGAAGGAGTAGCTGATACAATCCTTGTCCTCAGACTCAAGTGAGGACTAAATGTGACTTGATTTATATTTCCTTTAAAGCAACTTTGAGCCTCCAGCTGCATTTCATTTTTGTCCTTGTTGGGCTTTCCTCTCCTTCCTAGGACTTCACCAGATTCAGGAAGGGGTACAAGTGCCCAGAAGGCGAGGGGCCTTGGCTGTGGGGTCTTTCGTGGTGTCACCGATGCCGTACCGCCTGGGCCTCCAGGGCTTCCTGGACATCCAGCAGTCCTCTGCTGCTCCCATGTCCTCCTGAGGCGTGAGGATCATTGTGGAAGCTGTGAGTCCCAGGCTTATAGTTTCTCCTCTGTAGACACACCACAGCTCTTCCTCCCTGGGACCCTCTGCTTCCCCAGGGCAAAGCCAGGGAACCACCCTTCCCTGGGACCCTGGAACCTGACTCTACCCCCAGACCTGTTTCTCAAAGATATTCTGCTCCTTCCTTTAAATTCAGTCTTCCCTTTGGGAGTCAGACTCTTAGAAAAAAAAAAGCCAGGAAATCTTGCAACTGGGTCTGGCTTCTACCACACTCAGTGAATGAGGCATAGAGACCGAGAGGGAAAAAAGAAGGATACAGAGAGTGAGAGGGGGAAACAACCCTAAATTGAAACCTCCAAACTTTGTTATGAGTGTGTGTGGTAGCACCAGACACAGCACTGCGCTGCATGTGCGGGTCTGAGCCGTTCTCCAAGACCAAGCGGAGTGAACATTTCACAAAGAGGAGACCTTGGGTCCTCCACCCACTGGATTTGTGCAAGGAAGTAGGAGGGGTCTGAAGGCACATTTTCAAGGCACCACTGGTTCATCCTTTGCAGACTGCGCTTTGCATCAGTTAAACTTTTTGGACAGTGTAAACCGATTTTGCATCCTCTTTTTCTTGTAAATTGTTTGCAAATGAGTAAAATTCACTGATACTCAAGAAAGCTCTCATAACCACTCTCTGTGCAAAGGACGACCAAAACGTGCCTGTAGAGTCAGTTTTGTGTTCCAGTGACATTAGTTGAGTCAGTCACAGCAGGCTGAACTCGTGTCCCTCAATTTAAGACAATGCAGTCTATAAAACCTCACACTTGCAAAGTTGTTTTGCCTCTTAAAAGTGGATGTGCCGTGGATTCCTTTAAGTATCAAGATGCCCTTGAATTTTTAAAACATATGACTTAATTTAGAATGGTGGGTTTGTGTGTAGTCTTTCACAAGTGTATCTGTTTAATATGAAGTGTATCTATTTTATAAAAGTACCTATGTCCCTACTCAGTGAAGTGAATACTAAGCAGATAGAACATCAGATTTCACCAGCAGGAAAGAAGACTCCCTGCCAGAGCAAAATAGTTGCTTCACATGGTTGGAAAAGTTGCCCAGTGTTCAAATGACTCACCCTGGCCGCAAACATCAGCAGTTAGAGATGAACTCGGCTGTGAGGCAGGACCCACAAAACAGGTTCTGATGGGCGCAGTGGTTCATGGAATAGTTACACTAAGTATAGCCCTCCTCGGGGCTTCCGGGGAAGAAAAGTGAACAAGTACTTTTAGATATTCCTCCAACAGAATCATCTTTCTTCTCTTGAAAATGTGCTATTCTTTACCACCTTTCCATTTCCCCAGATCCCTTGGTTGTCAGTAGTTGTTTTTTTATATTTAAGCAGTTAATCTGACAAAGTTGAAACTAATTTGGGGCATGAAAGAAGTGGAGAAAATGTACCAGACATAAATAACTGCTTTCCAGGGTGAAACTCTATAAAACTAAGCGTTTTAGAAATCCCTACACATATTAAAATGAGGAGAGGAAAATCTTCCTGCAAGAGAATAACTATCAAAGTGGTTTATTTCGTGTTGGAACAGCAGGATGTTGGCTTCTGATTTTCCACCCCAGCCTTTGGAAGTAAAGCTCAGCAGTTGACCACAGTCAGGTTTTACTGTAAAGGGCCACTGCTCATTAAGTCCTGTGTAATTAGAAACTGGCAAAGAAAGGAAATGTTGTTAGAACACTCAGGGGAAGGTTTATCAAAGGATATGCATTTTGTGCATCTGAGTTTTGCTTTTCATCAGAAGCTTTGACAACTTCATTAAATCTAAATATCTGAGAAATGTTCATTGAACATGTAAAGGTCATGCAAGCCCAGAAAGAAAGAACTTCAGTTCTTCCAGGTCTCTGCCATCAGGCTTTATCTAGTCTCTGCTTTTCCTTCCTTTCCTTTTTCAGCTTGCAAGAATCGTGGGTAGAGGGTGTTAAACCTCTCTATTGGGACTTCCCTGGCCGTCCTGTGGTTAGGACTCTGCTCTTCCACTGCAGGGTGCTTGGGTTCAATCCCTGGTCGAGGAACTAAGATCCCGCATGCTGCATGGCCAAAAAAATTTTTTAATTTTTTTAAATGTTTAAAAAAAAAACCTCTCTGTTTACACATATGTTACTTTCGAGTGACCATTAGAATAGTCAGAACTAATGAAAACGGGAGTGTCTCATATCTGAGTTATGCCTACGATGATAACCACAGATCCAGTTCTTTGGGACATTTTAAGGAAGTTATTTATTCTCCAATCTCTCATACGAAAAAAGTGAGACTATTACAAGCACATATATCTTTATGCGGCTGTTAAAAAATCATATTTTACCTGTTCTAACAGAGCACACACAGGATGAATCATGTAGTAGTCGACTTTGGTTAATTTTGCTCACAATAATGTCAAAAGTTGTCTCCCTGACCTTGCAACCTTAGACTTGCATTCCAGATGTCTATTCTTGTGTTACTGTGCACACCTTCAAGTGAGCTGAGAGGTTTATAGTTACTAGAGTCTGCCATAAAAAAAGAAAAAAAAAATGCCAGAAGGAGCTGACATCACCCACTGTAGGTTTGTTCTTGGCACAGAGACTGCGGTGTGGTGCATTGGCACAAGGCAATAGGAGTTGTCATGTCTTAAGTGGCAGCAATGCTAGGGGATACTTTTCTTCTTTGAGTTATATTATTATCTCCCTGAATGAAACATAACTCGGTTTTGAATCATAACTATGGGAAATGCCCACACCCATCTCATCCCAAGGTATGTAAATTTCATTTCTCCCAAGACTCTCAGCGATGAGAGAAAGCAAACCATCAGTATTATGAAAGCAGCTTGGCTGAAATGTTTGCTTCCCTGTGCTCAGTCACTGGAGCAGTCCAAGTGACACATTTGACAAGGCAGAACACGAAATTTATCTCTTTAATATGGAGCATTTTGCAAGGGAGGCTGAGTTTTGGAGCAAACTAATGGTAAGTGGAACGAAGTGTTTAAATATCAAGGGCATCATGCTGGGCATTTTTCTTGTGGCTTTTCATAAAATTAAGATGAAAGGGGAATTTATAATCAAAGGACTGTAGCCTTGCTCATTATTTTAAAGTGAAACATGCCTTCTACATACCAAATGGTATTAGTGATAAATGACTTTGGATGGATTGTTTGGGTGTAACATGCCTTCTACATACCAAATGGTATTAGTGATAAATGACTTTGGATGAATTGTTTGGGTGTAAATTTTTCTAATTTTATTGATGAACCGTACCACAAAGCTTGTGGGCATGCAAGACATTACCTTATTGAAGCAACACGATTCGCTGACAGAAAGGGATTGTAACGTCGAACTAGGTTTTTAACACAGATGAAGTGTTTTCTTGGAACTCTGGGTTGGATTGTTACTTTTGATTTTCTTTAAATGTATCTCGTTTAGGATTATATAAATACACCTGTCTGTGTGTGTAAATATATATAATGATCATAGTATATACTATGATCAGAAGAGCATGAAAAAGTGCATACTAATGTCTAAAGCTAATTTTTATGATTTTTGAACTGGGCATATTCAGACCTCCTATTTCTTTTTATGTCACTGAGAACTATTGAGTTTACTTCAGATGAATTGGTCAAGTTCTGAAAGCCTGCCAGAACAACACAGATTCCCAGGCCTTGGGGACCCTGGCTGATCATCTCATTTTATAACTGAATAAAGTGAAGTTCCCCTACTTGAAGAACCCAGAGTGGGACTACAAGATCCTAGACCCCAACCCCAGTGCAGTGCTTTTTCAGTTAGTATATCTCACTGTTCCATAGTATAACTTTTCACTGTGTTTTCTCCTTTCTAATGTGAATTTGAACTTCTTTGGAAATAGAAAAGATTCTGTTGCAAACATGGGTGATTTTTAGATCGGAATAAAAAATTCTCTCTTGGTGGCAGCAATGTGATCTACCTGTCTTTTCCCTGGCAGTATGACTTAGCTTCTTTTATAACATAAAGTTGACTCCAAGAACAAATTAAAACATTGGTTTCTAGAATAATCACTTCTGTTCATTAAAGAATGCTCACCATGCCCGGTGTCTTAGGTTTTGATGCTATATCTCGGCTGGCAAGCCATGTTGCATATTTTTGGAGAAATCAGGGTAAAAAAATACTATATTCTTCCCAGACATAACTAAAAAGGCACAATTTTCAGATCCATATGCAAGCTTTGGAGACATCCACCTTCGTTTATCCAAGTCATTCACTTAGCAAAATATTATCAATCAGTTGTGTTCTGGAGACTGAACCATTTCTATGCTCTTGTAATATTTCGGTCGTTTAAATGCCTTAGTTTTTATTAGGAGCTCATTTTGACAAACCAGAAAAATAAAAAGGGCTTTTTTCTGCATGCCCTCAGGGCAGGAAGGGATGTCTGCGCTCCCAGGGGCTGGGAACTGATGGAACAGTAGGCTCTGGTTGGGTCCAGGACGCTAGGATGGCCCGAGGGGCCCAGGCAGGGGCTGGAACTCAGGAAATACACAAAGGGCTGAGGTGTAGGTATTGGTCCTCCCCACTTAGACCCACCCCCGCCCCCCCACCCCAGTTCCTTGCCCGAGGAGTTTCCAGGTAAGATACAGTCAGTCACATGAGAGAAGATCAGAATTGTACTGTAAACACCTATCACAAATTCAAGCTCGCCTGTTGTTCTGTTCAACCTTGATTACTCAAACTGCCGTTCTGAAAATTCTCTCCTCTTTTGGAAGCTCTTCAGCCTCTGGCTCCATCTCGGCAACTACATGTTGTCACCAGTTCCCTTGGCAAGTGGGTGACCACTTACCGCCAGGCCATCAGGCCCCGACACTGCCTTAGGTTGCTGGCAGCAGCTCACCAGGCTCCCCTGAGCTCCTTCCGGGCTGTGCAATAGGTTAAATACCTGCCAACTCAGACAGCCAGGGCCAGGCACAGCCCAGGGCAGGAGGGACTGAAATTCATTGCGATCCTATGGCTGCTCAGGGGCCTGTGTGCATCAACAGAAACAAAGTTTGGAGAGACTGGTGTACTTTCACAGTGTCTTTCTATCATAATTAATGCACCCAACCTCTCTTGTGGTCAGCGGGGTGTTATCTTAACTGCAGAGATGGTGAGACCCAGAGATTTAATGATGGGTTAGGCGCTGTCTGCGTAGCGAGCAGTGTGGGAGTGAGAAATACAAGCCTCTGCCATCAGAAGCAGGTCATTACAGCCATAATGTTGGACGTTTGCTCTCAGCCTTCTCTGCCTGGAGGACCAGAGTAGTTCCTCCATGGATAATTTCCTAGTTATTCTTTGTTCTCAGTGCATTTGAATTTCTGCGTGTCTTTGGTCTTGCAGACTGCTTGTGTCACTTAGAAATTCACCTCCATGCTGGACAGGACCAGATAATCCTCTCCAAGAGGATAAGAGCAGCCCCTGCAAGTTCAAATTCGGGAGCTTGCCTCCAGGTGCAGTTTCAAATCCCCAAGGTTGTGTGCTGTTCAAGGACAGTTGATCGATCAGGTCCCTGCCCTGCACACAACTTAGCACAGTGGTTCTACGCGCCAGCTTCAGCACGGACGGATTAAATATGAGGATGCAGTCACCAGTGGGCGCTATGTACAGGCACAGGTGTTTGGGGGAAGTAAACAGTGGTAACTGACTCTGTAGTCCTGTGTGATCATCATCATCACCCCCGAGACCCAAACCGTTTTTCTTTTTTTCCAACCTAAAATCCCCATTCACCCCCATTCCCTCTCGCCAAATGAGCTCAACTGAACAAAGCATCAGGCAAGTGCTCACTGAGTCTGGCTTCTGTACTTACTCTCCTGTTTGTGCAGAACACACGGAGGAAGAAGACATGCTCTTGACTCACGAAGGTCAAAATATAGTTGAGAGAGGAGCTACGTGTACACGAAACAATTAGAGAACAAAGTAACATATAAAAGAGTATCCAAGTGCATGGCTCACACAATAAATGCAACAGGGATTCTGAAGTCAGGGAGGTTGGAGAAGCTTTCGTGAAGGAAATGGATCAAGAAGGATGGAGAGAATTTTGAAAGGAGAGGGATGGGTATCCAGGTGAAGGGGATGGTGTTGAATAAATGCTGGGATGCAGAAACACCCCTGGTGCTGGGACAGTACTGAGTGACTGAACAGGAAATGCATGTGAGGGTCGGGGAGAGATAAACTTGAGCAGATCCTAGAGAGCCTTGAAGGCCAAGCAAAGGAGTTAAGACTTGGGAGCCATGGAAGGTATGGGAGCAGTAGAATGGCATGATAAAAGCAGAGTTTAAGGAAAAGTAGTCTGTCCACATGGATTGGATTCTGAAGATTCTGGAGGCCGTGAGAAAGCTGTTGTTACGGGACCTAAACATGAGATGACAGGGGTACCAGGCCAGAGTGGTATAAGTTGAACAGGGAGAAAGAAGCGTATTTCTAAGGAAAAATACGAAATGCTGGTTGATGAATGGGATACTGTAGGGTGTAAACTACATCAAGTTAGAAATTATGGCTGTCTTGTGTACTAGGTAACAGTCTGCCTTTGCTTAGGGTAAAAGAGAAGTCTAATTCTTCTCCTTAGATCTACTCCTAAGGCCAGCAAACCTTTCTGATACTTCCCTGTTCCTTGAGTTAGCCAAATCTTTTCTACAAAAATCTCAAGGCACCAGTGCCCATCCTAAGAGCTCAGAACAAAATTTCTCTGCTAGCAACACTCCTGCCATAGGGAACATTTTGCACTCTCAAAACTCCTCCTCTCTCTGTTTTCATGACATTGTAGGTAAATTTTCCCATTTCTCCTTCTTAGCTACTGGTTGCTAAACATGAAACATTTTTATTCTTTCACACTCACTGTGTTAGTTTCTCTCCGGTTTGTCTGCTCCTCGCAGCTCCCCCTCTCTGGCTTTATTCATATCAATTTGCCCACTGAATCTGGTTACCTGGCAGCATCCTTTGCTTTAGATGATCGACTTTGCCAGGCATATACATAGTTGTATTACTTAAACTCTCTTCTATCCACCAGAGAAAGAGGTACACAATTCACCTGAGAGTTTGAAAGGGGAGGCAAGTTATCACAAGTACACAAGTGAAGAAAATCAAGAGGTTGCGTGTTTAGACTGAAAAGTCCTAGATAGGTTTTTTTTTTTTAATATTTTATTTAATTAATTTATTTATTTATTTTTGGCTGTGTTGGGTCTTCATTTCTGTGCAAGGGCTTTCTCTAGTTGTGGCAAGCGGGGTCCACTCTTCATCGCGGTGCGTGGGCCTCTCACTGTCGTGGCCTCTCTTGTTGCGGAGCACGAGCTCCAGACGCGCAGGCTCAGTAGTTGTGGCTCACGGGCCCAGCTGCTCCGCGGCACGTGGGATCTTCCCAGACCAGGGCTCGAACCCGTGTTCCCTGCATTGGCAGGCAGATTCTCAACCACTGCGCCACCAGGGAAGCCCCCTAGGTAGGTTTTGAAGGTAACTTTGAATCATAGAAGGTGGAGAACTTTAAGGGGCCATACACGTGTTCTATTTCACCTTCAGAGTTGTTTTTTTTTTTAAATATTTATTTATTTATTTATTTATTTATTTGGTTTTGCCTGGTCTTAATTGTGGCACGCAGGATCCAGTACCCTGACCAGGGATCGAACCTGGGCCCCTTGGTCTTAACCAAGCGCAAGGTCTTAACCAGTGGACCACCAGGGAAGTCCCTGCAGAGTACTTTTAATAGTTTTTTTTCTTTTAATCTTTAAGCCAACATTTAAAGTTCAGAAGACTTGACGTAGCAATCCAGAAACATATTTCCTTGAAAAAGAATCAGAAGATACGGCCATAATCAGCTGGGGCTGAGCACTGCTGCCCCCTGTGTATACGGTGGCTGCACGTCCCCCTCCTTCCCTGCATTTCTGAGTACCTGTCAGGCCCTCTGGACATCTGACATTTATTTCTAGTTAGTTCTGACTCTGATCTAACCAGTTTCTCGTTTTACAGCAAGGGAAACTGAGGCACAGAGGTTAAATACCTTTTTCAATATTACCCGAGATCGGTAGTACTACAGGGATTAGAACTGAGCTTTGCTGTGACTCCTGGACCCGCTTTCCCTCCCTGGCTGGACAGTAGTTGTGTTTTCTGAATACAGGTTGGCAAGCTGGAGGGAGGCAACAACCTGCGTGTGGGAATATGCACATCAGTCAATAAAGCTACTGAACAGGTGTTCCCGAGGCAGGAACCTGGAGAAATTCAGAATAATAGTATTTTTCAAATGTGACCCTTGATTTAATTTTATTTTACTTTATTGTACTTACTACTTAGAATTTCAAGAAGGAACATAATTAGCTTTTCCCCTTTATTACAATTTCTTAACTTTATTTTTTTTAACTTTTTATTTTATACTGGAGTATAGCCGATTAACAATGTTGTGATAGTTTCAGGTGCACAGAAAAGGGACTCAGCCATACAGATACATGTATCCATTCTCCCCCAGAATCCCCTCCCATCCAAGCTGCCACATAACATTGAGCAGAGTTCCCTGTGCACAATTTCTTAACTTTAAAAAAATGTATACTTGAAAATATGGCAGTGGTGTTATAACACTGTAAGCATTTGTATTGAAAATATCCCAAATTTTAAAATGAAACCTACTGATAAAAAAAAAAAAATCTGCGTGCTTTTTCTCCTCCACTTTCCTCTCCTAAGCTCATTTCATTCCCTTAGACCTCTGGCCTGCACTGTTAAGAGTGTCTATCTCAAGTGTGTTAACATGACTTTGGCACTTGGCTAGAGGCTCCTGCAGACGCTGCCTCCTGTGGACTCAGTGGTGATGGGATCTCCGTGGGCTCACAGGGCGGGCTGGAGGGGGCTGCGATCAGCCTGCTTATCATTATTGATGTGGCTTCGGCGACCTCTGCTGCGTTTCTGTCCACTGCGATTCTGGATGCAATTCAGAAAACACCTGCCGAAATCCTTGAGAGAAATCCATGTGCGTGCCAAGGCCAGGTGATTGGTGTCACTCTTGAACGACTTGAAGGTCAGCCTCTTGGCCCTCCTTTAGCTCTTATTTTAATGAAAGTCAGAATTCTTTATTGAGCGGATTTTAATACAGACCCAGCACAGGCTGGCATTTCTACTTTTTGCGTAGTTATATTTAAAATAGTCTTTTAACTAAAATGGAGGAAGGGTGGAGATTTTGCAGGGCGTTTAAAATTGGAGGAGGGTTAGGAAAGAGACTCTCTGTGTTCTTTGAAATATCAGAAAGCTTAAAATTTATGTTTGATCTCTCCTTTCACCACTTCAAAGGAATCGTACTTCTGTGATTGCTTCCTTCCTTTTGGGGGGATCTATCGTCTTCCTCCCCAAACCTGTGGAGCTTTTAGCTGATGTAACAAGATCACTTCCTTACATCAATGAGGGTGTTTCAGCCCTACCATTTATGCTACTGTTTTCAGTACACGTTTTTTTTGTTTTCTGGATTTTTTTAAATACAGGTTTTACTTTTCCATTCACTATGTAAATATATGAGTTGTAAATAAGAGACAAAAACTCTAGAGGAATTTGACACTGAGTGTCCACAGTAGAAACTTACTGTGCACTGAAAGTACATTTGGTCTTAGACCACACTGAAAAACTGTTGTATAATTAATATAACACATTGATTAATGATGACAATAATAACTAACATGCATTACATATTTAGTAGGTGCTAGGAACTGTGCTAAGTATTTCATGGGTATTATCTAATTTAATCTTCATAATGCCCCTTTATTCTTCTAAAATGAATGAGATAATAGTCTGTGTGGGTCAAGGTTTAGTTTTAGGCATGCAATTTAGGAGGAATACAGGCGAACTGAAGCACATGGCAAAGTGAGGATGAGAGCAACCGGACAGATCAGAGGTTCTCAAACGTGAGCTTGGGGACTTCCCTGGTGGCACAGTCGTTAAGAATCCGTCTGCCAATGCAGGGGACATGGGTTCAATCCCCGGTCCAGGAAGGTCCCACATGCCGTGGAGCAATTAAGCCTGTGCGCCACAACTACTGAGCCTGTGCTGTTACCCCGTGAGCCACAACTACTGAGCCTGAGTGCCACAACTACTGAAGCCCACGTGCCTAGAGCCCGCGCTCCACAATAAGAGAAGCCACCGCAACGAGAAGCCTGCATACCGCAATGAGAATATTTGCAAATGAAGCAACTGACAAAGGATTAATCTCCAAAATATACAAGCAGCTCATGCAGCTCAGTATCAAAAAAACAAACAACCCAATCCCAAAATGGGCAGAAGGCCTAAACAGATATTTCTCCAGCGAAGATATACAGATTGCCAACAAACACATGAAAGGATGCTCAACATCACTAATCATTAGAGAAATGCAAATCAAAACTACAATGAGGTATCACTTCACACCGGTCAGAATGGCCATCATCAAAAAATCTACAAACAATAAATGCTGGAGAGGGTGTGGAGAAAAGGGAACCCTCTTGCACTGTTGATGGGAATGTAAACTGATACAGCCACTATGGAGAACAGTATGGAGGTTCCTTAAAAAAGTAAAACTAGAGCTACCATATGACCCAGCAATCCCACTACTGGGCATATACCCTGAGAAAACCATAATTCAAAAAGAGTCATGTACCACAATGTTCATTGCAGCTCTATTTACAATAACCAGGACATGGAAGCAACCTAAGTGTCTATCGACAGATAAATGGATAAAGAAGATGTGGCACATATATGCAATGGAATATTACTCAGCCATAAAAAGAAATGAAATTGAGTTATTTGTAGTGAGGTGGATGGACCTAGAGTCTGTCATACAGAGTGAAGTAAGTCAGAAAGAGAAAAACAAATACCGTATGCTAACACATATATATGGAATCTAAAAAAAAAAAAAAAAAAAAATGGTTCTGACCACCCTAGGGGCAGGACAGGAATAAAGATGCAGACGTAGAGAATGGACTTGAGAACACGGGGAGGGGGAAGGGTAAGCTGGGACGAAGTGAGAGAGTGGCATGGACATATATACACTACCAAATGTAAAATAGATAGCTAGTGGGAAGCAGCTGCATCGCACAGGGAGATCAGCTCGGTGCTTTGTGTCCACCTAGAGGGGTGGGATAGGGAGGGTGGGAGGGAGACGCAAGAGGGAGAGGATATGGGGATGTATGTCTACATATAGCTGATTCACTTGTTGTACAGCAGAAACTAACAAAACATTGTAAAGCAATTATACTCCAATAAAGATGTTAAAAAAGAAAGAGTGGTCCCTGCTCTCCGCAACTAGAGAAAGCCCACGCACAGCAACGAAGACCCAACGCAGCCAAAAATAAATAAATAACTAAATTTATAAAAAACAAACAAACAAAAAAAAACCTTAAGCCTGTAGCAGAATCTCCTGGAAGGCTGTCTTAAACACAGTTTCCTGGGTCCACCACTGTGCACCTCCACCCAGCAGCCTATTAAAGGGCTGGACTGTGTAAGTGATACCCTTGGGACAGTGGATGTGACATTGACCAAAGGGTATGGATTGAGACCAACACAGCTGAGAGTGAGGGAGAACAGATGGCGTGGGCTGCCCGTGGAGGAACCTGGGAGGTGCCCACGCGGAGGAGGGTGATGGGTTTCTGAGCAGGAATTACAACCTGGTGGCCCCGAGGCTGAACGCGTCTGCAGATGGGTCTGCTGCGAGTATGCAGGGCCGCCAGGTGTTTTAACTTGAATGCATCCATCCTCCAGTCCCCCACAGCCCCTCCTCTCTCTGCCTTGATGATTCATCCATTTATGCTCAGCGGCCTGGCCACAGGTGGCCCTGGAGCTGAAGGCCCCTGAGGTACAGGGTGAGCGAGCAGTGGGTGAATGCTGGATTCGATTTTTTCATTTTATTTTATTTTATATGGGAGTAGAGTTGATTTACAATGCTGTGTTAGTTTCAGGTGTACAGCAAAGTGATTCAGCTATACATATACATATGTCTATTCTTTTTCAGATTCTTTTCCCATATAGGTTGTTACAGAATACTGAGTAAAGTTCCCAGTGCTCTTCAGTAGGTCCTTGTTGATTACCTATTTTTATATATAGTAGTGTGGATATGTTAATCCTAGACTCGTAGGGATTTGATTTTTTTTTCCGTAATCTGCCATCTGGACTCTATAGAATGAGAGAAGGGTCACTTGGTAAACTGATCCCAGTTTGTTCACTTATAGGAATTGCACACTGGGGGGGAGAGGACCCACTACAAACTGTGCTACCATGGAAGTGATTCGAGTATCGCCCATCATTGTGCTGTTTCCTAGGATGGCTGTCTCCATCGAGCACAGCTCTCTCGGTCACCCCAGTCTCCTCCAGGTCTTCTCCCTCCGAGGCTTCCTTTGGTTCCACGTGACTAGGGCTGACCCTTGGTGGACACAGGACCTGAATGGCAAAGCCATGCCCCTTCTGTCCCTCCCTGCAAACAGCACCCCAGGGCTGCTCTCCCTGAGTCCAGTGGGCTCGTCTGCCCTGCAGGGACACACGTGGGCCTAAAAAGCCAGACACTGAAAAGCCTTGGAAGACAATGACCCAGCCTTGGCAGGAAGAGACATAAGCAAGAGAAGTTTGGGGTTGATTACAAAACAGCTTGTGCCAAAAGTGGTAGATTCTCAGGAGAAAAACCTTATCTAGGAAGTTCCAGGGCAAGGAAGAATAAAGAAAAATGAAATGGCAGAGAGAAGTAACAAGACCAAATTAAGAAATGGAAGATCTAGATAAATTGTTAGGAGGCATGTATGGTCCGTGATGGATGCTTTGTCCTTGAGACATTTAAAATAAAATCAGGAGAGGCCTTCACTGACCAGTCTAAGTAACTTGATTAAGTCTTTTCCACCTTTGCCTCCTGGGTTTCGTTGCTAGGTATTTAGGCACTGCTGTCTCACTTATGAGCATTCTGGGGTCGGGCTGCCTTCTAGATGGGGAGCAAGGAACAGGGTGCCCTCTCTTCCTTGGACCAGCTTTCCATTCTTTCTCTTTTCTTTCTCTCTTTCTTTCTGACTTTCTTTCATCCCATCCTTCCTTTCCCTTCCTTCCTTCCCTCCTTCCCTCTCTCCCTCCCTTCCTCCCTTTCTTCCTGTCTTCCTGCAAATAAGGGGAAAAAAAACTTGAGGAGACCACTGGTGCAGTCCAGTAATAACCATGGCAGGTAATTTTTGCACATCCAGAGTGAGTCATTTTCTTATAAATGAGATCAGGGGCTGTAGTGCTCCCAGAAGAAAAAACACTTACATTGACGTGTTTATGTATTAGAATGATAATATTTGTCCATGTGAAAAGATATGTGATTCCTTTCTGCCACACCATATGGCTTATTACTATTCATAATCCAAATAGTAGCAGCTGCCACAGAATGCGAGAATGAGTTTTCCTGAAGTAAAAATGGGCTAACTCTTGGATGCCACATGTACTTTCCACAGTATCACCAGCAATTCACCAGAAACCTACATATGAGTCCCTTCCATTAATCCATTCCTTTCTTTATTCGTATCTCAGAAGTTCACTTTTCTATCCACTTCCATTCTGTCCCTCTCACCCAACCTACCCCCATTCAGCCTGGGCCCCCAAGGGGCCATTCCATCTTGGGAACATGGACACGTATTATTTAGAACTGTTGGCAACTGAAGGTTTCAGTTTGGGTCTTGTTGACCACTGACAACTGCCAGAGAAAAAGGCAGTGAGTTTTCGCCCTGGTTCCCCAGGTGGCTTCCTACACCGCTGAACCGCATTATATATTTGTAGTTAATCAGACACATGAAGGCACTGAAGCAGTTAATGACTCCCCGTCAGGCCGACTTGGCCCAACTCTGAGGTAATGGAAAATGTAGAGCAGCACTTTCTACAGACCACTGGAATGTGGTTTGCAGAAACCCTTGAGGTTTAAGAAGGAAGCCATTTGTGGCCTAGGTGCTGGATGCCACTGTAGAAACCAACACAATCACCAGCACAAAATAACCCAGTTTCACAGAGGAGAGGTATCTGTGGGACTTATTGTATCATTACATGGTCATTCTGAGTCCCCCTGAAAGCTGGAGGTTTTAGAAAATCAAAACACTCTTTATGCTGATTCTACACATCACAGTGGTAAATATCTAGACCATTTAACCAAAAGAAAAAAAAAAAGTCCTGACCAAATATCCCAAAACTTGATCCTAAAATGAAAGTATATGGATAATTGCTTTAATTTTCCACTTCAGTTGGTTAAGTTATAATAATACCTTGCACTTGCGTGATGTAGCATAGTTTTCAGGGTGTTTTCATGTACATTAATAGTAATTGAGACTTTTTTCCAAGAAGACTGTCAGGTGACCTGAATCGATGGACATTCGTGAGATTGGTATATTATCTCTGTCAGCTACGTTTTGTTCTGTTCCTCCCACAGCGGGTAGCACTAATTTCCAACTTGTATCGGCCATCTTCCTGCAGCCATTTGTCTTTTTCAGGTGTGTATTGGTCAGTTCTCTAAGTACCTGCTGCTTTTTTTACAAGTTATAATAGGGTGATTTATCAATGTCATTCTTCTCACTTGGCAACGAGAGAGAAACTACAAGATATTATAGAATCGGTCTGCATACCTGGCCTTTAACCACAGTTCTTCAACTTGAAATGGCATTTATACCCCTTCATCACAGACCTTGTCAAGAGGTCCTGGAGTCAGCCTTCACTTAGCCAGTCTTTGCCTTCAGGGTGCATTAGGTAATTGTTTCATAAACTTCTCTTTTCCAAAAGGAATATCTGACAACATTCCCAAGTCACATTTTGTGTTTAGGAGTTGCTGCCTGTGTGTGTATGTATATATCTGCTTCTCATTTGTGTTTCTTATAATCATAAGAAGTCTGACTCAGGCCAAGTAGGTGATTGTCCCTAAATGCCATGATGTGATTTCAGGGCTAAATAGTCCGAATAAGTCTTCCTAACTGATGATGACTGAAATCCCATGATTTGACTATCCTGCCTTTCCTCTGTCCCCAGCAAAACTTCCCCCGAAGGCTCAGCTCTGTCTGCTCCCAGAACCCATCCTGACCTGCAGGTAGTGATCACTTGAACTGGGATTAGTCCTGCTGTCCTAAGCCTGGTGTCTGGTGGGCCTGGGCTGAGCCCTGGGCACCCTGTCTGCTGACCTGCACCTTAGCTCACACCATGCTTAGCTGGCAGGCATGCACGGGGCGCTGCTGTTGCTTTCTGATTTATACTTATGCTTTCCTGCTGAAATCCGAGTCCCCCACCCCTGCCCACTGATTATGCTGCTGAGCAAATGCTACCCTTCTGTGTCCCGTTGCCTCAAGGTTCCTCCCATGTGTACCTAAAAACGGGGTGGTGGTAGGATACTCATGGGCCCCGGGCACTTTTGGCTTTGTGGGCCACTTCCTCCATTAAAAAATATTGAAAGTTATGTTTTACAATTGTGTTGGTATAAAGACAAATATTTTCATATCATATATTCAAATATATTCATACTATATATATATATTATTCATTAAGACATTTCTTTGACTTGAAAGTGTATTTTTTCTTCGGACTATAGTTTCCTTAAAAGAAATTAACACGTTGGCATGGCTCTCTAAAAGTATTGTGGGTTCTGGGCATTGTGCCTGGTGCCCCTGATGGTTAAGGTGGCCCTACTGAGAAACAGACCAGACCCTTTACCTTGGATCCGTGTTTCAAAGTGCCATCCTTTGCAAACCACATTTAGGAATTTTACCATATTGCTCTTCTCCCATACTAGTTTTCATCTAATATTTTTCCTTAAATTTACCCCCTTTGAAATTTTAATAACTGTTTTTTGAAAAGAAGGTTTATGTCAGTAGCATAAAGCCAGTATAACTTGCTGTTAGGAACTATATGTTTACCCTCCCCCATCAGAAATTCAACTGTTGAAAAACCCTAATCCTCAGTGTGAGGGTTTTGGAGGTGAGGTCTTTGGGAGGTAATTAGGTCATGAGGATAGAGTCCTCAAGGTGGGATTAGTGCCCTTATGAGAAAAGACAGGAGAGAGCTTGCTTCTCTTTCTGCTCTCCACCAAGTAAGGACACAGTGAAAAGGTAGCTGATTGCACACCAGGAAGTGGGCCCTCACCAAGAACTGCCTCTGCCAGCGCCTTGATCTTGGACTTCCCAGCCTCGAAAAATGAAAAATAGATGTTTGTTCTTTAAGCCACCTGTCTATGGTAATTTGGTGTAGCGGCCTAAGCAGACTAAGACACTTGCCAAAAATAGAAAATAATCATTAATAATTATTAACATAAATGTTATGTAATTTTTTAAATTTATGTTCATGTTCTATCTAACCCAGTGTTTTGAGTTCCTCAGCATCTCTTATCCTCTATTAGTCCTTGTAGAGTTAATGATCAGATCAATCCTAGCTCAAAGGTGCCCACGCTGTTCAGAGTTTTCCTTTATTCACTGTGTGCCCACCAACACCCAGCCGCTGCCCACGTTCTTCCTGCAAAACAAAGGGACCAGACAGACCTCCCCAACTCAGTTTAAGCATTGACAGAGCATCCCTGCCCATTAGACTGGATTTTCCTGAGAAACATCACTGGGTGTCACAATCCTGACTTACCATTTCCCACTAGAACAGACTAAGAGAACTTTCCATGATGGTGGAAATGTCCTATGTCTGCACTCACCAATTCAGTACCCACTAGACAGATGTAGCTACTGAGCATCTGAAACATGGCTAGTGAGACTGAGGAACAAAATTGTTACTTTTAATTTTAACTAATTTAAATTTAAAGTCTTTAGCTACATGTGGCTAGTGGCTACCATATTGCACGGGGCAGCAACGGAGTGTTTGATTTTGGCTATGACCATCCTTCTTGGATTCTCCGTCTCCATCCCAGAACTGATCAGTTCTAACATTCTTTCCCTTTCCATGAGGCCTGTCGTGCCACACGGCCAAGTTTATTAGTGAAATGGATGACACTTCTATGCTGCTATTAGATGTTCACACCAGAGTGTGAAAGAAGGCTCTGGGGGGAGGTATGGCAGAAGGAAGCAGGAACAGAACAGAGGACTCCGTGTGCTGCTGGGAGCTTTATGGGTGTGTGGTGAGCGGGGACAGAATAGAGAGAACGAGGTATCAAATGTTAATTCCCCCTGCTTTTCAGTTTTGCAAAGCTAACAATACCCTAGATCTAAACTGTATTAATATCATTTTATTTTCTCCTCTTTGTCCCTTTTAAAACAATTAAAACAGTTGGAGTCAAAGGTTCAGGTTCAGAATAAACAGTCTGCTTAACAGTTTGTCATTGGGACTTCCCTGGCAGTCCAGTAGTTAGGAATCCTCACTTCCACTGCAGGGGGCCTGGGTTCGATCCCTGCTTGGGGAACTAAAATCCTGCAAGCCTCGCGGCGCAGCCAAAAAGCAAACGAACAAACAAAAACAGTTTGTCATTAACCTGCTAAACCTAGAAACTCCAGCTTGAGCTGGCTTCAAGCCCCAGGCTTTAGTGGCCACATCGTTGGACCAGCTGCACTTATTTAGCGGATATAATTCTATTTCCATTGTGGAGAAGGTGCACATAATAGCAGCTTTTGCCCCAAAGCAAAAATCCTTTGGGAAATCTGCCTGCACTAATACATGTATCGATACACATGCATATGTCCCATTAATACTAATAGAACCTAATGAGACTGTATAAATCACCTGAATTTTGATGCAGTGTGAATCTGATGTTGGATGCTTCAAGGTGAACTCGGAAAGTCCATTTGTCTGGGAGCTATTTCTTAATACGCCTTCATCTTGTAGCCAAATTCCTCTCCTGTGACTGAAATATTAATCAAAGGCTGTTTCTGCATCTCCCATCATGTACACCTGCCTCTCATCATCGGAAGAGATGAAGTAGACTCATCTGTGTGACCGTGTGCCTCTATCTAGGCATAGTTTAAGGTTCTAGTGACAGAAACAAAAAGGGAATGGACAGAAAAGAGAAATTAAGAGAGATTTTCCTTTTCGTGGGGAGCGGTGTGCAGGGCCAGGCTAAATTAAGCGTACACCTGGTCTGGAATCCTGGAGGCAGTGCCAGATCACATAGGCTGAGTGTGAGGAGTTTATACATCTTTATTCCCCACATGGTCCTCACCCGTCGTCAGCTATATCGAGCATCTTACCTCCAAACCTCCAGAGCAACATGTTTTATCTACACTGTCAGTGTTTTCTGGGGTAGAAATGCATTGTATTACCTATCAGAGCAGCAGAAGTGCTTTCCAACCAGGGTGCCTCCCTCGTTCTTCAAAAATGGGCCCTTCCAGTCTCTAGCTTCAGCTCCCTTTTCTCTCTGATCTTTCTCCTCTATTACCTGGATTCTCGTCACAGTGCTTGCTCATGGAGACTGCCTTTTGTTTTACTCTATTACAGGCAAAAAAGGAAAAAGTGTACGGTAGTCCCTTCTTATTCACGGGAGGTACGTTCTAAGACCCCTAGTTGATGCCTTGAAATCACGGATAGTACCAAACCCTATACAGTTTGACCCTCTGTAGCCTCAGATTCCACATCCGTGGATTTCACCAACCACAAGTTTAAAATATTTGGGAAAAAAATTCCAGGGCGTTTCAAAAGGCAAAACTTGAATTTGCATCCCACCAGAGGGTTTTACAAAATATTTAGGTTGTATTCACAACTATTTACATAGCATTTACATTGTATTAGGTATTATAAGTAATCTAGAGATGATTTAAAGTATAGGGAGAATGTGCATAGGTTATATGCAAATGCTACAGCATTCTGTATAAGAGATGAACATTCACGGATTTTGGTATCCACCAGGGTCCTGGAAGCAGTCCCTCACAGATATCAAGGGACAACCTTATATACCATGTTTTTTCCCTATACATACATACCTATGACGAAGTTTAACTTATAAATTGGGCACAGTAAGAGATTAACAACAATAATAATAAAATACAACAATTATAACAACATACTGTAATAAAAGTTACATAAATGTGGTTTCTCTCTCAAATTATCTTATACAAATTTAATGCCTTTTCCATCTTAACTAAGCACTTACCACACACTGTGGCTGTAACTTTGGCAGATTGCAACAGCAAAACTAGCACAAATTTCTTCTTCACAATTTCACAAATAGAAGATTTGTTCTTACCATAGATCTTAGCGTTATCTTATGATTTCCTTCCTTTCTTATTAAATCAAGAACTTTCACCCTTTCACTTAAAGGAAGCATTTTATGGTTACTCTATGGCATATCCAAATTGCCAACATCACTACTCTTGCACTTTGGGGCTATCAAGTAAAGTAAGGGTTAATCAAACACAAGCACCCCAATACCACAACAGTCGATTTGATAACCGAGCCGGCTGCTAAGTGACTGAGGGTGAGATATGCTGGACAAAGTGTTGCTTCCCATCCAGGGCAGGACGGAGCTGGAAGCCTCGAGATTTCATCACTTTATTCACAACAGCACACAATTTAAAATTTACGAATTGTTTATTTCTGGAATTTTCCATTTCATATTTTCAGACTGCAGTTGACCACAGGTAACTGAAACCTCAGAAAGTGTAACCTTGGGTAAGGGGGGGAACTACTGTACTATAAGAAAAAAGAAACACACACGCACACTGCATTTTTTTCCCCAAAGTTTCTTTCAGACATAGCAAAAATAAGGATCAGACAGAAAGAAAAATGTAGATTGTAAGTAAAAATGTTGTTTACTGCTGGACTACATAATCTTGGAATTATGGAAAATGAGTACTGGAAAGGACCTTTGGCAGTCTCTCACAATAAGGTTACATCCAGCAGCTGCAGCTTTTCACAGCTGGCAAAGCCCTGGTGTTTCCACGGGTGTCTCGCATAGGCATGGCAAATACTGTTAGTGCCCCCTTTACAGATAAGGAACTGAGGCTAATTAAAAATGCTGCAAAAACAGCATCATTGATTTCTGTATTGTTAAATTGGAATCATTTAGTTTCTTCTCTAGTCCAAGAAAACAGAAGAACAACTATATGCAAAGCTGCTTGAATAAGCTTTTAAATCCAAGGTATCTTAATTTCCAAAACCAGTGAAAGCCCTAAATGAATCTTGGGGTCTACAAAATATTTTAGAATTAGTTTGGTCATTATAATCTGCTTGAACCCAAGAGAATGCTAGAATTAAATTAAGGTTTAATTAATAATAGTTGAGGATTAGTGAAAAAGGTATTGAGATGTAGTAGATCTTCAAGTCTTACTCTAAATTGAGACATCTTTTAAAAATGCAACACTTTGGAGGGAGGGGAAATTGGATGAAGGTAGTCAAAAGGTACAAACTTCCAATTATAAGATGAATAAGGGGCTTTCCTGGTGGCGCAGTGGTTGAGAATCTGCCTGCCAATTAAGGGGACACGGGTTCGAGCCCTGGTCTGGGAAGATCCCACATGCCGCGGAGCAACTGGGCCCGTGAGCCACAATTACTGAGCCTGCGCGTCTGGAGCCTGTGCTCCGCAGCGAGAGAGGCCGCGATAGTGAGAGGCCCGCGCACCGCGATGAAGAGTGGCCCCCGCTTGCCACAACTAGAGAAAGCCCTCGCACGGAAACGAAGACCCAACACAGCCATAAATAAATAAATAAATAAAAACATCTGATTGTCTTAAAAAAAAAAAAAAAAAAAGATGAATAAGTACTAGGCATGTAATTTAATGTACAACATGATAAGTACAATTAACATTGCTGTGTGTTATATATGAAAGTTGAGAGTAAATCCTAAGAGTTCTCATCGCAAGGCAAAAAAATTTTTCTATTTCTTTAATTTTATATCTGTGTGAGATGATATTCACTAAACTTACTGTGGTCATCATTTCATGATATGTAAATCAAATCATTATGCTGTGCACCTTAAACTTACACAGTGCTGTATGTCAATTATACCTCAATAAACCTGGAAGAAAAAGAAAGCATACACTGGTTAGGATTATATTAATACGAATGATAAACATCAGTTATGAACACAGATCTCTGTTTCTGTAGCTATAAGATGGAAACAATAATGTTACCTACCAAATAAGTTGTAATAAGAATTAAATGAGACAGTTGAGTAGAAGAAAGACTTTTCATTCTAGTTATTAGGATGTAATACTCTGTCTATAAAATTAAAAGTTCCATTTAAAAAGAAAACATTATTATTGAGTGGAAGAGCTTGTGCAGTCTACCTCTGTTATCCACATCAGAGGGAAACATGGTTATTTGGACCAGGAAGCTCTGGCTGAGGCATCCTCACCCTAGCTTCCTCTTCTCAAATTGTGGATATCTGATTTAGCAGGAACTAAAGGTGTGCTACCAACTGCAAAAACAATTGCATTCATTTATTCACTAGTTTATTACAAGGTTGCTTGCTATGGGCCAGAACCTACGCTAGAAATAAATAAAAGGAGAAGATCTGTTCCTGCCCTTCAGGGGTCTCCCGGACTAGTAAGGGAAAGTCTAGGGAAGGGCACTGAAGGAAGGGACTGGATAATTATTGGGGCATTTATATAGGTTAGCTGACATACTCCTAATTACCGCCCTAGTCAAGTGGGTAATGTTATCCCCATTTTATAGCTGAGGCCCAGAGAATTTAGAGTAACTTACCCAAGGTCACACAGCATGTGAAAGAAGGAGAAATCAAACCCCCATATGTCTGATCGTCCCCTTTGCACCACCAATACTAAACCGTGTGATCTCACGGCCATGTAGTATCATGAGGGTAGCCTTTGGCAGCTGCTACCTGCCACTGACTGTCACTGAGCCCCGAGAAGTGTCACCCTCGGCTGTTCTGTTGATGTTGGAGCCCATCTTCTTTCTCTTGGGACACTCTGGAATGGGGGAAGAGAGGCTCAGAGCGCCGTCCGGAAGGATTTGCCACGTCATTCCTCTCCAGCAGCTCTCAGGCATACCTGAGTGAAACCGAGGAATGTCTCATCTGTCTCCAGGAGAAGGAGTGTTCTTCTCACCAGCATACCTGCCAGCGTCACTGGGAGTAACTGTGAGAGTTTCCGAGAATATATTAAACAGGAGGCGGACAGCCCTTGGAACAGGGGAGCTGTGGGAGAGAGATTGCCTCGGGAACTGGGAGAGGTTGAGATAAAGCCAAGAGAAGAGAGGAGTCTTCTTCACTCAGAGCCATAGTAGGAGAGGGGAGCCACGGGTCAAGCGGAACACGGTTCAAATGAGCATTATGGTAAGAGAAATACACTGGTACCAGCTTCAGCCACAGGCCCAGCGCCAATGCACGGAGAATAGAAGTATGAGGATAAGCCAAGGTTGGTGACTCAGCAATGACAAGAATTAGGGCCTTGGGAGCTGAAGAAAGTAGGATTCTTCAAGACAGGCTGACAGTTGCTTCTTCTCAATCCCCAAATCCAAAATGCTCTGAAAACTGACATTTTGGGGTGGCAAAACCTGTCCTGAATTGACATAAGGCTGTCTGTAATCTTGGTTCATCCGTCTTAATGTGAATGTTCATAGTTTTGCTGTAGAAATATCCATTTGTTTTATTACGGGCTATGCTGGTGGTATTAACGAATGTAGAGGATAGGAATATATTACATTTCTTAAAAACCTGAATTCCAAAGCCTGAATTCCAAAGCACATCTGTTCCCAAGGGTTTCAGATAGGTGACTGTGTGTCCTGCCCTACTTCCACATTATCTCATTTAATCCTTACATAACTCTTGAGAGGAAATTATTATTTTCCCCATTTTATAGATGAAAAAAATTGGATAGGGAAGCATTTATTTGACCAAGGTCATGCAACCAATAGAAAGTAACCGATCGAGGACTGAACCCCACGCATTGAAGCCCAGCTCTGTGCGCATGCCTGCGCCGTGCAATGTGCTGTCGGGGACTGTAGGGTGGCCAGCAGTGGCTCCTGGGGAGGGGACTCAGAGATGCTGTCACCTTCTCCTGCTAAAACCTGTCCCTGACGCTGACACCTCCAACAATTGTTTTGGTTTTTATAAAAAAGAAGCAACTGCTGGGCTAGAACCTCCTGTCAGCATGAACTTCTAGAAAGTGCTGAGTAAGAGTGAAATAGGATCTTTTTTAACTCTCATGTCCTTCAGCTACACTAGAGGACCTGTATCTAGGACAGTAGTTTTGGGGCTTTAAGGGGTCTCAGGTTCCTTTGAGAAGCTGATGAAAGCTATGAACTTTCTCCACAGGATATTGCACATGCAGCTCCACTGAGTAAATTCTTCATCTTGTTTCAGGGGAGCGTATCCACGAACCCCAGATTAAGAATCTCTGTTCCCAGCTTTTAGAGGATTAGTAAAGTTTCCATGAAAAAAATTATAGCAAAATTCAACTTTAAAGAGTGAAGATCGTTTTAATTAATATAATTCAGTGACTCAGTTAAGATGTAATTTCTGTAGAAGCCTAGAATTCTCTGGCCAAAGTGTGTGTGTGTGTGTGTGTGTGTGTTAGGGTGTTAAGAGGAAAGATTGGGTGGGGTTGAGTCCTCTGACTTCTCAAGTAAATTACCCATACAGGTATTGTTAAAGGCTTACAGTTCTGTTGCCTTCTCTGCTCATATAAACAACCAAATGGTCCTGAAAGCAGGGATTGCAATAGAGGTGACTTTCAGTTCAAGGATCTTGTAATTATCTTTGGTCTGTATGAGCTTGGAGACTTTGGTTCTCCTGGGCAGATTGCTTTCCACCATCTGCAATACTAAAACTTGGAAACCACTGTCAACGCCCAACCATAAAGAATCTCCAGCTGACATCGTAACTTTATAGTTTATTTTCCCTCTTGCTGTTTTGATTTACTAGGATTCTAAGCCCAAAACTAAATGTTTCCTAGTCATTTATATCTCTGGTTTGATAGTGATGATAACCTAGTCCCAAGAGTATAAAACTGGGAATGATGAATAGAAGAAGGGTGTTTGTTCATCACTAGCTGGTGCAGAAGACAACTCCTCAGAAATTCAGGAACTGGATGATGGCAGATTTTGTTTTTTACATCATTACCTTTATGACAGTTCTGTCACTCCACACCGAGTGCAATATTTTCGAGCTGGTTTTTCTCTAACGAGAGTATCCGTGGCTCATGACACTGGGCTGAGCTGTGTTTCTGATTTGTGCGTTTGTAATTGGTAGAAACTGGCGGTGCGTGCATTTTGATGTGAAGTTAAAAAAAGACATGTTCAGATGAGGAAAACACTTGTATGTTCCTCATTTCCCACATGTTAATAGATAAGATTAAATGATAAATGCAGATTAGCAAAAATGGTTACATTCTTAGACCCTGGAGTTAATCCAACCCGGGTTTGGGTTTCGAATCCATCACTTATCAGCTAAATGACTGTCGACACTTATTTCTCTCTATGCCTCATTTTCTGTAAAAATGGTACTAAAAGTGGTATTTCCCTCTAGAGATGTTTTAGGGATTAATTGAGATAATGCATGTAAAGTACTTAGCACACTGTCTTTTTCAACACATGTCAGCTAATGTTATCGCACAGGATAATAATGATTTCCCAACTCTGTTCTCCTACAAGAACTCTCTCTGGCATTATTTGGACTTAAATACAACTGGGTCCCCAGATGTGCCAAGATGTATATTTATTTGGTCTTTCTCCCAGCTCTGAGTTACCAGAGACTTAGTGCTTGGATGAGAGGTGGAAGACGAATTTCGTATTACCAGAGTGCTTTGCGTGAGAGGGAGATTGCAAGCCTCCGTGACAAATAGTTTTTTGTGTGCTGTATGGCAGCCTGGCAGGGACTCAATGTGTTTCTGCTGAACTGAGCTGAATGGGCAAGACCGAGAGAATGCCTGGACCCATCCCACCTGCCCGCACCCTGGCGCCTTGTCCGTTCCAGTCGTGGCCCTTGGTCAGCACAGGTGAATGGACTCAGATGTGTTCCAAACCAAAACATTCTAGGGAGGCAGGTAGGCCTGTCTCAGTCACCCTGGGTCCCCAGGAGCCCGGAGGTGCCAGGTTCATCTGAAGTCAGTGTGGGGATCACCTGTCACCTGTCTCTGCAGAGGTAGAGGGCAGAGCCTGCAGGGTTCTGCCAGCCCTTGCACAGGGTCTCTGTGAGAAAAGCTGCTGGCCTTGCTTTATTATTCTGTCAGCCTTGAATAGCTTTGAGCCTAAAACCACCTGTCTCATTCCAACCGAAATCCAGTAAGTGTTTGAAAGAAAATAATCCCATTTGGAAATCGGTGGGAAACTCAGTCGATACCTTTCCTGGTTCTGCTAAATTGTGCAGAACTTAGCTTCTTGGGAAATCAATAAAATTTCCAAATGTGTATCAAACAAAAGCAGAGGTTCTAAAAAAGGGAAAGCGTACAAGACTAACTGGCTCAACTTAATGGAAAATAGGTCCTCCACAACATACTTGGCAAAACTAATGCTGTGTGTTTCTTGGGATTTGGAAGTGCGCCCTGGAGAGGAGAGAGGCTGCCTTTAGGACATTTAGAGAGACTCTGCCGAGCTGCCTTTCCTTTTGGCCGGTAACAAGGAAACTTGTAATAGGTTAAAACATTTAAAAATGAGATTCTCAGTAATAAATAGCTGTGTACGAGGTATCATGGAAAGCGACATTTTAATGACTATCTTATTACTGATGATGAATTATGGCATAGTTTTACTGTATCCCCAGATGTAAGGTTCAAATGTAAAATCAGTTAGAATCAACTCACAGAGCATGCCTGTACTTTTCCACAGCACTAAAATTTATTTATGGTATGTATATAGTGGGCAGAATTAGCAAAAAAAATACCTAATTCAGAAAAAAAAAAACCTACCTTTTTCCTGGCAGAACCATAACCAGCGTTATCTTCTAATATGTGACCGTGGGCAGTAATTTTCCAGAATACGGATGACATGAAAGGATTTTGCAGTATTCCTTTCTCTCATCTACTTTTACCACTTTTTAGCCTTTTTTTTTTTTTCCCTACTACTTTTATTTTCTAAAGAAAAGTGCCCAGATTTCTTGTTTACTTGGCCTTCTGGACTTCCTCGTGCTTGTGCAAATTAGGTTTTTAATACTTAACTCATTTTAGAAACTTTTTATTATGAGAAGACTTGTGGCCAGAGGAAAAGAAAACATGAAGTATATTGAATTACTTACAGTGGCCATTGATATTGTTATCGTAATACCATGAACAAAAACATAAAACAATGGGCTGGAGTCAGGGCACATGGGCTCCAACTCATGGGTCTCCAGGAGCCCCACTGGCATCCTGGGGACATTTATAAGAGATGACCGCTCAGGTCCGTCCAGCTCTGAAGGATCCATGCCCAGCGGCGTGCAGGGAAAGAGCCTGGGGGGCCAGCCTCTCTCAGCAGCATAAGTCCTCCCTGACCTCATTTGACCCTCTGGTTTCCCTCATCTCTATCACAAAGCTAGTAATAGCATCCCCCAGAACGTAGCAAGGGAGTTAGGTTAGGGAGTTAAATAAAATCCTGTGCTGTGACTTGCTTACTCCTGGCGCCTGAAATACAGTATGCACTGCTTGTTATGTACCACCCAGCCCCACTGAGCAACAAACAGTGACCCAGAGAGGCCCTGGGGCCAGACTGCTCTGCCCCTTACTGGCTGTGCCACCTTGGGCAAGTTACTTAACCACTCTGTGCCTCAGCTTTTTTATCCACAACCAGTGATAATAATATTAATAGCAACCTACCCCGTAGGATTCTTGTAAGGATTTTTAAAATCTAGACAGAAATAATACCACTCTTTTGGGATGTACTGAGTGTTTACTCCATGTTAGTCATTGAACCAAAATGGTTTACACACTTTATCGCTTGTCAGCCTACGAGGTGCTGGTCCATTCTTACCCCCATTTTACAGACAAGAAACTTGCAAGCGTTGTCTGTGATCACACAGCCAGCATGCAGTGAAGGCAGGGTTCAAACGCAGGTCGCCCTACTCTAAAGCGTGTGCTTCCCAGCCCTACAGTCTGTGCTGGGCCTGTGTCTCCCCCCCCCGAAAATAGCGTGGTCAGGTTCAAAATGCTGACCGGCTTCCAGGGTAGGTCCAAGCAATAACAACCCCGCGGAAATCAGTCCAAAATCAAGCCGACTAGCGCACCAGCATCTTCATTTGCAAACCAGATCTGGGGCTGAGTACGGCGGTGGCACCGTCAAGAGAGCACTGCATACTCTGCTTAAAAGTCAAGCACTTTTGAAAACATCTGCTTGAAATTGTGTGCCACTGATTGAAATGAAAAACAAACTCAGATGCCAAGCAACGGTGGGAAGAGGACAAGAAGAGAACTAGTGACAAACGACTAGTTAGCGCATCACCACCGATGGTCACAATAAGAGCCCACACGAAAAAAATAACATCACAAGGAAAATTATGGAGGTCTTGGCCACAGGTTATTTTCTGTTCCAATATGTAAAATAGAAAACTGTTATTTTTCTATCAAATGGCACAAATTTCTATAGTGGGAAAGACCTTTAATTTGTTGGTTCTGTCAAAACACTGCAGCCCTGATGCGTCTGACTTTTGCAGCCAAAGCTCCCTGGCCTTTGTCCTCGCCTTTTCGGTGTAGCAGGAGGAGGGCTGGGGCTGGCACCCTGGAGGGACGGCTCCCCGCCCCCGCCCCTGCCCCCCTGCTCCTAGCATCCACGTCAGGACAGAAAACCCTCATGCTACAGTACTTTGGAAGAAGTTCCGGGCCAGACTTTCTAGGTCATGTGGCTGGTACGAGGCAGGGTCAAACCCAGATCCTTTGAGTCCACATCACCCTGTCATCTCTCATTTAACCTTATCTGACCATGACCTGGGTGCCTGCCTCGGGACTGACTTGTTTATCCTTTCCTAAAAGACGCCTACATTTTTATAATCTCTGAAACACCCCCCGCCCACCCCAAAATAAATATAACTTAGAACTCATAGCTAAAATTGCATTCCCGTACTCAGCCTGGCAGTGGATAGAGGTGCTGAGGTGCAGAGGGGGCTTACTCGAAAAGACCTTGAGAGAGAACCCAGGTTCATAGGAGTCCTGAGAAGTCAGGCTTGGCACTGGTTACAGAAACAGTGATCAAAGCATACCCACACCAGGTCCTGACTTCTCAGAAAGAGGAGCCTTATGTAAGGTGTCTTGGCCAGCTCGGGCTGCTGTAACAAAAATACCGTAGACAGGGTGGCTTAAACAACAGACCGTTACTTCCCACGGTTCTGGAGGCTGGGAAATCAAGATCGAGGTGCTTTTAAATAGCTGCCTTTTCGTTGTATCCTCACATGACAAAGAGAGAGGGCTAGCTCTCTTCATTTTCTTATAAGGACACTAATCGCATCATAAGGGCTCCAACCTCATGACTTAATTATTTCCCAAAGGCCTCACCTCCAAATACCATCACATTAGGGCTCCAAAATATGAATTAGGAGGGGGCACAAACGTTCAGTGCATAGCACTAGGAATAATGCAGCCAGCCACATTTCTTCTTGCAAAATCATCTTTGGCCCAATTTCTCCATCTCCCTTGCCCCCTGCATCTAATTGGTTGTCTCTTCTTCTTAGATGTTACATGAACTCCTTTCTCTCTGCTTTCAGTTCTCATTCCTTCATACCCTGAACTTTGCAGTCAAGTCACTCTGGTCATCTCTCTCTCTCCCATTTCCTCAGCCCCCCTGCACACAAATGTCTGATCATGTCTTCCTCTACTTAAGAGTTCAGGACCCTCCATTGCCCATGGGATCAAAGTTCTTTACCCACAAATTCTTATCCCTCTAGGATCTAATCTCTACTCGGCTGTGTGAGTTATCTGCTCCAAACAAACTAGTCTTTGCCCATCCCCTTAATATGCCTTGTGGTTCTCCCTGTTTACCCCCTCAACCAGCACTACCCTCAGATCCAGGTAAGAAGGGCCTTTACTCCAGCTTCACACTCTAGGGGGCCTTGCTCTGGCCTTATTCCTCCTCGTTGGGTGACACATTGGCAGGCCCAAGGGGATGTGCTTACCCTGAACCCAAGTCCTGCCCTGTAGTCCATGTGCTGAACACCTGAGACCCAGAATTCCCTGCTCCAGTGGCCTGATGGCAGCTTTCATGGCCTGCGCAGTTGGGGGGGGTGGCGGGCGGGGAGGAGTGGTAAGTTGGACTGAGCTTAGACTTGCAGGCCTGGGTGTTTACGTGTGTGCATATGAGGGACCTGGGGTAGGATGGGCAGGGGGCATGCCTCATCCAGGGGCCGGGGGCTGGCTCTCCCATTCCACTGCCAAGTTCCAGAGCCTAGTGATTATAAAGCGTATTTGTCAAGGTAGAGGATAGAGCATATTTTATTTAGCTTGACTTATAACTTTAAAACAGGTAGAGCACATTTTAACAGTCTGTTAGTTTGACTTAAAACTTAAAAATATTAAGACAGGAGGTATGTGGGTTCCATTTGTATTCTTGTCCCAGGATCCAGAAATGTTAGGAGCTCACCTTCCCTCTATTTCCAGTTCTACCAGTTGAAATTTTACCCATCTTTTAAGTTACAGGTCCATTCTCACCTTTACCATAAAGCCTGCACTGACAACCCCCAGCTACAATGTAATTTCCCCTTAGCTTGTTTCATTCATAAACCAGTCTTAGTGACGTTCTAGGTGCCAGGCACCATGATGGAATTAAAAATACAGATGTGAAGAAACAGGTCTTTCCCTCAAAGAGCTTATAGGCTAGAAAAAGAGTCAACGCCCACCCACCATGCACAATCCATCAGCACCTTCTGTTGACATTACATCCAAATTATATTCCAAATATGACACATCCTGCAATCTTCCCTGCTAAAACCCCAGTTTAAGGCGCCATGACTTTGAATCCAGACTATGCCTCTGCTCTTGGCCTGCTTATGGTCTATTCCCCACCAGCTGCCATAAGACCTTTCTGCCCTGCTTAAAACCCTCCAGTGGCTTTCCACTGCAATTAAAATAAAATCTAAACCCGTAACCTGAACCCCATTGACTCTCCAGCCCATCTCCTGGATCTCTCCCTCTCATCCTCTACTTCAGTGACTTCTCAAGCTTTCCCTGGCTTCTTTCCATCTCTCAAACACCTTGTTCCAATCTCAGGGGCCTGTGAACTTGCTATTCTCTCTATAGCAAATTTTTTCTTGTTGCCTCTTTTTTCTTGTTGCTTATTTCTTAGTTCGTATGTTATCTTCCCAAAGAGACCTACCCCAACTTCCCTAATGAAAGAACTTCCAAGTCCCTTATTATCCCATTACTCTATTTTATTAATTTGTTCATGTGTTTACTGTTTGCCCATGTAGAATTGGATTCCATGAGAACGAGGGCTTTGTTTTGCTCATAACTGCCTTCCTGGTGCATATAGTTGGCACTCTGTAAATTTTGTTAAATGAATGAATGATTGCAATAGAATGTGATTTGTGCAGGGTGCTGCAGAAGCCATTGGAGAAACCTAATTTTACCTGGGGAGAGTTGGTTTTGACTGCGGCCTGGGTTTGGGGAGGTGGGGTTGGTGGGAAATGTGAAGACATAGACAGGGTTGACAATACATTTGATCATGCTAGAGTTTAAACTTTAATCTGAAAGCCAAGAGGAGTCATTGAAGGGTTTGAGCAGAAGCCTATGACCAAATTTGTCTCTTAGAAGTGACCTGGGGTGGAGTGGGAGGAGAAACCAGAGAAGGCAAAGATGGAGGCAGGGGTTTAAGTCAGGATAAAGCTTACTATATACGGGAGGGAAGAGGATTTCTATCAGGAAGATAAGAAATAGACAGCTTTAGTCAGCAAATCCACACCTAAGCCTCCCTGCATGTATAGTCAGGGTGAAAAATTGGGTAAAGATGACAACTGCATGGAGGGAATGAAGGAGATGGAGCCGTCTCTGGTGGCTGCTGGGTTTCAGATTAGATGCAACCTTTCTCAGCCTGGATTCTTGGAGAGAATCAAGCTCTAATGTCCAGAGGCACCTACTGTGTGTAGTTAATTAACTTCCCTCCTAAGCATCTAGAATGGTTCTAGATATGTGCCGTTGTTGGAAGAATTGAGAAAACAGTTCCTGTGTCGTGTAGGTCAGAGGAGGACTCCCATTTTTTTTGGCCGAGCCACACTGCACATGGGATCTTAGTTCCCTGGCCAGGAATCGAACCCATGGCCCCTGTAGTGGAAGCACGGAGTCCTAACCCCTAGACCGCCAGGGAATTCCCAGGAGTCCCATTGAGAGTAGGGTAGATCATGGTATCACTGGGGAATACAGAGGTAGAAACGTGTTTAGAGGAAAAATACTGAGTCAGGTTTAATCATATTGAGTTTGAGATGAGGACTGAGTGGTGAGTTATGAAAAAGAGAGAGAGAGAAATCAACATATAGGAGTTAGTTGATGCCAAGGGTGTAAAGGAGGTTGCCTAGAAAAAGGATAAACCAAGGAAAGATCCAGGGCAAAGCCCTGGGAAACCTCATTAATTAAGGCTTACCTTAAAGTTGCAGGTTAAAGAGCTGGCTAAGTCAAGAGATCCCAAAAGGAAGACCTAGAAGAAGACAGAAGTTTGCAGAGAAATAGTACAGAATGAGGCGTGGTACTGGGGAAGCCAAAGTAGTTTCAAGAAGAAAGGGATGGTTGATAGTGGCAACCATAACAAAGGTGAAATAGGAAATGTACTGAAACGTACATGTGGGTTTGGTAATATGAAGGTCACTTCATCTAATTCTGGGAAAGCGCCCCATAATTCTTCTCATTCTGAAGTCGTGCTATCATCATCACCATCATCATCATCATCACTACTGCTACTAGTAGTGGTGGTCATAGTAGTTTCAGGGGGTGGATGGGGAAGACAGGAGTGAATTACCCTAATGATGTTAGAAGTAATTTCTCAAAGTCTCAGAAGATATGGTTACAAGACAGATTATGATGGACCTTTCACTCTTCAGAGCTGCAGCAATCCATTCTAAGAGCTGGCTTCTTAAAAAGGTCCAGTAGATCCTACATCCAAAGAAGTGTTTCTGTGTAGTTCACCACTAAAACAAGATCCATCTTTTTTTCTCCAGTGATGTGAATTTAATTTATTCTCATTTATTAAAGCTACTTCTGGGACTTGAAAATGCTTTCTAAATGTTCATTCCATTTTTACATTCGCAATCCATTTCATTCAACACGCCTTACTGCAGATTGAATTGCTTACTAAATTTGAAAGAGATCAATAAATAGCAGCAAAACTACAGGAGGTCATTTAATTTTTTTTTATTAACAGACCCAATAAATCTGAGCCTATTTTCTTCAAATAAATCAGCTGGAAATAAAAAAAAAACTGCTTTTGGGCAATTTATGAGGTTAAAGCTAAAAATAAAATTTTACTTTCATTTGTGGCTGGTATTAACATGACAAAGCTTCAACAGAGCTTGCTTAGTACTGAATTTATGTCCCCTATCTGCACAAATATCTTTTGCATAGCTGTATACAGGTTAGCGAATAGATTTGAAAGGGAACAAAGCCAAACTAAAAATACAGTCTGTAGAGAGGAGTTCTCTGTATTTAAATGTTTTAGGGTACATGTTAAAAGTCTGATATGTAGGCAGCGTTTTTATCTGAAAATGACCTGGGTCCCCTAGAATTTACTGTGGCTACTTAAGGCAGGAGGAGGGAAACTTTGACCTCTAAGGCTGGTTTTATTTGAGTTCATCTAGACATGGGGCGATACTGCTTTGGCTACACCAGGAGCATAATTTTCCCTTTGGTGAGCTACAGGGGCTGAGAACAGTGATTAATTGGCTAATCAGAATTTCAAAGGGCAGTGATAACAGTGGTGAACAGAAGGTAGTGACAGAAGTTCAAGTCCATTAAAACACTTTGCAATGACTGAGACTTTCCCCCCATCTCTCCCTGTTCTGTAGTCTCCTCTGCCCGCTGGTCTCTAAGCCTCACCCTCGCCACTAGCCTTCCTTATTTTTTTTCTGTATACATTTCCCCAGCCTTTTTCTTTACATCTTCACTACCCACAAAATGAAACTGAAAAATATGAATCTTTTCCTTTTTATTTTTAAAAATATTTTATGTTACTTTATTTTATTTGTTTTGGACGCACCGCGCAGTTTGTGGGATCTTAGCTCCCTGACCAGGGATCGAACCCTGGCCCTCGGCAGTGAAAGTGCAGAGTCCTAACCACTGGACCGCCAGGGAATTCCCTTTTATTTTTTAAAGTTTTATTTTCCCTCTTCTTAAATTCAAAACAAGTTGAGCTTTTTGATTTTTTTTCCCCCTCCCATCCTACGATTGTTCTTATTTTTGTGGGGCACTTAGATTTTGTTTACCTCCACTGCATCAGTGGACCACAATATCAAATGAATTCCCAGGCTAAAGGGACTCTTAGGTAGCGTAGGAATAGTGAATTTGTGCAGATAAATCAACGATTAGGATTTTTTCCCCCCCAGACACAATCAATATCACTGTCTTTAATAGCCTAGCAACGTGAAACTATTCCATACATTTTCATCCTCGCCTACATTAAAACCTGAGAATCAGGCAAGTGACTCAAGCGATTTCTTAGGTAGGGAATGTGCCCGCACAGAGCCGGGTGTGACTTGTCTCAAGTCAGGCTCCTCAGCTGGAAAGGAAAATGGGGCCACGCCCCTTGGGAAGAGACACCGAGGGCCCTCACCTTGCTCAGCCCGCAGCTGGTTTACCAAGCTAATAGCCGCAGCATTATGCCTATGACTATGTACATGATAATACATTATCCCACACACAGGAAGTTGAATGAATACATGAAATCATTTTGCTTCCATGTCCTTACAAATGATCATTGCAGGCACAGAGTTTTGCATTTCAGGTTTTTCTCCCTATGTTCCCTTCAGTGACATTCATTCTCTCTCTCTTCAAATCTGTTTACCTAGCGACTCCTGGGAATGGAAACTTTTCTTGTGATTAGATCACAGGGCTGGGGACTTCAATAAAATTTTCAACTTGGTCTCATTTTCACTCAACGGACCCTTTGTTCCTCCCTTCCTTATCTATATAATGAGGAAATAACACTTTGCATGGAAACTGATTCTCAGATGAGAGGTAACTGAATGTTATCATTTTCATCATCATCCTCAAACAGTGGACATATTCTAGGTGTGGCCAAAGCAAGAAGGGGATGATCCTGAGAACTTCCTAAAAAGACCCGAGACTTGAAAATGTTTCTGGAGAGGCAGCTGTAGTGCAGTGATCGAAAGCACAGGCTGAGAGAGCCGGCTGGACTGGATTTGAATGCTGGTTTTGCTACTGACTAGCTGCCACAGTTTCCCCAAGTGTGAAATGAAGGCATAATAGTGACCCCCTTAGCACTGAAAGTAGGATTATACAAGTTAATATTGATAACGTTCTTGGAACAGGGCCTTCAGTCTCAAAATGCTGTGCAAACAAAAAATTTAGCATTTCTGATTATGCTAGAAAGAAAGGCCCCTCTTGTCTGGAAAGATGCAGTTCTCGTCCTTGTCTCTCATGAGCAAGAATTGAGTTCAAACACAGGGGGTTCCGCTGATGAGAGAAAAAAGTGACCGTATGATGGAGACCATAAGAATCCATCAACTACTGGTCTTTAAACGATTTTGCTTCTCTACCTCCTAAAGAAAATGTTTGTTCATGTAACTCACACAGTTTAAATTTGATATTGAAAATTGTATTATAACTTTAAGTAAGTTTATTTTTGTTATTAGGAGGTAGAAAATATGAAATGAGATGAGGATCGACTGTAATTGCAAAAAATATCTCATGATTTGATTTTTAAAAAATAGACTTTACCTACCTTATATAATAAAGCATGACAAATTTAAAAGAAATTGCATAAAGTGTTGATGTGTGGATTTATCAAATATATCACCGAAATTTTTGGTAGACTCACAAAAAACACTCTAGTTGCATTTAAAATGATCAACTTCAGTAACCTATACTGCTTTGGCTGTCTGGAATTGAGATCATCCATCCCTACATGATCTGAAATATCACTTTACCAGCACCAATGTTTTACAGAATTGTGTATAGATAGGGAAAGATAATAAGCCGGATGTGTTTAAGTTGTCTTGATAAATCAGTAAAAGAGGCTTTCTGAAACCGTTATTTCTATTTATACTTTTGTTTAGCTGTCCAAAAATGTTTGCACCCCTGAGCAGTGCACTATAGTAGGAGTTGGCACAGGTGATGGGTATGCTTTTCTTCTTTCTAAACTGATAGGAACGATTTTACTAAAATCTTTTCTAAACAACAATGAACGAAGCTCCCTCTCAAGTAAGTCGTCTTCAGAAAAAAAAAAAAAAAAAAAAAAATATATATATATATATATATATATGGAAGTTGAGGATACTGAAACTAATTCTTTTTAAAAAGCTGGACATGTGTATAGATTACCCATAGTTCCTCCACAACTTCCCTCTTTCTACCAAACGGATGGAAGGAAGAGGGATGCTTCTTATCTTCCCAAGGGCCGCTGAAGGTTGGTGATTAAGGGAAGCAAGCAGGAAGAAATATGTATTATGGTTGCTTGTTGCAGGTTTGTAAGATAGAAAGAATAAACTGGAAGATGAATCCAGCAGGAGGTGTCACTGGTTCTTGGTGGAAGGAAGACCTGTGATTGTTTTAAGCACGAGAGGCTATTTTCATCACTATACCGTCTACTCCCTCTACCCCCCATTGCCTCAGATGCTAGTTATAACTGTGTTCCAAACTGCAATATACCAAAGGTTATGGATAGAGTTACACTTACATAAGTAACTTTATAAAGACTATATATTGAGGTTTTTTATAAATATAATTCCTTACCATTTGTCCTTTGAAATAAAGGTTGAATTGCTAAATAACAACCCAGTAAGGTTGTTACTGCCTTTCTTGTCTTTCTCCAAAAAAAAACCAAAACAAAACAAACAAATCTTTATAAATATTCAGAAGCTTTGACTACATCAAAGTGACCAGTAGAAAATTGCAAATGAGAAACAGAAAATATTTGCAAGACAATTGGCATTTCATTTTTAGAGAAAGCTGTTTTCTGACAGCAGTAGTTTAGCATTTTTGCTGTCATTTTATTTAAAAGGAGAAACTGTAGTTTAGAAGAAAAGACAGTATGAAAAGGAACCCAGTTTCCCCTCTCATCACCATACATAATATATGCTTGTGGGAGAGCTCTCTGGGGGAACAAACAGGCAATTGATTGCAATGACTATTTTCTATTTATTCCAGTGATAAAATGAAAGACTGGACTCAACATCAGATTTTTTTTCTTAAGAAACTTAAAGAAACTTAAAGAAAAATTGGTTTATTTGATGTCTTATTATGTCTTCAGCAGTTAACAAATCTGTAAGCATCTATTTTATTTTACCGTAATACCACTACATATTGAATTGATTTTTTAATTGTAGTAAATTCAGATGTTTATTTTCAACCCTGAAATTTTCTAATTCTACCGTTGCTTTTGCCTGAGGTAAAAATAAATGTTACAGTCATAAATGGAGAGGGGAGATAATTTATGCCTACACATACATTTAATCAGTCAGCCAGACTGCTCACTATGTATGTGCATCTGTATCTACTTTTATCTGTTAAAATGCTTTAGGCTGCTGGAAACAGAAAAGGCATTATCTCACATAACTAGAGGACTCAAAGTGGGGCGACTCCAGGGTTGGACAGTTCCATGGCTTAACTCTGTCATCAAGAAGATCACTTCTTGGGAATTCCCTGGTGGTCCAGTGGTTAAGACTCGGTGCATTCACTGCCGTGGGCCCAGGTTCGATCCCTGGTCAGGGAAGTAAGATCCCACAAGCTGTGAGGTGTGGCCAAAAAATAAATAAATAAAATTTTTTAAAAAAAGATCCCTTCTTTCCTTCCTTCTTCTGTGCCTTCTTAGGCATGTAGGTTTTGTACCCGAGCTGGCTTCTTTGGAGTTGCAAGATGATTGTCACAGGTACAGGCGTCTCATCCAGAGCGTCACCAGATTTCCAGGGGTAGAGAAGACCACCTCTTCTTCCTGTGTCTTCCTTTTTCTTACGAGCCAGGAAATCCTTCTCAGAAGCCTCACATCAGACCTCTAGTTTCATTAGCAAAGATTGAGTCATACGCCTCTGCCTAAAACAATCACAATCAGAGAGAATAGGATTATTCTGATTGGTATAGAGAATTCAGATTAGCCTCTAAATTCCACGGGAACAGTGTAAACTCAACAGAATTTTGGATTATTGAGTATGGAAGTTTCGGGTGAGCAGTGATCTGACGTGTCAGCTGGCTGTTGAGAAATAGCCATACTAAACATATATTGGCATAAGTATAGATCTATGAAGTGTGAATTATTAATTCAGAAATGTTCATTGGGGTCGTAGGGACTCTAGCCTTTAAAATGATCAACCTAGAATTCAGACATCATGTTGTTTTATTTTCTTAATACCTGTCAGAAAAGATTTTATGTACAAAGTTGTTTTTGGTCTCTCACCTCCGCTGGAATGTAAGTTCCTTGAGAGTGCAGACTGTATTTGTCTTGTTCACAGCTGTGTATCCAACGTCTGGAACAGGGTAATCAGCACATGGTAGGCACTCAAGAAATATTTTTTGAGTAAGTGATGAAAATTACAAGGAGGAGATTGTAATCCCTCTCCAGCCACGGTATGGAAATCATGATTTAGAAATTATTTTTATATTGCAGAAAATGTAAAGTCCTCCACTTTTTATACACATGTTCAGTGTGTTCATCCCCTGTAATGGGAGAATACCACAACAGGTATTGTCCACCCTTTTGTTAAGATGATTTTGTGACACGATGCAGAAAGAAGAGGTTTAATTGGGCTACACTCCAGTAGGACCAAGGAATGGAAGAACACAGCTACAAAAACACACCTGTAAGCACCACATCAACATAAAACGGCAGAGCAGTTAGCCAAGCATTGGACCAAGACTGACAGAAACAAAACAAAGAAAATACAAGTGCAAGAAAAATTAAATTTCAAGCTAGTATGGACCAGTTTGAAAACTCTAAGATGATTCATTCTTTAAACTTTAAACATAATGTGTGATGCTTTTGCAAATTATGTCATGAATAATTGAAGAAGACTGGGGAGAGGTACCTACTCTAGCAGGGTTTTTGATATGGACTATTTCAATTTATTTTAAATATTTGACATAGTTTTTCAGATATCTAACCCCTGAAGGTATTGACATTTAATAGTAGTTCTAACAGCACTGAATATTTTATTTATCTATGTTATTTATAAAACTTATTAAGCACACAAATTCTAAGAGGCAAAAGTATCAAAGATATCACCAGTCCTCTTTTTAAGTTTCTTATGGTCTAGAACAGCTACTGAGACACGAGACACGTACATGAACAATTATAATTCAAGGTAGTATGAGGTCAATCTCTCAACAGGAGTACAAACAAAATATTATAACAAATTAAATAGAAGGAGAGAGATATTCTGGCTGCAATGATCAGAGAATGGTCCATGAAAGAGATGGCACTGGATCTGAGCTTGTCAGATGGACTTAGGAAGGTGGGTGGAAAAACACTCGCAAGGAAGTTCCAGCCACTGGACCAGATGATAGTAAAGTTAGCTAGAGCCATTCACTAATCTATCTTCAGGTAGTTTTTGATGTTCCACCAGTCTTTGACCTCAGCTCTCTGCTCTTCCATGTTTTTATCAACATCTTGGAGAAAGCCTTATAAGTCTTTAATAATAAACTTGTAAGTCTTTAATAATAAGTGTGCTTATTCAGATTTGTTTGCAATGCAGAGCAGGTAGAAATAGAGACTATACTAGAAACAGAGAAATGATCCAAGAAAGTCTTAACTGGCTAGAATGACTGATGTTATCTAAGAAGAGAAAATTTACCAAATAAATGTAAACCTCTTCAATTTGATTTAAAAAAAAAATGTATTGCCCAAGCACAAGATGGAATTGCCCTGGCTTAACAGCAATCCACATGAAAAGAGACTTGAGCAAGATTAGTTGATTACCTGCAAGGTATTTACCCTAAAGCAAATGCAAACTACATTCATTTAGCCTAAAATGTATCCATTCCATAAACATGTTTTAATTAAACACTCTGCACAAAATATTATCCAAGGATATGGAACTATAAGAATTAATAAAAATGATTCCTCTCCTTAGGAACATATAGCTTATGACAATACAATTAAAATATAGTGCTGTAAATGTAAAAATAAAATATAGGCCTCAAAAATAACAAATAATCCCAGCGAAGAAGTATTGGTCAGATCACAGCAGAGTATAATGCTAAATTTGTACACACATTTTTTTAAAACAGCTTTATAATTCACTCATTTAAAGTGTATAATTCAATGGTTATATACATATATTTTTTCACTAAGTTGTGCAACCGTCACCATAATCAATTTGAGGACATTTTTATCAGCCCTAAAAGAGACCCTCTAACCATTAGCAGTCATTCTCTATTCCCCCCCAGCCACCACCACCATCCCCAGAGTCTTCAGCAAACACTAATCTACTTTCCATCTCTAGAGATTTCCCTATTCTGAACATTTCATAAAAATGGAATTATAGAATATGTGGTCTTCTGTGACTAGATTCTTTCATTTAGAACAATGTTTGGAAGTTCATCCATTTTATACCACATATCAATATTTCATTCTTTTACTGTTGAGTAATATCCTGTTGTATGGATATGCCATACTTATTTATTCATTTATCAGTTGATGGACATTTGGGTTGTTTTCAGCTTTTGGCTATTCTGCATAATGAGCCATGTTCAAGTTTTTGTGCCAACATATGTTTCATTTCTTTTGAGTCTATACCTAGGGAGTTGAATAGTTAGGTCATGTGGTAACTCTATGTTCAACCTTTCGAGGAACTGTCAAACAGTTTTCCAAATTTGCTACACCATTTTACATTCCCACCAGCGATGTATGAGGTTTTTGGTTTTTCCACATCTTGTTATTGTTGTCTTTTTGATTATAGCGATACTAGTGGGTATGAAGTAGCATCTCTGTGTGGTTCACTTGCATTTCCCGAATGACAAATGATGTTGTGCGTCTTTCCATGTGCTCATTGTCCACTTGTATGTCTTCTTTATTTTTTAATATTTATTTATTTATTTGGTCACGCCGGGTCTTAGTTGCGGCACATGGGCTCCATAGTTGTGTCATGCGAACTCTTAGTTGCAGCATGCATGTGGGATCTAGTTCCCTGACCGGGGATCGCACCCGGGCCCCCTGCATTGGGAGTGAGGAGTCTTAACCACTGCACCATCAAGGAAGTCCCCACTTGTATGTCTTCTTTAGAAAAATGTCCACTTGGATCTTTTGCCCATTTTTAATTAGGTTAATTATCTTCTTATTATTAAGTTTTGAGTCTTTTATATAATCTGAACACAAGTCTCATGTCAGATATGATTTGAAAATATTTTCTTCTGTTCCGTGGGTTGTCTTCTCACTTTCTTGTTGGCATTGTTTGCAATACAGAAGTTTTTAATTTTGTAAAGTCTAACTTATTTTTTGGTTGTTGTAGTTGTTGCTTTTGCTTTTGGTGTCCTATCTAAGAAACCATTGCCTAACCCAGGATCATAAAGATTTACTTCAATGTTTTCTTCTAGGAGTTTTATGATTTTGTTTATTGTGGCTTTGTCCTAAGTTTCAAAATTGGGAAGTGTGACTCCTCCAACTTTGTTCTTCTTTTTAGAGACTGTTTTGCCTATTCTGGGTCCATTACATTTACATGATCAGCTTAGGACAAAATATTTTAAGAAAGATATTGATAAAGTAGAGTGGACCAGAGGACATTCAAAAAAAAACTTCCAACAATTTGTGGTGTTTAAATCTGCAAGGTGAAATGTAAAAGTGGAGCATGAGAGATGATTTCACAGACTCACAAGGCTGTTGTAATGTGGAAAATGATTCCGTGAATACTTTATTACTCCAGAAGGTGAAAATGATGCAAGGGGAACCTCAGTTCAATATAAGGATGAACTTTATAACAACTAAGCTTAGTCATAAATAGATCTCACACACTGACCCACCCATCCCTGAAAAGACTCAAGCCAAAGCCAGATGACCTATCCATCAGTAATGTTGTAGACAGAGTTTCAACATTGGATAGAGGATAATATAACTCTATGATATGTGGGTATGGATAGCAGTGAGAAACTAGGCATTGTCATTGGACATTATCTCAATTAATCCCCCCAACCATATGAGATGGCTACTATTATTATTATCCCTTTTGCTGGATGAGGAAAGAGGCTTAGGGGGATTTAGTAAATTGTCCAGCAGCACACAGTTAAAAAGTGACAGAGTACAGGGAATTCCGTGGTGGGCTAGTGTTTAGGATTCAGAGCTTTCACTGCTGTGGGCCGGGTTCAATCCCTGGTCCAGGAGCTAAGATCCCACAAGGCGTGCCGTGCGGCCAGAAAATAAATAAATAAAAATTTTAAAATATGAATAAGGGATTCCAAAAAAAAAAGTGACAGAGTGTTCACTCAGACCCAGTTCTGTTTGACACCAAAGTCCATGCTCTTAACCTATATGACCTGGATATGAGTTGTGGTGGCAGATATAGGAAGATAAATGAGTATGAGAGATCATATGAAGGAAGAGGAATAGGAGCTATTGAATTTGTATGTTGCCAAGGATGAGTTTAAGGTTTCAAGCTTTAATAATTGGTGGGGGGCTTCCCTGGTGGCGCAGTGGTTGAGAGTCCGCCTGCCAATGCAGGGGACACGGGTTCGAGCCCTGGTCTGGGAGGATCCCACATGCCGCGGAGCAACTGAGCCCGTGTGCCACAACTACTGAGCCTGCGCGTCTGGAGCGTGTGCTCTGCAACGGGAGAGGCCGCGACAGTGAGAGGCCCGCGCGCCGCGATGAAGAGTGGCCCCCGCTTGCCGCAACTGGAGAAAGCCCTCGTGCAGAAATGAAGACCCAACACAGACATAAATAAATAAATAAATAAATTTATTTAAAAAAAAAAATAATAATAATTGGTGGGGAGAAGAGGCACTTATTAACAGGAAAGGAGAAATCAGTAGGAAAAGCGGGTTTTGATGGATGTAAACAGCAAGCTCATCCATCCACTGGCACGTAAGTGCCCAGGTTCAGATTTCGGCTCAAGCCTACTGACCCAAGAGGCCGTGGTTTGACCACTCTTCTAGATGTGTCAAGAATCGCTGACTCTGAGGCTTTGAGCCTGGAATTTGAGAGAATGAAAGTAAAATTAACAGAGAGGAGACCGGAGAGGAGACACTAGTTTGAGATTCTTCACTTGGTATTGTCGAATATGTTACACTTGAGCATAAAATAGTATTTTTTTTTTTTTTTTTTTTAAGAAATTCACGTTCTTTTATTTATTTATTTATTTATTTATGACTGTGTTGAGTCTTCGTTTCTGTGCGAGGGCTTTCTCTAGTTGCGGCAAGTGCGGACCACTCTTCATCGTGGTGCGGGGGCCACCTTCATCGCGGTGCGCGGGCCTCTCACCATCGCGGCCTCTCCCGTTGCGAAGCACAGGCTCCAGACGCGCAGGCTCAGCAACTGTGGCTCACGGGCCCAGTTGCTCCGTGGCATGTGGGATCTTCCCAGACCAGGGCTCGAACCCGTGTCCCCTGCATTGGCAGGCAGATTCTCAACCACTGCGCCACCAGGGAAGCCCTAAAATAGTATTTTAAAAAGTATAAAGTAGAGCATCCAACTGTATAGAAGATAATTAAAATGTGGTGTTGAACCTTAGATCAGTAGATAGGATTGTCCTTCAAGAGATGGCTGAAGACAAGAAAATATTAAATCTCTGAACCAGACTGTAGACAAGGAAAATTGGAGAACTTGGCATTTAGCTTCTCATCCTTCAGTCCTACTGCACATCATCCAGAGCTTACAGGCTTGTATGCCTCAAATTCCCTGAAGTCAGTGCCTCTTGGAAAACTAGCATTTAGTTAGCGTCTCCTTATTCAGGACTCTGAGCCTGGCACCAAGCTGAGAGCTTTTATGGAGAGTCTGTGATTTGGTATTTACAACAAAGCTCTGATGCACGTGGTATTCTCTCCAGTTTATAGATGAGGAAACTGAGACTCTGAGACGTTAAATAATTAGCCACAGGCAGAGACAGAGTAAAGATTGAAACCCAGTCTGTCTGACACCAAAGTCCAAGCTCTTCTAGGTGCTGTAGGTCACCACGCTGCAGAGTCAACCTGCTGTTCCCTCTGATCTGCCAGAGAAAGAGAGGAAGCTTTCATGCAGGCTCCCGCCCACCTACTCCCACCTCTGTTCCTTCTCTTTCCTTCCTTTTATTCTTCCATCCGTCCAAATATCCATCCACATCTTTTACAAATATGTATTATGTGTGTACTGTGTACCAGCCATTGATGATACGAGGAGGAACAAGAATCAGTTCTTACCCACTTGGTGCTTATAGACAAGAGAGAGAGAATGAAATTAAGCAACTAATTACACACTGACTTAAATTATCTACTCGCCCCTCCATTTATCAGAGTCATACAAAAAGAGAAAAGAGTTGCTTAGTCATGTTTGCTGTAAAATGAGAACCACTTAAGGTAATTAAAAGGTCCTAAATTTAGTTTTAAAACAAAACCAAATTCAGTAAGAATTACTTCCTTCTATGTGCATTCTGCATTGTAGTCCTTTTGAAACATCTTAACCAAAAAACTAGCAAACTTAGCAGAATTTTTAATTGATTCAAGAGGTTTGTAAGTTTGAATTTAATTGTGTGTCTGTGTGTGTATTTATACTGAATATCCATACTGGAATATCCATATTTGACTTGTGCCAGTGAAGTTTCTGCACGGCAGGCAGGGTCTGGCATGACCCTTGACCTCACTCTGGGAATGTCTGTGCTTGGCTGAGCTAAGTTGGGGTGGGGAGGTAAGGACAAGAAGAAAATGAGAGGTAGAGTCAGAGCTAAGGCCAAGTAAAAAAAAAAACCTTGCAGGGCCTGAAAATCCTGGTTCTCAACGGTTTTGAAAATATCTGAAATATGCTCTAAAATTCACTCTTGATGGGGCCATGGGCTATTTTTTGCCCAAGATATAATAGAATAGAATTAATTTTGGAGACTCCTTTAACCGTCTCCTGACAATGCATGGACTCTCCATCTCCCTCAGTCAGCACCTCTACCATAAAATTTAGACTCAGACCTCTAATGAAAACAGTGGTCCACACCTCAGGGCCACTTGTGTCATAACGATGTGTCAATTTTAATCATATAACTAAACTCAATTCTGCACAGAACAAAAATTTTAAAAGACAATTGGCATGTTCTTGGATTGGAAGAATCAATATTGTGAAAATGAATATACTACCCAAAGCAATCTACAGATTCAATGCAATCCCTATCAAATTACCAATGGCATTTTTTACAGAACTAGAACAAAAAAATCTTAAAATTTGTATGGAGACACAAAAGACCCTGAATAGCCAAAGCAGTCTTAAGGGAAAAAAACGGAGCTGGAGGAATCAGACTCCCTGACTTCAGACTATACTACAAAGCTACAGTAATCAAGACAATATGGTACTGGCACAAAAACAGAAACATAGGTCAATGGAACAAGATAGAAAGCCCAGAGGTAAACCCACGCACCTATGGTCAACTAATCTATGACAAAGGAGGCAAGGATATACAATGGAGAAAAGACAGGCTCTTCAACAAGTGGTGCTGGGAAAACTGGACAGCTACATGTAGAAGAATGAAATTAGCACGCTCCCTAACACCATACACAAAAATAAACTCAAAATGGATTCGAGACCTAAATGTAAGACCGGACACTATAAAACTCGTAGAGGAAAACATTGGAAGAACACTGTTTGACATAAATCACAGCAAGATCTTTTTTGATCCACCTCCTAGAGTAATGGAAATAAAAACAAAAATAGACAAATGGAACCTAATGAAACTTAGAAGCTCTTGCACAGCAAAGGAAACCATAAACAAGATGAAAAGACAACCCTCAGAATGGGAGAAAATATTTGCAAACGAATCAACGGACAAAGGATTAATCTCCAAAATATATAAACAGCTCATAGAGCTCAATATTAAAGAAACAAACACCCCAATCCAAAAATGGGCAGAAGACCTAAATAGACTTTTCTCCAAAGAAGACATACAGATGGCCAAGAAGCACATGAAAAGCTGCTCAACATCACTAATTATTAGAGAAATGCAAATCAAAACTACAATGAGGTATCACCTCACACCAGTTAGAATGGGCATCATCAGAAAATCTACAAACAACAAGTGCTGGAGAGGGTGTGGATAAAAGGGAACCCTCTTGCCCTGTTGGTGGGAATGTAAACTGATACAGCCACTATGGAGAACAGTATGGAGGTTCCTTAAAAAACTAAACATAGAATTACCATATGATCCAGGAATCCCACTACTGGGCATATACCCAGAGAAAACTACAATTCAAAATGACACATGCACCCCAATGTTCATTGCAGCACTATTTACAATAGCCAGGTCATGGAAGCAACCTAAATGCCCATCGACAGACAAATGGATAAAGAAGGTATGGTACATATATACAATGGAATATTACTCAGCCATAAAAAGGAATGAAACTGGGTCATTTGTAAGGATGTGGATGGATCTAGAGACTGTCATACAGAGTGAAGTAAGTCAGAAAGAGAAAAACAAATATCGTATATTAACGCATATATGTGGAACCGAGAAAAATGGTACAGATGAACCGGTTTGCAGGGCAGAAATTGAGACACAGATGTAGAGAACAAACGTATGGACACCAAGGGGAGAAAGCCACGGGGGGGTGGGGATAGTGGTGTGCTGAATTGGGCGATTGGGATTGACATGTATACACTGATGTGTATAAAATGGATGACTAATAAGAACGTGCCATATAAAAAACTAAGTAAAATAAAATTCAAAAATTAAAAAAAAAAAAGAGAACAGATGAAAAGCCAAAACTGATTATTTTATTCCTAGTGACATTTTATATGTTAACTAATTATTTTATAAATTTTTCAATTGATTATATTAGATTTGATAGGAATACAATAATATAAGCAGCAATTAATAATAATGTTTGTCTCATCTTACCAATATTTACCCCTTAAATTATCATTTCTCATGTCAAATTTCATGGGCTATTTCTAGAACAATATTAATAGTGGAGATGGTAGGCATTACTATCGAATTCTTATTCTGGATATGAAAATAAAACTTTTAATGTTTTACCATTAAACTTGTTGCTAGATATTTGTTTGAGAAATATATATTCTTGGTAAATGGTATAATATTCTTTTAATGTACCACTATTCTATTTGCTAACATTTAGTATTTCTGCCCCAACATTAATAAGACTGTATTGAGTTTGTAGTAAGTAAGAATATTGTATTTTGTCATCTGAATCGGATTTCTATTTAAATGTTGTGATGTCTTTGCGCAAAGATTTTGAAAGCTGGCATTCTTCATGTTTGGAAAGCTTAAATAATTTTTAAATTTTCCAAAAAGAGCTGATTTACAAGAACTACTCTTTGAAGACCATTTGACTCTGGATATGTCTTTTTGCTCTAACTTTTTAGTAATTTTCTAAATAATTTTCATAGTTACTCATCAACTAGAAGTTTCATCTCTTCTCTGGGGACACATTTGTTAATTTTTAGGTTCCTAAAAATTTGGGAATTTTTAAATGCACTTTATAGAAATTTCCAATATAACATTTCCTTGATGCCATTTAAAAAAAAAAAAAAGGCAATTGGCAGGTGGTAAGGGGAAAGGCGAGGCGTTGTAAGTAAATGAACAGACCCTGATTGCTGACCTTATATAATCATATGCTTAATCTTGTCAGGTGTAATAACCTCATGGAAAGAAGAAACAAAATCAGAAAAATAAAATCTCTCTAATCAAAAAGATATTTTTTGTTACTATAACCCCTTATTGTCCTTTTTGACCTACTCAGTTATGGAGAGATAACTAATACTCTTGTTTCTTTGGCATGATTATTTGCCACAGAACATGTTAAACTGATTAGAAACTGTGTAATTTTAAAAAGAGGTATTTGTGTCTCGGTTTTAGATGTCTAAGTTGTACACTAACTCAGCAGTTTCCGGGCTGTAATAACATGTCCAGGGGCCTTAGGGTTGACTCTCATACATTATGATGAGTCAAACCCACAACTCCTTATTTCAGCTCACTTCGTCAAAGGGACCAGTACAAACAAGTTTCTAGCAATTATAATCAGTAGATAATAGTACATGCAAATAGTAGGAGAAATCTCATGAGCCAAGACTTTGACTCTCAGAAGAGCTCTTACTGGTTCCAAAATGGCCTTGAATTTTCCCCCTTGGCTAGTTACATGGTATTTCTAGACCCTCCAAGCTAATAGGTGGAGAAAGTTAGTCAAGCTTTGAAAAGTCTATAACACTAATGAAAATATAAAAGATACTTACAGAAACACAGTAGGCTTATTTTTTTTTCTCTTTATATTTTAAAATTGCTTCCTTCTGTACTAGGACTCTGAAGGACCTTGTTCACTCACTATGAATGTCAGGATTCAGGAAATAATAACCTAATACAGGGACTGTTAAGAACTTCATAGCACCTGGGCTTCACACTTCCGTAGTAAGGGTGTGGGAAGAAAACAGTGAGGTGGTATGTGGGAAATTATCCCAAGCTATTTCAAAGGTCACAGAACAGGAAGGTACAAGACTGAACTAAGATGCTGGAAGCACATAGTTTATGCAATTGCTTGAAAACACAGAGAGGAAAGCAAGGGGAAAGAGAAGGGGTGAGTTCGCCAGGAAGAGGTGCAAGCAGGTGGCAGCACCCCCTATCCGAATCCTGGATTTTGAAGGTCCATATGTCCTGTCTCTTTCTCCACAGTGATAAGGTGGTTATGGGAACAGAGGCGAAGTTTGAGCAAGGGAGCCCATAGAGAGATGGCCCCCTGGACCAATGATGCACATTTGCTCTACTGGAGAGATGCAAGGATGAGGACCCCTGGCCACAATCTGTAGCTTACCAATGATCATGTTTAACGTGGTAGATGTTATCTGCATCTTTTGAGCACAGCTCTTGTGGGGCCAGAATGGGACCATATTGAGGGTCACTGATAAATGGCTAATAATATAGGGGTGTTGTAGCTGTCAGCCCAGAGCTAGTATGATCAAGACTCATGACTTGATATTTCCATCCATTTCTATCTATAGGTGACATTCTTTGTTGCATCACATAATCCTTTACTCTGTTTATCTTCAATATGTCTTAGCATATTCTAAATTACTTTCTACCTATGCTTAATACATGCTATGAGGTTTGCCTGTATCGCATAAGGAACTAGCTTACTTACTATCTTTGCCTAAGATTTCTTGTGGATTTCATCATTCCACTTGTTTTCCTGGCCTCTAGAGCAGAGCTGAATATTCCAAATAACATAGCAAGCACATTATAACTGGTATCTGTTCTGATGGCAACTTTTATTCCCAAGTTCAGCAGGAGCTGGAGAATTGAAAAGCTACCATGCAAATAAAGGCATGTCCACTTTTCTAGCTCCCTCATGGAACTCACTTATGAGCTACTAAACCCAAGTAGCCGAGGAACAGCCCGACTATTTTTAGAATTTGTGGTCTCGGTAGCCGCGAGCAATGGGGCTGTTTAAAAATTCCCTGTATAGTCATCTAGCCTTCCCACATAGTTAGTCAAAAAGAGCGTGAAAATACCTGGCCTCCATTTTCTCTCTGACTGTCCCTCTCTCCCTGACCTCCTTGCTCTTTCCAGAATGCTCCCACCTCATGACAGGTCTGCCACATTTCCCACTGCCCCCTGTTCATGATACAATTCCAGTGGACACCGTTGATCTAGAATACCAGGAGGATGCCACACCCCAAAAATGGGCATCGTGGTGGCCCTACTCAGAGCCTCTACACTCAGAGCCAGAAATGCTCTTCCCCACATCGACTTAGGGATTGCTACTTTGTCTTGCAAGTTTTTGCTCAAATGTTTCCTTCTCACCAGGCTTTCTTTTGTCACTTTATTTAAATTACATCTATCACTTCTCACCTCAAAACTTCCTATCCTCTTTTCCTAGTTTCACTTGATAACACTCATGGCCTTCTAATGTACAATATAAAATTTTCCACTTATGTTGGCCATTATGTCTTACCCACCCCCATCTCAATTACACACACATATACCCACATCAAATTATAAATTAAAAAAAAATTTTTTTAATTATAAATTAAATGAGAGGAGGGAGTTTTATGAGTTTTACTCGCTGCTGTATTTCCAGGACTAGAAAAATACCTGGCATATACTGGCTTCTCAATCAATATTTATTGAATACATATACTTCACCCTTATCACCACTGTATACATTTCTCTCCTACTGGCTCAACTTCCATATCAGGTTAGTTGGGGAAAAATCAATGTGGGTCAGCTCAAAAATAGTTCCAAAAAATTACTCTGGGAATTGTTGTCATTCACTGACCAAGTTAGCAGGCAGATTATAGGAAGCTGGGCAGGGTCAAGGTCAGATGGAAGCAGAGACACAAACTGTGACCCTGCAAAGTACCAGGCACTTTACTGGCCTGTGAGTTTGTCAAGCCAGATGGTTGGTTCAACCAGGGATATTAGAATTATTTAACTTCTATCACTGCATCCTACTTTGAGGGACTTCACAATATATGTGAGAGAAGACTTTTTTGCTCACTGATTCTAAGCATATTTGACTGAGAGAGATACTTCCTTGGTCTTAGGTGAAGGTTGTTATTCTGTAGGGACTCATGGTGGCTAAATAATTTGGGGGTGTTGACATTTCCTGAAGGAAATGATACTATAACATCATGTGGTCCTTCTGATAGGAAGATAATATTGACCTGTTCTCTTTGTGACCTGGCCTTGGGATGTTTCCCTGGAGGGAGTGCTGGCTTAGCACTGACCCTCCCACATGTTCTCCCATGACGCAGGGCGTGGATCTGAAAGAAGTCTGACCAGCTGGACCACAGTGGAAGGGAAGCTGGCTTAGCATCTTCTTCCTTTCCAAATTTTGAACTTCATTTCATTGTCGGAGCTCAGGAGCAGGTATCGGACAATTTGAGTGCTTCTCCAGGTCCTGCTCTGATTTGCTAATTCATCTCAAGCAAGTCATTATGTCACTGTCTCTGTCCTTCTCCGTTTTAGTTCTTTCTTCTGTAAAAGTGGCACCTTGCTAATCAATCTCCCGGCAATGACATAGAAATCAGCTCAAAAATGGTTAATAGAAACGTTAGGACACGTTGTCATTCTGTAATAGTGCTTCTTTATTCTCTCTTCTCCTTTATTCAGTCTTCTGCCTCCCTCCTAAAATGGGATGCCTAGCCATCCAGAAGACCTCACGCGGCCTCTCAGGTACCACCCACATGGGAGGCGACCGATGTCAGGGCATAATCAACCCTCAAGCTGCCTCTACGTAACCTGCATCGGTTCAGCCTCCCAGGATGTTGACACGTGACCGTGAGAGAGTAGGCTTGTCCCACGTGTCATTCTCACCCATAGAAAACTGCAGAGTTAAATCAGAGAAATATCATTCAAAGGTTCTAAACTAAGTAATTTAGAGGAGGAGCATTCTGGTGACTGGCTTTCTTTTTCTCACCTGAATCAGCATCTCACTGAGGAAGAGGCACACTCATTTGCTTATAGCCTGGGACAAATTTTCTCCTAACACAGCATCGATCACTTGACCCGACGTTTGCACAGCAGTGTTAGTTGTCTGGGTTAAGTATAGGGTAAATTCAAATCCTCACTGTTTTCATGGAATTATCACTAATGAATATAATCATGTTCCGATATAATTTGTTTCATTTGCAAGTTGGCAGAAATGAAAAAGGCAGCTTTCTTTAGAAATGATTAGATCGTGGTTATTAGGGTGAGGTCATTGTTTTACAATTAAGTCATTTTTTTCCCTACAGTTGTAATAATAGTGATGGATACCAGAATCTTGTAGCTGGCTCTTTGGCAAAAGAAGGAGATCAAATTTGCAGAGTTTGGACTGCCTTCCCTGAGTTGAAGGAATAGTTTCCCACACCCGAGGCTGCTGGTGGGTAACGGCCCCCTCATACCACAGGCATTACTCTGTGTGTCAGGCCTCCGCCTCCAAGCCAGCTCTCAGCGCTCACCAACTTGGGGCTGAAGCCTTTACAGCACGATCAAGAGAAAGAAATTTTTAATGTCAATCCCAGATTGGATTTATTGTCACCTGCTCTGTCCTATACTAATAGGGAGAAGACGTATTCTTCAAAGGGAGAGAGAAAGCATAGCCAATGATTTTGTGCTCCCCGAGAAAGAAAAATGTCTTCCCACTGGGGTCAGGAAAAGTTAACAGCTTCAGACCTCTAGGCATGGGATTTAATTTCCCATACCATTATTTTTGCCTGCATAGTCTTTTTTTTTTTTTTTAAGTTATGTTTTTATCTCTTTCCCTCTCTCATAAACAAAACATTTCATGATCTCCACAGACCTATTTTTGGCAAACTCTAAAAAAAAGCCCATCATAGGGAAAAAATATCTACTAGAACTAAAACCATCAGTTCTAGGTAATCATTGAAATTCTATTGCTCCAATTTGCTTCTATCTGTTCTTGGGCTTAAGATGAGAAGAAACAGTTGGAAGAGTCCTGAAATGGGAGATGAGACTTGTGTTTTCATCCTGGCCACGTTCTTAACTAGTTGTCAGACCCTGAGCAAGTCTCTTAACCTAGCTGAAGAGGTGGATTAAATACACTTTACGACCTCTCACGGTCCAAATGTCTCTACATAAGGGCATACACACACAAGCACTGAAGTCACACATTATGCCGTTGCACTGCTAGAATTTTCCTAAAAGATGTTCTTTGAGATGAAAACTACTAGGTAAATGGTATCTCCTCCTGCTTTTAAAACTTCAGATTTATGGACACCTTAAACTGTATCTAAGACATTCCCTGGAACATGCCCATTGTGAAGCCTCGGGGTACATGTTTATATTCTGTTATAGATGTTTCAACAGAGAATTTTGAACATCAGTTATCAGAGAAGGAGTAAAGCACAATATCGTACAGCTTAACAAGGCAGTAAAGCTTCATGGTGGAGAGTGTGGGTTCTAGGGTCACATGGTCAGGGTTCAATGCCTGTTCTGCCACTTGTTAGCTTTGTGACCTTGGGAAGTTGGCTTAACTTCTTCATGCCTCCACCTTCTCAGCTATACATGAGGCTGATTCCAGTATCTACCTTACACGACTGTGTAAGGATTCAAGGAGATAATACATTTATAGCACACAACTCTGTTATTGACAAAACAAGCATTCAATAGATGTTAGGTATTACTTTTACAAACTGAGAATTGGGTCAGAAATGACTGGTGTGAGCCCCACATCCATGGATTATTGTGTTAAGTTTTACTCATAACTGAAAATCTGATAGAAAGAGTTAAAGAAAACAGTCAAGAGTGACCTTTGTTCGTTCCTTGGTGCCGTAGTTGTTTCTGAGTGTAGACGTTTTAAAAGAATGTAGGTCTATTCAGGATTAACTATAGTCTTCTGGGTTCTTGCTATGTAGTTAGTCAGCAAGCAAATGGTGAGGACTTGACTACTAGTGACAAGTAGTAGTTGGAAATGAAAATTTTTCTTCATGGATTTATTTTTTAAATAAGAGTGGGGAAAGGTACGTTTTATCCCTTTATCCATGAAAACACCTTCATTATAGAAAACATGCTTATTTAATTCCATTAGACAACAACCCTTAACTTTTTGTGTTATTTACTGCCAGTATTTTTTCTGTGCGTAATTTTTATTCCATAGTGGTAATCTTGCAATATTATGTACTTTTATTTTTATTAACCTTCTTTCTTTACCTGAAGACTGGTCTTCGGCCTGATTTTAAGGGACCATTTTCCTTTTGTAAATAACAAGCTAAAATAAAGTCATTGTGATGCAGAGAGACCAGAAAGGGTGGGAAAATATGTGAATGACTTCTCCATTCCAGTGGGAACCTGGATGGAAACCCTCTTTTTGGAAGCCAAGAAGGCAAAGTTCCATTTTTTTCTTGGCAAGACACTTTATGAGACTCTGAGTGTCTTTGGACCCTGCATTTTGGTAGCTTGGAATGAGCCTGAGAACGCTTTCATGTCCCAGTGATTTCAGAATCTCTCCCCTAACAACAAAGGCTCCAATTTCTAGTGTTCAATCTAATTTCTCAAGGCCAAGGAAAGTGCGTGTTTGCATCTGTCCCAAGTCCTCTTTCACTTGTTCCTCACACACCAATGTTCATTGTAACTTTCACATAAAGAGGGTTTATCATTCACAAGGCAATTTACTGGTTCAGGAATGACCTTAATATCCGGTTAGTATTTCTCTGAAAAAGGCAGCTGCCACTATAAAAAAAAATGCATATTATATTTTATTCTGCTCTCTTTTCTTTGGTGGAATATACTGTGGGTGCCTCAGGATCCCATATGCCATTGGTTCATCTACAGCTAGACACAGACTTTTTAAGAATTTTTTTCTATATGAACTAGCCCAGTCCCAGAGAGGGAAATAGTTTCTTCCTTAAGGACCGTGGGCGGTGACTATATGCTGTAACAACCTGTGTACTCTCTCCTGTTGGCACTGAATATGTGCTGTTTTTACTCTTACTGATGGTATAAATCCCATATGTTGACCACCTATAAAAACAGGATATTTCAATTGGCACGTCAGGTGGGAGACTTGGATGTGATCGGGAAACTTGAAATCCTGCTTTAAAGCTGGATTTTGTTTTTAATATATATTTGTTTATTTGGCTGTGCCAGGCCTTAGTTGTGGCGTGTGGGATCTTTACTTGTGGCGTGTGGGATCTTGTTCCCTGACCAGGGACCAAAACTGGGCCCCCTGCATTTGGGAGCATGGAGTTTTAGCCACTGCACCACCAAGGAAGTCCCCTAAAGCTGGATTTGAACTCTTAGCTCTCTAAACAGTCATGATAGCCATCGTTGAGCTTATGAACATGTTGGTTACTGGGAAGGCTGTGGAAATGGATGATGAGAAGTGATGTGGGGAAGCCCACTGTTCAGCCACGTGGGAGGCCTATGGACTGACTCAGCAAAGATTTGGAGTCTCTCCTGTGACCCCCCAGTCCAGCCTCAGGGACACGGCCTCCCTCTGACTCTTCTCTCAACTGCTGGTCTGAGACCATTCCTTGAATTTTCCAAAACACTCTGAGACTGAGCTGGAGCATTTAAAGAGGGTCTTCCTGCAAGAGAAATCGAATAACACATGGCTGTATAACATGCCCTTGACATGGAGCTTGGCCATGGGCCTCCCTTCCCAGCTCTAGGCCTGCATCCATGTGGCAAGGTCAGGGTCCCCTCCTACCCTGCAGGGAAGCATGCTTAGACTCCTGGAAGCCCAGACCTAATCACCCACTAAGTTCCAGCGTCCTGTCCTCGAGTCCATGTTTTCCCTGCACATTTGACACTAGAAAATGTCTCCCTTCCCTGCAGGAGAGCCCAGCTTTATTCACAGGCCATGGCATTTCCCACAACAAGACGCACCGTGTAGAATATCGCAACTCGATATTGCTGGAGGAACGCACCCAGTGGCAGGAAGTTGTTTACTATTAATGGTTATCATGATAATATAAGTGAAAACACACTCAGAGAGGGGGCCAGTGTTCCTGGGAGCTAATGGCAGCTCTACCAGGAGGAGACAAGCTATGGCAGGGAACAAGCAGGACAACTAGAGGCCTCCAGTTTCTGTAACAGGGAGGACTCCTGATGCGTTCCCACAGCATTTGGAGAAGGAGCCGCTACTGGTCTGTGGCTGTCGCTTCTTCTGGGGCTGTGTTCCAGGTGGCCTGCTCTTTCAGAGGCAGCGGGATCGCAGCTGTGCTTCTGGCCGCAGGGTTCCTGTGAGCATGGACCCCTCAGGCGACCTGAGGAAGGTCACTCCACTTGACAGAAGAGAGGATGGATTCTTGCTTTGCGTGGCTATAAGGAAAAAGGATTTCAGTTGAGCTACTCATAGGTTCTGGTGACTCTGTGTGTGTGTGTGTGTGTGTGTTTGTGTGTGTGTGTGTGTGTGAGATTAGAAGCTGGATCTCAGCATTCCTTTTTCAAGCCCACATTCCATTACCCCATGTTCAGCTCGGTTGGCTTCCAGGAGCCCTCCCAAGAGAAACAGCTGCTTGATGCCTTAAAGAGGAAATGTTAAAAGCTCTTGAGGGTTAGAATTTTAGAATCCACAAGGTTGATAACTTCCTCTCTGCTTATGAAAACAAACAACATTAACTCTTCTCTTTCTCAAGACAAGCACAACTCCCAAATGATTGCTTCTCTCCCAAACTCAGCTCTATCAGGGAAGCTAAGGTGATACCAGGTAGCCTGTAATTAAGTGGTGGGTCCTGCTAATAAAATCAGTTCTTGATATTATAGCATGGGTACCATTGATGATCATACTACAATTGAAAAGTGATACAAAGATGAAGACCAGATGATGTCTGCTTGAGCCTAGAAAGTTCCCTGTCTCCCCTCTGAGAGGCACAAAGTGTCAATCTAACAGAAGCGACAACTGATTTGGAAATGTTAATTGTTCACTTAGAGTAATTAATTTCCCCCTTGTAAATGCATTGTATGTTGTCTCTGCTGGGGTTTTTTTTTTTTTTATTTATTTTTTTTTATACAGCAGGTTCTTATTAGTCATCAATTTTATACACATCAGTGTATACATGTCAATCCCAATCGCCCAATTCAGCACACCACCATCCCCACCCCCCCGCCGCTTTCCCCCCTTGGTGTCCATACGTTTGTTCTCTACATCTGTGTCTCAATTTCTGCCATGCAAACCGGTTCATCTGTACCATTTTTCTCGGTTCCACATATATGCGTTAATATACGATATTTGTTTTTCTCTTTCTGACTTACTTCACTCTGTATGACAGTCTCTAGATCCATCCACGTCTCAACAAATGACCCAATTTCGTTCCTTTTTATGGCTGAGTAATATTCCATTGTATATATGTATCACATCCCCTTTATCCATTTGTCTGTCGATGGGCATTTAGGTTGCTTCCATGACGTGGCTATTGTAAACAGTGCTGCAATGAACATTGGGGTGCATGTGTCTTTTTGAATTGTGGTTTTCTCTGGGTATATGTCCAGTAGTGGGATTGCTGGATCATATGGTAATTCTATGTTTAGTTTTTTAAGGAACCTCCATACTGTTCTCTATAGTGGCTGTATCAGTTTACATTCCCACCAACAGTGCAAAAGGGTTCCCTTTTCTCCACACCCTCTCCTCTGCTGGGGTTCTTTAATAAGGCAAGTTACAGAGCCAGCAATATAGTTCATAATAACTGAAGGATTTTTTTTTTTTTTCAGAATACATGTTAGTGATAGAGGGATGGAGTTTCTGTTTTGGTTTGGTTTTCAAGTTTGAGAAAAAAACAAGAATTAAACTGTGAAGCATCTTCTTTTTCCTAATAAACACACACACACACACACATACACACACACTCGTACTTTATTCTGACTTCTCTCTCTCTCCCTTTCTCTCCCTCTCTCCTCTTTCTTTCTTAGATTACTTATATCCTTTAGGGTTGACAAGAGAGTAGACTCAGAAATAAAATCTCACAGGAATGTATAGCTGTGGATAAATAGAAGTCTTTTCATTTTTATTTCTCTCATCAGCATTCAGTTCATTCATTTGCCTCTGAATGTTCTTCTTTTTAAAAAGACTATTTCCATTAGAATTGTTTTCTTTCCCTCAACTTCTGCCTCAGCATTTTCATGTAATGGGATAACCTGTGTATGTGTGTGTGTGTGTGCACTTTAAAACCAACAGTAGATTTTTCTGGGTGATGAAAATATTGTGTAATAACATCAATACCATTCATCTGGGTTATTTTGCACATTCTTCAATAAAGGAATTCATCCCAGAACTGGTTTATTCTTACTATACCTAGCTTCTCATCACTACCTTTAAGTGCCAAGTAGAAAATTATTTCCAATTCCCCAAAATATTTGCAGATCTGGTAGACATAAGACAATAAAGAGACTATACTGTAATGAAAAAAAAATTAAGGAAGAGATGACTTTATATCAACAGTGGCTAGGTTTATAATATATCTGATATGACTTGTCAACAAACAGGTGAAAGATCTTCAACCTCCAAAGCATTATGAATACTTTCGTAATGAAAAAATAAATTGGTTAAAAACAAAGTGATTTTGTAAGTTTAGCTAAAAGTTTACATCACTACTAGTTTACTAGTATCCAAAAAATAGCACACACTTTTTCTTACACCATTCACTCATTCACCAAATATTTATTGAGTTCTTATTCTGTGCTATGTATTTATACTACTTGGAATACAGATGGCCCCTATTCCCGAGGAGTTTACAGTCTAGTGGTGGAGACAAATAAACAGTTCTGCTGAAATAAAAGTACTGCTGAGTGTAAAGGAAGAAGGCCAAGGGCAATGCAATGGAGTGTCTGTCCCCGGAGACAGGATGTTTATTTTAGTCAATTTATCATGCTCCAAAGTCTAGCTTCACAGTCTCAGAAACCTTCGCGTAGACTGTCTCTCAGAAGTAGACTCACTTTGGCCAAGTAATTAGAATAGTGACTAATAAAATAGAATGCCAGTTTATTAATTTTTTCTGAGAAATAGAACTGCCCAAGGGACTACACCCTTAAATCCAGTGGCCAGCCTCTCAAAGGCAGCCACTGCAGGAGCTAGGTATAATCACAAGGTTCCTTGGTAAGCATGAAATAGAAGAAATTCTATTAGGGTTTGACAAAAGATCATAAGAAATTATAAATGACACCAGGATATAATTATAATGATAGTCTGGTGAATCCACCTCCTAAAGTGGGTAAACCTGACATGATGATGGGACCAGTAAGGGTTTTGGACAAGAGCACGCACTGCAGCGGACGGTGAGCACCCACGTGGGCATAGCCGGAGCGAGCCCCTCCCACACCCCTTCCGTAGTTGCCATGCAACCTCGTTGACTGGGCTTAAAGTCATCTGGTGTGCACCTGATTTTGCGGTGGCCTAAAGCTTGCACCAGTTTGTGAGACCTCTTAAAGAAACAATACCCCTTTATGAATAAAAATTAGGTATGAAAGTGAAGATTTATTTGGAAGATTCCCATGCAAGATTCCTATTCACTTAGAAAATCCACCTCTGCAAACCAGTTGTTAAATATGGAAATACTTAATTATGGAAATACTTAATTATCTGGAAATAATTATGGAAATGCTTCTATTTTATTTATTTATTTATTATTTATGGCTGTGTTGGGTCTTCGTTTCTGTGCGAGGGCTTTCTCTAGTTGTGGCGAGCGGGGGCCACTCTTCATCGCGGTGCACGGGCCTCTCACTATCGCGGCCTCTCTCGTTGCGGAGCACAGGCTCCAGACGCGCAGGCTCAGTAGTTGTGGCTCACGGGCCTAGTTGCTCCGCGGCATGTGGGATCTTCCCAGACCAGGGCTCGAACCCGTGCCCCTGCATTGGCAGGCAGATTCTCAACCACTGTGCCACCAGGGAAGCCCTGGAAATGCTTCTATCCTAGTTGATAAAGAGCTGCTGTCCTGACTCCTGTCACGCTGGTCATCCTGGGCCCTCCCTCCTTGGGAAAACCTAGACCTAGCCACATTCCAGCAACAAAAGGATGAAAGCTGGGACTGTAACATCTGTTCTGATCACGGTGATTGGCAAATATTTTTAACAAGTCTCTCTCTTTAAGGCACTTTGTATATATCTCTAATGCATTGTATACTGATTTTGCCATTTAACTCTCAGTGTTAGCCCCTTATTTCAAATTCTTGACAGAAGCCTCGTGGTAACCTCTAAACAGTGACAATTAATACAAGTCAGAAATATTTAAAATTCCTTTTACAGTGCTCTATATATTTCCAAATAACGGAGCTAAGCGGAAGTCTTTATCTCTTAAGCAATACTACCTTCTAGGGCATTCCCAAAAAGAAACCCTAAGGAAGAAGTCCAGTGAGGGTAGCAGTTAGCAATGGTCACAGCACATGTTCCCAAAAGACTAGGGGAGAAGGCAATAAGAGAATTTTCTTGTTTGTTTTTGTCTTGTTTTGTTTCGTTTTGTTTTAATCAAGAGCCAGTAGGAACCTTTCCGCAGGGGATAGTTGAAATATTATTAAAAGAATAAAGAATGGATGCTCAGTGAACAACACACAGCAAATGCATTCTCAAAACTTATAGCTCTTTTGGGGCATAACTTTGAGAATTCATGCCATATGGGTACAAATCCTCAAAATCTATTCCCTCTTGGGTCAGGTACTTTGGAGGGGAAAACTGGGCCTGTAATTTTTTTCTTCTCTTTTTTTTTTTGGCTGCATTGGGTCTTCGTTGCTGCACACGGGCTTTCTCTAGTTGTGGCGAGCGGGGGCTACTCTTCCATGCGGTGCGCAGACTTCTCACTGCCGTGGCTTCTCTTTTTTTTTTTTTTTTTTTTTAATTTATTTATTTTTGGCTGTGCTGGGTCTTCGTTTCTGTGCGAGGGCTTTCTCTAGTTGCGGCGAGTGGGGGCCACTCCTCATTGCGTTGCGCGGGCCTCTCACTATCGCGGCCTCTCTTGTTGCAGAGCACAGGCTCCAGACGCGTAGGCTCAGTAGCTGTGGCTCACGGGCCCAGTTGCTCCGCGGCATGTGGGATCTTCCCAGACCAGGGCTCGAACCCGTGTCCCCTGCATTGGCAGGCAGATTCTCAACCACTGCGCCACCAGGGAAGCCCCTGCCGTGGCTTCTCTTGTTGTGGAGCACGGGCTCTAGGCGCACAGGCTTCAGTAGTTGCGGCACGCAGCCTCAGTAGTTGTGGCTCATGGGCTTAGTTGCTCTGTGGCACGTGGGATCTTCCTGGACCAGGGCTAGAACCCATGTCCCCTGCATTGGCAGGCGGATTCTTAACCACTGAGCCACCAGGGAAGTCCTGGGCCTGTAATTTTTTACAAAAGAAGCAGTTACTATATCTGACTATGGAACTTCGTTTTCCACAAATCCATCACTAACTTGGTATAATATGCTCTTTAGAACATTTGCAACATTTTCAACTTCATCAAGTTAAAAAGAACGCTTTATTAAAGCAGTCACATTCCCCCACGATTCTCAGAGGGAGATTCATTTAGCTCTAAAGCATCTCCATATAATTTGTACCTGTGTGTTTCCCAAGGGGAAGATATACAAAGGACACAGTGAGAAAATATGCTTCTTATTTAAGCTGTGAGTTGTTGATAGAACTATCGTCTGATGACAGTCAGTGACAACCACTGGGCATGTGAAAAGCAAACAAACAAACATTTTCTTTTCCTGCATTCTGTCCTTTTAAACTAATCTGTACAAGGTCTACAATTAGGATCCAATATTTTATGTACTGAGAAAACATAGAGTGTGGTTAATAAAAATTTAAGAATTTACCCAGGACTGGGCTTGTCTAATAGTGAATTTTTGATGAATGAATGAACGAATGAGCAAGCCAGGAAGACACCTTTCTCCCTGAGAAAGCTCACAGATTGAAAAACTACATTTATGCTTTTTACTTATCACCTGGCAAAAAAGTATACAGGTTCTATAGCCGTAGATGGCAACTTTGCTAAATGCATAACTGGTGGCATAGTTTCTGTGAGGAGAGGAGCCACTGCTGAGAATGAACGCTAAGTGCAAAGACTCTGGATGCTAGTGTGTGCGCGCGTGCGTCTGTGTATCCGCCCACAGGCGCACTGATAGGAGAGACTCAGAGGAACGGGGGTTGGGGGGGTAGCATTTCAGAGCTACAGGGAAGTTCACGTGTAAACGGTCTGTGTGATCGCAAGCAGGGGGCTCAGTGCTTCTAGGAGGCACCAAGTTTCCTTGGGAAAAGCATAGACAGGCTTTGGATCCAGGCAGATAAGACTATCAATCTGAGGCTTACCGACCATTTGACCTTGACCTCCCTGAGCCTCAGTAAACTCATCCTTAAAGTGATGATATAACACTTACCTCTCCAGGTTGCTACTTAGAAACTGAGGTAGTGATAGCAAACAGTTATATAACATTTATTACATGCCAGGCACTAAGTACTTAAAATACATCACCTCATTTAAACCTTACAAAAGCCATACGAGACAAGATTCCCCCCTCGAGAATGAGGAAAACTGAGGTAGAAAGAGGTTAAGTAATTGCCCAAAGTGTATGGCCTAGGGCCTGCGCACAGTAGATTCTCAATAGATAATAATAGCCGTTATTTATTTTCACTGTGCTAAGTGCTTCGCCTTCATTCTCTCATTTGATCCTTAGAACGGTGCCTGGCATATAGCAGGCATTTGATAAATATTTGTTAAATGAATGAGTGAATCTTCACGATACAGAAGAATTCACTGAGGCTTAGATAAGAAAGTCACTTGCCCAAAATTACACACCAGAATGTGCCACCGGCAAACTAACTCCAGGGTCTGTGCTCTTAACCGTGCCAGGCACGTATGGCCTCTGTCTCCATCTCCCCGGGTCACAGAGAAGAAAGACCCAGGGAGTGGAAAGGGCACAACACCTGGATGCATCAGGATCATCTCGAGTAGCTAAGACAGAACACCTTTGGGGTTGCTCATAGAACATGGAATCCACGGTCTGTTCTTTCTCTTGCTCTTTTTCATTTCACTCTCAATATCTGCCTCAGCCCCTACAAGTCCTTGCTCTGCAACCTCCAATTTCTAATTCTGTCTACCAGAGGGAAAAATATTAGAAATCATACTCTGAACTGCCCATCATTTAGCTAAGACTTCTTAAGGGTTCTTAAGTAATCAGCCATTTGAGGCTTAGGATTGTATTTGAGAGGAAGAGGGCTGTAATGAGCTGGGTGAAGAACTGTGTGATCCATTTTAATACAATTCTCACATGCTGCAAATAACAAGGTCCAAAAAACCTAAGTCTTAAAAGAAAACCAGCTTGAAAAAGGAATACATTTTTCTCAAAGTATTATACATTGATTGACCTATAATTGAACATTAATACTGAATTAATTAACTTTACATGCAATCATTTCTATAATATTGATAAGTGGACAGAGCTTCCAGAAACTATTTCTTTGATTTAGAATGAAAGAATAATGGGTCTTAGCTTCCAGCTTGGTGAACTAATTATTGAATGCTGTCATTCTTAGTGTTTCAATACCTTGAGGTGATTAAGCATGGATCAAAGCTAAAATTTAAAAGAAAAGCCCATTACCAAATACTAAACAGCTCCAGTAACTTCGTGCCAGTCTCTGAAGGACATTCGTGACTTGTTATGACAAGGAATTATTCATAATGTGTGCCTAGCATGTAGATTGCATCCTTTATTTGAAACCATAAAAGAGTCATCCTTACTAGCTGATGGAAATAAATAGGCAGGCAAAATTTAAAGGGAAGAAGAAAAAAGACCAACCAGTAGGCCTCTGTAATAATTGCTTGTCACTGTAACATCAAATAGTTCATCCTTTTAGGAACTCGTTATGTGGCTAGGCCATTATGTTCTCTGGATGGAAAAAAATACAGTAATTCACAGAGAAGCAATGACAGGATTCTGCTGGTTTACCTAATAGTATTGACTAGACAGTAGAATTATGGCTGGCAAGCAAAGAGTGATTCTGTATTTGGAATTGTTTTGTTGTCTTTTTACCCAATCAGAATTTTTCTCATTTAAAAAATATCAATACCCTTGAAAAATATCAAAGAGACTGCTACCAGTGTTTTGATCTGACTATAAAAGTGCACAGCTTCCATATTCATGCCCAATTACTTGCTTACTGAAACCTCTGATGTTGTTGGGAGGGAACAAGGTAGAGATGCTAGGCTTTAGTGCCCCTTGCTGGTCGTCCTGAAGAAAATATGAGCTTCAGGATTGTTGGAGCCCAGGTTTCAGTAAATGGTGTGGCACGTTTTATTCAGATGGCTTGGAAGCCAAATCGATTTAAACTGAACATCTGTAGCCAGTCTTAAGAATCGTTCTGAGGATGAGATGCTGCATTTGTAAATGCATGTATGCTTTTAGAGAGGAAAGAGTTCAATATAAAGACAAACTACATGTTAAGTCTTAGCCTAACCTCAAAATAAATCCAAGTAAATATATTTCTGTGAATGCACCCTTATAATGTAACAAACTCTTCCTAGGCCAAGAGTATGGTTTTTGCTTGATTATGCCTCCAAAAATGTGAATGGCCTCTCAAACCATAAAGGGAACAATAGATAGCAAAAAAATTCCCAGTGGAATTCTCAACTCAAGTTAATTTCTAAAAATCATGCAAAAACTTCTTACTACAGAGGAAAAAAGAGCCTATCTACAGTAATACATTAGATCATTGATAATTACACTATAATTTTAACAAATGGGTTATGATTTTTTACCTGTTTGCTTTTTTTTAGGATATGACAATATTATTTTTATAATCTAAAAACAACAGCCATAACATGACTACACTTAACAAACTGTCCATCAAAGCTAATTAATTCTTAGGATTCTGTAGTGAACCATGAGACCTAACATATCAATCTTATTTAAAACACCACGAGAGCTGGGCTTGGAATGAGATCCCCTCCCCCACAAGGTACCCATCAAGAACTTGGATTAACAAGATCCAGCTCCAGGGGCTGGAAAAAGTCTATTCAGGCAGACGAAGTAATACTGAGGCATACAGAGACCAGCACATATGGTAAGCCTGGCAGATTTGCAGGCCAACCTCAGATGCCTCACCCAGCAGATAAATCCTGGCAACAGGCACCAGAGAGAGATGATCCTTCAAAGGCATAGAGAACTTCAAGGGACCCACAATATCCAAAACAATCCTGAAAAATAAGAACAAAGTTGGAGTACTCACAGTTCTCCATTTCAGAATTTACTACAAAGCTACAGTTATCAAGACAGTCAAGACAGTATGGTACTGGCATAAAGATAGACATATAGATCAATGGAATAGAATTGAGAGTCCAGAAATAAACTTTTAAATTTATGGTTAGTTGATTTTTTATTAAAATTCCTTAGACAATTCAATGGGGAAATGAATAGTCTTTTCCACAAATAATGCTGAGATGACTGGCTATCCACATGCATAAGAATGAAGTTGAACCCTTACCTCACACCATATACAAAATTAAATCAAAAGTGATCAAAGATCTAAATGTAAGACCTAAAATGATAAAACTGTTAGAAGAAAACATATGAGTAAATTTTCATGACCTTAGGTTTGGCAATGGTTTCTTAAATAAGACACCAAAACTGCAAGCAACAAAAGAAAAATTAGATGAATTGGACATCATCAAAATTAAAACTTATGTGCTTTAAAGGACACCTTCAAGAAAATGAAGAAATAACACACAGAATGGGACACATTTTTGCAAATCTTATGTCTGATAAGGCACTTGTATCCGGAACATATAAAGGATAATTGCAACTCAACAATAAAAAGTCAAATGGAAAATTAATTGCTAAAAAAATTTAATTGCTAATTAAAAGTAGGCAAAAGATCTGAATAAACATTTCTCCAACAAAGATATACAAATGGCCAATAAGCGCATGAAAAGATGCTCAACATTATTAGTTATTACTGATGTGCAAACCAAAACCACAATGAACTGCCACTTTATACCCACTAGTATGGCTACAGTCAAAAAGACAGACAATAACAAATGTTAACAAAGATATGGAGAAATTGGAACCCTCATTCATTGCTAGTGAGAAAGTAAAATGTATAGACACTTTGGAAAAGAGTTTGACAGTTCCTCAAATGTTATACATAGAGTTTCCATATGACCCATAAATTTTACTCCTAGATATACGTACCCAAGAGAAATGAAAACATGTTCACACAAAAACTTGTACATGAATGTTCATAGCAGCATTATTCATAACAGCCAAAAGGTTGAAATAATCCAAATGCCCATCAAAATGAATAAAGAAAATATGGTTTATTCATACAATGGAATATTATTTGTCATCAAAAAAGGAATGAAGTACTGATACATCTTACAGCATGGATTAAACCTTGAAAACATTATGCTAAGTGAAAGAAGCCAGACACAAAGGCCACATATTGTATGAATCTACTACATTAATCTACTAGGGCTGCCATAATAAAATACCACAGACTGGGTGGCTTAAGCAGCAGAAGTTTATTTTCTCATGGTTCTGGAGGCTAGAAGTCCAAGATCAAGGTTTTGGCAGGTTTGGTTTCTCCTAAGGCCTCTCTCCTTGGCTAGCAGACTACTGTCTTCTCCCTGTGCCCTCACATGGTCTTTCCTCTTTGCACACACATCCCTGATGTCTCTTCCTATTCTTATAAGGAGGACACCAGTCCTGTTGGATCAGGTCCCCACCCTTATGATTTTATTTAACTTTAATTACCTCTTTCAGGCCCCGTCTCCAAATACACAGTCACGTTGGGGGTTAGGACTTCACCATATGAATTTAGGGGGCTATAATTTGAGCCATAGCATGCACTTATGTGAAATGTCCAGAATAGGCAAATCTGTAATGACAGAAGGTAGATTAGTGGTTGCCAGAGGCTGGAGGGGTAGGATCGGGGTGACAGCTAAGGGGTGCAAAGGATTTTTGGGGGTGATGAAATATTCTGAAGGTGATTGTGGTGATGGTAGAGCTGTGAATAATGCTAAAAGTTAATGAATTGCACATTTTAAGTGAATGAATTGTACATTTTAAGTGAATGAATTGTATGCTATGTGAATTATATCTCAATAAAGCTATTACCAAAAACAAACCAACCAACACAGACCCTAGGGAGCAGGAAAGGTCATTGGTAGTCTTTAAGAGGTAGCAGGATTCCACCCATAAGCATGGAGTTCACAGCCAATATTAGAGTTTTTAAAGATGTGCAAAGAAGAAAGAACCCATTTCTGATTCTAAACATTCAGGCCAGAAGAGCAGGTATCGGAATGGGGGCATATGGTCAAGGCTGCCCTGACTGCAAACTTGGCTTAAACCTGAGTTAGAGGATCGGCCCTGGAGCTCCTTAAGCTCCTGTCCAAGGCCAGCATCTATCTTAAAGACCAAAGAATGACATCCCAGCCTGGGGAGAAGCCAGTTTCTAAGGCTGGGAGCTCGGCAGGGTGTGAGGCAGGGCCTGCAGTAATCTCTCCTGTGTTCCTGACTTCCCTCTTCCATTCCTTTAGAATGAGAATGTTAGACTGTAATCAGCATGTAATCCTTTTGGTATTACATGCTCTTCTCTCCTGAGCTCTGTGTTTTCAAAGCATAGATCTGCCAAGCCACATGTATTAAGCACACATGCTATATTGTCTTTGTCAGTTTATGTATTGATCTGCTCCACTGGACTTCAAGTTCCTAGCAAATGGGAACTGTTACTTTTATCTCTGCACCCTCAGTGGCTTGCCCATTGCTGAGCACATACAAAATGCTCCATAGATGCTTGTTAAGTGAATTAATAAATGAATACTTTGTTTTCCCATGTTTAACTTGTTAGAATGCACATAACTTTTTGCTTGTGTTAGACTGGGCAATTTTTGGAACTATCAAACTAAAGAATCCTAATTAAAGCAGTGATTTTTTTTTTTTCCCATAGAGCTGACATAATTATAGATAATAATAGCTTAACATTTATAAACATTTCTGGACTGGGCCCTAGGCTAACCTACTTATATACTTGTTATCTCATTTAATCCTCACAATAAACCCCTGAGTAGATATTATTATTACCCCCATTTTACAGATGTGGACCCTGAGGTTCACAGAGGTCGACTTGCCCAGAGTCATAGAGTTAATCATAGTGAAGCCTTGGTTTAAACCTCAGAACTCCAAAGCCTGTTCATTTATCCTCTATATAATTATGAGTTCTCAGTATTTTTTTCTTTTTGGCCACACCGCGCAACATGCGGGATCTTAGTTCCCCAACCAGAGATTGAACCCATGACTCCTGCAGTGGAAGCATGGAGTCCTAACCACTAGACAACCAGGCAATTCCCGTGACTTCTCAATATTTTATTTTGTCAACATACCCTCTTCAAAGGTAAATGGAAAAAAGAAGCAAGAGGTGAGGCCTGAGATTGTTGGCTTGCCTTTCTTCCAGGCCCTGTCTGAAGGCCTCCTGGCCTCAAAGGTTAGCAAATCCCTGCCTGGGTCCAAGATGACACACAGCTTCTTCACAAATTCAGACTGCCATTTCTGAGATTACCTCACTCAATGGGCAAAAATTACTGCCCAAGTAGCCCCTTGCATTGAGAAGGGGACCATAAAAGTAAAGCACACATGGAAAGTATGGGTGGTCTTCTCCCCCTTGATCATGAATGCAGTCTGAAATCAAGCAAAACCAGAAAGGCTTTTCAGATTGTTTTCACTGTCTACTGACTCACAGCTTCCAGTTTTCATTGTATCCTCTTTCATCCCCCTTATGCATTTCAGCCACACTTCACAGCGTTCTGCACAAAGGGAGAACTCAATACGAGTTGACTGCTTACCAGAATGGAACATTCTGACGTTTCAGAACAACAAGCTCAGCTTGAGGTGTTTCAAAAAGGCATGCATCAAATGTCACAAAGTTGTTATAAGAGATTCAACAGCTTTCATGTTGACCTCAATAAACAAAATTAAATGTTTGCTCATTTCACGGTTACCATGTCCCAATGCAAACAGCCTGGTATTTTTCCTATTCCTATTCACCTCTGTTACCTTGGCTGCCTGTGTGTTATAACTGGATGGCACTCAAAGATTGTTGTCTGCAAGGATGGGGGGGAAGCTTATACCCAAAGGGGGGCAACCCGTGTTCCAGGGGAGCTTGGAGTCATTCAAGACCAATGTTTTTGGTTAGGAAAATTAAACAGAACCAAAGTTAATCCACCACACTCAGGGTGTTCCTTGTGTCTAGGGCTAAGCCAAAATTCTAGGAACAGTTGGGGTTGCCAATGCCAATTGTGTAAACTGTCCTCAAATTTCAAATGAACTGTATGAGCAGAGAGAAAATCCAGACCTCTCTTGGATTCTTCTTTCAGAGCAAGGGCCCAATGTCCTGAACCCACTACATTCCCACCGGTACTCAGGGCTGTGGGATCTGCTCCTGTTTAAGGCTCCACAGACAACCCTCCTTCTCCTCCCATCCTGGCCCTGCTTCCATTGCTGTTGCTTATCTCACTGCCTGTCACTCTTCACTCCATGAGGCAGCGGTAAGACTGTTCTTACTCATCCTTGTCCCTCCAGAACACACCTGGCTTAATACATTTTTATTAATTGCATAAATGAATTATAAGGTCGATGGAGAAAAAGAAATGCCTGGCAGAAATATGGCTGAGAACTGACTCCCTGTCATGGAGAAGACCTTTCATCTCACCGATGGTGCCCCTTACATAAGAGTGAGCCAAACCTCATCTGTGGGGGGAGGACTTTGGTTGGGATGATGAGGTCTTTTAAAGACTAAGGCACTTTTCATCATTTTAACACCCTTTCAATGCACTGTAAAACTTGTCTTTTTTTTTTTTTTTTCAATTTCTGATTTTTTTTGTTTTGATGTGGACCATTTTTAAAGTCGTTATTGAATTTGTTACACTATCGCTTCTGTTTTATGTTTTGGCTTTTTGGCCGCCAGGCATGTGGGATCCTAGCTCCCTGACCAGGGATCGAACCCACACCCCCAGCATTGGAAGGCGAAGTCCTAACCACTGGACCACCAGGGAAGTCCCAAGCTAGGCTTTTTAAATTATTATTTCCCTCGTTTTTAGTTTCTGAACAAAATAGCATATTTAAGAACCAGCTTTTTTTAGGCCAAGATTAAATATAATATGTACATCTATTTGAAATATGTGACCTTTTGAAAATATTAAAAGAATAGAGATCGGAGGATACCACTTTCATAATGTTCCTTTCAATTTTCATGAAATTTGAAGAAGCTTAATTTTTCAATTATGAAATATTCATTGGAAAAGATTTCTATTTTGAATCTAAATTATTTTAAAATATCACTTAACTTACATTAATCATCTTATAGTTGCCTGCCTCCCCCGCCCCAAAAAATCTTATGATACAGTTTATACATTTGATATATAAATACAATAACATTAATCAGCTTCTTATGTAACTTGTTTTGAATTTGCATAATAGTTGGTACAGCTCCTAAAAAGCACTTTGTAAATATTAATGTGTTGTCCAAATCTTCTAGCACTGAGGTAATCATCAGGAAGATTTCCACCTGATATTTGACAAGAGAGAGTCCGCGGCAAATCCCTAGACAGAAAGTCAACCATTCCACCTCTGCATTTCATCCAAACTCAGATTCTCTTGGAGGAGCTTGCAGCACCACCCAAGTCTTCCTGAGTCAGAAGCATGTCTGTTTGACATTTACTTCCTACTGTCACCTGTTGGATCCCTTATGTCCTTGCCTTCCTACCACTTATAAAACATGTGCCTATCTGCCTAGGAGAAAGGAGAGGCGATCAGAATATTTCAAGTACCAACTGGAAATGCAAACAGGACAATGTACATTCAGTAGAAGCAGAACATGTGAAAACTAAACTTGGGAGCAGAGAGAGGGTCTCATGCATTTCACAGTCTTAGCAAAAGATTTCTTGATACAGGTGGCAGCAGCAAATTGCCTGTCAAGAGATTCACTTTCTAACGAGGCCAGCCGTGTAGAACAGCCGTTGCACCACGAGGGCACCGCTGCTGGCCCAGATCTTTGGGGCTCTGAGGTGGATTGCAGGAAGGACAGTCCTGAGCTCCGCAGCAGCGGCCACATCCCTGAGGGATGAGGGGACAGGAGACAGGGTTAATACCACCAGCCATCCCTTCATGATGCCACTGCCAAACCATTACTCAAATGAGGAGTGGGGATTAGCCGGGGGTGGGGAGGCGGGAACCTGAAGTCAGGCATGGGGATCGGGGTGGAAAGAAAATGGGGAAGAAGAGCACCCATTTATCTTCAGGGGCCTCTGTCGTCTTTGGTTATCAGTCGAGGGGTGTACAACAAGCTGAAGGACAGAGGATTGGATAATGCTGGGTCCTGACCTTGCTGCTCTCATGTTTTCCTCAGCTGGATGCTCGCAGATGCCCAGGAAAACACTGCATGCTTCTCCAAGCACACACACACACACACACACACACACACACACGCACTTCCCAGTGTCTTCCTTGTGTCCGTCTCTGTGCTGAAAACAGAAACGACAGTAAGGAGACTCCACGGTGGCCAGTGCACTGATCTCCTTTCTCACCATTTAGCTTCTGTGTCAGAGGACAATTTTCCTGGACAGCAAGGAAGGCAATGTCACTTTCAAAGTCAGGACTGAGTCAAAACTCACTCCCTCCTGTGTGGAGGAGATACCCTTTTTCTCCCTGAGCCACCGTTCCATCCCTGGCAGGTGACTTCACATTGAGAACAGAGGCAGGTGCAGTGCCCTGTCGGTGGTGGCCCCTGGGTGCCCTTCGAAGCCAGTTCTCAGCACCCAGGTATCCACACTGGTTTGGCAGAGCCAAGGTAAGAAGCTAGGCTAACTGCAGGAGCTGCCAGCTTGAAGAAAAACCTGGCTTCAAGTCAGATAGATCCTAGGGACCAAGTTGAATAACAAAAAGTTCAATGAACGGGGGTTTCAAGCTTAGGAAAAAGGAGACACCGCTGGGGATGTAAAAGTTAAACATTCAGCTCTGTAGAAAAACGCCATAATGGTAGGAATAGAGCCTCAGGGAGTGGCAACGGAGACCCACCCAGATCTTGAGAGTCAATTCTAAAGAAGTTGGCAGGGAAAATCAGAAATGGCAGAAATATTTGCAGAGTGCCTGGGGGCAAAGTCCTTGACAGAATCTTCTTCTACTTCTTCAGGGTACCTGCTCAGGGTGGGTGCCCAAGAAAATCCCGATGAGTCAGTGAATGAACATGCAGTGGCTGAAGTTTTCACTGAAAAAGCAGAAGGTGTTGGGCTGAGTTTCATGTTCTTAAGAAATCCTGTACCTGCCTTTTGAGAGCTCAGCCTTCTTGCACCCTTAAGCATGTTTTCTAAACTCCTGTCCTGGAGAAGCAGAAGGCACTTCTCAGGTTCACTGAGCTAGAACAGCATTTTGATACAAACAGACCCGGGCCCGCTGAAAGACTTATACACACGGCAGGAACACCACCTTGAGTTCAGACAGAAAGCACATCTGCGCCTCATTGATAATGTAATAACGTACATTACATTTTTGGCCGAGAGCACCTGTGCACAGCCCAGAAAGTCAGCCCAGGGCAACCATTCTGATGGAGGCGATATTAACAGCTCTCATTAAAACTGATGACTATAGCGGTGCCCAGGAGCGCGGCCGCAGTGAAGCGTCTGTCCGCGTTTCCATGACAAGCCTCTATTTGTGGAGTTCATAACTCAACCATAGAAATACGCTTTGCGTTGAACTGAAACCTGAGAAGAAAACTATCATGGGGTAAAGAGAGTTTGACTTTTATTGTTTTCCTGCCCCTGTCTGGACAATGGAAAGAGAAGGGTACGTGACAAGGGAGGATGTATTTCTGAGCTGGCCCGGGAAGAATTTGAGTGTCTTAACTTTTATATTTATCAGGGACGCTAAGAGTTCTATTACGATGGAAAGTGACACTTGCATGCCAATCAATTATCCTAGGTGTGCACGTGTGCGTTTTGTTTACTGTTACCTGTCCCAAACCAGGAAGCACGGAATTCCTAGTGCTCCACCTGGGACTTAATGGGGTCACATATGACTGGATCTTGCTGACTTTTGACCCAACACTTTTCTCTGATGAAGGAAAGACCCAAAGTCATGCACATCACTGACAGGGACTTGAAAGTGATTTAATCTGTTATCTTTTATTTTGACAAAAAGTGTTGTGAAATGCATTCCTGTCCTCAGCTAGACAGGTTAAAACTTTTTGGCCTCTACCTCTATAATTCTGTCCTGTTTAGAATGTAGAAGAACTACTGTTCCTCCAAAAATATGAAGGAAGATTGCTTTAAAATTAGAGAGAGATTACTTGATAATTTCTGCTTTTCTAACAAGCATTGGCTGGGAAGAGAAAGGTCATCATTATCTTCAATGTCCTTTCTCCACACACAATAGGAATTACATTGAGACACAAATCAGATCATGCTGCTTCTCTGCTTACAATTCTTCAGTGGCTTCCTACTGGACCTAAAATAAATCCATACTCCTCACCATGGCCCAGAGGGCTGGGTGACCCAGCCCCTGATCATCTTGCGGCTTGGTGTCATACCTTCTCCCATGCTCTCCGCACTCCAGTTATACTTGACTTTTTCCAGTTTCTCGACTGCACCAAGCATTGTTCCCCACCTCAGAGACGTTGCATTCACGAACCTCTCTGCCTGCAATGTTTTTCTTCCCACACGTAATAGCTGACTTCATATTCTTCCAGTTCGAACGTCACCTCTTCCTGACTGCTCTATCTGAAGAGGATACCTCTCCCAACAGTCTCCATCTCATCCCACTGATGGTTTCTTTTTAGAAATTTAGCACAGTTATTGTTTTACTAGCCTGTTTGTGTGCTTGTCCCTTGTCCGTGTGCCACCTAAAAATGGACGTTTCGTGAGAGTAGGGACCTTTGTCATCATTGTATTCCCATGTGCAGCAGAGAGTAAGTGCTCAGTTAATATTTGTTGAACAAATCGAGATTTATATATTAGAGGATGCATAGTTTAAGCTTCTGTCAGTTGACCCAGTAGCCTTATTCTCTTCATAGTATACATAAAAGAATAATTTCTCCTCAATCTTTACATAAGTATAACTTTGCAGGTAGGTAGCTAGGACCGCCCCCCCCCCCCCACCAGATGACAGTCTTCAGAATTGGAGGGATAAAGAAACTCTGTTCTTTTACATCTTTTTCCCTCTTCACAGCATCATGAAATAGTACCTAATTTCTGGGAAGAGTTTTTGTAGCTAAACAGAAGACACATCCTCTTGAACTTTTAGGAACCTGACCCTTGACTTCGCTTACTTTGAGCTCTGGATACTTAAATAAGAAAAATAAGAAGTTCTGTACATGTGAAGGAGTAAATGTACAGTCATTGTCCCCTATTACTATTTCTATACGTTTTTCTATACTATCAGCGATTAATTACGATGGACAAATAATACATTTAACGATGCTGACACCAGTGATGATGTCTCGGATATTTGCTTACTCTACCAAGCACTGTGCTAGGCACTTTATTTACTGGTAAAATAGACTATATATTTCATTTTATTGTATAGTATCTAGTACAGTATATCTCATTTATATAGTAACAGTAAAAATGGTAACAAGAACAACAGTGAGAACAACAGACAGAGCCAGGGAAAAAAAAATAAGTTCAGTACTTTGGAAACCTTAGAAAAAGAAAGATGAGAATATTGATTAATTTTCCAACTGGGCCTGATTCTCTCAGAGCATTAAGCCACATCCTGGATATGACTGGCTCAAGACCCCACAGCGAATAACAAGCATTTGGGACTCAGGCTCAAGCCTTCAGATGCCAAGTCAGTGTATTATGGACTGTCTCTGGGAAGACAGGGTTAACCCAGGCCTAGACAAAGCAGGTAGTTAGGAATTAACGACCCGTGATTCTCCAGATGAACTCTTCAAGTGCTGGATACTCATGTTTTTGAATGGCTGGCTCGAGGAGTTTCTTAAAAGATCTGATCTCCACTTTAGAAGTGGCAGTATGATTCAGGAAAGCTGTAATTGTCCATAATAGCTTTCTCTGAATTACTTTATCAGATCCTTTTCTCTCTGCCGCTTGCTGAAATTTGGTTGGCTGCAAGGAAAATAGGAAGAGATTTAGATGAAATAAGAAGAGTGCTGCATAGGAATGTGACCGTTGGCAAGTTACTTACTCTCTAAGCCTCAGTTTCCTCACCTGTAAAATGGGAATGATAACCCACCTTACAGAGTCTTTGAGACAATTAGATAATGCATGCAGAGCACTTAGCACAATGTATAGAAAGGACCCAACGTTAGCTGCTGATGTGGTTGTTATTAGTATTATTATTAATAACAATTCTGATGTAAGAGACGCTCTAGGCAACCAAAAGTGTTGTTTTGTTTTTAAAGGGAGGCTGGGACAGCTGGTGAGCTAGTAAGGAGTAAGGAGACATAGGCAAGGTAGTAGAATCCATAAGACAGATGTCACCAATTCCATAATTCTACTTCTAGTGGTACCTCGATCACACCACTTCACCTCTCCAAGTTTTGGTTTGCTTATCTGTAAAAGAGAGAGAATGCCCACTCTTTCCACCTCAGCAGATTGTCAAGGATTCAAATGAGGCACATGTATGTAAAAGCACATTGAATATCTTAATGGGAATGGTAGACATTGCTTTCACACCTGTTTCACTTAAATGACTATCGTTTCAATGAAGTCAGTGATTCTTACCCCTGTCTGCACATTAAAATCAACCAGAAGCTTCTAAAAATCCAGATGCCCAGGCCACAGCCCAGACCAATAAAGTCAGAATCTCTAGGAGTGGACCCAGGCTCAGTACTCTTTTTTTCCTCCCTAAGTGATTCCAATGTCCACCCAAGTCAGGGAATAAAATATTTCTCAAGCTTGCCTGGTGATAAGGAGCCCCAGAGACCCACCATAACTACAGAATCAACCCTCCAAAGAACGAACTGGGAGTCTGTATTTTCAACAAGCACCTCTAGCTGCCTCTTCTCTGCAGACAATTATGAGAAAGACTGTGTTAAATCATAGTCTGAGGGTTAGAAGGGATATCATCTAACATCTTCACACTTCGGACTTCCCTGGCGGTCCAGTGGTTAAGACTCCATGCTTCCACTGGTCAGGGAACTGGGATCCCACATGCCGCGTGACGTGGCCAAAAAAATAAAAAATAAAATCTTCACCTTGATTCATCTCTAAACCACATGAAACTTTATGAATCCTATGAATGGAAGGCAAAAGTGTGTTAACCAACTATGTGAACAATAAATAACGCAACTGTTAGCTATTTCTCTTTGTGCAAGAATCATCACCAGTCCCTTTCTAGTTCAGGAAATCTTGACCGATGGATAAGATTTTCAATGTTTTGAAACTTTTCTTGATCAGACAATTTGGAATGCCAAGAAATGCATCAAAAGAAGAATTCTTTCATTTAAGAAAGAAATATTTTATTCCCTGACTCGGATGGACACTGGAATCACTTGGGGAGGAAAACAAATAGTACTGAGCCTGGGTCCATGCCTAGAGATTTTGACTTTATTGGTCTGGGCTGTGGCCTAGGTATCTGGATTTTTAGAAGGTTCTGGTTGATTCTAATGTGCAGACAGGGGTGAGAATCACTGACTTCATTTGAATATTGTGAAATAAAATCATAAACTCAAGTTTTGGTGTGGACCATGGGAATGGGACAGTCGTAACTAAAAATTTTTCCCCTACAAAAGATATATATTGTACAGCTCTGTAAAGCCTAAGTTATTACTTTTAGCTCTCATGGGAAAGTGAGGCAGATCAGGTTTAATGTAAATAACATCCTGACAAGTTACTATGGCAAACCTGAAGGGAAAATGTTAACTGCTGATATTCAAGTTGCAAAACTCAGCTCAATGCTAATTGTGCATTGCAACAGATAATTCCACTCCTCCTCACTGTTTTGAAAGCGTCAAACTCTGCCAGAATCACTGGTCTGTCAGTTCCCCCTGAACATTCTAACATTGCCATGAAAAGTTACATCTTGCAGAATCTTCCCACTTCCTCTGGGGCCACATCCACTTGCCTGGCCTAGGTAATTCACTGTAAAACTTTCCTCCTTCCTAGTTCCTGCACTGTTGGAGTCCTGCCTTTGTCTCAGCTTTACTTGAGCCATAAGTACTGTCACTATTGAATAGAGACTATGTTTAATTCTGAGCTTGTTAAGACAAAAGATAATGGAGATTGATTTTAATTAATATATAGGTTCAGAGTATTTGCATTTCCTTCATAATGGTTTTATAAAACTTACTCACTTCCAAATTTTGCTAGATAAGGCATTTGAGAATAATGGTGCTGGATCCGGTCTGAATTTTATCTTTGGAAACTGTATCAACTTGCTCTAGGTAATAATGCTTGTTTTAATGTGCATTCGCTATGCCCATTTCTTCGCATTTCCCTTTACTTTTGATAAAGTGCCTTAATAGAATCAGTGTAGCCTAACTTTTTGCGATATGAAATAGTAACACATTATTTCTTCATCTGTTCTGATTTGGGAAAAAGTTCTTATGATTAATAAGAGGGTGCATTGTAAATGCTTGGATTGGCATGCCCCGTGGAGGAGCTGGTAGAATAACAGAGCTGACCCCAACTCCTGTGCTGAGTCAGCACACGGTACCTTGAATGAAAACAGAGCCGTGGGTGTTCCCAGGTGTGCACCCTCCCCATCACTGGGCTTCTTTAGGTTTTTATATTTCTTTGTATTCTGTGTGCTTTGTTGAATCAGTCATGTTATATTGTGTGTTGAATGGAGGGGGCGAGAAGGCATCTTTAAAACTACAAAAATAATGCTGCTGATGGGCTTTGTCCACTGTCAACCCAGTCTCAATGCTCGTTTCTTCCAGCTCTCCCAGTCTTAAACCCTAGAGTACCTTGATTTGTTTATGTGAGTGTTTGGCACATAGTAGGATGCAAGATAATGCACAATTATTGTTCAGAGGATGCCAGTTGTTAGTCTGCTTGGTCTGCTGTAACAGAGTAGCACCACAGATTGGGTGGTTTAAACAACAGCAATTTATTGTCTCATAGTTCTGGAGGCCAGAAGTCCAGAAACAAGATTTTGGCAGGGTTGGTTCCTTCTGAGGGCTGTGAAGGAAGGCTCTGTTCCAGGCCTCTCTCCTTGGCTTGTAGATTGCTGTCTTCTTGTTCACATGGCATTCTCCCTATAAGCGTGTCTCTGTGTCCAAGTTTCCCCGTTTTATAAGGACACCAGTCACATTGAATTCATGCCCACCCCAATGACCTCATTTTGATTAAGTTGCCTCTGTAAAGACCCTATCTCCAAATAAGATCATATTCTGAGGTACTGGGGTTAGGCCTCACCTTATGAATTTGGGAGGTGGGACACACAGTTCAACCCACAATGCCAGTATTATACATGATTTTTTAAATGTTCATATATTATCAAATTATAGCTGAGAAATGTAAACAAGTTTGTGGAAAGGAAACGTTTATTATTATGATGTTATGTAACAGGACTTTACTGGTATATCTGAGCTCTTTTCTGCAGGTAAGTGGGGATCTCCCACAGTTGCGAAAAAGATCATATCACAGGTTAACTGTGGATCTCTGCCTGATCTCCAGTTGTTATCAGATGTACACTGAGTTTATAGTCTTGGCTTCAGTGCTTCTGAGAGTCAAGCTCTAAAATAAAACCTACATCCTATGGGGTAGAATTTCTTTTTTGATTATTGGGCAACTAAGAGGATGGAGAGACCAATGCCTTCCTTGTAGAGATGAGGAAATGGACACCTAGAAAACAGAAGTCAGGTGGTCAAGGCCTCAAGGCTAAGTAGTAGCAGTAGTAGCCCTGGAACTAGACTCATAATTCCCTGCTTTTTTCACCACATCACACTCTCCGTCCTCCATACCAGGTATCCCCTGCCTTAACCCTACCTACCAAAATTACCCACTGCTCACTGACGTCTGACTTTCCTTACTTCATTTAATTAAAAAAAAAAAAAATTAACTAATCCTAATAAATTTGCTAAGTAAGTACATTACGGATGCCCATGAGCAGGATGAGAATTCTGGAGTATGCCTTAGCTAACTGTTTCCCCAGAAGCCCATGAAACCAAAAAAAAAAAAAAAAAAAAAAATCTAGGTGTCTGATTTGGATAAGGTAGTAGCTTTCTTTACCCTTCAGATCCGACTTTTCAGCTAAAACCTGCCTTGCGGCCATACTTATAAATATATGCTTCAAGGTGGAAAAAACTTTTGTCTGAGATGTCCACCTAGTGGCATTTAGTGATTATTCTTGAAAACAAAAGAAAGAAGAGCCCCTTACCCTCTCTTCTCTACCAAGTCTTGATGAATGCATCATAACTGATATGTGAGGTTTGGATTTTAGAGACCACCTAATTCAGCCACTTTACAAATGGAACTGTGGCCTGGGCAGTGGCTTGTCCACAGCCACTGAGTTAAAGAAACCTGGGGGCAGGTCCCTTTGTGTCCCATCCAGAATTCTTAACACCCTTGTGTAATACTGCTTCATGGTTATTTAGCACATGTGTAAGCTAGTGGAAGTTTAATCTCTCTCTCCCCATGAAGGTAAGAGAAACTGTAACCATAGTGTTCATTGGTGGGTGACTTAATGCTTTGCCACGTAGCTTCATTATGTCACACTCATTAATTTTAAAGAATAGACTGTGTTTTCTAAATATATAATTTACTGTGACTATTTTCTGACTCTTCACTAGTGTTACTTATACCTAAACTTATCTGTGTGTGATTTATGGGGAAAGTTTTGTTTAAAAATCTTAAAATTTTTCCTTCAGATTTCTTGCAAGTTAGTAGGGTTTTTTTAAACCTCTTTTCAGGTTTATTAAATGGGGTTAAACTATACTAAGCACCAGCTATGGGTTTTTTTTAGTCTTAAATCCTGGCGAATGAGCCAACCCTGCAGAATGGTCTCCGAACAGAGGGTGCTGCGAGTTGTAGGCAGTTCATGCCACGGGAACACTAATTCTAGAACATTAAACTTATCTTGTTAAATTGATTTCTGGATGTTTCTCTGTGGAAGTCTTGGAATAGCCCTCCCCTTCCTTTCTTTGAGCCAAGAAAACTCTGAACCAGAACAATTCAATTTCAATTTGTGGAAAAACTCTACTCCATGGACTAAACATAGTGCTAAGACAGATTGGTGGGGAAGGGGGGCAGGAACATTTTGATCACTTTGGCATGTTACTAAAATATCTGAATTTCTAGTTAATCGCTCTGAGATGTATTTACAAGCTTTGTTTCTGAGGAGTATTTGCAAGCCTCGTTCTCAAGCCTGGGAACCTCAGGAGCGAAACCTGCTTTTGAGCCATAGTTCTTGTGTTATATGTTAAGCATTTGGAAGGAACCCCAAGGAGGCCTCAGGAAGCAGTTACTGCCTCTTGACTTATCATCCTGAAGGCGATTTGTTTTAAAGTTGATAATCCCTAGAGCTACAAGAGTGTCCCGCATCTGCCCTGAATTGAAAACAGATTGCCATTAAGAGCCTTACATCAGCGCTGCGAATTCATTCGATCTGAGTCAGAAAGGAAGTTGGAGAACATTCGAACGTATGGCCTGATAGCGACACGGCAGCTCCCTTCATGGAGGACCAAGACGGCAGGGTATGTAGGCTGTCTGTTTTCAAACTTGAAGACTGTTTTTCTGTAAGGAAATGTCCTTCTGACCTGCGGGCAGGAGTATTCGGGAGGGGACTGTAACAGCTAACAGGTATAAAGTAACTGTCAGTCAGTGGGCTTTTCAGTGCCACCAGTGAATCGATCAGAATTCCGAGAGGCTCGGAAGCCTCCTCTGTCCAGAAATTTCTCTGCCGGGTTTTGCGTTTTTGTGACTTATCATTTATATAAGATATATTCAAAAATTATGTAGATATTTATATAAAATTCTCCCCCCCTAGACTCTAAAACGGTTCTGGAAGCCAAGAAAAGTTTTTACTGTTAAAAAGCGAGAGCTTTTCCACCCTCAGCTTATCTATGAAATTATTTTAAAATATTTCGACACATGCCAGGAATGAAGGATGGAACTCTGAACTTCATATTCCAAGCCTCAGGGGACCGGGACCATCTGATTAACTATTTAGTGTTTAATATCCTACTGAAGTCTTCTTCTCAGCTGGCTGAACAACTTTTTTCCTTCTTTTTCTGTGGAAAAATTTCTATTATAGAATGTGAGGTTCTTTTTCTTCTAAATTAAAATGGAGATTAGATTTGTTCATCAAAAATGATTAAAGGAAAAAGAAGGCAGCAGTGGTTATGGACAAGGGTCTGAGTACCCCGCAGCTTGAGGCATGGATGTTGAGCCGCCCTCCGCCACTCCACCCCCACCGTCCCCCGCCCCAGCCTGGCTCCGGAGGCCCTTCTGGCTCCTTCTCCGGGTCCCGACTGGGCTTTGGTGAGTGGAGGCCTCTCGGGTTACTTCCAGAAGCCTATTCTGCTCACCCTGTTCTCTGAGAAGCTGAGGACAGTGCCTGGTACAGCTGATAGCCAATAAATACTTGTTGAATGAAAATAGCATTGTGGAAGGGAACCCTGGAAGAAGTATCAGTTTGAACACATGAAGCTAGTGAACCTCTCTTTGGGTCAATTTCCACTCACCTTCTTGGCAAGATAGACACCAGAACTAAAGCATAGAAGGTGACGAGTAATTGAGAGAAACGCGCTAGAGTGTCAGTCAGAGCAACTACATATAAAATGTGTGATTCCGCGGTTATGGTATTAATAAAGTAAAGAGATGAAATATGAGTCTCGAGAGGTAACAGTTGCCCTACGAGAGTGTTCAGGAGTCCGAGGAAAGCTGGTACAGGAGAAAGTGAACAAACACAGCTGGCCGGCTCCCCCTTCAACTCCGTGCAGATGTGCTCATCAAAAATGTTCCGACAGCACAAAGCCTGTTCCTGTTACATGCGCTTCCCCCGGTTTCAGAAAAAAATACATTAAGAGCAGCCCAATTGGCAGGTAAGATTTTCAGTCCAAATGCCAATGTACTGTTCCCTCTTGACTGGTTGCCCACAGTTCTTGAAAGGGGGAAGGTTTTTCAGATGCCAAAAATCGAGTGCAAACTGTGCCATGGGACTATGCCCTCTTAATCCCAGCGAGACAGAGGCTCCCTTTTAGAAAAGGAAGCACATTTGGGTTTTTGTGCTGGAGGATGCAAAAAGATGTATTGATCGACTCAGACAGAAGGGGGAATTCTCAGGCTTAGAAACATCGCTTCTGTCCTAGCTGAGGAGACTGGCGAATGAGCCTTGAAATCTATAGAAACAGTTCCAGTTCAGACCAGCTTCCTCTCTGGCAGATGATTATAGATCTATAGATATTTATATAGAGATATAGCTATATTTATATGTATCTTAATTTCACTAACTTACTTAATCTCAACCCCGGAAGTTTGGGAAGAAAATAAAAGTAGTGTCGCAGAGACTTCAGGGTGAAACCCATGTCAGAAATTTAACTTCTAGGGAGTTCTCTGGTGGTTCAGTGATTAGGACTCCATGCTTTCGCTACCGAGAGCTCGGCTTCAATCCCTTGTCAGGGACCTAAGATCTAAGATCCCAAAAGCCTCACAGCACAGCCAAAAAAAAGAAAAGAAATTTAACCTCTATTACCTCAAGTAAAATTCACCTCCAAAAAGCTCTCTTGCCCCTTTTAGAGTAACAAGCAAGTCTTCATTTGGGGCCATATCCTCTTTCCCTGCCCTGTGTTTGAACATCAGGCCTGTCTCTAAGGCTGTGCCACTATATGCCAAGTCACAGCCTCATGGCTCTCCAGAGTTTTTTAAACCATTGTTTGGAATTCAGAACACATTATCCCCCAGAAACAAGGTTAGGCTCCCGGCTCAACTCCTGAATGCAAATTTATCCCAAAATATAGAGAACTTGTTGCAACTTTCTGGAAATGAACAAAAAGAACTTCTATCATTTTATTTAATGGCATTGAAGAATCAATTTTACAATGAACTGTAATAATGCTTTTGAGAGCATTTTTAATATCCTTGAGAATTAATTATTGGCCTTGCATACCATTCCTTTCTTTATCCAAACCCTAACCACCTATCCTAGGTGCTTAGTCTCCTGTTACTCCTTTGAATGGTACTCTAGGTAGGAGTCCTAGCAAATTATTTGCATGTACTTTTCCATTTGTGGTTTCTTTTGCCTGGAATATCCTCCTCCTCTTCTGGTTCCTGGCAAACTCTTGATCAGCTCAAACACTAACACAGTTAAAACTCTTCTGTGATGCCCCAGTCAAACTCTCACTTCTCTCCTCCCTTGGACATAAACCCTTCTGAGAAAACTTTGCACAAGTTCAAGTGGTTCCTTCAGTGACCTTCTAAAGTACCAGAGATCCTAGTTTTAAAAGTTGCCCCTAGGAAAAGTTAGAAACTCCCCTCCCCACCTCTCCTGCATTTCTCTAAAACCTTATAAGTACCACTATGTATTAACATTCACCACATTATATTGCAAATTTTTATTTACACGTGGTCCCCTTCCCTAGACTGAGAACTCCTTAAAGATAGGGATTTCTTCAGGACTTATTACAACCCTGGAATATATTAATAGTAAATAATTAATAAAAGGATAGATGGATGAATGGATGGATGGATGAAGTGAGCACTGGATAAAAAGTTCATTTATTTAGAGGAGGATGAAGAGCTATATAGAAACTTCTATGGAATTCTGAATGGAACTTTTAGTTTCAAGGGCATGATATTGATGAAATTTGACCGTTACTATTTTACTTCTACGGCTATGTAAGGGAGGGATTATGAATAGTGGGGAGAATGGAGCTTGGAATAAGAATGTATGGGTTCTAACTCTAGTTCTCTACTTTCCAGTTATATGGTCTTGGGTAAGTTATTTACCTCTCTATTTTTGCTTTTCTTCATCTGTAAGATGGGGGTAATACCTACCTTCAAGGAGTTACCATGAGCATCAAATGGTAATCCCTCTCTAAGCTCTGGTCTAGTGCTTAACCCATATGAGGTAGAAGGTAAGTGGTCATAAAATATGGATCTAAATCTGAGATGGCAGACATAGAACTTTGAAACCAGGAGGAATCTGGGCCCCTTCCTTCCAGCCTTGGACACTCTCCTTTTGCAACTTCCCCCCTTCATTTTGATGCAGCCTGTCAATAGCATGATTCTAGCTTTTACCAGCCACTTCCCATATCGCTTGGGTGATTAAAAATAAAATAAACTTGAAAGTGTGACAGAAAAGAAGAAGAGGGTTCAGGGGATTTGTGAGTTAAGTACTGGGAAAAAAATTTCCCAAAGCAGAATTAAGTAGGCTATGATGGAGGAAGAAGGAACATTGTACGTACATGCAAAGAAAAGAGCGAGGGGATGAGGAGAAAGCTGTTTGGTGGCGGTGGCTGCAAATTGAAAGGAAGAGTTGAGGACTTGCATTGCTGGGAAATTGCATTCTGGGATTCTAAAAGGGGCAATTGTGGGTTTTTTGGGTTTTTTGTTTTAAATTTTTTTATACAGCAGGTTCTTATTAGTTATCCATTTTATACATATTAGTGTATATATATATATATCAATCCCAATAACAGGAGCAACTGTTCATTTGCCATACCTACGAATGCACTCCTGTGCATTGGTAACCAAAAAGCGCCTTGTGTAATTTCAGATAGTTCACATAAATAAAAATGATAGAAATACATTCCTAACTAACATTTAATGTACCACTTATCAGGTGCCAGGCACTGTTCTTAGCTCTTTACCCATATTAGCTCATTTTGTCCTCGCAACAACCCTGTGAGGTAGGTACATACAATCCTTATTTTACTGATAAGGAAAGACAACACACTGGGTTGTATGGGAGCCACTGCTCGAACCCAGGCAGTCTGGTCCCAGAGCCTGCACACTTCACACAAGAATGTACCTGCAGGGACTTCCCTGGTGGCACAGTGGTTAAGACTCCGCCTGCCAATGCAGGGGACACGGGTTCGAGCCCTGGTCCGGGAAGATCCCACATGCCGCGGAGTAACTAATCCCTTGCGCCACAACTACTGAGCCTGCGCTCTAGAGCCCGTGAGCCACAACTACTGAGCCCGTGTGCCACAACTACTGAGCCCTCGTGCCACAACTACTGAAGCCTGCGTGCCTACAGCCCATGCTCCACAACAAGAGAAGCCACCACAATGTGAAGCCCGCTCACCGCAATGCAGAGTAGACCCCGCTCGCCGCAACTAGAGAAAGCTCGTGCGCAGCAATGCAGACCCAACAACGAAGACCCAAAGCAGCCAAAAATAAATAAATAAATCTAAAAAAAAAAAAGAATGTACCTGCAGCTGATGTGGCTCCTCGCACCATTAGGTGGCCGATTCAGCTGTCACGGTCAGCAACGTTGTGAAGTCCACTTTGGTGATGACTATCCCTATGGATATACTTTTCAAAATATAACTTTAATGCCTGAAAAGTTAGAATGGGAGAATTTTATAGCATGGAAGGACATTTAGTTGATTATGCCGGGACCAGTAAGTCAGCCTCAGGGACACTGATCGGATTCTCTGGGGACCCACAGGAGGTGAGGGTCCGATGAGCTTAGCCACCCACATAGCACTGCAGTGTCAGAAGGACATCATCTTTATTCCAGATGATGTCCAGGGAATTCTAAAAAAAATTCTTTCTGAAATTAGGTTAACACCCCAGTAGTTTTCCAAATATGAAAATAGATACAGTTGTGCTTTTTTTTTTTTTTAAGAATCATCTATTTTTGACCTATTAAAAAAGTAACAAAGTATACAGTTTGTGAGCATTCTGTTTATGCTTCCTAGATTGAGTTTGACAGGTCCATGTTTTACAGTCATTCCATTACTCATATGCCTAACGCTGAGCTCTTACCTCTCCCTCAAATTGCTCTGAGCAATTTGATTCCATTTTCTCCTACCAAAAATAGGGACACATTCAACTAGTTAACAAATTTCACAAATTCTGATCCAAGGATGTGTTAGGCAGGCAGAAAGAATGTAATTCTCCCTTTTGCTACCTGTTTGAATTATTAGAAGCATTTCTACAATTAATAAAGTAACTGCAAATGCTACAAAGTTTTCTATCTCTCTAGCTGTTTTAGTCATTCCTATTTTAAGCCTTTCACATGCCCCACTGATGTTTTAGGGCATAGTTTTTGGATGAATAGGTAGGTGAGCTTGCTGGAGAAGTTGCCAGAAGTTTTGCCTGCCTCCAATACATCCACTCTGTGACCCACCTGAGTTCTTTCCTTTGACTCATGAGATCAGGAAACATAGCATTTGGCAAAAATAGGGAGCCAGGAGGAGCCCCACCTCCTCCTTGGTCAGCAGTGGTGGGAGAGGAAGGAGGAAAAGAGGAACGGGGTAGTAAGTGGGTTGCCTAGGTGTCTGTCTTCATTTTTTACTCATTACAGCCTGGCAGGAGAGTATCTTATGTAACATCAGTCACCTGTGGAGCATTTTTACAACCATTCAGGTGTCCTGGAGATAAACATCATTAAATTAAATTAAGTTTTAATTTAATTTAAATTCTGAATAAAAGGCTTTACATAAACTGACTACAAAGAGCTTAACTATTCAAAAATAGGTCAAATAGAAAAAGGCACTTTCAAGTGTCCAAAACAATCCCATGGTTTTTTAAAAATCGTGCAAGTTCAAGCAATACCTAACAGAAATACAAAATTAAGTTAGATGTGCCCTTCAAGGAACTAATTTTCTTAAATCATCACACTGCTCCAAAATGCCAAGAAAACACAGGACACTAAAATGAAGTCCAGATTCTCAAACAGAATTTGAATTTTAAGCGAACTCTTCATTGGCAAATGGATATTTCAGAGTCTGGTTTTAGACCAACTAGCTACCTAGCAGGATTATTGTGAAGCTAGGATGAGATTTAATGAATTTCAGTCTCCCAGTCCAGCGCATAGTGAAAAGTCACTAGTATTTTGTTGAATGAATGCTGAATAATTCTGTTTTTTATATTTATTTTATTCAAGTGTAGTGGATTTAGAATGTTGTGTTAATTTCTGCTATATAGCAAGCGATTCAGTTATACACATATTTACATTCTTCTTCATATTCTTTTCCATTATGGTTTATCACAGGATATTGAATATAGTTCCCCGTGCTACTCAGTAGGACCTTGTTGTTTATCCATTCTATATATAATAGTTTGCATCTGCTATTCCCAAACTCCCAGCCCATCCCTCCCTCACCCACCCCCTCTTCGCAACCACAGGTCTGTTCTCTATGTCTGTGAATCTGTTTCTGTTTTGTAGGTAAGTTCAGTTGTGTCATACTTTAGATTTCATATATAAGTGATATCATATGGTATTTGTCTTTCTCTTTTTGACTTACTTCACTCAGTATGATAATCTCTAGGTCCATCCATGTTGCTGCCAATGGCATTATTTCATTCTTTTTTAATGACTGAGTAGTATTCCATTCTATATATGTACCACATCTTCTTTATCCATTCATCTGTCGATGGACACTTAGGTTGCTTCCATGTCTTGGCTGTTGTGAATAGTGCTGCTATGAACATAGGGGTGCATGTATCTTTTGAATTATATTTTTGTCTGGATATATGCCCAGGAGTGGGATTGATGGATCATATGGTAATTCTATTTTTAGTTTTTTGAGGAACCTCCATACTGTTTTCCATAGTGGCTGCACCAATTTACATTCCCACCAACAGTGTAGGAGGGTTCCCTTTCCTCTACACCTTCTCCAATGATGAATAATTCTGAACTCATGAAGCCAAGCCAACTCAGCTATCCTCTTAGGTCCTAGCTGACACCTTAGCATGGGTTATTCCTCAGATTACATAAAAACAACACTTCCTAGAAAGGGCAGATCCCCAGAAAACAGAAGTCCCAAGTTTCTGAAACTTGTTTTCTAACCTTTTATGAAAGGGTAATGTAAGAGTTATGACTGAGTTGCTCTGAGAATTAAAGGATATCATGTTCATCCATTCATTCATTCGTTTGTTTAAAAAATATTGCTTGTGTGTTTTCAGTGCATCAAGTATTGTTCTTGTGCTTGGGAGATGGATGTAGACAAGGCAGATGAGGGCTCTACCTGCATGGAAATTACATTCTCTCACAGAGCTCCTGGTGTGTTACTCCTGCTGTCACAGCTGTCACCAAGCACTGAACAACCCCTGGGGATGGGCAGCAAAGTGCCCTGGGAATGGGCAGCAAAGTGCCCTAGAAAGAGCAGTCAGCTTGGAAGTTAGACTGATACCTCCTTGAATCCAGGCTCCACATCTTGTCAGCTGAGTTTCCTGGGAAAAGTTTCTGAGCCACAGTCCTTGTCTGTAAAATGGGTGTAATAATGCCTACCTTGCAGGGATTCTGTAAAGATGAAATGAGACATATTGAGTGTAAAGTACATACAGTAGGTCCTCAGTAAATGGTAACCTTGTATTACCTTAATGAAGAAAAAGATCAAAAGAGTGTCACAGAAGAAGGATATCTTGGGATAAGAAAATTTGACGGGCAGTTGTTTCCTCTGAGCACATTCTACAAAAGAGATACATTTTCAACCATTTTTGAGATAGGCTGTTGATATGGAGCGTGTTGAAAGTGTGATGATAAGACATAGGAGAAGCATGATGTCTCGTTATACATGCTACATTGCATTGAACATATGTTCTTTGTCCCCACTCCCTCCTCAAATCGCAGTAAAATGGAAATAAGGGGGGGAAATAAAATAAAACCACAAGAACAATGATGGGGGGGTGGATAACAGAAATGAGAAATGCCAACAAAAGTTGGGAAGATTGAACACAGATTGAGGGAAATAGTAGCAACTGATGTAGAATATAACGGAGGAAACTGAAAATTAATTACATGGGGTGTGGGGTGTGGAGAACACCCACAGGAACAAACGTATTGGAGCCGAGAACCCTAAGAAGGTTCTGGGAAGGTTCTATGCAGGGCTTCCAATCTGATTTCTGGTGCCTCAGTCTTAAGTATAAACAAAGAATCATCAGATAACAGGAGAAAGCCGTGGACGTGAAAGACAGCTAAACAGATGGGTGGGGAAAATGAACTCAAAGGCAGCAGAGACAATCTGAGGGACAGAATTGCACTGAAAATACACACTGAGGCTCTTTCAGCCATCTTGGAGCCTGTGGAGGCCTGCTGGGAACAGGACATCTAAAACGACATACATGTCTGCAAGGCTATGGTCCAAGGCCTTTTTTGCTGGCTAGAAGCGGGGTCCCTGGAACCAGAGGGAGCACACAGCTCTTCTGAAAACCGAAGGTGTATATGCTCGAGATGAAACTAAATTCTATCTAGCCAAGAGATCTGCTTTTGTGTACAAAGCAAAGAAAATAGTAACTTTTTTTTCGGCCGTGCCTCATGGCTTGCAGGATCTTAGTTCCCAGACCAGACACTGAACCTGGGTCCTCAGCAGTGAAAGCGTGGAGTCCTAACCACTGGACCGCCAGGGAATTCCCAGAACACGGTAACTCCTGGTGGGAAAACCCAACAAAACCAGAGTAGTCTGGGGAAAGATAACTCAAGCTCATGGAACCAGCGGCACGGTTGGTGCCGAATTCCAAAGCAACCTTCCTCGTAAGGCCATTGGACACAGAATCCGTGTGATGCTGTACCCTTCGAAGATTTAAACTTATTGAAAAGTGAATAAATAAAATTATGGATTTGTTCTCTTGTATTTTTGTTTATGTGTATATATGTGTATACATAAACGTATATACACACTGAGTATGCTCAGTGAGGCAAGAGGAAGAAAAACAAATACAATTAAAAAAAAAAAAAGAATATTCTGAAAACAAAAACAATTTATAGGAGGCTTTGGAGATAAAGTTTAGGAAATCTGCCAGAACTAGATAGGAAATGGGACAGAGTCTAAGGAAATTAGATGATCAGTCCAATAGGTCAAATATCCAAATAATAAGGTCTGGAAAGAGAGAGCTGAAAAAACAAAATGGAAGAAATCAATGAAATAATAAACAAAAATTTCCCGGAAGTGAAAGACAGGAGTTTCCTGATTAGAAAGACCCACCTATCACCCAACATAGAGAATAAAGCACATCTTTGTGAAATTTCAGAACACTAGGGATAAACAGAAGACCCTAAAGGCTGCCAGAAAGCAAAAAGAAGGTCACATAAACCATCAGGAATCTGAATGGCATTGACTGCTCAACAGTAACCCTAAAAGCCAAGAACAGTAATTTCCAAATTCTGAGGTACAAATGACTTCTAACCTAGAAATGATCAAGTATGGGGTGGACTTAAAGCATATAAGAGGTCAAAATATTTACATCAGGACTTCCCTGGTGCTGCAGTGGATAAGATTTTGTGCTCTCAATGCAGAATGCCTGGGTTCAATCCCTGGTCTGGGAACTAGATCCCACATGCATGCTGCAACTAAGAGTTCACATGCCACAACTAAGGAACCAGCGAGCCGCAACTAAGGAGCCTGCCTGCCACAACTAAGACTGGGCACAACCAAATAAATAAATAAAAATAGTTACGTCACTTACATCCCTTCTCAACAAGCTCTTAGAAGACTTGCTCCACCGAAATGAGGGAATGAGCAAAGCACAACCAACCCAGAATGGGGCTCCAGACAGAATAGATCAAAAAAATAAAGAAGTGGAACTGACTGATATACCAATGGGTTCCGTCATATTGCAGGGTGTTTTATACTCTGTCAGAAGATTTGGAGCAGAATAATGGACAAATAGATAGAAAAGTAATAAAGAAGAAAACTCCAAGAAAGGAAAAATAATGAAAAAAGAAATATGATTATAGTACACAATATGACACAGCTATGAACAATATTCATTCAGTCACAATAGTAGAAGCACTGAACATTAACAAAACCATAAATTAGAATATAAATGAGGTGGCCATGGAGGTGGACCACTCAGACTTCCTATCAAAGGACAGCCTGCTTTGGGAGTATATCCCCCCCTTGGGGACCCACTGTTGTCTTCAGGGAAGGCTTGATCTCCTGTGTTCCCAGCCAGTGACTGAGCACAGCAGGGGGACGAGGGCCAGCCATTGCTGCCCAGTGCAAGACTTCTTCACTGGGCAGTCTTTAGTCTGGGTCTCATCATCAGCCTGGCCTTGAATTTCTCAGAACTACCCTGCAGTCTAAGTCTCTTCCTACCCAAACTTCCTTCCTTGCCCCTCTCCTTCATGGTGTCAGATCTGCCCTGGAACCACTGCTTTATCTCGTTCATTTCTAATTCTGCCTTGTTTTCTGCTTCTCAGAGGACCCGAGATAACACAATCATTACATTGGGAGGATAAAAAAAGGAAAAATAAGGACAAGTAGGGGAAAGAGGCAGGATGGAATGTTAAATCATCATCTTTCATATTAGGAAGTCAATAGATAATATCTGTATGCCTGTAGCGGGGGAAAAGAATCTAAGAAATAGCAGGATAAGCACATAATTTAGAAAGATGACGACAATGCCAGAAACAAAAAATAAAATAACCAAAAGAGCTGAGTGGTTATGTCAGGGAAGGAGGGGGTGAAGAAGGGAACAGTGTGTGGGGGGGAAGAAGGGGAGTAAGGCCTTGAGTACTACTTGACCTAATAAATTTTGCTTATTAAGCTCTGCCTGATATTATGATGATTAAAAAGCATGTATCTATACACATAATATATCAAACAGATACATATATAAAACATCTTTAAATATATTTTAAAAATATGTAAATATATATCAAACATAATCAAACATCTTTAAAGTATTTATAGTTTAAATAAATGTAAATATGTATTTAAAGTATGTTGAGGAATTCCCTGGCGGTCCAGTGGTTAGGACTCTGTGCTTCCACTGCAAGGGACACGGGTTCGATCCCTGGTCAGGGAACTAAGATTCCGCACGGCCAAAAATAAAATAAAATAAATAAGGTATATAAATATATTATATATATATATAATAAATATACATAATATATATATTTTTTAACATCTGATCAAGATTGTGGTAAGGAGTCCCATGTGATGCCTTTTGCCTTTTTGCCCTCTCCTCCATCTATAGTACGCCCAGCCCTCTCCCCAGCTGCAGCCTCTGCTTCTAAGCATAGCTCATTTCTCTGCGGTGAGGACACACCTAGAGATGTATCCAGGAGGCAGGGAAGGACACTCACATATCCCTAGAAGGAAACCTGAAGAGATCCAACCAGCTGCTTCGCAACTCTCTCTGGGGACCCCACTCCACAAGGCTTATTGTGTGATTGCAGCTCAGCCCAGGTTTATTTCTTCCTTATTCTGAGCCATCCGCAGCTGGTTAAACTAGCCAAACGCTTTCCTCCGGGGTGAATGACTGAACTGGAGAAGGAGGAGGGGGCCGTGAAGAAGACAGGATGACAGAGCAGCTCCCGCTCCCTCCCGCGCCCACCCTCCCACCTCCCAGCTGTGACTGCTGCCCTGCGGCCACCTGGGCCCTGAGACAGCTGCCTCAGAGGCCCTGGACTCCTGCCACATTCCTTCCTCCCCTGGCACGCAGGCCGGGTGGAATGTGGGCAGGGACACTGCGGGGAGGCAAGTGTGTGTGTGTGTGTACACACCAGAGAAACCTCACACCCTTACCTCACATGACCATAGCTCTTCCCTACTTGGTCAGAAGCATGTGTGTCTACCTGGGTCTCCTACCGGGCTTTCCTCATCTCCATCTAGTCTTGGAATAGATGACACAAAACAGGAGACGCTGAATTGTTTGGGGACCAGGAACTCCAGAAGGCCAGTCCATAACCCTGTGAGTTATTCTGTCAGCAGGAGCACATTATCTAGGCCAAGGAACAAAAGTCATCCCAATTGCCAATATAGGAACATATCAGAAGATTTTTGATGACAAGAACCAATAAGCAGATAATTTTTTATTTTTATTTTTTCCATCTTATAAAAGTAATACATACTGGGAGTTCCCTGGTGGCCTAGTGGTTAGGACTCTGTGCTTTCACTGCTGTGGCCCATGTTCAATCCCTGGTCGGGGAACTGAGATCCCACAAGCTGTGCAGCGTGGCCAAAAAAAAAATGATAAAATAAAAGTAATACATACTCAGCTGCATAAAATTAGAACTTAGAAACAAGTCCAATGGGCCAGAGTTGTACAACACAAAGGTGCCCACCATTTGCCTTGTTCTTTCAAGTCTTTTTCTTTCAGTCTCTTCCAGAACTTTGAAATCTTACTTTATGCGTAATTTCATATTCTGATTTTCCACTTAAAATTTCATCAAATGTGTTTCCTTATACCGTTAAAAACACTTCGTAAGCATCTTTTTTTGAAGTATATATAATATTCCAGCTCACAGATGCAGCATAATTTGCCCAATCATTCTTCTTTGTTAGGCTTTTAAAATTATTTCAAGAATTTTAAATTAGAAATAACGTTGTGATGAACCTTTGGCATATAAATCTTTGTCCTCATTTCAGATTATTTCCTCAGAATAGATTCCCAGAAATGGAGCTGCTCAGTCAAGTGGTATGAACATTTTTAAGGCCAAGTAAATCTTTTTTCAGGCTGACTGTGAAAAAGATTGTTTAATATTTAATAATATTCATATTTTTCAGATGAAAACATATAAACCATTAAGTCCATGCCCATGGTCCAGCTTACGAAGGCATATAACTTATACATCTAAAGGCACTCTGTACTTCTCACCTCTCACATGCCCTCCCTCACCTACAAAGGTAGCCATTATTCTGAATTTGTATTCTCACAGACTTTTTTTTTTTTAAAAATTTATTTATATTTTTTTGGCTCCGTTGGGTCTTCATTGCTGCGCGCCGGCTTTCTCTAGTTGCGGTGAGCGGGGGCTACTCTTTGTTGCAGCGCGTGTGCTTCTCATTGCAGTGGCTTCTCTTGTTGCGGAGCACGGGCTCTAGGCGTGTGGGCTTCAGCAGTTGTGGCACATGGGCTCAGTAGTGTGGCTCGCGGGCTCTAGAGCACGGGCTCCGTAGTTGTGGCGCACGGGCTTAGTTGCTCCGCGGCATGTGGGATCTTCCCAGACCAGGGCTTGAACCCGTGTCCCTTGCATTGGCAGGTGGATTCTTAACCACTGCGCCACCAGGGAAGTCCCTCACAAACTTTTTAAGCAACAGAACTTCAAGAACGGAGGGTCAGGAATTCCCTGGCAGTCCAGCAGTTAGGACTCCGCGCTTCCACTGCAGGAGGCATGGGTTTGATCCCTGGTCAGGGAACTGAGATCCTGCAAGCCTATGGTAAGGCCAAACAAACAAAAAGAACTCAGGTCACTTAGCATATTTTACAGATATAGAAATAAAAGGTGTTTTTAAAAAAAAAAGAATATAGGGTCTTTTGGTTAGAGAATAAGAGAGGATAAGAGAGAGGGGTAAGGACAGGGAGGGAGAGAGAGAGATTGACTTGTTTGGTCTTGAAACATAATATGCTGGAGTAATTGTCTGAGGAAATAGTTAGAAGGTAAAATTCAAGCAGCTTTGTACCCAATCCATACTGTACTTATGGGATGCCCACAGGAGCAAGAACGTACATGCACACTGAACATACGTGATGCCACCTCCTTCTCTCCCGCTCCAGCCCTTCTCACCTCTCCCCTCACGCCCTCCTGGGAATCCGACACAATTGTTGAACCAGTAGGTAAGGTCTGAAGTGGGACTGCCTGCACTTGAATCTAACCTCCAACACCTGCCATCTGTGGCCTTAGAAAAGTTGCCTCCCCATTTCCAAAGTCCCCTTTTTTACCTGGAAATGAGGATGAAGCTAACACTATCCACCTGCTACAGTTGTGACGTGGGCTAAATGAGATAAGCACCTAGCGCCCTGCCATGTTTGTATTTACATTGTGGCCTCTGGGTGTTTGCTGGCCCAAGAAAAGCCATTTCACAGGGTGGTAGCCAGAGGACCCTTGACAAGCTTTGGCTGAGGACATGGTACTGACATTACATTTGTTTTTCAAAAAGCCATGAGACGCTATATATTTTCCTCTTTTCCACTATTTTCCTTAAGTTCCAAGATGCCTGAGTAGGGTTTCCTATGGTAATTCTGGTAGAAGTTTTTCCCCCTTTCTCTACTTTTCAAGTGAAGAAACGGTCTAAGCATGAATCACACCTGCAACCCTGAACTTACTTTTCCTATGTTCTAACCAGTTGAGCCAAGAGACTCCAATGGTTTTCAGTCCAAACACACCTAAGATGTCTGCATTATAGGTTTGGTGACCTATGATAAGCAGGTGCCTCAGATTCTTGCTCTGTTACCTGAACCTCTGGTTGTTTATAGGGGTTAGAGATGGAAGGGATTGTATGGGGTAAGGATTGAAGTTTAGCTCTAGCTAAACTTAGGAATAATCCCGTGATAGTCAGTGGTTGTTAACTTTCTTACATCAGGAACATCTTTTAAAATATGATTCTTTCCTAAAGGATGTGTTCTTTCTCTTTAAAAAAGCACATACGCACATTCACGTAAAATGTTTACAAACAAGGGAGTTGAGATCTCCCTGAAGCTAATTCATGGATTCTCCAGTAAGAAATTCTGATCTTATTAGGAAACTAAGACCCAGAGAGAGAAGTCCAGAGACTTGCCCCCAGTCACACAAATATTTAGCAGCAGAAGCAGAACTGCAGCCCATGTGCCCCATCGGCCAGTCTGCTGACCCACCCTGCCTTCCCTCCACGTGCTGCCCCAGGAGCCAGCGGGGAAGCCTAGAGGGTCAGATTTCAGGGCTGGGGCGCGAGTAAAGGTGCTGTTCTTGCTCTGAGTCTCTGATGCCATCAGGATGCGGCTGAAGATCTAGAATGCACTTTCTTTCCTCAAGATGCGTCTGCAACAGTCAAAACAGTACCCTAAGATGTCTGTTCCTAATGGCTTCTTAAGCATCTGTAGGGTGATGGTGGGGTGCCAGTGTGATCCACTGTGGCCCTTCCTCCACTACCAAGACCCACAGTGTGGTCTGGGTCAATGGCTCCTGAAGCCCTAGGAAATTAGGGATTTCAGGAACAAATATTTAGAATCTGGTGGCCTGTTACCATCAAGCATTCCACTCTGCCTCCGTTGGTGTCCAGTGGCCCCTGCTTTCCTTCTGAGTGTGTTTCAGATCTTTTCCAGGATCCTTTGGGGGTGTGCACGCCCCCTGCCACCATGGGCACGGTCTCCCCTCCTACCCCTTGCAGTGGCCCAATAACCTTCACCAGAGACAGCAGCTTACTATTGGCAAGTTGTTCCCTTAATTCTGTATGAAATCTATGTTAATGCTTTCTTTGAATGTCTATATTTAAAACTATTTTATCTTGGATTTATTTTCCAAGCAGAATGTTCCTTCATTTCCTGCTTTGTATGCATGTGTGCATGTAATTAGTGAGTGTGTGTGTGTGTGTGTGTGTGTGTGTGTGTTTATTCCTCTGTTGTTTGCAACACCTCCCAGTTGGGGATCATTTGTAATTTCAGTTAATGAGCATTTAACACATTCCCTTTGATGAAGCTGTTAAATCTGGGCTCCACACTGGCATCCCACCAGACACTTCCCCCTCTCCCAAGCCATTTGTGTTTACCTATTCTCAACTACTTAGTTATGGTTTCTTGTTTGTTGGCACAATATCAAACTAACCTCTTGTCCTGTCTGGAACACAGAGAGCTTCAGGTTTGTGAGAAAATGATTAAATCTGTATTCAAAGCAAATTTACTTTACTAGTGGGCTTTCATTTTCACCAAGCAAAATAGACTGTAGGCAGAACAAACATTCCACGGTCACCCACACTGGGCATGTGGCAGCGACACATCAGCTATAGCTGTGGGCTTTTGCAAGAACAAATACCAAACTCAAAACCTGGGCTCCAGCTGTCAGAGAGTTTTCCTGGATTTAATTATAACTTGATCTCTGAAGAGGGCATGTGTGTCAAGTGTGCTTTTCAATCACTTTGAGAAAGCTGAGTAAGTGGCAGGGCAGCCCTGGGATGTGCCTGTGAGATGAGCATCCCTGCAGCAGAGGATCATGGGAGTCATGCTCGAGCCTGTCCCAGTCCCAGAAACACAGTCAGTCTCCTAGGTTAGAGATGTAAAAAGAAACAACACACAGGTGTCTTTAAATTGACTATTTAAAACTCAGTATAATTAAAAATACAAAAACCACGGGAAGGGATTGAACTACATATTCATCTTCACATGAAACAAGAACAACCCCCCAGCTTAGAAAAATCCCCCCACCGCTTTATTTCTTATCTGCCACGGGTGTGTGCCTCATGCACCTTTCCCCAACCTCAAGAATGATAGTTTAGTTCTATAATTTCCTACCTCTCAGCAAATTCCACACCAATCCTAGAGCCAACACAGACATACACAGGATACACACACACACACACACACACACACACACACACACCTGGTCGAACCATCAGAAAAATGTCCTGGCAGCAATCAGGTTATGATTTCTCACCTGGTTCTCAGCACCTGGCCCCAGAGTCTATGCTTCTAAATGCCAACATACATGTTGCCCAAATCATTTACATCCAAGCCTGGCTACCTAACAAAGACCAGAGAAATTTCTCAGAGATTTCACCTTCCAGCCTTTAGGGTAGCAGAGAGGCAGTTAACTGGAAATGGCCAAATCTCACACAGTGTGCAACTTTTCCATTTTACTGTGCAAAACAGACAGATACTAGGTCAGTTTCAATGGATCATTTGGGTTAATTTTGTCACAATTAGGTCACCTGACATAATCCATAATTTGAGAAGCATTTTATACTTTGAGCTAATAGCAGGCAGGGAAGGAGGAGGGAGGGAACCGCTGGTGTTGACCCAGGGAGAAAGCGGAGTAAGTGGCAGGGCAGCCCTATGATGGATGACTAACCTGTGCAAACACGGCCATCCGTCCGTCCGTCCGTCCGTCCGTCCGTGTGTAAAGGTGTGATCCTACCCAGTCCTACCTGATTTCAAATGCCTCACAGTCTCAAGCTTAGAGCCCTTAACCTCATTTTTGTTGCCGTTTTCCTTTCCTGTTGATTTGAGGGTAAAAGGCAGTGAAATGGTTAGAGGGAGGGGCCCCCCTCCACAGGAGTCTCCAGGCCCGTCTGATGCATCTGTCTGGATGGGGGCCCCATGGAGGTCCTCACAGTAGCCAGTGGTAGCCTTTGCCATTGTCCAGAGTAAACATAAGAGAAGGCTTTCAGGCAAATGTTTCTTTTTAAGCTGATTAGCCTCAGAGACATAGATAATTGTTACTGATAAAGCCATTGGATTCGGGGAACAACTGAAAATAGGAATCTAGAAACAAGCGTAATGAGTATTGTACATGGGGAAATAGGAGTTGGAGATGCTACTTCCTTTCATATATAACCAGAGGGTGATTTGATTTCTATCCTGCCTGCATACACGTGTTATATAGCAACTGTGAATGCAAATAATAATCATGAATTCTGTGAGGAAAGTCTTAAGTTTCAGTGCATGTTCATTTTTATCTATGATTACAACCAACACCCTTAGCTTTTCGTCTTTGATGCCCAGATATATGGTAAGAATTTCCCTTCTCTCTCCAAGTTAAGAATTGGGAATTAAATTAAAAATTATTATTATAGATTTCAATATGTTGTACCAAAGAGATGAAAAGGCATCTTGTCTTCCAGACTGCCTTTTTCTTTACACAATCCTACCCCCTACCATTCCTGACATTTTCCCGTCCTTCTACTTGACCAGAATATTAGTATTTTTGATAAAAGCCCAGGATAATTAGGACAACTTTTTTGTAGTGTTGATTCTCTTTATTGGTGCTTTTAGAATATCATTTGGCCCATGCTCAAGTTCTTTGAAATATTTCTCACGTGGCAGAGTGAATATCATAAAAACGCTTGGACTGTGGTGTCACTTTTTTGGTCCTCACATTACTAAGCCCCACTGGGAAATCTTCAGACTATCTTAAAGTAATGGTCTAACCCATGTGGTCAGGTCTGGGAGCCAAGTCACTGGGAAGATCAGCCTCCCAAACACTCATTCGTTCATTGAAAGTACAATTAAGATGGTGTCACACTGAGGAGAACACAGTGTACCATTTTTCAGTGTCTTTTAAATATTGAATAAACCTGAATTTCTGAAATGTAAGGGCCTTCAAGGGTATCAAAGCTTTCTCTTTACTTTTCTGGAATAAAGTTCAAGTTTGTTTAAGTCCTGTTTAGCAAAACGCAGATTATATCAGAGAAGGGGGGAAAAAGTTGAACTTTATTAAGACACGCCAAGGCTCTGGATATGGCTGAGCGCCAGCGAATTTCTCCTGTGGCATGTTTTATCTTGCATTCTTCTCACTAGTTTGAATTATGACCTAACTGGGCCAAGATTGTCCAGGCTACAGAGACTTCCCAACTAAGAGCAAATACTAAATTTGGAAAGTTCCATTCTCCTTCAATAAAGTAAGAAGCTTTAAACGCAAAGAGATCAATAGCAAAAACATGCTATTATAGAATTTCCACTAAGGTCAGTCTTGTGGCCACTACTTGTGTTGGACCAACTGAGTTGACATTGACAAATTTGAGAAGTGAGTTTTGACTGTCTTCTCTCTTTAATCATCTACAGTTCTTCTTTCTTTTCTCTTCTAATGGCATTTCTTTCCCTGTTCTTTTTAATTCTCTTTCCTTATCAAAACAAGACATGATATGAAATTTTCATTTATACCTTGGCTGCAACACATTCATACCTCTGTATTGCCTTTCCCAGGGCATTTGCACTTAAATCTGTTTTCTCTGTTTTTAGAATAAAGGGTTGTCCATGATTAAAGACATTTCAAATAACAGCATGCAGTGGAGGGAGATGTTTTAAAGGACAGAAAAGTAAAACTTTTGCTCATTTTAAGGTCTTGAAAGACCCACTTAATAGGTAGAATAGGTCACTGAGATCATATCTCCTCCCATTTCTTCTATTTACCTTAATCCTCTTCTCTGAGCCGACTCTCTGAGATATGGGAGCTCAGAGGCCATTTTACCTGTGCTCTCTCTGCCCTCTGTTTCACCAGCTAGAGTGGACATCTGTAATTTCTATAATCTGCCCAACTCTATAATCCCTCTTCTGATAACAGCATCCAGTTTTCCTTTGCAGCCCACTATTGCCCACTCTCTGTCTACGTGGTCTAGTGGGATTGAATCCACCTCCAGATCTAAAGGTTGTCCTGTGATGGAGACCTAGCCATTCACGAGAGCATCACATGCCCATGGCCACTCTGCTTAGTTCAGGTAAGCGCCAGGCAAATCATAGTTGATCTCAGGAATTTTGCTGGAACTACTGAAAAAAAAAAGGTGCTTTTTTCCTACAGTTTCTGAGATGGTTGATTTAAGCCTGGAGCTGCTGGTGGCCATCTTCCCACCATGAAGATATGCCTGCCTAAGATTAAATCAACACAGAGAAAAGCAAAGCTTAGGGAAAGAGAAACACAGATCCCTAAAGATATTCCTCAGCACTGGAATCTACCCCTGATATTTCAGTTATGGGATCCAATAAATTCCCCTTGGTTTCAACCAATATGAATAGGGTCACTGGCAACATGGAAATCCCACACTCAGTCAGCAGCCCAGGCCTAAAACTTTCCTTCCCCTTCCTGGTCTGTCTCATCCTCTTTCACATTAAACCCAGCATCACTGTCATACACAACAGTGAAGCTCAGAGATTAGTCACTTCAAGCCTTCAGCATCCAGGACGTCCAAGGAGACAGAAAAGTACAGCTCTAGCAGCTGCTGAAGGAACCCTTCAGGGTGTGAGTCTGGGAGAAGCACAGCAGGAGGAGCGGTACAAGGGGCATTCCTACAACCCAAGAAGCAATTATCCTAGGCTAGGGTTGGGGAAGGAGGGGACAAGGAAATCCTAACTATTGAGGGAAGGGGTGCAAGACCCACGCCTGTACTGGTCAGTGCACCTGATGGTGATGGTGGTGGTGGTGGTGATGACACATGGAATCTGGGTACACAGGTCCACAGTGACACCCTTTGTAGATCTTACAAAACTAAATGTGATTAGAAAATAAAAACCTAAAAATCTATGCAAAGTCAAACCAATTACAATTATTTACGTGAAACGTATCCCATTTGTGCCTAATTACCATGAAACAATAATGATTATGTACTTCATTAAGTATGTGTCAGATTAATTTAATTTCTTAGATTTTATTTGATGGCATATATAAACATGATACATTCATGCTCTGGGTTCCCAGTTTGTTTGTAACACATACAAATCGGTCATCTGCCTACAACTTTAAAAAATTATAATGCCAAAGTATTTCTATCAATACTTGAGGAAATGAGGGACCAGAGATTGGTAAATAAGTGGCACTGTTCCTACAGTTTCCTTATCAACAAGGAGGCATCACCATCATATCTTGGACAATTACAGCCCGATGAAGATCAGGTGGTAGATAACTTGCCCATATTTGTTTTAGGCAAAATCACTTCAAAAGGAATAATATCAGGAAGAGCTTTAAAAAGGTGAGTGGTTGGGGAATTCTGACTGTCCTGTGGTTAGGACTCGGCGCTTTCATTGCCGGGCCTGGGTTCAATCCCTGGTCAGGGAACTGAGATCCCCCAAGCCATGAGGCACGGCAAAAAAAAAAAAAAAAAAAGAGAGGTTAATGCAAAGATGAGGCTGTGTGGTAGAGGGAAGAGTGCATGGGGGTAGAGTGAGGCAGACCTGCCTTCACTCAGCCTCTCTGAGCCTCAGTGTTCAGATCTGTAAAATGGGAGTCATATATCCTACCTCATTGAATTGATGTAAGGATCACATGAGAAGATGCAGGATTGTCCAATAAATGCTAGCTATTATCATCTTCAGAAAAACGTGGAATTCAGCATGAAGATAGCTTTCAGTGAGCAAGACCATCTAATTCTCTCTGCCTGAATAGAATTTATAGGAAAACTGTGATTCACTGCATAAATATGAGCCCGAAACTCCTATATTAGTTTAAACTTATGAAGTTATGTTTATAGGTCAAAAAATGTTCCAGTATTGGCAGTTTCATGTGGTTCAGTCTACTATGAGTAACGGAAATTACTTCCTCCCATCTGTCCATCCTCAGTGCCTCCAAATTGTGAGAGCCATTCACCCGTCTGATGAGGCAGACTAAGCTTTCTCCAAGAATGCTAAGCAAAGCCGGCTCTCAAGAGAAAACCAAGAGAGATGGAGGGACAGGCAAGATGTGACTGATCTATTAAGTAGTGAAATGCTCTTTGAAATCAAATGAAAGCCAGAAATAAGGGCTGAGGTTAAGAAAGCCACAGCTTGGGGCATAAGATATTTATTGTTATCTTTGTTATTGCTGGTCTCCTGGAGGCATTTGAAGACTCAGTATAAGGAAAAGAAATGGAAAATCCAGACATGGCAAAGAAGAAAAGTTTAGAACCAAGAAAAATAGATACTAAGATTTAAAAGAATTTAGTTAAGTTCCTCCTGAAAAAGAGCAGCTAGCATCTTTAACACTGGTAGCAAGATCAGGCAAAAAAAAAAAAAAAGAAAGAAAAAAACTGAATATGGAACAGGAAGGAAATACCTTTGTAAAATGTACTTAATGAAGTGGTTTTTTTGTTTGTTTTGTTTTTTTAAATTTTATTTATATATTTATTTTTGGCTGTGTCGGGTCTCGTTGCTGCGCACAGGCTTTCTCTAGTTGCGGCGAGCTGGGGCCACTCTTCATTGTGGTGCATGGGCTTCCCATTGCGGTGGCTTCTCTTGTTGAGGAGCACAGGCCCCAGCTGTGTGGGCCTAAGCAGTTGTGGCACGTGGGCTCAGTAGTTGTAGCTTGCAGGCCCTAGAGTGCAGGCTCAGTAGTTGTGGCACACGGGCTTAGTTGCTCCGCGGCATGTGGGATCCTCCCGGACCAGGGCTCGAGCCTATGTCCCCTGCATGGGCAGGCAGATTCTTAACCACTGCGCCACCAGGGAAGTCCCTAATGAAGTGTTTTTAAGTGTTACTTGAGATTAGAAGGTAGACAGAACTGTCTTCTGTGTTGATCTTTTCACAGAATCATGCAGCTGGAAGACATAGTTTAGTCTTATTCCCTGCCTCGGGAAGCTATATAACTAAGCCATCCAATTTGAATGGTTATCCAATCCATTTTTTTTCAAGGTTTTAAACCACACCCTGCCCTGCGTTCTGAGCTTGCCTGTCACCCACTGCTGGCAGAGGGTGACACCCATCTCCCCCAGGCCCCAACCCTGCTTCATCCTGGGATATGGACTAATACAGCCTTCCACAGAAACTGGATTTTCTTTGGTGCATGGATATTATTACAGATGTCAGCAACGCTCGGCCTTCCGTCACTTCTGAGTGTGTTGGCCTATGGGCTGCACGACTCAGACACGGCCTCTAGAAGGCTCCGCACCTGGAAGAGAGCTGTGAAGGACATTCTACTCAAATGCTGAGTCTCACGGGAGCTCAGTCACTGAGGACGTGGCTCAAGCCAGAGCTCAGTTTTGGCAGCTCGCTTCTCTCTCCAGCAAATAAGCATCAGGGCAGAGCAACAAAGGCAAATGGTATGTGAATTCCATCAATCATAGGCTCTGTGCCAGGCTGTAAAAGGTCTACTTAAATCAACAGGAGCCCAGAGAGGGGAATCACATCTACCATGATCTGTAACGGTCTGGAAGGGCTCACTAAACCTGGATGTAGGTCCCTACAGAGTGGCCACAGAGCACCTTGCAAACCCGAGATGATCCAAACCTTATAGGTGGTCAGTGGTGCTGGCAGTGACCCTCCAGATGTGCTCAGAACCAGGTCACCCCTGGACGAGCGGGAAGCAGAGAAACTGCCCTTCGTCTCCTCAGGGGTGACTCCTTGCCTGCAGCAAGTCAGCAGCCTAGGAAGCGTCCCCAGCGGGGTTACAATTCTGTCGATAAATGCCTCGTTTGAGGAAGTGGCCTCGAGCTGTTTGCTTTTCTTCCCTTCGGAATGCAAGCGCACAGATTGTCTTGCAAGGGCTTCAGGGAAGTCTCGGTATTCCACTTTCTCCACCTGGACCCTGGGCAGCGCTGTGAATGGGTGCTTTCCCCTGTGCCTGGCACCCTTGCCCTTCTCCGCAGCTGCTCCCTCCCAGGCGGCGAGGGCAGGTAGATGCTGGAGACCCAGAGCCAGCGAGTCCTGGTTGGGGAGGGGGTTTGAGCAATGTCATTTATGCCACTAGTGCTAGGCTCTAAATTTTCTATAATCTGCATGCACCCTGTAGCCTGTCCAAAAGGCAAAGTGAGTTAGAATCCTGGGGGAAGCCATCAGCTAGAGGCTTCCCACAGGTCACAAAACACTGTGTTTTGCCGTCTGGGCTGTCACATGGCCCCTACCTTAGTTCAACCATGCCAGTTATCCTGAGAGAAGGAAAAGGAAAGGTTCTATTCCTTTAGCATAACGTAGGAAGTATTTGCTCTTCTCATACACTCGGAGAGCATTAAGATTCATCTGGGAGCAAGAGAAACCTGAGAAAGAGTCACTGGCCTAGTTTGGTGGCTGAATGTTTCACGGGAAATCTTGGAATTGCAGTTGGACCCTTGCCACGATTCTGGGGAGACCAAGGGAAATGTGTTCTCTGAATAGCACGACGTGTGTATGCCTGCCACACCTGGGCTGGCCCCATCAAAGAAGGATGATCGCGAGGCGCTGGGCACTCCCATGTTTCTGGAGTGGCCCACTTAGATTTTGCACAGAGAAATTCAGCTCTGTGGCCAATGAATTCCTTTGCAGATTTGTTTTTGGCCACAAGAGAAGGCAGACAAGAATACAAATGAGGCCACAGAGCCAGGAAACTGTCACACGGTTGGCCACCAAATGGAGACCAGTGGCAGAATCCAGGAATAGTTGAGAACATGTTCTTCAGGGTCAGAATTGTACAAATCCTGGATTCTTCCCTTACTCCTAAGGCCCTGGACAAATTACCCAACTCCCCTGTAGGGATGGGTGATAGAGCCTTTCTCACTGGGATGAAGTCCAAATAGGGATGATGGTAATAGGTCCTTTCTCACCAACATGTAGGAAGATTAAATAACATTTGGTAAAACACTTACCTAGAATCCAGCCTAGAACATAACTAAGTACTTGATGCATGGTGGCTGCTGTTATTTTATTATTCTGACACAGAAGGGACTGCACACGCAGCACGGAACTGCTAATGCCCCAGGTTTTAAATAATACTTCATAAATGGCAGTGCGGAGCTGTGAACCCCAGCTTGTCTGATCAAATCCCAAGCCCTCACTCATAACGGAGAAAGAGCGTGGAACAAAAAAAAATGGCTTGAAAAATTTCCACTGCCCTTCTATCTTATTGAGTGGAAAATCACCTGGAAAAAGCACCAAATTTTTTCTGAAGTGGTTCAGCACCTCAGTAGTTTCTAGCCTCAACTCTCTGTGCTCCGCATTGACGTTTACCTTTTCCAAAGAATGGGAGTTAAAACCCACTACCACAGCCATTGTACTAAAATGCATCAAATCTGGTTCCCACTTTTGAAAGAGGCAAAGGAAAATTTCATGAATGCTTAGTAAGTCCTTTGTGTTAATAAGACATTTACACACGCGCGTGCGCGCGCGCGCGCACACACACACACACACACACACAGTGTTGACTTTGCTTGTGGGTAAATTCTAATCTACTGTCCTTGTTTCAGTAACATCACAAGAGAGCATTTTGCATCTGGAAAGGTCTGAGACTGTGTCTAATCCAGTGTCTTCACTTTATAGATGAGCAAACAAAGGCCCAGGATAATGAACTAAATGAGTCCCAGATGTCCTGCTATCCACTTTAAAGGTGGCTTAAATGTAGCTTTGGGGGAAAGTAATGAGTTTTGATGCCTCAGTGGGGTGGGCAGGCTCGTTACAGGGGCATCTTGAACCCTTAGAGAAAGGAGCTCTCTGTTTGCACACATGTGTGCACACTTACACACACACGCACACACACACACAGACTTCTTGCTCCCAATTTTGCTTTGTCCTCAAATTTCAGAGAAGGAGCTGAAGTAAACACATCAACAATCAAGGCATTTTTTGAGCAGAATAGATCCATTATTCTTTGGGTGAGCAGATTCCAGATTCTGATTTCTGTTCTTAACTCAGCTCCTTCTCCCTTGGAGAGAGAGAGAGAGAAATGGAGAAAAACCGCAACAAACAATATGATTCCCAACAAGAGCTCTTTCACCTTCTTTCTGAGTGCTGATGGAAGGCAGCCACCCCACAGGGCAGAGGGGCATTTCCTCGGTGGCCTGTGGTACATTCAGATTAAGCTGATGGTCAGCACCACGGTGGAGGCGGGCAGAAGTGCACTCTCCCCTCATCTGGAGAAGTGCAGGTGCTTGAAGAAGAGTATGAAATTGTTCCCAGCATGCCTTTCTCCCTCAGACCCCAGCCCAGGTGAGGGCTGCGTGATGACAGCAGTGCTTCACCTGCCGGGCAGAGCCAACTCCGGATTGCCCACACCTTGCCCCGCCGTGCAGTTTCTCACATCCGACATTCTGACAGGCTATGTTCCATCCTCTGCACTAGAGCAATGGAGACGAGCACACCGTACAGTTCTGGTAGTTTCCCTGTCAGTGTTGGGAAGCCAACTGCTTAGTGTTCTTCCCAACAATGAAATTTAAAGTTCTGTATTATTCTAATACCACTTATATGTATTGACTTTATTAAGCCACTTCTCGTTACCGTTAAAACTTATTGAAAATTCTTGTTACATTAAAGGAGAGAATACTTGTTAAAAAGCAAATTTCTATGGATATTTGCATATTCTTAAATACATTCTTCTTATATGAGTAATAGTGACGTTTACTTAGCATTTACTCTGTTCCTTGGCCCAGTGTTTCATATGACTCTATGAGCCACATGGTATTCATAGCCCCATTTTATAGATGAGAAAACTGAGGCTCAGGGGGCTTGAATTATTGACCCAAGGATGATTAGCTTAGAATACTGCTCTGTCGGAAATATCCTGGCAGTCCAGATGTTGGGACTCCACGCTCTCACTGCTGAGGGCCCGGGTTCGATCCCTGGTCAGGGAACTAAGATCCCACAAGCCGCGTGCCTCAGCCAAAAAAAAAAAAAAGAAAAAGAAAAGCATGCTGCTCTGTCAAGCTGTAAAGGTAGCACACTGGGACCTACAGAGCCCAGGTATCCAGAGTTCTGTACATACAGTGTTCAATGCTCGTTTGGTGGCAGTTTGGAGGAAGGAGGCCAGGGCAAGAGAAAGAAGTGTGCTGAGGACAGGAGTCGCCGCGTGGAGGCTCTGACTGCCTCTTGTTTAAAGGATTTGGAAAACTTAGCAAAATATTGAAGGCACATTTTTATACTTGTGACGGCAAAGGTCAAGTGTCAAAGGTGTGCAGCTGTGGAGGGTTAACCTCTGTGTGAGGTTAAGCTAAGGGAAGAAAGGTCTTTAGAGAAGAGAATTTCTTTGTTGCTGAATTCTAGCATTTCCATGTGGCCAGGGCTGCTCCTCCAAAAGCAGGAAGAAACTTCTGTTGTTTTTTTGTCTTTTTTTTTTTTTTGAGTTTTATTTGATTTATTTATTTTTACACAGCAGGTTCTTACTAGTTATCTATGTTATAGGTATTAGTGTATATATGTCAATCTCAGTCTCCCAATTCATCCCACCACCCCCCACCACTGTCCCCCCTTGGTGTCCATACGTTTGTTCTCTACATCTGTGTCTCTATTTCTGCGCTGCAAACCGGTTCATCTGTACCATTTTTCTAGATTCCACATGTATGCGTTAATATATGATATTTGTTTTTCTCTTTCTGACTTACTTCACTCTGTATGACAGTCTCTAGGTCCATCCGGAAAAGCATACCGATAAGGGCCTGTAACGTGAAATAGGATTCATTCATCACAGAGGGTAGGACTCTGGGCCCTGGTGTAGCACTGCCCCACGGAGCCGCTGCTGACCTCAGGGAACTACAAAGGAGAGGCCCCGTGGAGAGTCACACCACTGCCGGCACTCGGGCAGCCATTTTCTTCCTTAGTTTGTTTATTTTCCTGAGAAAAGATAATGATAAGACAGTCAGTTATGGATTTATTTATTAAGCAACTTGTATTTGATTGTGACAACAGTTTAAGATGAGAGCCCTGATATTTGCTTTGAGCTAGGGTTGTCAAATTTAGCAGAAAAAAAATACGGGATGTCCAGTTAAATTTGAACTTCAGATAGACAATAATTTTTTCATACACATATGCCCCATGCGATATTTATATTTTTGTACCAATTATTGTGCAATTATTTGTATGTTATCTGGTAACCCTATTGAAACATCAATGTAACACAGCAGCACTACATTCAGTAAAAATGAGTGCATGGCTATAACTTACAAGTTTTAAGGGAAATAGCATTCATTAAAAGAAAATACAATGAATTGCTGACTTGAAAAAAGTTGTATCATAATTTCTTATTTGGCAATTTCCCACTTTAAGTAAGTCTGTAAATTTGCTATCAGAGAACCAACAGATAATCATATTTTCTCTCGAGTCAAGATATCATTAGGGGGCTTCCCTGGTGGCGCAGTGGTTGAGAATCTGCCTGCCAATGCAGGGGACACGGGTTCGAGCCCTGGTCTGGGAAGATCCCACATGCCGCGGAGTAACTGGGCCCGTGAGCCACAACTACTGAGCCTGCGTGTCTGGAGCCTGTGCTCCGCAACAAGAGAGGCCGCGACAGTGAGAGGCCTGCGCACTGCGATGAAGAGTGGCCCCGCTCGCCGCAACTAGAGAAAGCCCTTGCACAGAAACTAAGACCCAACACAGCCAAAAATAAAAATAAATAAATTTATTTAAAAAAAAATATATATATATATATATCATTAGGTAATTCATAAGTAAAGCATACAGGACATTTTGCAAGCATTTAAAATACTTTGTAACTGTAGATAAATGCTTGTGTGTTAAAGGAGGGAATTCATTCAATGAATACAACAAATACCCATTGAGCACTCACTCTATCCTAGACATCGTTGAAGGTTTAGGGAGAAATAAGGAAAGAAAAAAAAAAAAACAACTTCTCTGTCCTCTTGGGTCTTGATTTTAGAGAATGGTTTTATGAGGCTGTGTGAATTTTAGACATTAACCAATCCCAGGGAGCTTAATGATATTTTGTGGGACAATATGATGTTATAAAGATTTCTTTTTCATAATTTAGACTTTAGATATTTATTTTTCAGCATTTATTGGTGCTACAAGAATTATACATCCTGATATCATTTAAATCCTTTAAGAAGTTCTCAGGATTTTATGCCTGAGAATTATATAAATTTAAGAAGCCTTTGGGGTGAAAGGTCAAACTGAATTGGGGGGGCACAAGAAGCAAGACATTAATTCAGGACGTTATCTTTAGTTACAAATTCTCAACTCTTAAATCAGAGTAAATTTACAGGGTGCCTGTCCCATCCTCCCCCCCATATTTGAATGAAGGTTCTAGGAGCAGAGAATGTTGTCAAGATGTTGGGGAGGAAATGAAACTTTAAGTTCCTAGGGCCTGTTTCCATTGATGCATGGATATCAGTTTAGCAACATATTGTAGTTCTTATTCTACACTTGAGAGGTAGTAAATTGCTTTTGGGTAGAAATGAATTAACTCTTTCCTATGACTACATTACCATAACACACTGTCAGAAATGATTTAGTAAACTGAATATGGAAGGCTAAAAACCTTAATATATTTCCAAGAAATAAATTGATTAATGTGTCCTTTTTTCATTAGTATAATCAGATTCACAAGATGACTTCATGCTAATACTCATTTTCATAACCTCTATTGTCTGTCTCAGCAGACTCAAGGTTGGAAGGATGTAAAATGTTACCTAGTCCGACATGCCCGTGTCCATCAGATGCTTATTTTCTCTATAACATCCTCACCATGTGGTCCAACGTTTTTAGGTACTCTAGAATAAATTTCATAGAATTGGTTAAAAAAAAACTCTGCTGCCCAGAAATAAGATATTCTGTTCCCTTCATTTAGAGCAAGGAAACAAGATCAGGCCAGAGTTTCAAAAACCTTAAAGCACTACAAAGTGTTCCCTGTATGTTTTACTTGAGGGAAGAAAAATAGCTGATAAACCATTCTTTATCGGTGGCAATAGCAATTCTATATCTAAAACCTAACTAACATTCTGTATCTAAATAGCATCTGTACCTAAAAACTAACATAATGATTATTATGTACCAAACACTCTACTAAGTCATTTTCATGTCATTTCTTGTTTAATGAAAAAAGTCATCATTTAATTTTCACAAGAACCTTAAGATAGCGTCATATGTTCTTGGTTCATAATGATGATCAGAGTGAGAGTTGGAGAAGTTAAGTATTTGCCTACCATTTTAACATTAGAGGGGACCTTTGGAATCATAGAATCCAGTCTTCTAATTTTCTAGGATTTACCACGATATTTGTATCATAAAGTGAGAGTGGGAAACCTTAGATCCATGGTGCTATGATTTCATACAGCCTTATTCTCAAAGTCACATGATATGTCCCCATGCTGCAAAAATAGTCTATACCTATGTATATCTATATATCTATATCCTTCTATATATCTAGTAACAAATGATTGAAATTATTCTTCTCCCAATTTGACCATGGATAAGGTAAAGGAGATGAAAATGTGTTTGATTCCAGGCACCTCTGTACTTTAAACTTGATTAAAAAATAAAAACATGACTCATCCAACAGCAGCAGAGTACACATTTATCTCAGCACAAGTGGAACATTCTCTAGGATGGGCCATATGCTAATCCATAAAACAAGACTCAATATAAAAGGATTGAAATCATACAAAGTATGTTTTCTGACCGTTATGGAAATATATTAACAGAAGGAAATTTGGTAAATTCACAATTATAGGAAAATTAAACAATACACTCCTAAATAATGAATGGATCAAAGAAGAAATTGCAAGGAAAATTAGAAGATGTTTTGCGATGAAATCAAAGAAAAATACAGCATATCAAAATTTATGGGATGAAACTAAAGCAGTGCTTAGAGGGCAATGTATAGCTGTAAAATGCCTATATTAAAAAAGAAGAAAAGCTCTCTGGGCTCAGTTTGCAGCAACATGGCTAAATCCACCAAGAAGGACAGAACCATCAGTAAACACAAGACCCGTTATGGTTCCTACCGTGGGAAATTGGTGAAAAAAAATGGAAATCAGCCTGCATTCTAAGTTCACTTGCTTTTCTATGGCAAAAGCAAGATAAAGAGATGAACTGTGAGCATTTGGCACTCTAATTCCTGCGTGAAAATAGTAGCTGGTGGTGCCTGGACCTACAACACCACTTCTACCATCACAGTAAAGTTCATCATCAGAAGTCTGAAGGAATTAAGAAAACACTAGAAGCTCTACCGTTTGAAACATTGCTAACCCATAATAAATGGGTTAATTTATGTAACAAAAAGAAGAGGAAGAAACAGAAGGGGGAGGGGGAGAAGAGGAAGGAGGAGGAGAAGGAGAAAAAGGAGAAGAAGAAGGAAAAGACAAAGATGGAGAAGAAGGAGAAGAAGCGGCAGAGGAGGAGGAGGAGGAAGAGGAGGAGGAGAGGAGGAAGAGGAGCAGCAAGAGGAGGGATTGCAAATCAATAACCAAATCTTCCATCTTAAGAAACTAGAAAAAGAAGAGCAAACTAAACTCCAAGCAATCAGAGAGATGAAATTTAAAGACTAGAGCAGAAATCAATGAAACAGACTCTGAAAAACAATAGAGAAAATCAATGAAACTAAAAGTTGGTTCTTTGATAAGATCAACAAAACTAACAAACTTTTAGCTAGCCTGACCAAGGGAAAAAGAAAGACTCAATTTTTTTTTTTCACATCTTTATTGGAGTATAATTGCTTCACAATGGTGTGTTAGTTTCTGCTGTACAACAAAGTGAATCAGCTATATGTATACATATATCCCCACATCCCTTCCCTCTTGAGTCTCCCTCCCTCCCACCCTACCTATCCCACCCCTCTAGGTGGTCACAAAGCACTGAGCTGATCTCCCTGTGCTATGTGGCTGCGTCCCACTAGCTATCGGTTTTACGTTTAGTAGTGTATATACGTACATGCCACTCTCTCACTTTGTCCCAGCTTACCCTTCCCCCTCCCTGTGTCCTCAAGTCCATTCTCTAGTAAGTCTGCGTCTTTATTCCCGTCCTGCCCCTAGCTTCTTCATGACCTTTTTTTTTTCTTAGATTCCATATATCTGTGATAGCATACGGTATTTGTTTTTCTCTTTCGGACTTACTTCACTCTGTATGACAGACTCTAGGTCCATCCACCGCACTACGAATAACTCAATTTCGTTACTTTTTATGGCTGAGTAATATTCCATTGTATATATGTGCTACATCTTCTTTATCCATTCATCTGTCGATGGACACTTAGGTTGCTTCCATGTCCTGGCTATTGTAAATAGAGCTGCAATGAACATTGTGGTACTTGACTCTTTTAGAATTATGGTTGAGAAGACTCAATTTTATTTTTTTTGACCATCATTTTTTTTCTTTTCTTTTTTAAAATTTATTTATCTATTTATTTATTTATGGCTGCGTTGGGTCTTCGTTGCTGCTCGTGGGCTTTCTCTAGTTGCAGCGAGCAGGGGCTACTCTTTGTTGCAGTGTGCGGGCTTCTCATTGTAGTGGCTTCTCTTGTTGCAGAGCACGGGCTTTAGGCATGCAGGCTTCAGTAGTTGTGGCACGAGGGTGCAGTAGTTGTGGCTCACAGGCTCTAGAGCTCAGGCTCAGTAGTTGTGGCGTATGGGCTTAGTTGCTCTGCGGCATGTGGGATCTTCCCGGACCAGGGCTCGTACCCGTGTCCCCTGCATTGGCAGGCGGATTCTTAACTACTGTGCCACCAGGGAAGTCCCAAGACTCAAATAATTAAAATTAGGAATGAAAAAAGAGATATCACTACTGAAAATAAAAAAGATTATAAAGGAATACTATGAACGACTGTACATCAAAAAACTAGATAACTTAAATGAAACACAGATTCCTAGAAATATATGTTACCAAAACTGACTGAAGAAGAAAGAGAAAGGCTAACTAGGCTTATAACAAGAAAGATATTGAAAGAGTAATATTAAAACTTTGCACAAAGAAAAGCCCAAGCCCAGATGACTTCACTGGTGAATTCTACAAAACATTCAAAAATAATTAATACTAATCCTTCATGAACTCTTTCAAAAAATAGAAGAGGAAGAACACTTTCCAACTCAATCTAAACTCATTCAGTAAGACCACTATTACCCTGATACCAAAACCAGAGAAAGACATTGCAAGAAAACAAAGCTACAGGCCAATATCCCTTATATTCATATCTTACATGAACACAGACACAAAAGTCCTCAACAAAATACTAGCAAGCTGAATCCGGCAACATATAAAAAGATTTCCACACCATGATCAAATGGGATTCATCTCAGGAATGCAAGCTTGGTTTACCATCTAAAGTCAATTAATGTAATACATCATATTAATAGAACAAAGGACAAAATCCATAGAGTCATCTCAACTGACACAGAAAACACGTCTGACAAAATTCTGCACCCTTTTGTGATTAAAAAAAAAAAAGTTTTTGCTCAACATCCTAAGAATAGAAGGGAACTTCCTCAACCTGTTACAAAGCATCTACCAAAAACTCATCACAATCTAATGGTGAAAGAATAAATGCTTTTCCCCTTAGATAAGGAACAAGATAAGGATGTCCACTTCTATTTAACATTTTACTGAGGGTTCCAGCCAGGATAATTATGCAAGAAAATTAAATAAAAGACATCCACATTGAAAAGGAAAAAAGTAAAACTACCTCTATTTGCAGATCACATGATTTTGTACATAGAAAATCTTATGAAATCCACCAAAAAACTATTAAATAATAAATGAGTTCAGCAAGGTTACAGGATATAAGATCAGTATATTTCTGTACACTAACAGGAAACTTTCTGAAAATTAAATTAAGAGAATTTCATTTACAATAGCATCAAAAAGAATAAAACACTTAGGTATAGATTTTTTTTTTTAATTTATTTATTTTTGGCTGCGTTGGGTCTTGGTTGCTGTGCGCGGGCTTTCTCTAGTTGCAGCGAGCGGGGGCTACTTTTCATTGCGGTGCGTTGCAGTGCACGGGCTTCTCATTGCGGTAGCTTCTCTTGTTGCAGAGCACAGGCTCTAGGCACGTGGGCTCAGTAGTTGTGGCTTGCGGGCTCAGTAGTTGTGGCTCGCGTGCTCTAGAGTGCAGGCTCAGTAGTTGTGGCTCACGGGCTTAGTTGCTCCGCGGCATGTGGGATCTTCCTGGACCAGGGTTGGAACCCGTGTCCCCTGCACTGGCAGGCGGATTCTTAACCACTGTGCCATCAGGGAAGTCCCACCTAGGTATAGATTTAACAAAAGGAGTGAAAGATTTATACACTGAACACCACAGAACTTTGTTGAAAGAAATTCAAGATCTAATTAAAAGGAAAAACACCCCATGTTCATGAATCAGAACACTTAATATTTATAAGATGGCAGTACTCCCCAAATTGATCTACAGTTTCAACACAGCCCCTATAATGGGACCCAGAATAGCCCAAACAATTCTGAGAAAAGAAGAACAAAGTTGAAAGACTCACAATACCCAATTTCAAAAGTTACTACAAATCAAACCAGTGTGGTACTGGTGTGAAGAAAGACATATAGATCAATGGAATAGAATTCAAAGTCCAGAAATAAACCCTAACATATATGATCACTTGATTTTTGATGAGGATGCCAAGACAATTCAATGGGACAATGAATAGTCATTTCAACAAATGGTGCTGGGACAACTGGATATCCACATGCAAAAGGATAAAGTTGGACTCCTTCCTCACATCATGCACAAAACTTAACTCAAACGGCTCATAGTCCTAAATGTAAGAGCTAACTATAAAACTCTGAGGAGAAAACATAGACATAAATCTTTGTGACCTTAGGTTAGGTAATAGTTTCTTAGATATGATGCCAAAGTACAAGTGACAAAAGAAAATATTGGGTTGGCCAAAAAGTTCGTTCAGGTTTTTCCGTACAGCTTAACAACCCAAACGAACTTTTTGGCCAACCCATATAAATTGGATTACATCAAAAATAAAAACTTTTGTGGTGCGAGAAATAACATCAGGAAAGTGAAAAGACAGCCTCAGAATAGGAGAAACTATTTGCAAACTATATATCTGACAAGGGACTTGTATCCCGAATATGAACTAATGCAATTCAGTAATAAGGAGACAACTCAATTTTAAAATGGCAAAGGATTTGAATAAATAATTCTCCAAAGAAGATACTTAAATGACCAATAAGCACACAAAAAGATGCCCAACATCTTTTGTCATTAAGGAAATAGAAATCAAAACCACATTGAGATACCATGTCACACCCACTAGGATGGTTATAAACAAAAAGAGACACTATAACAAGAGTTGATGAAAACGTAGAAAAATTGGAACCCTAGTTCATTACTGGTAAGAATTTAAGATGGTATAGCTGCTTTAGAAAAACAGTTTGGCAGTTCCTCAAAGTTAAACAGAATTATCACATGACTCAACAATATCACTCTTAGGGATATACCCAGGAGAAATGAAAACACAGGTACACACAAAAACTTGTATACGAATGTTCAGAGCAACATTATTTATTTTAAGAAAATGGAAACAGCACAAGTGTACATCAACTGATGAATGAATAAATAATATGACTCTTGAAAACATTTTGCTAAGTGAAAGAAGTCAGTCACAATACACCACATATTGTATGATTCCATTTATATAAAATATTCTCAATTGGCATATTTATAGAGACCTAAAATAGATCAGTGGTGCTTCGAGCTTGAGGTGAGGCTTGGAGGGAGGGAATGAGAATTGCCTACTAATGGGTACAAAGTTTCTTTTCAAGGGCATGAAAATGTTCTAAAATCAGGCTGTGGTGATGGTTTTACAACCCTGGGAATGTGCTCAAATGCAATAAATTGTACACTTTAAATGGGCGAATTGTATTTTAATGTGAATTAACTCTCAAAAAAGCTGTTTTAAAAATAGGACATAGCATCCTGCTTTATTCCCTCCTAAATCTACCAGTACTCATACTATCCCTCAAATCTTTTCAATAATTTTATTATTGGGAATTCCCTGGCAGTCCAGTGGTGAGGACTTTGCGCTTTCACTGCCTTGGGCCCAGGTTCAATCCCTGGTCGGGGAACTAAGATCCCACGAGCTGCACAGCGTGGCCAAAAACAACAACAACAACAACAAAATTATTATTGCTCTTTCAAGACCTAGCTTTAAAAATTCACAACTTCTAGAAAACTTTCTTAAAATAACTCCTATGTTCTATACTCATCAGTTTCTTCAGAATGTATTCAGCTGTTTAACCCCTGCTCATATGCTTTTGGTAATTGTTTTAGAGTCATATTCTCATTGACATTCCTGAGCTGAGACTAATTTCCTCAAGTCCTCTACCTTCATTACCTTCTGCTACAGGGTTACCTGGGAAAGCTGATGATTCTATTTGTTCCCGAGTTTACAGTCGGGAGCTCACCAAAGCTCACTCTCAATCCGAGGAAGCTTTGACCTTGATCTCTATTTCAGAGGGCCCAGGCAGTAGACAGCAGGCTGACTCAGAGGGTTTGACGAGAGTTGAATGAAGTGCTATTTCACAGAAGTGTGGCCAGGATTAAAGAACAAGGGATAGTATGGGACTTCCCTGGTGATCCAGTGGGTAAGACTCTGCGCTCCCAATGCAGGGGGCCCGGGTTCCATCCCTGGTCGGGGAACTAGATCCCACATGCCACAACTAGGAGTCTGCATGCCACAACTAAAGCTCCCGCATGCCGCAGTGAAGATCCCACGAGCCGCAACTAAGACCTGGCGCAGCCAAAATAAATAATTAATAATTTAAAAAAAAAAAAAAAAAAAAAGAACCAGGGATGGTGAAGCACCAGACACTAGCAACTGCAGGAAGCCTGTACCACCTTGAAGCCTAAAGGGAAAATTGGGGAAAACAGTTGTTAAGTCAAGAACCATAACACTGGAAATGGGCTCACCTCTGCTGAGTTCCAAGCTTAGAGGAAGGTAGCAACTGTTAAAACCCTGGCAGGAGTTGGCACTGTTAGACATTGATAGACACCCTACCCTACCTCTCTCTCCTTATACTCTCCTATCCTCCACCATTGACCCAACCCAAAGGAAGCCAGAGGACCAGGACTCAGGCCACCGTCAATAGACGTCAGCCTCCCAGGAGAAAGATGGCAAAGAAGGCCGAGACGGGTCTAGAGGAGCTGATGGTCACTAGTCTCTAAGCACCAAGGTTCCAGCCTCTAACTGGCTTCTAGGAAGCCTCTCCTTGATTGTCAAGGAACATCACTGCTGCCACTTCTCTGTCGCTTGTGTTGCGCCCTGCTTCGTACTTTGTGACCCTTTCAAAATCAGCTGTTTTTTCAGCCCCTAATAGGTCTTTCCAGGAGAGGGGGGTTCTTTGATCTTGTTGACATAGGAGGGCTGTCTCTCCGCACTAGTATTTACAGCCCTCCCTTGGGTTTACAGAGTAATCTTTTCCTTCAGGTTTCACAGCCTCTTTCCCATACCTGGGAACACAGACAGGTCCCCTCAGGGCTGAGCCAGGGGCAGATTTCCTTCCCCATCCCTGCATTCCCCCTGAGAGCGAGGCCGTGGAACGCATCACCCAGCAGCCCCCTCAGAACCACTTCTTCCAGCTGACAATCATCGTGTGTCCCAAGCTGAGCTATAAGTCTTTTTGCACTCTCACATCCAGGGAGAATTCCTTATTGGCCGTTAATTGACACTGGGGCAACAGTGGGAGGGAGTTGCTACAAGAGGAGCATGAATATTTTAGGAAAATGGATTATTGTGTTTCACTTGTAATATAGTGATGACCACAAGGGCTAATACCAAGTCAAAAGGGACATTTTGCCCCTACAGATAATATAGCCTGATGCTAGTGCCTTCATATTTCTTTTGTCATTATCTTGCAATATGTATTGGCTTAATTTACACTCAGACCTAACGGGTTCTCTTGTATTGTCACCCCCTACAGAGTACCATAACTTTTTTACAGGCTTATTTTAACGATTTAAGGACTTATCTTACTTGGGAGTTTGCAACTATGTTCCAAATCCTTGAGGTTGCCAAAACTCTGACCTCTGTAAAAGTGAAACATTGTTGGCTTCACTGTTACTTTTTCTTTTACTATGGAATCATTCAGTAGTTACTGAATTCTGAAGTTTCCATCATGTGTCAAGTTTAGAGGAACAGAGGTAGGAAATGTTATCCAAGCCAATGTGGATGCTGTGGTTCTCAAATTGTAGTTCCTGAATCTGCAGCATCAGCACCAGCTGGGAACTTGTTAGAAATGCAAGTTCTCAGGCCCAGCCCAGACCTACTGAACCTGACCCTCTGGGAACCCTCCAGAAGGTTCTGATGCAGATTAAAGCTTAAGAACCACTGGTCTAGTGTACCAAGGGATGACAAGGAGTATGTTTTAGTCTGGGTTCTCTTCAGTGCCTAAATAATGGACTTCACCATTGAAAGTAGCCTTTGAATGAGCATTACCATACCCCTGCCTTGTTGCCTTTGTTTTGCTGTCCAAAAAGAAGGCCATGTGAGGCTGGTCTGAGTTCATTCAATGGCATCACAAGTAGTTAGCCCACTTGAGTCTCAGAAGCCAGCTGTGCCCAAGGACTGGGAGAACTTCATCCTGGCCACAGGACTTGGTCAGTACCTCTGGGAATCACTTTGTGCCATGCGCTCAGTAGGTATGTGCACGATGACCCGACCTCGGTGTTTTTAAGCATATGTGGTGACAGTGCCTCTTAGTTATCCTTGGGTGCGCCAGAGAACTGGCCACTTGCCACATTCTGAGCACAACCCTCAAAGGCAACTGGAGAGGAAGCTGAGAGCCCTGTCCTAAAAGATCTTACAGTATACCAAGCTGTCAAACCCATTAAAAAATGACATCCTCCTGGAAGAGGATATGTATAAACCAGGTTCCATGGCTTCCCCAGTATTTTCATGCATCCTATTGTATTTACTGCTCCACCACCCCCTGCTGATTCTCAGGCTCCAGAGGAGGGTGTATGATTTGTCCTGAGAATCCAGCCCGACCAGAATGGCCTGTCATCTTCCTCATGTTGCTAATGGGCAGCTGCTTTTTTAATTAGGTTATTAATTTTTTTGCTCAGCCTCTTAGTCAACTTAACTTGGCTTTATCTTGTTTTGGTGGAAAGCAAATCACTTGGCTGGTAGAATTTGATTTAACTGGCCACTTCGCGCAGGGTTTGATGACTTTTCCATTAATGTTTATTCAGCAAATACATTTTGTTTAATTTTCCCTGAAATAACCCAGCTGACTCTGAATGTTCAAGATGTGCAGAGCACTGAAGAGGAGCTGTGATCCCAGAATCTCTATGATAATACGAGGATAGAGATCATGGAAGAGACACAGCCTGAAGGCTTGGAGATTTAGCCTGGGGAAGCAAGATGTGCAGCCAACCACAGTGCCCTATCTTTTTCTCTCGGTGCCTAATCTCTAATTCTCTCTCTATTTCTCTCTCTCTCCCTAGTGTCTCATGTGTGTTTGTGTGTGTGCACATATGCACATACGCATGTGTATGTGCACTGCACCTTGTACAAGGTATAATAATGGCATCTTACCAGTTTTTTTAAAAATGGTAAAAAAAAAAAAAAAAAAGCAAAAATGCATAATAATGGCTAACAATATTGCATGTCTGAAAACTTACTCTGTAATGGGCCCTAGGCAAAAAACCTTTCTTGTGTTATATCAGTGTTTACCAAAAACTTGAGAGCATTTTTTTTAGATAGTTTCTACTTTTCTTTCTTGCTCTCCAGTTTTTCATATCAGAAAATGGGGACTTCCCTGGTGGTCCGGTGGTTAAGACTCCACGCTTCCACTGCAGGGGGCACGGGTTCAATCCCTGGTCGGGGAACTAATTTCCTGCATGCCATGTGGCACAGCCTAAAACAATTAAAAAAAAAAAAAGAAAATGGAATCGTTCCTTTTCAGCCTGTGAGCATCTCTTCCTCTATGTGGCCCCACCAGAAATGATTTGGTGTTTGTAGTTATGCTATCTTGGGAAAGAGAGAAGGTGGAATGTTGAATGAGAACTGAAGGTTATTATAATGAAAAATGAGTGATGGGGTAAAAATGTGAAATCTTCTCAGGTGGACTGTGCAAGACCCTCTTGCCTTTTCGGTGGCAAAGGCCAAGCAATGGTCTGTTGGCCTTGCCCTCTGTGAGTTACAGAATGGCCTTTGCTTATAAATCCATGGAGCTGAAGATCATGCAGAGGGCTTGCCCGCACTAGCTTATTTACTCTAGGATCAGACACAAGATGTCAGTTAATCTCAGTTATACTAGTGTTGCATATTTCCTTCCTCCACCCACTGGTTCTGGCCCCCAAATTGCTTCTGAACTAGCCCTGCCTGTTGGCCAGAAGAGACTGGGAAATGACCATTCCTCAGGACAGCCAGAGCTTGTATATCAGGCTGGAATGCTGTCAGAAGAAATGTAATTATCGTCATGCCACCGGTAGACTGAGACCCATGTTAATATGAGGAAAAGACTAGTTCCTCCATCCTTGTATTAAAAGGCTTAGGGTATGGAGGTCAGTTGTAAATATTGGACAGGTGACCTTTGCCTGCCTGCTGGGTGGGTCAGAGCTCTAAACACACAGGCATCATGTATGAGGATACTGTTTCTTTCTTGGGCAAGGGAGAACAAGGACTGGCCAGTTTTGAGTGATTGATTATTATTCTATCCTCCATTTAAAGAGTCAGTCCAGGGGTAATGAGTGAGGATTTGCTATGTTCAAGGCACTCTGCTATGAGGGATATAGCGAATTCTGTCAAAGAGCGTATGATCCAGCAGAAGATTAAAGAAATACATAAACATAGAACAAGGATTTACATAGTAAGAACTTGACCTCTAGAATCAGAGAAACTAGAGTTCAAATTTCTGCTCGTTCTCATAAATGGTGCTGTAACAGCTGGAAATCCATAAGTGAAAGAAAAAGAGAACCTAGAGCCACACATCATATATTATGTAAAGGTTAACTCAGAATAGGTCATAGATCAAAATGTAAAAATTTAAACCTAGAAAATTTTCCAAAGGAAAGCATAGGAGAAATGTTCTGTGGCTCCGCTAGGCAAAGATTCCTTAGATAAAACAATAAGATCCATAAAAGAAAAAATGGATAAGTTGGACTTAATCAAAGGTAAAAATTCTTTTTGAGAGACATTATAAAATAAAAAGACAACCACAGACTGAGAAAATATTTGCAAAGCACATATCGGATAAAGGACTTGTATCCAGAATATATATTCAGATATCTTAAAAGTCAGTAATAGGATAACAGCCCAATTTTTTCAATGGGCAAAATATTGAACAGAGCACATGAAAAGGTATTCAACATCACTCGTCATTAGAGAAATGCAAATGAAAACCACAGTGAGATACCCCTAGATACCTATTAGAATGACTTTAAAAAATAAACCCAAAAAAAAAACCTGTTGCCACCAAGTGCTGGCAAGGCTGTGGAGCAAAGGAAACTCTCACACATTACTTATTGGAATGCAAGATGGTACAGCTACTTCTGAAAAATATTTTGGCAATTTCTTATAAAATTAAATACACACTTACCCCATGGCCCAACAATGCCACCCCTGGGTATTCACCCAAGTGAAATGAAAACCTATGTTCACACAACATCTGTCCATGAATGTTTATAAATGGTTTTGTTCATAATCAACAAAAACTGGGAAATACCCAAGCATGCTTCAACTGGTTAATGAGTAAACTGGGGTACATCCATACAATAGAATACCACTCAGCAATAAAAAGGAACAAACTACTGATACTCACAGTAACATGGATGAATCGCAAATGCTTCACAAACTTCAAATGCTAAGTGAAAGGAGCCAGCCTCAATAGGCTACATGCTCTATAACTCCACTTATGTGACTTTCTGAAAAAGGCAAGCTGTAAAGGACAGAGATCAGATCAGTGTTTTCCAGAGCCGGGGAGTGGGGAAAGGAGTTCACGGCTTCAGTCCATGAGGGAATTCTTTGGGGTGGTGTAACTCTCCCCTATCTTGATTGTGGTGGTAGTTACACGACTGTAACACAGCACTGTGCAGTAAAAGGTATGAAATTTACCGTATATAAATTATGCCTCGATAAACCTGACTTGGAAGAAAAAGAAGTAATACTAACGACAGTACTTAGTTGTCAAAAACTATGAAGGTGATGTTAAAATAAAACAAAACTCCACTGTGGCACTTAAGCTGAGTAAGTGACCTTCGGCAAGTTTCTTAACCTTTGTAAGTATCCATTTCTTCATCTTTAAAATGAGAAGAAATAGTAGCACTGCATACAAAATATGTTCTAAGAACTAAATAACTCATGAAATAAAATTTGCTAGTTTATTCACCATTTAGTCTGTACCAGGCTTTGGATATGGCTTATCTAAGTCAGTTCTAAAAACCTCGGGGAATAGACTCTATCATTAATATACTGAGAACAGTGCCTGGCATATAGGAAGTACTCCACAAGTGCTGACTTTGTTTTACTCTTCACTGAGACTCTCTTAAGTCCAGGCACTGTACTAGGCACTAAGAATAACAAAAGGAAAAGACCATGGAGTCCCTGCCCTTAGGCAGCTCACAGTGAAGAGACGAGGAAGCAAAGGAACAATTAAAATGCTGTGTGTTGTTTACTGGACTTGCCGTGGTGATCATTTCATAATGTATTTTTAGGATCACTATGTTGTACACCTAAAACTAACATAATATTATATATATCAACTATACTTCAATTAAAAAAAAAAAAGAAGATAGAGAATCTTTAAAAAGTAGTAAAATAGGGGCTTCCCTGGTGGCGCAGTGGTTGAGAATCTGCCTGCGAATGCAGGGGACACGGATTCGAGCCCTGGTCTGGGAAGATCCCACATGCCACAGAGCAACTGGGCCCGTGAGCCACAATTGCTGAGCCTGCGCGTCTGGAGCCTGTGCTCCGCAACAAGAGAGGCCGCGATAGTGAGAGGCCCGCGCACCACGATGAAGAGTGACCCCCACTTGCCGCAAATGGAGAAAGCCCTCACACAGAAACGAAGACCCAACACAGCCATAAATAAATAAATAAAATTTTTTTTAAAAAGTAGTAAAATAAAATAAAATGCAGTGTGTTAAGTGCTGTGCGAGTGGGATTTGCAGGATACTTCTCTGGGATCATGGAGGAGGAAGAGGCTCGTGCTGGGGAGATGGTCGTACTGCCAAAATCCTTCCCAGGGGAGGTGGCGTCTGATTATGTCCTGAAGGACAGGTTGAGCTTCAGCAGACAGAGATCCAGGGCGTGTGGAGTGACTGAGGAGAGACACACTCCAAATGATAACCAGACCTCCCCCTCCCCCCCCCCAAAAAAAAGATCATGGGAATTAGTGGTAGAGAAAGGGGATACCATCTGAGCCAAACCCCAAAGTTGGACTTAGATATTGTAGGGAAACTACGTGAGCAGAGGCTGGATGGAAGCTCTCGTAAGCTGACATGACATCCTGATTCTGACATACTCTCCGACTGTCCAGATTTTTGGAAAAGAGCTTTGATAATCTCTATACTCATTCCGGTGTCTTAGATTCACCCTGACTGAGAAAATTCACCTGTAGCTCCAATTTAAAACCTCTTGGCTTCAGTTTTTCTTCGTGCTTATTTGTGAATACATGTGGAGGATGGTTCGAGGGTAACTTAGCCTGCTAATTTTTTCTACTATTTGAGGTATGGCACATGTTTCACAATGTCCTGTGATTCTCGAGGCTTGGTATTTAAATACAACTAACACTCTTCCAGGTGCAAAATACCACTGCAAAACTATTCAGAAGATTTCTGGCAAAGCAGTGGCGTAGAAGGTGGAAGTGGAGGGAGAACACTGAATGAAGTGGCTCTTTGTCAATATAAATATACAAACCTGGGCTTCCCTGGTGGCGCAGTGGTTAAGAATCCGCCTGCCAATGCAGGGGACACGGGTTCCAGCCCTGGTCCGCGAAGATCGCCGCGGAGCAACCAAGCCCGTGCGCCACAACTACTGAGCCTGCGTGCCTAGAGCCCGTGCTCCGCAACAAGAGAAGCCACCGCAATGAGAAGCCCGCATACAGCAACGAAGACCCAACGCAGCCAAAAATTTAAAAATAACAATAATAATTCAACATTTTTAAAAAATAATATACAAACCTGTGTCGAGTCTCTTTACCCTTTTACTGTCCCACAGCCCCTCAGTAGGTGGCACGAGCTCATCGACATTTGTGAGCAGATGGGACATCATTTTAATGTTGCTTCTAATTGACGAGGGTGTTGGTGTTTGTGTGCGTGAAGCTGCGTGCCTGGTGTAGGGTGGGCAGGGGAATTAGAAGCTGCTACCTGCTCCTTCCGGCAGAGGAGCAAGAGCTGTAATTGTGTCAACTGGCTAGAACACATTGTGTTAACTCGTAATCAAAGGCCGTATTTTGCTGATTTTATTTCCCTTAACTTGCCAGTCCTTCCCTCCCCCTTGCAGAGCTCTGAATTTTGGGCAACTTGAACAAGGAAACCTTGTTTCTCTGAAAATTACCTTTAGCATAAGCTCAGTGTTTTCCTGTCCAGATTTTCATAAGCAGTTTGGGTTGCATTAAATTTACACCGGTAATGAGCTTGTGCTTCTCAGAAAAGGTCCAAAGAGGAAGTGAAAAGAGCTGGGAAGTAGCTCAAGCAGTCCTTGGACTCTACCAGGTATTCTAATCAGAGGATAAACAACACGGAGTCGGAAGTTCTGTCCCTGAGCAGCCATAATTTTTGCAGTTCTCATTTCATAAGCCATATGGTGAGTAGACGCAGCCCCACTTCCTATAGTGAACACAGACGACGCCAAGACTGCAGCCACATACGCTACCTCACTCGGCGGCATCCGTGAGGACTCTGCCTACTAATGAGAATATTTTTGTTTATACAAAACAAAGCAGAAAACACTTACTTGATCAGTTTAGGAACAGTCTTTTAAATTGTATGGGTTCCCTTCAATCATTCAGCTTCTTGGAAGAAAACAAATCCCAATTATTAATCATATCCTATTAGATCAGCCTTGAAAACAATTTATATGATAATGAGGAGTTTACTGAGCCTGCTGAGTGTATTATTTTGTGCCTGAGACTGGGGTTATTTCTAAGACATTCATGGTCATTTCCCTCTAATCAATGGCATACGTTTTCATTTTAGGCCCTTGAACCAATTTTGGAAATAGATGTCTATTTTCCTCTCTCCTCTCCACCCAACATCATTACTGTGTCTGAGCTCAAGAGGAGGGAAAGAAAGAGGGGATGGAGTTAGAATAACTTATTCTCTCCTAAGCCCCAAGTCTACCCATGAAAAATAGTATACATGGTTTTTGGGGTTTTTTTTTAACATCTTTATTGGAGTATAATTGCTTTACAATGGTGTGTTAGTTTCTGCTGTATAACAAAGTGAATCAGCTATACATATACATATATCCCCACATCTCCTCCCTCTTGCGTCTCCCTCCCACCCTCCTGTATACATGGTTTTTAAAAGCAGCTATTTATCATTAGTATTAAACAGAATTGAAATAAAATTTTAATAACCACTATTCTCATTTATTCAGTGCTCCCTTTAAGCCAGGTAGATATTGTTTTAACTGCTTTTCCATATAATAATAATAAAAGTAGCTAATATATTTTTATTGATCATTTACTATGTGCCACTCATAGCATCAAATTGTTTGCAAACTATCTCATTTATTCTTCTTATCAACACTATGTCATAGACACTTTCATTAACTCCATTTGATAATTGAAGAAACTGAGGCTTAGAGAATACTTGTTTAAGGTTGAACTTAAATAGTCAAAGTCTATGTGCTCAACCACCACCTTAGATCCTTTGATGAATCCTTAAATGGACAGATTTTGTTTGTTTCTGATGCAAGTTATCCCAGTGACTGGTCAGTTTTATATAAATTCAAAATATTTTAAGTTTAAAGGATTTTCTTACCTTGGTGGTAGGAGCTTTCTTAGCCTGTCAGAAATCTCAGAAAAAGGATAGCCTGCCACACTGCTGAACACTTCTGCCTTTGAGAATCCTTGCACTGTAGCCCCACAGACTCTTCCCCCACTCACAACTCTGAGGATACAGTAATACTTTTGTTCACCGATTTCCTGGCACATCAGTGTTTTCAAAGTAGAATCAAAACAGAGTCCGAACTTTACTGCTGCCTAGCTTGGTTTAAACCTCATTATTTTTCCAAGAGATTTACTTAAAATATAATATTACTGGAGTCGGAACACTGTGTTTACTATTTAACGTCAAGTTTTGCTCTTATCTAGGTTTTTCCAGTTGGAAGCAGCTTTCCTGGTCTTCCCTCTGTTTCTCCCCTTTTAGATGGGAGAGGCTGAGTGGAAACCCACCAGCATTCCCAGCGGAGGCAGTTGGGGGAGAGACCGGCTTCTTTATTTTTAATTCACCGAATATGAAGGGAGCTGCTCTGTAGCTGTTTTCAGTCTAGACAGGATATGATGATAATAACACAAATAAAAGTTCATGTATTCCAGCCAGGGACAAATTAAGTGGGTGCAGGGCATAGATATATGTCATGCTGTTAGTGACATGGAGCAGCACACAGCCCACTTCAGGGCATGGTGCCCAGATTAATTGGCTTGCCCAGAATGCATCTGTGATTAGAAGAAAGCTCTCAGGAAGTGCTGGGCAGTGTGCATTTGGACTCTCAATTTTTCATCTCATAAGCACTGAAAGTTAGACATTTTATTTTACAGACCAGGAAAGTGAGTGGTGTTTGACACCATGGGTTTATGAAATGTTTTGCTGGTTTTCCTTCATAAGTCATAGATATTTCTGGGAGAAACTGGCCACCATATGTTGAGATGATGCAGGGAGTATTGATTATTGCTTTGCTGAGGTGGCCAAGCTCTGGGACAGTCAGGGTTTAAAGAAGTATGGAAAGAGGGGTGTATCTTGAGTATATGTATGTGTGAAAGAGCCTCAAGGTGAGGCTCTTTATGTCACACGAGCTACTGAAATAGAACCCCTGAGATTGCTGTGCTTAAAAATACTGTCGTTTGTGCCTTGAGGAGTATAAAGGTGATCAGATACAGCACCTGGCTGCATGCGCTCCACTCTGAATCAGCTGGAAAGGGAAGGAATCAGGAGAAATAGCCAAGGGCACAGAGCAACTTCAAAAATAATGTTTTTCCTTGGAAAATCTCGAGATGAATAGTAAAGAAGGTAGACTCTGTATCTAAGAAAAATCAATGGTGAAATTGCTTGTGTTGCTGACCAAAGGCTAAATACTTGTTTTGGATACAGATGAGCCATCTGTATGGAACCTGGGCGTGCATGCATGAGCCAGTGATAAAATTCAGTCCAATAAAGAGCTCTTGTTAATCTGTGACACCATATTTATCATTAAACCTGCAAAACCAGGAAAGTTAAACACTCTGGGTGGATCAAAAGAGGTGGTTCCTGAATATTTGTTATTAGTAAGGAGGTTTGAGGAAATACTGAGAAAAGCTTTTAAAACGTGACTCCCAACATCTCCTGCTTGCTTTTTTCTGGATGCTGAGTTCCTTCAGGTTCCATTCCTTAAAAATTTGCCATAGTGCACTCCTGTTCCTTTTTGGAAATGCTACAACATGTAAAAGTTTTGCAGTACATTCCACTGTTTAAATAAACCTACCTAAGGAGGCAAAAGACCTGTACTCAGAAAGCTATAAGACACTGATGAAAGAAATCAAAGGTGACACAAACAAGTGGAGAGATATACCATGTTCTTGGATTGGAAGAATCAATATTGTGAAAATGACTATACTACCCAAAGCAATCTACAGATTCAATGAAATCCCTATCAGATTACCAATGGCATTTTTCATAGAATTAGAACAAAAAAGTGTACAGTTTGTATGGAAACACAAAAGACCCCGAATAGCCAAAGCAGTCTTGAGAAAGAAAAATGGAGCTGAAGAAATCAGGCTCCTTGACTTCAGACTATACTACAAAGCTACAGTAATCAAAATAATATGGTACTGGCACAAAACCAGAAATATAGATCAATGGTACAGGATGGAAAGCCCAGGGATAAATCCATGCACCTATGGACACCTAATCTATGACAAAAGAGGCAAGAATATACAATGGAGAAGAGGCAGTCTCTTCAATAAGTGGTGCTGGGAAAACTGGACAGCTACATGTAAAAGAATGAAACTAGAATGCTCCCTAACACCACACACAAAAATAAACTCAAAATGGATTAAAGACCTAAATGTAAAAGACAGGACACTATAAAACTCTTAGAGGAAAAACATAGGAAAAACATTCTTTGACATAAATTGCAGCAAGATCTTTTTTGACCCACCTCCTAGAGTGATGAAACTAAAAACAAAAGTAAACAAATTGGACCTAATTAAACTTAAAAGCTTTTGCACAGCAAAGAAAACCATAAACGAGATGAAAAGACAACCCTCAGAATGGGAGAAAATATTTGCAAACAAAGCAATGGACAAGGGATTAATGTCCAAAATATACAAACAGCTCATGCAGCTCAATATCAAAAAAACAAAGAACCCAATCAAAAAATGTGCAGATGACCTAAATAGACATTTCTCCAAAAAAGACATACAGATGGCCAAGAGGCACATGAAAAGATGCTCAACTTCACTAATTATTAGCGAAATGCAAATAAAAACTACAGTGAGGTATCACCTCACACTGGTCAGAATGGCCATCATCAAAAAATGTACAAACAATAAATGCTGGAGTGGGTGTGGAGAAAAGGGAACCCTCTTTCACTGCTGGTGGGAATGTAAATTGATACAGCCACTGTGGAGAATAGTATGGAGGTTCCTTAAAAAACTAAAAATAGAACTACTATATGACCCAGCGGTCCCACTACTGGGCATATACCCTGAGAAAACCATAATTCAAAAAGACGCATGTACCCCAATGTTCATTACAGCACTGTTTACAATAGCCAGGACATAGAAGCAACCTAAATGTCCATCGACAGACGAATCGATAAAGAAGTTGTGGTACATATATACAATGGAATATTACTCAGCCATAAAAAAGAATGAAATTGGGTCATTTGCAAAGATGTGGATGGACCTAGAGTCTGTCATACAGAGTGAAGAAGGTCAGAAAGAGAAAAACAAGTATTGTATATTAACGCATATATGTGGAATCTAGAAAAATGGTACAGATGAACCAATCAGCAGTGCAGGAAAAGAGACACAGACATAGGAAATGGACGTGTGGACACAGGGGGGGAAGGGGGGGTGGGATGAATTGGGAGATTAGGTTTGACACATATACTCTACTGTGTGTAAAATAGATAGCTAGTGGGAACCTGCTGTATAGCACACAGAGCTCAACTCAGTGCTATGTGGTGACCTAGATGGGTGGGATGGGGGTGGGAGGGGGATCCAAGAGGGAGGGGATACATGTGTACATATAGATGATTCGCTTCATTGTACAGCAGGAACTGACACAGCATTGTAAAGCAACTATACCCCAATTAAAAAAACAAAAGAACAGTGAGGCATTCAAGAATGATCAGAAGGGGCTTCCCTGGTGGTGCAGTGGTTAAGAATCCGCCTGCCAATGCCGGGGACACGGGTTCGATCCCTGGTCTGGGAAGATCCACATGCTGCAGAGCAACTAAGCCTGTGCGCCAGAACTACTGAGCCTGTGCTCTAGAGCCCACGAGCCACAACTACTGAGCCCACGTGCCACAACTACTGAAACCCGCATGCCTAGAGCCTGTGCTCTGCAACAAGAGGAGCCACCTCGATGAGAAACTCACGCATCTTAACAAAGAGTAGCCCCTGCTTGCCACAACTAGAGAAAGCCCACGAGCAGCAAGGAAGACCCAATGCAGCCACAAATAAATTAATTAATTTTAAAAAAAAGAATGATCAGAAGCAATTGAAAAGGTTATGCTTTGTTTTTTTTTTTTAATTTTATTTTTGGCTGCATACGGTATTTGTTTTTCTCTTTTTGGCTGCATTTGGTCTTCGTTGCTGCGCTCAGGCTTTCTTTAGTTGCAGCGGGCGGGGGCCACTCTTCATTGCAGTGCATGGGCTTCTCATTGCGGTGGCCTCTCTTGTTGCGGAGCACAGGATCCAGGCATGCAGTCTCAGTAGTTGTGGCTTGCAGGCTCCAGAGTGCATGCTCAGCAGCCATGGTGCACAGGCTTCGTTGCTCCGCGGCATGTGGGATCTTCCCGGACCACGGCTCGAACCCGTGTCCCCTGCATTGGCAGGCGGATTCTTAACCACTGCGCCACCAGGGAAGCCCTAGGTTATGCTTTCTGAGACAGGGTTTTGAGAACTCTTTCTTTGTCTGTCAGCTTCAGGAACTCAATCCTTCCAATTCTTGCAGTTATTTACATAGAGAATCTCAAAGTCTAGAACTTTGAGTGAGTACTGAGAATTCCTGACCATACAGCACACCAGAGACCGTGTGGTTTAAGGTACTAGTATCTTGTGCTTTAATCTCTGCCACTCATTTGTTGAGGTATTCATTCATTCATTCAAATGTCTGGCCGGCATTGAATTTGGCTCCATGAAGGCTTGAATCTGGAGGTGGAAAAGTAGCAGGCGTGTTTCAGAAGGTGATGAATAAGTAGCATTACAAAATATGTTATCTATAGGACCAGATCTATACACAATAAACATTTAATAAATGTTTAACCTTCATTAACTTTGTGCTTATCATTAAACAACATAGTAACAAAAATAGAAAAATTTTCAAAGATAATTTAATTCAAGATCCCACCATCCTAGTGCATCACCAGTTTTCATTTTACTTCATTTACTTACTTACTTGTTCAAAAAATATTTATTGAGCTCCTACTCAATTAAAAACACTGGCATATAATATTTGTAGATTCTCGATTCACCTTTGCACACATGCACTCCTGATTTCTCAGAGTTAAGTGTTTCATACAGAGGATATTTTTTCGTGCTGTTACATGTTCTTTATATTGACATTTTAATCAATAGATATTATTCCTTCAATATCATCATTTATTTGACCATTGTTCTCTTGTGGAATATGAAGCTTCTTTCTAAATTTTAAATGTTATAAAAAGTGCAGTAATAAGCCTCTGAGCACAGAGCTTCTGATTCCTTTCCAATAATTTACCAGGATAAATTCCCAGGAGTCTAAATACTGGATCAGAGGATATGAACATTTTTATGGATTTTGATGCATCCTGCCAAATTTCTGAATCTTGTACCAATTTACATTTGTAATTTTGTTTATGTCAGTCACGTTCCATTGCCACCTTCCTGAAGATACTGCTTGATTTCTAGATGGAGAATTGAGGAACACTTGGCCTCATCAAGAATGCATGCATAAGCCATTTCTTATAAGGGGTATCTTCCAGATGGCTTAACCCATCTGTTATATAAATACCTTCCACTAACCAGGAAAGCTATTTTCCTCCTCCCCAGACTTTTGGTACCTCCTTACTTCCTTATTCCCTAAGACAATTCCTATACCAAAATGCTCACTCACAGTATTACAGAACATTAGAAATGGAAAAGACCTCAAATATCTCCCCCCTCCTCATTTTAGAGTTAAGGACCCCGAGAACCAGGAAGATTGCAAATTACCTCACATCACAGTGTTGGTGGGGAGATCTAGGACGAGATTCTCTGCATGAAGCTGTTTGGTACTGCTGCTAGGAAATGTCAAGGGAGGTGACCCATTTACTAATATTGGAAAGAAGAAGAATCAGCATGGCCTTTGGGCAGGTATGACCTGCACATTAGTGAAGTGTTCCAAATTTTACACCCTCCCTAATGTGCCCTTGGCTTTTCATGTGTACTCTGTTATTGCAGGCGTTGGCATTGCCTGTTCAGCCCAGGGACCCTCATTGCACTGGCTAAGTAGAGTTACTAGTGACCGCTAAAATGAACGTTCAGTTGATACTCTTCCTATCGACTTTTCCATAATGTTGGACACTGCTGATCCTTCCCATCTTCCTGTACATGGTGCACTTGGGAAGTAAAATGAAGGTTACCATTTCAGAAAGGAAATCAGGAAGCATTAAAATACAAAGGATGCGCTCTCCCAGAGCCTTAAGACTAACCTCTTTAGTTGACAGCAGACTAGGTGCAGTGTGACTGACCGTCTCATTCTCTGAGCTTTGGACTAGCTATTCATTCCCTCACTAGCATTTTTTAAAACAGAGAACTTCAAGTTCCTCCAACACATAATATTGTTTTATGTCTTTGTGCCTTTGTTCCTGTTGTTCTCATAGTCTGAAACCAGCTTAGCCCCCATGTGACTGGCTAATTTCAACCTTTCCTTTGAGACTGTTTTAACTCAGATGAAGCCTCTTACAGGAAGGCTGCCATGATGCCTCTAGGCCGCCATGACCATCCAGTCTCTCAGTTCATAAAGGGCCTATGGATTCTTTTATCACACTGGGTTGAGAGTATTTATGTGTCTCCCTCACAAGACTAAGCTCATCAAGATCAGAGTCTGTGACTTTTCATACTCCCCAATGCTTAAATACCTTCTACTAAGTACAGAATAGACATTCAGTAAATGCTTATTGAACTGAAATATCTGAAACGTATGAATGAGGATTTGTAAAAATCTTAAAATCCAGTGAAGATGGTCTGGGTCTAGCATCAGCAAAATGTGACTAGAATGTAATTCTTTCTTAGAATGCTTAAATCTGATCAATTTTGTTGTGTTATTGAGTAGGAAACATGTGTTAACGGGAAAGGGGTAGTCTGTTTGGACTCTGTACAAGAGAATCCCACCAACAATAATTTCTCAAAAATGTAAATTATTATTATCATCACCATCATCTCCCCTGGAATCTTATTCTAGTACCACCCTCTCTTAAATTTCCAATCTCTCCTCCTCTACTATTCCTTTTCTGCTTGCCTTATAAATTCGCTCAAATCTTTCACATGCTTAAAAATATTTCTTCAAACCTTGTGATCCCTTGTGTTATCTTTCTTCACCTACTTTTCTCCCATCATTTCCTCAGTCTCCTGCAATCTTGTTTCTACTCCTTCCTCTACAATGAAATTGCACTGGCTAAGTAGAGTTACTAGTGACCGCTAAAATGAACGTTCAGTTGATACTCTTCCTATCGACTTTTCCATAATGTTGGACACTGCTGATCCTTCCCGTCTTCCTGTTACCCTCAGATTCCTTGACATCATGCCATCATGATTCTCTACCCCTGGGACTACTCTCACTCAGACACTGTGTCATTACCCCATGTTGTTCTCTTGAATGCTGGTGTTCCCCAAGTTCTGTCTTTCTCAGTTTTACATTCTCACTTACACCAATGGATTTCATCCCTTACTACCCATCATAATCACCTGTGGCTCTTTCAGAAAAATAAGAATACCTGAGAAAAAGGAACATTTGTGAACTGTAGGTGGGAATGTAAATTGGTATAGCCACTATGGAAAACGGTATGGAGGTTCCTCAAAAAATTAAAAACAGGACTGCCATATGATCCAGCATTTCTACTTCTGGGTATATATACAAAGGGAATGAAAAATCTTCTCAAAGAAATATCTGAACTCCCATGATCATTGAAGCATTATTCACAATAGGCAAGCTATGAAAACAACCTAAGTGTTTGTCAATAGATGAATGGATAAAGAAGATGTGAGATATCTATATCGATATTGATATCGATATAGATAGATAGATGATAGATAGGTAAATTCACAGAATATTATTCAGCCATGAGAAGGAAGGAAATCCTGCCCTTTGTGACAACATGGAAGAACCTGAAAGCATTACACTAAGTGAAAGAAGTCAGACAGAGAAAGACAAATACTGTATGATATCACTTATATGTGGAATCTAAAAGAGCCGAACTCGTAGAAATAGAGGTTAGAACGGTAGTTTCCAGGGGCTGGGGGTGGAGGAACTGGGGAGGTATTGACCAAAGGGTACAAACTTCCAGTTATAAGACAAATAAGTTCTGGGGATCTAATATATAGCATAGTGATTATAGTTAATACTACTTTATTATATACTTGAAAGCTGCTAAGAGAGTGGATCTTAAATGTTCTCACCACAAAAAAGAAATGGTGATTACGTGATACGATGGTGATGAAGGTGTTAGCTAACAGTATGGTGGTAACCATTGTTCAATATATAAGTGTAACAAATGAACAAGTTGTTCACCTTAAACTTACACAATGTTATAGGTCAATTATATCTCAACAAAGCTGGAGGGAGAAAGCAGGAGTATTTCAGGGAAAATGAACAGACTGAACAAAACAGAGAAGCAGAAAATAGGAAATACAGAGAATGTGGGGAAAAGTAGATAAGAGCCTTCCAAAATAACTGTATGTTTGATCATAACAGAAAATCAAGCTGAAAAAGCAGTGTGGGATCAGGCAGGAACCGATGTACGTGTGCTAAGTGCCCCCATTGTTAATCCTTGTAGCTCTTGCCTAGATTAGTAGTATGACTGAAAAGGTGCCTTTTCTCAATTTTCACCCTCTTCTAGACTCCACATCACCACTAATTACAAAGTGAACCTAAATTGGACAATTTAACAATTTAATTTCAAAAAAATAAGGATTTTACACTCCTGATTAAATGCTCCTGAGAACCAGGGCTGTCTTTTGTGAATACCTAACGTGATGTCAGACATAACTGGAGCTCAATTAATGTTTGTTGCCTGATGAATTAATGAATGAATGATGGACCAGATCTCTCTAATTTGAACCAGTAGGAGACTAGTCAAAACTATGGAATATTCTGAAAGGGTACAAAAAGTAGTATAAATTGAGTGGCTTATTTAGAAGAATTACACATGAAATATTTTATGGCACTCTTAACCAGCTTGAGAAGATTTTTTTCTTGTGTTGGTTAAATATCCTCCCTTTACTTCTCTTTTTTAAGTTTTATCCTGTTAATTTAGTTAGTATACTTCCTCCCCTCCCCCTCCTCATAGTAGAATACAAAAGCAAATCTGGCCCAGCTTGGGATGAATCATCATGAATCATGATTAGTCATTCTAAATTAAAGTATATTTATTTATGAATGTACCAGTGAATGATTGATTTGTCCCTTTGCTATCGTTAATCTCTAGCCTCTTAATTTTACCTTTCAGGAGTTATTACAGAAAGAAATAAAATTTTCATACAGTTATTTTACTGTTTTTGTTTATTTGTTTTGATCACTAAAGAGTAATTCTTTTTTTGGAGAATTTTGGGAGTTCCCTGGTGGCCCAGTGGTTAGGACGCGGCACTTTCATTGCCATGGCCCCAGGTTCAATCCCTGGTCAGGAAACTAAGATCCCGCAAGCCATGAAGCGTGGCCAAAAAAAAAAAAAAAAAAAAAAAAATTGTATTTTTTATCTTTTTTCCTTTCATGTGTGTTCCATTTAGACCAGGAAATTGACATTTCAGCCCAGAAGACTTAGGCCAGATGTTAGTGCACTGGCTGAAAGATGGATTTCCTGCCCCAATAGGTGACCTCTTAAAGCAAAATAGGCTTTTTCTTAATGGATAGACTGTCCAAATGACCTCATTTCTAGAACAAGGGGCCTTTGTTGTGTCTCTTTGCAATTGGAATCAACATCATCTGATTTTTGAGAACATTCATTAGATAAAGAGGAGCTAGCACCTAGTTGTTTCATTTATAAGGCATAGGAAAAATTTACGCCTAGACAACCTACTTTTTTGCTCCTTTAAAAACATTTGTGTTCCTTGAGAGGGAAATGGTGCAGAAAATCTGGGGCCTGCTTATCCATATTAATATTTCTCTTAAATTTCAATCCCCATTCCAGCCAGCACTCACCATAGGAGCAGAGCATGTTACGTGCTTCCTAAAACAGGGAATTGTTTCACTAAGCTTGACCAAGGCACTATTTAAGGAAGTAGCCATGACCCCAATGTCCTGTCACTCAAACTTCTCTATATGTGAGAAGCTCATTGAGACATTCTCATGGTGCCACCTCTTTTGATGAGTTCTTCACCAAGTTCATTTATTTATATCTTCAATTGTATAAGGCGGCTCAGAAAAACTGAGATAACTGAGCCTTTGTGTGTGTGCACGCACATGCGCGTGTGCCTCTGTGTGTCACAGGAAATGCAATTTGAAAGAAAGTACCCAGAAGAGGAAAATGGCCTTGAATGACTAAGGGGAGACTGAAAAACTTACTATACATGGAAAGGAAGGGAGTTAGATTGTGTAAGAAGGAAGATATGTTTCTGAGATTCTAAAAGGATAGAACTTTATAGCTAAAGGGAAAGTTAGGAGATTTCTTTTCTCTTTCTCTCTCTCTCCCTGCCTTTCTCCCTCCCTTCCTTCCTTCCTTTCTTTATTCCTTTAGAAACAAGAATGGGAGTGTCTCTTTTCAATAGCCAACAGGTACATTTTAGGAGTATAAAAATCTTGCTCCTTGTGACCCAGAATATTGGCTCCCCCATGAAAGACACAGAAGAGAGTAAAGCAAGGCTGTATACAGAGTTACCATCAGGCTGGGCAGTGCATCTAAGACTCGTGGTTCTTCCTCAAGTAATTGATATAGTAAATATGTGACTCTTTAAAAAAATGAGTAGTGAAAAGGATATCACACTTTCCTTTGCTTTAATGAGTCAACGCATATTTTTTCCAGAATGTTATACTCAGCTCAATGCCTCCCTCCTTTTTCAATAGTCATATGCAAATGTCATTAATTATAAATTATTTTTTCTCGTTGTTCAACCAAAGTATTCTGGATAATACTTCAATTCTGGGTAAGATTTGTAATAGTTTTCTATGGTTTCTGGGATTCATTTTGTGAGTGAGAATCTTTTGTTCTATGTATATAACATTGCACTTCAAAGAAGCAGAGCAATAGTGTTAACTGGAGCTTTTACGTTTAATAGGAAAAAAAATATTTTTCACAAGTATGTTTAAGCAATAGAGACAGCCAAGTAGGCATTCTCATTGGGTAAAGTTTATAAAACAGACAAGATTGATGAAGCAGTTTGGTTGGTGGATGATACTTCCCAGCTGTGCTTTTTAGACTGTCCTTACATAATTTGGAAATATTTAACATAATCTTTCGTCTCTTATTAACACATTCCTTTTTTTTTCTTTTCTTACACTCTCCTAAGCTAAAAAGATAAATAGCAGGCAGCATGATTCTTAAGACCATTCCCTCTCCATGCTTCCTTTTTTTCTCCTTTTCAGTGTCAGGTAGCTCTCAGAGAATCTCACAGCTCTCCACAGGAGACACACTGCTCCTATGTTAATTCAGAAGTTATTTCATGGTGAGTTGAAGTCTTTGGGTCCTTTGCCTTAAACATTGTGAATTCAATGTTGGTACCCCACTCAGAGTCTTTTGCTTCTTGTCTATAATGTGTATTACTGAATAGTTCAGAATCCTTGTATTTCAGAATTACAAATGGCTTTAGAAATTACCTAGTCTGACCCAACTATGCAAAATGAAATATCGGTCACGTCGTTTTATGCCTGATGGAATAATTCCCAGGCAGAACCTTGGTGTTTACATAGCATCAGCACAGAGGAAAACCTAACTGGCTAGGCTAGTAACCTTGCTTATCAGAGTGGAAGAAGAGATTTCAGAGAAAAGTATTTATAGCCCTGAATCATCATTTTGTTTATTTACCTTCTCTCCCTAGCCTGTTTGGGCTGTCTTCACCTGGTTTTAATTTTTCTTTAGTTTGCTCTTAGCTCTTTTCTCAGTCTCTCTTACTAAATCCTCCATGATGAAGAGGCTTTTAAACAGGTAATGCTTTAGCATGGGTTTGGCTCACTTTTAAGGCAGTTGTGGAAAAAATATGTTTGGGATTGTCAAGGGGGAAAATGTTTTGGCATTTCAGTCTTTCCTTGAAGTTAGTCCCCACCCCCCTCCCCCCGAGGCATTATGGAATGCCCCACGTTAGAGTGCCAGAGAGGATTGCTGACCGTAGGCAAAAATTAAATGAGTTTATCTGTTTTCATTGCTCAATTTCAGAATGCAGTATGGTAAAAAAAAAAATTTGGACTATTTATAATCTTTTGGATTTAATCTCTGCTTTTTTTCACATCTTTATTGGAGTATAATTGCTTTACAATGTTGTGTTAGTTTCTGCTGTACAACAAAGTGAATCAGCTATACGTATGCATATATCCCCATATCTCCTCCCTCTTGCGTCTCCCTCCCACCCTCCCTATCCCACCCCTCTAGGTGGTCACAAAGCACCGAGCTGATCTCCCTGTGCTGTGCTATCTATTTTACATTTGGTAGTGTATATATGTCCATGCTACTCTCTCACTTCGTCCCAGCTTACCCTTCCCCCACTGTGTCCTCAAGTCTGTTCTCTATTAATCTCTGCTTAATCTCACATTTTTTTCTGTAGAAAATGTGTTGTCTTTAAAAAATAACAAGTGTTTGAATGAAGCTGTGTTCCTAAAATATGTACTATTCTTATGGATAATACACTTTATTGCAATAAATACATTTAATATTTTATTGTCTGCCCTTAGAAGCCAAATGTCTCTGAACATCTGATTTGGGGATCTCCATTCACATATCTCATGATGGTTTCTTTTACCAGTTAATTTTAAAAAGCAATCCGCTGGTTTAGTTTTTCAACATATTATATTTTACAACTTCACCTTCCCTTGGCAATGTGTTCCTTTTCCTTATTCTGACATTCCCATAGTTTCAAGCGGCTCTCAAATTTGAGCAGATTTCACAATTGCCTGGGGAGCTTGTTAAAATACAGGTCACTGGTCCCATCCTCAGAGTGTCTGACTCTGCAGGCTTGGAGGCTGGGGCCGGAAATTTGCATTTCCAACAAATTCCAACAAATTAGGTAATGCTAATGCTTCTGTTCTTGAGTCCACACTTTGAGAAGCACTGATCTAGATAAAGTATTGTAAAAGATGGAGCTAGTATGGACTAAGGTGGTGCGTGGTAGTGGAGACAGAGAGAAGTGGATGAACTTGACACATATTTAGGAAGTAGGATCCACGGGGCTTGTCCATGGTTAGATGGGAGTGATGGTGAGGTGTGGGAAGGATTCAAGCACGTCTCTGAGGTTGGTAGCTTGAACCAACGGATGGATGTAACAGAGTACTGAAATGGGAAGTGAGCCGGGGTGGGAGGGTTGGATCGTAGTGAGAAGTCATAAATTCTATTTAAAGTTTAAATAAAATATTTTTATACATCAAACACAGTGCCTGACATAGAGTTGATTTTCAATAAATAACATCGATATTACTGTTATTAATACCTTTCCTTTCAAACTGAATAGCCCTTATGACTCCGCCTTGCCAGAGGTAACCTCCCAGCCCTTCCACTCAGCAGCCACGTTCCAGGGCTAGGAATTAACTCCTTTATGTGACCCAAGAGACAGGTATGAACAGGGAAATTTTATAGATACCACCTCGTGGTATGAGTGAATAGGGGGAGGGAAAGGGGGGACAAAGTTCTAATTCATAGAGAATTGCTGCCTGCATTTTCACACACAACCTCATAGCAACTGCATTAAGGAGATGAACTATCCCACTTTACAGATGAGATAAATAACTTGCCCAATGTCTTATAGAAACCTGAGTGAAAATTCAAACTGGGCTCTGTCCTGAACCCATTATATTTGTGTTACTGCCAAACTCTACCTTTACTGCCAGGCAATAGATTTTTTTACTTTTCTTATGTCAGAATGATGTCCTAGGTAGGCTGCAGGCAACACCCTGCAGCTTCTAGACTGGTGGCTTTTAAACTTGTAACCCTGCCGCATAGTAAGAAACAATTTTTTACAAAGCAATCCAGTATTTGCATTTATATGTGTATGTGTGTATGTATGTACTTACGTGTTGCACGCATATATGTGCAGCTGTATGACTGACACTAATTTTCCAAGAAGTACCACTTATTGCGATAGGTGCATTTCCAATATTTACTTTCATTGACTGCATTCTGATAGTTCATTGCAATAAATGTTTATCAGAACCCACAGAATTGATTTCAGTCAACTTTTGGGTCTCTGCTAGGTGTCTAGAAAATTCTCTTCTAGATCCCTTTCTGTCCTTGGAAGTCACTTACCAACATCATAACAATTCCACAGAGCTGGATGAGGGAGAGCCCTGATGGAAAGAGAAAAGGAGAAAGCAGGATTCCTGTGTGTATACTTTCCCTATACATGTCTTTAATGGCACATCTACACTTGCCCACCTTACAGAGCTTTGTGGGAATCAAATAAATTACAGCATAGATGAAAGAACTTTTAAAAGTCATCAAGTCATCTGACTTTGATTCTGCTCAATATAGTTGTGTCCACTTGGAGTGATCATTCAAGTTCTCCGGAGCCCATTTCTTCATCCTGAAAATGAGGGATTTGATCCAGATCACCTTCAAGGCCCTGTCCCGCCCTCATGGGATATAATTCTATTACAAAAAGCTCTTTGTAAACAGTACCCTGTGGGACTCTGAAATAGTTTGATGATGATTGTGATGTTGCTAATTATTCTTTATATTTTGTTAAAAAGCCCCTGAAGGAATTTTTGGAAGATTGACGTTAACCAAAGGAGAAAACACTCAACTTGGGAGAAGTAATCAGACGCATTTTGAGTAGAAGCATCATGAAGCTGATAAGCGAAAAGGTTCAGCTTCATTTTTCAGATGGTCAAAAAAATTATTACGTACTACAAGTAGAAAAATGCTCAAAATTTCATATTTATGTACAGACAGCAAAATTGTAGGTACCAACATTCCCCCTCAAATGTATTACTTATTTTCTTATCCATTTATTAGGGAATGCCAGGACAAGGAGCTTAAATATCTAGGGTAGCTTGATTCTCTAAGTACCAAAATGCTGGCTAAGATTTAGTTATATTGATATGTGTGTTTGTATTGTTGCAAAATGGTACCTATCTTTAGATGACTCTGAAATATAATATCACCTCTGAGGAGGTACATGGCAATTCGTGTGGCCTTGCCTCCTCTAGGATGGGAAAACTGCAGCACAGGAAAGTGAAATGCTTTGCCCTCAGGTGATCTGATGAGTCTAGAAGAAAGACTCACGATTGGTGCTGGAGAGTCCTGCCCCGACCATCCTGCTTATTTGGCTTCATGCTCAGTCACTTGCCAGAAGGTGTTGATGCAGAAAACTAGCCGCCCCCAGTAGAAGCAGCACTGTCCTTTGTATTTTCTTTTTCTTTTTCTTTTTTTAAATATTTATTTATTTATTTAGGTTGCGCTGGGTCTTAATTGTGGCTGCATGCAGACTTCTTAGTTGCAGCATGCATGCGGGATCTAGTTCCCCCACCAGGGATCAAACCCCGGCCCCTTGCACTGGGAGCACAGAGTCTTACCCACTGGACCACCTGGGAAGTCCCTCCTTTGTATTTTCTTGAATTGAGTAAGGTACCACATGGCTAATACATTGAAATTCTTAAATATACATAAAATCAACTCAATGGTTATTTTACCTTTTCCTATCATTCACTTATTTTCATGTCTTTATAGATGTAATAATAATAGTAATAATAATAAAGCCCACCAATGCTTTAATGAATTTATTTGGATTCCCAGCATCTTAGAACACGCACCTGACCTAACTCCAGCATCAGTCCAGGGAAAAGCACCAGGCCTGGTCGTACTGACTCTGCACCCAGCACTCCACTTCAACACAATGCCTCCTCACTATCAAGGGGAAACTTTTGCTTTCTTTTTCTTTGTCATCGGGGATTATGCGTATAAATTTAAATACCTTTGGAAAAGTTTTTTTTTTTCAATTTTTTTCAATTTTGAACTTTCCTCTAAGGGCTATTCATCCTTTGGACCCCGTAATTAATGCTTTAGGAGGGGAATTTCGAGGGACGTGATCTTGTACCCCTCCTTTCATGTGGGCTCAGAAGGAAAAAACAACAACAGCCAGAGCCCTCTAAAACAAGCAAGGGCTCTCTCCCTGGGGCACCTCACCTGGGTTTTTGTACCACTCAGTCCTTTAACATAGGGGCAATTCATTGTAGTTTCTGAACTGTTTCACAAAGTGATCAATCACCAGATCCGATGTGACGTGGACTGTCATCTCCCAGGGAGAATTCTGAGTGGTTTTTAAAGAAACAATCACAAAAGGAGAAATGCCTCTACAGGGCTATTTCCCTCATAAAATAAATCCGTCATGGATCTTGTCCTTAGAAAAACACACACGGGGCCCCAGGTGTGTTGGCTTAATGGCTACAACCATAACATTTCCTTTTGAAAAAGGCCCTTCCCTATGCCCTTACTGTAAAGGAACCATTAAAACCCAAAGCGCATTCCCCCTAAATAGCTGCCACCCCTAGCAATGCATGGCATTGTGGGCGCCCAGGAACCAAAATGTCCCCCCTTGTAATAAACAAGATACAAACAATGGCTCGTGCCCAAGCTTTCACACTTGTTTTTCCAAGTCTCGGCTGCCAGAGGCGGAGCTGTAATTCCTGAGGTCGCTTGACTTCAGGAGGGGCGAGGTGTGCGGGGTAACTACACTATTTGGGAACTCCTTCGGCAGGAGCAGCTTAAAGATTAACTTTCTCGAGTTTCTGTGACCAAAACTGTTTCAGTGAATAGCGTGATTGGAAACTTGTGCAGGCGGGAGACAGCAGCGCGGCCGCTCTTTCAACAGGCGATTTGTTCTCCTGTCTGTGGCTCATTTCCATGCAAAGAGCCTGACATCAGAGCACCTTTTGTTGCTAAACGCTTTCTTTAGCATCAAGGGGAGAGAGTCATGTGGAGCTGGAAGAGCTCATTTTGAAGAGAGGGGGCCCGGGAAGTACCCTCCAAGTTCCAGAGGCGCCGCGGTCACCCCGCGGGGCCCTGCCCAGACTTGCTGGAAGAAATGAGTCTCGTGCCTAGTTAGTCTGTCCCCGTCACAGGAAGAGACGCCTTTGCTCCGGCTTGCATTGCTTCTGGGCTGCCAGAATTCCCCGCCGTAAAACTCGGTGGTGCGAACTTTGCCTCCTGCTACCGGGTTGCCGAGCCGAGCCGTGCCGAGCCGAGCCGAGCCGAGCCGAGCCGAGCCGGGCTGGGAAAGTTTCTGGACCTGTCAGCCGCGCGGCCCGTCGCCACCGAGAGCCGAGGTGCGGGCGCCTGCCGGGGGCCCCCGCCGGGTCGGAGGCCGGGGCCGTGGGGGATGCGGCGCGGAGGCGCGGCTCGGTGGTGACGCAGCGGGCGGGGACCGGCGCCGGGGACCGGGCGCGCACGGCTGCGGGGCCAGGGCGCCCCGGGGACCCGGCCATGGAGGAGGACGCGGGAGCCGCCGGCGCGGCGCCCGAGCCCGAAGCTGAGCCCGCGCCGGAGCCTGAGGCGGGCGCTGGTCTGCCGGAGGCGTTCTCCCGGCTCTGGACCGACGTGATGGGCATCCTGGTGAGTTACCTGGAGAAGCGGAGGCGCGGGGAGGGCGGGTCGCGGGACCCGGGAGCAGGCAGCCCCCCGGCGCCCCGGCGCTCCCTTCGCGCTCGCGGACTCGACAAGCCCACCCCTCGGGGTCGTCCTTCTCCGGCTCTAGCTCTTAGGGGGTTAAATACACACGGTTTAGGATTTCAAACCCTAATTAAAAAGATAACCAGCCACAGATCACATCAAAGATATATTTTTTAAACAATCGGGTATGATATTCCACAGTTTAATCTGGGACACCTGCTGAGAAGTTGGTGTGGAAAAGACAGAGTCCTTCAAAGAATAGATGTAAATAAATACTGTTTGGCTGATGTGCTTCCACAGTTGGATTTGGGAAGAGGCTGATGTTACTGATGTTTATCTCTTCACCATGTGTTGTCTGACCAGGAGAGGAAAACAATTATCTCCTTACTCAGAACCACAGGAAAGTTTACTTTGTTTGCAGTTTTTCAACTTGTAGAATTACAGGATATTTGTTGTTATGTGTTTGGGACTAAAAACAATAAGACTTATTTTTCTAAATCTGTATTGTCATGCATTTTGAAATGTCCAGTAACTAAACCCGCCTGTGGGTTTGGCATAATTTATGAAAAATAGTTTTTAGGCATGGAGGATGAAGGTTTAACTTGTTCAGGGTTCAGCGCCTTGAGGAATGAGTAGATTTGCTTTGGTGGAGCTATAGGTAGGCAGGTAGACTGGAATCAGATGGGTGGGGTTCTTACAGTCAGACATCTTACTCCACACATGAAAAAGTCAATTTCAATGGAAAGATTCGGAATTGGGAGTTGTGTAGATCATTGGAAGAGGCTCTAGATTTACTTGGAGTTTTTTTTTTTTTTTAAATTGGAGGAGGTGTAGTTTATAGAAAACTCTTCTTTGGTAATGATGAAACCATTTTTAGCACCGTAATTAAGCTCTTGGACTTTGGAGTGAGTTAGCCTGGATTCAAATCCCAGCCCTCCCATTGACTGACTGCATGATCTTGGCCAAGGTACCCAACTCCACTGACCTTCTATTTCATCACCTGAAAAGTGAAGCAAAGATTTGCTTCTTAGGTTTTCTGAGATTTAGCTAAGCTGATATATAGCTAGTGCTCCATACTGATACATAGTAGGTGCTTAATAAATAATAGCTCTCTTTCTATTTTTTTTTCTTGCAAATGATCTTGTGTCTCAACTTTCCAGACATCCTAAAGTCCCAGTTATTCCATTTTCAGGTGTCCTTTGGTATTTATGATTATTCCTGTATAGAGAGCCAGGGAAGGTTGGTCAAAGATTTCTATCTGCTCGTCTCACTCTCCGATATTTTAATTAATTTATTTTTTGAAAGCAGATTTATTCAGGGAGATACACACTCGATAGAGTGTGGGCCATCTCAGAAGGACTCTCCAATGTTTAAAAAATACATATTTAAAAAATTTTTAAGTTAACGCTTTTTGCATTTTCTGAACATTACTGATGAATATGGGCCTTCAGTGAAATTCCAGAAAACCCGATGAACATATATAAAAGTTGTGGTGATTGATAGATTGTTTTTTAAGTTTATCAAGCAGGAAGCTTATCTTGTTATTTCTTGCTCAGGTCTCACTCTGTAAACTTTCAGGCACTGAGAAAATGGGCTTGATGACATCACATTGCATCCCTTACTAGGCTGTGGGCTGGGGAGGGAAGGGTTAGAGATGCTCTCTTGAACTGAAGTGTGGGCTCAGGGTCGTTTGGGGGCCGGGGTGGCATGGACCACCTTCTGAAGATTTGCTTTCCCTTCCCTGGCAGATTCCAGCGCTGTTGGGTCAGTTGTAGCAGAGTGTTCTTTGGCTGAGTTAGAAGATGGGGTGGGGCTCAAGAAGCCCAAACCTGTTATTCAAAAGGCAAATGCAGGAGAAAAGAAAATATGTGCTTCTTACAGAGCTAATAGTTCGGTGTGAGGCTGAAAGACTGTCCCAAACAGGGACAGGACAGTAAAGGACAGTAAAGACTTACAGGACAGTAAAGATGGTCCCAAACAGGTAGTGTTCACCCGTGTTTTCCCATCTTTTATAAGGTCTTATTTTGCTTTAAGTCTTGGGCATCAAGATTGTTCGTTAGTGAAAAAGTAGACAAAGGACATAGATTACCTGCTGTCCTTTGTACGTGCCTCTAAGAAGTCACCAGGGGAAAAGGATCTTTATTCTGCTTTTAGAAAGCTGCCCTCCAAGTGTTTATAAGAAACTATATCTTCAGAAGAATGTATCAAGACACAAAACTGACAGCTGACTTTCTCTGTTCTTACGGAGATAAAAGACACCATTTCATTCATTTTGTATTTAAAATATGGCATTTTGCAATCATCTGTCAGCCTAGACAGGTTGACGTGACTTGATCCCTGGCACATACACATTGTTAGTGGCAATGTCAGACTGCGCCCCAGTTCTCTGACCTCCACCAGTCAAGAGCCTGATGCCGTGATGCTCTGTAGTTAACTATCCCAGATCAACTTGGTAGAAGTGTAATGACATCCAGTCATTTTAGGCAAATGCTATTTGGAAGATTAGGAGAGTAGAGGTAGTACGGGAATTATACATCCAGACATCATACTTAGCAGATTTCAGGCACAGTTGCTACTTTATTTCTTAGATTCTTCTTAGTGTAAAAATGTAAACTTCAAAGCTTATTAGGTTAAAACTTTTTCTAAATGAATGAGCACAGCCCCTCTTTCCCGAAGGTGCAGTACAGCGAGAAGCCCTCGGCACCCCTTCCCCCTTGGATTTTGTTGGTTCTAACCCGGGGAAGAGGGAGAGTGTTGCCCCAGAGGCATTGATCTCGGTAAATACAGGATGGTTGTTTGAATTCATTGGGACACATTTTACATTTAAATTAATTCAGTCCTGCCCAGTTCAGCACCAATCAGTTGCTCTTATATAATTGCTAACAAAACGCTTATTTAGAGAAGTAATAGTATAATTTATGGCATGAAAATGTTTGAGTGTGTTGGAATGAATAAAATGCTAACAAGTGAATATGTAAATAGAGAGTTAAGAGAAAATGAGTTTACAAAACCACTATCAATGTGAGGGCCTGGAGGGCATGGTCTGTATTTCATTCATTCTTCTACCTGCAGGGCTTGGGACTTACTGGGTGCTGAGAATGTGCTTTTATTGAGTGAAAAAGGAAAAAAGTATGTACTCTTAAATGCAGGAGCCACTTCAAAATACAGTTCTGTAAAGACTCATGCCCCGCCTATAATGGGGCGCATTTATGAAGACTTTAATAAATTCTGCTTATGCCAAAGCTACCACTTGGACAGTTGCGTCATGCATATTTAAATCCTGGCACTTCCACTGAAAATGTAATGGCAAATTGCGAAATGTTTGTAAACCCTGAGCAATTAAACCGTGGCCTTCTTGCGAAATACGCTATTCTGTTCTCTAACTCGGCAACGTGTGGTCTGCCTGGGTTTTCAAAGCCTGTCACCTTTCACGATGACATGCTTAGACTTTTGTTGAGAAGTGCAGAACAAGTTAGAATCCTATGGGATTCTACTCTTTTATCTTTACTCCCTGGTTGCAGACAAAGCATTCCTTTTTCTTTTTTGGGGTGGGGGAGAGTAGGTTTTTTTTAAGAGTAGGAATTGCTGAGGTTATCAGATGAGGTAGACCATGTTTTCAGCACCAAGTATCCATTTGGTAACTTGTGATGGTTCATAAATTTTTCCTCCAGAACTCGAGGACTTCTTAAACGCAGAATCAGGCCTTTAAAGCTACTTGTTCTCACTGGGAAGGGAGAGGAAGGGAGTTAGTGAGTGACTATTGTTTGCAGGATCCTGCAAGATGCACCTCCCCCAAACCTTACATTTCCCTGCTATGTTCCTACAATTTACACCCATTTCCTAGCAATGCTTAGAAAATATCCATTGTGTAGACAAACTCTACATGGAGGACCTTCCCCTACTCTTAATTCCTATTCAGGCTACAGAAAAGAATGTAGTAGGTTTATCTGTTAAGTTTATCTTTAGGTTAAGTTATTGGCTAGGTTCATTCTGTTTAAGTTTAGGGCTAGGTTCATTCTGTCTTGCTGTTTACTGAAGTCCTCTTCCTTAAAAGACCCTCCTTTTGCTCTGTATTTTTGGGCAAAGTGTAGGGGAGGGGAGGTGTCAGTGAGATCCCTAGAGGGCTTTTAAAATGCAAACTCCTTTGTACAGACCAGTGTGTAATTTACATATTCTCTGGGTGGTGTCTTAGGTAAGCCCTTCAGCTAATGACTTAATTTTTTAGGTCTTGGAATCTGAGAGTCAGCCCCAGTTTCCAATATTCTGACTTCATCTTGATTTTTTTGTCCCTGGTAGCCAGCTGAAAGCCTATGGCTTTTATATAAGTAGAGAAATTGCAGGGTGATGTAGCGGAAGACACTGACTGAAGAGACCTTGGAAGTGAGTCCTCAACTCCCTCATTTAGAGAGGAGGGACGGAAGGGCTTGAGGCAGCAGCGTAGGAACCAGAACTCAGACCTCCCGATTTCACTTCTTTGCCAAAGTTAAGTCTACGGTTCTGGCTGGGGTCCTTAATTTGCTGTCAAAAGAGGCTCTGGGACTTCCCTGGCTGTCCAGTGGTTAAGACGCCGTGCTCACAATGCAGGGGGCACGGGTTTGGCCGTCTGGCCGTAGGGGAACTAAGATACCACATGCCCTAAGGCGCAGCCAAAAAAAAAAAAAAAAAAAGCTAAAAAGAGGCCTCTGCACTAAAGCGACAGTTCATGCTCCCCATCTTCCCGCATCCTGCTTTCATTTGCCGCTCTCTACCCTGTAACCCTTCCCTCTTCCACCTGGCTTGTTCTGCCTCCTTGTTCACCATCGTTGACTCTCAACTTCCAATGATAGAGTGCAGCAACGTGGGGAGGGGAAGGCAGTGCTCACAGGGGCTGAGTCCTGGTGCTGTTCGGGGGCCCATCCCAAACTTACCTTAATTGGTCCTCTCACTGTGACCAGTGAGCATTATTGTCCCCATTTTACAGTGGAGAGGTAAACGTGCATGTCCTGAATCACACAGACAGTAAACAGGAGCTGGGATTTGGATCATGTGTTATTTCCTGGAAATTAACTCCTAGTTGCAGTTTTATAGTTCATTCTTTCACATCTCTATCGAGACATCTATTGACTGTCAATCTTTTTTGCTTAAGCTATTGAGCTAAGTACTAGCCGCACATGCCCCTGACTTCCAGAAAGACAGTAGTTCTGTAGGAAAAACAGCATCCACTGTCCCTCCCCTAAATACCCAGTCCTGCGGTGTAGTGTGCAGATCGCCCCAAAGAGCACAGAGTTGGGGAGGGTTGGCGGTGGTGCTGGTGCAGGAAGCCCTGTCCCAGAAATGCCTTTCAGTTTGGGCCCTGGCAGTGAGTAGGCTTTACCTGATAGGTGTTTCCCAGTGAGGGCTAAGCAGGAAAGAAGAGAGGAAGGGCCTTCTGGGCAGAGCCAAGGGAAAGAAAGATGGGAGAGCAGAGAGCACTGAGGTGGGTGCCAGGTCCTGAGTGCTGAAGTAGCTGGAATCATTCTGTAGACTTCAGTGAGAAGCCATTGCAGAATTTTAAACTGACATGTGTCATGATCACTTTTTCGAAAAGTGACTTTTGGGGGTGATGAATTGGTGATGAATTTGGAAGAAGACTACTTCAGTGCTCCAGGCAAGAGAAGATGAGAGCTTGGATTAAATGTTTATGAAACATACCAGTTTATCTATCACCTGGCTTCTATTAGTCCCCATATTTTACTCTATAAGGAGTCAAGGATTGCTCATGGTAATTTACTTTTGATAAATTCTTTTAAGCTCAAGAGTAGGCTGGGTTAATGCAAGAGATTTTTAGACATGTTGTAGTGTTGTGATTTTTTTTTTTTTCATTCTAAAGAAGAAGTATCTATCTTGACACATCTATGTGTACACATATCTACTTACCTGTCTCTCTATACTGGAGTAAATGATTTGGTTCCTTAAAGAGGGGAATTATTTATAACAGTATACACACAATGCTATAGCTAAATGATGTTTAATACCATCTTTTAAAAGCTACTTCTAGGGACTTCCCTGGTGGTGCAGTGGTTAAGAATCTGCCTTCCGGGCTTCCCTGGTGGCGCAGTGGTTGAGAGTCTGCCTGCCAATGCAGGGGACGCGGGTTCGAGCCCTGGTCTGGGAGGATCCCACGTGCCACGGAGCGGCTGGGCCCGTGAGCCACGGCTGCTGAGCCTGAGCGTCTGGAGCCTGTGCTCCGCAGCAGGAGAGGCCGCGATAGTGAGAGGCCCGCGCACCGCGATGAAGAGTGGTCCCCGCTCGCTGCAACTGGAGAAAGCCCTCGCACAGAAACGAATACCCAACACAGCCAAAAATAAAAATAATAAATACATAAATAAAATTTAAAAAAAAAAAAAGAATCTGCCTTCCAATGCAGGGGACGTGGGTTTGATTCTTGGTCGAGGAACTAAGATCCCACATGCCGCGCGGGACAACTAAACCCACGTGCAGGGATGAAAGGTACCGCATGCCACAACTAAGACCCGTCGCAGACAAAAATTAAAAAAAAAAAAAAAAAGCTAATTCTAGAGAACAGTGAAATAGAGGGATATATTCAGTTGGGCATATTGATCCATAAGCAAATCTGTAGCTCAGTTTTACAAAGGACATAAGAGAAAAACCTATAACTAGCAGTTTACTTAATGTATTCTTTTTAAGAGTAATTTATGCTTCAGACTTAACTATCATAATCCCACTGTGATATATGATGTGCTTACCCATGGTTTACACACATTCTTTGCTTATGGTAGAAATAAAATTATTCTCAAAATAATGAATTTAGATGGATAGAGGCTAAGACTAAGAATTAACTGTACTATTTAATACCAGTGAGTATAGACTAAGACTAAAAGAATTAACCAAACCTTTCGACTAAGTTTGAGATAAAATGTATTTTTATGATGACCTGGATTTGTCATTTCTCAGATGGTATGCTCATTTATTTATTAATTTAATTTGGTAATGAGACCTGAAATTTGTGGGTCTGTTCCTCATTAGCTTTGCTCCTAGGCAGCTGTCTAGTGTCCCACCTTTTGTTCCATAAGATGTTTCACTGGGTAGCATTAATTCTCTATGAGTTGAGATGCCTCATAGAGATAACCTAGCTTGTATTTTTTCTTGCTTGTCAAGCCGTGTAATAGAGATGACTCCCGCATGGAGATTGGAGACCCAGGCCTTAGAGTATCTTAGAGACTTGGAAGACAAAAGCTTGATAATAAGATAGTTTTTCCTCTCTGTAATCCCTAATTTTTTCTTTTCTGAAGAGATCTCCTATTGTCTTTCACCTTTCTAAGCTGATTGGGAAAAACATGAATACGTTTGAGTTTATAATGACTGCTCTTTAGACTTTTGTTCCATGTGTCCATAGAGAAAATTTGTGGCTCTCCTTGGTGTCTTTGACGTAGATTTGATTCATGGTTTATTTTGTTGCTTCATCCGTTGTTTGTTTGGTTTTACAGCAAGTAGTGAGTGAGGAAGGTCCAGTGTGTCTGCACATCACTCTGTGCCTGGTTGTGGCTGTGGCTTCATTTTCTGTCCTGGCATGCAGAATTAAAAGTGGAATTACAAGGGAAAGAAAAAGAAATGCATATAATTGTAATTTTAACTAAAAGTATCATTGAAGGACAGAATAAAAAAATTTTAGTATGTATCCTGAGCCCTAGTTACTTTAAAAATTTATCCTAGTTAATTTTGGGGACTTGAGTACTTTTGCCTAAGACTTGCTGTCAACCGATACATTTTTCACACTAGAGCTAAAAAATGTTTTTATGCTTGTTTGGGCGCTCTTAAAAATAGGGTGTTTCAATATTAAGTTATTTGTTATAAAGAAGAAAGGAATATTCTAGTTTAAGAATAAGTATCTTCGCTATAGGCTTACATCCATTTTCAGAGGATTTTAAAGGCCACACTTAAAGGTAAACCATTAACAATTTTACAGATGTCCTTCTTTTGGATATGCACAGGGTTAAAAAAAATTTTTTTTTTAACAAAACAACGAGATACCCCTACACACCTGTAACAATGGCCAAAATCTGGAACACTGACAACACCAAATGCTGAAGAGGATGTGGAGCAACAGGAACTCTTGTTTATTGCTGGTGAGAATGAAAAATGGTACAGCCACTTTGGAAGACAGTTTGGCGTTTTCTTACAAAACTAAGCCATATTTTTACCATCCAGTCCAGCAATTGCACTCCTTGGTATTTGCCCGCAGAAGGTGAAAACTTATGTCCACACAAAAACCTGCACACAGCTGTTTATAGCAGCTTTATTCATAATTGCCAAAACATGGAAGCAACCAAGAGGTCCTTCAGGAGATGAATGGACAAATATAGTGTGGTGGAATATTATTTAGTGCTAAAAAGAAATGAACCATCAAGCCATCAACAAATGTGGAAGAACCCTAAATGTATACTACTAAGTGAAAGAAGCCCACCTGAAAAGTTTTTTTATTCTGACTATATGATGTTTTGGAAAAGGCAAAACTGTGGATACAGTGAAAAGATCAGGGGTTGGAGGGAGGGAGGGATGAATAGGTGGAGCACAGGGGATTTTTATAATGATGGATAGATGGATGTACAACACCAAGAGTGAACCGTAATGCAAACTTTGGATTTGGGGTGATTATGCTGTGACACTGTATGTTCATCAGCTGTAACAAAGGTTCCACTCTAATGAGTACGATGGGTTTATTTCAACACCACCAAGCGATTCTCAAATTCTCAGTGGACACTGACGGAGTTTGCCACAAATTAAATTCATGTCTGACACTATCTACTAGTGTCAGATCCCACAGGTTAGGGGCTCAGTCCCAAAGACTGTCCCTATTGCAGTTGCCAGTCGCAAGTCCAGATTGTTATTTGTGCTTCTGAACGACTGGCTATAAATTGGAGGTTCCTGTATCCCCCCTAGGGTTCCATTAATTTGCTAGATCAGCTCACAGAACTCAGGAAACCAATTTACTTGTTAGATTAACCAGTTTACTTACTAGATTACTGGTTTGTTATGAAGGGATATAACTCAGGAACAGCCAGATGGAAGAGTTGCTTAGGGTGAGGTAGGTGGGAAGGGGCGAGGAGCTTCCATACTCTCTGGGGCACCACTCTCCCCGAATCTTCACGTGGTCACCAATCCAGAAGCTCTCTGAACTCTGTCCTTTTAGGTTTTTATGGAGGCTTCATTATGTAGGCATGCTTGATTACATCATTGGCCTTTGGTAACTGAACTCAGTCTCCAGCCCCTCTTCCCTTCAAGGAGGTTGGGGGGTAAGGGTGGGGTGAGACTGAAAGTTCTTACCCTCTAATTACTTGGTCTTCCTGGTGACCACCTCCATCCTGAGGCTATCTAGGAGCCCCAGCCTGTGTGCCTCATTAGCATAAACTCAGATGTGCTCTGAAGGGATTCCTAATGAGTGACAAAAGATGCTCCTATCACTCCAAATTCCAAGGGTTGGGAGCCCTGTACCAGGGCTGGGAAGAAGACCAAGTATCTGTCTCCTGTAAGTCACAATATGACAGTGGGGGATATTGATAATGAGGGAGGCTATGCCTGTTTGAGGGTAGGAGATATATTGAAAATCTCTGTACCTTCCCTTCAACTTTGCTGTCAGTCTTAAGCTGCTAAAAATATGAAGTCTTAATAAGAAAATAATAATTAAATTTTTTTGTTGTTTTAATCAAGAGACGGGTAACAGAATGAGAACATTTAAAAACAAAAAAATTGATTAAACACCTCTTAGAAAACTTAGAAAACTGAAAGGTTATTTTGTGAGGGAGTTAAGAGCAAAGGAAGCAGTTCAGAGTGGCTTCAAATCCTGGCTTCAGCATTTAGTGGACCTGTGACCTGGGTGAGTTCCTTAACCATTCTATGTCTTGGTTTCCTCATCAGTAAAATGAGAATGATAGCCACTCACATTATTTGGGTTTGGGTTAATTAAATCACTAGAACTGTGCATGGCATATGGTAAGCAGATCATAAATGTTCGTTATTATTAGCTGTTAACGGTTAAATCTCCTTTAGTTGGAATATGAATTAATTTCCCTTCATTCTCATCTTCAAATGGAGTGATGATCTGATTCCACATGTTCAATTTAGGATTGATATTAACTATTGATTTAATGTATGTCACATGTCCTTTTTAGAATACACAATTTAAAAACAAATGCATAAATCTCTTCAGAGTATTCACTTTCAGGTTTCATGTTAGGAAACGGGTGTTAAAAATGATCTGTATACTCGAGAGAAAATGTATGAAACTTGTGAATAGGCACGGTTTTCTGGAGGCAAGAAGGTATTTGTAATGAAAACATATTTTCTGTTTAAATTGTGTTCAGATTGCTATTTGCAGTTCTCTTGTGACTAAGTAGCACAATAATATGAGATCTTTTTAATAGTTGACTTCTTAGAAACATGTAAAATATTGAAAGCATCCACTTAACTAATGATTTTATTTTTTGAATGCTGGGCTCATGTAGATGTACTAAATCTACTTTCATTATCTTGAACTTTTTTGTGAAATATTTTCCCAGGGTTTTATTGAATTAACCAATGTTTTTGTCAGGGTTGCTAAACATTCATTCTGTATTTTTGCATCTTAATTAGGAATCTTCCGTCTCCAATCAAGAAGTTATAAAAGCGTCATACGGTAGTGTCCCCACCAGAGCCCAAAGCAACCTGCAAACACATGTTAGTGTGAACATGATAGAAAATGGGATTGCTTGTGGTTTGAGAAAGATTATTATTATTATTAATTATTATTATTATGCAGTATGCCACTTATATACATTTTAATTTGGGGGTAACTTCACTATGCATCTGTAGAAAACATGAAGGAATTTGAAACTTTGGGAAAGTCTGTAAAGACGAACACTGGATGCTGGAAAGATAAGACATTTCATTTTTAAAGCATATTTTATCATGAGATACAGTTTTATTGAAAACGTTCCACAAAAGTGTAGCCTTAGGACATAGTCTACCGGGGAAAGGTCATTAATGCCTCTGCAGCATTTTGCTTCTAGTTACGTAACATGTGGTGCCCAGGTGGTGACTTAATGAAAGCCCCTCATAACACTGGTGCATGGTAATGATTTGCCCTGATTAGGATATTATGAAACTGAGGCTGTGCGATGAGCATTAAAGTAAATAGGTGTCAAATGATTCATAAAAGGTACATGAAAGATACACTGAAATCCACACGATGTAACTTCAGCACTAGCAGAGAACTATGTACTGTTTCAAGAGACCAGAATGTCAGCTGGTAACCTCCACATTCTATATCAAAGCACTCTTCCGCTTGTCACATCACCGAAAGACTGCACATTCCAGAGCTTGTGTCTTTAGAAAGCCGGTTATCTTCCATGGTGGAAGAGCTTCCATAGAAACCGGAGGGGAGGCAAGTACAACTAATACACTCCTTAGACATCAAGAGATTTTCAGCAGGTCACATCCCTTACTCTTAAGAAGTGCTGCTCTAGAGATTAGATGATAATACTTACATCGGCATATAATTCCTTACATTTCATGGTGTGTCCTTTACATGCATCGACTGGTTTAATGCCCTTATAGCTACCAGAAACCCAGCCTTGTTGGCAGCGACAATTCTCTAGCCTGGTGAGTAATCTAGGGTTCCTGGTTTCCTTTTCAAACACACTGACATTTCACTGCCCATATTTCAATACCTGTAATTCAACAATTTCTGGTTGATTCTGGCTTCTGTAAATTCTAGGCTTCTAAGTTTTCACCTATTTTATCTGTTAATTAGAGGTGAAACTTTGAAGTTATATCTTTGCAAGTATTTTCAAATGCTCCTCCGAAGTAGACCAGACCCAGCTGGATGTGGGCTCTGCTATCTTTTGAGCAGAGTTTGGGGGTAAAGCCAGAAAGTGATCCCTAGTCTGGATTTTCCCATTTTCTACCCAGGCTACCTGGTCCCTGGGGTCTTGGATGCTATAGGGTGGGTCAGTGTGGCAAACACCAAGACTTTGCAGGCTCACCTCTTCCAAGGAGGCAGAGAGAAGCACAAACGTCTGGTGTCTCATTGTTACCAGCTTGCCACAAGTTCTAGAAAAGCCAGACTTTTGTTCTCATGGCTTCCAGTTCTTCTACTGTGGAAAACAGGAAGGCCCACTTTCACAACACTGGGAAAAGCAGACTCTCCTATTGTCAGCCAAAAAGTTTTGCAAGCTGCAAAAGAGTTTGGTTTTATGACACTAGGTTTACATATTTTTTTTAAAAAGTCAAGATTTGTAAAAAGACACGCAAACCTTTCATTTGTATGCCTGTGGACTTACTTGCAGACAAGTCTAAGGGTGTTCTGTTTCAAGTCCTTACATATAAAGAAGAAAATCTGGGACAAGAGTTGCTCAAGGGCGCTAGGTTACAGATGGTTCCAAAGGATCAGCCGAAGACCAAGTGAACAAGCCAAAGCAAGACTGGTTTAAATTCCTGAATTTGCTAGTTAGGTCAAGATAAGTAAGTACTGAATTAGGCAATGTAGTTGGCAGCAGGGACTGATGAAGCTCCAAAGGTTGTTTTGGTAGAAAAATGACAACAAAATGAATGAGGGCTGGGGGTAGTGACACACTACCTTCTGGTGTCCCCTGAAGATCTAAATCAAAACAAGTTTTATTAGTGCAGAGAAAAGCATGCTGGTGTTGCTGCAGTGCCTTGGATGTGACGTTAGTCACAGCTGTACAACTAGGGATAGAGCCAACATTCTGAAGTATCTGTTAAAACTAAAGGCGATCACCTTTTTTCCTTAATTTTTAAGTCACTACTTCTTAGACCATTAGCAGTCAATTAATTGGTTCTTTGGCTTATGGTTTTCTAACGCTTTGTGTATCTATTGTCCTTGATGGGACTTTTATTTAAAAAATATAAGCATATATTCTTTGTGGCAATGTAGGGAGAGTGTGCAGGATAGAATCAAAAATTTTTTTCTGCAAACTAAAGGAACTTAGAAATTCAGTTGTCAGCGGATTCTTTGGAGGACTTCTGTATTGATTCCTATGCAGCTCTACATTCCACGCTTCCTTGAAGCTTCAGAACTCGGTGGATAGAACAAAGAACATTCTGTGGTTTGCTACCTAGTCACCCATTGTAATTATTTTTTTTTCTCAAGGAATTTGGAGGTTATATTTTTGTGCAGTAGTTGGAATATTCTTTGAAACGTGACTGCCATCAAGACTTGTTTATAAAGCCATTTTAGCAAAGATACTATGGGGCAGAAAGAGAATAGTAATAATAAAAATAGTATTGTTGGCAGCTGATATTGACTGATTGATCATATACTATGTGCCAAACACTGTACTAAGCTCTTTCCATGCGTTATCTCATTTCATTGTCCCTATAACTCTGTGAGGTAGTGGTATGGGTTGAATTGTAGCCCCCCAAAGAAGATGTGTTAAAGCCTTTTTTAAACTTAACTAATTAATTGATTAGGTTGCGCTGGGTCTTAGTTGCCGCAGGCGGGCTCCTTGGTTGTGGCTCGCTGGCTCCTTAGTTGCTGTACCCAGGCTCCCCAGTTGTGGCATGTGAACTCTTAGTTGTGGCATGCATTTGGGATCTAGTTCCCTGACCAGGGATCGAACCTGGGCCCCCTGCATTGGGAGCTTGGAGTCTTACCCACTGCGCCACCAGGGAAGTCCCTTAAAGTCTTAACCCTCAGTCTTAATCTCAGAATGCAGCCGTATTTGGAAATAGGATCTTTGTAGATTTAATCAAGTTAAGGAGGTGGTTAGAGTGGCCCCTAATCCAAAGTGGAAATTTGGACACAGACACAGGCATACACAGAGGGAAGACGACGTGAAGACACATGTAGACAGAACTATATGAATATGGAGGATTAGAGTGATGCATCTATTAAGCCACGGAATGCCAAAGATTGCTGGCAAACCACCACAAGCTAGGAAGAGGCACGGAAGGATTCCCCTACAGGTTGCAGAGGAAGCGTAGCCCTGCTAAAACCTTGATTTTGGACTTCTAGCCTCTAGAACTGTGAGACAATGCATTTCTGTTTCAAGTCACCCCAGTTTTTGGTACTTTGGAATACAGCAGTCCTAGAAAACTGATATAGATGGGCGCTTTGTTATCTTCTTTCTACAGGGGAGCAGCTGTTGGGAAAAGGAGGAAAGTATAAAGAAAGCAGAACTTTTTCCAGGAAAGTTTTAGTACTTTGCACGGACCAATACCTTGACCAGGAGGAGAAGGAAAATTGACAAGATAGGTAAACAGTGAGCTGCAGTGAGAACCTGACCAGGGCAGCACAGACATCTGTGCAGCAAACGCTTATTGGCTTTGGGTGGTTCCGCCAGGCATGAGGAAGACTGACTCCTCTATTCCTCTCCCAAGTGCTAGGGAGTAACAAGAGGGACGAAGGTAGAGGGAAGTGTTTCCTTCGTGATGGTCCAGCATTTCTCATCTGATGAGCTCAGGAATGAAGTGGACTTGGGAAATCGCATTATGTCCCATCTTCTCACCCAAATAAGCCCTCAGGCCAGTGCCTACAGCTTTTCCCTCTTCTGCTCACCATTATTATTACTGTTTCTCTCTCTCTGTATTATATCTATCGAGAAAGAGAGAGAGAGAGAGAGAGAGAGAAAGACGAAAGTGAGGGGAGGATGGGCGGAGATGATAAGGAAATGGAGGCTTAACAAGGCCTTGCATCTTTGTTGTGAAGTGATAGTACTGAACTAATCCTCCAAAGAGGACAACACTTCCTTGCTCCTGCCCCCATCCCCATCTCAACCACTACCCAGAAGAGAAGCTGGGAGAGGGTGTGGAGACAAAACAGATTGTCCCATTGGTGCTAGATTTCTTGAACTGATTTCTAGGGTGGGGCAAATAAGCTGGGGGTGGGAGGAGGGTCAGAGAATCTGGCAAAGGGCTTTGGGGGATGGGGCTACATGGCCCCCAAGGAATGGTGGTGGTGATGCCGGTAAATATCAGGCTGTACTCTTTCACCCTTGGGCCACCCTTTGAATTTTCTGCCCTCCATCCTTCAAATCCAGTAAGAGGGAGATGAATCATGGTATTCCATAAGGACTATATTAGGAAAGGAGTGATAGGGGTTTCTAGATGAAAACATTAACCTCTGCTTGAGGCTTCTCCTGGTACCATTTTATTCCCCTGGTCTTTGAATGTAGAATGCCACAGGTATCTTAGCTATGATGTAAGATTTGAGTAGTCAGAAACCACTCCTTGCAGGATTGCTGAGAGTTAGGAATGAAAGTAAGAGAGGGTATGGAGAAAATGGAAATAATTTGTAGTGTGTTTTATTCTCTGTGGATTCTTTACTGGACATTTTTTTTTTTTTTTTTTTACTGGACATTTTAATTAAAATCTTGTGGGATATTCATCCTAAAAGGTTCAGACCCCTGAACAAATTAATTTTAATCCCCACCATTTGTTCAGAATAAATGCTTTCAGAGAACTGTTTTTGTAAAGTGCAATAAAAATGAATAGTTAGGAAAATTAAATTTCCTACATCATCTGTAGCCCATCCTGCTGGTAATGGACTGCTCCCCATAGTACATTACCATAGATTACTTTTCCAACTCTAGTTCAGTGATTCAAGCCAAAACCTTCATCACTTCCCTTTGGAGACTATTACACAGCCCAGCAGACATCCTATTAAGAAACTTCTGATTTGCAGAGGAAAAGGAAAATTTTAAAGTTGAGACTGAGAAGGAAGATGATTCATGGTCCCAAAGGAAGAGGGCTCCTGAAGTTTTCAGAGATGGCCCCCAGCTGCCACACCTTCCTTTGGAAACAGACTCACCAAGGGGCCTCGGGAAGTCAGTGGAGTGAGCACGTGGACCAGAGTGTAGTCCCTTAAAGGAGTGACAGAAGAATCAGCAATCTGGAATCAAGCTCAGCAATGGGTAAAAAAGGGTATCAGACACCCCATTAATGTAATGTGGGAGTTAAAGATGCAAAAGTTGGCTGCCCTGAGCGCATTTAGAGTTTGTGATTCAATATTCAAGAAGAATAAAAAACCAGAAATTGCTGTAGTTGGGGCAGGAAATGACTTAAGGCCAAAAGGAAGATCTCTGTTGGTGCCTGGTCAAGGTGAGGGTCAATTCTGGCTGGTGGCTCTTGTCTGTGATTGACGGGCTTGCTGACACAGGGATAGAGTGATAGCATTGTTCCCAAGAGTTTTGACAGCAGCAAACACTGCAGAATGCTAACAATGAAACACGAAGTCAATACAATATTAGTAGAGGTCTCCCCCCAACTCTCCATCCCCCACCCCAGGCGCCATCACCCACCCTCCCATCCAAAAGTAGAGTGTTCCTGAGACTTCATAAGCTGAAATGGCGTAAAGTGAAGAAGCAGTTGCCTTAGGATACATCTTGCTAACAGATGCACGAAGTACATCTGTTGACCTTGGAACAACACGGTGGTAAGGGGGTCTGACCCCCGCCTACCCCCATCGAAAATCCACGAAAATCTGCATACTGCTATCTCTGCCTCAAAAACAAAAGAATTGATAAATGACTCACCCAAGGGCAGGAAGCTGCAATGGGATGGAATCAGGACTCAGACCCTAGTTCTTTTGATTCCATGTAGTGTGATCTCTCGTTGAACACAAACTTTTCCCTACATTTAGTTAATTTAAAGATCTGTAAAGTAAAAATACAGGTACTATATTAATTGAAAAGAATCCACATGTAAGTGGATGTATGCAGTTCAGTTGTGTGTTGTTCAAGGGTCAACTGTAAATCGAGGTTAAAGCACAGATGATCAGACCCAGTTCAAAGCTATGGCGTCTTGAGGCTGAGAAGACTGAGTGTGGTTCCCGGGGAAGGAGGTGTGCGCTGCAAAACATACACTGATCTTAAATTACCCTTTTTGCCGTTTTCATAAAAGTGGAAATCCTCTTTGGGTTTCCTTCAGTTAGCAAGAACAGGGCCTAATGCAGGTCTTTCGTAAACGTCAAGTGGTGTAAAGCGAACTTTTGCAAAGCGAGGGATACTTGTATTATAAAAGACAGCACATTCTACGATTTATAAAACTCTTTTCTCCAAGTATTTTACCGTGTCCCCTTTTGACCAGGCAAGTTCCTGACTGTCATGCTTCACTGGTTTATAATTTACAATTCTGGACTGTTTTTTTATAGTAGATCTCGTGATGTGGCAAAAACAGTATTTTTCTTCTCTGAATATGCGTTAGCACCCACTATTTGTATCACTCATTTGACATTTACAGTCTTTAGGAGGCCTATTAGCCATTTTATTTGTTGGATCGAACTCTTACTACCTTTTTAATTTTTAACTGAGACCTGCTGGGGGGGCCCAGGCGCTCCCTACCAAGACGCTGAGGAGGGTGGTCACAGTGTAGATGTCGCCCCTGCTCCACCCCATGCCTGCGCTTCTCATTAGGAATTCAAACGCTGTATCCTCACTTTCCTTAAGCACCTTCTCCATCTTGCTGCCCCTCGCTGACGTGGCTCTGTTAAAGGGAGCTTCAGTGGAAGAAGAGATGGGGCTAGAAAGAGATAATTTTTTGTTTTAATCTTTTGTGGGATCTTAGTTCCCCAACCAGGGATCAAACCTGCGCCCCCTGCAGTGGAAGCGTGGAGTCTCAACCGCTGGACCGCCAGGGAAGTCCCAAGATAATTTCTGAGGAGGGGATGTTTACCAGAATGAAGAGGCCGTGCCCCGGAAGTTAGTTAGAAGGTGTAAGCACGAGAAAGTGTTGGATACTTGGGAGGAACAAAGCTTCAGAAGGCACAAGAAGAATTTCATTTACTTGGACGTTTTGTCCAGACTTGGGGAGGTGATGGCAGGCCTCTAAGTGTCTGACTTAAAATGTCTAGACCCTGTGTAAAAGCGTGACCGGTATGTAGGTTTGGGCCAAGGACGGCTCTTTCCTTACTTGTGTAAGTATTCATCACTTATTTTGAATTGCCACCTCAAATTCACTGTGAAACAAGGCAGGATATAAACACATGTTATATAATTTATTTTTCTGCAGTCTCTTCTATACAAAACTCTCAGCTCTTTGAAGATGGAATAAGTAATCCAGTTTACCGAGGGGCTAGATTTAAATAGGGTGGTCGAGGAAGGAGCTGGAAATGAGTATCGTGGGGGAGGGCACTTCTCGAGGCAGAGAGAACATCAGCTGCAAAGGTCCCAAGATGAGAATGAACTTGGTGAACTTTAGGAACATAGACAAGGCCCATATAAGGCTATTGCTTAGTGACTGCTGGTAAGGCTATTGCTTAGTGACTGCTGGTAAGGCTATTGCTTAGTGACTGCTGGAGATCTGAGTGGGTCAAGGAGACAGTCGGGCCAGAATACATCAGTCGTAGCCCAGGTTTTATTTTAAGCATGATTGGAAGCCATTGGAGCATTTAAATGAACTTATGTTTTTAAAAGACCGCTGGCAGTGTTATGGAAAGTGGATTATAATGAGGTGGCAGTGGCTTGGACCAGACTGTAGTGCTGGTGCTGGAGAAAAGTAGACAGATGTGGAATAGGTCTTAGAGGTAGAGCCTCTGAATTTGGGCTGGTTGTTAGGGGGACAGAGAACTGAGGATGACACTTAGGTGTTTTGTCTGATCATCTAAGGAGATTGTTCGGGGTTGTGAGGGTGGGGATGGGAAATCCAGATAAACCCAGTGCCATTAAGCTGATTTACAGGGAGAGTTTAAAGCTAACCAGCAGATTGGACTACCATGACATGCTCTTTCCCGTGAGAATGTCCACTTGGGAAATTTAATTAGGACCAGAAGGGCACCCAGTTGGGCAGTCTTGATCACGTGCCCATGTCCTCTTGAGTAGACCACAATCCTCACTTCCCCTAGAAGGCAGTGTGGCCTGTACCGCAGAGCAGAGGTGCTGGACTCAGCCATCACCGTGACAGTGACGCAGCCTTGATCCAGCAAGGGCTAGGGTGACAGGAAGGGAGCTAAGGTCGTGGAGGGAATGGATTTGAGAGATGTGTTTGGGAGAAACGATGGGCCTGGGCTGCTGATTCTCGGGGGCAGGGGGCGGGGCGGATGAGAGAAGGGAGGAGGCTAGCATCCTGCCTGAGGCTCACAGGTGAAAGGGATGGGGGTCTGGGGTAGAGGAGCTAAAGAAGATGAGTGGCCTCCGTGTGAGTACGCTCTTCAGCTAACTTTTATTTTAATAAATTTTTTATCATTGTGTTCTGAATTCACAGCATTTTAAAATTTATTTATTTTTTAGTTTATTTATTTTTGGCTGCGTCGGGTCTTCGTTGCTGCGCACAAGCTTTCTCTAGTTGCGGCCAGCGGGGGCTACTCTTTGTTGTGGTGCGCGGGCTTCTCATTGCGGTGGCTTCTCTTGTTGCAGAGCACGGGCTCTAGGCACGCAGGCTTCAGTAGTTGTGGCTCACGGGCTCAGTAGTTGTGGCTCGCGGGCTCTAGAGCACAGGCTCAGTAGTTGTGGCGCACGGGCTTAGTCGCTCCACGGCATGTGGGATCTTCCGGGACCAGGGCTTGAACCCGTGTCCCCTGCATTGGCAGGTGGATTCTTAACCACTGCGCCACCACGGACGTCCCTTCAGCTAACTTTTTAAACTTACGGCCCAAATCAGTCCGCTTAGTTTTCTTGAAATTTCCAAATTTCAAATTTCTAATTTGATCAATTAAGAAAAGACCTTCAGTGTTCCCTCTACCCCTTCCCATGCTGAAATATTTTCACGTTGACCTCATTGCTCCTCTCCGGAAGCACAGTGACAAAAAGCTGCACAGTCACTATTGTAGGATGTTGTTCGTCTGGAGTTCCCAGTGCTCAGTGACCCACGTGAGTAGACAGGACTGTTCTCAGCTGCTTGAGAAAACCAGGCGCCCGCGTCGGACCCTGTGGTGGTGGTAGAATCCACTCGTGGAAGAGGCAGATCCCACTGTCCAAATGATTGTTGATGATAAGGGGAAGAGCTTTTTTCCTGGGCTGATATCTCTAGTTGGTATAAACAACAAAATCACACGTGCAGTCTCTGGTACTTAAAAATCTGATTCCAAATAATATTTACATGAAACTTTGTGCTTAAAAATCTCAGTAGGGGAATAATTGCCAGACTTAATTAAATGGCTCAAAAAAATCTCAAATACCTCTGTGTTATGTTTCTAAAAATAAAATATTTTACAGATAGGTGCATCCTAGGGCTTTGGTTAGACAATTCTCGATTTTTAGTACTTGTAATACTAGCTAAGATTTATCGAGTGCTTATTATGTGACAGGCACTGTGCTAAATGCTATTGGGAGGTTATTTCTTTTAATCTTCGCACAGTCCAGTGAGATGAAATGAGATGTAGGTGCTCTCATTATCACCCCATTTTACAGATTGGGTTGAGCGAGGTTAAGTACTTGTCCAGGGTCACACAGAGCTATGTAACTGTGTAGCTGTGTAACTTTATTGTGTAGCCAGAATAAACCCAAGAATTCTGGCTTCACAGCCCATATTGGTTTCCACTGCACTCTGGTGCATACATGAATCTCTTTCCTAAAAGGAGTTATGAGCCACTGCTACACTGGAGGTGTCTGTGATGGCCAGGTGCTGGCTTGCCATTCAGTCTGGCAGCATCAGGATCTGGCAGCACCCTTCTTTTTGTGTGACTGTGCCTGGTAAGATGGGCAGACAGGAAAGATGGGCAGGGTGGAGAAAGGGAGACAGTTCTACACCGGAGTATAATGAACAAAAATTCCATAATTATTAAGACACCATAGGAGAAAATGTATATCAGTCCTATGTTTAACATTTTGAGTTACCAGAAGCCAGGTGCCATTTCATCTTGAGAAGAGGTTGGACCCCCATTGGCCATGAGACTCTCCTGGTCCCAAGGAGAATTTCTAAGGATGAGCACAAACATGAGATACAGTGGATGGGGTTGATGTGAGCAAAGGGGCTGGGTATGGGGTAGGACAGCATCCTTTCTACTCAGTCGTTTTATTTCCCTTTGTTTTTCTTTTCCAATTTTTAGTGCGGTGCTCTTGGTGTGCATATATACTCTTATGCACCAGTGTATAGCCAACTGGGAGGGATTTTCTCACTTCACAGAGAAAACTCTTCATTCAGTCAACTTTACTGAGTGTCTGCCAGGTGCCAGGCCCCTTGATAAGTTCAGGGGAGTTACCGGGAGCTTGGTCCTGGCTATGGAATTTAATCTCTATCCAGGAGGGTATGAACCTGAGTAGACTAGTTCCAGGCTGGAAAGCATTTTGACCTTTGGTTAGGGTACATGCCTAAGACTGCATGTCTTTTTGTTATTTATTGTGATTATTCTTTCTTAAGCTAAAAGCTTAGGAGAGACCGCCTCCGTCTTAAGCAGTCCTCCGTTGAGTGAAGCCATGCACATTCTTGACTTGCATTAATAAATCTTAGTCATCCGAGCCATTGCTCAGCCCTGCTGCTGCCAAAGGAGCTGTGGAGCCGAGACCCTACTTGGGTGTGCAGGGACAGAGAACAAAACATGCTGCTCCTGTTTACATACTTGGGCTGGGCCACCCATTTCTCTGTAGCCATCAGGATTTCCTCAGGAAGCTGTCCTGGTGGAGGGCAGGCCGGGGTGACCAGGATGTGATGACACACAGCCCCCTCTGCCCTCCGGGCGCTGCGCTGAGGTCAAGCCTAGATCTGTATCTGGACCCACCCTTTCCAGCCTGTAAGTTTCAAGGCCAGTTCTCCTGCCCAGACTGGGAAGGGGGGAATTGGTGGGGAGACACTGAGTTTCTGCCCCCTGGCACCCAGCGCCTGTTTGCCATTTCATGCTCCTGCACGCAGTACTGGGGTAAAGAGCTCGGGAGAGGGCACCCCTCAGAGGCCTCCAGAGCAGCTGTGTCAGCATTTCCGAGCCTCAGCTTTTCCCACCGGGCCTCAAGCCGGTCCCTCAAGGGCTGCTGGATGAGCCCTGATCCCGGCCTCAGGAAGAAACGATGGATTGGATGATGTGCCAATTTGTTTGGCCTGGCCGAGCACCCAGGCGTATGTTTCCTCATTTGTGGTTGAATGAATGATTCAGCTGTACACTTGTGCAGCTTGGGAGTGTTATTAACTAACCCTCACTTTTATTTAAAAATATAGTGGAGGAGTACCGTCTGTGGAAGGCCTTAATAGATGGCTTTATAATTTAAATAGGCAGTAAGGTTAGCTAAGGTTTGTTATATGCCCAACTACTCTAAGTCCATACTACTGGGATGGTGAAGTCAGGTTTTGGAGTAGACAGGGGTGGGTTTGAAGCCTGGGTCTGCTCTTCATGAGCTATGTGACAGTGGACACATCTGTTACCTCCCTGAGTATCTGTTCTCATTGGTATGGTACAGTTAGTGAAACCTATATTGTCTTGTATGTTTTAAGTTAAATAACTTGAAAGAATACCTGAGATATAATATAGGTATATGTATCCTATCCATCTATCTATATATATAGGTATTTATACGCTCAATAAACGTTAAATTGTCCCCTACCTCTCATCTTTCAACCTCCCCAACAGACACACACATGCACGTGCATGTACACATACCCCGCCCCCATTCTATTACCAGTTTATTCTACAAACTTGATCAAATGGAACAAAAGCAAATCATTTTAAAGCTGTCCATATGATGTCTGAAGCTGTATGCTGTACCATATTCCCCAAGATAAGGATTCATTCATTTGTTGAGCTTTTGTTAAACACCTACCTGTGCTACCATGTGGCAGGCACTGCAAAGGATTATAGATGCGTTGCCTTGCAAGACGACGCATGCATTGGCCCAGCAGAGCTAATATGTATTGGAGAGAGTACTTGAATGTGCAGATGTGAAAGAACTGGGAATAAACCCATGCAAGGTAGAGTGACTGCGTAAACGTTAAGGGAATACAGAGCATAGGAGGGACCTGCCTTTAGGTATATCCCCCAGCCATGGAAGAGGAATAGGCCATTTTGGAAGCTGGACTTTATCATGGGTCTCTTGGCTTTCTACACATTGCTTTTTGTTTGTAGTTATATCTGCTTCACACACTGAAACTGTTTCTACCTGGACAATAGCAATGTCTTTATGATGCAGTAAAAATTTTGAAGCTAGATAATCCAGAGTTGGTCATGATATCCTGTAACATTGTGAGTACCAATGGCAATTTGATAAGACCTAGTTCCCCGACCACGGGTCGAACCCGTGCCCCCAGCAGTGAAAGTGCCAAGTCCTAATCACTGGACCACCAGGGAATTCCCTGGACATCTTTTATTAAAAAACAAATTGTGGAATATGGATAAAATCCAGTGCAACTTTAAGAAACTGGTAGGTGATTAGCTATCATTGGCTATTTAAAGATAGTTGGCAAGATTTGGCCTGGGAAGAAATTCACACAGAAGTAGTCTGTGGAAAGCTGTGTTTTGTTTTGTTTTTTCGCTGCACCTCGTGGCTTGCAGGAACCCACGCACCCTGCAGTGGAAGCATGGAGTCCTAACCACTGGACCGCCAGGGAAGTCCCGGAAAGTTTTGAAATATTAGTCCCAGCCGCTAATCCTTGAGTTCTGCTATTTGAGTGTAGTGGGCTGAGATGTTTCCATCTCAGACTTTTCCTTTCCATGTCTTTGAACGGTGCCATCTTGGTTTTCTCCTGTTAAATTCCCTCTCTGATTTGGTGTTATTTAGGGTCTCTTGCCTTTTCAAAAATGTGTTCCAACCTAATACAGTAGTCTCAAATGAGGACTGAAATATATTTGTGTAATAAATAAAATTTTATAATGAAAAAAAAACCTGGTGAAGTATATTGCCAAGTACCTCAGGCTTGGTATCTTTCCATTGGTTATCTCTTTGAATGTTGCTGTCTGAGTACCAGCCTCATGGAACTATAGTTTTCAGGAATGGCTAATGCTCTTCCTTCCTCCATGTTTTGTACCTTTTAGTGGTTTTGTTGCCACGGAACGGGGGATTGGAGAGAAGAGGCTAAAGTCACTGGGCTAATCTTTAGGAAAAAATGAAATGAGGTTGAAATTAATTGACTAATACCTTTTTAGATGTTTTCTGAATTATTTCTATGGAAATTCAAATTGGCTTTTCTGCGTTGTCACCTGTGACTCATGTCAAGCCTCTGTGGCCAGACTTGTCTATAGGGAGGTGAGGACAAGATCTGACCTCAGTCTGGGCACGGAGCCAGGAGGCCCTATGGGTTCACGGTGCTGGCAAAGTAAGGAAGGAGAGTAATAGGGGCGGGAAGCCTTTCACTCACCAGGCTTCCAGGAGGGTGGTGAAGTAGCTGTAGTTGGGGAACAGTTAACTTTAATGGCCTTTTGAGAATCTTTATTTCCTGCATTTATGGCCTAGCTCGCCCTCGCGGGTCAGAAGGTTTTGTTCTGGTATATTCATTAACAGAGCTAATTTTCCTCAGTAGCAGTTGTTCACAGAACTTTCTCTCTAAATCTAACGTAAAAAAATGATTTGGCGTTATTAAGCTAGATCATTTATAATCTGGATATACAGAATGTCTTGAAGCAGTCCTCACTCATTTTTACAGTATGGAATACTGTGAATACTTCTCTTCTGATTATGTGAAATTGTTTAAATTGCATATTACATAAGGAGGCAGAACATCACCCTACCACGAATTCAGAAACACTGTCATGTAAAAACCTGCTTCCACTGCCATGTCCTTTAATCATTTTCAAATTTGCACACTGGAGCCAGTTCTTTAAAAGGCCTGTCTGTGTAAGTGAAAGAATTTGGTACTGGCTGTTTTGCAATCTTACGCTCCCTATGTTTGACTTTCTCACATTTATAAAACTAATAAACTACATAAACATAAAAGTGCTAAGTGTTAGAACTGACACATCTTGGGAGTTTGTTTTTAATAAGCTGATGTAATTAACACCTTGAACTATATATTCCATTTGTTTCTTTAGAAACCGTACAAAGAGAACAGGATGATACACATACAAAAGGCACCAGCAGAGTTAATATGGGCCTTTTAAATTATGATGAAGCCATGGGTGTTTAGAAGCTAAAACTTGCCAGTTACTTTAAGTCTGAGGACTGAGGGGTAGATCTGTTATTTAGAAAAAATAAATTAAAACGTAGAGCAGTATATGAATTGTTTATGTCCCTCTTCCCCAGGGCCTGAGCCTATAATGCCTGGCACAGTGCTTGTGGATTGATCATTTTATTTCATTCATTCATTCATTCATTCAGCAAATTTATATCGAGAGTCTCCTAGGCACTGTCCTTAACACTGAACAGTGAACAAAACTTAGAGAAAAATCTCTGCCCTTATGGACCTTACACTTTAGTCTGGAGACAGAGACTGGAAAAGTTAGGAGTCATGCAAACTAGTTTAGATGCTGAAAAGTGGTAAAGAGAAAGATAAGGCAGAGAATGGGATTAGAGGTTGTGTGTACAGGAGAGGGAGGTTGCAGTGTTAGCTAGGACGACCCTTGAGAAGAGGGTATTGGAGTCACCTTTGCAGGAGGTGAGGGTAGGGCAGGTAACTGTGGGAAGAGCACAGCAGGCAGAGGGAGGAACAAGTTCAAAGTCCTGGCTGGGGCTGGTGGATTTGGACTGTTGGAGAAGTAAACAGGTGGCCAGTGTGTTCCTGGGGGCAGTGAGCCTGGGAGAGGCCTACGATGAGGCAGGAGACAGGTGCTGGTTGGAGGTGCAGATGGGGAGGGTCTTTCAGGTCATGGGGGGATGGAGGCCTTTACTCTGAGTAAGAGGGGAGCCTGAATAGGGCCTTTGAGCAGAGGGACAGGATCCGACTAGGTTCTAACAGGGTCTCTCCAACTGCTGTGTTTAGAGGGTGCACAGGGTTGCAAGGAGGCAGCCCAGAATTTGATCTCCCAGAATAAAGCAGCTGTTAAATTGCTGTGCTTTGTGAACGGAAAAGCACAGCCCATCCTGACAGAATCAGCATTTTAAAACTGGGCAACCCTTTGAGAGGCCTGATAGGGTTACCAACCAGGGTTCTTGGCCTCTTTAATCGCTAGAAATTGATCAGAGACCAGACAAGAAATTCAGGCAAGGCTTTATTGGGGCCCCTTACTGAGAACAAGCAACAGGTTCCCTTGCCGGCTTGCTTCCCGAAGGGGGGCCTGATAAGCTGGTTCCTTCCATGGGGTGAGGGTAGGGGCGGGTCCAGGGGTTGGGCTGGAGGGGTGGCTTTGGTGGATTGCCCACCCCTTTGGTGGTGCTGTGTGCAGGGGGCATGCACAGTACCCTGCTTTTGCTCCTGGCCCCCTGCCTTTGCTCCTGGTTCTTCAGAAGTGGCAGTTGGGCTTTTTGGTCTTTTTGTCCATAATTTGCCCCAACTGCAAATGCATGCAGTTATTTTTAGTGCTTTATAGTTTATTTGTATTTTGTTGCTGGAGGAGACGTTTGTCTAGGTGCAGGCACTGCAGCAAAGGGTCCCAGGTCCCAGCCTGTCTCAGTAGTGCATGTAATTTTCTTTGTAGGCTTCCCTCCGCCGCCCCACCTGCAATGTGGCAAACAATTAAAATAAAAATGTGTCCCATACACATCACAGAAAGTGAAATTACCCTTTTTTAATACAGCAATTAAGAAGAATAAAAAGGTTTGGGTAGGCAGGCAGGAGATGTGTTCTAACTCGTTCATTTCCTTTAATGAGAGTGTTTCTTTGTAAATCCAAGATCATGGATAGGAAGGAGGGGGCTATGTCAGAGCAAACACTGACCTGTAAAGCTGTTGGAAGAAACAAGATTTGGCTGATGAGTAGATAAAAATGTTAATTCTTTCTTTTAAATTGAGGTATAGTTAATGTACAAATTACGTAAGTTATAGATGTACAAATAGTGATTCACAGTGTTTAAAGGTTACACTCAATTTATAGTTATTATAAAATATTGGCTCTATTCCCCATGTTGTACAATATAGCTTTGTAGCTTATTTTGCGCCTAATAGTTTGTACCTCTTAATCCCCTACCCCTATATTGCCCCTCCTCCCTTCCCTGTCCCCACTGGTAACCACAAGTTTGTTCTGTATATCTGTGAGTCTGCTTCTTTTTTCTTATATTCACTAGTTTGTTTTATTTTTTAGATTCCACATACAAGTGATATCATATGGTATTTGTCTTTCTGTTTCTGACTTACTTCACTTAGTATGGTAATCTCTTAATTCCATCCACGTAGCTGCAAATGGCATTATTTCATTCTTTTTTATGGCTGATTAGTATTCCATTGTATATATATACCACATCTTTTTTATCCATTCATCTGTTGATGGACACTTAGGTTGCTTCCATATCTTGGCAATTGTAAATAGTGCTGCAATGAACATTGGGGTGCATGTATCTTTTCGAATTTGTGTTTTCGTTTCTTTTGGATATATACCCAGGAGTGGAATTGCTGGATCGTTGGGTAGTTCTACTTTTAATTTTTTTTTTTTTTAAATAACTTTTTATTTATTTATTTATTTAATTAATTTATTTATTTATTTTTGCTGTGTTGGGTCTTCGTTTCTGTGCGAGGGCTTTCTCTATTTGGGGCAAGCGGAGGCCTCTCTTCATCGCGGTGCGTGGGCCTCTCACTATCGCGGCCTCTCTTGCTGTGGAGCACATGCTCCAGACGCGCAGGCTCAGTAATTGTGGCTCACGGGCCCAGCTGCTCCGTGGCATGTGGGATCTTCCCAGACCAGGGCTCGAACCCGTGTCCCCTGCATTGGCAGGCAGATTCTCAACCGCTGCGCCACCAGGGAAGCCCCTACTTTTAATTTTTTAAGGAACCTCTGTACTGTTTTCCACAGTGGCTGCACCAGTTTACCTTCCCACCAAAAGTGTACGAGGGTTCCTTTTTCTCCACATCCTCACCAGCATTTGTTATTTGTGTTCTTTTTGATGATGGCCATTCTGACAGGTGTGAGGAAAAATGTTAATTCTTTGATGAAGGGAATTGCTCTTTCAGAAAAGTATACAGGGGCTTCCCTGGTGGCGCAGTGGTTAGGAATCCGCCTGCTAATGCAGGGGACACGGGTTCGAGCCCTGGTTCAGGAAGATCCCACATGCTGCAGAGCAGCTAGGCCCGTGCGCCACAACTACTGAGCCTGTGCTCTAGAGCCCGCGCACCTAGAGCCGGTGCTCCAAGACGAGAGAGGCCACCACAATGAGAAGCCCGCGCATGGCAATGAAGAGTAGCCCCCGCTCACTGCAACTAGAGGTAGCCCAGGTGCAGCAACGAAGATCCAACGCAGCCAAAAAAAAGAAAACTATACGTTAGAAATTTAAACTGCGGGTGTCATGAAAAAGCCAGTGGTAATGTTAGTAAATTCTCAGCTTGTGAGCAAATTGAATATTTTCATTCTTGTGATAATTGGCTTAGTTAGAATGATGTCAATTCGTCTTAGATTTTTGTTGTTGTTTCGCTTAGTTGTTGTTTTGCTTAGTTCCTAAGAAGCCTGTCAAGTTTTCATTGTAACCATGTATAGAATGTGGTAGAAAGCAAATCGTCTTCACTGTCAACTTTCAAGATGTTTTTACTCTAAGAGTAAGAACAGATCCATGTGCTTAAGATGCTTTTTCAGAGCATTTTCACATTATATTCTTGGCGAACATGAAAGTCTTTTATGATGAAAATTGAAATCATCTTGAGGGGAAATGATGTAGTTAAGAAAGAACGTGTCTTCCCCCAAAATTGAAGTAAAAGTATGGCTGTCATGTCATGTAATATTTTATGTGGTTACGTTCGTAGATGGACAGATACGTAGATACAGTGACACTCACGCACGTGCCTGGAACAAGAGGAGTAATTTTGTGGGGCTGACATTCTTTAAATCTGATTATTCCTATACGTGACAGGTCAGAATGTGGTACAGAATGAAGCCAGATTTTCTGTGTTCACCCTACATTCACATTCACAAGCAGGCCTTTGAGCCCTCAGTGAAGTCCTTAGTGCCCTGATTGCTATTGTGAGTGTCCTGGAGATCAAGGGGCTGGTCAGAAGAGCAAATGTCAGAAGCTAAGTCAGGAAATGTGCTTGGAGGGGGCTAGGTGTGTAGTGAAGAGTTGTTTGGGGACCACTGGGAGTTTTTCCAGGGCAGTGGGTGAACTGGTTTCTCCCTGACTTTGGAAAGAAACCACTCAGTTGGTGTCACATGAGCGAAGGACCCTAAAATCGTCTCCAGTAAATAGGAACAAACAGATATCTCTTCAGCTCACGAAAGCTCAGTCCCATAAAGGGAATATGCAGGGCTTATTCTCTAGGCAACTAGAGAAAGCCTGTGCGCAGCAACGAAGACCCCAGTGCAGCCAAGAATAAAAATAAAATAAATAAATTTATTAAAAAAAAAAAAAGGGAATATGCATGTTTCAGAGGCCACAGCATTGCTCTGGTATTTGCTTTCTTACAGCACCCGAGCCAGTTGCATTCCAGGTGTGTTTTCCTACTGGTTTCCCTGACGGGAGCTTAATGCAGAAGATTCAACCAGAAAAGTTCCGGGTGTGTTCAGTGCCTTTTTAAAGAAGGCACTCTCTTTGTTTCCAAACACTTCTTTTAAAAAAATTTTTATTGTTGTACAGTTGACTTACCATGTTGTGTTAGTTTCAGGTGTACAGCAAAGTGAATCAGTTATACATATACATATATTCACTCTTTTTTTAGAGTCTTTTCCCATATAGGTCATTACAGAGCATTGAGTAGAGTTCCCTATACTACACTAATTCCAAACACTTAATTGCTTTTTCTGTCAGGGTAGAAAAGAATGTGAGACTTTAATCTTTAACCTTTAGACCTTAAAGCCCATTGCACCAAGAAATTTTGTCCTAAATCTTTTAGGGATAAAAAATTTCCATTGGATTCTTCCAAGATCTATGACCCTTAACGTGGAGAATTATCAGCATTAAGTGGAGATTATTAGGAATCATTAATTCCTATACATGAAGAATCTTCAAACCTAGGTTCTCTTCTGTCTCTTGGCCCCTGTCCTGCCACACCTCTGCACTGACCCGTCAGCCAACCCCAGGAGCTTTTCCTCTGGGAACAGGTTACGCCATTGCCTGAGTCAGAGGAGTTACCTTGATTGTTCCCACACCCTCAGTCAGTTCATTTGTCATTGTTTTTAATGATATTTTTCGTGTTTGAGTGTTTTACCCATTAGAGCGAATTGCTGTTGTAAGGTTGGTGGGACAGGGAGACTGAGCCTGTGAAAGCTCACCATTATATGTGACATGCTGGTTTAGGGGATAGAATGTCATCGCATAGTTACAGAATGAACGTTATCATTATCTGGCACCCTCAGGAAGGGGAGAGATCATTCTACTAACTTTTGTTTATTCCTTCCTTCCCTCTTTCATTCATTCATATATTCAATAGATATTTCTCAAGTAATTGCCAAGTGTCAGGTGTTGTCATGGTGTTAGGGACTGAGGTTGCAAAAATAAGACCCAGATTCAACTTTCAAGGACTTTAAAGTGTGCTGGGGACAACCACCATGTAAATAAGCGAGAGTCACTTTTTAAAAATGTCTTAAAATGGAAAAGTTCAACTACATACCAAAGTAGAGAGAATATTTTAAAGAACACCCATATGCCAGCACTGCAGTTATCAATCATGGCTAATCTTGTTTCATCTATACCTGTTTCATCTATACTCCTCTCCCCTCCCCCCATGACTTTGAAGCAAATCGCAGACCTCATGGGGAATGTATGGTTTATGCTTATGCAGTGGGAAGGTCAGGTGCAGTTGTGAAGGATGGGCTGCTCTCTGCAGGGTCAGTGGCATGCAAGAAGGGTGTTCCAGGCAGAAGAAATAGTATGGGGGGAGTGGGGATGATGTAGTGCTGCTTGTAGTTTGATCTGGCCAAAACTGCTACATGGATGGGGAGGTGGAGCCACAGGTGGGGGTCTAGAAAGGCAGACAGACTACAAATAAAAAGGCTTTTGTATTGTCAGCAGCAGACTGACTTTGTCACATCTTCACTAGGAGACGTTTATAGTTTTCAAGATTTATATTTTGAAAGTTACAGTGGGCATGGGGTATAGAGTGGGTCCTAAATGAGATGGGATTGGAGAGGGGGTGAATAGCTGGGAACCTTGGTTGATATCTTGAAACACTGCTAGGATTAGGATGGAGAAATATTTTGAGACATTTGAGACATTGAGAGATATTGGAGAAGAAATATTATATTAGCACTTATTTATGACACATTATAAGACCTAGTGACCTCTTAACTTTGGGGATAAGTGAATGACCCTGAGAATGTTGGCACAGATCAAATGGGTTGATGCTAATCTCTGGACTACTGGAATCCAGAATGAAAGTTTGGTGGGGATGGAGAGTTTGGACTGAATATGTAGGAAGAATAGGCATAGGCATTTGTCTACAGCTAAGGAGATGAATAAAGAGTTTTAAGAGTTATCAAAATATAAGTTAAGGGCTACAAAGTTTTTCGGTAATGGGCCATGTGTTCAGTATTCTCAGGTTTGTAAGTCATGTGAATTTTTATTGATAACACTCTTTAGGTATTACCTGCCAGTTCTTCTTTTTCTTTTATTTTTTAATATTTATTTATTTAGGCTGCTCCAGGTCTTAGCTGTGGCTCACGGGATCTTTAGTTGCGGCATGTGGGCTTCTTAGTTGCGGCACGCATGCGGGATCTAGTTCCCCAACCAGGGATCGAACCCGGGCTGCCTTCATTGGGAGCATGGAGTCTTACCCACTGGACCACCAAGGATGTCCCTACCTGCCAGTTCTTAAAAATGTGGAATTTTGGCAGCATCACCAAGAAAGAATTTAATCAACACTAGCACTATAACACTGAATGGTGATAAGCATGATGCCTTCAGTTTGATCAGGTCACCAGGACATCCAAATATCACTTAACAGTCGCACTGGGCTTCCCGGGTGGCGCAGTGGTTGAGAGTCCGCCTGCCAGTGCAGGGGACAGGGGTTCGAGCCCTGGTCCGGGAAGATCCCACATGCTGCGGAGCAACTAAGCCCGTGCGCCACAACTACTGAGCCTGTGCTCTAGAGCCCACGAGCCACAACTACTGAGCCTGCGTGCCTAGAGCCCATGCTCTGCAACAAGAGAAGCCACCGTGGCGCAGTGGTTGAGAATCTGCCTGCCAATGCAGGGGACATGGGTTCGAGCCCTGGTCTGGGAAGATCCCACATGCCACGGAGCAACTGGGCCCGTGAGCCACAATTACTGAGCCTGCGCGTCTGGAGACTGTGCTCCGCAACAAGAGAGGCCGCGATGGTGAGAGGCCCGCGCACCGCGATGAAGAGTGGTCCCCACTTGCCGCAACTGGAGAAAGCCCTCGCACAGAAACGAAGACTCAACACAGTCATAAATAAATAAATAAATAAAAAGAACGTGAATTTCTTTAAAAAAAAAAAAAAAAAAAGAGAAGCCACCGCAATGAGAAGCCCGCTTGCCGCAACTAGAGAAAGCCCACGCACAGCAACGAAGACCCAACGCAGCCAAAAGTTAAAAATTTAAAACAAAACCAAAAACAACACAGTCGCACTGCCCTCAGGAGCAGTCCTTGGAAATGAACTGGATTCAAGTGCACGTCTAACTCCATGTACACCACACCTCCTGACTCTCTGCTAAAGCCAGGGTAGAATATAATTTTCATAAAACGTAGCAAACTCAAATGTTATGCAAAATTTAATTGACATCATAACCAGAAATTTCAGGATTGTTCTAAGATCAATATATTCTTTTCCAGGTTTCTAAGAATATCATAGATCACGTTTTCCCCCCAATCAGATTTTGATGGGTCCAGTGCCTGCGAATGCTCATATCCTCATGAGTACGGGCCAGAGGCAGCCAGAGAAAGCGCAAAGTGTGATTCATACTCATCAAAATCTGTGAATCTGGTCTGAAATTCTGACTTCATTTCCACCCAACTAGCTCACTCTGCTGTTCTTTCCAAATCTGTGATTCGATTAAGCTCAGGCAGTTTGGAAAGGAGAAATGAGTTGAGTCTAAAATTGTCATCTGCTAAATCCTCATGTCCATTTTAAGTGTGAATCTGCACTTGAAGTTTTTAGAACAAACTGTCAACATTCTAGTCTTTTCCCTGCATTTTTCAAGTTCTGAATGTTCCTGTGAAATGTTCTTTTTAAGCCACCGATAGCCCAGCAAATGGGATCTTTCAAAGCCTTTAATTCCAGAGAGACCTTATACTAAGCACACAGTTTAGTAAATCCCTTCAACAAATTTCCATGACTTAATTATATGACTGCATTAAAATACAGCCATACTTGGCTTTTCTGTCCAGTAATAATAAGCATTCATGTTTCTTTTTTTTTTTTAATTAATTAATTAATTACTTTACTTTTTGGCTGTGTTGGGTCTTCGTTTCTGTGCAAGGGCTTCCTCTAGTTGCGGCAAGCAGAGGCCACTCTTCATCGCGGTGCACGGGCCTCTCACTATCGCGGCCTCTCTTGTTGCGGAGCACAGGCTCCAGGCGCGTAGGCTCAGTAGTTGTGGCTCACGGGCCCAGTTGCTCCGCGGCATGTGGGATCTTCCCAGACCAGGGCTCGAACCCGTGTCCCCTGCATTGGCAGGCAGATTCTCAACCACTGCGCCACCAGGGAAGCCCAGCATTCATGTTTCTTGATTTTATGTTGTATACTTAGCACCTAGCACAGCACCTGGAATGCCATAGGTGTTCAGTAAGTATTATTTGAATTAATGAAGTATCCCATTAGGTGTTGATGATTGAAGAACATAATTTTATAGGTCTGATCACTTTCTTCATCACACCTGACAATCATTGTGATGTGAAAGATGCCAGCACACACTCTCCCCACGAGGAGGCCTTTTCATTCCATTTTGTTGTAGCTACTCCTCTCCATGGCCTGTAAACTGAATTTGTTCATATTTAAACCAAGCTGTTCAAATCCCTTCCCAGCACACACCCAGCAGATAATTAGGGATAACTAGTTCATGCATAAGATTTTGGTAATAACATTTTTGTTAAAGATCTCAAGCTTTTCGTATCCTGGGGTCAAGCAGGCTGCACTGAGCCTGAGGGAGGAAGAGGAGAAGGAAAAAATGCTTCTGTTGTGGCTTTAAATCATTTCAACCACAGATGAGATTTCCGCCAGGAGAGCAGGGACCACAAGAAGAGAAAAACGCGGGGAGAGCCTTTGGGGAGCATCTGCATTTAGGGGTAAGCTGAGGAGGAGGGTGAGTGTCCCAAGGAGACCCGTGTGCACTGAGCTCTAGAATGGACTCGAAAGTGGGAGGACCCCTAGGGTGCAGCCCGAGAGACAAACTCCACCAATGACTTTCAAACTTTTGGCCACAGATTCACTGGAAGATGTATTTTACATTGTGATCAGGTACAGTTATACACACACATAACTGAAAAAAATGTTGCCAGGAAACAGTCCTGTTTCTTCATGGGATGTATGCCAACATTTTCTATTCTGTTCTGTGCTCTTCTGTGCTATGCAATGTTGTTTAAACAAATGCTGGTCTCAAATGTCACAGAATATCTTAGGACTGTGTGGTGACTTAGGACTGTGTCAACCCAGAAACCAGAAGTGAATCAGCAGTAGCCATACTTTTTAGACTCTGAAGGTTAGTGGAGGGCAGTGGGCACTATGGTGGCTCCCTTGTGGTGTCACTGATCTACCTTGCTAGCGTGAAGTGGTGCCCGGACCCCCAGCAAGTCCAGGTCCTGCCAGGTCTCCGTCGTCTTCTGGGGGTCCTGAGCCATCTGAAGAACTCCAGCTTCTCTTGTAGGTCACCGATGGCATCAAGGTTGGAGTTGATGGGAAGCAGATGTGGATTTGCGTGGGCTCTGTAACTTGTGGCAAGCGGGCTCTCTCGTTGAGGTGCGTGAGTTCAGTAGTTGTGGTGCGCGGGCTTAGTTGCCCCGTGGCATGTGGGAAGGGATCCCAGTTCCCTGATCAGGGATTGAACCCATGTCCTCTGCATTGGAAGGCGGATTCTTTACCACTGGACCACCAGAGAAGTCCCGCCTTTATTATTTTTTTAATTTTTAATTTTATTTATTTATTTTTTGACCACACCTGGAACTTCCCCGACCAGGGATGGAACCTTCGCCCCCTGCAGTGGAAGTGCGGAATCTTAACCACTGGACTGCCAGGGAAGTTCCTGAAGACCACTGCCTTTGGAAGCAGCTGCTGAGAGAGTGCTTGGGAAGGAGGGGGTGGCCAATACTGGCAGCTTGTGAGGCTCTTCATGCTTCAGGAAGGGATTTATGTTAACTGGACACCACTGATGCATGATAGTGGGGACCACGGGCACCAAGATCATATTTGCCAAAGCAAGAGTTAGACATGGGCTCTGGCAACTTCTGGGTGTTTTGGAGGGAGGAGAGTGGAAGATGTGAAATCAGCCCTCCTCCAGCCACCTGCCATGTGGGTGTGCCCCCAGAGCCCTCTCTCACCACCAGTATGACTTAATTTGTCCCTCTGGTGTATGTTTTTGGTTGTTATGTGTAAAAAACTTTCCTGAGACAAACTGTATTTCAACTCAAACCATCTGCAGAAATGCTGAGAGAGATACCTCAGAGAAATATATCTGAGATCAGTTATTACATATTCAATGAATTTCTCCAGGATGATATGGCAGGATGGGATGACAGAGCTGGTGCAAACAATGACGTCTCACGGATTCGGTGAGGCTGAACAAGGAAACCGGAATTAAAGTCTTGTTTATGGTAGTAGCAACTTCACCTGAAAGGTTGCTGGAAGTGTTTATCACCTCAAAATCTTTACACAAGCTAATTAAGAGTGAGAACACATTGTGAAGTCATTCAAGAAATCAGTTAGGCTTTATTGTATTGTAGTGATTTCTTTTAGTGGATTTATCTGGTAGGGGACTGATGTAAATATTTATATATATGAATATATCTTCATCCCTCTCCCAAACAATAGTGAGCAGTGGAAATAAAACATATAATTTATATTTCATAAAATATATCATGTATATACTTACTATTACAGACAGAAAAGGTAGAGATGTGTGAAATAAATGAGCCAGGAGTCCTGTTCCCTTTCTTCCCCTCAACTTTGGGGATTCAGAGCAATGCATTGAGTTTTCCCTTAGGGCTCTGTCTTTATAGATAGATAAAATAGCAGGACCACGAGTTCATTTGCATTCATTTGCATGTAATCTGCATACAGCAGTACAGATTACATCGTGTCTTCTGGTGTTTTCAGAGAAGTTTTTTTCTTTTTTTCCACTTAAGCTTTGTCAAGATATTCTAAAGCATAAATGACATCTGGGGAAAGAAGAGAGCATAAACAAAAAAAGTAATGATACAAATGCCTCTGTTTTCATAGTACTTTTAGTTTTCACATTTTCCAGAGACAGAAGTACATTGGGATGAAAATTCAGAAATACTATTAAATCAGTTGTTGAGAGAACAATGCTCTGTTTCTTTTCTCCTTAATTGTAACAGCAGTTCACCCGATCTGAATTGTTTGGTACAATGCCCCTTATCTCTATATTTTTATGTTGGTTGTATAAAAAAGATGGGTGGAAAAAAAAAAAAAAAAAGATGGGTGTTTGGTATAAATGTGTGCTGTGGCTTCATGGGAAAATTATACAAGTTAGTCTTCCATTGAGCTGACACTGGTAGTGGGACCCAGATTTAAGTTAAGTTCATATTAAGTGAAATGGATGGTCATATGGAAAAATGCTGTGACCTGGTTTTGTAATAAGAAACGGGAAGAGAGCTTGAATTTGCATGTATCTTTTTTTTTTTTGGTAGAGAGTGATGGGAAAATTCTTGTAAAAAAGTTTATGCGACACAAAATTTCACAATTTACTTTAAAAAGGCTATTTTGAGGAAATAAGATTTTTCTGAGTTCCTAAACACAGAACTAATATTGCTTCGGCCTAATGCATACGAACCAAAGGGGGAAAATAAGCGAAACAGATTAGACAAGTAATACACTCTACAACAGAAACTTTTAACACCTTAAAAGAAAAAAAAGTTAAAAAGAAATCTGTTTCAGTATTTTAATGTATTATAATAAATATCGAAATTTATGAAGTCATACTATATATTTAGAAGTTTATTTTGTAACATCAATGCCTCTTGGCATTAGCATTGTGGGGTGTTCAGTCGGACATGAACTTCACATCCCCAAAAAAAGATGTTAGAGGTGTGGTGCTATTGAAACATCAACCTGCATTATTAAATTCCCTAGGGGCTAATGTTGCAAATATTTTAATAGAAGTAAATATTTTTACTGAATAGGTTTGTACTATATCAAGTAGGAACAAGTTGGACAGAAAAGATGCAGGGGTCTCCAGACAGTCCTGAAAAAGCATGGATTTGGAGTGGGTGAAGAGAAAATCATCATGTGGCTCCTTGGTTCCATGTGATTGGGATGGAAAAAAATTCCTTTCTGTGCATGGCAGACAAGACCTACTTAAAACACACACACACACACACACACACACACACACACACACACACACACGCTTTAAAAAATTATTTTGCCTTTCTTGGCATTTAAATGATCAAGACTGATGAAAGTGGTAATTATGGGGACTCACTGCACATCTGGAAAGCGATTTGAAAAAACATAGAGGCAGCTGTGCCACCGTGTTCTAAATTATTATTTGCTGAGCATCAAGTGAGGAATGGTTATTGCAGAGTGTGAAATGTTTGCTGTCTTTGGCCTGAGTTGAGTTGAACAGCTGCTTCTTCCTCATGAGCAACAGATATTTCCCAGGCCCTCAAATATTTGGGGAGTTCCGAGTGATTGGGAGTGAGGAATAGGAATGAAACTGTTTCACTATTAGGAAAAAAAGTTTGACCAGAAGCCTGGAAACTTTAGAAGTGAACAGTTGGCTTTGAAGGTGTCCCAGGATATATGAGAGAGGAGAGAGAAAGGAAAGAAAGCAATTTGAACAAAGCTATATAAACTATCATTTTTATAATTTTTTTCAGGTGGCCTTGACTAGCCCAAAAAAGTAGTAGTTGGTTGTGATAAGTCATACAGTTCATAAACTTGAAAGCTGATTATTTTTGAGAAGCCAGCCATCAAGATTGGAGTGTCTTGGCTTGGTCAATATAACTCTTAGTGCCTCTGTGAATAAGAGAGAGTGGGAGAGGGAGAGAGAGAGAGGTTAATTTCCATTAAGAACAGCAAGCCATAGGGAAATGTGTGGATATAGCCCCTCTCACAAGTTCATTCAGGTATTAGAAGATACAGATTTTGTATTTGGTCAAAGGTGGCAGGTATGTTTCATTTCCTGGAGGGATGAAGGCAGAAGTTTCTTGATGAGGATGGCATCATACTCTCGAGAGACTAAGACAATTCTAAAGAGCCCACGATCTTCCAGGAGCCCCAGTTGCTGTGGAGAGTGGCAGAATCAGGGCAATAACTCATGAAGATGGGTTCTCAGGTAACACTGTTTCAAGTCCTGTCCTTTCTACCTTCCAACACACACTCATCTTTCCCAGTGTATACTGGACGAGGGAGCTAAGGAAACTTGATGCTCTTGAAGAGAAGTGGGATGGTGAGGGCGCTGTGTCTTTGAGGTGTAAGCAAACATCCTGGGTCAGTAGAAGGCAGATACCCGGACATTAAAGGTAGCCAGTTCCCTTTGTCCTAGGAACTGTCCAGATGCTTCTCTCTGGCCGAGGCAGCGGTGGTCCGGAGCCCTTGCCTCACTGGGCACTGTGCTGTCATAGTCCTGGTCGTTGGCTGGAACAGATGCTCCCATGGGAGCAGCCCTTCTGCCCTCGCTCTTTCCTAAAGTTTCTTCCAGTACTTTCTCTTGGTGTTGGGGGTGGCATGGGGGCTGGGGGAGCCGCCACTGTGGGGGCTGCCTGTCCTCTCTGGCTCCTCTGGTCCTCCCCGTCGGCAGGCCTCAGCCCCCTTCTCCACTGGGCTGGTGAGTTTGGGGTTTATTTGTAGAATGGGTGATGTGTGTGGCACGGATCATTCTTAGGGGAGAGAGACCCGGTCTGATCTCTGTTTTGCAAGGTCACTTTGGTGACTGGATCCAAGGCAGATGAGGCCAAATGGGGAAGGAGAGAAGAAGACCGGTCAGGAGGTTGTAGATTTCCATGTTGTGGCCCATGGGGCATGTGCTGTTGAGTTGAGACGAGTCAGGGCAGACCTCAGGATCGTAATCCGATTTATGATGCAATTTGTCAGGAGCCTCACCTCTGCTAAAGGCAGTAAAGCAAAGACTGGTAGACTGATCCCCTCTCGGAGGCTAGCAGCAGACTTCCATTTTACTCCTTCTTATTTTCCCTACTGGAAACTTGACAAACATTTTTTTTGAGGGGGCTAAGCTCCTGCCACCTCTACTGTGTCCATCCAGCCTGTTGTCTCAGAGGGGAGGGACTGACTTTTGCCCAGACACGTTCAAACATCTTAGTGTTCTTGTAAAGAGCTTCCCATCCCTAGCTCTGTACTGGGGACTTTGAGGCAATTACCTCAAACAGAGAACATTTTATTGGTAACAAAGGAAGAATCTTTTCTAAAAAAAATCATTTCTTTCAATTCTGTTTCCCCACTCGGTCAGTTTTGTGAACTTGGTGAATGCAGAAGTGGGCTAGAGATGGTCACTTGCTCTGACCCACGCATCCTGACCAGGGCCTTGAGGTCTTCAGCAGAAAGCCTTTAAAAAAAAAAAATTAATTAATTAGTTAATTAGGCTGCATTGGGTCTTCACTGCTGCGTGCGGACTTTCTCTACTTGCGGTGAGCGGGGGCTACTCTTCATTGCATTGCAGGGGCTTCTCACTGCGGTGGCTTCTCTTGTTGCGGAGCACGGGCTCTAGGCGCACGGGCCTCAGTAGTTGCGGCACGTGGGCTCTAGAGCGCAGGCTCAGTAGTTGTGGTGCATGGGCTTAGTTGCTCCGTGGCATGTGGGATCTTCCCGGACCAGGGCTCGAACCCATGTCCCCTGCATTGGCAGGCAGATTCTTAACCATTGCGCCACCAGGGAAGTCCCAGCAGAAAGGCTTTTGAAGAACTCTTTTTTCTTTTTTGTATATACTGTAATTTTATTTCAATAGCACAAACGAAGTTAGCGTGAAGGAAATTTAAATGAAACAGTACGGTATAAATAGCAGAGAACCAAAAACTCTAAAAAAGGAAGTACATCTAAAGCATGAGAATTCAACATTCATTGGTATTTCATCTTCAGTTTTGATTGACACTTGATGTTTACAAATTTTGAAGCAAACTTTGAGATCATGATGACTATTCTGAAGAGATTTCCGCACGAGCACTGAAGAACTCTTCATTCCCAAAGCCTGTCTGCGTCTAAGCGTGCTTTGCAGGCTTAGACACTTGCGCTAAGGGTGGTGTGCTGGCATTAACTACGCGACAGGGCTGGCCAGTGGTCTGTCACAGGGAAAATGTGTGTGCACTTCTTCGGTTGTCTAAGAGTTGTGTTTTCCCTGGTTATCTTGGTAAAATCCTTTTCCTTGGTTGTCTTGGTAGGGTCTTTTATTCATACCAAAGAAAGAACGTGTTGGGAGGTGAAAAGGGGCAGGGGAGATGCTTCTCTGAAGGAATGAATGAATGAATGAATGGACACAATGGCATAACCTACAAATGTATACAGCATTGCTGTCATCCTCTGTGTGTGTGTTCAAACATGTATTTAGGAATCAGTTCCCATAAAGGAGGACTACAATCTGAAACATTATTTGTAGTGAATATTATTAGCTAAGTAAATTGAGCACTTAATATGTGCCAGGAGGACTGTGAAGGACCAAGCCCTGAGTGTGTCACGTTACTTCATCACTCCTCACGGGGAGGTATCCCAGCGTTGCCAGAGATTAGGAAACATGCTTAAGGCTGCCGAACCAGAAGTGGCCGCAGAGCTGGATGTGAACTTGGGGGTGTGGGCTCCGGAGCAGCTTCCGGGCCCGTCCCTCAGTGGAGACACAGATATGTTTCCTAATTTATTTAGGTGAATTTGTTCTCTTGCATCTGTACTTGAATGATGTAGGGAATAAGAGTTCCCACTTTTCTGAGGGTCTCATGGGAGGTGTGGTTCAGGTGTGTCCCAGATGCAGCATTCCCTGTTGGCTTCTGAATTCTCAGCTTCCCATCAGAACTCCCAGGAGTGGTGTCCTGGCATCTGGGTTACTCAAACGCTTCCCCAGAGGTTCTGATGCAGCCACCGACTGGACTTTAGGGTGCCTCGCACTGACACAGTGGTTTTCCCAGGGGTTTCTTGGCCCTGCAAGGCAGGCAGGGATGTGGGTTAAAACTGTGGCTTTGGCATCAGACAGTCCTGAGTTGGAGGCCTGGCTTCTTTGCTTGGTAGCCGTGCAATCCTTGGGCTGTCACTCGGCTTTTTTGAGCTGCTGTTTGTCCATCTATACACAGTGAGGAAAATAGGTCCTGTGTCCCACGGCTGTCCTCAGCATTAGGAGATGTCGCGTGTAAAATTTAGCCTGGCACACGTACACCACTGAAAAAATGCCAGCTGTTATTAGTATAAGTGCGGCATAGAGGAAGACTAGATGATGTGGGGCGTTTGCAGGTGGACTGATCGCCTTTGTTCTCTTCCTGTTTCGTCCCCCTGCCCTCCTCACCCTCAGGACGGCTCCCTGGGAAACATCGATGACCTGGCGCAACAGTATGCAGATTATTACAATACGTGTTTCTCCGACGTGTGCGAGAGGATGGAGGAGCTGCGGAAACGGCGGGTTTCCCAGGACCTGGATGTGGTGAGTGGGGCACTGGGGATATGTTCTTGCCCAGCCGGGCTGCTCCTGGTCCAGCGCCCCCTCCTTCAGCCCTCTCATGGTTGTGCGTGCATTATTACTCTGCAGGCTGCTGCACTAGTTTGAGATAAAAAATTCAGACCCTGAAAGGATTAACCCAGGTCTGTGGCTGTCAGACTGAATGAGTATTAGTTGGGGCAATAATGATCAAATTTTTATGTTCATTAAAAGATTGCATTTGAATTTTAATTTTTTTTAGCTTAAGGGGAAAGGATGTTTTTACTGTTGGCCGGTATACACTACATTTTTAATGACTCTAAGCCAAAAGGAGGTCTAGGCTAGTTCTTTCCTTGTCTCCTTCCTTCTTTGTTTTCTTCTTTTTGTTTTAAACAAAATAAAATTTAAAGAAACCACCCTAATTTCTCACCTAGCAATAACCACATTGGTGTTTTAGCAAGTCTCCGTTCCGTGTTTTTCTGGGCATTTTTACATCAGCAATGTAATTCTTGCTTTTTTACTTAACATTTTATTATATAGTTCTTCCATGTTGCTAAGACCTCTTTGTAATCACCATTTTTCATGATTTTACCAAGATAACCAAGGAAGACACAACTCTTCTCTCAGGTGCATTGAAATTCATTTGGCTGTTTTATAAAGACTTTTATGTGTATGATTAGTGGAGCATTTGAAGTTCCATGTGATAAACAGTAAATACAGAGCTTAGGTCTATATAATCTATATGTGTGCTGGCATTTCCATGTTGTACATTTACTAGAAAGTATCTTACCAAAACTTCTGCATTTATTAATTTAAATTTGCTATATAGGTCTTGGGTTCATTTTGGTTCAGTGCTTCTCAAATTGTTCCGTTTCATTGTGGTGACCTTAAGACCATTTTAGGAATGAGAGGCAGAAGAAAAGGCTCAACACTCCGTGTTTCCTTATCTGGACCAGCTCCTTTTTAAGCTCTTTTATGTATTAGGGGACTACGTGGATCTTTTCTGAGTAACAGTACCTCTGCCTTTAAAAAAATGTTTGAAAACTACTGATTCAATTGAATCCTTATTGATTTTGTGACTTTCCATAAATCTACTTCGAGTAAGATGAAAAAATTAGTAACTCGAAACAGATAATTCTTTTATTAATAATTCCTTTTATGTTTGAAAAAACCGATTGGATAAGGGACCCACCAAGTAGTTTAGGCACCGCTGCTGCATATTCCATAAGTAGACATCATTCACTTCCACTCTAAGTAAGATGCTGGTGCTCTTATGCAGTTTCATTTCTTTGCTTAACTCAGTCCGTGTAAAGATTTCTTATATCATAACTGTTCTTTTTGTTCACTGATTTAGTGTTCAACATGGGTGGGAGTTAGTATAATGGAATCGATTGAGGCTGAGAAGCATCCGTTGGGGGCAGAAAGCCATCACCCCAGGAGCCTGACACCCTGGCCCAGGCAGGCACATGGGCGTCATTGTTGCCAAGGGCTTCTTTCCTGTAACTTTGTCCCCTGGCATGCGTGAAGGGGGGTGGGGAGGGGCATTATTTCCTTCCTTTTAAGAAAGTATTCTCATGTGGCAAAAGACTGTTAAATTAATTAGGCTCTCCTGTTGGGGCACAGTTAGTGCCTTTTTTTTTTGGCAAGATTGCAGCCAAACAACAACTTCGTTATTGCACTGAGTTCTTGAATGTTGCGATTTTGATCTGGAATAATAGCATACTCTGTGGCTTCCTTGGACATTTCACCATGCAAGGAAATGATGGCTGTGAATTGACAGATGATCCTTGATACGACACCCAACTGCTCTTCCCCAAATTCTAGCCTGTTAAGAGTTGGGGTTACCATAGTCATTCCCCAATGTTTGGGAACCTTGGAAAGCACCTTCTTGGTAGGAAAGAAGCCTGCCTGGAGGTGGAATAAATAACTTCTTCCCATTTAGACAGATGGGCCTAATTTGGTGTGCTCTGTTCCAGAGCTTTTGCAAAAGACAGTGTGGGGAGAAAACACCGCATGAGCTAAATTACTTCTCATCAAAGGTGCAGGAATGTGGTGGTGGATACAGTTGATGGGAGCTAGCTGGAAACTCTCTTCATCCTTTAAACTGTAGTTAGTGAGAGAAGTAAGATCCCAAGTCAGCGCATTCAAGTTCCCGTTCTATGAGATTCCAGGCAAGTATTGAAGACCAAGTTAGATGCCATGTGGTTCACATCCTTCACACAGCTCAGGAGTCCAGAAGTTAGAGGTTGTTTCAGGTCATCGTTCAGGCCGTGCTTGCAACACTGGCGACTTAGGAAAAGTTCCCTCTCACGGTGGTTAGCTCATCACAGATTGAGTCCTGATGGGAACTTATTTTCTTGAAAAGCTGCAACTTTCAGTCCGTAATGCTACTTTTTTTTTTTTTTCGTAACGCCACTCTTTATTGCATCAGAATTTACCTGTATTTCTAGATTGTGAATTCTGCCTTCGGACAAGTAGGCAAACTTCTTCCGTGCTAGGCTTTTGGGGCAGCTTGGGGTCGGAGGACCTGCAGCTTAATACTTGTTTTCTGTGCTAGTGAGCAGCCCTGGCAAAAGCAGAAGTGAGGGACTTCCCTGGTGGTCCAGTGGTTAGGCCTCTGTGCTTCCCCTGCAGGGGGCACGGGTTTGCTCTCTGGCTAGGGAACTAAGATCCTGCATGTGGTGCAGCTTGGCCAAAAAGGAAAAAATAAATAAAAAAAGCGGAAAGGAAAAATTAAAAAAAGCAGAAGTGAGATGACTTGGAGAGGAAATAATCCACCGAAAGCACTAAGAGGAAATAGTAACATGTTAGGAGCATAAAACAATTTATAGGGAAAACAATAGCATTAAGTTTGTTGTATCTGCTGTAGAAAAAGTCATTAGAGACAGCTTTGAGGGCAGAGAGTTTGGGGTGATGGTTTAAATTGGTTTTATGGGTTTGTTTCATTTCACATCCTATGGGTGAATTTGGGAGATTGAAGAAATGTTCTATAGACAGAATAGATATTTAGATATTTATGTTTGGCTTTAAAAAGTCCAAAAATGCAGTGTCCTTAAGAGCTAATTACATGTCAGCTGGAGAACAAACAAGCCAGAAAGTCACCCTGCCCACAGAGATGCTTGACTTAACCCTGAAAAATAAAAGGTTTTGATAATTATGTTAGTAATTAACTTTTGGGACTGGATATCAAGCTACTTCTCCAGGACCTAATCACCTGGCCCCTGACTGGAATAAAGCCCGTACTTGATAAAGTGTTTTGGGGGCCAGTTAGTTTAGACGAAGGTAACAGAGAGAGTACAGATGGGTGAAAATTCAACAGCATAAGCACGGATTATGATTGAGATTATAACTATCATGAGTGTTTCTATTTAGCACCAAGTGGGCCCTAAAGGAACCGTGTGTTTGGACCACAGCCCTTGGCTCTGCTGGGGATTAGGTCGTTAGTGGTTGGGAACAGCAGGGAAGTTGCCCATATTTCCATACATTTGGGCACATCCCTGAGCACTGTGTGTTTTTTTGGCTGTGAGAAGCTGCATTTGGAAATGGCAGCAGCTTTCCAAGTCCATAATGGGCCCACGTCTAGCGATGCTAAGTCTGACATCTGTCAAAGTGACACCATGGCCAGGAGAGGGACACATGCAAGGCAGCGGCAGCCTCTTATTAGCGGCCATGTCAGCTTCCTCGGCATCTTTGCGGCTGAGTCTGCTTGGATGTTGGCAGAAACAAGTTTGTACAGTGGTTGCTGTATCATAGCCTTGACAGAGAAGTCACCACTTACAGGATCTCTGTGCCACTTACAGGTGACTTACAGTTTGTGCCACACTGTTAACACATCTGTGTGGGCCTCAAGAGCCAGGAGCCCAGGCAGGACTCACCCAGGTCTTTGAGGACTGGGACTGTTACATATTATCACAGAGAAATGTGATATCAGAACCATTGCCGATGGTGTAGGAATGATTCTGTGGCATAATTATTGTTCCTAGCAATTTTCGTAATTTAATCTTTTGAGGTATAATTCTGGACAAAGACAGAGGCACTAAGAGTGGTGTCTGGCGTGACTAGAGGTGATTCTTGGGGCTTCTTCAGACCCTACCTCTCCCACCCCACGCCCAAGCTGGAGTCCTGGCCTCGGCGATTGTCACAGTGGCAAAAGGGTGTGAGAAACATGATGGAAGGAGACTGGGGGAGTCAGGAAGACTTGGGATCAAATTCTGGCTGTTGTACTTATCTGGCAAGTTGTGTAACCTTTCTAAGCTTCAGTTTCCCCATCTATAAAATGGGGTAAAAATATCTCATAAAGTTGTTAAAAGGATTAAATGAGAAAACTGCTATAAAGTATACCTGGTCCCTCATTTTAAGTGACCTATAACTGTTCATTTCTCTTCCTTCCTTTCTATTCCTGCATCAAAAACTCCTGTCATGATGCAGGAGTATCTTTTATTTGTACTTCATTAATATTTATTCACCTGAGTGCAGAGGTTTCTTTTAGCTTTTATTTTGGGAAATTTCAAACATATATAAACAGCATACTATAACAAACTTCCTGTGCCTCTTACCCAGCTTCAACAGTTACCGGCATCCTGCCATTCTCACTTCATCTTTACTCTTCACGCCTGCTTTTTTAAAAAAACTTATTTATTTTTATTTATTTATTTCTGGCTGAATTGGGTATTCGTTGCTGTGCGCGGGCTTCTCATGCGGTGGCTTCTTTTGTTGCGGGGCATGGGCTCTAGAGCGCAGGCTCAGTAGTTGTGACACTTGGGTTCTAGAGCGCAAGCTCAGTAGTTGTGGCACATGGGCTTAGTTGCTCTGTGGCTTGTGGGATCTTCCCAGACCAGGGCTCGAACCTGTATCCCCTGCACTGGCAGGCAGATTCTTAACCACTGCGCCACCAGGGAAGCCCCTTCACGCCTGCTTAATTATTATTTTTTAAAAGTTCTTTGTGAGGTAAAATTTACATATTGAAATGCTTGCATCTTAGCTATCCAGTTTTGTCAAGTGGATATAGGCATGTTATCCACACCCCAGCGTGATGTAGGGCACCCCACAAAGTTCCCTCATGTCCCTTCCCAGTAAATCCTAGTTTGAGGACAGGGATTTTTGTCAGTCTGTTTTGGTCCTTTCTGTATTCCAGCATGGAGAACAGTGCATGGGACATAATAGGTGCTCAGTAAGTATTTGTTGAATTCATTTGTGTATGTAATTATTTAAAACTATTAAATGAGCCTCAAGCATCTGAGATGCTGTCATTCCAGAAATACAGATAAAGATGTGTTCCCCATCCACAAAGATGTCACAGTTTAGTGGGGGCTTTAGACAAGTAAGCAGACTTTTTGTTGTTGTTGTTGGCCACGCTGCGCAGCTTGTGAAATCTTAGTTCCCTGATCAGGGATCAAACCCCGGCCCACAGCAGTGAAAGTGCCAAGTCCTAACCACTGGACTGGCAGGGAATTCCCTAATCGGACTATTAAAATGCCGTGCAGGAGTACACAAGAGAGCCTCTGATCCAGTTTAGGAAAATCAAAGAAGGCTTCCTGGAGGAGGTGATACCCAAGCCCAACTGTAAGGAAACACAGATGATTAATCTGGTTGGGGAGCGAGGTGTAGACAGTGCAGAGTAATTTAAGGCAGAGGTCACAGTTAGTGAAAAGGTCAAAAATGAGAGAGAAAATGTGGCTTTTATGGGCCACTGAGGGAAGTTTACTAGGGCTGGGACCTAAGGCATAAACAGGTGTGCAGAGAAAAGATACATGCTGTCCTTTCACAGGTCCTTGGATCATTGATGATGTAAAAAGATAGAACGTTGCTCTGATTCATCACCATTCACAAGACAAAACAAAAATAATTGCCATTTCGCAATAGTTGACCAGCTGGGCCAAGGTGACCTTGTGGCTTTCCTCAGTCATGCAGACTAGTCCAGTCTCCGTGGGGGGTTTTGTTTTGTTTTATTGACTGCTCTTCTTTTGTTATTTGCTAGAGACTGCAAAGCCTGTGGAAAACAGGTTTCCTGTACCTTTGAGCTCCCTGAATATTCAAGAAAAGATATTCAAGAAAAGATAAGGGTTGCCTCCACCTCAGTGCTTAGGGAACACTGGCTGCCCCAGGAGGCTACCTGAATTCTTATTCTCACCCCCAGGATAAATATGTGAGCTATGTTGCAAATTGTCCTGACTTTAAATATTCAACTGCTAAATGCTAAAGCCCAACTGTTGCACCAGGGCATTTGCTTTTGTTTTGTTTCATTTTGTCTTAATGGACATTATTTGCTAGCTTTGGGCTACTGTTGATTTGCAGATTGCAGTCAGAAACGGTGGGCATTAGACAGTGAGTCTGAACCACATTCTGCTGTGGGATTTACACACTTGATGTCAAAATACACTGAGGCTTTATGTCTCAAGCCAGATGGTAATACAGTTCTCTGCTTGGGCTCCTCTCAGACAAAGTCCCATTTGTAGTCAAATGCCCAGTCCCAACTTAGCATTTTTTTGTTCATTGCACCACGTTAACATGGACATAAATATAAATAGGTCTCTGGGCTGCCAGATTTGATCTTGGCATCCCGTACCTCTCATAATTAAGATTTCTATTATACTTAGGATCAATTTAGGTATGCTTCCGTCCTCTTAAACTTAGAGACCTTTGTAGACTGCTCATACCATTATGGAAACGGACAGATTAGATGTGCTATGTGTGATAGAATAGTTGAGCCGTCTTCATCAGACTTTTCAAATAGGAATCAACAACATCAGCTTCTTTTTCTGGTTTTGGTCCTGAGCATTCAGAAATGACTGATTTTTGTTTGTTTGCATTTATAAACACAATGTGCCCAGGGGATTAAACACCAAAATAGGATTCTGCTCAAAATATAAATGCTTGCCAGAAAGGGAAAAAAGTCTGAGCTTTGTAGTTGTTTTCATTTACATACAACAGAGAGCATTCCTAGATGTTAATCAAATTAACAGTAATTGGGGAGAAAAGCCAAGAAATTAAAGAGGCCACTTTTTGATGGCAGAATCTGGGCTTGGAGGGGAAAGGAGTGTCTCTGTTTTTGGAATCGGGATCTTTCAAAGTTAAGTGAGGCCCAGGCCAGGTGCATTTTGAAGCCCTGGAATATTAAAACCAGGTTACCAAAAGTATAGTGTGATCTCAATGTTTACATTTAACAATTAAACACTTTTAACGTGGAAGATTACAGTGTAATTTATTTATGCTAATCACAAGCTAATTATAGGCTATTTAAATATGCTAATTTGTGGCACACTAGAGGCAGTATGGTCTTGACTTGAGACAAAATGTAAAGGAGTGTGATGAATGTTTCCTTATTTTCAGGCCCTAAGAATGGGTTTCTGTAGCTGTATCTACAATGTTATTTGATGACATTGTCAAAGGTCTAAGTTTCAGATCCTCGGCAAAGACTGAGTGGCCCAGGCCAAGTGGTCCACCTGTCCTGTAAGGCCCAGCTTGGTTGAAATGGCAAGGGTTGGGTCTGGAGTGGGATTACGCAGATGTGCGTGCAGGGCCCCGGGCAGGAGGTCATCTGGAGCAGGGTTGAGTCTTCTCTGGTGTCAGCACACACAACTGACATTGGCCTTCTGACCTTATAGGTCCACATTGCGTGATCAGGGTAATATGGCTGTAGACTAGGTCCATATTTTATTTTATTTTATTTGTTTTTAGCCACTGCGGGACCTTAGTTCCCCAACCTGGGATTGAACCTGGGCCCCGGAAGTGAAAGTGCCAAGCCCTAACCACTGGACTGCCAGGGAATTCACTAGACTAGGTCCATATTTTAGAAGGATCTCTCACCACAGCTCCTGTGAACCAATTGAAATGACTAAGGACAGAAAGAATTGGGCCCCGGAACACCAAGTATATTGACTGGACCTTTCTCTGGCCACCTGTTTTGAGAAGATCATTACACCGGTTTCAGCAGTAGTTTTTGATTTGGAGCTGCCTTTTTTTTTTTTTTTCAGTTTGGAAGTTTCAAGAATTTTATTTCAAACAGAAGAAAACAAGATGGTAAAATGTTGAGCTGCTTTGTTCTATGCAGTTGGTTCAGTTGGTTCTTCTGACTTTTCAACCATTTGGTGTTTGGAAGGACACAGAGTAACTTGGTGACTGGAAAATACATCTTAGTAACTTCAGAGCATGTCTGTTGCCTTTCCTTTAAAGTCTCACTGTATTACTCGAAAAAGGACATCACATTCTAGTTTTTTGCCCTCCCCCCCCCCATCCCCCATGTCAACCTTTGTTTTAGAAGTGGAGGCTTAATTGATCAACTGTAGAAATGGTCTTAGAGTTTGGGTTCAGGAGTAAACCAATTTCTCTGTCTTTGGTTATTCTGAGGTTTGTGCATAAATCATTTATTTCTAAGGGATAGTTTGAGAGACTTTCTGCAATTATTTAGACTATGAAGATGTTCAGAATTGGTGCTACAGCAAATGTCATCTGTCTCATGGGCCCCAGCAGAAGCTGATGGAACTTAATCAAAAATAAATCAAGGGTATGTCCAAACCAGATTGGAAGCACATCATGAATATTCGTGAACATCTGGATGTGTTTGTGGGAGTGTATGTTATTTTTTAATGTGTGCGATAACAGAGACATGGCTTCTTAACAAAGATGCCAAGAGGAAGACAGATTTCCAGCTGTGATTTCAAAGGGTATTTTTGTTTGTGTGTGGATATCCTTTCTCCTTGGGGTGTGGGTTTCACTTCTCCAAGATACTCCTTTGATCTCTTTCATCTTTTGGAATCTGTTTTGATATTTTATCTGAATTCTTCATTGGAGTCAGTTACTTGACTCATGAAGATTAAAACTTTCTTTCTAAAGGAGAATTTTAGCTTAAGTAAAAACTCACTATTTAGTGTTTCTGATGAATCTTTTAAATGCTGGTGATTTTCTGATAATTATCAATGAAGCTATTTTGCATCGTTGATCACCAGTATAGCCTAACATGTGTAAAACTCAGGGTACTTTATCTGCCTCACTACCTAAAATACTGCCAGTAACTAGAAAGGAAGGGTAAAGTGTGAGGAGGCCATAATAATGATGCTGATTAATTATTGTAATAATGACATTTTAAAAGTACATTGGGGGCTTCCCTGGTGGCACAGTGGTTAAGAATCCACCTGCCAGTGCAGGGGACACGGGTTCGAGCCCTGGTCCAGGAAGATCCCACATGCCACGGAGCAACTAAGCCTGTGCGCCACAACTACTGAGCCTGCACTCTAGAACCCACGAGCCACAACTACTGAGCCCACATGCCACAACTACTGAAGCCCGCGTGCCTAGAGCCCGTGCTCCGCAACAAGAGGGGCCACCACAATGAGAAGCCCGCGCACCGCAAGGAAGAGTAGCCCCCACTCGCTGCAACTAGAGAGAGCCCACACACAGCAATGAAGACCCAATGCAGCCAAAAATAAATTAATTAAATAAATAAAATTTAAATATAATAAAATAAAATAAAAAATAAAAAGTACATTGGAGTTTATGAGACATCCACATGTACTACCTTATTTAGTTTTAATACCCTTATGAGATGGGTATTAGTAATCTTATGATTTCATTTGGGCAGAGGCAGAAAATAATGCTCCCAAAGAGAGGCCAAATAACTTGGTAGGGAAGCTGCGTCGCCCACCTGTCTGGACATTTACTGCTTGGGACCTGCCTGGAACCTCGGTTTGGGCACTGCCAGATGGGGATGACAGGGCTGCTTCATCAGATGTTGTAAAGGTTAGATAAGATAATGTTTGTAGAGCACCAGGAAGAGTTCCTGGGTACATGCTAGGGCTCAGTGAATATTTATAATAAGTATTATTTATAATAGGAATACTAAATAAGTAGGACTTATTAAAAATCTAATAGCTGGTAGGTATCAGAGATGGAATTTGAAACCAGGAGGTCAGAACCCCCCTCTGAACTCCCCCAGGCCACTCACTAACCTTGCATTTTTACTCTCAGGAGATTCCTCCCAAAGCAGCCCTCCCCCCCCTCCCCCCCCCCCCCCCCCCCGCCTCCTCCCCACCTCGCCTCCCCCGCCTCCTCCTCCCCCACCCCGCCTCCTCCTCCCCCACCCCCACCTCCTCCTCCCACACCCACCTCCTCCCCCCCCCACCTCCTCCCCCCACCCTCCTCCCCGCCTCCTCCTCCCCCACTCCTCCCCAGGGAGTAAATCTTGATTTACAGATTACGTGTTTGTGTAATATAAATGTGTGATATTATAAACAATAATATAATATAAAGTAATTTTTATTATACAAATTACAATAATACACTCATTATAAATTTTTTTTTTAAAAAACCTCACAAGAATTCCTTAAAGTAGAAGTTTAAAGTCTCCTAATCCTTACCAAGGATAACAATTCTAAACAGTTGGGTTTTAAGTAGCTTCCTGGAGTTTCCAATTTTCTATTTGTTCATTCTTCATCTCTTCTTTCTCTCTTTACATACACACAAATACACACTCACAAATGAACGTACATGACACTCACAAATGAACATACATGATGTTTTACCTACGACAGAGTAGAAGCAGTAAATTAAAAGAGGGCTGACTCATTGCTAGAGACAGTCATCTGATAGTGGTAGGAAGTGTTCATAAATGGAGACACAGAAAATTTAAAAAGTAAATAGAACTCAAGAATCTCGACAGTCTGGACTATTTAGAAGAGGGGCCAAAAACGTTGTAAATTAAAAAGAATCTGTTACATTATATTCCCTACATTGTTACAGAACACAAGGGGTAATAGACGTTTCAAGAATTCCATTAAAGAAGGTAAAATAACATGAAAGGTAAAATAATAAAGAAAGTAAATAAAGTTAAATAAAACATTTTGCTGTTTTACCTGTATCCTTTTCTTGAAAATTTAGTTCAACAGAATATTACAGGGTTCTAAATATTGTAATTTTAGTGTATTATGTAATAACTATTTTAGAGGTAGCTAAATGATGGCACGTATTATTCTTCCTGAAAGTGAATACAGGGAACTGGTAAAAACAGCAAAGTAAAAACAATATTTAATGGTTTTCTGGCGTGTCTCAGTAACGTAGGTGGTGTCATGGGGGAGTTTTTAGTCACAGAAAATATAAGCCTCATTTCAGGAAGTTCATGTTGCAATAGAAGAAGACATCCAAGGATAAGATTCTGTTAGTCATATTCATAAGTGGGTGATACATAGAGATCTGCTTACAGCAAATTCTAGTATCCATCCGTTCACCTGGAGATGCGTTAAGCATTAGGACAATAGAAAAGGTAAAGGTGGTGATGCTTGTTGGTTGGAAAGCTTAGCTGAATTGTTCTGGAGGAGCAGGTGCCTCAGGCTAGGGTCGGGACTCTACAACCTAAAAGCAAGCACAAGGCTGGTTTCTGAATAATTGGACAAGAACTTGTACAATTGCTCAGCTTATTCTGTGCCATGACCTAGATCAACACAAGGAAACAGCTAAGGTTTGGATGAATTTAACAGGGCTGGACTTATAAGGGCACTTATAGTTAGAATGATAATGCTGACTACAGTAATAACCAAGATTTTATATATATATATTTTTTTTTTCGAGTAGGTATCTTCTTTTAATTAAATACCACAGTTGATTGTGTTCTTTGTAAAGCGTTTATTGAATACCTAACATGTGAAAGCGCATAGTACATATTATCTCCCTTCAGAACACTCCCATAGGGCTTTGTAAAATGATTTTTTTTTTTTTTGAGATGTAACTCACATACCATAAAATTCACTCTTTTAAGTGTACGGTTCCCTGGTTTTAGTGTATTCCCAAGGTTGTGCAGTCTGTACCACAGTCTACTTCAGAATCCCACAGTACTTCGTGTTCTGTCTTTCACCTTTCTATAGTGAGTGTATAATAAATACATTCTTCACTACTGCATTTCTGTGGCTAGAACAGTTCCCAGCATGTACTAGATGATCAATAAATAACTGTGAAATGAATGAATGAATGAATGAATGACAATGACAGTGGCATTTTGAACATCTTTGAATTTGTGTCCTCAAAAAGTGAGGCTTTCTTATTACTCTCTTAGTGTTTAAAATAAGCATAAATAAGAAACTTTTTAAAGCAAGAAAGTTTTGGAAAGTATAATTCTGGGGAAAAGTGCCTTTATTACAAGAATGAATCCATTGACTAATAAAAACATAAAATATATTAAGAGGTTCAAACTTCTGATTAGAGGAGAAAAGTCTCCCAATGAAAGTATATTTGATAATAAAAAAAGTCTTTTCCTGCTTTAAAATTTGCTTATGTAAACCTATGTTTTAGTATGGTTCTAAGGGATAGGCTGCTGTCTTAAAATGGGTATCTAAATGTGAAAACCCAGGATCCAATGAGGATGATCTTTGTAAAAACTGGAGTACAATAGAAAAATGTATTTGGTACCCGCATCTTTTCCAAACTGACTTCCTAGCGCCCTCACCTCCCCCACTGTGTATTGCTTGTGAGGTCCATACCTCTTCAAGGCAGCAGCTTGCCCTTTCTTCCTCCCTCCCTCCCTCCCTCCCTCCCTTCCTTCCTTCCCCTTCCTCTTTCCCTTCCTCCCTCCCTCCCTTCCTTCCATTTACCACAAGTGAGAGCCTGTTGTATGGTCACATGGAACTGCAGAATAGTGGACAGGGAACCAGTAATAAGGCAGGTGTTGGAAGCTTGGGTGAGGACCCAAGAAAGAACCAACACTAGCTCTTCATAGACTTGGAACAGATGGTTGATTCTGTCCCTAGCGTAGCTGGACCAAAAGCCCCTAGTTTACAGACCTTCCTGCCAATGAGCAGATGCTCAAATGAGGGGTCGCTCCTCCTGCCTCTTGTCTCTCCTCCCCCTCTCTTTTCCTCGTTGTGCTGCACACCCTGAAAATGGGGCACAGGGAGGCCCCTCTCTTAGGCCTGCCTGTTCCTTCAGCCCTGGCATTCTCGTCCTCACCTCCTGCCTGAGATCACCCTGTGGTCATGTGTGGGTGAGTGTTTACGTGTGTGTGTGTGTGTGTGTGTGTGTGTGTGTAAGAGCTGGGTGGGGGAGGGAGAGAGAGAGAGAACATCAGCAGATAATGGTGACGACGGTTGTAGAAAATATCTTGTCCCTAGAGAGGGACAAGCAGGGAGGAAGAAGACCAGAGAAGATGCTCTTTCTGCCCACACCTCTTCATGCCCCCGCCCCTACGTTGGTAGTACTTGGTTCAGGGGCACGAGGAGAACAGGAGATTCTGCCCCTATTCCCCCCACCCCCACCCCGTTCTACTTCAGGGCTGGTTTGCAGCAGGGCTGAGAGTGCAAGATGCCAAGGAACTCTCGCGCCCACCCGCTACCCTTCCTCTGTGTCTGTTGCTCAGCGTTCCCACCCCCTCCTCACTCGCCTGCTCCTGCCTTCATCCCTTCCTCTCACCGTCCTCCGTCCATACCCCTGGGCCTTCACTGCCCAGGTGAAAATGGCCACCGGTGACACCTCGAGGCCGTGCACCCTCCCTCAGTCCCCTGGGGGTGAATTCATCTCGGACTCCATTTTCCCGTAGAAACTTGTTACGCTGGCAAGTAGGCTCTGCATCTGCATCCCAGCACATCCTGAGAAAAACTGGACTGGTGGCCTGACCTTGGGATGTGTCCATTTTTGCTAATATTAAAGCTCAATTTTGTTACCTCAAAAAAAAAAAAAAAGAGAACCCTCAAAAGAGAAACTGACAAGGTAATCCTTGGAACCCAACCCATCTTGTGCTGGGCGGTGGCCTCCAAAGCAATGGAGAATTTAGAGACATTTTCTCCAGGTGGAGCTGTGTTTACACCCACGTCACACTGACTTGAGGATGGGAATGAAGAAGGGGCAGCGCTGTAGAACAGGCCAGATGGACATGCTTCTCATTACTGGGTGCAAGTCACCTGGTCTGACCTAAGGAAAAGCAAACTTTGAACACAAGCCAGCATTTTAGTCAGATGAGAATTTGTTCAGCAATGCTTGTGTTTGTTTGCTTGTTTCTTTTGGTTGGAATTCTCACCATATGCACCTCAAAGAATACCTCTGAAGGACATCATTAGGAGATCCAGTGCAGCTGTTACTGTTGTGAGTGAAATCTGTTTCTGAACTGCAAGTGTTGAAAAAGAAGTTATAAATAAATGCAATTGGTATGTGTTATTTTAATTTGTTGTTATGTATGTTACTGTTTGTATACAGATTTCTAAATTCAGTGCTTAAGCTTAGAGAGAATGGTGTCGTGTCCATCAGCACCTAGCAGAGAGACAGCCAACATATGTATGTCTTCTTCTAGGACAACTTACGGGTGGCCTGTGGAGCTTGAGTGCCAAGAGGTTGGAATAGGAATCCAGGTAGTCCAGGAAGGATCTGGCCCTAGGGAATTGGCCGGAAGGCAGAGAGGAGCAGGGAGAATCTGAGGCCAGGGGGACAGGCCCTTCTCAAGTCTAGGAAGCCACTGTTCATTACAAGAGGGTAATTGAGGGGGGTTGAACTTGTTTTAGTTTGGTTTAGCATTTTTTTTTAGTTCAAAAAATTATTTTTTTAAAGACTCTAGTAAAATACGCATAACATAAAATTTGCCATCCTAACCATTTTTAAGTGTACATTTCGGTGGTGTTAAGTATATTCTCACTGTGCTCTCATCACCATCCATCGACAGGACTCTTCATCCTGCAAAACTGAAACCTGAGGCCTGCTAAACAGTAGCTCCCCACTCCCTGCTCCCCCCAACTCCTGGCAACCATTCTACTTTCTGTCTTTATGGATTTGGCCTCTCTTAAGTATCTCACATAAGTGGAATTATATAGTATTTGTTCTTTTCGGACTGGCTTATTTCACTTAGTATAGTTTCCTCAAGGTTTTCCCATGTAGCAGCATGTGTCAGAATTTCCTTCCTTTTTTTGTTTTTTTTCTTAAAGATTTATTTATTATGTTTTTATTTATTTTACTTATTTTTGGCTGCGTCAGGTCTTAGTTGCGGCACATGGGATCTTTTGTTGTAGCACGTGGGATCTTCGTTGCGTCGTGAGGGGTTGTCTCTAGTTGAGGCGTGTGGGGTTTTTCTTCTCTAGTTGTGGTGCGTGGGCTCCAGAGCGTGTGGGCTCTGTAGTTTGTGGCACGCGGGCTTTCTAGTTGAGACGCATGAGCTCAGTAGTTGTGGTGCGCTGGCTTAGTTGCCCTAGGCATGTGGGATCTTAGTTCCCTGACGAGGGATTGAACCCGTGTCCCCTGCGTTGTAAGGCGGATTCTTTACCACTGGACCACCAGGGAAGTCTCCCTTCCTTTTTAAGACTGAATAATATTCCATTGTATGTATTTACCACATTTTGTTTATCCATTTATCCATCCATCCATCAATAGACAGTTGAATTGCTTCCACCATTTGGCTATTGAGAATAGTGCTGCTGTGAACATGGGTGTACAATTATCTCTCTGAGTCTCTGCTTTCAATTCTTTGGGGATATATACCCAAAAGTGGAATTCCTGGAACATATGGTAATTCTATTTTTAATTTTTGGGGGAATCTCCATACTGTTTACATTCCCACCAACAGTGCACAAAGGTTCCACTTTCTTCATATCCTTGCCGACGCTCATTCTTTTGTTTCTTTCCTTTTTTAAAAAATAGTAACCATTCTAATGGATGTGAAGTGATACCTTACTGTGGTTTTGATTTGTATCTCCCTAATGATTAGTGATGCTGAGCATCTTTTCATATGCTTTTTGGCCATCTGTAAATTTTCTTAAGAGAAATATCTGTTCAAGTTTTTTTGTTTTTTCATTTTTTCCCCCATTTTCAAATTGGGTAGCTTTTGTTGTTGTGTTGTAGGAGTTCTTTATGTATTCTAGATATTAATCCCTTATCAAATAAATATATGATTTGCAAATATTTTTCTCCCATTCCCTGGGTTGCCTTTTTACACTGTTAATAGTTTCCTTTGATGAACAAAAGTTTTGTTTTGTTTTTTTAATTTTTATTTTATATTTCAGTATAGTTGATTTACAATGTTGTGTTAGTTTCAGATGTACAGCAAAGTGGTTCAGTTATACATATACATATATCTATTATTTTTCAGATTCTTTTCCCATATAGGTTACTAGAGAGTATTGAGTAGAGTTCCTTGTGCTATACAGTAGGTCCTTGTTGATTATCTATTTTATATATAGTAGTGTATAAAAAATTTTATAATTTTGATGAAGTTCAGTTTCTCTAATTCTTCTTTTGTTGCCTGTGCTTTTGATGTCATATCCGAGAAGTCATTGCCAAAACGATGTTCCCCTATGTTTTCTTCTAAGAGTTTTATAGTTTTAGCTCTTATATTTAAGGTCTTTGACCCATTTTGAGTTATTTATTGTATATGGTATAAGGTACTCCCTTAGCTTTTATTATTATGAAGTACATGCATTATCGCATAATTTCAAGAGATTTGTTGTGAAGAAAATCAGTCTCTGCCTCCCTTCTACCCCGTTTTTTGTGCCTAGACAGTCATTTACCCTCTACACGTGTCACTGCGTCCTGCTCTAATGCCATCTCTGCAGTGTCTTCATTGGTTCCCTAAGGCAAATGACACTTGTCCTTCTGAATTCCTGTTGCAGTTTTATGATACTTTTCATATGATATCTGTTCTTTCTTACCTTTTATTATTATTCATGTACTTGTTTCATCCCTTCTACCAGATTATAAGCGCCAAGATAGCTGGCTTTAATTGCATCCCTATATCCTTCAGAGCATTTGCCACAATACCTGGTGCCTCATGGTGACTTGTACCTTGTAGAGGCCAACGATTATTAACTGTATACCCAATTAGTAAGAGTTGTTAGAAGATAGTATTGTGTGAATAGCAATATTGAATTTAAACATTCTCCAGTTTTAATTTTTGCTTAAATGAACTCTCAAGTTTGGTTTTGTTTTCTTTAAAATGTCAGAAAATGCTATGAAAATTGCCATCAATGTTCTAATAAGAGAATTAGAGAAGAATAAGAGCATAAGAGAAGGGAGGAATTTTTATACCAACATCACCTTGGGGCTAGCTAAGAAATTTCATACCTAAGTGACTTCAAGATTGTCCTTAAAAACTACGATCTGTATTTAAAACCAGACGGCAGAAGGTGATTCCCTGTGCTTTCAATAAAGTTGAAATCCTGGAGGCAGGTCGTGAAGCACGTATCAAGTGACCAAGTCTGGTCCCTTGCAGAGTCACTTTCACCATAGACCATAACAGAACACACCCTTAGCCTGAAACCAGTACTGCTGCTTCTCCCATCAGGAAGATGTCTTTGGAAAACCTCCTGGTGTATATCAGTTTGAGGTTGTGAACACATCTCTAGTAGAGAGTGTTTTGTAGAGTGATCTCAATGAGTACTCACCATGCGAAACAGATAAAATAACGAGGTGAGTGTACTTTTGTTATAAGAAAAAGGCAATGTTGTGGAAAGCAGTGCTCATGGTTGTATTTTTTTTTTTTTTTTAAGGAACTCCTTTATTTATTTATTTTTGGCTGTGTTGGGTCTTTGTTTCTGTGCGAGGGCTTTCTGTAGTTGCGGCAAGTGGGGGCCACTCTTCATCGCGGTGCGCGGGCCTCTCACTGTCGCTGGCCTCTCTTGTTGTGGAGCACAGGCTCCAGACGCGCAGGCTCAGTAGTTGTGGCTCACGGGCCTAGTTGCTACGCGGCATGTGGGATCTTCCCAGACCAGGGCTCGAACCCGTGTCCCCTGCATTGGCAGGCAGATTCTCAACCACTGCGCCACCAGGGAAGCCCTCATGGTTGTATTTTTAATGCTTGCATGTTCAAATCACAAAAGAGATCACTTGTATTCTAGAATACTTGTTGTTTAATCTCAGAAAGTTCTTTAAATTCTCAGTCAGTTCTCCTGAGACAAGAGCCATAACTTCCTGTAAACCACCATTACATTTTCTTTCTAGGACAATCTAAATTAGAAGTTGCACAAAAATTCACATTCCATAGTAAATGGAACTCTTATGAGGTAATAAACAACTACATCACATTAGAGGTAACAGGTGTTCTAAGAAGGACCTCATTATAACCTAATATAACACTCTGTAGTGTCACAAGCTACCCAGTGGTATAAAATAAAGCTTTGCCCATAAATCTGAGACACAGACATAAAAATTGCCTCCCAGATCTGTATTTTTATTTAAGCAATGTCATGAATTTATATTTATATGATTAAATATATAATCCTGTCATTCAATCCGATACTAAATATTGATTGAGCACTTTACTAGGTGTCCTGGGGTCCAAGAGAAATGCAATATAAAAAATTTTTTCCATTATACAAACACACATGAATTAGAGGATACAGTTTTATGTAATTCAGCATTATGTAATTCAGCATTATGCAATTACACTTAGTCAACATGTATTGAGTCTTCACCATGTGCAAGGCTGTATATAAAACTATAGGAAATAAAAAGAAATGTCATTTGAGTTTTTAGTAATTTTCTATGTAAAATTTGATAAAATTAATATGAAGCATGAAATCCCCAGTTGTTTGGAATATTATTCTCAGAGACCATAATGGGAATATTTGCCAAAGCTTCTATGCAGGCTATACTCTTGATGGATTTTCCATTAGTTTTTTAAATCCTTAATCTCCATTTTGGTAAAATTCATGTTGTTACATATCCTTCATGGCCTGAAGCTAGACTGAACGTTGATACTTACGACTCGTTATGACTTGTAGTTAAGGTGTTAAAAAAGCATGTATATGTCTGACGAACCATATTTCAAGATGTTTAAGAGGCTTACAGTTTTATAAGTATGAGGGATCGTTTTGGCTAGATTTTGATTTAAGGATTGAGAAAATCAGAGTTCACTTAAGAAATGATTAAGAAGTACCAAGTGTCTTTCACATAAATTTTAATTTGTACCTCACTCTCTCCTGGCAATAGTAGTAATCTACTTAGGTGCTGGCACTTGGAGATAAGTATTCTTTAATAGACTACAGTTACACCTAAAACACCCATGAATGGAAGGGAAAAAAAGTTGCTTAAAAAATGATGTAAAATGATACAATGAAGATTTATGGTTTGGTTTTTAAACTTATAATTTGTGCCATCGTTTCTGCAGTCTGCAACAAGTACCCCAGAGTTGGAACACTAGATCATGGAGTATATAGGGAAAGAATCACAGGAAAATCATTATTGTTGGAGAAAAGAAAGAGGCATTTCTTTTTTTTTTTTTTTAATTTTTTAACATTTATATATTTATTTATGACGTGTTGGGTCTTCATTTCTGTGCGAGGGCTTTCTCTAGTTGCGGCAAGTGGGGGACACTCTTCATCGTGGTGTGCGGGCCTCTCACTATCGCGGCCTCTCTTGTTGCGGAGCACAGGCTCCAGACGCGCAGGCTCAGTAATTGTGGCTCACGGGCCCAGCCGCTCTGCGGCATGTGGGATCTTCCCAGACCAGGGCTCGAACCCGTGTCCCCTGCATTGGCAAGCAGATTCTCAACCACTGCGCCACCAGGGAAGCCCGAGGCATTTCTTAAAGAAAGCAACTCAGTGATTCTGAATAATACTAAGGTTTTAATGATGAGACTCTAGGGGAATGTTTACCATTTTAAAAACTGTGTGAACCTTGGTGTGTGTGTTGATTTCTTAACAAATCCGTGAAACTTAATTATAATTTTAGTAGTTTGAGCTACTTTAGTATTTAGTTAGTTTGAATCATGTTTGGATGTTCAAGGGAGCTTAGTGCAGTTCAGTTTCAATTAAATTAGTGAGATTAAGTAACTTGTAGAGTGGGTTGTACCTGTATCATGGAAGCCTTGAACACCAGTTTAATAATTGACATTGTTGGGCTTCCCTGGTGGCGCAGTGGTTGAGAATCTGCCTGCCAATGCAGGGGACATGGGTTCAAGCCCTGGTCTGGGAAGATCCCACATGCCGCGGAGCAACTAAGCCCGTGTGCCACAACTACTGAGCCTGCGCGTCTGGAGCCTGTGCTCCGCAACAAGAGAGGCCGCGATAGTGAGAGGCCCGCGCACCGCGATGAAGAGTGGCCTCCGCTTGCCGCAACTAGAGAAAGCCCTCGCACAGAAACGAAGACCCAACACAGCCAAAAATAAATAAATAAATTAATTTAAAAAAAAAAAAAAATAATTGACATTGTTCTGTTTTTAAGAGGGAGCGTAGGAAGAATTTTTTTTCTTTTCCCTTGTGGTTTACCACAGGATATTGACGTTCCCTGTGCTACACAATAGGACCCCGTTATTTATCCATAGATAGTTTGCATCTGCTAGTCCTAAACTCCCAATCCATCCCTCCCCCGAGCCCCCTCTCCCTTGGCAACCACAAGTCTGTTCTCTATGTCTGTGGGTCTGTTTTCTGTTCCGTAGATAAGTTCATTTGTGTCATATTTTAGGTCCCACATATAAGTGATATCATACGGTATTTGTCTTTCTCTTTCTGACTTACTTCACTTAGTATGATAATTTCTAGGTCCGTCCATGTGGCTGCAAATGGCATTATTTCATTCTTTTTTATGAATGAGCAATATTCCATTGTGTATATATACTACATCTTCTTTATCCATTCCTCTGTTGATGGACACTTAGGTTGCTTCCATGTCTTGGCTATTGTAAATGGTGCTAGTATGAACACAAGGGTGCATATATCTTTTCAAATTATAGTTTTGTCCAGATATATGCTCAGGAGTGGGATTGCTGGATCATATGGCAACTCAATTTTTAGTTTTTTGAGGAAACTCTGTACTGTTCTCCATAGTGGCTGCACCAATTTACATTCCCACCAACAGTGTAGGAGGGTTCAACATGTGAAAATATTTGATTAGGAGAATGACATGAGCATTATGTTCTTGGAAAGTCTGATTTATCAGTAGTGCATTCAGTTATTTGGGAGGAGAGAGCAGTGAGAAGGCTGTGGCTCCAGTCCAGATGAAAGGGAAGGGAAACCTGAGTAAAGACACCGGGTGTGGAAATGGAAATGATGAAACAGAGGCAAGAAACATTCTGCTGGAAGAACTTAGAACTTCATTGAGTCTCTGGAAGGGACAGGGATAAGTGAAGATGCTGGGAGGCTGGTGTGGCTTTTTTTTTTTTCTGGCCGCACCACAAGGCATGCGGGATGTTAGTTCCCCAGCCAGGGATCGAACCCATGCCCCCTGCAGTGGAAGCACTGAGTCCCAACCACTGGACCGCCAGGGAAGTCCCTGGTGTGGCTTTTTGCAGGTAAGAGAAAGACGAAGGCGGGGTGTGCGGAAGATCAGGAGCTCACTTTATACTGTGTGGAGGTTGAGGTCCTGTCCAGATGTTCTCATGGAGCTGTACAGCCAGGGACCTGAGAATGGTGGCAGTGTTTAGATTTAGAGGAGCAGCTGGCGTGAGAGAGATACATTCTGAGATTTATTCATCATCATCATCTTGGCACCTACTTGATGTCTGGCCTGAAATGAATGGGTTCATGGGAGGTGAATGGAGGCGGTGGGTATAGAAAATTCATTCAAGAAGTTTGATCTTTGGTGCTGAAGGAACGAGTGCAATGAGTAGAGTGTTACCCAACCAACCCCCCTCCCTCCCTTCCTCCCTCTCACTCTCCCTCCCTGCCTGCCTTCCTCCCTCCCTCCCTTTTCTCCTTTCCCCTCCGCTCTCCTCCATTTTACTTTCTGTGGGGAGAGTTGAACAGGTTTGTGTGCCAAAAGAACGGAAGAAAAGAATGGTAATGAAGATTAAAAAATAAGAAGGAAGAATAAATATGTGGGGGAATTGCTCCTCCTTTTTATGAAGTCTGTGTAAAAACAATGGAAGAAGTGTGACCTTCCCTGTTTGGAAAATGAAAAATATTTAAAGCTTGGGTGGCTTTCGGATCCTCCTTTTGCCAAGGGCACATCATTCATATTTACAGCAGGTGAAAGTCATCCCAAAAGGTTTGTGTTTCTACTTTTGTATGTATAATATTTGCTAAAAAGAAAGGTAATTACGTAAAGAAATAGAGGAAACACCCAGGCTTAGCTTTGAGCCCCCAAACATGCTAAGTATTAGGTCATAAGGCACAGTCAGAAAGCATATCATGGGAAGAATTTCTAGAGTGTTCCTGCATGTACAGTTGACCCTTGAACAACAGGGATTTGAACTGCAAGGGTCCATTTATATGCAGATTTTTCTACGGTAAATACTACAGTACTTCATTGTCCATGGTTTGTTGAATCCGTGGATGTGGAGGAGCCTCAGATATGGACTATAAATTATATGCAGATTAATCCCCACGATGTTCAAGGGTCAGCTGTATATTCATATGGACATTTTGTTGGATGCAAATGGTTTTAGTAGGTAACTGACTTTAGGAGACTGTTAGGCAATAGAGCAGAGTGGTTCAGCTTGAGTGTAGGAGGGCAGGCAGAGGGGAGGGGAAATCCTGATTTTACCACTTACTAGCCATGTGACTGGGAGCAAGTTACTTAATGTCTCCGAGCCTGTTTCTCCTTCTGTAAAAAGGAGATAAACATAATCTCAACCTTTGAAGGCTGCAGTGAGAACTATGGAAAATTTTTTTCTTTTAATTTATTCACCAAATATTTATTCAGCACCTGTTATGTGCCAGGCACTGGGGCTGCAGCAATGAAGAAAATGGGTGACGTGTCTGCCCCTGTGGCACTTATTATGTTCTGTAGGGTCCAGGAAGAATGAATACGTTTCTCACTATTTGTAACGTGCCAGGCATACTGCCTGGCCGTGCTCAGTGTGAGCCAACATCGTTGACATCCGACACCGCAGAATGCTTTCATATTTTTTTAGTGACAAATGGGTAGGGGCTTCCATTAGCAAATGAATTTAGAAACTGGTGTTGAATATTTTTAATTTGGGGGAGGAAATCACTTAGTCCTATTGGTGTCTGTGTGTCATCTGCACAATTTACATGTTGATATTAGTCTATGATGATCATGTGTATGCCTAGGAAATTCTGGTTACTATGAAGGGGCCTGGGTACTGATTTTCATATATTGTGCTTCTTCCATCTATTAAATAGGAATCACCAGGAAAGAATATCACTTTTCTGACATTTGATAGCTTTGACCCAGGATTTTCTCTAAAAGGCGCCCTTGTTATGTCACACGTGTTGGGGAGAAAACAAGATTGATAAAGCAATTCTTGAAGAAAACTATTAACTTTGTAAGAAATATACCACAGGGCAGTTTTCTTAAAAAAAAAAAATCAAAGACGGATCACTGTTCAGGTTTGACTGTCATTTGGCGCGATCAGCATTGTTGCGTCAGAGCTTAGATACCGGAAAGGTAAATGTGAGACGTGAATGGATTTTTGTTACTGTTGTTGGGGATGGCTGCACCACGAGGCTTGCGGGATCTTAGTTCTCCAACCAGGGATCGAACCCAGTCCCCCGGCAGTGAAAGCAGGGAGTCCTAACCACTGGACCGCCAGGGAACTCCTGTGAGGGAACTCTCTCCTGGGTATGAGAACATGCCAGCCCCTGCCCCTGCAAACTTCAGCAACTTAAAAATTGGTGACAATCGCCTGAGAGCCAGGAGGACACAGGTCACCAGAGAGCTGTCACGATGGTCAGTTAATCATAGAAAGGAGGACTTCCCTGGTGGCGCAGTGGTTAAGAATCTGCCTGCCAATACAGGGGACATGGGTTCCAGCCCTGGTCCGGGAAGATCCCACATACCGTGGAGCAGCTAAGCCCATACGCCACAACTACTGAGCCTGTGCTTTAGAGCCTGCGAGCCACAACTGCTAAGCCCGTGTGCCACAACTACTGAAGCCCGTGCGCCTAGAGCCCGTGCTCCACAACAAGAGAAGCCACCACAATGAGCAGCCCACGCACCACAACGAAGAGTAGCCCCAACTCACCGCAACTAGAGAAAGTCCACACGCAGCAACGAAGACCCAACACAGCCAAAAATAAAACAGATAAATTTATTTTTAAAAATCCTAGAAGGGAAAGCCCGGGGGAAAGTAGGCAAACCCTAGTGGCTGTCATTGGAGGACTACAACGATTTGGGGGAACTACCCACAGAACTCTTAGCCAAAGGCAATCCATTAAACCTACCCACTCAGTCACAGGATTCTCATTGGCAGAAAGAGGCATTCTTAAAGAGGGGATGCAGGACCTGCCCTCAGTCATTAAAAATAAACTTTTTAGTTTTCCTAAAGAGAAAGAGTGCTCTGGTGTATTTCAAGATGGTTCCTTTTCCCCTCTCCCTGTGGGAAGCACAAGAAGATTTCTCTCCAGTGTTTACTACAGGAATCTGGTCAAGCTCCTGGAGTTCCAGTTTTCCTCCCAGTGCTGGTTCCCACAGTGGTTTCTGCTTCTGAGTCTCTGCTTCATTGCAGTTAAAGAAAATGATAGGAGGAGAGCACCAGAATCACAACTAACTGCTGAACAATCATCGACAGGAAGACACTGGAACTCACCAAAAAAGATACCCCACATCCAGAGACAAAGGAGAAGCCGCAATGAGACAGTAGGAGGGGCACAGTCACAATAAAATCAAATCCTATAACCGCTGGGTGGGTGACTCATAAACTGGAGAAAAATTATACCACAGAAGTCCACCCACTGGAGTGAAAGTTCTGAGCCCCACGACAGGCTTCCCAACCTGGGGGTCCAGCAATGGGAGGAGGAATTCCCAGAGAATCAGACTTTCAAGGCTAGCGGGATTTGATTGCAGGACTTCAACAGGACTGGGGGAAACAGAGACTCCACTCTTGGAGGGCACACAAAAAATAGTGTGCGCATCAGGACCCAGGGGGAAGGAGCAGTGACCCCATAGGAGACTGAAGCAGACCTACCTGCTAGTGTTGGAGGGTCTCCTGCAGAGGCGGGGGGTGGCTGTGGCTCACCATGTGGACAAGAACACTGGCAGCAGAAGTTCTGGGAAGTACTCCTTGGCGTGAGCACTCCTGGAGTCCACCATTAACCCCACCAAAGAGCCTGTGGGATCCAGTGCTGGGTCGCCTCAGGCCAAACAACCAACAGGGAGGAAACTCAGCCCCACCCGTCAGCAGACAAGCGGATTAAAGTTTTACTGAGCTCTGCCCAACTGAGCAACACCCAGCTGTACCCACCCCCAGTCCCTCCCATCAGGAAGCTTGCACAAACTTCTTAGATAGCCTCATCCACCAGAGGGCAGACAGCAGAAGCAAGAAGAACTACAGTCCTGCAGCCTGTGGAATGAAAACCATATTCACAGGAAGATAGACAAAATGAAAAGGCAGAGGACTATGTACCAGATGAAGGAACAAGATAAAACCCCAGAAAAACAACTAAATGAAGTGGAGATAGGCAATCTTCCGGAAAAAGAATTCAGAATAATGATAGTGAAGATGATCCAGGACCTCAGAAAAAGAATGGAGGCAAAGATCGAGAAGATGCAAGAAATGTTTAACAAAGCCCTAGAAGAATTAAAGAACAAACGTCTAGAAGAATTAAAGAACAAACAAACAGAGATGAACAGTACAATAACTGAAATGAAAACTACACTAGAAGGAATCAATAGCAGAATAACTGAGACAGAAGAACAAATAAGTGACCTGGAAGACAGAATGGTGGAGTTCACTGCCACAGAACAGAATAAAGAAAAAAGAATGAAAAGAAATGAAGACAGCCTAAGAGACCTCTGGGACAACATTACACGCACCAATATTTGCATTATAGGGGTCCCAGAAGGAGAAGAGAGAGAGAAAGGACCAGAGAAAATATTTGAAGAGATTATAGTCGAAAAATTTCCTAACATGGGAAAGGAAATAGCCACTCAAGTCCAGGAAGCGCAGACAGTCCCAGGCAGGATAAACCCAAGGAGAAACACGCCGAGACACATAGTAATCAAAGTGGCAAAAATTAAAGACAAAGAAAAATTATTAAAAGCAACAAGGGAAAAACGACCTACAAGGGAATTCCCATAAGGTTAATAGCTGATTTCTCAGCAGAAACTCTACTAGCCAGAAGGGCATGGCATGATATATTTAAAGTGATGAAAGGGAAGAACCTACATCCAAGATTACTCTACCCGGCAAGGATCTCATTCAGATTCGATGGAGAAATCAAAAGCTTTCCAGACAAGCAAAAGCTAAGAGAATTTAGCTCCACCAAACCATCTCTACAACAAATGCTAAAGAAACTTCTCTAAGTGGGAAACACAAGAGAAGAAAAGGACCTACAAAAACAAACCCAAAACAATTAAGAAAATGGTCATAGGAACATACATATCGATAATTACTTTAAACATGAATGGATTAAATGCTCCAACCAAAAGACACAGACTTGCTGAATGGATACAAAAATAAGACCCATATATATGCTGTCTACAAGAGACCCACTTCAGACTTAGGGACACATACAGACTGAAAGTGAGGGGATGGAAAAAGATATTCCATGCAAATGGAAATCAAAAGAAAGCTGGAGCAGCAATTCTCATATCAGACAAAATAGACTTGAAATTTATTTATTTATTTATTTATTTTTGGCTGTGTTGGGTCTTCGTTTTTGTGCCAGGGCTTTCTCTAGTTGCAGCAAGCGGGGGCCACTCTTCATCGCGGTGCGTGGGCCTCTCACTATCGCGGCCTCTCTTGTTGCGGAGCACAGGCTCCAGACGTGCAGGCTCAGTAGTTGTGGCACACAGGCTTAGTTGCTCCACGGCATGTGGGATCTTCCCAGACCAGGGCCCGAACCCGTGTCCCCTGCATTGGCAGGCAGATTCTCAACCACTGCGCCACCAGGGAAGCTCCAAAATAGACTTTAAAATAAAGACTATTACAAGAGACAAAGAAGGATAGTACATAATGATCAAGGGATCAATCCAAGAAGAAGATATAACAATTGTAAATGTTTATGCACCCAACATTGGAGCACCTCAATACATAAGGCAAATGCTAACAGCTATAAAAGAGGAAATCGACAAAAACACAATAATAGTGGGGGACTTTAACACCTCACTTACACCAATGGACAGATCATCTGGACAGAAAATTAATAAGGAAACACAAGCTTTAAATGACACAAAGGACCGGATAGATTTAATTGATATTTATAGGACATTCAAAAACAGCAGATTACACTTTCTTCTCTAGTGCACACGAACATTCTCCAGGATAGATCACATCCTGGGTCACAAATCAAGCCTCAGTAAATTTAAGAAAATTGAAATCACATCAAGCATCTTTTCCGACCACAAATCTATGAGATTAGAAACCAATTACAGGGAAAAAATGTAAAAAACACAAACACATGGAGGCTAAACAATATGTTACTAAATTACCAAGAGATCACTGAAGAAATCAAAGAAGAAATCAAAAAATACCTAGAGACAAATGACAACGAAAACATGGCGATCTGAAATCTGTGGGATGCAGCAAAAGCAGTTTTAAGAGGGAAGTTTATAGCAATACAATCCTACCTCAAGAAACAGGCAAAATCTCAAATAAACAATCTAACCTTACACCTAGAGGGACTAGAGAAAGAAGAACAAACAAAACCTAGTGTTAGTACAAGGAAAGAAAGAAATAAAGATCAGAGCAGAAATAAATGAAATAGAAACAAAGAAAACAATAGCAAAGATCAAGAAAACTAAAAGCTGTTTCTTTGAGAAGATAAACAAAAGTGATAAACCTTTAGGCAGACTCATGAAGAAAGAGAGGGAGAGGACTCAAATTAATGAAATTAGAAATGAAAAAGGAGAAGTTATAATGGATACCGCAGAAATACAAAGCATCATAAGAGACTGCTACAAGCAGCTCTATGCCAATAAAATGGACAACCTGGAAGAAATGGACAAATTCTTAGAAAGGTACAACCTTCCAAGACTGAACCAGGAAGAAATAGAAACTATGAACAGGCCAATCACAAATAATGAAACTGAAACTGTGATTAAAAATCTTCCAACAGACAAAAGTCCAGTAACCAAATGGCTTCACTGGTGATTTCTATCAAACATTTAGAGAAGAGCTAACACCCATCCTTCTCAAACTCTTCCAAAAATTTGCAGAGGAAGGAACACTCCCAATCTCATTCTACGAGACCACCATCACCCTGATACCAAAACCAGACAAAGATACTACAAAAAAATAGTTTTTCTGAAGCCGGAGAAGCTTTCTGTAATTACAGTCTGAAGAGGTAGAGGCGATCCCACACTTAAACCTCCAGCCGTCAAGGCGCTTGGCTTAACTGACCAAGTAAGTCTAGCCAGAGCCTCAGAGATGCTGGCCTTGGTGTTTACAGGTTCCAGGCCATCCCAGAAGCCTTCTCAGTGCCCTCAGCTGGCCCCCGCCGTGACTTGCCCTCCTACCTGGAAATGACATCTAGACAGACATGATGCAATAGGTTCCCTCTTTCCTCATTGGAATTGCTTGTTTTCAAAGGACTGGATGAAACAAAGCAAGCTCTTTGAGGTTTCTCTGAAAACTAGACATTGCTTGTAAATAGTTTTTTTTTTAAGTGTCCTTTGTATCATGTTCAGTAATCCCCACCAGCTGTACGCTCTTTTTGAGGTATTCCAGTGAAAGAGTGGTGGGTTAACAACAGTCTGCAAAGGACATACTCTAGGTTCTGTTCAACTGGTAGAGAGACTTTAAAAATAGCTCTTGAATTTTGCGATGTGGAATGCCATGTGTGAGCTCCTGGGACAACATGTGTGCTACACATTGCAAAACCCTTCACAAGTGTTACCTAATTAAACTGCACACTCTCTGACAGGTGGCAGGCTCCACAGTGTCTTGCAGGAGAAGGGAACTGCTCCCCGTCCAGCACCAGCTCGGAACAGTGTCTTTGTGTCTTGAGGTTGTGCTGCCTCAAGAGCGAATGAGTCTTCGTTGGACTGCAGTTGAAATAGTTGGAGAACCCAAGATCTTCCCTGGGTCGTGGTTAATTATTATGTGAGATTCATTACCACCCTTAGCAACTTCAGAGTTTTGCCAACAAGGCCAGTGATTGATGGCAGGATCAGAAACAAGCCAAAGAGACCAGATCTTGGGTATAGACCTACCCACTGTGGTGGCCTCGTGTCAGGGATCTACTGGAGGGCTCAGGTCTCCAGCAGGAAGTTCAAGTCTGAGTAAGCAGCAGGTGATGGGGTCCTACGGACAGAGGAGTCGGGTAGGGGCAGCACCAGGAAACTGAGAGCAGCTCCTAATGGATGCCTGTCTGTCATTAAGCCTATGAGCAGGTGGCAGGGACTGAGTCATCGGGCTGACCAAGGATGGGGCAGAACCCCTGTCTTGGGAGAAGACCAAGGTTATTGTCAGTTATCAGAACAAAGCCTTAGAATGAAGAAAACAACAAAGCAGAACACTTGGGTACAGGCTAAAGAGCAGGGGAGGGGGACAGGGACTCGGGAAGATAAAGGTAGCCTGAGTGTCAGCACTGGAGCACTGACCCAAAGGGCCAGTAGATGTAAGCATAGCAATTAAGACTGTGCACCCAGGAATCAAGTAGACTTCTAGCATGTGGTCTATAATCTCTCTGTGCCTCAGTCTCCTAGTTGGTAAAATGGAAATAGTAAAATTTGCTACCTCATAAGGTATTCCAGATGATTAAATGAAATAATATATGTAAAGTGCCTAGAATGGTACATGGCACCAAGTGAGCGCTTAATCGACATTGGTGATGATGGCAGTGAAGTGAAGAAGATGATGATGGTGATGATGATGGTGACAGTGGTGATGATGATAATTATGTTGATGATGGCTATATTGATGATGGTGATGAATCAGAAAGTACTGTGGGAGTACCTGCTCCTCAAGACAGAACTGGCCCTGGGACAGGCATGCAACTTATAGGTGGAGATCCAGTGACAGCCAGCTGGTGGGGAAGTGGGTGCAGTGTGGAACAAGCCTTGATGAGCACTTGGTAATTATTTGGTGTTTAGAGGTCTATTGACCAGGTAACCCCAAGGAGTTTGTTGCTGCTCTTTCTTTGGTTACTTGTAGTACCTTTGTGTGGATAACTGAATCCATCAGTTCAATTTTTACAATGGGTACCATTTGAATATTTAAGAGAGGATTTTCAAGAAAATAATTATTTGTTTTTATGTGTCCTTAAACCTCTCCAGTTTTTCCCCTGGTTGCCTACTCAGGTTAAGCAAGGACAAATGGCAGTCTGTGTGGTCCCTAACAACACCGTTGACACGTGTCATGGATGATATAGAGAGCTTAACAAGGTTTCTGTCCTTCTTTGAACATGTTTCTGTCATTGTCTTTATTTCTCAACATACTGTCTGTCTCATGCTTGTGGATCAAATTATACAATGTCAATACCTAGGGATTAAAAACATAATAGAAATTTTAATTCAGTTGATAAATGTCTGTTGGTTTCCTGCTGTGTACAAGGCCCTAGGCTTTCTGTGCTGTGGTCTCTCCACTTCTGTCTTCTCTACTCTGCTACCTTTCATTCATTTATTTGTCCAATAAATATTTATCATTTAGATACTTAATCTCTGTGGGCGCTTTACTAGGTCTCGGGATGTTAATGGTGAGCAGCCTCAGCCCAGAAACCTTCCGTGAAATCCTTGTAGACGAATAGAGACAATTGCAGTGTTAATGTGGTTAAATGGTGTGATGGGGGCACCTGACAGTCTTAGGGGATAGGGGAAAGCCCATGGAGAGGGTAACGTCTTTAATTTTCCTAAAAGTCTGTCAAAAATATTCATTAACTTCCAGATTTCAAATCATGACTTCAAAGGCCTCGACTGTTCTGATGCAACCCATCTTTTCCCCAACGTTGAATCTTGCCTGGCAATTATCCCCGCCTTTCCATCTCTTGCCTGTTTAGTCATTCTCCTGTGCTGCATTGCTCATCCCAGCATTAAAATATTTTTGGTAAGATTTGAGGGGGTTACTTATTGCTCTGTGAATACTATATGGCAAAGAACTGAAGAATCCTCCATTTCCAAATATCATATTCTCTTTAGTGTGATTAGCATTTTCATGAGTTGTTAAGGTAATGTGTCTGGTGATTAAAATTTGGAATATTTCCAAGAGACTCTTGGGTACAACTTTCAAAATCTATATGTTTTACATTTAAAATTTATACTAGGATGCTGTCCGTTTCTCCTAGCTTAGGGTTTTGTGGTAAAGGTGAGCACTCTGATCCTTGGGTCCCCTTTATGTTGAATTCTATGGAATGAATGAAAAAGTCGTGTTAGTGCTTTGAGTTTGCATACATTGGCTTGATAGAAAGGAAAAATTTGGGTGATTTCAAAGTGATACTGTATCGCTACATGGATTACATCTTTTTTTTTTTTTGACAGACCTGACTGTACCATGCAAGACTCTTTATTCTCTTGATTCTCCAAGTCACAATCATATCTCTAGGTTCATTTCAGCCTTTGGGAGGGACATGTCGGATTCAGGGGCACAGCCAGATCTCCTAGCCGGTTTCCCAGGCACACTGGTCATTGGGTTTGCACTTTTATCTGTCCTGCTGCAGATGCTAGGGAAGGGCTGTCCATCTGTTTTCTGCCCTTGGAGATCAGGTCCGAATGTGTTTCCTGTTTGTACTCTTCTGAGGCTTTTGTTTGTTTGCTTTCCTAAGGAAAAAATTCTACTTGCTAGGGGCAAATTGGCTTACTGTTTGTATACATGCAAATTCTCCGTGCATATTATATGCATAATCTTATATGAAATAACCGTTTTCTAATTAACACCCCGGTGATATTTAGGTGATTGAGGTTAGTTAAGAGACAACAAGGAAGTACTTCTAATTTTATCTTTCCATGCTGTGGGAAAAAGGAGAATTTGACAAGGCAGTTTAAGAGAAAGGGAAAGTAAAGCAAATTTTCTGTGAGGAAAGTTCCAAATTATTGATGTTTCAGAATCTTCAATATTATAATGCAGTTTAAAAACATAAGGTACTATGAAGTGTGTGTTTGTATGCTGAATAATGTATCTTTAAATGACAAGTGTTCCACACAAAGATCTATTTGTAGAAAAGGAACCAGTCATCATGTGAGATTTTAAAAAATTAACGTACATCTTCTATGCCTTGGGCATTCTAAGTCCCAGTTATGGTATATGGAATCTTGATAGTGTACTATGTATATGTGTAAATATTGAACCAAATCTGACTCTAGGTCTAGAAGGAATAATATTAGGAAAAATACATTTTAAACAGAAACATTTTTGTCTTGCTTTCTGGTTTTCTATACTGTATGTACACAGTATAGAAAAATAAGAAAATACAGAAAAGCCTAAAAAACAAACTAATTATGTTTAAACCTCTAATCCCTACCCCCATCTCAGATTTAACCGCATGTTGGCTTATTTCCTCCCAGACTGTTGTCTGTGTATGTATATATATATTTGTTCAACAAATAGTGAGTACCTACTTTTTGAATTGCCAGACACTGCTGGGTTCTGGGGATACAATAGTGAACAAAACATATAGAATTGCCTACCCTAGTGGACTTTACATTCTGTATATATCCACCCATTTACCCAAATACACGTTGGGATCAAGCTGTCATACTGTACCCTTGCTTATATTCCTTAACCTTCTATAAGGAACACTTTTCCCTTGTTAAATGTTCTCCGGTGTTGTGATTCTTAATGGTTATATACCTTTTTATCTTGTGAATGGACCATAGTTTATTTATGTATCCCTCAATTCAAGCTATTTAAGTGCTTTTTGTTATTATAAAAATAAGTAACCATGAATATCTTTTTCTTTTTTTTTTAATTGGCCGCGCAGCTCGCGGGATCTTAGTTCCCTGACCAGGGATCGAACCCATGCCCCCTGCAGTGGAAGCCCGGAGCCCTAACCACTGGACTGCCAGGGAATTCCCAATGAATATCTTTAAATGTACATCTTCACTTTCATAATTTATCATCCTTAGGGTAGATTATTAGATATGAGTTTAGCAGGTTGAAAAGTAGGAACATTTTAAAGACTCCACAAACACTGTTAAATTACCATCTTGAAATATTGTATAGTTTGTACTTTTATTAGCAACATATCTGTGCTCCTTTTTAAAATGTCATACTTCCCAGTATTTAACATTATCAGGATAAAGAAAACTTTACCAGTTTGATTGGTGAAAAGTATTCTCAGAGTTTTCAATCATAATTCTTTGATTATTTCTAAGAACACACGTTTTTTAATATCTTTATTTCTGTGGCTCATGTTTTAAAGTAGTTTGCCTGTTTTTCTATCTTAAGTATTGTTTTTCTTATTTATCAGCACCCTTTATATATTGAGCCATTTAGTCTATTATCATGTATGTAGCAAAATTTTCCCCAGGTGGAGAATATACGGTTTCCCCAACTTTTCCACCAACCAAATCACGAGACGGGAAATGAGGAGGAGGCCCTCCTCTTGGTGTGGATTTTAAACCAGAATCTCTCTCCATAACCACAGCAGCAACAGCTAAGTTGCTGTGATTGTAGTACCTGCAAGCGGTGATGTCCAAGAAATATAATAGTTCTACAGACAGGGCTGCGTTTAGTGCCTGAGCTGCCCGTCATGCAGGTACAAGTAGGCATGTGAGCACAGGGGTCGAACTCAGTACTGGGCAAATGGTACTCTACCTTGCCCCTCCCCCAATGTAGTAGTCGTGGTGCACGTGAATTTAATTGGTTTCCAAAAAATGCGTGCCATCTATATGTACCTCAGTGTACATATAGATACACTTTCGGGTTATAAAAAGTCGAGCCTCATGGTTGTGGATGAGTGAACAATGAATGAGATCTTGACAAACAGCTGCTGTTCTGAACGGGGGGATAGATTTATGCTTAAACCAGAGTAAACTGTGCCACCAGGTAGTAATTTTGAGCAATGAAGTACGTTTGCTACAGTAACCGTTAAAGAAACAGATAAATCACAGTTATTTCAACATGACACTCTAGCCATTCAGTAAATGGGTATTTTAGATTTCATTTGCTTTTGAACTAAGTTCAATAATATATAGAGTGAGGCGTTCAAAGATTAATGCTTAGAAAGGAGGAAAATCACTGTACAAGAACAGAAACATATCATTTATGTATATTACGTTGGGGCTTGGTCTGCCTGTTTCCATTATAAATCTGATTTTTCAAGCATTCATAATACAGCAGTAAAAAGTTTGCCCTGGGCTGAAATTTGGCAGTTGTCTCAACTTTCTGAGATTCCAATTTTTATTTTATTCTTACTTTTCTTAATCAAATACTATGACATCTATGCATGTGTGTTTTTTTTTAATTTAATTTATTTTTTATGCAGCAGGTTCTTATTAGGAATCTGTTTTATACATAGTAGTGTACATATGTCAATCCCAATGTGTTTTTAAATGTTTTACATCATTGCTATTAATTAAAAAGTCCATTTCTTTTAGAAGTAAAAGTTTGTGGCTGATGATTTCAGAATACACTGCATTGTCATTGATTGTCTTTGATTCTGAGGCTTTTTAAGATGTTTAAAAAACTTTTGGGACTTCCCTGGCAGTTCAGTGGCTAAGACTCCACGCTCCCAATGCAGGGGACCCGGGTTTGATCCCTGGTCAGGGAACTAGATCCCACATGCCGCAACTAAGAGTTCGCATGCCGCAACTAAAAAAAAGATCTCGCATACCACAACTGAAGATCCCGCATGCTGCGACTAAAGGATCCGGCATGTCACAGCTGAAGATCCTGCACGCGGCAACAAAGATCCTGCATGCCGCAACTAAGACCCAGCACAGCCAAATAAATTTAAAAAAATAATAAATAAATAAAATTTTAAAAGATGGTGAAAAAACTTTTAAAGATGGTTTGAAAATATGATTCAAAGACTGAGAAAGAACACTGGTTAAATGTTATGATAGCGTTTGATTTTTATAGCTGCAAAAACAACAATAAATCATGACAAAATGTGAGTCAGTATCTTAGAGGATTCGTTTAAATTTGGCATCTCCAGTTTGGTGAAGCTACATAATTTTGTAAAACCCATATTCAGACACCCAGTCTGCTTACTAATCAGAGCAGATGTTATTTATGTGATGATATGGAAGCTTTGGGGTTTTTATATTCTCAGTTATGTTCATCTTACTTGACCATGAGCTCCTGAAGTTCAATGCCTATTCTTTATACTTCCAGTACCCAGCATGTCAACTAGGTACAGAGGTGACACTTAGGAAATATGGGTTGAATAAATGAATACATGAGTTTTGTTCAGTTATAGACTGTCACCAACTTCTGAAGATTATTCATTCTAAAACACGTGAGTCACTGGGTTAGGACTTGTTCATTTTCCTGTAAAAGTATAATGTAAAAAGTAAATTTTCCCACAAAGGCTTATTTACTTTCCAACGATTACACTCCAGCACAATCACTGTAGTCGACAGAGGTCTGGATCAGTTTCTGAAAAACACTCCCTCCCAGTCAGTAGGCAGTCCCGTGGTAATGCTCAAACCCTCCAGTTATATGCATTCCACATGTTGTAAATAATTCATTCTATTATCAGACACCTGGCTTTACCTGCCTTTTTTTTTTTTTTTTTTTCTTAAATAATGTTGAGCCTATCTCTTTCCTTTTACTTTAAAATCATCAATCTTGGGAATTCCCTCGCTTTCACTGCTGAGGGCCCGGGTTCAATCCCTGGTCAGGGAACTAAGATCCCACAAGCTTCATGGTGTGGCCAAAACATAAAAATAAATAAATTAATTAAATAAAATGAAGAATCATTAGTCTTGGTCATCCCCTTCTAGAGCAGTGAAGACCAGGCTGGAGTTTAGGTGTGACTCATGGTATACTGATCCCTTCAGCCTCCAGGCCACTGAATCCAACATTAGAGTCAGCTCTGAGCAGCCTTGTCTGGGGCAGCAGTTCTCAAAGTGTAGCTCCCCAGCCAGCAGCGTGTGCGTCACCTGGAACTTGGTGAAATGCAAATTAGAGGGCTCATCCCAGATGGACTGAATCCGTAATTCTGGGGAGGGGCCCAGCAATAGTGTCGAACAGGCCCTCCAGGGGATTGCAGGGTACTAAGTGTGGAACCTCTGTTCTAGGGCTCACTGGAGCATGGTCCCAAGGAGGGACCTTGGTAGGCAATTCCTCCGGCAGCACACTCAGTGGTGGCGCCCGGTTCATCAGCCAGTTGCCCAGCACTCTGCTGCCATACATCATGGTCAAGGGGACTTGGAGCTGTTGAAGGAGTTTGGGGCAAGGTTCAGGCATGTAGTCCAAGGTGCGGTGGTCAGACACGGTGGTGCAGGGACTCTCTGGCCCCGTGTGGCTGAGCTAGTTTCAGGATGGACATTAGAACTTGGTCATTTTGTAATACCTAATAAGAAAAATTTTAACTAGATTTGAAATCTGTTACATTTTCATAAGAGAGTTCACTGTGACATTAGGCAAAGTGCTGTTAGATCCTTGCAATGTAACTTGCCATAAGTATTTCAGTGGTTATAGAAATGGACAAAACAATTTTGATGACTTAGTTGTATGAATAAAATTCCTCGTTAGTAATGACCAACAAGAGTGGTAAGAGCTCATCACTAAAAGTTTTAGCCTAACTTAGCTTACAGTCATTTCAATCATAGAACTTAATTTTTTTTAAAGTTATTTTTCAGTAAGCTCGAAGTTCTATTAAAAAACTAAAAAGATTTTATTTGGAAGTTTTGTACCAATTCAGTATTTACTATTTTCATGGGACTTTCCTGGCGGTCCAGTGGTTAGGACTCTGTACTTCCACTGCAGGGGGCACAGGTTCCACCCCTGACTGGGGAACTAAGATCCCGCATGCCGCGGGAAAAATTTAACGTTTTTGCTACTACTCTGGTATAATCAGTATATATTATTTAAACATGTAATAAATGTTTTCCCACTCAACCCCTCCTCAGTGCCTCAGTGTGCAGGGGCCTGTCACTGTTGTGCTGTACGGGAAGAGGCACAAGGCGGCTGTCTGCCCTCTCTCCCTGGAAGCCCTTACCATGTTTGCATTCTCCTTCCCTTCTCTGAGTAAACAGCTCCAGGTCCTCCAATTGATCTCGTTTATATGATTGCATTTCTAGACACCCTTTTAGCGAAGGTTCTCTTGGTTTTCATTATCATCTGGAAAATATGGCATCCAAAGCTGAGCACAATTGTCCCGGTATCAGCTGCCTGGTGCTAGAACAGAAGGAATACTGGGCCTGTGATTTAGACATTAAGTGCAAATGATTCCCATGAGTGACTTTAGAAATCACTAGAATGTAAGCTCCATGAAGGCAGCAACTGTCTTTTTTCAGTGTTTCATCCTTCTTGACTAGAACAGTGCTTAGCATACGGTGTGTGATCAATAACTATTTTTTAAATTAAGGAGTGGTTAGATGAAAGAGCAAATGAAGAGACACGGAGAGAAATTAAAAATAAATGGACCCCGTTTAGTTGCTTTCTGTGACGTTTGTCGCAGGTTTATCAATCCCAGTCAGCAACTAGATGTACCCAGAGTATCTCTTGGTGAGTGTGGATCACTGCACTTTGTTCTCACAACAGTGAGATTGGATGGGCCATCCAGAGTGGCTGGATGTCGTGGGTATACACCACTGGGAAACGCAGGGGCCATTTGTATGTTGGTCTCCATAAGCCAAGTCCTGCTAGTAAAATGAAAAATTGAATTATACAACTTTTTTTTTTTTTTGGCTGCACCGCACGGCTCGCGGGATCTTAGTTCCCCAACCAGGGATCGAATCGACCCCAGGCCCCGGCAGTGAAAGCACCAAGTCCTAACCACTGGACCGCCAGGGAATCCTCTCACAACTTTTTTAAAAGGATGATTAAAATATCTTCATGACACTGTGCCTTTAATATTTACATTTATATGACATGACATACTTGTGTTAATTTTGTTCATAGTAAAGGTGCATTCTTCTACCGTGATGCATTTTATTGAAGTGATCTATCATCAGGCAACGGTTTAGGTCTTATTCCTACCTCTCTTCAAGATGCTTGGTGCATGCTATGTACTCAACACTGTTAAAGTTGTAGCCTGAAAGATCTAGTATATCATTTCCTAAGACAGTTTAGAAATTAAAGAATCGTACTGCCTTGTTGTTTGAAATGAGGCATGAGAGTACCAAGCTTGACACCCTTAGATTAAAATTATCCCTGATTTTAACCAATTCATCTAACATTCACTGACTCTCCCCTGTGTTTTAGCACAGTCATGCTTCAAGATGGCAGAACTCACCCTGCTTTCTCCCCAGACTGAGTTCTGCCCCTGTCCTGGGTACTTCCAGTAGATAGGAGGATGTGCATTTCATGAATGTCCCCTTGGGAGGCCCCTTGGTTTTCACTAGGGGATCTCAGGCCTACCTCCAGCTTTGCTGAAGTTAAAGCACTTGTGGGACAGTTCTGCAGGGGCATGGCTTGTGATGTTGGTCAGTGTGATATAGTGTCCTCTCTGCCAGAAGCCAGAGGAGAAATTCTCATTCTCATGATGGATAATGTCAATCTAACCGATCATGTCTCCTTTGCATTAAACATTAGAAGCTTAGCCCCAAATGTGTGGTCTGTCTTTAGTGTAGAATCCATAACCTGAATTTTGTGAACTAACCTAATTCATGGACCAGTTTTACTACACAATCTTGATTTTTCTCCCCCTTTGTATCATTTACATTAGTTTTTTAACGTTATCAGGCAACATTGCACTTAAGTGTTATCAGGCATTTTAAGTCATTTTTTGGAATGTGGAGAGGTCTAATAAATATGTAACAAATGCTTGGAGAACATGGACTAATGCAGCAAGGAGACTCAATTACCACAGAGCAGTAATGGCTAGGTGGAAATTGCCACTTTTGGTTTCTTATCAATGCTTATAGAAATTCACTGATCTGTTCATTATAGTTGGGTTTTAAGACTGCAGTTAGTGGAATAGCATTCAACCGTGGGGAAAAAAAAAAGCTTTTTCCTTGGAACATTTCTTCTTTGATGTGGTGGGATGAAAGTAGTTTTCCATTCACTTTCACTCATTAGAAAAAATTTGGTATGCTGGGCGGTGAGCTTATTTACAGGAGCCTGAAAATGACTAACGTTTCCTGTTTCACCTATGAACGATTTAGGTGAAATAAGATATGAAAAGCTGTGGGACCGAATTTAGAACACACAGACCACTACAGATTTTACCCTGAAAGTGATTCGATACCTCAACATGGTCTTTTTAAGTTCTTATAGGTCTAAGTTGTAGATCTTTTTGAGAATATTTGTTGAATTGCTTTTACCTACCGATGTAACTCTGCAACCCGAAAGAAATCTTAAAGCATGAAAGTACATGTCCCAATCAGTAGGACTGGAATGAAAAATTAATGGAAGAGTCAGAATTACTGGCAAAATAATCCAGTTTAAACAAATCAAACCAATAGATAGCCATCAAGCGCTTCTCTTGTTCAGAAAGTAACAGCCATGAGGAGAGGGCCCCCTGTCTTGTTCACTGCTGCCTCTTTAGCACTTCACATGGGGCTTGGTCCATAATAAGTGCTGAATAGTTTTTGTTGGACTGTGAGACTGTGTGTGTGTGTGTGTGTGTGTGTGTGTGTGTGTGTGTGTGTGTCTGTCTGTGTGCCTGTCTGTCTGTGGGTACAATGAATCCCCGTTAAGAAGGCATTTATAGTCTAGTTGAGGGAATAAGACACAAATAAGTGAGCAGAAGAGTAGCTACACGTAGGGACCCTCAGGAATGGCACTTAAGGCACAGTTGGGCAGCGAAGGTTTAATGGGAGGTGGGTTTGTAGCTGGATCTGAAGGACGACTAGGGTTTGGGTGGAAAGGAAGCAGAAGTGAAACTACTAGGACAGCACGCACTCAGGGGACATTGGACCCAGCACCTGGTCTCTAAGTCATTGGACCCAGCACCCGGTTTATGATCCGGCCTGTCGGTCAAATGGCCTCTCCTTCAGAAATGTGGACTTTATCCTGTTGGTATTGTGTTTCCACATTTTGGGAAAATTTTGGAACAGAGAAATGACACAGAGTACAAAGCAGTGTGCTTCTCAAAGTGACATGAGCGAACGGATCACCTGGGGATCTTGGTAAAATGCAGATTTTGATTCAGGAGGTCTGGGATGGGGCCCAAGACTGCCTTTCTAACAAGCTTCCAGGTAATTCTAATGCTCATGATACATGAAGCACTTTAAATAGCAAGGACATAGCATTAGGATTTCAAGAAGACTTAACGGACAGTAGTGCTTGAATGGGCATGACCCTGTTCCATCCTGGGGTTTTAGATTCCAAAAGGAACTTAAAGATAATCAAATGGTCCATTTCTCTTTCATTGCCATTGGAAAGACCAAATAAAATAAAATGGAGGTCTAAAGCGGGAGCCGGGCTGGAACTCAGTTCTCCTGGCTTGACGTCATCACCCCCCACTCTGCTGTGCAGCGCGGTCCAGGTCTGTGAGGGGGAGGGCTGCAGAGATGCTGGTGTCTGTGGCAATGGAATGGGTTGGCTGGATGCAAGAAGCCACGTGAAGGGAGAAGCAGCTGCTCCTAGTAGCTGATGTGATGGGGAGTGAGAAAACGCCTGAGAAAACGCCTAAGAAAACATTGAGGTTGAAATCCTGGGCAAATGAACACATGCCACACTGATGGGCTGGAATGGAGGAGTCAGACAAGAGGGGAGGAGACTCGGCCAACGGGAGGTACCACCACTTCAGTCTTCTTGTCAAGTGAGAGACGCCACATGCGTCTTAAAATCGACCACCGGCAGCAACTTTGCCCAGCAATTCAGAGCTTGGTTCCCTCCATTCATTGAACACATTAATAAGAGCATGTGGCATTTCACTTGTAGCTGAAAGTTGTAAGCACTCAGTCCTTTCACTTTTTCCGAGTCCTCCTTCCTGTACCCAGGGTGGAGGAGGAGAACTTGATGCTTAGCAGAGCGGGTGGTCGCCTGACGTTCTCCCGCTCCGCTTCTGGGGTGGGAGAGGGGTTTATCCTTCCTGCTCTTCCAGCTGTAAAGTTCATTTGGCTTCCAGCACTGCCAGCATTAAGGGAGGGAGAGGTGTGGATTTCCACAGGAACGTGGAAGCAAAGTTGGGGTGAGGATGAGGGCAGGATACTTGCTTTCCTGGTCCTACTCTGCCCTGAGTGGGTTTTTGACGCGGGTGTATTGCACAGTGGGTTGTAGCACTTCAGAGTGAAAATGTAGCCTATTAGGGTCAGAACCTTAGTTTTCTATTTGACCCATGCCCTACTGGTGTGACCTTATAGTGTGTGTGTGTGTGTGTGTGTGTGTGTGTGTGTTGCCCGTGTTTGGGCACGTGTGCACATGCCCAAGCTGGTGAAAGCACACACGTGCTGTCATGTTTTGGTTTTGGTTTTGGTTCTGGTTTTGGCAAACCAGAACTGATTTCATCTTGGAACATTTGTTCTTTTTTTTGCTTCTATGTTACAAACATTTAGGGAACTATTTCCAGAAATTGTCCAAGTTGACAAGAAATGGATTTGAGGTTTTCTCCCCTAGTAATTTTGTCATCTGATTCCTTTCTAAAAAAACTATATGATACTATGGTTTAGTCTCTTTCATTCAAATTATGAATATGAGATTATTTCTAAAATCATCATGGACCTTTATTGTTAAACATAAAATTCATGCATAGCTTTATGACACTAGTTACTAAAAATTTTAACACTTGAAGAATTTTAAACAGGGCATGGCCTAATTTGAGAAATTAAGTTTTGATATTTCTTAAGTTTTAATTTTAATTGTTGAGATAAAACTAAAATTATTATCAGATTTAATTTTTTAGAATGGTTATTATGTTTAAAAAATGCAAAATTAATATGTGCTTGAAAATATGTTTAAAATTCCAAAATACAGTGGCCTTTGCAGGAACTACCATTGGTGTTTAGGAATCCTTTCAGATGTTTTCTCATACATTTATAAACATATACATGTAGATAATTTAAAAACATATATAGGATCTGGAAATTGCAGTTTACATTTTTTAATTTTTATAACTAACTTTATAATTTTTTATTTATTTTTTTAAAAATTGAAGTATAGTTGATTTACAATGTTTCAGGTGTACAACAAAGTGATTCAATATGTTATATATATATATGTATGTATATATATTCTTTTTCAGATTCCTTTCCATTATAGGTTATTACAAGATACTGAATATAGTTCCCCGTGCTATACTGTAGGACCTTGTTGTTTATCCTTTGTTTTTTTTAAACGTTTATTTATTTTTGGCTGCTTTGGGTCTTTGTTGCTGCCTGCGGGCTTTCACTAATTGCAGTGAGCAGAGCCTACTCTTCGTTGTGGTTCTTGGGCTTCTCATTGCGGTGGCTTCTCTTGTTGCGGAGCCCCGGTTCTAGACACGCAGGCTTCAGTAGTTGTGGCGCACGGTCTCAGTAGTTGTGGTACACGGGCTTAGTAGCTCCGCAACAAGTGGGATCTTCCTGGACCAGGGATCGAACCAGTGTCCCCTGCATTGGCAGGCGGATTCTTAACCACTGCGCCACCAGGGAAGTCCCTATCCGTTTTATATATAGTATTGTGTAGCTGTATCCCAAACTCCAAATTTACCGCCTCCATCTTTCCCGTTTGGTAACCATAAGTTTGTTTTCTATGTCCGTGAGTCTCTTTCTGTTTTCTAAATAAGTTCATTTGTATCTTTTTTTAGATTCCACGTATAAGTGATATCATATGATATACTTATGATATGATATCATAAGTAATCTTTTTTTTTTTTTAAAAGGTCAAGTTTTTTGTTTTTTTTTAAATTTATTATTTATGGCTGTGTTGGGTCTTCGTTTCTGTGCGAGGGCTTTCTCCAGTTACGGCAAGCGGGGGCCACTCTTCATCGTGGTGCGCGGGCCTCTCACTATCGCGGCCTCTCTTGTTGCGGAGCACAGGCTCCAGACGCGCAGGCTCAGAAATTGTGGCTCACGGACCTAGTTGCTCCGCGGCATGTAGGATCTTCCCAGACCAGGGCTCGAACCCGTGTCCCCTGCATCGGCAGGCAGATTCTCAACCACTGCGCCACCAGGGAAGCCCTAATCATTTGTTTTTAAATTTAAATTTGTTTAATTTAAAAAACTTTTTTCTTCATTTCTTACTATGTATAATACTATTATTACAACTTAAAAAAAAAACTGAAGTATAGCTGACATACCCTCCGCCACATCTCTCCCTCCCTCAATGCTGCCAGTGCTCAAAGCCAAATGAACTTCACAGTTGGAAAAGCAGGAGGGGTAAACATCGTGTTAGTTTCAGGAGAACAACATAATATTTGATATTTATATGTGATATTTGTATGTATTGCAAAATTATCACCACTGTAAGTCTGGTTTGGAGATTGTATTTTTAAGCTGATTTTCCATTGTTAGAAAAAGAAATAATAAAGGTAATGCAAGATTACATGCTTGTAAAAAGCGGCAAAGAGAAAAGAAGTGTAGATCCTCTCAGACCTTTTCCTATGCACATACTTACATGCACCCATGTTGGGCAATATTTATATTTTGCTTTGGCTTTCTCTGTTAATACTTCATTAAGTTAGGGAGGTTTCCTTAAGCGTTTGTAATTTACAGACTCACTAAGAATTTGTAATGTTAATGATATTTGTCATTCTTAACTAAGGCATCCACATGTTGCTTAATGATAAGCAGTTTAATTCATAGGTCAAGTTCCATACATCCACTTTCTTTTTAAATTTTTTAAACTTTAAGTTATGATACCCTAACCTACAATTACAGGTTCAGGCTCAGCTTCCAGTGTTGTGTGGCTCTCTGGATGCCCATATTGAACATGGACCAACGTTTGGAGTTATTTCTCATAAAATACTGCTTAGAATACTCTGTCAAGAGCAAAGTCAATGAGCATATCATACTCAAAAAGTATTAGGATGATAGATTTATACCTGGGAAATGGTAGTGAGTCCTTCTCTAATGAACTCTGTGGTTGTGTTCAAGTTGGAGTGTGTTTCTTCATGTTCTTTTGCAACATTTAGATGGAATATCTAAATTTGTTGAAAGTGATTTTTTTTTTTTTTTTTTTGCAATGACCAAAGAAAGTTTTCCAGTGCTAGGAAAGAGTCGAATTCTTGATAAGTGAGCCATTTGCTCAAGACTGAGCCACAGTTAGGATGTAAGAAACCCTGATAGCTAAACCTTAACATTGAAAATTGTGAGGGAATTCCCTGGCGGTCCAGTGGTTAGGACTCCGTGCTTCCACTGCAGGGGGCCCGGGTTTGATCCCTGGTCAGGGAACTAAGATCCTGCAAAAAAAAAAAAAATTGTGATATTTCACGATACGGTGTGTGGGATTTTCTTCAAAGTAAAAGGGTGGAGCTGAATTATGGGTGAAGGTATAGTTGAAACAAAGTTGATCCTGATGAGTAGATAATTGTTGATGCTAGGTAATAAGCACTTGGGAGGTTGTTATATATACTCTTATCCTTCCTTTTGTATATTGAGATTTTCTATAGTAAGTTTGAAATAAGAGACAGATAATAACTGTAGCCTAAAACACTGTGATACTTCAACTTTTAAAAAAATTCAATAGTGCTTTACAATTTTCAAAAGTTTCATCACACACATGATGTCATACAATACCATTAATAACTCTTTTTCCCTCCTACCCATCTATTGCCCCTCCTCCCTTCCCTCTCTCCACTGGTAACCACTAGTTTGTTCTGTGTATCTGTGTCTGCTTCTTTTTTGTTTTATGTGATAAGTTCAGGATGAAATATATTGCCATGATACGCTGCTTGAGTAAACTCTATAAAAATCACAAAAGAATGTTTCAGGACATTGTCAAGAATAAATAGTCTCATCTCATTCCTGGTTTCAAAAACTTACCTGAACTCCCATCTCCTTGGCAGTCAGTATGGTGGACTGTAGTTTCCAAACAGCCTTAATGATACCTCCCATCCCAGTGCCCTTCTTACCATGTGACTTTGACCCTCCTCCAAATGAGAGATGGGGCTCGGACTCTTGCCTCCGGAAGGGCTTGTGAGTCCAGCAGAAGTGACACTGTATAAGGCTATGTTATAATAGGTAGTACATATACATATATCTATTCTATTTCAAATTCTTTTCCCATTTAGGTTTTTACAAAATATTGAGGAGAGTTCCCTGTGCTATACATAGGCCCTTTGGGTTATATGTTTTATTTTAATTTTTATTTTATATTGGAGTATAGTTGATTAACAATGTTGTTAATTTCAGGTATTCAGGTATAACCAACAACTAATGTTGTTAGTTTCAGGTATACAAAGTGATTCAGGTATACCTGAATGTTATATTCAGGTATACAAAGTGATTCCGTTATAGATAGTGTATTTGTATATGTGTATATGGATAATGGAATCACTTTGCTGTACACCTGAAACTAACACAACATTGTTAATCAACTATACTCCAATATAAAGTAAAAATTAAAAAAAATAAATTGTAACATTGTTTTAAAAAAAGGTAACACACTTCTGCCTGGTTCTCTTGGTATTCTCTCTCTGGAAGCACCCATGTATAGGTGTTCAGCTGATACCTCCTGCTTCAGTCCCAGCTTTTAGCCAGCATCAGCCTTCAGACATGTGAGTAAGTGAGCTTTCTGATGATTATGGCTCCAACCATCAAGTCGCCTCCCGCCCCCTTTGAATCTTCCCAGCTGAGGAAGACATCATAGAGCAGAGATAAGCCTTTTCTTCCATGCCCTTCCTGAATTCTTACCTGCAGAATCTGTGAGCAAAATAAAATTCTTGTTGGTTTATGTAACTAAGTTTGGGTGATTTGTTACACAGCAGTAGCAACTGGAACAGTCAGAATATGTTAATGAGAGAGAGAAGAATCTTATTTCTCAGGGATCATCACTTTTCATAACATGCCCAAAAGATACATGCATACTCAGTGATTTTGATGGTATTCACAATTTTTATTATTTCCATCAACGTGATGACTTCCAAATCAGGAATCAGTAGACTATCCATTATTCCCAGAATAAAGTAGTTAGTGGCTGGGCAATCAGGTGTATCTCTTTAATTCTTCTTACTCCACCTCCCCCTTCATCAGGACTTCCTTCTGCTGGAACTCCAGAACCATGGCTTCCTGCCCCTTCCCCTCATTACACTCATTGAATTGGGAGCAGAGAAGGGGCTGGTCTAATTTGGGGACTGGACAGGGAAGAGGGATGTCAAGGAGCCTTTCTCTGCCCATTCTTTTTTCTTTTTTTTCCCAATAGTTCTTTTAATTTTTTAAAATTGAAGTATAGTTGATTTACAATGTGTTCATTTTGGGTGTACAGCAAAGTGATTCAGTTATTTATATATATATATATATTCTTTTTCAGAATCTTTTCCATTATGGTTTATCACAGGATATTGAATATAGTTCCCTGTACTATACAGTAGGACTTTCTTTTTTTTTTTTAATTTATTTATTTTATTTTTGGCTGTGTTGGGTCTTCGTTTCTGTGCGAGGGCTTCCTCTAGTTGTGGCAAGCGGGGGCCACTCTTCATCGCGGTGCGCGGGCCTCTCACTGTCGCGGCCTCTCTTGTTGTGGAGCACAGGCTCCAGACGCGCAGGCTCAGTAGCTGTGGCTCATGGGCCTAGTAACTCCGCGGCATGTGGGATCTTCCCAGACCAGGGCTCGAACCCGCGTCCCCTGCATTGGCAGGCAGATTCTCAACCACTGCGCCACCAGGGAAGCCCCCAGGACTTTCTTTATCCATTTTATATATAGTAGTGTGTATCTGTCAATCCCAAACTCCTAATTTATTCCTCCTCCCCTACCCCCTTTCATAACCATAAGTTTGCTTTGTGTGAGTCTGTTTCTGTTTTGTAAATAGGTCCATTTGTATTGGGTTTTTTTAGATTTCACATATAAGTGATATCATAGGATGTTTGACTTTCTCTGTCTGACTTACTTCACTTAGTATAATAATCTCTAGATCGATCCATGTTGCTGCAAATTCTCTGCCCATTCTGACCTGAATCTGTCCTTCTGAATCATGTAAGCAACACCCTTTATTGCTGCACACATGACTGGTGCTCCTTCTGCCTGACTCTGTCACACTTTTTCATTTCACACTGCGCTGTGGAAAAAAATCTAATTTTTTTTAGAGATAAACAGAATAAAAAGTTGTCCAGCACTTTTTCCTTAAGTGTGTATGACACATTTTCAAGATTTGTTTCATGCTCTGTACATAAGGTGTTTTATCCAAGTGTGCGTCAGAACACCTGCTAGCTTTAACTCTTATTTGTAATGTTCCATTTCTTAGGCTCAATGGTAGGTCCACATGGGTTTCATCACATTCACAAGACCATGATAGAATGATGGTCTTTTGTATGTTTGTCATTAATATCATGTGACATCCATCAGTGTCATAATGGTGGAATTTTGCCCATAGTCCATTCTGTTTTCTCACCAAACATTATATAGGTCCTTAACTTAGTGGATAATTTTACAAGCTTCTCCTCAATTGTGTAATATTTTTACTTTAGGATACGTTTACTCTAAGAAATGCCCCTTAACAATGATGGTTGTCTCTCCTTGAGAGATGAAATTAATAATGTTTGCTCAGAACAACATTATTTTGTGGCATGTTCTGGGAAAAAAAAAAAAAAACACTGGAAACAACATTGTGCAAGATCTCCTGTTAAACATATCCTGTTCCTGATAAAACAGATGTTCTGCATGGAAACAATAACTGGGTCCATTATTTTAATGGGGTGAATTTTAATACATTATATATCAAACTACACACCCAACCAATTTCCTAAGTAGCTACAGCACAGTCAAATGTCTATTATAAGTGACAAACTAACATGTGAAAATGAATTGTTTAGAATATTGGTTCCAGATCATCAAACATTTAATATGATTGTTAACAAGCATCAGCTTTGTATTCAGGAACGGGTACATTTTGCATAATATACCGTAAACATTGTGTTTATGGTGTGGAGTAACAAGTGATGCACTCAATAAATAAAATTTATTAGAAAAGTGCAGATAAAAATGTACAATAAAAGCAGGTAATTTCCTATCATGGTCTACGTTACCGAGTAATGTAGAGACTTAGACTATGAAGAAAGTTAAGAACAGAGGAGGGGAAGAGAGTCGAATCAGTTACTTTGTGTTGATGGTTATGGAGTTGGGTGTTAGAGAGACCATTTCAGAGGAACTAATAGAGTTGTGTCAAAATGCCAAGGCTTCCATACCGACTCCTGAACAGGAGGACTTAAGATGAAAAAATTGCAAGCTATACCTTTGCTTACCTCCTGCTGTTTAAGTTTGTAAATTTCTCTATGCGATAATGCTAAGAGGTTTGGTATCAGGGCATCGTGATTGGTTTCTAAGCACCAAGAACCTCTGAAATACATATCCCCTTTGTTGATTGCACTTGAGTCTGACATCATACCAATTGGACTTGGAATGTAACTCAAACATTTCCATACACTGTTTTGAGACAGACTATAAATTTGATCATTATAAACAAAGGTAGCAATAAAAACCAGGAGGATGTTAACCAAAGAGAAGTTCACTGGGGCTTCACACCACTCTGATATTTCTTCATAACCAATAAGGTCCTGGGACTGGAGGTGAGGGGGTTGCCAGTCATTAAACACTTTTCTCCTGTGGTCTGCTTGCCCACATCATCCTCTTCTCAGGTTTAATCACCTCAACACATTCATGTTATCTTCTGTATTTGTACCGGATTCCTGTTACCTTGTTTACATTTATACTTTCACTCCGAGTTACACTTAACGTTACTGTTTCATTGCTAAGTTTTAAAATATTGGTCTAGATTTGCAGTTGTGCTAATGATGAAATAGGCGACCTGAAAAAAAATGAATTAGATGCAAGTGAGAATTCGTAATTTGGATGATCTGCCCCCATTTTCTGAATGTTAGCTGAGACCAACCAAACAGTCTTCATGTAGTGCACATTACAGTCGTGAAGAAGATAGCAATCATTAAGAACCCAATAGGATTATTGGGAAACTCGTAATTAATCTGCTGGTTCAAACTTGAACAACATTAGTGATATTACTCTCTCCTCTAAAACTGCCCACCATCCTGCTTATGACGTGCTGATCAGCCGGGGGCCACCCTGGACTTGGATCACACTTTGATGCAAACCTCTGCTTTTGCACCTATTTAGATTTAAAATTTTTCTCTACTTATAAAAAATTATCAGTGCGGTGCTCTGTGCTCTATTTACTACTATAACTCTCATTTTCTTATAGCATATTCTAACACTTCTAATAGTGTAATTATCCTGTTTTGTTGTCAGAGCTTATTTCACTATATTATTTTTTATCACAGGTAACAGGTATATATCTTTTTTTGCTTTCAAAGGGGATACAGTTTTTTTTTTTTAAACCATAAAATGCGTGTTATACTCTATGACTTTATCTCTAAAATTGTTTGTGTCCTCTGACTCTTCTTTATGACTTTGTGGCACAAATGGATCATAGTAAATTCTGTGTCCTGACGACGGTCTAATCACATCCAGAGCATCATTTCACCATTAACTCTCAGTACCCTTCAGTTAGATTGTGCTTTTTTCTTCTGCAGTAAAATTGTCAACAGTGTCAAGTGATGAAGTTTGGAAAACAGTTCAATTTTAAGAGGCTATGGCTCTCATTTTAAAAATAGTTTTTCCAGAAAATCTGTTTATCTCTTCCATCTCTTCCCACCATACCCTAGCATTTTCCAAATCCCCCCATCTCTTCTTACACAACTATTTGTCTTCTGGTGTGTGCCATGTTTGGAAGTCTCATTAAACCAGCATCTGTTCTGTTTTAGGAGAAACCCGAAGCCAGCCCAACGTCACTTCAGCTGCGGTCCCAGATCGAAGTAAGCACAGTGACTTGAATCATCTATTTTTGCTTCTGTCCTTTTTTTTTTTTTAAGTGGTGTTATGTACAAATCAGATGAAGCCTGCTGTTCTGCCTGCACTGACGCTGTGAATCTTCTCTCCTAGGAGTCACTGGGCTTCTGTAGCACCGTGTCAACACCAGAAGTGGAAAGAAAGTAAGTTTTCTTCCTTCTGTCCAGGAGCAGAATTTCTAAGGTGTCTTTTAGGTCCATTCAGAGGGACGTGAAATGGGTGATCGTATTGTGTATGTACTACAGAGCTTGATGTCATTTTCCTTACGTGGTGTGTGTGTGTGTGTGTGTGTGTGTGTGTGTAGATGGGTGAGTGTGTTTTGTAATTCAGTTGGTGATGCAGAGGATTCTGCAAAGCGTTTATTGATTTTACACTCCTTATGGTAAGTGAGCTTAAATATCTGAAAGTGAGCATGGAGAAAAGGAAAGGACAGCTAAGTCAACCAAAATGGTTTTCTTCTTTTACACTGGTTTTTGATATAGGATGAAAGTCATAAAGAAGCAAAGTACAAAAATAGAGTACATTCCAGAATAAAACAGTGATTACAGGACCCTCTATGCACCTTGCTTTGGTGGGTGACCTTAAAACAAGGATAAATGCTTGTGACAGAGATGACAAAGGCTCACTACCCTTTCCTGTTAAAGGTAGTATGTTTGCCTCCTTGTCCTAACTTGGACCCTGTAATTTTTACTCTCATGGAAGATAATTCTATGTTACATCTTATATTTCCAGTATTTCTTTTAGGCCACTTAAAAAGAAAACAAAGCAAAATTTTTTTTTCCTATAACCTTTCCCTTTTCTACTTTATTCTATCATAATTATGGTAGAATGTTCTATTTATGATTTTCTGAGGTAAAGAACTTTTGAGAAAGTCCACATCTTTCAACAGACACTTCCTCTGGCACAGAGCCACTCATACCGTTTCAGGCCAAGAGAGGCGTAGAAGTGGTTTAGGCATCAAGTATTTCTGGAATGAAAAGCACACGTTAGGCGAGCGTGTGTGTGCTTTACAGCACAGCTCTGCCTAATCCATCCACGTGTGTGTGCTGCTGGCACAGACGCGGCTTCCAGGAGGGAAGGCTGCTGTGTGCCAAAGCTTTGGTTCTCACTGAGCAGCTTTGGATCAGGCCTGAGGAGTGTTAGGGGTGATGAGCAAGAGAAGACCAAGGCCATGGCCCACTCAAGGGTGGAAGGTAAATGTGCAGTACATAGGAATTTCCTTTGTCTTAGTGGCATGTATTCTCCCAGGAACTTAGTAGTGTGGAGCCTGAAATAGCCAAGAGAGCTGAGTTGACATTGATTTTGAAATTGGAGGTACGATGGTGGTGTTGAACCGAGTGTGGGCAGAAACACTGAGTGAAGGGGCTGTGGGCTTTTCTGACCTGGTTTGCTACCTAAATGGCATGATTCAGGCTGAGAACTCAGGTGATCTCTCAGACTCTCTGAATCTTTCAGTGGACAAGAAATGTTTGCCTTTCCTCCTAAGAGGAAGTGACTCACCAAGTCACCAAACTTGTACTAATCTTATTTAGGCTGGGTATTTCTCCTTCCCCTCAATTGTGGGTAGTCATTCTTTCCATGTTTATATCTTCTACTTAGTAAAATGTGGCATGACGCTTGTGGCCCAGAGAAAGACTGACAGCCTCCTGAGGTTAACAATTTTGAGACACACACACACACACACAAAGACACACACAGACACACACACACACTGCTGCTTACAATCCCCAACCTCCCATCTGTAATACTACCGCTCTGCTTCAGTTAAATTAAATAGTTTATTTAAATTTAGTTGTTTCTGAAGAATTTGAAAATTTCAGTCCATTTCATCCTCCACTTCCCTTTAAATGGTTTTCGAAAACAATGACACTCTTTTTTCTTTCAATTAAAAAAAAAAACTTTTGAAAAGTTTTTTAACTTACAGAAAGGTTACAAGAATTGTGTGATGAACTCCCATATAACTTTTACTTAGACTCACCAATCTGCATGCTTGGTCTCTCTCTTCTACACATATACACACACTTATGTAATATCATTAATTTTTACTGTTACTTCACTAAGTTGCACACCTCATGACCCTCACTCCTAAATACTTTAGCACGTATCTCTTAAGACAAGGACAATCTTGTAGAGAACCACAATATAATTACCAAATTAAAAAATTTAATAGTGATTTTCCTAATATACAGTTAATATTCAAGTTTCTCTAGTTGTCGCAATAATAATTCTTACAGCATTTTTTTTTCAATCCAGCACTTAAAAAAAAATTGCTCATGGCATTTACATGTCATGTCTCTTGCACATTTAATCTGAAAGGCTTTCTTGGCTTTTCTTTGTGATATTTTTTGAGTGTAGGCTAGTTGTCTTGTGAAATGTTTCTTGATCTGCGGTTTTTTTTGTTTCTCGTTTTTTTTTTAAGATTCAGGTAATGCATTACTGGTGCTGTGGCTTCCCCAGTGCATTACATCATGATGTCAGTTTGTCCCATCGTTGGTGATATTAATTCTGATCTTTTGGTTAGAGTGATGTCTGTCAGGTTTCTTCTAAGAAGTTACAATTTTCCCTTGTAATTAATAAATATTCTGTGGGGAGATAATCTGACACTATGTAAATGTCTTGTTCCTCATTAAATTTTTACCTAATGGTTTTAGATTCTTTTAATGATTCTTGCCTGAACCAGTTTTCACTGTGATGGCTGCAAAATGGTGATACTTATTCTGAAATTGATGATTATTCTGGATTTCAATCTTCCAAAGTTTTTTTTTTTTTTTTGTCTTTTTAAACATGAGGTATCACCCTGGACGCTCAAGGTCAGATTATAATCTGAGTAGGTTTGATGTAGTGTTTATATTGAATTATTTGTATTTTTCTACTTGAAAATGCAAGTACTTTGAAATGCAAAATCCCGCTATTCTTCAAATGAAAATCCTTGCTGGTAACTTTGCAAGCCCTGGAGGACAACCTGGCAAACCAATTGGTTGTGTCTGGTGAGTGTCTGCAGAGTCTCTGCCAACCAAAATATCCTTCTGAGTCAGCAGTGTTGTTTTATTGGCAGATGGTTTCTTCTACTTTTTATTCAAAAGGCAGGAGAACTCAGTAAACAAAAGTGGACAAATCCAACAGCAGCACCACCTTAGAAGCAGAGGCGTAGATGATGGCAACAGGTAACAGGGGAGCTGAGAGGTTGATGGGCCCTTCCAGATCCACTGTCCCCCCTCTCCCCACAGTTGTCTCAGTGGCCTCAGCACCCCTGCCCTCCCTTCTCCCCCAGTTAAACCTGTTGTAAGAAAAGTATCAGGCATTAATTATGATGCAAATGTCTGTTTTCTAAAAAATACATCACCTCTCCCAGTGGTATTTTGCATTTCACAAGGTTTAAAGTCTTAAGTTACAGGAATATAACTCTGGCAAGAAAACACCCAGGAGGTGGGTTTTGTGGGGGGAGACCAGCAGTGAGGATTCTAATATACCTGGCTTGACAGCACCTGGGTAGCCTGACAAGTGGGGGGCTGCTTGGGCTCTGTTTGGCTTGGCCCATCTGGCGTCTAGATGTGCAGAACCTGCATGGTGAAAGCAGGGATGGACGGAGGGATGGATGGAGAGAGGGGGGGGGGGGGAGGGAGGGAATGGGCCTGCCAGCCGCCCCCCTCCCACTCCCCTTCCCAGTGTGACAAAGTCCCCATTCATCCTTAATTTTCTTACAGTCTGTGGGCCCTCCCTATGCTTTCACTGAAAATATAATAAAGGAGGCCAAAGGAGCTTTAATTTGAACCTCTTCTATGTATATCTATTTGCATTGCCTATTGATGAGACTATCCATCTTATTACACCAATCTTGGATTTGTGTTGACTGGTTGCAAAGGTGAATGTTAGTTAAAATTTTTGTTACTCACCAGTTATTCTCAAGAATAACTGAGAGCAGGCCGTTTTGGTTGGAAAACATCTTTGTAACGGTACCTGTTCGGAGTGGGTGTGGGCCGGGAATGTGTTGCCTCCATCCCAGTTCTGTAAGGATGGAGCCCTTAGCCACTGCAGTGCCTCCCACCCCAGGGAATTCTGTATGGAGAAAACCCAGGAGACCTTCTGTGCTTTGGATCCTGGCCCTATTAGTTAAGATGCATACCTAAGGAATAATTTCAGTGAGCCCAGATTCTTGCATCTTCCCATACATAGAAAGCCACTAAAATAATTAACTTGAAATGTCTGGTTTTTTTGGTGATTAATAGTAATCTTTTGATGTTCAACTATGTGTTTTTTTCTCAGCCCCCCCCCCCCCCCAAAAATCCTATATATCCTGGTTCCTCCCTTGTCTCTTAGGATCCGTTCCTCAGAGCTCTCTGAGAGGCTGTCCCCTGGGCTATAGTCTTCAGTAAGATCTCCAAATAAAACTGAACTTGCAACTTTTATGTTGTGTGTTTTTCTTCAGTCAACAAAGTTTAGTTACAGGTAACAGAAAACCTGACAAATAGTGGCGTAAACTAGTACAAGTTTCACTAGATACATTCTTGTTCAGGGGTAGGTCCAGGGCTGGCACTGTGGCTCAAGCAAGCCTTCAGGAACTCAGACTGTCCTTTCCCTTTCCCTTTCCCTTTCCCTTTCCCTTTCCCTTTCCCTTTCCCTTCCTCCCTCCCTCCCTCCCTCCAGTTTTAAAATGCTGCTGCATCTTCCAGGAGGGAAGGAGAAGCAGGGTAAAGGGAAGGAAGTAAAAGGGCAAAAAGCCAAAAGCACTTCCCTTACAAAGCTGTCCTAGAAACCCTGTACGCCGCACTCCACTTTACCCCACTCATTTCTTCATGCAGCATCTGTTCCCAGAGCACCAGTGCCCTATGAGCACAGGGCACTGTTCTGGGTGCTCTTATTCCCATTGGCAAATGCAGAAACGGAGGCACAGAGAGGTTGATAAATTGCCCAAGGCGACACAGCTAATATGTGACAGGTCCCAGATTGGCTCCCACTTAAGAATTCATGCTCCTAACAACTAAGGTCTAATTCCAAAGTACCTGTAGTTGTATTGCTTACGCAAATAGAGAGGTGAGAGGTGAATTGAGTTCATGAGCATTATGTAAATAGCAGCAGTTAAAACCTCCACTTCGGTTTCCCTTGGAAGTAGGAACAAGTTTTATTCTTATATAAGCTGGGTCTCATTTATCTATAGAGGCAGGAAGGTCCAAAATAAATCTCAAAACTTCACCTTAGCCAATATTTATAAACTCTTTTCTACTAAGTCTTTCACTAGAGTTGAAAATTCTCTGATTTAGTTCCCCTTTCTTTCATTACCTGTGGTGAAAAAGCCCAAACAATATAGTAGCATGATGGAAGAGGAAGATATAATAAAAGGGAGGGAGCTGTGTTCTGTGGTCGGATAAAATGGATAGAGTTTATAAATATTCTATGCAAGCATTTATTCCATTTGGCTTTCCTTCACTCTCGGAACTGTTTCATCTGGCAAGCTGGTGACTCTTTCTTTGGCCGTGCCACATGGCATGTGGGATCTTAGTTCCCCGACCAGGGATTGAACCCGCGCTCCCTGCATTGGAAGTATGGAGTCCCAACCATTGGACCGCCAGGGAAGTCCTGGTGACTCTTTGGAAGGTGTCAACTTTCCTTTTTTCCCCCTCAAAAATCTGTCTTCCCCTCCTCTTTCCCCCAGAGAAGAAGCCCCAGCAGGCATTCATGTGTCCCCTTTGGTCCATCACCCACCTCTGTGTCACCTGCTACCTCCTCTCCGATTGCTTGCGTCCTGGTCACATCCACCCTCTGCCTGCCTGGTTGCCTTCTCCCTCGATCTGCTCCAGGTGGGTGGAGCTCCTGCAATCTCGCAGACAGGCCATATTCTCCCGCGGACGCTGAGCCTCTTGATTGCTGTTCCTCTGGTGGGGTGCCCTGTCCGCTACTCCTACCATCCTCCCCACCCCCCTTACCTGCGCAAGCTCTGTTCAACCTTATTTTTATTATTTTTGGCCGTGTAGCATGTGGGACCCCTGCATTGGAAGCGCCGAGTCTTAACCACTGGACCGCCAGGGAAATTCTTCCATTCAACCTCAAAAGCTCAGCTCTGGTCTTGCCTCTCCCAGAAGTCTTCCCTGATTTGCAGATGGAGGTGAAGCGTCCCGCTGCTGGACTCTATAACCCCTGAGCTCTCCTGCTGCTGTTGCAGTGGGCTGCACTTATGGGTGCTCCTACGTGGTGACTCTGTGTGTGTGTGTGTGTGTGTGTGTGTGTGAGTGTGTCACCTCCCACGCTAAGGCCAGGATCTTTTACATAAAAGGCTTTCAGTAATGTTGGATGAATGCGTGAGTGGGTGGGTGAGCGCACACTGGTACATGCCACTTCTTCTCCACCCCATGAGAATCTCTCCATCCTCCCAAACCATAATTCCATTTCTCTGCTTTCCTAGTTGCTAAACTTCTCCCCTAAAGCTGGACCCCTCTCTTCCTTCCCTGCTGAGATGCTCTTTCCAAGGTCTGAGGCCCCTCCCCCTCGCAGATGCTTGTTGCATTTGGCACTGATTTTCCCTTTGGTCACGCTGCTCTCTCCGCCCTTAGTGTCCATGACTTTGTGGTTTACAGTTTCTCCCCCCTCACTTTATGCCCACTCTTGGCAGCTCCCTTCTTCCCTGCCCACCCCTTACTCTGGTTGTTCCCCTGGAGCTTTCATCCAGCCTGCAAGTTCTCCCAAGATACCTACCCCACCCTTGGCTTTGAATTACTGCCTTGGGCACCCACGTCAAATCTACGCCTCTCCCTCTGCCCTATCCCCCCATCTGGTGACCTGCCTGTTTGCAGTCTTTTGCCGGATGTCTGCTCATTGCGATTCCAGTCACCCCAAGCTGCACATTCTTTTTTTTTTTTTTTTTTTTTTAAATTTATTTATTTTTGGCTGTGTTGGGTCTTCGTTTCTATGCGAGGGCTTTCTCTAGTTGTGTCAGGTGGGGGCCACTCTTCATCGCGGTGTGCAGGCCTCTCACTATCGCGGCCTCTCCCGTTACGGAGCACAGGCTCCAGACGCGCAGGCTCAGTAGTTGTGGCTCACGGGCCTAGTTGCTCCGCGGCATGTGGGATCTTCCCAGACCAGGGCTCAAACCCGTGTCCCCTGCATTGGCAGGCAGATTCTCAACCACTGCGCCACCAGGGAAGCCCTGCACATTCTTATGGTAGAACATACCACCCCTTCTTTATCCTTCCTTCTCACTGTGACAACCTGTTCTTTGTCCATATGTCCCCTCTTTTGTCCTAGGGACCACTTTCCACACTTCACGCAGCCTTTACATCTTATTCCCGCTCTTCTTCCACGATTCCAAAACCTAACTGCCCAATCTTGTTGCTCCCTACTTCTATAACTTTCCCTTGTTCCCCTCCTTTTCATCGTCACTACTCCACGTGAGACCCTTAACGCTCTTCTCATGAACTGGAGAAGAGCATTCAGGAAGTTACTCCCTAAAGTACAGTTAGGCAATTAGGTCCCGTCACACTGAGAGGATGCTGAGATCCCCTCAGGGACACTTATAATTTAGGATCTCTGCAGGTTTTCACCTTCGTGATCAAAACCCGCCCCCGTGCCTCCTCCCCTCCCCCCACCCCCATAGAGCACCAGCCCATCTTTACTGCTGCATCGGCCAGTTTCCCAGCCACATGACCCAGTTCCAGACCCACGGGACGCTCTTGTTTCCGGATGCCTCCTGGGTTGTCTGGAGTTCCTGCCTTGAAAGCATTTCCTTCATTTAAGTCCTGTTTTAAGGACTGCTTCTCCTTGAATGCTTTCTCAATCCCGTCGCCGGCTGTATTCTTTCCACCTCTTGGAATCCAGTAGCAATTTTGTGTGGATTTGATGTCACTTAACGTACTGTCACATGTGTCATCATCATCATTGTTGTCAACGTTATAGCACTGCTTCTTGGGTTATGTATGTGTATTGGGCACTGGTGCTAGTCACTTTTATTGTATGTTTTCATTGAATTTTTCATGAACTCATTGAGATACGTACTATTTTTGAGGATAATTACCTTGCCTGAGGTCCCAGAGCAAGAGACAAAAGTCCTAATCTGGTCGAAGTGCCATTGTAGCCTTGGGGTTAAGATGCCTGGCCTGAAAGCAGATTCTCTGGGTTCATATCCAGGTGCTTTCCTCCAGCTCGTCAGCTCTTGGATAGTTACTTACCTTTATATCTACAGATTCCACGACTATAAAATGAGGATAAACATTACAGTACTGCCCTCAGTAAGCTATCAAGCATCTAATAAGTGCTCAGCAATCATGTCTGTTATCATTGTCTGTCCCGTCTGACCCTAGTTCATGCCCTTGCCCCTGGCTCTAGCCCCTCGTGCACTTTTCTAATCCCACCCTACCCAGCATGATCGTGAGCTCCTTGAGGCCATGAACTCACTCTCTTCCTCTCTTTGGATTTTCTTTAATATCCAGAACAGTGGTTTGCATAGAGCAAGTGCTCATTAAATACTTGCATCAAATTTATTAAATGCCCCCAATACTTTGAAGTAAGATTAAAACTGGATTATCTCCAGGACTGGAATTACAGAAGACCTACTTTGGTCTCACCTGTTAGCTAGCATATGCCAGTGTCTCCCTAAAATGATAGCAGTGTCATATGAAGTCAGTGCTTTCTGCTTGTGAATATTAGCATTAAAAAGACACCTGTTAAAAGCATTCTAAAAAACATGTAGTGGAGAGAATGGTAGTTTCCACAGATCCCCAGATCTCTTTCTAAGAGCTGCCCCTCACCTTTGCACCCGATTCCATTCTGCAGTCTTGTTCAAGTTGTCTCAGATTTTCCCTCCTCTGTTAATCAGAAATAACAGACCACATAACATCTCCAGATAAAGGTATGGTATGGAGAAGCACACAAAATATTAATTTTAAAAATCCTTAAAATGTTTTAAACCTGCAATTTTGTTGGGAAAGTACACTTGTTTTATTTTATTCTTAGTAACAGATTTATTGATATAGTTCACATACCATATAACTCACCTGTTAAACGGTATACAAGTCAGTGGGTTTTAGAGTGTATATTCGCAGGGTTTTTGTGACCGTCACCACAGTCAATTTTGGAGTATTTTTGTCAATTCAAAAAGAAATCCTGAAATGTGTAAGAAATTTCATAAGTTCTTTTCGAAGCGGGACCTCCTCCTCTTCCTCAGTTAGCTCGTTCCCAGCGCCTGGGCTTGAGGAGAGGGGCTCAGGCTTCATCCGTTTGTGGAAGCCCCCTGAGGGCAGGGGCTGAGGCCTGTGGTCGTGTGGACTCCTGTGTGACGGGCCGGGGCTCTCTTTCTCATTGGTAAACGTGAGCTCTAGAAGCCCACAGGCACGGTGATTGGTTATCAGTCCTCTTTGGGAACAGACCAGAGTCAGTGAGAATTGCTGATGAGGCCTGCGAGTTTGCTGGGAAATCCAGGTCAAGCCGTGTCCCCCGGAGCTGAGACTAATGCATCCCGTTTCCGCATCCTGTTTGTGGCAGAGCTGTGGGGTGTGGAGGGGAATACCACTTCTTTCCCGTGGGGAGAAAGCACGTGTGAGGAGTGTAGCAGCCTTGTGGAGGCACGTTCTTCAGAATGGCTCACAAGTCGGTTCTGCCCGGTTCAGGTGGATGTGTCCCCACTCTCCCCCCAGGAAAGGGAGGTGGGCGCTCGTGGCCCGTTAGAGCAGCACCAAAGGCGACTCGGGCCCCCAGTGTCTGGTCCTTGGAGCTCACGGGGAGGAGGGGGCGAGGTGAGACAGGCAGACAGCAAACTTAAGTTTCAGAAAATAAATAGGCTGCACCAAGAGCCAGGCATCGGCATATGTATTCTGTATTCCTTTGCTTTAATCAGTTGAGCAGTAGCCATCTGCCAAGGCTGTGGACATGAGGGCAAGGGGCTGGGCTTCCAGTCTGTCTGTGATTGTCACCCCTCCAGGCTTCAGCTCCCAGGGACACGGCGGCGAGTCTGAGTCAGGGGGTCTCTGCGTTCCTTCTAGCCTGGGCCATCCCTCCTTTTCTGACCCATTCCGAAGCATGCCGGGCACCGGCCAGCATTGCGCGGGCTCTCCGCGTTCGCTGTCGCTTGATGTCAGCTTTGGTGTTGGACAGAAACTGAGCCTGAATTTAAGCTCTGCTAGTTGTGGGATTTGAATTCTCCAAGCCTCAGGTTCCTAATCAATAAAACGTGCAGGATAAAAGCTCCTTCAAGGGTGGTTGTGTGAAATACCCAGTGCCGTGCCTGCCTAGGTAGGTGCTGTTCTCTCCACAGCTGCAGAAGGTAGGGTGCTGCTCCGCACGTTAGTGCACCTGTGGTTTCCATCCTGCGTCTCAGCAGATGGTGCCGGACACACAGCTCGTAGTGGCCACGGTCACTTACAATGCGCCTCTCCCCCATGGGCTTTCCTGTCCTTTCAACGCCCCGAAGATAGGAGGGTGGGGGAGGGCTGGGAGACAACCACCGCTTTCACAGAGCCCGTGCGGTCACAACGTGCTGAAATGTGTGTTTGTGTGGGCGGCTGTGTGCCACACACGTGTGTGCTCCATCGCGCAGCATATTTGAGGGGCTCAACATTCCAGAACGCTGGGGCTCCAAGTAAGAGCAGCTGTGCCAGAATTCTCCACCTCAGCTGTTTCCCTCTGAAAACTCTATGGCCCCGAACTCCGGCTGGCGAGGGAGCCTCCAGCTGACCCAGCCCAGCTTGAGTCCACGTGCCTGGGCTGCATCGAGCGACTGCCAGGAGGTACTTAGCATGCAGAGGTGACCACTGATGATTGTCTGTCCTGCAGGAGAGGTGACCAGAACACTGGGCCGGGGAGGAGGGGGGCTATCAGTAAATAAATAGCATTCCTTTCCTGGCAGGAATAAGGGAGGACCCATACCTACAACTCGTGTGTGTAAATCCTCCTAACAAAACTATAATGTAAATGGTAGTTGTCAGTTAAGGAAACCGAGGTTTAGAAAGACTAAATGACACACCAAGATCACGAGTCCAAACCTTGGTTGAGGCAGTGGTGGAATTCCAATCCAGGTCTGTTTATCTGACAGCGCCAGGCCTTTATCATAGTCTCCACGCCCAGGACCACACAAGGATGGATGCACTTAGGGAAGACAAGTGATGGGCTAGGCCTCTAGTGAAGTTTAATTGAATAAACACTTTTCATGTTTCGGCTGTATGGACGAGTATGCTAGGCCCTGGAAAGATGAACAGGATAGGAAAGGTCGCCGTCCTCTGACACCCCGAAGAAGACAAGACACAGTGGTGTGATGCCCTGTGGGCACAGTGCAGAGGCACTGAAGGAGGAGGGAGAGTCCACCCCTGCAGGGAGGGGCGGGGCCGAGAGCCACGTAAATTCCCTATCAGTCAGGCTTCTGTTGGAGAAGCAGACGTTAATAGCATTTTGACCTCATGTGTCTGTGGAGGCTGCTTCCTCTTTGTCCAGTGATGTGGCCTGAAGTCAGCAGGACTGGCACTTGGGGCAGAAATGATGTGGGAAAGTGAGGAGAGAGGACAGATTGCCGCCTACAAGGATGGGCTGAAACCCAGTCATCTTCAGTACCGCCCAGCAAGCCTCCAATGTCAGGAACCTGCAGGAGGGGCTGGCGTCCTTCCCCGGGAGGGAAACGAGCCACAGGCCCAGGATCGGAGACCCCGAGGAGGAGACTGGGCAGGAATGCGAGCGCTGCAGCCCAGCTGCTGCCCTGCCACTCAGTGACCCAGGGGACACGTGACGACATGTGTTGGCCTCAGCAGGGCCTCATGCCCTGCACTGACCCTGAAGCCCAGAAAGAAAACAGCTACTACGCCGCTTCTGCTTTGCGCACCTCACGTGAAACATCTCACGGGGCCCACGCTGACCCTGTCGGGGGAGGGGATCTGGGAAACGTAGTCCAGCTGAGCTAAGGTGATGGACTGCAGATCCACCACAGCTCCCCCCAAGTCAGGGCTCAACCCCGCCCCCGACCTTCTCTAAAAGCTTTGTCCAAATAAAACCTCACAGTCAGGATAACGCTTGAAGCATATCGGCGGCTTGTTTTATCTTAGTGTATTCTGTATTCTCTTCTGAAGATCTCACTGGCAGTACCGCTTTCTGTATTTTGGAGGTGGTGGAGTAGAAGGATACAAGGAGGGGATGGAGAAGGAAGGATGGGGCACGCGTTTCCCATTTTCTACTGGGTTACAGCAGTGGTTCCAAGCGCGTCCGCAAGGCAGAGTCAGCTGGAGAGCTTGTTGAAGACAGACCCTCAGGCCCCGCCCAGCCCCAATGAATTGGATTCTCCAAATGTGGAACTCCGGAGCCTGTAACAAGTTTCCCAGAAGGTTCTCAAGCAGCAGCTTGGCTTTATGAACCTCTGCCAAAACCTGTTTCTTGTCAGTCGGATTGAAGCTGTGTGCTTCTTCTCCACACCTCAGTCACCAGTGGATCCCGGGGCCGCTCAGATGATGCTGGTGGACGTCAGTTATCGTCATGGTGTCCCTGGCAGTGCTGCCTGGTGTCCGAATCATCTCTAGCAGGTGCTCGTGCGTCACTTCAGATAAAGCCACAGAATCAGAAGGAGGAAGGATGTGAAGCAATCCGAGAGCAAAGTGAGACCGGCCAGCGGAATTACAGAGTTCAGGGAGGATGTCGGCAGCCCCTTAATGGCTATGAATGTGGAGGGCACGAGGATGTGACAAAGGAGATGTGTGGGGATTTAAAAATGAGATCTGAATGGTGACGGATGTTAACTAGACTTACTGTGGTGGTGATTGCACAATATATACAAATATCATATCACTGTGTCGTACACCTGAAACTAATATAAGGTTATACGTCAGTTGTACCTCAATTTAAAAAATGAGATCTGAGAAGATAGGAAAGCTTGAGTTCCCATTTTCATAGTATTTATAACATCCAAAAGTTTTTCATCAGCTGTGTCTGAAGGAATTAAAAGTGAAAAAAAACAAAAGAAAGACTGTGGCAGTGGTTGCTGTGGAAAGGACCCGATCCCTTGTGCTGCCAGCCAGGAGACGTAGGGCTGGCAGTGGCTCCCACGCCCCTGTCCTAGAAGGTGGTTGGTCCCTGTGCCTCCAGCACGTGATCAGACCACCAGGAAGGGCCCTGCATGCCCGCAGCTCTTCCAGCTTTGGCCTTCAGAGGCAGCTTCACTGACTCCCCTGCTCCCCTCCCAACAGCTGACAGAAGAAAGGCTGGCAGCCCTGGACCCCGCATCCCTCCCCAGGTTCCTCTGTGTCCAGATGGCACAGTGGCCAGTGTGGCCGGCGTGGCTTGGGTGATGGTGAATGGGAGCCACTGTTTGTTTCCACTGAGAAAGTTCTGACCCGCTTCCGGAGCCATCGCCATGGAAACAGACTGAAGAGATCATTGAAAGGAGCCTCTTTTCCTCCTATCTCCCCGCTCCCTTTCCCCATCCTGAGGCTCTGGCTGGTAGGGGCCAGCTCTTTGCAGCCTGGCTTTCCCTGCTGGTCCATGCAAATTTGATAAGAATACCAAAGGGTGGTTTTCCATACTGTGCCAGCCTCTGCTGGGATAAATTACCCCATATGCACCCTGTACCAGGCAGGGTGGCCGTCCATTGCCATACCCATTCCTGAGCTGGGTCCTGCATCACGCATACTGATAACCAAACGGCCTTCCAGAGGAGCAGGCAGGTGCTTCCCTGTTGATCCAGCCAGCCTCAAATCTCAGCCACGTTTCCTTGCAGAAAAGCCTTTCTTGGACCACATATTTATTACACGTATGCAGTAAATTTTAAAGGGGAAATAACTAGAAGGAAAGAATAATTGTGCTCTATTTACAGAATAAACAGCAGCCATTAAAAATGTAAACAAAGCTACTTACAGGGTTTTTTTTTCTCAATTTATAAAAACTAGCTTTTGTGGTGAAAATAATGTGATAAAATCCTGTTTTGTTTTATTTTGGTTTTGACAGTAATTTAGTAATTCTGAAGATAATAAAAACCTAAATAAAATGTAAAATTTGGGACTTCCCTGGTGGCACAGTGGTTAAGAATTCGCCTGCCAATGCAGGGGACACGGGTTCGAGCCCTGGTCCGGGAAGATCCCACATGCCGCGGAGCAACTAAGCCCGTGTGCCACAACTACTGAAGCCTGCGCACCTAGAGCCCGTGCTCTGCAGCAAGAGAAGCCACCGCAATAAGAAGCCCGCTCACCTCAACCAAGAGTAGCCCCTGCCCGCTGCAATTAGAGAAAAGCCTGCGTGCAGCAATGAAGACCCAACGCAGCCAAAAAAAAAAAAAAATTAAAGTTTGCATCAAGGCCGTTAAAGGAAGGCATTGGTTTTTACTGTTTACACCAAAACGAGGATGAACAGAAGTTCAAGACCTCTTTTTTTTTTTTTTTTTTTTTTTTTTTTAACGCTTTAATTTGTATGCCTGTTGAGGAAACATCGAAAGTCAGAGCTTGACCTGGGGCTGCAGCCTCCTGCGGCCAAGTCATAAACTTAAATTGCACTGTCAGTGCCAGTAAATGCACATCATTTTGGCTTCAGGCTCACAGTGTCGTGAATCTGGTTTTTAGTGGGAAGGACATTGGATTGGACGTCAGAAGAGCTGAGTTTAAGCCCCAGCTCCGTGACTTAGGGACAAGTCACTTCCATGAGTACTCCAGGCCTCAGTCTCTCCATCTATGTAATGGGGCTAGTTCTTTTCAGGGTCTCTGTAAGCCTGAAATCTGATGAGATATATATGAATGTGCTTGATAAACCCAGACCAATGCTTTATAGAAGTTTGTCATTTTTACTTCTTAACAACCAAATCTGCAGTGTTGAGGCACACGGGGGCATATTCTTTTCATATAGCAAGGAGTCTGGAGGTAGGTATTCCAAAGAATTATTTCTTCTACTCCCATATCCTTAGTATGTGACTTTCTTCCTTATAATAAAATGACAACTGCTGGGGCATTCTGCCCATGTTTCAGGCAGGACCAAGGGGGAGGGCAAAGGGCAAAAGATGTGTCAAAACTGAGTCATTTCTTCTCACTGTGAAAACACTAGCTTTCCCAGAAACACCCTGCTGTAAAGTTCCAGTTATGTCTTCTCGGGCAACCCAGACACCTGGCCTCCACATGCTGCAAGGGAGTGTGGGTGGGTGAGTAATTTAACAGGGCACACTGCCACCCAAGCAAAATCAAGGTTCTCTCAGTAAGAATGAAGACGAGAATGGATATTGAAATGGAAGTCAACCGGCCTTGCCAGTGATGAGCACTCACTCAACCGTTCGTATCTCGCAGTGCGTCAGTATGATCTACCGAATTATGTTGTATGCTCCTGAAGGTATGGACCATGCTGTGTGCATCTCCTTCATCCAGCTGCAGAGGGCTTCATTATCTGTACCAAACATGAAACACTGAGCAAGAAATCATCCTTGGTGGTTTTTATAAGAGACTGATTAGTTATTGATGCCTTTTTATATGAACTTTCATAAAAAGATACTATTACATAGCCTCCACTGTGTCACGTGGATATTCTGAAGATAAGTGACTAAATCTGAAGGACTTGGGAAGGCATTTATAACTTCTCGGTGCTGAGATAGATGCCGGTACTTTCCGCAGTGCCATGAGCATCACAGCTGGCATCCACAGCAAGGTTTTAGACAGGTTAGACCCAGCAGGCCACAGATGAAGAATATGGCCCAAATGGAAAAGAGGAGACGTACTGAGAGGCTTTGGAAACCTTGGAGGATGACCATCTGCGATCCCAGGTTGGACTTTCCCTGCCCCCAGCACCCATCTGTGGGCATGTTGAGCTCTGCACTTCTGCACTTTGTATAGTCTTAGCCGGAGTGAAGTTGTGGCAACGACACAACTAGGCCATGGGCCTCCATTGTGGAGAGATGGCTTTTGGCTGCTTTTCAGACAAGAAACTCAAACTTCTGACAGTGTCCTGCATCATTAACTTTCGGCATAAATTACCAGTTGGTGAATGAAAGGACACACATCTCTTTCAATGCACCTTTGTGAAGGATTTGCAGACCCAACAGGGGTGGAGCCCTGCTCTTGGCCTGGAGAGCTTGTTGGTCACCTCTGAGGTGCCAGAGAACCAACCCCTTCCATGTTGAGAAACTAAGTGCATTCTAGAGAAGGACTACGAGAGACTTGACCCCACAAGGAGAGCTGGGTGAGAGCAGAGGCCAGCAGCCGTCATCGCTGGCTTCTTGGTGGTGGTGCTTATCACGTGCAGGCATGTTCTAAACACCATGCAAGGCACAGTTCACTGAAACCTCTAGAAAACCCATATGATCAGTAATAATATTGTCCCCATCTTGCATAGGCTGAAACTGGGATTCAGTGGGACTAAGTGGCTGGTCCAGAGTTGCTAGTTAGTAAACAGTAGAGCTGTCTTTGAACACTGTCAGTTGGACTCCAGAACCCACCTTGTGAGCCGTTGTGCTGGGCTGCTTCCTGGGTCGTGGCCTCAGAGAAACATTAGAGATAATGTCATTCATGTCTAGATACCAGTGAGCTGCCCATGCATCTCCATGTTGACATCATGTTCAATCATTCGTGTATTTTTTTTCATTTTAAGGAAAACATGGACTGCTTTCGTAAAGTGCAATTGAGAAGTGGAAGAGGAGTCACTATGTCCATTCTAACTATGTGAGGGCAGTTAGTGTTTAAAAAAAAAAATGGCATGCTTTGCAGCAGAAAAGATCTTGTTTAAATACCTAGAACTTCCACATCCCTAGTATAATTAGCAGAGGATTGAGGGATAACAAAAATGATCGTTGTTAGAAGTCAAGCTGCACACCCAGGTTGGCTGTGTCTTTCTGTTTTTCTGGATAAGATTCTCCTCTTGAGACATCTTGTATGGAAGGAATAGGCTCACCTACAGTGATTCTGATGGCAGTTTTAAAACCAAAGATATTATAAAGCAGAGGGTAGAATAAGAAAAAGTTGAAGAGGCCAAAACTCAGGGCTAGAAATTTCAAACTCTTCAAATGTTCTTTTAGCACTTTCCAAGTGTGAGAATTTGATTTGTGTGGTAAGAGACCCTCTTGAAATTGGAATTAAAGACTGGGTGGTATTGTTTTTTGGGGTGGGCGGGGCTTGTACCGCGCAGCTTGTGGGATCTTAGTTCCCCAAGCAGGGATCGAACCCACGTCCCCTGCAGTGGAAGCGAGGTGTCCTAACCGCTGGATTGCCAGGGAATTCCGTGGTATTCTTGCTTTGGGACAATATTCACACTTAAACCTGGAAACCCTGCCATTTCTTTTGGAGAGTTAATATTACATGATTGATGGGCCCTAATTATTTCCCATGATATGTATCCATATGGAAATCTACTCAACATAAATGAAGAATTATTTAGTATACACTGTGCTGAACACAGTCAGCTAAATTGGTTCGGTTCTTACTGCTTAAGGAAGACAGTAGGATATAAGCAAATATTAATTATACTATGCTGAAAAAAATGGATAAAGTGTGTTGGCATCTTGTTCAATTGTTGTTGTGATTTCTTTTTATTTTTTGGAAAATATGACATTAAAAAAATTTTTTTATTGGAGTATAGTTGATTTACAATGTTGTGTTAGATGGTTTTTGTTTCTGTCTTTTTTTTTGAATTCTGAGAAAAACATGAATTGCTTGTATGAAGTGAGATTGAGAAGAGGAAGAGAAATCACTACATCCATCCAAATTTTTTGAGGCAAGTTAATGTAAGAAAAATAAGAAAGAGGAACCTTGGTGATTCAGAAACTGCTGGAGTCTAGAATAGGGGCTGAGTAGCGGCAGCGCTCAGTGGGATGAGGCTGGTGTCATCCTGCCCAAAGACCAAGCATATTCACGTGTTTGAGGCGGCTCTGGGGAGCAGTTATAAGAGGTCGCATTTACTGGGAACTCACCAAGTGCCAGGCACTGCCATAAGCCCTTTATATTCACTGTCTCCTGTAATTCTCCTAACAACCCACTAAGGTAGGCACAGTTTTTACACCACAGTTTTACTTCACATAAAAAAGGAAAATACGGCTTAGGTTTGCGGCAGCGCTGTCACGGGTGTGCCTGACTTCTGAGCCTGTGCAGTGTCGGCCATGGCCTTGGATTTGGTTCTTGCCTTGATCACTTAGGAAGGTGACCTTGCAACAAAAAGCCAGAAAGTACAGGCCAGGAATAGACTGTGAAATGAAAGAAAAAGCCCGTATGGAGAGTGTTCACCAGGGTGACAACATGTCACCAGCGTTGTCAGTTGTCATTGGTACTGAATATTCAGGGAGTTCTAACAATAAGCCAGCCGCTTGGCAAGAGAGTTACCTTCCATCCCAGCCAGTGAATTGGCAAGCTAATTTCCAGTGCGTGTATGAAATACAATGGTTATTGGCTGGGAAGGGCCCCATCAAGGGTAAAGCAAAGGTAAAGCAAGAGATTACAGAGGGCACGGAATTTAAGGAGGCACTTGCTCCCTGCGTCCCCCCAACCCCAAGAGTGAGCGCCCAGCACTGGGGACCCCCCTATTCCTCACCCCATGGCTGGGGAAGGGGTGACCCTTAAATTTTCATGGCAGACAGTGGATAGTATGAGCTGAATTTTGTTTCATATTTATTTCTATTAAATAGAGAAGAAATGCTTCTGTATGAAAAATACCTTTGCTACCCAAAGGATAATAAGAAATGTCAAATTAAGGAATTACCTATTTTACACAAAATGATTTGTCACTAAATATGAAAAATATAAATGTGAGTAGTTTGTTATATTTAGGTAAGGCATAAAGCAAAAGAAGGGAATTCCCTGGCAGTCCAGTGGTTAGGACTTGGCGCTTTCACTGCTGGGGCCCAGGTTCGATTCCCTGGTCAAGGAACTAAGATCTCACAAACCACGTGGTACGGCCAAAATGAGAAAAAAAAAGAATAAAGGAAAAGAGAATATTAACTACTAAAAAGGCCCTCAACCCATTTACCTTCTTCTCCCTCCCCCATGCACATATAATTCAATAACACAGATGCCTCGGTCCTTTTGCTGCATCTTGAGGAAAATTGCTGCTGGCTTTGGGGACTGCCTTGGCAGGCCAGGGGATGATGCAGGCAAAGACCCAGACACAGCAAAAGCTCTGATTCAAAATCCAGCAGGAAATAAACTAATATATATTAGTGTATTTCCGGAGACTCAAGATAAAGGAACCTTTAAAACGTCTTAAGTATACATTTTCCAGTAACATATAACACATGGTCCTTTCTTAGAAATGAGGTCAGAACAGTTTTTCTTTTGTTGTTTGTTTGGTTACAATGAAGTTTCTGGACAGTCCATCAGAACAAAAACACAAAGTCTGTTTTAGAAATTCCTTTATGCGTGGGCATTTGTTATACCTTTTTGGTGTGCCAGCCTAAGTATGTAACAACGAGATAGAGCTGTCTCTGCCTGGAGGTACCTTAGGCTATTTATCTATAAATAGACAGAAGAAGAAAAATGGGTTTGAGCCAAATGATGTGGCTTCCTTTCCTTCGACAAGCAGACAAGAGGACCATGCAGTAGTAACACAACCGAATCCTGAAAAGTGTTTTTGAAATACTTAGTTCTTATAAACTCATAGGCCATGTTCACATTTGGGGTTGAAAACATGCTCTCTCCTCACAAATCCTTCTGAGTGTCATTCCAGGAACTTACCCAAGAACCAGGCTAGTGTATCATGTGATGTGATTTTCTTTTACGTAAATGAGAAGCAATATGTTCAGTGAAGTGGGTGAAGCTTTGGACTCAGACACACAGTTAAGTCTCTGACCACCTCTGTGTCTTTAGACAAGGTGGACTCCTATATACAAACGTAGTAAAGAATTTCGTTTTGACCTTTGTTAGTTTCCTCTTTCACTCTGGTCTTATGTGGATCTCTGCTGTGAAACCATAGATTCAGTGGAAAAATAGAGCAACCTAGAATTTACCCTGTATGGCGTCTGAGGCAGCAGTATCATCTGTGTTAAATTGATTTTAGTATTAGTCTAGCCAGAAAGGTAAAAGTGTACTTTCCTGGTTTTCCTTCTCTCCACTGGCCCCTCCCCGGAGGTCCCATTGCCTGCTTCCCCTTCTTTTCCTGACCCATAAAAATTGGATTGCCCTGGAGCTCAGTCTCAGCTTCTGTTCAGTTTCAGTTGGTCTCCTGGCTTCAAATATCCAAGTGACTTCCAAATTCTTAACTCCAGTCCTCAATGAGTCCCCTGAACTTAGACTCACATATCCAACTATCTCTATAATATCTCTGCAGGGATGTTCAACAAGCACCTCAAACTGAACGTGGCCAAAGTAGACCTCTTACTTCCTCCTTTCTTTCCCTACCAGTCTTCCCCAGTGGAGGGAGTGGATGTCATGCCAGCTTATCATTGAGGTATCTGCTCACCTGTCACCTCTTCAGAGAGGCCTTCTCCGTCCATCCTTTCTAGAATTCTCCCTACTTCTTGATCTGCACCCCCCATCCTAGCTCCAAGGGAACAGGGATCTTACCCATCTTTTATTTACTGCTATGATCTCAGTGCCGCAGGGATGCCAGACTCAGAATGAGAGCTTGATAAATATTTATTGAATGAAAGAAACAATGAATAAATGAATGAGTGAAAATGAAGGAAGGAAGCAATTTAACAAAGAATTTGCTAAAGACTGGAGTGTAGGATGAAAAGAATTGGCTCAGTTCTGGGGATGCTGTCCCTTAAATTGATTTTTTGAGCTAATTCATGTATTCCTTATAATTTTCTGAAATGAATTTGGCCTTCAGGGAGGACTAGAGTAGTTTTAGGGGTCTTGAGGAAAGTTTACACTTATGCAGTTTTGGGGTCTAATAGTAGTAGTTATTGAAGAAAATGTACTAAGATAGAGTTCAGAGACTTTAAATGCAAAACTATTAAATGCTTTAATAGATTCTCAAAGTGCAACCAAATATTAATTATTGCTTCCCAGTCGTTGAAATCTGCATGGAAATCCCCATCCTTTTTACCCTGTTGACAGTGAAAGTGATGGCTAGAAATAGGCTGCCATTTTCGTCTGCAGTATCTGGCTGGAAGGATGTATTACGAGGAGGCCTCTTTGTTTTGTTTTGTTTTTATAAATTTATTTATTTTACTTATTTATTTTTGGCTTCATTGGGTCTTCAGTGCTGCGCGCGGGCTTTCTCTAGTTGCGGCGAACGGGGGCTACTCTTCGTTATGGTGCGTGGCCTCTAGGCATGCAGGCTTCAGTAGTTGTGGCACACGGGCTTAGTGGCTCTGCGGCATGTGGGATCTTCCTGGACCAGGGCTTGAACCCATGTCCCCTGCATTGGCAGGCGGATTCTCAACCACTACGCCAGCAGGGAAGCCTGAGGAGGCCTCTTTGGAACTGACTTCTGAGCATTAATTTCTTCCACCAGGAGATCAGTAAACGACCCCTTCCACATGCTGCCATCCGAATTTGGAATTTGGTGACATCATTGATTTTTGTTCCTGCTGGATGAATTTTATAATCAGTCTCAAGGAGAAAGGAGATAGCATTTTGCATTGCTGCTCTGCCAGCTTCTGTTTGCAGGGAAAATTCACTGCATCCAAATTAAACTTGGTATGGCATCATTTTACCCCCTTTGTAAATTGATGAGCTGGTGGGGGGGCTCGTGCTTATGAAACATTGGCTTGCTATCTTTGACCAGTATCTAGATTGTGAACTGGTGAAATTTTAAATACAAAATCCCCACTGGCTACCATAAGCAAGTTGAATAAAGAAGCTACAGTGCCATCTGCTGGCATTCTGGGGGAAATGCAAATGATGACTAGAAGAAGCACCTCTTATGTAACAAATAGATCAAAAATGCAAACCCAAGGGTAAATATTCAAAACACATGATAATTTGAAGAAGGTAGATAAAAATAATGAAAAAGTTCTAAGCCAGCTTTTTATAGAGGAAAATACAATTATATTTTGTGATAACTATGTAATAGTGAGAGCATAACTTTTCTGTAGTATGAATTTTGGAGTGTTTTTACGGTATTAGATATTCCCATTGGGCAGAACGAGTGAAAAATGGGTTGAAAACTTAGAAATGAGCCTTTGGACTTTTGAAGAATCATACTGAGACAGGCAATTTTATATACACTTCATGCAGATAGGGAGAGTCCTGTGTATTTTGGAAAGACAACCAGGGTAGCGATCCCTCAGTACAGCTCCTTGCTGTTCTGTAACCAGAAACGTGCGCCACTTCTGTAATTTCTGGAGACCATGGTTTTCTGTAAAATTGGGATTGGATTAAATGATGGGCAGAATTCCTTACAACTCGATGAAGTGTGTTACTCTAAATCAACAAAGGACTGAAGAAAAGTACTACTTCTTTAGACCATTTTCCCATGAAAATATTTCTTTTAGAAAAAGTGAAAGACATATACATATTTTTAGTTTATTACATAGGTAAGTAGTTTATCAAGAGCTAGGGATAGTTGATATAGTTGGTTGTAAGCAATTAGGTCCTCAGTGTGAGTATAAAAATAAATGTGCCACCTCCTTTGCCATCAGAGGTCATCTACAGAAAGCTTGGTGATGGTGCTGGTAGATCATGGCCAGTTGAAGTAGGGTTGGGCTGAGGCGTATTACCATGACTTTGAGCTACAAATGCAACAGAGTAAAATTTAAAAAACAAAATGGAAGTATTCAAACCTTAGCATAAATATTATTTTCGAAGGATTTCCTGCCTTAATCCCCAGTCAGCTAGCCAACTCTCTACTCAGCTGTCTGCTGGTATTTGCCTTGCTCCTACTTCTGTGGCCTTGAGCACCTTCCTGGCTTGTGTTTTTGTTCCTTGTCTTCATCCTCCTCCCCCTTCCTCGCCCCCTCCCTTCCCCCACCCCATGTTCCCTCCCTTCCCCCACCCCATGTCCCCTCCCCCCTCCCCTCCCCCACCCCATGTCCCCTCCCCCCTCCCTTCCCCCTCCTCCTTCTGCTGTTGCTTCTCCTTCTTTGCCTGCACTTTGTTCATGTTTGTCACCCTCCCTCCATTGTACGTCCCACTTCTTCATGATTGTCCATGTACCTTACTCACAATAGCATCAACACGTTTTTGCTGAACGAAGGAAACTGAAATAGCTATTTCATAGAAACCTTTCAAGTAAGTATATGTTTAGGGATTTTCTTTTGTGTGTGTGGATTGGAGGGAGGAGAGTATATCCTAGAAGCTAAATGTGGCGAAATGTGATGACGAGGTAGATTTTCCATACGTTTTCTGCGCGGGCAGCGTGGTAGAAAGGGCAAGAAGCTAGGCCTCAAGTCTAGCTCTTCAGCAGCTAAGTCCTTTCCCCTGTTTTCTGTTCTTTGCTCTTACTCTATCCCCTCATGGACAGTAGAGGTCTGTCAGGCTTGGGTGCTAGTCAGAAACAATTCTCTTCTCGCAGATGTGGGGTCTGAAGGCGCTTACAGGGCTCAAGTCTTCAAACGGCAGCCAGCAGTCAGCCAGCGTCGATGCAGCTGTTCCAAAGAGAGATGGCTTATCATAGGTGACTCTGCAGGAGAGGAAGCCCCCTGCCCCTCTCTGGTCACCTTAAGTTCTAGAGGTCCTTCTTTTTACCTGCCAGGTAGGCAGAAAATCACTGCTAAGTGATGGGGACGTTCTGCTCCTCTTCCTGATTGGTTCAGTGGAACTCTGGCCTCCCATGCTTTCTCACACTAAAGAGTGTTTCGCCAGATGCCACCTCCACCCTCCATCCGGGTGGATGTACGAGCAGTGAAGGTTCAGGTGTAAACCCCCTGAGCATCCCTGCTTCTGTTCCGATGCAGGTTCCTTCTTCCTGGTTTTCCTGGTCAGCAAGCTCAGGGACACTGAACTTGCCCTCTCGGCTCTGGACCCACCTAGCGGAAGATTATGCTTCACCTCTACTCTTCCCCTTTTGAGAGAACCAATTTTAACTTTCTTTGGTTTCCCCGCCTTCTTCCTTTAAGTTGCTATCTGTCTATGTATATTCTGGAGAAAGGCTTTATCGCCTGGGTTTGAGGCCGGGTTCACTTTTCAGGTTATTTGAGTTCATCTGTATCCACAGTCACACACTGGCAGCTAGGGTCGGGGAGGGTGTGGCCCAAATCTGATGCCCAGACATGCGTTAATGAACTTGGACACATTTTTAGAAATATTGAATTATTTGCCGTCCTTAAAAATGTGGAGCTCTTGTAAAAGAAATGTAGACTTCTGGCTTCTCTTTGAAATTGGAAGATCTAGAGAAACACGTAGTGCACTTGCCAGATGGCAGCAAGGGACCAGAGGAGCTACATCCTAGCTGCCCCCCTACTTGGGGCATCCAATCTCCTGTTGCTTGATGTCCACAAACCCCTGCACCCCCCCTTATTTGTCCTCCAGGTGACCAGTTTACTCATCTGCTGGGTCTATATTCTTATTATTATTTACCTTCTCTTTCCCACTTACATGAGAGACTTCTCAATGGCAGTAACTTAACATGTAAATAATGATTCACAGAAATGGAAGGCACTTCAGCAATCAGCCAGTGAAGTCCTTTCCCTTCATTTAATATAGGTCTTACCCTGGAGTGAGCCTTTAATTAGTGTTGACAAATGGCACCTAAGCCGGTTTCTAGAAAGGCAGCAGATGGCTGGGGAAGGCCATTGGTAAATATTCTGTAGAAATTTCCCTGGCTCTCCTAAGTTGATTGATGCTGGGTACCACTAGTTAGGAGGGTTTTCAGTCCTCACATGAAGGTAAAGCTCCCTGGTAATCACACTTGTTTTTCTTTTGTAGGAATCCTCTTCATAAGTCACACTCGGAAGACAGCTCTGTAGGTCAGTACCACTTTTCTTGGTTTAACCATTTTTAATTAATTATTTTCTTTTAATACTTTGCGGAACACATAAGTATGTGAACATACAAAAACCACAAAGAATCCTTCCACCCAGAAATAAACATTGTTAAGATTTTGATGTATAGCTTTCCTCTCTTTTTCTGAATTTGTGTGGGTTTCAAAAAAGCATTATATGGATCGTATTCTACAATTGAATATATCCTGAGTGTGTTCCTACATGATTGAGTATTTTTTACAGTAAAATTCTTAAGTCTGCATAATATTCTGTCATATTGGATGTGCCATAATTGAATCAACCAATCTCTTCTTTGCTGGGCATGTAAGTTGATTGCAGTTTTTTCTCTATCACAGAGAAATGATGCTACCACTAAAAATCCTTGAGCCTATCCCTGATCACGTCCTTAGGATAAATCCTTCTATTTGGAACTTTTGAATGAAAGATCATGCACAATTAAGGTGTTATAAAATCCACTCTTGATTTTGTAACATTTCTTCTGTTTGGGTCTAAGAAAGCCTGGCAAAGTAATCATGATTAGGTGCATAAGTGCTCAAATCAAGCTTTGGTTTGGATTTGAATCATGACTACCAACTTTACTAGTTATGACCTTGGGCAAGTCATTTGCCTCTCTAAGCCTCGGTTTTCTCATCCACCAAATGGAAACAAGAATACATCATACGTTCATTGTGAGTGAGTATTAAATGAGATATGCCATTAGATACAAAGTGCCTGGATATGGTAAGTGCGGGATAAATGTTAGCTCTTGCCATTTTTTTCTTAAGCTGCACGTCCATTTCAGAAACATTAAAATGGGAGAAGGGGAGAGTATAGCTTACAAGAAATACATTCTATTCCCAGATAGCTTGTGAGAAAGATTGAAGTAGTGATAATCCTACTTCACTTTAACCTTTCATAGCTGATATTTGCTGTCGTGTTTAGTCCAGAGGCGGCAGGCACCTTCCAGATTCTGGGTACAGAGGCAACCTCAGGCTGGCGGACTCCAGTTTCCTTCCCAGAGTCCTGTGGATTGTCAGAACATAACGAGGGCATCCCGCTTTGACAAATAATGCCCTTAGCCTGGGAGCCCCTTGCGCGGGGTTTCCACGGGTCTGTTCTGTGCCACACTGCCTGGCACCGCCAGTCTAGACTGTGGAGACCAACAGTTCATCACTCCGCTGGGCCCTGTTTCCAGCGGCCATGGAGCAACCAGACACGGAAAGGTGACGAAGCCGCAGCTTTGGGTGTGCCCCGTCCACGAGAGCAGATAGGGCTGCTGCTGCTTCGTTTTATTTTTAAAGAATAAAGGACCACCCTCTTCTTTCCTTTTCCTTACTTTCCCCCTTTCCTCTTGCTTTTTAAAAGGTATTACATGTTCCTGATGATCACAAGCTGACCAGATATGAAAAATGTCTAGCCATGGCAGTGAATTTGTTTTCACTTCAAAGTCACCCAGAACAGTCTGGGAAGAAATGGGAGACAGGAGGGGGGGGACCGAGTTGGGAGATGTCACAGCAGGATAGCAGCCTGCTTTTCTCATCATGGTGCCCTGAGTGAGCTGTAGGGAGGTCAGCAGGTAGCCCGAGTATCAGAGAGGTGGGAATCGTGCCCCACCTATGCCCTAGCTAGACCCATGCCAATTCCACACCATAGAGAAATAGCTGGTTCCACGGGTCTGTCAACCCCACAGACACGTGGAACCAGCTCTACTGACCAGTGTGCACAGCACATACCAACCATTCTGTTCTCTTCATTAAACCTGGGATAACAGAAATAAATCAAGGGTAGATCAACAACAGGAATAGCAACAAAACAAAGTTAACTTTTTAAAGTACCCTGTTCGTGGTTCAGTTGAAATCATTGTGGCTGAGACCAAAGGGGGAAAACTATACCACAAGACAAGGCAGAATTAGACACACTAGTTAAACAAACATCAAAGTGAAAATCAGAATGCATGTTTTGCCTGCTTTTTTGATGTTTCTTTATTTCTCATCTTAACCCTACTGTACCATTTCTTGCTCTTAGGAAATTTGCATTTCTTTTGAACAACTTTATAGGCATTTCTAAGTCTTTTCACAAACTGAAAGAGAAAAACTGTCTTTTTGTGAAATCAAAGTATTCTTACAAGCTTTGAATTGTAAGGAAGAGGCTACTTTTGTTATTAATGAATTTATTGCTTGTGCCTTTTTGTTTTCTTTTTTTAAAGGAAAAGGAGATTGGAAGAAGAAAAATAAGTATTTCTGGCAGAACTTCCGAAAGAATCAGAGAGGAATAATGAGACAGACTTCAAAAGGTACTGTAACACAGCTGGCAGACAGTAGGTCCTTTTAGCTCTAAAATGTTAAGAAGCCTGGGCTGCTAATCTAAATGGTTGCTGTAAGTTAGAATAAGTCATTGCATGTGCCCATACGCTGTGCAGCCTTTCTGACATTCCTATCATTACTTTAAGACTTCATCCCAGTGGGGTTTTTTTTTTCTTTTTTTAAATCAAAGAAATCAAAATGGAAAGAGTTCGCAGTCCTTTCTTTTATAGATCTGGCAGCAAAGGCCAAATCTTTCCTTTTCTCAGTCACATCAACCTCAGGGAGATCTTTACTGGCCAAGATGGGCCCTAAAATGGTCCAGAAAGTCTTAGCATTTGTGGGTTTTGGACCCTCCCCCCTGCCCTGCCACTTGGGGCCTTTGCAATCTTCTGAACTTCTGATGCTTTTCTGTGGCAGGGACAGTTATGGGGTTGTTACCCCTGGAAACTCTGTCTAATGGGCTGACATCATGGGAATTTGTCCGGGCTGCTTTGTGAAGGCAGTCCTGCCCTCCTCTTAGCTGTGTCTTTTGTTGTTGTTTATATAGTAAGTAAATATGTCATCCCTTTGAGGCCCAGTTATATAATTTATGTTTCTCCAGTATTCAGACAGGGAGGGGAAACGAAGCTACTTCCAGATTCCAGTCTGGCTGGGTAAGGTTATCATTAGATGAACATTTTTAGTTGCTCACCACTGACACGACTTATTTTCTTTAACAAAATCTTGGTGTCCTAGCCTGTGCAGAATGCTTCTCCAGTTATTCCTACACATGGAAATGAGAAAAATGGACACAGTGTATGTCAGTGGCACACCTGGGTTCCTTGGCAGCCATCAGTGGGCTTATTTAAGTTGTCCTGCTGTGAGAGTTATTCTTAAGCATTCCCAGTTTTTCCTTTTGAGACACACCCAGCATCACTTATGATTCAAAGTAAACCTTGGATTCTAACAAAGTCTTATTTAGAAAGAAGGAAAAGGCAAAAGAGAGAGAAAGGGTTGGAGGGAGGAAGCCAACAGTTTACCGGCTCACGTGGATTTCTTTTTAAACCCAGGCAACTCTCTCTACCACTCCCCTCCACCACTGGAGGCGAGGCAGATAGTAAAATGGATCAAAGCTGCAGGCTCTCCCCTCCCCTGGCACACACCATTACTCTTCCCGCACAAGGGGCTGAGTGGCAAAGGGCACTTGAGTGGTGTTTCTGGGCTGATTGATTACAAAATGGAAGTGAGATAAGGAAACACAGGGGAACATAAATTCCAAGGTAGGTCCTGAGTGAAATGGGTTCCCACAAGTCTGCAGCCAGACTCATTCGGTCCATCTGTCTATACCGCGGGCAAATGAAGCTAGAGCCGAGCCTCCTGATGGCACTGATTCTAGTAAGGTGTGTATGGGAACAACAGGGTGGAGGAGAAGGATGAGGGGTGAGAACTCCGGCTGCGCATGACAGCCCACCTTCACCGACACACTCTCCCCACACGCTGATCAAAGGCACATACGCTGACGTGGCTCACGTATATGAGACGTGATGGCAATTTTGCTTTTCAAGAAAACACTTTCAAAGGATCCTAACTGAGGGATTCTCTTTCCCCTCTGCAGTTCTGGCTGCCTTCAGTTTTGAGCTAGAAGTCGAGTTCCCCTCACAGTTTGGAAACATATTTATGAGAGTGATACTTTCGGATATATACATAGATAGTACCTTCCTTCTAATGATCTCCAGACGTTTCACACCTGAGATGATATTTATTTGCGCGTGTCCCCTGAGGAACAGCAGTCAATAGATTAGTAGGGATCTAGGCTTTCACCAGGATGCAGGTTTTGTTCTGCAGCAGACGCTGTGACCTTCAAGTTCTCTGTCGTGAAAGAGGGTTTCCTCTCCCTCCTCTGCAAAAACATCTTGTTCATGTTTGAAATGGAAGGACGGCGAGAACCTTCAGCCGAAGGAGCCTTGGAGTGCTTGTTCGCTCTAGTCGGGTCTTTAAATTAGGTCTCTGCCTCACTTGTCACTCCAGACTCCCTGTCAGCCTTCTTCCAAAACTCCTCCCCTAGACCCTCCATCACAAAAGCTCTGATCATTTTGAAGGATTTGTTTCCATGGTAACATCCATTTGTTCTTGGAGCTTGTTTCCGAGTGAGGTAGGCTCACTGGCTTCCTAAAAAGCAGCGCATTCCTGGTCCTGTGGCTCCATCAGTAACAGTGCTAGACGGTGCGCCTGAATTACATCCTTCTGTAGTCCCAGATGACAAGTCTTCAAGACTGGCATCCTGTTTTATCTTTTTTATTTTCTTCTTCAACTGTTTCTATTGTTTTTCTTCTTCGATCTCTAGGAGAAGATGTGGGTTATGTTGCAAGCGAGATAACAATGAGTGATGAGGAACGGATTCAGCTGATGATGATGGTCAAGGAAAAGATGATCACCATTGAAGAAGCACTTGCTAGGGTAAGAGTGCAGATGTTTGGTTTTCATTTGTGAGCACTGGACCTCCTGACATTGAAAAATGTTGGGGGATTGCTACAGACTGAATGCCTCCACCCCAACCCCCCACCCCCCCAAATTCATATATTAAATCCTAATGCCCAAGTCATGTTATTTGGAGGTGAGGCCTTTGGGAAGTGATTAGGTCTTGAGGGTGGAGCCCTTATGAATGGGGTGAGTGACCATGTAAAAGAGGCCCCAGTGAGCTCCTTTACCCCCCTCCGCTATGTGAGGACACATGCTGTCTGTGAACCAGGAAGTGGGTCCTCACCAGACACTAAATCTGCTGGCACCTTGATCTTGGACTTCCCAGCCTCCAGAACTGTGAGAAATTTCTGTTGTTTATAAGCGACCCGGTCTATAGTGGTTGGTTATAGCAGCTCAAACAGACTAGGACAGGGACATCAAAGGGTATAGGAATATACTGATAAGATTGATAATGATAAATTACTAAATAACCACCAAAGAAAAAGTAAATACAACCATTATAAGCATTAGTTCTATAAGATGCCTTCAACAAACTTTGACTAACCTAAAAGTCAAGCTTTATCTATAAACCTTAAACTTTTGCTTACTTTCATTTCTGAGTAGATATTACAGTTTATTGTGTCATATTTTTTTGCTCTGAGTTAAATTAAGCACTGAAAGAAGCCTAATTAACCTCTAGGACACTGGAGTAGTGTTTGTGATAGCAAGACAGCAATTCTTAAGAGATGTCCTGCTTTGTTGTTGCCCAACTAACTGGCTGATTAATTCTTGGATTCTGACTTTGAATACTTGGTTCGGTGTAGACAAGTCATAAATTAGGCAGGTTTAGAACTTTCAAGTCACTAAGGAATCATTGAACAAGTTATGACTTTACCATTAAGCAGAATCTCTAAGGTCTGAAACCTTGAAACAGTGACAGACATACTTTAGTTTAGTATACCTGACTCTAAACCTCAATAATTAAAAAAAAAAAAAAAAAGTTTAATTTGTTGCTGAGACAATGCTGAAAAAAAAAAAGTGCTTGAAGGGAGTGGGAGGTGGGACCTGTAGTGGGAGACCTGAGGGCCAAAGTCTCCACCAGATGCCCATCTGCCAGCTTCTCTCGCTCTGTTGATTCGGAAGAGCAGAGGTGATCTTGCCTCCAGCGTCTCTGGGGACTGAAGCAGTGTCCGGGCAACGAAGGAGCAGGTAACAGGTGGCAGGGTCTTGTGCATGCTGCTGATCACCTGCGCCTGCCCTTCACCCTCAGTCTGGTCTCCCTGCTCCACCATGCCTTCAGCCACCCCGTCGAGCTGCCAGCTAGGGCAGAAAGTCCACCAGACATCTCTCCAGTGCCATTCCTTGAGCATGTCATAGCACTTGAAAAAAGTCCAACTGAATCTCCAGAAAATGCATATGAGAAACACGGACCTGTGTTAATTTTACCATGGTAGGCAAGATGTTTACTTACGTTCTGGTGAGTGATGCTGCTACGTTGCTGTTTTTAATTGTAAATTTGAAGATCTAAATGCAGAAGATGTCTGCAGGCATCTGACACCATCTGTGTTTGGAAAGGGAGTTGCATAGGATGTATCTAACCCAGTTTTCCTGGGGCAGAAGAAAATGTTAAAAGTGTCCTTAACATAGTCAACTTGAGGTAGCACGTTTCTATAATTGAAAAAGAAACAAAGGAATACTTCCAAAGTTGGGGAGAAAAAAATTTGTTTGATGCTCTTTCTGAGCTGATAATTTTAACAGCTAGCCATTGTTTACATGGAAAGGAAATCAGAAGTCAACTCCATGAAAAGGTGGCACAGCTGTATGCAGGTTGGATGGAGGTTTTAGCCGTGGAGTCTGTCTGTTGCCAGGCTGGCTGTCTTTGCCTAATTTTAGGATGGAGCTCATCAAGACATCAATAATATTTTCTATAAGGCAATCCAGAAACACAGATTAAAGAAAAAATTGATGACATTCTCCAAACTTTATTAGATTCTGCACACAAAGGTGGGTGGGTGTCCTTTGACAGATGATGAAGTAACAGGGAAGCTTGTTGGTCTGCTCTTGGCAGGGCAACATACATCCTTGGCTGCTAGTGTCTGCATGGGCTTCCTTTTAGCCAGAGAGAAAACACTTCAAGAAAAACGAAGGATCTCCCTCCTTTAACTTATGATCAGCTCAAGTATCTAAAATTTATTTGATTGCTGTATAAAAGAAACATTAAGAGTTAGACCTTCTGTAATGACCATGATAAGAATAGTCCTTCAGGGCATCAGGCATGTGTTTCTCCCACTGTCAGTCAGAGTCTAAAAGACCCATAGGTATTTAATGCTTTCATGTTACTAAAGAATTATTTTAATCTGTTTCAGGTGGCTGTCTAATTCTGTTTTATAAGACATTCTATAAGAGGTTAAAACATTTGCATTTTGAAATTTTTATGCGTTTTTACATTCGGTGTAGCTAAGGAGGAACTTGGAAGATAATGTTAATTAGCTATTCCACTGCACTTTTTGTATTTGAATTTTCTAAAGTTATGCCCCTTAAACAGTGTATTTACATAAACTAGCTAGTAAATATTTGCGGTGTTCAGGGCACTGACTTGCACAGCCCTTGGGGCACATGGAACACAATTCAGAGTTTGTTAGACACTAATGTACTTTGATATATATTTCAAAGATTCAAACATTTTTTTTTTTAACCATAAGTTCACATGCTGCCATTTAGACACAATTAACATACTGTGATCATTTTACCATTGTTCAGATAACGTTGCATAGCCTAGTGCTTTTCTTTTACAGTGTGAGAAATTCAGTTCTGAAGACTGTGTGTGCAGGATGTTGATGTGGTCCCTGTAAGAAATACTAGGGTTGGTCTTGATTTACCAAGAAGATGTAATATTTTCTTTTTCTTTGACTTGTTAGGAATACAATAACTTGTGTCCTGATTTGTTACACGTCATATTTTTGTAACATTAATGAATTTAAATGAATTAATTGGAAAGTTTGGGGGAAAAAAAAGACCCATATAGGATGTCTAGACTTTAATCCTGATAGGACAACCCAGCATCAGGAGAGAAGTTTGCCTGTGTGTCATTTGGAGCTGAGTGTATCCCCCAATGCGTCGTTGCATTTGGGAAAATTTTGCCTATGTTCAAATGAATACAATTTGGTCCACTATGCTTTGTTTATATGAATTTGGTCTCACTGCTGAGTATTTTCCCCCTGTGAAGTATACAGCTATGATTCACATTCCTGAAAACCCAGTTGTCAATACAAAGATGAAAATGAAAAAGGCTGCAAAGAACTAATATGTGAAACACCATTGTCAGCTGCAAAAGCATTTGAAGAGAATGAAGTTTACAAGATAACTCTGTGTACACAGTGTGTAATTTTAAAAGACAGCAGCTTAACTTATGATTTTTATATTTTATTAACTGAATAGTTCCATCAAATCTAACGGCATTTCAAACATTTTCTAATGGTTTTATGATGGATACTTACTCTGTATGCTTTAAGGAGTCCGGCACACTGGTTAAAAAAATTGTTTAGGGAGATCTAGAGTATTAGCGTATTCTAGACAACACAATTTACAGGTGCTAATTTTAAGACTGTTCCTAGCTCTTGGTGAGTAAGTTCAGGGTATTCAAATGTTGGACTAGTTCTGCAAGGTATAGAAAGCCCATGAGACACTTGGAAGCTACGGGTTATTAATTTATCTGGGTAATTTATGTGGTGTGTGTGAGATTGGGAGGGTAAGGAATAAACTCACTTTTAAAGCTTTGCGTAAAGGAGGGCACTATTGTTTTGGAATGATGGCACTCAGCCATGATGGAGCTGTGTTGTTGAAAAATATGTCCTTTGACATTTTAACTGGAAGCAGTGTCTAAGGAAATTGAGAGAGATTTATGACCATGATTTAATAATCATGTTCCCTAAAAAATAGTGTAAGTATCAGTATTGATACTAAACAGTTGCTCATGTAATTTGATCTCATTACTAAATATTATGTATTTATCCACCTGATAAATATGTGCTGGGTTCCACAAGGTCATATCTGTGTGAAAGTCCAAAATAAAGTCCTTGTGAGATTTGAAAAACAAAAACAAAAAACTTGATGTTTGTCACTGGCTTGACTGATGTTTTGGCATGGTGAGCTTTTCTTGATGCCAGCTGTCTTACATCAGGTTCCCTAGAAGCAGAGCCTGAGATGTGGATTCTTGTGCACATGATTTATTGAAGAAAAGCTTTCAGAAGAAACCTGTAAGTGAGAGAGGGAAGCAGGAGAGGCAGAGGAAGAAGCTGGACAGAGATGTGATTTCAGGAGAAGTCTAGAGTCAGCCTCAGCCTGATCTCACAGGGAGGGGTGGGGAGCTCTGGAAGGTGAATTGCACTGTGGAGTTTGTCCTGCCAGAGAAAAAGAGGCTGAAAGCTGATAGGGGAGGAGGGAACAGCCTTCTAGGCATCTGTGGGAAGACAACGCCTGTCAACCATGGATAGTTCTCCTGAGAAGGGTATATAGATGTGAGTCCATATCTACGGTAACTGGGAAATCAGAGAACAGTCTTTTACAGAGTCTGGGCATCTGGTATACCAGAGCACAAGATTATGAGCTGAGAACCTATATAAATTATTTCCTTGTAGCAGGTATTGTGCATCAATCATAGGAATGTGGACAGCTAGAGAGGCTCATGGAGAGAGTCCATAGGAGAGCAACAAAGTGATTGAGGGTTTTTTTAAATAGGTCTCTTGGGTTGGAATCGGAAAGGATTTATCTCAGAAAAGAAGCAGAAAAGAACTTATTCACTGTCTTCAAGTATATGAAGGGTTATTAGACAGTACATCTTTAGGATGTACTGCACAGTGTTTTGTTTTCATCTCTACTGAGGAGAGCATAAAAGGAAATGAATGAAATCGCAGCTGGAGGGGATTTAGATTAAATATAATAGAAATGTTCTTTATAATAACTGCTCTTAGAAATGGAAACATTTTAGAATCTCTCTCCATAAAGGTCTTTAAGATAGAATAAGCATTAACCTACTGCAGATGGTCATTCCTCTAAGAATCATGTCATAAACTTCAAGTGTGGGAAAACTATGAGACTAGGGAAAGTAAGATATGAAGGTAGACAGATGGACAGACAGACCGACACCCACACCCACACTTTAAAATGTCATTATTTTAAAATTTCCAGAATTAAACTAAAACTCTATAAATTTGCTTTAAAATACACAAGTTTCTCAAATGAACATCATCAGTTGTCTTTGGGAGCAGAGTGGAACACAAAAATGTGATTATGTAAACAATAACCAGGGTTTTTTCATTGTAAAATGCACTTTAAAAAATTGTTAGAGATCCTGTTTTGTTTTGTTTTTTTTAATTAGGAAGTTAAAAAACAAGGTAAATTTGGAAAGAGCACAAATCTGAATCTTTATCAGAAGAAGCACACGGGGAATTCCCTGGCCGTCCAGTGGTTAGGACTCTGCGCTCTCACTGCTGAGGGCCCGGGTTCAATCCCTGGTCGGGGAACTAAGATCCCACAAGCTGTGCAGCCAATAAATAAATAAATGAATTTTTTTAAAAAAGAAGAAGCACATGTACTCTTAGGTACCAACGTAAATGATGGAAATGGACAGATAACAAAAGAAAAATATTAAGTCTGTTTATGATTGACTAGTGAGGAATTTGTTTTGTTTTCCTAAAGATGAAGATTTTATTTAGTGCTTCCTAGAAAGTAGAGCAGAGACCCTGAGAAAACGAATGATAACCCCCCTTTTCAGAGGCAGCTATTTCGATCATACAGGAAGAATAATGCATTTCAGAAACCAATATATCTAGAAAGGAAGAGCATTCTAATATGTCACTTAAATGTATTATAGAGATTAGAACAATATTAATCCCCCTAATATACTAGAAAGATTAAAATAATATTAAGCACCTGCATAGCAAAAGTTCAAATACCTGGAGTTGATGTGAACTTTGAGCTCTCTCTTATCTGAAACCACAAGGGTGATAATAATACCATCATAAAAAGTCTGTTGCATGGGTACAGTATACTAAGAGCTTTGCTGCATTATCTTACTTTATTCTGGTAATAGTCCTGTGATATAGTTTATTGTCATCCCGTTTTCCAGGTGAAGGAACTGAGGCACAGAGAGGTTAAGGAATTTGCCCAAGGGCTTCCAGTTATTTGGGAGCCCTTACCTGTTAATCAGTACTGTCTGCCTCCCCCTCATCCATTTCCTGTCACAAGTATGCACAGAAAAGAACTTCATAGTAGAAATAATGCTTTGGAAAGTTGCTTTTTCCTAGAGGAGTGGCATTGCCACGTCCACACAGCTCCAGTGGAAAAGGACGGTCCTGGCACCATCTCCTGGGCTGTCAGGTCAGATTGTATCTGCTTTCTGGTGTCTTGATTCATGGAACATGATTTGATCGATGTCTTAACTTCATATCCAAAAACTGTTTTATAACAGAATTTTAATGCTGTGACAACTTAATTGTATTCCGCACAGAGTTAAATTTTTATGTATTTTATGAAAACACACCTGGAACTTCTCACATTGGCCATTCTGAAAGATCTTTCATCTAATTCTGCTAGGTTAAATTTGTTAATTTTCTGTAATATTTCATTTTGTCCTTCTGTGTTTTTCAAAAAGTAGAAACCTAGTTTTTAAGCCCGAACTTTAAATGTCTCTGAACATATTCTAGATATCTAACTGCTATTTTCCTCTCATCCATAGGATCCCCAATAAATCCCATAACATTTGTTAGGTGATAACATTGAACTGGTAACATGAGGCAGTCTAGAACAAAACAAGCAAGCGATTTTTAAAAATCAGTTTCAGGCTTCCACCTCTGTTTTACTAAAATGTCCTTAGTCTACACATTTTGTCTTCCACAAAGAAAGGTAATCCAAAGGTCAAACTACAGACAATTTCTGTTATCGAACTTCTAATTGAACTGATAAAGGTGTTTTGATGTTGGAAGATGTTGGAGAAGGAAAATCAAGGTTCTTTTTGGAACACAAAATACAGAGAGTCCGTTGTCTCTCTTGGCTTGATTTAGATGAAAACTTGCAGGGAAGGACGTGTTTCTCCTTTCATTTGGGTGACCCTTGTCTTTGGCTGGCATTTAGTCACCAACAGTGGTGCGAAGAAGGTGCCCAAAGGATTCATTCTGCTGCTTGGTAGACAGCCTTGGCCATCACTTCCATTTCAATCTTCCATTTTCTCTTGTTGCAGCTCAAGGAGTATGAGGCCCAGCACCGGCAGTCAGCTGCCTTGGACCCTGCTGACTGGCCAGACGGTTCTTACCCACCATTCGATGGCTCATCAAACTGCAATGTAAGTTTGCTGTCTCTTTGAGCATCTTAACCACTCCTACTAAAAAGGGACAGCCTACACAATTTCAGCCTTTAGACTTCTTTGTGCAGTCACCAACTCCCACCTAGATCTGGAAAGAGGTGTCTCTTCTGACGTGTTATTCTTTTCTTTACCTGGTAGCTGGGACAGCGCTATTCATGCTGGTTTTTTTTTTTTTTTTTTTAATTGAGGTAAAGTAGACACAACTTAAATTTTACCATTATAAGCATTTTAAGTGTTCAGTTCAGTGGCATTAAGTACATACACATTGCTGTACAACCATCTTCACAACCCACTTCCTGAACCTTTCCATCATCTGAAACAGATATTCCATAACCATTAAACAAGAACTCTCCATTCTCGCCTCACCTTCCCCAACTCCTTTCCTTCTGTGTCTGGTTTATTTCACTTAGCACCATGTTTTCAAGACTCGTCCCTGGTTTATTTCACTTAGCACCATGTTTTCAAGACTCGTCCACATTACAGCTATACTAGAACTTCATTCCTTTTTATGGATGAACAATATTCCACTGCACATATATACCACATTTTGTTTAATCATTCATCTGTTGATAGACACTTGGGTGTTTCTCCCATTTGGCTATTGTGAATATTGCTGTTATGAACATTGGTATACAAGTATCTGTTTGAATCCTTGCTGTCAAATCCTTTCCGTATATACCTAAGAGTAGAATTTCTGGATTATACGGTAATTCTATATGTAACTTTTTGAGGACCTACTATACTGTCTTCCACAGTGGCTGCACTATTTTCCATCCCTGACAGCTGCGTGAAAGTTCCCATTTCTTCGCTTCCTCACCAACACTTGTGATTTTCCCATTTTTGATACTAGTCATCCTAATGGGTATAAAATGATATCATTGTGGTTTAGATTTGATTTCTCTAGTGTCTAATGATGTTTAGCATCTTTTTATGTGCTTGGCCGTTTTTATACATTCCTCAGAGAAGTGTTTATTCAAGTTATTTGCCCATTGTTGAATTGGGTTTTTTGTTTTGCTGTTGGTTGTTGAGTTGTAGGAGTTCTTTATAGAGTCTGGATATTAATCCTGTATCAGGTACATGACTTGTAAATATTTTCTCCCATTCTATGAGTTGCCTTTTTACTCTCTTGATAGCGTCCTTTGAGGCAGGAAAGTTTTTAATTTTGAAGTCCAATTTACATTCGTTTTTGGTGTCATAACTAAGAAATCATTGCCATATCCATTGTCGTGAAGATTTTCTCCTCTATTTTCTTTTAAGAGTTTATAGTTTTAGCTTTTAAGTTTAGGTCTATGACCCATTTTAAGTTAATGTTTGTATATCATATAACATATGGGTCCAACCTCATTCTTTTGTGAGTAGATACCTTGTTTTCCCAGAACCACTTGTTGAAAAGACTGTCCTTTCCCCCATCGAATGATCTTAGCACCCTTTTTGAAAATTAATTGACCGTATATGTGAGAGTTTATTTCTGGGCTCTCTTATTTTATTCCTTTGGTTTATATGTCTTTCCTCTGCAGGCATCATACTGTTTTGATGAAGATAGCTATATAGTAAGGTTTGAAACTGGGAGGTGTGAGCCCTCCAACTTGGTTCTTCTTTTTCAGGTTGTTTTAGCTATTAAGGTCCCTTGAGATTCCATACGAATTTCAGGATGGGTTTTTCTATTTCTGTGAAAAGTGCCATGAGATTTTGATAGGGATTTTATTGAACCTGTAGATTGATTTGGGTAGTATTGTCATCTTAACATGAAGTCTTCCAATCCGTGAACACAGCTATTCTTCCATTTATGTCTTCTTGAATTTCTTTCAGCATTGTTTTGTAGTTTTCAGTGTACAGGTCTTGTCTCCTTGGTTAAGTTTATTTTTAAGTATTTTATTCTTTTTGATGCTATTATAAATGAAATTGTTTACTTAATTTCCTTTTTGAATTTTTTATTGCCAGTATATAAAGATGGAACTGATTTTCCTGTGTTGATTTTATATCCTGCAACTTTGCTGAATTTCTTTATTATCTCTAACAGATGTGTGTGTGTGTGTGTGTGTGTGTATGTGTGTGTGTAAAATCTTTAGCGTTTTCTACATATAAGACCATGTCACCTGTGAACAGAGGCAATTTTTCTTCTTCTTTTCCAGTTTTGATGCCTTTTATTATTCATGCTATTTTAATGTGACCAAAACATGGCTTCTCAGGAGTTCCACCAAGATCATAGGAATTAGAATTCCAGAGTTTCAGATAGACATTTCATGGTGCTATCATCAAACTGCGTGGAGTGAGAATGGAGGGAGTTAACCTTTTTCATCTATTACGCAATTTTTTTTATTTTTTATTTTTTTGGTTTTCAAGATTTTGTTTATTTGAGTAGTTTGCAGCTACTATGCAGTTGTTTTGTTTGTTAGGTCCTCTCTTCCTTAAAGTCTGGAAGCAACTCTACCTCCATTTCTTTAGACTCTTGTTTCCTCTTGTCAGTGCTCCATACAGCCAGTCATCTTTCCAAAACATACATCTCTTCTTACATTCATGTGTTTCAGAAAAGCCTGATGGTTTTCCAGTTTTACAAGATAAATTCCAAACTTCTTGGCACACTCAAGACCCTCTGTGATCTGGCCTCGATCAATTTCTCTACTCCCATCTGTCACCCGTTGCTCCAGTAGGTCTCCACTCCATCCACATTGGACCCTGAATGCCTTACTGATCATACCTTGTATTTTCACACTCTCTGCTTTAATTTGTGCATTTCCTCTACGTAAAATGTCTTCCTGCAAATTTTTCCAGGTAAAAATCTATGCATCTTTCAAGGTGAAGTCCAACTGCCACCTCCTCTGAAACTTTAGCATCCTCAAGTGTATTTTTATAGCTTCCTGTTGTGTGCTTTGTTAAACTATCTTGCTACGTGAAACCTAACAGTTATCCTGGAGTATCAGAATTAATTGTATATATTTCAACCTCCGTGGAAATTGTGAGCTCCTTGAGCAAGAAAGGCAGCTGTATTATCTTTGTGTCTCCAGTGAGTGCCTAACTCAGTGTTCAGCTCATATAGCCTGCTTGAGAAATATTCAGTGAACAAACTTGTATTTGAATGGTCATCCTTCCTGGCTGCTTTAAGAGCATGTTTTATGTCTTGAGACTATAGACTCAGTCTTTACACTTCTTTGCATCTGAGTAACAAATGATGGCATATCATTAGTAAATATAACCCTCCCACTACCTTCTTGTCCCTGATTTCCTGAATCAAACACCAGATTCCATTGTAGCTAAAACAAACAAATAAACAAAAAACCCAAAGGATTATTAATTTGAAAGCTCTGCCTGGTTTGCTTTTGTGTGGAGGGGACTGAGATGTTACCATTTATAATAATAAATGTGTCATATGCTAGCCAGCAGCATGTCCTGGGACCATGAGGTAATCAAAGGAACCATGTCCATGGTTTTCACTGTGCCTTTTGGGGTCTCTTATCCCCTAGTTCTAACATAATATAAATGTAAATCATGAATCCAAAGAATCATGAAGAATAAATATCGTAACTCAGGACTGATGTGATTCAAACCCAACTCGGGGGAGAACACATCGCCTCAGTTGTCCATAGTGGGTCTTTTAGTGTCCGTCTCACTGGATACTGTCCTGATTAATAGCATCTGAGTCAAGGGAGAGGTTACAAGACTTTATCCATTCAGAGAAACAGGCCTGTAGTAAAACCTCACATACTTAGATGGTAAGGAGAGAGGCTTATCTCATTTAGGAAAAAGTTACTATAAATAGAGTACTGTAGGCATTTTGAACAAGCTGCTAAGAAAGTATTATATAAAGTATTGGTTTGTTGAACCCCTTTCAGAGGGTAAATCACAACCATCACCTTGATATCAGCTGACAGAATGAAATGGGTACTTCTTAAAAGTTGGGCGGGCCTTCGTTCTCTTGAGCATTTCTTTGTTCATTTAGGAGGCATCTGTGGAGCTTCCGCAGAGCGCTTGCTATGTGCTAGGCTTCATGCCAGATGTCCAGGTTACAAAGGTGAAGGCGAGAGAGAGGCCCTGCCCCAGTGGAGTTTACCCTGCAGTGCAGAGGTTAAAATTAGCCTCACACGTGCTCACACAGACTCACGTACATGGTTACATTATTAACTCCTTACAAACTGTTTCTTCTTAGACGGCTCAAAAATAAACTCAGCCTTTCCTAGTTGGAGGGAGGGCCAGGGGTACGATATGCTCCTTCCACTTCCAGCGCAATTTCCCAGAAGCTCTAGAATGACTTGTCTTTTTTGCTGAAAGATGTAGGTGAAGACAGTCTAGTCAGCAGTGGAGAGAGTTTTCTGAAGAAAGGCTGTTTACTCTGTGTATTTTGCTAGCTGCCTTTGTGCCAACACCCCACACCCACGTTCAGTCACGCTGTTCATTACTGCGTGGTGATGAACCGTTGGCACCGAAGTTTGCTTGTACTTGATTGTGATCCCGATGTACGTGACACTTGCCCCTCTTACCGTGACTTTAGTCTGTCCCATGTTTTCCTGGAGACTCAGCAAGAAACTCCATCCAAAATACTCCTTCTTACTGATGCTCCATTTGCCTACTAGCAGGGTAATTAATTTCAGATAATTCCCACTGTGTCCTACTCCAGCTGCCTTGGGTTCGGTGCTTTGATTATCTTTTGTGCGAGAGCCAGGGCTTTTCAGCTTTCTATCGATTCTTTTCTATACTGAGATGCAAATAGCCCACTGGCCATAGTGGGGAATGCCCAGGCCATGAAAGTTGCAGAGATCATAAGGCCTTTGTCACCAGACCTCAATGCCTATATTGATGCCTGTCGTGCTTTAGGGTTTCATTTGCATTGATTCATAGGCTTCCCCCACCCCCAGAACTGGCATTCGATAATTGCATGTTGCTTCACAATAAATCCATATTCACATTCTCAGTTTCCAAGAGTATTAAGTACTAAAGATAGTTACCAGGGGAAGTGAAAAATAGCTTTCTCTTTGCCAGAGGGGAATCAGTTCTCTGCTGTTTTTCATTAATAACAAACTTCTGTTGTGAGTGTTAGAGTTTTTAAAAAGAATTTCTGGTTGAGTACTTAACTGGATTCCTTGTTAAACATCTGAACGTTTATTTTAATATTTTTCATTTTATTTTAGTAACTTTTGTTTTCCTTCGCCTCCTGCAGGGGAAAGGTTGTAAGAGTTCTCATTTTAAGCTTTCAGCTTTGTGCGTTGAGGTTCAGTTTACCTTCTGATTAAGAAAATGTTTAAAGAAATTGTGCTGTCTGTCTTACTGGGGTTTAAAGTTTTTTTACTCAAGGCGTACATTTTAGTAAATCATAGTTTTTGTTTTTACAAAACTGGTAGGTAAGAGTTGGTGATCTGTACCTGAAATACTTGCAGTGAACTCTCTTTCCGAAAAATGTCAAATTGTAAATTATTTGATTATGATGCTATTCAAATTATTTTTTTAAATATATAATATATAAAGAAATATTAAAGCAACAACAAGGACAGTAAAGCACCAGAGCTCTTAAGAGTCCACTGCAGACATCTATTTTGGTCGCGTTTAATTGTTTCACTTCATACAAACTGTGTTCCAGAAAAAGTTGGAATTATGTTTCTGTATCTGGAGCTCCTTACCAGGGTGAAGCAACTATGGTGAAATGTTTTGTGACGTGAATTATTTTGTAAAGCAAGTCATCGTTTCATAATTGATCACTTTTACATTTGGGGAAATATTAGAGTTGGGAAATATTTGTGCAAAGAGTGCTATGTTATCACTGTGGTGTTATAATAATACCTTACACCCATATGTGCATCTCTGCATAACCTTTCATTCCAATTCTGAATATAGCTTTGCCACTAACCTGGGGAGCCATGTGGTTGAACTGTGTCCAGATTTGGGGTAACAAAGACACAACATCAGGTGGTCATTTCTTCCACTTTTTACAAAATACTATTTTAAGTGTTTCCCTGATTGAGGACTTTCAAGGTCGCAACTAAAATATCCCCATATTGTTGGCATGATGCAAGACTGTTAAATCTTTTGGGGGCTTTCTAAAATTATAAACCATAAACTTGGCCCTCACCAGCAGGTGGTTTTTACTGAGGCTTTTCAGAGTCATTTCACCTGCCTCAATTACAGCCATTGTCTTCCAGCCAGAAGATTCAGGTCTGTTGTTTTGGAAGAAGAGGTTGCTATAGCCTTAGTCTAATCTAGAACTTTCTAAAAGGTAGTGTGCTGAAGGCCAGGAGAGCATTCCACAAAGTTACTTTTTTAGTGGTTCTCGGGGTGAACGGCCTAATTTCTATTACGGCCAAAGAAAAGATGGACAATTTAATCATTTAATACAGAATGTGGTCAGAGAACAGAGCTCATGCTCATGGGGTGTTCCTTTCGGGGGCAGAACGATGCTTCTGCTTGTCCGAGAGACGTCTGTAAATGCAAGGTGCTCTTTTTAGAGTCCAGGACTCTGGGTTGAACCAGATTTTTTAAAACTTGGCTATTCTTAAATATAATTAATAAAGTGAAAATAATTCTTATTTTGAATAGGTTTCTTTTACTAGGGTGGACTTCTAGACAATGCCTATAAGTTAAGATGTATCAGAAGTTTTATTTTTATATTGCAAAGGTGTTAAAGGAAAATAGAAACCAATATTACTAGCTTTGTTGTTTGGGGAAATCTGATTCCCAAACAACATTGTCATTTTTTTAATGACAGTGCATGATGAATTTACAGAATTGTCTTCCACCTATAGATAGTACCAGCGATTTTTTTAAAATAAGATTTTCATATTTTTGCTGACTTTGGGTAAATATTTATTGGCTGCATAAACTATGTGAAGATTCACATAGACCTTAGTATTAAAGTTGACATTATAGGTCCAGTAAAGGTATCTTTATGTAAATGGTTGACCTTCTTTCTACTGTCTTTCTGCTCTTATATTATTGGTTTTATAAGGAAATTTAAGAGAGAATAGATTCCAAGCATAAAAATAACTTACATTACTGAATGTAAGTTACTGTTTGCTTTTAATCGTGTTATGTTTTCTTTGAATCTCTCTTCCTAAAGGATTTTTTTTCATAACAACATATGGGTTTCAGCTGAAAAGGGTTCTCACTGACAAGGTAAGTTTTGATTTGTGGCTAGAAAATGATTCTGCTTGTTATAGCTTTAATTCTTATGCTAGCTAGGCTTAAATACAGCATGGTTGGATGTGTGCTTTGGCTCTTTATTTCTTGAACAGAGGAAGAGCTTTACTCAACTCATTTGACTTCTAATTTGACCAGGAGAAAGAGTAGAAGTATGGCCTAGCGTTAATTTGCCAGAGGGCTTTTTTACCCTGTTTGCTTGGGCTAGCATGTTCATGCCATGCTATGTTACACTGTGTCAAAAAAAGGAACACTTTTCTAAATCTTTCTAAATATAACTATGGCAAAAATAACTCTTATTGATTCAGGTCTTTTAATGCGTACTTGAAGCCTTGAGATGATTATAAAGACTTTCATAGATACCTTCTACAAATTTCTTTTTTATTTGGCTGGGTGGAAAGAGGAAGAAATATTCCTCTTAATTTTAACAAAAGTAATTTTGAAATGAAAATGATAGTAAAATATAGACATATTAAAATTCTCTTTAGAAGAGTAGACGTAATGATTCTTTAGACCTGTAGCTTATGGAGAGACTAGAGACAAAATCAGTCCATTGGAATAACATGTGTCCCAAAGTCTTGTGAGAAAGGTGACTTTTGCTCTCACTGGACATAAGCTGACCAAGAACTGCTGCTTAGATGACTTCTTGTCATTTATTCCACACCATGCTCTCTCCCCAGCCTTGTCCCCGGGAGAAGGGCCAAAGTTTGAGGCGTGTGTTTGCTGTGAGTCCCTTGAGATCATCATCTTTAAACAAAGTTAGACAGGAAGGAGGTTCTGGCCTCGGGAAAGCCAGGCGTTTGCCCGGTGAGGGGGCTGGTTAAAGCGCACAGATGTGAGTCAGACTTTGGGTCCAGATCCCAGCTCTGCCACCTATTAGCTCTGCATCTGAGGGCAAGTTGTTTCATCTCTTTGTGCCTCAAAACTTGGGCCAAGTGTATCTACCTCACACGGATGTTGCAAGGATTAAATGGCACCAAGTAACTACCCAATGAACGCCAGCCTCTATTGCTTATGTGACGATCTTCTACCTCGCCATTAACTGTCATTCTTAAAATACTGGAGTTCCTGTCAAAAGTTTTATTTTTGTACATGCCATTAACATGGCAGCAGCGCTTCTGCTTTTGCATATTACGGCAGACAGACTGGAGTTGTCAGAACAAGCTTAATGTAAATAGTGTGTGTTTAATTGGTTATGTTTTTACCAAACACATAATCAGTGTATTTTCTGTTTCAGAAGGTATAACTGTCTGTGGGCTTAGGAACGGGTCTGGTATGATTTCAGTAACATATGTGGCCTTAGGATTACAGTTTGGGAAAAATAAACACTAATCGTATTGAAATTACCTAGGGCCATATAGTGACAATGAGGTGTGGGCTTCCATGCCCGTTACGTTGGGGGGTGCTCTTACAGCAGGCCCAGAAATAGTTGGAAATTTGGCTCTTTGCACCTGGCAAACCAGCCAGGTATCAGTACACGTCTATCTTCACTGGTTTGTATGGTCACAGGGAGTTGAGAGTGCTGCCTGCACACCCTCCTCAACACATCAAGGGCCACGTGAACAAAAGTAAATAACGACAAAATATCCAGATACAATATAATCTGAGGGTTATGTAACCTATTGTTATCACTTTTAAAATTTAAGTTAGTTTTCGGGCACATTCTGGTCTGTTATTTCTTTTCTTTTCTTTTCTTTTTTTTTTTTTTTTTAAGATTTTACTGTCACCCTCAGCTTCATCTTTCTTTCTTTCATTTTTAAATTTTTTTGGCCACACTGTGTGGCTTGCGAGATCTTCGTTCCCTGACCAGGGAATGAACCTGGGCCCCCGGCAGTGAGAGCGTGGAGTCCTAACCACTGGACTGCCAGGGACTTCCCTGTTGTTTCTTTAATTAGGTCGAACCACGTGAACTGGAAATATTAGCTTTTGACCTTAAAAATAGCAGTCTCATTTGTCCAACCTTATACGTAAATACCAAACAGGATCTACGACATTTACCCTAGCTAGCTGATTATATCTAAATACAGATATTTGTAATATAATATGGGTTAAGGATTGGCATTTAGATTTGCAATGCCAATTTCTTACTTCACTTTTGGGATGAACCTTAGGGAGCTTGGGGTAAGAGAGGATTTCCATTACTTGTTTAATGATAGTGATTCATCACATGTTCATTCCTCATTAAATCATTTGCCCTGGTACCAAATCTTATATAATGGATGGGTTGGAGAGAGACCCAGGTCCTATCATGGTTCATGAGTCGGATCCAGACTGAGGGCCGCTTCCAGCCTAAGCCAACTTACTGAAGTCATGGACTGCCCATCACTTGTTCAGAGTCCGTTTGAACTGTCAGTCACTGTATCAAAACTCTTAGAACTATACCCAGTCATCAAGGACATTCATCTAGAAAGCAATATTTTAACACAACCAAATTCTAATTCAAATTCTAATTATTCCCAGAATAATTTCTGTAGAAATATCCCTTTATTCTCTTCTCTGTCCCTTTTCCTTTCCCTCTTTGTATCACACCGTCTCTCATCCCTTGTTGATTGTACTATTACTAGTATAATTCTAATAACATTGCATAATTAGTTCCTACAAGGACACTTCTTGCCCTGTGCTTTTGAGTCAGAGTGTAGGTGAAAGAATGCCATCTTGAACATTCTTTTACTCATTCATTGTGCAAACATTACTAAGTACCTACTATAGGTCAGTCCCTATACACAGGAGTTTATATTTGAGAAGAAGAGACAGACAAGTGGATAGCCTGGTTGGGGCCTTAATTGGAATATTTCTACCGAGTGTGTGAAATACGCACAGAAAGTCCATTAGGCCCCAGTGAGGAGAGTGTGGAAAGCCCAGTGACAGTGACTGAAACTGAGCAAGAGTTCACCAGGCGGAGGAAGAGAAACCTGTTAGGTAGAGGGAGCAGCAAGGCCAGTGGCTTAGGTGAACAGGTGGGTAAATCTTCAAACTTGGGTCATATGAGAAAATGGATTTAAATAATAAAGTTTTTCTCAGTATCAATATTTTGACTAGTACGGTATTGATTCTTTTCTTTGCTCATTCTTATTTATAAATTGGCTCTGTAATAGGTTGTTTGGTTCCTTATGACTGCAATTTGTTTTGTTTTTTGTTTTTAATTGAAATATAGTTGATTTATAAAGTTATGTTAGTTTCAGGTGTACAGCAAAGTGATTCAGTTACACACACACACACACATACACACATTTTCAGATTCTTTTCCATTATAGCTTATTATAAAGTATTGAATATAGATCCCTGTGCTATACAGTAGGTCCTTGTTTGTTATCTGTTTTATACCTAGTAGTGTGTATCTGTTAATCCCAAACTCCTAATTTATCACCCCCACCCCTTTCCCCTTTGGTAACAATAAGTTTGTTTTCTGTGTCTGTGATTCTGTTTCTGCTTTGTAAATAAGTTCATTTGTATCATTTTTTAAGATTCCACATATAAGTGATATCATATGATATTTGTCTTTTTCTGTCTGACTTACTTCACTTAATATGATAATTTCTAGGTCCATCCGTGTTGCTGCAAATGGCATTATTTCATTCTTTTTTATGGCTGAGTAGTATTCCACAGTATGTGCATATATATATATATGCCACATCTTCTTTATCTGTTCCTCTGTCGATGGACATTTAGGTTGCTTCCATATATGATTGCAGTTTTAAAATTTATATCATCCGTGTTTTTCATCTTGTCTTTGAGGTCTCATTTAATTGAATTCATGTTCTTCTTTAATTATTTTATAGAGAGAAGAACTGTTAGGAATTTCTTCCTGTTCCTTGAGTTATATTTTCTTCTGATAGGGAGATGGGATCAAAAGATAGAATCATTGTGTTTGTCCATGCCTTTTCTCTCTCTCTCTCTTTTTTTCCCCTTGTTATAGTTTGAGTAGTTCTCATGCATTTCTTTTCACTTTGATCATGCTTGGGTAGCTCAGGTCACATTTTCTGTTTGTGCTGATATAATGAAGATTACTTTTTGACCTGTTTGCCATGCTGTCAGACAGTGGAGTGTTTTCCTTCCTTTATTTTGTGATCCATTCATGTTTGTTGTTGCTGTAGCCTAATGTAATAGCTGGGGACGTGGGAAAACCCAACCGAGGTGGAATGTGGTCTTCATTGGGATACCTGGGCTCGGCTTTCTCTCTCCTAAGAGTTTGTTAAATGTGCTGCATCACTGTTCACGTTGCTTGCTTAAGGGTGGGGGAACGGGTACACCAGAGCCAGTCTGTCTTTAATTTATTCCTCCAATTCCTGGTGAATTTCTAGAGGCTTCATTTTAATCAGGATCAGCCTTACCATTGACTTTCCGTCTTTTCACTCATTACTCTCCTGAAGCAATTTCTGCTTCTCTTAGATCAGAAAAAGATAAAGAAGGCCACACAGTTTGCTTCCTTTTCTGTGGGTCTTCAGGAATTTTTTTCTTAGCTTGATCACGGAGTTCTCAAGTTTAATATATTAGGTTATATACTTTTGTTTGGATGCTCTTGGTGGAGTATTTTTGCCAGTTTTTAGTAATTGTGCTTTGTAGGACACTATTGCTCATTTTGTTAGTTGTGGGAAGGATATTCTGTGGTTTAGTTTTCAGCAGTCATCATGACCTGATTGTTTTGCCAGTTAGATGACCACAAACAATTTTTCTAGCTCCAATTGATTCATTTTCTGAGCCAGTGAATCGATTGGGGCCTTCTGATCACAGCCATCAGGTGAATGTGCTATTCTTTGTGTTTATAGAAACACAAAGACAGGCTAAGCTGTCTTCTATTTGGAAGTAAATTTGCTTATTATTCATTCTACAAACATAAGGAGAAGTGTGTTAAGGTCACACATAGATCGTGACTCTGGGAGGTACCTTCGGCCCATCTGCCTCCGTCTTCAGCAGATGCCCGTGCTGATCAGTAGCCTGAGCTTGGGTTGGAAGGAAGAACTTGGTGTCCGCACCTTCCCTCCGTTGCCTTGCAGGCTCCATCAGTTCTCTGTATTCCTACATCGTCGTGTGCCTAGGCAAGGTTGTTTGGCGGCCGTGTCCAAGAAGTCATCGTGCCTGATCCATGAATCAGTCAGTCTAAGATGCCATAAAAGTAATGTGACTTTGCAAACACCACCCAGTCTCTTGGGAGACTTAGCGCTTCTGGGATGAAAACTTCCATCAGCTCCAGAAACTAGAGCCTCAAAAGCATATGTAATTGCCCTACTTGGCAGTCCTGTTCTGAATCATCCTTTTTCCATGGCACGGGCTATGTGAGAATCGAATACACTTGGGAATGAGTGGGTTTGGTGTTTTGCTTTAGCTCTTAGTGTGCCTGACACCATAGGTTTGTTTTGGGTAACACTCCCCCACTCTTTACAGAGGGGCCTGTAGAGTTAGTTGTTGACTACCTTCCCCTAACTTCTTTTTTATCTCAACTCACCTATTTTATATGACCAGCAGGGTTCTCTGACCTATGGGCAGGGTGACATAATCTCAAGCAGTAAAATCTTCCAAAGATTTACAGAGTGAAGGGGAAGTCGGTTCTTTTTCCTCCACTTAACCTCTCTCCTCCCCCAACTCCTTTCAGGAGAAGGAAAGGCATTTTCTCTTCTTCATGGAAACTTGCAGAATTGGGACAAGTGTGCTTACTTGTTATTCAAGTCTCCCTAGACGTGGCTGTAGGACTCCTGAGGTCTTATATTTTCTAGTTCCTTATAGGGAAAGTAGCAACATTATTTGGGGGTGATTAAAAGCAATTCAGAGTTCATGAGTTTTAAGAAAAAGAATAGAGCTTATTGTGGAATGTAGCATCCCTTTGCTGTTCCTTTGGTTTTGTAGTTAGTTTTTTAAACAGTTTCTTTAAGTGAATTAAGTGCTGACAAGCCTTTGCCTCTAGGGGATGGTAACATTACCTCAAATTCTCACATACTTTTTACAAGTATGAGTATCATGTAATTATCTTCTCCTCCTCTGTCTCCTCCTCCTTCTTCTTCAAATCTGGTGACAACTAGTTAATTTTGAAACTGCCAGAGAGATTATTTCAGTGTTACACTGTACCTCTGGGAGAAGAATGGAATTTCATCTTTTTTTCCATATGCTGACAAAAATCTCCTAATTTCAGAGGGCAATGATGTCACCAGCTAATGAGCAAAATATTTCTTACTAAACAGATGAGTCCTCCCCTGACTCCTTTGTGAAATAAGGGAAAAAAACCCACAATGTGTTTCATAGTTTATATAGTTACTGCAATTCATAAACACTTTTTAAAGTAATTCTAGTAATTCTAGTAATTCTAAAGTAATTCTCTTCTTCAAAGAGTGAAACAAATTTTTCTATAAACACAAAGAATAACACATTAACCTGATGGCTGTGATCGGAAGGCCCCGGCCACAGCCGGACAATGATGACTGGTAGCTGATCTTGAACGTACCCAGCCAGAGCCAATATGCTGCCCCCAAGGTAGGGAGTGACCTTGAATGCATCACTTCTTGGACCAGTGGAGGGAGATCAGGCATGTTGGAGAGATTATGAAATCAAGTTTGGAGAAGAGGAGGGCCGTGAAGCTGTTGTTGATTGGTGTCACATGCTGTTTATAAAGGCAGCAGCAGCAGCTGAACTCTTCTTTGAGCGTCCAGATAGGCAGGCATCTAAGGTCAGCAGGAGCCACGTAAACACGGGACTTCTGGGCTCATATAGGGACATGGAAATGCCCCCAAAGCCATGGCGAGTGCCCGTCCCCTCACTGAAGCATGTCTCAGTTTCCCCAGCCAGAGGTGATTTCGCCCACTTCTGAATCCCTGTATCTCTTTGTTCCTCTTACCCATTTATCACAGTTGACTTACATTAATCGTATTTCTGAACTTCTCTTGGGGCATCTCTACCCCCAGACTTCTAGATTATAACCTTGGTAAGTCCAGGTAAAGCCACCTTACTCATATTGCGATTCCTTCTTCTTCCTAATGCCTCGAATCAGTACATCCCTCCATTGATTTCAATCAGGAAATATCTATTTATCGCAAATATAGATATGATCTTTAATTGTCTCAGTGGGGAAGAATATTGTAATGTTCAGTGTTGGCAGTTGTGTGAAGAAATAGGTGCTCTTTTTCTACTACTTGTGAAATTTTAAAATAATACAGTGTTTCTTCTGAGCAAATTGTTAATATGTATCAAAAGACTTAACGATTCGCCCATTCTTTACCCATCAGTTCAACAATCTAATCATTTATTCTAAAGAAAGAATGTATTAGATGCATTCGAAGTTTTACCACAGTGTTCATCGGAGTATATTTTACAATATTGAAAAATTGGAAACATGCAAATGTCCAATGATTGAGGATAGTATTTAAGTAAAGTATGGTGTACTTCTGTGTCTGAATACTATTGAATCATTAATGTATTGTCATATTTTATTTTTTGAATATTTGTTGATGTGGGGAAATGTTCAAAACACATTAATTTTTAAAAGCAAGTATAAAACAGTTTGAACAGTGTACATTGAGGGCCCCAGGGTTTCTCTAAAGGAAACATTAAGAGACAGCAGTGTGGCTCAGAGGGTCACAATTTTAAGCGGGCACTTTGTTTCTATTTACACCTGTGTTCATGTGAGGGAGGCTTTGGGGACCTTGTTAGTAACTGTGGGGGGGTGGAACAGCTGAAGATCACAAGGTCATCCTTTTTTTGTTTAAAAGAAAGTAACATAGAAGTGTATTGTGTGTGTGTGAGTGTGTGTGTATGAAGATATAAACCAAAATATTACTAATTTTTCTGATTAGGAAGATATAAGTATTTCCTTTCTCTTTTTTTCTGTATCTGCATTTTCCACAATTTCTAATTAAAACTATATCTTGTGTTAGTATGAATAAACAATAAATGTTACTGAAATACAGATAGAGGAATGGAAATGACAGTGCTTTTGTCCTCTTGAAGTTTAGTGAAGGGCTAGTAATACTGCGATAATGTATTGAGCTAAGTCCCACGAGAAAGTCTGTTAGGTTGCTTTGCAGCCACCTGGCCTAAGGAAGATGAGGAGGAAAGCCAGGAAGGCTTTCCAGAGGAGGTGACACATGAACTGAATCTTTTTTTTTGGCTGTATTGGGTCTTCGTTGCTGCGCGCGGGCTTTCTCTAGTTGTGGCGAGCAGGGTGGGCTACTCTTCGTTGCGGTGCGCGGGCTTCTCATTGCAGTGGCTTCTCTTTGTTGCAGGCTCTAGGCGCGCAGGCTCAGTAGTTGCGGCGCACGGGCTTAGTTGCTCTGCGGCATGTGGGATCTTCCTGGACCAAGGATCGAACCCGTGTCCCCTGCATTGGTAGGCAGATTCTTAACCACTGCGCCACCAGGGAAGTCCTGAACTGAATCTTGAAGGATGAGTAGGAGCTAGGGAAGTAGATGGGGGTGGGCAGAGATATTCCCCAAAGAGGAATCCTCAAGTGCAAAGGTGTGCAGGCACGTGAGAGATGGGGTATCTGAGATGCTGTGAGGAAGTCGCAGTATGAGAACCAGGTGCTATGAGAGGCTGTTTCCACATGGTGTCTGCATAGCTGAGCGTAACATGCACAGAAACTGGAAGTAAGGGCTCTGACCATGCAGTCCTACTTTTCACAATATGGCCTTTGGACTTTGCTCTGAGGACCTAATGAGTAGTTCCTTAGAGTGGGAGTCAGATGCTCAAATCTGTCCTTTGCAAATTTGTGTACTTATATGTGCTGGGTAAGTTCAAGTCCACTACCCAGTGAACAAGACCAGCGATGCTCTTCCTTTGTGAAGTTGATCTGCCCTGTTTCCACCTTCCCTCCACCAAGAAGCGTCGCAGGGTGGCCTGGACCAGGCTAGTCTTTCGAATATCCCGCAGTTTACTCAGATACACAGCAAGGGCTGGGAGCTATGGGGCTGAAGAGTCTCAGCTTCTTCATTCTACGTGCATTATTTGCTGCAGGCCCACTGGTGCACCGGGCACCCCTCTTACAAGGAGGGGAATGGACATGGTCCCTGTCCCTGTGGTCTCTGCTGTCTTCTGAAAGAGAAGCCCTTGTTGGGTGCCCCTGTAGCTCCCTACATGGAGTGTCTCCATAAAGACCTGCCTCCTCCTCTGAGAGTGGCAGCAGTGACAGTTAAAAAGGGGGGTAAAGGGACTTCCCTTGTGGTCCAGTGGTTAAGACTCTGAGCTTCCACCGCAGGGGGCTCAGGTTTGATCTCTGGTTGGGGAACTAACATCCTGCATGCCGCTTGGTGCAGCCAAAAATAAGGGGGGTGGGCAGGAGGAGACCACTGGGAGGACCAGCAGGAGATGGGTCCTTCCCTCCACCTGCCTCACAAAACCTGGCTCTTAAGGCCCAGCTCCCTCGATCTCACACTGTAGAGGTTTCAGGACCTTCCAGGCTCCAGGCCTCACAGTTAAGGTCTCCTTTCATTCTCTCAGAGGACCCTAAGAGGCTTGTCACTGTCTGTTTTATAAATGAGAGTTCACAAGTGGCATAAAGGAGACCTCAGCCTATGTCTGCGGGATTCCAGAGTTCTGGCTCTGAATCCTGCCCAGAATCTTCTGTGTATCTAAACAGCCTGTTCAGACTCAGCCTCAAATATTGGCCATTATCACTTGCTTTCATGTGTTTTTTGCTATTTACATGGCACCTAAAACAGCAGTTTGCAAGAATTAAAATAGCTCTTGTTTGAATTCCGATCAGTAATAGATAGAATGCAGATGTAATAATCACTTACCGAGCTCCGAGCTCCGGGGGTCGATTATACACAATTATATACAAACTTTGTAAAACATCAACACTTTAACACAAATGTTATTAGATGAAATTTACGTGGAGGAACACTAAGACCATAGGAGTAGAGTGATTTGCTGGAGGACTTGGAAATTAATGCCAGGCTGTTCTAGCTCCAAAGTCTATGAGTATTTCCCCACTGTCTTCGGGGCATGCACGTTTTCTTAGTTTTCATGAAGTAACAAAGAAATTCAAGTGAGACTTCTACTGACAGTCTTAAGGAATTCTCAGCACAATGATGCATGCAGTGTGGTTGTCAGTCTTGGGTGAAGGAAGCCCGGGTAGAGTTAGGGTGGTGCAGGAGCAAAACCATGAAATGTCACTATCTTCCTCTGCCATTTACTGTCTGTGAAATGAGATCATGTGTGCAGATACTCAGCAGAGTGCCTGGGAATTGTGAGCATTTGATAAATCTGGGTGATTGAAGTCCCACATTGGGAAAGCACTGCCACCACTTGTGGCACATGTGGGTCCTCAGATGGCAGTGTGGAAGGAAGCGGATGTGAAACCAGAGAGGGCATCAGGGAATGGCTTTGTGAAATGGGAAACAGACAGTATAGGGAAGGTGTGGCGAACCATTGTGGGGAGAACTAATAGGAAATTCGATAAATAATGGGAGGAGACATTTTGGGGGCAGAAAAATTGAGGGAAAGGGAATTTCATGCAGAGTGAGAGATGCCAAAGGGACCCAGGGAAGGAGAGCAGGACAGGTGCCCAGGAAAAGAGGGTGAGCTCTGGCCGTCTGTGATACCCCAGGATCTCTGTCTCTGCTATGTGATGTCCTACCAAGAGAGGGGCCCTCGCATAGTACTTAAATAAAGACCCACGCAGTGAGAGGCACCTAGGAGCGGGTAGCTCGGACTACACAATGGGAATACATGACTTACCCCACTGAATGAATTTAGCCCTGAAAATACAGACATGACTTACAACCTGTGTCACGGAAACTTCACATGGGTTTTCAGTCCTGCCTTTTTAGATGGTGTTCTGTTTAAGTAACAGAACGTGATGTCGCTCCCTAGGCAGCCCTGAGAAAATTAAATGACCATCTAGTGACAGAGTCCCGTGCTCACATTTTAGAATCCAAGAGAACTCAGCTGCTCTGAAGTGATCATTGAAACAATTTGGTTAAGACAGTTTTAGAAGCATCAGTGAAGGGGACCTACATTTACTCTAGTGGTTAAAATAGAAAAGAAAAAAACAAAACAAAACGAAGCGGGACAGAGACAGAAAGTGACAACTTTAGGAGAAAACCACAATCATAAGTTTTAATTCAGGAATTTCAAAAATAGCCCTTGGAAGGTGTCTATTTTCAATTGCGACGACTCCCTTCAGGGGGTGTTGGGAAGACTATCTGCAAAAAAGATCTTTTTTCAGTTCAGTCACTCGTGAGGGTGAGTCCTTGTCCCGGATTTGCTGAGATTCTCGCGTTCTTTTTTTCTTTCTCTGGAATTCCATAGACAGTAATTAAGGAACTGGAGGCCAGCGGGAGGTCAGGGAGCCTTCGTCAGTGAAAACAGGGATTGTTTGCCACGTACAACACTCCCTTTTTTCCTTGTGGTGAATAGGAGATTTGCTTAGAGCTGATGACTTCTGCCTTTCTTACAAGTTATGCAGTTAGCGAGGAACTGGGGAATCAGGCAGCAGGCAGCAAGCAGCTAATTGAAACCAGTGTCTTCACTTTCTTCTCCTTCGGATCGTAAGCTGTGCCGGCAGAGCCTGCCCGATCATGTAACTCCCAAGGAGCATGTTCGAGGAGTGCCTCACCGTCACTTTGAGATTACAGAGGTGACAAGCAGGAGAGAAGACGCGCTCAGAGTGGGGAGGGGGCGGGGGTCCCGGACGAGCTCAGAATCACCCCTGAGGCCTGCTCAATGCCGAAGCCGGTAAGTTCGCTGGACACGCTTCACGTGAAGGGGGAAATGTGCTTTCCGTCACTTCAAGGAAAAGCTTTTTAATTGTTCCCGGCTATGATGCTTCCGTCTTTCCTATTCAAATTCCTCTAGATTCATCCTTCTTCCCTTGTTTACTTCCCTACCTTATAACCCAGAGCATTCTTTCCTAGCTTGCTCACCCGGCATAGCTTTTGGAGGAGAGGAGTGAATATTATTTTGAGAATAAAGCGGGCATGCGGGGGGTTGGGTGTACGTGGGGTTGGGAGCTTAGTTGCCACTTGTGGAGGTTTCTCGTGAGGAAGACTTGGTTTCGGGCAGCTTTGCACACGGCTTTTCATAAACCTACGATTGGTTTCCTTCTCTTGAAGGTTAACGCCATCGACATCGTGTGAATTTCACAGGTGAATATATCGCCAATTTCAGAATACTTTTCAGAAGTGCATAAATATAGTGTTCCCGTGTGTAGTTCCGGGGGGAGATAACTTAGTCGGGACAGCATGCTACGTGTTTGGAGCTGGGGAAGCAAGCTGAGTAAGTGTGGTTCTGCAAAAGGCACAGCTGTAATCCTGTGCTCAGCAAGGTCTCCAGCGGTCCCCAAAAGGGTTCTAGTTGCTCCTTGCAAGTTCGGTTTAATCTTTATTACAGCACGTTACTCCCGTGCCTGCGCGACTGTGCCACGCAGCTTTTGGAAAGCATTTGTTCTGGCGCATCATGATTTGCAAGAACTGTTTGTTACAAGGTCAGGGGCGAGTGAAGCATCTGTTACCGACCTGCAGTGTGACAGGCTTCAGTTGAACAATAAGGGGATGCTTTTACTTTGCTCCATCCAGCACACACATTTTTGTATCTACAGATGCTATTAATTGTGTTCCTTTTTTTCTGATTATCCTTAATGTAGCTGTGTTATAAAAAGTTCTCCACGCTGGCTCCATGTCTTTCCCATTAGAACATTGCAGATGTGTCAAGGACGCACATGTTCCAAAAGAAGCCGAGAAGGAGGGAGGCTCCACCCTCCGTCACAAGCCAAAAGGGCCCCATAGGCTCCTCCTCATTCAGCACCCTGGCAGGCGAATTGTGTACTCTCTCTTTAAAGCAGCTATAGTTTTGTGCCTTGGCTTGGTCAATTTGTTATGGTTTAAAACTGTGGAGCCAGCTGTCTGCAATCTGATGTAATGTTGCCATGGAAACCAGAAATGAAACACTTAAGCATTCACCACAGAATTACTACATATAGCATTAGCCAAAGTAATTAAAAGTTGAGCCATATGGGCTTTCTGGTGGAAAAATATGCAATGGAGAGGCTGGAAATTAAATGTTTCTATTTACAGTATTGTAAATCCACATCCTTTGGTGGGGTAAATCAATTGCCTTTTCTACTACAGGTTTGGAAGTGGGGGGGTTTTATACAGATGATTGAGTTTTCACCTTCTAATTTAGAAGCTGGTCAAACTAAAGTTGATCTTAGCCCTCTGACCTGGGCTAGGACAGGGAGGGGAAGAGATACCATCTCGTGTTTGAATGTATATAAACATATACTGTTATTTTTTTTCACTGTAGTTTATTTAAAACCTGTTTTATAATAACTGAGTCTATTTCTTGGAATCAGTCATTCATTTTATATACATTGCAGATTTCCCTCATCTTCTACAAAGTTCCTCTAGGTGTGGGGATTTCCTTTATATACCCATATCTGTTTCTTAATTTTAAAAAATTCTCACACCCCCATCTCACACATATATCTCTGGGGGGTGTATTTTCTGAATAAAAAGACAAGTCTTTTCTTCAGCATTTGGGAAGTGGCACACGCTTATTTAAAAGGAGACATGTGAAATGAGGAATTTAAGCTTTACTCCTTAGTTTAAAAGAAAACTGCATGCCGTTTACAGAGTCTTTATGTTGAAACAGCTGGAGAGAATTTTTTAAAGGCAAGTATTTCACAACTCTTTTTCCTCTGGACCCAGAAGGAAGTGAGAAGTCAACACCTCTCTCAATAAAAAGCATCCTTGGGATACACTGTTCAACTACCTCCAGTGACTTCTGGGCTCACTTAAGAGGAGATTTTCTATTTTTAAAATGATATAATAATAAGATATATATATATATCCTGAATGACTTTGGTTTTATCCTACATGTCTCTTCATATAAATTGTGCTGCCTCTATCTCATCTAGGGTTCAAAAACATGCAATGCAAAGAAAGTTATTGGTTGCTATGATTTGTGATTTGTCCGTGGCAAACACCTCCAGACTTAGTTTTTTTAAAGAAAAAGAAAAATAACACTAATTCAAAGTTCTAAAAGAGTTCTTGTTTCTGAAAAATAGATGGAACATGTGAAAGCAATTAAATAAGTACCTGGAATATGTTCTTTTTCGCCCCAGTGAATCTGGGGCAGAGGAAAGTAGGACTGGTGGGGCATGGGGTGGAGGTAGGGGAGGTCATTGCCTTTAAATCTGTTGTCCTGGTTTAACTGTTTTGAGTTCTCCCTGAAAAGCTCCTTCCCATGGTCTGTTTCCTACAAGTGATTTGTGTCTTCGTGGACTCAAGATTTTTGTATTACTCCTTTCCAGGTCCCATTTCTCTTTTTACTTCCCCCCAGCCCCCATGCACACCACCACCAGCAACCCCCAGGCTAGGTATGAGTGATCTTCATCCTGTGATGCAGCTTCCTGAATCTTATTTATGGACAACCTGTGCTTATTTCATTTTCACTTGACTTCAGAATTTTTTAACGTGAGGGTTATAGATGGTCTAGATTTGTAGGTACAGAAGCTTTTTGTAATCAAGTGTTGACTCTTCTATTAGAAGTACTTGACTTTTGAGATACATCAAGAAGGCAGAATGTTTTTCAGTGTTTATGTGTAATTCCATGCACTGTGGTTTTGTTCAGGTGCTGATTACCCAGAATGAGGGCTAACCAAGTTCTCATTCCTCTGGTTGACCACTCCGACCATTCCATCGCAAACCAACAATTCATCCAAGAAAAAGTAAAATTCAAATCAGACAATTGCCATTATGTAGTAGAAGCTGTACTTATTATTTTAATTTGTTACATTTTAAGTTTTAGACCAAATGCCTTAAGCCTGATTACCAGCATGCAATGTATCCTCCTTCCCCTATTATCTGGGCGTCGATTTCTGCTCTTCATTACCGGGTAACCAGCAGTTAACCTTAATTCTGAAATGTGTATGCAATATTTTACCTAGGACCTTTAAAGAAATTGGACGTTGACATACTTCACAGAAGGGAAGCCTGAGAAATACCCCTGTCCCGATGACTGGCCATTCATGGGTTAGAATAATTATTCTTTAGCGAGTTAATGGTTTGCTTATAATTTTGCAGTGAGAAAGTGCAATGGCTCCAGTGCTGGGAACTCCAGGGCGAGGACAGAGGCCATGATATGGGTCGTATCTCCCTTACGTAGGGCCAGAGTGCTACAGAAATACTTGCGGACTCACAGCAGGCACTATTTTTTTCTGCCTAAGTAATTAATATAATCCCTACCTCATTTGCTCTTGAACTGTTCTCTGCTAACTCTTGCTTACCTATTTAGTTTCTATAAAATTGGGATGAACGAGAGCATTTCTTGGAGGGGGGAGTTCTCCTTATTAGGCTCGTGTTCGGAGATGTGGTTTGTTTTTGGTTGGAGGCATTTCTCTCCGGACTCTGTCAGTGAACTAGGCTGGAGGAGATGGAGAGAAGGCTGTTGGCAAGATGCGCGGGGTGAACTGGAGACGCCCGGAGCGGCCCGGGCTCTGCGCACTTCCGCCGGGCTCTGCGCTCCCGGGGGTACCTGCGCGCCGGGCCCGGGCGGCACGTCCGCTGAGTTGGAGACTCTGTTTCACATTTTGAACAGATAAAACAGAGGAAGCTGCATGTTGAATGTTGAAGCTAACTTGGAAACGAGACCCGCATTTTGTTCACAAGGAAAGGATTGTTTTTCGCTTGGGTCACTGCTGCAGAGAGACTTTTTTTTTCTCTCTCTCTCTGTAATGTTTGATACTTGAGGGAAAACAGCTGGGCTGAGCATACTTGAGTCACTGCAGAGCGAAATGGGATTCTGGGGAATATGGACTGGACTGTATGGCTGAAAAGGTCAGCTTTTTCCCTTGTCCCTCATGGAGGAATGCAGGGCCTGTCCCCATGCTGGCCTTGTGAGCTCTCGGAAGGAGCTGGGAGAGGCCGAAGGAGGGATGGCTGAGACGTGGCAGACGGTCCTCACAAATGGGACCGAAGATGGCTCTTTGCATCTCTTCCGTTTTCCTGCCCTGCTGTTTTTGATTTTCGGGGAGGACTGGAACAAGTCAACAGAATTTGGGTTTGGAGAAGTAGTCGATGACCACGTTAAACAGCGAGTCCTGATGGGCCAGACAGAGAGCCTGGCCCAAACCACAGCAGTGTAACTGGAATTACAGGGCCAGCCTAGGAGAGCATCCTGCCCGAGCTCTCTAAAAGAGACCCGGAATTCATTGAGACAAATGCACCACATGCCGGGCCAGGGCATCGGTGTGTGTTGTGGTGCCTAGGACCTAATTCTCCACCAAATTAGACCTTAAGATGATGATACGTGTTGCTCCAAGAACCTGTTGGGCAGCTTTGTTGGTGCCCCAAGTTCCGCTGCAGAACTGCCAGAGTTCAGACTGGCCGTGAGGGCAGAGCTGCACCGGGCAATTATCTGATTAACTTTTCCTTTGTTTCTTTGCCAGTCAAGAGAGCAGTCGGATGATGAGACTGAGGAGTCGGTGAAGTTTAAGAGGTTACACAAGCTGGTAAATTCCACTCGCAGAGTGAGAAAGAAACTGATCAGGGTGGAAGAAATGAAAAAGCCCAGCACTGAAGGTAAAAGAGCAGACTCCACCCCGCTTATTCCAGAGTAAATCATTTGGGCTCCGTCTATCAGTAGAAAATATGAAAGTAGTAAAAGGGTTGAGTTCTGGCTGAGGCTGGCGGAGGGAGAATTCGGGTCTGCAGGTGAGCAGGGGAACGCTCAGTACCTTCTGGAATGGAGGATCCTGGCGCCCGGCGTTCCAGGCGCTTAGTTATTTAAACATTACAAAGATGGGAAATGGCTAGTGTATGACAATGAAATCTTCTCGAGATGTGGTACGGCTTTCATTTTGACCTTATACCATTTTATATAAACTTTATTTTATAACACCTTCTGAGTGTAAGCCTCTGCTCCCAAAAGGACGGTGGTTCTAACCCTGTGAATTTAGTCCAAGTTTAATATACCTCCATCTCAAACAAACGTCTAACAAACGAGGCACTTAATGTCCTTTCAGATCTCTGAGGGATGATTTGTTCTTCCTGGAAATGGTCTCAAGTCTCAGTTCCAATGAGGCTTTAAGGACCTCACATTCTACGTGGATCCTTAAGAGCTAGATCCCTGGCTAAGCCACTTGTCAGAGGAAGCAGTAATGTCAAAAGGGGCATGAGCTTGGATTTACTGCAGTGAATAGTTAACCTTTGAAGTGCAATTATGACAGTTTGAATCTCAACCGTGTCCATCTTTCTTATTGTTAGTAAAGTGCGTTTGCAGCATCTTGTAAAATTCTTCCAAAAAGTTACAATAAAAGAGTAAGGTTTCCTGTTTGGAAAACAATTAGTGAATTGAAGGAAATACTGGAAAGAATTTTTTTTTTTTTTCTTTTTAAAGCACATTACTTTTTAAAGTGTCACATCTACATTGCAAGGAAGTTCAAAATTTTAACATGTAGATTTTAAAAATATCATTATAGAGGCTTTTTTGTCGTACATAAATCAAACCTTGGAGCGAACTGAATTCCCCTTTATTTAAATAGATGAGGGTTTCTTGCTGTTATTACTGCTGTTCTTAAAATTTTTGTTTGATGTAATTATCAGTTTAAATCCCCTGGAGGAATACTGAAGGTGAGGGGGTCACTGTGGGAAAGTGGAGATAAAAAGGGAAAAGAAAAGAGGAGAGAGACAGAGAAACAGAGGGAGAGACAGAAACTCTATCCGCTTCACGGCCAGTTTCATAAACTTAGAGTTGTGTTTAGTTCCGGGGTTTCATCTGGGTGTCTCTTGCATGGTAATTCCGGGTGCAATGCTGATTTACATTTGGCTGTTCTAATACCTGCCTGTCTGTCATGATTTCACAGGACAGCATATAGCCTGACTTCCTCTCCCCGTGGCAGCTCTTACTGAAATCACACACAGTGTCGTTTGGTAATATTAAGTAGAACCATATGGAAAAGCCATCATTCAACGTTGGGAGTGTTGCATTTTTAAAACAAACCTCATGCATGCTTGCCAAAATTAAATCTCATATATCATGCATAGATTGGTGGGTCTTGTCCATAAATGAGATAAATGGGAGAAGTACCTGGTCCTGGGCCTGCCACCCAGGAGCCCCTTCATATGTGATAGTCGTATGTGTTGGGGCAGCCTTCCCACTAGAATAACACTCATAGAAACGCAGAAATATTCTCATTTGTATATTTATGTCAGAATAAATCAATTCAACTGTCTCTGAGAGACATAGTTGAAAAAATGGGGAAATATACCAAAAGAGGTAGCTGTAGGGTAAAAAGTAATAACTATACGGACTTTTAGCTCTGAACTTTGATTCATCTTGGTATGAATTAGGTGTCCTAGATGGAAGATGGATTTAGTGAGTTTGAATCCCCAGTGACACGTCTGGTGTCTGGGGAGCTGGGGTGCTATTGACCAGGCTTGCCATTGTCACCAGGAGAGGCCCCAGGTGTGTGTGCAGCTGAGGTCATCCACTGCAGGCTGCACCCAACACCGTGCTAGATGAGAACGCCTCCATCCCTTGCATGGTAGAACTTTCTGCAGTTCCTCAGTAGCAAGAGAACTGATGCTGGTACAGAGAGGCCACCTTGGCACCTGCTTTGCAAAGCTGGAGAGATTCATACTCCCAATAACCCCCTCCTGCCCCTGGGCCTTCAAAGAGCTGATCCTTTTGACTTCCCTCATGCCTGTGCCAATACTAAGTTGTCTGAATAATAATAAGCATTTATTAATTAATTAATTTAATAACAGAGAGCCTTCTGTGCGCCAGCCACTTTCCTAAACACTTTAGATTTTGTGTTCCTGTTAATATGTCATCTTCAGAATAGCCACCAGAGGCAGGCACTAATACTACCCTCATTTCACAGATAAGGAAACTCCGACAGACACAAAGAGGGGAAGTAATTTACTCATGGTCACCGAGCCAGCTGGCTGGAGACCCAGAGTTACGTCTGAGCAGCCTGACTCCTCTACCTCCTGGGTCTGTACTCTGCTCCCACCCCATCTCTCACCCCCCAGCTCTGGAGTCTTGGAAAAGCCAGGAGAGTTACAATCCATCACCCAGTCTTACCCTTGTAACTTGAGTTGCAAGTCCTTATCTGGGGCATGCATGACCTTAGACAATATGAACTTGTAGGCCAGGGCAGCGCCCTTCATCCAGCCATTTCTGTGTCTTCTACCTAAAGCTGATACCCACCCACTCTCTTCCCTCATTTCTCCAGTTCATCTGTAACCTGCTAATGAATCATTAGCTTTTGTACAGTGCTTTTCAGCTTCTGAAGTACCTTCACGTATCTCTCTTCATTTAATTTTATCCTCTCAATAGCCTTATAATAGAGACTAATAAAATAGGTAGGCAGTGGGAATTCCCTGACTGTCCAGTGATTAGGACTTAGTGCTTTCACTGCTGTGGCCTGAGTTCAATACCTGGTCGGGGAACTAAGATCCCACAACCCTCACAGCACAGCCAAAAAAATAAATAAAATAAAATAAAATAGGTAGGCATTATTACAGGTGAGGAAACAGACTCAGAGAGATGAAATAATTGCCCACCGTCATGGAGATGGTGAGTAGCAGAGCCAGGGCTGGAATCTAGGGCATAAATCTGTGTTCTTGGCATTAAGCCGTCCTGTATCCTGCCTCCTTCCTCTTGTCAGAATCACCTTTCCTTCCGTAGTCTGATCTCAGCTGAGCAAGAAGCAAATCACACGCCAAATGATGGAATGAGCGCATCTTGTGATTGTCGTACTTTTGACTTGATACTTGTACTTTCAAGTCAGAGGTAGATGGGAGAAGTAATGCTCTCTAAACCCAAGGAATCCAGTCCGGGCTGGGATTTCAGGCCTTGGGTAAGGCACAGACAGAAGAACCTGTACCACGTGAGGACTGCCCTCAGCACAGGCTAAGGTGGCCTCTTTGGAAGCATTTGCCATGTTTCCCTCCAAACTCTACCAGATGCCGACGTGCCAGAACCAGGAAGTAGAGCTACATATATCACGGGCATGTGTGAACCAGCTGGTCCCAAGCTCAAATGTGACACGGAAGTATTGGAATCTCTGATGACAACGCCAAATATAGAATCCAGAAAACTTCCAGACCACTGCTGAGTGACAGGTCCTTAACTTCCCCAAGGCCCCTTAAGACTATGCATAAATAAGGGCCTTTGCACACCTCTGTGGACACCTGGGCTAAATATGAAGTCATGATCTGTGATTGGACTACTTTCAGAGAAAAGTCCTCTGTTGGGCTGCCCCTGCCACCAGGCTATGCCTCTCAGCCCCATCACTTCATCCCTGGAAGTGGAGGGTAGACTGTATCCGGAAGAGGTTGCCATTTTTACTTCCAGTAACGTGAGGACCCGTGGTCTCCAGTCCATATTAGGTGTCCTGAGGAAGGAGCGGGAGACATTCATGATGTGTGCACACTGCTTCTGGTCCGGCCAGTGTTCATCAGAACCATAGACGCTGCTTTTAAACTCCCTTGAAAGATCCGGGAATAATTCTTGAGTGAATATATTTGTGCTGCAGATTATGGAGAACTTTGGACCAGATATAATTTTGAATCTCCCTCCCCACCACCATCTCCTTGACATCAAAACCAACCTTGGGTTGTGTTTAATAGCAGCAGTCCTTTTTATATTTGTAACTGTAATTCCCATCAGTTGGAAAACTAAGAAACTTCTGGAATTTTAAAGGCCTGCTTACCAGTCGCTCATCTTTTCCCCCTCTGGAGTGAGCCACCCTCTCCCTTTATCTTTGACATTTAACCACACACTGGGACCCTCATCCCAGGTGGTATATTTAGTGCCATCCCTCTGTTCCAAGGAGCTTGGTGCCTATTCCTCTTCACAATTCGGCTGGCAGAAAGCTGCAGTGCTCAAAAGTTTCCTTATAATTAAAGGGACACAGCCAGTTAGGATCACTACACCCAGAGTTTGACCTACTTCTTTTCTCACAGATGTTCACATAACACACACAGAAAAGAACTCAATTTTCCTGCCAGCAAGTCCAAACCTTTCCACTGGGCTCTGGAAGTCTTGGCTGGATACCTGGCTCCAGTGACGGCTTGAAGAGCTGGAATCCTTGAGAAGAAATGGAACACTCCATGGGGCTGCTTGCGTGTCCAGGCCCTCAAATGCCCTTGCTGCTTTGTAGCAGGGCCTGCGTTGATGGGAATGTCTGTCTTGGATCACCCAGTTCCGCAACTTTTTGTGTTTGGCTTATCAAGTGGGGACCATTTGTCAGTTGCATTTGCAATCTATGACCCTTTATGGCGTTTCCTCACCCAAACTTCTCCCTTGGTGACTTAATTACTTAAATGGCATATGTACCAGTAGAAAAATCACTGTCAGCCACATGGCATTCATCACACTCTGACTATAAAAAGCCAACCAGACTCAACAGGAGAGCCTTTCAGAAGGGGGAACGATTCTGATTCCTAGCTTCTGAGGATTGCACTTGCAAACTGGGAAGGATAATTATCGTTAAATGCTAAGGAATATTGTGTTATTGATGGGCTTAGAGTGTCCAAATGCCATTTTTAATAGGTCTGTTAAGGTGTTTGGTCTACAAAGGTATTGAGAGGAGGAGGAGAAATCGCATCTGAAACCTTGTAACATTCAGCCTGTGTGAAACCATTATTTGCTCAGGTTATTTTCTTTTTTATATGCATTTATTTAAGCAGGAGCTGGGTTTTTGGGGGGTAAGTGATTGTGGGGAGGGGCATCCCTGCGGTCGCCGCATGGTTTAGCTTATGTTTTGCAGGGCTGGGGGTCTAAAGACGGATCTGCGAGAGAACGCCAAGGTTTGTTGACAGGAGCCCGTGACTGTGTCTGTGTTGATTCCCTCCAGGCGGGGAGGAACAGGTGCTTGAGAATTCCCCGGTCCCGGATGAAAGGTCTGCCCTGTACTCTGGAGTGCACAAGAAGCCGTTTTTCTTTGATGCCTCTCCTGAGAAACCTCCAGAAGATGATTCAGACTCTCTCACCACTTCTCCATCATCCAGCAGCCTGGACACCTGGGGTGCCGGCCGGAAGTTGGTCAAAACCTTCAGCAAAGGAGAGAGCCGGGGCCTGATCAAGCCCCCCAAGAAGATGGGGACCTTCTTCTCCTACCCAGAAGACGACAAGGCCCAGAAGGTGTCCCGCTCCCTCACCGAGGGGGAGATGAAGAAGGGTCTCGGGTCCCTGAGCCACGGGGTAAGTACTGATGGCGTTTGCTTCTATGACAGCCACCGTCGCCGGCACCACCTCCTGGTGTCCCTAGAGGCGGTTCAGAGCGTCCGGAAGCAGGTCCGCTTGAAGAAAACGGATACTAATTATTCGTGTTCTAGAGCTTTCCTCTGCCAGCGTCCCTCTAGAAAAGGCATCAACAGCACCACCTGCGACCTGCAGCTGCTCCGGCAGAAACCCAAAGGGGGCGGGGTCTGTGGCGGCCCCGGCAGGAGGGTGCGCGGGCGCCCCTCCGTCAGCGAGTTCAATGTCACGTACGTGGTGGAACGCAGCCTGTACAGCCACCTGAACCTGACCCAGCTAGTGCGTCCTGCCTCAGACAGGACCCTGAGCAAGGCCGAGAAGCAGGACCTGAGACGGTGCTTGCTGGAGGAGGAGGAGGAGGCCAAGAGGAAGTGGGCCGCCACGGTGGACCGCTGTACCAAAGGGGTTCTCTTGAGAATCCACCAGAAGTCCGTGAGTCACAAAGACGGTCATGGGGACGGCCTTGTCATTTCTGTGATGTGCAGTCAAGCATTATGGCCTTTCTTGCGTGCAGCCTGGCGTCCTCGCCGCTCTTCTCATGGTCTGTCCCTCCATCACCTCCATTCCTGCCCCCGCTTTCCTTGAGGAATGGCTTCTCCCTCTTTCCCATTTGTCCTCTTGCCAGTTGAAGCTGTTTGAGTTTTAATTTAAAACTAAACATTGAAGCTGATCCAGAGAAGGGCTCTCAGAGTACAGGGGTGGGGTCTGGCCTCCTTCTAGAAGTGGCTGTCTTGAGTCGCAGCCATCGTGTCACTTGGCCTCAAGGAAGCTGATTCAAAACAGAAGGAAGTTTTGCCCTTAAAAGAGATGTTTCTTCTCTCAGTGAGTTAAAACAATAGGAACTAGCTCACGGTAGATTGCCGCCATCATCGTCGCCAATTTGGTGACTTGAAAAACACTGTAAAGTACTTTCTTTTATTACTAGGGGCAAACAGAAAGTTCTCAGAGCTAAAAGGAAAGAAAAATTAGAACTCTTTTGTTTCACTTAAGTATATTTGATGTGCTTATCTTTTTAAAGAAAAGGATCAACGTTTGGAAATATCCTCCACTGCCCCATAGGTTATTCCGTACATAGCAAGGAATAAAGTACTTATTACTTCCAAATAATGAAATGGTCTTCAGTGTTATTACTGAATTATTAGAGACCTAGTAAAATTTATTTTCAGGGCAAGGCTTATATTGAACTGGAGAACATAGGGATTTAATCCCCCTGAAATTCCCACCCAACTTTTAGTTTGCACAAGAGCCCATATAAAATGGCGCAGGGTGTGGAGGAACTGTACGCTTCCTGGCCCCTGGCGCCCTGCTTAATCCACCTGGGTCTGCTGGCCTGTCCCCTTTTATAGGTCTGAAGGAGTAGACTGACTGTACTGCCACCTCCCATGCTGGCTTCTCCCAGAGTTCCTTCACATTTGTAACATGTTCTTCCCCAGACGGTTGCTGTAATTTAAATTCATTCAATCAAGTTCTGCTTTTGTGGTCAATGCCATCCTTAAAGGATGCTTAGGTCCGTACCAGCCCTTAGGTTTTCCAAATATTCCCATGTGTTGACTTTCTTGCTCGATCTCCACTTTTTTCACATTCTTATAAATCTTGCAACACTTTTAATATTATCAGTAACAGCTTTTCCTCTGGCTCTTTGTCATGGCAACAGTCTCGGTTGGTTTTGTTTTTGTTGTAAAATAACAGTTCTTTGTTATTATTTCTTGTTGTCACTCCTTCAGTTCTGACCCACAGATCTTTTAGGAAATACTTGTGGCTACTTAGTCTTGGTATAATTTGTTTTTTACCTTCAGAGGTGTTGTGCCTAGTTCATCTGCCTCTGTACCTTTGGACATGACCTTGATAGAACAGATCCACCTCTTCTCTGTGAATTGATGACTCAGCCCCATGGGTTTAAATGCAATACTGAGAGTTTTTCCGATTGAGTGCCTTGAGTTGCTCATGTATCCCTTATATTATTTATTGACCGGTTAATGATAAAACTTCATCAGGACCTTCTCTCTAGAAGTTATATTTCCAAGATTTGTGCCATTGTGGGCCCTTGTGTGCACATTGTGAGCCAGTGATTAATTCTTCATTGACGTTTGAGTATGGACATTTGGACAAGCTTGTTTTCACGTACCAATTCCACCCCCTGTAAAAGTGGCACTCTGTAACCTCTATCCCCAGTACCAGCCTGAGGCTGGGTATTTTTAAAGTACTATGAACTTGAGGCAGTACTGGACAGTTTTAATACTTGCTGAAATACGTGTTCAGTGCTGAATCAGAAATTTGTACATACCGTTTCTTGTAAGTATAATTGTACAATCAAGAAAACAAAATTTAATTTTCTAATTATTCAGAGAACATAGGGGAATGTAAGTTCTTTTTCTTTTGGCCGCACTGTGCAGCATGTGGGATCTTAGTTCCCCGACCAGGGATCAAACCTGTGCCCCCTGCAGTGGAACCTCGGCGTGTTAACCACTGGAGCACCAGAGAGGTCCCAGAATATAAGTGTTTTAACAACAGAAGAGGATTTTTTTGTTTGTTTTTTGTTTTTTTAAGGGATTAAAATAATTTCTTTACTTGGTTTACTCAAAAATTGTTTTCCTTTCTTCTTGTCATATATCTCTTTCATTTTATTCAAAAGTATAGTTTCCTTTACTCTTCAACCTTGATCTTTTTGTCTTTCAAAAAATGCCATATTTGCTTGATGAGACCTCAGGGAAATGACAATGCTTTGTACTCACTGGAAACGGTCACTTGTTTTGCTTTTTATTTGGTCATTCAATTTTTGTTTGGGGGAACAGACATGCATGACATTTTGGAATTTTGTCCATTTAAAAAAAAAAATCCAAACCCCCCCAAAACGTGTTTTCAGCTGCATGACCATTCCATTGACTGGCTCTTCTCATCCACAAGCATCTATCTAAAATGTTCTTGTAATTATCTGTACAGGAGATGTTTGAACTTGAAAAACCTCATTTAAGCTTTATTCATGTAGACCACCAAAGATTGGTTTACATTCTTTTACTATTCTCTCTTGTTTTCTCTGTTGAAAGAGTGCTGCTTCAAGAACTACCTGATATTGCAGAAAAAGTTGGAGATCAGTTCAAGTGGTGCTGATGGTTATATTTTGTTCATCCTCCATTGATAAAGAAGAATCAGTTCCAAATATCTTAGCATGTCACTGGGAGAGGTTTTAGTTGGTAGTTAAGAAAACCAGTCCACTCTTTCCTCTAAACTTCTTATTTTAGGAAACAATGCATGCAGCAGTCATATGAAGACATAAATGAGCTTCTAATTTATTGCAGTTGTAGTTTCCACATAAATTCTTTGTCAGTTATTTCATATGCATCAGAAATAACATGCTGGGCTCCAGTGCTGCAGTCGGTGTTGGAATTCAAAGCAGGAAAAGTACAAAAGCCGTAAAATGATGAGGCGTCTGGACGCCACACTGTGTCTGTGGAGCCCTGAGTCACAGGAGAGGAACTAGAATAAAATGACTGCCTTTGCAAAAATGAGAAAATTTATTTGACACTATAAGCTGGAAAGGGAAAGTTAAAGTTAAAAATTAACCTTGAGAGATGGTCATAACATTGCTTGCAGATTAGGGGATTTGGTGAGTGTTTTTGTTTACAGAGGTCTTCCTCTTTTTATAGAGTAGATATAGGTCCAGTTAAGTTGACTGTAAGGGAAATCAGATTGTCCATTGATATTTTTATATAAAATGAGAATAATGTCCATTGAAAGTTATGTCTGTGGTTGATTATTTAAAACAGCAGCAACAGCTTTGCTGAAGGAGAAAAACAGCTGTGTGATATCCTGAATGTCGGTTATCCTGAAATATAACACTTCTGTATCTCCTGGCCTTTCCTTCTGCTACACCTGCTATCTTTCACTTTTTGGCCGATTCCTGGGATTGCTCTGGTTTTACAGTTGAAGCTCCCAGAATTATAAGGCCCAGAACTAAGCTCCAGTTCTTCATTTGCATATTTAGAATGTTGACTAAGCCTAAACTTCAATAAAGCAATTGTCAGGACAAGCTACCAAATTCTCAGTGTGGCCCTAATGAAAAGTAATGGAAGAAACCAGCATTCCTAAAGTGTCTGCTTTGTGCCAGGCAGTGTGCTAGAAGTCTCAAATATAGGCTATAGATAGTATTTTACTAATGAATAAACCAAAGCTCAGAGAGTTCAGTACTCTACCTGTGGTCACACAGCAAGTTAAGTGGTAGAACCAGGATTTGGATCCCTATCTGTGTGATTCCATAAACCTAGGCACTTTCCTTCCTGGATGTTTCTACTTTCTCAGTTCAGTTAATATGTATCTAAGGTGTATTTATTTTAAAAAAGCAGTGTTTATAGTATATGGTGTGCTTTTCTGTTCATTTCTTCCTTTTAATAGCTGTTAACTAGAGTTCTCTGAGAAACAGGTAATACAAAATATTGGCACCCAAATCTGTGATTCACATTTTATTACCAATTGCTTAAGAAGATAATCGGTGATAACAAAAATTAATGTGCTTTGAATTTCTCCTTTTTCTTAAAGATTTGGGGGTTGGCGGGGGGAGGTGGTGCTTGAGTAGCTTTTGCTAGAAAAACAACAGAGAATTCAAACCAAGTTCTGGAAATATAGAAGCACTGAAACATAAGCAGTTCCATAAAGTTTGAAACCAACCGAAAGGACAGTAAAGTTTTCATTCTATCAGTGTTTTTCCTATTGAAATTAAAGTAATGTGGTCAGAGACAGTCACGGAATCAATCTTTTTCTTTCTGGGCAAATGTGGTGTCTTTTTATTTCATACGCTCTGAGAAAAGGGTCATAAGTAATTAAGTTGGGCAGTTAGATGGGAGAGTTATCAGCATTTTTGGCTAGGTCAGGGAAGCAATGAGTGAGTAATCCTCTTGGCCTGACTGGACTCTACTATAAACATAACCTTTTCCCCTCCATCTCAGCGATTTAAAACTAAACAAAACAAGAGTCCCTCAGAAAAGCCTGCTGTCAGTGGCAGGGCTGTAGGACTTCACATCTGGGTTTCCAAGACCACTCTGAGCACATGGGTTCCCTAATACATGTTCCCTCATTATCACTACTGTATGCAGCCGATATTAAGGGGTCTGGAAGGGAAATTTTGTTGCTAAGAGACAGGGAATCTTAGAGCACTTAACACACGTATGGTTTTTTGGTTGGTGTATTTTTATTTTTTAACCAGTTGGTTTTTGCCTGTGAAGGGGATTCTGAACCTCTGGTGTAGGCACAGTTCCAGTGGCCTGTGGAAGGGCAAAATGAGTGGCGTCTCCTTATAACATGAATCATGTATTTTTTTCTTCATCATTTCTCGTTTCTTACTCTCATCCTGTAACACGTTTGTGGTTCAGTGACATCCTACAGAAGGGACATGTGTTGGGTTGGTGCACTGCTGGATGATCTTAGCATAACTGGATTGTTCCTGCTCTGCCCTCTCCTTTCCACAGAGAACCTGCAGTTTTGGAGGATTTGACTTGACAAATCGTTCTCTGCACATTGGCAGTAATAATTCTGACCCATTGGTGAGTATACATCAGAGGGGAAGCAAAAGATTTGGATTCAAGTGGTGTGGTTGACATAGTTTCACGTTTAGTATCTTTGAGAATCGGTACTGGGTGACCTTTTCCTCGGGATCCTAAATCACATTTGGAGAGAAGCTCTAGTTCCCCATCTTAAAGACTCTTCACAGTCCCACGTGGACTGAATGATGACCACCTGTGGCCTCCATCTCTCTCTTTGCAGTAGCATCATTTCTTTAATACCCTGGTTTCCAGGTTTCTTCAAGTCACACGTCCAGATGAGTTTAGATGGTCTTAGTTATTGGTGCACGTGTGTTTTTTGTTCATACTAGTTGCAAGTGCACGTGACTGTTACACATAGGTAGTGCCACAGGATGGAGCCCTGTGATTTGGGTTCCAAGAGTATGTGACAGCATTTCTGAAAGCCAGGCTTGTCATAGGCCAAGTGCATAGCCCTACGCCAAGCGTAGGTCTTTCTGATCTGGGGTATCCTGAAATGAACCCAGTTCCCTTGGGGCCAAAGCAAACCAGACTCCTCAGGGCCAAGGTGACCACCTCCTCGGACCTGCCACTGGATCACAGTCTGGGGACAGGCCACCTTTACAGTGTACAGGTTCTCCCTAAGGTTTACTTTCTGAGGTGCCAGAAATGTAGGTGAGTTTTCCGTACGGTTTTGTTTTCCCCTTGTGCATTTGCTCATGCAACTGTGAAATTAGTATTCTGTGCTTTATAGTTGTTATGGTCATGTGTTAACGAAAGCACCCATCTATGATTTTTTGAAGTGTTTGAGAATTTCCTGGAAGAATAAAACTATTTTATTTGAATATCAAATTTTATTGATTTATAAACCAATAATTTTATGTAGTCAATCTTTTAAAAAAAAGTATGATTTTTTCCCCTCAGGGGAATGTTTTGTTTTGTTTTTTTAATGCAAAAGAATGAAAGGAGACCACAATCTAACTTGTTCAGAAAAGGAAATTTACACAGTCTTAGGAGTTGGCCACACGAAGTGCTACAATGATATAAATCTGATCGGATGCTGGACTTTTTTTTTTTTTTTTGGCTGCGTTGGGTCTTCATTGCTGCGCGTGGGCTTTCTCTAGTTGCGGCGAGCGGGGGCTACTCTTCATTGCAGTGGGTGGGCTTCTCATTGCGGTGCCTTCTCTTGTTGCGGAGCATGGGCTCTAGGCGCACGGGCTTCAGTAGCTGCAGCACACGGGCTCGGTAGTTGCAGCATGCGGGCCCTAGGGCGCATGCAGGCTTCGGTAGTTGTGGTGCATGGACTCAGTAGTTATGGCTTGTGGGCTCTAGGGTGCATGGGCTTCAGTAGTTGTGGCACGTGGGCTCAGTAGTTGTGGCTCATGGGCTCTAGAGCGCAGGCTCAGTAGTTATGGCTCATGGGCTTAGTTGCTCCCCAGAATGTGGGATCTTCCCAGACCAGGGATCGAACCTGTGTCCCCTGCGTTGGCAGGTGGATTCTTAACCACTGCGCCACCAGGGACGTCCCCAGATGCTGGACTTCTAATGATTAAGATTTGCCATTTTGTTCTTACCACTTTTTTGGGTTATTCGGTAGTATTATCCTTTTCTTCTTCCCCGCTGCTGGGATTAAGTGAACATTGGTTCATCTAAATCACTCTTTATTGATAAAATACAGTCCCCTTGGGTATTTAAAATGGTGGGCAAACATGTAACAGGAGAAAAATATGCTAAGTTTAAATAAAACAAAGTGACTCACATCCCACTTTAAACAAACAAATAAGCAAAAGCCACTTAGTCAATAGCTTTTAATTTTTAATCACAAAGATAAATAACATAGCACTGAGTTAACATAAGAAAAATGTGGAGATCCTGGAGCATGCCAGTGTTTTGTTGAGAGGTAGGACGTTCATGGTTAGAATAATAAAACCTGTTTGGGGGCTTCATTTTCTGTGATTAAGATACTTATAACATTTTATTTTTGCAGGGTAAAGAAGGAGATTTTGTGTATAAAGAAGTAATCAAATCACCTACCGCCTCCCGAATCTCTCTTGGAAAAAAGGTGAAATCAGTGAAAGAGACAATGAGGAAGAGAATGTCTAAAAAGTACAGCAGCTCTGTCTCTGAGCAGGTATGTGACAGCCGAGCAAAAAGCCCCCTTGGTTCTTCCCAACAACAAGAAAAGCTGAGGATTGTTGGTCTGAGATTTTAAATGGTGGTAAATATATTCACAGGCATTAACCAGGCTCCAGGACCATGCCTGGTTTATGTAGACAAACACTGGATTCAGCAAATATTTATTAAGCGCTTAGGGTCGCCCGAGCACCAGGTTTGGTGCTGGGAATACAAAGCAGGCCCTGACTTCTATGTACAAATGAGAGAAACAGACAGACATGTAAAGAAATGATTATTCTTTAATGCAATAAGCACTGAAAATTAGAACACAAAGGAAGGATTTTATTTTCTAAAATATTCCTTGCCCCAAAATGGATGTCACCAGAATCAAACCTTAAAAAGACACTCAAGTTTTCTTAGACAGCCGACTTTTCAAATAAATGTAGCATAAGTTGTTCTTAGGAGCACGTAGCAAGTCTGAGAAGTAAAGTCAGAAAGTGCTTCCGGGCTGCAAGACTTACACAGTCATCGTGTTTCTGCAGGGGTGTGTTCACTAACCAGCCCTCTCTGCAGACTTTAAGATATCACAGAATTGACACCACTCCCTTCCCCAATTCTATAAGTTCATCACTAGGAACGTAACCTTCTTTTTATGGGTCTTATTTTTATGGGTGGAGGGAATAAAGACACTTGGAAAGCTGGGCCTGAGATAATTTTGAGCATTAGATTTTCAAAGCGTTCTCCTCCGGCACCTTTATAGTATGCCTTCTGTAGTCTGTTGAAGTCTCCGTGTGTGAGCTGGTTGTCTACTTGAAATATGCAGGTGATGCTGCTTTATCTACCAAATAGAACAGCAGGGAAAGCAGGCATTTTTGCTCAGCTGCTGCCCCCTGGTGGACATGGTGAGCTAAAAACCAAGCATCCCCCTGTTTGAATCACTCTGAGCACCAGCTCACCAGCCTCCCCGCACTGTGCTTCAAACAAAGCCTGCACATCTCCAGCTTATTACAGTGGTTCTCGTGGTGTATTGGGTTGCCGGGGTGGGGGGGGGGGTTGATTTTGCTCCCCGACCAACCCCAGGGGCACTGGCTAGGGACATTTTTAATAGCGGCAGTGGGATAGGGTGGGGTGGTATCGGGTGCTACAGGCATCTAGAGGATGGAGGTCAGGGATGCGTCTTATGATGCACAGGACAGTCCATGTGTCCTGGACACAAGGAATTAACCATGCCAAGTGCTGAGAGTGCTCAGGTTGAGAAACTGGGGCCGGTTAGCCCGGCAGGGGAAGTCTGGCTGCCTCCGGTATCTCTTCTCCACGAATATTTTCCTTAATCTTTTCGTTTCTTGTCCCTATGGGTGTGGGAGTGATGGTGATTCTATATTTCTGCCCAGCAGTGAAGCAAACTGTGCACGCTCGAGTGAGACAGACATCATGCCAGTGAAAGCAGTGCCACGAATTAAAGCACTTTATTTAGTTGGCTTTTCCCCCAAATTGAAACATCTACTAAAAGCTCTCGTAAACTTACATTCCTAGGGGTTTTCTGCTTTGTGGATCATGAGCATAGAACTTTCACGTCATTTTGAGCATTTTCCTATAATTTTACTACTATATAGATGTCTTGTAGTTTTAGTTCTGTTTTTTTTTAAAGCGGTCGTTTCACATAATCAAAAAAAGAAGGAATCATTATAATGCTTTTTAGAGAGAGGAAATTAACATTGTAAGGCTTTAAAAAAAAACTTTTTAGTAAAGACACCGACTGTTTTAGTACGGATTTTTATCTGCTCTGTTCCTGCTGTATGCCTGGCCTCTGAAATAGTACCTCTTCTTGTAATCAATAAATATGTGATGAATAAATTAATAATTTTTAAAAAGCATTTGTGAACATACAGTATCAGAGATGTGTATTTCGTATTGCTGTTTTTCAGACTGGGAGGTTTTTTTCAGAAGCATTTAAAAAAGATTTTAATTGGAAAGGTGGCTTATTTTATGATTCAGAAAAGAGGAATGAAAACCTCAGGAATTCATCCTTTGCAGCTTCAGTAACCTCCTAATGATGCACCTCTGTTTGTAGTTGTTGCGGTTGTTTGCTCGCTTTCCTTAAATGTAAAGCAGAAGTGCGTTTTGGATCAGAAGCTGCCCTTTCTATTGTCCCTGTGTGTTTGCAGGGCCCCGCAGAATGTCATCAAAGCCCTTCTGATGATTCGGCACTATGCAAATAACAGGTTTCCATTAGATGGTTTTGTGTTCACGTGGCTGTGTAATATGCCAGAGAGTGTTCTCTTTGGGCCAGTAAACCGTTCTGACTGCAGACTTTTTAAAGTGTGACGCTGTCTATCTATTAGCACCTCAAATCAAGTGAGCGTGCTATAGTTACATGTGCAGATGCGGGGCTGTCAAAGTAATGATATGTGGCCACCCCAAAAGTGAGAAGTACTGCTGAGTCACTACTGTCAGCATTCTGATCTAAAAGGGACTCCCCAGCTGTTTATTAACAACAGAAGAAGAAGTGAAGGAAGCTAAAATCGTAGGGTGACTTAGGGAAATTGTATTATAGACCGAAAAATGGTATGTTTGTTGTACAGCTGACCCTTGAACAGCACAGGTTTTGAACTGCATAGGTCCACTCATAGGTGGATTTTGTCAATAGTAAATGCTACAGTACTACACGATCTGTGGTTGTCTGAATCCACAGATGCAGAGCCGCAGATAAGGAGGGCCAACTGCAAAGCTGGTCAGCGCCCCTAACCCCCATGTTGTTCAAGGGTCAACTGTATATCTGGGTCCTAAGTTGGTATTTTATTAGCCAATTTTAGTAATTTGTGTAAACAGAAATATAAGAATCTGGGCTTTGTGTGTGTGTGCGTGTGTGCATGTGGTGGGTGTGTGTGTGTGTGCGTGTGTGTGTGTAAATGTTTCCCTTCAAATAGATTAAATATTCTCTGATGATACTTCCGGATACTACATGACTAGTGGGTTGTATCTGATCTACATTTGAAGTCCAGTGTTATTACTGAACTAGGGAGTATACTAAGAGTCTCTAAGCCTTTAACGAAATGTTTTGTCCACAAGGTAGATAGATAGATTCTTTTCAAAAATATCTATTTGAGCATGAAAAATACTTTTTGAGTGTTTAATTAATAGTTACATGAACCACAACTTTAAAATGAAGCAAGGATTTAGATTAAAAAGGAAGGTACATTTTGGGTAAAGAATCAGACTTGGGTATAAAGATGGATTTGACTGATTTCGTTGAGGGCTAAACTGCTGTGAATTACAAAAGGGCACCCATCCACTCTGGTGAAACCTAATTTTGTCAAAACCCGTTTCAGGATTCAGGCCTTGATGGAATGCCGGGCTCCCCTCCATCCTCTCAGCCTGACAGCGAACACGTGGACAAGCCCAAGCTCAAAGCCGGAGGTTCTGTGGAGAGTCTGCGGAGTTCTCTGAGCGGTCAAAGCTCAATGAGTAGGTCTAGCGTGCAAACGTACATGATTTCCTTGGAGTCAAAATCAGACTTTTACTGAGTGTCACGTCCAGGCAATTTAAAGATAAATTAGACCACGTTCTTACCCTTAAGGTGCTGTTACAGAGACAGACCTGCAAAATAGCTGGCCCTAGAGTCCTATTTGTTTAGTAGTTGATGTCTAGCAGTGCCACAAAAGAGAGGGTAATGATTTTGGTTGGAGGAGAGAGGGAAAGCGCGCCAGCAGAACGTCTGGAGACTGGAGGGGGGAGGAGGTCAAGGGGAAGGGCTCATGAAGATGAGCAGCCAATTGAGAGGAGAGGACTTCGGGCTCTGCTGCGCACACGTCGCCCTCCTGACCTCTGGGAGCATCCTTCACCTACAGTAGTAATTAGCGATCCTCTGACCACTTTTTTGTCTTATAGATTTTGGTAAAAATCTCTCACCTGTGCATTGCCCCCTGCCACTTTCCTTGTCATAGTGAATCCAGTTCCTTTGTTAGCATTTTAGTGGGGGTTTAATAAAAGAGAAGACAGATGCTTCTCTTCAGTCTCCAATCCTTAATCAGAAACATTTTATGCAGAATTCAACACAATAATGTAATGTTATTTTTCCCTGATGCATTTCGGGTAGTGGGAAGTGCCAATAATTCTCTTCTGGCTTGACAAAGAAAACTAATGTCTTCATAACTTTTATGAATACAAAATGTTGATTAAAACATTATTATCAGAGCAATAAAATAATCAACTAAGAACCAGGAAAATAAAATAATAAGAGGAGAGGAGAATGACAGATGTCCCTGAAACAAATGCTGTGCAACCACTCCCGGTCCAATGGTGGTGTCCACCGAATGCTATGGGGGAAGAGACCAAGTTTAAACTCACTACTTTAAAAGCATTTGGCCTTGAGCAAGTTACTTGACCTCTTTAAGTTTCCTCATCTGTAAAATGGGGTAAAAATAGTATGCCTGACAAATGAGAGGTTATGAATGTTAAGGGTGGTGTCCTCCATCAGGGAGTGTTGGTGTCACCTGGATTCCCTGGTCATAAAGATAACTTGATGGAGGCCCCTGTCTGATGAGGGGGCTTGATTAGGGAGAACAGTCAGAAAACTCAGATCCTCCCCTGGACTCTGCTCTGGTCCTGACATTTGGCTGTGACTCGTGACTTCCCTCCTCCGGCCCTTACCTTCCTAGCCTGTGATGCCTTCAGTGCCTTCTTTTTTTTTTTTTTTTTTTTTTAATATTTATTTACTTATTTATTTGGTTGCACCAGGTCTTGGTTGCGGCAGGCAGGGTCCTTAGTTGTGGCATTCGAACTCTTAGTTGCAGCATGCATGTGGGATCTAGTTCCCTGACCAGGGAGCGAACTTGGGCCCCCTGCGTCGGGAGCACAGAGTCCTAACCACTGCGCCACCAGGGAAGTCCCCAGTGCCTTCTTTTTAAAATAAATTTATTTATTTATTTATTTATTTTTAGCTGCATTGGGTCTTCGTTGCTGCACGCAGGCTTTTGTCTAGTTGCGGTGAGCGGGGGCTACTCCTCGTTGCGGTGCACGGGCTTCTCATTGCGGTGGCTTCTCTTGTTGTGGAGCATGGGCTGTAGGCACTCGGGCTTCACTAGTTGTGGCACATGGGCTCAGTAGTTAGGGCTCACGGACTCTAGAGCGCAGGCTCAGTAGTTGTGGCACACGGGCTTAGTTGCTCCACGGCACGTGGCATCTTCCAGGACCAGGGCTCGAACCCGTGTCCCTTGCATTAGCAGGTGGATTCTTAACCACTGTGCCACCAGGGAAGTCCCCTCCAGTGCCTTCAGCTTTGCTGTGCAGGAAATCTGTATTGACCCGTGTTCTGCCTGTTTTCCTGTACAGGTGGTCAAACAGTAAGCACCACCGATTCCTCGACCAGCAACAGGGAGAGTGTTAAGTCGGAAGACGGTGATGACGAGGAGCCCCCGTACCGGGGCCCGTTCTGTGGGCGCGCCAGGGTGCACACCGACTTCACGCCCAGCCCCTATGACACAGACTCACTGAAGCTCAAGGTGTGTGTCTGCCTGGCCTTGGAGCAGTAACACTGGGTGCCTTGTTGCCTTAAGAGGTGTTCTCTTCTCCTTGCTGTTAAATACTGGGCTGTTGTGGTGCAGACTGGCCAGTGTCTTTGCTACCTTGATGAGCTGCTCTCCTCTGTAGTGGAAAATGAAACAGAGAACAGCCAGCATTTGGGGATGGAGGAGGGTCTTGAGTTAATCCTCTTTGGTCACCACCTCATCCCTCTGGCCCTGTCCTCTGACCTCAGCTTCCCTCCAGAATTCCTGTTGCCCTCCACCCTCCAGTCTCTGTGCTTTCACCAGCTGAAGAGACATGACTGGCTTCTCTGTGTGATCAGTGACATTCATATGGGACAGATGGGGGTCCACGAAATGTATGAAGCGATTACAGGACAGCGGTTGCCACTGACATCTGATTGGTGGGAATTCTTTTTCTAAGAAATAGGTGTTCTCTGGGTAAGGGCAGGGCATTTAGAGAGCCAGGTGCCCACCTAGCCGTGAGCCCTGGTGGACACCTCAGGCCACTGCCCTGTGGGTGCAGGAGGCCAGAGGGGTTGGGACCTTGGGCCTCCATGAGATCCGGCACGGTCAGGAGTGTTCTGTCCGGTATCTGCCAGACTCCCAGTCGTAGCAGGTGACTCGTGGAGCCCTGATTCTGGACTTCATAGTGTCTTCACATGCGTGTGATTAAGGCTTCTGATTGACAGATGGTTCATGCTTGGAAATGTGCCTAACGGAAAGATCTTTGTTCCCTGGGCCACAGAAAGGAGACATCATTGATATAATCAGCAAACCCCCCATGGGCACCTGGATGGGCCTGCTGAACAACAAGGTGGGCACATTCAAATTCATCTACGTGGACGTGCTCAACGAGGAAGAGGAGAAGCCCAAGCGCCCCACCAGGAGGAGGAGGAAAGGAAGACCCCCCCAGCCCAAGTCAGTGGAGGATCTCCTGGATCGCATCAACCTCAGAGTGAGTTCCGTCCTATTCTGGTCCCACATCTGCTACAATGAGTACCCATTATCCTACAGAAATAGTTACCAGCACCATGACTCTGCCCTTGACCTCCGCTGGGGGTGACAGCATAAACTCCAGGTCGAAATTTGCTCCTAGTCCAAAGAGCAGCTTTCAGAGAGCTGTGAGCTTCAAGCCACTACCAGGAAGGGCTGTAAGCACGAACTCCTGGCGCCCTGGTTGCCTTCTCAGAGGCCGTAAGGATTCTCCCTTCCACCCTCTCTCCCACTATTATTCCCGGTATCTAGCGGGGTGGGTCTACATAGTAGATTCTGTTTCCTCCTTGCAAAACTGTCTTGCTACTGAGGAAGTCACAGGTCTCTGTGAGCTGGATTTCAGTAGCTCTAAATGAAAGAAGAATCTCCTCCACTGCGCACTGGGTGGCATTATAGGCTTCAGCTCACAGCAAGGGCACAATTAAAATGCAAGCCAGTGGGGTCCATCTCAGCCTGCAGTGTAAATCTTCTTAACCCCTGATGAATGAAGTGCCCCGCCTGCCCACTAAGCTGTAGGACTGGGAGGTACAGACTGTGCTAAAAGGATACTTACTAATTTTTGAATTAGCATAAAAATGACTATGGAAAAAGAGTTTAGGGGTTTGAGGTCGGTCATTGGTCGTGGATCCCATGGCTGGGCTGCTGACTCACTTCTGTCTTGTTTCCCTCCAGGAGCACATGCCCACTTTCCTGTTCAATGGATATGAAGATTTGGACACCTTTAAGCTCCTGGAGGAGGAAGATTTGGACGAGTTAAATATCAGGGACCCAGAGCACAGAGCTGTTCTCTTGACAGCCGTGGAGCTATTACAGGAATATGACAGTAAGTCCTTCCCCGCACAGACGTGTTCACTGTTAGATCCGCCACATTCTCAGGTCACCAGCAGGCGTCCCATAAGCTGCTAGCATATGCTTGGGTCCTTGGAGTCACTCATTCGATCCTACTCTTTCCAAAGCCAAGGTCAATTTTGTATTATGTCAAATAGCACAGACGTAGATTCCCAAAGCAGACCTTCCTGCCAATGCAGGAGCAAAAGAAAACCTTACTAGCCTATACTTTCCCGGCATGTTTCTAGGTAATCATTGACAAAAACGCTCCTCTTTGGGTGACTGAGAATTGAATTGCAGTTTTCTTAAGACACGCAGTTCATGCCACCTTGGGGGCCGGTGGGATGTGCAGCCTTCAGGAGGTCATGAGGATACTTGGGCACAAGAGTAACTGACAAACTGGGAGTATCTTGCCCCACCAAGGGTGAATTACTTCTCAAAGCACATGAGGAGTTGTTTTCTGATTGAATAGGTTAATTAATGAATAAATGAAATTCATCAGCTTGCGTTAAAGAAGCAGGAAATCATCTCAAGTGAATATGTAGAGCAGAGAATTCCATGCTGTGATTTCTCAGCTAAAATGATAGCTCATTTTTACAACCCATGAAGAGAATTTAGTGAGCTCACAGCTTTCATGTAGTCTATTTGAATACACTGTGTCCTTTGCTCCATTAACCCAGTCTTATCTTGCTCTTTATTCTTCAGTCTGACGTCAGAAATATTCCTGAAATTATTCATCACAAAGTGGGGAGTATCCTTGCCAGTTATTGAATTCAAATGCATTTTCTTTCAAATGTTCTGCTTCAGGAATATCAGTAGCTAATAGCATTTCCATTGCTAAAAGACACACCAAAACCATGGTGAATGGTGGGAAAAAAAATTGTACATTACTGAATGTATCAGGCGCAAGAGACATGGAAGCAAGTGTCTCAGGGCAGTTAAATTCACTTCTGCTTAATAAGTCCTCCCTCTAAATTAACTGATGACACACCATCAAATAGATGCCTAAACCCTAGATAAACACACTGCCTTCAGGGATAGATTTGAAGGGAATTGTGTTTCGCAGTTTATATCACTTTATAACCTGGTCTCTTTAGTATTGGAGTTCCCCAGGAGACACCTTGGGGATCTGTGGCCAGGTTGTGTCAGAGCCTGGCCCAGTGCCTGGAATGGCCGACCAGCTATATTAATATCAATTAATGTTCAATCATCTAGTCTCCTGGACCACATCTGCCCTGTAAAATAGCTCATTTGCTCTTCCTCAGCCACTGAGAACAGCTGGTTTATAAACTCCATCCATTGCGTTTCCTTTAGCATTCAGACACAGGAGGAGCAAAGCTAAATTCTGAGTATAAGGCGCAGGGTCTGTCTCTGTCATGCCACAAGGGCTAAGACTCCTTGTCCCTCCTGGGATCATGTCCTGAGGTGTGCACTTTGGCATATTTTATAGGAGGGAATCTTTGCCCCTCATGATGCTCACTCACAAGTCTAAGGAAGGCTCTTTGCTTCTTCATAAATCCCATTTTGAATCTGTGCTGTGCCACTGTATAAAACATCCCGCATACATAAATTGGTACTTCTTTTTAGTGGTTCTAAAACAAAGGCTTCAAGGGCTCAGGGGTGCCAGTGAGCACCAAGAGCCTGGAAGCAGGATTATCCCAGGATTAGAAGATTCTACATTCAGCGCTTTGAAATTCATTGTGTTTAAGAAGTACTCTAAGTAACTGATACCTTAGAGGAAGACAGTCAATTTCTGTCAGACTAGACAGATCCAGAGACCTGCTGAGATCTGAGAGATCTTGCACATCTTCCAGCTCAGCCTCCTACAAGAGCAAGAGGCACATCTGCATCATTGCTTGGCACTCAGATGGATCCAGTTTCTCTCATTGCATCTGTGCACGGGGAATGCCAGCCTTCCTGCAGGGTTCCATGTGGAAAAGACTCTCATTGTCCCGGGGCAGTTCCTTCTACTCATCCCAGACCCACTCTCCTAGGTCTGCCAGATGAAAACTCTCTTTTAACAAAATCATTTTCATAAGAATAAGAATTTTAATCAGGAATTATTTCAAATATGCAGGAAAGTACAGAGAAAAATAAATCCACATACCACTTCCTAAATCCATGTAAAGTTAACATTTTGTCATATTTACTTCAGTGCTTATTTTTTAAAGACATAAGTGTTACAAGCCCCTTGGAAGGTCTGCTCTCCGAGAATCCCATTCCTTTCCCTTCTTCTTTTCCAAGGTAACTACGCTCCAGAAAATGGCACATGTCCTCGCGCATAAGCACCTCTTGATGTTTGGGTGTCTCATCAATGTCTTAGCATATTCTTTCTGTGTGTGTGTGTGTGTGTGTGTGTGTGTGTTGAGATGGGGTTGGGGAGAGCTTTAGTCCAAATTCAGGTCATGTCCAAATGGAGTTTCAGCCCCACAACCCAGTCCTTTGCTCTTACTTGACTGTGAGAATGTTCGTGATTCTAGCTCCCCTTCTTTCTCGTCCTTTGTGCCTTGGCATTAATTCTAGTGAGTATGGGGTGCGGGGAGGATGTGGCCTTGAATGTGCAGTACATCTAGGAGGTGCCCCGCCTCTTCATTCTCCCTAATGAAGAAGGACAACCTACTGGGGAAACACTAGTTTTTAGTTTTAGGGAATTTGGCTAAATTTGTTGGGTTCCTGCAAGTAGCTGCTGATTGGATCCTTCAGGAAGAAAGTGGCTGTAGCCCTTTGAATAGGCCTCATGATTTTATAGATTGAACTGCGGTTTTCAGGCAATGCAAGGGACCCCTTCACTCCCCATAATAACTTCAGGTATCCTGCTGTGTGGTGAGGCTGGGATCCCGAAAGATGCAGGCACAGTCTGCATTTTCCTGCAGTGGCAGGGACAAGTCTTCTGTTTTATTCCCATTGGTCAGCATTTTGGAGTCTGTTTTGGCCGCTGCAATACACTGAACTATCTCGCCAAGGACAAACTGCATTGATTCCTCTTCCTGGGTTGTAATTGATAGCTCCAAGCCCTCATTTTATAAGTATCATTTTCCAAAATAACATGCTAGGCTAGAACAAAGGCCATTCCAAATCCACAGACTCCCCCACACAATGAGGACACCACTCTAGAATGTTCCACTTTCGGTGCGGGGGAGGGGAAGGGGTTTTTCTCTTTTGCTTCCAATTAGTTAATTTTTCATTAATCACTTTAAAAATTGCATTTCTTAATTTGGTGCTCTAATTTAAGGGCTTGTTCCGCCATGATTTCTGTTATAAAATGCTTTCCATGTGAGAAATACAAACAGGAAGTGGTCAATGGACAGTAGGAATGGCAGCCCTCAGCCTTCCTGCAATTTTTTTTTAATGACCCAAGAAAAGGCATCAGATTTCTGGTTTATTGATTTAGTGTGTGTGTGTGTGTGTGTGTGTGTGTGTGTGTGTGTGTGTGTGGTGGGGGGAGGCGAAGTGAAGAGAAAGAAAAGTAAATTAAAGCCATTCATCGTCAACTACTTATTTTAGGTAGAAAATGTTTTCTTGGTTTCCATTTTTATCGACCAAGCATTTAGTCTGCATAATGACTGGAAAGACAGTCTTCCTGTAACTTTGAACCTACATAAGGCCAGCCATGCCCTCTTTATAGAATGTGCAGAGTGACACGGCTGGGGTAGTGAAGGCCCACGTGATTTCCCATGTGATTGGCCAACTTTCAACAGAAAACATCTGATGCTTCTCTCTAGAAGGATTCCTTAGGATGAGGGTGCTCAGGCTTCCATCGTCCACCTTCAGGGTATTCTGTACTCAGTTTCCAAGCTGGAGGGTGTTTTGAGCTTTCCATGTCTTACCCTTTGTGTGCAGGGAATAGAAATGCTGACCCAAGACAAAGAGAGAAGCAAAAAGGAGAGAAAACCCTCTAACCTATTCCAAATAACAGTAGCAAAAGGATTTGCCCCTGGCCCCTCATCAGCTTAGGGGTTCATGTCCCCTTTATGTCAGCCTTGCTCCCTTTGAGATGATACGAGAGCCAGCACACGTCACAGAGGGTTAAAAATGCTCCTAAATGCTAATAAAATTTGATGGTTTAGTTGACACTCACTTTATATTAGCTGCCAAATTTGGAAAGCTGGGAACAAATAAATTGAAACACAAATCTTCTAGATCTCTAATAAGTATACGGCGTAATTCCTCCTTGTGAAAAAGGCATTTATTCAGTCTCTGCTTCTACTTGGTGGTACCGTCCCTCCGAAAGGACTGTGGTTGCTCTCTCCCCACTTTTGACATGATGCTCTGAATTTCTCCTCTCCCTGGTTGGCCTGAGGGTAACTTAAAAGGCATTGATGTATTTCAACTATGTCCTCTCTCTACAAACTTACCTTCCTGTGATACTTGATTTGAAAAGAAAAGTGTTCTGATCTCACTCGTTCATTTTTATCTCATTTACTTTAAAATAATTTGTTCTCTTCCAAAGTCCAAGGCTTCAAAATGTATTGTGAGAACTGAGGATAACATTGGGATGCGGTTGATTTGGAGCCTGCTTTTCATTCCTCTTACGATCCCGTGCTATGTGTTCATCTTCTCTAGGTAACAGTGACCAGTCCGGATCCCAGGAGAAGCTGCTTGTTGACAGCCAGGGCTTGAGTGGGTGCTCTCCACGAGACTCAGGATGCTATGAAAGCAGTGAGAACCTGGAAAACGGTACTGTCAGCACAGATAATCATGACTGCATCTTCATACGCAAGCCTTCTGGACCATTTCTTGACATCTGTGCTTTGGCTGATGACTGTCTTTCTTCCTCAGCCTGAGCCATTGCTTTTGGGAAAACTGGCAATAGGGAGAGGAGTTTTTCCAGGGTGATTGGTGCTTAATTAAGATCCTTAGGAGGGAGGAACATCTCTCAAGAACCTAGGTAACTGATGATGTTCAGAAATGAGTAGAGAGGTCTTTCATCAGTTACTCTTCCATCCCACATAGTACATAATTGGAAAGAGTTTAAACTTGCGTGTCAGAGAAGGGGACCCTAAGCTTTCCATTGTCCTGCTGCTCTTAGAGGTTTACGCCCATCCCCCCATCTGGATCATGCAAAGAGCTGTGGGGCTTTAGAGTGGGGAGACCTGGGGTTTGAACGTGAATAGGGCATAGCTGAAGACTTTGGCCAGATTACATCTCTGACTCTTCCTCACCTCTTTTTTTCTTTTTAAACAAATTTATTTATTTACTTACTTACTTATTTATTTATTTTTGGCTGCGTTGGGTCTTCGTTGCTGCGGGCGGGGGCTACTCTTTGTTGCGGTGCATGGGCTTCTCCTTGCAGTGGCTTTTCCTGTTGCGGAGCACGGGCTCTAGGCGCGCGGGCTTCAGTAGTTGTGGCACACGGGCTCAGTAGCTGTGGCTCACGGGCTCTAGAGCGCAAGCTCAGTAGTTGTGGCACACAGGCTTAGTTGCTCCACGGCATGTGGCATCTTCCAGGACCAGGGATCGAACCTGTGTTCCCCTGCATTGGCAGGCAGATTCTTAACTACTGCGCCACAAGGGAAGTCCTCCTCCTTATTTTTTAAATGGTAATGTGAGTTGTTGTTTTTTTTTAAATAGATTATTCTAAGGCAAAGTAATAATATATTAAAAATACCTAGCACTTTGTAAACACTGATTATGAATGAGGCATTGGGCTAGGTGTGCACGTATGCAATTGCTAATTATCACTCAGATCCTGCAGTGCATATATTATAGATGAGGATGCTAAAGAGAGATTAAATAATAACTGAAGCCCGTGTTCTTTTCCTCTTGGCACCACTCTGACTCATAATAATAGGCTCTCAGTCAATGGTGGACAGTATTTTAGACCTGATTTTCCAATACCATAAGCATTTTCAAGTCCATACGCTAACTACTTAACGTCATCATACATCAGCCAGGGGCTTAGTTGAACTTCAAGGCAGAAGGGATTTAGTTTGTATGTTATCATAAGTACTTTCACAAACCATGGATTAGATGAAAATAGGTGGACCTATTTTGGGAACAAGGAAAAAGGCAACATATACCATAAAAGGTCTCTTTACCTATTTGTTTGCTTATTTATTCTGAAGAGCAAGAATATCCCAGTGCTTGGGACTGTCATCTGTGAGTCTCTCATTTCTATATGAGGATTTTGAGGAGCCCCGCTGAGAACATGATGCAAAGCCAGGGCATGAAGGTTTGGTTCCTTCAGTATCATCATCATCCCTCACCTCAAGTTTTCTTCTTAAATAGTCAGTAAAGCCTGAGCAGGGGCGGCCCTCGGTGTTCGGACACTGCCCGGGAAAAGAGGCATGCTCATTAGTTCAGGGATTGCAGTTGCACGATGACTCCTTCCATAAACAGATAGATTGGGATTGACACATATACACTAATACGTATAAAATGGATAACTAATAAGAACCTGCTGTATAAAAAAATAAATAAAATTCTAAAATTCAAAAAAAACCCCACAAAAACAGATAGCTCCTGGCAGCAGTATATCATCATTACAGTATGAAAATATCTAAATTCATATTAAAATAATGTGAAAAGTCTATTCAAACATTTCTTCATTTTTATGAAAGCTAGATCTCTGAATGAAGGGTATATAATTAAGTCTTAAAGAGCACATTTTTGTTTTAAAAAAAATCTCAAAACTTCAGACCAGCTAGAGAGAAAGAATATAATTACCCACACCCAATATGGTACCTCCTTTCTCCCCGCAGACAGCATGACCGGGGGTTCAGGGTTATACTCTCCAAACTTCACGTCACTGGGCCAGCCCTCCTTATGGTCTAGCTTTTGGAAGTTATTGGAGAATGTGTGTTTTTGGCTCCCATACCCACTACAAATGTGGACTCAGTTTGAATCAGTGGTTTACTTATATCCTCCATAGTTATTTGCACATAGAAAACATTTACTAAACAGATTTTGGAACAACAGGATCAACCATAAATTTCACTTTGAAAAGCAGCATAAACATATGCAGTGAAGATATGAAATTGCTGGAAGCCCACAATTCAAACCAACCAAAAGCACTTGAAAAGCAAGATGTTTTCAAAATAGATTTGACATTTCTCCACCCCCACCATCTTTTCTGCTTTGTCCACGTAACAGTTAAGGACATGGTACCTCCCCACCTTTGTTTTCTCAAACATTAAACCAAGCTGCACGATTTTGTTCTAGTTTTACTAGGAGAGTATTTTCACTGAGTGGAGAAATAAACGCAAGGTTTACAGAAGCAGTCCCTCTTATGCAGTTCGTAACTTCTGGTTCAGAAGCTCATGCTGCCTTAAGCCCTGGTTTTTAACTGTGGTCTGCGGGGTCCCAAGGATGGGGGCCTTGGTGGTGGTGTGTGGACCTGGGTTTTGAGAAACCTCCACATTTCAACTTTGATCTGTTTTGTAAATGAAGCTTCATTAAAAAGGATCCTCCTGCTTTGAAAAGTACTGATTTTAAAAGTGCAGTGTTCTGAGAAAAGACAATTCTCTGACCATTGTGACCGCAGTGCTAATCTTTTCCTTTCCGACTTCTTCGCCGTTCTCGTTTCTAGTTAGCCTCTGCTGACTTCTGTGTGAGGTGAATAAATTCCATCTAAAATACCTGCAGCCATAAAACCTAAATTGTGTGTCTCCTATGTCCTCTTCTTTTTGCAATAAAAACCAACATTTGAGTGTTGGGAACTATTAGGTCCATGAGGAAAACACTTTACCAAGTAGACCATCCATCAGGGCCACACGAGCAGCAGTATCTTAAATGCCTCAGCGGCACGGCCTGAGGACAGAGCAGTTTCGGAGGGAGAGGGCCATTTGAGGGCCGCATGCCTTGTTTGTTGCTTCTCTGTCCTAACAGTCGGGAAGCAGTCCGTAGGAAATTCAGACAGCTTACTTGTCTCAAACAGAAGAGGAATCTTAAGTGGATTGGGGTCAGGTGCACTCAGGGTGACCATGGGTGGCTCTGTTCACCAGGCAGCAGTAGCAATTAGTATCAGTCAACAGCTGTCAACTAAGTAGACTGTGACTGGTTGATAAGTTCAGTTATCAGTCTGACGGTCATTTTATTTGAATCAGGTCTATCGCTCCAGTGGCAATTAGAACCATATCAGTATCTTATAGATTGCCTCTGGCGACATACTCACTTCAGCTTGTTTACTCATTTGTACCAAGGTCGGCTGACTGTTTCTAGGGTACCTTTATTTTACACACCTGAGCAAAACACAAGGCGGGGAGGGCTTGAGAGGTTTGAGAATTCAGCGGTCACCAGTGAACCTTGGGGGATACCATTTAAAGAACCTGTCCCAGAATTCAGTCCACCTCCTCTTTGCAACCATGGTCTTAGGAAACTGTACTCCCTAAACAGAAGTCCCATCAGTGTGGTTCTTAACTGGGGTGTGGGTGTGCCTTGTTCCACACTGACTGCAGCTACGAACAGACATTAGGCCTAGATTTATTTTATTGCCTGACACAGCGTATTTTCTTTCCACATAACTCAATTAACTTTCATCTCCCTGAGTCCTTTAATAAGACTAAGAATTCTTTCTAAAAATAAACATGGGACCACAATGACTCTACATCACCAGTGGTGATTTTATGCACTTAGTGTAATTCAACAGTGGGATATAAGAGTTGGAGATTCAATTACGTTAGCACACCTTTTACATCAGTTTGATTGATTCGCTTTTTAAAATGTGATTGTAAAATATTTCCTTGTCTTGTAGGCAAGTCTCGTAAAACCAGCCCCTCTGCCAAATCATCAGCCGAGTCTAGCTTGAAGTCTTTCAACAGGAATCAGCTGGGCAACTACCCAACCTTGCCTCTAACGAAGCCAGTAGACGCGCTGAAGCCGGGAGGGGAGGGGAGGCTGGGCGGTGGTCTCACCCCTCACACCTCCAAACACTGTGATCCCCCGTGTGTGACTGACTTGAATAAAAACCGAAGGAGCCTCCCCATTTCCATCTGCCGGAGCTGTGAGACCCTGGAGGGCCCCCAGACCATGGAGACTTGGCCCCGATCCCACTCCCTGGACGACCTTCAGGGAGAGCCTGAAAAAGGTGTGCCTGGTGAGGTGACGGAACCTTCCCCTCAGATTGTACCCGAAGTGCCACAAAAGACAGCGCCCTCCATCACAAAGGTTCAAAGCCCCAAACTAGATTCTGCTGTTGACAATGCACTGCTACTGACCCAAAGCAAGAGATTTTCTGAACCTCAGAAAATGACTACTAAGAAACTGGATGGCCCGATGGCGGCCTTTTCCCATGGCACATCCCCTCCTTCGTGTTTACCCAAAACCTATGACGCCCAACCGCCCGCCGTTAAACACGGTTTAACAAGGACGCCTCTTGAGGGTCACAGGAAAGGACTCGATTTTGAAGGGACACATCACCCCCCGGGCACCAAAGAAGGCGTGGAGGCTGGGCAGAGGGGCCCCGATGCCAGAACGCAGGCCAAACCTGCCGCCCAGCCTCCCCCCGTCCCCGCCAAGAAGAGCAGGGAGCGCCTCGCCAACGGGCTGCATCCCGTCCCTCCCGGTCCCCCCGGCGCCCCTGGCCCCGATGCACCCAGCCTGCCCCTTAAAAAGGGCAGCCCCGGCGGCCCCAGCGACTGTCCCCCGCCACCAGTGGCCAGGCCTCCCGCAGGGCCGGAGCCGGGCAGCCCGCCGAGCGCCAGGCCTCCACCCTGGCTGTCGGAGCTGCCTGAGAGTGCCAGCCTCCAGGAGCACGGCGTGCGGCTTGGCCCTGCCCTGGCCAGGAAGGTCTCCTGCACCCGCGGGGTGGACCTGGAGATGCTCACCGAGAAGAAGCTGCAGGCCGAAGGCATCGATCTCACCGAGGAGCCCTATTCCGATAAGGTATCCGAGGCCCTGACCCCACCGCACAGGCTCTTCTAAGTCGGGCGGGGGCCAGGCGAGAGGAGCGGCACCGCCCCCCCACCTCCCAGCCCCCGGAGGCAGCTGGCGGCGGGGACCAATGGACAGTGACGACACGGGTGGCCCACGGCGGGGGCTCCTGCCGCCCCACGCTGGGTGTTCAGATGAACCGGGAGCACAGTGCCCAGATTACATGCAGACGCAGCCTCAGGGGTTTCTTCTCTTCCCTTCTCTTCTTTTCTCTTCTCTTCTTTCACTTGTTTGTATTTAATTTGGGGCAGCTATCCTTTGCAGGGAGAGCTATCAGTCAGTACTAGACCCAGTTCCTGAAAGGATAGATGTGAGTTCCAGTTTCCGTGTCTTATTCAACATCTTTGTTTTTAGACTTTAACACATCCCCATTTCATTTCCCTGTGCGTAAAATGGAATTAATAATGACCTGCATAACTACCTCTTAGAGGTATTAATAGGAGCAAATAAAATAAACCTGAACCTGCTTTGAAAATTGTAGAGCCCTATTCAGATGTAATAATTGTACTGTATAATTATCTGTATGGGTAACAGGGGAAAAGATACCTCATTGTACTAAAAACATTGAGACCTATAATGAAAACTCGTTTCTCATTTGAAGAAAAAAAAGAGTAGATCTGCCAGTACCAAAATGACTTTGAATACAAATACATGATAATAGATGTAGCTGGATGTTACTCCTAGGAATGCATGAATTGTTATAATGCATTCCCAGGAGTCTTTGTTATAAACTTCTTATGACCAAGAGTGCCTTACAATAAAATACTCCTCTGCCTTCTTGATATTTAGTGAATCAACCCCTTTGAATGGAAAGTAGTGAGAATTCTACTGTACAGTAAATGCTGGTCTAGTGATATAGCGGTATAACTCTACGTTGTAGTTGAGGAACCAACAGTAGACTCTCTGTAGGGCACAAATTTGCCCTTCTCCCCTGCAGTTTAGAAGACTGTCTTCAATAACATTTTGCAAAATGATCAGATAAGAGTCAAGTGAGGGTATTGGACCCCAAAATAGAGAATGATTGTGTCCTGCTTTAACCATATTTCAAAACATTTTCCTAGAGCTCATAACGACTTAAAAGATAAAGATGTAAAAGTATTGTCTCTAAAACATCCATCCTGACACTAAAGAAAATATATTCACTTCAAATTAAAGCTTTTGGTCCTATTTTCTAGTAGCTAAATGTCTTATCCTACCTTGTGTTTGCCGTTCTTGGAGAAGGAAAAAGATCCTCGCAACCCTCGATAAGAGATTTCTGTTCCCTTGCAGCACGGCCGCTGTGGGATTCCTGAGGCCCTGGTACAGAGATATGCGGAAGACTTAGATCAGCCCGAGAGGGACGTTGCCACCAACATGGACCAGATCCGCGTGAAGCTGCTTCGGAAGCAGCACCGCATGGCGGTAAGCAGCCCACACTTCGGGGCTCCCCTCACCCAGCTTTTTGAAGTCCATTCAGTTCTCGAGCTTAATGATGAGCATGCTGGCAGCCGCTACGTAGCCCAGGGTTCATTGTGGCTATCGAAGGGAGACACCTGGGAGAGAGTAATACCTCTTCAGCCTACAAAGGTTTAAAAATACGGTTTTGGAGAGAAAAAGATGAAAATTATCCATAACCCCAGCACTGTGAAAAAGTCCATCTAGTCATTTCTCTGCACATACATAAAAGTACATGTACAGTTTGCAAACCTTATTGTTTTCAGTTATCAGATGGTGAACCTCTTTCTTTGTTACTAAAATTTCTTTTATATTATCAATTTTTCAAAGTGCTCTAGTAGGTATGTCCTAGTTCAGCCCATTCCACATTGTTGAAACATTTAGATTTTTTCCAGCTGTTTATTTTAAACAATTGAGTGAAGAACCTCCTGGTTAATAAATTTTTGTAGACTTTTGGGGTAAATTTCTGAGGATATATTCCTTCAAGAGGATTTGCTTCATCAGGACTGCACAAAATCTCAAGGGTTTGCACATTTGGTGGTAAATTGCCTTTCTGAGGGGTGTAGCACTTGGCCTTCTCAGAATTCAAGTATAAATGTCCATTTCCCTGCCCTACCCAACATTTATTATTGTATTTTTAATTCTTTATGACTATATTGATTAAATGCTTAATTTTCTGGATGTTAATGTAGATTCAAAATACAGAAGAAAATCTACTTTATGAAAACCTTACCCACTGAGTATCTTCCTTTTCACACTGTCACATAGGTTTGCTTCTTCAAGCACCATACGGATCATTAGTTGAAGAGCGTGACCACCATGAGACAAAATAGCCAGAAATATAAATGATTACAGTTTGGAGACTTACACACATAATTGGGGTTAGATCTGATTCCAGGTACCTTCTGGAACCTCCAACACTTCCTTGAAGATTTGTCTCACCTTTGAGAAGTCAGGAAAGAATTCACTCATTCATTTATTCATTTATTTATTTATTTATGGCTGTGTTGGGTCTTCGTTTCTGTGCGAGGGCTTTCTCTAGTTGCGGCAAGCGGGGGCCACTCTTCATCGCGGTGCGCGGGCCTCTCACTATTGCGGCCTCTCTTGTTGTGAAGCACAGGCTCCACACGCGCAGGCTCAGTAGTTGTGGCTCACGGGCCCAGCCGCTCCGCGGCATGTGGGATCCTCCCAGACCTGGGCTCGAACCCGTGTCCCCTGCATTGGCAGGCAGATTCTCAACCACTGCGCCACCAGGGAAGCCCAGGAAAGAATTCTTGATGCTAGTCATGTTCTTGGACATCTCATAGCATTATCCCTTTCTGATAGTGTGGTAATAAATATAATATTTCAGTAGTGTTCCTTTTAGGCATAGAAGAAAGAGCTCTCCAGTGGCACCTGTTGAATCTTGATAAATTGCTTTCTTTGGTTACCCAGATCCCAAGCGGTGGACTCACAGAAATCTGTAGGAAGCCCCTGTCTCCCGGATGCGTTTCATCCGTGTCGGATTGGCTGGTTTCCATCGGTCTGCCCATGTACGCCAGTGCCCTCACTGAAGCGGGCTTCAGCACGCTGGGCCAAGTGCCTTCTCTGTCCCACACTTGCCTTCAGGAGGCCGGCATCACAGAGGAGAGACACATAAGCAAGCTCGTGTCCGCAGCCAGACTCTTCAAACTGCCACCAGGCCCCGAGGCCATGTAGTCGGGCCCGAAATGGACCTCCCTGGACAAGAGCCACCCGTTCACTGTGTTTATGATGCTGATGCAATTCCTCCTTGGCTGGACGTGCAGACCAGACCCAGAAGAAAGGCCCAGTGTGTGGCCAGCAGAACTCGGAATCTTGGCACGGGACCCTCTTCTCCAGAAAAGCCCCCTCCAGGAAATTGGTGTGGTTCTCTTTGACCCCCAAAGAAAAGACAAGCACTTATTTTTGTTTTCAGGACACAATAGAACAAAGATGCCAACTTGCCACAAATGCTCTGCCTGCAGTCTGTCTTGGTGCACTGGGGGAGGGCAGGGGGCAGAGGGGGGGGCAGCTTGTCCTGTTGCTAAGCGTGCTTCTAGCCCTTCTGTCTGTCACCCTGCAGGGTTCCCGAGGCCCAGATGGGCTTTAGCCAGGCCAAAGTAACAGACTCGGGAGTGATTGTACACTATTGACCAGGCTCATTTGTTCAAAAATAAGAAAATCTGGCTGCACTAGGAAAAAAAGAAAGCCCTATTCTCCTTTAGATAAACAAGAGACATTTTAATAATTGCTTTCTAGCAATCAGCTTTTATTTGCCTTAATGTAAGCTTTTAAGCAGTTATCTAACTTAGTGTTCACTACCATGTAACCATAGTTCCAAATCTTCATCTTAGACTGCCATCTAACGTATCTGGGATGTTTCCAGCAGAAATGGGCTTTTCTAATTGTCTCACTCTAACATGGCTTATTTTATAGGGGTGTTTATCAGGCCAAATTTCATGTTGACTTTCAGTTTTTAAACTAACTACAAATCTGGTAAAAAGCACTCTTAAATTCACAAAGATATCACGTGTGAGAGTATATGTGTGTGTTTGAGGTTACGATCTTTCATTTTAATCAGTTTAGTGCTGTTACCACGTTGGTCGTCGTGCTGCAGTATTGACTTGGAATCTTGACCATGTCCATTCCAAAATTCAGTCATTAGCTAACAGATCACCTTTGCAAAAGGTCATTGTAAGTTGAATATTTAAGGAGGTTGTTTTTTAAAAGGGAAGTAGTTTATAAGATATTTTAAAAGTTTTTTTTTTTTGGGTTTATAATTAAAATACTATTTTCCATCTTTTCTTATTTAGATAATTCACTTAAATATAATAAAGGTTCATTTTGGAGCCAAACTACATTGGCCATGTATTATGTAGTTGCATATTTTCAGTTGTTTTCTGACTGATTTCAGCATTCTCTTTTAGTCTAGTGGCTGATTCTCTAGCAAACAGAAATTATTGTTTCCAGTTGCTTACAAAGTGATTTTCCTTTACATTCTTATCATGAACCCTATTTTAAGCACTGGGTGTGATCATTTACGATAGAAATGTTTTTAGCCTTGATTTAAAAGTTCTGTAATATTTCATCTACTCATTAAAACAAATGATATCCCTCAGGGGAGGGGGAACAAAAGGTGATTTCATTAATTACAAAACCATTTTACCATTTGCTTTATATATCTGGATCCATGTTTCGGAGGAAAAGGACGTTCTCAGGTGACGTATTTTTTTTTTCATGCTTTTGGTATACATTTGAAAGAATAATATATATTTCTTCAATAATAGTCACCTTCTATAAGATGCCATGTAAGAAGTTGTGGAAATGTAGAAAAAAAGCTAAAGCTGCCAAATTTCTGTTGAACTCTTCAAAACAGCCCATTTTTGTCATCTGGAGTATGACATTCCTGTGGGCTGTGACATTCCATTTAGAAGGTAACGAGGCTGCAGGGCTCTCCTATGTCACTGGAAGGAATTTCAAGTGTGTGGTGAGGTGGGCGCTGTAAAAGGGGCTCCTCACCCTGCATTTTCAGTACCTCAGCATGACATCCGAGAGAGCCTGCTCATAGCTTAAGCTGAGCTAAAAGACCACACATAAAGTCAGGTAATAGGTAACAAAGGAGAAGGGGAAACTGTACATGAATTTCCAGGTGTTAGTTCATTTTCACGGTAAGATTTTTCACTTAATGTAAAAGTGGTGCCAGAAAAGGGAGCTTTCTGAATATGAGTTTTTGAGAATGCCAAACTGTATCTTTTTCATTCTTCTTTGGAAATCATTGCCTTTGCATGGAAGTGAAATTCAGGGACCATGAATCATTTTCAGTGGGAAGGGCTTCCTAGTCTGTGGGATCTGAGGTTATTTTTACTTTATTGTGCTTTTTAACAAAATTTTTTTTTGTTTTTGTTTTTTTACTTTTAGTATTTGTTTGGTCTTCTTTTGCTTTAAACTTTTAATTTGATCTTAGAAAAGCCTGAATGTTTGTGTGTGATGTTTGACCGAGGTGGTTTGGGGCCTCCTGTGGATGCCAGAAGGCAGGTGGTCAGCTTCAGCAATATCCAGTTTTAATCCATTGCACTTGGTGCAGAATGTTGAGGAAGGGTGAAAATTGTCGTCTTTGGAAAGCACAAAAGAAACCTGGAGAGGCAGTTTGGCTCAGGTAGCTACACATCCACTGTGTGTCATTTTTTCCTTTGAAGCTGTCTACAAGGAAGTGCAGCCAGTCCCAGCCACTACGTACATTCCCAGATAACCAAGAAGTAGATTTTCCTGGCCTTGCCTTAGTCAGAGGCCTTTTCTCTTTCCAGGTAAAGGTGAAATTGGAAATAACTAGTCGACTGAAAATCAGTTCCTGACAGAGCAAAGTTTGCTTTCATAATTGCAGCAAAAGAAGTCAATTCACCAAGTCAATGCTGCATGTGTGTACTGTATTATTTTCAGGAAAAAAAAAATATAATAGTCTGAGTCCAAGTTATCTCGATTTTAAATTGATAAACAAGAAACTGTCAAGCAAAATTATATAACAACTAACAACATTGCACTTTCTGTATATGAAATCAATATTTAAATAACTTATTTTTCTCCATTGCTGTTCTTAAACATTGTAAGTAGCTGTAATATACCAGTACCAATATGTTCTTGCGATTGCTTCAGCCCAAGAAAGCTGTGTATTGTTTTAAAAATTGTAAAAATTATTGTGATGATTCATTTAGCAAAAAGAGGTGGACAGAAGGGTTTTCCTATGTATCAAAACTTGTCTATAATTATGTCATCTATGTACCTAGAAAAAAAAAGTAAATAAATTTCTTCAGTTGAATATGCCTCTTTTGTTGTTCCCTGGGTATTATAAAGGTACATAGAGTAGAAATGAAAGGGAATTTATGAAGTGTGGTTTAAGAATGAAATATATTGTAAAAATAGTAGTTGTACACAATTACTTCTGCCACATCACAAAAACTCACTATCATACTCACTCAGATTTTCTTTGCCAATTTATTTCAGGTTTTTTTCAAATATTGCATAATCAAGTCGCATAATTGCAGCATCTTAGCCCAGAAAGAGATTTTTGGAAGCCACCTCTAGTCTAAACCCGTTGTTTTCAAATGAAGAGTCTGAGCCCACGCAGACTTGCCTAATATCATGTGTAGTTAAATGGAAACAATCCAAGTCTTCCATTGAGAGAGAAAAACATCTAGATTGGGATATTCTAGAAATCAACTAACTTGACAAAAATCATTTTTCAATGTTAGGGTGCCACAGTTGATATAAAAACACATTTTCAATTAGGAGGGAGTGTGTAATACAACATTTTGAGTAGGTAAAATGTGCACTTGAGACAGACCGAAAAGTGACCCTTTCTTCTTCTCTCAGCCTCCTATTTCTCACACTACAGGTAAGTAGTATAACCAGTGTTTGCATATCTTTCAGAAATGCTGTGTTTATTGACAAAGATAACTGCATATGCATTTTTCCATATAGGAATGACAGCATTCCCCCACACTTCTTCACTTAGCCTGTGGAACTGCTGTGTTAAAGTTACGTATATTTAAAATTTTGATAGAATAGTTTAAATCCACTGGTGGATTTCAATATAGGAAGCTCTACCATGGTAGGTTTTATTTACAAATCATTGTTTTATTCCCCACTCCCCAATCCCTCTTGTAAATGGGGCTATTTCATATATTCTTAAAGTTGGGGATTCCTCTGAAGCGCTGCATTATTTTAAAGAACTGACCATAAACCTCAAATCTTATTTATCTCAAGTTGACTCTTAAGATTCTATAGTTCAATTCCCAGAAGATACTTTTTTCTTATGATTCCTAAGAAACCGTGACTGGATTCTTGGTATTTGTTCTAACTTGGCTTCATGTATGGATATTTGTGTTGAATTCACTTAGAAAAGAACATAAGTTTGATTAGGGAAAGGAGAAAAGGGAAGGGTGGTTGTCATTTAACCACAACTTATTTGGGGGCCTTAGAATGATGACTTTACTCAGCTCTGAGGACCCACTCAGAGAAAAGTACGTATACAGTACTCCTAGGGGTGTGTGTGAGGGTGTACGTGAGGGAGTGAGAGACAGGAGAGGATGGATGCTCACCCAGGTGTAGGTCTGGACCACTCGTCCGTCAGGGGACCGTGGGCAGCGTTATTTGGAAGCATTCCAATTTCTCATGCAGCGCTCCTCCTACACTGTTAGAGAAGAACACTGAAAAGGGAGTTTAGCCGTCACCTCTCTAAAACTTAAACAAAATACATGAAGGTTCCAATCAAACCAGGTTTGAGCCCAGTATGGAAGGACCCCAGGGTACGTGTGTGGGAGCCAAAGGAGTTATGACTAATCTGATTGCAATTTACTACCATCCCCGTTCATCCTCAACACTCCAGTGATAAATATGGTCGGAGCCATAAGAGATGTGTACAAAGGGCTGGGGGAGCCAGAGGGGAAACTGACTCAGTCTGGAGTTGGGTTGGGGGGGGTGGAGCCCAAATGGAGGAGGTAGTTACGTGGATTATAATTCTGCATCCATGTGCTAAGAATGTTAGACTCTGTTAAAAAACAAAAACAAAAACAAACAAAAATCTTGAAAAACATGAGAAAATATCTTCTGTGTCCCCAAACTCCTCATCCACTTGGCTGTCATCGTGAGTGGACCATGGCTTCCCCTACTTAATAGAAAAATTGGAAACCATCCATTGGGCCATCTCTCTGGACCTCCTTTCAGCTCACTTGCAAAACTCCCCTGCATCCTCCGCTAGTCTTTCCTCCTCGCTCCAGCCACGACAAAAGGGGTGTCCCTCCATCTGTCTAGTCCCAGCTGTGCTCAGGGTCCTGTCCTGGGACCCCCCAGTCATCATATATTCCCTCATTTCTCTGGATCTTCCCCTTGAACATGTTTGCAATAAGCTGTCGCTGTCTTTTCCAGGCTGGCCCAGATTGCCCCTTTTTGGATAAGCACACTCTGCGTTTCCTATGGGAGAACTAGCATCCCCTACATTTCAAGGGATCCTGGTGCAACTTTCACTGCAGTGTCCCCGGCACCCTCCGAGCAGTGAGCACAACTCCATTCAGCCTCCTTTTGCCCAGACTTGGGCTCTGGAGCTGAAAGTCAGATACGTGAGAGGGGCTGGAGCGGAACTGTGCTGATGGTGGTGCCCACAGAGCCCAGGAAGCCCAGGAAGCCCAGGAACCGAGGTGCCTGTGCCTTCCTGGGCTTTCCAAAGCTTGTTGCGCCTTTCCTTGGATTCCTTTGCCAACTGCCATCAAACATCTTTACTCATGTACCCCTAAAATAATATCCCCAAACTAAGGACTCCCTTGCACATTTTAAAGTGGCCCTCCCAAAGTTCCCAATCATAAGTTTAAATAACTGCGAGACTGTACATTTCCAGCTTTTTGTAAATATTTGCATTTTAGAATAAAACTGCAACATTACTTGAAAAAAATATATCCAATGGAAAATAAATACCACAGCAGTGTGATACCTACCATTGTCCACTGAAAGCGCACAAGAGCAAACAAAAATTTTTACTCTCCTTCAAAGCCTATAACCATTCTACTTTCTCCACACATTTTTATCCTAATGCAATATATTTTGTATGTGTGAGAGTGTCTTTTTGATCGTCTTATCATATTTCCCTGTAATAAAAATGTTTGTGAATTTAAGTTTAATTTTTCTTCATTTCTTTTGATCATTAGGCTCTGTTTGTAAAAACAAAAAAAAACAAAAAAACCCCTCGGTTTAGTTATACTTACCATGATTATTATTAATCAATTTATCAATATACAGATATTTCACAGTTTTTGATAAATAATGATAAAATATAAAAAAGTGTGATTGGAAGTGTATCTCATTAGTTAGATGGCAGAGGTGGGCAGGTGCCTTATGGCCCCCAGTTTATAGAAGATGTTGCAACCTCAGTTATTTCAAGTTTGACTAATTGCTGGGAGCCCCAGACATCTCTACAACATTTTGCTTTGTGTGTGTGTGTGAAGTGGGAGAAGGGCATTTATGAAAGAGATGGGAAAGGAATGCCAGCAGGAGGTATCCTCAGGCAGATCAACTTTAGGACCTTATTAACTTGGAAACAGATTCCCTTATTAAAGCTATCCCAGGCAATGGAGCCTTGAGAAAGAATCCCAGATTGAAGACCTTTGCGGTGGGCTACATGGGATTCTTAAAACAAATCCCTTTTCTTGCCAGAACTATTTGTTGCTTTTACCTGTGAAGAAAATTCCATCAACCAGATCAGTGTTCGTCATTCCTCATTTAAAACATTCTCTCTCAACTCCACATTTCCCTTACCTAGATAATCCCCCTGCCCTCCACCTCTCTCTTGCTTTTCACAGACAAATATCTTGAAATTGTTTCCTGCTCTCATTGTCTCTTCTTCGCTATCCTTCATAGATTTCCCAGCCCACTGCTCTCTGGATGCACCCGAGGCCACCGTTGGAAGCCACGCCCTGATTTCCAAATCCTCCTGGTCTTCTCTGCAGCGTCCTCTCGCTGCCCTTCCCGAGCTTCCTCTTCCCCACTCCTACCCACCCCATCTGCCTCTGCAGCAGCTGCCTCTCGGTGTCCCTCTCCCCACCCTTTGAATGAATGTTCGGGAACCTCAGACATCCATCCCAGGGCCTCTTCTCTCCCACGGTGATCTCTCTGTTTCACCATGAAGAGCCTGCTTAGAGTAAAAGATGTAATCCCAAACATCGATCATTTAAGAAATGTAATGCCTTTTTTTTTCTTTTTTTGGCTGTGGGGCTTGTGGGATCTTAGTTCCTGGACTAGGGATTGAACCTGGGCCCTCGGCAGTGAAAGCACAGAGTCCTAAACACTGGATCACCGGGGAATTCCCGAAATGTAATGCTTTTAACTGGTAGGATACCTTTTACAACAAGAGACAAGAGCAAACCACGTGTTAAAATACCTTCCCAGCTATTAGCTTGTGAGGCTAAATATGCCTCCTCTGGCACCATCTCATTTTGTTTCCTTGTGGTGTATTCAGCATCTGGGCTCCAGAATAAAGCCAAAGAAGAACAGGCAGAGGCTGTATTCAGCTGTGGAGGCAACAAAGTTCTCTAATTTCTATAAGAATATTCCACAGTCTATTCTTAGGGAGTCAGTTCTATGGTTTCTGTAGATCTGGAAGGCTGCCACTCAAGACGTCCTCTGGTCCCTCATGGGTCCATCCGAGCCTGTGACACTATTTGTCCTCCAATGGGTAGAAAGCAAGGAGAGGGTGGTTAAATCAGCTAATTACCGGACAGAGCACTATAATGAGTGCTTAAGGCAATGCACCTATTTTATTCATTCAATCAACTCCAAGTGGTCATTTATTATCATCCTTGTTTTACCAGAGCACAAACTTCATGAGAGCAGGGACTTTTTGTTTACACCTATGTTCCCACATCCAGAACAGTGCCTGACACATGGGGGTGCAGAATAAATAAATATGACCTGAATAACAAAGTTCAAAGAAGGTAAGACAGTTTTCCAGGCTGACACAGCCAGTAAGTAACAGGACTGAGATTTCAACACCAGCCTGTCTGACCCTAAAACCATGCTCGCTATAGTATGATAACGACTCCAGCAACGATACTCCCCTGCAGTCCCTGAACTTTGCACTTTCAATTCTATTTTCAAATAGATCATGTTAAGTTCAACCCCTCACAGACGGAATGTCTGATCTTCACCTCCATTTCCCATCTCAGTTCATGGCGCCTGCCGGTCACGGAGCTCAAAACCCTTCTTTTTTCTCTCACAGTCCGCATTCAATCCGTCAGGAAATCCTCTTGTCTTTACTTTCGTCACCTCTCCAGCAGCTGACCCCGTCTCAACACCTGCGCTCCTACCATGGCCACCACCTCCTCTCACCTGGATTGTCCCGGAGCCACCGGCTTCCTAGCCCCCATCCTTGCCGTTCAGCTCGTGCAGCAGGCTGAGTGACTCTGCTATGAATGCTTGTGTCCCACCCCCCCCCCGCCCCGATTCAAACGTTGAAGCTGGCCCCCCAGCGGGATGGCATGAAGAGACGGGGCCTTTGGGAGGTGACTAGGTTTAGATGAGGTCATGAGGGCAGAGCCCCACCACAGGATTCGCGTCCTTATAAGAGGAGGAAGGAAGTCCAGGGCATCCTCTGTGTCCACCTGTGGGAACACAGCGAGAAGGCTGGCCGCCACACACTAAGAAGAGGGTTCTCACCAGAAGCTCAGTCCTGCCGGCGCTTGATCTTGGACTTTCCAGCCTCCAGAACTGTGAGAAAATTAATTTCTGTTGTTTAAGCCACCCAGTCTATTGTATTTTCTTACGGCAGCCTGAGCAGACCCTGTAAAACATAGGGCAGGTTATGTCGCTCCTCTGCTCCAACCCTTCCATGCCTTTCCATTTCTTTCAGAGTCAAGGTTAAATTCTCTGCGGTGGCCTGCCAGGTTCTATGCAATCGTCTCCCATTTCCTATGTGGTGTCGCCAGCCGCCCATTATACCCTCCGTGTCGCTAATTCAGCCAGACAGGCTTTCTTATTCGTTCTCACACAAGTCACTCAGGCTCTCACCTCGGACCTGTGTACGGGTTTTCCTCAACCTGGAACGCCCTTCCCCAGAAAATCTACAGGACTAACAGCGCTCGGGTCTGTGTTCAGAAGGTGACCTTCCAGAGCCCTGTTCTGAGTCCATCACCTAAAACTGCACCGTCCCTTAGCTTTCACCTTCGCCGCCAGTTCTGATCCTCACACGGGCTTTATTTCCACCTTCTAACGCACTATGTAGTTTATTTCCTCGTTATGTTTACTGCTCATTAGCTGTGTCCTCCTTCTACAATTTAAAGTCCAGCAATGCACAGGTGGCTCTCTGACGATTCTGAACCTCTACACCTGACACATAATATTTATGTTTGTTAAATGAATGACTGTCCCTGAATCTCAAGGCTTTGAATCCTAAATGTTAAAGCTGGAGATGATCTACCTTAATTTCAGTTTATAGGTGAGGAAACAGACCCAGAGAGGCAAGAGCTGAGCTCATACTCAGATGGTCAGGGACAGAGTAAGTCGCTAAAGAGGCACATCCTCTCTACCTATCAAAGGCTTCACAGGAGCACGTGAGCATCCGCGCCTTAAAAAGAAACCACAGCAAACCGAAAGAAAGATCCCGAGCCGCTTCCAGCAAACAAGCCCTTGCGGAGTGAGTAGTTGCTGCAGCGTTTGGCCACCGGAGGGCACTGATGGGCCAGATGGAAGGCCGAACCTGACCCGGCGCGGGGCGGGAGGTGGGAGGAGCAGGAACGCGCTTGCTCAGCACAGCCAGTGGGGCAGGGAAAGGAAACGCGGCGGCGTGAGGGCGAGCCGGACCTCCGCGACTCTCCAAGTTATCAGCCAGACCTTGAGTGCTGTAAACCACCTATTAAAACGCCATTGGAGGGGCTTCCTGGGCTTCCCTGGTGGCACAGAGGTTAAGACTCTGCTATCCGGAAGCAGAGGGCCAGGTTCGATGCCTGGTCAGGGAAATAGATCCCACATGCATGACACAACTGAGAGTTCCCAAGCCACAGCTAAGGAACCAGTCTGCCACAGCTTAGACCCGATGCAACCAAATAAAAAAGTAAGTATTAAAAAATAAATAAAAATAAAGGTGATGTTCCAAAAAAAAATGCCATTGGAGAATGATGATGGAGACTGGTGGAATTCACAATCCATTTTAATAAGCACTGAGGGGCTCTTGGCTCCCGTCTTTTTACTCCTTTAATTAGCAAAGAGGGATAACGGCTTCTGTTCGCTGCTCCTGGTGGGGTTGGGTGTCTGGGTGTGTGCAGGAGCCCTCCTGCCTGCCACAGGAGCAGGATGGAGGAAGGAGGTATTTAGGTGACTCTGAAACAAAGTCCTAAACTTTACACGTCAAGCAATGAGATGTAAACCAGGCTCATTTTTGTTTGAATAGTATTTCGTTGCTCATGGCCCAGAATAGCCTGACATTATAAGAGCAGGGGCCAGGATGCAGTCCAGATGTTCACGGAACTTGACATACATGAGGGCGTTTGGCCTTCACAGTGTGCCCCTGCAGTAGACACTGTGATCCCCATTTTACAGCTGAGGGACCTGAAGTCACAGAGGTGTAGGCAGAAGAGATGAGATTTGACCTTGGGTTATTTTATTCTGATGCCCTTTGGCTTAACCACTACTGAATAACTCCCCGGTTCTCAGCCTGAGCAACATATTAAAATCATTTGGTGTATTAGTCTGGGTTCCACCGAAGAAGCAGAACCGATCGGAGATATATATTAAGAAATGTGGGGACTTCCTTGGTGGTCCAGTGGTTAAGACTCCGCACTTCCACTGCAGGGGGCGTTGGTTTGATCCCTGGTTGGGGAACTAAGATCCCGCATGCTGCGCACCTCAGCCAAAAAAAAAAAAAAAAAAAAAGAAAAGAAAAGAAAACAGAAATGTATTTCACGGATTGGCTTCTGCAGGCATGGGGGCTGGCTGGGAAAGTCTGCCATCCGTAGGGCATGTTGTCAGGAGCTGCAGGCTGGAACCCTTGGGCATGAGCTGCAGCCGTTGTCCACAGGCAGGATTTCTTCTTCATCAGGGAATCCTCAGCTCTGCTCTTAAAACCTTTCCACGGATTGAACCAGGCTCACCCAGATTTAGTCTCCCTTACTAAAAGTTAACTGATGAAGGACTTGAATCACATCTACAAAACACCTTCACAGCAACACCTAAGGTAATGTTGATTGACTAACTGAGGGCTGTAGCTGTCTCAGTTCAGGCTGCCATAACACAATACCACAGACCTGCTTATGGACAACAGACATTTTATTTCTCACAGTTCTGGGGGCTGGAAATTCGGGTTCAGAGTGTCAGCGTTGTCAGGTTCCACTGAGAGCCTGCTTCCAGGTTAGACTGCCGACTTCTCCTTATATCTTCACGTGGCAGAAAGAGAGAAGAAACAAGCTCTTTCTTGTCCTGTAAGGGCACAGATTCCATTCATGAGGGCTCCACCTCCCTGACTCATCTAATCCTAATCAGCTCCCAAAGGTGCCACCTCCTAACACCATCACATTGGAGGGTAGGGTTCTAACTTAGGAATTCTGGGGGAGCACAGACTTTCAGTCCTTAACAGTAGCCTGGCCAGGTTGACACATTAAGAACGCCATTGTACTGTGAAGGCTTTTAAAAGTAGACTCCTTGGGCCCCATCCCAGACTAGAAGTGGAATTATTGGGTCATAGGGTAGTCATTTCTTCCTAATAGATCGATTCCTTGTAAATCAATTCAAAACCATGTTTGAAAGTGCCACAAATTGTCTGAAATTCTGTCCAAGGACACTTTGCTGTCTCTCATACATGCTTCTCAGTTTCCTTAAGTATGTCATTTATCTAAAGGGCCAGTAATAGAAGTTAAGAGAATACTTCTAACAGCTTTGAACTTGCTCCGTTTCTGAAAATAACCAGTTTGCTCTCTTCTACCAGTGTGGTTTAGTCCTTTTCTATCAAATGTAATGGCCTCAGTCCCCACTTGCCCAAATTACAGGGCATCCTGTATCTCTCCCTAAGACATGCCTGAGAAAAATTACCCAAGAATCCCAGGATTTACTCACCTCAAAGGGGCCTGTCTTGCTTCCAAACAATAGGTTAAAATCAGAGCCAGAGAAGTCAGTCATCTATAGACAGGCTCCAGCTCCTGCCAAGCTCTTTTGCTACAGGGTCACTGTGTCCCTGTGGTTCACTGTCCTCGCTTTCACCACTCCCGATGAAGGCAAATGCCATAGTGACATTTTGTTTTGAGGGAGGACAAAAGACAGTCTCAGAGTTCTGTCTATCTGAAGCTTATAGCCTCCAAAAGGGGTTTACACTCAGCACCACAAGATGCTCTCTTTGCCTGGGTGGCTTTACTGGGGGTACTTTGGGCCTCAGCCAAACAATCTGCCAAACCAGCCCCCAAATGGACCTTGCAGTGGGGGAATTGGGCCCAGGTTGTTGTCCAGACTCAGGCTCCCCTAGAACTGGCTTCCTTGTTGGGGGCTCTTGGTGTCCTTTCCCGTCTGACTCATCTCAGTCTGTTGGAGATGTTCTATCATGTTGCATTCTCAAAAGGGAAGAAGTTAGGGGACTATACCTCTTTCTTTCCCAGGTAGCAACTTGGTCCCTATTCAGCTTTACCCACATTCCTCCAAGTGACCGCTTTGCATAACAAGGGTTATAGGGAGACAGTTGTTCAGGTCACAAAGGTCCCAGGGTAATTAGTGACTTAAACCAGAATCACCGTGAGGTGCCACTCAAGTGACCGTACAGGGACGACTGGTGTATCCACCTAGACAGAGTAGACAGAGAACTACCTGATCCTTTCTTTTTTTTTTTTTTTTGGCAGCTTCTAAAAGTACTGCTTAGTCAGGCTCCTAAGAATTCAGACTCTAAACTCTGAAGGGGCTCAAGCTTCGCTAGGAGCTCTGGTCAGAACGGAGTGGAGTCACATGACAGAAGTCAGGGATTTTAACAGGCGCTGGGCTTTCCCCTGGCATCCCTCCCTCCTGGTGTGGTCTGTGTGCAGCCGGGCTGGGAGAGTACACGTGGGAAGCCCCCAGTTTCAAGGACGTGGCCCTCCCTCAGAAGGCCGGGGTGTTGGGGCAGACCCAGGAAAGCAGCTGAAAGCACGCTGCCCTCCATCTCTTCTCTGTCACATTGATAGGTGGTAGGATGGGGCTTGGGATGTCACACTGAGGCCATGATGGCGCATCGGAAGATGGGACCATGCCCCCCACTTGTCCTCTTGCATAGCTCTTCTGAGGTTAATTTCAATCCTTTCCCCTTTGCCGAATGCCAGTCCTCACTTAGCCCCACGAACCCTCCTCTTGGCTTCCATCACAGGTGCCAAGTCCAAATCTCTTTCAAAGGGGTGTTTCTGGAGCAGTGGGTCATGGTGGGGTTGGAGGGAAGGAGGATAAAGGGGGAGAGATTAGACATTGCCCTAGACCTGGGACCTGGGCCTTTGACAAGAGGTTTAGTGACTTAAACCAGAATCACCCTGAGGTGCCACTCAAGTCACCCAGACCCCTTTCTCCGGTTTGGGCTCTTTGCTGCAGAATCGCTCACTGCCTCTGAAACAGCCCAAGTGTTTGTCAAGGACCTCCTCAGATTAAGGCCTCACTGCTGAGAGCTGCAGCTCCCTGCAAAGGCCTGCAGTGGTTTGCAGAGCAGATTCGGTGCCATCTCACTGGACACAGGGACGGTGTGTGAATTTCTTCCGTCTTCCTAGGAGAGGTTTCCAAAAGTTTTCCAAGGCCCCTTTCGGCTGTGGTCTAAACGCAGGGACTTGGCACCTCTCCTGGGAGGAGCCTCATTTACTTTGGCACCTGGGCACTTCCTATTTTGTCCCAGGCTCAGAATGTATGGAATAGGGCTTTGCTGGGAGGCACACCGCAGTACTTCTCTGTGCTGTCAGGACGGATGGAGACTGGCGACCCAAGCCATCGGGGAACTCCCATTCTCACCCCCGGAATTCCTCCCCTGTTGGCTTTGAGGTAGAAGGGAGTCGCCCACCAAAGAATGTTTGATGAGGGATTCATGCTGGTTGGATCGTAGAGGATCTTAAATTTTCCTCAAATCCTCAAATTTTCCTTGCAGATATTTTTTCCCTCCAAAATTGGAGAAAATGTGTTCATTCTGGAAAATCTATTCAAAAGGTGCACGAAAGACTGATTTTCACAAACCAAACCAAGAAATCAAGTTTTTTCTTCAGGATCATGGTTAACACAGCCTGGTGAGGCCAAATAGCTGCCCGATGCAGGAATACTGGTTCTGCTTCAGAGCGCTCTCTAAATGTACAAATTGAACGATTCATTTACTCGTTTATTTGGGACAGGAAGAGGGAAGGAGGACTTGCCAGGACCGCGTTCTTTTACCTTAGCCCCTCCCAGGCATATGTTCATTTCGTGAGTGCCATGAAGGTGATCAACTGTGCTTCGGCCCGGGGTATCAGCTCAAGCTTCTCTCGCCCATTTTCCCCCCGGAAACACAATGGGTCAGCGCTCAGAAGAGATCTCAGAGGCACCCCGCCCATCAACGTTCGCGGAAGCACCGCCGTGTTTCACCCGAAGCCTCATCCGTGCATCTCGTCCTGGCAGATTTCCCGGCTGAACCACCAGAGCCGGTCCTGCTTCTGGGCGTTTGCTGAACCACTGAGGCTGCGGCTGTAGCAGGCGGTAGCTCAGAGGTCGGGGTTTCTGGCACCATTTCCCCTCCTTCGTCCCCCCGTAGTGACTTGCTCATTTCTCTCCGAGGGATGGCACCCAGAATTAGTTTTCAAGTTTATGGAATTTTATAAACCGTTTTATCCTTGTGTTTTACTTCTTGGCCTTCTGGTTGGCATTGGCAGGGAGTGGGGCTGGGGAATGGTGGGCTGGCGGTGGGAGGGCATAGAAACCGAGTGCTTTCTCAAGGGTGATGGCAAGAAGCTCGGTCCCCATTCTCTCCTCCTGATACCTTGATATCCGTTGCTTATATTTATGCATAGGGTAAAACCCTGAGAAGGATGGTAACCTAGAGTTTAGACGATTTCATTTTAATAATTTAAAGCATTTTGAGTGTCATTTTTTTCTTTTTCTTTTCTTTCTTTGTGTGTGTAGGTGAGAGCGTTCACTTTGAATATATCCGCCTCACATGCATTCCTTTTTGCCCCAGTTGTATTGAGCTATAATTGACATATAACATTATATTAGCCTTAGGTGTACAACAGGAAGATTTGGTGTATGTATACATGGAGAAATGATCACCACAGGAAGTTTAGTTAACATTCATCACCTCGCGTAGTTACAGAGTTTTTTTTCTTTTGATGAGAACTTTTAAGTTCTACTCTCTTAGCAACTTTCAAATCCTGTCAGTTTTTTGTTTGTTTTTGTTTGTTTGTTTGTTTAATGAGGTGCACCTGTCAGCCCACCTCCTGGCTCCCCCAGCATCAGGGTGGACTTCTGAGCCTGTATAGTTACCGCGAGACACTGCAGTGATGTGTCTACTTGTCTGTTTCTCTCGCTAGACTGAGGACAGAGGCTGGGGATTCAGCATGATTTCTCCAGCACCCAGCACAGTGCCTGGCACACACCAGGGCTCAGTAGATATTTGTTGGATGAACAGAACACACCAGGAAAGTATGCCAGCACTTTTTTTTAATTTTCTTTTTCAAGAGGCTACCCCAAGGGAGAGTGGAATTGGGCAAAAAGCAAATGCGCAGCCTCTGGACCTTAGGAGGCCACTCTGCCCTGTCTTCTGGTCTGGATTTCAGGACACGAGTTTACAAGCCGTATAACCCAATAAGGGCAGACAGCCTGGTCTTTATGGTCAGTGGGTCAGTCGTCCCGTCCAGCACTGCCCATGCAAATGCACAAGCGTTTCCTCCTTGCCTCACTCACTTGGCCAAGGCATGGGCAGGACCACGGGACCATCCAGCACAGATTCTGAAGTCTGCCATTGTATTCTCCTGTGAGCGGGCATTGTGCAGCCAGGACCTTCCCCTTTCCTGACTTTTAAGGCCGCATGCATCTGTGTTTTGCACACTGCCCCGCAGGAGGCGGAGGCCATGGTGGGGCGAGGTGGGAGAGCAGCCGAGGCCCCTGCGATTCCACAGCAGAATGCACGTGCAGCTTAGGGGCCCACGCTCTCATCGGGGTGACTGTCTCCCTGGCGTGAACCTCACAGATACGTGCCTGGTGTGTAGACAGACAGGTCTAGGTCAACCTCAGGCTAATGCTGGAATTACCTCTGGACAGGGGTTCTGAACTCAGAGGGTCCATAAACTTGAATAGAAGAATTATATCCTTTTGCTTCCACTAACCTCTAACTGAAATTTAGCCTTTGCTTCAATTACAAATGTAATGGCACCATCTGTGATGTTGTCACCAACACAAACTACAGGTGTTTTCATGTCACTTCACAGTGTCTACAGATCTTCCACAATGTCTTTTCCAGTCACTGGTACTTAGAAATTATGTAACTATTAGACCCACTGGTCGATCTTGTTTTCCAATGCATGAATAAAGAAGCACTCATGTTACTATAGGTATTTGTCAGGGTTCTCCAGAGAAACAAAACCAGGAGGGAAGGTATATGTGTGTGTGTGTGTATTTATTACGAAGAATTGGCTCATATAGTTATGGAGGCTGAGAATCTGCCATCTGTAAGCTGGAGACCCAGGAAAGCTGGGTACTACCTGGTGGCGTAGCTCTCAGAAGCAGAGGACATTAAGTCCTAGTCGAGGTCAGGAGAAGACTGATGTCAGCTCAACTGTCAGGCAGAGAGTGAATTCTCCCTTCCTCCGCCTCTTTTCTATTTTTGTGTTTTTACAAATAATAACTAAAGGTTTAATTTTAAAATGATACATTATAAAGAAATCACTAAAAGAATAAAACAATAATTTGTTTATAAAATATTCATTATAAGGGTCCTTGGAAGAATAAAATCAAATAGATTTGAATATAATTCAAATGATGAAAATATGATTTACTGCAAACTTTTTAGGAATATATATGCAGCATATGATAAAATATACCTTCAAAGGTAAATCTGCTGATGTTTTGTGCTGACCTCAAAGTTAAATAAAATACCAAGAACGGTAATTCTATGTATTTTAGATTATACATTTTAAAACATTATTTTGAGAAGATATACACAGGCTTCACCAGACAGCCAAAAGAGTTTATGACACCAAAAAATGTTAAGAACCGCTGTGAGAACAATTCTGCTGTGTGGCCACCAGCCTCTGGCCACTTCACTGGAGGAAACAAATCCCTCTCAGAATTCTGTTGTATATTCTTTCAATACATTGAAAGGAAGAGGTGTGTGCCAATTATCAATTTATTGCCCCTCAACTCTAAATTCACCTTCCTTGACTTAGCCACGGAGCCCGGCGCTGTAAACTTTTCTCCTTTGTAGCTGGCATGATGCTAAACCTTGTCAGTAGAGGGCGCTAGAGGGACCACTGCAGGAGGAAGGGGTTTCTCTTCCCAGCAGCCAGCATGCTTGTGTTCTTTTCTTCTTGCTCCTATTCTGCGTGGCTACCAGTGACATGGGGTGGTGGTGGGGATCCTCTGGGGCTCACTGGGGCATTTCAGCAAACTAATTGGGCTGCAACCACGCCTTACCCAATGAGGTCTGAATTCCAGTTTGGGGAGGAGGCTTCCTGTATTCATTTCCTAGGGATGCCATAACAAACAGAAATTTATTGTATCAGATTTCTAGAGGCTGGAAGTCTGAGATGAAGCTGTCGAAGGGCTTGTTTCCTTCTGAGAGCTGGGAGCGAATCTATTCCATGTTTCTGGTAGTTTGCTGGCAATCTTTGGCATTCCTTGGCTTATAGAAGCATCACCCGCATCTCTGCCTTCATCTTCACATGGAAGATGCTCTCCCTGTGTCTGTGTTGGTGTCCAAACCTCCCCTTTTTATATATGACACAAGTCATTTTGGTCTAGGGTCCCACTCTACTCCGTATAACATTATCCTAACAACTAATTACATCTGTGATGACCATAAAGTCATTCCAAATAAGGTCATGTTCTGAGGTTCTGGGGTTTAGGACTTCAACATATGGATTTGGGGGACACAATTCAACCCATAACACCACCCTTTTTTAAATATATATAAAAATTTATTTTTTATGTTAATAAAAATGTATTGAAATCCTACTAATTGTATAACCTATTTTTTGTGATGTGGATATATCTTTTTTTTTTTTTAAACATCTTTATTGGAGTATAATTGCTTTACAATGGTGTGTTAGTTTCTGCTGTATAACAAAGTGAATCAGTTATACATATACATATGCCCCCATATCTCTTCCCTCTTGCGTCTCCCTCCCTCCCACCCTCCCTATCCCACCCCTCTAGGTGGTCACAAAGCACTGAGCTGATCTCCCTGTGCTATGCGGCTGCTTCCCACTAGCTATCTGTTTTATGTTTAGTAGTGTTTATATGTCCATGCCACTCTCTCACTTTGTCCCAGCTTACCCTTCCCCCTCCCTGTATCCTCAAGTCCATTCTCTAGTAAGTCTGTGTCTTTATTCCCGTCTTGCCCCTAGGTTCTTCATGAGGATTTTTATTTTTAGATTCCATATATATGTGTTAGCATACGGTATTTGTTTTTCTCTTTCTGACTTACTTCACTATGTATGACAGACTCTAGGTCCATCCACTGCGCTACAAATAATTCAATTTCGTTTCTTTTTATGGCTGAGTAATATTCCATTGTATATATGTGCCACATCTTCTTTATCCATTCATCTGTCGATGGACACTTAGGTTGCTTCCATGTCCTGGCTATTGTAAATAGAGCTGCAATGAACATTGTAGTACATGACTCTTTTTGAATTATGGTTTTCTCAGGGTATATGCCCAGTAGTGGGATTGCTGGGTCGTATGGTAGTTCTCTTTTAGTTTTTTAAGGAACCTCCATACTGTTCTCCATAGTGGCTGCATCAATTTACATTCCCACCAATAGTGCAAGAGGGTCCCCTTTTCTCCACACCCTCTCCAGCATTTATTGTTTGTAGATTTTTTGATGATGGCCATTCTGACCGGTGTGAGATGATACCTCATTGCAGTTTTGATTTGCCTTTCTCTAATGATTAGTGATGTTGAGCATCCTTTCATGTGTTTGTTGGCAACCTGTATATCTTCTCTGGAGAAATGTCTATTTAGGTCTTCTGCCCATTTTTGGATTGGGTTGTTCGTTTTTTTGATATTGAGCTGCATGAGCTGCTTGTAAATTTTGGAGATTAATCCTTTGTCAGTTGCTTCATTTGCAAATATTTTCTCCCATTCTGAGGGTTGTCTTTTCGTCTTGTTTATGGTTTCCTTTGCTGTGCAAAAGCTTTTAAGTTTCATTAGGTCCCATTTGTTTATTTTTGTTTTTATTTCCGTTTCTCTAGGAGGTAACACCACCACCCTTTTAAGTTTGCTCCTCCCCTCAGTATTCCCGCACTCAGCCTTAGGGTATTCTTCAGAGGTATTTTTTTGCCCCTTTATAGCTAACACCCTTGTTTGTTTATTTTATAATTTATTTTACTGATATACAGTTGATTTACAATGTTGTGTTAATTTCTGCTGTACAGCAAACTGATTCAGTCATACATATATATATTCTTTTTCTTTTTAAAAAAAATTATTAATTTATTTTTGGCTGAGTTGGGTCTTTGTTGCTGCGCGCGGGCTTTCTCTAGTTGCGGCAAGCGGGGGCTACTCTTCGTTGAGGTGCTCAGGCTTCTCACTGCGGTGTCTTATCTTGTTGCAGAGCACCGGCTCTAGGCACAGTAGTTGTGGCTCACGGGCCTAGTTGCTCCGCAGCATGTGGGATCCTCCTGGACCAGGGCTCGAACCCATGTCCCTGCACTGGCAGGCAGATTCTTAACCACTGTGCCACCAGGGAAGCCCTATATTCTTTTTCATATTCTTTTCCATTATGGTTTATTACAGGATATTGAATATAGTTCCCTGTGCTATACAGTAGGACCTTGTTTATCCGTTCTATATATAATAGTTTACATCTTAACACCCTTGCTACTAGGTAATTATTCTCTATGTTAAACTTCTCCTTTCTCCTGACTGAACTCTAATGGATGTGAAAGTAAAGGAAACTAACAGAGGAGGTGCCAGGAACTTTACTTTTAATCTTTCCTCAACCTTATGAGGTAGGGATTATTCTCACACTCATTGATAAAGTGATTATGTAGCTTTCCCAAGTGCCACGCTTGGGGAGTGGCAGTGCTGGCACTTAAACTTTTGTTTTGTTTCTTGTTTTATTCCAAAGGCTGAGCATCTTCTACTGCCCAGTGCTGCTTCCATACTGAGGATGCCTGTGTGGGTCTCCAGCAGGCTGCTCTTGTCCCCACCATGATGGTCACAGTCTCCGTCCAATGAAAATGTCGGCTTCGTTCATTTGCTCATCTATTCATTCAACAAATATTCACATTATATCTGTTTACTACTACATGCTAAGCTCTATATGCTAAGGGACACAGAGAGGGCTGAAGCCCTGATCTCCAAGAGCTGAAATTAAAATGGCAGAGGCTGACAAGTGGGAAACGTGTGTTAGATGCTGTGGGAAAGCTTCTCTGAGAAAGTGACGCCTGAACTGAGGTTTGGAAGAGAGCAAACCAGGAAAAGAATGAGGGAAGGATATTCCAGACAGAAGAAAGAGCAGGAACAAAGGCATGAAAAGAACTGGGCATGGTTTGTCAGGGAGGCCGTATCAGCAGTGGTTGAAGGAATTGAGAACATTAAACCTATAAAAACGCATATGTTTCTCAACACACAGGATTCCTATGCCCTTAAAATGCTTGTGGTCCAAGAACCATGCACGGTTGTGATAGACAGTCGTGATCCCAGGATGTCAGCCAGGCAGCAAACCTAGAGATTCTCAATGTCCTCACATGGAAAATGGGTGTAATTATTACTTCACGGAAGGAGATAAAATATGGAAAGCTCACATCTGATATTAAGACCATAGCTGTGAACAGGGGGCGTATCAAGGGCCACCCTGTGGCTCTTTGCTAGGCCAGCCTGGAGATCCCGAGGGCCAAGTCTTACCTCTCCTAAGCAATTCTTGAAAAGTGATGCTTCACAAAATCAGTGTTCCCCATATGTTTTTGACCTTACACGCTTGTCAGTTACAAAGTTTTGAATGCACCCCACAAGCAGAGATTATGTAAGTATATCACTATACTAATGTACTGTACCCATTATGAAACATAAGTGAGATTTAAAAGTGTGAGATGAAGACTAAATAAACAATTTAAATACATTGTTTTTACTTATTAGTGATGCCAAAAGCCCTTGACCTATCTCCCATGAGAAGTACCATTTTTCGTGAGAGCACCCTGATTATACATACTTCGTTTCTGAAAAATCTTGGTTTACATTTGGCGATACAGGGATTTGAAGGCTTATTTATAAGCCTGGTCTTCATGGCATTAGCAGCTGAAGCAGATCCCTCACAAAGATGCAAATGGAAGAAGTCATCCTTGGCTGAGTTTACGAAGTTATGACAACCATCAGTAGCTTAGTGAGGCCAAATGGTGCCTGATGGCAATATAATAATGCCCTGTCTTCCTAGACTTGCCCAGAAATGAATAAATACGTATAAAACTAAGGGGTATTCATGTGTTCAATGTTCAACAAATCTAAAAATATTAACTCGGTGCAAAATTGAAATGAAAAATTCTCTTACTGGTGTCTTTTTTGCTCCTCGTAGCTGACACTGAGAACAAATGAACCTTTGCACCACCTTCACCATCACTGGCAGGGTCTGCTATTTGACGTGGCAGCCGACTTCCCACAGAGCAAGTGAGTGATCCAGGAGAGCAAGGCAGGAGCTGCAGGAGACTTTCCTGACCTAGCCTCCCAAGTCACACACCATTACTTTCATTGTATTCAATTTGCCACACGGGTCAGCGTAGGAGGGAACTACACAGGGCAGAAACAGCAGGAAGCGTGGATCTCTGCGGACTATTTGAGGCTGGCTACCACAGAATAGGGCAGAAGAAGGAGAGAAGGTGCTGAAAAAAATATGTATCTCTATGACAGCCAGAAAACAGAGACTCCAACTTAACAAAGTAACAGAAAAGTCCCAGGGTGACACTGTGTAGCAGGCTTAACAAGCAACCAGAGCAGACTGTATGAGGAATCCGCTGAGGGGGGCAGGCGGGAGTCCTCCAGGAAAAATAATAAACAAATAAATAAAAAGATAGAAAGACCATCTGGTGTGCTTAAGTGTTTTAAAAAGGTGGTTGGTATAAAAGATAAACTGAGGTATATTACAAATTTTAAGAGTTTCTTAAAAAAAAATCATTTGGAATCTGGTAGCACCAAACAGGAAGTGGTTGGGGGCCCTCTCCCACAGGAGCCCACTTCGACAAAGTGCAGCAGCAAAGAAAGGAAATTATTTGATTGGCTATAGCTTGAAGCCTCCTTGGATGTTTGTGATTGGTTGTCCTTAGCGTTTTCGTAACCTGGAAGCATTTACAGGCTTAGATTTTGGGTTGCTTATGTAGGCTTCCATAGTATTAGAGTCACCTCAGTCTAATGGCCGCCTGGTTTAATTTAACAATATATCAAATAATTATAAAAATTATAGTGTGTATAATTTTAATAATTATTCAGGAAAATGAAGCCTTCAATACATAAAATACTATAAAGGGAAAAAACAAGACAGTTATAAGTCTAGGAGAACAAAATATTTTGCCAGAAAGACAATATAATAATTGTATGCTACTTAGGTTTTACAGTGAATATTGTTTCCATGAACATACTAATGTCAAAAACTTTTATTCACCTAGCTAAATAAAAATGGAATATAACTGTTAGGAAAATGGCAAGAGACGAAGTAGGAGTAGAGAATACAGAAGCACTAAATTTTCATCCAGCGTAACAGAAAATCAATAGGTAACGTCCAAGGTTAAAAAAACTCACATAAGCATTACTTAGAAATCTAGAAATAAATATCAAACAAAATGGTTAAAGAATTTAAAGTCACCTCCTCTGGGGATCAGAACCAGGGATGGGGGAGCTGGAGGGGCAAGGCAGGGGCACCTGTTTTTTGTTATAAACCATTTAGTACTATTTAATATTCTTTGCTCCTATAAAAAAGAAGACTAATTCAAACAATATGTATAAAGTAGATCTCCTATGATCTAGAAACTAGCATTTCTGAATTTCTACATTCATGCTTTAACATTACAACACTTATGGCTGCAAATATATCTGGAGAGTAAACTGCCACTGTGATGAATATAAAAATGTTTTCACTGTACCACACACAGTCAATTATAGGAACTAAAAAGGATTCGAAATACACAAATAAATGGCTATTTAAATTATCCATTAAAAACCAAATATTTTCAACCCTTTTAGAAATCATTGCTTTAGCCCCTTGGTTGCACGTTTCTTCCCTTTTCTGCCCATTTTGGCTGTCTTCGCCAGGACCTCCACGATGCCTCCTTCCCCAAGATTTCAACACCTATGCTCTGCTGCCACTCCTCTTTCCACGTCAGAAGAAATCTTTCCTTCGGTTCAACTCCTTAGCACTGCATCCACACTTCATTTATGACATTTTAAGCTTCTGCCTTGTATTATTTATGTCCATGTCTGGAGGACAAGGTCTGTATTCCCATTAGTGCCTTTATCCTACTCACGTGCTTCTAAAATGAATGGCTTCTGCAACAGGATTTTATTAGCTCAGTGCAAAATTGAAATGAAAGATTATCTGAGCAGTGTCTTTGCTGTTCCCCACAGACTGACACCTGGAACTGCGTGTCTCCTTTACACCCCCTTCACTAGATATTTCAAACTCAGTTCTTTGACTGCTGAGTTATTATGAGCAGCCAACCACCCTTATCAAAGCTTAAGGCAGCCTGTGGTTATTGGGCAATGAAAAGGGTGGCTTTTAAAAGTTATTACCTGGAAGCTTAGAGTTCTTATGAATATTTCTAGGAAGCCAGAGACTCCTGGGGAACATTTCAATGAACACTCTGGTCAATAGCTAGCTTTCTTCAGTGATAAATTCAGGTCAACGTTACTCCTTTATCCTACTAATGTGCTACAAAGATGAAGTACTTGAACAACATGCCAAACACAGGCCTCTGCCTGGACTGTCACTTTCAATCAGGTTTACCTGAGTTTGATGCAAGTGTGCCTGATTAAAACATGCATAGGTATATATATAGAGTTCTTACGTGGAAGACAAAATGTGCATAAAATGTTAAGATAGAACAAAACTCAAGGAAATGTCTTGCTTGCTCTGCATTGGCGAGAGCTTCCCTTTCCTTTAGAGACCTGATGGCCCACACTCCCTCCCTTCTGCCTGGGACATTTTAGGAGAGGCTGAGAAGTGAGTGCCTTGAGGTCAGCCATCTAAAGACATACCCTGGGATCCCCTGGTGGAGTGTCAAAGACAATTCACTAGAATAAAGGGTAAAAATATTAGAACTTCTATGTGTATTTAATTTTTATATTAAAAATAATTAACCATTACTGGCATTCTATATGAGCTGTCACTGACATCATCACTAGGTCCATAGGTCAGAGGCCCAATGTCACTTGGCACCCTGAGGAAAGAGTTCCACAGCAAGGCGGTAGGGGGAGGGGTGGGTGACAGTGACCCGCATTCATTTATTCTCTGAAGAATTTCCAAGGTGTTGCTGTTTCTGTGTGACTGTGGAAATAGTTTTCAAGATATATCACCGGATTTAACTGAAATGACGCTCACAGAATAGAGAAGTGAGCGCTAATAATGCAAGTACAATGGGCAGCCAGAAAGTGGCAGAATGGACCTGTGGTCTCAGGAAGATTTGTCTATGTCATAATAATAAGATAAAAAATAATGATTATCCAATTCTATCTTATAAAACGTTGGTCAGAAAAATTCAAAAATTTCAAGAAAAGACTCAAAAGAGGGATTCACATCCATTACCTGTAATAGTGAAACTTAACCTAAGTGTATTATATGTTGTGCCTTGGGATATTGGCTATTAGCTATATAAAGTTTCCTGGAAGAGCAAGACATTTTCAAATCGAGCATCTGGAGCATGAAGACAAACCTCTATAATTGGTATACTGGAAGGGAATGATATTTATTTCTAGAGTTCTAAATAGTGTGCTTACAGACTATTTTTTAAAACTTGGATATTACTTATTGATTTTCTGTTATGATAGGTGAAGATTTAATGCTCCTATATTCTCCACCCCTACTTCTTCTCTTGCCAGCCCCCCAATAGTTATATCCCATTTTTAGTAAGGTCAGTAAGGGTATTGACATTAGTATGCTTTGGTATATAATATTCATAGCAAAACCCAAGTAATCCACTATTATCATCTTATCATTTTTTATCCTTGCAAAATGTTTCTTTTCTTGGAGTTATAATTGTTGTACTTCCTATACACTGAGACTTGATTATTTCCCCATCAGATTATTTATATATCAACCAATTTTTTTATGCTCAAGCATATCAAATGGTGTATCATTTCATCACTGTTGCTTTTCCCTGGAGACCCACACCCCTAACACCCTCCATCCTCCACATACAATCTGGACTGTTCACTTTCTAGGCCGCAGTACTGTGTCATCCTGCTTATTAGGGGACTAGATGGAAAAGGGATTGGAGCAAGATTGTCAAGGGGCTGGTTTGTCACAATAGGGGGTTTGGATTGCATTAAGTTATTGGAAGACCCCATGAAGTGAGAAGATGAAATCTGCTTGATAGAGTCATTGCACCAGCGCGACCCAGGGTTAAGGAGATCATGTCTTTCCTGAAGTTCAGCTCTCAGCTGCAGGTTGAGGCACTTACAATGGGAGGAAAACAATCTATGATAAAAAGTTGAGGATAAAGAATTTTCAATGTCACAGAAATTCATAGTTCAGGCCACTGTAAATCTCTAAATTTCTCTATGCATTTAACACTTTCCAAAATCTGTGTCAGAACAAACATTTACTTAAAATGCAAACTTAGAAGTTGGAAATAAAGCTGACCCGAATCATTACAAAGAGAGATTACTAAGACAACTTGAATTTCAAAGGGCAGCAAGAACAGGAGAAAATTTGTTCTGGTGTCTACACTGCAGCAGGCAGGACCCATGGCGCCACCCCTCCGACTTCCCCATTCTTTGGACCCCCTCACGTGCTTTTGTCCTCTTCTATGCTTTTTCATTTATATTATTGAAACTACATTATCATGGCTATCTTACTGCCTTATAGTACTTTGTAATTTTCCAGTGCTTTCACAAAAATCCCATTAAGCTTTCTGACAGCATACAAGGTAGATATAAGGTAGACAGATAGGGTCAGTGGTGTAATTTCCATTTTTATAGGTAAAAAAAGGCTAAGAGAGGTTTGACGACTTGTTGAGAATCCACTAGCTGGTCAGCAGCTTCAACAGCTTGAACAGTAAACTTTTCCAACTATCAACAGCGTTTTACCTCTTTCTCCTATGACTCCTTGTCTTTCTTTCCCAGCTCACTTCCAGTTCTTGTTTTCCTTCTTCTTCAACATGATATCTGTATTATTATAACTGAAATCTATTGCTTATCATATTTATAAAGTTCGTTTTCTGTTGTTAATAATTTTAAATAATCAAAATAACTTTAATAATTATAAAAATTGATCTATATTAATGATAGCTTATATGTTAACATAATTTAAATAAATTAAAATATAACTACCATTTATTATATTTTAATAAATAATATTTTAGATAATAAATAGTTTTTAAAGAAAATTATGTTTTTCTTAAAAAGCTCGTCCTTTGTACTCGCATGTGGTTCTCAACTCTTTCCTCCCACCCCACCCTGACGGTCATGGGGTTATTGGGGAGGGAGATTGCCACGCCTGCAACAGAATCCAAATGGGTCACCTTGGATCTCTCACCCACGTGTTTCTGTTTGAGGTTTGTGTGAGCCTCGATTTCAGAAAACCTCATTCTCACATTCTGAACGTATACAAGAAATTAGGAGGGTTGAGCTGAGGCATGGTTTATCCACTTTCTTTGATCTACAAAAGGTAACCCCACAGGATTTGTGTAAACAGCAAGCTAAGTCTATTTTTAATTCAACCCAGCTGTCTTCAATTCAACCTGGGAAAATCAACCTGGGAATTTCCCGGCTGGTTTACCCGCCGCCTGACGCCGCTGGCGCAGCCCAGCCAGCGGGGGAGCCGCTGCGCTAGGGGGCGCTCGGAGCGGTCGCTCGGAGGAAAGAGTCACGGAAGCTGTGGCCGGCGAAGGGGCATAGAGTTCTACGGACGTGAGGCTGCATTTCTGAGCTCTGTCGTCTTTTCGGGAAGAATGAGGACGCCGCTGTCCTGACGAAAATTGGTCCCAGCGGTAAGCCATCACCCTGTCATCTTCATCTTGATTGGTTCATGTTTATCAAGTTCTAGGGCACCGTTCCTTCCTGCCCACAAATAGAGAACATCCTGGAACACATGGGAGGGCAGCCGTCCTTAGTGACTTCTGATTTGACAAAGACAGCTCTCTGTAGCTGACTGTGCCCTGTGGACCTAATCCCGAGTCACAAATTATCCGCCTGGGGTCAGTCTGGCCTAGGCACGTGCTTTATTTAACTTGTCGTTTTAAACCAAATGTTTAAAATAGATATCAACACTTGAGAATGCAAAGACTCACAGGAAGTCCCGATTTTCTGTTTCTTTTGAAAAAAAGCTATTCCTGGCAACCATGGCCCCAAATTCCTACAGGGCAACCGTGAGGGTGGGCTGGGCCTGGGCCCCTCAGTTCCGCACACACCCCACTGGCCAGCCTGGCCTCTTAGGGGCTCACCTGGTCACCATCTGCTTAGTGTGAACGATTCCTGCGCTGAGGTTTTCCTGCAAGGGCCTCATCCCCTTCTCAGTGCAGGTGTGTGCTTTGGTCAGCTTTGGGGGAGTAGGGTTGGGGGGTAGTGTCTATGTGTTCTTGGGGGGCGGTCAACCACTTCGTCCCGAGGACTTTGCTTATCCTTGGTTCATCACTTTCCTTGCCAACTTCCTGAGGTGTGGCAGAATCTTATCCCCAAATATACGTGATATTCATCCCCCAGGCCTCTAAATAGCTCATACCACCTGCTGTGTGGTTCCCTGACGAAGCCAGGGACCTCTCCCCTTAGGCTTGATCAGAACATCAAGTCTAAACCCAGACCTAAACCAGCGGGGAAACTGAGGTTCAGAGCTGCAGAGTGGTCCCGAGGCAGCCAGCATTGCAGGGCACTGGGGCTGAGAGCGGCTGGCACTGCTCTGTCATTTGCTAAAGAAATTCACCACCTAATGTCACTTAGCTCTCCTAGATATGTAGTTTTTTATTTTTTAATTTTTTTTGAATTTTATTTTATTTATTTTTTATACAGGTTCTTATTAGTTATCCATTTTATAAATATTACTGTATACATGTCAATCCCAATCTCCCACTTCATCCCACCAACCCCATCTCCCCCCCTGCCACTTTCCCCCTTGGTGTCCATACATTTGTTCTCTACATCTGTGCCTCAATTTCTGCCCTGGAAACCGGTTCATCTGTACCATTTTTCTAGGTTCCACATATATGCGTTAATATACGATATTTGTTTTTCTTTTTCTGACTTACTTCACTCTGTTTGACAGTCTCTAGATCCATCCACGTCTCTACAAATGACGCAATTTCGTTCCTTTTTATGGCTGAGTAATATTCCATTGTATATATGTACCACTTCTTCTTTATCCATTCGTCTGTCGATGGGCATTTACGTTGCTTCCATGACCTGGCTATTGTAAATAGTCCTGCAGTGAACATTGGGGTGCATGTGTCTTTTTAAATTACGGTTTTCTCTGGATATATGCCCAGTAGTGGGATTGCTGGGTCATATGGTAATTCTATTTTTAGTTTTTTAAGGAACCTCCGTACTGTTCTCCATAGTGGCTGTATCGATTTACATTCCCACCAACAGTGCAAGAGGGTTCCCTTTTCTCCACACCCTCTCCAGCATTTGTTGTTTGTAGATTTTCTGATGATGCCCATTCTAACTGGTGTGAGGTGATACCTCATGGTAGTTTTGATTTGCATTTCTCTAATAATTAGTGATGTTGAGCAGCTTTTCATGTGCTTCTTGGCCATCTGTATGTCTTCTTTGGAAAAACATCTATTTAGGTCTTCTGCCCATTTTTGGATTGGGTTGTTTGTTTTTTTAATATTGAGCTGCATGAGCTGTTTATATATTTTGGAGATTAATCCTTTGTCAGTTGCTTCATTTGCAAATATTTTCTCCCATTCTGAGGGTTGTCTTTTGGTCTTGTTTATGGTTTCCTTTGCTGTGCAAAAGCTTTGAAGTTTCATTAGGTCCCATTTGTTTATTTTTCTTCTTACTTCCATTACTCTAGGAGGTGGATCAAAAAAGATCTTGCTGTGAATTATGTCAGAGTGTTCTTCCTATGTTTTCATCTAAGAGTTTTATAGTGTCCAGTCTTCCATTTAGGTCTGTAATCCATTTGGAGTTTATTTTTGTGTATGGTGTTAGGGAGTGTTCTAATTTCATTCTTTTACATGTAGCTGTCCTATTTTCCCAGCACCACTTATTGAAGAGACTGTCTTTTCTCCATTGTATATCTTTGCCTCCTTTGTCATAGATTAGTTGACCATAGGTGTGTGGGTTTATCTCTGGGCTTTCTATCTTGTTCCATTGATCTATGTTTCTGTTTTTGTGCCACTACCATATTGTCTTGGTAACTGTAGCTTTGTAGTAGAGTTTGAAGTCAGGGAGTCTGATTCCTCCAGCTCCGTTTTTTTCCCTCAAGACTGCTTTGGCTATTCGGGGTCTTTTGTGTCTCCATACAAATTTTAAGATTTTTTTGTTCTAGTTCAGTAAAAAATGCCATTGGTAATTTGGTAGGGATTGCATTGAATCTGTAGATTGCTTTTGGTAGTATAGTCATTTTCACAATATTGATTCTTCCAATCCAAGAACATGATATATCTCTCCATCTGTTTGTATCATCTTTAATTTCTTTCATCAGTGTCTTATAGTTTTCTGCATGCAGGTCTTTTGTCTCCCTAGGTAGGTTTATTCCTACGTATTTTATTCTTTTTGTTGCAGTGGTAAATGGGAGTGTTTCCTTAATTTCTCTTTCAGATTTTTCATCATTAGTGTGTAGGAATGCAAGCGATTTCTGTGCATTAATTTTGTATCCTGCAACTTTACCAAATTCATAGATTAGCTCTAGTAGTTTTCTGGTGGCATCTTTAGGGTTATCTATGTATAGTATCACGTCATCTGCAAACAGTGACAGTTTTACTTCTTCTTTTCCTATTTGTATTCCTCTCATTTCTTTTCCTTCTCTGATTGCCGTAGCTAGGACTTCCAAAACTATGTTGAATAACAGTGGTGAGAGTGCACATCCTTGTCTTGTTCCTGATCTTAGTGGAAGTGCTTTCAGTTTTTCACCATTGAGAATGAAGTTTGCTGTGGGTTTGTCATATATGGCCTTTATTATGTTGAGGAAGGTTCTCTCTGTGCCCACTTTCTGGAGAGTTTTTATCATAAATGGGTGTTGAATTTTGTCAAAAGCTTTTTATGCATCTATTGAGATGATCATATGGTTTTTATTCTTCAGTTTGTTAGTATGGCGTATCACATTGATTGATTTGCTCATATTGAAGAATCCTTGCATCCCTGGGATAAATCCCACTCGATCATGGAGTATGATCCTTTTAATGTGTTATTGGATTCTGTTTGCTAGTATTTTGTTGAGGATTTTTGCATCTATATTCATCAGTGATATTGGTCTGTAATTTTCTCTTTTTGTAGTATCTTTGTCTGGTTTTGGTATCAGGGTGATGGTTGCCTCATATAATGAGCTTGGGAGTGTTCCTTCCTCTGCAATTTTTTGGAAGAGTTTGAGAAGGATGGGTGTTAGCTCTTCTCTGAATTTTTGATAGAATTCACCTGTGAAGCCATCTGGTCCTGGACTTTTGTTTGTTGGAAGATTTTTAATCACAGTTTCAATTTCATGACTTGTGATTGGTCTGTTTATATTTTCTATTTCTTCCTGATGCAGTCTTGGAAGGTTATACCTTTCTAAGAATTTGTCCATTTCTTCCAGGTTGTCCATTTTATTGGCATGGAGTTGCTTGTAGTAGTCTCTTAGGATGCTTTGTATTTCTGCGGTGTCTGTTGTAACTTCTTTTTCATTTCTAATTTTATTGATTTGAGTCCTCTCCCTCTTTTTCTTGATGAGTCTGGCTAATGGTTTATCAATTTTGTTTATCTTCCCAAAGAACCAGCTTTTAGTTTTATTGATCTTTGCTATTGTTTTCTTTGTTTCTATTTCATTTATTTCTGCTCTGATCTTTATGATTTCTCTCCTTTTGCTAACTTTGGGTGTTGTTTGTTCTTCTTTCTCTAGTTCCTTTAGGTGTAAGGTTAGATTGTTTATTTGAGATGTTTCTTGTTTCTTGAGGTAGGCTTGTATTGCTATAATCTTCCCTCTTAGAACTGCTTTTGCTGCATCCCATAGGTTTTGGATCATCGTGTTTTCATTGTCATTTGTCTTCAGATATTTTTTGATTTCCTCTTTGATTTCTTTAGTGATCTCCTGGTTATGTAGTAATGTACTGTTTACCCTCCATGTGTTTGTGTTTTTTACGTTTTTTTCCCTGGAATTGATTTCTAATCTCATAGCGTTGTGGTCAGAAAAGATGCTTGATATGATTTCAATTTTCTTAAATTTACTGAGGCTTGATTTGTGACCCAAGATGTGAACTATCCTGGAGAATGTTCTGTGTGCACTTGAGAAGAAAGTGTAATCTGCTGTTTTTGGTTGGAATGTCCTATAAATATCAATTAAATCTATCTGGTCTATTGTGTCATTTAAAGCTTCTGTTTCCTTATTAATTTTCTGTTTGGATGATCTGTCCATTACTGTAAGTGAGGTGTTAAAGTCCCCCACTATTATTGTGTTACTGTCGATTTCCTCTTTTATAGCTGTTAGCAGTTGCCTTATGTATTGAGGTGCTCCTATGTTGGGTGCATATATATTTATAATTGTTGTATCTTCTTCATGGATTGATCCCTTGATCATTATGTAGTGTCCTTCCTTGTCTCTTGTAACATTCTTTATTTTAAAGTCTATTTTATCTGATATGAGTATTGCTACTCCAGCTTTCTTTTGATTTCCATTTGCATGGAATATCTTTTTCCATCCCCTCACTTTCAGTCTGTATGTGTCCCTAAGTCTGAAGTGGGTCTCTTGTAGACAGCATATATATGGGTCTTGTTTTTGTATCCATTCAGCATTTGTTGTAGAGCTGGTTTGGTGGTGCTGAATTCTCTTAGCTTTTGCTTGTCTGTAAAGCTTTTGATTTCTCTGTCGAATCTGAATGAGATCCTTGCCAGGTAGAGTAATCTTGGTTGTAGGTTCTTCCCTTTCATCACTTTAAATATGTCATGCCACTCCCTTCTGGCTTGTAGAGTTTCTGCTGAGAAATCAGCTGTTAACCTTATGGGAGTTCCCTTGTATGTTATTTGTCATTTTTCCCTTGTTGCTTTTAATAATTTTTCTTTGTATTTAAATTTTGTCTATTTGATTACTATGTGTCTTGGTGCATTTCTCCTTGGGTTTATCCTGCCTGGGGCTCTCTGTGCTTCCTGGACTTGGGTGGCTATTTCCTTTCCCATGTTAGGGAAGTTTTCAACTATAATCTCTTCAAATATTTTCTTGGGTCCTTTCTCTCTGTCTTCTCCTTCTGGGACCCCTATAATGCGAATATTTATGCGTTTAATGTTGTCTCAGAGGTCTCAGGCTGTCTTCATTTCTTTTCATTCTTTTTTCTTTATTCTGTTCTGCAGCGGTGAATTCCACCTTTCTGTCTTCCAGGTCACTTATCCGTTCTTCTGCCTCAGTTATTCTGCTATTGATTCTTTCTAGTGTAGTTTTCATTTCAGTTATTGTATTGTTCATCTCTGTTTGTTTGTTCTTTAATTCTTCTAGGTCTTTGTTAAACATTTCTTGCATCTTCTCGATCTTTGCCTCCATTGTTTTTCCGAGGTCCTGTATCATCTTCAGTATCATTATTCTGAATTCTTTTTCTGGAAGGTTGCCTATCTCCACTTCATTTAGTTATTTTTCTGCGGTTTTATCTTGTTCCTTGATCTGGTACATAGACCTGTGCCTTTCATCTTGTCTGTCTTTCTGTGAATGTGGTTTTTGTTTCACAGGCTGCAGGATTGTAGTTCTTCTTGCTTCTGCTGTCTGCCCTCTGGTGGATGAGGCTATCTAAGAGGCTTGTGCAAGTTTCCTGATGGGAGGGACTGGTGGTGGGTAGAGCTGGCTGTTGCTCTGGTGGGCAGAGCTCAGTAAAACTTTAATCCACTTGTCTGCTGATGGGTGGGGCTGGGTGCCCTCCCTGTTGGTTTTTTGGCCTGAGGTGACCCAGCACTGGAGCCTACCTGGGCTCTTTGGTGGGGCTAATGGCGGACTCCGGGACGGCTCACGCCAAGGAGCACTTCCCAGAACTTCTGCTGCCGGTGTCCTTGTCCTCATGGTGAGCCACAGCCACCCCCCGCCTCTGCAGGAGACCCTCCAACACTAGCAGGTAAGTCTGGTTTAATCTCCTATGGGGTCACTGCCCCATCCCCTGGGTCCTCATGCGCACACTACTTTGTGTGTGCCCTCCAAGAGTGGAGTCTCTGTTTCCCCCAGTCCTGTCGAAGTCCTGCAATCAAATCCCGCTAGCCTTCAAAGTCTGATTTTCTAGGAATTCCTCCTTCCGTTGCCAACCCACAGGTTGGGAAGCCTGACATGGGGCTCAGACCCTTCACTCCAGTGGGTGGACTTCTGTGGTATAATTTTTCTCCAGTTTGTGAGTCACCCACCCAGGCAGTTATGGGATTTGATTTTATTGTGATTGCACCCGTCCTACCATCTCATTGTGGCTTCTCCTTTGTCTTTGGATGTGGGGTATCTTTTTTTGGTGAGTTCCAGTGTCTTCTTGTCAATGATTGTTCAGCAGTTGTGATTCCGGTGTTCTCACAAGAGGGAATGAGAGCACGTCCTTCTACTCCGCCATCTTGAACCACTCTCCTAGATATGTAGATATAGATATAGAGATTGCCAGATATTCACCCAGTTTTCTCCTCTTCCCCCCAGGGCACACAACCAGAGCTCATTTCCCAGCCTCCCTTGCCGTTAGTTGAGGTCATGTGACTGGCTTCTAGCCAATGTGATATGACAGGAATAAAACCGTCCCATCCAGCGCTGGTTCATAAAATCTCTCACATTCTTCTCCCTTGGAAGCACAGATTGAAGAGAGTGCAGGTTTGAATGGAGTCTCTCTCCTGAATGAATTCTTCTGTGTATAGCATTTGATAGGTTACATCCCTCCTCTACCAGTAAGGGGTAAATTAGTTAATTTTTCTGTGCCTCAGTTTTCCTCATCTGCAAATTGGGAATATTGATTGTAACTACCTGTTAGAGCTATTGGAAGTATTATATGAGTTAATATTTGTAAATCACCTAGAAGAGTACTCTGCTTATAGTGAGCACTGCATGAAAAATGTGTTAAAATATTAAAAGCTCTATAAATATTATAATATTCGCTTTTATGGCTGTTCTAAACATTTTCACACATTTCTTTGGATGACAATGAGAATTTCCTTGGCTGACAGGTTTGTTTGTTAGTTTGAGGATAGGATAGAACTTTTGAGTTGTGTCAGATGGATTAGCCTGGGTTCAAATCTTGGCTTTGGCACTCAGCTGTGAGGCATTTAAAAATTACCTAACCTCATTGAATCTCAATTTTCTCATTAATAGGACCCTTAATACCTACTTAATATGGTTATTGGTGGATTCATGAGATAAAGTTTATAAAAAATTTAGTCAAGTGACTGGCACATAGTAACTGCTCATTAAATAGCATTGCTGCTAGGCAGTAAGTGATTGAGAGGCCTGGTTTGAGATGCAGTTGTCCAGAACATTTGTAATTAATATCTGAACCTTTTTCTTCATCCCTACAATGAGGTGGTTAAGATGAATTTGATTTTGATTTTCAAACTTTTTTTTTTAGCTGCAAAACTCTTCCTTCAAGCAAAATCTTAGATAAATATCCAATCTAACATAGATGGAAGCAGTAGGGTAAAGAGGGAGGAGACTCCTCTCCACACATTGTTTTTCCCTCACAACCCCTTTCTGGATTGTCCCTGAATCACCTTTGTGGAATCCCAGGGTTCCTCAACACAGTTTGATCATTTGTAGGACTTGAAATTCTCTAAACTATTTTGTTCCGACTCTAACATTTTATAACCGCCAAGAACTGGCATTTGGCAATGAAACAGAACTGTGGTTGAAATAATACCGACACAACCTGTTCCCTATGCCGAGGCCTCTTCTGACCTGTCCAGCTGCTTCCAACGCTGCCTCTCACACTCACCAGTTCAACCCTCTCTCTCAAGGAACAGTCCCTCCCTTTCCACCTGCTTCTGCCACATGGAGAGAGGGGGCAGGATACTGATGCAAGGCCACTGCCCAGCTGTCTCAGACCTCATCTAGGGGCCTAGCCTATAGCATCTAGTGGAGCCACACTAAGGCCAGAGGTTGAGTTTATGACAGATAAGTCCGTCAGCCAATTGCAGAGCAAGGTTTTAAAACAAAATAAGCTATCTAGAGAAAAATGAGCTCTCTCAATACTTCTTCTCTAGCCGTACTTATTTGTGTCAATGTAAACCATCCAGTCAAAACTCCAGTCAGCCAGCTCTGACTGCAGAGGAGCAGCTCCATTTCCCTTGCATTCAGAGCAGGTCACTTTGCTGCTCAAACCCTCAGGGGACTTCCACTTCCACTGAGGTGAAATTCAAAGACTTTTCCTTGGCCTCAGACCTCATCTCCCACCACTCTCCTCCTGGCCCTTGCTGCCACAATCATAATGACTCTGTAGTTCCTCCAACATGTGAAGCATCTTCTGCTTCATCTCTTTCTTGCTTGAGGATACCCTGAAATTTCTCAGTTCGCTCTATTCTAGTAAGCCATCATTCTGTGATTTTTTTTTTTTTACCTCCTCTATAAAGCCTTCCTAAATCAATAGGTAAGATCAGTGTCTCTCTGGATAAACACAGTTATCACAAACTTACATACGTACAAACTGTAAAAAAACAGGAGGAAAAAAACCCCCCTTTCTCTACCCTCTTAGGTTCTGTGACTGGGGCTCTGGAAATTAAATGGACAAAAGTCAGACTAACAAGAGAAAAACAGAGTTTATAAACTACTGCAGTGCAAATACACTCAGGAGATGCTCAGTGATGCGTAACTCAAAGGGGTGCTTACAACTTGGGGCTTATATAGCACCTTCAGAAAGAATAATAGATTTGTGGAGAAGTGACAAGATAAAGAAAAAGGGGTTCAGGCTCCTAGAAGTGGCCAGCTGTGGGAAGGTAAGTATGTGGGGGGAAGTAACGGAAGATAAGGGCTGTTTTAGTAAGATTTGTTATGTACATTACATCTCGGGGCTAAGCGTCTCTGGTGATTGAGTCATCCTGCCCTTCCTGGTACAGGGAGGGCACCTTTCTCACAAGAAATTTTAGATCCTGCTTTTAGATAGAAAGGTCACAGCCCTTCTTGCATTGCTGTGTCTGAAGTATCTTCAGCTCAAAATAATATTTATGCCAAAGTGGCATACTTTGAGGGGGCATATTCTGATTCGCTACAATGTATGTAAGGTGGACCAAATTTCTACCATTGCTACCTCTACCTTTAACTCTTACTATTAATAAATTCAGCTAATACTTATTAAGCACAATTTATATGCCAGTGAATGCGCTAAGCATGTCACATAGTTTATTTCATTGAATTCTTTCAACAACTCTATGTGGCTCAAAGAGGTTAAGTTAACCTGCCCACAATAACACAACTAATAGATGGCAGTAGACCGGGAATCCAACTCAACTCTACGTGACAACAGATTACGACGGGTTCTCCACAGCCTCACTACAGACTACTGAGCTGAACTCAGCCAGCAGTTGGGGTGTAGTTATCTTTACTGCCTTTGAATTTTGCTGTGCCAAGCACCCCCTAAGGCTAAGAGGCTTCTGTTATACATCTTAACTTGTTAGCTCTGAGAGGCGAGGAAGGTCTTTACACACAATGGGCACTTAAATCCATTTGAATGATGACTCTGCTGCCTTTATAACCACGACAGCAGTTTGGACTGGAGTCCAACACTCTGGGCCGCTCGATAAATCCCTGTCAGAGTGATTGCTGATGGCTTGTTTTCTTTCCTTTGCTGGAGTATTTATAGAAGATCTTTGAGCAAGCTCCAAAATGTAATACTCTCCAGAGATACTTTTTGGACCTTGAAACTATGTCCTGTAAAGAGAAAAAATCGCTAGGATTTCAGATAAGGCTCAAATATTGATTTTTAAGTGCCTCTCAGAGAACTCAGCTATGCTTAGTTGAATCCTGTATTATTCGTGTCCAATCCTACCACTGAAACAGACTACTAACATATTTAAGTAAATTCTGACTAAAGTAAAAATTTTTTAAATATTTTAGTAACTTTATTGCCAAAAACAAGTTGTTGCGTTACTTCAAACTTGTCGCAGAATCTGAGAGTCAAACAGGAAATTTATAAACCATGTGGTGCAATACCATTATTTTTCAGAATAAGATGTAGAGAAGAGAATGAATTTGCCTGAGATCACAAAGCTAGTCTTTGTCTCAGTTATAAGTAAGCAAATCAAACTTGATATCTATAATGCATCCTTTTGGATGTGTTGCCCACTTCCTGAATTTATTACTTTTTTTGTGGTATCTTCAGTGCCTGGCACAATACAAACACAATATACAAGTGCTCAAGAAATGTTTACTGAGTTGGACAATATTTCAGAAATCTGATATGTTTCCAGATACAATATTTGCTTTTATCAGTTACTGATCCAAATAATTTTTAAAAATAAAAATGCATCCATACTGTAAAAGAAAAAGTGTACCAGAGTCAAACAGTCCCGGAAGACTTTGTTCAAGACTATTGCAATTGGGGAGAGAGATTGAACTCAACTCTGCTGAAACAAAAGGTGGGGAGAATTTTTGAACATTAAGGTGAGCTAGTGAACAAATATTGGAGGATGTTAGTGGGGAGGTTGATCATCTGTGTCTGCTATTAGGCTCCTACCCTCCCACAAAGGGTGGGATATGGGGACACTGTCCTTCTTGAAGATTACATATCAGAGGAATGGCTCCCAGGTCCTAGAGAAGATGTTCCTGGGTGTGGCAAGAGGCTAGGAGATGATTTATGTCTCAGTGGGAGAGAAAGAATTTGTGATGCCAAGTTTTCTAAAGTAAATGCTCTAAGCAGAGGGAGGTCAGGGGCCAAGGGTCAGGAAGAAGGCTGTGTAAAGTTTAGTCGAGCTGAGGGGAATGCTAAGGTTGTTTTGGTCAGTACCTTCTGGTAAAGAAGGAAGTTTAAACACATGTATTTACTTTTACTCTCTCCCAAAACCCCAATAAAGTGCTAGCAAAAATATTTTTGTTAAGGCTTAAAACCACAAGGACTGGAGGTAAGAGTAAAGAACTTTTGGAAACTGGAAAGCAAATAAAAGAGCAGAAACTGACTCTTGGTAGACTGAGAAGGTTAATTCCTTAACTGGCTTTGTGGAAAACCAAGGAGCAACCTGATTTATGTTGCACACCCCACCCCGCCCCCCAAATGTTTCTGAATTGTCGGTATCAGGAATATCTGGATGTGAAGATAGGGTTAAAAACAGGGTGATTGTTTGAATAGCACAAATGAAAACCTCAATTAAATGGTTGGAAGATTAGTTTGAGGAAATCTAACAGAAAATGGAACAAAAAAGGCAAAGAGATGAAAAAAAGAGGAAAGACAACTATAAGAAAATTAAAGAACTAGTCCCTGAAATCACATAGCCCCCAAAGGAAGGAGTTCTAGAAATAGGACAAAGAATATAAAGGGGAGGAATTAAACAACCAAATAATGCAAGATAATTTGCCAGCACCAGATCAAAAGGCTTCCACGTTAAGATGCATCAATGTGAAATTTTAGAATGTTAGGGGCAGCAAGAGATCCCGTGAATTTCCAGAGAGGAACAAACGAAGTTGCATGTAAAGAATGGGGAATCAGAATTACAGCAACATTTGAAAGTGAAAAGGCAATGGAGCCTTAAAATTCTGAAGGAAATCTTTTGAAAAAATGTATTTTTGAATAGAGAATTTTAACCTTTCCAAGCTATCACTTTATATGTGAGGTCAGACTAAAAAGAGTTTTGGATGTTCTAAGTCTCCCATATTTACCTCCCATGCGATTTTTCTCAAGAAGTTAATGTGTATCATGGAAATAGAGGAATGAACTGAGAGAGGAGAGCATGGAATGTAGGAAGAAAGAGATCTAATACAGGAAAGAGGAAAAAGACATCTCTAGGGGGACAGGGAATGTTAATTCCAAGATCACAAGTGTGCCCAGCTTAGATGGCAAGTTTAGACTACAAATACTGTGTGCTCTCACTTATATATGGAATATTAAAAAACCAAACTTGTAAAAACAAACAGTAGAATGGTGATTACCAGGGCCTGGGGGGTGGGGGAAATGGAGAGATGTGTGATGGTACAAACTCGCAGCTAGTAGATGAAAAAGTCCTGGAGATCTAATCCACAGCATCGTGATTTTAGTCAACAATACTGTATTATAAACTTCAAAGTTGCTAAGAGACTAAATTTTAATTGTTCTCACCACAAAAAAGAAAGTAATGATTATGTGATGATAGAGGTGTTAGCTAATGCTAAGGTGGTAACCGTATTGCAATATATAAATGTATCAAATCAACATGTGTACACCTTAATCTTCCACAATGTTATATGACAATTCTATCTCAATTTAAATAACTACATACATACATACATACATGGATACATAATTAAAAAAGAGAGATTAAAAGATTCCTAGTAGTTTTCATTATGAAGATTAAAGTGATAGAATACCTGAGAAGACAGTTAACTATTTGATGATGATTTGGGGCTTAAATTAAGGATCAGGTTATAGAAACCTGAGAAATTTAACATACAAATGGACAATGGCCAGACCATATATAAAAATGGAACTGTGACCCACAGTCTATAGCAATCAGACCAGAAAACCAGTCCATTAGCTACAGTAACTGGCCCAGGAAGCCAGGCTGTGCTATCTGTAAGTCAGACTTGTAGGAAGTCAGACTACCCTCTCTAGATAATGGTCCAGGAAGTCAAACAATAATCGCTATAACAATCAGCCTCAAACAGCCAGGATTTGATGAATGACTGACAGCTTTCCTAATTTTTATTCCTGCTTCCAGCTTAGGACTAACCAGAGAAAGCCGAATATGTACCGCTAACCAATCACATGGATGCCCTGCTTCTAGTTAGTCCACTTACAGCTTTCCCGGACCAAGAGTCTCTATTCAGGGCACACCTGAAGCCTTCCCTTTGTTTCACTATGAAACTTTCCTACTCCACTGCCTGCCTTTGAGTTTCTGCTGAAAAGCAAGTGATGGTGTCTGACTCTCTTGCTATAGTGATCTCTGAGTAAATAGCCCTTACTTGTTCTCATATTTCCACAAACCCAAACCAAAAAAAAAACACAACCCATTTTTAAATGCAACGATTTTAAAAGCAATGATAATCTATCATGAGACTTAGCTGTGAGTAAAAATTTCATAATCATAAATTTTAATTTATGTTTATAACTTATAATTATGTTTAATTTACATTAATGTATAAATTTTAATGTAAGCATTAAATATTAACCCATATTTTTATTTGCTTTCGTGGATAGAGTTAAAAAGTATATTTAGTCCATTGTACTGCAGGAGATAGAAGCCACTAAAAATCTTTTTTAAAGAACACTATGCTATTGTGATATAATTTGTAGATAATTAAAGGCATCCATTTAAGTGTAAGGTTTAATGAGTTTTGACAAATGTATTCACCCATGTGACCACCACTACAATCAAGAACATTTCAGCATCCCCAAAAGTTCCCTTATGCCCCGTTGGATGCCCACTATACACCCAGCCCCAGGCAACCAGTGATCTGCTTTCTGTCACTACTGATTAGATTCCTAAGAAGAAATTGCATATAAACAGAACCAAGCAGTACCATTGTTTTACCGTTTTACATCCTCACCAGAGATGTACTACATGAGCATCAGTCATTTCACATTAGCTCCAGTGTGTCTTGTCAGTGTTTTACATTTTACCTCATCTTTTGAGTTCCTGGAGGTCTCCCTTTGTGGTGTGGTTTTGTTTGGTTTTAGGTACATAGAACATGCTTTTGTTTTCAAGGATTTCGCTCTGACAGAGACTTTCAGTTATTTCATTTCCTGGAACGAGTGAGAAAGGCCAGGTATCAGCAGACAGTACGTTTCAGGATATTATTTCCAAGAGTGGCATTTAAGTTATTGTGGTTGGGTTTAAATGGGGGATCTAGTTTAATAGGAGCTCTGGGCTTGTTCAAACACAAGATGAGAGGTAATCAAAGCATAGTTTCCATGATACAGATCTTGTGAGTCTTTATGTGCCTGCACGACTCCCTATTCTGTACGACTCCCTATTCTGTACCTATCATTCCATGTACTAACCATTCTCCTTTTATCTTCTTCCTTCCATAAAAGTCAGGTTATTTTGATATAATTTACAAATGGTAACATTCACCCTTTTAGGTGTACTACAGTTCAATAAGTTTTGACAAATGTATGTAGTCCTATAACCACCACCACAATCAAATAATGATATTTCTATCATTCCCAAAATTTCCCTTATGCCTCCGTAGTCAATCCCCTCCCTCCATCTCCAGCTCCTGGAGCCATGGATCTGATTTGCCTTTCCCAGATGTCACATAGTTGGAAGTATGCAATATGTAGCCTTTTCAGATTCATTTCTTTCACCTAGTAATATGCATTTGAGATTCATCCATGTTGGGTATATCAGTAGTTTGTTTCTTTTTATTGCTGAGCAGTATTCCAGTGTATGAATGAACCACAATTGTTTAGCCATTTGTCTGTTGATGGACATTTGAAAAACTTCTGTTTTTGGAAACTATGAGTAAAGCAGCTGTAAATAGTTGCATACATGTCTTTCTGGAATATATACTTTCTCATTTCTCTTGGATAAATACCTAGAATGGGATTGCTAGGTCAAATGGTATATCTAACTTTCTAAAAAACTGCCAAACTGTTTTCTAAGTTGACTGTACATTTGTTTTCTTACTAGGAATGTACAGAAGTTTCATTTGTTCTACAGCCTCATCAGCACTTGGTATTATCAGTTTAAAAATTTTTACCTATTCCAATAGGTGTGTAGTAATGTCTCAGTGTGGTCTTAGTTTGTTTGCATTTCCCCAAGGACTAATGATGTTGAGCATCTTTTTAAGTGCTATTTTCTAACCATATCTCTTTGGTGAACTAAAGTTTTTTGCTGTTCTTTTAAATTATTCAGTTGTAAGGGTTTTTTATATATTCTGGATACAAGTCATTTTTCAGAGATGGCGTTTTACAAATATTTTCTCTTAGTTTGTTGCTTGTCTCTTTTATCTTCTTTAAGGTATCTTTCAAAGAACAGAAGTTTATAATTTTTTAAAATAAATTTATTTATTTATTTATTTTTGGCTGTGTTGGGTCTTCGTTGCTGCACGCGGGCTTTCTCTAGTTGCAGTGAGCGGGGGCTACTCTTCGTTGCGGTGCGTGGGCTTCTCGTTGTGGTGGCTTCTCTTGTTGCGGAGCACAGGCTCTAGGCGCACGGGCTTCAGTAGTTGCAGCACGTGGGCTCAGTAGTTGTGACACACGGGCTTAGTTGCTCCGCTGCATGGGGGATTTTCCTGGACCAGGGCTCGAACCCGTGTCCCCTACATTGGCAGATGGATTCTCAACCACTGCGCCACCAGGGAAGTCCAGAAGTTTATAATTTTAACATAGTACAGTTTATATCAGTTTGCTCATCTCAGTTTCACAAGGCTTTTCTCCTATGTTTTCCTCTAGAAGTGATATAAGTTTACATTTTATTTTTAGGACTATGATCCAATTTGAGTTACTTTTTTTGTATTTTTGTATGCGGTGTGAAGTAAGAGTTGAGGGTTTTTTCCTTTTGCACTTAGATAACCAGATTTTCCAGCACCATTTGTTTAAAAGTCTTTCTCCATCGAATTGCCTTGGCACCTTGTCAAAATGAATTGATCGTATATGTATGGGGCTTTTATTCCCACTTGAATTGTCTTTGTCAGAGTAATGCTGGCCTCAGAGGATGAGTTGGGAAGTAATCACTACTCCTTAATTTCTTAGAAGAGTTTGGGTAGAATTGGTATTCTTTCTTTCTTAAATATTTGCCAGAATTTCCCAGTGAAGCCACATGGGCCTGGAGTTTTATTCATGGGAAAGTTTATTCATACAATTTAATTTAAAAAATAGATATAGAGCTATTCAGGTTATCTATTTCTTTTTGTGTAGACTTTGATAAATTTTGTATTTCAAGGAATTTGTCCAATTAATCTCAGTTGTCACATTTTTTGGCATGGTATTTATTAGGGAAAAGTAATTCTTGATAATCCTTTATTATCTTTTAAAATACTTTCTAGTACTGCTTTAGTTGCATCCCACAAGTATGGGAATGTTGTGTTTTCATTTTCATTCGGTTCAAAATACTTTCTAATTTATTTTTTGATTTCTTCTCTGACCCATGGATTACTTTTTAAAGTAACTTAGTTTTCAAATATTTGACTATTTTTCCAGACAACCTTCTATTATGGATTTTTAGTTTAATTTTGGTCAGAGAACATATTTTGTATTACTTGAGCCCTGTTATATTTTTTGAGACTTTTAAATGGAAGTATATTGATTTATAATATTATGTTAGTTTCAGGTGTAAAAAATAGTGATTCAATATTTTAATAGAGTATATTCTGTTTAAAGTTATTACAAAATATTGGCTATATTCCCTGTGCTGTACAATATATCCTTGTAGCTTATTTATTTTATACATAGTAGTTTGTATCTCTTAATCCCCTACCTGTATCTTGCCCTTCCCCAACCCCTCTCCCCATTGGTAACCACTAGTTTCTTCTCTATATCTATGAGTCTGTTTCTGTTTTGTTATATTCATTTGTTTGTTTTTTTTAGATTCCACATATAAGTAATAACATATAGTATTTGTCTTTCTCTGTCTGATTTATTTCACTAAGCATAATACCTTCCAGGTCCAGTTGAGACTTCTTTTATGCATCCAGGATATGGTCTAACTTGGTAAATGTTGTGTGCGCTTGAGAAGAATGAGTATTCATTCTGCTCTTGTTCAGTGGCATGTTCTAGAAATGTCAATTAGGTCAATCTGGTTAATAGAGTTGTTTAAACTTTCTATATCCTTACTGATTTTATGTCAACTTATTTGATTAGTTATTGAGAAAGGGGTGTTCAACTCTCCAATTATAATTGTAGATTATTTCTTCTTGCAGTTCTGTCAGTTTTGTTCCATGTATTTTGAAGATCTATTATTAGTTGCATTCACATTTAGGAATATGTTCTCTTGAGTAATTAACCTTATCATTATGAAATAACCTTTTTATCTCTGGTAATATTCTTTGCCATGGAATCTGTTTTGCCTGATATTAGTATAGAAACTCCAGGCTGAATTTTTTTCTTATCTGTTTATTTGTAGTATTTGCATGATATATCTTGTTTCATCTCTTTATTTCTAACATATTTGTGTTTTCATATGTGAAATGGACTTCTTGTAGACAGCATACAGTTGGGTCTTTCTATCCAACCAGACAATCTCTATCTTTAACTAGAGTGTTTAGACGATTTACATTTAATGGGATTGTTGATACTTATGGATTCTTTCTCCATGCAGTCTCCACCAACCCCCCACAATACTCTGCCATAGAAGTTCCATCCAACTCAGTATTCTCAAACTCAATTTTTGTCTCCTCAAATAAAATACTCTACTTGTGATCTCTTTCTCCATGATTTATGATCCAGAGAAGACTCCAAACAGATAGCTGGGGTGATTACTTGGCTCACCTTGTGTGTTTCCATTCTCTCAGAGAGCACAGTCCTGTGTTGCCTGTTGTCAAATATCCCAAAACTGTTTCCTCATACATTTTGTCCAGTTTTCTTGTTTCTGATGAGAGGGTAAATCTAGTCCCCATTGTTCAATCATGGCTGGAGTGGAAGTCTCCCTCAAAATCTTTTAAAATTAATAAATTAGCTAAGGAAATCTTGACATATATGCTGTGAAATGCTTGTTATAAAATGATGTAAGGGGGCTTCCCTGGTGGCGCAGTGGTTGAGAGTCTGCCTGCTAATGCAGGGGACACGGGTTCGAGCCCTGGTCTGGGAGGATCCCACATGCCGCAGAGCATCTAGGCCCGTGAGCCACAACTACTGAGCCTGCGCGTCTGGAGCCTGTGCTCTGCAACAAGAGAGGCCTTGTGAGAGGCCCGTGCACTGTGATGAAGAGTGGCCCCCGCTTGCCGCAACTAGAGAAAGCCCTAGCACAGAAACGAAGACCCAACATAGCAATCAATCAATCAATCAATCAATAAATCTTAAAAAAATAAAATAAAATAAAATGATGTAAATTGATATAAGTATTAATTTAATATAAAATGATAGAAATGGGGGAATATAATATCTACTTAACTCTCATTCCCTCATATCCTAGCATTGGACTCTCTCTCAAGGTAATGAGAGTTGGCTTCCTCTTATCTTTTGTACTTTTCTGCATTGCAAGTCATGGTGTCCATGTGTGCACCCCAGGATATTCCACCTTCAGGTTAAGCTTTTTCAGTGGCAATATAAATGATTTTAATTATAAAAGTAAGGGTGGGCTGTTATAAACCACTACCCAGGATTTATAGTGCCCCAGCTTTGAAGATAGCTTTGCCTGAGGTGCCTTGGTGGGATGTTGCTGTCCCCCCATGCTCACATTATTTTGGAATTAAAGTCCTTTACAGCAAGGTCCCTGAGAAGTCTGTATTTTCTTTCAGTCTGAAAAGAGCCAGGAGAGATTTCTTTCACAGAGTACAAATGGTTGCTGCTTTATGTGTTTTATCTGATATGTTTACTCTCTACTCCCTGCATCATCCTCCTCCTCTTCATTATCTTTATCATTTTTTATTTTAATTTAATTTTTTTTATACAGCAGGTTCTTATTAGTCATCAGTTTTATACACATTAATGTATACATGTCAATCCAAATCTCCCAATTCATCCCACCACCCCCACCACCCCCCGCTGCTTTCCCCCCTTGGTGTCCATACATTTGTTCTCTACATCTGTGTCTCAATTTCTGCCCTGCAAACCGGTTCATCTGTACTATTTTTCTAGGTTCCACATATATGCGTTAATATATGATATTTGTTTTTCTCTTTCTGACTTGCTTCAGTCTGTATGACAGTCTCTAGATCCATCCACATCTCAACAAATGACCCAATTTCGTTCCTTTTTATGGCTGAGTAATATTCCATTGCATATATGTACCATATCTTCTTTTTTTAAAAATTTTTTATTTATTTATTTATTTATGTATGGCTGCATTGGGTCTTCGTTTCTGTGCGAGGGCTTTCTCTTGTTGCGGCAAGTGGGGGCCACTCTTCATCGCGGTGCACGGGCCTCCCACTATCGTGGCCTCTCTTGTTGTGGAGCACAGGCTCCAGACGCACAGGCTCAGTAATTGTGGCTCACGGGCCTAGTTGCTCTGCGGCATGTGGGATCTTCCCAGACCAGGGCTCGAACCCGTGCCCCCTGCATTGGCAGGCAGATTCTCAACCACTGCGCCACCAGGGAAGCCCGTACCATATCTTCTTTATCCATTTGTCTGTCGATGGGCATTTAGGCTGCTTCCATGACCTGGCTATTGTAAATAGTCCTGCGGTGAACAATGGGGTGCATGTGTCTTTTTGAATTATGGTTTTCTCTGGGTATATGCCCAGTAGTGGGACTGCTGGTCATATGGTAATTCTATTTTTAGTTTTTTAAGGAACCTCCATACTGTTTTCCACAGTGGCTGTATCAATTTACATTCCCACCAATAGGGGAAGAGGGTTCCCTTTTCTCCACACCCTCTCCAGCATTTGTTGTTTGTAGATTTTCTGATGATGCCCATTCTAACTGGTGTGAGGTGATACCTCATTATAGTTTTGATTTGCATTTCTCTAATAATTAGTGATGTTGAGCAGCCTTTCATGTGCTTCTTGGCCATCTGTATGTCTTCTTTGGAGAAATGTCTATTTAGGTCTTCTGCCCATTTTTGGATTAGGTTGTGTTTGTTTTTTTAATATTGAGCTGCATGAGCTGTTTATATATTTTGGAGATTAATCCTTTGTTCGTTGATTCGTTTGCAAATATTTTCTCCCATTCTGTGGGTTGTCTTTTCGTCTTGTTTATGGTTTCCTTTGCTTTGCAAAAGCTTTGAAGTTTCATTAGATCCCATTTGTTTATTTTTGTTCTTACTTCCATTACTCTAGGAGGTGGATCAAAAAAGATCTTGCTGTGATTTAGGTCAAAGAGTGTTCTTCCTATGTTTTCCTCTAAGAATTTTATAGTGTCCAGTCTTCCATTTAGGTTTCTAATCCATTTTGAGTTTATTTTTGTGTATGGTGTTAGGGAGTGTTCTAATTTCATTCTTTTACATGTAGCTGCCCAGTTTTCCCAGCACCACTTATTGAAGAGACTGTCTTTTCTCCATTGTATATCTTTGCCTCCTTTGTCATAGATTAGTTGACCATAGGTGCATGGGTTTATCTCTGGGCTTTCTATCTTGTTCCATTGATCTATGTTTCTGTTTTTGTGCCACTACCATATTGTCTTGATTACTGTAGCTTTGTAGTGTAGTCTGAAGTCAGGGAGTCTGATTGCTCCAGCTCCGTTTTTTTCCCTCAAGACTGCTTTGGCTATTCGGGGTCCTTTGTGTCTCCATACAAATTTTAAGATTTTTTGTTCTAGTTCCGTAAAACATGCCGTTGGTAATTTGATAGATATTGCATTGAATCTGTAGATTGCTATTGGTAGTATAGTCATTTTCACAATATTGATTCTTCCAATCCAAGAACATGGTATATCTTTCCATCTGTTTGTATCATCTTTAATTTCTTTCATCAGTGTCTTATAGTTTTCTGCATACAGGTCTTCTGTCTCCCTAGGTAGGTTTATTCCTAGGTATTTTATTCTTTTTGTTGCAGTGTTAAGTGGGAGTGTTTCCTTAATTTTACTTTCAGAGTTTTCGTCATTAGTGTATAGGAATGCAAGAGATTTCTGTGCATTAATTTTGTATCCTGCAACTTTACCAAATTCATTGATTAGCTCTAGCAGTTTTCTGGTGGCATCTTTAGGGTTATCTATATATAGTATCATGTCATCTGCAAACAATGACAGTTTTACTTCTTCTTTTCCAATTTGTATTCCTCTTATTTTGTTTCCTTCTCTGATTGCCGTAGCTAGGACTTCCAAAACTATGTTGAATAATAGTGGCGAGAGTGGACATCCTTGTCTTGTTCCTGATCTTAGAGGAAATGCTTTCAGTTTTTCTCCATTGAGAATGATGTTTGCTGTGGGTTTGTCATATATGGCCTTTATTATGTTGAGATAGATTCCCTCTATGCCCACATTCTGGAGAGTTTTTGTCATAAATTAGTGTTGAATTTTGTCAAAAGCTTTTTATGCATCTATGGAGATGATCACATGGTTTTTATTCTTCAATTTGTTAATATGGTGTATCACATTGATTGATTTCTGTATATTGAAGAATCCTTGCATCCCTGGGATAAATCCCACTCGATCATGGAGTATGATCCTTTTAATGTGTTATTGGATTCTGTTTGCTAGTATTTTGTTGAGGATTTTTGCGTCTATATTCATCAGTGATATTGGTCTGTAATTTTCTTTTTTTGTAGTGTCTTTGTCTGGTTTTGGTATCAGGGTGATGGTGGCCTCACAGAATGAGTTTGGGAGTGTTCCTTCCTCTGCAATTTTCTGGAAGACTTTAGAAGGATGGGTGTTAGCTCTTCTCTGAATTTTTGATAGAATTCACCTGTGAAGCCATCTGGTCCTGGACTTTTGTTTGTTGGAAGATTTTTAATCACAGTCTCAATTTCATGACTTGTGCTTGGTCTGTTCATATTTTCTGTTTCTTCCTGGTTCAGTCTTGGAAGGTTATACCTTTCTAAGAATTTGTCCATTTCTTCCGTGTTGTCCATTTTATTGGCATAGAGTTGCTTATAGTAGTCTCTTAGGATGCTTTGTATTTCTGCAGTGTCTGTTGTAACTTCTCCGTTTTCATTTCTAATTTTATTGATTTGAGTCCTCTCCCTCTTTTTCTTGATGAGTCTGGCTAATGGTTTATCAATTTTGTTTATCTTCTCAAAGAACCAGATCTTATTTTTCTTGATCTCTGCTATTGTTTTCTTTGTTTCTATTTCATTTATTTCTGCTCTGATCTTTATGATTTCTTTCCTTTTGTTAACTTTGAGTTTTGTTTGTTCTTCTGATTTCTCTAGTTCCTTTAGGTGTAACGTTAGATTGTTTATTTGAGATTTTTCTTGTTTCTTGAGGTAGGCTTATATAGCTATACACTTCCCTCTTAGAACTGCTTTTGCTGCATCCCATACGTTTTGGATCATCGTGTTTTCATTGTTATTTGTCTCTAGGTAGTTTCTGATTTCCTCTTTGATTTCTTCAGTGATCTCTTGGTTATTTAGTAACGTATTGTTTATCCTCCATGTGTTTGTGTTTTTTACGTTTTTTTTCCTGTAATTCATTTCTAATCTTATAGCATTGTGGTCAGAAAAGATGCTTGATAGATATGATTTCAATTTTCTTAAATTTCCTGAGGCTTGATTTGTGACCCAAGATGTGATCTATCCTGGAGAATGTTCCGTGCGCACTTGAGAAGAACGTGTAATCTGCTGTTTTTGGATGGAATGTCCTATAAATATCAATTAAATCTATCTGGTCTATTGTGTCATTTAAGCTTTTGTTTCCTTATTTATTTTCATTTTGGATGATCTGTCCATTGGTGTAAGCGCGTTGTTAAAGTCCCCCACTATTATTGTGTTACTGTTGATTTCCTCTTTTATAGCTGTTAGCAGTTGCCTTATGTATTGAGGTGCTCCTATGTTGGGTGCATATATATTTATAATTGTTATATCTTCTTCATGGATTGATCCCTTGATCATTATGTAGTGTCCTTGCTTATCTCTTGTAACATTCTTTATTTTAAAGTCTATTTTATCTGATATGAGTATTGCTACTCCAGCTTTCTTTTGATTTCCATTTGCATGGAATATCTTTTTCCATCCCTTCACTTTCAGTCTGTATGTGTCCCTAGGTCTGAAGTGGGTCTCTTGTAGACAGCATATATTTGGGTCTTGTTTTTGTATCCATTCAGCAAGCCTGTGTCTTTTGGTTGGAGCATTTAATCCATTCACGTTTAAAGTAATTATCGATATGTATGTTCCTGTGACCATTTTCTTAATTGTTTTGTGTTGTTTTTGTAGGTCCTTTTCTTCTCTTGTGTTTCCCACTTAGAGAAGTTCCTTTAGCATTTGTTGTAGAGCTGGTTTGGTGGTGCTGAATTCTCTTAGCTTTTGCTTGTCTGTAAAGCTTTTGATTTCTCTGTTGAATCTGAATGAGATCCTTGCCTGGTAGAGTAATGTTGGATGTAGGTTTTCCCTTTCATCACTTTAAAGATATCATGCCACTCCCTTCTGGCTTGTAGAGTTTCTGCTGAGAAATCAGCTGTTAACCTTATGGGAGTTCTCTTGTATGTTATTTGTCGTTTTTCCCTTGCTGCTTTCAATAATTTTTCTTTGTCTTTGATTTTTGCCAAGTTGATTACTATGTGTCTCGGCATGTTTCTCCTTGCGTTTATCCTGTATGGGACTCTCTGGCTTCCTGGACGTGGGTGGCTATTTCCTTTCCCATATTAGGGAAGCTTTCGAGTATAATCTCTTCAAGTATTTTCTCTGGTCCTTTCTCTCTCTCTTCTGCTTTTGGGACCCCTATAATGCGAATGTTCTTGCGTTTAATGTTGTCCCAGGAGTCTGTTAGGCTGTCTTCATTTCTTTTCATTCTTTTTTCTTTATTCTGTTCTGCGGCAGTGAACTCCACCATTCTGTCTTCCAGGTCACTTATCCGTTCTTCCGCCTCATTTATTCTGCTATTGATTCCTTCTAGTGTAGTTTTCATTTCAGTTATTGTATTGTTCATCTCTGTTTGTTTGTTCTTTAATTCTTCTAGGTCTTTGTTAAACATTTCTTGCATTTTCTCGATCTTTGCCTCCATTCTTTTTCTGAGGTCCTGGATCATCTTCACTATCATTATTCTGAATTCTTTTTCTGGAAGGTTGCCTATCTCCACTTCATTTAGTTGTTTTTCTGGGGTTTTATCTTGTTCCTTCATCTGGTACATAGCCCTCTGCCTTTTCATCTTGTCTGTCTTTCTGTGAATGTGGTTTTTGTTCCACAGGCTGCAAGATTGTAGTTTTTCTTGCTTCTGCTGTCTGCCCTCTATCTTTATCATTTTAATAGTACTACTTTATAACTTATTTAATCTTTACTATTTATAAACTATATTACATTATTATAAGGAATACAAGTTTGTAATGAAAGTAATTATTAACTTCTACTCTATAGAAAATGAAACTGAACTACATAATTGTTGTAAGACTTACTCAAGTTCAGGTATGGATATGTATTAATAACAGAGCTAAGACTGAAACTCAAGGTCTTCTGATTCCAAATCTCATGGTGATTTTTCACTGTACTTCAGTGTCTTTCCTGCAGGCCCTTTCTTATTTAGTGGTCAAGTTGTTTGTTCTCAACTAGCCTTGCCTTCAAAACTCAGGCTTGATGTAATTTTTTAAATCCCAGAGGCTTTCAATCTCCCTGATGTTACAGGGCAGTATTCGTTTTATAAGCGTGTTGGAAGAATCCCTTTCTAAACAAGGTTCACAATATAAATGTTTGTTTTTGTTGCTTCTGTTTTAATGAACACATGAAGTTCCTAAAAGCTTTTTAGAAGTCCATTTGTTCATTAGTCCAAAGCATTACTTTTAAATTGGTTAATGTATCCATATCCATGTAAAGTTGGTTTTCTTCAAAGAACTGTACACATTGATGGGATTAGTTCAGAATTTTGGACTTTCTTGGCCCCTTTCTTACCACTTTCATCATTCTCCAAAAGCTTTGTACTTTTTGGACATAATGGAGTTAATAATGTTAACAAACTAACTCAGGAAACACAAACACGATCTGGCTTGCAGATCTGGGTGTGTTTAGTCTACACAGAGCTTTTCCAAAATGTGAGTTAGCTGCAATATTTAAAACCAGGAGACTTCACATAAAAATCAGAATTTTTCTGTCTTGAAAAATCAGAATATCTTGCACCAGTGAGCCCTCAATCCCTCATGATAACAGTTGTCTAGAGCTGAGGTTCGGCTGCCCTCTTCTGATAGGGCATGCACTACTTGGTCTGCTACAAGTTTTATTTTCCTGTTGTCTTTTACTGGTCTCGCTTCATTCATTTACTTTATCTGCCTGCGCTTATGATTTCGGCCACAGACTAACAAACTTTAGTCGAGACTAAAAACCTGGGTGCAACCATGGTGCCATCTGTTGGTGAAGAGCAGGATGGTGGGGTGTGGCTCTGAAAAGTTGCTTTGTTCATCTGTACAGATGGCTGTGAATTGAAAGTTTGTAAGTAGAGAAGCACTTAATTTATTAAGTATGTATATGTAGCAGCATAAGTATTCTCCAAGTTTCCCACACCTATGTACCTGCAGTGGATTATAGTTCTATTCCTAACCTTGACAGGCCTTTCGGGAGGCTTGGGTATGTGTGTTTGTATGTGCATGTGCACTGTGGGATACAGGAAGTTGAGAGAAGTTAACAGTACGCTTCCCTTGAAAATTCTTCCCAGAGACCAAGTGTTACAGGAATTTGTTCATCTGGCTTTCTGGAAGAGGTCCCACCTTTCCTGCATTGCTGTTGAACATGGCTTATCCCATAGCAGAAAGAGCAACAACGTTTGGAATCAGAAAACCCTGATAACGGTCTTATTCTTGCCCATACTATTTGATCTGGATCAAGCTACCAAGTTTCTGTGGTCTTTTGGTTTTCTCATGGAAGAATCAGGATAATAACAACCGTGCAATTTAGCAAGGTTGTTGTGTGATAATCTATGTTGGGTTAGAAACAGAGATGGTGAAAGACATAAATTATTGCCACACTTCGTGTTTCTGGCTTGTTTACGTAGGGATTCAGGCTGGAAGGTTGAAACATATCCCATTAATTTTGAAAACTTATTTTTTTAATGTAGCAGAAGTCAATACGTTTTAAAAACAGCTCTCTCCTAGAGTTTTAATAATAAAATGCCATTTGATCAAGTATGGTAGGATTATGTGCACAGCTCTGTCATTCTAACATCTCTCAGTCCTGGGCAAACCTTCAGTGTGGAATGTAACTGGTCCTCAGATGTAAGGATAATAGCAGTAAAGCTTTGCCTTGGGCCTCTGCTTTTCTCTCGCTGTGGGCTCTCTTCCTATGAGTGGTCAGCCATTACCGTGGTTTCAGTATCACATTCTTGCAGGTGATTCTTTTTATGACCTCTAACCTGAGATCCGTGTACCTCTTTGATTACGTAAGTGATATTTTCATTTGAATTTCCCTTCATCAACTCACAGTCCAGAATTCAAAACTCAATTCGTCTCCTTTCCCAAATAGAGGTCCTTCTAAAATCTTCTATCAGTGGCATCAGTATTCTCTCAATTCAATGTAACTAGATTTTTTTAGCGATTAACATGGCCACCATCACTGGGTTTGAATAACCTGTGACCCAGTCTTCCCCTTTATTCCTTGTATCTAGTCTAGATAGATCTTTTTCAGTATCATTCACATTGCTACTTCCTTTTCTATTTCACTTATACCACGTCAGTCTAAAGCCTCCTCACTACCACTTGAATCATAATGGAAATCCAGCCTAAGGATCCTGAAATTAAGCTTTTCATGAAAACCTTTCAGTGGTTTTCTATAGACTACACCATTAAGCCTGAATGTTTCTGCCTGTCTTAAGCCTTCCCATATTCTTTTTTTTTTTTTTAAATAAATTTATTTATTTATTTATTTATTTATTTATTTATTTATTTATGGCTGTGTTGGGTCTTCGTTTCTGTGCAAGGGCTTTCTCCAGTTGCGGCGAGTGGGGGCCACTCTTCATCGCGGTGTGCAGGCCTCTCACTGTCGTGGCCTCTCTTGTTGCGGAGCACAGGCTCCAGACGCGCAGGCTCAGTAGTTGTGGCTCATGGGCCCAGTTGCTCCGCAGCACGTGGGATCTTCCCAGCCCAGGGCTCGAACCCGTGTCCCCTGCATTGGCAGGCAGATTCTCAACCACTGTGCCACCAGGGAAGCCCAAGCCTTTCCATATTCTAACCTTACATCTTTACATATTTTCGTTTTGCATCTCATTTCTCACTAGTCAAACACTCCACTCCTTCACCCTAGCCTCTTTGCTTGCATGTTTTCCTTGCATGGACACTTTTCTTCTGTGTCTATCCAAGTCAGACAAGATCCAAGAGGTCTAGTCATATGCCACCCCATTTCTAAGGCTTGTCTGACTATTCCTTCCTATCCTTGTTTCCCTCTTCCTGAACTTCTGTAACAGTAACAATCTGCCATGCAGTCATCATGCTGACTTATCCATACTTCTTGTTCACCATCATTCATGAGTGCCATTTTTGCCTCTTCATCTAAATTATAAGCTCCTTGAGGAGAGATATCACATCATGCTAAATCTCTCTCAAATTCCTTGACTGTGGTAAATATTGACTGAAGGAAAAATGGAATGCCTTGTTGATTTATTTGGATAAGTGAATTGAACAATAGATTCAATTAGATTTTGACAAGGCTTAACTTACTTTTTTTTTTAACTTTATTTTTTTTTATACAGCAGGTTCTTACTTGCTATCTATTTTATACATATTAGTGTATATATGTCAATCCCAATCTCCCAGTTCATCCCACCACCATCACCCCTGCCCCACCTTGGTGTCCATATGTTTGTTCTCTACATCTGTGTCTCTATTTCTGCCTTGCAAACTGGTTCATCTGTACCATTTTTCTAGGTTCCACATACATGCGTTAATATACGATATTTGTTTTTCTCTTTGTGACTTACTTCACTCTGTATGACAGTCTCTAGATCCATCCACGTCTCAACAAATGACTCAATTTTGTTTCTTTTTATGGCTGAGTAATATTCCATTGTGTATATGTACCACATCTTCTTTATCCATTCATCTGTCGATGGGCATTTAGGTTGCTTCCATGACCTGGCTATTGTAAATAGTGCTGCAATGAACATTGGGGTGCGTGTGTCTTTTAGAATTATGGTTTTCTCTGGGTATATGCCCAGTAGTGGGATTGCTCGGTCATATGGTAATTCTATTTTTAGTTTTTTAAGGAACCTCCATACTGTTCTCCATAGTGGCTGTATCAATTTACATTCCCACCAACAGTGCATTCCCACCAACAGTTTCTCCACACCCTCTCCAGCATTTGTTGTTTGTAGATTTTCTGATGATGCCCATTCTAACCAGTGTGAGGCGATACCTCATTGTAGTTTTGATTTGCATTTCTCTAATAATTAGTGATGTTGAACAGCTTTTCATGTGCCTCTTGGCCATTTGTATTTCTTCCTTGGAGAAGTGTCTATTTAGGTCTTCTGAACATTTTTTGATTCGGTTGTTTGTTTTTTTAATATTGAGCTGCATGAGCTGTTTATATATTTAGGAGATTAATCCTTTGTCTGTTGATTCATTTGCAAATATTTTCTCCCATTCTGGGGGTTGTCTTTTCGTGTTGTTTATGGTTTCCTTTGCTTTGCAAAAGCTTTGAAGTTTCATTAGGTCCCATTTGTTTATTTTTGTTCTTATTTCCATTACTCTAGGAGGTGGATCAAAAAAGATCTTGCTGTGATTTATGTCAAAGAGTGTTCTTCCTATGTCTTCCTCTAAGAGTTTTATAGTGTCCGGTCTTACATTTAGGTCTTTAATCCATTTTGAATTTATTTTTGTCTATAGTGTTAGGGAGTGTTCTAATTTCATTCTTTTACATGTAGCTGTCCAGTTTTCCCAGCACCACTTATTGAAGAGACTGTCTTTTCTCCATTGTATATCCTTGCCTCCTATGTCATAGATTAGTTGACCACAGGTATGTGGGTGTATCTCTGGGCTTTCTATCCTGTTCTATTGATTTATATTTCTGTTTCTTCACCAGCACCATATTGTGTTGATTACTGTAGCTTTGTAGTATAGTCTGAAGTCAGGGAGACTGATTCCTCCAGCTCTGTTTTTTTCCCTCAGGATTGCTTTGGCTATTTGGGGTCTTCTGTGTCTCCATGCAAATTTTAAGATTTTTTTATTCTAGTTCTGTGAAAAATGCCATTGGTAGTTTGATAGGGATTGCAATGAATCTGTAGATTGCTTTGAGTAGTATAGTCATTTTCACAATGTTGATTCTTCCAATCCAAGAACATGGTATATCTCTCCAGCTGTTTGTGTCATCTTTGATTTCTTTCATCAGTGTCTTATAGTTTTCTGAGTACAGGTCTTTTACCTCCCGAGGTAGGTTTATTCCTAGGTATTTTATTCTTTTTGTTGCAGTGGTGAATGGGATTGTTTCCTTAATTTCTCTTCTGATTTTTAGTTGTTAGTGTATAGGAATGCAAGAGAATTCTGTGCATTAATTTTGTATCCTGTAACTTTACCAAATTCATTGATTAGCTCTAGTAGTTTTCTGGTGGCATCTTTAGGATTCTCTATATATAGTATCATGTCATCTGCAAACAGTGACAGTTTTAGTTCTTGTTTTCCAATTTGTATTCCTTTTATTTCTTTTTCTTCTCTGATTGCTGTGGCTAGGACTTCCAAAACTATGTTGAATAATAGTGGCGAGAGTGGACATCCTTGTCTTGTTCCTGATCTTAGAGGCAATGCTTTCAGTTTTTCACCATTGAGAATGATGTTTGCTGTGGGTTTGTCATATATGGCCTTTATTATGTTGAGATAGGTTGCCTCTATGCCCACTTTCTGGAGAGTTTTTATCATAAATTAGTGTTGAATTTTGTCAAAAGCTTTTTCTGCATCTATGGAGAAGATCATATGGTTTTTATTGTTCTATTTGTTAATATGGTATATTACATTGATTGATTTGCATATACTGAAGAATCCTTGCATCCCTGGGAGAAATCCCCCTTGATCATGGTGTATAATCCTTTTAATGTGTTGTTGGATTCTGTTTGCTAGTATTTTGTTGAAGATTTTTGCATCTGTATTCATCAGTGATATTGGTCTGTAATTTTCTTTTTTTGTAGTATCTTTGTCTGGTTTTGGTATCAGGGTGATGGTGGCCTCATAGAATGAGTTTGGGAGTGTTCCTTCCTCTGCAATTTTTTGGAAGACTTTGAGAAGGATGGGTGTTAGCTCTTCTCTAAATGTTTGACAGAATTCACCTGTGAAGCCATCTGGTCCTGGACTTCTGTTTGTTGGAAGATTTTTAATCACAGTTTCAATTTCATGACTTGTGATTGCTCTGTTGATATTTTCTATTTCTTCCTGGTTCAGTCTTGAAAGGTTATACCTTTCTAAGAATTTGTCCATTTCTTCCAGGTTGTCCATTTTATTGGCATAGAGTTGCTTGTGGTAGTCTCTTAGGATGCTTTGTATTTCTGCGGTGTCTGTTGTAACTTCTCCTTTTTCATTTCTAATTTTATTGATTTGAGTCCTCTCCCTCTTTTTCTTGATAAGTCTGGCTAATGGTTTATCAATTTTGTTTATCTTCCCAAAGAACCAGCTTTTAGTTTTATTGATCTTTGCTATTGTTTTCTTTGTTTCTATTTCATTTACTTCTGCTCTGATCTTTATGATTTCTTTCCTTCTGCTAACTTTGGGTTTTGTTTGTTCTCCTTTCTCTAGTTCCTTCCAGTGTAAGGTTAGATTGTTTATTTGAGATGTTTCTCGTTTCTTGAGGTAGGATTGTATTGCTATTAACTTCCCTCTTAGAACTGCTTTTGCTGCATCCCATAGGTTTTGGATCATCATGTTTTCATTGTCATTTGTCTCTAGGTATTTTTTGATTTCCTCTTTGATATCTTCAGTGATCTCTTGGTTATTTAGTAACGTATTGTTTATCCTCCATGTGTTTGTGTTTTTTACATTTTTTTCCCCTGTAATTGATTTCTACACTCATAGACTTGTGTTCGGAAAAGATGCTTGCTATGATTTCAATTTTCTTAAATTTACCAGGTCTTGATTTGTGACCCAAGATGTGATCTATTCTGGAGAATGTTCCATATTAACTTGAGAAGAAAGTGTAATCTGCCATTTTTGGATGGAATGGGCTACAAATATCAATTAAATCTATCTGGTCTATTGTGTCATTTAAAGCTTGTGTTTCTGTATTAATTTTCTGTCTGGATGATCTGTCCATTGGTGTAAGTGAGGTGTTAAAGTCCCCACTATTATTGTGTAACTGTTGATTTTCTCTTTTATAGCTGTTAGGATTTGTCTTATGTATTGAGGTGTTCGTATGTTGGATGCATATGTATTTATAATTGTTGTATCTTCTTCTTGGATTGATCCCTTGATCATTATGTAGTGTCCTTGCTTATCTCTTGTAACATTCTTTATTTTAAAGTCTGTTTTATCTGATATGAGTATTGCTACTCCAGCTTTCTTTTGATTTCCATTTGCATGGAATATCTTTTTCCATCCCCTCACTTTCAGTCTGTATGTGTCCCTAGGTCTGAAGTGGGTCTCTTATAGACAGCATATATACTGGTTATTCGGCAAGACTGTGTCTTTTGGTTGGAGTATATAATCCATTCACTTTTAAGGTAATTATTGATATGTATGTTCCTATTACCATTTTAAAAATTGTTTTGGGTTTGTTTTTGCAGGTCCTTTTCTTCTCTTGTATTTCCCACTTAGAGAAGTTCCTTTAGCATTTGTTGTAGAGCTGGTTTGGTGGTGCTGAATTCTCTTAGCTTTTGCTTGTCTGTAAAGCTTTTGATTTCTCTGTTGAATCTGAATGAGATCCTTGCCTGGTAGAGTAATGTTGGATGTAGGTTTTCCCTTTCATCACTTTAAAGATATCATGCCACTCCCTTCTGGCTTGTAGAGTTTCTGCTGAGAAATCAGCTGTTAACCTTATGGGAGTTCTCTTGTATGTTATTTGTCGTTTTTCCCTTGCTGCTTTCAATAATTTTTCTTTGTCTTTGATTTTTGCCAAGTTGATTACTATGTGTCTCGGCATGTTTCTCCTTGCGTTTATCCTGTATGGGACTCTCTGGCTTCCTGGACGTGGGTGGCTATTTCCTTTCCCATATTAGGGAAGCTTTCGAGTATAATCTCTTCAAGTATTTTCTCTGGTCCTTTCTCTCTCTCTTCTGCTTTTGGGACCCCTATAATGCGAATGTTCTTGCGTTTAATGTTGTCCCAGGGGTCTGTTAGGCTGTCTTCATTTCTTTTCATTCTTTTTTCTTTATTCTGTTCCGCAGCAGTGAATTCCACCATTCTGTCTTCCAGGTCACTTATCCGTTCTTCTGCCTCAGTTATTCTGCTATTGATTCTTTCTAGTGTAGTTTTCATTTCAGTTATTGTATTGTTCATCTCTGTTTGTTTGTTCTTTAATTCTTCTAGGTCTTTGTTAAACATTTCTTGCATCTTCTTGATCTTTGCCTCCATTCTTTTTCTGAGGTCCTGGATCATCTTCACTATCATTATTCTGAATTCTTTTTCTGGAAGGTTGCCTATCTCCACTTCATTTAGTTGTTTTTCTGGGGTTTTATCTTGTTCCTTCATCTGGTACATAGCCCTCTGCCTTTTCATTTTGTCTATCTTTCTGTGAATGTGGTTTTTGTTCCACAGGCTGCAGGATTGTAGTTCTTCTTGCTTCTGCTGTCTGCCCTCTGGTGGATGAGGCTATCTAAGAGGGTGTGCAAGTTTCCTGATGGGAGGGACTGGTGGTGGGTAGAGCTGGCTGTTGCTCTGGTGGGCAGAGCTCAGTAAAACTTTAATCCACTTGTCTGCTGATGCGTGGGGCTGGGTGCCCTCCCTGTTGGTTTTTTGGCCTGAGGCGACCCAGCACTGGAGCCTACCTGGGCTCTTTGGTGGGGCTAATGGCAGACTCTGGGAGGGCTCACACCAAGGTGCCCTTCCCAGAACTTCCACTGCCAGTGTCCTTGTCCTCACTGTGAGACACAGCCACCACCCCACCTCTGTAGGTGACCCTCCAACACTAGCAGATAGGTCTGGTTCACTCTTCTTTGGGGTCACTGCTCCTTCCCTTGGGTCCTGATGTGCACTCTACTTTTTGTGTGCCCTCCAAGAGTGGAGTCTCTGTTTCCCCCAGTCCTGTCGAAGTCCTGCAATCAAATCCCACTAGCCTTCAAATTCTGATTTTCTAGGAATTCCTCCTCCCGTTGCCGACCCCCAGGTTGGGAAGCCTGATGTGGGGCTCAGACCCTTCACTCCAGTGGGTGGACTTCTGTGGTATAATTTTTCTCCAGTTTGTGAATCACCCACGCAGCAGTTTTGGGATTTGATTTTATTGTGACTGCGCCCCTCCTACCGTCTCATTGTGGCTTCTCCTTTGTCTTTGGATGTGGGGTATATTTTTTTGGTGAGTTCCAGTTTCTTCTTTTCGATGATTGTTCAACAGTTAATTGTGATTCTGGTGCTCTCACAAGAGGGAGTGAGCACACATCCTTCTACTCCGCCATCTTGTACTGATCGATTAACTTACTTTTCAATATATACATCCCTCTTGGGCAAGTAAGTTGTGTTTTTAAATAAAAGGTATAGAGGAAATGTTGTAATTTTCTTTTAAAGTAAAAATTGGGACCCAGTTTAATGAATACAGAATGTATTTTAAAAGGCAGTGGAACAGAATATTTGAAATCAGGCCTGTTCTAGAAAAATCTAAGATATTTGTAACAAAATCATTAGATCTCCTAAATTCATCATATTTCTAGTACTTAAACACTCCTAACCCACTGGAGAGGAAATCAGAACAGTATTGGCTATAGAAGCTGACCAATGGGATTGACTGCCCAACAAAAGTGACAGGAACCTTCCGCCCACAAAAGTAGCATGTCTTTTTTCCACAAACTCACCCTGCCGTGATTAAGTATGTGTACTTGAAAATGCTTCCAAAGGTTTGAGCAATCCATCTGGCAAAAGCATTTGACATTATGGGATTTGTTATTGTGGTGCTGTGCCAGCACCAAGACTTATTTAATTGCATTAGTCATCAAGCAGCAGTGCCACTAATCTTGGATCTTACTGAGTGCCGTCTGGATTATATGTGTGAGAAACGAAACAAACAAAACTAAACAACTACAAACGTCACCCATGTTTAAGTCTGAGGTCTGGATGTTCTGACCCCAGCTCCCAACCAGTCCTGTGGTAAAACTGTAAGGGTCACCCCCATGCAAAAGAAGCATAATTGAGGTCAAAATGGTGAGAGTTGAAGCTTCCAAAAGGCCTTGTCTATCCAAAACACAATTTCCCAGTCACATGCTAAAGGTCTCCAAATTCTTACTATTGGGTCTTACTATACTATTCTGTATATTTGAGTGATACTTCCAAGAAGTCCCAGTTTAAACACAAATATGTTACCTGGAATTAGTTACCTGTTAACCCCTTAGTTCTCTGCTGTGATCTGTAAGAGCTAACTGGCTTCCTCCAGCTGGATCCTGAGGGAATTGAAGTCAAGTAGGTTGGTTGTTTCAATGGGTTCAAAAATGCAAAGGCTATAACCATGAGATACTGCTGGTTAGAAATAACAGGGTTATAAGGATGTATCCTGAGAAGCTAGACTTAGTAATGAGGGGGAAGAGGGAGAACAGGGAAGAGGAAGAAACTTCCTACTTTATGACTTTGCCTATCTCTGATCTGACATTCGTGACTTCCCATATCAGATGTCATGAGACTAAAGCCTAACCATTATTTTATGAAGCCCTTTAGCTTTGCCAATTGACACATTAGAAACTTACTCAAAACTTCCTCCCAGCTCTCTAAAAGTTCAGCCAAGAGAAAAGAAGTTAAAAGGCAAGGCAAAGAGGAAGATAAAAAACAGACGTTCAGTTTCCAGAAAAATCAACTTCCTTCTTTGTCTAGAAAATCTCCCTTTCTGCAAAATGTTGCCCTATTTTGGAAGGTTTTGTACTTCTACCTTAACACCCACTTGGAGTCCTCTCTGTACTTCTCTGTGTATTCTAGGATAAAATAACCAAACTCCTTATTGCCTGTGGCAGGAGAACTAAAAAAGTATTTAGAAGTGATTGGACAAAGTTCCTGACAGAGACTAATATGGGTGGGTAGCCTCCTAATGGATGGATAATTGGCTAGAAGCAGTATGCGGAGCTCTGGTGGGAACTTGTGAGGTAGAGGAGAGGGACACACACAATGAACCACATCAAATGATTCACTAGAAACATTCTTCCCGCCCACTGTTTATTTGAGACCTCTGTCCTAAGAAACATAACTTCAGTATCACCTGAATATAAAATTTTGGTTTACTTTAATGGGCACATAGATATTAGTTAAAATATCAGATTTTGTGATATTAATCTTCATGATATAAAATAAACACTACTACCCTCTCATCCCTTTTAAACTGCCACTCTTCTACCTTACAATAAAATTGGCTTTCCCAGCAAGGGTCTGAGAGGGAAAATATCACTGAATAAGGTTACAAATATAATTCACATGCCTATGATTTTTATTTTAAAAATGGAAATCAAAGCAAACTTCATTCATTAGCAAAACAAACCGAGGACTTGTTTCTCCACCAAAATAAACTTTTAGATGCTCTGATTACATCAAGAGCCAAAACAAAATTTTTTTTAGTTGGTCTTCTCTAAGAGCACTCTTTTGGCTGCTATGGTGCAATCATCTGTCACATCTGGCCTGGCCCACCTTAGTCCTCTCTGCCTAGTGTGGAAGAGAGTGGATTGATTGCAGCTGTACAACAGAGTCACTGGCTCATCCAGTCAAAACTTATGAAGAACTTTAGCCTGGATCTCTAAGATTCATCCCTCAAAATGATCCCAACGATTGCTCTGACTATACCAAGAAGGTCCTGAAAAGGGCAGGGTTTGGAACACCACAGGATCATATACATGCTTCCTTCACAACTCATCCTTCACCTTGGCAGGCAAACGTCTTCAAGTTCAGTTCAGGACTTACAATTATCAAGAGACTGAGACAAAGTAGATTTGGCTCCCTGCCTTGGAGTGGATTCCTGGCTGAAAACCCAGGGCAATGACTTGAGTGGTCAGATTTCCAAAATATAAAAGGAAATAGCAAGGGAAAAGGAGAAAAGAGAATGGTGTGTGTGTGCATGTGTGCGTGTGTGTGTGTGCGTGTGTGTGTGTGTGTGTGTGTGTGGTTTCGGAGGTGTGTGTGAGTGAGAAAGATGGGTAAAACAAAACAGATTAGAAACCATGCCTCGCCTCTGCTATGCTCTGTGCTGGATGCCACTTGTTCACCTCTCCAGGTTCACTTTCCACCTTTTCTAATGTGATCTTGCTCTAGAAAGCTGACCTTTTACAGACCTCATCAATAGGTTCCCATGCCCTCTGACTCCCAGTGGTTTCAACCACTGGAAGGCCCTGGCAGGAGTTCTGAAAGCTAAAGAGAGTAAAGCTGTAGTTGGCAAGGGTGTGTCCGCCTATAAAGACCACACCTTCTGCCAGGTGGCTTCTCCATGACACCCTCTCTGGAATTTCATGACTTTGCTCCCGTTCTGCCTTTCACACCTAAGGGTGGTAATGGTGATAACAGACCTTTGCTGTTGCCAGTTCTGGGATCCGACACTATCCTCTGTTGGTTCCCTTAAACCTTGCCCACACCTCAGTAAATTATCCCTTTATTAAACTCTCCCCAAATCAAATTATTTGAGCGTGCCATTGGTTTCCCATCAAGACTTGGATTGACACATGTTCTAAATACAAGAGTTTTTGCAAAGGAAGTGTTGGAGATTGAACTTAGGAAAGGCAGGTTAGAACCATAGTAATGTTATTTCTGGCTCTAGCATTATTGATGCCAATGGAACAGGCTTATCCTTTTGTCTCCACACACAACACAACATAAACAAAAAGAAAAAGCAGTAAACTAGGAGTCAGAAGACTTAGAATCCAGTCTGGAATTTACCCCACACTGGGTATGTGGCCTTGGTCAATTTAATTTTTGTATGACTCAGTTTTCATTTATGTAATGGAAATAATCTGCTCCATATACTTCACAGCACTGTTAGGAGATTCAAATAATATAATGCTTTGACAAAAGCCTTCTCCATATTTATCTACTGTAAAAATTCTGTAGGCTCTTCCAGGCCTAGCAGCAATATCAGCTACTTTGAAGATTTCCTTGAGTCTCCCCATAAGAATTAATTCTCTTTCCTTTGTTTTCACGTAGCAACTGATCAAACCTCTATTAAAGCATCTATCCCATTACATTATAGATGAGCGTTTATAAATGTATTACGTTAGTTACATGATCTGCTTTTTACAGGTTGTATTCCAAACACCAGGCATGAAGATCTCAGCGTGAGTTCATGAAGGACTGTATAGCACAGGCTCTTCTCTTTTATTCTCATGTCTCCGTCATGTTTATGTACTACTAGTTATCTCACCATCACCTTGTTTTGCTCTACAATAGCCTTGCTCCACTATGCCCATCCCACTCATAACTTCTAGGAGTAGCCCGAAGGACTGCACAACACCGCACTAGCTGAGCCAGGGATAAACTCCAAAGGCACCTGAGCAGACAGCTAGCCATGTATTGTCTGGTTTGGACCAATGAGCTATCCCTATCAGATTTTTTTTCTAAAAATTTGAGCTATTCTGTAGTCAGTCAAGAGAACTTTGAAGCAGGAAGGTACTAGAAACCTGGGACGTGGGCATTTGTGAGGTCATGTAAAAGCTGATGAGTAAGCTAAGGAGGTGAGCCTGCAGAGGGGACAGAACAGAGGAGGCACGCGGAGATGAGTGAGGTGAGAGGCCGCACTGTGCCGGCAAATGGGAATTCTACTCCGGGGCTTTATAGACCCTAGGAGGCTGGGTTATGTTGTGTTCACCAACCTTAGATTCTGTGACGCTTCTCCATGTCCCTCTGCGTCTCCTGTGTGTGTGTGTGAGCGAGCTTCAGGGGGTTTCTAGTTCTTGGCAGTCCAGTGAGCTCCGACTGGAAGATCCATCTTAGTTTTCTTTCATGGTCCCGACAGGGTTGTTGAGATAGTGAGTGAGTTGAGCCTGGCGTGATACTAACGCTGCTCCTGGGGGGATCTGCTATGGCCGCTTTGAATTTGTCAGATACGGCTTACGGCTCGTCCTATTTCTTATATGCATGAGCTTTCTTCTCTCATACCTGCTGAGCAGATGTCTCCTTTCCTTTGCCATCAAGTGTCACAATTGTTTTGTTCTTAACCACTTTATTCCCTTAGCTCATTGTCCCTTTTCTCTACCTCATAGGTGCTCATATGTCACACATGTGATAACTTCTGATAACCCACATGTCTCCAGGGAGCAAAACAGAGTAAGAACAAGCAAAAAAATGAAGTTTTAAAGCAAACAATTATAATACTATAGGCAAGCCGTAGGCCTGGGGGACCTCCAGTCTTTTTTGTTTTTTGAATTTTTGAATTTTATTTTATTTATTTTTTATACAGCAGGTTCTTATTAGCTATCTATTTTATACATATTAGTGTATACATGTCAATCCCAGTCTCCCAGTTCATCCCACCACCCCCCGCCACTTTCCCCGCTTGGTGTCCATACGTTTGTTCTCTGCATCTGTGTCTCTATTTCTGCCCTGCAAACTGGGAACCTCCAGTCTTAACCCTGTCTCCCACATCTGGGACAGGGGCTATACTTCTGGGGCTCTTGGTTGACAGGGATTCCAGTGGGCCCAGACTGCACTGAATCAAAATGATACAATTGATCTGGGACCCCCCTTATTGAGTTGCTTCTGGGGTCTGATGAAGAGAAACCTTAAACTGTGTCCCAGAGCAGCTGAGCGCCATCCGAATTCCTAAGAATTGGAACCAACTGACTCTTTCCCAGTATTCAGGATGGGAAAGTTTCTAGGGGCAGTTCTCTTACCCGGAAATGCTCAGAATCAGAACTTGTCATATGGCTCTAAATTTGATATCAGTTTCTGTAGCAGTGGTTTGAGAAGTGCTGAAACAGAGAGGGGAAGTAGGAACCTAAAAGAGGAAGAGGAGAAAGATGGCCTTGGAAAAATGGCGGCAGATTTGCTGCTTTCTTACTGTGAAAGTGTTATTTTTCAGCAACTACCTTGTGTATAAAGTAGTTTCTGTGGCGAAATCCCACCCTTTGAGCTACAGTTTGTGTGTGTGCATTCTGCCTTTAGGAACTTATGCTAATGGTTTCATTAAATAGTTATCCATAATAATAAATTCATGAAATACTTGCTTAATTATTAAAGAAATGATGTAACATCCAGTTATAGAGTCCACTAATTGCCTTTATAAATATTGTAAGTTGCAAACTTTCTTAGAGAGGTGGTCTTTTTATTTTTCTTTCATTTTTTTGCTTCATAATGGCTTTCATGATAACAATGATAGTACAGGAGAAATATTGACAGCATGACCACCAGCTGGGCTTTACTTCCAAGGATCATAAGTGATCATCAGAGGTTATGCAGTGGCACTTGAAGGAGGGAAAAACGGAAGCAGGAAATCTAAGTTCTTCAGTCAGATGTTCTGTTTGTTTTGACCAGGGCCCTTTCACCAGCTCTCCAACGTCTGTGATCAGGGATTCATTGCAGGCAGCTGTGTTACCTTTCAATACGTGAGCAAGCCAATATCCTTCAAACCTCAGAGTGATGAATATCACCCCCAGTTACAAAGAGGTTTGTTCCCTTGCTTTAAAGTGAGAATCCAAACCTTGAAGTTTATGAAAAACCTTATTGAAAAAACAGTGAGTGGTGAAATACAGTTCAGTGTCACAGTTTTTTTTTTTTTATAAATTTATTTATTTATTTATTTGGCTGTGTTGGGTCTTCGTTGCTGTGCGAGGGCTTTCTCTAATTGCGGCAAGTGGGGGCCACTCTTCATCGCGGTGCGCGGGCCTCTCACTGTCGCGGCCTCTCTTGTTGCGGAGCACAGGCTCCAGACGCGCAGGCTCAGTAGTTGTGGCTCACGGGCCTAGTTGCTCCGCGGCCTGTGGGATCTTACCAGACCAGGGCTCGAACCCGTGTCCCCTGCATTGGCAGGCAGATTCTCAACCACTGCGCCACCAGGGAAGCCAGTGTCACAGTTTTTTAAAAGAAGAATATGGGCATCTTTAAAAGGAGGTAATGATAAACACATTTAACCTGTTAGTCCCTAGTGAGCTGTAAATCACGTTCTGAGATCTCAAAGCCTGAGGTAATCATGTGAGCCTGGGCAGGGATGGCCTGAAATCATATTCTGGTGACATTATAACTTTGGCATTGACCTAAGGTTGTTATTTAATATCTCCAAGCCTCAGTTTATCTGCAAAAAAGGAGAGTGGTAGGATTATTTCTCAGGATTAATACGGAAATAAACTTAGATATTTTGTTAAAGCTCAATAGTTGCTGGTAGAGGTGTTCCCACACATACGACTATATATCCCAGTTCATCTGAACCGCGTTCAACTCCCGAAGTTATGAAATCCAAATAGTGGTGTCTTACTCTGTTCAGGCTGCTATACCGCAGTACCACAGGGTGGTTGTAAATAAGAGAAAGATATTTCTCACAGTCCTGGAGGCTGAGAAGTTCAAGATCAAGGTGCCAAGGATTCAGTGTCTGGTGAGCCTGTCTTCCTGGTTCGTAGACGGCTGTCTTCATTGTGTCCTCTCATGGTAGAGGGGTAAAGGGTCTCTCTGGGGCCTCTTTTATAAGGGTACGAAATCCCACTTATGAGGGCTCCACCCTCTTGACCTAAGTACCTTCCAAAAGCCTTACCTCCAAATACCATCATATTGGGCCTTAGATTTCAATATAAGAATTTTGGGGGGGACCCAAACATTCAGGGAACTCATAGTCTTGTTGGAAAGACAGACAGTAACAATTCAGAATGACAGATTCTCTGGTAGAAGTTACCACTGGAAAGTAGTGAGGGGATAGTGGATGCCAGGTGCAGTGGTTATTACTTTTCTGTTTTAAGAAAAGTATTTTTCAATGTCTCCTGTGAGATAGGTTAAGGTTAAGATGGTGAAATATGAGCTGGATTAGAGAAATGTTAGACAGTTTGCAGCTGGCTGGCTAACTAGACCCAAAGGATATTAATGAATAGTCAGTTAACCTGTATAGATTTCTAGTGGTAGACCGCAAGGCTCTGAGCCCTCGTCTTATTCAGCTTTTGTATTAGTGGTTTAATAAAGTCATAGAAGGCATACTCATAAATATATGCAGCAGATACACACCTGCCAAAAACAACTAATTTAAATGATAATGGAATCAAGATTTATAGTGATTTAATCTGTTGGGATATGGCATCAAAATAAATCAGATCCAACTTAAAAAAGGAAGAAGCCTTCATTTATGATTGTACTGTTGTATCCTCATAAACATCCTTACTGTTTGTGCTGGTTATGGCAATTTCTTTCCTTGCACCTAAGAGATCCCCAACTGAGACAGCTGATAGCATCAAGTTCTCGGGGGCCTAACCCGGGAGAACTGTGGAGCTGCTAGGGGGTAGATGAGGGGAGCAGATTGGACTCTATGGCTTCCTACATAGGTAAGGGAAGTGTGTTAATCAATTTTGTTTGAAGTTGAAAATAACATAAATAAAACTAAAAAATAAACAAAACGCATTGCATGTCATACTTACAAATCCCAGAGATAAACCTGTGTGCAGCATAGTTGGAGCCAAATGCTCCCTGTAGGGAGAAATCTGCGTCTCTCAGTCTCTTGACTTTAGTTTCCTGTGTGCTGTATTTATTCTTAGATTGGTTCTCATTATATGGGGATAAAGATGACCCTCAACATCTCTGACATATTCTACTAACTTAGCAGAATGAAAACCCCTTTCCCGTTAGTTCCCCCAGGGCCCTAAGGTGGGCTCTCATTGACCTTAGGTCACATCCCAACACCAGTCGCTGTGGACAGGGTAGGGTGGCCATATGTAGGTCATATTCCCATTCTAGGTTTGGAAGGGTTAGTAGCAGCAGGTAGGATCATTTCTATCCAAACCACATGAGGTAGGTTCCCACACAAAGAGGCATCCTATGAATAGAAGCAGAGGGAAATGGATACTAGATAGGCAAACACAACAGATGATCAGCCTGGAGGTAATATTCCCACCGTACTATTCACAATAATACTGGATAAGATGGGATGGAAAATGTTTAGAACTGCAATGAAAAAACTAAGGGGAGGTGTGAGAGCTGTTTTAAAGCTTGTGAAGAGTGAAGAGTTCCTGGAGAAGAGGGCGCTGGCTTGATTTCTTATATTCAGAGGATAGAAATAAGATTGCTGGATAGAAGATTCTAGGAAGCTAATTTTAGTTCAATATGTGGAAAAAATTCTGTAATGACTTATGTTGTCCAACCATGGTCAGTCACAGAGCAAGCTCTTCCCAAAGGGAGGGACTGATCATGAATTCCTGTTGATGAAGAACGTTCCATTGGGTGGGAAGCTGAATTAAATGACCACCAAGATGTCTGTTTTATCTTTAAGTTCCTATAACTCTTTGATTTTAAATGATATGGCAAGCATCCAATGCATTACCTAGACAGATTTGTTGGAATCCAGCTATTTCAAACTGCCAAAGCCAGAAATTTGAACCCTCTGACCAAGTTAATTAGGAGTGCCTGTATACATGGGTATGTGTCAGTATAAATGTAATCTTTATGAAAGTACTTCTTGTTGCTGGAAAGGCCCATGTAGCTTCTGGAGAGTTATTTTGCATTTCTTGGCTTAAGTTTAAGCACTAAGAAGTCTCAGAAATGCACCCAATAGCCTGACTTGAGATTTCCATTTATAAATACTTTGATTGTATTATGATTAAAGGAAGTTGATTAAAAGGAAGGAAGATAAGTTTTAAGTTCTGTAATGAGTAGATCTGGTGAGTTTGGAAAATTCCATATTAAATGTTTCTCTCATTCACTTAAAGTCTCTGAATGATGATAATGATAATGATTATAGCTTTCATTTGTTGAGTGCTCACTCCTAATATTAATAGCTAACATTTATTGCTATTACTAAAAAATAGCTGATATCATTTACTGGGAATGATTCCAAATACTTTATATGTATTATCTCATTTAATACTCTTAAGACCCCTATGAGGCAGGTACAAGGGTTATCGTCATGTTATCAATGAGCAGATGGAGGTGCAGAGTTTAATAGCTTGTCAGGTTCATACAGTTGTAAGAAGCAGTACTGCGATGTGCCAAAAATAGTTTCATATGTGTTATCTTCTTTAAATCACAGAACAGCCCTGTGAAGAAGGTATAAATAGTTCCATTTTTAAAATGATGACGATAAATATCAAGAAGTCACTTGTTTAAGGTTATGTCACCTAGCTATCCGGTAGTGATCGGAATTGGAGTCAAGCTGCCTCTGAAACTTGTGCTTTACTTTCTCTTATATTCTGGAATCCAGAATGGTGGATGCAGCCCCGACTGGATTGGTCTTGGACTCCACTGTGAGCTAGTCTTTTTTTTTGGGGCAGCTTCTATCACACTGCCCTCTGCTGGTCTGGGGTGTAACTGGTGGCATCAAGTGTCTGCTCAGCTCCTCGGGGTTCCAGAGAGGGGCAAGAAAATCCTCAGAGTTCGTCACCTGCCTTGTCTTCAGATTGTTAGTTCCTTGGGTGATACCACAGTTCTTTTGTTTCTTAGCCTGTGGATTTTCAGGGATTTCCCCAAGAGCAGAGTTTCTTCACTTTCTGCTGCCAGGGACCGTTAGGGAAAGGAGCTAGGGAATCATTTTCCTGGAGCATAAGTTTATGTAGCAGTTGACAGGGATTAGGAGAATGGAGTGAAAGGTCAGTGACCATGACTTATCGTCTTAGAGTGTCCTGTGCCTTATAACAAATCTGTTGTATTTTTAATCCTGTTCAGAAGAAAATGAAACATCTGGCTACCCAGGGACCTTTGTATCTTTGTAATTAATCTGAGGTACTAAGTTATATTGTGTAGATCAAGAATTCAAGAAACAAAATAATCTCCCCAAATTCTCATGAATTATGTATATAACATCAGTATATATGTGTGTGTGTGTGTGTGTGTGTGTATGTGTGTGTATATATATATATATATATATATTTACATGTATAGGATCTCTACTAAAGTATGTGTTCAGAATCTCCATTAGTCTGTCTGATCTCTTTATATCTTACTCCATGTTTTAATCTACACCTCATAAATTTTATTATGCTGAATACAATGACTCTTTCCAGTGAACATTCTGGAAACTGTCCTACAATGGTGGTAGTGACTTAGATTCTGGGTGAGAGGGTCATTCCTAAAATGGTACCAGGGAAGAGGGTCCTGAGCTGAATCAGCGCAGGAAAGAGCAGAGTCAGTATGGAGAATTGGACGAAGGTCATGGATGGGAAGGCAACAAGCCCGGGGAGCAAGAACAGAACAGAAATAATTAGAGACTGGGCTGTGATATCAGCTCCCAGATAATGATAAGGTCCCTAATAGATTTGTCAAAAAAGCATAACATCAGCTACATTTTGTATTTGCATTTGTTTTTATTTTCATAAAGATAGAAAATAAAAACAAAGAAAACTTGTGAGCTCTTTGTAACGGTTTTTCCTTTGTGCCATCTCTATTCCAGATGGTATCCTTTCTGCCCAGGCTCACTTCTTCTCATGGCAAGTTTCTCAAAATGAAACTCCGTTTAGAACTTTCAAATGAAGGAATGAACAAATGCACAAGAATTTAGAGACCCCATGCAAATATAATCTCAGCCACACGAGTTTAACTTCATCTGTTGTTGTTATCAGCTGAATCTTAGCTGCTGCTTTCACAGCGAGGCTGTCCAGGTCTCAGAGGCGTTCCCCATTATATGACTCCGGAAGCCCCGCCAAGGACTTCGGAGAGCACAAATGTTATTTGGTCCATGATATCTTTAAAAAGTGTTTCCCAGAATCATGAAGGAAGAGAGCTCAAACACCTGACTGGAGATTATTTATCTAGAATTAGTAACCAAGCTGAAAGCGCCGCATACACCCAGCAATGTTACAGAGAAGTTTGTGGAATCAGCTGAGAGATGAATGATACTTTATTAATTTATTTTTAAAAAATTTGTATTGGAGTATGTTTAATTTGCAATGTTGTGTTAATTTCAGGTGTACAGCAAAGTGAATCAGTTATAATACTTTATTAATTTAATCTCACCTTAAATCACTTGGCTCTTTGGGTAGAATACTTTCGCACTTTCTCTTTTCCATGTTTATCTCAGAGGTCCTAAAGCATTCTTTTTTTGTTTACAGGAATGTGGTGATGGTATCATTGGCAAAATAACATAGTGGGAATAAACCTGCTAATTTATGTTACTCAAAACATAAGGTATTAATTTATGAGTAACTTGTGAGTAGCATTAACCTGAAATTTCTTATAAAGCTCCTTGCTTGCCCCTGTCCACTTATGTAGAGGTCTAGCACTACTATCATGAGTAATTGCCACTCCCTGCATGTCTTCCGCCTCCAGCATTAATTTACTTCCCTCATCTACCGTGAAGTTCAGATGCAGGATGGGAAGACGGTTGAGGAGCAAATAGAAACAAGCAGCTCAAGACTGACTTTGCAAGCCGGACCCTGCTCCTCTTCCATGTGGTGCTCTCATGCATGGGACTGGACCAAGTGGTTCAAAGGATCATTGGTGGATTAGGAGTAACAACGGATGTACTGTGGATGAAAAGGAGAAACGAAAGGGAGAAGTGTCAAACTGTAGTTACATATGCTGGTTCTTCAGTAAATCCAAAGGTATTCAAGTGCCAACTGTACACTGAACACCATGCTCAAACGTCACTGTGGTAATATTTCCCTAGGGAGTTAAAATGGCTTGCAGACTACTGAGTCCTCCAGATAAACCTGCATTTTATATAGTACCCTATATGACTATGATGTAGACAGTCAATGAGACATCCTTCAAAATGCTGTTTTGGGTACCATTTGGAGCTTGGTGTGGAAAAAATAATTTTATCATCCTTTTTTTGGGCGTATGTGACTTAGTAATGAAATTTACTATTTAATAAGTGATTATCCAATAGTACCATTTTTTGGCAATCATAATAAAAGTTATTACAAGGGGGATCAGTTGTGAAAGCCATAGAAAATAAGTACATATTGTACATATTGATACATGAACTGATTTGAAAATGCAGGTGAGAAAGATTGTGTTATCTGGGAGAAGCCAGAATGGGGGTGGGGTGAAGGATAGTTAGTAATAGGCGGGCTCACTGAGCATCTGGCTATGCCAGGGGCCCCAGAGGCAGGCAGGGGGCTCAGTATCTGCTTAGGCATGAATAGGCTCTGATTTATTCTGAGGCAAAGCAGAAATCCCAACTCAAGGACAAAGACAAAGAATGAGTTTCAACCCATTGTTTGCCTGTTGCTACAGTTGACTTTTATGGGCTCCATCACAGTTGTAGGTGCTCTCACCCCAGGGAAAGGAAATAATTTTCGATTGTCTATTTATGAAGTGTTTTCAGATAGGTTATGAAATTGAAGCCTCAAACAGTTCTGTAAAATGGGTATCATTTCCCAATTAGGTTAAGGAATATCAATTGTAACTAAAAGTTTCCATTCAAACTCAGGTGTCCTGACTCCAAATTTAGTGCCTGGAATTTAGTTATGCTATGCCCTTGGGAAGTAGCTGTATATTAATTATTTAGGTCCATTTTAAATTTCTCCAGAGCTGAACAAAATTGGGATGACCCATATTAAGAGTTATTCTTGAGAGATTGGTGCAGTAGCCTTCTACTGAAATGAAGGTTTGCTTTGAAACAGAAATTGCTAAAAATTTTGTAAATCAAGTTAACAGAACCATTTGGATAATGTTAAAAAGTATTTACCTAAACATGTTTTACAACTTCATTTCCTTGAATCCAGTTGTTTAAATAACTGCACCATTGTAAACACACAAGTGTAATTTTGCTAAGGAGTTGATTTTGACCAGAAGCAATCAGATTGGTTAATTACTAAAAGGATGATGTAGTCCTTCGGGGGAAAGTACTTAAATATGACATTTGAAAAACTTTTCTAAACATAAGGTTAAATCTTTAAACTATTTAGAGAGAAAAACTAAAGATTTGTAACGCTAGGGAACTTGCCTACATTTCTTTGTCTGAGTTCAAAATAATTATCATGTAATTCCTATAGATCATATGGTTCTGAAATAAAATAAATAGTATGAAATAAATGCAGGGAATTTGATAAATTATGATCCCCTTTAGGAGCAAAAGGATTTATTTATTTATTATAAATTTATTTATTCATTTATTTTTGGCTGTGTTGGGTCTTTGTTGCTGCACGCGGGCTTTCTCTAGCTGCGGTGACCGGGGGCTACTCTTCATTGCGGTGCGCGAGCTTCTCATTGCGGTGGCTTCTCTTGTTGCGGAGCACGGGCTCTAGGTGCACGGGCTTCAGTAGTTGTGGCACGCAGGCTCAGTAGTTGTGGCTCACGGGCTCTAGAGTGCAGGCTTGTAGTTGTGGAGCGCGGGCTTCGTTGCTCCGCGGCATGTGGGATCCTCCTGGACCAGGGCTTGAACCCGTGTGCCCTGCATTGGCAGGCGGATTCTTAACCACTGCGCCACCAGGGAAGTCCAAAAGGATTTATTTTGACAGCATTTTTATTTGCACCAGTTGTTCTAATAAAGATAATTTTCATATTTAAAAAATTATGAGGTTCTGATTTTTCTCCTTTATGGAACACACCTATCGAATAAGACAATTAAAAAAACTTACAGAGCCCTCCTAAACGGAGGCATTTAAAAAAATATGCCTGCACTTTTTCTGCCAGCCATTGGTGGTTGAAAATGTGTAGTGTTGCAGCAAGAGCCTGAGGTTATCGTAATAACTGAGTGAAAATATAATAATGTACTTGAAAGCTCCTGGCATGTGGTAGAATCTCAATAATCAAGCATTAAATTCTTCGTGGAGCTGGATATTTATGGGAAAAAAAAGAATTCATTTGGAATTTTACTTTCAAAAATCTTAAAAATTTACTTGGCTCCAAACTTTCAGCAAACATATATTGTGTCCTTATGCATTTGCGACCTCGGAGCCGCGTGCTATTTTCCCACAGCAGTGTAGTTCATGTGCCAGTGATTAACTGCAAGCATTGTTTATTTTGTCTTCATTAGCAGAAGCTGACAAGAGAACCAGTTTTCTCAGCCTCAGCTAAGAAAGGAGGAGTCAGCTTTGATAAACTTGCAATACTTCAATTTCAGTGAAATAGTGATCTGGAGGCAAAGCCAACACATGAATCGACTGTTTCTCAATTCATGTGGAGGCCACATCTAGATTGCACAGGCACTCCATTTTCACACGCAAAAATGTCAGATAATTCTATTGTTTCTTAGCCCAACTACCTTGTCCATCTTTCCCCTTTCATATAGAGAAAGGAAATTTATATTTAAATGAAAAAATAACTGACAACTAGTTTATTGATTGTTTTAATGTCTTTATCAAAGACCATATTAGTTTTTATTTGAAAAGTCTTTTTAAAGTACAAATAAGAATACTCAAATGTGTATTGAGAAGTAATCTCTAATAAACAGTAAATGTTCATTGAACAATAATGAACAATAGCATCTAATAACAATAATTGAACAATTGAATAATAATGTCCAATGACTTGTGACACTGATCAGATATGGCTCCTGAATCTTTCCAGCTGTATCAAATGAATAATCATGATTAACCTGTAAATAGCTTCAGGGTTTTTACAGATTTCTTAATTTAGAAAATATTAACAAGGTGTTGGGGAAGCCAAAATGTTTATCCCTCTAGTTTCAATCCTGTAACAGTTATATGTCAACTTAAATGTCTCTTGTAGCAAATCTAGCCAACCAGCCAGCCACTCTCCCATGATTGTACTAGACACAATGAGGAAGTTGAGGGAGAAAAATTCTCAAGAAATTTGGAGATACCAGACATGAAAAATGTGAGATCATAGTGTAAGGGAGGAAAACCTTTTCCTCTACCCTCTTACTTTACTCTCTTATTCTGAGGCCTGTGAATTAAACTGACAAAAGACAGAGTAACAGAACAGGTTTATTTCATATGCACATGGGGAACCTCACAGAAAAGAAGTAAAAACCCCCAAAGTGGTTAGGTCTGGGAGCTTATATACTGTTTTAACAAAGGATGATAAAGTGTGGAGAAGTGATAAGACAAAGGAAAAGGGGTTTGGGCTTCTAGGGCAGTAAATTATGGGAAAGTAAACACATGGAAGAAACTAGTGGAAGATAAGAGTAATTTGGTAAGATTTGTTGTGCAGACTCAAATCAGTGCTTTCTCCAGTGATGAGAATCATCTCCTCTTCCTGGTATGGGAAAATGGAGAGGGGACACTTTCAAAAAGGGAAATTTATGCCCTGCTTTTAGGTAGCAAGGGAGAGGGCAGAGAACTCCTCCTGTGTCTGCTGTTTCTCAATTGCCTTCAGCTCAAAATAATCCTTATGCCAAAGTGACATATTTTGGCGGTGGCATATTCGGACACCCTTCAATAGCATGGTGCAAAAAAAAGCAAACTAAATATAAATCCCAGCGTGGGTCTCCCTCTTACTACTAATGTGTCATTACAGATGTGGTTTAACTTCTCTGATACTAAGCTATCTTATCTAAGATGGAGATGATAATATTGATCCCACCTATAAGGTTGGAATAAGGACCAACTGAGAACTGCATGTGAGCCCTTTATAAACTGTTAAGAACTTTATGCATGTTGAGTATTACATGTTAAGTGTACCATGTGGTGAAGACTCCAAATTAGTTTTTACCAATTAAAAAAAAAAAACATTGCACCTAGAAATTCTGATATAAAGAGGGGTGGGTGCAAGAGAGGTCTACTCTCTCAAGAAGTTTATTCCTTTTTCACATCTATAAATCAATGCAAATAGTTTTATCTTTTATCTTAAAATACATTATGATATCCTTTAAAAATTATGCCTAAGATTCTTATGTGCTTCTCTCCCCCTCATCCTTACCCTCAGTTGACAAGCTTTGCTCAAAATGGAATAAATAGTTCTCCAGAAAAGTATTAGTGATGGCTCAAGTTTTAGTGACAGGCCTCCTAGAGGAAATGGCACTTAAACTGGCGCTGAAGGAAGAAAAGGCTTGGCCAGGATGAGGACAGAGAGAGAATAGTCTTCGAGAATAAAGCAAAAGCATAAGCAAAAACAAAGAGATGGCAAGAACAGAGTGTGAAGGGAAATTTAACTGTGAAAATATCTTAAAACATTTCAAACTATAACCCAAAAAGTAATTTAATATTTAAAAATGATTCCTTCTGAGAAGTCACTTCAATGAAGCTCTTTGTTCTATGAATCCTGGCTATTTTGTTTTATTCTTTATCTTTCTGAAGAGCATGATCTAATTAAATCTATTACTTTGAAGACCAAGATAAGTGTCAAAATGGCCACATGTAAAGTCCTTTAAAAGAATGCTCTTCTTTTATAACAGAAGGCAGCCTTAATTTGGCTGAATGCAATAGTAATTTTTCTTTTTGATAAGAGCTTTGGGTAAAAAAAATAGTTATCCAACTTTTGAAAAATGCCAACTCTTCTGAAAAATGCAGCAGATTTTTTGGAATCAAATGAAAATGACCTTTTTAGACACAGGAAGCCAAGTAATTCATGAAGATGCCCAGCTTTGTTTTAGCAGCGAACCAAGAAGGTGCACTTTGACAGAGTTTATTTTCAAGTTGGTGAAAAGGAAAGGACAGTGAGATGCTTTCCTGTATTACAAGTGAGATGCTTTCCTGTACTACCCATAGAGCATATTTATCACTTCACCAGACTTGATAATGAGATGGACTAAGCCTTTCTAGAGACATTTGGGATAGAAACTATTATCACACACGTGAATAGTATCCTTCAAATCTCTTATATTCAACGTAAACATTAAATGTGTTCTTCCTTCTCTTTGGAAGATTCTAGGGGTGTTCGGCAAGAAGAGGCTGCTGACTGGAGTCCAGAACCGAACTAGTCAACTCTCTGAAGTCAAAACAGTGTCTGAATGATGAGTCCCCAGGCAGATTTCAGGAATGTAGAACATTTGGTGAGTTTGCATATTGTACCAGGAGCCTCTTGTTTTCTCTGCAGGTTAAACCAAAACCAAGAACGTTCTGGGGAACCAGAAACTCTTGGGCTCTAATACTGTTCTTTGAAAAGCCCTCTTCCACTCCTTCACTGACAAATGCAATCAGATTCCTGCAGTGTAAAGTGCATTGTGCTGAGGGCTAGAGAAGACAAAGGAATATAAACACATAAATCTGTGTCTTAGGGGAGTGTTCAGTTTTTAGGGGAGACAGGCATACATACAAATAGATATAATGAGATTAAATAAAAAATTAGAGCCATGACATGCATTCATTCTCTCTTTCAACAGATTTTACTGATCATCTGTTGTCAGCTAGACACTCTGCTTGCCTTGTTAGGAAGTTTAGACTTCATCCTATGGGCACTGGAAGCCATTAAAATGTTTAAGCAGGCACTAGCTTGACAAGATTGTGTTTTAGAAGGGCCTGTCTATTCTAAAGTGGCAAGATTAGAGTCAAAGCAACCAATGGCAGTTGTTTCAATGATCAAGGCAAGAGATGATAGTGGCCTGAACTAAGGCAGAGGAGTAGAAACGGAGGGAAGTGAACATGTCTGAGGAAGTACTGTTGGAGAACTTGGGCATTGATGAGATGCAAGGAAGGGGTAGGGAAGGGGAAAACCCCAGACTGGTACTCTGCAGAAGATGGGTGTGAGCCCGTGTTTGGGAGGAAATCTGGACATAACACTGGGAAATAATACTGATGTTCTGGTTTCACTTAAGGCAAGAAGTGGAGAGGACTTTCAGGGAGAATTTAAGGATCTAGGGGAGTTTGCTTAGTATACAATAAGGCAATGTTTTCCACAATGGATCATGACCCATCAGTGGGTCAAGAAATCAATTTAGTGGATTTTGACTACCATTACTTTTACTTTCTTAAGATAATTAATTAATTAATTAATTAATTAATTTTTGATTGCATTGGGTCTTTGTTGGTGTGTGTGGGCTTTCTCTAGTTGCGGCGAGCAGGGGCTCCTCTTCGTTGCGGTGCGCAGGCTTCTCATTGTGGTGGCTTCTCTTGTGAAAGAGCATAGACTCTAGGCACGCAGGCTTCAGTAGTTGCGGCACGCGGGCTCAGTAGTTGCGGCGCACGGGCTTAGTTGCTCTGCGGCATGTGGGATCTTCCTGGACCAGGGACCCGTGTCCCCTGCATTGGCAGGCAGATTCTTAACCACTGTGCCACCAGGGAAGTCCTGTTTTTACTTACAAAAGCAGCTTTTTTGAAGTATAATTTACACACCATAGCATTCACCTATTGTAGGTGTACAATTCAGTGATTTTTAGTTTATACAGTTGACCGTTGAACAACAGAGGTTCGAACTGCGCAGGTCCACTTATACACAGATTTCTTTCAATAAACATATTGGAAAATTTTTTGGAGACTTGCAACAATTTGAAAAAACTTGCAGATGAACAACGTAGCCTAGAAATATCAAAAAAATTAAGGAAAAATGTATGCCATGAATGCATAAAATATATGTAGATACTAGCCTATCCTTACATGCACGTAAGGTGAGTGAGTGATATTTAATCTAAAATTAATAATGTGTTAGGGTTTTTTTTTTTTTTTACTATTTTTAACTTTGCTTTCAAAGAATTATATTACTGTACAGTATGCCTCTCTTTCCTGTAATTGGAGCCTATTATCACAGGTAAGTGGATTTTTAAAAATGTAACAATGTTTCCAATACTGTATTATGAATATGACTGTAATATTGTATGACATAAAGTTTTTTATAACGATTCATTCATTAGTGTATATGCTAGGCTACTGTGAAGCAATTGTATTGATTACACTAGGCGACCATAAAGCAATCATATTGCTGCTTCTTTGTTATCAATGCATGAATTGTTATACCTTTAAATAAATATGAATTTCTTTTTCACATTATCTTTTCATTTTTGATGTCTAGTGTTAGTAATACACATAACATCTACAGTGTTTTGTATCATATAAGACAATACTGATGTAGGTACTGACAGATGATTCATCTTGTAAACAGAGGATGTAAACTTATGGTATAGATAAATATAGTATAGTACTGTAATTGTGCTTCCTCTTCCTTATGGTTTTCTTAATAACATCTTCTTTTCTCTAGATTGCTTTTTGTAAGAATACAGTGTATAATACATATAACATACGAAATGTGTGTTAATTGACTGTTTATATTATTGGTAAGGCTTCTGGTCAACAGTAGGCTATTAGTAATTAAGTCTGGGGGGAGTCAAAAGGTATACATGGATTTTAAATTGCCCAGGGGGTCAGCATCCCTGACCCTTGTGCCGTTCAGTGGTCAACTGTGGTTGTAAAGCCATCACCACAATCCAATATTAGAACATTTTTAACACCTAGCAGGTTTCCTTGTGTTGTTTGAAGTTCATCTCTGCTTCCATCCTCAGCCCTAGGCAACCATTGATCTGCTTTCTGTCTCCTTATATTTGCCTTTTCTGGACATTTCATATAAATGGAATCATAGAATATGCAGTCTTTTGTGTCTAGCTTGTTTCCCTTAGCATAGCATTTTTGAGGTTCATCCATGTTGAATAGGTATCAACAGTTTGTTCCTTTTATTGCTGAATGGTCCGTTGTATAGATACATTGTGTTACCCATTCACCAGTTGATGGACATTTGGACAGTTTCCAGTTTGGGGCTAATATGAATAATGCTGCTATGAACATTTGTGTATAAGTCTTTGGGTGGACATGTCTTCATTTCTCTTGGATATATCCCTAGGAGTGGAATTGCTGTGTCATCTGAAAAGTTTATGTTTAACTTTTTAGAAACTGCGAAATTATTTTTCAAAGCGGCTGTACCATTTTACATCCCAGCAGCAATGCGTGAGTGTTTCACTGGCTGCACACTCTCCAACTGGTAGTGTTAGTCTTTCTGACTGTAACTCTTCTAGTGGGTGTATTGGTATCTCATTGTGGTTCTAATTTCCCTAATGACTAATGTGGTTGAGCACACAATGAGCTTATTAACCATTCATATATCTTCATATCTTTTGTGCATTTTGTAACTGGGTTATCCTCTTATTATTGAATTATGAGAGTCCTGGATATATTTCTTTACTAGATACAAGATTAGCAAACATTTTCTTCTAGCCTGTAGCTTGTCTTTTCCTTTTCTTAATGGTATCACATTAGAAGCACAGAAGTTTTTAATGAAATCCGATTTCTTAATGTTTCTTTTATGGATTTTGCTTTTGGTCTTTTATCTAAGAACTCCTTCCAACCCACGGTCACAAAGATTTATATTCTCTTCAAGAAGTATTATAGTTTTAGCTGTTATATTTAGGTCTCTGATTCATTTTGAGTTAAATGTTGTGTATGGTATGGGGTAAGGATATAACTTCATTTTTTTTTTTTTTTGCATGTGGGTGTGCAGTTGCCTCACAACAGTGTTATTTATTTAAAAAAGACAATAGAATGCATTGCACATTTTAAAATAAAATGTGTGTATATTCCATGTGGTTTCTGAGTTATATAAAAGAAAAAGCTTTAGTATTTTGCTTTTTTGTGATCAAAATATCTTCAAAGCTACTGCAGTATGTCTTCCAGAGTGTACAGTGCAAAAATTTGGGGAGGAGGAAAAGGAGAAGGTAGGAAGCAATTGAGGTTGGAAGCCCAGAGTCAGGACTTAACATCTAGGGCGATGACCAAGTTCAGAGTGAGTGATATGAGCTGGTGAGGGCCCTATAATATTGGGGAACTTGGGCTCTAGACAAAAGCCAATCATGAGTAAAAGAAATCTATGAAAGTATAATGAAGGGACTGTGTAATTCTAACAAGCAGGATTAGAGTAAATTCCCCACTGGGAGAGAACTTTTGAGTTGGACTTGAAGGATGAATAGGCTTTATCAGGCATCCCAGGGAGGGAGGCACTTCACTCAAGGGAAGAGCAGAGGTAAGAAAAGGAATAGATCAACTGGAAAGAAAAGAGCCACTAGCCCATCGTGGTGAGAGACGATAGAAAAGTAAGTCAACTGTGATGAAAATTCCACTAATGTAGGAAGCTGGGTTTGAAGTTTTTAAAACCAAAACCTTACTTGGTCTCACCACCTAACTAAATAAAAACTAGTGTTTGTGTTTTTCAGTCATCTTCTATTTAAAAGTTTGATTAAAATAATTAAATTAATGTTTGTTGTATATACATGTAGGAAAGACTTTTATCCATTCACTGTTCAGTCTTTCAAAATTTGTCTTTTTTCATTCTTTAAGACTCACTTTTTTCCAAGTGATAAACTTTTTAAATTGGCGTTGCCTGTAATGACAACCTGTCCACCCTTTACATTTTTACTTAAAAAAAAATCTACAGCATCACGAGAAATTAGAATATCAGGCCTGCCCCTCTGTGTTGTCCTTCTTCCCCAACATTAATAATCCATGTCAATATTTAAACCCCTTTAGTAGTAGAACATTCTTCACAAGGTTAATGGTACATTCATGTGGGATCTTTAACTCTTCCAGTTGTAATTTGAATTATTTTCTGCAAGTTAATTTTAGCATACAGGCCAAAAAGAGGTGTGGGCAGGTGCACACCATTTTACAGCTCACAAATATGTTTTCAAAATCCCTATTGGATATCTATCACAAATATCGATGTCTGTCATTACCTTGCTTTTTGGCCTTGAACAAATATAATTTACCAGGCCTTGATTGCCTTATCTGTAAATTCAGAAGCTTGGACTATTCTAAGGTTCTCTTGCTACAATAGAAGCATGACTATTTTAGCCATTCCCATGGACATCTTCAGCATAAATTATATTCACTTATACAAGCCAAGATCCAAAAGCAACAGATAAATCCACCAACTGGACAGAAAAGTGTGATGAATAAGAATAATGGACATTCATACACATTTATAAGAAATAACATTTCCTTTCATACTAAACTTTTAAATCTTAAACACATTAAATACCTACATCATCTGTGTCAGTGTGAGCCCGTGGACCAAAACAGATCGCACTTTAGGGCCGTAATACTTGACAGTGTCTCCTCAGAACATTTTAGGGTGTTTTCTATAAATGACCTGGATTTTGGCACTGCATTTATTGCCTAGTATTTTCTTTTTTGGCTGTCAGTTTAACCTCAGAGCTACATCATAGAAGTATAGGAACTACACATAGAGGTTTAAAAATATTTACTGTAAATTGGAATAAAACTTAGGAAATAGATGATATTTTAGTATGCTATTTTAAATATCACAGTTCCTCTTTTTTAAAAGCTGGCAGAAGTAATAACTTAGTTATCTGAATGTCTTTAAAGACTAAGACATAGCTTTTTCCTGACTTATTTTTAGTCTTAAAAAGCAACGTTTTTTTAAAATCCAATTTTGGAGGCGGTAGAGACACTTTATAACAACCATATGTATGAACTTACATACATATTCAGGGTATAGTAGAAAATGGTGTTGTACGGAGAGGCCAGGACTCAGAGATAATGTCTAGTTCTGTCATTAACTAATTGTGAAGCCCTGGATGAATCTCTTACGCGTACTAACCCTGGGTTTTCTCCACCATAAAAGTCAGGGGACTGAAATAAATGATCTCTAAATCCCTTTCTAGTTCTGATAATTTTTGTCTATATTTATAATTTATTCTGTGTAGAGGCAAATAGCCAAGTTTTATAGAGTAATATTTACCCATTAGTACAAATACTAGGAACGTCTCCTTGAATTGAAGCAGATCAGCCTGGGAGGACTGCCTGCGTAAAGAGATGTGAAATGATATGTCTGTGTCTGTGTTTGTGTGCAGAGCTGAAGGCTGAAGTCCAATGACTCTCTTTTTGCTTTGTGTCAGCATCGGTACTAATCAGATGGTTGAATTAGCTCTGAACCCCTCGCAAATCAACCTAACTCATTTGCGAGTGGGGAAATTCTGAGGAAGCAATTGCTTAGCACTTAGTCTGAGAGCTGTAAATAGAATCTGATTTAATTGCTCAATAATACAAAAATAATTTATCTCCCAATAATAGAGTGGAAAATTTAGGCAATCAACAAGAAAAACAACCCCACAAAACACAAAAGCAGTATCCAGTGGGAGACAAAGTACTTTAACCAAGGACATTTTCCTGGGGTTCCTGAAATCATCCCAGAGGCAGCTGTCTCCTCTGCCTACATTCAAGCCCAGTCCTATTTGTAGGTTTCAAAAGTAGCAATGCAAACGTTTCATCAACGTGTTTGGCATGTGATAGACCTGTACTAAAGGATTATTTTGCCATGAGTCCTAGTTGCAAGGAATGTGCTAAACTCAGAAGAGGTATTTCTAGGACACAGTGCCTGGGGATAACAGGCATTCCTACAGCAACTGCCTCAGACCATGGTACCAGATCCCTGAGCACTGGTTTTCTTTAAGTGATGCCTAGAGCATCCCAAGCTGGGAAAAGACATCAGAGGAAACTGACTGAACGAATGCCCTGCTCGAGTTATTAAGTGTGTTATTAAGCTGACATAGAGCTTGTGAGGAAGGGCTGAGACTTTGGGTTAGTCGAGGACAAGAGCCTGTTACCCGTTCTGATAACAAGCTATCTTTATTTCTCCAAGTGTGTTGATTGATAGTTTGGGCTGGGGAGTGCGCAGTGGTACCAAGAGTACAAGTCACTTAGTAGAGGGGGCCAAAAGGGGCAAGACACAGAGTGTCAGACTACAGCAGAGATAAGTCATGTGAAGTGGTGGACAGAACAGGGACTGTGAAGCCAGGCAGAGTCAGGTGTTCATCTTGGCTCTGCCACTTCCAACTGCCCGGTTTCTATCTCAGTCTCCTCATCCATAAATCAGTAATAATACCCCCTACCTCATGAGATCTTGTGAGGATGAAATAACGCGTGTAAAGCGCCTCAAATACAGTGAGCATTAAAAGAAGTGATCTTTCTCTCCCTACCCTCCAGCAATGTTATTGTGTCCCCCCCAGATTCATATGCTGCAGTCCTAACCCCCAGTGCCTCAGAACGAGACTGCATTTGGAGACAGGGTCTTTCTTTATTTTTTCTTTTTTAAATTGAAGTATAGTTGATGCATAACACTAAATAAGTTACAGGTGTACAATATAGTGATTCACAGTCTCCAAAAGTTATACTCCATCTATAGCCACTACAAAGCACTGGCTATATTCCCCGTGCTGCACATTTTATATATAATATCAATAGTTTTTACTTCCTAATCCTCCACCCCAAATAGTCCCTCCCCCCCTTCTCTCTCCCCACTGGTAACCACTAGTTTGTTGTCTATATCTGTGAGTCTGCGTCTTTTTTGTTATATTCACTAGTTTGTTGTATTTTTTAGATTCCACATATAAGTGATACCATACAGTATCTTTCTTTCTCGGACTTATTTCTAAACATAATACCCTCCAAGTCCATCCATGTTACTGCAAATGGCAAAATTTCATTCTTTTCTATGGCTGAGTAGTATTCCATTGTGTGTGTGTGTGTGCACGCATACACCACAGGAGATAAGGTCTTTACGGAGACAATTAAGTTAAAATGAGGTCATTAAGGTAGGCCCTAATCCAATATGACTGGTGTGCTTAGAAGAAGAGATTAGGACACAGATGCACACAGAGGGAAAACCATGTGGAGAAGCAGGGAGAAGATAGCCACCTAGGACTTCTAGCCTCCAGAATTGTGAGAAAATAAATATCTGTTTTTTAAGCCACCCAGTCTGTGGTATTTTGCTATGGTAGCCCTAGCAAACTAATGTAAGCACCAACCCCTACCGCACCTCCAGCAGAAGGGCATATGGCAAAATATGGCCACTGTGGGGAGAGAAATCTAACATCCAGAAGTAGCTGTAGCTTGTAAGTAATAGTATACCAGGGACACCTAGACTCATGCCAAACCATTTGGTGTGTACTATGTGAAGGAAAAACAAATACCATGAATGTGAAGTAAGTCAACATTATCCAAGCAAGATATAAATCTCTGATAAAACAAACTTTATCTTATGAGTAAGAGAAAATAAAAATTTTAATAATGGGTGTATTAAACCTTTTATACATAAAACCAGACATTATTGGAATTATGTGCTGAACAGACTAAAAAGTACAGTTGACCGTTGAACAATGTGAGGGTTAGGGTCACCTATTCCCCCAACCCAGGGTACAGTTGAAAATCATGTACTGCTATCTCCATGTCAAAAAACAAAGGAATCAGGCTTCCCTGGTGGCGCAGTGGTTGGGAGTCCACCTGCCAATGCAGGGGACGCGGGTTCGAGCCCTTGTCCGGGAAGATCCCACATGCTGCAGAGCAACTGGGTCCATGCGCCACAGCTGCTGGGCCTACGCTCTAGAGCCCGCGCGCCTGGAGCCGGTGCTCCACAACGGGAGAGGCCACCGCAATGACAAGCCCGAGCACCACGGCGAAGAGTGGTCCCCACTCGCCTCAACTAGAGAAAAGCCCGGGTGTAGTAACAAAGACCCAGTGCAGCCAAAAATAAAATAAATAAAATAAATAAATTAAAAAAAAAACACCATTCACTTATTCACTTAAAAAAAAACAAACAAAAAACCCAAAGGAATTGATAAATGACTCATCCAAGGGCAGGAAGCTGAAACGGTTTGGCTAGAATAGGATTCAAACCCTAGTTCTTTTGATTCCACAAGTTGTGATCTCTAATAGAACACAAGCTTTCCCCCACGCTCAGTTCATTTAAAGATCTGTAAAATGAAGATACAAGTACTATATTCATTGAAAAAAAATTCTACATATAAGTGGACCCGTGCAGCTCAAGCCAGTGTTGTTCAAGGGTCAACTGTAGTTATTGTTGCCATTATTGTAATGATGGCTAAAAGCGATAACAGAAATCTTAATTAACTTAAAAATCCCAGTGTGTTGGTTTAATAAGGTGCTTCAATTTAAACCCCACGTGGACATGAGTAGTCATCTTTTCCTACCGGTCTAACTCATTGAAAACTCTCATCAACCTTACTGCTGCCTGGAGGGAAGGCAGGTGAATAGGATGCACAGGGAAGGGCTTTCAAAACAATATCTTCTCATCCAGAACACACTTCAGTGTAGCTGTTGAAATGCTTTAAAATGCCTTTTCAATGTGCCAAAGGACGAGCAGTGAACTTTGGAGGGCTGTGTGCTTTCTTGCTGATTTGACTGTGACTCTTTTTGTAGAAACTTAAGCCCATTTTATTTATTTATTTATTTATTTATTTATGTATGTATTTATGTATTTATGTATTTATGGCTGTGTTGGGTCTTCGTTTCTGTACTAGGGCTTTCTCTAGTTGCGGCAAGTGGGGCCACTCTTCATAGCGGTGCGCGGGCCTCTCACTCACTATCGCGGCCTCTCTTGTTGCAGAGCACAGGCTCCAGAGCGCAGGCTCAGTAGTTGTGGCTCACGGGCCTAGTTGCTCCGCGGCATGTGGGATCTTCCCAGACCAGGGCTCGAACCCGTGTCCCCTGCACTGGCAGGTGGATTCTCAACCACTGCACCACCAGGGAAGCCCCCATTTTATTTTAATGACTGCAAAGTGAGGCAGGAATGTAGATTCACTCTAATGAACAGGATTGTCTCCTTAAGGAAGGCCAGCACCATCGCCTCTAACCCGAATTTAAAGGAATACGAATCACTGAGATTAAACAGATATTAACATTTTGCCATATTTACATTGGAAGGAAGGAAGGAAGGGAGGGAGGGAGGGAGAGAGAGAGGGAAGAAGGAAGGGGAGAGAGAGAGACAGAGAGAGAGAAGAGAGACTTTTGGTTTCATTTCCAATATGTAAAGAGCTTGGAAGTCATAGCTCCCATTCTCACAACAAGAAAAAAGCTGAACAAAGTGATAATCAATGACGTTTCTTAGATGCATCAGAGAACTGAGGTCACAGGGCATACTGCCTCCACCTAACTGGAGAGACAGGCAAATAAAGAAAATCACAGCCAGAATCAGCTTATTCGGAGCAGAAGCTGTTAGAGCCAGTAACTGGTAGGAACACTTAAAATGGTAATTTTGACAAGTTGCTGGAGGCTGAAGTGTGGACTAGCTTGAGAGTTAAAAACTCCTGGGGGTTCAGTCTTGAGGAGGTGTCACACTTTTGTGGGTTTACCTCCAGGAGTCGCACTAGGATCTCCCAGTGAAGATCAGAGAAAACTCCTTTCCTGTTTCAGCAAGGAGGAGGGGGAAAGTAACCTTCTGAATTATGCCTGGAGAAAAAGTAATCATTTTGAAATACATATAGAGTGTTCTCCATGACAAAGACCTGTCCTCTAGGGCAAACTACTTTACCAAGCTTTATCTGACTTGGGGAAAGGGCAGTTAGACAACTCTAGGCCCCTCTAACTTTCTTCTGTCTCACAAGGGGAGAAAAACTGCCTAAGAAACACTTCTGAAGGTCAAAGTGCAGGGACTCTAGGTACTGAGAGATTGATATCTAATCATAGGATTGTGGAATACTTCCCTTCCCCAGCATCTTAACCACATCAACAGGGCTCCAGTATAATAATGGTGGATTACAATGAAGGAGCTGTAAGGCACAGACTCTGTTTAAGAAGGAGGTCATAGGGAAATTCAAAGACCACAGGAAAGAGAAACAAACAAGGGAGCTAGAGGAAACTGAAGTCCCTGGCACCAACAGCTACAGAAAACATTAAACGTAGCCCGGCTGCTAGCCAGATTAACATAAAACCTCACACTGAAAGCCTAATTGCCTCAGTTCCTATTACCCAATACATCATGTCTGACTTTCAACAAAAAATTACAAGGCATGTTCAAAGGCAAGAAAAGACATAGTCTGAAAAGAGAAAGCAAGCATCAAAACCAGACTCAGCTAAGTCACAGATTTTAAAATTATCAGATATCTAATTGTTTTGTTTTGTTTTGTTTTGCTTATCTCTTTTAAATTTTATTTATTTATTTATTTATGGCTGCTGTGTTGGGTCTTCGTTTCTGCGCGAGGGCTTTCTCCAGTTGTGGCAAGTGGGGGCCACTCTTCATCGCAGTGCGCGGGCCTCTCATTATCACGGCCTCTCTTGTTGCGGAGCACAGGCTCCAGACGCGCAGGCTCAGTAATCGTGGCTCACGGGCCCAGCTGCTCCGCGGCACGTGGGATCTTCCGGGACCAGGGCCCGAACCTGTGTCCCCTGCATCGGCAGGCGGACTCCCAACCACTGCGCCACCGGGGAAGCCCCCAGATATCTAATTTTAAATAAATATGACTAATATGTTAAGGGCTCTAATGGAAAAAGTAGACAACATGCAAGAACTGATGAGTACTGTAAGCAGAGAGGTGGAGACTCATTTGATGAGGCCAGCATTACCCTAATGCCAACGCCGTGTAAAACAGTACTAGAAAGGAAAACAACAGACCAATATCTCTCATGGACACGGATGAAAAAATACTCAACGCAATGTTAGCAAATCCAATCCAACATAGACCTAAATGTAAAATGTGAAAACTATAAAACTTCTAGAAGATAACATAGGAGAAAAATCTAGATGACCTTGGATTTGGTGATGAGTTTTTATGTACAACACCAAAAACATGATGCGTGAAAGAAAAAATTGATTAGTTGTACTTTATTAAAATTAAAAATTTCTACTCTGTGAAAGACACTGTAAAGAGAATGAAGATAAAAGCCACACACTGGGAGAAAATAGTTACAAGATATGTATCTGATAAAGGACTTGTATCTAAAATATACAACTCTGGAAAATCAATAATAAGGAAAGAAACAACCCAATTTAAAAATGGGCAAAACATCTGAACAGACGCTTCACCACAGAAGGTATACAGATGGTAAAAACGCGTATGAAAAGATATTTACCATCATTTTTCATCGGAGGATTGCACGTTCAAACAACGAGATACCACTTAGGATGGCAAAAATCCAAAACACTGGCAATACCAAGTGCTGACAAGGAGGCAGAGCAACAGGAGCTCTCATTCACGGCTGGTGGGGATGCGACTGGTGCAGCCACCGTGGAAGGCAGTGTGGCAGCGTCTTACAAAGCCAAACATAGTCTTACTATACAAGGCAGCAGTCACGCTCTTAGCTGTGTATGCAATTGAGGTGAAAACTTACGTCTTCATAAAAATCTGCATATGCATGCTTACAGCAACTTTATTCATAATCACCAAAAACTAGACACAACCAAGATATCCTTCAACAGGCAAGTGGATATACAAACTGTGGTACATCCAGACAATGAAATATTATTTGATAATAAAAATTAATGAGCTGTCATCCCCCACCCCCCCCAAATGAGGGAAACTTACATGCATATTGCTCCGTAAAAGAAGCCAGTCTGAAAGAAGACTCCACACTGTATGATTCCAACTGTATGACATTCTGGAAAAGGCCACCTATAGAGAGAGTAAAAGGATCAGGGGTTGTCACAGCTTTGGGGGATGGGTGGAAGGGATGAATACGTGAAGCACAGGGGTTTTTAGGGCAAACTAGGAAAGTGTTCTGTATAATACTCTAATAATGGATACATGACACTATTTGTCAAAAGTCATAGAACTGTACAATGCAAAAAGTGAACCTTAACGTAAATTATGGACTTTAGTTGATAATAATGTATCGGTATTGTTTCATTAATTCTAACAAAGGTACAACAGAAATGCAAGATGTTAATAATAGCGGAAACTGAAGGGGACAGGGTTCTATAGCAACCCTCTGTGCTACCTGCTCAATTTTTATGTAAATCTAAAACTGTTCTAAAATATAAAGTCTACTAAAGAAAGAAAGAAAAAGGAAGGAAGGAAAGAAGAGGGAAGGAGGGAGGAAGAAAGCTTTACAAGTACATATGAAGTTCCCCAAACCCATCTCTTCTTCCTCTTTCTCCTTCAAGAGGTAACCATGGTCCTAAAATTGGTGTCTTTTCCCATTTTTTGTTTTACATTTGTAACATATATACATACCCACATACTTTAATAAACAATATATAGTATTATTTTGGTATTTTACAATTTTATATAAATGACATACTGTATACATTCATTTTGATCAACTATATTAAGGTATAATATACATACAAAATAAAACCCGTCAGTTTTAGGTGTGAAATCTGACACGTTTTAATAAATGTATACAGTTGTGTCACGACCACAGCAATCATGATATAGAAATCTCCTTTGCAGTTACTTCTCCCACCCATCACCTGACCTTGCAATCACTGACATGCTTTCTATAACCATAGTTTTGCCTTTTAAAATGTAAAGAATTTTAAAATTTGAAGAATTTTATCTAAATAGAATTATACAGTATATATGTTTGTTTCTGGTTTCTTTTCACTTAGCATAATACTTATGATACTTACTCATCTGTGTTTATCAATAGGCCATTTCTTTTTATTTCTGAATGGTACTTCTTTGTATTGCTACTTCACAATTTGTTCATGTATTTACCTGTTGATGGACATCTGAGTTCTGTCCAGTTATGGGCTATTATGTGTAAAGCAGCGATGCCTGTTGTGTACAAGTCTTTCTATGAACTTATGCTTTCATTTCTCTTGGGTAAATACCTAGGGCTGGAATGGCAGGATGGTAGAGTAGGTTTATGCTTTTAGGAAACTGACAGGCTGCTGATGATGTTGCATTTTACATTTCCACGTGCAGTGTATGATAATTCCAGTTGTGCCTCCACGTTGACACTCGGTAATGATCAGTCTCTTAAATTTTAGCCATTTTAATAGTGGTACCTCATTGTGGTTTTGATTTACATCTCCATAATGACCAAGCATGTAGAGCATTTTTTCATGTGTTTATTTGCCATCTGTGTATCTTATTTAGTAAAATATCTGTTCAAGTCTTTTGCCCATTTCCTTTTGGGCTTTATGTCTTATTATTGTACTGTGTGAGTTCTTTACACGTTTTGAATACAAATTCTTTATTAGAAAATATTTGAAAATATTTTCTCCCAGTCTGTGGCTTGCCTTTCCACTTCCTTAAGTGTCTTTTGAAGACTGAGAGTTTTTAACTTTTATGAAATCCAATTTATCTGTTTTTTTTCTTTCATACTTGTGCTTTTAGTGTCCTGATTAAGAAAACATTTCCTAACCCAAGGTTACTGTGATTGTCTTCTGTGTTTTCTTCTAAAAGCTTTATAGTTGTAGCTCTTCCTTTTAGGTCTATAATCATTTTGAATTAATTTTTGTATATGATTTGAGGTAAGGAACAAGGGTAATTTTTTTGCATATGGACAGCCAATTGTTCCAGTGTTATTTATTGAAAAGATGATCTTCCCCCCATATCAAATTCCTTTGATACCTTTGTCAAAAATCACATCAATTGACTGGGTGGGGAGTGGGGTGACGTGCGGCAGATTTTCAGAATGCAGAAGTGAGAAGTGGAGCGGTCCCTTTTCTCAGTATGACAGTCATTTTACTGAAGAAAATTATATTTAAAAACAGTCATTTAAGTTTTCTGGAAATTGTCCCAAGTGTATACAGCAAATGAAGAAACATTCATTCAAGAAAATCTACTAAATCTTGATAAGAGGAAGAGTCTTTGGCATCTGAGCCATGACCGGCTCTTCCCCCCTTCCCTCGCCAAGCTGCATCTTATGGAAACACTGCTCTGGGTCCTCTACTTCAGGCAGCTGTGGCAGAGAACTATATAGGGGTTCCCTGTCCCTCCTGTGTCCCAGAACAGGGCTATAACTTCACCCAGGGAGGGGTAGGCTGCCGGTATTTCTCATCTCCTCTCAGCCCTGTGCTGCAGAAGCTCCATTCCTATCTTGTGTGGCCTAGAGGACTAAGGCTCCCTTCCTAGACTCTACTCATAGGGTGGAAACACTGTTTCAGGACCAGCAGTCTGAGAACAGTGGAGTCCCCTTCGCTTCCTCTCCAGCTCGCTCGTCAGGCAGAGATTCCACAAGGAAAAGGCCAGCCAAAAAGGCCAGAGGTTACTACCTACCCCCTCCAGCATCCATTAGTAGAGCAAGGATGTCACTCTAGGATAAGGAGGCCATAACTGCACCCCAGCTTCTGTGCAGTGGTGCAGAGTTTCTGCCCAAGGGGAGAGGCAGGCCTTAAGAACAACTTATGGCAACAAATTAAATAACTCAGATGAAATGGATAAACTAGAAACACAAACTACTGAAACTGACTCCAGAAAAAAACCTGAAAATCAGAATAGACTTCTAAGAAGTAAAGAGGTTGATTTAATAATTTAAAACCTTCCCATAAAGAAAAGCCCAGTCTCAGATAGCTTCACTGTGAATTCTTCCAAACATTTAAAGAATGAATACCAATTCTTCATAAACCCTTCCAAAAAATAGAAGAAGCAGAAATATTTTCCAAATTATTCTATGAGGTCACTATTACCCTGATACCAAACCATATACCATATTCAAAACCAGATAGAGACATGAAAAGAAAAGAAATTATTACACATCATTATTCCTTATTAATACAGATGCAAAAATTCTCAGCAAAATGTCATCAAACTGAATCCAGCACGTAGGAAAAGGACTGTGCACAATTGCCAACTGGGATTTCTCCCAGGAATTCAAGATTGATCTAATATATGAAAATCAAATATAATATGCTGTAGTCCTATAATAAAAGGCAAAAACCTCAATAGGCACAGAAATAACAGGTATTTTTCAAATGGCCAATATGCACAAGAAAAACATGCTCAACGCCATTAGTCATTAGGAAATGCAAATCAAAAACAATTAGATGCCACTTTGCACCTTTTAGGATGGCCATAATTTTAAAAAAATATGGTAAGATGTGTTGGTGACAATGTGGAGCAATTGGGACCCTCAGTCATTGTGGGTGTGAGTGTAAAATTGTGCAGCAACTTTGGAAAACACCTGGAATTTCCTCAGAAGTTTTAGCATAGAGTTAGCATATGATCTATCAATTCCATTCCGAAGTATAAAGCAACAAGAAAGTACATGAATGTTCATAACATTTTTAACAATAGCCAAAAGTGCAAATAACCTACATGTCCATCAACTGATGAATGAATAAACAAACTGTGGCATATTCGTACAATGGAATATTATTTAGCAATAAAGGGGAATAAAGTACTGATACACGCTACAACATGGATGAACCTTGAAAACGTTATGTTAAGTCAAAGAAGTCAGACACGAATGGCCACATATTGTTTGATTCTACTTATATGAAATGTCAAGAACAATCAAATCTATAGAGAAAAAAGTAATTTATTAGTTGCCAGGGGCTAGGGGAAGAGAGGAAATGGGAGTGACTGCTAATGTGTATGGGTTTCTTTCAGGGGTAAAAAACATGTTCTAAACTTAGAATCACTGTACAACTCTATGAGCATACTAAAATCCAATCAGCCATAGATTTTTGGGCCTACATAGATTTTTGGAATTTCTATTTTATTCCACTGATACATATGATTGATCTCTATGTCTATATTTACAGCAATCCTACACTGTGTTAATTACCTTACTTTTTTAATGAATGTTTAAATCAGGCAGTGTTAATAGTCCAAGTTTGTTCTTCTTTTGTAAAAGATTTTGGCAATTCTAGATCCTGTGTCTTTCCATGCACATTTTAGAGCCAGCTTACTAATTTCTACAAAAGTCTGCTGGAATTTTGATTAAGAGGCATTGAAACTGTGGATCAGTTTATGGAGAACTGACATCTTAACTGTATTGAGTCTTCCAGTGTGCATGTGCATGACGTATCTCCCCATTTTTTATGTCTTCATTTATTTTTCTCAGTGATGTTTTATAGCTTTCCGTGTACAGGTCTTGCACATCTTTTGTCAAATTTATCCCAAAGTATTTTATAAATGATGTTTTTTAAAATTTCAATTTCCAGTTATTGCTACTATATGGATATATGATTGATTTTTGTATAGTGACTTTGTATCCTGCAACCTTGCTAATCTCATAATTTCTAGTAGCTTTTTTGTAGTTTCTATAGGATTTTCTGCATAAGTGACCATATCTGAGGATAAGCTAAAAGTAACAGTTACCCACAACAAGCCCCCAGAAGTATTTATCAGCTGTAGTCAGGCCCTTCTCTGGATCTCTCTTCCTAATTTAGCATATTGAAGAAAAGTGAGGACATCAGACACAGGAGTAGATGATCAATACACAACTTTTCTGTTTAGGGACGTTCTTATCAGTGCTTACAGAGAGTTTTCCGGAAGGCAATTTGACAGTATATGTCAAAAGCCACTTAGGAGTACATATCGTTTGACCTAACTGCCTAAAAATAGAGAAAGGGAGCGTAACTTTTGTGCATTTTCATGGTTTGGCTTAGGGTTGGCCATGTTTATTTTTAATACTTTGAGGATAAAACAATTTGAGTTGAGAATAGATATTTTTGTTATGCCCTGCAGTAAGAACATCACCTTGAGCACTGAGCTGTGGTAATAAGCCAACTATGCTTTATGTTAATTCATGATTTTTATTTTTAAACAGAATTCACTCTAGCAGGTACTTTCCTTTTAGCAGATCTGTTCATCAAGGTCACTCTGTGTGGTCCATAGTTGCTGTGCTAGTCACCTTACAAATAGCATGTTCTATGGTTTTTTGTCCTGGGCTGATAAGAGTGTGGGTGCACTGGGCAGAGCATTCTAGGAGTTACCCAAGGGAAAAAATAATTACTGACAAATAGCGGGTGACAAGCGTGGTTAGGGTATTCTACATGGTTTTCTCTTTCAATCCACCATTTTCGGCGTTTACTGTGTGTCCTTATTAGATCTGTCCAGGGAAGATGGGGATAAAAAAGATGAAATAGACACAGTCTCTGTACTAAGGGCTTTGTAATATAGTGAAGAGGGTCTGTTCTTTTTGGTGGGACCTCAGCTGCTGGACTGCTCTTTCCTCCATCTTTTGGCTTTGACTATAGATGTAATACCAAGTGCTTCAGTAGCCATGTTGTGATAATGAAACAGCAGTTGTGAGGACAAGAAGCCAACATACTAAGAATGGTAACATGGAAATATAGGAAGCGTCTGGTTCCCTAATGACAGTATTGGGCTACTGTACCAACATCGAGACCACTGCCCTCTTAAGTAAACAATAAATGTCATCATGGTTAAGGACAGATCTTCAGTTACCTACAGCTGAAAGTGTTTCTCACTTTTACACATGAAATACCAGGGAACCAGAAGTTTTAAGCATGAAGCTACAGTTTAAAATTTTACATTAGCTTTAACTTTTTCCAGCAGTAACTTGCAAAGTTTTAAAACATTCCTGCCCAACTCCACTGGCACCACTTTTGCTATAGAATGCCTCTTTTTCATTTGGGCACATTGTTTCCGAAAAGCTACTGAGCCTGGCGCTTTTCCTATGATGAGTAAACTAGACATTTCAGCAAGGAGAAAACAAATCTAGGCAGAAGGCAAAGCTGGAGGCTTTTCCTTCTGCCGTGAGGTAGGTAGACATATTTTCAGCACCATCCTTAGAATTAATTAATTAAAAGAATATGCTAAGTGTTTCCAAGGCTTGTTCTGAAATGACTCCTTCAATTAGAGGTTCTTTACTTTTGGCTTCTTTAAATCTTGCTGGTCCATTTTTTTTTTACACTTAAATCAAGGAGCTTTTACATTTTTCTAGACCTTCAGGCCATTCTGCTTCTATAGCTGCCACTTGAAGGGCAGAAGAGAGGCAGATCAAGACTGAAATTTTTTTTTTTTTAATAATTCATTTTATTTTATTTTATTTTTTAAAATTTATTTATTTATTTATTTATGGCTGTGTTGGGTCTTCGTTTCTGTGCGAGGGCTTTCTCTAGTTGTGGCAAGCGGGGGCCACTCTTCATCGCGGTACGCGGGCCTCTCACTATCGCGGCCTCTCTTGTTGTGGAGCACAGGCTCCAGACGCGCAGGCTCAGTAATTGTGGCTCACGGGCCCAGTTGCTCCGCGGCATGTGGGATCTTCCCAGACCAGGGCTCGAACCCGTGTCCCCTGCATCGGCAGGCAGATTCTCAACCACTGCGCCACCAGGGAAGCCCAAGACTGAAATTTTAAATTTCTCTTTTCCTTTTTAGTTTTCAAATTAATGAGCTGTATGCAAATAGATGGGTGGAAAGTGGGCTCAGGTTAGTGTCCTCCTTCATCTTCCTTCCTTCATCTCATGCTCACCCGTGTCAGCTGGCAGGCTGGGGCCTGCGTAATGTTCCATTAATGATCCAATTTGGCCCATGTGAACTTCACCTCCTGTCCACATCTATATCAGCTTCTGCCTGGGAAGGCTTTGCATTTTCTTCATGACTGGAGATCATAGTGGGCGCTATGACTGAAACATCTGTAGGAAAATGAAGTAATGGGCCTGCTAATATGCTTAATGGCCTTAATAGCGTTAAAAACGAATGTGCTTAATGCTCGTTTCATTCATAGCTGCCCTTGGCATTATGGATGGCAAGCCCATGCATTATGCTGAGACAAAAATGGCCCAAATGTCACTGCAAGTGTGAAGAAGAGTGAAAGAAAAATATTATAGCAGCATCATAAAATTTCACCTCAAATCTATCTTCATCAGAAAGAATTACATTAAATGAGAAAAGAGGCAGCCACCCAGGAGACGGTTGCTGGCTTAAAGGAATTTAGCTCATGTGTAGAAAAGAAGAAATCCTGGAAGGCTGTGCTGAGGGATCCAGTGAGCAAGACCAATAATATGGGAGGAAGAGACTCTTCTGGGAAATAGGGGATTTTTAACTGGGGAGGTCACCCTTTCCTTTCATGGTTACGGAGTTTTCTCCTCACAGGATAGACTGTGTTCCACACCTTCCCAGACCTCCCCTTCTTGGCTCTGTGTCATATTCCTCAGGGCACTATTTACCAGAAGTAGTTGGGTGAATGAATTCAGATCGCTACCTCACAATTAGCCCTACATGAGAAGCTATCTCTGATGAGATTCTCTGCAGAAAGGTCTCAAGGATCATGGACGATCTGGACACTTGGCACCACTGCAGGTTCTAGCAGGGCCCTCCGATATTGGAGGCAAGCTTTTGCCACCTCCAGAGGGGCACAGGGATGGCCCTGGGGAGACAATTAGCAATAATGTTCTAAACTCTGAAGATAAACTTCATAGCAACTCTGGGGCCTCTTTTGTGGATTCTGTTCCCTCAGCTCTCGGAGAATCCTAGGGGGAGAAGGATAGTCTTTCCATCTCCCTCAGGGATCCAAACAGTGCTAGAGGCCCAGACAAGGTAGAGGCTAAAGAAGAGTAAAAGAAGTCCTCAGAAAATGAAATCGCTATGTCAAAGAGACATCTGCACCTCCATGTTCACTGCAGCATTATGCATAACAGGTAAGACGTAGAAACAACCTAAGTGTCCATCAGTGCATGAATGGATAAAGAAAATGTCACACACACACACACACACACGCACGCACACGGGCAATGGAATACTGTTCAGCTCTAAAAAAGGAAATTCTGCCATTTGCAACATCATGAATGGATCTTGAAGGCATCGTGCTAAGTGAGATTAGTCAGACAGAGACAACTACTGTATGTTATCACTTATATATGGAACCTAAAAAAGCCAAACTCATAGAGACAGAGTAGAATAGTGGTTGCCAGGGATGGAAGGTGGGGAAAGTGGGGAGATGTTGGTCAAAGGGTACAAACTCCCAGCTATAAGGTGAATAAGTTCTGGGAGTCTAATATATACCATGGTGACTGTAATTAACAATACTGTACTACATACTTGAAAGTTGTTAAGAGACTAGATCTTAAGTGTGAATCATCACAAAAAAATGGTAATTATATGAGGTGTTGGAGAGGTTAACTAACCTTATTGTGGTACTCACTTTGCAATATATACATGTATCAAATTATCACCTTGTACACCTTAAACTTACAAATGATATATGTCAATACTATCTCAAAGCTGGAAAAAAAATAGTTTGATTTGATATATTATGGTAGGAAGGATTTTCTAAAGGTGAATAATTTTCATATTATATTGGAAAGTTCTTTTCTGCTCTGATAAAATTAAACTATAATTATCAATTTAAAAAAGTCCTCAGAATTATAGAAGCAAACTGTGGACATGAAGACACTTTTTACTCACTGATAACAGGCATCGGTGTAGAGACACTGCCAGGGGTTGGATCCAGAGATAAACGTGGCCGGTCAAGCGCTAGCATCCGACATGGCTGCTACACTGCTCCTGACTCGGCTTTGCAGGGCCCCTGCCTCTTAGTAAGATTGCTGAACGACTTTTACCATCAACTCAGGCAGGAGGTTGTGATGTTTCCCGGAAAGGAGAACTTAAAAAAATTTCTCTCTGTAGAATAAATACTAGCGATGTAACCGTTGGGATTTGTGAAAAGTTTGGGTTTCAGCCAAGGCATGTATATATCAAGGTCATGAAGGTTCATTTCTCTAAATTTTCCTCACAATTTTAATTTGGCCACAGCATCTTTGACTGTACTAAGCATTTGTGTTTACTTACAGCTGCTCACCCCCAGGTCTTAAAAAAAGCATTCTGTATTAGTTAGTTTTTGAGGACCCCTGGGACTTTCCTTGGTGACAGGCAATTCAGAAATTTTAAAAATTAAGGAATAAAGAAAATGATGAGAAACAGTGTGTCTTCTGAACGATTCTGGATAACCTGAAGAGAGTCCAGCTACCAAAGCTCTTTAAAGCTCGGATATTTCATTTATTGCCCAACCACACCTAAATAATTGCTTTCACAACTGATACTTGATTTCATCATATTTGAGTTTTTTCCTTGGAACGAGTTTATAAAGTGAACTATCCCAGATGAAAGTAAAATTTAATTTCCCAACTTTATTTTCTAAATGGCTTTTTGATACTCTTTATTCATCACTCAATTTTGAGGACACATTTAAAAGGGGGAGATAAATATAAATTATAGTACCCGTAATATTCTTTTTTACTCTCAACTACTAAGAGGAACTTCATTTTGTTAACATGTAGGAAAAAGTCATCCTCAAACTATAATTCAGTAATGCTGGGTTTTTTTCTTGAAATAAAGGAGCAGCTGAAACTTGGCTTAATAGTCCCTATTTTCTGACACCTTAGTTACTAATCCAGATGTTTGGAGTTGTATTTGCATAGATCAGAATTTTAGAGAGGGTTTTTTCATGACCAAAAATATGTAATCTAGTGAAAGGCAGCTAAGCCATGTTAAGAACAGCAATTCTTTCTTTAGATATCGAATACAAGTATAGTGTTTTAAAATGCCGTAATTAAGCATAAGAAGTTAAAGTGGAAAGATGAATTTACCAGCAATACTAAATTTCTTTTATAATCTTTAAAAAAAATATGTGGAAGTACTATGTGTCCAATATTTTAGTGCCTTATCATATTTAGTTCTCTCAGTTGCCGTATGAAATAGGCATTATGAATTCCTTCTTACAGACAAGAAAACCAAGGCTCAGAGAGTCTGAGGGAACTTCTCAAGGTCACAAAGTCAGGAATGGTAGGGCTGAGACCGCAGCTTAAGCTCATTATCTTTCCACTACACTATGTTCCCATCCTTTGGAACAGCCATGGAAAAATCAACCAAGACAACTATCTCTTTGTCATGAATATGATATTAAATTGAAGGCAGAAAAATATCAGTAGCTTCTACCCAGAAGAAAATCTGCTTTGCCTGATCTGTTCTTCATCTTTAAACTTCTATGCTCTCTCCTTTTACCTGCCCATCACCACATAAGGCATGTGGACTCGTGCTGGTGCAGGAAGAAAATGTCCTCCACTGAAGAAATTACATCAAAATATTAACAATGGTTGTGTTTAGACTAGGGAAAATTTATTCCTCCTTTCTACATTTCTATATTTTATAATAAAAAATACACCTTAAAAATAAGATTTAAAATGGATATTTCTATTTTTTTTTAATTAAAAATATGTCTTTAACAGGGGAAAACAAAGGATTAGATAAGTTATTGAGATGTAAGAATTTTGGTGGAAAGTCTGCTGGCTATGAAAACCCAACTTGTAAACGTACCAAAATTTCGGAACTAATTTAGCTGTGATCTCTTACTTGATTTAATTTCTTTCACAGCCTTTGGATGTACTTCCGAGTGTCTTGTGAGGACATGTGACAATGCTCGGCCATCATTCTCTGGGTTTCAAGGGCTCTTCTTGCTTAATCTTGTTGGCATTAACCTTCTTGCCCTTCCCAGCCCTTCATTTGCCTCCAAGGTTTTTCCAGGACAGTGATGGGTTTATTTTGTTTTTTCCTCTTTCCAGTATTAGGTCAGATTATGCTCCGATGCTCCAGAGTACACTCTTTGTTTAAACACACACATTTTTTTCTCCTATTACAAAAGTAATGTTTTGGAAACCTTAGAAAAAAATAGGTGAACCAAACAATGAAAAAAAATGCCATATATAATTTAATTACCCAGAGATGCTTTTGTGTATTTCCTTCCATTACTTTGTCTATTCATGTGTGTGTGTCTGTGTGTGTGTGGGGGGGTGGTTCATAACAAATTGGACAGAATTTTTTTAAAAATCCCAATTTAAAATAGAATGGTTCAGTCTAGATGTAAAATGAAAACCTAAGATATGGTTTTATTGTGCCATGATTGCTTTAAAGACACCTCTCTACAGCTTTTGCCAACTCTCCAGTAGTTTATATAAAATATCAAAAACTAAATTTGCCTCTTAGCTTTATCTGTCTTGAAGGAAGGTACTTTTCTCCCCTTGAACTCACTTTCATGTATAAAATAAGAGCTTCCTTCCTTTCCACTGGTATGTCCACCATCTCCAGGATGTACTGAATAAGGAAGCTTCAGAATTCTTTCCACCTCTTCACCAGCTCCCCCCTTTGGAAGAAGGAGTGACTTTCTGCCTGGAAAGATGGGAGAGCCCAACAGGCTGTGAAGCAAGCCAATGCAGAAGTGGAACTCGGCATCAGAAAACAGGCCGGTGTCTATCTCCTCCCCCTTCCATTTTCCCCTGTGGTGAGCACAACAGGAAGGGCACCTCCTGCCTGAGGTTCTCCAGCTGCACTGCCTAGTGGTTGCAAGGGCAAGCCAGATTCAGCTCACCCTCCTAACTCTGCTGCACGCTGGGTCCTCCCAACTGTTGCCTGTGTGTATGTATCCAATTGGTTAAAACACAGCAGGAAGGAGGAGCATGATTATCAGCACCCAATTTCAATAATGGTCTCTATAGGATACACTCTGTGTGTTATAATGTACACCTGTGCAGTGTGTGTGTGGTATAAGTGTGTATTATTTCTCAGAATTTGAATTGCAAGTAGATTTTTGTCAGTTGCAGGAAGACGTTTTGATTTCCTTTAGGGCTCCATAATTAAGCTTCCTAGAATAGCTCAGAAAACAATTCTGCAATTATGTCAAAGCTAACCTATAACTTTAGTATAAAATTTAGCAAAAAATAAGTTGAATAAAGTGCCATTCACATATACACTGAAACCACCAACCCATGCTCACTTAGTTGAGAACAACAGAGCAAATTTAATAGACTTAGAGCCAGTTGAGTTGTTTTCTAGCTGAGGGGCTGGCTAAGGTGCCTTTATTCCCTCTGCCTTCCTCATGTCTCAGTGTCTCTAAACACCATGAGGTGCTTCCTGTGGGGGAACTGATCGGGAGCATGTCATCCCATTCTGTGATGGTAATTTTATGTGTCACCTTGGATCATGGCATGCCCAGAGATTTGGCTAAACATTATTTCTGGGTGTGACTGTGTGTTTCCAGATGAAATTAGCATTTGTATCAGTGGACTCAGTGAGGCATTTGCCTTCCCCAGTGTGGGTGGGCATCTCCCAATCCATGAGGGCCTGAGTAGAACAAAAAGGTGGAGGAAGGAGGAGTTTGGCCCTTCCTGCCTGGCTGCTTGAGCTGGGACATCCATCTTCTCTTGCCCTTGATGCTTCTACTTCTCAGGCCTTCAGACCCAGCTGGAATCTATACCACCAGCTCCCCTGGTTCTCAGGCCTTTGGATTCAGATTGAACCACACCACTGGCTTTCCTGGGTCTCCAGCTTGTAGATGGCAGATTGTGGGGACTTTTCAACCGCTATAGTTCCGTGAGCCAATTCCTTATAATAAGTCTCTTCATATTTGTATCTATATATTTCCTATTAGTTCTGTTTCTCCAGAGTGCCTTGACTAATACACATTCTAAGTCCCAAATGGAATCTGTTCTTTTCAAAGAAAGAGGGGTCTCTGAAACAGAGCTGTGGCCAAACTGCCAGAGATCCAGACAGGATAGAGGGGTAAGAAGAGAAAGAGGAAATACTCAGAATTAAAGAAACAAAACAGGGATGCCAGGCCTTCTCCCTATGACCCAGACATCAGTGTGGATAGATGGGAGATGATCTGAAAGCTGACCAAACATGATTCTAAGCATGTGTGAAACTCATGTGGGGAATCTGCAAAGTGAGGCTTTGTAGTAGCTGGGGACCCACATTAGCAGGTAAACACTTGTTTCAGTAAAACAAGAATTACACCGGAAGCTATACAACCTGAAAACAGGAACATCAGTACTAGTAGAAAAGGTAGAGGTGACAGAGAGAGAGGGAGAGAGAGAGAGAGAAATTGTCAAGGGTTTTAGTGATGTTTGCAACCTCAAAACACATTCTGTTGCAGAGTCTGGCAGGGTATATTTGCCCATTTATGTAATTTAGAGTGTTCTGTTCAACCATGATTTTCTAGGTTGAGCAGAGGTAGGTTAGGACATTGATATTCATTGTTGCACATTGTTGTCCAAGATCACACACCTAGTAAAAGGCAGATCTGGGACCCAGACCCAGACAGTGACTCTAGCATCCCTGCACTTAACCACTGCACTCAGTGTGTCTATAGATACAAACAATGAGTCCTCCTAAAATGAACTCCCAAGAGGTTACCATACCAGAAGCCACCTTTTCTCTCTATAGATACATGTCAAAGAGAAATGTTGACATCTGGCAATCCTTAACAATTTTACATTTATACATGTTTAACTAGGGACTATTTCTTTCAGTGTTCTTAAAATTTTCAAGGTAATGCTACTTCAAGTAAAATAGCCACAACTGGGAATGTCAGCAGAGTATGCTATACAAAATAAAACTGGCAATGTCTTTCAAAGAATAGTCAAATGTGTTTTGTCATTGCACAGATGGTCTCCTTCCATGGCAACACAGAAAAGAGCTTCCTTTCCATCCTGTTGATGAACTCCTTTGTTAAAAGTATGAAAAATAGAAAGAAAGAAAAAATAAAAGTTTTTCAATTCCTTTTTAATAGAGGGGTTAAACGTAGTGTTTCATTGATTTGTTTATTTTTTGAAACTTAACAATTGGCTCGCTCTGGGTCCTTTCCCATCCAGCCACACTCCTCTAAGCTTCTAGGTTGAAAAGGGGTGTTCTCATTATCTAAACACTCATTACTGAATCCCGAATGTTATGAGGTTCAAAAGATGACACAACCTGGAAATCTTTAGCAATAAACTGACCACATTTATAAGAGAATTCCTACTCAAACAGTTTCAAAACATGTTTTACAACCTTTGGTTATCTGAATATTGATGATGGTTTGTTTTTATTAGCATGCTACAAGGAAATTCACTCAAAAGAAAAATGGCGAATCTTGCCATATATAGAATTTCATAAAGTCATTGAAATGAATGGCAAAGAATGGTTTCACTCACTCACAAAGCCACTGGCAAATAAGTTTCCAGCAGAGTTAGAAGACTTGACAACTGAAGAATAGACATTTGACAAGGCTGATGATGCTTTGAAAAGGAATGACTTGAATATCAAAGGATTAAGAAAAAGATCTTGTAAAATATGAGGAAATCCTTGAATATATTTGTGAAAAAAAAAATGACCGCCTTTCTAGTTTGCATTGAAAGTCCAGTGTGAAGAATGTCAAACTGTGCTATAAGATAACTTTGCTGGGACAAAATTATACCCCTTAACCTTGCTGGGACAAAACACTTAATTCTTCCTTTAGCCTAAGAATTATCACATACATGCAATGATAGGCTAACATTTTTAAGGTAATATAAAACTGATTTTCATAATTTTGGCTTCATTTTCAAGATAACAGCCTAATCAAGCTTTCTTTTTGATTTTCTATTTACTATTAAATGTTGGTTCCCATATTGTGCAGATTTACTTTTAAGTGGCTCTTTCCTGGTACCAATTATTCTTGGATAATGAGGACTTTCTGTACTTTATTCTGACAGAGCAGGGGCTAAATGGGGTTCATGAGGCTAGATGGCTCGCTCATCTTCAACTTCACTTCAGTAAAAAACTCTTCTGAGGACCTGCAGAGTCTGGAATGCCATGAGTTGAATTACTTTTCACCTTGCTTCACATCCAAGGTTTATCTCCTCATGGCTAGGTTTGATGAAGGCTTTGCAGACCCACAGAAACAGGTCCATGATGACAGTCCTAGATGTAGTAGAGACTCAGTAAAGAGCAGCTCTCCAGGGTAACCCTGGCTGCCCAAAGTCAGGGGTCCTCAGTTAGAAAGTCCTTTTCCTCAGAAAATGCTTCTGACTAAATAGTTCACATTGCCGTACACAGAGAAGTATTAATTAAGCTAATGCTTGGAAAAGCATCTTTTTCTTTGCCCCAGCAATTCACCTTTTAAGTTCTTACACACTGTGGCTATTACTGAAAGGGCAGCTGAAATGATCTTCTGGCATAAATCAGTTTATTTACTTATGGATGCATCATGGTGTTATTTTCTTGCAAAAAACTTAATAACAACCTATTATTTTAAAAAAAACACTCTCCCAAAAATGATTTATTATAAACACATTCAGCTGCTAAGAACTCTTGTCTCTCTCTGAAGACCTAAACCTTCCTCTAAATTTTGCAACCAATTTTCTCCTGTACAATAATCTCAAATTGATGAGTAAGTGTAAGGAAAGTGACTAATGCTAAAGAGTAATCCTCAACTGGATAATTTTTTACTTGGGGAGGTTCCATTGAAACTGAGCAAATATCTCTAAAAAAGAGTAAAAATTATATTTATTTTTTTATTTGATAAAATCTTTTTTTTTTTTTTACCAAAGCAAAGACATTGATAAAGCAAATACAATCTGCAATAATAAATACATCTCAATAGAGGCTAAATATCGTTAACTTATTACATAATTTAGACAGTAAATATGGTCTATTTTTGCTTCTTTCCAATAGAATACATTTGATCACATTTTTTTTTTTATACAGCAGGTTCTTATTAGTCATCAATTTTATACACATCAGTGTATACATGTCAATCCCAGTCGCCCAGTTCATCACACCACCACCACCACCCCCCCGCGGCTTTCCCCCCTTGGTGTCCATACGTTTGTTCTCTACATCTGTGTCTCAATTTCTGCCCTGAACACTGGTTCATCTGTACCATTTTTCTAGGTTACACATATATGCATTAATATACGATATTTGTTTTTCTCTTTCTGACTTACTTCACTCTGTATGACAGTCTCTAGATCCATCCATGTCTCAACAAATGACCCAATTTCGTTCCTTTTTATGGCTGAGTAATATTCCATTGTATATATGTACCACATCTTCTTTATCCATTCAACTGTCGATGGGCATTTAGGTTGCTTCCATGACCTGGCTATTGTAAATAATGCTGCAATGAACATTGGGGTGCATGTGTCTTTTTTTTGGATGGCCACAACAAAAGCAACAATGATTGCAATTACCAAACACGAAACACACTCATACTATGTCATAATATTGACACTCAGTCCAGTAATCCCCCACTGTAACAGCTCCTTTACTTTGCAGTGAAAATTGATTTGTATATTTTTTGCCTCTGAGTCCTTGTGGGATTTTATTTTTTATTCAAACAGAAAGTCACAAAAATTATAATCATCCTCATCAGTTCACTCAGTCCCATGTAATTAATTTTTTTTTATCTTGATCTTTTGTTAGCACTTTTATGAATTCATCAGTTTTCCATTAGAGCTCTGAAAATGCTTATTCATTCAGTTCAGCAGTATAGTCAGTTACCAGAAACCTGTCTTGTCAGAGTCTTTTCTGTGAATTCCTTGAAGATGAAACCCTTTTATAGGAACATTTTTGCAAAAGCATCAGAGTACACCCAGAACTGTCTGTAAATGAAAAAAGACTTAAAAATGACCACAGTTAAAGATTTGATGAAAGTTCATAATAATACAGTTGATAAGGAAATTTAGTTATTTCTGAGATATACATTTTAAAGTAATAACTAGAATTATGACTTACAACATTATACCAGAACGTATAAGATTTTTAGAAATTTCATGTAATGTCTGAAACATTTATATTAACGTATTTCCATACAAATAGCCCAAAGAAAGTTTAGTCTTAGTTGTTTTGTTTGTTTATACTGCAGGTTCTTATTAGTCATCAATTTTATACACATCAGTGTATACATGTCAATCCCAATCGCCCAATTCAGCACACCACCATCCCCACCCCACCACGGTTTTCCCCCCTTGGTGTCCATACATTTGTTGTCTACATCTGTGTCTCAACTTCTGCCCTGCAAACTGGTTCATCTGTACCATTTTTCTAGGTTCCACATATATGCGTTAATATACGATATTTGTTTTTCTCTTTGTGACTTACTTCACTCTGTATGACAGTCTCTAGATCCATCCATGTCTCAACAAATGACTCAATTTTGTTTCTTTTTATGGCTGAGTAATATTCCATTGTGTATATGTACCACATCTTCTTTATCCATTCATCTGTCGATGGACATTTAGGTTGCTTCCATGACCTGGCTATTGTAAATAGTGCTGCAATGAACATTGGGGTGCATGTGTCTTTTTGAATTATGGTTTTCTCTGGGTATATGCCCAGTAGTGAGATTGCTGGATCATATGGTAATTCTACTTTTAGTTTTTTAAGGAACCTCCATACTGTTCTCCATAGTGGCTGTATCAATTTACATTCCCACCGACAGTGCAAGAGGGTTCTCTTTTCTCCACACCCTTTCCGACATTTGTTGTTTGTAGATTTTCTGATGATGCCCATTCTAACTGGTGTGAGGTGATACCTCATGGTAGTTTTGATTTGCATTTCTCTAACAATTAGTGATGTTGAGCAGCTTTTCATGTGCTTCTTGGCCAACTGTATGTCTTCTTTGGAGAAATGTCTATTTAGGTCTTCTGCCCATTTTTGGATTGGGTTGTTTGTTTCTTTAATATTGAGCTGCATGAGCTGTTTATATATTTAGGAGATTAATCCTTTGTCCATTGATTCATTTGCGAATATTTTCTCCCATTCTGAGGGTTGTCTTTTGGTCTTTTTTATGGTTTCCTTTGCTGTGCAAAAGCTTTGAAGTTTCATTAGGTCCCATTTGTTTATTTTTGTTTTTATTTCCATTACTCTAGGAGGTGGATCAAAAAAGATCTTGCTGTGATTTATGTCAAAGAGTGTTCTTCCTATGTTTTCCTCTGAGAGTTTTATAGTGTCTGGTCTTCCATTTAGGTCACTAATCCATTTTGAGTTTACTTTTGTGTATGGTGTTAGGGAGTGTTCTAATTTCATTCTTTTACATGTAGCTGTCCAGTTTTCCCAGCACCACTTATTGAAGACACTGTCTTTTCTCCATTGTATATCCTTGCCTCCTTTGTCATAGATTAGTTGACCATAGGTGCGTGGGTTTATCTCTGGGCTTTCTGTATTGTTCCATTGATCTATGTTTCTGTTTTTGTGCCAGTACCATATTGTCTTGATTGCTGTAGCTTTGTAATATAGTCTGAAGTCAGGGAGTCTGATTCCTCCAGCTCCGTTTTTTTCCCTCAAGACTGCTTTGGCCATTTGGGGTCTTTTGTGTCTCCATACAAATTTTGAGACGATTTGTTCTAGTTCTGTAATAACTGCCATTGGTAATTTGATAGGGATTGCATTGAATCTGTAGATTGCTTTGGGTAGGATAGTCATTTTCACAATATTGATTCTTCCAATCCAAGAACATGGTATATCTCTCCATCTGTTGGTATCATCTTTAATTTCTTTCATCAGTGTCTTATAGTTTTCTGCATACAGGTCTTTTGTTTCCCTAGGTAGGCTTATTCCTAGGTATTTTATTCTTTTTGTTGCAATGGTAAATGGGAGTGTTTCCATAATTTCTCTTTCAGATTTTTCATCATTAGTGTATAGGAATGCAAGAGATTTCTGTGCGTTAATTTTGTATCCCGCAACTTTACCAAATTCATTGATTAGCTCTAGTAGTTTTCTGGTGGCATTTTAGGATTCTCTATATATAGAGTGTCATGTCATCTGCAAACAGTGACAGTTTTACTTCTTCTTTCCAATTTGTATTCCTTTTATTTCTTTTTCTTCTCTGATTGCCGTGGCTAGGACTTCCAAAACTATGTTGAATAATAGTGGTGAGAGTGGACATCCTTGTCTTGTTCCTGATCTTAGAGGAAATGTTTTCAGTTTTTCACCATTGAGAATGATGTTTGCTGTGGGTTCGTCATATATGGCCTTTATTATGTTGAGGTAGATTCCCTCTATGCCCACTTTCTGGAGAGTTTTTATCATAAACGGGTGTTGAATTTTGTCAAAAGCTTTTTCTGCATCTAGGGAGATGATCACATGATTTTTCTTCTTCTATTTGTTAATATGGTGTATCACATTGATTGATTTGTGTATATTGAAGCATCCTTGCATCCCTGGGATAAATCCCACTTGATCATGGTGTATGATCCTTTTAATGTGTTGTTGGATTCTGTTTGCTAGTATTTTGTTGAGGATTTTTGCATCTATATTCATCAGTGATATTGGTCTGTAATTTTCTTTTCTTGTAGTATCTTTGTCTGGTTTTGGTATCAGGGTGATAGTGGCCTCATAGAATGAGTTTGGGAGTGTTCCTTCCTCTGCAATTTTTTGGAAGAGTTTGAGAAGGATGGGTGTTAGCTCTTCTTTAAATGTTTGATAGAATTCACCTGTGAAGCCATCTGGTCCTGCACTTTTGTTTGTTGGAAGATTTTTAATCACAGTTTCAATTTCATGACTTGTGCTTGGTCTATTCATATTTTTTGTTTCTTCCTGGTTCAGTCTTGGAAGGTTATACCTTTCTAAGAATTTGTTCATTTCTTCCAGGTTGTCCATTTTATTGGCATAGAGTTGCTTGTAGTAGTCTCTTAGGATGCTTTGTATTTCTGTGGTGTCTGTTGTAACTTCTCCTTTTTCATTTCTAATTTTATTGATTTGAGTCCTCTCCCTCTTTTTCTTGATGAGTCTGGCTAATGGTTTATCAATTTTGTTTATCTTCTCAAAGAACCAGATCTTATTTTTCTTGATCTTTGCTATTGTTTTCTTTGTTTCTATTTCATTTATTTCTGCTCTGATCTTTATGATTTCTTTCCTTTTGCTAACTTTGAGTTTTGTTTGTTCTTCTGATTTCTCTAGTTCCTTTAGTTGTAAGGTTAGATTGTTTATTTGAGATTTTTCTTGTTTCTTGAGGTAGGCTTGTATAGCTATACACTTCCCTCTTAGAACTGCTTTTGCTGCATCCCATACGTTTTGGATCGTCGTGTTTTCATTGTCATTTGTCTCTAGGTATTTTTTGATTTCCTCTTTGATTTCTTCAGTGATCTCTTGGTTATTTAGTAACGTATTGTTTATCCTCCATGTGTTTGTGTTTCTTACGTTTTTTTTCCGTGTAATTCATTTCTAATCTCATAGCGTTGTGGTCAGAAAAGATGCTTGATATGAGTTCAGTTTTCTTAAATGTACTGAAGCTTGATTTGTGACACAAGATGTGATCTATCCTGGAGAATGTTCCATGCGCACTTGAGAAGAAAGTGTAATCTGCTGTTTTTGGATGGAATGTCCTATAAATATCAATTAAGTCCATCTTTTTAAATGTATAATTTAAAACTTGTGTTTCCTTATTTATTTTCATTTTGGATGATCTGTCCATTGGTGTAAGTGAGGTGTTAAAGTCCCCCACTATTATTGTGTTACTGTCGATTTCCTCTTTTATAGCTTTTAGCAGTTACCTTATGTATTGAGGTGCTCCTATGTTGGGTGCATGTATATTTATAATTGTTATATCTTCTTCTTGTATTGATCCCTTGATCATTATGTAGTGTCCTTCCTTGCCTCTTGTAACATTCTTTATTTTAAAGTCTCTTTTATCTGATATGAGTATAGCTACTCCAGCTTTCTTTTGATTTCCATTTGCATGGAATATCTTTTTCCATCCCTTCACTTTGAGTCTGTATGTGTCCCTAGGTCTGAAGTGAGCCTCTTGTAGACAGCATATGTATGGATCTTGTTTTTGTATCCATTCAGCAAGCCTGTGTCTTTTGGTTGGAGCATTTAATCCATTCACGTTTAAGGTAATTATCGATATGTATGTTCCTATGACCATTTTCTTAATTGTTTTGGGTTTGTTTTTGTAGATCCTTTTCTTCTCTTGTGTTTCCTGCTTAGAGAAGTTCCTTTAGCATTTGTTGTAGAGCTGGTTTGGTGTTGCTGAATACTCTTAGCCTTTGCTTGTCTGTAAAGCTTCTGATTTCTCCATCGAATCTGAATGAGATCCTTGCCGGGTAGAGTAATCTTGGTTGTACGTTCTTCTGTTTCATCACTTTAAGTATATCATGCCACTCCCTTCTGGCTTGTAGAGTTTCTGCTGAGAAATCAGCTGTTAACCTTATGGGAGTTCCCTTGTATGTTATTTTTCTTTTTTCCCTTGCTGCTTTCAATAATTTTTCTTTGTTTTTTACTTTTTGCCAAGTTGATTACTATGTGTCTCGGCGTGCTTCTCCTTAGGTTTATCCTGTATGGGACTTGCTGTGCTTCCTGGACTTGGGTGGCTATTTCCTTTCCCATGTTAGGGAAGTTTTTTACTATAATCTCTTCAAATATTTTCTCTGGTCCTTTCTATCTCTCTTCTCCTTCTGGGATCCCTATAATGCAAATGTTGTTGCGTTTAATGTTGTCCCAGAGGTCTGTTAGGCTGTCTTCATTTCTTTTCATTCTTTTTTCTTTATTCTGTTCTGCAGAAGTGAATTCCACCATTCTGTCTTCCAGGTCACTTATCCGTTCTTCTGCCTCAGTTATTCTGCTCTTGATTCCTTCTAGTGTAATTTTCATTTCAGTTATTGTACTATTCATCTCTGTTTGTTTGTTCTTTAATTCTTGTAGGTCTTTGTTAAACATTTCTTGCATCTCCTTGATCTTTGCCTCCATTCTTTTTCCGAGGTCCTGGATTATCTTCACTATCATTATTCTGAATTCTTTTTCTAGAAGGTTGCCTATCTCCACTTCATTTAGTTTTTCTTCTGGGGTTTTATCTTGTTCCTTCATCTGGTACATAGCCCTCTGCCTTTTCATCTTGTCTATCTTTCTGTGAATGTGATTTTTGTTCCACAGGCTGCAGGATTGTAGTTCTTCTTGCTTCTGCTGTCTGCCCTCTGGTGAATGAGGCTTGTGTAAGTTTCCTGATGGGAGGGACTGGTCGTGGGTAGAGCTGACGGTTGCTCTGGTGAGCAGAGCTCAGTATAACTTTAATCCGCTTGACTGTTGATGGGTGGGGCTGGGTTCCCTCCCTGTTGGTTGTTTTGCCTGAGGCAACGCAACACTGGAGCCTACCTGGGCTCTTTGGTGGGGCTAATGACAGACTCTGGGATGCGCACGCCAAGGAGTACTTCCCAGAACTTCTGCTCCTGGTGTCCTTGTCCCCACGGTGAGCCACAGCCACCCCCTGCCTCTGCAGGGGACCCTGCAACACTATCAGGTAGGTCTGGTTCAGTCTCCCCTGGGGTCACTGCTCCTTCCCCTGGGTCCTGATGCACACACTACTTTGTGTGTGCCCTCCAAGAGTGGAGTCTCTGTTTCCCCCCAGTCCTGTCAAAGTCCTGCAATCAATTCCTACTAGGCTTTAAAGTCTGATTTTCTAGGAATTCCTCCTCCCATTGCCAGACCCCCAGGTTGGGAAGCCTGACGTGGGGCTCAGAACCTTCACTCCAGTGGGTGGACTTCTGTGGTATATGTGTTCTCCAGTCTGTGTGTCACCCACCCAGAGGTTATGGGATTTGATTTTACTGTGATTGCGCCCCTCCTACCGTCTCATTGTGGCTTCTCCTTTGTCTTTGGATGTGGGGTATCTTTTTTGGTGAGTTCCAGTGTCTTCCTGTCGATGATTGTCCAGCAGCTAGTTGTAATTCTGGTGTTCTCCCAAGAGGGAGTGAGCGCATGTCCTTCTACTCCGCCATCTTGGTTCCTCTCCTCCCCAGTACATCTTAATATTAGCCTCCTCTCAATAATTTAGATGTTGGTTTGCCAGTCTGCCAATTGTCTTGTTCTGTTGCTAGTATGTTTCATTCTTGACTTCCCTCCTTTCTAAACACATGGCTCTAGAAGGAGAATAGAATGATAAGAACTAAAACTTGAATTCATTAATTTCAAGAGTTGTTTGGAACTCTAATTCAAAGAGCTGAATTTAAAAAGTTAATAGATTTGGGACTGTTTTAATTAATTAATTAATTAATTAATTAATTAATTATTGTTGGCTGTGTTGGGTCTTCATTGCTGCGCGCGGACTTTCTCTCGTTGCAGCGAGCGGGGGCTACTCTTCGTTGTGGTGCGCGAGCTTCTCATTGTGGTGGCTTCTCTTGTTGTGGAGCACGGGCTCTACGCACGCGGGCTTCAGTAGTTGTGGCACGTGGGCTCAGTAGTTGTGGCTCACGGGCTCTAGAGCACAGGCTCAGTAGTTGTGGTGCACTGGCTTTGTTACTCCACGGCACGTGGGATCCTCCTGGACCAGGGCTCGAACCCATGTCCCCTCTATTGGCAGGCGGATTCTTAACCACTGCACCACCAGGGAAGTCCCTGGGACTGTTTTTTATGCACTTCGATTATTTGTACCATTCCTGGTGAATTTTCTTTCTGCATGATAGATGTCTACCTTCCCGTACCGAGTGTTAAGATAAGAAATATATCATTCACTTTACTTTTTCAAAAATCAAGTTAAATCTAACTCTGAGAGGAAAGTTAATAGTAATCATTACTGGGACTCGATTCTCTGTGTCCCATCTTCCCTTCCTGCTAGCCAGGACCTCTTGAGGGCTTCTGAGATCTTACAGCAAAGCAGAACATTTGGGAAACTCCACTGCTCTGTGGCCTGTAAGTGCTTGATATTACAGTTGTCTGTGACTTTACAGGCCTTGGAAATTGCTCTAGTTTTAGTGCCACCCTTGGGAAGGGTACTCAGTGCCTAGGGACTTTTCACTCATGGTACTCTGAGGTTCTGTACCCTTCCTCAGTCACTAAGAGTTAAAATTTAACTACTGTTCCCTTCTTGTATTAATCATTCTCTCTTGTCCCTTATCTTCTCCCTCACTCCCAAAGTGGATACCTGTCTCACTTTCCTCTGTCAAAATCTCTTAATATATTTTTTTTTAATTTTCAAAAACAAAAGCCAGAAAGAGAGGTTGTCTTCAGGCAACTTTCACTTGACTTTGAAACATAAACTTCTCTGAGAAGGAAAATCCCAAAGTTCATCTCACTTCTTGTAAAAGGATTTAAAAAAATAATAAACAGGAAGAGCCAAATATATCTCAATAATTATCATTTAAGGTATGGTTTATAATTAGATAAACTGTAAGAAACATAACAATGCAAAATAAATGTAATGAGTAAGATAATGAATGAAGGATATAAAATGGAGGTGGAAAAAAGTTGTTGGCAATCATTAAAAACTAAGTTGTTTTGGTTTAACCTGACCTTGCTGACAAAGACTGCCTATGTTAACACGACTGCTGGATTTTTCTCCCCCATTCAAAGGAGACTCTCCAGCCTTGATATTTAACTTTTGACTTCGAAACTCAATTCCAGCAACATTCAGTGTTCCTCCAAGGGTGGGCATGAGACCAAATGTCCAGTCAGAATCCCCAAGTGCAGATTCCTGGACCCTCTCTAAGACTGCTGCTCCTGCAATATTGATGACTTTCCAATATTGATGACTTTTCAATATTGATGACTTTTTCAGTATTGTGGTTGGGGCAGTCCACACGCTCTGGAGCAATACATGAACCAGTCAAAGCCAAATACTCTTTCAGTCACTGGCCAGTTGAAAGTTTCCATCCCAGGACCTCCATCCTCTTCTCATGCCTAACACAGGCTCCTCTTTCTGGTCTCCTAGTTTCGAGGGACTTGCTTGTGTCCCTCCCTGGGCAGAAGCAGCGAGGGCCAGGTGAGTCAACTATCTGATTGGCTCCTGACTGTCCCCGGGTTGGCTTTCAGCGGCTCTGGTTATGGCCACAAGCATCAGTCTGTCATATTCACCTCATGAGTAAGTCTTTGCATCCTGGAGCACAGTCAAAAGAAGTTACTCGTAGAATTCTTATCTTTAAATATTTAGTCTAGCTTTTTGAACTCACCTTGGGCTCTGTGCTAGGTGACGCTCTTCTCCAGCACCTCACCAGGAGTTACCACAACTTTCTGTTTTCAACATTTCTCTTGCTTCTGAGAATTCACCTCTAATCTGCACCCCATTTCTCAATGGCTCAGCTCCACTTTGATATTTAGGGTTATTTGTTATTTAGTAAACCTGTATAACAACTCTCGAGTGGGTTATGACTAGGGTGCCCTTGCAAATCCAAATTGGAGCCCTGTTGAGAGTGAAAAGGATGCTATTGATAACGCTGGGACTGGAGTCAAGTCAAACAAAACGATGATCATCTTAGTGATAACAGGCACTATGAGAAGTGCTACAGTGCCAGGTTTTCTTTCCTTTTTTTTTTTTTAGTGACTGTTCTCAGCTTTCCCCTAAGCCTCTATTTCTGCTGACAGTTGCAAATACTTGATTTTGGCATTTAAAAAGAACCTAATTCCAATTTAAAACTTACCCCAGTCTCTCTAGAGGCAAATGTTCAGGCTCTCAGAGACTCGCCCATCTCTCCTTCTTTCTTTCTCCTGGTAACATCTGGGTGTTGGGGAAGTTTCCTGAAGATTGTGCATTCAAGCAAGAATCCTCTGGTCCAAGGGCTATTCAGCAGTCTTTGCTGAGCCTGTTGGCCTTTGGTTGATGGGCAGCTCAACCCTCTAGGTCATGAGGTGCAGAACTGTGTCCTTGTCGCATCTGCTACCCAAATGGCTGCAGTGGAGCACCTCCCAGGGTTGTCAGCATTCTCTCGGCCCAGGAGTCACTTGCCCTGCTATCTTGCCCCCATCCTGGCTCCCATACTGCTACGGTCCCTCTGAGTCCCGCCTCTATTTAGAAGCAGGCCAGCTTGAGAGGGTCCACCTCCCAGCCTTGCTTTCAGGTTCTTTTGACTTCTTCTGGAGCACTTCCTGGCAGATCTATCACCCAGTTAAGTCTGCATACTCTGCCGGGGCATGGAGGGTGTCATCTGGACCCCTGAGGTACCACCCACGGACTCTGGCTGGAAGGGGTGGGTAGAGGGGGAGTTGCTTCTTCAATTGTTAAATCCATGATACACTCTCACCAGCTACCTAGTTCACTGTTTTAAGGGATTTACCTATTTTAACTCTTTTAATCTTCACAGCAAACATCTAGTGTAGGTAACATTAATACCTTCAGGTTACAGATGAAGAAACAGGAACAGAGAATAATTAATTTGCCTGAGGTCACCCAGCAAACAAGGGACAGAGCCAGGACTTGGGTCAGGCAGCCTGGTATCAGGATCTGTACTCTGAACCACTATGCAGGGAGAAGTTTTGGGATTAGGCTGATAAAGTGTGATTATTCAACAAGAAGTTTCCTCCTAAATAAATTATTTAGGTGTGAAAAATTCTTCTGACATGAACAGATACTCTGACACTCAGTATCTTGGAGACTCTAGGTCAACTCTTTTACTCTGTTAACCTAACTTTTCATTAAAAAGCAGCATCTCCTACCACTGTAACTCATAATTAAAATAATAACTTTACTGACTTGCTGTTTATAAACCCCACTGATACAATAATTTAGTAAATAAATGTGATTTCTTCAGAATTAGGCATGCTGATCTCACGTCTTCTCCTCTTAGGATTTTAATTAATTGGATGCCAGTAAATATTGGAATAGTTTTTAGTGCTATAAGTGTATACTTTTTTTTAATGAAATGTCTTTTTGAATACTTGTGGTTTTCTTCTTTTCTTTCTTTTTATTTTCTTTTCTTAACAAAGCAAATAGTTATTTCCAATACAGAGAAATTCGTTACTCTGTCTTGGATGTTCCCTTATCGTTACATCTCTAATCTTGTACTAATTCCAAAGAACAATTGTGCAATTTCTGGATCTTCTAAAGTACATCCCATTCATTTCCTGAAGCCTTGGAAACTCTTTATGCATAATGCTTTCCTCCCCAAGCCTTTATTCATTTTTTAATTCTTTTTGACCAAAAGTTTGCACTTCTCCCAAACCTCTGTGTTTTTAAAAAATCTTCTTTATCTTATTTTTTCAGTTATTAGGTGAATTTCTACTATCTTTCTGTCTCTGTTTTTTCCCCCTGGGTTGTTTTGGTGATTCAGTTTCTGGCCTTCAAATGTATAGTTGCCACATTTTTACTGCCATTGACTATAAAATTCTGCCCAGTTACTAGGCTGTGAGAAAGTAGATGCAAAATTGTTCCTATTGCCTGCTGCCCAGCTGTGTGGCACTGGCACCAGAGTCCAAGAAAGCATCCTTTTTTCCCTGTATTTCTTAGATTCAGGAGCCTGTTCAATATGCATCATTTATGGGACCAGCCAAGTAATTGCCTATTGATAACCACCTAAAACCTCTTACTTGTTTAAATAAAGTTAGTTTCACTTTCATTTTGCTTCAACTTCCACATAGAGAATGCTATTTATCTTTTTCCATTGGTATTTAAAGAATTATTATCCTAACCCTGCAGGTTCAGTGAAGCGATATTGCCATTGGTGTTTTAGGTACAAAGGAGTTGCTCTCCCTTTGGAAATAAGCAGCATTGGCTTGCTGAACCTTGGCTGGAATTCGAAGACCCAGAAACTGGGCTGGGGACAGAAGCAGAATTCGATGAAAAACAGAGAGATAAGGTGCAGCACCCTGCAGAGGAAAACAAAATAAAAGTCATCCATCTTGTCCAATATCATTAACAATCCAAATGAGCCAAGCAGAGAATCAATTTGGTAGGCATTGGAGTAAAAACCAGAAAACAGTAACACCTAATATATTAATTCATTTTTCTCATTTGATTCTCAAAGTCTCATGGCCAGAAAGGGACAGAGCTGGAATCTGATCTGCGTGGTGGGAGCAGAGAGCCTCTACACATCATATCTATGCTTGACTGCCTTCTGGTTTCCAGTCTTTGAGAGGTCGTCACCTGCCCTGGGTCATCCACTGATACATGGGGATCCAGGCTTGCCACATTCTCTGGCTGCTCCAGAGCCTTCTACACTCTCAAATACTCTACTGAGATCGGGACAGGGACCCAGAGACCTGGAAAGGGGCTGCTGACCTGGAAAGGGGCTGCTGCAGTTGACTTTTATAGGACATCTGTAGAGTGGGCATTTGGCCCAACTTGTACACAAAACCTCAGTGAGGATGATTTTGGGGTGTTATTGGTGCTTTTGCTTGTATCACAACCCTTTAGAATGCTCATTTTATTACCTTGTGGTTATGTTTTTTTCTGTTTTGAGTAGATACATTATTTTCTTTCTGGCTGCTTATTTTCTTACCTTTTTTGTTTTTGGTCCAATTTACCGCAAAATATAGATGTTCCCAGTAACTTTTTTCATGTGTCTTTTTGTGGCTTGATAGTTTATTTTTTTATTGCTAAATAACTTTCCATTGTATGGATGCACCACAGTTTATCTGTTCACCTATTGAAGGCTATCTTGGTTACTCGCAAGTCTTGGCAATTAAGAATAAAGCTGCTGTAAACATTCACATACAGGTTTTTGTGCGGACATAAGTTTTTAGTTCATTCAGGTGAATATCAAGGAGCACAATTTCTAGATCATATGGCAAGGGTATGTTCAGTCTTGTAAGAAGCTACAGACTGTCTTCCAAAGTGGCTGTACCAGTTTACATCTCACCAGCAATGAGTGAGAGTTCACTCCTGCTGCGGTGCATTCTCACCAGCATTTGGTAGAGTCCGTTTTGTGGATGTTAGCCGTTTTAATAGGTATGTAGAAATAGCTCATTGTTGTTTTCATTGGCAGTTCCTAATGACATATGATGTCGTGCATCTATTTTTGTTTTTCGTGTTTGTTTGTACCCCCTGCAGTGGATGTATGGAGCTCTGACCACCGACCGGACTGCAAGGGAATTCCCAGATGTTGTGCATCTTTTCACATGCTTATTTGCTATCTGTCTGTCTTCTTTGGTGATGTGGCTCTTCAGATCTTTTGCCCATTTTTTAAATTGAGATTTTTGTTTTTTTACTGTTAAGTTTTACACGTTCTTTGTTTTGGATACCAGTCCCCTATCAGATATGTGTTTTATAATTATTTTCTCCCAGCCTGCGTCTTGTCTTTTCATTCTCTTGAAAACAATGTTTTTCACAGAGCAGAAGTTTTAAATTTTAATGAAATCCAACTTAACAATTTTTTTCTTTCATGGATCATGCTTTTGGTATTGTATCTAAAAAGACCTTGTCAAACACAAGATCATCTATATATTTTCTCCTTTGTTATCTTCTGGAAGTCTTATCGTTTTGCATTTTACGTTTAATTCTGTGATCTGTTTCGAGTTGATTTTTGTGAAAGGAGTGAGGTCTGTGTCTAAATTAATTTTTTTGCATGTGGATGTCCAGTTGTTCCAGCACCAATTGTTGAAAACACTGTCTTGTTTCCATTGAATTGCCTTTGCTCCTTTGTTAAAGCTCAGTTTACTTTATTTGTGGGGGCCTATTTCTGGGCACTCTGTTCTGTTTCATTTTTCTATTTGTTTAGTCTTTTGCCAATACCAACTGTCTTAATTGCTATAGCCTTAGAGTAAATCTTGAAGTTGGGTAGTATAAGTCCCCTGTGTCTTCCTTCAATATTGTGTTGGTTATTCTGGGTCTTTTGCCTTTCTGTATAAACTTCAGAGCCGGTTTGTCCACTTAGAGGGGTGGGATCGGGAGGGTGGGAGGGAGACGCAAGAGGGAGGGGATATGGGGATATATGTATATGTATAGCTGATTCACTTTGTTATACAGCAGAAACTAACACACCATTGTAAAGCAATTATACTCCAATAAAGATGTTTAAAAAATATTTAAAAAAATAATAATAACTTGCTGGGATTTTGACTAGGATTGCATTGAATATATAGATCAAGTTGGAAGAATTGATATCTTGACAATATTGAAGTCTTCCTATATTCATGCACATGGAATATCTCGCCATTTATTTATATCTTCTTTTTTTTTTAAGTATAATTTCTCCTGAATTCACTAATTAACTCCTCTTCTTTCTTTTTTTTTTTTTAAATTATTTATTTATTTATTTATGGCTGTGTTGGGTCTTCGTTTCTGCGCGAGGGCTTTCTGTAGTTGTGGCAAGTGGGGGCCACTCTTCATCGCGGTGCGGGGGCCTCTCACTATCGCGACCTCTCTTGTTGCGGAGCACAGGCTCCAGACGCGCAGGCTCAGTAATTGTGGCTCACGGGCCCAGCTGCTCCGTGGCATGTGGGATCCTCCCAGACCAGGGCTTAAACCAATGTCCCCTGCATTGGCAGGCAGACTCTCAACCACTGCTCCACCAGGGAAGCCCTATTTATATCTTCTTTGATTTCTTTTATCAGAGGACTTTAATTTTCTCATGTAGATATTATACCTATTTTGTTAGATTTATACCTAAGGATTTCATTTTGGGTGCTAATGTAAATGGTTTTGTGTTTTTAATTTCATATTCCAATTGTTCATTGCTGGTATATGAGAAAGCAATTAACTTTTGTATATTAATCTTGTATGCTGCAATCTTGCTATGATTGCTTATTAGTTCCAGGAGGTTTTTGCTGTCATTATTGATTCTTTGGGATTTTCTACACAGACAATCATGTTATCGGTGAACAAAGACAGTTTTATTTCTTCCTTCTCAATCTATATACCTTTTATTTCCTTTTCTTGTCTTACTGCATTAGTTTAGGACTTTCAGTATGATGCTGAATAAGAGTGGTGAGAGTGGTTATCCTTTTCTTGTTCCTCATATTAGAAGAAAAGCATCTACTTTCTCACCATTAAGTATGATGTTAGCTGTAGGGTTTTTGTACATGTTCTTTATCAATTTGAGGAAATTCCCCTCTATTCCTAATTTGATGAGGGTTTTTTTTATCATAAAAGGATATTGGGATTTTGTCAAATGCTTGTTCAGCATGTATTGATATGAGCATATAATTTTTATTCTTTAACTTGTTGTTATGATGGATTACATTAATTGATTTTCAAATGTTGAACCAGCCTTCCATACTTGGAATAAATTCCAGTTGGTCATGGTTTATACATCATTTTATGCATTGTTGGATTCAATTTGCTAATATTTTGTAGAGGATTTCTGTACCTCTATAAAATATTAGTGTTCGTGAGAGATATTGGTCTGTAGTTTTCTTTCTTATAATGTCTTTGTCTAGTTTTGGTATTAGGATTATGTTGGCCTCATAGAATTAGTTAGGAAGTATTTCCTGTTTCTATTTTCTCATTACTCTGTTTACTTCTAGACTTATTCATAAGCCTCAAAAGAGTCAATAATCCTAAACTCATATGTCTCACATTTGGTATGTTGCATCATATTTTATGTAAGAGAACAGGGACAGCTATTAGCTTTTAATTATTTTGTGGCCTTAGGTTTTAACATTTAGTAAAACTCCTGTTCAAGCCAGAAATATCTTATTATCAACATTAGCATAAAGAAAAATTTTCTGAAAGTCATTCTTGCCTTGGCATTAGTACGAAGATTAATTGTCAATAAATGCCTGTCTATTTGTTTGGCATCATTGTAAATTGAGCAAAGTAGCTTTCAGAAAATTTCCCATTATAGGGATAATGCTAGACTGAAGAGATGTATGCTCAGAAAATAAGCAGCCTTTTGTAAGGAAAATTCCTCTGAATAAAACTGCCTTCAAAATACTTTGCGACAACAACAAAAAAAGAGCTTCTGCAGGAAAAACCAGAAACAAAACTCTGACTCTAATTCCAAGGCCAATGATACCACACTGTATATAATACACTTCCTTTTGTGCAAAAGTAAGAACATGAGTATAAAGGGAACATTTATGAGAGCCAGCATGATCGATTTGAAGAAAATAGCGGCCAGAAACTGCAATCCAATTTTTTTCCTGTCTAGAAAATCAATGAACCACAGGCATCTAATAAATCAGTCAATTATACTCAGATGCCAGACTCTACAAAAGATGTAATATTAGGTTTTGCAAATCATTCCTGTCTTACAGAGATTTTATGACAGTAAGTTCCACTGAGTAAAATGCCAGTATAAAACATTGCCTTTCATTCCAATAGCTAGTGCAGACTCATCCTCTGTAATGATGGAAGGTAATAATTAGATAGTGGGCTAAACCCACATGTTAGCAAACAACAACAACAAAAAAAATCAGACTGCGCAGAGAAAATGGAAGAGCTGATGCGGCACAGCTGAGGTGGTTTCAGGCTTAGATCCCCAATGAAAACACCCAGAGCAACACCCGGATCCCTCAGATGGCAGTTGCTGTGCATGTTTCCATGACAACTCCAAGGGCTTGGCTGGGGACTTATCACTGGGGTTGCAGAGTTAGGATTTCTCTGAAAGGGGAATTAAAAATTTTTTTTAATTTAAAAAAAAATTTATTCCTAATTTTAAAAAATGGAGATCATTTTTAAAGCCTTTGAGTTCTTTCTCAGCCCCACTGCCTAGGGTACCATTGCATGGCATGACAAATTCCCCCTTGTATTCTGTAGTCAGACCTTTTCGGATAGACCAGGCCAGAGGCTTCCTGACTTTACGGTAGGGCTGGCTTAGTTTCTGTCACCAGCCAAAAGTTCCTAAGAAGGACTCTGGGCCTGAGTGAAAATTCACTTTTGGGGGGAAGGATGCTCCTAACAATGATGGACTAGATAAAAATCATTATATAGGACTTGCCCTGGCCCCCCTTTGGACCTTACCCCTTTATTTGTATTGTCTGCTCCCATTTTCCTCAGCCCTGACTACCCAGGAAAGGAAAAGGAAATCTCTGTCTCCAGTCTCTTTCCTCATTCTAAGGGAAAGCTCTGCTGAAAAATCTATAGTAGGCCTAATATTCAATCACGAGAGATGCTGTGCTAAATGCTTGACCCGTATTGTGAGCAATCCTCTGTCTCAGACTGGTCTGGACAATGGCTGTTAGGGACTGAATGCTTGTGTCCCCCCAAAATTCATGTATTGAAGCCCTAATTCCCAGTGTGGCTGTATTTGGAGATGGGGGTCCCTAAGGAAGTAAGTGCAGCCAAATGAGTTTGTAAGGGTGGGGCCCTGATTTGATAGGATTAGTTTCCTTTTAAGAAGAGACACAGGAGAACTCTCTCTTTCCCTTCCTCTCCCCACCTTGACCCTCCATCTTTCCACACACATGAGAACAAAGCAAGGAGGCAGCTGTTTGCGTCAGAAAGAGAGCTCTCTCACCAGAAACTGAATTAGCTGGAACCTTTAACTTGAACTTCTCACCTCCAGAGCAGTCAGAAAATATATTTCTGTGGTTTAGGCCACCCAGTCTATTGGGTTTTGTTATGGCAACCCCAGCAGACTAACATTCCCTCAGAGAGGGAGATAGTCATTACATAAGATTCTGTCAGACACAGATGGTATCAGCCCTGGCAGTCCAGAAGCCTGCAATAAAAAACACCACATCACTGACCTTCATGTTTGGAGTGATGGCATTTTCTCCTATACATATAAGTGTGTCTGGAAATCCTAAGATAAGACAGCATTTTTAGTGTGACTTCTGGGTAATGACTGCCCTTGTGTCTGCTTAGCTTGTTATGAAAGCAGCTCAAGCCTCGTGACACAACTGTTGGACACACTGAGCATTGTCATAACATCTACAGATGGGACACAGATGGTCAGTAACTTTCACCCAGACTAACTAACCTGTGGGTGATCAGGGAAGAAACCACAAGGGACTGGAAATTGAACTCTGCTTCTCTGCTTGATCCTTGAGTGCCACTTCTGGCAGCAAAGTAGAGAATTTATTTTGACATCTTTACCCCATCAAAGTCTGTGGTTCTTCCCGACACTCCTCGCCACCTCATTTGGTCACCTGCAGCCTGTGCTAAGGTTGTGACTAAACGGCCCCTTCTCATTAGGAGCAGCTTAGAGGGAGTATATGCAGGTTGTATAAGGGGAGCAAGGCTTGCAGGCACTGGGCTGATTGTGATTTGTTCATTTTTTACAGTAATCAGTGAAATGTTGATTGATTCATTCTTATTTTCGTGCTCTGGTTGTTACTGCTTACTATGAATATTCTTTTCTTTCAGTGTGTCTCTTTACTGTTTTCTATCCTCCAAATGAACATTCTCAAAGAGACCTTTGACCCTGAATCTATTTTTAGTTTATTGTTTCTGAAATACAATACATTGAAATCTAATTACTTGCATTGTTAAAGTATATCAATGGGGACACTCTTTTAGTTACTCATTTTAAAATAAATTCCCAAGGAGCTTCAGGTTCATCCTCTATGACTTTTCAGATGTTAAGTGAATAAGCACAGTAGAGATCCTGGTTTGGAATCCAGTATTAGGTTTTGTTTAATGGAAACACCGTGTGTGAAGCCCCTCTACTTCCACTCTGGCAGTTCTGTCAGTGGTACCTCTACCTAATGGGTAAACGTTGAACAGTTGGTGCTCTGGAGGGGTTTGTCAATATCCATGGTATAAACACTCCCCCACCACCTATTTCAGGCCGCCAACATGGTGTCACTAATGTGGTGTTGGTAAGAGGTGCATACAGTTGGCTTTCAGGCTCCTGCTTGGTATGGATACCAGGTCTAATTATGTCATAGAAAGGGAGATTTAACCTCTGCACCAGATCTTTGATTAGACCCCTGCTCTTAGGGGTTCCTTGTGCCTTGAAACCAGCCTTTGTCACCTAACCATGCATCTCTGCTGTGTGCACTAGCTCCCCAAACATGATGGAGAAAATACACCAAGGCTTTAAAAATGCAGCAGAATCTGACAGTCTTCCCACACCCTTGCTTCCTGAGGCCACATCCCTCACCTCTTTAGTTCAAAAGCAATATTTCTGCATAGAGAACCACTTCCACTCTGTCTGTATGATCCAGTTTATTCAGTAAGCGTGGATGAGTACAATTTTCTGCCTCAGTGGAAGATGGAATGACATTGGTGAAATCGTGATACACAGTTAATTTGGTTTATACAAAAAAAAAAAAAAAAAAAAAAGAGCAAGCGAGACCTTCAGTTATCTGCTCATGTCAAAAATAAGGAAAAGGTTTGTTGCACCTATCGTATGGCACATCCATTGGTCAGTGGTGGTCAAAAGGACTGTGGTTTTCTCACCAGGGCAGCTCTGCCCTGTGGTTTCAGGAATTGTTCCTGCTCTCTAGCCTCATGCCTACTTCTCCAGCATTCCCCAAAGTTCTGTGGGTGGCCCGCTATCCTTTGAATAAACTCCTTTTCTACTAAGTTGAACAAAGTTGGCGATTGCTTGCAACTAAAAAGAGTTCAGGCTCTGAAGCTACACAACTTTGGGTCAACTCCCAGATGCCAAACCTACTAGTTTGTGTCTTTAAGCAAATTTCTCTATATGACTCAGGTTCCTCAACTGTAAAAGTGGGATAATATCTCTCATGGCGTTATTATGAGGCTTAAATGAGTTAATACATATACAACCCTTAGAACAGTGCCTGGCACATAGTAAGCCCTCAATAACTGTTAGCTATTATCATCATGCTGGGTACATTTTAGCAAAAATTGGTTGATGTCAACCAACTCCAGATACAAAGGAGAAACAAACAGCCATTAAACCATTGCTTTTTATGACACTTATTTTACATTTTCTCAGACATAAGAAACTGCTTCATAGTATAATAGCTTCAAACTTGATACAGAACAGAGAATATGTATTTAGTTTTTCCGTGGAAATCAGCAGTTTAGAAGTTGATCACTGTTTAAATCCAGCATCTGTTAATGTTTAAAGCAATTCAGAGTTTTCCTCAGAGCACATGATTTTAGACAAAGACAACAAACAAAAGTGCCAGAATGGGCTCACTATCTGGTTTGCATAAAATGAAATGATTTGAATAAAATCTCTATATGAACTGTGTGTGTGCTTCTTCAGTTCCATATGAACAAAATCTTTTATTATCCTTCTCAAAAATTCCTCTGATACTTGCCATTTCAAATTCTGGAATGGCTATGCTAATTTTAATGTCCCATTCTTGTTTCCTTCTTGGCAAAATTCATTGTTTTGCTTTAGTGTTCTAATTTTTTTTTTAATGTTTCCAACATTTCTAACACATGGGCAATTTTTAAAACTCTGGCCTTTTACATTTTTTCCTGTTCATTTTGATTCAAAAAAATAGGAAGGAGGGGAACCCCTTGCATTTTCCAAAGTATATTTTACAATGAACACAGTTGGCTACAGGCTTGGCTACAGATGATTCATTTATTCATTCAACAAATAGACACAGAGCTCCTATCTTGAGCAGGACAGGAATAGATGCCAGGGGTGTCGTGCTGAACAAGGCATGACCCCATCCTCAAAAAGTTTACAATTTAGTAGGAAGAGAGACAGGGAAACAGGCAGTTCTAATACCCCTCCACTAGAGGTAAATTCATTGTGTTTTGGGAGCACAGCAGAGGGACACCCAGCCCAAACTCAGCGGGTCAGGAAAGGATTCCCACAGGAACTGACATTTAGCTGAGACTTGTACAATAAATAAGAATTAGCCTAGTGAAGAACAGTGTTTTTCTTTAATATGCTTGTGTAAGTGTATGTAATTAAATTATATAATGCTATGAATATCTTTAAATTATATCTTTAAATTATCTTTAATATCTTTAAATTAAATTATATAATGCTATGAATCTTTTCTTTTAAAAAAGATGATCACAATTTTTAATATCCTGTAAACATTTGATTTCTTTTGACAAGCAAGATGTAAACATAGCAGATTCCGAAACTGAGAATTTTACATGTATTTGCAGCTTAAATTGTACCTCCTGATTTTAAAATACTTTAGAAACTTGTCTTAGTCAACTCAGGTTGCTATAACAAATACCACAGACTGGGTGGTTTAAACAACAAACGTATATTTCTCACAGTTCTGGAGGCTGAAAGTTTGAGATCAGGGTGCCAGCATGGTGAAGTCCTTGGTGAGAGCCCCCTTCCTGGCTTGCAGAGGGCTCCTTCTAGCTGTATCCTCACGTGGGAGAGAGAGACAGAGAGAGAAAGAGAGGAAGCTCTGGCCTCTTCATCCCCTTGTAAGGGCATCAATCCTATCTTTGCTTATGACCTTGTCTAAACCTAACTACCTCCCAAAGGCCCTACCTCCAAATAGCATCAGGAACTAGGGCTTCAACATATAGATTTTGGGAGGACACCAACATTTAGTCCCTTGCAATACTTTACTATGTAGTTATTCTTATGTTTTACTTTTCCTGTGTGAGAAAGTTTATTTTCATCACGTTTCCCTAGCAATAAATCAAATTCATTAAGAACGAAACAGTGAATTTTTAAGCCCAATAAACATAATAAACTACAAAACTGTTTCTTTAATTCCCATTGAAAATTCATACATAAAATTGAAATGGATTGTTTTATAATTACAAATTAGAGGGAACAAAATTATTTTCTATCTTTGCTCAAGATACTTATGCAATGTATGCAGTGGCTATTTTGAAAGAACAACCATGAGCAAAGATTGCACCCATATCTTGTATTTGTTTTGAAACATTACATTGCATTTTTCAATTCTAACATACTAAAACATGACATATCAAAATTGTCAGCTCTCATCAGCCTTGCCTCTCTCTCCTTCCTCTTATATACAGTGCTTCACAGGCTAAGCCCCAACCTCAGTCAACCTGCTCACCTGCAAATGGTTGAAAATGTCCTTTCCACCAGGTTGACTATCAACACTTTAATAATAGCCACAAACCTCCAGAGGCACCCAGTACTGCTCAGTAACCCTAAGTTTCCCCAGCATGTTCATTATTCCCCTCAGTGATGTCTATTTCAGATCTTCTCCCTTCTGCTTCCGCAGCCCATGCACCCTTTCCCTCCCCGCTCTCAGCTGATGACCTTGTCTTATTTGTCATTGAAGTAACAGGAGTATAGCTGAAGCAACTCTCACAACCACAACTGCATGTGTGAGAAAATACTTCTATTTTTCTGTAACTGAATTGAGTTTTACCTCTAACTGTTATTCCATGGATGGCAGAAAATTGAATTCCAGGATCTGGAGTCACTTCAGGACTTTCTCAGTACTTTCAAACTCAGTGCATTCAGGACTGTTGTGTTTCCTTTATTCTTTCCAGAGTGGCATTTAAGATCTGGGGTATTTATGTAGTGTAATCTGGAATAGGTATATATTCTAGCTCTGAACACTGAAAGGTCTAGAAGGAATGACCAACCTAGTAGTAATTTTGATCTAAAAATAGCATTTCCCACTAAAAGATACCAGGGCTTCTAAATTTAAGACTACAGATTTTACTTAATCTTTTCAATATGAAATTCATTTCTTCTTCACTCACACCACAAATCCTGGTTGTCAAGAACACTGGATATGAAGAATTAGAAATTCACATAATTACTCGTTTGATTTATTCCAAATCACACATAAAGCAACCTAAGATGAACAATACCAGTATTTCGAACATACTATATAGCACAGGGAACTCTACTTAATGCACTGTGATGTCCTAAATGGGAGGGAAATCCAAAAGGGAGGGGATATATGTATATGTATGGCTGATTCATTTTGCTGTGCAGTAGAAGCTAACACAACATTGTAAAGCAACTATACTCCAATAAAAATTAATTTAAAAAAACAATACCAGTATTTTTAGCAATATAACTGTGAAAATACTTTCAAAATAATTTTTTCAAGAGCTTGTCTTATTTTTTTGCAATTGTACTATTTCTATGTTGTCAGACAATGTAGTCTTTACATACTTTCCTCTTTCCCTTCTGTTTCTCAGTTAAGTTTAATTTATTAGCTCTTCAGAGCTTACCACCAGTCTTTATGTTAATGTCTTTCCTATAGTGTTGGTTGTCTGAAGCTCATTCTTCAGTTTCTTAAGGAAGGACTCATGGGAACAGTATTTCATGAGTTCTTGAATTTTGATCACAGTTTGTAGCCTTTAATACTTGAAAGTCATTTTGGCTCAGCAGTTGTGGCTCACGGGCCCAGTTGCTCCGCGGCATGTGGGATCCTCCCAGACCAGGGCTCAAACCCGCGTCCCCTGCATTAGCAGGCAGACTCCCAACCACTACACCACCAGGGAAGCCCCTAGAATATATTTTAATGTTGGTCATCCTGGGTTGGGTTTTCCTAGGATTGCACTATGCCTTTTCAATATGTAGTATCAATTTTATTATTGTTGTTACATAGTATAGGAAAGCATTTTTTCTTTTCTTTTCTTTTTTTCTTCTTCTTCCTCTCCTTCTCCTTCTTCTTTTTCTTTTCTTATTATTTGTTCTGTTTCCTTGATCAGAGCTTCTTATATATGTATGTTGGGTCTTCTTTGCCTGCCTCCTATGTTTGTCATTTTCTTTCTAAGCTTTTTTGCCTCTTTATTCTTTCATTTTTATCATAAATTTTTACTCTTTTTAATCTTCAACTTTTCTTAAAACATTATCTATTCTGTATATTCAGTCTGTGTTTCTTTTGGCTTAAATTTTATTTTAGAAATAAATTCTTTTCTTTAATTTTTAATTCTTTCCTGAGTTCTGTTTCCTCATTCCTGAGTTTTTCTTCTGATGTATTCATTTAGATATTATATTATTTTCTAAATGTGTTTTATATTGTTTTGAAATATTTGTTTATGTTTTCCATCTATTTGAAGACATGCCTTTCTGGCTTTCATTGTTTTCAGGGATATATGGCATTTTCTTTTCTTTTTTTCTTATAAATTTGTATAATTCAAGCTTAGTGCCTTTCTGTTGCTCATTTTTACATGAAATTAATTTTCCTGAACTTTAGATTAACTTTTCCAACTTGGTAGATATAGAACTTCCTCTTTTGTTGTTTGTGATGTGTTTGAAAATACAGTGGCTTACTTTCTGAGATTTCTTGGCTCTGTCACCTTTTCCTATTTTTCTCCAGACTTCCCTTTTTCCTTTGACTCTATTGATCCCTCTCCTGCTCAGTTCTTTTGAGCAGGAGAGGGTCCAACTTACAGTAACAGAAACTAACACCAATTCTCCAGTAAAACATTATCTTCCAGAAGGCCATATATACTCTAAATCAGACCTTTATATGGTATGGTGTCCCCATTGTTGGAATACAGGGTCCATGAACCTGTGGGTAGAAGCAGGAGGGGTCTTGCTTACCATCACTCTCAGTGACCACTCAGGGAATCTGTGCTGCCTGTCTCCACAGTTCTGTGTTCTGTGGGTTTGGGGATTCTGATTCACAAAGAGAAATACTTCTACCAAGTGACACGTCAATAGTCCCACCGATCAATAAGCCATGACTGTTGTGTAGGCACTTTGATCTTCATGTGACAGGGAACCAGCAGGAATGAAAAGTAGTTATTATCTTATTAGGGACAACTGACCCTAATCCTTATAAGAAGGTAGGGCTGCTGTTATATAATGGGGGAAAGGAAGAAAATTTTTGTCACTTAGTGATCCACTTGTGCATCTCTTGGTAGTTCCCTCTCTGATTTGATGGTTAATAGGCATGTGCAGCAGTGCTGGCCTGAGGAAGACATGGTGGCCAGCAGCTCAGATCCCTCAGTGATGAGGGTCTGGGTCACACTACCAGGTAAGCCACTGAGACCAGCAGAGGTGCTAGCTGAAGGTGAGGGGAATATAAAATGGATAGTGGAGAATGGATTCATTGAGCTTCAGTTGTAACTTCAAGACCAGATGCAGTTCTTCTTTTCTATTAACTATTTTGGGGGCTGTAGTTTGCTCCTTTAACCTTTTGCTTACAAGTTTCTCCCAAGCAAAGAGGTCTGATGGAATCCAAAGGGGCTGCTCATGGAACTTATATTAAAAAGTATATTCAAGGGCCACATAGGATGCACAGCTGTGGATGCTGTTATGTACTGCTCAGAGTTTCTGTTAGGAATGAAGGACTTCCTCCCCCAGTTGCTGGAAGTGCTGCTAGCAGCCCCCTGTTTTCAGCCCTCTTTTTCTTTTTAACTTTTTATTTTATATTGGAGTATAGTTGATTACCAATGTTGTGTTAGTTTCAGGTGTACAACAAAGTGATTCAGTTATACATATACATGTATCTATTCTTTTTCAAATTCTTTTCCCAATTAGGTTGTTACAGAGTATTGAGCAGAGTTCCCTGTGCTATACAGTAGGCCCTTGTTGGTTATCCATTTTAAATATAGCAGTGTGTACATGTCAATCCCAAACTCCTCAATTATCCCTCCCCCCTACCCTTCCCCCCGGTAACCATAAGTTTGTTCTCTAAGTCTGTGAGTCTGTTTCTGTTTTGTGTATAAGTTCATTGTATCATTTTTTTAAGATTCTGCATATAAGTGATATCATACAATATTCCTCTTTCTCTGTCTGACTTACTTCACTCGGTATGACAATCTCTAGGTCCATCCGTGTTGCTGTGAGTGGCATTATTGCATTCTTTTTAATGGCTGAGTAATATTCCATTGTATTCATCTCAATAGATGCAGAAAAAGCTTTTGACAAAATTCAACACCCATTTATGATAAAAACTCTCCAGAAAGTGGGCATAGAGGGAACATACCTCAACATAATAAAGGCCATATATGACAAACCTACAGCTAACATCATACTCAATGGTGAAAAGCTAAAAGCATTTCATCTAAGATCAGGAAAAAGACAAGGATGTCCACTCTTGCCACTTTTATTCAATATAGTTTTGGAAGTCCTAACTATGGCAATCAGAGAAGAAAAAGAAATAAAGGAATCCAAATTGGAAAAGAAGAAGTTAAACTGTCACTGTTTGCAGATGACATGGTACTATACACAGAAAATCCTAAAGACACTACCAGAAACTACTAGAGCTCATCAATGAATTTGGTAAAGTTGCAGGATACAAAATTAATGCACAGAAATCTGTTGCATTTCTATACACTAACAATGAAAGATCAGAAAGAGAAATTCACGAAACAACCTCATTTACCATCGCATCAAGAAGAATAAAATACCTAGGAATAAACCTACCTAAGGAGACAAAAGACGTGTACTCTGAAAACTATAAGATGCAGATGAAAGAAATTGAAGATGACACAAAGAGATGGAAAGATATACCATGTTCTTGGATTGGAAGAATCAATATTGTCAAAATGACTATACCACCCAAGGCAATCTGCAGATTCAATGCAATCCCTATCAAATTATCAATGGCATTTTTCACAGAACTTGAACAAAAAAATCTTAAAATTTAGATGGAGACAGAAAAGACCCCGAATAGTCAAAGCAATCTAGGGAAAGTAAAACGGAGCTGGAGGAATCAGGCTCCCTGACTTCAGACTATACTACAAAGCTATAGTCATCAAAACAGTATGGTACTGGCACAAAAATAGAAATATAGATCAATGGAACAGGATAGAAAGCCCAGAGACAAACCCATGCACCTAAGGTCAATTAATCTACGACAAAGGAGGCAAGACTATACAATGGGGGAAAGATAGTCTTTTCAATAAATGGTACTGGGGAAACTGGAGAGCTACATGTAAAAAAAAAAAAAAAATGAAATTAGGACATTCTCTAACACCATACATGAAAATAATTTCGGCCCTCTTTAGGAAGTGACTCACCTGAAAAGAGCTGTCTCACCTGAACTCATACTCCCTTTCCAGGGCAATCCACATGCAGTGACTGACCATTGCAAGTGAACAAAGGCCCAGTCCCATTTCCTTAACTTGGAAGAAGTCTGAAGGGCCATCCCAGGCTCAAAGATAGCCCAACTTTTCCCACTGCCCAATTCATAGGAGTTGGTCCCAAGGGTGCTCCCTAATAAACTTCCTGTATGAAAACCAGTTTCAGAGTCTGCTTCCAGGGAACCCAACTTGCATCAGTCAGTTAGAATCACCCTTGACTTCATATGACAGAAACTCTACCACTATAGCTAGACCAACTGGGCTTTTATATATCTCTAAATAAGTGCTGCATTGTCTCCATGCTGGCATCAAGGAACTAGTTTCCTTCTAGCTTCCTGCTGTATTACTATTAGACTGTGGCTTTCATTTCCATATAAGAGGTTGGTTGCTCCACTTCCAGTTTCATGTTCTAGGTGAGAAGAAGAGTGGAGAGCAAAAGACAAAGGAGCATGCCTTTTAAAATTTTTAAAGAAGTCTTACCTAGCGACTTATAATTATATTTCAATGGCGAGAATGGATCACTTTGCCATCCTTAGCCACATGGAAGACTAGGCAGATAATTTGGGTATATCGTTGCTCTGAACTAAATCAGGGCTCTGATAGTTAAAAATAAGGCAGAATGAGGTTACTGAGCAGGTAACTAGTAGCGTCTTCCTTTTCTCATAGCATGTAAACTCCTGAAGGGCAGGGACATTACTTGTCTTCTTTACTTCCATATCCACAATGCCTAGAACAATGCCTGACCTCTAACAGAAAACTAGTAGTTGATGAATGAATGACTGAGTCATTTTTACTTCAATTGAGTTGTATTTCTATTATCACATCATATTGAAAATATAATGATCTGAAGAATGTGTGGTTTGGCTAAGAAGAGGAGAGGAATCCCATAAACAGAAATTACATTTAAAATTTCCTTGTGGAAAGGATAATGAAACGACTAAGATTAAGTAATTTAATTGGTCCTTTGTCATTCTTAAATGAAAAGCATTGCAAGATTTCAAATCAAAAACAGACCAGTATACAAAGCCTTTAAACAATTTAAGAGGAGCCAGGATTATTTGACCTTATATCCCTGGCACTGGCGTAAGAGGGATCCCAAGAGGATTTGTTGAGTGCACGCTGATAGAAGTGAGTGTGGAATGAATGAGACAGAAGTAGTCTGGCAGCTCTCATGTTCTTATGTAAAATAATCTCTCAAATATTTGAGAGAATGCACATATAGTTTAGTCATGTGAGTTATGATATTAACATGTATATAGTCCTAAGAATATAGGCAATGGAGGCAAGCTGGTTCAAACAACTTTGTATTAAGAGAGCACTGTTAAATTATAATATGAGTGTACTTTCATAAAGAAGTGCTAAGTAAGAGTTCTTCAAAATCTTTTTATATTATTCTCTCTCTTTATCTTTACTCCTGTAAAAACAGGAGTAACCTTAACTTAACTTAAAGGGAAAGATGAGAACAGCTAGTTAGGAAATCAGTCTTTGTCTCTCTGTGTCTCCGTCTCTCTGAGTCTCACTCCTTAATTCCTTGAAAACAGAAGAAAAACTGAAAGTATTGAGAAAATCAGATTTGGTAATAATTCATCAAAATACAACTCATAAATCCTTTAAATGGGTTTGTGCTTAGGAAAAATGGGAAAAGACATGGGGAAATCTGAAAATATTTTGTACTAACCAATGTACTCAGTTCCTTAAACTTTCAAAACATCCTAGCAATTGCTTTTAATTTTCAAACCCCTGCTTATTTCAGTGAGAATTAAATTAGTCTACTTTTAAATAATTGAAACATCTTTCATCAAGATGCAGATTTGTAAGATTTAGTTCACATCCAAAGAGAAATTGATTTTATAAGCAATTTGCATTTAATCACAGGGTGTTTAATTTGCATTTGGGGGAGCCTAAACCTGGAAGGATTTTTTTTGGATCAAGTTGCAAATTTGAAATCACAAAATTAAATGACAAATTAAATGTGTTAAAAACTTTGGAAAATGTCTTCTATTTCTGTTAATAACTTTCTAAATATTTATTTGAAAGCAGATTCTCCCAATATATTCAAACCAGTCACATAATACTATTTAGAGTCGTGAGTCTTGGACACATATGCAACTAGAATCCAAACTGTGGGCCTGAAAGGTGTAGGTTCGGAAGTCTTCACCTTCCCAGGCATGTGTAAAGGGCTGTGTGGGTAGCACTTCTAGAAAGGTATTGGAATGAAGAACCAAGGCACACAGTGTGTGAAGGGAAAAGAAATCGATGCTCAGCGGGCCAAGACTTCTGAGACGCCCCCAGCTCCCCCTCAGCTCCTGGGAAACCAGGGACATCCTTTCATCTCCTACACAGTATGCCAGGTGGGGAAGGGCTCACCCTGAAGAAAGAAAGAGTATGGGGAAATGATTTAGGGTTGCCACGGAGGGCCTGTTGCGTATGTTTTGATGTGATATCACTGACAGTTCTATTCCTTTTTAGACCAAGGCCAGAGTCCTACATAGACTGTGGTATGGTGACCCGAACAAAAGCCATCCCCAGCGTCTCAGTGAAATGGAGGACATGGGACATAGTGCTTTCAGCTTAACGCAATCATACCACCAATAAGGAAAAAGCATCTCTTTGAAGGGAGGCAGGAACATGAGTTGACGGTTATTGTGAGGACAACCATCAAAGGTAGAAGCAAGCACCTGACACACTGGGAGCATGTGGCACTGCCAGCTGCAGCCACCTTGGACGTCACAAAGCCAGGTGGGAAGCTGGTGGAAGATAGTAATTTATGAGATACTAATGAAAAGGAATTTGAAAGGACTGGGTCCCAGTGAGGCCACTGATGCCCTGGGAAACATGAAGTAAAATGGAGACAGATCAGACTCCTGACCATAAACAATTCTCCATTGATCTTGTCTTGATGTCTAATGTTTCTCAGCATGGCCTCTGGACCACCTGCATTAGAATCACCAGGGACACCTGTTTAAGTTGCAAATTCCTAAGCTCTACTCTTTTTTAAAAAATTTTCTCTCTTTTCTTGTGGTAAATATACATAATATAAAAGTTATCATTTTAATCATGTTTAAGTGTTCAATTCAGTGGTATTAAGTACATTCACAATGTTGTGAAACCATCACCATTAGTCAATCCAGAACTTTCTTATCATCCCAAACCGGAATTCTACACCCGTTAAACAACAACTCCCCATTCCCTTCTCCCTCACACCCTGGTAACTTCTGTTTTACTTTCTGTCTTTGGATTTGCTGAGGCCCACTCTTGAGTGGAAAGTGGCAGAACTGACCAAGGAATCTGCATTTTAAAGACATATTTCCCAGGATATTCAGGTATATTGGACACTTAAAAAACCACCAGCTAAGCAGTCACCTGACAAATTAATTACTCTAGATTTTGATGACCCATATGACCCAGCAATCCCACTACTGGGCATATACCCAGAGAAAGCCATAATTCAAAAAGACACATGCACCCCAATGTTCATTGCAGCACTATTTACAATAGCCAGGTCATGGAAGCAACCTAAATGCCCATCGACAGACAAATGGATAAAGAAGATGTGGTACATATATACAATGGAATATTACTCAGCCATAAAAAGGAACGAAATTGGGTCATTTGTTGAGACATGGATGTATCTAGAGACTGTCATACAGAGTGAAGTAAGTCAGGAAGAGAAAAACCAATATCATATATTAACGCATGTATGTGGAACCTAGAAAAATGGTACAGATGAACCAGTTTGCAGGGCAGAAGTTGAGACACAGATGTAGAGAACAAACGTTTGGACACCAAGGGGGGAAAGCCACGGGGGTGTGGGGATGGTGGTGTACTGAATTGGGCGATTGGGATTGACATGTATACACTGATGTGTATAAAATTGATGACTAATAAGAACCTGCTGTATAAAAAAATAAATAAAATTCAAAAAAAACTAATACTAAACTTTCTTTGGGTTATTTGTATGGAAATATGTTAGTATAAATGTTTCAGACATTACGTGAAATTCCTAAAAAAAAAAAAAAAAAAAAAAGCCTGATCCTACTTCAATGCCGGAATCATCTGGTCTTCCAGTAGCCTCGATGCTCACCAGCTGAATAAAGCCTTTAACAAATTAAAAAAAAAAAAAAAAAGATTAAAAAAAAATTTATTATTTATTTTTGGCTGCGTTGCGTCTTCACTGCTGCACGCGGGCTTTCTCTACTTGCGGCAAGCGGGGGCTACTCTTCCTTGCGGTGCGCAGGCTTCTCATTGTGGTGGCTTCTCTTGTTGCGGAACACAGGCTCTAGGTGCGTGAGCTTCTGTAGTTGTGGCACGCGGGCTCAGTATTTGTGGCACACGGGCTTAGTTGCTCCGTGGCATGTGGGATCTTCCCGGACCAGGGCTCGAACCCGTGTCCCCTGCATTAGCAGGCAAATTCTTAACCACTGTGCCACCAGCGAAGCCCATAGATTTTGATGATTTTCTAAAGTTTGCACTTAAACATTTTTGAGATGAAAACACCATTATTATCAGACAGTGAAATGAGACCCAAAGAGAAAGCCAAGTGTGGAGGGGGAAGCTTGACTACATGAACATTGACTCTCCTCCCAACCAGTGGGTCGTCACACTAGTAGAAAATGCCCACATAGCCAGTCTTTCATGATAAAGAATAATAAAGAGAAGAGCTTAGGGGCAGAGGAAGCTGAACAACACAGACCAAAAGCACTGGGATAAATCACTAAAGCAGATTCAGGTTTGCTCCAGTATTTTCTGGGATCAAAGCTCCCCCAGCTGTGGCCTGAGAGACCTTCATTCTGAACAGTTCAGGAAGTCTTTTGATTTCACTCTTTCTCCAGTGCTTTTCCTCTCCAGTTCCAACTTTCCTGGAAGGCTAGACTACTTCTTTTTCCTTACAGAACACATGTATTATATATATGTATATGAGGGAAGCAGGTCAAAAATTTAACTCAGTAATAACTTATGTACTGAAAAAATAAGATTTCTCTATTTGGTATATAAGCCATACAGTCTTCCACAGCTCCCAATCACTGGCTAGCCATAAGAAATGAATGGAATGCCCAATATGGTTTAAAGCTTAGTCCAATCCAGTATTTTATGTTGGCTCCCTATTAAATCAAATAGTTTTGTCTCTCAGATAGACCTCCCCTCCCCTAAGGTAATGTCAGGGTACAAGCAGAGAAGGGGGACTCAGCGTCCTTGGGTAAGCTGTCCTATGGTCCCTTGGGCAATGTCCTATCCACTTGATCGCTGGGCACCCTGTTGGTCTGCGAGGCTGAAGTCTGAGGTTGTTGAACTCATGGTCCGTCCTTTGGGCACAGGATCTTCTCCCAGCACCACTCCCTGTGCTGACGCAGCTTCATCTTGGCTCCTGTTGGCTGCATACCCTGAAGCCTTTGCCAGGGTCTCCAGCCAGCCAGCTAGACTGGCTGTCCACTCCCAGTCTTTATTGTGGGGTCACCTTGCCCATGGCTGGCCCACCAACTCTCAGGCTCTGCCTCTTCTCTATCACAATATTCCATAATAAATTTAAAAGCAGTTACCCACAAATTTAACACTTATTTAAATGTATACTTTATATCAATCTAGAGTTAGTACTTAGCTATATATCCCTTCCTCACCCTCAAACTCTAAGACTCCTAGCATGCTTTCCCCTTTGTCCCTCTCTTGGTTGACCATCCCCAACAAGGTTTCAGGTTCACTAGCTTCTTCTGATTTGTGTTATACCAGATCTATCTAAGCTTGATATAGAAATCAATATCTTAAGGAAGTTGACTTCATTGTTTAATTCACTCTACTGGTACCTAGGGATACTTTCTTATTTGCTTGAGAGATTTTAGTAAAAGTAATGAGCGATATTCATTTGGCAAATATTTACTGATCACCCGCCATGTGCTGAGCACCGTGCTAAATGATGGGGAATATAGCTCCTTACAAGATGGATAAGGTCTCTACTGACGTTGATCTACCACTGCAATCATGACATACACTTCTAGTACTGATCAAAGTTTTCTGGCAAGACTTCTTTAACTAGTTGAGAATGGGTAGACAATGGTGAGTTGGTTAAAGCTCTTTAGATTTGGGTACTGTAAGAGTGAGGATGTTTTGATTGTAAGGTGTAGACTGTTCAGTTAAAAATAGCTTAAACAATATGGAGTTCATTATTCATATTTCAAGAAGTCTGATGATAGGGTTTTGCCTGTGTTGGTTAGTTTAGTGGTAGAGCAAGCTAGGGAGATCAATTTTCCTGGTTTTCTCAGGGCTGAAGGGTTTCCTGGGACACAGGACTTTCAGTGCTAACACTGTGACAGTTTCGGGTCAACTGGGATGGTTAGTAACCCTATCATATCATCAAGGGCCCCGTTTTCGCTTTTGTCCCCTTGGAGTAGGTCTAAGCATCATATCTTCACTGGACAACTATCAAAATCAGGACAGTTAGTGAATTCCTGCCTATATTTCTTTGTATAAGAAAGAAAAACCTTTCCAAAAGCCACCTGGCAGAATTCTCCTTTTATCTCATTGGCCAGGGTTGTGTCATAAGCCCGTGCCTATAGTAATAACTCTCAAGAGATATGAATGACCATGATTGGCTAAGATTAATCAGTATTTATGACTTGAGACTGGGAAGGAGCATATGAAACATATATCTTATAATATGTGAACACATGTGATATAGAAAATGCTGATATTACTTTACTAATAGTAGAAAGAAGAAGTGGAGGGGAGGACTTCTCCGTAGACAACCAATGCAACTAAGAAAATTCATAGACATTCAAAGAAACAAAACAAATATACAGGCTTTTAAAAAAAAGTTAATGGACACTGGTGCCAGGTGGACCCAGATATTGGATTTTAGTGTAAAAAGACTTCAAAATAAATATTTTCAAAGAATTAAAGTAAAATATGTTAACTATGAGTCAAAAATAGAAAAATGGAAGCTCTGAAGAGTACCACATGGGAATTCTGGAGCTGAAAAAGTGCAATAGCTGAAATTAAAAATTCACTAGATGGATGCAACTTTAGATTCAGGAAAAAGAATCAATGAATTTAAATATATATATATATATATATATATATATATATATATATATATATATATATAATTAGATTATTCAGTAAAAACAAACTAACAAAGAGAAAAGAGATGAAAACAGATGAACAGTCTCAGACATATATGGGGCAATATCAAGTACTTCAACATGTATATAAATGGGCTCACCCAAAAAGGAGAGAGAAAAATGGATAGAAAAAAATTTTGAAGAAACAAAGTCTCTCAAATTTCCCAGTGTTGTGAAAAAAATTAACTTATGGATCAAGAAGCTCAAAGAACACCAAGTTGGCCAAAAACAAAGAGAACCATGCCAAGAGACATGGTTAAACTGCAGAAAGACGAAGAGAAAATCTTGAAAGCAGCAAGAGAAAAATGACAGATCACATACAGGGAACAATAGTATGAACAGTGACCAACATTATAAATAAAAAATAAAAAAAAATACAGAAAAATCAAGAAAGGCAGATGTCAGTTTTTTGAAAGAAGTCAACATAATTGATAAAACTTTAGCTAGATTGATCAAGAGAAAGAGGACAGATAATAATTACCAATATCAGGAATGAAAACAGGATATCACTATGGAAACTGTGAAGAAGGAAGAAGAAATTTGTACTAGTTTTGCTGTTTCACCTCAAACTGCAAAAGTATAGCCACAGTGCATGATATGTGCTTAGTTAAGATGAAAAGACATTAAATTTATACAAGAAGATATTTTGAGAGAGGCCATATTCATAGAACATTTATTACAGTATATTATTATCATTGCTCTATTTTATTATTAGCTGTTGTTAATCTACTGTGCCTAATTTATAAATTACACTTTATTATAAGTATGTATATATAGGAAAAACATAGTATATATAGAGTTTCATACTATCTGTGGTTTCAGGCATCCACTGGGGGTCTTGGAATGTACCCCCCACCTCCATGGACAACGGAAGACTACCGTACTCGTAAATTCCTAAGTATGATGACAAAGTCAGTGTAAAATTTCTTCCCTGTTGGTCTGCATTAAACTAGTAAAAAAACAAAAAACAAAACAAACAAAAGAAGAAGTTGGAAAAAATAAAACAGAATATAGAGTTGCTTAAGCATATTATCTACAATGTCCAGTTTTCAGTGAAGCACTTGACAAATTCTAATGCCTATTTAAGATTAAATTTTTTTCAACAAGTAAAAATAGGCAGCATCTTTCTCCATCTAATAAAGGTATCAGCAAAGAATTACAGCTCATCTCATATGTAATGGTGAAAGATTGAATACTTTCTACCAAGGGTCAGGAATAAAACAAGGATGTTTACTCTTAACACTTTTGTTCAAAATTGTAGTGATGGCTCCAGCCAGTGAAATAAGAAAATCAAAAGAATTATAAGGCTTATAGTTTGAAAAGGAGGAAGTAAAACTTTTTTATTTGCAGAAAACATGATTATGTATTTAGAATATTGTAGAGAATTTACAAAACACTATTAGAACTCATAAGTAAATTTAGGAGGTTTATACACGAGAAACAAACCATGTGAAACTTAGATTTAAAATTTTCCATTTATAATCACATTTAAAATACTTGAACGTAAATGTAAGAAAAGATTTCAAAGTCTTGCACTGAAAACAGAAAATATTACTGAGAGGAATTACAAACTGCCATATAATTCAGTGGAGGAAAGGATTGTTTCTTTCAATAAATGAAACTAGAATAACTGAATATCTATATGGAGGGAATGAATACTCTTTTCTCATGCCATAGACAAAAATTAATTAAAAATGGATAATGGACCTAGATAAAAGGGCTAAAGCTATAAAACTTCTAAAAGAAAAAAAAATAGAAAAAATCTTTGTGACTTTAGGTTCAGTAAAGATTTTTTAGAGAGATCATAGGAAGCATTAACCACAAAAGAAAAAGTTGATAAATTGGACAGCATCAAAAATGTAAATGCATGCTTGTTGAAAGCCACAGTTAAGAAAATGAAAGTACAAGGACAGATTGGGAGAAAATATTTGTAAAATATATATTTGAAAAGGAATATAAAAAGAATTCTTACAGCTCAATAATATGACAACTCAGTAACAAGACAAACAACTCAATATATGTATGTCAATCATACCTCAATAAAGTGGTTTTAAAAAATAAATAAAATAGACCCCCCCCCCCAAATGGGCAAAAGAGTTAAATAGATACTTCACAGTAGAAGATACAAGAGCCCAAAACAAACATGTGGAAAGATGTTCAACATCACTGGAAATTAGGGAAATGCAAACTAAAATTATAATCAGATACCTCTACATGCCCATTAAAGCAGTTCCAATAAAGAAACAAAGAACTCAAAAAGGTAAACATAGAATTACCATATAATCCAACAATTCCACTCCTAGGAATATACCTAAAAGAATTGTAAACAGGGACTCATATTGCTGTGCACCTATGTTCAAAGCAGCATTATTCACAATAGCCAAAAGATAGAAACAGCCCAAATGTCCATCAACAGGTGAACGGATAAAAATGTATGTATGTACAATGGAATAGTATTCAGCCTTAAAAAAGAATGAAATTATAATAAATACATGCTACAACATGAGTGAATCTTGAAAACATTGTGCTAAGTGAAATAAGCCAGAGATAAAAGGATATTAACTGTATGATTCCACTTATATGAAAGACCTGGAATAGGCAAATTCATAGAGACAGAAAGTAGAATGGAGGCTCCTAGAAGCTAGAGGGAGGCTATAGGGAATTCGTGTTTAATGGGTACGTAGTTTCCATTTGAGAAGATGAAAAATTTCTGGAAATGGTTAGTGATAATGACTGCACAATATTGTGAATGTACTTAATGCCACTGAACTGTACACTTATAAATGGTTAAAATGGTAAATTTTATGTTATGTAGAGTTTGCCACTAAGAGTTCTGCTCCCAATTCCAATGTAGGGAGTATTTCCCCACACCAAGCAACAATTCTCAGACGCCAGCTGGATGTCTGTCCTACAATTCAACTCAATCCTGACACCATTTACTCAGAAATATCAATAGTATCAGATTTCACAGATTAAAGGTTCAGTCTCACAAGACTGCCCTCCACTTCAGCTGCCAATCACAAGTCCAGGAGGTTACCTATGCTTCTGACTAACCGGCTATAAATCAGAGGTTCCCACAACCCCCTCCTTGAGTTCGATTAATGCTGGAGCAGCTCATAGGACTCAAGAAACCAGTTTACTTACTAGACCGTGGGTTTATTACAAAGGATATTAAAGGATATGAATCAACAGCCAGATGAAGAGATGCATACATTGGGCAAGTCATGTGGAAAGACAGAACTTCTATGCCCTCTCTGAGACCACCATACTCCAGCATCTCCAAGTGTTCACCAACCCAGAAGCTCTCAGAACCCCGTCCTTTTGGGTTTTTACGGAGGTTTCATTAAACAGGCAGGGTGATTAAATCATTGGCCATTGGCTATCCATTCATCCTCTAGCCCCTGTCCGCTCAGGGGAGGGGAGAGAGGGGAAGAGAAAGGGAGACAGAAAGTTCCAACCCTCCAATCACCTAATTGGGTCCCTTGGCAACCAGCCCCCATCCTTAAGAAATCTAGGTGCTTTTTCCAAAAGTCACCTCACTAAAATAACAAAAGACAACTTTATTACTTTCCTCACTTAGGAAATTCCAAAGGTTTTAGGAGCTCTGTGCCAGAAACTGGGAGGAACGAAATATGCATTTCTTATTATAAATTACATCACAACCACAATAAAAATGGTTAAAATGGTAAATTTTATGCAAAATTTACAAGGAAAAAAATTAAGTACAAAACCCAAATGAACAAAATACTACTACATGACATGGGTGAATCTCAAACACCTTCTGACAGAAAGGAGCCAGAGAAGAGAGTACACTCTGTGATTCCACTTGTGTATTTACAAAAGCAAATCAGTGGCTGCCTGGTGCTGGGGGCAGGGCGGCAGCAGTCACATGTGGGGGATGATGGAATTGGTCTCAGACATGATTGTAATGATGGGTTGCAGGACTGTATAAGTTTGCTAAACCTTGTCAAAATGTGCAGTTAAAATAGGTGAATTTTATGCTGTGTAAATTATACTTCAATTACACTGAAAAAAATTCCTTGGCTTCCCACCTATTCTATTAGCACTGTAAACTGGCATTGATTAAGTCAGTTTTCAAACTCTGTAACTTCCTCAAAATATTTTTAGGTTCTAAACAACAGCATTCCAAGAGGATCCCATATTATGAGGAGTTTTGTAAGGATGGGATATAATTATCCATTTTCTGATGGACAATTTCTAGTTAGAGAGATGCTTCCCCTTATATTTAGTCATATGCTTCAGTTTCTACTGTCTAGTGCTTCTACAGGTACTAATTTGGTGGTGGTGGGGGGGGTTCTAGGTTTGTCTTCTTTTTTCAAATGAAAGAAGAAATACCCTATTTAAATAATGTTTTATCTTCACAGAGTTGTTCAAATTTTCAGACTGAAAAATTTCCCCTGAAATTCCTAATTTAAGGAGTAATTTCACTTTCCAACTAGCTAATAGGACGCTATTATAAGATGAAGATTTACATTTAGACCTCGCTTAAACTGTGGAATGGGATTTGTTATCTGCTATCCTTGACACCCTCCTTCTACCTCATCGCTCTTGGCTTTCCAGACTGTGGGTCAGCATCAAAACCTACCTGCTTTGTTTTCTCTCACATCTCATCAGCACCCAAATTAGACTGTGTGCTAAAATGACTTTAGAAACTAAACCAAGTTAATGCGTCTGTTCCAGATAAAACAGTTACATTTTCTGGATATATGCCCAGGAGTGGAATTGCTGGATCCTATGGTGACCATATTTTTAGTTTTTTAAGGAACCTCCATACTGTTCTCCACAGTGGCTGCACCAGTTTACACTCCCACTGAGTGTAGGAGGGCTCCCTTTTCTCCACACCCTCTCCAGCATTTATTATTTGTAGACTTTTTGACGATTCTGGAAAAGACGATAACTCTAATTCGAAAAGATACATGCACCCCAGTGCTCATAGCAGCACTATTTACAATAAGCCAAGACACAGAAGCAACCTAAATGCCCATTGACAGATGAATGGATAAAGAGGATGTGGTATATATATATATATATATATATATATATATATATATATATATATGATGGAATATTACTCAACCATAAAAGAGAATGAAATCATGCCATTTGCAGCAACATGGAAGGACCCAGAGATGATCATACTAAGTGAAGCAAAGACAAAGACAAAGACAAATATATGGTATCATTTCTATGTGGAATCTTAAAAAATGATATTTACAAGTGAACTTATTTACAAAACAGAAACAGACTCAGAGGCTTAGAAAACAAACTATGGTTACCAAAGGGGGAAGATGGCAGGGGTGGTGGGTGGGGGAGGGATAAATCAGGAGGTTGGGATTAACAGATACACACTGCTATGCATAAAATGGATAAACAGCAAGGACCTACTGCGTAGTACAGGGAACTATATTCAATATCTTCTACTAACCTATACTGGGAAAGAATCTGAAAAAGAAATATATATATATATATATATATATGTATAACTGAATCATTTTGCTGTACACCTGACACTAACACAACACTGTAAATCAACTATGCTTCAATAAAACAAAACAAAACAAAACAAAACAAAACAAACAGCCTCCTGGAAGAACTTAAGGGGATATTCCAGTGAGGGGAGTTTCAGGTCGATCTGTGAGGCCGACATTTCTGAAGAAGCTGGTTCTCAACGGCTCTCATAAAGCAAGATGGAGTGGGTGTTGGGGGCCTTGCAGTAAGGCAGGCCCTGCAGAGGGATTTAGTTATAGCCTCGATATTACCAGCAATAACAGCTATGTGGGGCTGTTCATCTTTTGAGAAGTCTGATACCCATGAGCTAGCTATTTATTTATTTATTTATTATTTATTTATGGCTGTGTTGGGTCTTCGTTTCTGTGCGAGGGCTTTCTCTAGTTGCGGCAAGTGGGGGCCACTCTTCATCGCGGTGCGCGGGCCTCTCACTATCGCGGCCTCTCTTGTTGCGGAGCACAGGCTCCAGACGCGCAGGCTCAGCAGTTGTGGCTCACGGGCCCAGTTGCTCCGCGGCATGTGGGATCTTCCCAGACCAGGGCTCGAACCCATGTCCCCTGCATTGGCAGGCAGACCCTCAACCATTGTGCCACCAGGGAAGCCCCCCGTGAGCTATTTTAATCCATTTATTCGATTGCGGCAGGGTTGCAAAGTATTAGTGTGGTTTTCTATTCCCATGTATTTCTCTTCTCGTTAGTGTCCTCACCCGAACCCTGCAGAGGGAACTCCAAGCCCACAATGAAGCAGAAACCAAGCCTCAAAGAAACTGTTGGCCCAAGTATGGGACCCAAAGATTTGGATTTATGCTTTCCTAGTCCATCCCGACCCGCCCTCCTCCCTCCTCTGCTCACCATGCACCCCCGTGCAGTTCTGGGGCTGGAAGGGACGGATAAGTTAGGCAGCGGTTCCCAACCTTTTGGGCACCAGGGACCGGTTTCGTGGAAGACAGTTTTCCCACGGACGGGGTGGGCGGGGGTTCCGGAGGTACTGCGGGCAGTGGGGAGCGATGGGGAGCGATGGGGAGCGATGGGGAGCGATGGGGGGATGGGGAGCGATGGGGAGCGATGGGGAGCGACGGGGAGCGACGCGGAGCTGCAGGTGAAGCTCCGCTCACACGCCCGCCGCTCGCCTCCTGCTGTGCAGCCCGGTTCCTAACACGGGTCCATGGCCCGGGGGTTGGGGACCCCTGAAGTAAGGGACAACTGGGATGACAGAGGAAGCTGTGGGGGACTGGATTTCTCAGGAAGGAGAGCAGTCTTTTAAAATTTCATCATTACCTCTGATCTCTCGGTCCAAGCCAGAGGCAGATTTACAGGAAGCTAACGAGGCCTGTTGTAATGCCTTCCCCAGAACTGCCCATTGCAAGGTCTGGAAAGGGCTCTAGCAAAGCATTCACGTGGTCAGAAGTTTTTTGTGGTGAGTATGGTCCTGGAGTGACTTTTGGACCATTCTACATGTCTTAAACTATAACAAACAAAAGCTTTAAGATTAATAATGCTTAAAAATTGAACAGGAGAAAGTCACTTTAGGAGAAAAATGGGCAAAGGATAGAAACTGAGACCCTTGGATAGAAGCTGTTAGATATTTAACAATACCAATTAAGAGTGCTGTTCCTTTCACCCTGCCTTCCCTTCTATCCCATTTCCCTGAAGTATGATGGTGTCAGTGTGGCAGTGGGCATTTTTAGGACACAGCTAAGGGAAAGTTGTTGGGGACACATTTAGATTGGTTTACTTGGGATGGAAGATTCACAGTCACCTGTGATTATAGGCATGTAGTCACTAGGTGTTAGTGTAGCAATGGCTTCAGGATTCTTCCAACTGCCTGCTACACCATCTCCCCTCATGTCATGAAATGAAAGTGCAGGGCAAGGGGACAGATTGCTACCTGACCTTGTGCTGCAGGTAGTGGAAAAGAAACAGTATAGGTAGGGTGTATATGTCAATCTCAATCTCCAATTTATCCCTCCCCGCCTTTCCCCCCAGTAATCGTACATCTGTGACTCAATTTCTGTTTTGTAAATAAGTTCATTTGTACCATTTTTTTAGATTCCACATATAAGCGATATCATATGGTATTTGGCTTTCTCTGTCTGACTTATTTTAAGGACCTACTGTAGAGTACAGGGAACTCTATGCAATACTCTGTAATGACCTATATGGGAAAAGAATCTGAAAAAGAGTGGATATATGTGTATGTATAACTGATTCACTTTGCTGTACACCTGAAACTAACACAACATTGTAAATCAACTATACTCCAACAAAAATTAAACAAACAAACAAAAAATGTAGGGAAGCCTGTCCTGTGAAATTGTGTAAGTGATGGCTTTCATTCTCACCAATGCACAGTCAAAACCGAAGCTGTCTCCTGTTATGAATATTCTTGATAATGCAACATATATAAAATGCCCTGTAAACTTTTTTCTCTTATGAGAAACTTTTCTTTTTTCTCTTATGACAGAAACTATATAAAATAGAATTTATCAAAATTCCTACAGTAGTAGGGCAGAAACCTGTAGCTATACTACAAAGAGCAAGTATATCTGTGTGTGATGTTACATGGTTACATCCTAGATATCAAGAAACATTTTTCAGTCATCCATACTAGCGAAAGGACTGAATTATCTTTCTATTTTCTGTATTAAAAAATTATTACAAACTTGTTGTCACATGAAGAGGTGACCAAAGTTTATGCAACTAAAATATATAAGGAAAATAATATAATAGAGATGTTTCAGTCAGTTAATTAATAAAAATATCATGTAAATGCTCTGGATTTTTTTATGTTTATGATATATATCAATGTATTAGGGTTCTCCAGAGAAGCAGCACCAGTAAAATATATATAGGTATATATAAGAAGAGTTTTATTATAGAAATTGACTCTTGCAATTATGGAAGCCAAGAAGTCACAGTCTGTGACTGCAAGCTATAGAACTAGGAAAGCTGGTGGTATAATTCAGTCTGAGTCCAAAGGCCTGAGAACTGGGGGACTGATGGTGTAAGTCCACATCTGCATCCAAACGCATGAGGGTCAGGAGTGCCAGTGTCCAAGGGCAGGAGATGGATGGCTCACCTGAAGCAAGGAGAGCGTGAATTCAGCCTTCCTCCACATTTTTGTTCTATTCAGGTCCTCAGTGAGTTGAATGACGCCCATCCGCATTGGGAGGGCTATCTGCTTTACTCAGTTCAGTAATTCAAATGCTGCTCTCTTATGGAAACACCCTTGCCAACAAACCCAGAAATAATACTTCACCAGCTATCTGAGTATCCCTTATCCAGACAAGTTGGCAAATAAAATTAACCATCACAGTTAGCTTTATAATGTTCACAACTTCCCGTAATTATTTTTGTCATCTTAAATAAATATTAACTCCCATGCTTAATTCTGCATTCATAATTTTGTATTCGTGTCTTTAAGAGGGCCTCCCAAGCTGTATTAATTTGGGGCCCACAAAACCTGCATCATTGGTCCCCTCATTTGATTATTTTTCTTCTTACTCAGTTTAGATTCCAGCATCCAACATTGTACTCCTCCTTTGCAAATACCCTTAAAACCACTGCCTTCCCTCCCTTTCCCTGGTAAAACTCCAGCCCAGGTTAAGCACAACTAAACACCTACACAGCACCTGTACACACGTAAGCAAACTGGACCACAGGAAAACACAACACTGGTGCCGACAAGATTCACTTTAAATTCGGAACCACCCATTTCAAATGAGCTCAGTACTGTTCAGCAATCTTACTACACTTTCTTCATGTGTGTTTTCCACTCTCTGAAACAGTCATGCCACAGCACGCTCTCTTTATTCAAACCTCCTACGTCTCCTCTTGCCCACATCTTCATTCTCAGTTACCTCATATTCCATTGATGAAACAGATGCCACCACCCAAGAATTTCTCTATTTCCGTGCCAGTAAATTTCTAACATATGTTCCCTTTTTCAATGGATAAATCATCTGCTCCTGTTAAAGACCAAACCCTCTGCTTAATTCTGGATCCATCCTTTTCCTGCAAATATCACCTGTCTTTCCTAGATCATCAATTCACCCGTTTCTACTGGATCATTCCTATCACCACACTAATATCTCCTGCCTTCAAAAGAGACAGAGTGACAGAGACAGAGACAGATAGAGACACCAGAGAGACAGACAGACTTTCTAAACCCCTATAAACTTTTCAGCTGTTGCCCCATTTTCCTGCTCCCTTTCACAGCAAACAGATCATCTCAAAGATGCTTCTATAGACGTTTATAGCCAACCCCAGCACACACACACTCTCCAAATCAGACCATTTCTCACCACCTCCACCACTGTTATTCAAGTCCAAGCCACCATCATCTCTAGCCTGGATTGCTTCAATCAACCCCTACATCTAGTTCTTCAAAGAGCAGCAAGATCAATATTTTAAAATGCCAAACCTGATTAAAACCTCTATCATTACTCCAACAACTTCTTATCACACCTACAATGAAATTGAAACCCCTTAACACCTGAAACTAACACAACATTGTAAATCAATCATACTCCAATAAAAATTTAAAAAAAAATTGAAACCCTTTGTCCTGGTCTACAAGGACTTCCACAATCTAGCATCTTTCTTTTTCTCTAATTTCATCTCTTGCTTTTTTCTACCTCATTTACTATGCTCTATAGCATATCAGATTGCTTGCTATTCCTGGGACAAGTGAATTCCTGCCTGGGGGGACTCTGTGCTTTCTGTTCCCTCTACTTGGTGTACTATTCTCTAAGATTTTCATGTAGCTTTTCCCTTAATTCCCATTTACTTAATTCTGCTCAAAATTAACCTCTTCTAAAAGTCTTCCCCAACCACTCTATCTAAACTAGTACTTCCTACCTACGTTCTCAGCTTTGTTTTCTTCTTAGCACATGTCACTCACTACCTGGTATTCATATCTGTTTATTCATTACCTGTGTTTATGTTTACTCTTTGTCTCCTCCACTAGAATACGAGTTCCATGAAGGCAAGGGCATTATCTATCTTGTTCTCTGCTATATCCCAGGGCTTAGGACAGTGCATGGCACATGGTAAAAACTCAATAAATATTTTGAATGAGTGTAAGAGTGAATGGATTAGCTCTTCAATCTATCATATCAGGTTTTAGTCCCAGTGATACCTCTGAAATTGTCGAAGTCACCAGTCAGCTCCATGTTGCTCTCTGCTATTTTCTTGACATGTGAATAGGTTATGGTACAGGCTAAGTGGCTAAAATAGAGACCCCAAAGTACAGTCATTCTAGAGAGAAGTTAATTTCTTTCACAGTGGAGTCCAGAGGGAAGCGGGCATTCCATAGCAGATGGGGGCAGTTTTGCTCCACAAAAGCATTCAGGGATCCAGGTTCCCTTCTTCAGTTTCTCTGATATTCCTTAGAGTACTGTCTTCATGTGCATGATTGAAACTGGGTCACTTCCATGTCTACATTCCGAATAGGAACCAGGAAAAGAGAGTCTCTGCTATAACCTCTAAGGAGCATTTGCCACAGTTGATCATTCTCTCCTTCTTGAAATGCTTTATTCCCTTGACTGCAGTGACACAGTGCTCTCCTGGGTTTCCTCCTACACTCTGCCGACTCTTTCTCAGTCTTTTTTGCTGGCTCTAGTTCTTCTGTTTGACCTCAAAATGTTGGACTTCTCCAAGGCTATGTCCTGTGCCATCTTCTATTCTTTCTATTTATATGCTTCTCTAGTTAATTTTATGCAATCATGTGATTTTATATACCATCTAGATAGAAATAATTTCTGAATTTATGCCTTTAGCCTTGACCTCTCACTGGAGCTCTAACGTCATATATCTAACTTCTGACTTAACACAGCAGGTCGTAACTCCTGGTTGCTTGTCCTCCCCCTGCCCCTCCCCCAAGCCTGCCCCTGCTCCAGCTCCAGTCTGCTGCACCTCAGGAAATAGTGGCACCATCGATCCAGTTGCTCTGGCCAAACCCTAAGTATCATCCTTAGGTTTACTCTCCTTCACCTCCTTGCATCCAGTCTATTGGCCAGTCCTATACTCTCAACCTCCAGAAAACATCCCCAATTTGTTAGCTTTTCTCTATCTTTTTTTAAAAAAAAACCCTATCTATATTTATTTATTTATTTTTTTGGCTGCGCCATGTGGCTTGCGAGATCCCAGTTCCCCGACCAGGGATTGAACCCCCAGCCATAGCAGTGAAAGTACGGAATCCTAACCACTAGGCTTCCAGGGAACTCCCAGCTTTTCTCTATCATCATAATTACCATCCCTGGACTACTCATATCCTTTTTTTCGCTCCTGCTCCCCCTCAACAACCCATGCCCACACAGCAGCCTGAGCGATCTTTTATAAACATGAATCAGATGCTACTCGCCTAGGCTCTCCAATGTTTCCCATCTCCTGTAGAATAAAAGACAGACTCTTTACCCTGGTCTACAAGGCCGTACAGGGACCGGCCCCACCCACCTCTCCAGGCTCATCTCCTGCCACTTGCCCTCTGGGTGATCCCACTCCCACCACAGAGGCACATACCAAGTCCATTTCCACTTGGGGGTTTTGGATGAGGTATTCCCTATGCATGAAATATTTGTGCCCCAGATCTTCCCCAGACAGTTACTTTTCACCCTTTCAGTCACATCTCCAATGCCAACTCCTCAGCGAAGTCTTCCTTGTCCACACAGCCTTCAGTAAATCCTCCTTCTCAACACATCACTGTCTGTCACATCACCCTGTCTTATACCCTGTGTGGCATAATATATTTGTTTATTGTCCATCTCCCCTCACAGGGAATATAAGTTTCATGGGAGCAGGCTCTGCCTTGGGCTCCACTGTAACACCAGGGCCACACAAATACTGGGCCCTCGGGAAGGACTGACTGAATGAATGCCTGAATATGGCTCAGATTTTGGAACATTCTCAGCATCTCAGGAGTGCTTTAAAGATCATAACAGTCTGAAGAAAGGTTTTTTATTTCCAATATCACTTAAAGACTTTCTGTACCACTTTAGTACCATAAAATCTATCCTCCTCCTCTGACATAAGGACAAAAAGTGATGTTCTCATTTGGTAGATGCACCCAGAAGTATTTAGGAGAGACCACAGTCTGTAGTGTAGAGATTCTTAATCTGGGTCCATGGTCCCCTGAGAGGTCCGTGGATGAGCTGAAATTATATGCAAAAATTACATGCATTTTTCTGGGAGGTGAGTTAATAGATCTGTCAGATTCTCAGAGGGGTTTGTGGCCGAAATAAAGTTCACTTTATTGTAGAAAAAGTATTTGAGATAGAGTCACAAGATCTGTATTTGAGTTCTGGTATTGCCGCTTACAAATAATATAAATCTGTGCAGACTATGTAATCTATTTGCATTCTAGTTTCCTCATCTCTAAAAATAACCTTTTGTATTCTAATTTACATGTACCTGGCACTGTAAAGAGGTATTTAATTCCATTACTGAATGCTAGGCGCTCTATTGCATCTCACGGGTAATGACACTGAGGCTCAGCGCACACTTGGGTTACTTGCTCAAGATCATCTTCATCCTCAGGGAGGTTCTTGACCAAGACTCACGCTCATTCCACCATCTGAATCGGCTGCTCTTTAAAAAGAGTTTGCACTGTCATACATGCTGCAGTCCAATTTCCCTGGGTAGGATAATTTCTTGGACACTTCACTGCAAGTACCATAGGAAAGCAGCTCGCTGGTGATGTGCTTCTTCCACAGGTAAGTCTCATCCTGAACCAGAAAAGACTGTGAGTTCAGGAGTGCAGACCTTATTTTCCATTCCTTACAGAAGTGAAAACTGAGGTGCAAAGAGACTAAGTAACTGACCTTAGGTCAGAAAGCTAGTAATTTGCACAGCTGGAAGACTATACTTCAAACTCTAATATTTTCTTAAATTTTCTATTAAGATGACCTTGGGAATCTTTGTTTAACTAAGATTTTTTTTTTTTTTTTTTTTTTTTTTTTTAACTAAGATTTTTGACTAGAGAGCTGACTCCCTGTCTTCATAGTTCATTTTCTGGCTGTTCTTCAGAAAATTATTTTAAAGTACTTTGGAAAGCTTGAGCAATATTTTTCTCTAAGAGGACAGAAAGGTATGTGACATGCCCATTGAACAAGGACTAATGACATTGTTAAGCAGGGAGGGAAAAATAATATCACTTCTACATCGATTTCGGCTCTTACACATTAACGTCAGACAATGACCTCTAAAATGAGGAAAGCACCAGCTTAACATTGTGAATTGACAAGGATCTCGGAAATGAGGAATTAAGGTTGAGTAGAGATTCAACTCTGCAGGTACATGGCTGAGTGAGAGGCAGCTGAAAATAACACAAAAGCAACTGATGAGTATTTGACTTAAACTTTTTCCCTTTCACTCTATCTATACCCATGTCTATGACACTTTGTAAGAAATAGGTAGCGGACTAAGACAATATTCAACAGAGCCTTTAGGTGGCCAGTGATAGCATATTGTCCAGTCCCAAGAAATAGCTGTACAGTACAACATTTGATTTTAAATACATTTGCCCTTATTATAAGTTAAAAGCTCAGTTTTTAAAAGTTTGTGCCATTGCATAGGCACTTAAATATAAGCAATAGTTTGTTGGTAGCTGAGTGTTTGGCTTTTATTATCCTCTCATCCAAATGTACCTCTAGATCAGGTAGACTTTCTAGAGAACATTTGGGAAAAGGGCAGGAGCTGTGAGCCCCTGATTGTTTTCAGTGCATTTCTGCCCCATATTATCATGGCAGCTCTGTAATTGCTTTCTTTCTCTTTCTTTTCCTTTTGCTTCCCCTTCCTCTCCTTTATTAATGCCTTAGTCTATTGACCAAATAGCTCATCCACTTTATTCAACAGATTTGCCTTGGAATAATTTTGGCCACCTCTAAAACTCAAATAAATCTTCAAAGGATGAAAAGTTCCCTTCAAGGAACTGCTGACACCAAAGGAAATTTAAAAATAAAAGGCCCAAAGGTGCATAATGAAGATGATATAGTTTGAATTATTTCTCTGAATTATTTTCCTTGTCTTCTAGTTTCTTTCCCTGTAGCTCTTTCATCAATGTGGACAAAGAAAGCACTTCGGGTTCATGGGGGCTGAGCAGGAGGACAGAGAACAGATAAAAGGGGAGAGAAAAAAGCAAGTCATGAGAAACATTGGTCTTAGCTGTCCCACTCCAGGGCCAAATCTTCTTCAGGGAATTTTGAAAACAGCCAGATAGTTTGGGGCTACTATGGGCTGAATGTTTGTGTTCCCCACAGATTCATGTGTGGAAGCCCTAATCCCCAATGTGATGATACTGTATTTGGTGGTAGAGCCTTTGGGAGATTATTAGGTCAATCTCATGCATGAGATTAATGCCCTTATAAGAAGAATAAAGCGTTCCCCACCTCCCGCCATGTGAGGATACAAGTCAGGGTGTGGAATCTGCTGGCACCTTGATCTTGGACTTCCCAGCCTCCAGAACTGGGAGAAATAAATGTTTGTCGTGTAAGTCATTGAGTGTATGGTATTTTGTTATAGCAGCCTGCACTGACTAAGACAAGGGCATTCCCAGAATGGTGGGGTTTCTTTGTACTTCCTTGGAACAGATGTGGGATACATGAAGCCTCTTGGAGAATCACTGGGTTAACATAGTGCCAACCAGACAGAGGCTAGAAGTGGCTGAGGAAGGATTTGAAGCCGAGATGGCCTGATGGCCCCTCAAGTCTGCCTTGGGCCAGCAGGATGCCCTGAAATCCAGAAAAGTTCCTGGGTCCCTCGAGGTGGCGGAGGGTGCACAGAAGGTTCAGAGCTGGTGGTCACGTCATGTGGGGTGAGACTTTGAAGCAGAGGCTGTAGAGCAGATGGCCCTAAACTAGGAGCCACACCAGGCAGAAGCAGAGGTGCGAACAGAGAGCCGTGGACTGCAATGGCCGTGAGACACGGCGCCCGCGCGCCTGCCTGTGAAGCACTACACTCGCCGCGTGGAACCATCTCGGCCAGGAAGAGGGGGAGCCTTTGCAGGGAGTTCGCACCTTGAATTTGACTGAATATTAACCCCAAATGACCAAGTATAGTAAGTGTGCCCTGAAAGAGATTGTTTCCAACCAAAAAAGGCTGAGCTAGATCAACTCCTGCCATCCCTAACCCCTACCCTTTTTTTTTTTTTTTTTAAATTAATTTATTTATTTTTGGCTGTGTTGGGTCTTCGTTTCTGTGCGAGGGCTTTCTTTGGTTGTGGCGAGCAGGGGCCACTCTTCATCACGGTGCGTGGGCCTCTCACTGTCGTGGCGTCTCTTGTTGAGGGGCACAGGCTCCAGACGCGCAGGCTCAGTAGTTGTGGCTCACGGGCCCAGTTGCTCCGCGGCATGTGGGATCTTCCCAGACCAGGGCTCGAACCCATGTCCCCTGCATTGGCAGGCAGATTCTCAACCACTGCGCCACCAGGGAAGCCCCTAACCCCTACCCTTTGAGGAAATAGGACCTGAGTAAGATGTGATCAGTTACAGGAAATAAAGTGTCAATTTTTATACTTTAAGCAATGCATTGGGACTTAAACAAATATCCACACTTAAAATGTGACAACCCTCATTTGGATTAATAATTTTTTAAAAATCCCATTACTTTATTTTCATATCTTTTAAGCAAGGCAGATGAGTCACTCAAATCACTGATCTAATTAAAGGCAAAAAAGATATCTTGTGATAAATGAATATTTGGGGATTCATATTGGTACTCAGCTACATGGAAAGCACCAGGCATATTTCATAATAAACCAATAACACTGCATTACACAAAGTTCATCTGAAAGAGAATTATTCAACTAGTTGTTGGAAATAATGTTTTTAGAGGTCCCACGTAATTTCCCACTTTGCCAGGCTTTTCTTGCCCCCTGCAGACTCCTTGGTCTCTCTGCCGGGACATCCGACTTCCTCCCACGGAAAATGTGCATCAGATACAGTCAATGTAAAACCTGCACAAAGAAATCAAATCCAAGAGTTCAGAGTCACACCACTCTTGGATCGAAAACAATCACCAATTGAATCATCTATTTTTCTTATTTGCTTACAAATAACTCTCAAATCTAAAAATCACTTCTACACTCAAAGGACAAAGGTTTGTAAGACAATTTTAAAAATCAAAGAAAAATTATTCCTTTGGAAATGAATATTGGGCTTCTCTAAAGATTTGAATGACTTTGCTATTTACAATGTGTAACAAACAATTTATCATTTAATTACATGCTGCCTTGCATTATTGTCAAATTGCTTCACTTATGAACACTCCTGTCTTCCAGAAAAGACTGCAAATTCTTCGAAGGCTGAACAGCTGGTCTTATACTTTTCTGTTTTGCTTCATGGCAATTCACAGAGTGGTAGGCACATAATAGTGCTAAATATATATTTATTGGATGATTGCAAAAATATATTGATTTTATACTATATTAACATAGATTGAGCCTGGTCAAGAATTTTTAAAAGAAAAAGATAAGCCAAAAATTGAATGCAGTTTAGAACCTCTTAGGAGCACTGTGAAAAATAATTCAGCCAGAATATCCACTCTAAATTTAGTGTAATAATTTGTACTGCAGAGATTCAAAAATATGGTCCAAACAGCAGTCTGCACTGTTAAAGTAATAGAAGTCTTACTGTAAGGCAACACATTCAATATTTGGACATATTAAGAAGGTTTTTCTTTTTTCATTAATTGTAAACAGAATTAATTTTTTAGGCTTTTTATGTAGACTGAATGAAGACTCTTAAAGAAAATTCACTGTAGGAAGAAAATAGCCATCGTGGGCCCACCCTTTTCTCGGAGTTGGAAGCTATCACCAAATTGCAGCAATGAGGCTTCACTGTGCTATGTTAGGACTAGGAAACAGTGTCTGCACTTAATAGTACCTTTTTGGATAAGTGGTTTCTTTCTGCAAAATGTAAGCCATCTCTGTCTTTTATGCATTCCCTATATTAATATTGTTTTCTCTGCAGGATCTGTTTAATTATAATAGAATCAAGAATTTCTGCTCAACACTTGCCTAAGAGCTAAGAGGCCTGTGAGCACTGGCTCGAAGGGGAGAATCTCTAAAGAACCTTTAGACAAAACTTCAGTTGGTTCCTGTGATTGGGGTCCAGCATTCTTAGCAATGATGCAGTTTCACAGATATCCGCTGTCCCTCTCCAGGCAGGGTTGCCACTGTCCCCCAAACACATCTCTGTGCTCTTTCTTTCTCAGTTAGTTCTCATTACTTGGCATGCCCTCTGGGCTACTGCCCAGCTATAAATCCTACTCATCCTACAATCCAGCTCACGTACCACCTTTTCGGGAAAGCTTTTCAGACTAAGTCTCCTGTATCTGATATTCGTTATTCTTATCGTCTATTTCCTCATCTGTAAAATGGGGAAAATAAGAGTATCTGCAGCATGAGGTTGTTGTGAAGATTAAATGACAATTCAGGTAAAGAGATTAGAACATGCTAGGAATGTAGCAATACTAACATAGTCTAGCTATTATTTTAAATACAAAATACTTGAGGTAAAAGGCCCTTTGGTTTAATGCTTTCTTTTTTTTATTTTTTTATTTTTTTATTTTTATTAATTTATTTATTTACTTATGGCTGTGTTGGGTCTTCGTTTCTGTGCAAGGGCTTTCTCTAGTTGTGGCGAGCGGGGGCCACTCTTCATCGCGGTGCGCGGGCCTCTCACCGTCGCGGCCTCTCTTGTTGCAGAGCACAGGCTCCAGACGCGCAGGCTCAGCAATTGTGGCTCACGGGCTTAGTTGCTCCGCGGCATGTGGGATCTTCCCAGACCAGGGCTCGAACCTGTGTCCCCTGCATTGGCAGGCAGACTCTCAACCACTGCGCCACCAGGGAAGCCCAATGCTTTGTTTTTCTGCGTATTTGTTTGCTTGCTTTCTTGTTTATCTGTTTATGCCTTGTCTCCTCAGGAGAGGGGTAAGAGTCATAAGGGTGCAGGGGTGGAGAGCACCTCTTGTTCTTTGTGTGTGTGTGTAGCTGTGCGCAGAAGGATGTGCTTGCTGCACACTGGGAGCATACGGGGAACCTAAGACCAAGTTCCCGTCTACTCAGTGGACCAGGGACCCACAAGACTGGAAACCAGCAATGTTTTAATGTTGTTATTAAAACCTTATTCTTTCATTTGACTTCTCAAATCCGAGGCAGAAAAACAGAACAGGCTGGCTTGTAATTTATCATTATTACAATAGGGACATTCCAACTCAACAACTTTCCTGAAACAGCCCTACTTTTAGCAGAGCAGTAAAAGAAGAGAGTCTGAACACAACCCTGGTGGTCTTCCAAGGCCAAAGCTCAGAGAGCTTGGTTCTCCAAAAGAGTGAATGCCCCCGTCCCTGAAATTAGCAACATTCTGAAGACAAGCAATACTTCTGCCAAGGTGAGTGGTAACACCTGGCAAAACCCATGGGTTCATATTCCTTTTGTGATTCCATGAGGCATTCTGTTTTTTCTTTTTTTAATTGAAATATAGTTGATTTACAACATTGTGTTAGTTTCAGGTGTACAGCAATATGATTCAGTTATGTGTGTGTGTGTATATATATATATATATATATATATATATATATATATATTCAGATTATTTTCCATTATAGGTTATTACAAGATATTGAATATAGTTCCCTGTGCTATACAGTAAATCCTTGTTGCTCATCTGTTTTATGTATAGTAGTTTATATCTGTTAATCCCATACTCCTAATTTATCCCTCCCCCCTCCTTTTCCCCTTTGGTAACCATAAGTTTGTTTTTTATGTCTGCGAGTCTCTTTCTGTTTTGTGTATAGATTCATTTGTATTATTTTTAAAATTCTACATGTAAGTGATATCATATGATATTTGTCTTTGTCTGGCTGACTTACTTCACTTACAATAATATTCTCTAGGTCCATCCATGTTGCTACAAATGGCAATATGTCATTCTTTTTTATGGCTGAGTAGGTTTCCATTGCATATATAAACCACATCTTTAGCCAGTCATCTGTTGATGGACACTTGGGTTGTTTCCACATCATGAGGCATTCTTAATCACAGGGAGCAGTTGAATTGTTAATTAGACTATGGGTCATGGAGGTGGTGAGGGATTACTTCATTCATTCATTCTTTTTTTCCCCTCAACAATATATTTTTCATCTCAAACAACTCCTTTAATGATCATTTGAATGTTCCAGGAGGATGCAGACCTGCTGTCCATTGTGCCTCCATCTCTCATCCCCAGTTGGCCAGCCATGGAATAATGAGATGTGACCCATTGAACTTAAGATCCTTCATATTAAAACTAACCTTCTCATTCAATAAATATTTACTGAGTGACCACTACCTGTCAGACTGTTCTAGGTGCTGGGGAAAGAACAGTGAATGAATGAGACAAAATCATGGCCCTCATGATGCTTGTTTTCCAGTGAGGAGAGATACACAACAGATAAAAATACCAACATGTCAGATTATGGTAAGTTCTATGGAGAAAATTAAAGAAGGTCAAGGGAATAAAGAATGCAGGTCACGTGTACATTGTGTATAGGGTAGTCAGAAAAGATTCCTTGGCTAAGGTAACATTGTGCGGAGACTGAAGGAAGGCAAAGGGCAAACAAACCATGTGGAGATCTGGGAAAAGAACTTTTGAGGCAGAGGGGACCACAACTGCAAAGGCCTGATGGAGGAGCAAGTTTTGTTGGTCTGATGAACAATGATGAGGTAGGACGAGTAGGGAAAAGTGATAGCAGATGAAGTCAGAGAGACAATGGGGCCAAATAGAAGGGCACTAGAAGAACTTTGGCTTTGACTCTGAGTGTGTTGGGAGCCACTAGCAAGTTCTGTGCAGAGGAGTTACCTCTGGCTGCTGTGAAGGGGATGAAATACAGAGTGAAAGTCTGGGATCAAGAAGGAGGAATGGCAGGGACCGCTGATTGCCACTTAGTAGTCACTTGTCCTTTCTTACTTTACTAATAGGCCCCTGATTCTTCTGTGGCAGCAGTGCGCCCAGCTGAAACCTCTATTTCCCAGCCCTCCATTGCAGCTGGACATGGTCCTGTGACTATGTTCTGGCCAAAAAACTGTAAGAGGATGATTCATAGCATTTTGGAACACTGCTTTAAAAGAACCCACCCTATTTGGAGGAAGACTTTTTTCTTCTTTTGCTTCCTCCTGTTGCCAGCCTGGAATATAAGCATAAGGGGTGGAGCTCCAGTGGCCATCTTGAATCATAAAGTTACCTTTAAAATGAAACCACATGCTGAGGATGGTGAAAGCTCCGATGGCTCCTTGATGAGAGCATGGAGATGCCTCACCAACTCTGCACTGCCTATTTCTGGACTTGTTTCATATGAGAAGGAGATACACTTCTGTTTCGTTTAAGCCATTGTTATTTTGGGTTTTTCAGTTACACACAGCTAAACCTAAATATAACTGACATAGGAGGCCACTGCAGTAACCCAGATGAGAGAAGATGGTGGCTTGGACCAGAGTGGTAGCAAAGGAAGTTGGATGCTGGATATTGTTTTGAAAGTAGGGCCTATAGGATTTGCAGATGGGTTAGATACAGGAGTGAGAGAAGGAGAAAGACTAAGGAAGACTTCTGGGTTTTGCCCCTGAGTGATTTGATAGTGCCATCATTTATAGAGATGCAGAAGCCTTGGGAGAGAGCATGCTTGGGTGTGGGGTTGGGTGGATTCAAGAGTCTAGGGCAGTGACAGACTAGCCTTGCTAGAAGCAGAGAGGGATACAGTGAAACAGAAGGAAGGGTAGAGTGAGGGTTTAGATTGGTGGGGAAATGAGGTCACTCCTGTCCTACTGCTCTTACTTTCTCAATAAAGCATGAGGCCAGGTCATCAGCTGAGACAGAAGAGATGAAAGTAGTGGGAGTAGAAGAGAGAAGTATGAAATAGCCATTTTAGAGAGTGGGGTTGCTGGACGGCAATGAGTGAGCGTCCAAGGAAATTTGTGCTAAAGTGAAGCAGTTAGCGGTGCTGGGTGTCTTCTGCAATCCGGTCCAGTGGCACTGCTGTGTTTATCTGGGTTTTGCCAGACAAGTATGTACCATGTAAGATGAAAGGAACATGGGAATGAAAGGGTGTCTGCAAGATAGGGATCAGAATGATGGATCAGGAATCAGAACTAGACAAAGGAGGAAGTAAACATATGAGATGGGTGATGGATTAAAAAGTTGAGGGTTCTTGAAAAGACTGAAAATTGCTCGAGTGTGGGCGCTTGTAACATGAGCAGAGGAAAGAAGGTGATGATGGCCAGGGGTTGCGATTGTTGAAAATGAGTGGCTCAGGTGAGAGAGATGAAAATCACCAGAGAGAGAAGGGATGAGAAAGCTCAAACTATTAAATAAAGGTATTAAATGAAGTATGTTGAATTATAAGACTAATAATAAATATTGTTCACAAATTCCTCTAGTTAGTTGGTTTGTTAACTAGTTTGAATAAAGATACCATTCATCAGTATAAGTACTTTAAATTGAAAGGTTTTTTGTTTTGTTTTGTTTTTTTGATGGGACATTTATAGGATTTCAAAGAACAAAGTTTTACCCAAACATCTAAGTTTTTGTGGGGTGAAAATATAAAGCAATTTTCTCTATGTAAAATTTCTTCGTATCTTAAGATCCTTTCTTTTCCCTTTGTGAGTTTTTTTAGGCAGTTAGTCCATTAACACAATCTTTTAAAAACTGACCGGTTTTCCCCCTCTACGATTTATTTATTTATTTATTTTTGGCTGCATTGGGTCTTTGTTTTTGTGTGCAGGCTTTCTCTAGTTGCGGCGAGCAGGGGCCACTCTTCGTTGAGGTGCACTGGCTTATTGCGGTGGCATCTCTTGTTGCGGAGCACAGGCTCTAGGTGCATGCGCTTCAGTAGTTGTGGCACGTGGGCTCAGTAGTTGTGTCTCGCGGGCTTAGTTCCTCCGCAGCATGTGGGATCTTCCCGGACCAGGGCTCAAACCCATGTCCCCTGCATTGGCAGGTGGATTCTTAACCACTGCGCCACCAGGGAAGTCCCCCCTCTAAAATTCTTCATGTCATAAGCTTATTTTTTCTAAGCCAAATGTTGCCACCTCGTATTTTCCTCATAACTTTTCCACTGTTTTTTAAACTCTTATTCCCATATTTAGTTATTTTTTAAGATGTTTATTTCCTTTCTTCCTGCTCCAACTGCCTGTTATAACCGCGCTCTTGCTCAGATTCCTTTCCTTAGGAGAAAGAATTGGGAAGTTTCCCAACTCATTCTGTGAGAGAAGTTTCTAGACCCTGGGGGTCTCGTGAGCACAGAGGATCTTGCACATTATCCTACATCTAATGAAAAACATCCAGATGATAGGGCCAGGCCTCAGGTACGGGTCCAATTTGTCACAGGTGGTCTCTGAAACATTATGCAAATTGCTTTGCTCCTCCCATCTCCTAGTCCCTCATCATTAACTCAAAAATTATTAATTGGGAGCCTATTCTCAGCTACTCAGCGTGCTGATTAAAGTAAATCACATTAGTGGGCAATGCCTGATTGGCTTAATTCTCTCAGGGGCACTCACATTTGTAAAATGTGCATATTAATCCAAATAAATCTCTGATTCATGGAATCAATGTGAAACAAACCATTAACACTTTATTTTAGGATTTTCTGTGCTAGAACACAGGGACTTCCCTTTTCTTTCCGCCTCAAAGCAGCCTTCCCATGCATGAGAAAGTGGGCCAGGACAACATAAAATTGGGAAGTAGAGTATGTGTGTGTAGATGTGTGTGACACCACTCACCTCATCCACAACTGTCTCCAGTTTATGATCTATGTGTCTTCTTCGGGAATCAGAGATACTCACGTCTGGATGACGGTTAAACTGTATTATTCTTAAATTGTAAACTCTTGATCTCAAGATTTTACTCCCTGATTTTCCATAGAAACTTTCTCAGATACCGAACTTTATAAAGGTTTTCAGGAAAACAGTCTTGGAATCATAGATGTCCCTGGCTCCTGGTTCTTCCTTTAATCGGTTGTCAGTCACTGGAATGTACAGAGTGAATAGGAAACCAGAGGTGAGAGGCAGGCACAAGGAGCCTGAAATTTCCATTTCTGTTTCTCAAAGTGGCCTGGGCTAAATGCGTGTATCCCATCCTCCAGTCACCGTGCAAGTTATTAGGAAAAGCACCCTGCCTGGGAGATAGTACCATGCAGTGGTTATTATAGTGGGCCTGAGCGTCAAACAGGTTTGAGCGTGGCATGCAACTCGACTCCTGGTATCTCCGTGACCTTGGGCAAGTCACTTAAGTCTCAGGTGGCACAGCTTCTATATCTAGCAATGAATTATTCTTACTGAAAGTGTGGCTGATGAGAGCAGCCCTTTCTGTGCATCACCCACCCTCGCCAGAGGATCTGTGTTTGATGCAGCTTTCCTGCCCCGAAGGTGCTCTTTCAGGTCCAGAAACTTCCCTTGGAAGGAAGGGAGGCAGCGATGAAATGGGTATGTAAGGGCTCTTTCCTCTTCATATCTGCTAGAGGAAAGACCTCCTTGAGTCCGCCCTATGACACCCCTCCTCTCCCCCCTTGCCTTTCTGGTCGCTTCGTGGATGAGCAGCTGTAGAGCGAAGGCGAGCAAGAAGCGAGCGTCCTCCTCTGTTTCTCTTCCAGGAGTTGGGGCGATGAGCCTGGCCCTACGCAGTCATGTTTTAATTATAATTTACACCACTTGCTCTTCTACCATCTCAGCAAAGTCTTGAACCTATCTCCAAGTACCTTTCATCGGCCTTTTGTAAGCAGCTCGGGATACAGAAGGAGAATCAAGTTTCTGAAATGAGAAAAACAAAAACCAAAAACCATATAGTACTAAAAGAAGTCGTGTTTCTTCCTGCCGGTGACTGTTTACGAGAGGGAAGTCAGCGGGGCCCCCAAGAGGTCGCTGGTGGCGCAGGAACTGAGGCCAGATTGTAGAGAAAGGGGGAAGGAAAAAAAACCCAGAAACTTTCTTCCTTGTTGCGAATAATCGCCGCCCCCCCTTCCCCCCCTCCCCCGCTCCAGGCAGAGGCAGTAACGTGACACCCGAGAGAAACCCGGAGACCCGAGCCGAGAGAGGGAGGGAAGAGCCGGAGGGAGAAAGGGGAGGAGAGGGAGGAAAACCCCTGTCAAGGAGGTGGAGCGAGGGGATGGTGTCCGCCTCCCGTTCCTCCCTGCCGTTTTTTAGAGGAGCCTGAACCCGGACAAAACACGCCGAGACCGACAGACACAAAGCCGGGGGGTCCACGCTGGCGCTGGAGGCGAGCCCCGGCGGCCGCGAGCGAGCCCGAGGCGCGGCGGGGCGCGGGGCACGGGGGCGCTAGCGGGCGCGGGCCGGGCGCGGGCAGCGCCGCCGAGCCGGGGCCGGGCACCTCGGCCGCTCGGGCCGCGGCGGCGGGGACCATGCCGAGGAAAGTCTCCTGAGCCCGGCAACTTCGGCCCCTCCCCGCCCCCACCCGGGCTGCCCTCGGCGCGGCCCTGTCCATGTGCAGCCGGCCGGCCAGGCTCTCCTCCTCGCAGGCGGATGGGTGACCTTTTCCTGGCGCGGGCAGGCTGTGCAAGGCGGCGGAGCAGGCGATGAAGAAGAAGCAGCAGCAGCAGCATCCCGGCAGCGGCGCGGATTCCTGGCCCCATGGGGCCCCTCTGGGGGGCGCCCCTCCCGGCCTGGGCAGCTGGAAGCGCCGGGTCTCCCTGCTGCCTCTCCTGCGCTTCTCCCTCCGGGACTACGGTTTCTGCATGGCCACCCTGCTGGTCTTCTGCCTGGGCTCCCTCTTCTATCAGCTCGGCGGGGGACCCCCGCGCTTCCTGCTCGACCTGCGGCAGTATTTGGGTAAGGAAGGGAGACGGGAGCGAGGGCGGCGCGCGCCGCTCGAAGTTGTGCAGGGGAGAGGGGCGCGCCGGGCACTTTGGAGCTGCCCCCGCCGCCGCCTCCCCGAGGCTCCCCAGGTGGGGCGCCGGCGAGCATCGGTGCGGCGGCCCCGAGCGGCTGCTGCCTCCAGCGCGTCCGTCTGTCTGCGCCTAGGCGGGGGCGCCGCGGGGTTGATGTGCCGGGCAGGTACCCCGGGGCTGGGCGCTGCATACCTTCCCCCGCCTCCGCCACCCCGTCTGGGCGGAGTGAAGGCGTGTGAGTGTGTACGAGTGTGTGTATATTCAAGCCTGGCAGAGTGGGGAGAGGCGAGGGGCAGCGACAGCCCGTCCATGGCAATAGCGACCACAGTCCCGTCCTGTCCGGCGCTCGGGGTCGCGCGGGTGGGATTGGCCCCTCCCCACGGCCCGTTCTGTGAATTGTGCCCCGCAAGAGCTCCTGCCCCCTGGCCTGGGTGGCCCAGGAGCAGTTTTCAGGCTCCACGCTGTCCCTGAGCTGCCTTGTGCTTGGGGCACCCCCTGCCCACCCCACTGTCCTCAGCGAGTGAGACGCGGGGAGCCGGGGTCCGGGGCGCGAGTCACTCTGGCCAGCAGTGTCGCCTCCTTCGACTGAACGATCCTCAGCGCTGTGTCTCAAGTCTGAACTTTTGGGATGGGGGGCGGGTTGTGCCTGGTTTATTAGGAGCGAGGTCGCCTATTTTAGCAGAGGTAAGGAAGGAGTGTGCGAAGAGAGAAAAGAGCGTCTCCAGAGAGAGGGCGTGACCCGCAGCTCGGTGGTCCGGGCGCGGGGAGAGCGGTGCCAGGGCCCAGCGAGCGTACCCCGAGGTCCCCGGCGCGCGCCTTGGCTAAGGGAGGATGCACATCTCTCACAAGTCTGTGGCCAGAAGAGGTCTGGCGGGGGCCGGGGCGGGGGCGGGGGCGGGGGGGAGAGGCTGGGAGGGATCCAGCTAATCGCAAACGTCCAAGGGGATAAACCTAAGCCCCCGGCAAACTTCGGCATCTTCGTGACGGGAGCGAAGGCGCAAAGGGAAGCCCCCGGAGCGCTGGAACCGTAATGGGCCACACGACTACGGCGGCGGGAGGCTGCCACCCTCACCCACAGAAATTCCTTCGTCGCAGAAACCACAGGTCTGGATAGTAGATCGTTTTCGAAGGAAAAAAACCACTTCAGCAAAGTGACAAATGTGTTAGAGCGTTTTCAGATGTACACGCAGATAAAATAATGTTTTTTTCCACGTAGAGAAGCTCAGATTTTAAAAGTTACACTTCTTTTTCAGTAGAAACTTTGGGGAACTACGGTTTTTCTAAGATGCTTTAGGGAAAATTAAAGGAAAATATTGCCCAAGTAGATTTCCAAACATATCTGGTTTCTTAGAGGATTTGGGGTAATACGCACTTTTGCTAAGGAGTCAACTCTCTTCTTTCGAGTTCTGTGTTTGGAAGTCTCACAGCCTCATAGGCTCTCCGATTCCTGCTAGTACCACACAGGTCACAATTGTTATGATTACCGACAATCACTGTTAACTGGCATGGAGAGGGAAGTGATTTGGAAGCTCAGGGGCCTTTCTCCATAAACTCTGATAATGAATTCTTTGGTGAGGTTCTTTTAAAGCAAAATATGCAGGCAAGTGATGTAGGGAAAGTACAGTGGATAGGGAAGGAAGACATCTGTGGTGTCCTCAGGAGCACTTGGCTTTGGGCGGGGCGCTGGAACCACATGGGCCTCGGCTTTTCCATAGGTAAAATTCTGGGCGGGACCAGATTGTCTCTGACACCTCCACCCAGCTCTTAAAATGTTACGGTTCTGATACCCTTCTTGGGGCTGGGGAGCCTGGGAGGAGGAAGGAGCAAAGGCATGTAGTGAGGCTAAAATCAGGAAACCGCAGCATCTAGCATGTTAACCTCTTGAAAATTCAGCCAAATACGTGTGGTATCCAGAATTTAGTGTGCTTTCATTATATATTTCAAAAAATGAGGCCTGATAAATTTGGGGGCTTATTTGGTGGAAGGGTGAATTCACAGCATTCACTCAGGGAACCAGGAAGAACTGAAGGATGGAATATTGCTCCTATTACTAACTCATCATTGAGTTTCTGACTGATGTAACAGGTTAAAAAATGACATCATTGTGAACTGAAAATAGGATACCCTTGGCCAAATTTGTTCCCTGTTGTTTTGTTATGTAAACATAATGATTTTCAGGAAAAGCAGGCTTGTGGTCTTTAAGAGGATCTAAAATATACCCTTAATAAAATAAGGCCAAGGTATCTGCAGAATTACTCTCCCCTTGTTTCCTCCATTCTATTATTTTAGTGTCTGTGAAAACAAAATTGTGGTTAGTAAACACATCCTCTCAATTTTCCTAGGTAGCCAATTTTGGAGGCAAGTATTTTTCTTAAATATAAGTTCATATAAAGTCAAAATTTTCCAAATCAAAATAATATTTATAGCAATATTTGTCTTGACAGGATATTATTTTTAATATACTTGTATAATATATTACATCTGACATAGTAGCTAGTAAATAAATATTCGTCAAAGTGATGACTGCACCTATTGTATCAAATAGGTAGTGTGATATTTAACATATTGAGTATTCTCACAGGAAAAAAAAAGGACCATTTATGATAGAAGCTAACATTTATTGGGTATGTGCCAATCAGTGCACATGTAGAATGAAATTGTATTAGCACAGCAATATCATAGGTAGGTGCAGCTGTTATTCCCATTTTTGATACGGGAGAAGGGAGGGCAAAGAAGTTCACCGACTTGCTGAAGGACGCATAGTAAGTAAGGCAAGATTTGAACGCACATCTGGCTGAATCAAGTGCCCATTGCATTAGCACTACAAGCAGTTTGAGAGAAAAAGGAAATAGAGCCAAGATGCGAGTGGAACTCTAAAGGGCTAACTGGCAAAAAGTGATCATTTTTATTTCCATAATTTCACTTTCCTTTTCTTGATACTTTTACTCTGAGAATCTTGAGGGGCCAACAGAGAAGGGAAATAATTCAAGCAGCTGGCCTGCTCTTAACTCCACCTTCCTGTATTCATCTCCGTGACGCTGCTTCCATGTGCTAGGCAACTGAACTCTCCCAGAGCCACACAACTGGAGGTGATGTGAATTGGAATCAAATTAAATCTTAAATTCCTAATTTCTTTCTCTCTTTCTTTAGCGGTCGTTCTCTGTCTGGGCCAGTAGTTCTCAATGTGCCGTCCCTGGACCTGCAGCGTCAGCCAGCATCACCTGGACACTTCTTACAAGAGCAGATTCTCAGGTCTCATCCCAGACCTATGGAATGAAAGAGTCTGGGTGTGGGACCCAGGAATCCATTTTAGCAAGTCTTCCAGGTGATTCTGATGCCTGCTTAAGTTCAAGAACATTGCTCTAGAGTCAAACATTGCTTTCACAAAGTTTCCTATGTATTTGAGAGAAAGAGGGGGGATGAGAGAGAGAAGAGATTTATAAAATATTTGAAAAGTGATGGACATGGTTTCATTTTTTAAACTTCAGCTTTTAAAAATGCATCTGCTTTGCTGCTTACGCCCCATTGTTTCAAGGGAAGGACCAGCCAACAGCTGCAGCCCCAGCTGGCTTTCGAGTTTCTGAGGTTAGAAGATGCACAGAATGAGGTGAAGGGGGGCAACCAGAAAGCATAGTGTGGAGAAAAAAGGGAAAAGAGTCAGTAATGATGCTTTTTCTTCTCACAGGAACTGGGGTCAGACAGCTTCTTTTTTCTAGTTAGTTTGGGGAAGGGCAAAGTCTGTTCTTTTTAAAGATGCTTTTTGCTGCAACAGATTTATTAAAAACAAAAAGGAAAGTAAGTAAGTCAGGGAGAGGAAAATTATGCAGGCATAACTCTTGTCTTGATTCTTTTCCTCCTTGAAATGGGTGGAGAGAGGAGAGCATAAAACACACAATGGGATAAATAGATGAATAGAGCAAATTGCTATACTTAACTTGGAGACCATAGTCTTTCCAGTTCAGTGAAATTATTTCATTTATTTTGAAGTGGCATTCAGACTTTGACTTGCTATGGAAAACCAACCAAAATCAAATAAAATCTCCCGCAGAAATTAGATTATGACGCAGCCTCTGCCAGTAGCCTCATTACTTATGAGCTGTGGAAATATCAAAAACTTGCAATAACACTCGTTACATCGATGTAAACCGAATAAGTCAGATGGCTTACTACTGATCCTGTACAACCGGCAAACTCTGATGATTTATTATCAAGACTTGGGTATGTGACTTAGCCTTTATGGGGACTAAGTCTGTTGGATTGATCTCAAGTTGATAGGCTTTCCTTTCCATTTTTAACTTATACTATTTAAAATGGAGATATATTACTTTAGTTTTCAGAATTGCTAATCTTGATATGTATATTATATATGAGCATGGCAATTTTGAGTCAAAAATGAAAGAAAAAGATGTAACTTTATTGAACTTGAAGTTCTCTGAGTTTAAATGAATTTAAAGGAAAATGTGAAAATTGAGGTCCAGACCTGTTACAAAATAGTTTCTCTAAACCTTAAAAGTCAAATTAATTTTCCTTCTGCACATCACACATGGTTTAAATATAGTACTCCAGGCCCCAGACAGCAATCTAGGAAATGAATGCATAAAATATGATGTTATCAATAGAAATTGTTGACATAAAAAGAAAATGACATTCTTGTTCATAGCTGCAAATTTATCTTATAGGGTTGGTTGGGGACACAGTAGCACTGTATTAGAAGAAGACAGAAAATGGAATTCAACTATGGCAGACTGTTCTGTAAACACACAGCATGAATAGTGAAAAACATTCTGTCTTGTAAACTGTTAACGTAGACTCGTCTCAGTATGAATTGTTTTAAAATACAGATAAATATGCATTATCTGGATACTGTCTTTCTTCAAATTCCCTGTCATCAGTCCAGGTTTAAAACACTAGTTGGTTTTGTATTTGAGAAACTAGAATGAAAGTGCTGAAGTTTTTTGAGTCCCCAAAGAAAGAGTATCTTTTGCTTCCCTACAGGGAAGCTGCAGGAGTAGAAACTGTAGCTTGCCTTACAGCTGTACTGAAGGGGTCAGTGATGGACAGTGAAAAGGTATCTTATTTGACAACTGTAGCTGCTAGAATGATTAGGAATTGTAACTTGCTTTTTTTTTTTGGAAAGAAATGAGACTTGACCACAAATAAATTTTGTCTTACCTATATTTATTTTTATTATAGAAACTCAACTTTAAGCAAACAGTGATATACATAAATCCTTTTATTTGTCAGAAATGGGGACAGAAACACTAGCATTTCACCAAAAATTCTTAGTTGCAAAAGTCAAAAGAATGTAGCAACTATTGTGCAAGAACGTTCCAAACAAAGCACATTTCAGTGTATGCTATTAATTTTTAAAATAGCTTCATTGAGCGATAATTCACAAACCATACAGTTCACCCACTTAAAGTTTTTAATAGTTTAATAGCTTTTAATTGTTCTTAGTATATACCTAGATAAGGGAAACCATTACGATAGTCACTTCTAGAACATTTTCATCACCAGAAAGAGAAACCTCGTTCCCCTTAGTTATCCCTTCACTATTCCTCCGTCTCCCCAAGCCCTAGGAACTAATCTATTTTCAGTCTCTATAGATTTGCCTCTTTTGGACATTTCATAGAAATGAAATCATATAATATGTGGCCTTTCGTGACTGGCTTCTTTTACTTAGAACATTGTTTTCAAGGTTCATTCATATTGTAGCATGTATCAGTACTTCATTCATTTTTATGGCTGAATAATATTCCATTGTATGGATATACCACATTTTGTTTATCCATTTATCTGTTTCTCATTTCAGTTGTTTCTATCTTTTGGCTATTGTGCATAGTGCTGCTGTGAACTTTTGTGTGTAAGTTTTTGTATGTACACGTATTTTCTGTTCTTTTAGGTATATACTCAGGAGTGAATTGCTAGGTCATATGGTAATTCCATGTTTAATTTATTGAGGAACTGCCGAGCTGTTTTCCACGGTGGCTGCACCACTGCACATCCCCACCAACAATGTATGAGACTTCCAGTTTCTCTACAACCTCACCAACACTTGTTATTTTTCATTATTTTGATTGTAAACATCCTAATGGATGTGAAGTGGCATCATATTGTGGCTTTTTTTTTTTTTTTTTTTTTTCATTTTCCTAATGATTAGTGATGTTGGATATCTTTTCCTGTGCTTGTTGGCCGTTCATATATCTTCTTTGGAAAAATGTCTATTCACACCCTTTGCCCATTTTTGAATTAAGTTGTCTTTTTCATTTTGAATTTTAAGTACAGTATCTGGGTATAGAGTAAAAGCTAAATAAATTCCTAATGATTGAACACAAAGACCTCTTTAAAAGAATCTTGGGGGTCTTACAGTTATGGATGACTGAATAGTAAACACTTTGCATTTAGCTCTAATGTATGAATATTCATAAGTAGGTAGCACTTAACTATTTTACAGATGTCACAAAGATTATTGTGACTTATATGTGGAATATGAGTATAGTCAATCTTGAGCAGCAGACTATAGTACAATGGATATGAGTATTCTGTCTTTGTGTTTGCTCACTAGAAAGGAGCTGATGAGCTCAGCGGGGGGAAACATTTAGGTACATTATGTTCCTTATACACTGTACTCTGAGGCTACCAAGGAAATCTTGAAAATTGGAATTCATATGCAATTCATTTTTATTCACACTGTGGTATAATATACAGGACAAATATATAGTCCTTCAGTAAATTAGTAAAATAAGTTAGGAATTTAACTTTAGTAAAATAAGTTAGGAATTTTTAGGAAGAAATTTTTTTTTCCAAAAGTGTTAGAAATTTTCAGTAGGTTTAAAAATATATATTACCAAAATAAGAAGCTTTAAAATAAGTACAGTCAATTCCATGCTGCCTGGTGAGAGACTCAATTTGAATAATTTGTGACACTCTCATACTAAAATTATCAGGGAGCCAGATAGCAGTTTACTGTTGAGGGTATGCTGCACCTCTCGGTCTATCTCAGGTTTTATAGTGGTTGTTTGTAATTTCCCAAAGCTAGCCACTGGCTCATTTTTCTTGCCTCACTACCTGCCTTTGCTTCTGCTATTGCCTCTTTGCTGATAGTTAAGGAAGCTCAAATTCCAGTGATGATCTCTGAACTCCTGTAGTATTTATTTCATGATCACTTTCGAAGTTTTGACATTCTACCTTGTATTGTGATAATTTGTGGGCAAGCTCCTTGAAAGGAGGAAGCTCGTTCAAGTGCTTTCCATCTCTACTGTGACACCTCTGCTGGGTACTCCACAGGAACCCTTAGGAAGTGTCTGTTGATTCAATATATTTGCTCAGCAGACAGTTCTTTACTAGGGTTCCATATTCTGCTTTGTTTTGCCCTTATTTTAAGTAGAGACCGTGGGGTGGTGTGCCAGGAAAGACTCAAGCCAGTTCATTCTACACCCCATCTCTTTCTGGCTGTTTGAAGCATATGCTACAAGCAAAGATGTTAAAACCACTATGACGTATACTTCTATAAACATTTCCTTCTGTGCATGGGGATAATTGTCCACCTCTTACGTGTGGGGATTTGGACTTACGTTTATAGAGCTTTCCCTGTAATTAAGAATGCCTGCGGTCATCCTAGAGATTTGGCTGCATACTAGAATTCAAACTTCTTGTTTCTTGTCATTTTCCTGAACCCTGAACCAGTTTTGGGAGTTTGCAGAATAGCAGTTTATCTCTTGCTCTAAGTCAGCGTCTTCCTTAGGTAGCAATTTGTGTTAAATTAGCTAGTACGTTTCAAGCATGACTTTGACTCTTTAAGGAGATGAGACCATAAGATGATGTGGTTTTTGAAGTAGTGACTGAGCAGATTTTAACTTAAATGGCAAAATGATAGATTATAAGATTAAGGCTCAATGCACGAACCCATTGACCCTTGTTTAATGAAAGATATGGAAATAACCTTAAGTCATGGCCTCGACTGAGTAATTCTTAGTTCATTCATTGATAGATGATTTAAATAACCATTTACATTAAGCTGTAATGCATTTCTGGAAACGCCATTGATGTTTTTCTAGCTCCGTGCATATGACTTTCACAGTCTTGATGAAAATAAAAATGAAGGTATTCTGAAACATATAAACTCCTTTGTTCAGTCACTCAGCAAATATTCATCGAAAGCTTTCTGTGGGCCAGAAGCATCCAATACTAGAAAAAGTACAGGTTTCAGAGCAGAGATCTGGGTGTGATCACTGTGCTACCACTTATTAGCTGGGAGAACTTGGGCAATTCTCTTAACTTCTCCGAACCTTAGATGTTTTGGTCTATACGATGGGATTAATAATTGCTGTTTTATAAAGTACTTATCTGATTCAAGGCATGGCATTTGATTTCAACAAATGCCAATTTTCTCACTTTATTCTTTGCTTCTCTCAGATCCCCTTTTCTTTTGGCCCACACACACATGCACGCACACACTTGCACAAACACACATACTAGTGGAGTGCGCAAATTCATTCATGGTTTGCTTCCATTTGAAAGAACCACTCTACCCAAGAAATATGAAATTACTGAATCAGCATTTTTGTGGCTTATCTTGTCACCCTCACCCTCAAACTGGTGAGGGCTCTTCAACAGCTGATAAGCTCCAGTCATCTGCCCTGTTAACTTTACACACAAACCTTTCTGCTTCTCATCCTCTCTTCTGCTTCCTGGAAACAATCTTTAAAAAACATATTCTTTGCACAGCCTGCTTTCCTCTGTTTTGAGTTTATCCACACGTTCCCCTCCCCCCTCCCCCGCATTCGCAAAAGAAAAGTAGCTGTACAGAGGGAGTATGGCGCAGCTCACTCTCTGGGGTCGCCAGCCGTTCTAGGACTGGACTGGTGATCCACATGAATCAGACCCTTTCAAACGATCACGGTGCCAGGCATACACTGGGACCGCTGCTAGAGCTTCTCCCACTTGTGATGGAACTACCGCGTCCAGTAGTCTGGCACTGGTTTTTCTCTGGTTCCCATTTCCCTTCCATTGGAAGTCAGGGCAAGAGCAGCGAACCAAAAAGTAGCAGATCATGTCTTTGTCAGAAGGCTGGGGAACTTGCTTCTGTTTTCCATTCTCCGCTTCTTCACGTTGCCTTGACCTGCCCAGACACTGATGAGTGTAGGGGCCAGAGCCACAGGGCCATTACTATCTGGTGTGGATGGTTACCCAATTCCTTGAGAACTTGAAAACAAATGGGATCTTACATTATTTGATAGAAAGTTAAATTCTGTCCAGGGAAACCATGACCTAGCAGCTCCAGCACAGAGCTTCCTGTTTTGACACGTGGGCTGTTTGACACAAATACCTTCTCACTGGATTAGCAGAACCGTCAGGCGAAGCTGTGCAAGTCGCTGGAAGGGCCAGCGGACCTGGGTCTGGAGGAGTCCGCAAATAGTTCAGGGGTCAGTGCTGTTAAGTGCCACGAGCCTCCTAAGCTTATGTTTCTTCACCTCCAAAATGAAGACGTTTGATTAGGTCCGGGATTCTCAATTGTTTTTCTTTCCTAGGACCCTCATCAGCAGCAGTGTTTCCATGTGGTCTTGATGGTCTATCTGGGAATATGTCCCAGTGGCCAGGAAAGGGAGAATGGGTGTGGCTCTGGGGTTCCTTAAAGAAGCTCTCTAGGTGATGGTGCCTCTTTTTTCTTTTTTTAAATTAATTTATTTATTTTGGCTGTGTTGGGTCTTCGTTTCTGTGCGAGGGCTTTCTCTAGTTGCGGCAAGCGGGGGCCACTCTTCATCGCGGTGTGCGGGCCTCTCACTATCGCGGCCTCTCTTGTTGCGGAGCACAGGCTCCAGACGCGCAGGCTCAGTAGTTGTGGCTCACGGGCCCAGTTGCTCCGCGGCATGTGGGATCTTCCCAGACCAGGGCTCGAACCTGTGTCCCCTGCATTGGCAGGCAGATTCTCAACCACTGCGCCACCAGGGAAGCCCACTCCGCCAGGGAAGCCCCTCTTTTTTCTTTAGAATGACTGAATTAGGCGCTTTCTAAGGTCCCACCTACTTTAAAATCATGTGTTGAAAGAGTTAAGAAGCCCTTTAACTGTAACAATTGAAACTATAGGGTATTTCCTTTGGAGCCAAATGTTTATTTAAAAGATTGCAGTAGTCAAGTGACCAAGGCAAGTAGAATATGCCAAAACATTTTTAGGCCATCATTTTCAAAGTCTTAATCATTGTTTCATTTTGTTTTGTTTTGATCTTAATTAAAATTAGCAGCACTCCCCATCCCTGCCCCCATCACCAGTTTGCCCCAGCCTATCTGGGCAATAAGGAGAGGATCTTGCTTCAGAAACTGTGGGAAGCAGAATGTCCTTAGGAAGGCAAAGAGAGAGAGAAAGCAGAGTAAGTCATGGCTCTCCAGAATTCAGAGTATAACTGTGATAGGAAGAAAGAAGGAAAACGAGTAGGGATAAGAAAGCTGTGTTTTCAAAGAGGATTCTCACAGTCGTGGCCCAGCTGCCTGCTGCTGGTCGTCCCATTCCATTGCGGGCAGCTCCAGGGGCTGAGGGAGTTCGCACAGTGTGGCAGGCTACTTCTTTGTGGCTTCTCTCTACTTCTGCTAGTTCTTCTGGGAGCTACATAGAATAGTCTGTTGGACTTCATCCTCTTTCAGAAAATTGAAGCTATGAAGGTGACTGTAATGCCCCCGCCATAAGTCTTGTCCAGAAAAACAGATCTATCTTCCAGTAGTTCCTCATCTGAAGTTACTTTCAGATGCAGAAAGCACAAACAATAAATGAAAAAAAGAAAACAACATAAAAGCAAAACCTTCTGAACAATAACATCCCATAAACAAAGCAGAAAGACCCAGATTGGAGACAGATGTTTCTCTAGAAAATGGGATTAGTATGCAGATATGTAAAAGATCAATAAATCAATAAGAAAAGGAGAATTCATGAGATAAACGGGCAAAGAATACGAGCAGGCAATTCACAGAAGAGCAAACACAACTGACCAATAAGCACATGAAAAGATGAAATGCTTTTCATTCCCTTATGCATCTTAATCACTTTCCTCTGTCTATATGGCCCTTCAGTGGCCTGTAGAACTGAGGAATTCTCCAGTTCCCTTGGTTTGTGAGCCTCCTTTATGGAGAGGAGTATCAGAAGTGACTCTCTTCTAAACTGTCTTCTTTTGAAATGACTGTGCCACATCCACCTGTCTTCTGTAGTCATGGCAGGTGACTGGCAGAGCCGGGGGTGGGAAGTGAGGGCGTGCAGCTCTCTGGAGCTCTGTCTCAGGTCCTAAATACAAGACTTGCTGAGTCCTTGGTGCCACATTTGTGTTGGATGGTCTGCCTCCTGAGATGCCCTTCTCCTCACTCAGAAGCACAGCCAGCAAGCCACTCCCAGTTCACAGCAAATAGCACCGTGCATTCTGCTCTGCTTCCTTCCATCCCTGAGACTTTGCTGAGTCTGTAAGAAGCAGAGGACAGAAGGAACTGACGTGGTGCTTAGAATGCAGCATCTTGCCTGGAAGTATTTTCTCAGTATTCCAGAGAACAGTGGAACTGACTCATCTGGTTGGAGTTTTACAGAAATGTGATTGCAGATTTTTTGCGACTTCATTCTGCTTTAGTGTCAAAATTCAACCAACGATGTGCCAGGAAAAGTGTGTAAGATCACATACAGATTTAGACGCTTGAAGAGGAAGTTATTTTTACTATAGTGGGGAAGAAGACAGAAAGTGATGATTGGCGGAGAATCCAAGGCAGGGCTGAGTCAGGAGGCGAGGCTGGGGCACACCTGCATCTCCAGTCTTGCCGGACTGGCCTGGGAGTTGCGGCGTGGTCGCCTCTTAGCAGGTCGAGTGAGGAGTTCCAGTGTGGAGGACCTGCCTGGGGGAGGAGGATGTTGACGTAAACTCTGCGTGTGATGCCAGTTTAAGCCGTGTGGGCTTAATGTTGGTTCCTCCTGAAAATGTGTGTGTGCTCTCCAGGGTCCCTCCTTAGAAGCCGCTCTCTAACTAAGAGCTACGTAACACAAGGAGGTAAGAATGGAGAAACGGATTCTGGAAAGCTCCATAAACATGAAAACCAAATGGTGCAGCGCCTTTAGTTTACTTTAGCAGATGACAGGATTGAGGTTGTATCATTTTCCTTGCCCGTGCTTTTCCCAGCTCAGAAGCCTGCTCTTGTGTGCTTGCCTAGCGGAGATCTGAGGCTTTACGGAGTCTGAAATGTTTGTGGTCGTGTTCTTCTAGTCCTGTTGTTAGATGAAGAGGTTCCCAGAAATAAAGGGAGGGAGAAAGAAATAATGTGTTAGCAGCCATAATCTCTATCTTTTTATTGCTCTTTTCACCTGGGCAAAGGATACCTGCAGCTACCATTTAGTGATAACATTTTCAGTCTCATGAGTTTGTAGCTTGATGGTGAACTTTTCAAATGCATTTAGACAAGGCTTTATTCAAGCCTTCTCGTGTCTTGCTCTCCTGTTCCTTATGGCTGGGGAGAGGTGTGTAGGTTTCATGAGCCTGCGTCTTGAAATGTGCACAGTTACGGTGGTGCCACTCTGTTTGTGACCTGCACTCTGGCATAGAAAGTGTGGGTGTGGACACATTCTTAGGTGTGCTCCCTAGCTTGGATAGGGAGAACCTACTAGAACATACTTTGGTTATTGGGCGGGTTTCTACTTTTGTGTTTCGTTTCTTTTATGGCATAATGCATTGCTGTTTCAAAACACAGCTCCCTTTCGCCAGATATTTCCCGGCCACCTTGTTGGAATGATAGGTGACTTTTTGTTAATTTCAGAGTAAGTCTTCCCCACAAGGCTTACACTTCATTGAAGTTTCACATCAATGAGACTTAAAGGATCAGAGAACATGAGTTTTCCTATTGCTTTCATATGCCCACCCTTCTTCCCATTTGGCTTCTCTCTGTCATCTCTTCCATCTAATCAAGTTCATTCCTTAAACAAATGTTCATCAAACTCCAGTTATGCACTGGGTGCTGGAAGTAGTGTGACTAATAACACTGTCCCTGCCCTTGGGGGGCTGCATTCTACTAGGAGGGGCAGAGAAGGACTTAGGATAAATGTAAAGAGTGATGAACAGGGGTGTCTGGGAAGCCACAGGAGGAGAGTAGAAGCAGGGATTAGATCTGCCTGGCTGTGATTAGGCTAATGATGTCTTTGGTTAGGACCCTGTTTATGCCAGTAGCTAAGGGGTTCTCAAATCTGGCTGTACGACTGAATTACCTGGAGAACTTTGGAAAATACTGATTTCCATTCATTTGGTCAGGGGTGGGGCCTGGGCATCTGTATTTGTTTAAAGCTCCTCATGCAATTCTCATAGGCAACCAAACTGGAGAACCTCTATAGTTGATAGATGGCCGGATAGCTTTGTGTGTGCGTTAGGTCTTCTTGTGGTACTATTCAGAGATGCTTAGCCTATAGTCTTTTATTTGGCTGTAACTTATAACACTTTAGCTTTCAGCTTCTCTATACCAGCTCTTCTCAAACTGTACTGTGCGTTCAGATCACCTGGGAATTTGTTCATCTGTAGATTCAGGTGCAGTAGGTGTGGGGCGGGGCCTGAGATTCAGCATCCCCAGCAAACTCCCAGTGTCACCAGTGCTGCAGTCGGAGGACCACACCTTGAGTAATAAGGGTCTACGCTGTAGCATGTTTGGAATGTGATTAATACTTGTAAACAGAAAAATGAGTGTGGGTTCATCCTAGCCCACTAAAGATCTGTGCTATTAAACATTTTATAAGTTTCTTTTAATTGAATTCTCATTCACCAATTTGATTGTTCGAATTTGAGAACATCAGATTTTTCTTAAGAATCGCACAGTTGCCTGATTAAAGTTTAAAATGTCTGCTTTTATTAATTTCTGCAATCCATAGTATTAAAAGGCAGGCTGTTTGGAGATTTGTGAACATACAGATTTGACTTAAGGTCAAGTTCATTAATAAGCATAGGAAGTTAAACAATTGGTCTTGGATGTAAAGTTTCTTCAAACAGTTATTGCAGATTCTTGCACTGTTCTAAATTTTAGTGATGTCAGAATTCATTACTAAGTGTCCTATTATCCAAATACTCCAGGTAAAGTTTTCTTTTTTTTTTTATGGTCAGAGCGAATAATTGGATATAAATAAAGCAAATAATTAGAATGACTTGCTGTAATGTTTTGAAAACACAATTTTAATCGATAATTAAAACCCTTACATGCTCATTGTAGAAACCTGGAAAATAGAGAGAAGAGCACAAAGAAGAAAGTAAAAAGCATGTTAATCCCTTTACTCAGAACTGCTTTTGGTTTGGTTTGGTTACATTCTTCCTCTATTCAGCAGTACCACAAATGTTATTCCATGTCTTTACATATTTTTCAACAACATTGGTTTTCATAGCGGCAGAGTTTCTTATGAATGTACAGTAATTCCTCTAGCAAGGCCTTTTGATATTTAGCCTATGTCCAGTTTTTCATGATTCTGCATAAAGCTGTGATGAACAGTATTAAATTTTTGCACACTTCTCTAGTCTAGGAGAAATTCCTAGACTTGGAATTGCTGGGTTAAAGTATGCACCTATTTAAAAATTGCTTTTAGTACAAATTGCCGTTTATCTTGGTGTGTTTCACCAGCAGTCTGTTTTGCTCATATTTTACAAGTACTGGATATAATCTTATAAAACTCCTCACCCATTCAGTTGGTGAAAAATTATATTTTAAGCTCTAATTCACATTTGTTTGAATATTAGTGAAATTGAACAATTTGACTATGTTTTGGGAAGTACAGTTTTACCCTTTCCCATTTTTTCCCTATAGATGTGTTCTTTCTCTTACTAATTTTAAGAATTCTTTAGAGATGAAGGGTATTAGCCCTTTACCATACATGCAAATATGTTTTTTTAAATTGCTCTTTAGTTTTTAAAATCAGTTTCTTTTATTTTTCCTTTATGCTAATTAAGTTTTTTCCATTTATTATTTTTCCTTTGCTTTCATGCTTAGAAAGGCCTTATATCCTGTCCCTATATTTTCTTCTAATTCTTTTGTTGTTTCACCTTTTCATTTACTTTTTACATCCTTTCGGCGTTTATTTTGGCATAAATTAACTCAATCGTTTTGCAGGTCTAGCTGGAGACAAAGTCATACTTGAGTGATGTCATTCTTTAACATTAAATTCACTTTTCAAACGTTGAAACTGATTTCAAGCTTAACTCTTTTTAGAGGGTTTGAAACCCCTGTTTGCCATTTAATTCCTAAACTTTTGGGAACAAGGTCCCCCAGCTTCCAGGCCACTGCCATTGTTTCTGGAGAGAACTTTTGAGAGTCAGTGGATTGTGGAGTCGCTGGCAAGGCCAGGTAGACGTGACCACTCTCCTTGCCCATGCTGCCTGAGTTGCCTGAGTGAGTGTGGGACGAGGCACATTGATAGGTCTTAGCCTCTTGATTCCTTTCGGGTCTCTGGAGTAAAAAGTGAGCACACCTCACCTCCAGACACATGCATCCTTTTCAGTTTAGCTGGAAAACTTAGTGGGGTGGTGATAGGTGAGCTCCTCATCAACAGCCTGGCTCAAGCCACCCTCAGCCCTTTGCAGCACCTTGTAATAAGGACAGCACTCTTTTAAACACTATTTTTATAAGCAACTAGATGATAATAAGTTTAGTTCCTGTGTGTTGTTATTCTTTTTAATGTTTATAAAATTCAAGAGACCACAATTTGAAGACACAGACATTTAAAGGCCAACCATATGGTCTAATAGAGCTACATTTTCTTCTTTGGAAATCAGATTTCTTCTGTGAATTTACCTTTAACAGGATGTTTACTATTACAAGAGGCAATGTAGTGTAAAAGAGCATTGGGCTTCAAATCAGAAGTCCTCTGTTTGAGTCCTGGCTTTGCCAGCGTGCAGCTGTGTGACCTTGGGTAATTCACTTAACCTCTCTGAGTCTCCATTGAAACTTTAGAGGGACTCTTTCTGTTCCAGAACAACAACCACTAGATTATAAAGAGAATGCTATCTGCTACTCTGCTGACTGGAATACTGTGAAAATTTGCATTTTTAATATCTGCTAATACACATCTTCATTTTAATTATCCAGGCAGAAGCCTAGCCAGAGCAGGTGGCACTCCAGAGTGCACGAGCCAGAGGGATGTTACTTACTGTGGGATGTGTGTGTGTTGTGTCAACAAACAAACAAACAAACACATCCATCAAAATTCTGTCTCTAGGCATTCACAAACAGTGGTTATTTGTTGTGTGTATTCCTGCCCTTTCTGTAATTTATAGTTTGTGTGTAGGAAGAAGACCTCCAAAGATCATGTAAATTGCATTTTAGTCTATTGGATATTTTTATTCTTTGAAAGAATATTCTTGCAAAGAATAGTTTGATGACTAAAACTTCTAAAACATTTACCCTGTGATCATTTGATAAGATTTTAATTTTTCAGTTTTATTTTTCAAACTTGAGTGTGCCAAAGACACAAAGATTTTCTCAAGAGCTGCTAGTCGAGTCTCTGATATAGATGTTTAAATTCATTACTTTCATGTATGTGTTTGTAGTAGTAGAGATTCATTCACATCCCTTGGGGAGCATAGGGGGGAAAATAGGGAGAAGGGGAGGGCTTCATGGAAGAAGTGACACGAGCTGGGTGTTGAAGCATAAATAGGAGTTTGCCTGACAGAGATGTGGGAAAAGGACATTCCAGAAAGAAGGAACAGCACTGGCAAAGGCAAGCCAGTGGGCACAGTTGTGGCCCCTTTGAGTCCACTGAGTAGTACGGGTGGCTGGTGAGAGACTGTGACGGAGAGAGGGGAAGTGGGGTTGCTACAGGGAGGCTTCTAGGGGAAAGGGTAGATTGTAAAGGAACTTGTATCTTATACTAACTGGCAAGCAGTGGGGAAACCACTGAACACTTTCAGACCACAGTGTGATAGCAGATTTGTTATTCATGAAGATAGCTCTGGAAACAGAAAGCGACGCGGAGGCTAAGCACGTGTCTGAAATGGTCCTCAGATTTGAATGGTGTTTTAAAGATCAAAAAATACTTGCACACGTGCCACCAAGCTCACTTCTTTACTTTCCCGAATCGTGGGTGTTAAGCTCGCTTTGCAGATGAGAAACCTGAGCCCAGAGTCGTTTGAAGGGCCCTGAGTTGCTCCACTGATGGGGTGGGGAGAATTTTGCATTCAGTTTGGGTCTGTTCAGGCCCCAGAAATCTCTTCCGTTTCACCCCATGCCATATGGAAGCGTATTTCAACAAAAGTACTCAAGTATTTTTCTCACTCTTTTAGCTTGAACTTTCAAAGTACTTTTAATCTTGATAAAGAAAGCTTGACAGGAAAATCAGCTTAACTCTTATCCTGCAGGTGTTTATTTAGTATACTATAGTCATGTCGAGTTGCCTCTTTGCTGACGTTTTCCTGTTATGATAGCGTTCTACAAGTTGATGGTTTATTTTCTCTGAGTAGCTGAAACGGGAAGAAAAATCCACACTGCGTTTTTATTAGGATAGGTTATAACATCTTGATTTTATGTTTCATTTATTTCAGTAACTTTGATCATGCCATTTTGTCGTAGATTAAGTTGGTGTTTAGGCTATGATTTCTTGCTGTTTTAAAAATGACTTTTCACTGTGTATGGCAGGTTTATTTTCTCTGCAGCTTTACTGAAGACTCTTTAGAAGTGACTCCTTTTATGTCTCACCTGAAGGCCCATACTCTGGGGCTATTGATCGCACATTCCAAGTGTGGCTTTTTGTAAAGCAGTTCCGCTCTTCCAACCCCGGCTGGAAGACATGCAGCCCTGCCCACGCTGCCACCTGCTCTGTGACGTTTGAAGCAAAATGGTCTAATTGTTTTGTTTTTGTTTTTGTTTTTGAAACCAGAAACAGGTTTCTAAATCTCCGATTTTGTTAAAACACGGTTGGAGGAGAGGTGTTCAGGTCACAAAAGCATTGAACTGTGCTAAGATGGCGGTGGGTGGGTAGATAGTCCTTGAAATGATTTTTTGATCCCTTGAATTTCAGGACACTTTTTTAGAGAAGAGGCAAAGGGATAAAAAGCCCAAAGGGGTGCTCCATGCCCTGAACGAGACTATGTGAACTTGCCCAGGGTCTGGCACTTATTGGGTGATAGATGTTTATTAAGGTAATTAGAACATGTGCCTGGAATGAGAGCGTTTTTGTAGCTGAAGGCAAAAAGGAATAAAGTGTGTCATGTCGTCATTATTTAATGTAAGAAGCATAGGTGTTCATTGGGAACGGGTGGCCTCTCTTTTCCTACCTTCAACTTATAGGAGAAATTGATTTGATCTTAGAGTATTAGAATAGACGATGTCTTCTACAGTAATTTTTTCCAGAAAGTGACATGTTCTTCTTGAGGCTGTGCCATACACTGGCCCTTTATAAAAAGTGAAAAGTGTGCTATAAAGTCCCTCGTCAGCAATTGCATTTCCCTGGGGAGCAAGCTGTCACAGTTGAGGTGTCTTGCTTTTCAGTGGGTTTAGGTGTTTAGAAAATGGATATTGAACTTGGCCCTGATTGTTTCTCTCAAGTGTCAGCTTCTTCGGGCTTATATTTGGCAGGAAGGGGAGAGCAATCTGCTGAGTGACGTGCTGGGGTGTAGAACCTCAGTGTGGCTGAGTGAGTCCGCGTGTCGGGATGGTGGGTGTCTAGGCGGCAGGAGCAGCGTTCGGGTTCATTCACCCTCCCTTGGGCTGAGGGGGCTGCTTGGGATCTGCTGGGCCTGCTGGGGGCCTGCTGGGGGCCTGGCCTTAGATGGGACCCTCCTGGACTCTCAGCATCACTCCCGATCAGCAGGAATCAGGCTCTGGCAGCTGAGATCTGGGCCAGGATGTTTGTCAGAGGGAGAAGTTCTGAATAAACATATTTTGAATGCCTTAATGCCTGATCTCTCAAAGGCCTTTTCAAAAAAAAAATATCTACCATATTTGTCAATGAGAGAATGGAATTCATTTTACTAGTCTTTCTTCTACAATTTTAGTAATAATAATAATAGCTATTATTATTATTATTGAGGACCCCTTTTTCCAACTGAGCAAACGTTTGTTAGTCTCGCCATAGTTTAGACCCTCTTGGGTACATGATCTCACAAAAATATCTGAGGAACTTTGAAAAAATCATAGAAAATAAAGGATATTGGGCAATCAACTGTAAAGGAGGTTAGAATTTGGGACTTAAATTTCTTTCCATATCTTTTAATTTCATCCAAATTTATATGAATTAGAAAATGGTCATTTTTTTCATGTTTGGAATAAGATAACATGCATATTAGAAGTCTAATTTATTTTTCAGGTGTACATGAGGTAAATGGAAACACCAGAAGACTGTTTTACACACACACGCACACATGCACATATTTTTTGTGCACTGGAAAGGTAAATATTCAAGTCTTTTCCATTGGGTGACATTTTGTTTAAACATTTTTGCAGAACATTCATATTTTCTATTTTTACCTTTTGAAAGGGACAGTGTAAGGGACAGATGTAAGAGTAAATTTGTGAATTTGCACCAAATGCCAGGTGTAGGGTTCTGTGACATCTCAAAATAGGGTTTCGTATGCCTTTGGGCATCGTGCACTCAAAGACTTTCCAGGAGGGACTGAGAAGGGATTGTCTGAGAGAATCAAATTCTCAGTCGTCAGCTGCCCAATTATTCTTTTCTAAAATTGATCTCCCTGAGAACGTCACACTGGCTGTCCTTTCCCACCAGTTCCCCCTTGATGCCCTACCCCCCCCACTTTGCATGAGTCTTGCTATGCTGGGTGCCAAACACCGCCAGGTGCTAAAGGAAGAATTCAAAGGCTGGTGTTAAGGAAATGAATGACTAGTGAAGGTAATAAACCTTTTTCCAAGTCAGGTGGTTTCAGTTCATTTTTTTTTTTTCAACCAAAGTGGAGGAGTTCAAGCTATCAAGGAATCAACTTATCCAAGGAATCAAGTTATCTCTTCAAGTAGATGATCCACAGATCACTATGGGCTTTAGAAAGCGTTAAAGAAGTGAGTGGCAGGGCAATAATATAACTTGTCCCTTTCCTATCTACTAATCTGTGTGAGCAAGGCTTCTCAGTGTTCCCACTTATTAAAATGAAAAATAGGAATAAAAGTGAAACAAGTAAAATTCAGTTATAGATACATTAACTAGTTAAATACCACAGCCCTGTTCATCTCATTAATAGATGCATTTTCAAGAAAATTTTACTTTTGCTTTTTAATCATTATTTGTGAAATTTGTGAAACCTTTATGTTGTTTTGATCAGTTGTGAACCAATGGCAATCTTAACAGTAACTCAATTCAGAAGACATTTTTGAAACCCTTAGACATTTTGGTCACAGGAAAAATTTAAAAATCAACTTCAATTTACATATGTATTTTCATTGAACAAAATAGAATAGAGTGATCAAAAAATATTCTCAAACATAAAAATATGTTCTGTTAGAACAAAAATCTGTAGGGGAGTGGAATGAAAATACATTGTGTTAGTGGAGAAAAATGAATGCAAGAAAAGCCAGTTAATTTCTTCCTCCGCCTTGTCCTTCCTTCATAATGGACTCGCCTCTAACAAGGATTTCCCAGTGCTGAGGATAACTTACATATACCTGAGTTATCTTCTCCCACTCTCTCCTGGTCTCCCAGGAGACCGAGGTAACCAGTGTTCTCAATCATCTATTTTCTGTTCTCTGCCAGGTTTTGCGGGGCTTGAATAATCTGTGAATTTGAGAGCCTTCTTTAAGAAGAAGAATTAAAAATCATGGTTAAAAATGCCCAACCAGCACCATGTCACCGAATTCGAGATGTTGTATGAGGAACGGGAAATTGGAGAGGAAGGTGACAGTGGTCTTAACCCATTGCAGTTACACAGCTTACCATTGCAGAGTTTACAAAATCACGTGACCATGTGTTTATTGCTAGTAAGTTTATTTATGCAAGTAAGGGCTCCTGAGGCTTAAGCTTCAGTAATTTCATTGTGAATCTACCTCTGTGTGTGTGTGTGTGTGTGTGTGTGCATTCTGTTAGATAGATGTATAAAATGATGTAATTGTTGTATTTTAAAATGTTGATATATATCATGCTGGCAATCACATCCCTTGCAGCTTTTTAAACATATGAAAAATTCTGGATGTTAACCTAAAATGTGCTAGGGCATATAGAGTTTTTCAGAATTCTTATGGGGTTATGTGAGCACAGAAGTTTGAAAACCAGCACGGTACAGGATAGTCCATGCTGTTCTAACACTTAGAAGGAGAACGCGTACCTCAGCGCCATGGGTGGAAATGAATCCCCCAGTGTGTTGGAAGGTTTCTGAATGGAGGAAACGGTCCTGGTCACCAAAGGCTGTCACCAAGTCTTGCTGCTTGAGAGCATGGGTGCACATTGAGCTATGTCCTGGCTTCACATCTGCTTGCCAGGGAAGCATAGAAAACCAGTTTCCTCCATCCATCTGCCTCTCCTTCCCCTTACTGCTTCTCTACTCCCCTCTACCTGCCCAGCCTGTCATTGATCTGAGTTACACCCTGGATTAAGAACAAAAATTAAATGTTTCTATCTGCAAGGCTCTTAGATCTCATTTGGAGCATTTAACTCTGAGTCTTCCAAACTTGACATTCCCACACCCATCCATTAGCGAATAGAGAGCCCTTAAGTTGCCAGTTTCTAAGAGGCATCAGGGATTATAAATAGCTCGTAATTTTTTTTTCATTGCCCCAGTAAAAATCATGTTCCATTTTGGTGGTGGTGGTGATGGTGGGTAGAACTTAACTTGATCCTGATAACATTTATTGGATGTTATTTAACTGTGCCATGCACCTTATTTCAATATGTTTGTAAATTCTTTGATGACAGGGCAGGGAATATGCCTTACACATCTTTTTTTGATTCCTCACTGGATCTGGTGCCATGTTAGTACTTATCAGGGAAAATGCAGTATAGATAGAATTAAATTGGAAATTTACTGAATTTAGATTGCATTGATGTATTCATTTAATCAAAAATATTTATTGAACACCTACTATGTGCCAGGGGGCTTCAAGGAGCTTGTAGTCTAGTGAAAAAAAAATTCTAATGTTAATTGTCTACTGTGGGCTCAGTGGCAATGTCATTTTTAAAAATTTGATCATCACAAAATCCTATTCATTTTACTGATGGATAAGCTGAGGCTTAGAGATGTTAAGTACCTTTCTGGGTCAGCAGAGATGCGGGATTTGAATCCACACAGTCTCACTCCAGACCACGAACTGCTCCACTGTCAGTCTGTGGCAGTGAAAGACAGACGGCTGGCCATAGTTTTAACCTTATTGGAAAAGAATCCCAAATATGGGGACCATTTTTATGATGTCACAATTAATTATCTACACTTGATAAAATATGAATTTTATACTTGGGACTGTAGGAGAACACAACATGTATCTTTGTCTTTTTTTTTTTTTAACTGAAAAAAAAAAGCTGAAAGCTTTGTTATTTATATTTTCTTTTCTGTATTTTTTAAAGGATATGTGAATTTCAAAGAATTGTTCTTATTTCTCTTGGCTGAAGTAATGGGGCAAATTTAGCTCATCTCAAAGAAACAAGCAAAAATGATAGATCTTTATTTTTTTCTTTCATTTGTCTATTCATTTATTTTATTGAGGTATAGTTGATTTACAATATTATATTAGTTTCAGGGGTACCATGTAGTGATTTAATATTTTGATAGATTATACTCTATTTAAAGTTACTATAAAATATTAGCTAAATTCCCTGTGCTGTGCCATATATCCTTATATAGTTTATTTTATACATGGTAGTTTGTACCTCTTAATCCTCTACCCCTATCTTGCCCCTGTCCCCTTCCCTCTCCCCACTGGTAACCCCTAGTTTGTTGTCTGTATCTGTGAGTCTGTTTCTGTTTTGTTATATTCATTCATTTCGTTTTTTAGATTCCACATATAGGTGATAACATACAGTGTTTGTCTTTCTCTGGACCGATCTTATCTTTAAATCCCAGCGCGATGCTATCCTGAGCCAGGGCAGTTGTGACATTCACTTCAGACCTCCGGTCCTGCTTTCCAGCAGAGATGTGCTTTCTGGTTCTCGTTCAGGCATTTAGTGAATCTTCTTCCAAATTAAAAAAAAAAAAAAAAAAAAAAATGACTGTTAGCTTCCATTTTGCAACACGTTCAACCCTTTTGTCAGCAAAAGTGTTTGTGGTGGATTTTTGAGGGTAGGAGTGTGGTCAGTGATGTAACTGAGAATTTCTGGGACTTGGAAATAGAGCGGTTTTATTGTGACGACCAGTTTTAGCAGAATCATCTAATTCTTCTCTGCACTTGGTTAAAGTGTAACAAAGTTTAACTAGACTCAGGAGTTGGAGTTGAGCATTTTGAAAAGACATACTTGTAATCAGAAGTATTGTAAAACCTTCATTTTCTGGAGTGCCAGTATATAGAAGAACATCAGCTCCAGGCAACAATGTTTTCTGGAAGGAGAAGGTTTGCACCTTTAACCATCATGCTGCCCCTTTTCTTTAACCATGTTGATGGAAATCTGTCTAAAGCATATTACACATTCTTTTCTTCTCACATGGAACTGTTATTCATTGTTTGATTTTTTTTTTTAATGACTCACAATCATTGCTAAGGCCTTGAGTATGGAAAGCAGCTGGGATTCAGCTGTGTTCCCTGGATCTGCAGGTGGGGCTGGCGGTCCTCACCACATCTACCCGTGGTCTGCTTAGCTGTGTGAACTCTTGTAGTTTTGCTGTCTCCTGCCTTGTCATGTGGTGCTTTGCCCTGCTCTCAGGTGGCTGCCAGTAGCAGCTCTTTTCCCACCGTTAACTTGCTGCTTCTAATAGGCAGCGAATTTAGACGACAAATAACAGAATCCAGTGGAGTTGTTTGTAAAACAAGGGGGCTAGCTCCAATAGAGTTCTAAGTGCACGCTTGATGTTTTCGTCCCTGCAAACAGGAACTGTGTCTGATTTTGTTGTCACTTTATCGGCACACAGTGCCCGGCTCACTTACCAGCTTAGTAGCGACTGTATTTAATGAATAAATGATGAGCATTCATGAACCTTAATCTCCTCGGCTTTAGACCATTAGCTCATCAGAAGCCTTTTTTATTTGTTTAACTCCTGTTTTCAGCTGTGTTTTAGATGCAGGAGCCTGATGGATAACTCTGATTAAATAAATGATTTGATTGAATTACGTGATTTTGATAGGTTTTTCTCAGATAATACCAAATCAAACATAAAGCCAAACAAACATTAAAGGTTCTTTTTTCTAAAACAGGGCATGACTATTTTATTTTGTTTTTTGTTTTTTTTAAATTTTTTATTAATTAATGAATTTATTTATTTATTGGCTGTGTTGGGTCTTCGTTTCTGTGCGAGGGCTTTCTCCAGTTACGGCAAGCGGGGGCCACTCTTCATCGCGTTGCGCGGGCCTCTCACTATCGCGGCCTCTCTTGTTGCGGAGCACAGGCTCCAGACACGCAGGCTCAGTAGCTGTGGCTCACGGGCCTCGTTGCTCCGCAGCATGTGGGATCCTCCCAGACCAGGGCTCGAACCCGTGTCCCCTGCATCGGCAGGCAGACTCTCAACCACTGCGCCACCAGGGAAGCCCAGGGCATGACTATTTTAAATTGACTTCCTTATGTTTACATATCAATAAAATCAGAATCTCAAAAATAAAAATAATACAATAATAATAATAATTTAAAATTCAGCTTTAATTTAATTTTCCATGTAGAAAGAGGGCAGGAGATGCTTTCTGGGGTGTAGGGCTGGTCTCTTTTCCTGTAAGGAGTACAGAGTCCCAGTTCCCCAATTTTTTTCTTTTTCAGGTCACTCATGCAATGTTGTTAACTTCTTTATTTTCTCTCTTAAAAGATAATTTCAGAAGCAAGGTAGGGAGATTTTGGCCTATTTGAGATACTTTCTGTCTTATTTACTTATATCAAGTGATTTGACTAAATGGTTTAAAGTCCTGAGTATCCCAGGCCCTGGCTGGATATCCTGTACCTTGGTGAGAAACAGAAAGAAGTATCCCTTTGGGGATAACTAGTTATACAAGGGTGCCCATCCTCGGGGAGGATGCAGGCACCATGGCTTGGTAAATAGAGCATGGCCTCCCTTTCAGCCCTGCCTGCCCCCGCCCCCCAGACCACCTCGTGCAGAGCACACTGGTGTGCACGGTGGTCATGCAAGGCTCCCGATGTCACGGGGGGGACTTGGCAGGAGGATCATCCTAGGGTCACAGGTCTGAGTCCTCCACTTTCAGGGTCCATCCAGGATACCTGTGGTCTGCAGGCATGTAAGACATCATCACTGACATTGTGTTGACTCAGGGACCAAAACCCAGGGCCTTGGGGCAACTTATGAGGATTATAAAGCCAATACACGGTGGGGTGTGGCCTGGAGCCAGAGCTCTGGCCTTTTCTGGCGTTGCCCAAGTCTTGTCCTCTCCATCCTGTCCAGAATGCGCTGGCCACAGCTTATCCTCCCCTCTCTTCTCTCTGTCCTCCATCCCATGGTGGGCACAGAAACCCAGCCCCTCTGCCCTGTGCTGTAAGGCCCTGCCCCAGCCCCCCTGGGCCCACAATGTGCTGTCCTTAACCAGCTGTAGCGCCCATGTGGGACTTCTCTCTTTTTCTGCTGAGTGACTAAGCTTTTACTTTACCAAGTCGTTTCTTTGTGGAACTTTTTTTTTTTTTTTCAGCCAGAAAGTACTACCAAAACCTTCTGGAAAATTCCTCATTATTTCTGAAACATCACTGGACTTCCGTTGACTCAGCATTTTTGTTCTAATTTTCAAGTGTGGATTTCAGACACCATTTCATTGAGGGAATGAAGCAGACATGAGGGGAAGTATTATGTAATATTAAATTATCATCACAACTCTCTCAGACAGTACTTTTAGACTTTTTGGGTGTTTTCAAGGAAATCTCCTAAACATTAGTTTCTCCTAGAGGTTCCTCACTGGATGTTTTCAAGGAAATCTCCAACTCTATAGAAGAGATGTGATGGAAGGACAGGAGAATTTAGTTAACTGACTCCAGTGAGAATGCTGGCATCTGGAGGAAAGAGCATGGGTTGAGGGGTTCTTGTTCTGGCCTGCCTCTGTTTCTTCCATAATCACAGGGAAATAAATTCCACTCAGCCCATTCTGTGAGCTGATGCAGTACATGTGAAAGCACTTGAAAAATTCAGAAGCTTTAGAAATGTAGGTATCATCCTTACTGGAAATATAAATATGACTTTGAGATAAAAGAGGACCTTTGGTCTAAATAAGTTTAGGAAATAGTGAGTTATTCTCTTCTTGGAGATTCACAGCATATTTTAACATATTAAAGGTTCCCCTAAGTCCTACAGGTAAGAGGTCCTATTTAATTCTATTTAACTTTAGTCTTTTTCCTCCTATAAAGGATGGAAAACTTTTCCTCTGTCCTTTTATATTATGTCACTGGGGCCTGTGAATTAAATTGGCAACAGACAGATTAACAGGAGAAAGGCATACAAATTTAAATTTTTTTACATGTGCAGGGGCTTCATAGAAGAGAAGTAAAACCCCAAAGAGGTGGTTAGACTTGGGGACTTATATGCCATTTTAACAAAGGGTGATAAATTGAAGAGAAGTGACTAGACAAAGGAAATAGGGATTTGGGCTTCCAGGTGAGTAAATTGTGGGAAGGAGACTAGAAAATGTAGGATGATAATAGTTGTTTAGTAAGGTTTGTTATGCAGACCCAGTTGTCTCTGGTAAAAAAAATCATTTTCAGAAACATTTTCCTCTTCCAGGTACAGGAGAGGGGGACATCTTTACAAGTAAAACTTTGCGTCACCTTTACAAAGGAAAATTTGTGCCCTTCTTTTAGGCAGAGAGCTGGAGGACAGAGAGCTCCTCTTATGTCTGCTGTCTCTCAATTGCCTTCAGCTAAAAAAATAATCCTAATGCAAAGTGGCATATTTAGAGGGTGGTATATTCTGATCCCCTTCACTCCCATGTTGTTAGTTGCCTCTTTCAACTGCTGTGAGTGGAATTCTTGGAGGGCACATGAACTTAGTGAAAAGACTTTATGCTATTTATTTTGGCAACTTCCTTACTGATTCTCAGGTTTATTCCACCTGAGAAGTCTCCAGGCACTGAGTTATGGATCAGCGAGGTATTATTACGTTTTATGATAGACTGTACATATACAAACACACATACAGATACAGACACATGTCTCTAACTAGGTAGGAGTGTTTTGCCAGATTCAGTTAAGTCATATTCTCCTTGTTGCCAGAGCTCAAGTTTCGGTCAACCTTGCAGAGAGTATTTTTCTCCTGGAATCTGGCTTACGTATACCTTTTCCCTAAAGGAGTAGAACTATCATTATTTTTTAAGAATTCTTTCTTCTTTGGGGAAATTATGGACGTATTTTCTTCACACAGCTACCAAATGGTTTTGATATTTTATTTTATTTCATTTCATTTCATTTCATTTTTTTGGCTGCACCCCACGGCTTGTGGGATCTTAGTTCCTGGACCAGGGGTTGAACCTCGGCCCTCGGCAGTGAGTACACGGAGTCCTAACCACTGGACCTCCAGGGAATTCTAGAAATGGTCTTGCTATTTTAGCGCTGACATTTATATGTAAAATTAGAGCTTCTTAGAGTTTTAGAGCTGGAAGAGGCCTTAGAGACTGTCTTGTCCAATGACTCTCAACCCCCAAGCATGTTTTTAGCATGACAAAGAACATACACTTGGGAGTGAAAGCCTGGGGAACTTTGAAAAAGCACACGTTTCCTTCTAATCTTCCAGTTTCTCCTCCTCCATCATTGCAACCGTGAGGTCGCTCTGCCCAACAGGAACCTGTCACACGCCTAGGGGGCTGGGGACAGAAGCGTTGCATTACAGATCCATTTCATCCCCACATTTACAGATGAAGATGGCGAGGCTGCCAGGTTCAATAACTTGTTCAAAGTCACACAACTTGGCCTAGAGCCTGGCTGCTGCTGATCAACCCACTGCTTTTTTTCCCTACAAGTTTTTGCCAAATGTCAGCGAATTTTGAACTACTTCTATAATTCATGCCATATCATGTACCCCCCCATCTACCATCAAAGACTGACTTTTATATGTAAATAATTTGTAAGAGAAACTTTATATCAGTATTCTGTCTGGAAATATAACAACCAGTTCCACTTGCTATGAAAAAAAGGTAACATTAAAAATAATGCAAAAAAAAAAAATAATGCAATGTAAAGATATGTTAAATTTTAACTCAATAAGTTACCTGTTCAACGTTCTGAGCCTGAACCTTTCGCTCTGCTACAAAGATTACTCAGTTATAGAGATGTTAATATATATTTGCCCCAAACTGTGCCTTTCTTGTGCAATCAGAAAAATTGAAAGAGAATTTTGAAGGCGATAACATTCTCCGTATTTAAGTCTAAGTAATGTTTGCCCACCCACACATCATCTAAAATCCTCTCAGATTCCCCCAATGAGTGATCTGTGTGCCATATATTGGGTGCTGGCTCCCAAAATGGAGGACCATGTCTAGCAAATCATAGCTTAGTTTGTATCTAGACTAGTTATAAGATCATAGACTTAGTTGCAATCAGAATATGCCATTGGAAAGAAGAGCAAGTGAGAGGTTGAATAGATATTGGCTGTTTATGTTGTGTGTATATCCACTGAACCACTGGAAAAACTCAAAACACAGTGCTTGCTACATAGTAGAAGCCCAATAAATATATGTTGATGAATGAATGAATGGAAAGTGATAGTGCTATATCAAGTCAGGTAGAATCAACAGACTGTGGTACTAGCAAGTTGCTGTGTTTTATCCAAAATCACCTTAAAATTCTTGGCAGTGGGCATGAAGAAAGGAAGACCCAGTATCAGCAGAGCATGGCCATGGACTATTTAACGAATTTTGTGAAGAGCACATATGCATACAGGCATTAAGAAGACTTCGCCCTTTATCTTTTATAGTCTGTGTCACACTTTCCTGTATGTTATCTCAGAGAGGCAGTGCATCTTGAGAAGATCAGTGAAGACCCAGATTTGAATCTTGATTTTACTACCCAGTAGCTAGGTGATTTGAGGAGAACTGCATAATCTTTTTATGGGACTCCTTGAATCTAAAAGGGACGTTATTATAATGCCCACCTCGAAGGTTGTTGTGAGGATTTAGTAAGGCAATACATATGAAAATACCTTTTTGAAGACTAAAACTACTATACTCATTTGTCTTTATTGAAATTACATACCATTAAAACGACCAGGAAACCTCAATTTATTCAGAAAGATCGGAGAACATGGAGTTCTGATTATTTGAATATTCTGGATAATAGAGGTATTGTAAATGTCTTTCTAGTTAAAAGAATTACAATAAAATATCCTTAATATCAAAGCTATATTGAACACAATTAATCCCTTGGATGAGAATTCCAGATATTGCTGTATATTTCATGACCAGCACATGAACACTGGCATGGGATGTAGAAAAATACAGGAAGATAACTGACTGAGATAGGTTTGGGCATCCAGTTAGAGTCATTTATCTTCCTATAGTTTACTCTAAAAAAAGTAGTTCATAAAACACATGTTTACTTATTCTCGATCCCTGAGTATAAGAAAGTATATGAGTTGAGGAACTGACATGGGATGTCGGAAAGTAGAATTATAGAATTCTCTTTTTATGGGTATTTTGGGGGAGTAGAATTTAACAAGAATTAGTTTATTTTGCCCTGTTAAGACAAAAAAAATTAAGCCAGTTTTTTTCCATAATATAATACCTCTAGAACCCAAGCTTAAGACTTTTTTGCTTAGTATAAATTCTTACATCACAAATCTTGGTAATTCAAGTAGTGACAGTGCTATTAAAAAAATTATAATCAAAGCCACTAACATTACATGGTAAATCTTTTTAAGTAGTTTCTTCCTGTTAGGTCATATTTTAATAGTTTAACCTTCTTGAATTTTAGTTAAGTTTTAATAATAGATTTTTAAACTAAAATATACATATATATATGTATACTTGTATTTAGTTTTATTAATTAATCCAGATAAGCCTCAATGGGTATTTAAATAATAGAAATATAAGTCACTTTGAGGAAGAGTTATTATATGAAAAGATCACTAAAATACATTAGTAATTTCTTTTTAAAATGCTGTTATCATGCTATTATTCATTTTATAAAGTTCTGCTCATGTCCATAAAATTGGACCATTCCCAAGGATCCACTCATCATCCTCTTATAATAAATATCTGACACATCTAATCTGGATGACTATGATAAAAAATATGATCCAAGATGCTTTAATATGTCTTACGAGCTCTTTAAAAAATGATAAAATTCTTGAATGATGCCAGGCATTAGAATAAAACTGTCAAGAGAAACTCAACTACTTTTGGCCCTGACAGACTTTGCTTAACTTTAGGACCAACTCTTACTCCCTTATTAAAAATGTTCTGTAACTATCTCATCAACATGATGTCTGTTAGCAGATTATTTTCACTTAAGGGCTAAGCTGTGACATTTGAAGGGAACAGTTGTGAATGCCAGTTCAGTTCAGGAAAATGCTGTGGTTAAGGGCTGGCCCATTTTCACATGGAGTGATATTATTCAGGTCTTGTTTTGTGGTACTTATATTGTAAATAATATTTTCAAAGTCCATGTAACTACCTGAGCCCTCCAGCAAATGGTACCAGCCTACTTGTTGTCTTAGATCCAGATGTCTAATGTTTAAATATGGGAGGAAATATCTCTGGTTTGCTGAAAGTTTTAATTAGGGTTCACTTTGCTGCTAACACAGCAGAGTTTAAGCTACTAGATTCTTAGTGCAGTACTGTTTCCACATTTCTTTTTCTTTCTAGGATGCTCAATTATTTCTTCACCTGAACTTTAACAATCATTTGACCTGAATGATCTAGAAACTTGCTCCTCAACATGCAGTCTGTGAATCAGCAGGGTGAGATCACCTATGAACTTATTAGCAATGAAGACTCTCAGGGCCAAGCCAAACCCATGGAATTAGAATCTGAATTTAATATCAATAGAATGCACTATTTGAGCATACTTTAATTTTTTTGATAGCCCAATATTAACTTTATTATAATGCATGGTTTCACGGTTCCCCCTGCTTCTAATGCTAATGATAATGTGTAGAAAAATATTTTTTTTTGCTCGGTTTGAATATGCATTTTTTTCCCCTTTAGAGTTAGCAGCTTGAAAATTTTAACAAATAATATCCAGGGTGACTATCAATGAAGTGTTGTTGAAACCAACAGCTGTGTTTGTGTGTTTTTCCAAAAATAATGCCTCCTAGGAGTACAAACACTATGTTCGCACTATCTTGTTGTTCCTTTATCAGCATCACCACCCAAAATAGCTAATCAGTATCTGAATAATAAAGAGATTGTATGTTTTCTTTATTGACGGGAGGCACTTAGCATAAGAGACTGGTAAGTGGAAATTTTCAGTTGCTTTGGAGTTTGGGCCGAGGCCTCACAGCAAAGTTGAATGATATGTGCACACATGGTAGAAAGAATGTCGACATATCTGTGCAGGACTTCAGAAGCCTGATGCCTTCCCTCTTGGACAGTACTTTTGAGTACCAAGGATTTGGACCTTTTACAGATCACACACACACACGCACACGCACACACACACACACGCACTGTTTTCCAAAAGTCTTTTCCAAAAAATTTTATAGACTTTTTGCTCATTGAATTAAAAGAAAATAATGTAACACTGAAAATATTTTGATAAGGAAAACTCATAAAATAAAGATCACACATGTCAGCTAAGCACCAAACGGTTTTTTCTTAGTCATCACGATTTCAGGATATTTTTCAGTTTTCAGCTCCTGTTGTTTTTCTCTGGAAAAGCTGATTCTTTTAGCACTTTTCTTTCTCTGGAAACAGTAAATTCACATTGTTGTCATATTTATCCTTAAAGTGATTTCAGACTTTAGCTGCTTATGGTGATTTGTTCACTGTTCCTTTGGCTGCAGCCTATCTCGGTGGATTTAGCAGTTATTTTAGCTTTCACTTCATGCCAGTGCTAATCTCACTCCTTGCCCTTCTATACCTTTCCGCTAGAATGACAGCTCCTGGTGAGCAGAGACTCTGTTTTGTTCCCTACTATGTATCTCCATTGCCTAACCATGCCTAACATCCATCACTATCTTTTTGCTGACCACAAGGAGTGGTAGGGACCACAAGGGTCTGACAAAGAGACCAGTGATTCAGATGGAGACAGGTCAGTGTGCCCATGGGTAGCTGGGGTTCCTGCCTCTCTAATCTGATTCTGAGGTCCTTGCTCTTAGTCCCCTCCACGTACGTGTTCGTGCCTGGTGAATCTCACTCCCCGTCGTTCGGATACTGTAGTGGCGCTGTGGTGTGCCGTCCAGCCCTTCATCCCCTGAGTGTTGTTGGCTGCTGAGCGCTCACAGCTGGGCCCCTCCTTCAGCCTTGCTCTGTGCTGAAGGCACCCTTCCTCGCCCAAGGTTATGCCTCTTTCCTGGGGGCAGCCCACGTCCAATGCCTAGTTGGTGTGAGGGTGCAAAGCCCTGATCCCCTTGCCTCGATTTGGGTCAGCTCTGAAGAGTCATCCCAGTTCCGGAGCTCCCCGTGGGACTGACTAGCTGCGGTCTCTGTTGCAGTTGCATTGCAGTTGACCTTCTCCTTCTGCCCAATCCTGCTTCCCTCATGTCTTACAGGTCGTGCCTGAGAGCATGCAGATCTCTGCCTCAGAGTCTGAGTATCAACTAAAACAGGTGCTTTACGTGAACCTCAGTGAACCTCAATAACCGGGTTACACAGTCAGCTAACTGCTGAATCTAGACTGGAGCCTGGCTCAATTGAATGCTTTTCCAGTCCCGGTGTTCTGACTCACTCCGAGGCCGTGGTTCTCAACAGGGTGATTTGATTCCCCAGGAGACATTTGTCAGCGTCTGGAGACTTGGGGGTTGTTAACTGCATCTAGTGGGTGGAGACCAGGGGTGCTGCTAAACATCCCACAGTGCACAGGACGGCCTCCAGGACAAGGACTGTCCGGCCCCAAATACCTATAGTGCCAAGGCTGAGAAACCCCGCCCAATGCATGCACGAGACGGGGGAAGTAAAAATTAAAAAGTGCACTTCCATGGATTCAGTGTTTTTAAAAAAATCTTCCACTTTAAAACTATTATGTGGATAAATGTATTTTTGTTACATAGGTTTTGCAAACTTTCCATTTACCAAAGGCCAGTGCATAAGTGTGTAGGGTTGTAGAAAAGCCACTTGAAGTCAGTATTTCCACTCCTTTGCTCCCTGGGGGGAAAACGGGGTCTACTCTGTAATCTTCAGGCTGGCAGCAGTTCTGATCATGAAGCCTGTGGAGAAGCATTTAAATACAACACTCCTGTTGTCCTGGGTCTTATGACTACTTGTCCTAGATTTTCTGTTTTTCTTGGGATGTAAATAGTAAATCCTTCCTCTTGCTTCTGTCTTAAGTAACAATAAAGGGGAAATGTGAACCTAGGAATTCCATATCAAGATCCTGGAGTCTAGGTTTCCTGTTTTTTCTTGACAGTCTCATGTGTTAAATGGGCACTTGGATCTATTAGCACAAAGCTCAAGAAAAGATTGTTGAGCAAATGAAGAAGTCAGCACTAAAGATTCATATGACAGGATGTATGATGCTGTGTCTAAGCTTATAGGTTGACTTTAGGACATTCAAATGGGAACGCCATTGGACTTCCCTGGTGGTGCAGTGGTAAAGACTCCGAGCTTGCAATTCAGGGGTCATGTGTGGGTCGGATACCTGGTCGGGGAACTAAGATCCCACATGCAGTGCTGCCAAAAGCAAAACAAAACAAATGAGAACACCATTCTCAAATAGTTAATCTAACTAACTCTAGTGCTGGAAAGCAGCATGCAAGAGGACATAATTTGCACAGTGCTCCAAGGAAGTGGGTAAATGATGTCTGGAAAGAAGGGCAAGAGGCGGAAGGGTCAGCAGGTGGCTGGAAGGAGAAGATGCAGGCTCTCCCCAGCTCCATTCAAATTTTGTACAATTTCAAGATATTGGGATTAATTGTGGATGATGACCTGGAGAATAATCTGTTTCCTGTCAGTGGGATTTAAAAAATATTTTCTCTGCTTCAGTAACTGCACCTTGGCACTATGCAGACCAAAATATATTCAAGTTGCATTGAGTTTCATAAACTGAAAAAAACCAAGAGGCTGTCACTTGTCCAGAGATGGTCCCGTGCTGGCGGTGAGGGCTTGCAGACTTTCCTGCTAATTCCAGGACCCGGGCTTCTGTGTCCAACAAGACCCAGAAGTCCCCCGGGCCTGAAGTGTGGAAACTACTCAGCCTCCCAGACAGTTCTGATTGAAGGATCAAGACAGATTTGGAAAATCCTCCAAAAGGGAACATGTGAGGCCGTCTGGACGTCAAGTGCCTCCCGTCTGTCCATTTTCTGCTGTCATCTTATGACTCGATACTGTCCAAAACTGCCTGAGCTCACGATTCAGATTGAGACCCATTTAAGTCTTGTGTAGCTGGAGTTTTCAATTTTATGGGAAATTTTATGGTTTAACGTCTTTCTACATTTTCTGAGATCTATTTTTAAAATAGGTGAGGGAAAAAAATCTATTATTTGAAGCGGCATTGCTTTAACTACCTTTTGCTGCACTCTTCAAAAATTAATGTCATCTGAGTAGGAACTCTTAAACACAGCTGTTGGGAATGTAAATTTGCAAAACTCCTTCCTGAGGGTAGTTTTTCATACACCCTTTGATCCAGATATTCTTTAGGGAATTTATCTTAGGGAAATCATTATAGATGTAGTTAAAAATCTAGCTAACAGATATGTTTATTACAGTATTGACTGTAATAATGATTAATTATAAACAACCTAAATGTCTAGCAAAGCAAGTGTTTGTTAATAACTTATTGTACGTGTATGGTATGGGTTGTGATACGACAATTGAAAAGATATAGTAGAAGACTATTTAATGACATGAAATGATTTATGACATTAAGTGAAACAAGATTACGGTGGTAGGGAATGATCCCTATGTAGTTATCCTGAAAATGTAGCTAGTGGTTATCTTTGGATGATAGGATTATAGGCAGGTTATTTGTTTTTTTCTCATCTGTGTTTTCTATATATTCTACATTGAATAGGAGTAACTTTTGTAATAAGTAAAAAAAAATACAAATTACTCAAAATGAAAGTTGTATGTGTGAAACATATATAGAAAAGTACACAGATTATAAATGTTCAGCTCATTTTCTCACAAAATAAATACACCCATATAGCCAGTACCCAGCTCAGCTAGAATGTACAGGACCCCGGAGGCCCCCTTGCTCACCTTGCAGCCACGAATACCTGCCCCACTATCCTCTACCAGGGATAATCACTGTCCTGACTTCTAACTGCAGTGGTTCATTCCTGTTTTCGAACTTTATTTAATTGAAATCATGCAATATATGTGCTGTTGTGTTCATGGCTTCTTCTGCCCCATATTGTGCCTGTGTGTCCTTCGTATGGTTGTGTGTACCTGCAGTTTGTTTAGGTTCATTGCTCTGTACTATTCCATTGTGTGAATATACCAGTTTTAATCCATCTCTTGTGCTGTTGAGGGCCATCTGGGTTGTTTCTGGTTTGGCTCTATTATGCGTAGTGCTGCTGTGAACACTCTTTCCGTTAACACATTTCCGTTGGAGAACACCTGGGAATGGAACTGTTAGTTCACATGGTATGTTTCTGCCAAACAGTTTTCCGAAGTACCTGTAGCAGCTCACACTTCCACTCTGTATTTTTTCCCTCTGTATTTTCTAATACCACAAAATTTCCCCAAGCTGTTTTGAACTCTCCTGGATTGTTTGATGCCATCTTACTGGAAATAATTTCTACTCTGTTGTGATTGCAACTATACTTTGAATATCAAGTAAATGTTCTAGAAAACTCTGAGTCATTGTCTACATTTTTTTAGAATCTTCTCTTTGCTCAGAACAGCTTTAAGTTTCTTATGCTTCTTGTGCTTGAAGAACAGGTGACAAAGTTTTTCTTTTAATAATTGTATTATTTGAATTGCAAGAGTACCACACTCTTCCATTCCCATTGGCAGAATTTTACTTACACGGAAGTTGATTTTTTGATTAAAAAAATTCTGGAGTGGTATGGCTAGAGGTACAAAATCCTCTTATAGGTTATTGTCAGTCTTGGATTAGGAACCAAAGATTTGATGATCGTATAGATGATATTTTTTTAGCCAATGTTCCCCCACTTCTAAGCAGAAATACTTGATAAACTGCTGGGAGGCCAGCAAGATCCACTGGCAGAAGATTTAATTCATATAATGCTTGCTCTGGACCGACAGTCAAAACATTATCCTGCTCTGGCCGGACCCGGACAGGACTGGCTGCTGGTGTTGTCCTAGAACATCTGATGAATTCACAAAAGCTTTGGGTGGAAGGGCTTTCATTTGAGGCCCATAAAAACATGGAAAAATTAATAAAGTATGGAGGTCAAGGGCATTTATTCCATCTGTTTTTACCACGTTCTCTACACTGCCATGGGTGTCCTTCGTCCTTTTAAAACTTCCTTCTGGGCTTGTCCCTGAGTGCTCAGGCCCACAGTTCTCTTTGCAGGCTGCTTGGTCTTTCCTACATCTTAAGGAAAGGCCATCAGTCATCTAACTAAATACTGACTCACACTGCTTTTAAGTATTACAGGGCACTGGTTGTTGAGGCAAAGGGTAATGAATCTGGAGTATTTTGACTTCTGTTTCTGGTCAAATTGCAATGAATCATTTCTCTAATTTTTTGCAGTGTGATTTGTAATACTTTTTTTATAATGAAAAAATAAATCTCAAACCTTTACAAAGGTGTAAGAAATATTTGGGAGTGTCAGGGCTGGGGTAGAGGTGTGAGCTGAGTGGGGAGCGCTGATGACAAGGGGGTGTCACTGGCTCGTGTGTAAAGGCATAGTGGGAGGAAGAAGCTGAGTTATCCTGTCTTGGGCCTTCCCCAAGTTCTCGGACGAGGCAGTGAGACTTCCTTGCTGGTTAACTTTAAAGGTTGCCTTGCTCAGAAGAGCGTGCGTGTCATGGATGTGCTTCTGATTGTGAGACAAAGTGCCTCCTTGTCGGACTTCTTGGTCTTAGTGTGAACATGTTTTCTTAAAGACTAGGTTTCGGGCAGGGCTCAAAACTCTTTACTAGTGTTTAAGAAGTTTTTTTTCTCTACCGTATATGAAAAAATTCCTCTCAACACCTGCTATATTTTACCTAGGGATTAAAAAAAATTATACCCTTAAGTGGAATAACTTCTTCAGGTGGGGTTGTGGAATGGGTGGGAGGGACCTCGGCAGGTCTGTAGTCTGGGGTTAGTTTTGCTCTAAAATATTCCGTCTTTGCTCAGATTATATATTCAATATTTTTGCATTCTAATGGAGCTATAAAACCATGCTGTGGACTTGATTTGTATAACTGTTATGTCAGGTGTGATAAATTTTATGTAATAATACTGATTCACTCACTCTGCCCATTCATTGTGGGCCGGTTAAAGTGATACACAACCATTCATTTTGTTTTACTTTCAGAGGTAGTTTATTATAAGCAAAACAAAAGGTTGGCTCTTAACTACACCTGCATATACTATCACCAGGAAAATATTTATAGTTCAGCTAATCTTGTTTAGGCCTAAAGTAACTGGTTTAATCAGTCAGCAAACAAGGTAGGGCAGCATGGGGGATGATCTCACTAACAATTCCTGCAGAGAAGGGAGGGCAGAGTGCCCCCCTTGTAACTTTCACAGCCCAAGAAATGGAAAGGTGATTTTGAATTCTTATCCAGGATGAGGATTGAGATAAGAATCCACATGGGACTTTGCTGTTGTCTTCAGCACATGCATCCACATACCTAGAAGGGAGGTAGGGTTTCGATTTAAAAATACACATTTTTTTTTTCCTTGCTTCCAAAATTTTATTGCTTTGGTTTCCATGCCACTTTTATTTATCCTTATAGTTTGAACTTTTATTTTTTTTGTTGTTGTTGAAGTATAGTTGATTTACAATATTATATTAGTTTCAGGAGTACAGCATAGTGATTCAATATTTTTATAGATTGTACTCCATTTAAAGTTATTATAAAATATTGGCTATACATCCTTGTAGCTCATTTATTTTATGGTCATTTGTATCTCTTAATCCCCTACCCCTATCTTGCCCTTCCCCCCCCCCCCCACTTGTAACCACTGGTTTGTTCTCTATATCTTTGAGTCTGTTTCTGTTTTGTTATATTAATTCATTTTTTAAGACACAAACATTTCTTGATCATTGTCTATAAGCTGAAGTTTTGTAAATCAAATCAAAATAGTTTAAGAGCGGAAAGGGAGAGAGAGTGAAGCATACTGAGCTTAAAGAATGTGCTCCTAGGCCTCAGAAGTGACACCCAGGGACACTTGCCTCTAAAGTACAGGCTATTTTAACCACATGGTATCTCCTTAAAAGCCAATGTTCTGTGATAATTTAAAACAGTTTAAAAAGCACTATCTTACATATTGTTTTGTTAATTTTAGTTCTCACAGATTAATCCAAAAGTTAATACATTGGAAAGGCAAAGAAGCATGTTAAGAAACATTCCTAATATTTTATTTGTTTATTCAACAAACTTTTATTGAACACCTAGTATATGCTGGGTCTTTTGGCATGCATTGGGAATACAAAATCTAGAAAGAATCAAGCCCTGCCCTGAAGGGAAGACAGGGGGATAAATGAGTGCGCAGAGTACCGGGTGATAAAGTATATGATGGAAATTGTACTCATAGGATGTTGTGCGAGCACAGAGGGGCAATGGGATTTTGTGGAAGGAGTAAGCAGGGAGGACTTCCCAGAGGAGTTGACACTTGCATTGAGTTTTGAAGGATGAGGAGGAGTTGCTCATATGAAGGAGGTAAGGAAGCCAATCAGACAGAAGGAACATGCATGTGTAAGCCAATGTGATGATCCTTGAGGATTGCCCATCATTCAGTATGTCCAGAGCCTAGTGCCTAAGGAGATGTGTGTTAGGGAGGGTAGGAATGGTGGCAAGTGATGCGGCTGGGTAGGTAAGCAGTGGGCAGTACATAATGGAGCACATCAGTGTACTCCATTGGGAAGTTAGGAGTTTGGCCATCATCCTGAAAGATGGCAAATCATATTAAGTAGGTGGGCAACAAGGTCAGATTTGAGTTTTGGAGTGTTCACCATGAGGCCAAGGTAGGGAATGGTGTGAAAGAGGCTGACCTGGAGACTGGGAGCAGACATAGGAGTGATCCAGATGAGAAAAGGAAACAGCCTGAACCCAGGCAGGCATGCTGGTGAAGAACAGAATGGGATATTAGAGAAGGAGAATCTGTGGGCTTGGTATATTGACTGTGGACTGGTGGTACGTCTGCGCTACACAACTTAGCTTTGAGCTTGCCTCAGAGCCAAGGTGAGAGAGCAGTGGCTATTTTTAGAATGAATAGGTTTTGTTTGTTTGTTTTCCAGCTTGCTAAGATAGGGAATACTTGAAGAGGAGCATGGGGAATGGGAGGGAGGCTGATAGGTTGTATTTGGGGAATATTGAATTTGAGGTGTATATAGTTCATCTCAGAGGAAATGATCCATAGATGGTTGGGTCAGGTTAGGGGCTCAGGAATCTGCTCGGGCTGGGAGGTATGGACTGGGGAGACATCAGCATACTACTGCTGAATAAATTGGAGGATGTAGATGAAGTAGCCTTGGAAGTGGGTATTCTAAGAAGATCTAGGACCAAGCATGGATCCTTGGAGACCACCCACATTTAATTGATGAGCAGGGCAAGAGGAGTCTCAAAAGGGCATAGGTGCAGGAGGCCAACCAGGAGTGATGTGACGGAAGCCGGGAAGGGGTGAGTTTCTAGAAGGGGTGCTCACCAGGGTCAGACACTGCAGGGGTGCTCAGCACTGCGCTTGGTGCAGAGTAAATGCTCATAAGCATTTGTTACTGTTGACTTAGGAACACAGAGGAGAGGGAAATGACTGAGGCTTGGCGTGGTCAGGAAAAGCAATGAAGGAGGAGGCAGGATTTAAACAGAGACTTTAATGGAGCTTCCCTGGTGGCGCAGTGCTTAAGAATCCACCTGCCAATGCAGGGGACACGGGTTCGAGCCCTGGTCCCGGAAGATCCCACATGCCGCGGAGCAACTAAGCCCGTGCGCCACAACTACTGAGCCTGCACTCTAGAGTCTGCGAGCCACCACTACTGAGCGCATGTGCCACAACTACTGAAGCCCGTGCGCCTAGAGCCCGTGCTCTGCAAAAAGAGAAGCCACCACAATGAGAAGCCCGCGCACCGCAACGAAGAGTAGCCCCTGCTCACCGCAACTAGAGAGAGCCCGTGCGCAGCAGTGAAGACCCAACACAGCCAAAAAATAATAAATAAATAAATAAATTTATTTTAAAAATAATAATAAATAAAGACTTTAAAATTATATATAGAATTTAGATAATGGAGGGAAGGTAGGCAGACATCCCAGGTCAAGTTAGTGACTTAGCAGTCATGGCAGTGACAAAGTGACAGTGGTTTAGGAGGAGACGTCTCCACTTGGAGTGGAGGACACGTCTTTGGGACCCATAGGAAATGAGGGCCAGCTGTGCCCTCAGGGCCACTGCAGCCTGATCTCTTACGGGCAGCCTTCTTTAATCTCCATGAAGCCTTGTCTCTGCGCAAACTGGGAGCCGTCACTCCTTCCTGATTGATCGTCCATAACACTTAATCCATATGCCACCGTGACGTGTAGCACTTTCTGTCTTGTAGCTAGTTGTTCACAAGTCAGATCTCCCTAGAGTGACCCTAAGCTCCCAATAGCCAGGGCAGTAGTTTGTTCTTCTCTGTATCTGCCAATCACATGACACAGTTTTGTCGCAAAGTGGTCAGTTAATAGATGCCAGTTGAGAGAATTGATGAGGTTGGAGGAGCTGGCGGGACACCACACTGAGAGGTGAAACTCCGCTCTCGCAGTTTCCTTCTGGTTCAGGGAAATCAACTGCATCCTCCCTACTTAAACCAAGAAGAGACTTGTTCCTTTTTGCCTCTTTTATCTGCACTTTGTCTCTTTCATTCCTCTTCTCTCTTTCCCTTTCTCCATTTCTCTCTTCTTTCCTCCCTTTCCCTTTGTTTTCTCCCTATCCCCTTACCCCCTCCTTCCCTCCTTCCTTCCTCCCTCTTTGTTTGTTCCCAGTTTCTTATCTCTTTCCTCTTATCCCAATTGCTATTTGTATGCTCATCATCTGAATGTACCCAGAAACTCATATGTGTGTACTCAATCTTTATTTTGCCCATATGCAAAATACAGGTGGCAGCCTTTTGATTGGTGGGATCCTTTTCATTGGTGATTAGTGAAATACTTTATGAAATATTTATATAGAAGCCTCAGTTAGGCCTACGATGTGAAGTAGAATTAGGAGGAGGTAGCAGGGCAACTGTCTCTCATACACACACACATACGTTTTAATAAATATAAATGCTCTCAAACCTGTCAGATGTCAATGTAAAAAATATTTCATTAAAACTGAAAACCCAAAGAGGAATACCAGAACTTTCTGAACCCAGAAGAGGAAGATCCTTCATGAGCTTTTGATTTGAACATGGACTTCATAAACAGAGGTTAATGAAAATTCTGGGCTTTGGAGTCAGAAAGACCCGATAAAGGCTCTGCCACTTAGTGGCTCTGTGGCCCTGGGCAATTACTGACCCTCATTGGGCCCAGGTGTTTTCCCCTGTAAGTCAGTTCAGAAGCCAGCCTCATAAGGATTTTGTGAGGCTCAGTGACATAATATTTGTAACTTACCTAACACAGGGCCTGTATCATAACCAGCACTAAGGTCCCCTTTATTCCCTAAATCCACATTTTTTACTTCAACTTTCTTCCTCTTCTGTCTTTTGTTTAAGGACAAACATTGAAAATCAGTCAAATAATCATTTTATGCAGAGAAGGAACTCCTTTTCCTCCATTTATTTAAGTATCTGGCTTTGGGTGTGAGCTGGAAAGTGTCCTTGCCTCATGGTATGAGACTTGGGCTATCCTCTGTGGCCTGCCTTAACGGTTATGAGGAATGATTATATATTTGTTTACAACAGGCCACTTTGGATTTCTTCAAGGGATATTCGTATCATCTGTGATTCACAATGAGCAATATTGCCGAATACAAAGGAGCTGTGTTTTTCTATTGTAGTTACTGTTTTGGTTGGCAAACAATGCGGCCTCCTTACCCACCCTCTTTTTGATCACAGCCAATGATTGCATAACATTTTTAGATCAGTTTTTTTTTTTTTTTTTTTTGCGGGGGACAGCTGATTGAGACACATGGCTCTAGAGGAATCCTCACAGAATCCTAAGACTCTAAGGGGATTCAAGGAGACAACTTTTCCACTTGCTTTCCTCCAGCGAGGCCTATGTTTAAATTATCTAAGAAAGATATTGGTAAGTCCTTCTGTTTTTAAGAATTAGAAGGCTATGCCCACTTTTCCCTTAAAACTAAATTCAAAGAGAAACATTTTTGAATAAATGAACAGATTTTTTGAATTAATAGAATAGTAGAGGATGGCTTGCATTTCCATAAATAATAGTTCAGGAGTGAAGCTGTCTTAACAGCTCAGTCTTTGGAAAGTTAAATGGCAGGAAGAGCACTTGGAATTTGAAAGCATGAGGATCTAGTTTTGCTGTTTATCATGTCTATTGATGCAGTCAGTGTAGATTGTTCCCCACTTGGGTACTTTGTAGTTTTGATTTGTGGGCTTATCTTCAGTGGACTTCATCTGTGGGATTCCTTGGGGTCTGGTTAAGGCTATTTCTGTACAGAGCGGTGTTATGTTTACTGCTGAGTGGTGCTCTAGGGTATCTCTGACCCGAGACCACTATGTTCATCTCTTATCCCAAGGGTTCCTAGACTCACCCTAGTGTAGATTTGATTTCAAAACCCAAATGAAAATCAGCTCCCAGTTATTCTCAGGGAGACTTCTTCTTCTTTCATTCTTTTTTCCGCACCTGAAGCTCACACTGAGACAGGCATCGTTACTGTCTCACTGTGCTAGTGGGTAGACTTTGTATCTAGTTCATCCCTTTAGTGTAGCCCTGTGAAGTTCTCAGCTTTACATGGGGTTCTCAGTTTTCATTCTACCCCACTTTGGGGTCTAAGATCAAACTCTCGATCCTCTTTGGCCTTTAAAATCCAAGCCCCTGGGTTGCCCCCCATCCCCGTGGGCTGCCTGAGCAGTAGCACATGCCTCCCACTCTGTCCTCTTTCTTTTTGGCCTCTGGACGTACCCTGTTCTCTCCCTGAGCTCAACCAAGCTTGTAAAATGTTTATTATATTTTATCTAACATTTCTAGGTATTTTATGCTGGGGAAGTTTTCAGGCTGTCAGGGTCAATAAATGGAAGTTGAAGTTTGAAGATCTGGGTTACAGTTCCAGCTCTGCTAATTGATTCTCTAGCTTTGGAGGACTGACTCCACCTCTCTGAATTTGTTTTCTCCTCTGTAAAGGGAGAGGAACATCATAACCTCATGGGCACTCCACATATGGAAAAGTTTTAGAAGAAAGCAAATTCACGCTGGGAAAACAGCCCGTAGTGCATGTCGTGGGTGCCCTGCCCACGTCCTTCTCTGGGCTGGTGTCCCCAGTCCCCAGCTTCAGGTCTCAGGCGAGCCTTCCCTGAATCCTTGACTGGATCAAGTTACCCTATAAACTGCTTTCCTAGCTCCTCATCATCTCCCCTACTTAATTATGTGCTCCATGAGGCCAGAGAAGATGTATGGTTTTGGTCTTCACTGTATATTCAGGGCCTACAGTGGCCTCACACAAAGGATTCAATAAATATTTGTTGAATGAATAAACTAAAGGAAATGAGGGAAATGCAGGAACTGAGAGCAACAGGGCAACTAGCCCACTCTTGGGCAATCCTCCTGGAACTCTAGAGATGACTTCTGTGAATCTCTGAGCCATTCTCACATCAGGAGGGGTCAGATGGAGTGGCTCATACAGAGTTTTGCAAGTGATCATGCTGTGATCTCAGAGATGGAGAGATTGGAAACTCTCCTTCCCGCGACATGGAGGAAACTCAATTTGATGATGCTTATAAATCCTCCCTGCAAGATGATCCCTTCTAAATGTTCCCTCTAATTTTTAAATGTAGTATTTTTCCAGGGTGGTGTCCCTGTGTGTCCCTGTGTGTGTGTGTGTGTGTGTGTGTGTGTGTGTGTATTCATTTTGAGGAATTCCACATGACTAAAATTCTCCATCAGAGGGTTGATATAAATATGTGCATAAAATAGACCATTTTATGTAGCTAAGGGCTTCAAATTGTTCTCCCAGATATTTTTTTTGTTTATTTCCTATTTCATTTTTGAAGGACATTCTTCAGTATCCCAAAGTAATTATGCAATTTGGTTGTTTATGTAAACATCTTCAAGGGATTCTGCAGAAGAATTATTTCAGTGTTTATGTTGTGTAGAAATGTTCAGAAATCATGTAAATTAGAAAAGAATAGGAAATGAATAATCTGCCTGCAGATTTGATTCCATGATTAGCCATCCAAAGTCAACTGGAAAAATTCCGAGACACTGGAAAATTAGGGGAGGTTTTTTGTTTTGTTTTTCTTCTAAAAGGTATGTAGAAAAGACATGAGAAAAGTGGGGGGGAATGATTCTCTCTTAAAACCTTAGTGTTCTCAAAGTCATTTTATTGTAAGTGAAAGTAACAAAATGGTGAGGATTTGTAGAATAAGTTTCCTAGAAAAGGGAGTACATCTCTTTTTAGGGCTATTCACATTTGGAGGGGAAATTGAAAGCTGATGTAATTTTCCAACACTATTCCAGAATTCAGGCTTTAAAGTTTCATATTCTTAAACTTTTCATTTCCTTAAAATCAGTTGGCACTTTGGAAATTTTAATTTTATTCCGTTGTATCCTGAAAAGTAGTGAATATCCAGAGGACTCAGATTATGAAGGCAGTTAGAACACATGTTTTATAACTTCAGAACATTTTTTGCATTCTTATCTCTACAAGAAAACTTTATGGAGCCAGTGAATGGAGATTTAAACTGCAGGATTCCCCGTTAGGTGCTCTGAACAATTCTTGTTCTTTTCTTATTATTTTTACAGAGGTCGTAGAGCTTATTCAAGGGGAAAAAAAAGGTGGTGACTCAAGTTTATAGGAGCCAGGAACTTTCTTTGCTGGCCTAAATATACATTTTGAGAAATCAAAGGGCCAAGTTTTCCTCTTATCACTGTTTATGATGCAATTGATGCTTTGTTTGAAAGCAGCGGTGCTTTGCTGCTTATAATCTGAACCAAGTTTATCCAGATTGAATTTTGAGAAGAATCCTGAATTCGGTTAACCTTTTTGCTACTGTAGGCTCATACTTAATCAGGCCAATTTTTAACAGTTGAGATACAATTAACATATAACATTACATTAGTTGCAGGTGTATAACATAATGATTCGATGTTTGTATATATTATGAAGTGATTACCACAATAAGTCTAGTTAACACCCATCACCACACATAGTTATAAATATTTTTTTCTTGTGATTTTTTTTTTCTTCTTTTTTTTTTTTAAACATCTTTATTGGAGCTTTACAATGGTGTGTTAGTTCCTGCTGTATAACAAAGTGAATCAGCTATACATATACATACATACATCCCCATATCTCCTCCCTCTTGCGTCTCCCTCCCACCCTCCCTATCCCACCCCTCTAGGTGGTCACAAAGCACCGAGCTGATCTCCCTGTGCTATGTGGCTGCTTCCCACTAGCTATCTATTTTACATTTGATAGTGTATATATGTCAATGCCACTTTCTCACTTCATCCCAGCTTACCCTTCCCCCTCCCTGTGTCCTCAAGTCCATTCTCTACGTCTGTGTCTTTATTCCTGTCCTGCCCCTAGGTTCTTCAGAACCAATTCTTTTTTTTAGATTCCATATATATGTGTTAGCATACGGTATTTGTTTTCTCTTTCTGACTTACTTCACTCCGTATGACAGTCTCTAGGTCCATCCACCTCGCTACAAATAACTCAATTTTGTTTCCTTTTATGGCTGAGTAATATTCCATTGTATATATGTGCCACATCTTCTTTATCCATTCATCTGTCGATGGACACTTAGGTTGCTTCCATGTCCTGGCTATTGTAAATAGAGCTGCAGTGAACATTGTGGTACATGACTCTTTTTGAACTATGGTTTTCTCAGGCTATATGCCCAGTAGTGGGATTGCTGGGTTGTGTGGTAGCTCTATTTTGAGTTTTTTAAGGCACCTCCATACTGTTCTCCATAGTGGCTGTATCAATTTACATTCCCACCAACAGTGCAAGAGGGTTCCCTTTTCTCCACACCCTCTCCAGCATTTATTGTTTCTAGATTTTTTGATGATGGTCATTCTGAATGGTGTGAGGTGATAGCTCATTGTAGTTTTGATTTGCATTTCTCTAATGATTAGTGATGTTGAGCATCCTTTCATGTGTTTGTTGGCAACCTGTATATCTTCTCTGGAGAAATGTCTATTTAGGTCTTCTGCCCATTTTTGGATTGGGTTGTTTGTTTTTTTGATATTGAGCTGCATGAGCTGCTTGTATATTTTGGAGATTAATCCTTTGTCAGTTGCTTCATTTGCAAATATTTTCTTCCATGCTGAGGGTTGTCTTTTTGTCTTGTTTATGGTTTCCTTTGCTGTGCAAAAGCTTTTAAGTTTCAGTAGGTCCCATTTGTTTATTTTTGTTTTTATTTCCATTTCTCTAGGAGGTGGGTCAAAAAGGATCTTGCTGTGATTTATGTCATAGAGTGTTCTGCCTATGTTTTCCTCGAAGAGTTTGATAGTGTCTGGCCTTACATTTAGGTCTTTAATCCATTTTGAGTTTATTTTTGTGTATGGTATAAGGGAGTGTTCTACTTTCATTCCTTTACATGTAGCTGTTCAGTTTTCCCAGCACCACTTATTGAAGAGGGTGTCTTTTCTCCATTGTATATTCTTGCCTCCTTTATCAAAGATAAGGTGACCATATGTGTGTGGGTTTACCTCTGGGCTTTCTATCCTGTTCCATTGATCTATATTTCTGTTTTTGTGCCAGTACCATACTGTCTTGATTACTGTAGCTTTGTAGTATAGTCTGAAGTCAGGGAGCCTGATTTTTCCAGCTCTGTTTTTCTTTCTCAAGATTGCTTTGGCTATTCGGGGTCTTTTGTGTTTCCATCCAAGTTGTGAAATTTTTTGTTTTAGCTCTGTGAAAAATGCCAGTGGTAGTTTGATAGGGATTGCACTGAATCTGTAGATTGCTTTGGGTAGTATAGTCATTTTCACAATGTTGATTCTTCCAGTCCAAGAATATGGTATATCTCTCCATCTGTTTGTATTGTCTTTAATTTCTTTCATCAGTGTCTTATAGTTTTCTGCATACCGGTCTTTTGTCTCTTTAGGTAGGTTTATTCCTAGGTATTTTATTCTTTTTGTTGCAGTGGTAAATGGGAGTGTTTCCTTAATTTCTCTTTCAGATTTTTCATCATTAGCGTATAGGAATGCAAGAGATTTCTGTGCATTAATTTTGTATCCTGCTACTTTACCAAATTCATTGATTAGCTCTAGTAGTTTTCTGGTGGCATCTTTAGGATTCTCTATGTATAGTGTCATGTCATCTGCAAACAGTGACAGTTTTACTTCTTCTTTTCTGATTTGGATTCCTTTTATTTCTTTTTCTTCTCTAATTGTTGTGGCTAAAACTTCCAAAACTATGTTGAATAATAATGGTGAGAGTGGACATCCTTGTCTTGTTCCTGATCTTAGAGGAAATGCTGTCAGTTTTTCACCATTGAGAACAATGTTGGCTGTGGGTTTGTCATATATGATCTTTATTATGTTGAGGTAAGTTCCCTCTATGCCTACTTTCTGGAGGGTTTTTATCATAAATGGGTGTTGAATTTTGTTGAAAGCTTTTTCTGCATCTATTGAGATAAAGATCTCTTTTAACCAGGCTAATCTTTAGGTCTTTACCCTGTGATTATATGATTTTAAAAGTTATTGCTCTCCAAGCTTATTTTTGAAATTAAAAGAGAAAAGAATTTACTTTCCTAATATTTCTAATTCATTTCCTTTTTTCTCTGTTAATCTCTACCTATTGAAAGCTGGGCAGTATTAGAGTTTTGAGGGTGGAAAAGAGAGGAGCAATTGAAAGTTTTTCAAAATGCGGAAGAGTTAGTTTGGCTAAGGCTGGAAAGTTTGTCTCTTGTGGGTCTGGTCAGTACCTCCATCACCTGTCCAGAATGGGAAGCATTAACCTTTTGGCTAATATGCGGATGCAGGTGATTTGGGCAGGTGGCTGGAAGAAATGTCTGATGAAGCCTCTGCTGCATGGTCTGATTGGGATGGAGAGATGCTACATTTTCCTCATTGTCCTTCCATCCTTGGGCCTTCAAATGAGCCATCAAGGAATAGAGGGAAAGGTATGGGCTACGGGGTTAGTGGTTTCTATCCTAGGTCTCAATTTCCCAGCCTTGTGGTCATTTACAAATTAATCAAGCCTTTGTTTCTTTGAGGTGAAATGGGGATAATAATGAACTTATAAGAATTGAATGTCTATGAAAGCACCTGTTGCTTAGTACCTGTACATTAAATACTGGCTTCCTTCTCTTTTCTAGAGGTAAGCAGGTCAGGAGTGGGAAGACAGGGGGCTGGACCAGCAGGATGAATTGTGCCAAGGGGAACTCAGGGTAAGATATTATATGGGACATTTACAGAGGTAACTGTAGTTTTATTTAGCTTGAGTGTTTGGGTGGGTTGGGCAAAAAGAAGCCAGAGGGGAAGGCCATATTTTCATATTGAGAAATATAGTGATAAGGTGGCCTGAAACCACGATGTGACCTGTGTTGTATGTCTGAAAGAGATTACAGGGTCACTCTGGAGGATTGTTATATAAGGAGAAGATACTGGCTATGGATATCAATGCTGTGGTTTTAAAGATGTGAGACAGGAATGTGAATAGGCCCTCTGAACTCTCTTTCTGGCTGAGAAGAAACCAACCAGCAAGGAGAGATAAGACGCTCCTGGGATTCATAGCACCACGCTACAGGCCCTGGTAGATGAATACTTACTTGTGAGTGGTGCACAGCAGGAGCTGGTGGGGAAGCCTGGACGGCAGGCAAGGCTGGGCTGGTGTGGGGTCTGAGCCATCAGTACCAGGGGCGAGAAATTCCAGAGATCAGGCACCCTTGTTCTCGAGGGGGCTGGAGTTTCTATGGGTGTTCTAGGGAGATTGGTGTCAGGAGCATTAATGCTTGAATCCTGAGTGTCAACTCACAGAAAGGGTGTTTCAGGCAGGCCTCGAGGGAACCAAGTGTCTGTGAATGAGCAGGGTCTCCTTGGGGACACTAAGTCTTCTTACCCTCTCACTTATGTGCCCTGGCTTTGGGGACGGCAGGAGCAACAGGCGCCCTAGTCTTCCACCCTCACAGGCCAGTGTTGTCCTTCCTTTTCTTTCTTTTCTGTTTTGTACCAGTGCAGGATCCCCAAGGGGAAATGGCTTTTGCCCTGTCCTAGTGAAGGGAGGGGCTTTCCACCCCTCCCCCAAGGCAGCTCTCCTTACCTGGGATGGCAATGGGGTGGGTGGGAGGGTTTCCTGCCCCTTCCCCGGTGGCATGCTGCTTTTGCCTCCCCTCAAAGCCGGGTCAGGCATGCAACGTGGGCAGTTTCTTGCCCCTGCACAGCAGCAGATGGCTTTTGCTTGCTGTTAGAGACGGGTCGGGACACAGGCAGGCTTTGTGCTTGTCTGTTATGGATGGAATGGTTGTGTGTCTCCCCCAACCCCCAGATCCATATGTTGAAGCCCCAACCCCACTATGATGGTATTGAGGTGGGCCCTTTAGGAAGTAATTAGGGTTAGATGAGGTCATGAGGGTGGAGCCCCCATGATGGGGTTAGTGTCCTTCTGTCCTTAGAAGGGGAAGAGGCATCAGACTGTTTTCTCTCTCCACCCTAATGACATCACAGCGAGACAGAGACCAGGAAGCAGACCCTCACCAAGAACTGCACCGGTCAGCACCTTGATCTTGGACTTTCCAGTCTCCAGAAGTGTGAGAAATAAATGTCGATTGTTTAAGCCACCCCGTCTCTGGTATTCTGTTATAGCAGCGCAGGCTGGCTGAGACACTGTCCCTTGTCTGCAGCTGCTCACCACCTTGTATTCGTGTCAGGCCCAAAGCATGCGTGGGCTTCCCCAGCTGCCCCTGCTCCCCACCTCAAACCTCAGCAGCTCTGAGCACTGAGGGAGCTCGTCAGGTCTTGGCTCTGTCCCCAGAGTTGCTCGTGGGCATTCAGTGGAGGTCTGTGGAAAAAGAGTTATGCCTTGTAGGGATCCAGGGATCCCTAAACTACCACACTAACCTACACAGAATTTGTGAAAATCTCAGTTTGCTTCTCACCTGCTTTTCTGGCTGCCAGCTCTTTCTCTCAGGCTTTATCAAACGTAAGACAGCTGATGTGTCCTTTCTCCCCACAAAGGCACTGGCCACCCTTTGGGGCTCAGTTCATCTAGCTGCCTTTGACCTCAACATTCTTTCTTTTTTTTTTAAACAGCAGATTCTTATTAGTCATCAATTTTATACACATCAGTGTATACATGTCAATCCCAATCGCCCAATTCATCACACCACCACCACCACCTCCCCGCGGCTTTCCCCCTTGGTGTCCATATGTTTGTTCTCTACATCTGTGTCTGAATTTCTGCCCTGGAAACCTGTTCATCTGTACCATTTTTCTAGGTTCCACATATATGCGTTAATATACGATATTTGTTTTTCTCATTCTGACTTACTTCACTTTGTATGACAGTCTCTAGGTCCATCCACATCTCAACAAATGACCCAATTTCGTTCCTTTTTATGGCAGAGTAATATTCCATTGTATATATGTACCGCATCTTCTTTATCCATTCATCTGTCGATGTGCATTTAGGTTGCTTCCATGACCTGGCTATTGTAAACAGTGCTTCAATGAACATTGGAGTGCATGTGTCTTTTTGAATTATGGTTTTCTCTGGGTTTATGCCCAGTAGTGGGACTGCTGGATCATATGGTAATTCTATTTTTAGTCTTTTAAGGAACCTCCATACTGTTCTCCATAGTGGCTGTATCAATTTACATTCTCACCAACAGTGAAAGAGGGTTCCCTTTTCTCCACACCCTCTCCAGTATTTGTTGTTTGTAGATTTTCTGATGATGCCCATTGTAACTGGTGTGAGGTGATACCTCATTGTAGTTTTGACTTGCATTTCTCTAATAATTAGTGATGTTGAGCATCCTTTCAGGTGCTTCTTGGCCATCTGTACGTCTTCTTTGGAGAAATGTCTATTTAGGTCTTCTGCCCATTTTTGGATTGGGTTGTTTGTTTCTTTAATATTGAGCTGCATGAGCTGTTTATATATTTTGGAGATTAATCCTTTGTCCGTTGATTCTTTTGCAAATATTTTCTCCCATTCTGAGGGTTGTCTTTTCGTCTTGTTTATGGTTTTCTTTGCTGTGCAAAAGCTTTGAAGTTTCATTAGGTCCCATTTGTTTATTTTTGTTTTTATTTCCATTGCTCTAGGAGGTGGGTCAAAAAAGATCTTGCTGTGATTTATGTAAAAGAGTGTTCTTCCTATGTTTTCCTCTAAGAGTTTTATAGTGTCCAGTCTTCCATTTAGGTCTCTAATCCATTTGGAGTTTATTTTTGTGTATGGTGTTAGGGAGTGTTCTAATTTCATTCTTTTACATGTAGCTCTCCGGTTTTCCCAGCACCACTTATTGAAGAGACTGTCTTTTCTCCATTGTATATCGTTGCCTCCTTTGTCATAGATTAGTTGACCATAGGTGCGTGGGTTTACCTCTGGGCTTTCTATCTTGTTCCATTGATCTATGTTTCTGTTTTTGTGCCAGTACCATATTGTCTTGGTAACTGTAGCTTTGTAGTAGAGTTTGAAGTCAGGGAGTCTGATTCCTCCAGCTCCATTTTTTCCCCTCAAGACTGCTTTAGCTATTCGGGGTCTTTTGTGTCTCCATACAAATTTTAAGATTTTTTTTTGTTCTAGTTCAGTAAAAAATGCTATTGGTAATTTGGTAGGGATTGCATTGAATCTGTAGATTGCTTTCGGTAGTATAGTCATTTTCACAATATTGATTCTTCCAATCCAAGAACATGGTATACCTCTCCATCTGTTGGTATCATCTTTAATTTCTTTCATCAGAGTCTTATAGTTTTCTGCATACAGGTCTTTTGTCTCCCTAGGTAGGTTTATTCCTAGGTATTTTATTCTTTTTGTTGCAATGGTAAATGGGAGTGTTTCCTTAATTTCTCTTTCAGATTTTTCATCATTAGTGTATAAGAATGCAAGAGATTTCTATGCATTAATTTTGTATCCTGCAGCTTTACCAAATTCATTGATTAGCTCTAGTAGTTTTCTGGTGGCATCTTTAGGATTCTCTATGTATAGTGTCATGTCATCTGCAAACAGTGACAGTTTTACTTCTTCTTTTCCAATTTGTATTCCTTTTATTTCGTTTTCTTCTCTGATTGCCGTGGCTAGGACTTCCAAAACTATGTTGAATAATAGTGGTGACAGTGGACATCCTTGTCGTGTTCCTGACTTAGAGGAAATGCTTTCAGTTTTTCACCATTGAGAATGATGTTTGCTGTGGGTTTGTCGTATATGGCCTTTATTATGTTGAGGTAGGTTCCCTCTATGCCCACTTTCTGGAGAGTTTTTATCATAAATGGGTGTTGAATTTTGTCAAAAGATGTTTCTGTATCTATGGAGATGATCATATGGTTTTTATTCTTCAATTTGTTAATATGGTGTATCACATTGATTGATTTGTGTATATTGAAGAATCCTTGAATCCCTGGGATAAATCCCACTCGATCATGGAGTATGATCCTTTTAATGTGTTATTGGATTCTGTTTGCTAGTATTTTGTTGAGGATTTTTGCATCTATATTCATCAGTGATATTGGTCTGTAATTTTTTTTTTTGTAGTATCTGTCTGGTTTTGGTATCAGGGTCATGGTGGCCTCATAGAATGAGTTTGGGAGTGTTCCTTCCTCTGCAATTTTTTGGAAGAGTTTGAGAAGGATGGGTGTTAGCTCTTCTCTAAATGTTTGATAGAATTCACCTGTGAAGCCATCTGGTCCTGGACTTCTGTTTCTTGGAAGATTTTTAATCACAGTTTCAATTTCATGACTTGTGCTTGGTCTGTTGATATTTTCTATTTCTGCCTGGTTCAGTCTTGGAAGGTTATACCTTTCTAAGAATTTGTCCATTTCTTCCAGGTTGTCCATTTTATTGGCATAGAATTGCTTGTAGTAGTCTCTTAGGATGCTTTGTATTTCTGCGGTGTCTGTTGTAACTTCTCCTTTTTCATTTCTAATTTTATTGATTTGAGTCCTCTCCCTCTTTTTCTTGATGAGTCTGGCTAATGGTTTATCAATTTTGTTTATCTTCTCAAAGAACCAGCTTTTAGTTTTCTTGATCTTTGCTCTTGTTCTCTTTGTTTCTATTTCATTTGCTTCTGCTCTGATATTTATGATTTCTCTCCTTTTGCTAACTTTGGGTTTTGTTTGTTCTTCTTTCTCTAGTTCCTTTAGGTGTAAGGTTAGATTATTTATTTGAGATTTTTCTTGTTTCTTGAGGTAGGCTTGTATAGCTATACACTTCCCTCTTAGAACTGCTTTTGCTGCATCCCATACGTTTTGGATCGTCGTGTTTTCATTGTCATTTGTCTCTAGGTAGTTTTTGATTTCCTCTGTGATTTCTTCAGTGATCTCTTGGTTATTTAGTAACGTATTGTTTAGCCTCCATGTGTTTGTGTTTTTTATGTTTTTCCCCTTTAATTCATTTCTTATATCATTGCGTTGTGGTCAGAAAAGATGCTTGATATGATTTCAGTTTTCTTAAATTTACTGAGGCTTGATTTGTGACTCAAGATGTGATCCATCCTGAAGAATGTTCCATGCGCACTAGAGAAGAAAGTGTAATCCGCTGTTTTTGGATGGCATGTCCTATAAATATCAATTAAATCTATCTGGTCTATTGTGTCATTTAAAGCTTCTGTTTCCTTATTTATTTTCATTTTGGATGGTCTGTCCATTGCTGTAAGTGAGATGTTAAAGTCCCCCACTATTATTGTGTTACTGTCGATTTCCTCTTTTATAGCTTTTAGCAGTTGCCTTCTGTATTGAGGTGCTCCTATGTTGGGTGCATATATATTTATAATTATTATATCTTCTTCTTGGATTGATCCCTTGATCATTATGTAATGTCCTTCCTTGTCTCTTGTAACATTCTTTATTTTAAAGTCTGTTTTATCTGATATGAGTATTGCTACTCCAGCTTTCTTTTGATTTCCATTTGCATGGAATATCTTTCTCCATCCCCTCACTTTCAGTCTGTATGTGTCCCTAGGTCTGAAGTGGGTCTCTTGTAGACAGCATATAGATGGGTCTTGTTTTTTATCCATTCAGCAAGCCTGTGTCTCTTGGTTGTAGCATTTAATCCATTCACGTTTAAGGTAATTATCGATATGTATGTTCCTATGACCATTTTCTTAATTGTTTTCTGTTTGTTTATGTAGGTCCTTTTCTTGTCTTGTGTTTCCCACTTAGAGAAATTCCTTTAGCATTTGTTGTAGAGCTGGTTTGGTGGTGCTGAATTCTCTTAGCTTTTGCTTGTCTGTAAAGCTTTTGATTTCTCCATCAAATCTGAATGAGATGCTTGCTGGATAGAGTAATCTTGGTTGTACGTTCTTCTGTTTCATCACTTTCAGTATATCATGCCACTCCCTTCTGGCTTGTAGAGTTTCTGCTGAGAAATCAGCTGTTGACCTTATGGGAGTTCCCTTGTATGTTATTTGTTGTTTTTCCCTTGCTGCTTTCAATAATTTTTCTTTGTGTTTAATTTTTGCCAATTTGATTACTGTGTGTCTCGGCATGTTTCTCCTTGGGATAATCCTGTATGGGACTCTCTGTGCTTCCTGGACTTGGGTGGCTATTTCCTTTCTCATGTTAGGGTAGTTTTCGACTATAATCTCTTCAAATATTTTCTCGGGTCCTTTCTCTCTCTCTTCTCCTTCTGCGACCCCTATAATGTAAATGTTGTTGTTTTGAGTGTTGTCCCAGAGGTCTGTTAGGCTGTCTTCATTTCTTTTCATTCTTTTCTCTTTATTCTGTTCCGCAGCAGTGAATTCCACCATTCTGTCTTCCAGGTCACTTATCCGTTCTTCTGCCTCAGTTATTCTGCTATTGATTCCTTCTAGTGTATATTTCATTTCAGTTATTGTATTGTTCATCTCTGTTTGTTTGTTCTTTAATTCTTCTAGGTCTTTGTTAAACATTTCTTGCATCTTCCCGATCTTTGCCTCCTTTTTTCTTCCGAGGTCCTGGATCATCTTCACTATCATTATTCTGAATTCTTTTTCTGGAAGGTTGCCTATCTCCACTTCATTTAGTTGTTTTTCTGGGGTTTTATCTTGTTCCTTCATCTGGTACATAGCCCTCTGCCTATTCATCTTGTCTATCTTTCTGTGAATGTGGTTTTTGTTCCACAGGATGCAGGATTGTAGTTCTTCTTGCTTCTGCTGTGTGTCCTCTGGTGGATGAGGCTATCTAAGAGGCTTGTGCAAGTTTCCTGATCTGACCTCAACATTGTAATGGGCTCCAAAAATGATGACTTCATGGATTGTTTGTTTCTCTTTTTTCTTATTGTTAGGGGAGAGTGATGATATACTCTTGTAGCTCTCTATATCCCAAGCAGAAAGGAATTGGGAAGTAATGTTTAGAAATTGAAAGGGAAGAGCTAGGCATGCTGATGGCCACTGTTGTAGCATTGTTTCTAGAGGGTCTTCCTTTCCTTGAATATCTCAGCCTGAAACAAGTTTCTCTTGCTTCCAAACTTTTTTCCTATTTGTGTGGATACTCATTAGTGAGTCTCAGGATTAGAAGAGCCCATAAATGTCACTTTGTCCAATCCTGCATTTTATTCTCGAATTCACATTCTGCCCTGTGGCATCTTTCCAGTGGTTATCTTGACCTTTTATTTAAATCTTATATTATTCAGCCCAGTGTGTATATATGTCCATCCTCAGCCCAGCTTTGCTGGTGTATGTCAATTGGTGTCCACAACAATGTCATGAACAGAAAATTTGATATCAGTTTGACTGGGAAGGAATGTTCTCTGCTGGAGGACAGGGAGCAGACAGCAGAATTTGTGTTTTTACCACATTTTTTAATGTATTGCCAGAGTCAATTTTAGGGTGAAGTTGAGTTAAATTAGTAGCTTGAAGAGAAAAGTCAGTAGCCAGAAGTAAGCTGAACATTAAAATTTTTGAACTTTGACCATAATATTGAACATTATGGCTGACCATCTTGAGGTTAAAAGGTTAGAAGGAGGGCGGACTGAACAGCAATGTATTTTTAGTCTGCTTAGAATTATAGCTGCTTTTGGAAATTTTTGGCGAACTGCCATGGATCAGGATTAGAATAAAGGCCATAAATATGGTTCAAAAAATGTCCTCGACATTTCATTATATGGTTTGCTATTGGCTTTAGTGGTAGTGCATTTTCTGAATTGATGTAAATAGTGTTTAAGTTTGTCTTTTCCTATGAGTAATAAGTATTGTATGTAGAGATTTCCATTTCTATTACTTAAATAGATCACCATAGTAGTTTGGTACATGGTTGCCTTGCACATAATTACCGCATGGCTATTATTAGGAAAATTGTGTGGGTAAAATCAACCCTGCTATTTGGTTATGTCTGAACCTTACTGCCCATCTGCTAAGCAATGTGGGGTCAAAATAAGTATCAGGATAGTTCTGATGTTGACCTTTTTGGAGGTGAGTTCAACTCTTCTCTTTCAATTCTAAAAACTACAATAGGAGGTGTCACCAGAGAGGAAAAGCAATTTAAAAAACTCCCAAACTCACCAAATTGTTATTCCTAACACTGCTTTGCCAGTGATCCTTACTCTGGGGTTAAACTACTTCTTTTAAACCAGTACTCCTTCATATACATCATGACTTACAGGTTACAGTTAAGCTGCAAAATAATTCTTAAAGTTGGGAGTGTTGTATACTAATTAGTCTGCATTAAGTCATGAAAGAAATTTTGACATATGTAATAGAGCATTACTGAACTTTTGCAAGCTGGCATTTTCACATTGTGTAAAGGGTACATCGGTTTATCGAAGACATTGCTTTTCTGCATTTGTTGTGTCAGTTATCTATTGCCAGAATGCTGTGTAGCAAACAACTACAAAAAACTCACTGACATACAAAAAGATACATTTATGAGTGCTGGGCAGTTTTTGTGGTCTGGCATGGAAGGCTCACTCGTGTTTGTGGTCAGCTGGTGGGTCAGCTGGGAGCTGGTTGGCCTGGGAGTACCTAGGACCACTGTGTTCACCTCTACAAGCACTTTTATCTTCTGGTTGTTCTTTTAGCAGTTGCAGGGTGTTGAGAGTGTGGAAGGGCAGAAGGCCATTTGAGGCCTAGGCTTGAAACCAGTACACCACTACTTCTGCCATATTCTGTTGGCTAAAGGAAGCCACAAGTCAAGCCCAGGTTCAAAAGTGGGGAAAGAGACTCTACTTCTTTATGTCACATAGTAAACAGTATGCATAAGGGGATTGGTGAGAATTGGCACCAAATTTACAATCAACTTGTTCTGGTTAATACTGCTTTTCCACATTTCCTAAAACTTAGTGATATAAAACTATTTGATTTTGCCCACGATTTGGTGGTTCAGGCATTTGGGAAGGGCTTAGCTTGGCAGTTCTCATCTGGGAGTCACTGGCACTGGGTCTGCAGTCATCTGAAGATTCAGTGAGGCATCCTGGATGGCTCCCTCACATGGCAAGCAGTTGATGCCTATGCGTGGCTTTCCCAACATGTAAGTAGTCAGACTTCTTACATGACAATGGCTTCCCTCAGAGTGGTGTCCCAAGTGAACAAGGCAGAAGGTGAATGGCCTTGTCTGACGTAGCCTGGGGAACCACATGTCTTCACTTCCAGCACTTTCTATCGGTAACAACAAGCCACTAATATCAGCCCAATTCAAGCAGAGGTGAAATAGACTCACCTCTTGGTGCAAGAAGTACTGGAGAATTTGCAGACATGTTTAAAAATCTCCACAAATCTGCAGCAGTTATTCACAGAGAGAAATCAATTCCCTCATTCTGTGATGTTAAGTCACAGTACTATGATCTTTACATCTTTAGCACTCACCATTCCTATTAAATAGTGCACTTACAATTTTCATACTCAGATTTCTTATTTTGTATAGTTCTGTATATTATAAAGTAACCCAAGAAATGATTAAGGGTAGCTGTTTACTTCATTCCAGATTCTCAATGATCTTTGAGAAAATGCATACATATGTACTTTCTACATAGTTTAATTAGTGTATATATTTGTGCTTTAGTTTTTTAAAAGTTATTTTATAGATAAAAAAATGCTTGTAATGTTTATTTTAATTACCTAGGAATTCATCAAGCTAATACTAGCATAATTGGCTTAGCAGTTTCCCAGTTTAGGTAGCTCGGTTACTTACAATTACACTAACTTGATGGCGCCATGTCTGGGTATCTATTGCTATGTAACAAATTACCCCCAAACTTAGTGGCTTGAAACAATAACCATTTATTACCTCATGCAGCTTCTGTGGGTTAGGAACCCAGGAATGGCTTGGTCCTTCGTGAGGTCTCTCGTGAGGTTGCAGTCTAGCTGTTGCCTGGGCCTGCGGTCTCATCTGAGGGTTTCACTGGGGCTGGAGATTCCGCTTCCACCTTCACTCACTTGGCAGCTGTCAGGACGCTTCCGTTTCTGGCCACTTGGATCTCTTCACAGGGCTGCCCAAGATATGGCCGCTAACTTCCCCAAGTGAGTGATGAGAGGGAGAGAGAGAGAGAAGGAAAGAGAGAAAAAGGTAAAGAGAGAAAGAGATGCTGACCAAATGGAAGCGAGGTTTTTTTTATAACCTAGTCTTGAACGTTATATACCTTTACTTCTGTCGTACTCTGTTGATCACACAGACCAACCCTGGTACAGTGTGGGAGGGGACTGCACATGGATGTGAATGCCAGGAGATGGGGGTCATTGATGGGGTCTTCTTGGAGCTTGTTTACTACACATTGCTGTAAACATCTTTGCACAGATTGCTTTTTATTGATGAATGGAAAGGAGAAATTTACTCTCGGCATATCCCCCTAGTGTGGAATTACCAGATCATAGAGATCAACAATTCAATGGCACCTTTTGAAAAAAATTGTAAAGTATTCTTATAAATATTTTTTGTGTTGTAGGATATTCTTATATTTAATTACATTGCAATTATTCTTATATTTTAAATGAGTACACAAAATACTTCAGAACATTTTACAAAGCACTTAACTGCTGGTGCCCTCAGTAAGCTTTGGTTTGAGAAAAAGAGAAATAAGGGGGGGAGCTGCTGGGTGCCATCATCTCCCAAAGCCTTTTTTTTTTTAAAATTTAGTTCCTGGTTTCCATAAACTAGGCCACACTGACCCCAACCTAATATAAGCCACTGCCATTAATAGCTCGTTTAATGGAAGAAATTTTAATTGGCAAGAAACTTGACCATTACAAAACAGAACATGCTCTCTGCCATTCAGGCTGTTACAGTTCTGCTATCTTTACCACTTTTGAGACAGCATAAAGGAAATGTGCTCCAGACCAGGGTACTGAAAGGACTGTTCTATGTCAGGTGATTTTTAAAGCTTTTATTATGATCTGTGAACTAATTTAATATGTTATAAATGAATACTCCTACGTTTTGTGAGTTCACACCCCTCCCTTCGCCATTTATATAAAATATAACTGATTCATTTTCATGTCTGTAAAAGTCTTTCCAGCTTTTCCAGAAATACATTGGATTCATTTACATGATGCACTTTCAATCATTTCAAAATTTCATAAATTTTATAGCACCTTCCATGTTGTGGGCTCTCAATAAATTGCCATGACCAAGTTAAATGATGGGGTAATAAGGATAGAACTCTGGTCGTTTACACTAATGACAAGGTTTGCATTTATAATGAAGTCCGGCCCCCGAGGGGCTGGGAAGAGTACCTGTAAGAGGCGTATGTGAGGAAGGGCTGCATTTTAAAGCTTGCAGTGAGGATTATGCTGCACGAATAAACCAAGCTGTGTGTGGGTGGTCCTCTCTATGCCCCCTTCTGCTTTTAAAGATTTAGAAGAGATGCCAGAGTACCTATAGAAGGTGTTTGATTTAAAAGGTTTAAAAGAAAACACTCCAGTTTGCCTTCTTGTAGGGGCATGCAAGGGAGTAGAGTTTGCAGCTGCGTGGACGGATAAAGAAAAACTGAGCATTTAACAGAATTAAAAAAAATCATGCCAGAAGGGCCTTTGACCAAGAAATTCTTACAGGTTTATGACACCTGGTGCCTGAACTCCCTCTGTGACACCAGGGTTACAGTTTGCAAGCCCTTAACCCTGCAGCTGATCTGGTCAGCTTCTGGCTGCACTGGGGCCTGATGCAGTTTGCTGTAGTTGTTTGTAGACTTCACGAAAAGAAGATGATTATTTGTAGATTTCCAGCATCTCTACTAGATTTCTTCACTTTTTTCTTTCTCACAAGGAAACTTTCCAGGATACATAGCACACCAGTATCTGAATGGCATTCTCTTTGACATCTCTGTTTAGGGGTGGTGGAGGCTTCACCCATACAGAGGGGTCAGGGTCAGCCCATTGTTGCTGCTCATGGGTTGGAGAGTGCCTGCATATGCAAGGACTAAACTATACCAAGTAATCCCATTAAGGATGGCTTTATGTATCAGAATGTGTGTGTGTATGTGAACGATAGAATACATGTCGATAGTTTGTAATAATAAAAGATTGAAAGCAACATAACCGTCTATCAGAGGCACTTGTTAAATAAATTGTGGTAGATCCACACAGTGGCATACGACACAACTATAAACAGGAGGTACCAATATGGGATGAACTCCAAGTCTTGTCAAGTATAAAAAGCAAAGTGCAATACAGAGCATATAAATGACGTATTTATTGTATTTAAAGTAAAGGAAAGATAGAGTATATAATACTAGATTGCTTGAGTAGTATAACATTTTCTAAAAGGCTATATATGAGCTAATAATACTGGTTGCCTCTAGGGAGGAAACTGACTAGCTGGAAGACAGATTGGGAGGGGTACTATTCATTGTATAGCTTTCTGTGCCTTTTGAATCTGAATAAGTAAATAAGATGAAAAAAAATATATTGAAAGAAAACAGTGTTGTAACAAAGATGGCAGAAGTGAACCAATCCCTGGAGGGCAGAGAACCAAGCCTCTTCTACTCCCTTTTTCTTTTGCCTTTATGTTCCCAGTGCCCAGTGCTTGATGCATGGTAGATCTTCAAAAATATTGTTAACTGAAAAATATATACCACGTGGAAAATCACCGTTCATTTTTATTTTAAAGTGTATATTACATTCTTAAAAATCAATGCTGTTCAATGCGAAAATTGTCTTGGCCAGAAAAAAAAAAAAAAAAAAAAAGGCATTCAGAATGAAAAGTTGTCTGGGTCAGGAGTTTGGATTTGGAACCATATTTTTATCAATGTTTGTTAACAATTTTCCTATTCTGTGTAAAGCCCATATTTCAGATTTAAATAGTTGATTATGTGAACTTAAATTATAGAATGAGAGGATTTTATCACTAATTAGGTGCTTATAGATGTTGTAGTTAAAGGCAGGCTGAGTCCTGAGTCTCCTTCTTTCCACTCAACTTCCCTCCTTCTTCCCTATTTCCCTGTCTGACATTTCACTGCTCACGAGTGGTGGACCTGATGGGCCTCCCACCAGATGATAGACTCTTTAAGGGGGCTTGGCTATGACCTACTAGGCGCCATGATTCTGCCATGCAGGGGACTGTTGGGTACCTTGGGATAGCCTGGATGTAAATGGAGGGATTGAAATTGCATATTGTGTTGTTTTCACCCAGATTCACACACTTGAGTTAAAATTCTCAAGAGAGGCTAAGAAAAGTAAGCTAATGACTTATGCGCCATAGTCCCCGGTTGGTCCCAAACAGTGAATTCCGGCTCTGCAGTCACTGTGTGGGGAGAATGAATGACACCTGATATCAACACAACATTTCAGGTGAAATATGACTGTGACATCCAGAGACAGACAAGCGGATTGTGCAGAGGGGACCCTTGTGCTCAGGTGAGAGGACTTTCTCACTCTGGAAGAAGAAGATAATTAAATTCCAAATTGAGCATATATTACTGAAGGAAGAGATAGGATAAAAAGGAAATGTCCTTTGTGACCCCTGGTAGGGACTTCTGTACAAACTCTAATGTGTTAAGGGAATTAATAGAGTTCTATGCAGCTGTCTATACATGTTATATAGCCAATTCCAGTTGAAATAAAAGTTTTTTTGAGATACCAAAACCAAACTAAAATAAAAGAGCAATGCTATCAAGTACATAAACAGAGATGTATGAAGAATGGATTGTAAAGTATTAAGCAATTAAGGTTTACATCCAGTTATTTACCTATAAGAAAACCAAAGCTGATATTAAATGGCTTTTATATAGGAGAAACAGAGAATAGAATATGGAACATTTATTTCCTTTTTGTTGTATTTTAAATTTTTTCTTGAACAAACAGCAAAATGTTACTCATCTGTGGGGTAATAAACGGTCCTTAAGATGAGAGTGAATCTCTCTTTTGGGTTTAAGGTTTTGATAATAGAGTTTTCTGTGTTATTCTCACACCACCACCCCCCAGTAGACGCAGAATTTTATAGCCTATCTCACTTTGAAGTTGTGGCCCTTACATTTGGGGCTCTAAGAGTTAACTGGGAAGCTTGTAAACATGTAGATTCCTGGGCCCCATTCTTGGGGATTCTGATTCAGTAAATTGGGATTGGCACCCAGGAATATGAACGTTCTTCAAACATGCTAGGAGATTTGGATGCAGATGATGTATGGACTATTCCTTTAGAAACCCTGTTCTTGTGTTTCTGTTGTTTTCTTGTTGTTGTTTTTCTATATAAAGGCTAAGTTTTACTATAGAGCAAAGCCAAGAAATATTAAAGCTGAGGTCGGCAACCTACAGCCCATGGACCAAATCTAGCTTTCTTCCTATTTGTGTAGATATAGTCTCATTGGCACACCACCATGCCCATTTGTTTACGTATTGTCTGTGACTGCTTTTGCGCTACAGGGGCAAAGATGAGTGTTTGGGACAGAGACCAAAATGGCTTGCAAAGCCCAAGATATTTGCTATCTGACCCCTTACAGAAAAAGTTTGCCGACCACCATGTTAAAGGACGAGCATGTACCCAATGTATTACATATATTTCCCTAAGAACAAATAAGACCTTCACCAGAAGACTGTGATATTTAGTTAGTAAGTTGGGAGTCTGTTTCCATTAGTCAGGAAAATTAAAAAGACTCAGAATGCAGTAAATTCAAAATATAAGATTAAAGTAAAATGGCATAGAACTTGAAGGAGAAGATATGCCTCAGGCCACTGAAATAAATGATTTATTTCACTTACCAAAGCATGGCTTGGGGTGAGGGATATACCTGGCCCCCTACTGGGTGTGACTCTCCTTGTGTTCTCATCTCACTTTTCACTGGAAGTAGACAGGTGCATTAACTAACCTAGAGAAAGAGGTAACACAGGGGTCTTCATTTTTCCATTGACAGAGAACACTGTCATTAATTCAGTTAGTAGGAAATGGATTTCTTGGCTTTGATAATTAAGCTGGCAAAGCAAATTTGGTTCCAACATTTTAATGAGCGAGTGTGGGTGGCCAGCAAATTGCAGGTTCAGACATAAATGTTTCAAACGTGGGTGGCTGGCTTTTAACCCTGGGGCAAATTCTGTGATTGCAAGGAAGTTTTAGGCTGGTAGCCAAGTTCAAAGAGTATTTGCCAAATATTAAGAAAAATGTGAGCTACTCTAAGGAATATTATATTATTTGAGGACAGGATTATGTTGTTCATTGAGTGTGTTCATTGAGTAGGATATAAGTTAACATCATTTGAGTCCATTCAAATTATATATTTGTGAATACTCATATGTGTGTATTTGTGCTTGCACTTCATACACAGGGGATTATCTCGAAGGAGAGAGAGAAATGAGAAAGGAAAGAAATGGATTTGTTTCTCTTTTCCTATCTTCTAGTGCCTAACTGTTAAGGTATTCAGACCCATATAGTACTTTCTGTCCAATTTTGGTTTTCTATCTGGGGGGTAATCAAAATCTGGGTTCTTATGTAATGTAAGACCACTGGATGGGGGAAAAATGAGTTGGACCCAAGAAATAAAGGGTTAATACGTTCATTGAATTTTCACTTACTTAGGGAGGTTACAGTTGAAGCAGAGTCCCGCTGGGTTCTGTAAGTGAACCTCACATCACAAAGAGAGGGCAGATTTGCAAAAGAAAGTAATAGATTTCAATTTAGGTTGCTTTTCAGCCTGAAAAGTAGTCTGAATTCAATTGCTGATCCTGTTAGCAGAGATAGTAATGAAATGCAAAACAAGTATGGCTTAAATGTTAAAGGAGACTGTAAAATACCACTGTAGCTTCTTGGTTTACTCTCTCCCATTACTCAGTAGAACAAAATATGATTTGACATAATGTTCACTGTGTAGTTACCCTGGGCTCAGAAAACTAGCCTGTTACCTCATACTTCTTACATTTGCAAAAGCAATCAAGACTGTGACTTGAATTGGACTGGTAAATCTATTGACTTAGAGATAGAAAGATATTGGAATCTCTTACCTTACTTTCTCTTATTTCCCTACTGACAACTTACACAGGCTTTGTACTTTTCTGATCAAAGGGTATCCAGATGGATATTAATGCATTTTATGCTCTTAAAGAAGTTAAGAATTGGAGTTGTATCTTTTGCCAATTGTTTTTAAAAGTCAATATGTTGTGGGTGTTAAAAAAGCATTATTTTGTATTTGTATTGTTACCAAGGGTCTTGCCCCAGAATCATACTCCTGCCCCTCCCTTGAATGGAAGCCAATTACTCTTATCTAAGTTTCAGGAGGAAGTTGCAAAGAGAAAAGAACAAGAACTGGTTAGAACCAACTAGACCCAAGATGGAGGAAGATTCCAGTGGACATTGAGCCTCATTATACGCTCATTGTAATATATTAGCATGCTAAATGACACACCCACCAGTGACTTGACCGTGACAGTTGCTATGACAATAACCGGAAAAGCCCAAACAAGGACTAAAAAGGAGTGTTGCATCCATTCCGGGTCCAAAGCACACCTTGTTCTTGGATAACTCATGAGTATTCCTCCCACTCTTTCCAATTCCCTCACTTTTACCTTGACCGTCCTATATATTTGTGTCTCTGCCCAAGTTGGGTTGAGAAGTTGATTTGCGAACTAGGTTCCCACTTCTCCATTCTCTGCCCATTGAATCAAGCTTGTGCTGTTCCAGTTTCAGCATCGGTTTCGTTATTGGCTGCACAAATCCGATCGGAAGAAGAACTTCCCTGGCTGAGACAAGGGGTCTCGGCCCAGGCTAGGACCCCAGCGCGGGTCTAGTAGACCAATTCAGTAGCAGTGTTAGTAGTAACTTATGTTCATGAATAGTGAGTGTGATCGTCAAGATTAGTGATAGTCTCTTCTTTCATTGCACCAAATGTAGTGTAGGCTGCCTGGAACCTCTCTGTGAATGAAAAAGGAAAAATAGCATCTTCCACTGAAAGTTCTTCTGGTTAAGAGTAGCCTTGTTATCCACGCCTCCTTCCATGAAACTCTTATTCCCCAGCTATTTTGGGTTTTACTACCCTTCAGTGTTCTTCCATGTGCTGCTTTTTCTTTCTAGAATGCCCTTGCAGTCCATTTGTGCCTGCTGGTGGCTTCCATCTCTTAGTCTCAGGTGTTTCACATCATATTGCATGTATTTGCTCATTAGCCTCAAGGTCAGGTCTGGTTTCTTTGTATATTCCCAGAGTGTTGCAGAGCTTGGCAAAAAATAGGTGCTCAGTGAGCACCGTCTCAAGATATCGGTATATTAAAATCTCTAATCTTTTTCCTGTAAAAAATACTTCTTTGGGCTTCCCTGGTGGCGCAGTGGTTGAGAATCTGCCTGCCAATGCAGGAGACACGGGTTCGAGCCCTGGTCTGGGAAGATCCCACATGCCGCGGAGCGACTAGGCCCGTGAGCCACAGTTACTGAGCCTGCGCGTCTGGAGCCTGTGCTCCGCAACAAGAGAGGCCGCGATAGTGAGAGGCCTGCGCACCGCGATGAAGAGTGGCCCCCGCTTGCCACAATTAGAGAAAGCCCTCGCACAGAAACGAAGACCCAACACAGCCATAAATAAATAAATAAATAAATAAATAATTTAAAAAATACTTCTTTAGAAATGATTTCAAACTTATAGAAGAGTTACAAGAATAAAACAAAAATTCTCATATACCTTTCACTGAGATTCCCCCCAAATTAATAGTTAACCCCACTTGCTTCTCTCTCTTTCTTGCTCTTTCTCTCTTTCTGTGTCTGTGTACATATACATACACATGTATCTCCTCTATATATGTTATTTAATTTTCTGAACTATTTGAGAGCTGGTTGAAGACACAATGTCCCATTACTCTTTAAACCTTTAATATATATTTCCTAAAACATTAAGAGTTCTCTCTTATACAACCACAGAACAACCATCAAAATCAGAATATTAACATAGATATAATTCTACTAGTAAATGCTTTGACCCCATTGAAATTTTGTCAGTTTTCCCAATAATGTCCTTTATAGGTCCAAGATCTGGTTTAGAATCATGTATTACATTTAGTTGTCATGAGTCTTTAGTATCTTTCTGTAGCAATTTTTTTCAAGTCTAAATCAGTAACTTTGTAGGATTTGCCTTAATTTGAGGTTGTCTGATGTTTCCTCATGGTTGGATTCGGGGTATGCTTTCTTGGAGACAGGAATACATACCAGAGAAGTGATTCTGAGTTCTCAGTGCATCATGTTGGGGTACATTATGTTGACTTGTCTTACCACTGGTGATGTTAACTTTTAGCACTTCAGTAAAATGGCACCTGCTGGATTTCTACATATAAATTTAAATAACAAGTATCATGTACTTGTTAGCTAATAAGTAGTTAATAAATATTTTATGAGGAGACATTGAAAATTATATAAATATTCTGTTCTTCATCAGATTCTTATGCCCTTATTTTAATATCCATTGACAAGTCTTGACAAAATCAATTATTACTAAATGTATTGAGTTATTACCAGGTTGTTACCAACGGTGATTTTCTACATTCTCATTTTTTTCTACTTTTATTGTTTGACACTCCACTATAAGGTAGAATTTTCTCCTCTTCTTTATTTATTTAAATATAGATTCATGAAGTCTTATTTGATTCAGTGGATTATAACTCATTACTCTCATTATTTATTTCCCAGAATTGACCAGCAGTTGCTCCATCAAGCTGGCTTCTGTGTCCTTTGACATATCTCCATCATTCTTAGTGCACTTCCTTTTTTTATGGTCCAATAGGATGTTCCAGACTCACCTTGTACTTTCCCTGCCCTGGAATCAAAATTTTCTCCAATGGTATCTGGTTCTTTTTAGTAGAGAATAGTATTTAAAAACCAAGATCTAGGTGCTAGGTATGCACTTTGCTACTGGAAGGTCATTGCTTCTAGGCCATCAGTGAATGAACAGAGCTAGAAAATGTGTGACATTACGCACACACACACACACACACGCACACACACACATTTCTACACCGATCTCTATATCTATCTATACCTAGTAATGCACACAGTCTGTAAAAACAAGCCTGGTATACGGTCTCAAGGCAGGTTTTTGACATATAGAGCCTAAGTAGCCATGGCCCATGAAGCACTTCTGTGGGGGAATACGAGTAGCTTGGTATTTCTTAAATGATATGAGCAAAACTGATTTTCCTTCCTTTGGGAGGGGGTTTGTAATCTCAAAGGTAAATAATAAATATATAAGCCTAAGACATTATTTTTGCATCAAAAGTCAGAATCTTACTGGAAGAACTTGAAAAGGCAAACTTCATATACTGTGGTTAGTAGAAAACAGTTCTTTTGGAAAGAGCAAGATTTTAATTGTTTTTATTAATAAGCTAATTAAATAAGCTCACCATTAAAAGGAGCTGATGCAAAGTATTCATGGCTCTTACAAGACTCATGGGTGTTTGTGTGTGTGGGAGTGGGTGGGTGTACCTGCATGTACGTGCACACGCTGAGAGGAGGGTGAGTTTGCCACATCTTCCCACATCACCAGAGAGGTATAGATAATTTCCTTTAGTTTTAGAAGAGATGGTTGCAAGAAACCATTCTTTTAGATGAAAAATGTGAAATATGACACAAAATGCTGATTTTTGGAGACTTTTTCTGACATAATGGCATGCTTTTCCAGACTGTGTAAAAGTTTATGACAAAAACCAAAAGCATGATTTAGAAAGGTTTTTTTTTTAAAGAAAAAAACCCTAAATATAGCAAACTGAAAAAAGGAAGTTTATTGCTGACTATATAAAATTTACCCTTGGGGATAAAAGGTAATCTATAAGTTAATATGCAGTCCTTTGCTCTAAGAAAGCCTTTTGTATCTCCAGCTAATATCAGGTATTCTTGAAATCAATAGTAATCTGATTGCCTACAGAGAACAGTTGCCCTCCTGTGCTTTAAGCCAAAGAGGAACTGTGCACTTTTGTGATAAACATAATTTAGAGGAGGATTATATTTTCTTCCTTAATTTATTAGCTACTGGTGCTGCCTTATTCTGTTACCCATATTTCCTTTTCATTATTCAGTTGATAGCACAGAAAAAGAAATATGATATTAGGATTGGTAGCAGTACACCTTAATTTGGAAGGGTGGGAAATAAAGGCTTTCTTAAAACTTGTCTTCTTAATTAGAAAGATTAAGTAGTGTATTTAGAGTTTCCGTTAACACTACACTCTGGTGGATTCTATCTTGTGTACTGTAGACTGGAATGAGAGGGAATTTTACGGATTTTAGATTCAGAATGAAGTGATGTAACCAAGATGGCAGAGTAGGAGACCCCAGCTCTGCCCCCACCACAAAGATCAACAATGAGACAGCTATTCACAAACAAAACCAGCTCTGGGAGAGCTCTGTAGTCCACTTAAGAAACTTGAGCAACACAGTGGAACAAAAAACTTGAGAATAACCACACAAAAGGGAAGGAAGAATGGGTTCATTTTGCCTGCATCATTCCATCCCTTAAGCTGGCATTCCTCAATTTGAAGAGGGAACTCCCCAGATAGAAAGAGTTTGCTTTGCTGGGAAAGGGTGAGCAACCGGCTCCCTCAATCTTTTGAGGCACCACATGAAGGACGTGCTTTGGTTTCATCCCAGTAGCCTTTGCAGTCTCTGTGGATCACTCACAGTGCTCACCAACCACCACACAGTTATAGATGGTGTGGACACTAGTGGCCTCAGGGGATGAGTCACCATGTCCCCCTGGGCCTGGAGCCACCACGCTCCCCCACGTTTAGTACCCTGCACCCCTAGACCGAGGGTTACAGCATGCTCTAGCATACCCCACCCACAGGTGAAGATCTTTCCTTAACAAAGTCAGTCCATAAAGTCTGAAAGAGGTGACTGCTTCTTCAGATGTTCAAACATCTACACAATGTTACAGGGGTCATGAAGACTCAGGGAAACATGACTCCACCAAAGGAACACAACAAACCTTCAGTAACTGACCTAAAGAAATGGAGATACAGAAATCACATGACAAAAAACTCAAAATAATTATTTTAAGGATGCTTGGAGAGCTACAAGAGAACAGATAAACAGTTCAACAAAATCAGGAAAACAATACAAGAATAAAATAAGAAGTTCAACAAAAAAATTTAAAAAACATTTAAAAAGAATCAAACAAATTTTGGAACTGAACACTATAGTGACTGAACTGAAGAATTCAATAGAGAGCTTCAACTTCAGACTGGACCAAGCACGAGAAAGAATCAATGAGCTTGAAGACAGATCATTTGAAATTATTCTGTCAGAGGAGCAAAAAGAAAAAAGAATGAAAAGAAATGAAGAAAGCCTACAGGATTTATGGGACACCATTAAGAGGAGCAATCTATGCATCATCATTGGTGTCATAGAGGAGAAGAAGGGGAGAAAGGGTTAAAAGCTTATTTAAAGAAATAATGGCTGAGAACTTTCCAAACCTGGTGAGAGATTTGGGCCTCCAACTTCAGGAGGCTAATATGTCGCACCAAAATTTCAGTCCAAAGCTATCTTCTCCAAGACACATTATAATAAAACATCTGCAATCAAAGACAGAGAATATTAAAAGCAGTAAGAGAAAAACAGTATTATTTCATACAAAAGAACTCCCATGAGGCTATAAGCTGATTTCTCAACAGAAACGTTGCAGGCCAGGTGAGAGTGGAATGATATATTCAAAATGCTGAAAGAAAAGAACAACCAACCAAGACTATAGTTGACCCTTGAACAACACAGGTTTGAACTACATGGGTCTATTTATCCACAGATTTTTTTTCAATAGTAAATACTACAGTACTACATGATCTGCAGTTGGTTGAATCTGAAGATGCGGAACCATGAATATGGAGGGCCAGGGAATACAGAGGGCACACGTATACAGAGGGCCAACTATAAGTTACACACAGATTTTCGATTGAGAGGAGGGTTGGTAACCCTAGCTCCGGCATTGTTCAAAGGTGAACTGTCTTTACCCAGAAATAAAGGTTCTCCCTAAGAAAAGCTGAGGGAGTTCATCATCACTCAACCTGCCTTACAGGAAATGCTGGAAGGAGTTCTCCAACCTGAAATGAAAGAATGCTATCTAGTAGCATGAAAATATGTAACACACTGGTAAACGTAAGTATTCAGTCACATTCAGAATACTCTAATGCTGTAATACGGTAGTGTGTTAACCGCTTAACTCTAGTATAAAGGTTAAAGGAAAAAAGTATGAAAAATACCAATACCTACAATAATTTGTTAATGGATGCACAATATAAAAAGATTTAAGTTGTGGCATCAAAAACATAAAACGTGGAGGGGGGGAGTAAAAGGGTAGAATTTTTGTATGCAATTGGAGTTTTGTTATTGGCTTAAAATAGACTGTTATATCTATAAGCTATTTCAAATAAACCTCAGTAACCACAAAACAAAAATGTATAGTAGATATGCACAAGATAAAGAGAAGCGACTCAAAATAGGACCTTTTTGGGTCAAAATCATCAATTTACAAAGAAAGACAGCAAGGAGGAAGAAAGGAACAAAGGAACTGCAAGACATCCAGAAGACAATTAACAAAATGACAATAGTAAGTCCTTCCTACCAATAATTATTTTAAATGGAAATGGATTAAATTATCCAACCCAAAGGCACAGAGTGACTGAATGGATAAAAAAATAAGACCCAACTATATGCTGCCTGCAAGAGACTCCTTCAGGTTCCAAGACACACATAGGCTCAAAGTGAAGGGTTGGAAGAAGGTATTCCACACAAATGGAAACCAAAAGGGAGCAGGGGGAAGTATACTTATATTAGACAAAATAGATTCAGAATGGATGAAAGAAGAAAAAGTTGACAAATACAGCTTCAAGTGATGGTTAGCTTATGTTTGATGTTTTTATTTCTCAAGGTAGAGTTCTAGTCTTTCACCACTTGTCTGTAGCAATTATCCTATCACTTATAAATGATCAGAAAAAAAAAAAAAGAATTCACATTAGGTTTAAAGAGAAGATTTGGAAGTCTGAGGATGGTTTTGAGTGATACAAGGAGATAACAGAAGGAAGCTAAAATGCAGGGAGGAAATGAGAATGAAGGACCAATAACACCAGGGAAATCTGAAGATGTACTTAATGTTCTGAGTATTTTTCCACTACAGCAGGTATCTTTGGCCTGTTAGGAGCATCTGAGCTCATTTAGCTTCATGAACTTTAGATCATATTTCTGGAGCTCTAAGTTCAAGTTATGTTGATGAAGTGTGCTCAGATGGCCCAAAGAAGTTAGGTTTTAGGGGCTGAATGACAAGAATGTGTTGGATAAACCTGGCTGTTCTCTAGCTCTGAAAAGAAGATGAATTGGGTCAAGGTCTGTGCCATAGCTACTGGGTGATTGTGCAATCACAGATATAGTAAGAGACAATTCCTTGGCCTCCTGCTTGACAAACTCAGGGCCAACATACTTGACACAAAACACAAGTTTTCTTTGAAGGCTTATACTGTGCACTATAATACTAATAGAGAGCTTTAGAGATCAACTTCTGCTGGATGGGTGGGGTGGGTACTATTTGAAAACATCCAATCACTGTCACACTAGAGAACACTGATACACTGAAGGGGCCATGCGCTACTGGGAGATGGTTTTTGCTAGAAGGTACTCTCCTCATTTATTTTCACTATCTCTGGATCGAACTTGATGGGGATAGATTGTGTTTTCTTAGTACCAGAATCTGTTCAGTACAGCTGTCTGGGTTACTTGAATCATTGCAGAATGTTATTGGGGGGTGTGTGTGTGTACAGCATCTCCTTTCTACTTGAAAGGCAGGTGGAAGATTGGGAGATTGAAAGTGGGAGAGATGTGGGTTGGCAGGTTGGTCTGACTAATATGTCCCCCCTAATGGTAGGCCAGTATATTCTGCCACCCTAGTTGGAGCCTGAAGTCATTTTATTGGCCAGGCTGTCTTGAAATCGCTTGTTTGGCTTCAATCATAGCACAAGACGTACCCCCTTCCTTCAGCTTCAAACCAGCAATGTCAGGTTGTGTCCTTCTCGTACTGTATCCCTCTGACCTTGCTTTGGTGGTCACAACTCCTTCTCTGACTTTCTCTTCTGCTTCACTCAGTGATCACATCAGGACCAACTACATAATCCAGTATAATCTCTCCACCTCGAGATCTTCAACTTAATTACACCTGCAAAGTCCCTTTTGCCATGTGAGGTAACATATTCACAGGTTCTGGGGATTAGGACATGGATATCTTTAAGGGCCATTATTCTGCCTACCAACAAATACCAAAAAATAAGGGCATTGCTGATAATGGCTAAATGCAGATGATCTTGGTCTCTCTACAGTGTGAGCAGTTAACAGTACGTACATCTGGTTTGCTGGCAAATGGACCTTTGGACATTCCAATTATCATCAAAATAGATTCAACTTTTATTCTACGTATAGAGTGGAACAAGATTCTGAATAAAAAGAATTACATAAGATTTCTTCTCTAATTCTGAGAGAGGAGTCTGTGGCCTCCTATTGGAAAAAAAATGTCTAAACTTCAAATGAGATATCTCAACAAGAATATTCATCATGATCCTGGTCATCTTGCCATGTTCTCAATTTTTAAATTATTCTAGTTTGTAAAAAGAAATGCCATTGTTAATTAAAGAACTTGCTCTTTATTTATTAAAATAGTAATGTTGACATGATATTTAGATGAACATATGTAGTTTTCTAAAACATAGGATAGGAACATTTTACCCTCAAGCATATATTTTTTTAAAGTGTTTTTATACCTTTTTTGAAATGATTGGATTAAGGAGAGTGGGAAAGTCTATAGCAGTCCATTTTCATTTGTTATTTTGAGAGACAAAAAATTTTTCATAGAGGTTGTCAGTTGTTTCCATGCATTTACAAGTGAGTTTGAGCTATTCACTTTCTGGATTTTGGGTAATCCTACAGGGTTTTGACTTCTAAATTTCTATTCGTTTAACTTGGGTCTGACAGGTTGATATTCTCAAATACTTTGTTAGTCTGTGTTATTTTAAACAAAGAAAACTGTGATTGTTTAGAAATCTGATTCTTATTTTATCACCAGATTTGAAGTCAAGAATTATATAAAGAAAGAGCTCGGAAAGAGCAATATCATAAGCTAATAATGCCATTATATTATTGTTGGAAAAATTAAGCTTGCAGAGTGAGTTATTGGAATATAATATTTGGGAATACATCTAAGTGACCATATGCTCCTTAAAATAAAAAAAATTCTTTTGCTTAAGAGGGGCAGGATAATGTGATATGAAGAGCACAGACTCTAGAACAAGTCTGTCTGGGTTGAAATCCTTGGCTGTGCCATTTGCTAGACATGTGTTCTTGGACAGGTCACTTTACCTCCACCTGGCTTCATTTTCCTCATCTGTAAAATGGAGGAGAAAACTAAACAAATTTATGTACCTAAAGCACTTGGAGAAATGCCTGATCCATAGTAGGTGAATCAAAGTCTTTGTTATGCTGCTACTGCTGCTGCTGATGGCGATGATAACGATGATGGTTATATTTAAGCTTTACAGCAAAAATATGCATTAAATAATCATTATTAAGCATTTTTCAAGGCTTAAAAGAATCCTGAAATTAATCAAATCAACAGTAGACAGAATTTAATGTTACAATGACATTTCATAACCAGTAGTATATTGTGGTTAACTTTTTCTTAGTACTCCATTTGAATAGGCCAACTAAATCCAGAATATCCTCTTTCTTAAAAATTAGAAAGCAGATGCTATTTATTTGCCAGGGAATAAGCAGGAATTAACCAAAATATACATCGTCTACCGTAAACACAATGCCACCAATTCCTTGAAGTAAGGAGTGGAAAATTCATTTAAGACGTATGTCCCTGACCTATTTAATTGAGGGTTCTCAGGGACAAAGTGGATATTTCAAGTTACAGCCTGGGATTTTTTTTTTTTAGTTGTTAAATGTAAGACCACACAGGTTTAAGAGTGGTAGGGGAAATAGATCCCTACTTAGGGCTTAATATGTATATGCGTCCTCTGCTCCCAAATTCCCTTTAACCCATGAATGCATGTTGCCTGGTTCTGCCCCTTCCACCCAACTATTGGAGCAGGGCACTTGTGTGCTAATGATCCTCTCCATGCCAAGTTCCCAATCTGGAAAATGCAGAAATTGTCAGCCATGTCCTGACCTCATAGTGAAGCTGGGAGGGCACATGGGATAACAGTGTACTATGTGAAAGGCCAGGTGCAAGTATTATTAAATATGCTGTGTTCTGTTCAGTCTGCTTCCAAGATTCATCTTGAATCTTTCCTGTTCTCTGCATTTCCACCTGCCTTTATTTTCAGTCCATAACTTCTTTTCTGGGCTCTGTACCAGCCTTTCCCTCACAGTCTCTTTTGTTCTCTTTGCCTTCACTAGTTATTTTTACCCCCTGATTATTTTAAATTTTGGGGGGTTGATTTTTTATGAATTCAGAAATATTTATTTTAAGACGTTTTCTTATTCTTCTCTGTATTCCTCTTCTTTTTAATCGTGACTCGTAGCTTCAGTTCCAAAAATGAAACAATTTTACCACACCCATCATTATGTATTTCTCTACTTACTTTGGTATGACCTAAGGAATATTATTTTGGAAGCTGTTATTTTTAGTAATTTCACAGTTTGTGACTTAGAGAGCAAGGACATCCTGGAGTTAGTAGCATGGGCAAAGGCTTTCACACCATCTCCAAAACATTGAAAAACCACTGGGCACTGGTATTTTATGTATGATTGCTGCATAAAGGGCTGCGAGTTCTAAAGCATCTTGTCTGTGAGTCTGGGTAGTGCTTCAAGAAGTGTGAGTACAAAGCAGCAAGACGTAAGATCTATAATTTTTAAGGTAATTTGAGGAACAAATGCCTCCCTAAAATAGTTCCCTTAATAAAGCAACTTGCTGAATTATTTGGGGACAGACACGAGGAGGTGCTTTGTAGAATTAGTTGGAAACTGGACCAAACTATCAATCTCCTTTTGCCAGTTTATGGCAAGTAGGCCAGGTTTTGTTGGCAACATGAGGTATATGTTTAAAAATAGTATTTTCCATTGTCACCTCATTTTTTACATTTATAGCATAACTAGTTTAGAGCATGAAAGAGGGATGGCAATTAATACAGGAAGTGATACACCCAACATAGGTTCAGTCCGATTCTCCCCCTGCAGGGGCCACTGAGCAGCAGCCCCAGGGTCCTAGTACATTATTTCAGGTTTATTGAGCACCCACTGTAATGTGCAGTCTATTGAAAATGCGACCATTGCCCTTGATCACAGAACTGTGGAATATTTGTGCAAGATGAGAAGTTGAAGGTTTTCTAGTCCAATGGTTCCCAAGCTTTTGGAAGAGAAACTGGTAGGAATGTTGCTTGGGGACTGCCAAGTAAGCACATTAGAAAAAAAGCCTGACCTTGAAGATATTATGCTAAGTGAAATAAGCCAAACACAAAAGGACAAGTATTATATGATATCACTTATGTGAGGTACCTAGAGCAGTCAAATTCACAGAGAAAGAAAGTTTGGGATGATGAATAAGTTCTGGAGATGGATGGTGGATGGTTACACAACACCGTAAATGTACTTAATGCCACTGAACCACACACGTAAAGTTGGTAAATTTTATATTATGGATACTTTATCACAATTAAAATAATCTACCATCTACTTTCATAACTGTTGCATAAAAGAAAGGATGTTTTCACATCAAAAAGCAAGGAAGAAAGGAAAAGAAAGAAAAACAGAGAAGGAAAGAAAGAATAAAAGGGAGGGGGGAGGAAAGGAGAGGAATGATCTCAGATTAAAGAATATTCCTTTAAAATTATTAAGTGTAACCTTATGGAAAAAAATCAATTCATTGTCCTTTGTTTTCTCCTTTTGTCACAGACTGGATGAGCACCGACTGGTTCACAACCACATACCAGCGTTTAGAAATTAACGTAGTACAGTTCTCTCATTCGCAGATTAAAAACTCAGATGCAGAGAGGAAGTGTCTTATCCAAATATCACAGTGTGTATTTGTGATTGGGACAATCATTTCATGACTAGTGGAGAGTGTTCTTTTGACTATACGATGCCCATTATTACAGGAAATTGGCTGTATAGTTTTAGTGTTGTTTTATTAAGGCTGTACTGCTATTGGTTTCAGATTTAGCTCATTTATTGAATCCCTTCTAATGCCAGGCATTGTAAATATTTTCTATTTTCATTTAGCAGACATTTATATAGTGCTTATTAAGAGCAAGGCATTGTTCTAACTGCCTTACAAATAATAACTCATATAATTCTTATAATAATGCTAAGAGATAGGTATTATTGTTATCCTCATTTTAAAGATAAGGACACTGAGGCCCAGATTGCTTAAGTAATTGTTCCAAGTCATAGAGCTAGTACATGGTGGATTAAAATTCAGGTTTTTTAAAAAATAATTAATTAATTAATTAATTAATTTTTTGGCTGTGTTGGGTCTTCGTTTCTGTGCGAGGGCTTTCTCTAGTTCCGGCAAGCGGGGGCCACTCTTCATCGCGGTGCGCGGTCCTCTCACTATCGTGGCCTCTCTTGTTGCGGAGCACAGGCTCCAGACGCGCAGGCTCAGTAGTTGTGGCTCACGGGCCTAGTTGCTCCGCGGCATGTGGGATCTTCCCAGACCAGGGCTCGAACCTGTGTCTCCTGCATTGGCAGGCAGATTCTCAACCACTGCACCACCAGGGAAGCCCTAACATTCAGTTTTGACTCATTACAATTAAACTCAGTTACCTACCCTGGTTATAAATAGTGGGTCTGATACATACAAATGCATTTGATTAAATTTTAATTAACATTAGACCAGACATCATAAAATGCATTTTTTTAAAAACTCAGGGATGTATCTGTCTAAGGATATTGTTAGATCCCTATCGAACTCAGCCATAATTAGATGCCAAGATTTGGTGAGTGTCTTAGTTAGCTTGGGCTGCTATAACAAAATACCATAGACTGGGTGGCTTAAACAACAGACATTTATTTCTCATAGTTCTGGAGGCTGGGAAGTCCAAGATCCAGATGCCTGCAGATTCAGTTCCTGGTGAAGGCCTGCTTCCTGGCTTGTGACAGCTGCTTTCTTGCTGTGTGATGATATGGCCTTTTCTTGGTGTATGTGCCTGGAGAGAGTAAGATTTCTCTGCCTTCTTCTTATAAGGGCTCTAACCCTATCATGAGGGTCCCATCATGACCTAATCTAACCTAAGTATCTCCTAAAGGCCCCACTTCCATATATGATTACATTGGGGCTTAGGGCTTCAACTTATGAGTTTTGCGAGGACATAGGCATTCAGTCTACAACAATACTGTGCATATTAATTTTCTTTAGTCCTTAAGAAATCTATAAACTGAATATATTGCTTATGGATGTAATTTCCATATCTTAGTGTGAAGCCCTTAGGATCCTAGTACAGTGCAAATTTAATTTAAAGGTATAACTGAGAGACACCTAAAAACTAGTCAGCATGTCACAGAGGGAAAGGACAATATATAGCACCTCCCCAGGTCTGCACTGCCCTGTTACAGTAACGTGGTGATAGGGAAATGAAGGTGAGACTATTGCATGTTGAATTAGTGATAACGATTATGGTGATTTAGTGGTTTTGAGGAGCATTTTCAGGAGAAAAGTCAAAGTAATCTTGTACAGGAAAGCGAATCAGAAAACACAAATCCAATTGCATAGCAGAATCCTATACCTTATTAGAGTTGAGATACCTATTGGAGAAATGTAGTCAGTTTATATTAGGACTTTAGGCAGATAAATTTTATTTGATATGTAGGCAAGGATTCAAAACTAATGAACTATTTATAGTCCTTGATTTTTTTAAACTTGCTTCTTATAACTAGCAAGCAGTGCCAAGTCAGTATTGTATTTCTGTCTTTTCTTTGTCATAACTGTCAGAACAAATAGCCAGTAAAAAAGCATGCAAAAAAGCTTTCATCTTGAGATGTTAATAAGAAGAAAAGAAGGTATAGGAATTCCCTTCTCCAGCACCATTTGATGGAATCATTCTTGACCCTTTTGTCCTCCCCGCAAAAAGCACCAGCCTATTGGAGACCTTCTCACACTGTTTCATTTAGTTCTTTGAAGACGTTATTGGTAGGGCATAACAAAACAATTATTTGCAGTGATAGGAAAACATCACAAACATGTTTTTTTAAATTGTGGAGCCTATAGAAAGAAAGAAAAAAAAGACAACCCTGGTTCTGTGAAAGGAGAACAAGAAAGTTCCCAGTGGAAAAAGTGTGCGTCCAAGATGAAATGGATACCTTGTGGTCCAGGAAATTTAGGAGAAAGACAAGTAGGCTTTAGATGTTCTAACCTTGCTGGGAGCACTGTCACCTTCCCAGGGAGCCACCCACCTGTAAACTTCACAGAGTCACTGTAGAGATCTGCAGCTCGGAGACGTGGAGCGACTGAAATTCAACAGGCACAAACCTGAATGTTAATGTTTAAAAACATACCTTTGAAACCAGCCATTTCATCAAAAAAGGTTAAAGGAAAAAACATTTTTCCAGATTTAAGCACAGTCTTAAGGGCCTGCATACATCTTTTTTTTTTAATAGAGCAGTATGTATATATATATTTATTTATTTACTTACTTATTTATTTATTTTTGGCTGTGTTGGGTCTTCGTTTCTGTGCGAGGGCTCTCTCTAGTTGCGGCGAACGGGGGCCACTCTTCATCGAGGTGCGCGGGCCTCTCACTATCGCGGCCTCTCCCGTTGCGGAGCACAGGCTCCAGATGCGCAGGCTCAGTAGTTGTAGCTCACGGGCCTAGTTGCTCCGCGGCATGTGGGATCTTCCCAGACCAGGGCTCGAACCCGTGTCCCCTGCATTGGCAGGCGGATTCTCAACCACTGCGCCACCAGGGAAGCCCTGCCTGCATACATCTTGATGGTTGAAGAGCAAGGTCTTTTTCCTATCGATGTGAGTGTTATGTGAAATGACTGATTTTGAGAGAAGCACTTGCCATGCTGAGCTTTACCTCCTCTTGTTTTTGTTCAGAAATTGGTGCTGTTATTGAAACAATATGGGTGAGCATCTGTCTCAAACATGTAATTTTTTCCACCTATTCTCTCTATGGTTTTACATTGTTTAACAGCTTTTAAAGGGACTTTTAAAGAATAGCACTGATACTCACAAGAGGAAAAAAAAATCACATACAGTTATAAGATTCATTTCATTTTAATCTTGAATACATTTAAGCAAAAGAAAAAAAATACCCAATGTCAAAATAAAATACTTCTTTGACTACCTTAAAAAAACACAGGGTATTATCATTTAGTCACTTCTTGCAGGAAAGCCCTTACTAGGAGGTAACCTTTAGATTTTCTAGGTGAAAGTAAACCATTTTGAGAAAGCATTATCTTTGCTGAAACAGCATTATTTCCAATAAATAAGCCACTCATTCATTTAGTTCTTTGTTTATTGAACAGTTACTGAGGGAGTACTGTGAGCTAGAGGCTGTGCTCTGTGTGGGGATAAATAAAATACACATCCTGCTGTCATGGAATTCACACTGTTTAAAGGTAAATTTCAACTGAAGATTGCCAGTAGAAAACAGCCATTTTTTTTTTTAACATCTTTATTGGAGTATAATTGCTTTACAATGGTGTGTTAGTTTCTGCTGTATAACAAAGTGAATCAGCTATACATATACATATATCCCCATATCCCCTCCCTCTTGCATCTCCCTCCCACCCTCCATATCCCACCCCTCTAGAGGGACACAAAGCCCCAAGCTGATCTCCCTGGTGCTATGCAGCTGCTTCCCACTAGCCATCCATTTTACATTCAGTAGTGTATATATGTCAGTGCTACTCTCTCACTTCGTCCTAGCTTACCCTTCCCCCTCCCTGTGTCCTCAAGTCCATTCTCTACGTCTGCATCTTTATTCCTGTCCTGCCCCTAGGTTCTTCAGAACCTTTTTTTTTTTTTTTAGATTCCATATATATGTGTTAGCATACGGTATTTGTTTTTCTCTTTCTGACTTACTTCACTCTGTATGACAGACTCTAGGTCCATCCACCTCACTACAAATAACTCAATTTCGTTTCCTTTTATGGCTGAGTAATATTCCATTGTATATACGTGCCACATCTTCTTTATCCATTCATCTGTCGATGTGCACTTAGGTTGCTTCCATGTCCTGGCTGTTGTAAATAGTGCCGCAGTGAACATTATGGTACATGACTCTTTTTGAATTATGGTTTTCTCAGGCTATATGCCCAGTAGTGGGATTGCTGGGTCATATGGTAACTCTATTTTTAGTTTTCTAAGGAACCTCCATACAGTTCTCCATAGTGGCTGTATCAATTTGCATTCTCACCATCAGTGCAAGAGGGTTCCCTTTTCTCCACACCCTCTCCAGCATTTATTGGAAAACAGCCATTTAATAAGACCTATCAACATGCAGTGCCTACAGTATATAGGTAAATAGTCAATCTTTAAGGCAGTATGTTGGTATCAACTCTGAATTCCATTCCAGGAAACTCAAAGACTTTTTATTGAATTAAAGAGGAATTACAAAACATCTTATGATCCCTGTGCAATATAAGGGAAGGTGGCCAATGGTCTATTTTTCAGTTGGGAGAAAGGTAATAAGCTTAATCAAGCCTGTCTCTGGTCCCTGGTTAGCTCTCCTCAGGGCTTGTTAAGATTTAATCGATTTATTAGTGAAGTGGTCTTTTCATGAAGGGCTCAAGTACCGTTGTTTTCTGAGTCTCTAGTCTATCATTTGACATGTTGCAAAATGGGTACCGCCCCCGCCCCCATGCACGGAGTGAGACAGCTCACTGGCACCCGGAGTGTTGGCCAGACTGCATGCTTAGTTGGGGGCCTGTAGGGTTTTCCAAGATGATGCCTAGTTGATTCATTTCTGAATCCCAAGCGTTGACATTTGTGTAAAAATATGGGAGTGTGTAGGGCAGGAAGTTCAGAACAATCAGCTTTCCTTGGAAAATATTTTCCCTTTTCAATTTCATGGCTATTTTTAAAAAGGGATGTTAGAAACTTGAGTTAGTTTAAAGTTGAGTATATGTTTTCCTTTCATGATGGCACACAATTATTTTCAGTAAAGACTAAAAGAAACCATCGTTTTTTGTTGTCTAGCCAATAACTCACTCAAAGGAGCAGTGCTGCTTTAGAGGTCTGGGTTGTGGTGACTGAAAGCAGAACTTCTGGGAGTTTCACTTTTCTCTTGAATTTGAACTTGCAGAGTTCATGTTCTGTGGAGAAGGAGGAGCAGTCCCAGGCACACACAGGGGGAGCATCTGCCTGATAGCCTTCCCAACTAATCCGCACAGCTCTCTGCGCTCTAATGCCTTCTTGCCAAAAGTCAACGCGAAGCTAGCGTGTATGGAAATTATCTGTTCTGAGTCACGAGTTACTCTTCTTAGCTATAGTTGTTATTGATACTGTAATAACTTGGCAGCATTTCATCATTTTTTCTGATGTCTGGCTCATGCTAGCTTGTGTTAACTCCATGTCACAAAAACCCAAACAAACATAAATTTCCTAGGACCTACTTGGCATCTGGCAGTGTTTCACACAACTACCTAATTTATTTATTGACATTCATAGTAAAGATGGCTCATCATGAATTGATACAGTGTTCAGGCCCTGCCACGCTCCTAGCTGAGTCACCTTGGGTGAATCACTTAACTTCTCTGAGCACTGGAGTCTTGATACAGGGATTGAATTAGAGAATCTCTAAATTCCCTCTAGTTCTGAAGGATTTGATGAATGTAGTTGTTCCTAGGATGAGTTTGAGCTCTCTGTTACCATTTTCGGATGCCATTGGAAACACTGAGAGGCCCTGCAAAAAGATGGACACTGGGTCCACCAAGTATCCAGGATGGGAAGGTGGGCAGTCTGAGGGGTGCACAGGTGACCCCCTGGGGAGGCAAGAACTTCCCCCCAAGGTGGGTGAGAAAGCAAGGTGCTTCCCAGGTGAAATAGCTTGCCCTGAGATGTTGGAGACTGGATTACTATGCCATGAAGAAGAGATTAACAATTCTCTTCAGAAGTAATGGGAAACCACTTGAGTCAGAATCATTTTCCTCAGTTGATGACTCATGAGGGCTTAAATTGGAGGAGAAAACAGAATTCTAGGTAGTTTCATGGACATTTGAGAAAAACATTTAGCTCTCCAAAAATACCCATTTATATTGATAGGTATTATCAGTATACCTGACGTGAGTAGTGATATGTGTTAGAATTTCAGGTGGCTTAATAAATAACACTGCTTTAGTCCTCTTCTGAATTTTAGACCAATTCGGAACCATTGGAAACAGGCAACTCGAGATCAAAATGGCTTCAGTTTGCATCCCCATGGGCTCGCTAACTCTCCTCTAAATTGAAGATATCCTCCTGAACATGCGCTGTGTTCCCTTACTGGGACAAAGCCCACACCATTAAGAGAACGGAGTGGCAGAGGGTATCAGAATTGAGGAGATAGGCTGGTTCCAAAAGCCGGAAATATTCAGTTACTTTCTCCAAAACTCATCCATCAAACAAGTCACTAAAAAAAGTTGGGAGAGGTCAAACCAGGAATGTTCTCTGGCTGGAGTTCCTTCACTTGGGTCCCAAGACGTAGAAAAGGACACTCCTAATGGTTAGCATCAAACTCATTATGGTGTTGGGAACTGTGGTTGCAAAATATGAGAGAAGTATACATTCAACAAGTATTTATTAAATGCCTATCAAGTAGCCAGCACTCTTCTGGGCTCTGAGATACAGCAGAGAACAAGACATCCAAGGTCTCTCTTCTTACGGAGCTTACATTCTTGGGGGACGAGGCAATAATAAACATATAAATAAGATCATTTCAAATATTCGTAAGAAATTAAAACAGGATAATATGACAGAACAATTAAGCATGGGGTGAGGGAAAGGGGACTCACGATAGGATGGACAGGGAAGGCCACCCTCAGGAGGTAACAGACGACCTGGGGGCCTGGGGATGAGGGTTACGGGGAGCGGCCTGTTCCAAGGCCCTGAGGCAGGCATGGGCTTGGTGGCTTGAGGAGCAGAACGAAGGCCGCTGTGTGCGAGCGCAGTAGCATGGGTGACAGCACTGGGTTGCCAGGCCGGAAAGGAAGATGGGCCAGGTCATCTGGGAGTCAGGTGCCTCCTGGTGTAATAGAAAGCCACTGGAGTATTTAAGCAGATCCGTTTGAATCATCTGGGGAACTTGCTAAACGGAAGACTTTGGTTCATTAGACCTGGGGTGGAGCCTGAGAGTCTGCATTTCTAACAGCAAACAGGCGATGCTGTTGCTGCTGGTCCGTGGACCCAACTATGAGTATCAAGGTTCTCAGTCATGTTTGAAAAGATCACTTGGCCCTGTGGAGGGTGGAGAATGAATTGCAAAGGCTAAGAGTAGAAGCGGGGAGATCAGCGTGAAGCTATTGCAGGACGCACAAGGGCATGGACATTTAAGATCGTGTGACTGAGGCCTGATATTCCAGAATAGAGGTTCCAGTAGGTTCAACTCAAGGGTATTGCACAGATACGTGCCCCAATATGCAGCAACCCAATATTCAAATCCAATAAGTATTTATTATTTTGCAATAAGTATTTCAATAAGGCTAATATTCAGCTCCTACCATTGTTCATTGAGTACCTACTATATTCCAGATCAGTGTTCCTCAAGCTGTAATGTACGTAGGAATCATTCAGGGATCTTGTAAAATGTGGATTCTGGTTTAATAGGTCTGAGGTGGGGCCTGGGAGTCTGCTTTTCTAACAGGCGACATTGACAGTGCTAGTCTGCAGAGGGCACTCTGAGCTCTACCTCGGTGGTTTTCAAATCATACTATGAGAATGAGTCAGCTGGGAAATTTTAAAACTACCAGTGCTTAGATCAAACAAGATGAATCTTCAAACTCTCTGGAGAAGGAGCCCAGACGTGTATTTTTTTAAAGACGTTCCCCAGGTGATGCTAATGTGTAGTTAGGGCCGAGACCCTCAGAGCTAGCGATGGTCACCCAGTTTCTCTGGGGAGGTGGCTAGTACTATTGTTCCCATTGCACAGAGGAGGTAAATAGGTGCTAATTAACTTGCCCAAGGTCACATGGCCAGTTTAATGATAGAGCGGAGATTTCAACCTAGTTCTTCTAACTCCAAATTTAGTGCTTTTTTCATAGTACCACACTAAGTCCCTATTTCCCTGTTTTGGGCAAAGCTCACTGTGCTAGTTATTGAGGGGAACATTGTATGAGGCAGGGTCCGATGAGGAAACTGAAACTCAGGTATTTCAAACAGAGGGAATCTAGTACAGGTGATTGGTTACAATGGCACTGAGAGGGCTAGAGGGAAAAAAGGAAGGGGCAGTTGCAGAAGGAGCAGAAAGGAAGAAACAGTTGTTGCAGAAGGCTAAAAAGGAAGAAACTGTTGCAGAAGAGACAAAAGGAAAGGATATTCCCTGAGATCAGGAAACCGCCATGGTCCTGGGCTGGAAACTGTGAACTTGCATCTGGTACCGCACTGCCAGAGATGCTGTCTTTTGTGGTTACGCTGCAACCACTGGACCCATGCTTCCCCCAAACCCTAACCCCACTTGAATCTAAGCCCTGTTTAAAAAGGGTTGTTGGTAGGCAAATGGGGTTTGACTTATGCATTCTGTTTGAAGGCTGTATTTGCTAGAATGCGCCTCTTCTGTATGCAGAAGAAGATGATAGATGATGTTCTGAACACTGAAACTTTTAGCTGTTGGTCATGTCCTAGTGGTCACCATCAAAAGGAAGCAGATATTGTTCTTTGGTATTTGGAGCCTGACCCTCTTCTGCTCTGAGCCCTACCCCCTGGGAGCGTTTCTACTTGCTGAGCCCTGGTGATGGACACGCCCAGGTTCCCCGTCTTCGCCCTGTGCTCGCTGTCTCTTCCCTTGGTTGGTGATTACCCTTTCTCTACTACGCAGTGTGTGTGCTTACCATGCTGTCCCAGCTGGTGTTTGTTAGTGAGAACTTGCCCTTGTGCTTGACCATGCCTGCCTTCTGAAACTTGATTGAACTTCTTCAGTGACCAAGAAACTTTTGCAAAGAAAGAAAAAAACGACTGTAAAATTATAATGGCTCTTCTGGATATTTTGATAGATTTTAAAAAATAAAGACGAGTAAGGTTTAAAATAGAATAAAATTGTCTTTCTCATAACTTGTGAAGAAAATGTTTTTAAAAAGCAGAGAAAGATCAGCTCTTATTAAGTGGTACATTAAAAAATGAAGTTAGCATGGACGTATAAATACTACCTAATGTAAAATAGATAGCTAGTGGGAAGCAGCCGCATAGCACAGGGAGATCAGCTCGGTGCTTTGTGACCACCTAGATGGGTGGGATAGGGAGGGTGGGAGGGAGACAAAAGAGGGAGGGGATATGGGGATATATGTATATGTATAGTTGATTCACTTTGTTATAAAGCAGAAACTAACACACCATTGTAAAGCAATTATACTCCAATGAAGATGTTAAAAAAAAAATGAAGTTAGAAAATTTCTTATGGTATCAGCAGTTAATTTTTATCCATAAAACGAATTCCCATACCCGCATTTATTTACATAATTTCCTCTCTCATGATTAATTTAATACTTACAAAGAGAAGAAATCATTGAAATAGTTTTTTTTTCCTGCCAGAATTTCACCCTGTCCCAATTTCTATCTATGATAAGAATATTTATGTTTTTGGAACTAGGAAGAGAGAAAATCCCAGTAAATTAATAGATGTTATTTTATATTCTGCCGTGATTGAATTACTATTTGGTAATTACAAATGAGAAGAGCAAGAAAGAGGTATTGGTTCTGATCACTAGGGCTTGTGGAGGCTGCTGGCTTACTTTGTTAAGGAGAATGGTGTGCAGCCTTCCAGGAGGGGAGTTAACAGGTATCATTCCCCCAAAGGTGTGAGTAGCGTGAGGAAAGCTGTGGGGATTTTCTTCCCATCTGCATGTCCCTTCTTCTGTGGTTATGCTAACAAAGTGAGAATATTATTTAAACCTTGTACTTTATTTTGCTGGAGTATTTGATATGTTTAAAAAGTGTAAGACCATTTCCTCAGGAGGCATATGCTTGCACTTAGCCTTAATTCATACCCTTGGAGGCAGCAAATACAGCGGGGCCCTATTCTGTGTATTTTAAGAGGTTTCTTATAACAGGGCTGGTCTGTTGGCGATACTGGTGAGTAGCACTTAGAGGGTTTACAAACCACTCAGTGGTGGTGATGACATACTCAGTGTGGTTCTGGAAGCTAAATAAAACACAGGAAAGAGATATTCAATAAAATAAAGAACACAGCTATGTAATTATTGCCAGAAATGAAAATTTGAAACCCTAAATTTGAATGTGGTCTAGGCACCTGAAGATTCTGTAGATAAACATAATTTCCCAGATTAAAATTTCAGGGAAGAATGTCTATCTCAAGTGTCTTATTTAGATCAAATATTTTGAAAACGTTTTGACTGATCGCAGGAGAAACAGGGAGCACATGTTGAGAGAGACAGGTGCCCACAAAAGAAACATTCCCTCCTTAGTGGCTCCATTTACGGTTAGTAAGCCTGAAGAGCGCGCCATCCAGGTGGTCATCACGTATTTTCTACTAGGAGATTTTTTTAAAAATTTTATTTATTTATTTATTTATTTATTTATTTATGGCTGTGTTGGGTCTTCGTTTCTGTGCGAGGGCTTTCTCCAGTTGCAGCAAGCGGGGGCCACTCTTCATCGCGGTGTGCGGGCCTCTCACTGTCGCGGCCTCTCTTGTTGCGGAGCACAGGCTCCAGATGCGCAGGCTTAGTAATTGTGGCTCACGGGCCTAGTTGCTCCGCGGCATGTGGGATCTTCCCAGACCAGGGCTCGAACCCGTGTCCCCTGCATTGGCAGGCAGATTCTCAACCACTGCGCCACCAGGGAGGCCCTACTAGGGGATTTTTGACCATCTCGTAAGATGTAGACCAGTACTGTGGAATTGTTTTGTGATTTAAAATGCAGATCTAAAAATAAGTTTTTCTTTTAGAAGGACTGATCTTTTAATGACAGTGAGCCAATCAATTCTATCACAGTTTGAGGTTAAGAGACACCTCTTCTCCTGTGGATAAATTCTAATCCAAGTCTTTAGATTTTTTTTGGTAGCCATTTGCATGGGAAGTCAGCTAATGTCTTTCAAGTCTCTGCTATACTAAATACTCCACTGTCCTAGATGTTTTCACTCAGGCTATCTCATTTAATCTCCAAGATAACTTTCTTAGGTATTTTCCAGGTAAAAAAAACTGAGACTCTAAAGAGGTGAGATAATTTGCCAAAGGCCACAGGGTAAGCAGGTACTCAATTCCAGATTCCAATCCCAGCTTGTCTGCCTAAAGCCGTATCATCTCCCCAAAACACTTTGATAGCCATGATTCCATGTGACATGGGCCTCGCAGGGTCAAATACATTTGTAATGTGGCTGAGTTTTCCATTTTACCTGAAGTTAATCATACTTCCAGTATAATCCAGGTATTTTTGGTTTATTTTTGTGTTTTGTTATTTCTCCCATTTATAGTTCCTAGCGTGATGTGCCGTGTATAGCACATAATTAATGAATACTTGAATCAATCCATTTTCATGGATCTTGAGCCCCATGAACGCTGCTTAACTTACAAGGGTCAGAGTAACCTTGGCTGGAAAAGGTACAGAGATGGAATATCTCCACCTTTTTTTCTACCTGGTAAAATCCTATAACAAAGGCCAGTACATACCATCATCTCATTTATATAGCTTTCTCTGACCCATTTTGTCACTGAGGCAGAATTGCTTCTTCTTCTGTATATGACTTAGTACTTTATATATACTTTCATGTTTTTTTTTTTTTTTTTTTTTTTAAGAATGATCATGCTAACTTCTATTTATTGTGCACTATGCCAGGCATGAAGCTAAATACAGATGTTATCTCTTTTTAATCCTCAAAACAACCCTGGGGGACAACAAACCTTAGGCATCATTATCGTATATTACAGGTGAGGAAACTGAGGCTCAGAGGGATTAAATAACTTGCCCTCAGTCTCAGGGAGTGCATTTCAGAGATGCAGTGGGAACCCAGATCTAACCGATTCCTAAAGCCTGTGCTTTCGATGTATTCTTTTATTTTTAATTGAGGCAAAATTTATACACAGTGAAGTACACATATCTTAAGTGTACAGTTTGATGAGTTTGATAAGTACACACATCTGTGTATCTGTCTACCCATCAAGATACAGAGCATTTCACTGCCCAGAAAATTCTTTTATGCCCCTTCTCTGTCAGTTCCAGCCACTCAAGATTAAGGCTGCCTGTTCTTGAACTTCATAGAAATTGAACTAGAGAGTATATATATATATATATATATATATATATATATATATATTTTTTTTTTGTCTATCACTTTTTTCATTCAACATAATATTTTTGAATACGTATATGTATAACTGATTCACTTTGCTGTATACTGAGACTAACACAACATTGTAAATCAACTATACGCCAATAAAAATTAAATAATAAAAAAATATTTTTGAGATTCATCCATGTCATGGTATGTAATGATATCTACCATATCAACGGTCCCTTCATTTTAATTGCTGAGTATTAGTCCATGTTATGAATAAACCACAATTTATTTATCCATTCTCCTATTGTTGGGCATTTGGCTCTTTCCTGGTTTTGGCTGTTGTGAATAAGGCTACTATAAACATTCTTGTACACAAGTGTTTTTGAGGACATATGTTTTCATTTCTCTTGGGTAAATACCTAAGTGTGGAATTGCTATGTCATAGAGTGGAAACGTGTTTAACTATATAAGGAACTACCAGTTTTCCAAAGTGGCCGTACCAATTTACACTCTCATCAGCAATGTCTGAGAGTTCTAGTTCTCCATTTCTTCTCCAACATTTGATACTGTTGGTCTTTTTAAGTTTTATGCTACCTTTTAAAATGCTCTCTTTCCCACTTAACTGTGAGCCTTTCAAGGTCAGAAGATAGGTGCCATTTATTTCTGTATCCAGGCTTAACTCAGTGTCTGGCACAAATCTGATGCATGTGAAACTAATTTTGAGGATTGCAAAAATGGTTGTCATGGTCCTTTCTTTTTTAATAATTTTTTTTTCTTTTTTAAAATTTATTTATTTTATTTATTTTTGGCTGTGTTGGGTCTTAGTTTCTGTGCAAGGGTTTTCTTTAGTTGCGGCAAGCGGGGGCCACTCTTCATCGCGGTGCGCGGGCCTCTCACTATCGCGGCCTCTCTTGCTGTGGAGCACAGGCTCCAGATGAGCAGGCTCAGTAGTTGTGGCTCACGGGCCTAGTTGCTCCGCGACATGTGGGATCTTCCCAGACCAGGGCTCGAACCCGTGTCCCCTGCATTGGCAGGCGGATTCTCAACCACTGCGCCACCAGGGAAGCCCGTCATGGTCCTTTCTACCAATGAAAATCTGTAATTCTAACCTGATGCCATGTGGTATGCAGATGGTTTTATCTGAAAGGGCTTTGGACAGTTCTCTTCAGAGGGTAGCAGCCTTTCCAAAGGGAGGTAGAGATTGGTGATCCCTATTGAGAAAGGGAGTGACCAGTCAGGCATCTGTTGTCCTGAGCGAGGTGGCCTGGTGAGTCCCACTCTTTGCTGGGAGTCTGTGCCACAGCACTAGACACATGTGACATGGAAGGTCCACTTGAACATCACTGAAAGCACAAGTGTTGACTTCTGACCTGCATTCTTTTAGGACTATTGCTGCATAACAATATGACAACAAACTTAGCAGCTTAAAACAGTACATATTTATTATTGCAAAGTTTCTGTGGATCAGGAGTTTGGGCATGGCTTACCTGGGCCTTCTGCTTCACAAGACTGCAATCAAGGTGTTGTCTGGGGCTTTGCTTCCAAGCTCACATGGTCACTGGCAGGATTCAGGTTCATGTGGGTTGGTGGACTGAGGGCCTCAGTTTCTTGCTAGTTTTCGACCACGGGCCACCCATAGGTTCTTGCTATGTGGGCTTCCCTGACATGGCTGCTGGCTTCATCAAAGCCAGCAAGGGAGCAACTCCTAGCAAGATGGATGTTGGAGTTTTATGCAATATAATTATGGAAATGACATCCTGTTCCCTTGGCAATATTCTGCTGGTAAAAAGCAAGTCACAGATCTTGCCCTCATTCAAGGGAAGAAGATTACACAAGGACATGAATACCTCGGTGGGGATAATGGGAGGCCATCTTAGTGTGTCTGCCACAGATGGTCAATTAAAATTCCTTCTAAAAAAAGAAAAATACAGATATTATGAGGAAAATAGTTGTTTTGATCCAAAGAGGGCATTAAATTTTTTTACTGTTCTAATGAATAGATTCAGAGGCTCCAACATTACCCCAACAGAGAGAGACCCTGTTCTGGATAAATTATCTGCAGTTAATGTCCTGATGGATAGGAAAGCATGAAGTGATGTCTGGATAAATACTTCTCAGTGGGTTCATTCAGGGTAGATGAATTGAGTCTTTTCTATGACCTGCTACTGGACAGAGCTTCTGCTCTGAGATTTGCCATGGATTAAAGAAGGAGAGAGATTGGCAGAGTGACACCTGTACCCCCAGTGTGAGAAGCCAAACTTTTTGGCAATGAATTTGCTTATCTGGAATAGAATGATTGACTCAGATCAAACACAGAAAAAGACTAAATTGCCATACTTCGGGGGAGATTATTTTTGATTAAAAATGTAAGTCACATGTGTAAAGAAGAGCAGTGCAAACAAAATATTTTACTTGTTAAAAGACACCTGGAAGATGTTCAGGCTTTAACCCTTAGCTCTGGAGAGTTTAGACAGTCAAGGAAGACAGGAGAGCCTTGTCCAACCTTGACCATGTGGTATTTATTCTGCCTATCCTTGATCACTAAGGAGTTTGAGTGCCCTCAATGTTTTTCCAAATTTAAAACAAGCACAAAAGTTCATTTCCAGACTTTTGGGAAACATTATTATAATCCTTTAATTGTTTAGAAAGCTTTGGGAAACTAAAGGTCAGATAGCTAGACTTTAAAAAAAAAAAGTTTGTTTCAGAATTCATCTCCTCAATAAGCTGCATAACCTCCTTCCTCAAGTATAGGAATGAATCATTTCAACAAAATGGAAAACAGTGTATTTATCTCTTCTAGTTAAAAAAAAAGAAAGACAATATTAATAGACATTTGGAAACTAGTTTTGCCACATTCTAGGCACTTTACATTGAAAGCAAAAAAAAAAAAGCTTTTGATGGATGCACATTGAAAGAGCAATTTTATTTTAGTTACAAAATACTAATAATGGTGACACTTATATAGGGTTTATTATGTGCTATGTACAGTTCTACTCAGCATAGTATATATAGTATATACACACATATACATGTATATATCTATGTAAAAAAATATATATATACTGATTTAATCTTCATAACCACCTATTAAAAAAATCCAAAATATATGTATACCAGCCCTACTTATTCTCTTTTACACCAGTGTTCTCCTCCTGCTGGTTCTCTTGTTAATGAGTGAAATAAATATTTCATTCATGCTCACTTTATATTTTCTTGAGAGTGGTATTTTAACTTTTTCAAAATTATGCTTTGATAAATCCTATGATGTAGGTATTATTATTATTCCCAGTGTACAGATGAGGCAAAAGAGGCACAAGGAAGTTGGGCAGCTTGCCTGGGGCTTCACAGCTGGTCCATGGTGGAACCAGCATTGAAACTCCAGCAGCCAGAACTAGAGTCTCTGCTGTTAGCTGTCACACTATCCCCAGGCTTGAGGAATTTGTTTTCACACATAGGCCATGGCCACCCTTACCAACACTAAGGAAGCAGAATCAACAAAAGACTCCAAGACAAACCAGTGCATTCCAGCTTAAGGAAAACAAACAAACCAAAGAAGCACACTCCCTCCAGCCTGGTCCAAGCCTCTGGGTTAGGACAAGCAATCTAAGAAAAAACCCATACTTCACTATTTAAAAAAAATAAACACGACAATAACGGTCTAATTATGATTCTGAAGGACAACATAAAATACTTCCTAAATGGATTAAAAAACCACCCCCCCAAAGTTTCAGGAATAATTGGAGCTCTACGAAAAGTCTCAATGGGCATCTTGAACTGTGGTCTCCAGGTTGACGTAAGGATTATAGAGCAGCCAAGGAGGGGAGGACCGTGAGGAGAGGTGAGTAGTTCCTGAAGAGCAGTGTGGCCTCGCCGGCGTCAGGGACTCTGCACTAACACCCACCCCCACCCCGATTCCTGTTGTCCTGCCCTGAATAGTCCTTCCGTAGAGCCACATTCAGAAGCCAGGGGAGACTTTCTGCTCGATCCATCCGTAGACACCCTGTGTGCGACTTGCGTGGCATTGGGGTGTCCCTGGGCTGGAGGGGAAGCAGAGCCTTCTTCCTTTGAAGCCTACTGTATCAGAACAGCCTTGAAAGGGCATTGTACCATTCCGGAACTTATCCTTGTAAAGCAGACAGCTCAGGGCCTCCTGCCCTTGTACGGAGGACTTGATGGGGGAGACAGCAGTGAGAGCAGAGGAAGGCTCAACCTGCCGTGTGGACCCTGCTGGAGCTGGCCTGACTCCTCATGCACATCTGCAGAAGCAGTTGCTGTCATGGACCGTTAACACCATTTGTCGCTGAAATGTAGCCTGGGGACAGTCTAGCCAGCTGCCCCTTCAGATTACCCTGGCTTACTTTACTTTAAAAAGAAACTATAAATAAATATGTGTGATTATACATATAAATAAATATATAAATATCAACATACATATATACATATTTATGGTTTTTATAAGTATATCTATGTAAAACTTTATAGTTTTTACGTGTACATATTTATTTATAGTTTTTACTGACAATAAAATAAAACCTTCCCATTATAAAAACAATTCAAACATCACAGAAATTTATAAAGTAAATAGGTAAAAATCCCCTAAAATCCGGTCACTCACAGATATTGCTTTATTTGCCAAAAAATGAACATTAACATTTTAAACACCCTTTCAGGCAAATATCTATGCATATATAGCTATGTAATATTCATACAGCTGTATGAGAATTTATTCATCCTAAGAAGGCCATTGGTAAACTTTTCCACCCAGTAAGGTTATGTGGAGGTCTTTCATGGTGTATATATCTAGATAGATAGATAGATAGATAGGTAGTTTTTTTTGGCCAAGCTGAGCGGCTTGTGGGATCTTAGTTCCCTGACTAGGGATTGAACCCGGGCCACAGCAGTGAAAGCACTGATTCCTAACAACTGGACCGCCAGGGAATTCCCATGGTCAATATATGTTGATCCAGACCATCAATGTAGTCAATAGAAGTTAGAAGAATATTGTGACTAGGCTTTCTTAAGGTAAGGAGACATCTGGGAATAGAATTATCAGAACAGCTGGTCATGTGCAGGTTTTCTTAAATCTTTGAAAACTTCATGTGGACATGGAATGTGGAAGTACGAGGAAGGGCATGAGCGAAGCCAGGAGGAGCCCTCCAGCTCACTGGCTGGTCACTTAGGGCCCAGCAAGTGAAGAGACAGAGGGGTTGATATTCACAAGCGTTGCCTGTGGTGTTGACCCTGGAGCTGGCCCTGACAAGGTCTCGAGAGTGAGGCACACGCTGCTTGGGGCTGGGAAAAGTTTTGAATGATGACTTTTTACTCTTGTTCCTACAAGATGCGAGGAATCCTAGGGTGATGGCTGGTGCTGCTTTAATTAGCAGCAAAAAGAATCAAGCACACCAGCAACTAGATGTTTTCATCTCTCTCCAGAAAGGACGTTTTTAACTGTACTCATGTTATGAATCTGTGATAAACGCCAGTGTTGTAATGAAGAAAGGACCTAAAGCAAAGCAGAGGCAGGACCATTGTGTTTAAAATGTTTAGAAACAAATGTGGACAAAGACTACTGATCTTTCCTTTGGGAAGAAGTGACGGTCCATGTAAATAGACAGATGATACCGAATCTATTAAAAACACATGTTGTGCTTGGTTAAATGCTAATCTCTTGTTTACCCTCCTGCTGCCAAGGCCTGGGGTGCATGTCCTGGAGCTGAATGTATGTTTGAACTGTTATAGCACAGGAAGAGAGTCGTTTTGTTTATGTTACATTGAGGCTCCTATCCTCAAATTTATTGATTTTTCAACCCAGGGATTCTACTGAAATAGATATTACTGTGTGTCCCTATATAAACTAAATCCATTTTTTCTTCATCCATTTGGATGAAGAAATATTCGTATCATAATATTCAGAACTTTGGAAGCATAAGAAATTGCCTCCAGTGCATGCAAGATGGGAGTTGCCAGAGAACTCTGTTTACTTTGCCAAGAATGTGCTTCTCTCTCACCAACCACTCTTGATATCTTAATTTTTATTGACCTTTCTCATTGGATTACAGATAGTACTTTCCCAGAAAGCCTTTGCTGAGCCCTCCAAGCCTGACTTGGTTACTTCTCTGCATTTCTCCATCCTTCCACTTGTCACGCCTGGTTGTGGTTGCCTGCACCCTGGCTCTATCCCTCAACAGCGGGTGGTTGGTGAGGATGAGAAGCACATCACCTGGGACAGTGCCTGCCCTAGGGTTTTAGTAAACATCTGTTGAATGAATGAGGATGCCCGTCTTCTCAAAGGCATTTGTCCTCTAGTGGGGATCTGCTGAGTGCTGCTAACACTTCCTATTCCCAGGGCCACCCCTGCCATGTCCCCTGCATACCCAAAACCTTGGTGTGACGTTGAAACAATTTCTACTCTGCTAGATACATAAGGACCAAAATGTGCAACTTTTTCATCATGTAACAAACTCCTTTCTTTATTCCCTAACAGATACCATACATGATTAAGTCTGATAACTCCTGGCAGGTAACTGATCAAAAAACAAACAAAAAAAATTTTTAGATAAAAGCAAACCTGTGGTCTTCAGGATAAGACCACTTTGACTGAATTATAGAAATAAGACTTGGAAACACTTCAGTGAGCGTTCCAAGTACAGCCCCTCTGCCACCATCTGGCCTGGAGCCTGCCACTGACCTCTGTACTACTGAGTCTGCTTTGTGGGATCTCGAAATTAGGGGATGGACTTGGGCATTGCCAGAACATGGAGGGCTGACGTGATTTTGAATGTATGGCTGGGGAGGAACTCACCCAGTCTATTTCAAGACCATCCTATTTCCTCCAAAAGCTCTCGCCCACGCTTTCTCTTCTCCTCTTGCAGAACTGAGAATTACAATTTGTCTAAATGTGCTTTTCTTCATAGTTACTTACACTCTCCCCACTGTGCTATGCTGTCTAACACGTTAGTAATGAGACTGGTTTTGTCCTGGTGTTTCATTTCAGGAAAAGGTTATTCCTGAAATATCTTTGTTTGAATATCACCATGCTTGGGGAGCAGTCAGTATAATAAAGTTTTAGACAGATGTTGCATTAGAATAGAAATATCAGGGAGGACAAGGAGCGAGGGTGGGGTAGAAAGGTTCTGTCTCCTGATTAATGAGGTTAATATGTGGATGGTGTAGATCACAGTGTAATGGGCAACACTTGGGTGGAGAGGATAGATGTTAAAGATAGAAAAATATTTCCCCTACCCCCGCCCCAATAGTGGAAATTCAGATAAGATACAAGTGAGTGTAGCTGAGTTTTAAAAAAAAAGAATTAATGAAAGAAGTTAGGTGGGGCTTGAATGGCTAAAATTTGGATGAATAAAAAGTGGTGATAAAATACTTCAGGTGAAGACCACCTTTGGCGAGGCCCGTGTCATCTCTCACCTAGAATTTTATCTGCCTCTCCTCCGATCTTCCTATCGCTAACGTGATCCATTCCCATATTTTCCCCCATAGATTTATCTAAGTTGAAAATCTGACCATGTAATTCTCATGCTTTCAGTCAGTTAATGAATGTCTTTGTGATACAAATGAGATTTAGTGGCAAAAAGAAATCCTGGATTTTCCAAGTATTAAATGTGTGCTCTTGGGCATTAAAAAAACAAAACAAACACTTTACGTGAGAAGACAACAATAACTATCCATTGTAAACTTGACTTAAAGGTTTTGTGAACGTAAATGTTTTAGGGAATGTGCGTGGAATTTATTTAAAAATAGAATGAGTCTTTTCAATTGAGACAAATATCTTCCCAAGACAAATATCTTGTACATATATGTACAGCTTTGTGCGACATCATTTACTGAACTTTAGAATATATGTGTGGTGTAGATGAGTTTTAAAGTTCTTTCCTACTATGTCCCATGACAACATTAGTTATTTTATGTAGTAATTAAAAAATAAAATAACATTTTAAAAAACCTATGATGGGCCCCCAACCTTACTTCTTTCATGGATTTGAAAGACTTTGTAAAATCCCTGATTTTATTCAATTACGGGTGTTATGCAGGCAGAAGAGCCAGTAGTGCGTGGTGGGTCTGAGTGACAAGAAAAATCTGCAGAGGGTTCTGGAAGTGGACTGGTCCTGCTCCGTCCTGGCCCTGCCCTTGTTTAGTTGCCCCTTCTCAGGAAAGTTTTTTGACCTCTCTGAGGGTTTGTTTCCTTATCTACAAGATGAGAAAACAATATCTACCTGAAGATTGAATGGCAGAGCTATATGTAATGATTTGCCTAATGTACAATCTGTGATTGGCACGTAATAAATATTCATTCCTTTCCCTACTTTTCTGTACCTCAGGAAAGGATCAAGACATCCCTACCTAAAAATCCATTTTCCAACGCTTTATATTTCTATTAGCTAGTAACATCTAATTCTCTATTTCTAATTTTCATCATCACAATTTCATTAGCATATTCAATTTCTCCTATTATTTATAACCCTACATTATTATTTTTATAATCCTTACAAGTTATTTTTGTTCCGGTGCCTCTTTGCACTGTCATGAAATATATTTTCTCCATTGCTGAGTGATTTCTTCAATTATTCTCAGTTACGTATAAAAGCATTCACATACCCTCCTATGATTTATCTTTTCACAGCTCTCAAAGAGCATGATTTTTTAATTTAATCTTTGTAATGGCCTCGCTTGAGTCTGAAGTGTTCAAGGCCTCTAGACAAACCAGAGTCTTGTTCTTATTGTTGCCTGGCCTACGGCTTCTCTTGTAAAACCTTAGCTACAAAATCCTTAACAAGAACTTTTCAGTTCTCCCATACTCAACTCTAACTTCAATCCTTTGTCTTGAAATTAGATTGTCTCATCCTCATGCAGCCCCAGTTCCTACCACTTCGGTGGGCGTAAATCAGGACATGTCTGTCTGGCATTCACAACAGAGAAAAATCTGTGATACTTCTGTCATCTGCCTGGCATAAAGTTGTTCCTAAAAGAAAAACACATTTTTCGTTCACCAGCTTTCCCTTCCATTCCTACCTTTCTTTTGCAGGATTGAAGTTCAGTATATATATTGAAGTTTCAAATATGTATATATATTTGAAAAAGCCATATGTCAAATTCTGTGCTAGAAAGAGTCGTGCCCATGTTAAAATGTCTTCTTGATATCATTGATATCTCTGTTCTTGATATTACTCACACTTACACGAACGATTGAAATCTACATGATAAAGAAGGTGATTTTTGAAAGATGAGCAGTTTCATTTGCTCATCGCCGTAAGGGGTCTTCGGGGAATCTGAGAATCGGAAGGAAGGTCGAGAGGTCACCACGCACCTCCTTCCATCCAGCGAAGGCATCCTGTCCTTGACGCCAGGCAGGGTCTGGTCAGCATGGCTTCAGCAATGCCTCTGGGAGTGTGCTGCTCTGAGGCCCCATTCCACTTCAGACGACTCTTCAGACTGAAATTTCTGTCTTGATGAGCAGAGGCTCCCTTTGCACCATACAATTAAGTTACTTTGGGTGGGCGTGCATTCATCTTATTGATGCTTTGTGCTCTTGGGGAAAACTTTTTGTTAAGAAGTATTTTTCCAATAAGCAAATCAATATTAAGTAGGTTTGCGTATATTTGGAATTCATGAGCATGAAACCCAGGAAACTAGCTGTTTGTTTTGCTGGAAAGAAGGACTCCAATTTTCTTCCAGCAGAGCTCATGCTGGTCTTTGCTCCCAAGTTCTATATCTGTCTCCACCCTCAGACTCAGTCCTTCAGTGGTTCAGAGAAGTGAGTGACTCACTGTAACTTTGAAAGACCATTAATATTTCCAGATCTATGATGAATTCAAGGTAGCCAGGCTTTTAAGAAAGACTCCTCTTGCTGGGTGTAAGAAAGCACACCTCCCCAACTCATTTTGTTGAAAGGCAGGATTAAGACATTGCTAGAAAAGAAACCAATCTACTATGTGCTAGAGAGTATTTATGACCTCCAGTATACTTTATCTTTCCGAATAATAATACAACCATATGAATAGCCAAATTCTGCCAGGTTTTTAAAAATTACATTTCATTCATGCCCAGGTATAACCTCCCATCATAAATCCTGGAAATTGTGGAGGAAGACCGTGACAGGCCATTCTAGTGCATAATGAGAGATGCATATTTCAGTGCTGGGACTGATGTTTATGTATGTGATTACTTGGAAGAGGTTTTATTTAACGCACCGTGTCTTTAAATTAGCTCTATTTTAAATATAATCATCAGAGCTACACTTTATTGTATGCATGCCAGGCAGTTTATAAATGTAATTCTAATCCCCCCAGTCCTATCAGGTAAGTTTTATTCTCCCTGCTTTTCCTGTGGGGAAACTAAAACCCAGGAACTTCAAGACCTAGCCCAAGGTCACATTCAATAAGTGGATTGCCACCTTGGACTGATTTGCTGCAAAGCCCACATCCTTTCTCCTGCATTCTGTACTTCAGCTCTTCTTTGGCAAAGAACATCTGATTTTTAGGCACTTATTTGTTTGTCCTTTTCTATTTTGGGGGAGGGGTGTTTATCTGTGCCTACAGAGTAACATATGGTGGTATAAGACCCCTCTTTTATCTTCCAATATTATAGTTCCATGAACCACAAAATCTCACCTAAATCCTATTAAATCTGATACAAAATAGAACTAGAGAGATGATAGAAAAGGGAGCAATGTTGAATTTATTGAAACCTACTCTTTTTAAATAGACACCGCCAGGCTCATAATTTCGATTGCTAGTTAATTTGGGGAGGATTACTGTTCCGAATGACATCAATAATTTCTGCTGCTCTATTAAAAATCCTCTTTTATATTTGAAGACCTAATAAACAAGAAACTATGATCTCTTCCTTGTGTTACTTGAACGTTCATATGAAAGTATAATCCCAGATGGGATAGTTCTGTCTGCACTACAACATCTGTATAAGACTGACTTCACCATGAAATCCATTTCATCCAAACAGCATTTATGAGCAACTCTTCAAATCTCTTGTTTGTATGCATATCATTTTAGTGCAGTTTATTTGAAACACCCCGTAGAATGCTCTTTCATACTAATTTCCCTACAGCATGAAAAGAATTGGCAAGTGACAAGTAATTCTCTGTCAAACGTATGACTGTTTCATTTAGAATATAGAGGACACAGATGCTCATTTACCAGTGGCCTCAGGCCATGGCCCAGAAACCCATCAAGCAGCAGGCAGAACTAGAAACATAATTTTTTTTTATCCATTAAATAATATGTATGCTTTGACACCAATCTTTCAGAAAGTAGTGATCCATAACTCAGCAAGAATTATCTCATTCATAGGATATCACCAAGGCCCGCTAATGACTGTCCCATGGTGTTTTCCTACTTAGACCTCACAGAGTTCTTCCTTCTGGATTCTGGGTTCAACCTTCCTCCAGGCTCACAGTGGTGTCGTTTTTGCACACACGGTGGCCGCAGGAAACTCTCCCATCTGCCCACTGCCCCACCTTGCATAGAGCCCTAAGGAAGTGTGGACTGGGGTTCCTATGAGCTTGAACCCAAGTTCAAGTCCAGCTCTGACACCTCCAGATGTGTGACCTTGGGCTCAGATCTTCCCTGTGGAAAGGGACCCTCACTCACTCTGTCCTGCTGACCTCCCAGGGTTGATGGGGGTGTGGGCTGCTGAGAAGATGCATGAGAATATGAGAGCTCCAGACACACATAAGCTCATTTCCGATGCGCCCCAAAGCCCTTGGAATCTTTGCACAAACTTCCCTTTGCTTCTTAAATGAGACTTTATCTTCAGATCTTGATTTCAAGGTCACAGGACATCCTTAATTTAGACTCACCATCCTCTTTGACCTACTCTTTCTCCTCCTTGAGTTAAGGAGCCTCTGTTGTTCCTTCTCATACCACCCTGTACTTTACTCCTTAGAAGACTCATCACAAACACAACTGAATACTTATTTTATATTCATTTGTTTAATGTCTGTCATCCATTTTTATTGCAGACTTCAGAGGGCTAGTGCTATGGACTGTTTATACACTCCTAAAATCTACATATAGAAGCCCTACCCCTAATTTGATGACATTTGGAGGTGGGGACTTCATGTGGTATCAGGTTTAGGTGAGGTAATGAAGATGGGGCCCCCATGATGGCATTAGTGTCCTAATTAGAAGAGGAAGAGACCAGAACTGTCTTTCTCCACCGTGTGAGGACACAGCAAGACCACAGCCGTGTGCAAGTTAGGAGGAAAACTGGACCATGATGGACCCTGATCTTGGACTTCCGGCCTCCAGAACTGTCAGAGATAAGTGTTTGTTGTTTAAGCCACCCAGTCTATGGTAATTTGTTATAGCAGCCTGAACTGACTAAGACAGACAGGGATCATATCTTTTGACTCATGCCTATATCCCCATGTACAGTGCCCGGCACAGAGGAAGCACTTGAGAGGTATTTGATGGGTGAACTAGTGAGTATCCTGCCCGGATGTTGCTCAGAGAGCTCAGACCCCTCTCCGCTTCATCCCTGCGTAGCCCCGGACTGATCAGCCTGAGGAGCCCTGAGAGCTAACAGGCTCAGTATCTCAAAGCACCTGGGGCTCCCAGACTGGAATCTCTGAGCGAGGCAGGGAGTGTGTGGTGAGCAAAAGGGCTTCAGAGTCAGGCAGCTGGACTCAGATCCAGGAGCGCCTGCTGATGAGCTGTACGAGGTGGTACGGATCACTTCACCTCCCCCAGCCTCAGCGTCCTCTGCTGTAAAATGGGGATAATAGAAGTCCTGTCTCAGAGGTTGTCGTAGGAACGCAATGAGATGAGGTCTGTCGAGTGTTTAGCACAGAGCTTAGATCAGCATTGATGTGAACCATCGACGATGATAAGGAAGGTACGGGTTTTTTTGGCCTTGTTTTGTTTCTCCCAGCGTAGATTCTTAGTCATCTTCGTCCTGCCCATCTTCCACTACATTTCCCACTACTTTTAGGGGTGCTTCATGCAGTAAACATCTGTTGGAAAGTGTCCATCCTCATGGTGGCTAGGTCCTAATAGAAGAAGAAGATTATCGGGCTCGGGTTAGAGCCTTGGGGTGTGCAGCCTTGGGCTGGGGCTGCTCTGTTAATGGGTGTATTAGAGTCGCAAAGGTGGGATCAGTTGACTGTAGTAATTACTTTGGGAGGAAAATCTAATGGAGTGAAACAGAAACCTAAGTGATTCCATCTCGCTTTGATACTTTATTCCTACCTGCATAAGATCATATAATACAATTGCGATGAATTCCTGAGCTAATTTGGCAATAATTCATATTTATATTCAGGTTGTTATTTATTATAGCAGTATTGCACTGATCATTTGATTTCAAAACTAATTTCCTTCTACAAATATACCCTCGACATCCTATAATGTATATTCAGATTTAATGGGAAAAAAAGCGAGGTATTAAAAAGCAAGGCAGTGGTTTTGAGCCTGAAATACACAGAGAAAAGCCTTAATTTGCTTTTAAAATTAAGTAGAAATGGAAGACACTTTCTAAATCATAATTGATAACAATTTGGATTTTTTTTCATAGTCTGGAATGCTCATTTTTATCATTTAGGCTCAAGAAAATTTTTTCAGGCTATTTTCGCCTTTGTTAACTGGTTGGGTAGAAGATTCAAGATTTTTTTAAACGTATTTTTGTAAATATATTTAAGTATTGATAGTTAACAAAACCATTTGTTTTAATTTAGTGGAAAATAATTTTACTAAAGCTTAAATAAATTTGTGCAAGCAGTTCGCCTCCATTACAGTGTCTTTGGGGCTACGTTAATTATAAGAAATGGAGCTCTTAGAGATGTTTACTCAGTGCACAAACTCCTCATTGTTAACCATGGCTGGTGTGTGCTGACAGCTGCCTCTTAGGGAAGCGTAACCCATGGTTAACGGTGGAAAGTGTGGCATTAGCATAATTGTTTGGCAAGGACCGAGCTGGGGCTGCAGCGCTGCCTCCCAGCCTCCTTCATTAACAGTGTCTCATCAGAGGCCCGGACTCTAGTGGGGAGATGCAGCCACATGACTGTGCTGCAGGTAACCAAAATCCTGGGTGAAATGCCCGCTTCTGAATAAAAAAAGAAAGGATTTCAGTTGCTTATGATTATGATTTTAAAAGGGCCCCTGGAAGAAAGACTCTGAAGAGAATTGCTGGTGTTTGATCAAAATTGACAGCGTAGAGGCGGCTTTTTTTGACATTGACACTAATGCATGTTATGGTTTCTATAAGAGGAATTGGAAGTAAAACAGCTTTATTCTTCAGGGACCAATTCAGACAAAAATAGATCTGCTAATGCACGACTTAGAGTCAAGAATAAATTACATCCCCTGAGGGGTCCATAAGTTCATTTGCGCATTGCTAAAGGTACTTCAGACAATTGGGAAAGAATTTTTGTATGTTTTGGAGGACATATCAAGCCAGTATTGGAAAGTAATAGAAAATATCAAATAGTTATTTTATAGTAATATTCATTCTTGATACGATAAACTATTCCCCTGGCCTGAGGATTCTCTTTGATTTCCTCAATAGTAAATAATATTACAAACTTGAATATGAAGGATACAATTGGGTAATATAAGATGAGGAAGTAGCTACCACTCACTGAGGGCTTAATATGTGCCAGGCGGGCACTATGCTAAATGCTTTATACATGTCTCGTTTCATTTTCATAACAACCCTATTACTTAGGTGCTATTATTAATGTCCTCAGTTGCAAATGGGGAGATTAAGCCTCAGGGAAATTTAGTGATATTTCCAAGGTCACTCAACCAGTAAGGGGTAGAACTGACATTTGAACCCAGGTCTCTTTGTTCTGGCTCCTACAGTAATCCCTCGGCCACCCCTGGGCTTCTGTCCCTGTTACCAGTGATGGTCACTTCTATTAGCAGTGTCTTCCTGAACCCATTAAATGATTCCCCTGGGGCTCCTTTCGACTCTTTCTCTTACATAAGAGTGACTATTGCTACTTAAAGTACAGGGCACATTGATAACTCTATTCAGTAGTCCTTCAGTATCAGTGCTTTCATGTCAGTGCTTCCGGCAGTTTCTTCTTTATCTGGCTGTGTCGGTCTCTGTTGGATTCACATGGGCGTGGCAGTGGGCTCCTCTGTGTCGGCCAGGTCCCCTCACCTCCGCTTCACTCCAGGCCCCCAGCCTGGAAAAACAGGTAGCCTCAGTGGGCTTGGACCAGCCAGTGTCTGTGCTTCAGATTTTCTAGAGGCTTTTTCCTTTTAGGTCTTTGTGGTCCCTCAAGGTGTGTGTGGGGAACAAACATGGGTGTCTCTCAGACCGATGGAACACCCCCTATTTGTTAAGTCAAGTGGGGTCTGGAGAGGCTCTGGGCAGAGGGAGAATTATGCGTTTATCTCCCTTTTTACCATGAAACAGGAGGGTCAGCAGAACAATATATGTGAACAGGAACGTATTTGTGCAGGAACAAATATGTTCTGAAAGTGTAAGCTCAGAAAATTATTCTTCAAAAGATCTGTGGAGTCCCAGAAAGGTCTGAGCAGCCCATGTGGTTTGAAGTGTAATCTCTGTGCCTAGAGCCGGCCCGGCCCCCTGGGGCAGGTGCTACCTGGAGCCAGGTGGGTCCTCCTGTGATCGTCAGCGTTCTCCTTTGACGGGAAACTCATGTTGTATAATCTCTCACCGGAAATGATGGAGGTGACCTCTGATTAAGATCTGCCTGAATAAGATCTGTTACTTTTTATTTCTGGAAAATGAGATTCAGCCTGAATTAAGACATTTAATCTGTGTTTTTTTAGCTCAGTGATTCTCAGCCTTGGCCAGACATTAGAATTACCTGAAGGACTTGAGAAAATACCGATTGTCGAATGACTTGTCCCCAAATAATTGAATCGGAATAGCTAAGGCTGGCGCCTGGCATCCACATTCCTTAAAAATTATTGCAGGCAGTGGAACGTGCAGTGGGGGTGGAAGACTACTGAGCTGGGAGGATGGAGAGGCAGCGAAGGGGCGGCCTTGCACTGCTGCCGCTACTCAGGACAGCTCGTACTGCTGCAACTTACTAGGTGCTTAGTATGTACAGGTATTGTTCTAGGCACATTTCATAGAATGAGATTACCCTCATGTCCTCCTTACAGTGACCTATGAGCTTATTTCATTTCTGCAGATATGTATACGGGGAACTTTGAGGAGGTAAAGCAATTTATTCAGAGTGAAATGGCATTTCTTGTGGATATGCTCTGCTATGAAAGTGAGACTTAACCTGTTCATCTATGTACACTATATCTGGTTTTTCATATCATTGCTCTAGTAAGTGCACAGACAGTAACTCCCATGTGCTTGGACTTAACATCTTTGCACATTCACATATGATCTTTCATGTTATATTAACAGCCTCGCTGGGAGGTCTCCACCAGGAAGAGCTAGGTGGGCAGGGTGAGATTTAGAATGTGTTATAATTTAGTCTGAGATCACTTGCCTTCTAGGGAGGGCATTTTTAAAACCATTAAACCACGAGTCTTTTGTTGTTGGTGGTTTTGGTGTATAACTCGATCAGTTTTAGCCCATGGATAGAGCCATGTAACCACTACCACCATCAGGATATAGACCAAGTGCATAGAGCTCAGAGGGCTGGAGTGTTGCTTCAAATCAGTAACCACCCCACCTCCTGCACCCACCTAAGCAAATGCACCCACCTAAGCATATTCCACAAGCCTGACGTTCTGTAAGAGGTTTATCTCCATGCCAGCCGGAGCTAGTGATTTCTTGGCAGTTTGGAGACAGGCCCTTCTGAAAGTTTGACTGATGGTAGGAGTGGACCCATATGGGGTGTATGCCTTTCTTTTTTCTTCTAACTTGACAAGATACTGTAATCCTTGATCCCCAAAGGAAGGACTTGGGACACGAAGAGGAGGCTGAAATCAGAGCTCTAAAGGTGTAGGTTAATTTCTGGAAAGAAATGAAATGATATACCCCTCCAGGCCTCCAAAAATTACAGGGATCGGAGACTGAGGTATCAAAAGTGGACATTCGCAGGGCAGTGGAGAGGGGTGGCAGGTAAGCATTTGTCTTCTGTCCTGACCCCAGACCCTCGTCAGCCCTCCTCCGCCTTTTTGTTTCGAATTTGCATTGTGAGCTCTAAGCTCAAAGGCTCCAAGGGCTGGGGTCTGATCTCGCTTCCCCACCACTTGACACCTTCTATAGAATCCTCCCTAAGACGGTGCAGCAAGAAGCCTCTTTGATGCCTGGGAGCCTGTTTGGGGAAGCTCCTTTTGATAAGAGCGCTCATCCTTTGATCTCCACAGCCCACAGGTTACCAACTTCAGGTTTGAAAATCCTGACAATCATCTCGTTTATTTTCACTCGGAAAGTGTAAGATCCTAGGATGAAAAGCTCTACCTAAACACCAAAAAATAACACAGTTATACCCTAGGAGAATAAAAACTTGCCGTCTCCAGCTAAAGAAATACTTTTTATTTGTGTAGCTTTTCTTTTTCCTTTTCGTGCCTCTGCTACAAGTGCGAGGCCCTTACAGCCTCTGTGTTCTAATAAACCGCAGGAACACAGCTGTGGATGGGAGCTCAGGGATCTGCTGGTGGCGGTAACAATGGGGTCTATGGCACTAGTGCCAACGCTGGTCAGCACTGGTCCTTTCTTTGTGCAGAAAGAAGTGATGTCTTAGGATGAGGGAGGGAGGGATGGAGGGAGGAAGGGAGAGAGGGAAGGAAGGAAGAGCTGAGAAAGCAGGGGCATTTGACCTGAGCCTGAGTGAAGGGGTTGGGAAAGAGCTTTTTCTGGTAGAGGAAAGAACCCATTCAAAAGGTCCCTAACTGACAACAGGTCTCTGTGTTCTGGAGCAGAGAGAGGACTGTTGTGCTGGTGTCAGGTGTGGCAGGAGGCGGGGCCTGAGTCATGTAGGGTTAGAGACCATGGTAAGGAATTGATTATTTTGTTCTTAGAGAAATAGATTTTAAGCAGAGGGCCAACATGGCCAGATTAATAAGGTTAAAAGATCTCTCTGGTTGCTGTGTGGTAGGGGAGAAAATTGGCGATCAGCGAAGAGAGGGCTCTCGCAGTTGGCCCGGAGGGGTTGGTGAGAAGTGGTCTGATTTGAGTAATATCTTGAAGGCTGAGCCAACAGGACTTGCAGATGGGTTGGTACGGATGGGATAAGGGAAAGGGATGGATCAAGGGTGACTCTTGGGCTTTGGAGCCTGTCGGGGAAGGGATGTGTTGTGTAACCTGATGAAGAAGACAGGAGAGACAGCGATTTGGGGGATGGACTAGGAGCAGATAAAGAGTTCTGTTTGGACGGTGAGGTGTGAGATGCCTGCAGACATCCAAGCATCCAAGCTGAGGTGGTAAGGAGTCAGGGGATACCCATGTCTGGAGTTTGAGATAGCAGTCAGGCATTGAAATCATTCCTTTTAAGGAGTTCCTGGGAACTTTGGTTTATGGAAACTTTTACTATTTTAGAAACATTTAGTTGTTTGAGCTCCCTTTGATTCCTGGGATGAATACCTGGAGAACATGCTGGAGTGTGTTGGGATTTCTCGCATCCCTCCTGGGGAAGACACGTTCACACGATGAGCAGACAGGACCCTCTGCAGCTATCCTGACTGCATTATGGTGGAATTCATTCTGAGGATTTCTCTAGACTTAGGCAACCATTTTTCTGAATTCTTTACCGCACGTCCTCTTTACCAAGTCAGATAGAGATCGACTTCCTATTCATGTGTGTTCCCAGTGGAGTGCAGCACAGTAATTAAGAACTACAAATTGTTCATCATGTTCACATTTCATAGGTTACTGAAAATAACCCAATCACGAGCATTCCAGGTGTCTGTGTGTGAGTGTCTTGTACATGAAAATTGGACCCCATTTTCCCTCTGCCTTACACAGACAGCCAGAGTACAGTCATTGCGCACATCATGTGGGTGATAAATGAGAAGACTATGAAGAAAAAGGGGTTGGATGAGGCCTCAGTATGGAAAAAAAATCTGTGAGCCAAAATCCACTTATTTATTACGTTTGGATAAGTTTCCCCACTTGAACTGTCCCTGGCTTAAACTCTGCTTCCCTTTTTTATTCCTATTTCTTAAGTTACTTTGCTCTCTCCCGAAAAAGCACCTTTCATTGACCTTATTCCCTAATCTACTGTCTTCTGTAAACCTCCTTTTGCTTTCAATATTTCCCACATTTTGCTCTGTTAGAAAGTCTGGTCATCTTCACTTTCCCCTAAACTCACCACATCATTGTATCCCCTACACGATCAAACTCAAACGTGTGGCCAGCTGGTAATGTTGCTGGCGCCCAGGCTGCACGAAAGCTGGAGATGGCAACACTCCAGGTGGGCTTTTCAGATGAGCAGATGCCCGAGCACCTTCTGGAAAAACCAGTCTTCCCTCCTCTCTGCAGCTTAACAGCTGTGTGACTGCCAGCAAACTACTGGATCTCTCCAGGCCTCTGTTCTCTTCTTTGTAAATGGGGGTAATTCTAACTGACCTCTGATATGTGAATTAAGTGAATAAATACCTGTAAAACACTTAGCAGAGAAGGAATTCAATAAGCTTTAGTTCCGGTCAGAATCCGCCCCCCCCCCCCCAGTCTTTATTCATCAGGAAACAATAACCACGCACTCTGAAAACACACATGCCACTAAGTGGCTATTAGGGAAGACAAATCAAGCTTCGGAAGCAAGCTAGACTGAAAAGATGAAGGGAAACTGACAATCAAGACAAAGTAGAGAAACAATGCAGTGGTTCTCAAAGTGCGGTTTCAGGACCCATAGCATCTGCATCATTTGGGAGCTTGGTAGAAATGCAAATTCTCAGAGCTACCGAATCAGAACCTCAGGGCCGGGCAGTCTGTGTTTTAGCAAGCTCTGCACGCTGAAGTTTGAGAACCACTGGTCTAAAGTAAACTCAGCAGATATTGGGTGGAGAATGATGGTGCATGTTTCTGCATGTGTATGTCCGTGTGCATACGTACCCACATGGGTAGACTGTTTGTAACTGCTGAAACTGTTAACCAAGCCTGGTAGTATCAACAAAGTCCCACCAAACTGGAGATTAATTACCCATTTTCCTTTGGGGCTTTTGTCTGAATAGAAATATATCTAGAGTACTTATTTTCAATGACTTTGCACTAAATTCGTTTGGGGTTTAAGACTATTAATTCATCAACCTTTTCCTCTTTTTTCCTAGGAAATTCCACTTACTTAGATGACCATGGACCCCCTCCTAGTAAGGTAAGACCTTTGCTTGTGGTATAAATCCCCTTTTCCTTTTCTCAGTACCTACCGCCTTCAATAACCCCAACCAGATCCCTCCGGGCTCTGAACTGTTCACAAGAAAATAGTAGGTAGCAGATGTTCAGTTAATCTTTGACTAATAGTGGGTGGAAAAAGGAAGCACACAAAGATAGCCTAAATGATGAGGGAGCAAGAGGCATCATTTCATCAGGAGCTGAAGCTATCCCAGGCACTGGAGCCTCAAGCTGACTTCAGATTTTTGGTTGCTTCTCCTGTTTGCTGCCTTCTTTGCCTTTACTCTCCATGTCGGACTGTGACGCGATGTCCACAGCCCAGCCTCCTCACGTCTTCATGCTTTGGGCTAGCCTAACCTCTGCCCCTTTCTCCATGGCCTGCCTTACTTGGGATACTCCACGCAAGGCTCAGCCCTCTGGAACCGGCCTTCTCTGCCAGTGCCCTTGCAAGTCTGCCGTGGCCTGGCCTGTACAATCACTTTTGTTCTTAGCAGCCATTTTGGTCTGACTTTTAAGGGTCAGAACAGTCCAGTGAAGTATTAGTGGAGTTCCCCCCGCCGCTCTCTACTTTCTTGAGTGCAATGAAAACCAAATATCAATCTACTGAAAAATGAGGAAAAATACACTCTTTGACCACTTAAGGTGATGCCTGCAAAGTGCGGTTGTAAGTACCTAGTGAAAAGATAATCAGCCAGTAACCTTAGAGGTTGGAAATTTACCCTAAAGTTGGCTTTTGCATTTGTGGGATTTGAAGAAGAACTCCACCACATTTAAGACCATGAGCTTTGGAATAAGGTATTTCTGGGTTCATCTCGGGCTCTGCCACTATCAATATATGACATTAGACAAATTACTTAATATTTCAAGCCTCAATTTTTTGATGTGCAAGGTGGGGTTAAAAATATGACCCACAGTACAGGACATGTAAAAAGATCGAACGAGCTGATACATGACAAGCACTCAGCACCCGGCATGTGATAAGCATTAAATAAACGGTGGATAGTGTTAACGAGACTGGAATAGCACTAAGATTATTGATGAATGGTACAGTGGTGTTTGTCACCGTGGTGAATGGTTTACCACTTGGCCCGCTGCGTATGTATTGAGTGCCTGCGATGCTGCAGGCACTAGGAATACAAATATGAAGCAAAACAAGAATAACCACGAGGTGGCCCCTACCCAGGAGAAACAAAGGAATATAGAGGATTAGACACCATCTGCGGATAAGGACTGCATCCAGCTCATCTCAGTGTCCTCACATCCTTGCATTAGCCTCGACACACAGAGAGGCACATCGTGACTATTCATTAATTCTCACTGAACTGAACCATGGAATCCAGAGCTGTAATCTGAATCAGGTCTCCTGGCTCCCATCCCAGGTTCTTTCCACTAGGCCAGTATTCTCAAACTTTAGCTTGCACCAGGATTTCCTGGAGGCTTGTTAAAAACATGGATTGCTGGGCCCAGACCCCTGAGTGTCTGATGCAGTAGGTCCAGGGTGGGACTTGAGAATCTGCATTTTTAACAAGCTCCCAAGCGATGCTGATACCGCAGGTCTGGGGACCGCATTTGAGATCCACTGCTCTAAAAGGCCATGAATATAAAGAAAACCGGTTCCTGGACATTTTCTGTGTTGCTTTGACTGCTAATAGCCTAGAGAGAGTGGCATGGCTTATTACATAAAGGCTATTAATTAATAATGATGACTCACCACTGTAACCTTTCTTGTAGTGAAATCATATTTTCTTTGGTCAGTAACCTGCCTAGGAAGGCAACTAAGTGGAGGTGGGGAAGAAGAATGCTGTGGATGGCCTGCTAGGTTCCTTCACCACTTACAGCATTTCTTTCCTAAGTAGGGCCAAGTCAACCTCCCCACCCCCTCTGCTCTGCAGGGAAGGGGGTTAGGGGGCTCTGTTTGTGGGATATATTAGCTGTTTCCCTCAGTGGCTTGTCAGGCCATTACTTTGGGTTCCAGGTTTGATAAACGGCGTTTTACCTGGTCAGAAGACCCAGGCCCACTTTACATAAACTTGCCTTCTTGAACTCAGTCCTTGGTGACCCATCTGGGGCTACCTTTAGTCTGTCTGGGGGCCTTGCTCTTGCCAAGTTGGCCATCCTGTCTGCCTCTTTGCTAGTATCCTTGGTGCCTGGATTCTGTGTTTGCTGGGCTCTCTCCCCCGGCCCCTGCAGGGCTCTCCCTGGCTGTGCATTCTCCCGTCCCTGCAATCTGGTCTTCACCCCTCCCTCTTCCCCACCCCCAACTAAGGCTCCCCGTGATACACAAAAATGGTCAGGTCATATCAGATCATTTTAGACCGTTTTCAGAATAAATCGCATTTTATAAGCTCCAGTCCAAGTTTTAAAATTGTGAGTATAATCTCTTTCAACCAGCAGAAGTTTATATAATACAGATTCTTTCACTATAACTGTGTTTTCATTATCTAGGAGTGGAGTGGCAAAAACACTCAACTTGCTAAGCAGTAGCCAAAATAATAAGAAGAATATAAAAATGGGTAAAAATAATATTAGTATGTTAACATCTTTCATCCATGCTTATTACTTCTGGCAGGGTGGAAACGAATCCCAGAAGTGATCAGGTCAGGATTCCAGATGAAGGTCCCTTAAGTGTACCCCGAGGTGAAGCCTCGGTTATGTAAATCTACAGACCACTGGTGTATTCAGGGACACGGTGGCACCCAGGGGATAAGGACTTACACATGTGTGGCCTCCGGAGTGAACCCCCAGCCTGGCAGTGGGAAGCAAGACCGAGTCCAGATCCACAGTTTTCCTATTTGTTTAGCACTCAGAAATAACTTTTTGATGCCAAGATCGAAAGAGCTGTGATCTAGATGAAATAAGGTTTTTAAACCCTGAAAATGTACGGACTGAGGTTTACAGGCAAGTTCTCATTTTATTAGAAGATTCAGTTCCACAAGTTTCACATTCCACAAGTAACAGCCATTTAGGGAATGGGGTGTGTGCCACACAGCACATCCAGAGCCCAGGTCTTCATTCTCTCCAGTATTTTCATGAAAAAGAACCAAATGCCTCTGACTTTTACTTGTTTTTTCAAATCTACTTTAACCTCACAGCTCACCCCAGTTTTTGATCTAAGTCATTATTCAAAGGCGGATGTTAATATTTTCTTTTGTCGACCACTTTTTACGACCGCTTTGTGTGTACACAAAATTTAGTGATTTAAGGTTAGAACCCTACTGAGACTGACATGGAGATCTCTATTGAATGAATTAGAAAGATATTCTTGGGTACAAAAGCAGGCATGAAACAGCAGTATAGTGTGATCTTACGTCTTAAAAACTTGTGTGCATATGTATGTGTGTGTACAGAGAAAAGCCTGGAAGGATAATGATGTTTACTCCAGATGGTGAGACTTCAGGAGGTTTTTACTCATTTCCTTATTTTCTGTGTAAATTTGAGTTTATTAAAGTAATACTTGCTCAATCTAAAAATCAGGGTGTGTGCGGTGGTGGTGGTGGGGAAGCACTGTGTAAGAGAAGATTAAAGTTGGGCTGAAAAGCCTGAGGTGCTCTGGCCTCTGCAGCATCGCCTGTGGTTCCGTCCACCCCCTCAGAGCAGCCTGACCTCTGGAGGTGATGTCTTCTCCTTCCTGGCTTCACTTTGCCTAGGACATAGGTCCCTGATGTGAGCTGCTGGCATCGGCAATGATAAATTCTGGAGGTAGCAGATAGAATACAGTTACTATTTCACGTATGTTGGGTTCCCAGATCTGATAGGTAAGGAGAGCTGGTCTAAGCCACTCAAGGAAAATAAAATCACTATCCATCGCTGATGTCTACCGTTTCCTATGTGGCAAGCACTCTGCTAAGCACTTTCCATGGAAGTTTAGTGTCTATAAAACTCTATAGAAGAGGAAGTAATTATTTAACCATTATTTTACAGATGAGGGAACCGGATCTTAGAGAGGCCGGGTAACTTGCCAGAGGTCATGCACTACTAAGAACTGGACTTGGGACCCCAGCCCAAGGCTGTGTAGGTAGCTCCAAGGTTCACGCTTTTAACCATTCCAAGATTACTAATTTAATATAAAGACAATAAGTTTTTACCTTATTTCTGGAGTTTTACCCTTTTATATAAGTTCTCTGGTACTTTAACTAGTACAGTACACAAAGTCTCAGTATAATATCAGAAAAAAAAATAGTCATCACCATTTACTGTTGGGTCCAATGGACCTTTTTAACTTTTTAAAAATATCAATCCAGAGATTTTTTTTTCATCTTTTTCTTTCTAATCACCTTTCTATACATACCCACCTTCGGCATTTGTTCATTTACATACTGTATACAGAGTAAATTTTGGTGTACAAACCTCATCAAAGGTGAAAGAAGACTGTCCCGCGTTCATTTAGCAAAATGGGATGGTCCAGGTTCTTGTCGCAAAATAATGTTTGATGAAGTCCTTCCCCTGGACGACTAACTGCATGGGAATACCATATTTTCTTTTTGTCCTTAGAAAAAAATATTGTTCCCTCATAGACTCTTGAGTTTGAGAGAATTAATCTAGAATATCATCATTGCAAGACTCATGGTGTGAGGTTTCACTTTCATGATTAATTTCATTTCATCATCATCCTCAGGGTCTTGAGTGTTGCTCTCTGACTCTAAGCATTTGTCTCTGATTCTTCTAATGCCTGGGAAACCTCTCCCTCCGTCGATTTTCTTCTCTTTGTCATTATAGGCAGGAATGAAACATTCTGAATCTCCACTCTGGTCAATGAAAGTTAAAAGCAGGGAATTCCCTGGCGGCCAGTGGTTAAGACTCCACGCTTCCACTGCAGGGGTCCCGGGTTCAATCCCTGGTCGGGGAACTAAGATCCCACAACCCGCGCGGTATGGCCAAAAAATAAATAGATAAAAAATAAAATTAAAAAAAAAAAGAAAGTTAAAAACAAACTACAAAGATGGTATCTCCAGTCTTCTGCTATATCTTTTGTAAAGATGATGTAACCCTTTAGGCAGCACAATAAAATATGAAGAGTGATGAAACAGTGACAATTTATTTCCCTAATGAATCGCTCTAAGCCTGCACTGTTCAGTACAGTAGCCATCAGGCTCATGTAGCTATTTAAATTCATTAGAATTCAAAAAATAAAAATTCACTTTTTCAGTTGCCCTAACCACATATCAAATTCTTTGTAGCCATATGCGACTAGTGCTACTGTATTGAACGACACAGAATAAAACATTTCCGTCATCACTGAACAGCAGTGTAGTTCTAAGCTATTCCATCATCCTTCCATTTTTCTGTTACTTTAGTCTTTTTAAAGCATAGTTGGGAGTAATTAATGCATAACTGGTAGGTAATTATTTTAAGATGATGAACTAGCAAAGCATTTCAAGATATAGGAAAAATAAAATCATTAAGATTCCATAATGGATCTTAAATTTTTAAAAGAGGCTAGTAGATCCTATTACATGGTAATTATATTATATTACATACTATATATTATTATTATTATATAATTATAATTATATTATATGGACCTATTATATGGTAATTACAAGGTAGGATGAGTTTTATTCTCCATATTTTAAAAAAAGTATATTCTCTTTGGAACACCTCTAAGAAAGAATAAAGTCAAGAAATATTAATCCATACAAATGGTTAGAACTGCTCAAAAAAACCCCAAAAAACCTAAAACACTAAAATTGAGTCCGGGGAATCCTGATGGTATACTGAGGGTTAAGATATATTACTGATGTCTACATTTGTATGCAAATGTATTTTGACATATAATACTTATATGTTATTTTTGTATATAAAGTAATGTGCTAGGTAATTTAGTATTCGAAATTCTGTTTTTAAAGGGGTTCATTAGAAGAGGGTTTACAAGTTATTATGCTGGGAAACCTCCAAATGAATAAGTGGTAATATTAATTGAGGTGACATTTATATGAACAATTGTTCATTAAAGGTTAGTCCTTCTTACCCACCCCCCAGAAGCTAATTTCCCTTTAGTATCAATTAATTAATGAGTGACTACTTTGTGCTAGGGATCAGGAGGACATGATAAAACTTGAAAATAATCCCCTGCTATCTAATACCTTATAATCTAGTTGCATTTTAAGGTTTCAAAGAGTCAAAGACTATGGGAGCACATGATTCTGCGGTGGATGTATTCTTCAGTCTAAATGACCGTATACAGACAACCATTCATTCATTGAGGCGTTTACTATGCCCCAGATTTGTGTTGGGCTCTGTGCTAGGCGCTGAGGCTATAAGGCTGCAGAAGGCACAGTCCCTGCCCTCAAGGAGTTTAGAGTCTAGTGGGAAGGACCGGCTAGCAAACAGGCCCACTCTAATACATTAAGTATGTGGCTAGTCGCTATGATAAGGGTGAACCCAGGAGGCTCTGCCTTACCTTCCTTCCAAGTGAGAGTCCTGAAAATGGAGTAAGATGAATGAACCAAGTCAAAGAGTCTGGTATGGATGGGGTGAGGAGGGACAGGCCTCGTTTCTGGGATTTGAGGGGCGGTGGGTGGAAAATGGAGATATGAACTGCTTTGAGGAGCTTGGCTTTAACAGGAAAGAGTTAAAAAAATGACAGCCTAGGAGATGGAGACCATGTTGGCATAATTGTATAGTAGAAAAATTTGACTAATAGGAAAGGAGTGACAAATGACAAATTCAGTTCTGAATGGTGTTATGAATTGAATTGGGTCCCTCAAAAGACCTGGTGCAGTCCAAACCACCAGAATCTGTGCATGCAGTCTTCTTTGGAAATAGGCTCTTTGCAGATGCAATGAAGATGAGGTCACATTGGGCCCTAAATCCACGTGACTGATGTCCTTATAAGAAGAGGGAAATTTGGACACAGAGACAGAGACACACAGGGAGAATGCCATGTGACGTTGGAGGCAGATTGGAGTTATGCTGTCACAAGCCAAGGAACACCAATGATTGCTGGCAACCACCAGCACCTAGGAGAGAGGCAGGGAACACATTCTCCCTGTGAGTCCCCAAGAAGGAATTCACCCTACTGACACCTCGATTTCAGACTTACGGCCTCCTGAACAGTGAGAGAATAAATTTCTGTTGCCTTAAGCTACCCAATTTGTGATTCTCTGTTATGGCAGCCCTAGAAAGTAATTCTACATTGAGTTTAATATCTTCAGTTACCAGGATAGCATTGCATTATGCCCTGTTAGGCATTATTTGGTTTGACTTAATAAACATTAAAACGATCCTTAGATGTCTCTCATTGGGATAATTTAAGTGCATTTTCGTATTTTTTTCAACATTCAGTACTACTCACATCTTCCCCCAACATCCCTTCTTCACTTCGTTAATTTTTTTCTTTGTAATTCCCATGCCTTACCTATTTTATTATCCCCAATATTCTCCCCAAATTCTTCTATTTGACATTTGTTTCTACTGTTCAAATTGTGTTCTTTAATATTCAAAAATCATTTTATATTACATCATATTTTTTTCTGGCAAGGATCTCAGCGACAATGCTTTTAGGAAGTTACTTAAAGGAAACTTCCTATTTTCACAGGACCAGGGAGCTATGAGAGCAAGAAGCTAAAACAGTACAGAAGTCCGTTGCACTTCAAAAAATATGTCCCTATTTCTATCGGGGATGTCCCAGCTGCCCTTTAACACCACTACCACTGAGTCCCTAAGAAAGACTGCATATTTGTTTAGGTTTGTTTTTTTCCCTTTCAATAACTCCTTTCAACTTGGAGATACATTTGCTGAAAGAAGCTGTTTTAATGTTCTCTACTGAAGAAACCATGTTTTCCATTCCCCGCCTGGAGCCTACAAAGGAAAACCCACATATCTGGTAATCATAGTAGGTAAGCGACTTCCGGAAGATACTGGGAGTACAATTACCTTCAGGTGTCTTGGCCAAACATCGGCCAACTTGGAGAGGGTTTCTGCATCCAAAATTCCCCCTTTCCCTGAAGGCAGGATTGCTGAGCTTTATGTGCATATACAGTGTCTCCTTTGGTCAGAATCACTTTTTACTTGGAAGAGGAGAGCTGAGATTCAAGAGGAACAGTAATTTCTTGTTTTTCTTCCCCCGAAACCTCAAAAGCCATTTTTCAGGGTACAGGCATGGCCATCCACCTTGCTTTCCTCTTGTCTGCGAGGACCTGCAAGAAGCAAATAAATCTCTGGCACAGAATTGGGCTGTGTGCTGGGCTTGCCTTGTCTGCCTGCTTCCATTCCCACAATTGCTGGAGCCACTGCTGCTGAGAAAAGGGCCCCCCTTTTTTGTCCTGCTGTAAATAGCATCGGATGTGGTTAAAGACCCCCCGTTATCTGGTTTTCTTTTGGGAAAAAAAATCGACATTCTCCCAGAAGTTTGTATCTTCTTATTTTTAGCTAAGGCAGAAACAATGAAGTTTCTTTAGAGTCATTCTTAAATTATGAAATATTCCAAACACAAAAAATTAGGGAGACAAATAATACATATATGCCTGATACATCCAATGTGCCCACCCCTTAGATTTAAAACACGTTGCTATTTTAACTTGCCAGATTCTTCATTTTGACTTTCATATTTACTCTTGGTGGCTAGGAGGCTGAGAAGCATGGATTTTGCAATTGGACCTCAGTTCAAATTCTAGCTATGTGCCTAGTTACCCTACAATAAAAACTTCACCTCTTTGAACTTCAGTTTTCTATTTCTAAAAGAAGATAGCTATATCCACCTCTTAGAGCTGTGCGGCTTAAATGTGATAAATGGAAAGCACTTAGCATGATGCCAGACACAGGTGAGCTCCCAGCACTGGGTCCTTAGTACTATAGGTGTTTCCTTCATGCGGCCTTTTACAAATTCTGGTAGCTCACTTTGCTGTAATGTAGAGTAAGCCTCACTCCCAACCCCCAACCTTATTTTCTTTGGATTTTTAAAAGCAATTAATTACATGTCATTTGGCATCCCAGATACCATCTCTTAACTTACAGAAACTTTCAGGTCCTGTGGTTATCCCTTCTTTTATTCCCTGGGCTAGTTTAGCACACCAGGCAAGGCCTTCCACCATCCCCTTGCCATTTAGCTTTTCTTAAAGCGCATATTGTTCTCTGTGTCCACACCTGACCTTACCCAAAGTCCTTTTTAAAAACTACAGAAGTGAAGCTGATTTTTCATTTTATGGGCAAATCAATCGCACTGGGTAATAGGTTTGTGTTTAATGATTCATAGTAAATATATTAGGTTTAGAGAAAGAGAGAACTAGCAGGACAGAATGAGGCAGAGAGTCAGGAATCAGTTTCACTCTGATGAGCATGACCTTGAAGGCATCCCTTCCACCCTCTCATTTTGTTGATCATTGCAAATGATAGGAAAATTAATGACTTGAGTATTTTATTTTTGAATAACTCTTAAGAGTGTCTGAGCTCAGCGTGTGCTATAAAGAACTTCACGCTTTGGTATTTGGTTTAAGATGGGTAATCAATAGCTTAGAAGGTTAAAGAAAAATCAGCCTTACATAATCTTATCCTGAAGTCACCTGTATTCTTGCTTCACTCTTCCTTTGCACTCATCACAGTTGTCAACCATTAACGTGGAAGTCTTGGGCCCAGCTAGTGGCCTCTTGAGATTTCAACTTTCCATGGAGATCTGTGTCCAAGTTCAGAGACAGTACTTATAAATTTATCAATTTTATGAGCATGTAATGTGTTCTTTTTTTCCCAAGAGGAACATAATGAATCCATTTCTTCTTCCACATATGTTTAGTGCTATTAAACACATCTTCCACTTCTTTTTTTTTAATTAAAATTTTTTTCATAAAACTACAGGCTTAAAAATATGTGGTTTATGTAATTGTTCTTTTAGCATTTGCCCCCACCACACTCCCCAAGGCCCAAAGGCCAGTTATCGTTGATAAGATAGATGTTCTCCAAACCTTATCCAAACCAGCACCGGTTACAATCATGGACTTAGTAGTTGGATTTGGGCTGCCTTTAACAAAAAGGAAAAGCTTTAAATGAAGCATGAAATTTCAAAACTGCATATTGTTGTTGGAATGCATATTTAATCAAGAAATTGCTTTAGTAAATTAAGAAAACCCACGCTGCCATTTTTGGCAGGGTAAGAGTTGGCCTCGGGATTTTCAAAGTTGTAGTAACTTAATCATCTTAGCAGTTCCCAGTATAGTTACCTAATTCTTTTTGTTTGTTTTATTTCTTCCTTGACCGTCTGATTAGTTTTTTTGTTTTAAAAATTATACATGCTCCTATTTTGTTTGGATTTGCAAAGTACAGAAAATTATAGAGTAGCAGGAAAAAAAAATCACCCATAATGCCACCACTCAGAGGCAAACCATAATGAAGAGTTTTTCAAAATCCTGTCCAGTCTTTAGACTCTATTAAGAATATTAAAGTCTTATGTACCATTTGTTGCAAATAGTTTGCCAGTCCTTGTATGTGACCTTCTGCACATACATAATGCACAGAGTTTAAAGCACCAAATGCCTCATTAGCTTATTGTGAAAAAGTGAACCCTGACTACACCCTTCCCCATTACTTTCTGCTCTTGAGAAACAACTATTGATACTTTAAACTCTTTTAACTGAGTCTTTAGTGCTAGTTTTCATATCTTTGAATAACTTGCTTATGTTACTTCCTCTTGGATTTCCCCAGCTTTAGGCACTGTCCACTGACATCCTTCTGTGAACAGAAGGATTTAGGTCTTTCACTGGCGCCCACCTGCTACCACACAAGCACTCTTCTCATTCCCCATCCTCTAAACTGGGTGTGTGTTATTTAGTGAGTCCTAAATCAGTACTCACTGTTTTTGTTGTTGACACTAGTAAATAATAAAATGGCAGCTGAGCCATTACGATAAGGTTTCCTTTCCTGTCCATCTTTTTGTTTTCTTTGTAACAAGTAATTGTCTTGTTTTGTACATTTATTTTCATGCTTTTCTGTGATCCCCAAGTTCTCTCAAACTCTTCTCCAGTTGTGGAAATATCCTCTCAGTGCCTCCAAACACATTAGGTATTTTATCAATGTTGAGCTGCTGAAGTCTCTCCTGGGCCTTCTTGCCCGTTCCCTCTGGGCTGGTTGCGCTCAGCCTCCTACTCAGATATGCCTTGGGAGCTCCCTTCACTCTCTTCTGTTTGCTCCCACTTTCTGCATCCCACGTTGTATTAGTTTCCTGTTGCTGCTATAACAACTTACTACAAACTTAGTGGCTTAAAACAATGCAAATGTATTACCTTATAGTTCTGGAGGTCAGAAGTCTGAAATGGGTCTCGCTGGGCTAAAATCAAGGAGTCGGCGTGGCTCTTCTGGAAGCTCCAGGAGAGAATCCATTTCCTTGCCTTTTCCAGCTTCTAGAGACCACCCGCATTCTTTGGCTCATGGCTGCTTTCTTCAACTTCAAAGCCAACCGTATAGCATCTTCAAATCTCCGAGTCTGTCTCTCTTCTCTCCCTCTTCCACTCATAAGGACCCTTGTGATTAAATTGGGCCCACTTGATTAATCCAGGATAATCTCCCCATCAAAGATCTCTTTTTGTGATGTACGATACCATATTCACAAATTCTGCAGGTTAGGACTTGGACATCCTCTGTGGGAGGGCCATTATTCTGCTTTCCATGCATATCTTTCTCTTTCCTCAGCCTACTGAGAAAAGGTGCATGGGATGGAAATTTTCTGAAATACTGCATTTCTGAAAATGTCTTTATTGTATCCTTGATTAATTGTTTGACAGGATAAAATTCCAGATTGGGAATCTGTATTAATCAGGATAGGCTAGAGTGGTGCAAGATCTCAGTGGCTACACACATAAGAGTTTACGTCTTGCTTATATAAGACCCTCAGTGAGTCCAGTGGGTCCACTGGTTCTTAGGGAAGCTCATTTTAGGAGTTCACGAAGGGATTTGGGCTGTTTCCATCTCATGGCTTCACCATCTCAACTTGGACCTTCATGTCACTGTGGCAGGGCAGACGGGAGCTGGGTGTGTGTGTGAAGACTTCTAATTCCTTCATCCTGGAAATGACACGTGTCACTTCTGTGAGCAGTTTGTTGGCCAGAACTGGTCACAAGGCCCTGCTCAAGTGCAAGAGGGCTGAGAAATAGAGCACATGGGTGCTGTGAGCATTGTGTTTCTGCCTCAAAATCATTTCCCCTCTGAATGTTAAGGTCCTTCTCCACTTTACTCTAGCTTCTGGTATTTCTATTGAGAAGGCTAACTCTTGGCCCATTATATGAAAATATAATCTGTCTCTATTGCAGCCTCTTATTCCTAGTATTCTAAAATTTTATAATTTTGTGCCTAGTATGTGTCAGTTTTCAGGTACTATTGTTGATACTCAGTGGACCTTTTGATCAGGAAACTGATATCCTATTCTGGGATATTTGCTTGACTTTTCTCTCTCTTTTTTTTAAATAAATTTATTTATTTATTTATTTATTTATGCCTGTGTTGGGTCTTTGTTGCTGAGTGCGGGCTTTCTCTAGTTGCGGCAAGCAGGGGCTACTCTTCGTTGCATCGTGTGGGCTTCTCGTTGTGGTGGCTTCCCTTGTTGCGGAACATGGGCTCTAGGCACGCAGGCTTCAGTAGTTGTGGCACACAGGCTCAGTAGTTGTGGCACACGGGCTCAGTAGTTGTGGCTCGCAGGCTGTACAGCGCAGGCTCGGTGGTAGATGTGGCACACGGGGTTACTTCGCGGAATATGGGATCTTCCCGGACCAGGGCTCGAACCCGTGTCCCCTGCATTGGCAGGCGGATTCTTAACTGCCGTGCCACCAGGAAGCCCTTGACTTTTTTTTAAAGTATTTGTTTATTTATTTATTTATGGCTGTGTTGGTTCTTCGTTTCTGTGCGAGGGCTTTCTCTAGTTGCGGCAAGTGGGGGCCACTCTTCATTGCGGTGCGCGGGCCTCTTACTATCGCGGCCTCTCTTGTTGCGGAGCACAGGCTCCAGACGCGCAGGCTCATTAATTGTGGCTCACGGGCCCAGCTGCTCCGCGGCACGTGGGATCCTCCCAGACGAGGGCTCGAACCGGTGTCCGCTGCATTGGCAGGCAGATTCTCCACCACTGCGCCACCAGGGAAACCCCACCCTTGACTTTTTTCACTGATGATTTCTTCCTCTGCATTTTCTCTTTCTGTCTTTCTGGATCCCCTCTTATTTGGATGTTGAACCTCCAGGCCTAGTTGTTTATATTTCTTATCTTTATTCCTCTTATTTTTTATTTTCTTTGTGTTTTTGCTCTACAATCTGGAAGAGTTTCTCAACTTGGTCTTCCAACTTGTCTGTTGAGTTTCTTCTTCATTGTTTTATTTTTAATGGCTGAGAGCTTTGTTGTTATTCTTCTCTGTTCTTTATTATAGCATTCTTTGGTTTCTTAAAGGGCCTTTGCATTTCTTACAAAAGGTTATTCCAAGATATTTTACCTTTTTGTGGTTGTTATTTTGAATGGAACATTTTTTCTACTATATTTTAAATTGACTGTTGTAATACTGAAAAATTATTGATTTTGTGCATTATATATACTCACATTACTGAACTTTTTATTTCAATACTTTTTCAATTCTTCCTCTTTTTCTTGATAGGGATTCATGTAACAGACAAACAATATTCATTTTATCTCCTTCTACCTAATTCTGTTTCAAGTTTTATAGCATTATCCAGAATAATATTAAGTAATATAAAGTCCATGAGGGGGACTGGGTATTATCACCATGTCATCCACATTTATAAAATGTACCTGGCACACAGTAGCACTCAGTAAATATTTGTCAAATCAATGAATGGTTGTTATAAAAGCATCTCTGTTTTGTTTGAAATTTTAATGATAATGCTACAAGTGTTTTATTACTAAGTGTAATTTTGACATTTAGTTGAAGATAGATATTCTGTATCATGTTAATGAAATATTCTTAACTTTCTGGTTACTTAAGAATCATTTTCCCTTTGTGACTTGTGACCTTGCACTTAGAAACATGTGTTGAATTGAATTAATTCACTTTTATTTTAATGGGGGTGAGATAGATATATTTGATAAGTATAAACAGGCACTCTTTATCAATGTTTGATTTGTCTTATCTTTACGGATAACCTGGAAGAGGAAATGGTCAGAAAAACCTCTGCTTTACAGGTACTCTAGTCTTTTGGGGGGAGCAGGGGTTGAGGGCTAGTACTAAACCACAGGACTATCTGCTAAGCCCAGTGTCTTTGTCAGCTGTCATCTAGGGGCTTCTACCTAGTACGATACTGCAGCCCAAAGAGGCCATCAAAATGTTGGACATCCTCCAGCAGAGATCGTAGCTGTGCCCTGTGCAAGCTATGATTTATCTATACCCGAAAGATTATATGCAGTTTTCATCAACAAAGAGCAAAAGAGGCATAATTGAGCTGGAGTACATCCAGAGAGTAACAACTAGAATGATCTTGGAAGGAAGAAGATAAGACTAAATTGATTATGATTCTTGTCAGGAAAGACATTGGTATGGGAAAATGATCAAAATCTATAAAGCCAGAAGGAGTATATGTTTGAGGTGGACACAAAACCGTTCACCAAGGCCTTGAACACATCTCTGGTCTGAAATAAATAGACACAATGCCCCGCAAATCTTAAAGAGGGTAGGTCAAAGATAAATTGAAGAATATTCTGCTTCTTATGGAGGATAGTGAACCCCTGGATTTCATTTGCCCAGTTGACAGTGCAGGTGAAAACTATAAATCTGTCCTCATAAAAGTTTGTATAATTCATGGATGACAAAGCTATACTGGATTAGGTCGAGAACAAGGTTGCTTGCAGGGACAGCCTAATGTTTCAGAGCTGATGTTCTTGAATCCAGGAAGATCGTGTTCATTTTATATATAATAGAAAATGAATATTCTTCTTTCCCCAATTAGAGTATCATTTAGTAATTATTGACTCTTATTTACAGTTTAGTCATTATTGATGCCTATCTTTAAATCATTCACTGGATTGCTACTGTTCAGATTACCCATCTTGTAGGACTCTGCTTAAATCCTACACCTTCAGTGGCTGCCCTAGCTGGAGACCCTATTGTGTGAATACTTTAGAACAAGGTGTTTGAAGATCCTGGTACAAGCCCAGGCTCCAGCTCTTACTAGTTCTTAGACCTGGCAAAAGCCAACTATTCTTTCCGAGTTTTGTTTTTCTCGTTTATAAAATGGAAATAATGATTTTCCTGTATTCTTCACATTGGCATTTTTGTGAAAGGAAATAATGTTCGTAAAAGTGCTTTGGAATCTGTAAGGTGCTGGCTATGTCACTAATACGTCAAGATGGGGATGGCCTGTTTCCCGAACCTATAAGCCCTCAGGGAGCTCCCTCTTTCTTCCCAGGTTCCTGAGGGGAACCCCCTCCAACAAATGAACCCCAATGTGGCCGGCTGCTCTGGTGAGCTGGCTTGACTCTGCAGAGCTACAGGGTTCTTTTTGCCCCTGAAGCCTAAAGCCTAGTGAAGGGCAGAATGAGTGACAGCCTGACAACCCTCTTCCAGGCTCATACTCTCATCTTGACCTTGAGCTTTTACCATCTGAAGGTGACCTTTTATCATGTCACTCATCTGACGGTGAGAAGATGTAGAGAGGGAATGATAGCTATTTTCCCAAGACCCAGAGCAGAGCAGAGCCAGCGGGACTCTCCCCATAGCCTTTCCCTGCGGCCATGTCCAGACTCCCTCTTGGCCTTTTTTTTTTCCCCAATAAGGGAAATTGGGAACCATTTACTTATTTCACTATCTATACAGAACATAGGAGAAAATGAGCAATGCAAAGAAGGCTAAGAACAGGAAGAGGACAAGATAGGGAGCCAAGTGGAAGATGACTTTAAAAACCTTTATATTGTCCCTTGAGAGCATTATTTCTTGCCACCATGGCCTAATTTTGTCCTTGAGAAATACATGACCTTAGGATTCCTCCTCCTCCATGAAGAAGAAGGTAGTCTTGAGCTCCTGTTAGAGATCATAGTGTGCAAAACTATAAAGCACCACAGATGTTAATTATGATCTTATCATACTCTCCTATAACAGTAGATAGCATACACCATTATGCTTTGTACTGTCACCTGTGTGTATATGTTTTTATCTCCCCAACTATATTGTAATTCCTTGAGGGCATGGAACATGTTTTATACATCCTTTTTGGTTTAATGGATATGTACTGATGATAGGTACCTAGAGGAATCCTTTCATCTGGCAGTCAGAGGTATCCAGTGAGCTTGCCAATTATATAAGCTATATCCAGCATGATTCCATGATGTAGCGCTAGCTTAGCATGGTGCTGTAGAGTATTCATAATCAGAGGTGGCCTGGAATGGCGGATGCTTCTTGCCTGGACTCACTTCTTTCTCCAGCTTTTATTCTCATGCCTTTCCCACTTTTTTCCTCCCCTCTTCAAAACTAGATGCCCCTCTTGCCTTGGACAAAAGGAATATCCCGTTAGAAATATATATCAGGGCATTAAGGGAAATGTGCAGACTCTAGTTGTATGAGGATTTCAGGTCCCTGGAATTCAAACCTAAGAATTTGATTCTGTGCTACAGTTTAACTGCATCGTGGGTAAAAATATCAGAAGAGGAAAAAATAAGCTGATCTGGGTTTGTCATTTGTCTACTTAACAGACAAGTTATGAGGGTTATCCAGTAGATGTTTCTAAAATTACGAAATTTGTTGAGGTAACAGATGGTCACTGAGGAGTGATACTGTTAGCGTGATTGCCCTGTAACATAGTGGATGAGAGATCAGCTTCTAGAGCTTAGTGAACCTGCATGCATATTAAGACTCTGCCTCATTTGGGTCAGATTTCTGAATGTCTGTTATTCAGTTTCCTCCTCTGTATAATAGAGAGAGAAGTCCCTATTTGATGGAGTTGTTAAAAGGGTTGGTTGAAAGAAACCATATAAAATGCTTAGCACGGTCCTAGTACAATTTACATTACCTAAGTTATATTCCCTAATGCCACTAATTGATGAACTGTGTTTTACTGGATCCTGATCTGAATTGCTAAATATTTGTAAATATTATTTTAACAACTGTCCATTTATAATATCCGTTGAGGCCTTTCAGGGTAAAGTTTTAAATAAATTTGTTGTGGCATTTGGTTCAAGCCAGATCAACCTGCTTAGCCAGGTTTTTTTTTTCCTAGCAAAAGTGTTTTTTGTCATTGAGCAGTTTTAATAGGTATACGTACTATATTTTTAAGCAGTGATATATTGGGATACGTTTATAGATATTGTTTTATCCAGTCAGAAATGTAAAGGGCTACTTGGTTATTGGTATGTACTCAGAGCCAATTAGTACTTTAGTGAAGTGTCCCAGAGAAGAAGAATTTCATTTCAATATCCTGGACTTTTGAGGGTGCATTTTTTTATGTTGGTGTGTGTGAAAGTCAACCATTGTTATCCAGAATAACAAAAGTTTCTATTTTATTTATTGTGTTTGATTGTTTTACTTATGCTTTTCATATTTTGAGTGTATATTCACAGACTTATAATTTTATATTTTAATTATAAATATCAAATTTCTTTTGACTATGTGAACATGAGTAATTTGAATGAGTGAGTTATACGGACAATATATTTTCAACCACATATATATAATTCAGAAATGCAAATGAAAGATAAATTTTCGCTTATTTTAATTACCAAATAATTTTGTAACATTTTGGAATATAATATTTGAAAAGAAGAACAATTTTTTACAGCATCACAAAAAGGCTGTTGATGAAAATACTAAATCATCCCTTTATGTCTTACAACTTGGATTATTCCATCAGTTCACATGGATTTCATTCGTTAACCTTAGCAAAAATATTTTCAACAGTTTACTCTTAATCTAATTATTTACAGTTGATGTTATGGTTGTATGATCCTTAAATACTTAACAGCTCAAAGCCACGATTCGCTCAAAATTAAGGATTATAGAGATGTTTATTCATACATTTTTTTGTATGTATTCTATATTTCACAATTTTAAAAGTAGAATTATCTTTTTGTAACACTTTCTTTAAGTGTTATATGAGTATAGTGTTTCCAATATTTTATTGCAAATTATATTTATCTTATAATGTTCTCTTTAAGTATAAATATATTTTAGTGAAACGTCTCAATTTATTTTGTCAGAAGCTCAAATTTAACCATAAGTAATTCAACTTTTTTATATTTAAGAAGCTCTGATAGTAATGGATGCTAAAGTATGTAAATGAGTAGTGCCCTTGTGCTTTTGGCCTTGAAAAGTGTCAACGAGAGTTCCAAACGATCCACCAACAGCATAGAGAGAAATGCTCTTCCTATTTCTCAGAAGTCACCACATAAAGCATAGAAAAAGAAATGGTTTCCTAATAATTGTGCTAATGGCACTAAAAATAGATGGTCGATTTTTTAAATGTATGATTTAATATTTTTCCATATATGTGTATATATAAAAGGATTGAAAATTTCCATCTCACTCTAAAGAGCTTTACTAGTATTTCATTTCAGGTGTCCAGAGGAGCTTTGGGCAAGCAGTTTTTGTCACTTTGTTTTTGTTTTTGCAGTGGAGGCTGTAGGTCCCTAGCTACCGAGAAGCTCTCAGAATCTGCATTATTCGTGCGGTGTTGTTTAGCAGTGCCACCCTTGGGACCGCACATTAGCAGAGGGGACGCTGTGCTGGCAGACCACCTCCCTTCTCACTTAGAAAATTGCTGGCCTCCGCTTCTGCCTTCTAAGTGATTACTTTGCTATGGTCGAAGATTTTTCTTTCCTGGCAAGAAAAATCTTTTGCTAGATAGAAATTCCTCAAGTACTTTTCCCCCATCAAAAACGATGGCAGATGTGATGGGTTCAGATGACCAAATAGGCAAGTTCCATTTTCACAGACTCAATAGTGCATCCTATTTTAAAAATTATTGTCTTACTTATGCAAATGTAGAAAGAACTAACAGAGCTTACTGAGGAAGAGCAATAGACAACTGTTCTGCTTTATTTAGGGGGGAGGGATGTTATCTGCTGTTTATTTAATGATTTAGAAGTTTGTTTCCTGTTGATGAAGCCTAGAACTAATTTGATTGAGTTGGGGAAACAGATAAATTTTACAATCAAAATAGACTTTAAATCTTCTAAGGTAACCTTGAATGATTTTTGGACCCTCCCTCTTACCTAATGCCCCCTCTCCTTCCTCCAGAGCTCTGTTCCAGGTGTGAATGACAATTTAAGCCATCTCCATCCTCAGTCATACCACAGCCCACCTATTCTTTAAGGCACAACCACAGGCTCACAGCCTTAAAGAAAGTTAATGAAATTAACTCAGAACTGTTAGATGGGCCCCTCTCTCCCACTTTCTCCATCAATCAGAGTTAGTTCAACTTTCTAGTAAATTTAAGTATATATACATATCCGTATACTATACATACCTGTAAAAGGTATGAGGTTGGGTGTGCAAAAATGTAACATTTTAGATTTTTTCCTAATATAAATAAACCTAGCACAGGAATCCCCATTTCCACTGATGATAGAAAGGTATCTCAGTTTCTTCCAATTTAAATCAAATTCTCAGGGGTCTCCCCTTCCCTTTCCTTTCATCCCTTCTCCTTGTGGCTGTTCAAGTTCCCTGGGGGTTTTGTGTGACCTCAGGGGAGTGACACCTTGTCCAGATGCTGTCTTCTCTCTGGGATCGTCCCAAGTCACCAGGCCTCATCTTGGTTTCAGCCTGTTGCTTCTCCATCTGAGTCGGCTGACCTTGGCCTCACCAGAGCCTCTGATCAACAAGCCCATGTGTGCTGCGTCTTCCTTGTCCTGACCCCAGCTCCCTCTGGCCCTGTTTCATAGCTTCAGAAAAGCCCCAGAAGACTTCTCGTAGTGACCTGTCCCAGGACCATGTGTCTGAGTAGCTCCCTAGCCCTCACCACCTTAAAGCTCAAGCTTTGGTCAGAAGCCTGGCTTCTCGATGTGGCCTAGAACCTCTGAGGACACATCTGTGAGGCCAGCCCCTTGTCCTCTGGGATTCCCACAAATGATCCATGGTTTCTATCAACCTGACTCTCCCCAAACCACTTGGCTGGGGCCCAGACCTTTTCCTAGGGAGCCAGACAGCTTCTAAGATCTAGTCTTGACCCTCTTCATCCTTATCTCAGTGGCCAACTAAACCTTTATCGCCTTTTGGGAAGCAACTAAAACTCTTACTGTATTCCTTCACCAATCTTTGATTTTGTTGATAAACTTGATGTCTTCTTCCTTCAGGCTTTGCCGTTTAGAATTCCAAATCACTCTTCTCTCGATCACTTAGGGTTGGAAAAATTTGGCTTTCAAAGCAAATAGCTTTCTTAGTAGGTCACAACTGAAACCTTAGAAGCTCAAAACAGAAACATAAAATAAAAAGAAATTCTCAGGAAAAATAATCAGGTCTGAAACTGAAATTGTCTTCTTTTTGTATATTGTCTCCTTTCCTTTTTACTTACCTGTTGGTCTTTTGTTCTTGTTTTAGTTGCTTTATTGGTTCTGTGCTTTTTTGGGGGGCAGGGGTTGGTAGAGAAGACAGTGGTCAACTGCCTCAAAAATTTTTAGCAGCAAAGAGATGAGAATTTAAAAATAGATTCAAATGCCCCATCTATGGGTCTTTTTTTGTGGCACCTTGTTTGTTTATTGTTTGTTCTTTTAATTTTTGGCCGTACCACACGGCATGTGGGATCTTAGTTCCCGGACCAGGGATCGAACCCGTGCCCCCTGCATTGGAAGGTGGAGTCTTAACCACTGGACCGCCGGGGAAGTCCCTGTGGCACCTTGTGTGCATTTCCTGATTTCATTTAATTCACTGGAAAATATATCAATGAAAATTTCAATTCATGAATTGTTTATTTTCATCTCAAGGCTGTGTATCAGATGGCATACAATGATATGTAACCATAACAGAAGAAAAGGACAAAGGGAGAGCAAGGTGGTATCACTGCATCAGTCCTGAGCTGTTTCATTAAATTCTGTACTTTGGGGGATTTCAGGCCTTGCTGTTGTTAATCAGTAACTCTAACCCTGTGGTGTATAATTTAAGAGAACACAAGGATCAAGGAGAAGCAACTCTTATCTCCGTTGCCTTTGCTTGTAATGGCTGCCATAATTTATCCATAGGGAGAAACAAGCAATTGGAAAAATTCCTCTCTGGCCGGCCAGAACCTGTTCATAGTTTGTTTGGCAAGAAATGAAGATAAAGAGTTATCAGGTGTGGTAGATTATCCCTGAGAGTCTGTGTTTTATTTTTATCTTTCCATGAATCACCCTCTGATAAGCACAGAGGATGGCACTTAAAAAAGAAAATCTCTTTGGAGAATAAGTATTTAATTCTGTTGCAGAATGCCAACTAGATGATCATTTCACAATGAACTGTTCACTGCACATTATTTCAGAGCATATGGGGGCACCGAGGTAGTGTTCTGAAAGATCGGGTATCAAATGATAATATGCACATGAATCAAGGGGAATCTTGTTAAAATGCAGTAGATCTGGAGTGGGACCCGAGATTCTGCATTTTCCAGCATGTTCCTGGGTTACATTACTACTACTGGTGCCTGGTCTCACTTCACACAGCCAAGTCTTAACTCAGGTGTTTCAAATAGCTTTGTGCAGAAATTTCTTATTGAACTAGTGGAGCCAGTAGGGACTTGCAATGCCGGTGTTTTTTACGGGCCCCTCAGCTTGTCATCATTAAAGAAATTGCACCTGGAAACCAAGAGTTTAAACGAGGATAATCTGTAAATGCTTTGCTATGGCCAGAGCAGCACCTGTGCAAACACCCATCCTGAATTGGTTCTGATGTTCTGACCCACCCGTTGGAAGGGTTGCTTGAAGAATGCCTTTTTTCTAGACCCACTCCACCTGCAGGACTCCCTTCCAGAACTATATAAAACCTTATAATTACATGAGCAAGCAATTTCTGCAGCTGTGCAGTCTTATAGGGACCAAAAAACTTCTGTGAGGATTGGGGTGACCCAAGAAACCAACTGGAAAAGAGTAGACGTAATTATGCTAATTCATCAAAATATAATTTCATTTTCAGTGATGAATGTCCCTAAAAGTTTTGGACACATGATAAGAAGGATTTTCAGAGGAAGGCTGTAAGCAGTGAGTAGTTTATACATTTCCTGGGATTTTGATTCCTTAACGTGAAATCCTGATTCCAATGCTTTGGCTTTCCTATGCCAATTCAAATAAGCTTCTGATTCTATTAATTATTGTTTCTGTAGAGAAGAATCTGCCATATTAGAAGAAAATTGCTTCAGTACTCATATCCCAGCTGCACCAGTTACCAACACACGAGGCAATGGACTGACTGTGTTCCCTCAAAATTCATACATGAAACCCTAATCCCCAGTGCAGTGGTGTCTGGAGGTGGGACCTTTAGGAGGTAATTAGGAAATAAGGGTGGAGCCCTCATGAATGAGATTAGTACCCTTATAAGGAAGAGACATGAGAGAAATGATATCCCTCTCTGCCATGTGATGATATAGCAAGAAGGCAGGGCTTCCCTGGTGGTGCAGTGGTTGAGAATTTGCCTGCCAATGCAGGGGACACAGGTTCGAGCCCTGGTCCGGGAAGATCCCACATGCCGCGGAGCAACTAGGCCTGTGAACCACAACTACTGAGCCTGCGCGTCTGGAGCCTGTGCTCCGCAACAAGAGAGGCCGCGATAGTGAGAGGCCCGCGCACCGCGATGAAGAGTGGCCCCCGCTTGCCGCAACTGGAGAAAGCCCTCGCACAGAAACGAAGACCCAACACAGACAAAAATAAATAAATTAATTGAAAAAAAAATTGTTTAAAAAAAAAAAAAGAAGGCAGCCATCTGCAAAGCAGGAAGAGAGCTCTCACCAGGAACCCAATCAGCCTATGGTGTGGTCTTGGACTTCCCAGCCTCCATAACTGTGAGAAATAAATTTCTGTTGTTTAAGCCACCTAGTGTATGGTATTTTTGTTATAGCAGCCCAAACTGACTACGACACATGGTCTATTTTATTTCCTATATATCCTCAAATCCCCCACCTCATCCTTGGATTGTTTTGTATCAAATGTCAGATATCATGTCCTTTCATCTATAAATATATCAGTATGTATCACTACAAACATGTATATAAGAACTTTAAGAATGTAATTGCAATACCATTATTACAACTTTTAAAATTAGCAGTAATACCCTAATATTATCAGAAATCCATATGGCATTTGCTTTTCCCTGATTGCCTCAAAATGTTTTCCGTTGGTTTGTTCAACTCGGTATCTGAGCAAGTTTCTATACACTGTATTTGTCGATATGTCTCAAATCTCTTTTAATGTGTAAATTCTTTTTCCTTCTCCCTCACCTCACTCCCCACCCCCGAGCTTGCTATTTATTTTGAAGAAACTGAACCATTTGTCTTCCTAGAGTTTCCTACATTATGGATTTTGATGATTGCATTCCTGTGGTATTATAGAACATATTTCTCTGCTTTCTGTATTTCCTGTAAATTGGTGGTTAGATGCAGAGGCTTACTCAGATTCCAATTCAGTGTTTTGGTAAGAATACATCATAGGTGGTGCTGAATGCTTTCCATTGCACCTCATTAGGAGACATACACAATGTCTGGTTTTATCTCTTTTTTTGCTATATTGTTAAATACAGTGTTATCTTTCATATGAGAGTTCAGAAATCTGAATCAAAGTTTGATGCCATCTTTGATAAGTGAAATATTGTATATAGGACTAAATATATAACATGTAATTATATATTTAATATACATAATATAAAAATATATAAGATTAAATTGGGCTACATATAATAAAAAAGAAAATAAAAGTGGTATATTCAAGAATAGAAGTTTATTTTCCTTGTTTATGAAATAAGTTCAAAGATAGGCAGTTCTAGACTGGCGTCACAACTATATAATCATCCAGGAGCCACTATTTTTGTGCATGGCTTCCATGCTTAAGATTGCTTCGTGGTCCAAAATGGCCACAGAAGCTCCAGACATCACATGTGCTTCTCAGGCTGGTAGCAGGGATGGAGGTGAGGAGGTAGAAAAAGAGCCTACCTCCCAGCTAAGTCAGTCTACTTTAAGAAGCTGTCCCAGAATCCCAACCAAGGAATTCTGTATATTTCTAAATAGTCACCCATAACTTCAAGGGAAGCAAGAAAAGTTGTTCACACAGCGGAAAGCTGTCATAATATTGATAAAGTGTTCAAAAGATCTCAGGCAGCCACAAATGATAAATGTCCATTACATATAGTATGGAATTGTATCCTAGTGCAACCCACTATTATGTGAACATAATTACCAAATTCTAGAAAAAAAAATATTGATCCAAATAGGAAAAAAAGAGGCATGCATAAAAATGCAGAGAAATTCTTGGCTAACATATTGCCAGCATTTGATAGGTTTTTGTTGTTGTAGGACAAATTTGACTGATTGTATCCAAGAAAGCCAGGCTGAAGTGGGAACTGAAGTCAAATTTGTCCAAGAAAAGGAAGGATACTTCCAATTTGAAGGGTGGAGTGAAAGATGGTTTCCAGAAATCGGTACAGGAGGGTAGGTGTGGGGAGAATGGGTGCTTAAGCCAGGTGTGGAGATGCAGGTGTTATATAGATGTACCCACTGATGCAATGGGACACAGAACTAATAGCTTCTCTAGGAACTATGTTCAACAGACTGTCACATCTCTAAACAGGATGTGCCTTTAAAAGGATGTGCCTTTTATAGAAATAAAAGCAAAAATGAACAAATGGGACCTGATCAAACTTATAAGATTTTGCACAGCAGAGGAAACCATAAACAAAAGGAAAAGAAAACCTACTGACTGGGAGAAAATATTTGCAAATGATGCGACTGACAAGGGCTTAATTTCCAAAACATACAAAACAAACAACCCAATCAAAAAATGGTCAGAAGACCTGAATAGACAGTTCTCCAAAGAAGACATACAGATGGCCAATAGTCATGTGAAAAGATGCTCAACATCGCTAATTATTAGAGAAATGCAAATCAAAACTACAGTGAGGTATCACCTCACACTGGTCAGAATGGGCATCATCAAAAACATCTACAAACAATAAATGCTGGAAAGGGTGTGGAGAAAAGGGAACCCTCCTACACTCTTGGTGGGAATGTAAATTGGTGCAGCCACTATGGAAAACAGTATGGAAGTTCCTTAAAAAACTAAAAATAGAGTTACCATACTATCCAGCAATCCCACTCCTGGGTATATATCTGAAGAAAACTCTAATTCAAAAAGACACATGCCCCCCAGTGTTCATGGCAGCACCGTTTACAATAGCCAAGATGTGGAAGCAACCTAAATGTCCATCAACAGATGACAGATGAATGGATAAAAAAGATGTGGTATATATATGCAATGGAATACTACTCAGCTATAAAAAAAAATGAAATAATGCCATTTGCAGCAACATGGATGGACCTAGAGATTATCATACTAAGTGAAGTAAGTCAGACAGACAGAGAAATACAAATGTCATATAATATCACTTATATGTGGAATCTAAAATATGATACAGAGGGAATTCCTTGGCGGTCCAGTGGTTAGGACTCGGTTTCACTGCCGGGGCCCGGGTCTGATCCCTGGCCAGGGATCCTCAAGCTGAGCAGTGTGGCCAGAAATAAAACTTCAAAATTCAAAAATAAAATAAAATATGATACAAATGAATTTATTTACAAAACAGAAACAGACTCAGAGACATAGAAAACAAACTTGTGGTTACCAAAAGGAAAGGTGGGGGAGGGATAAATTAGGAGTTTGGGATTAGCAGATACAAACTACTTTATATAAAATAGATAAACAACAAGGTCCTACTCTACAGCACAGGGAACTATATTCAATATCTTATAATAAACTATAATGAAAAAATAATAATAATAAAGGATGTGCCTTTGTTCCACTGAAACTGGAACGTTCATGCACTTATATTTCCAAAGTAAGTGGTCTATTCAGCTGTTTTGTTTTGTTAGGAACTTTGGAAAGGGAAAGAATAACAGGTAAGGTGTATTGGGTGCTTACTGTGTACTCACTGTTCTGGGTAGTTTACGTTTAAACCTCACAGCCCATGAAATTGGTTCTACTATCGGCCCATTTTACAGATGGAATAAGTGAGGCACAAAGAGGTTAAGTAACTTGCCTAAAGTCACAGTGCTGGTAAGAGGTAGGCTGGAATTTGAACCCTGGCACCATGCTATATTGTAATAGATCAGTTGTAATACGTATTCGCCCTAAGTATTTTTTGTGAATTGCTAGAGGAAGCAAGAGGAGAGAGATGGGGTGTTGGCACTAATTTTGTTTCATCATAAGTAGTGACACGGACAAGAGATCATCTGGGTTTCACAGTTGAGTACAGACGTGGCTCTGGGTCCTGGATGCCCCATCATCCGTGCTGGGAGGAGGGCGCTCACTCTGGCAGCTCTCAGCCCAGGAAGTTAACAGGAGATCTTAGACCCCAGAACTTGTGTCATCCTTCTGAACCCGCCTCCCTCCCTGCTACTGCTTCTTCATTTCCTCCACCTCTGTGGGTGGTCTTGACAGGGGAATGCCGTGGCCCTTCCCTGAGGCTGACCACGTACATACCCCAAACACCTTGCATTGGAGCACAACACTTCTTAGATTTTGCAGGCCTTAGATTTTGAGTACGATGTTATGATTTGTATTTGGCCTATGATTGGCCATGAAATTCACTGACCAATAATTCTAATTTAGCTATTTAGCAGGAGACAACCTTGGCGGAAAAAAGAGACTGGAGCAGAGGAAATGTTTTCTTGCCTTGCCCATCACGTTGTCCAGTTAGGGTCAATCCCTCAAGCCCTCCCTCCCTCCCCGCCTCCCTTCCCAGCTCCCACGACGTCCCCATGCCTGTGCTCCTCTGATCTGAACCGGTAACACGGCCCAGGCTCCTGGGCAGCGTGTGAAGGGCAGAGGGGAGGGGAAGGAGGGAGGAGGAGAGGGGTCCTGGCAGGGCCCCCAGGCGGCCTCTGTCACCCTGTGGGCTCCAAATTGGAGCACTGGCTTGGGGAGGAAGGACTGCTTATGATTCGAGGGGAGCAGCCCTCACTGGCTTTTCTGCCTCAGGCCTTGGCTCAGTTTTCTGGAAAATCTGCATCTCTCTCCTCTGCCAACATGTGTGCCCTCCTGTGAGAGCTGGGACCATCTTATACACCTTAATCCCTGCATTTACCCCCATGCTAGTCCACAGAGGCTTGCACATAGCAGGCCCTCAATAAATATTTAATGAATAAAATGCATTAGTTATTATCATAGCCCTTGAACTCAGTAAAGCTGAAGTCACATACTGACTGGATATAAACACACTGACTGACATAAAAACCCCAGCATTGCTCAGGATACCCCACAGCAGTGATGCTCAGACATTCGTGGATGTAACAGTTACCTGTGAGCTTGTGAAAAAAAAAATACAGGTTCTCAGGCTCCAGCTGAGAGAGAGCCTGGTTCAGGGGCAGGCAGAGTGTAGCTTGGGGATCTGAATTTGTAACATGTGACTCTAAAGCAGGTAGACTGTGGAACTCACCTTGAGATACAACCTAAGAAGCATTTCTCCATCTTTCTGACAACTGTGGCCTGCTGGTGCATACACCCTTCGCGACTGAGTCCCCACTTCCTTAAGAATGGAACCTGAGTCCTCGTGCGGTTAAAATTCCAGAAGAGCTTAGGGTTTGCTCAAAATAATCTGTAAGGAGGGAAAAAACCATTGCTCTATGATTGAATAATAACCTGGAACTACTCCCAAATCAGTGGAACTTTGGTTTTCCATTCAGAATCTTCACTGAATGCCCTTAAGTAAGTTTTAAGGTACCATTTCCATGTAAGAAGCATATAAAGACTTGTTTTTTTAAGAGTAGGCTTGGAAGAGAGATATTTTTATCCTGTACTACATATGTTATCTGAACTAATAGTTTTTTTCCAATCTTCCTCTGCTACTTCCAGGTATTGAATAGCCATTTGATTTAATATAGCATCTATGAGACCCCCGTTCTTGAGTGGTTCTTTATCAGCTGGCGCCTGAATTTGTCTGCAGAGTGTTTTTTAAAAATTGGCCTACACGGTACTTTTGATATAAATTTTATAGGGCCATCTTCTTCAGATTTTTCTCTGTCAAACAAAATACTCTCTTTTTTATTTTTCTTACTTGCTTTCATATGATGATTAAAGTTTCACAGGAAATGTGTGACTGCGTTCGTATTTCCTAACAATTGGATTGGCCAAAAAGTTCGTTCGGGTGTTTTTGTAACATCCCACCAAAAACTCGAACGAAGTTTTTGGCCAACCCCATATATTTTATGATTAGGCTCAGACAGATGGTTCCTGCCATATCTAATAGAATACCAGAAATCCATCAATAGCCTCTTTATGGTGTGCATTTTAGTTCTAACTCCCAGTACCATGTTAGATCCCAAGCCTTGTACCTTTTTTCTTTAATTTATTTTTCCTATTAATTTAAAAATATTTTGTCCTGTTTTTAATTTGTGCTTCTTTGATATGTGGAAGATATCTTTATGAGCTACCTATCTTGTATCCTTTCTGAAATAAACTAGAATATGTGTCAATACATATCGTTAATACGCATGAATAGAGAAAACTAAGATATTCATCTCTATTCATCCAACTTTTGGTTCATTTTGATTCACAGCATTATTTTTGCATGGACATCACTGTAGGCCTGTGATCCCTCGGGAGCACTCTAATCTCTCCCAGAAAAATTAACTTGAGACCCCTTAATATCCAGTCTCCAAATCACAAGTATCCCCTACATACAGATGCCTCCTTCCACCCAGGCAGGATGTGTCTTTCTTCTCCCAGCACCCCTACCACCAGGGGGCACCCCCATCTCCTCTCCAGTGATGCCGTCTGGGACCCGCTACCTCCTCACAGCAGCCGGGTATCTTCCTATATGGCTGCCACCGCCAGTAATGGCGCCAGCTGATCACTGTAGTGGTTCTTGCTGCCCCAGACCTGCTCCGGCCCAGCAAAGGGAAATGTTAGCTCACCATGGAGCAGGGAGAGCCTCTCTCTCTCTCTCCACAGTGTTCTCTGTGTAAGGGTGGTGTGTGTGTGTGCGTGTGTGTAAGGACACTTCTGGTGGTTGGGGGCTGCAGATAGGTGACAGTGGATGCCTGCTTCTGTTACCACGGTGAGTTCACAGTCTAATAAGGAAGAAGATTTATATAAGGTTTTTCTGTATAATGAAAGAATCAGGCTAATAATAATATCCCACAAGTATCATGGTAGTTATGGCAAAATACAGGACCCATAAGTTTTCAGAATAGTTTGTCTTCTGAAGACAGTTACTCAGCAGCAATTTTTTCTTGGGGTTTTACTTCTAAACATTTCATCATCATTAATAGAAGCAAGTAATCTTCATAATGGCCATTATTTTTTTTACATGTATCTCAGGTCTTACGACTTTGGTGTCAGTTAAGCCTTTTAGACTTTCTAGAGTGGCCCTAGGTGATTTCTGACCACTATTGTCCATGAACATGGCTTAGATTGAGTGTGAGGTCTACAGTCAGGCAGACATAGGTTTGCAGACCAGCTGTGTATCTACTAGTAGTATGAACCTGGTGACTTACTGACCTCTCCAGGGTTTCCTCACCTGTAAGTTGAGGGTGACAGTAGCCCCCCCACCTCATAGGTCTGGTGCGAGGGGTAAGTGAGGTCAGGCCCGTGGGCACAGAGAGCCATCCGGCCACGTGCCCAGCGAACAGCCACTGAAGCCTCATGCCCACCCTGAGAGGCCCCATGGGTGCTTCCCCGCAGAGGCCCTGACCTCCTCACACATCGTCTTGGAATCTCCTCAAGAAGCTTTATCTCACACATTGAAGAGAAAGCAACGTCAAGTGCTTAAACATAGGTAGACTTTGTTTTGTTTTCAGGGGTTTCACGTTCTACATTGATCTTTAGAGGACACGTCAGTACTGTGAGTTTCTTGCTCCCAATTACTGTTACATTTTGAGAGAGATCTCACAGATCTCCTCCCCTCCAGCCTGTTCTCCACATTCTCGACAGTGTGGTTCTTCTGGGCCCAGGTGTGCTCAGGCACCCCTGCTTCAGCCTCTTCTGGCGCCCCCTGGACAAAGCCTGAAGACTGAGGAGGACGTAGGGCCTTGGGCCTCCCCCAACCCCTTCCCTCTCTCTCTACCCTGGGCAGGTTTTTTTGTCTGTTTGCTTTTGTTTTTAATAGCATGCTGTGATTTCCTGCCTGCTCTTTTTAAAAAGTGAGACTACGAATATTTAAGAGATGGTGATTGGAGACTTGTCTGGGTTATTTTTATCAAATCTCCATTTGTACCTTGGCTGTGTTCCTATCAGGTGTGTCAGACAGACAAACTGCAGCCACGTGATCCCACGCCAGGGAGCGGAGAGGGGGACAACACACCAGCTTGGAAGCTTTCCTCATTAGGCACTCCTGGCTCCTAAAATAGATGGCTTGAGAGTTAATTAGATGCGGTTCCTTGCAGAAATCTCAGAGGCATTTTCTTGATCATACACGAGTCTATTAATTATTTCTAACAAGGAAGCAATTGGTTAATAGCCAGTTGCTGATGGTAAGCAGCAGGCAGAATGAGGTGCCCTGGGGTGAGTGGCACCTCTTCCCCGAGCGGGAGAAAAGATCTATGAAGACAGAGCTACTGACTCTGGGAGCCTGCAGCCTACTGGGGAAGAATACATACGTGTAGATGCAGGATGGAATAACTTAGTGCCTGTCTCTGTCCTTGTGATTGTCAGTACAGTGGGTGAACAGGAAATCCTCGAGAGCTGGAGAAGATGTGAGTGTTTGGGTCCAGCACAAATCACAAGTTGCTTTTCCTAGTGAGTTTATAGTACAGACGGTGTTTCATGGGTCTCTTGTGAAAAAGTATTCAACCCCTATGGTGTGTCTAGGCTAGGACCCCACCGGCGAAGTTTCTTCTTCTCCAGGGGCCTTCGGTGCCTGGTATTTGGCCATGAACAGGGTATTGTGTTAGAGTGAAGCACTGCTCTCTTTCAGGTCCTCTTTTGGAATACACATACCTCTGGGAGGAGGGATCCCGCTGAGCCTTCAGCACTCCAGGGTGGACTCTTAGATCAGAAGCTTCCTGGGCAGGAGGGACTGAAGCAGCCTTGTGGATGATGGACGCATGAAAGGGGAGAGAGGACCTCCAGCGTCCAGGCCAGTCACGGAGTGCCACCCCCCATGGTCTGGAGCCCGTCCCTCTGCAGCCCCATCTCCCTCTATCTTACTATTCCCACCATCCCCATCCAAGCCCCACTTTCCTACTCTCCAGCCGTGTGGGGTTAATCGTGTTTCTTAGGGCTGCTCCCACTCCTGCCTAGAGCATGGCCCCAGCGCTGTTTCCCCTCCTCCCACGCCTGGATAACCAGAATCAGGGCCAGTAACTTGGATACCTGACACAGCAAACAACCTCAGATTAGTGAAAGCATGAAGGGGAGACGGGGAGGGTGGGCTGGAAGGCCTTGTGGTGGAGGAAGAGAGAGAAAATAGTATTTTTAAAAATTGAGATATTATTTACCGTAAAAGTCTCCATTTTATAGTGTACATTTCAGTGGTTTTTAGTATAATCTCAAAGTTGTACAACCATCACCACTATCCAATTTCAGAACATTTCCATCACCCCAAAAAGAAGCTCTTTACCCAACATCAGTCACCTACCATTTCTCCCCCACCCCCAGCCTCTGGCAGCCACTAATCTACTTCCTGTTTCTATGACTTGGCCTATTCTGGACATTTCATATAAGTGGAATCATATAACACGCGGCCTCTTGTATCTGGCTTCCTTTACTTAGCATATGTTCTCAAGGTTCCATGTATCAGAACTTCAGTCCTTTATAGAGCAGAGTACTATTGACTGTATTGTATGGATATACCACATTTGGTTTATCTAATCATCATTTAATGGACATTTGGGTTGTTTCCACTTTTTGGCTATTTTGAACAACACCACTATAAAGATCATGTACAAAATTTTATGGGACATATCTTGGGTATATACCTAGGAGTAGAATCTCAGGGCCATTAAGGAACTCTATGCTTAACTTTTTTTTTTTTTAGCATTTTTTAAAATTAGCTATCTATTTTTTACATATCAGTGTATACATGTCAATCCCAGTCTCCCAGTTCATCCCACCACCACCCCTCACTTTCCCCCCTGGGTGTCCATACGTTTGTTCTCTACATCTGTGTCTCCATTTCTTCCTTGCAGACTGGTTCATCTGTAACATATTTCTAGATTCCAGATATATGTGTTAATATACAATATTTGTTTTTCTCTTTCTGACTTACTTCACTCTGTATGACAGTTTCTAGGTCCATCCACATCTCTACAAATGACCCAATTTTGTTCCTTTTTATGGCTGAGTAACATTCCATTGTATATATGTACCACATCTTCTTTATCCATTTGTCTGTTGATGGGCATTTAGGTTGCTTCCATGACCTGGCTATTGTAAATAGTGCTGCAGTGAACATTGGGGTGCATGTGTCTTTTTGAATTATGGTTTTCTCAGGGTATATACCCAGTAGTGGGATTGCTGGATTGTATGGTAGTTCTATTTTTAGTTTTTTAAGGAACCTCCATACTGTTCGCCATAGTGGCTGTATCAATTTACATTCCCACCAACAGTGCAAGAGGGTTCCCTTTTCTCCACACCCTCTCCAGCATTTGTTGTTTGTAGATTTTCTGATGATGCCCATTCTAACTGGTGTGAGATGATACCTCATTGTAGTTTGTTTTTTTTTTTTTTTTTTAATTTTTATTTATTTATTTATTTTTTATTTTATTTATGGCTGTGTTGGGTCTTCGTTTCTGTGCGAGGGCTTTCTCTAGTTGTGGCAAGTGGGGACCACTCTTCATCGCGGTGCGCAGGCCTCTCACTATTCCGGCCTCTCTTGTTGCGGAGCACAGGCTCCAGATGCGCAGGCTCAGTAATTGTGGCTCACGGGCCTAGTTGCTCTGCGGCATGTGGAATCTTCCCAGACCAGGGCTCGAACCCGTGTCCCCTGCATTGGCAGGCAGATTCTCAACCACTGCGCCACCAGGGAAGCCCCTCATTGTAGTTTTGATTTGCATTTCTCTAATAATTAGTGATGTTGAGCAGCCTTTCATGTGCCTCTTGGCCATCTGTATGTCTTCTTTGGAGAAATGTCTATTTAGGTCTTCTGCCCATTTTTTAATTGAATTGTTTTATGCTTAACTTTTTGAGGAACTGCCAAACTGTTTTCCAAAGTGGCTGCACCATTTTACAATCTACCACCAAGGTAGGAGAGTTCCAATCTCTTCACATCCTTGCCAATATTTGTGATTGTCCATCTTATTAATTATAGCCATTGTATTGGGTACGAAGTGGTATCTCATTGTGGTTACACAATATTTTAAAATAATTTTTTAAAGTATTAGCATGTTCTATAGTGCAGGGATCTAGGCAAAGCCCTAGTCTTCCTCCTTACATTTTCCTTGTTACGGTTCTAAAACTGATAGTCTTTGAGCCAGTTAGGAATAGGCACCCCCCCAATCCCTCCAGCACAGCCTGACAAATGCCTGGCTTGATGAGTAGGTGACATCTCTGTGTAAAGAAGAGGTCATCGTCCCCTTCCTCGTGCTGGACACAGCTGCTCACCCAGACTGAGGGCTTGGCCAGTGGGGTGTGGGCTGGATTTCAGCCCTTCACCCCTCTTCTGCAGGTGCCTTTATCCAGATCATGGCCTACACAAGTGTACTTGGCCTGCACTTGGCTACTTTGAAGCCAAATTGACCTGGGCTCCAGTCTCAGCCGAACCCTAGGGCTGTGACTTTGGGCAAGTGATTTAATGTCCCTGGTCCTGTTTCCTCATCAATGAATCATAACGATAATAGAACCCTCTTATAGTATCGTGACGATTAAATGAAATGAACTTTATAAAGCAACTCGCCCAGAACCTGACAAATCAAAGTGCTTTTTCAACAGTAGTTAATTTCATGTCTTGTCCTGAGGGATTCAGCACAGTATTATTTCCTTTGGAAGACTAGAAAACACCATAGCCCAAGGATCAAGTCAGCCTTATATCATACCTCCCACAGGCTAAGAATGGTTTTTACATTTTTAAGGGGCTGTGAAACAAACAAAGAAGAATATGCAGCAAAGAAAATATGTCCTCTATGTCCTAAAATATTTCCCCCGATAGTTGCTATCTGGCCCCTTACAGTAGAAGTTTCCAGCCCCTGCTCTGGAACCTTTTTCTGACAGCCCCCCTCCCCTCAGGCTGCGCACCCCTACTCCAGGGCTAGATGTTCCTACTCATGGCCCCAGTCACCTTGGCCCTGACTCCATCATAGCCTCTCACACAGAATCCCCCTCGAGACCACCAGCGCCTTCTTCACCCCTGCATCTCTTGGCACATAGTAGGAAGTTAACAGACATTAGTTCAGGGAAAGAAAGGGGAGGGAAGGGGGGACACTGAAGAACAATTTTGTCAACTTCACAATTTTGCCTGAGTCCTGACGTGAGGAGACTGGCCCTTTAGTTTAGCTGTCCTCCTATGCGTTGCATTTTAGCTGAGCAGCACCTTTGGCCCCAGTATGAGGGGCACCATCCAGTAGTTTAGTTGGAAAGACATTCTCAATTCCCCCTTGGCTAATGTGCATGGTGTGGACTTCCCAGGAACACATTTCTCTGTGATTCACAGCTCCCCTCCGGAAAGGAAGCTTGGCCTGTGGGGAATGGGTCCCCGTCCACTAGCCCTGTGGCCACTCCCAGAGGGAAGGGACCGTGGCTTTCTTTCAACTAGGCAGCGTGAATTCAGGATTTGCACCCTCTTGGACAAGGCTGGACTGAAAGAAGTTGTGAGAGTGTGTTTGAGAGTCTAAATGAGAGAAGCAGGCATGACTCTGCCTGCTTGACTCTATGACTTAGGGGCATTTTAAAAGAATTTCTTAAGCCTCTACTTATTTTTCTAATATTCATGCTTATGTTGAATTCTTTGTGCAGAAACAGATGATTTGCTTTTACCCTGGAGCTTTCACTGCAGTTTTATGGAATCATCCGCGCAAACTATGTTGACATGATATACCTTCATTGTTTGGTTTCTTATATTCTAAACATGATTTTTAAAATTTATTTCTAAGAACTTGAGCTCTGTGTATATGAGAGAGAGAGAAAGAGAGAGAGAGAGAGAGAGCGAAAGATTGATTTGTGCCGTGACCACTTGTCGCCTGAAGAAATGCCAGAGGGTCTGAGATGAAAAGACGTAAGATGCGAGCAAGACAGCACGTGTTCAAGGGAGCAGATGTTCAAGGTGCTTTCAGGTATCTGAGTAGTGCAGTTTATAACTTTTGGCAAAAATGAGTATAGAATTTTTCAACGGACAAGGAAGAATTTTTAAAAAGGAAAGTGCCAAACACAAATGAAGGATTTGCAACTCATAATGATCTGTTAACTTTCTACCTAGAAAGAAAAGTAAAGAAAAAGAAAAGAAAAGAAATCATTACAGTTGATAGCAGATGTTCTCCTAAGGTTTCCAACATACATGTTGTTTGCAAACATATTGACCAGTGGAAGGAGTAGTAAAAGATTTTCAAGTCACAATTCTAAACAATTTATGTCAAAGCTTACCAAGTACAGTATTACTCCTCTGAAACTTCAAAGGAAATGTTTATAAATTCCTGAAAAATAAACTTGCATTTTTATCCTTGGAGGCAAGTGATCCTCTGGATGAGATCACTCCCTGTGACGGACTCGAGAACATAGTTTGGCCTTGAGAACAACTCACAGAAGTAGGTCAAAAGTTGTTTATTGACCACATAAGTTTCCAGGTGCAAAGTATATACTTAATGCACTTACACTGAAGTTGGCGGTAGGGGACATGAGGGCTGAACGACTCTAGCTGTGTTTCTGAGCAAATTAGTGTGTGTGTGTGTGTGTGTGTATGTGTGTGTGTGTGTGTTGTAAGTAAACCTTATACATCTTCAGGAGGAAGTCTTTACCATAACTGAGCAGATTAAAAACATTACAGTGAGTTACATTTGACAGGCTGCTGGTGCAGATGTATGTTTGTAACAAACGGGCCTCCTCATCCAAGCTACCTTTGACTTCCAACTATAAATATTTTATAAACTACCCGGAAAAGAGAGCACCCTGTTATGGGAAGGACTTATAAAGTTAAAGCACTTGAAGAAAGAAAGCAGGCATACTTTATGAGAACCTTTTCGGGGACATATTTTGATCATAGATGTAGAATTTTTAAGCTGATCGTTCTGCTACTGCAATGTCAGTGCACTGTGGGCCCAAAAGCAATGGTTAGACCTGATTTTCACCTTTGCACCAGGATTGCTCTTGATTTTCTCAGAGGGTAATAATACCTGGGGCCATTTTTAAAAAGTAATAAAATCATCAAAAAATGAAAAAGGGAAAAGTCTGTATCAGTTAGAAATGCATTTGGCCAAAAACCTAACTACAGTGGCCTGAACAGGCAAAGAAGCTTATTTATTTTATGCAGTAAGCAGTCCAGGTCTGGTACAATAGCATGGTGATGTCATTGGGGACCTACCTCTTTTCTTCTTTCACTGTTTTCATTAGTTTGTAGATCGTAGCTTTCGGGTTGTCCTCATGCTTGTTTCCTCATTGTCACAAGATGGCTGCTGTCCCTCTAGGCTTTGTGTCTGTGTTTCAGGAAGGAAGAAGGAATTGAAGATCAAGGCAAAGGATTGAAGAAGGATGCTAGATAAGTCTGTCCATTATTAAAAGATTTCTCAAAAGGCCAAGTCAGTGACATACATTTATATTCCATTCATTTGTTTTTTTTTTTTTTTTTTTTTTTTTTTTTTTTTTTTTTTTTTTTTTTATATTTATTTATTTATTTTTGGCTGTGTTGGGTCTTCGTTTCTGTGCGAGGGCTTTTCTCTAGTTGCGGCGAGCGGGGGCCACTCTTCATCGCGGTGCGCGGGCCTCTCACCATCGCGGCCTCTCTTGTTGCGGAGCACAGGCTCCAGACGCGCAGGCTCAGCAGCCGTGGCTCACGGGCCCAGTTGCTCCGCGGCACGTGGGATCCTCCCAGACCAGGGCTCGAACCCGTGTCCCCTGCATTGGCAGGCAGACTCTCAACCACTGCGCCACCAGGGAAGCCCCTCCATTCATTTGTTGAATGCATGGCCAGAATTCGATCACTCAGTCAACCTCCAGGTTCAAATGAATCTAAGAAGGTGAATATTTTTAGCTGGCTATATTGTTACCTATGATGAAACCATGATTCTATTCAGATGAGAGGAAGAATAGATATTAGGCAGGCAACAAGCAGAATCTGCCAGAGGGCTGGCAGTCATTTCAAAGTATTTTATGTGGTTGATAGCAGTTAGGTTTGGAAAAGCTATATGGTCTATTTTTATCTCCCAGTTCTTGGGCAGGCTAACTCTTAGGTAGATCCTCTCTTTTGGTAGTTAGATGGATCCCTGCCGGTCCAGGCCTGCACCCAACTTAGAAACTATAGTAGGAAAAAGATCTTGACTTTCAATAGACCTACAAAATCCTGAGATGGAGTCTCACTGGACACCCTTGGGTCAGGTGCCTGTTTCTTAAACCAGTCACTATATTCAGTGGATGGATGTGCTGGTTGGCCATGCCTGATTAAAACACCTTCCCGTGAAGCAAGAGTTGAGGGTAGGCCTCCAGAATCCCATGAACAGCAGGGGAGGGAGTGATGCTCCAGAAAAAAATGGAGGTATTGTTGCTAGAGGAGGGAAGAACAATTACAATTGTTAATTTTAATAAACTACTGTGAACTGAGTCAGGTTTGCAGGTAGTCTACCATGAGGTTGTGGATATGACTGTAGGCAAAGAAAGATAAATCATAAGCTGATGCTTTAACAGTCCAGAGAGTAATGGGAATGCATTTTATTTGTTTGTTGATGGATTTATTTAATATTTTGCTCACCTTCAAATAATTTGAGGCTATTTATAGAAAATGTAACACAAAAAATGATAAAATATAAAGGAAAACATATCAGGGACATGGAAAATATAAATTAAAATAGAAACTATATAAGAGAGACCATAAATTCCAAAAAATTGCTGTAGTTGAACAGCCTTTACTCTGAATTTCCTAGTAGCTAAAGGAAGAACGAGGCTGTAAGTGGTTGCAGAGTTCTCATTTTCCATGAAGCAGAAATATACTAGTTTTTCAGATAGTGAGTGGAAGAGAGAGCATGAGTTTGGGGTTGAATACTAGCTTTGCAGTTGACCTTGGACAAATAATTTAATCCCTCTAATTCTCAGTTTTTTCATCTTTTATGTGGGAGTACTTGTGCTCATGGTATTGGGTTGTTTCACAAATTGAAGATAACTGCATATAAGGTACCAACGAATAAGAGCCCTGAGATGAGAAGAAAATGAGAAAGTTAGGAAACAGTGTGGTCAATTACATCCCAATCACAAACACAAAACTGAATTGCGTGATGTTGTATCTTATAGTGTCCCTTGATGACCACCAGGGACATGATGACAAAATATCACTTGGTTAAAGCACCTCTTAATGGAGCTAAGAAATTATGCTCCAAAAAACAGCCTTGTGATGGCCTAACTTGGTCCAAGACAAAAAATCCGGAGGGTACAGAGAAATGATTGAGTCTGTTCTTCAAACAATCTTCCTTACATATCATGTCCTTTTGATAGACTTGAACAGAGAGCCACTCAAAGATATAGTCCCTGATGGGGGCCTGGAGTGGAGTTGTTGGTGGCTGATAAGCCCCTGTGAGTCAGTGATGTAGGTTGGACATCAGGCCTCACTAAGACTCTGGTCCAGGATGAGGGTCATCCTGTGGGCAAGGACTACATCTTACCCTACTGCTCCAGGAAAATCCCAGTCAGAGAATCAGCAATGGACTCTCAAAACCTGTGCCTCTTCCTCTCTATTCATTCTTCAGTTTTCTTAATTTTACCACATTTATCTGCCTTAACATAAACTCTCCTAAGAACGGTTTTCTTATTGCTTATTCCGGTCAACTCCTTGACAATTACAGGGAAAATCAGAAATTTTATATCTGATGGGGACTTTCTAGCTATTAAGACAGTTGTTGCTCTACACATTGTCTTCCTTTTTTCTCTTTCTATTAGATGGTAGAGTCTTGAGGGATGGCAAATATTCGTGTCAATTAAAAAATATTTTGGAAGATAATGATTTCTTTCATTTAGCAGTGTTTGATAGCCTGAATGTAATAATAGTTCCTTATAGGAAGTGGGATGCTTCATCTATCTTGGTGGGGATTTCTGAAAAAGCTGTTTACCCAGCACCAAGTAACAAATGAAAACAAATAAAAACCAGCCTACAGATACTGTGGAAACAGACTCTCCACGGTCAGATCCATGCTGATGGATTGGGTCGATATTGCATGGCACACTTGTTCAATATTAATTCATTTATGAAAAAGTTGTACTTGTAAAAAAGCCTCCAATATGTAGGCAGTATGAAATTTCTTCATCTGAGAGCAATTTTTGTATCTTATTACCATCTCTAGCTAAAAATACCTTATGAATTCTAGATTCTTGTGTGGAGTTAACCTTCCAGCTCAAGTTCACCTTGTTGCTAATTCTCCATCTCATTTCAGTGCATGGGGGTTGATGTCATTTTACGTAGAAGGGTAATGTATTTCATCTGTCCGCTTCTCCAGCTGTCAGCAAACCTGTGCCTGGGAGGAAGCTGCAGGGGTATATATGGGCCACAACCAGCAAGTAGAGCCTTGTTGTTGTTTAGAAATGTTCTCCGTGTCTGCCACTCTTACTCCCTTTTCTGCAGCTGAGGAATGGGGTTTCATGAATGAGTGTTTGAAGAATCAAGAACAATGGGGCCTTTGAGTACTTTAGTACAGCAGGCCCTATTTGTTGCTTACCCCACATTCATTTCCCCTCAGTCTCCTCTTCTTTAGCAGAAATCTGATTTTGCTCAAATTTTACTCTGTGGGGAAGGTAATCCCATCCCCAGCTCAAAGGTGAATCATGAGTAATTTAAGCCTATAGTGGTTGTCTCATTTCGTTTGCTAATGGTTAGTTGAGATGTGGGCTGGTGGCTTAGATCTGACCAAGGAAACATGAGGGGAAATTTTCTCAGGACCTTCTAAGTAAGATTTTCAGATCTTAAAAGAAGCACTCAAGAAAGATAGTCTCTTCTTCCTCTGGAGTTTGACATTCTTCATGAGATGGCTAGAATTGCAGCAGCCATGATGCAACCTGAGGAAAGCTAGTCTGAGGACAATAGTGACATACGAGGATAGCAGAGCAAAATGGAACAAAAATATGGAATGAATCCTAAAATCTCCATACCTAAGGACTTCTGTTTTTTTTTTTAAATAAATTTATTTATTTATTTTTGGCTGTGTTGGGTCTTAGTTTCTGCGCGAGGACTTTCTCTAGTTGTGGCAAGCGGGGGCCACTCTTCATCGCGGTGCGCGGGCCTCTCACTATCGCGGCCTCTCTTGTTGTGGAGCACAGGCTCCAGACGCACAGGCTCAGTAGTTGTGGCTCATGGGCCCAGTTGCTCCGCGGCATGTGGGATCTTCCCAGACCAGGGCTCGAACCCGTGTCCCCTGCATTGGCAGGCAGATTCTCAACCACTGCGCCACCAGGGAAGCCCAGGACTTCTGTTTTGAAAGAGAATATATTTTTGTTTTGTTTATTTATTTCTAAGAGAATACAGAGATATTCAGGTTTGGTTCCCGACCACTGCAATAAAGTGAGTATAACAATAGAGTCACGTTCATTTTTTTTGGTTTCCCAGTGAGTATAAAAGTTATGTTTACTATACTGCAGTCTATTAAGTGTACAGTAGCGTTATGTCTAAAAAAACAAATTACATACTTTAATTAGAAATACTTCATTGCTAAAAAATGCTAACCATCTTCTGAGTGTTCAGCAAGTTGTAATAGTCACATCAAAGACCACTGATCACCATAACAAATACAATAATAATGAAAAAGTTTGAAATTTTGCGAGAATTACCAAAGTGTGACACAGAGACACAAAGTGAGCAAATGCTGTTGGAAAAATGGTGCCAATAGACTTGCTGGGTACACGGTTGCCGTAAACTTTCAATTTGTAAAAAAAAAAAAACAAAAAAACCCCACAATATCTGTGAAGCGTAATAAAGCAAATCACAGTAAAACGAGGTATGCCTATGTATTTTTCTTATTGTTTGAACTGGGTTGGATTTTCTGTTACCTGCCAACAAAAGCATCCTTACTGATATATGGAGATAAGACATAAAGCAATCATGGAAATCCTTAGCCATGTTCAACCCAGTTGTTCTTAGAGGCTGCAGCGCCTCAGTTTTCCTGCCTTGTCTTTCTAAGCGCAGTGGGCATGAGGGGGCAACACTAGCAGTGGATGAATTTTGCATGGTGCGTTTTCCTTGCATATCACGCATGCAACGCACACACGCTCATGAATGTGAAAAATGCCAAGAAGCCAACTCTGTGTAGCCAAGTCAAGCTTGGAGGGCAAGAAAGTTCCTTATCGGTTCATACCAACAAGAGTTAGGTAGGTATATTTTGGCAAAGGGAGAATGACTGAATTAAAGCAACAAAATTTCTAGAGATACCAAGGGCCAGCTTAAATGTTGTGCTCTCTGTGAAACCTCCCCTGAGTCCCCAAGGCCAAGTTCATCACTCCTTCTCCCTGTTCTTGTACTATATCCCTGGCAGGGCATTTGCCACAGGTTATCAGAGCAAGTGGTGCCAGTGGTTGGTTCACTTGCTAGATTGTGAGTTCACACAGGGCAGGGAACCAGTTGTAACCTTTGTTGTATTCACTCATTTAACAATGATTTATTCTGTATCTACTATGTGCCAGGCATTGAGCTGTACTGAAGATACAATAGTAAGGAAAAGCAGATGTGTCCCTATAGTCATGGAATTTAGACTCTAATCCAAGACAGATAATCAGATCATCACAATAACCAATTGATTTCATGCCATTAACCAAATGAATGGCACTCAGTAATTATCTGTTGAATTCAGTCACAGAATTTTCAGTATTCCATAGGGCCTCTTATCCTCCCGGAGGCCGGAGGCTAGCCTCAGTTCATATCGTGGGGGAAAGGCTCCCAGGGACAGGCAAGATTCAGCCCCGGCACACAAGCCCTTTTCAAGCCTCTGCTTACATTTGCTTGCTAATGTCTCATTGGCCAAAGCAAGTCACAAGGCCAGGCCCAAGGTCCATGTGGGAGGACGTTATACTCTTCGTGGATACAGGCAGGTGGAATTGGTTGGGGGCAGTTGCTGTCCCAATCTGCCACACTATTTTAAAGTGTGGTTTATGTTATGAAAAGCGTAAACTCAGCCAAGGAATTCAAACGATGATCATCTGAATCCAAGAATAAGGTTCTTGCTCCAAATTCACACTCAAACTAAAACTTGATTCAGACATTTTAAATGGAAAAAAATGATATGGTTCACAATGAACAGTGGATCTAAGGCTTTGGTTTTAAGAATTTTACATGGTGCCTTGATGAGAAAGAGGAGTATTGGCAACCCAGCGTGGCTGGTCGCCCAGCATTTGTACCATTTACAATGAGGGCAGTCTTCCCTTGTGAAGTCTGTCATGAGAATATTTGACTCTTCTCCCCACCAGTAACCAAAGGAAACCATTCTAAACTGACTGGTTGGCCCATACCAGCAATACCTGCTATAAATTATGACATGTACAATCAATAACCAACACTTCTCCTCTATTGCATTATAACAAATGAATTTTTAGATTAGTTTCAGAGTATAAATTCTTAACTAAAAATAAAAATAGGACAGTTATAAATAAATAAAGCTTAACTTTCAGCAGACTTTCAAATCTTAATGGTCTATATAAAGTGTCTATGCATGTTTTATTTGAAGAAGTGTGTGATTAAGAGAAAATGTGTTATAGATCTGAACGGCGAGTTAAATGAAGTATGTGGGTCTGGTAGAAAGATTATCAACCCAAAGGCATCTACAAAATTACAGATTCTAGTTCAAAAGTTAATGTATAAAGTCACTTGAATTGATTAATAATCGTAATGGAACAACGCCAGATCTAAAACTAATTTGAGGACCTGAGTTCTTCTCTGTTCTTACTGGGAAATCCTCAACTCTGATTCCCAGAGCTTTGTTTAATAAAGACTTTTGGATCACTGAATACATAGCACAGAAGAAAGTGCCAGAAATGGCTAGCATTGGTCCAGATTTACTACAACAACAATATTACTTACAGTGCCTTTGAGCTCAACAAAACATATAAGGCATATACACATGCATGTACACACACACAGGAAGATGAGGGTTAAATAGGATTGCCAAACCCATATTGGGTTACTCCATTTCGTTTTGATTATAAAAACCATAGAGAAGGTTTAAGAGGCTCTTACAAGAGTGGTCAGAGGGTTCAAACACAAGTGCAGTAGGGCTACCATATGTATTTGGAAGCAAGACCGAGTCCTGTGTAAACAATTTGAAATATTCCTTCAGGATGTTTTGTCCTCTAAAACTTGCGCATCCTCCGCATGGCATGTGGACTTCATTTCTCTTTTCTGTCAAACATATGCGTATTCCACGCACTCAGTTTTCCATGGGCTAAACTGAGGTTTGAATTTTAGAATCTGTAACATACTGTAGTAGTGAGATACCCAGATCATGGACTTCTTTTCTATGATTTGCATACTGATCAGAGAAAGAAGCATAAAGAATGTTGCAGAATTAGAAGTAAATCTGCCTTTTCTTAATATGTATATCTTCTTGGCATCTGTCAACTTGAAATTTGAAAATGTTCATCTGTCTATGGCACTGATAGCATTCATCCAAGGTCACCTGAAATTTGAGTTTTAAATCAAACTGGAAGTCATTTTTTTCTGAAGCATACTTCACAGTTCAACTATGATAGTTTTAATAATCATCACTCCCAAAAATTACTTCTGGCTCCTTGTGAAAATTGCATCTTTGAATGAGGATTTTGTTACGGTGTGCAGGGTATTACATTCCTGGGAATAGTGTAATGATGTTGTACATGATGGAGATAAGGACATTAGATAGACCAGAATGGAATATTTAGAGCACAGGATGCCATTTAGATAACCCTCTGAACATCTGTAAGTATTGTGTATCCCTGCCTTAACATCGTGGGATGTGAACAGGAAGGAACCTTGAAATCATTGCATTCAGTACCTCCAATTTATCCTTGAGGAAAATTTGGCCCAGAGATGCTACTCAAGGTCACTTGTTCAAGGTCACTAGTTTGGCCAAGGGGAAAACCAGACTTTCCTGACTTTCAGTCCAGGGGACTTTCTTCACTTCACCATACTTTTTCTTATGTAATATAGCAAATAAGAGTGTTTCAGGGAATTCCCTGGCGGTCCAGCGGTTAGGACTCAATGCTTCCAGTGCAGGGGACCCGGGTTTGATCTCTGGTGGGGGAACTAAGATCCCGCAAGCCGCACAGCGCGGCCAAAAAAAAAAAAAAAACAAAGAAAGAAAGTTGCAGAATATGAGTGTGAAGAAAAAAATTGATAAACTTCCCTTACAGTCTTAGGGAACAACCAGACAGATATTTATTAATTATCTACTATGCACATACCAGGTAGACCCAGTCTATTAGAGGAATAAAACAGATGGATTTGTAAAGAAGTTATAGCTATATTTGTCTTTCTGTAGATAACATTAGACATGGAACTATTTCAAGTAGGAGCAAGGGGAAAGAAGAAAGCATAAGGTTCAGATTTGGCAAGGCTTCTGGAAGAAAATGGGTTATGAATAATTAGAAGATACAAGGATGTCATTCGAGAGTTGCAGGTAGGAAGAGCTTTCCATTCAGGAGGTGGCAATGAGGGAAAAGATAGTTCTTTAACGGGTCCTATATGTTTCCTCCTCTGGAATGGAGGAAATGAGCCTAGGGGTCTGGAGAGTCTATGGTGATTAGAAAACATGCATCTGGGTAACTGATAAAATTATCAGTTAAAAATTATGCATTAGAGATGCATCTGTTAGAAGACCTAGAATGGCTTGATGGGCAAAAGCCAGTGAGAATCACTGCTGAGTTCTGGACAGCACTGCTGGAAGGCTGAGCCCTGTACAGACTTCAGTGTTTGGTGATGGTCTTAAAAAAAACAGAGAGCTCGAAGTGACTAAAGCTGTAGAAGGGAGGAGAAAGCATAAGAGGAGCACAAAGGAAGATTTATTACATGACAAGCCCAAACAAGAGTGGGACATGTACAGAAATGCCAGAGGTTCCAAAAGAGAACCGTGAATGCCCATGGAGCTGGAATCCATGTCTGCAGCACAAATTACTGGAACTTTTTTTTCTGTTTCTTTTATGAATATATTTGACACGGAAAAATGTAAAAATCTTGTGTCAATTTTTAAGGCATTTCCAGGTGATATCTTGATAATATAGATTGAAATTAATCATTTAGTAGCCTCAGAAGAGAGCATGATTTCTGGGGTTTTCTTTTCTTTTTTTAAATAAATTTATTTATTTATTTATTTGGCTGTGTTGGGTCTTCGTTTCTGTGCAAGGGCTTTCTCCAGTTGCGGCAAGCGGGGGCCACTCTTCATCACGGTGCGCGGGCCTCTCACTATCGCAGCCTCTCTTGTTGCGGAGCACAGGCTCCAGACGCGCAGGCTCAGTAGTTGTGGCTCACGGGCCCAGTTGCTCCGCGGCATGTGGGATCTTCCCAGACTAGGGATTGAACCCGTGTCCCCTGCATTGGCAGGTAGATTCTCAACCACTGCGCCACCAGGGAAGCCCGATGTACCGGGTTTTAGCCCAGCCCTCGCCTCTTACCCATGAGGATGCTGAGGCTCCGCGGTGCGATGGGACTAGCTCCTGACACCGCGGTCTCCTAGGAAGCTTTAAAGCAGGGACTCGCTGAATGCATCTGAACTGCTCCAAGTCCTATGGACAGTGAATACCAGAACCGTCCCTGAGTTCAAGCCTCACAAAGCCCTGGCCGTGACTCTTCCCCGCATTAGTGTGAGGAACCGTGGAATGGAGATGCTGTGAAATCACAGAGTGAATTTTATTCCTCAAAGAAAATCATTCATCTTTAGCATAATATTGGTACTAAGGGTCTAATGCTCTGACACTGTTTAGTATAAATTTCAGTCAACCTACACATTCAGTTACCCAGCACACCTGTTCTCTAATCATTCTAGGCGAGTAGGCACTTACCATAGTGTAAGCATATTTGTCAGGTTGATCATGACTTTGAACTATGGGTGGGAGGCCAGTGGCACTCCAGGGAGACCCAAGGAGGACATGAGAGTGCCTTTCACCCAGACTCTTCTCCAGTATCATGCAGGCAACCCTCTCCCCACCTTAATCCCTCGTCAGGCTGTATGGAACCACCCAGCAGCTTAACATGGAAGGCTAGGAGTCCTCTACAAGAGCAGTTCTTGAAACGGACCTGGAAGTAGTAGGGCCTCAGGGGAGCTCTTAAAGCCAGACTCCTGACCCTCATCATCCTAGACTTTCTGTTTCAGTGAGTCTAAGAGTGGAGCCCAGAAATCTGGAGTTTTAAAAGTTCCGTAGGTAATTCAAATATATAGCCATTTGGGAACCACAGCTTGTCACATACTATATTAAATATCATTTTGCAAAGACTTAAAAGCAGGATTGATGTTCATTCTTCCAACAAGACCAGTCCGCAGAGAGACCTATAATCATGGACTATGAAAGTCTAGGTGCAGACCAAGTTTGCTTTTTACCTAAAATGTCTTCTTTCCCTGCCCCATTTCAAACCTGGGAGAAGCTGTTGAATTGTGGACGTCATCTGGTGGTATTTACTGTTGTGCTTAGGATTTTGGACAGACTTCTGTTTATTGGGCATGCTCCACACAGGCCTGTCAGGCCCTAGGGATTTGTGGCATTTGCAGAACTTACAAGGCAGGCAACATAAAAATATATCATTCATAGAGTGAAATATTTTGGAGCTCCCTTTGCTTTTACAAATTGGCCATAAAATAGAAACCACAGACACAACATTCGTATAACCATAGTTGCCAAGAATGAAGAATCATTTGGGGTGGGGGGGGGGTGAGGGTTTTTGTTGTGTACTTCTTTATAGGACACTCAAAGAAAGAGTAAGTATTCAAAATTTGTGTGCAAATGATAATAGGAACATTAAGGTTGAGATGCCTGACAATTGGCAAATATCTGTTGAAGAAAATAGGGATTTGAGGTTGATCTTAAGAGGTCTTTAGGCGTCTTTTCACGGTTGTTAAGTTTACCATTTGCTTGTCTTGATAGACATTTCAAGTGCATTTAGGATTTTATATATATTTTACTATGACTTATTGCTTCCTGTTTTTTCCTTTCCTAGTGAAGTGGGTCACAATATCCAAGGCAGCTGTGACTGCCTATGATAGATTAGGGGAAGGAATAAAGGGAAAACTATATCCTTCTGCTCTTCTCCCATTAGCTGCTCTGACACTCTGGGCTTACATTAGCTTATAAAATCTGTCCAGAGGAAGGAGAAAGAGAGGCCAGTCGACTCCTGTCAGTTCCAGCTGAGGATCGGGGGATATAAGTAATGGATGAGTAATGCCCGATGATAGGCGTTGTGATCGTTGACTGTTGAACAGTAGCATTTAATGAGGTTGGACACATTCAAGACATGACAAAAAGAAAGAGCATCTCTGTTGCAGAAGCCAAACTAGAGGTCATTTTCACCCTTTGATGTGGTAGTATATTAAATAGAGTGTCGTTTTGGGGTCAGGAGAGCTGCAAGCTGGGCTTTAGTTGTTACGTGCCACTTTTTGGCTTTGTCACCTTGAACATGCCAAATGATCTCTCTGGCCTCGTTTTACTCACCTAAATATAGTGCTACTATCTACCTCACAGGGTACTCGAGAGGATGGAAAGACAAGGTCAAGGTAAAGACAAGGTGAAGCTCTAGCCAAGTCAAACGCAGATTGGGCTGGGGATGGGGGTGATAGGGGTGGGCGTGCAAGGTGGGGAGGGAGTTGGAATGGATGGATTAGTCCACATTGCCTCTAGACCTCAAACCCTGTCAGTTCTGTGAATCTATGATCTATGGGACAGAGGAGGGCACACAGGAGAGTCACTTAGGTGCTATAAATGATGCTTAAATCATTTGATAATTTAAACTCCTAGAGAAAGGCAAAATAGAATGAAGACAATTATGCTATTTGATTCACTATCTCTAACAAGGATTAAAAGAATTTACATGGCACAGAGCCTGGGACAGGGTCTTTTGTCATCAACAAAAATGACAGTGATTGGTAAAGCAGACTTCAGGAGCAAATTTATAGTTCTCCCAAAAGCAGGGATGAATCAACTTGTTGCCATTGTTAATTTTAACACCTTATCCCAAACCACCAAATCAACACATTGATTTGGCCTGACTAAATTTGCTAATTTCCAGTGGATTCCATAGGTTTTTAGAAAAGGACTTAAGAGCCCCACCCTAAATTTGAGAGAGGTTTATGTTTGTGATGGTGTATGCTGTGTCTTTAAAAGTCACAAGACTGATTCCAGAAGTTTTATCTGAAAACACAGTTCCTAGTTCTATCTTAATACCCTGTAGCTGTACATTGGCATTTAAATAAATGGTAAAATTGGAGTCACGTTGGGGATTTTTCAAACATTTTTGTAGATATAGCTATTTTTTTCAAATATCATTGTATTATAGCAGCAGGAATGATGCAGGGATTTTTGTTTTTATATGTGTTCTTTTTAAATATCAGATATTTATAATCATTATTTGGGAGCTTCCCACAAAACTAATGAAAGAATTGGAGTGAACATATTTTTAAAAACTAACCAATAACCCAAAGGTAAATAACATCCTTAGCTATTAGCAAAAGAGAGTAGATAGATATTAAGCCTGCTACTGTGTTGATTACCCAAGAAATTCAGGAGAAATTAAGTGTTTCCATCTAAGGTTTCTAAGTGCCTCTGTTCTTCATCTAAGTCTTCTAAGATATACTCTGCACTCTTAAAATAAAGTGCTTAATATGTGGTAACTCACATCTTCTAGATCATCAACTTAGTCATAACAAATTCTCCCTTGCTGTTCTATGCTGGGCTAGAAGACAGGGAAAAATGCATTCACCCAATTCTTGAACAGTTTAAGTCCTGAAAGAAATAAAAATTTGTGTTTATTTTGGCAGCTTTGTCACAACCATAGTCTATCCCCCAGACCAGTTATTATGGAAAATCCAACTTACAAACACTATTAATATCATTCTATTAAACGCAAAGCCCAGTTCAACCTCGTTGGGTCATAACCTCATAAAGTAAGAATTAAATAATTTATCTGAATATCTGAACTTCTGCAGTCATTGCCAGAGAACAGACTTTTGGGGTACTCACTGATTGAACCATAAGTAAAATGGCCTATTATAATGATGGTCTTTTACCCTGATGACTTGTATTAGCATTTGGTCAGGAAGATCAGAGGTGCATTGGAAGATTCTCCTGGTCTCACAGTTTAGTGGAATCACTGCGTTAGTGTTAAACAGTACATTAAACCTATCAGAGCTGCCAAGAACCAATCGATGTCTGTTGAGACCCTATGTATCCAAGGCATTTTCTAGGCACTGTGAGGGCACATAATAGAACATACAGACTGGCCCTAAGGAAACAAAGTACTGCTCATTTAAAAATATATATATATATGAAGAATTATATCAAAATGGTACATAACTGGTTGCTAAGTGAGTGATGTAAGTATTATATTTTACTCCAATGACAATTAGCCTTGAAACTCCAAATTTACGAAATGCTGCTCTGCATATAAAACATTTTAGGAAATTAAACCTAGAATTACAAAGGCACAAATTCAAGTTGCATACCATAGGCAAGTTTGGGGTATGTTTGTGTTTATCTTGTACTATATTCTTTAGCTTTGGGTCTCTTTATGGCCTTCTGTTAATGGATATGTGCTGAATGAAGGAATCTTTTGATTATCATTTGTCAATTATTGCTCAATGCTGAGCATTCAAAATGGAAATAATATCTTTATTGGGGATATAAATATTTAATCAGATACTTGTTATAATTACTTCTTAGTCTATCAAAATCGTCATAACTGGGCAATTAAAAGAGAAAAAGAAATAAAAGGCGTCCATATTGGAAAGGAAGAAGTAAAACTATCTCTGTTTGCAGATGACATGATCACGTATATTGAAAATCCTAAAGAATCCACACCAAAAAACTATTAAAGCTAACAAATGAGTTCAGCAAGATTGGAGGATACAAGATCAATATACAAAAATCAATTGTATTTCTATCAGCTAACAGTCAATCCAAAAATTAAATTAAGAAAACAATTCCATTTATAATAGCATCAAAAAATAAATAAAAGGATTGTAAGGCTTCTACACTGAAAATTGCAACACATCAATGAAACAAATTAAAGGAAAATCCAGTAAGTGGAAAGACATCCATATTCATGGATTGGAAGACTTAATATTATTAAAATGGCAATAGTCCCCATATTGATCTACAGATTCAACACAATCCCTATCAAAATCTCAACTGCCTTTTTTGCAGAAATTGATAAGCTGATCCTAAAATTCATACCGAAATGCAAGGGACCGAGAATAGCCAAAACAATCTTGAAGAAGAAGAACACAGTTGCAGGGATCCACCCTTCCCGATTTCAAAACTTATAGCAAAGAAATAGTATCAAAATTCTGTGGTACTCAATGTTCACTGCAGCTCTATTTACAATAGCCAGGACATGGAAGCAACCTAAGTGTCCGTCCACAGATGAATGGATAAAGAAGATGTGGCACATATATACAATGGAATATTAGCCATAAAAAGAAACCAAATTGAGTTATTTGTAGTGAGGTGGATGGACCTGGAGTCTGTCATACAGAGTGAAGTAAGTCAGAAAGAGAAAAACAAATACCGTATGCTAACACATATATATGGAATCTAAAAAAAAAAAAATGGTTATGAAGAACCTAGGGGCAGGACAGGAATAAAAACGCAGACGTAGGGAATGGACTTGAGGACACGCGGAGGGGGAAGGGTAAGCTGGGACGAAGTGAGAGAGTGGCATGGACATATATACACTACCAAATGTAAAATAGATAGTTAGTAGGAAGCAGCCGCATAGCACAGGGAGATCAGCTAGGTGCTTTGTGACCACCTAGAGGGGTGGGATAGGGAGGGTGGGAGGGAGATGCAAGAGGGAGGAGATATGGGGATATATGTATATTTATAGCTGATTCACTTTGTTATAAAGCAGAAACTAACACACCGTTGTAAAGCAATAATACTCCAATAAAGATGTTAAAAAAAAAAAAAAGATTCTGTGGTACTGACATAAGGATAAAAACATATGGATCAATGGAATAGAGTTGAGAGTCCAGAAATAAACCCATAAATTTATGCTTAGTGGATTTTCAGTGAGGTACCAAACAGTTAAATGGAGAAAAAATCCCAGTATTTTCAATAAATGTTGCTGAGGCAGATGGATATTCACATGCAAAAGAAGGAAGTTAGATCACTAGCTCACACCATACACAAAATTAACTCAAAATGAGTCAAAGACCTACATGTTAGCACTAAGACTATAAAACTTTTAGGAGAAAACACAGGTGTATATCTTTGTGACTTTGGATTAGGCAGTGGTTCCTTAGATACGATACCGAAAGCATGGGCAACCAAAAAAAAATTAGATAAATTGGACTCCATTAAGATTAAAAGCTTGTGTTTTGACACTATCAAGAAAGTGAAAAGGCAATCCATAGAATGGGAGAATATATTTGCAGATCATATATTTGCAAATCCAGAAAAAATATAAAACTTAAAACTCAACAATAAAAAGACAAATAACCCAATTTTAAAATGGGCAAAGGATTTGAATAGACATTTCTCCAAAGAAATTGTACAAATGGCCAATAAATACATGAAACATGCTCAACATCATTAGTCATCAGGGAAATGCAAATCAAATCCACAATGAGATACCACTTCACACCCATTAGGATGGCTATGATAATAATAAAAAAAACAGGCAATAACAAGTGTTGGAAAGGATGTGGAGAAACTGGAACTCTCATACATTGCTGATGGGAATATAAAATGGTGCAGCTGTATTAAAAATAGTTTGGCAGTTCTTCAAAAGATTAAACGTAGAGTTACCATATGATCCAGCATTTCCACTCCTAGGATTTACTCAAGGTGAATCAAAAACATGTGTCTTCACAAAGACTTATAGACAGATGTTCATAGCATCATTATTTATAGTAGGCAAAAGGTGGAAACAAGCCAAATGTCCATCAACTGATGAGTGTATAAACAAAATACAGTATATCCATACAATGTAATATCATTTAGCCATATAACGAGATGAAGTACCGATTCATACTACAACACTGATGAACCTTAAAAACATTATGCTGAGTGAAAGAAGCCGGACACAAAAGGCCACATATCCTATGATTCCTTTTATATGAGATGTTCAGAATGCTATAGGCAAAGCCATAGAGCCAGAAAGTAGATAAATGGTTTCAGTGGATCAAGGTAATGAGGTAAATGGAAGTGACTGCTATGGGTATGGAGTTTCTTTTCAAATGCTCTGGAATTAGGTAGTGGTGATGGTTCACAATTTTGTGAATATACTGAAACTCACTGAATGTATACTTTAAAAGGGTGAATTTTATTGTATGGAAATTATGTCTCAATTTTTTTAATTACTATATTTCTCCTGAGCAGTCTACAGATTAAGTTCTGATAAAGCATAATATAACTTGCAAAAGAACATTATCATTAAAGCACATATTTACATATTTTGTTCCTAAGAAAAAAACAAAAGTAGTTTCACAATCAGTATTATAGATGGCATGAAATTTTACCAGTTTTAAGTATCAGGGCAGATGGATAAGGAGTCCAACGTTTCTCTCAAGTTCTACTGTGAAGATAAATACGAGTTCATCACTTCCATTCTCTTGTTAGCTTCGTATGGACACTTCTCATTTAGATTGATCAGACATTTATTGTTCTGAAATTGAAGGATGAACCCGAAGTATTTTAACGCACACCCTTTCATTTGCTCTCTCGTTCTGCCCAGGCGCTACCTTTCCCGAGCCAGGTGGTGTACAACAGAGTTGGCAAGTGTGGGAGCCGGACCGTGGTCTTGCTTCTGAGAATCCTGTCAGAGAAGCACGGATTCAATTTGGTTACGTCAGACATTCACAACAAAACCAGACTTACCAAAAATGAACAAGTAAGTTGTCTTTGCCCATGGTTAAATTGTACTTCGCTGCAATTCATTTGTGTAATTAGTGGGTGCCTTCTGGAAGACCCTTTGAGTCCCTAACAGATGAATACCAGAGTTATAATGTCATACTGTGTTTTTGCCAGAGGGCGGAAGGAAATTTAAGTTAAGGGTTCGGACAGAAGTCTTCAAACCAGGAAGTTTCCCTGAAGGGATACTTTTATTAAGACCAATGAAGCCTAGAGTACTCTGGTCATTGTATATTTAGCTAACATTAGCAATGCTTAAATATCAGAGAGTTACACCACTGAGCTATAAATAATGGTGACATTTTGGGAGCAAAAGTAAGAAAACTTTATTTTAATATTTCTTCCTCTGTGTTTTCTCACAAGTGTCCTAAGTCTTTATGGTTATCATAAAGAGAAAACCCTCTTTGGTCCAGGAATTTTGTTGGTTGATGGGGACATGAGCTTCCTATTATGGTAAGTTCAGGGGATCTTGAGTCTCCAAAACAGCTTTTGGCATATTCACTGGTAACAAAAGAATTACCCCATTTCCCGGGAATAAATCTGCCCTAATACAGCTGAACCATACAAGGGTCATGCTGGTGGTAGTGTAGGAGTGCTAGGTTCTGCCAGGAAGCTATACAGACAGATTCTACTTCGTAAGCTTACACGAAGTAGGCTTAACCATCTCCATTGAAATACTTTGCTAATGCAGAAAATTAGGCCTAGTGCTCCCACAATCATTTTACAGGGTCAAGTTTGTTAGCCTGCTCTCAGAAAGTTGCTTCGGTCCCCTTAGGTATTTAGGATGGATGAGTAGCCACCATTGTAAGTCAGGGTTCTCCAGAGAACAGAACTAGTAGGATGGAGACATATCGATAGATAAATAGATAGATAGATAGATAGATAGATAGATAGATAGATAGATAATAGATAGATAGATAGATAGATAATAGATAGATAGATAGATAATAGATAGATAGATAGATAGATAGGTAGATAGATAGATAGGAATAAAGGAAAGGAGATGTACTATGAGGAATTGGCTCATGCAACAGTGGAGGCTGAGAAGTTCCACCATCTGCCATCTGCAAGTTGAAGGCCCAGGAAAGCCATTGGTGTAATTGAGTCTGAGCTTGAGTGTGAAGGCCTGCAAACCAAGGGAGCCAATGATGTAAATCCCAGTCTGAGGGCAGGGGAATGTAAGATGAGATGTCCCAGCTTAATCAGTGAGGCAGGAAAAAAAAAATCGACTTCCTCCTTCTTCCACATTTTGTTCTATTCAGGCCTTCGAGGGATTGGATAAGGCCCACCCATACTGGGGAGAGAAATCTACTTTACTGAGTCCACTGATTCAAATGCTCATCTCATCCAGAAACACCCTCACAGATACACCCAGAAATATTGTTTAATCTGGGCATCCCTTGGCCAGTCAAACTGACACATAAAATTAACCATCATACCACTCAGTGACAGGGTAAGTTTGGGGAATAAACAAGGTATATGGTTGACTGTCAGGTTGAGACCATAATTATGGAAATTTCCACCCGTGTCTGCTTCTTTCTGACATGATCTCCACCTTTGAGGCATTCAAAACCTCACACAGAAAGGGAATATGCAATAAGCATTCCTGTCTCTCTTATCACGGGGGATGGTAGGACTGTTTTAAGTGCATAACACAGCCAGCAGTACTTACTATAAAGCCTATATGTTTAGTGTTGTCCACAGTATAGAGATTAAAATGCCCATTCCTTTGGAAACTTCCATTAAAGAGTCTCTGAGTAACAAGTCTAAATAGTCATTATCAATCAGCAAAAAATATTTTGAGATTACCCCTTGCAGGTTCTGTAGTAGGTGCTCAATAGAAATATTATATTTGGTGACATTTAAGGATATCACAGTTTATCAATAATTTCCATAGGGGTAGATTCTCTTTGATTTCCTTACCTTACTGAAGAACGAATAAGATTAGGGCTGAAAGAGAGTGACTATAATAAATAGCCTATGCTATTTTCACTACCTGAAAGAGAGTGACTATAATAAATAGCCTATGCTATTGCAATTTTATTATAAATATAAAATTTGGTTTTCTTTTGAGTCTTTGGGTCTGCTTATCAGGTTAGACTTAAATGTTCCTATGTGTGGAAACTATGCTCAGTTCTTGAAGCCTAACAAAACACAGTAGCTAGATTTTAGTTCCCACTGCTGAAAAGTGTAACAAACCAGAGGGAGCAAAGTAACAAAAGTATTAGACCCTGAGATGTTCAGGAAGGCCCTAGAAGAGTAAGCACAAAATGTGAAATTTAAATATACTGTGGGATTTTACACAAATCAACCTACTTTGTTTCCTATGAGGAACTGTCAAGGGAAGAACTTAGATGAAAAGTGAAGAATAATTTACTAATGGTGCATGAATTGTTAAATGTTTTAGAAAGGGTTAAAGCCAAAATCATCCTTCTCCTCTAAAATAGAGGTTAGCTCTCATCTGTTTGGAATGACTGGCTTGTCTAGAAGCCAGGGAATAGACTAGACAATCTTTTAAGGTTCTTTCCAGCCCTGTGATTCTGTGATATATTTATACAACTTCTACCATAATCTGTGTATAATTAGTTGAAACATTTCTGATTCCTGTGGTCAGTGTGACCTAGAATATATTTCATTACTTAGTTATTCCAGATTCCTATTAAATTATAAAGCAAGTTTTAAAAACTTAAGGGAAAGGTAAAGATGTGGTAGAAAAAAACAAACAATTTTGATGTATTTAAAAACAAACATAAGGATAGTGACAGTTGCCTCTGTGCAGCTAGCCGAGCAGGCTGTGACATACAAGGAGAGCCAGGAAATGCCAGGACAAAAAAAAACAAGTTTGAAGTAGCTCAAGAATGTTTAAAGAAACTCTTTTTCTTTTTACGTGCATCCTTTTTCTAAAGTTTCAAAGGGCGTGAAACAAGCAAAGAAAAAAATATTATTTTAACCTAACATATTCAAGAAATAATTTGTGGTGTGAATAGCTCCTCTTCTTGATAATTTATTAAAGGAAAAGGGGGTAAGTGATTTAGGAGACAAGTTAAAATTTTATAGTCAGTGGTTCTCAACATTACAGAGTAGAACTCTGAAAATGTGTTTCCATGGAGATACTGTTCTCTGGAGTTAATAACAATTCTGCTTCAGGTGCAGTACAAGTTAAACAGGCTCTTGTGGGCTGGCCCGGGACTCTCTCCACCATGTAGAACATTTCTTTTATGAGAAAATGTATTCCAAGTTCCCAACTACTGACTTACAAATGAACTTCAGAAAAGTATCCACATATAAGGCTGGAATCATCTGTACCTTTGCATTCATACACAGTGGCACCTCTCTGGGCCAGAGTCAAATTCACACATACATTTCTCCCTGGAGGGTAGCTGTCATCACACAACACACACACACACACACACACACACACACACACACACACCCATACCCATACGCACACATCCCCATTCAGTACTCGATTTTAAAAATCTATTTAATGGGATAAGACACTGAGGGATTATTAAAAAGGAAAGAGAACCTGAAAGACAGCAAATGTTAGAATGTCTATAAAAATCCCATTACATCTGCCCTTATAGAACTAGAAATGCCTTTGAAGTTAATATTTTAGAAAACTCTGCCTCAACAGAAGAACATGGACAGCTGGTGCTGGCCAAATGTTGGACCTTTGCAGGGCATATAATGCAAACCTAGGATGACATCATTTCATTTATGCTCTAAATCCAGATTTCAATTTCTTGGGCTAGTTTAGATAATTTCTTGGAAAATGGAGATTATGTACAATCTAAAAGATAAAGAACTATTTTCCAGAAGACATGGGGCGTGATTTCCAAAAGACTCATAACCATGTTTGTTAATGGTCTGACCCTATCTTTCAGAACATTGCTCTAAGGATAACAAAAGTCAAAGTGTCACAGGCATATCACAGACATAAGAGTTCAAAATTATTTCATTCCGGTTGGAGAAAGGCAAAAATTGTTGGCATATGAGCCTAAACGATGGAGAAAGCAAATACTTTTTCTATTTTTATTTATACTGAAGCTATTGAGGACTACAAATTGCAAATAGCACCTACTCTGCGCTAATTGTTTTACTTCATTATTTCATTTAACTCTTCTGGGCCTAAAACTGTACCGGTGAGTGAGTATGATTTCCTATCTTATGGATGAGAAAACTAGGACAACCCGATGAAGTCACTTTCCAAATATAATAAAATGACTATCCATGGTACCTGGACTTGAACTTCGGCCTTCCCGAATCCAGGAGCCGTTCTCCTAATGCAGTGGCTATCTGCTCTGCACACACACTCAGCAGAATACCCAGCTGAGCCTTTTGAAACATATAGTTGCAATGGCCCTTCTCCTGGAGATTCTAGGGTAGAGTCCAGAAAACTTTTTTTTTTTTTTTGATCAAGTGCCACGGGAGTTACAGAGTTAAGGATCCCTGCCAAAACCATCAAATCAGCATTTCCCTAAGTGTGTTACTGAGTATCCTAGTCCCCTAAGACACTGAAAAAAAAGAAAGTACCATGATTCAATAAATTTGGGAAATGTTGTCCCCTTGTCTCCCTCTAGGAAAGTCATGACAATTATTCACATTTTAAGGACTCTGAGAATTCTTTCAACTAAAAACAAAATGAAAAATCTGTTTAACCAGCTTTCACCTAGAGTTTCCCCCTCTTAGTTGGCCAGGGGACTCTTTGTGAGTGTTTGTGGCTCTCAGTTGCATCCCACAGAGCTCTCACAGTTTGGAGCTGGTGGACCAGCCTACACGGTTCCATCAGCCATATCAGTAAAGGCTACTCTTTCACTATAAACTCCACGTCTGCTCTGACTCTGTTCAACAGCCATTCAAATGACTAAAATCTTGAGAAGTATTCAAAGGGTAGAGGAGACAGAGCCCCTACGTCTGTGTGCTCTAGATTGCTTTAGCCTCTTGGTCGGAAACAGAATTTCTTTATAGTGTTTTAACTTCCCTTCCCCACTGCTCTCACCCACTGCAAAGTACAAGTCTGTGACTACAAAGCATTGCGACTCGAGAAGAGAAAGTGTGCCTAAAGAAACCATGTTAGATTTGGAAACGGTCTTGGGGCCACGGGGATTCCTCCTAGGCTTCCCTAAAGCAGGGTCAACGGCCTCTGTTTAAAGGCAAAAGTTCACTCATTTGTTTTTGAGGCAGGTCTCGCCATTGTTTCTTTATCCATTGTGATATATATTCATTGGAGACCTACTGTTATTGGTGTATACTGAGCACCAGACAGCACACTAGATGTTTGTGCATCTTACTTTAATCCTTTAAGCAACATTATTAGGAAAGTATTATCACCCTCTTTTATAGGAAAAAGTAAGTGCTCAAGAAGAATGTGGGAGAATAAGAATTGAAAGTGAACTGGGGTCAAATCCTGGAGAACCTTGAATGTTAGGCTAAGGAGATAGAACATTATTCCTGGGCAGTGAGTGGGAGGTTAATAAAAAAATTGGTTCTTAACTATCATGGGCATCAGAGTCTTCTTGGGAGCTTTTTCACAACACGTATTTCTAGGTCTTACTACAAAATACTGAGTTATATACTCTTAATGGTGGAGCCCACATATTTGTATCATGGGGGGGAAAAATCCCCAGTAGATGCTCATGCACAATTCTAGTGAAGAATCATTGCATGAAAGCCTCTAATTATTAGAAAGTTTTCTTTCTATTAAGGGGAATCCTCCACTAAGCAAGAAAAATTCCTCTTTCACCTGCGAATCCCTCAAAACTCTGAAGACATCTTATTTCCCCTGAAGTCTTATTGAGGGGTGTCTCCTCAGAAGCCTGCACATTGATCTCAGAAGCCTCACCCTTGCTTGAGACGTTTTGGAAAAGTCTCCTTAGAATGACCCTCAGAGTTTCCTGACTTTAGACTAGGAGGGATGTGTCCACAGGCATCAGAGGTGCTCCAACCGGACTTTGGAAGCAAACCAAAAAGATGAGCTGAGTCCATCTCCAGGCCACAGGGCTAATAAGTTCACCCAGTTCTGCAAACGAGGTCTTATCTTGGAGTCCTATAGACAAAAGCTGAGTCTGCTAATGAAAACTCAGTGGAAAGAAAGGCAGGAAAAAGAAAGAAGCAACAAGGCCTGAAAAATTAAGACGTTTTCTCCTCTCCTTCCAGTTGTAGCCACGAGATTGATTTTTCTCTATTCAGACGCAGCCTCTTAGCCTTGTTCACATCATTGCTCCCCCTGGTGGTCTTCTTCTTCATTGCAGGCATGTGTTGCACTGACTGCGCAGCTCCACGCTGAAGGTGGGAAGATCATCTTACCTCCTGCAAGAAGGGCTTCCTCTTTGCAGGAGGAAGAGGGAAAGATAACCTGAGCCCACAGCCAACCTCCTGGCCTCTGAGGTTAAAGGACCAAGGAGTTCTCCTCTGACCTACTCCTTATTTGGTTGGCTTTGCTGTGTAAAAACATGCTTTTCTTTCATTTAAGATTTGTGCAAAATTATAGGGCATCTAGTTGTTCACGGGTGACTCAAGAATTCAGATCAGAGTAGGGTCAATACTCTGCCAGTTACCGCTGACGAGCATTTCCCAAAGAAGTCTTTTACTAACCAGCTGTGTTTGTAGAACTGCAGGGTAAAGGTTTTCTGCTCTGTCATCTCAGGCAGTTAGGTTGACAGTGAAAGATTAAAAGCTACTGCCTGGCATATCCTCTGCATTATAAATTCTGTTTGATTCTTGCCTCTTTTTTTAAACTTCAATTCTGTCTCATTCTCAGATGTGCTGTGATTTAACTTCTTCCTTTAGATCCATTCCGTTACATAGTTCTTTTTCTTTCTTTCTTTTTTTTTTTTTTAGTATTTTAAATTCATTCCTGGCTTGTTATAATATACTGTTTTCCTACCTAGAACTTTAAAAAATATTCTTTCTGGTGTTTTAATGCTTTTTTTAAAAATTATTTTTAATGCTTTTCCACCTGTTAGAACTTTCTTTTAATTTTTCAGCCCATCACATAAAAGGTAGAAAATTCATATCCCCGTAAACCCTCTTTAGTCTCCAGAGTTGTTTTGCTAACCGACCCCTTCCTCCCATCTTAACAGGTTATATATAGATTGAAAAGCAGTGGGAATGATGAGGAGATTGTAGCTTAGTGATAAGTAGCAGGATTTTTGGTGTCAGACAGGCTTGGATTTGAATCCTGGCTCCAACTTTTTCTAGTGGTGAGACCGTAAGCAATCTATGTAGCCTTTCTGTGCCTCAGTTTCTTAACCTGTAAACCCTGGATAATAATACTGAACTCACGGAGTCGTTTGAAGATGAAATGACGGTATGTGTATAAAGAGCATCTCGATACAGTGCATAGCCTGGGAACCACTCAGAAAATGATAGTTTGTTTGGTGTTGTTACATCCTAGATGTTGTAGTAGTAAAACTGTTAACTCCACGTGACACCACGGTAATGAAGGCACAGATCTGCCCCAGAAAGGCTGAATTCATTGCCTTAGTGCTAATTCTGTTTTCAGTGAACTGTATATTTCTTAACTCCAAAAAATTTTTCCTAAAGAGGGTACTTCGTTGCATAAACAATTATGGGTATGTCTTCTATGTAGGCACCTGGGCTTGGCTTTCTGGGGGAGAAATAAAACCTGACCACAACCCTCAAGGAGCTTTCAAGCTGGTTCAAAGCCAGCACTCAAACTCAGCTATAATGTAACGTAAACAGATCATGTCCTGGAAAATTCTCACAGTACTGTGAGAAGTTAAAGAAGGCAATGTCATCTCTACCCAGAGATGTTCGAAACCAAACCCATTTCCCCTCACTTCTGGAGCCAGATTGCTTCCTCCTGCAGTGTTCCCTGTCTCCACCAATGGGTGCCACCACATGTTCAGATCCCAGCCAGGACTCTGAGAAGGAAGCTCTGTTGACCACACCCTCTCCTTCCCTTCTGCTGCCAGCTGCCACGAGGCTCAGCAGATTCTCCCTCCTTAATGTACCCAAATCTCTCCATTTATTTTCACTTCCACGCACTTCATTCCGTGGTTCTGAAACTGTTAAGCCTTAGACTCTCCTGGCGGGCTTGTTAAAACGCGGATTGATGGGCCCCACCTCCAGAGTTTCTCCTAATTCCGTAGGTGCGGAATGAGGCCTGAGGACCTGCATTCTTGTTGGACACATGTCCAGTTGATGCTGGTGCTGCAGGTGTGGGACCCCCACTGAGAAGTGACGCGTTCATGACCTCATCATTTCCTGTTGGGATTACTGCCGTCTTCCCAGCTAAGCTTTCTGCCTCTCCAATCCTCACCCTCTTCTTCACATTCTCCACCTGACCTTAGATCTGAGAGAAAAAAAATCCTTTCTGGCTGTGGACTGCCCAGAGGATAAATGTCAAAATCCTTCATGTGACCTGCAAGACCCTCAATTACCCAGCTCGTACCTTCCTCTCTAGTTATCTACTGCCTTGCTGATCCCATGCCTGACCTCCTGGCAGTTTTAACATCCATGTCTTTTTTGTGTTTTGTCCTTTGCATCCACTGTTCACTCTGTCTGCCATGCTGCGAGTCCCTTTCTTCACTTGTTAACTCCTGTGGGTCCTTGCAAACCACTTAGAAACAACTCCGTGGGGAAACATCACCTCTCCATCTGCAAGCAGGGACAGGTGCCTCACCTCCGTGCCTTGTACCCCATGGTGATTATCACATGATGGCCCCTGCCTGCTCGTCCCCTTCTCCCCCGAGACTCTGAGCTTCCTGAAAGCAAGAACCTAATCTTTTATCTCTATAGCCACAACCCAGAGTGGCACATTGCCTGACAGAGTTGGAAATCAACGGATGGTGAATGAAAGGAGACATCCAGGAAGGCTACTGGGAGGAGGCGAGCATTTTAGCCAGATGTAAGAGTGATTAGGATTTGGACATGCAGCGAGAAGAGGAAGAACATTCTATAAGAAGAATCTTGAGCCTGAGCTTGGACAGCAGTCTTGGACATGGTGTGAGGAAGGAATATGGAGGAGTCTAGTTTGGCTGGCCACAGGATGTGGGGTCTTGAGAGCCAGCTGAGGGAGATAGTAAAGACAGAATTAACATGACTCAGCAAGGGATTGAATATGGGAGTTCAGGAAAGACCCAGATCAAATGTGAGGATATGGAGAGTACCATTAACTGGAAAAGGAGTGAAGATGGGCGAAGATCAAGAGTGTGGTTTTGGCCAGGGTAGATTTGGGAACATCATTAGGACACATTCCACTGTCTTGTCTTTATGTGTCTTCCCACTGATCTTATTCAGGTTTTGATGTCCAGGGCTTAGTAAGCACCCAATAAATGCTGAATGAATGAATGCAGTGGAATTAAAATAAAGATCAGCAGTGGTCCTGCATGAGCCAAGGAAAGGGAGACTTAGTTTCTTTGATAATTTTAGGTAGTGCCATTGCCACCCATGCAGATAAGAGTTGAACAAGAGAAAAGGCAGGCTGCTGGCAGCAATGGGAAGACCAAGAGGGAACTCAGGTGATGACCAGCGGGGGCTCAGGAGACAGTCGCTTGTCACTAGACATGGGGAAAGTTAGTGTTTGTGAAGACCATCATGTGATACTGTGAACCTAATGTCTTATGGTACTTCACATGGGTTTTCCTATTTGGTGTGCGGGTCAAATGCATGAGAGCTGAGATTTACTCCCTGACTTCCCTGTACTAACGCAATAAATGCAAGCATTAGTAACCTTTATTCTTTGTTTAAAGATCCGTCTCGAATGAGTTATGCCTTGTCACTGCTAATCCATTTTTCCTCATGAAATAGACAGCTTTATGACTATTATGACACTGTTCTCATAATCTAACCACTACTGTTCTTCCATTAAATTTAACACATTGACATGTGTTTAGAGAATGTAATATAATGTTGAATATGTGAAAGAAACGGGTTTTCTTCTGACCTGTTTTTCCAGTCTTGTGCAATGCTAGGGTGCTTTCTCATATTATTCTTATGTGTGCAGAGAAATATCTGAAGAAAAATCATCTAAAGATTAAAGCATTAAATGGTCTTTATATTAAACATCCACAGTTATGCTTCTAAGCAGACATCCTCAGAGATCAGTTACCTTTGGTTGTGCTTTCAAATTGTTACCTTTGGTTGTGGTTGTGCTTCCGAAACGGTGATTCTACTGATAGAGCAACAAAAATCAAAATTTACAGTATGAAGGAAGCCGAAAGTTTTATTACCGAAAACAAGCGCCGGGGCATGCAGGGGGGATGTAGAGGATAAACAGTAGATGAAAAGGCAGGATTCAATTTCCTTTTACGTTCAAGCGTGGGGACAGGCAGACCATTATTTACCCGTGCCTGCCACTGACGAACAGAAGCATTGGTTACGAACTGCAAGTCATTTACTTTTAAAATTCAATTTCATTTCTTCAAACAGTCGTTGTGAGCACGAATATCTAATGAAAGGGTTTAGGCAACGACGTCCTCATGTAACGATCTGTAAGTCATGCACTAGTTGGAATTAATTCATTTAAGAAATATTTATTGGGCATTTCCGTGGATGTCAGCCCTGAGCTGGACAGCAGGGAACAAGGCAGACCAGGTTTCGTCTCATGCTTGAGACAAACCTGGAGTTCCAGACTCTGATTTTTTTATTGTTATTGCTCTTATAGTTTACACATGAATGACCGTTTTTGTTTCCAGTTTTCAACTTGAACTATTTTATAAAATGTGAAGTGCTGCCCTTCTGATGTCTATCCAAAGTAGCAATTTTCAATGTGCTTCTTAAAAATTCCAGTGTGTCAGCTTTGATGGGGCATATTAGAAAATCTAAGGAAAGTGGAATTCAGGAAGTCAGGGAGTCATAAGAATGCTTGGAATTTCTAACAGATTTTACTAAACATTTTCTGTATCATGACATGTTCCAGAAGACCGTAACTGTTAGTTTATACAAATTAAAACTACTTTTTGCCTTGCTGATAACTGCAAATAAATAATTCAGATGACCACCCACCAAAAAACCAAGACTTTGTGTGTGTGTTTGGGGCGGGACGGTGGGGGGTGGGGTGGAGGAGAGGATTGTGTGTTTCCTATGAAATACTTGCTTTGTAAATTTTATAATCAAAGAGAAAAATAATGAGGTATTGCCTCATTTTATTCCCACTTTTCAATTCTGCAGAACTAGTTTCAAATACTTCTGTATTTCCCAGTAAGATCATTATAGAAATGTAAAATAATAACCTTTGTCTTGATTTGACTTTAAAGGAGGGGATTAAAGGCATTTTCTTATTTGCATTTCGGTACAGCAACAGGCTGACTTCTCCAGCTAAAATTACTTAACCTGTCACTTTGTTTTCATGGTGGCAATCAACTAAATTAAATACAGGACTATACATTGGGATAGCTGTGTTTTATTTAGTAAGAAGCCTTATGTAAAGTTCATAAATGTTGCACAAAACACAGCTGTTTGGCCCTGGTCCAAGAGCTAATGAGGATAAAAAGAGTAGGGGAGATAACCTTTAGCTTAATATAGCTTGGTAAATTAGATCCTATATATGCTAATTTTGTACTTTTTTTAATAGATGGAACTGATTAAAAATATAAGTACTGCCGAACAGCCCTATTTATTCACTCGACATGTTCATTTCCTCAACTTCTCAAGGTAAGATATTTTCCAGTTTAATGGTTCTTTCGTTTCTTTTCAGTACTTAGTCTCCTTCTAACAAACAATTACTTTAAAATCTACCTTCATTTCCTAGGTAGTGTAATTGCCCTTCAAAAGGCATTTTTAATCCATTTATTTTTGCTGTAGAGGGATCAAAATTTGAAATATTTGGACAGAAGTTCATTTCTTTCTAGAATATTAATCTTAAATCTTGTGGAAACTTGAAATTATTTTGAATGAGAAGCCGTTTGACCCAATAGTTCTCTCTAAAAAAAAAAAAAAAATTAGGTTTTGTATTGAAACAAAATAGGCAAGAGATGGATATTTTAGCAGACATATTTCATTGCACATTTTTATACAATTTGAACTCGCACAGGACTCTGGCAGTAACTTAGTGGTGGAATTATGTGTATTTTATAGGGTCCAAAACATTAGGACCAGCCTCTCTACCTTTTTTAATACTCCATTTGATTACTCTAAGCCTTGCGTGTTTGATGCTGGTGGGTATTCTAGAAATCTGCTTTTTTCTTCAGCTGCAGGGACCTTTTGATAATAATGCAAATCTTCGAATTTATGTGTTTAGACCCTTGAGCTGTCAAGTTGCTAACTGCAAGTTCTGGGCAAGTTCCTCTCCTCCCCCGGAATCCATTAGCACAGGTTGCCTTGTCAACTGTGCCAGGAGTTCTCAGATTCCTCCTCGCAGGCTGGCCTGTCTGAGCTCACAGTTGGTTTGGGCTGACAGAGCACTGGGTCCAGGGTCAGATCTGCTGACCAGTCCGGGACCCTGGGCCTCCCTCATCAGCCATCTGACCGGCACTTCCCTCACTGCTTTTCCCGTGGGGATAACGGGACCTCGTAGGCCCACAGGAGGGTCCTGCTAGCTGTGCTGACCTAATGGCCCCGAGGGCCGGGCCACCAGGGAGGCCTGAGTTTGCACTGGGCAGGCACTTTGGCTGCCCTGCCGCAGGATGCCTAACAGTCTGCTGGGGTGGGAGAAGGTTTTAGCCTTCAAAGCACTTTCCTGCTGTGCAGCAGGCCCTGTGCAAATGAAGTGCAAAGAGAATGAGATTCAGCAAAGCAAGTTATTAAACAGCAAAGAGGAGTTGCTGCCTTATCTTTGAAAGCAAGTTTCCTCTGAAGTTTCCCCAGCCTGTCTGATACCCAGAGTCCCCTCGGGTGGTGAACAGGTGAGGAGGACACCTGCGGATTATCCTCAGTGGCCCAGGGCTACAGCGTCCAGGAGAGCTGAGTGGGTCTCCAGCTACATGTCTAAAGTGGCTTGTCACTGGACTGTTTGGGGTACGTGCCCTGCCTCTCACTTCCGGTGGGCCAAGAACATATAATTAGACATAATTAGATAACGAGGACTGGGTAGCTATTTCGGGCCTTGTGTTTTATGACTTGTAGACGGCAGAGCACGGACCCTCTGACCCCTTGCTTCTCTCATGCGCTTCCTTCCCTCCTTCCTGCGTCACCCCTGACGTCCTCAAGCCTCATTCATTTCTTCTTCTTTTTTTAAAACTTTTTATTGGAGTATAGTTGATTTACAATGTTGTGTTAGTTTCAGGTGTACAGCAAAGTGAATCAGTTATACATATACATACATCCACTCTTTTTCAGATTCTTTTCCCATATAGGTCATTACAGAGTATTGAGTTGAGTTCCCCATGCTATACAGTAGGTCCTTATTAGTTATCTGTTTTTTTGTTTTTTTTTAGAAGGTATTCTTTTTTTTTTTAATGTTTCTTGGCTATTGGATTTCTACTTTTTTTTCCCTTAATTAATTAATTTATTTATTTTTGGCTGTGTTGGGTCTTCATTTCTGTGCGAGGGCTTTCTCTAGTTGCGGCAAGCGGGGGCCGCTCTTCATCGCGGTGCGCGGGCCTCTCACTATCGCGGCCTCTCTTGTTGCGGAGCACAGGCTCCAGACGCGCAGGCTCAGTAGTTGTGGCTCACGGGCATAGTTGCTCCGCGGCATGTGGGATCTTCCCAGACCAGGGCTCGAACCCATGTCCCCTGCATTAGCAGGCAGATTCTCAACCACTGCGCCACCAGGGAAGCCCCCAGTTATCTGTTTAATATATAGTAGTGTGTATATGTCAATCCCAATCTCCCAATTTATCCCTCCCCCTGCCCCTTACTCCCTGGGAGCCATAAGTTTGTCAAACCTCATTTATTTACTCCTCTTGCTTCAAGGGCAAATCTTTACAACCAAAACAAATTGCAACACAACTAATTTTAATCAGGATAGTGTAGCACTCTAGTGACAAGCCAACACCAATATCTTAATTGGGTCAGCAGAGCTGGGCACAGCCTGGTGGCCATATTTTATCATGGCCTACACTACCGAGAGTTTAATCTTGATTGATTTAGTTCTGAAAGAAAAAAAAAAAATGATAAACACCTTTTAGAAGACACCGCATTTCCGGAAGCAGCGTCAGCCTGGCTGTCAGACCTTCCTGCTGACCATAGGCTCGGCGAACAGTTTAACCTTTTGAGGGGAGAGGGTCTCCGTTTTCCCATCTATAAAATAGGGACAGTTCCTGCCCACCCCTGGTTTGTAGGGATGCTCGAAACACGTGAAGGAAAGCCTTTGAAGTTCTTGGAGAGAAGGATATTATGTGTACTCCAAGTGGCATTTAAAAGGCATTTCTGTAGAAGCCTCAGTCTGAGCCCCCAGTTTGGCTCCTGTCCCAGTGCAGCCTGGCAGCGTCTCTAATGTAACGCCTTGAGGACAGGGCCCTGCTCTCGCTGGTTTCTCCTCCCTCGATTCCATTTTGTTCAGTTAAATACATACATACTGACGACCCTCTATCGCTGGACCCTGCGCTAGGACTGGGGCTTCTGCAGTGAACAAGAAATGCTGTCCATGCCTTCAGGGAACTGTAAGTTCTTCGTCCATTAAGGAAGAAGCAGCCACGAAACATGATGAGCTTTAGGAGAAAGACTCAGTGGGTGTCCCCTAGGGGAAGTGGGAGGGCAGGACCCTCCCTCCTGGAGCAGGAGCCATTGCTGCTGGGCTGTGAGGGATGGGTCAGCTTTAGACAAACGAAGGGGAAGGGCACTGGGGGCCCAGGAACCAGCCTGAGCAAAAACTGAACAAAGAGAAGGATGGAAAGGAATCCCGGAAATGGGAGCACAGCAGGAATGGAACGGTAGTGAAGAGTTTTAAGCAGGAAAAAGTAGAGACTGGCCTGATCAGCTCGGAAAAAACTCATGCTGACTATGGGTTCAATCTCATTCTCTCTTCCCATCCCACATGCACAAGGCCCGGGGCCTCAGCTACGAGACCTCCATAAGAATAAACAGAAGGACACGTTGAATTTTAACACATTACAAGACTATTACACTCATTGAACATGAGAATTTAAGCCATCAGCTTTTCTTTTTCAAGGGAATAGCTTTATTTAAAGAAAATTTCTTGGGTATAAATGGCAAACTGTGGGCATACAAGGAAAGCCCCCAAATACACAATTAATAGAGAAAAACAACTATGTTGGGACTTGTTTAGAGGGATTTCACAATACTTTTAAAACTGAGTTCTGTATTTTGAATTATAAGGCATAGAGATAATTAAGCTGCTCTTAAGACACCTACCCTGATCTTTGCTGACACGCATTGTTTCACAATAATGAGGTTATTAAGAGAAGAATTGGCGCTGCAACCTAATATTCTGTATTCATGCTTTATGTCTAAGTTTCCTTACATTCTTGACATGCAGCAAAACACTTGCTGGCAAGTGGAATGTAAGAATGAAAGTCTAACCTCCTTCCCAACACCTTCTTTTGTACATTTATGTTCTGAACTCTTGAAGTGTACGGCATTATACCAAAATGAATCGCCCCTTATTTCTTTTTCTCCATTAAGTATGGCATTCTTGTCTGGAATTTAGATACTCTGAGTGATGTAAAATTCTATCCTGTGAGTTTTTGGTGATTCAATAAGTTTCATTTGTTCATAACCTAGGCATCTTGTCCTGTCCCATTTTTTCTCTTTTTTTTTTTAGACCTAGAAGGAACAATTTCACCATATCCATTTTAATTAATTCAACCATAGAAAGCAATACTATCAGACCAAAATAGTGCTTTTGTAGTTGCCTCGGGGAAGGCTTCCTGCCAGAGGAGATAAACACTACGAGGTCAGCAGGAACCTCAGATCAATTTGGGTTCGTGAGGTTTTCCACTGCTCTTTCACATGGTTTTTGAGCTACCTGAAAGTTCAGGCCAGACAAACGTTTTTCACCTGGTCTACCTGGAGAAGTGAGTCAAAATTACCTCGGCCTAAAAGATGCTACTCTTTGTTGTGATGTTTAATATTTTTGTACTCTGGTTTCATGTGTCTGTTCCCAGTTGTTGAAGTCACCTAAAGAATTAGAATTTTTGAAAAAGTTCAGCCTCCCAACATCATCTCTTTAAGTATGTCTTAGATCATCAAGACTGTGACAGACAATTCAATTTATCTTCCCCCCTCCTGCCCCGTTTTGTTTTCTAAGATTATTTTTTGGCGGGGGGGGGGGAAGTAATTTTTTTCCTATCTACAATCCCCCTCGACCCTCAACTTGGGTCTTGCAGGGAAAACACTGTGGAGGTTTGTGTCAGAGCTCAATGCTATGAAAATAGCCCAAGCGAATTATGAGATATCAATACACTAACTGATCTCAAACTACCCCTACTCTTAACCTTTTTCCGTGTCTCTTCCTTTCTCACCCATGACCCCCTTACCCTTCTTTGTGTCCATTTCTCTTTCCTTATTTGTCTCTGATGGTGGCTCCAATGCCAAAACTAACTTGCAAAAGCAAAACATTTAAAAATCAATCAATCACTGCAGAAGTAAGTAGGATGTGATGTGCAAGGACACGATGTGAGTTTTGGACACTTTCTTTCTTCCCTTGAAGGGAGGTCTTAGTTACTGATGTGAACAAAGTCTGCCCTCTGATGGCATCATTTAACAAAACAAATCTGATCTCGCTAATTCTATAATTCAAACGGGTTTCCACATCTTATTTCTAAATGTGGACTTTGTTTTCATTCTCATTAGCAAAGTCATCCATTTTAATTGTGTCCTGCAAATCTTTTGTAATAGTGACAGACGCCTCAAGCTCTGAAGAGAGCATCAAAATAAAACTGATATTAGCGCTTATTGAATGCTATCTTTACCTGCTTAGACAGAGCCCAGAAGTTTGATTTTCAGATTGAGAGTCTTCTCTCAGTTTAGCCTGTGAAGACATGGCTGGACTCATCTTCTGAAAATGGCACTCTCCGCCTCCCTTTTCTCTTTTCCCTCCACAGCAGGTGGACTCTGCCACCGGTGAGCCCACACACGTGGCTGGCCCGGCAGGGGGTAGTATGATCTGGACTTGCCCTGAGCCCATCTCCCTGCACACCACCAAGGGCTTCCTCCTTGTCCTCTATTTGCTTCCATCAAGTCATCTTCCTCTCCCAGCAGGAACCTTACCTCCAGTGTCCCAGCTGCCCCACCCTCACTCAGCAGAAGCTCCCGCCTCTCTTCCCTCAGGACACTCAGGGAGCAGAGAGTAGCTCAGACTCTGCTTGCATTTCGTGATGGGAGGCTCTGTCCTGGGCACCAAGGACCAAAGTGTCCACTGAATAAGGTTGTGAGGACGGAGGGCGGCCCTTCCACCCCGTTGCAGCAATTGACCATTAACTAACCATCTTCCCTCTCCTCTGCCTGCAGGCAGCCCCTCATGCTGCCACCCAAACAACTATATCCTTTTCCACGGAGGCCTTTCTCTCACTTCAAAGTGTCTCCTTCCTCACTGACAGGGATCAAAGCATGGGCCACTAGCCTTGGGACACTCTTCCTTTTTTGATGTGGGTGGCAGCACAGGAATAACCTCTACGTTTAGGCCAGGGGTGAAAAATACAGATATACTTTCAGTAGAATGGAAATTGCCAGGGGTAAGGAGGAAGGAGGGGAACGGGATTTATTGTTTACTGGGCACAGAATTTCAGTTGGGGATGATGAGAAGATTCTGGAGTTGGATGGTGGTGATGGTGGCACAACAGTGTGAATGTACTTGATGCCACTGAACTGTACCCTTAAAAATGGCAGAAAGGGTAAATTTTATGTTATGTGTATTTTAGCACAAGTAGAAATTGTATATATGTATACTTTCAAATGCTGTTTGCACTCATAGAAAACTCTACTGTAGTAGGAGGACAAAATAGTCTTAACTCTCTAGAATAATTTTTTTTTCACTTTCATGCTTTATTGAAAGTAAAATATGAATCAAAGACAGGTATTGGTAAGCAGGTTATGTCTCTAAAGAATTACTTTTAGTTCAGAACAGAATGTTGTCCCATCTCCTGTGACACAAATCCTTTGCGGACCAATGCATCTGGCATGAAACTCAAGCAAGGAAATGTAACAGAACTTTATTCCCTCCCGTGCCTATAAATCTTATATGTAAACATGATTTACTGATACTGCTACTAAACTTTTTCAGTCTTTACTTGCCCATTTCCCCCCCACCCCCCTTAAATATAAAATTTGAAACATTTCCTTCAAGTCTGATGGCCTTCAGTGCAATCTGCTATATTTGACATAAGGCATTTGGGGACAGTCACTTTTGAATGGTTTTCTGCCTTGCAGAGGAGTCATGTATATAGTTTTGGCCTTAAGTCTTGGTATTTAATACATGCAACAATGGCCCAGGAAGAATATCATCAGCGATCTGATGAAAGTGTACCTAAAATTCTTTCCCAAGTGCTTTGTGTAGCTACTGGGAGGTGACTAGTGTTGATTGATCGGTTGATCCATAGAGGTAGCTGTGTGGGGCGAATAGTGAAGAAAATCCTCAGAATGAGACATTCAGGAATGCACGGGAGAAGTGAGAACGATGCAGTTATTATTTCTAGAGAATTATGTCCTGCTTTGGACCTTCATCTTCTCATCAAAAAACCAAAAACAGAATACGGTAAATTTGCCGAGGGTCAGAAGGAGACCCACAGGGGTAATTAAAGAGTTGGTAAATATGACCTCTGAACAGATATCAGTGAAATTGGAAATACCTGCTATTTTAGGATGCCTGGAAAGAGCTCGAAATATGCAGTGGTTATTGTGGTGACCAAGGACAAAGAGGGGGTCATCAGCTGTGGTCGGCTCAGGTTTTTTAAAAACTTGATAAAGATGAAATTAGGGCTATAGATTATAAAATTAAGGGAAATGAATCTCAAGACCAATGCTAAAGGGATTTCAAAAAGAAACACACGCAAGAAAACGTTAAAGGAGCTGAGAAGGCTAAAAGTTGTAAAAGCATCTGAAGAGGAGCTGATCCCTTGTGTCGAGTGGATCAAACCAAAGGAAATGTGCACAAAAGGAAGATTAGGAATTTCGGTGGAGCGTAACAAGGACGCCTCAACTGATGGGCTTCACAGGGAGGCTGTGGAATCTCCTCTCAAGGGTTTTAAAAAATAAGGCAGAGTGTTGTGCTTCCTGGGAAGGCGGGGGAGGGGCGGGGGGAACAGTCCGTTCAGGTGACCCAGAGACCTTCCAAGGGTGACCTGGACTTCTGACCAGAATTTTAAAATTACTGAGAGAAGACAAACTGATCCTGAGAGAGGATGGGATGAGGCTGGGACATTTGTTTCCCTTCTCAAGCCCAGGGACACATGGGTGGTGTTTGGCCCCTTTTGTGTAACTGACATGTCACCCCAGATTTTGCCAGTTTGGGAAGGAGCTGTGTGTCCTAGAAAAAGGATGAGGGTTGGTGGTCTGAAACCATTATTACTGTCATTTTCTGGAAAAGGAAAGATATGTAGCAGATACCTCTCTCACAGTTAGAAATTTCTAGAGAGGCTATTACAGTATCTGATACTATTTGACAATAAATTCCTATGTTGTCTAAAACTTCTTCTGGAAATCTTGCATTGGGTCACAATGTGCAGACAGGAGCAGGACACCCCGGCTCGACAAGCCTTGTCATTCTTCTCATCTATAGCCTGCAGTGGCAGGTGGCTGTGACCAGGCTGAGAACATGTGGTAGTGGGCAGCCGTGCGTGGACCCACAGCACCGGGCGCTGCTGCTAATTAGCGGTGATAGTCATTCCTCACATGACCGTGGAAGCACAGTTGAGGTTTTTAATAGCATGTTGCAATTTGAGGGTTGAATTGCATTCACATCTGGTATGCAGGCTTTGTCTTTCTAATCCCTAACCCTATTACTTTAGTTGCTGTTTATCATAGATATGAAACCCAATTTAATTCAAAAGAGGAAGATACACCCAGGATGATGGTGGTTAGCGGTGGTTGGCACAGCTGACTTCTGGCACTAGTTAGTTGTTCGCCCAGCTGCGTGAACGTCACCTCGTGTACATCTGGGATCTGACAAGAGTCGTGTTGGCATTGCTGACCCTGCTCCTGAGTGGTGCGTTTTCCAATGTGGTGTATTCGAGGGGTCCAGAATCGCGTTCACGCATCCTGGCGCCTGAAATCACACCATCGGAGAGTCCTTCCTTCTTGGGCCTTTGGATTCTTCTCTCTGAAGATTCTCTTTTAAAGCGCAAAGACCTGGAGGGACTTCCCTGGCAGTCCAGTGGTTAAGACTTCGCCTTCCAATGCAGGAGGTGTGGGTTTAATCCCTGGTCGGGGAGCTAAGATCCCACATGCCTCGCAACCAAAAGCCCAAAACATAAAACAGAAGCAATATTGTAACAAATTCAATAAAGACTTAAAAAATTGTCCACATTAAAAAAAAAACAAAAAAACCTGGGGAAAGCGTTCTATGTATCAATACGCAAAAAACAATTGGTGGCTCGTTGTGTCTACTTTCCTTTACCACAGAGCCCTGTGATAGTGGCGGAAACTTGCAAACTCAGAAACATCCACCCATGGTGTCTTCTAAGACGATGCCTTCATTGGTTGAGCACCTACTGTGTGCCACACACTATCTAAAGGACATTGTTCCTGGCTTCTGGAGGCCCATAGTCTGGTGCGAGAGGCAGACATGTACACACAGTGTGGAGAGAGCATTTGAGCCAGAGGAGGGAGGGATCGACACGAGGATGGGAGTCAACTGCGGAAGGATGTGACGGTGATTCTGGGCTGGGTCTTGAAAGGTGAACAGTCTGCCAGCTGGAGAGGTGGGAGCAGGGTCGTGTCAGTTTGTTTTCTCTGAGCTCTTTCTGACCCCTGCCAGAATGTCTAGGCATCCTCATCGGAAGGTCACGGGGTGAGAGAAGCCTGTGGGTCCCTCAGGAGGTCCCCAGAGCAAGACCTCTGCCCAGAGCCTGGAGAGTTCTCCCAGGCCCTTCAGGGTCACTGCTTTCAGGCAGTTCAAAGAGACAGGGGAGGAATCCGTAAGACACATTCAGCCAACCTAATCCTTTTGCCTGGCGAAGGCCTCGCTCTTGGGCCAGAATTCAGTGCATTTGTCTAGTCCCTTTGTGGAAGGAATTAAAATGGCACACTTAGATATTTGCTTTATTTTTATCTAAAACCCCTTGCCATCATTTGAGGATAATTATATTGATTTTTGTTGTGTTCATGTTATCCCTTACAGTATTACTTTTCTCAGCTTTGGCATCTTCTTTCCATGGTTCAGAGCACAGATTCTGGAGTCAGACTGCCTGGGTTCATATCCAGCAGCCACAAGTTACGAGCTCCCTGCCTCCGTTTCCCCCCGTGTAAATGGGGATAATTATGATTTCTACTCCACTGAGGTGTTGGGAGGGTTTGGCGAGTCGGTTACAAAGTAATTACAGCAAGGTAAACAGGGAGCGTTTAATAAATTTTGGCTGTTAGTATCCACTTCCTGCAGACCCCCTTATCTGAGACTGTTTGAATTAGAATGTAGAATAAGTACCATTTCACCCAAGGAGACATCTGGAATTTACCAGGCAGTCCAAACATTCCTTGAGGGCCAGTGGAAATACAACACCCAGTTCAGCGTGGCCCCGCCCTCAGGAACCTGCAGCCTCCTGAGAAAACGAGACGGCATCTATACCTTCACGTTGACAAATACCGCAGTTTGCACAGCCCTCACCGCCTCTCAGCAGGTACCTGGACGGGCACCTCCCGCAGGATAGTAAGTGCCCCTCAGGAAACACTGCTTGCTGATTAGATTGTTCACTGGCACCTGAGCAGACAGGGTCTTCTGAGGATGATATATTAACCTAGAGGGGAGCCAGTATCTAAGTGGGCTTGATTTTCCTCCCGAAGTGATGGCTTGTAACCAGCTCCATGTTTGTGTGCGTCATAGGTTTGGAGGAGACCAGCCTGTCTACATCAACATCATTAGAGACCCTGTCAACCGGTTTTTATCTAACTATTTTTTCCGTCGATTTGGAGACTGGAGAGGAGAACAGAATCACATGATCCGTACCCCCAGCATGAGGCAGGAGGAGCGCTACCTGGTAAGTCCTGTCGCCTCGAACAGAGGGCCCCTCCCCTCCCCATGGCCACCCTATCCACGAGCTCCATGCGATGAGGGCACGTCCTCAGGGAGCAAGTTTTTGCCAGTGAGAAATTAATTTTCCAGATGACCCAGATCTTAACGCACATTTTCTCAAATGACTTTCTAGTCTTTTTTTCCTCAGTTTGTCTTTAGTGCTCGGTTTTAGGTCCCAGAGAAGAAATAGTCTTTCCCAGGGAATCCTGACCAGCACTATTGTCGTTTTGGTGTGTTTGGGGATTTCTCTGAAAAGGTCACAAAGTACTTTCTCATACTTCATGCCATTCAATTCCCGTGACAGTCCCATGACGGAGGGGTATTTTCAGATGAGAACCCTGAGATTCCAAAAGGATGTGAGCACAACCATGACTGACGGTTTCCAGGTCCTCTGACTCCAAGTCCAAGGTCCTTTCCACCATAGCACAACAGAATCAGGCATCTTGGCAAAATCAGTTTGCTTTTCTGGACCTTGTTTTGGGACCCTCAGCTTCATAGGGATGTTCATTTTGATCCCAGTAATTGTTTCCACGGCTTGGAGTTGGTGACAGATGAAAGTAGTGCATCTTGCAGCCAGCACCAGAATAAAAGGTGCGTTTTCCCACTAGTTTGTGACCTAGATGGACAAACACTTGCTGAGTGGCTTAGAGCCTCAGCCACTAAGGTGTTAAAGAGGCTGAAATGCTGGTCTCTGTCTGAGAGAGCCCGTCAGACACAGAGAGGCGGTCCCGGGCTGTCCGGCACAGCGGAAAGAGAAGGATGGAGGGCCCCGTGCAGATCTGCCTCCGCGGCCGGCGTGTGACACAGAGCGCGTGCCCACCGCTGGCGCGTGCACCGCAGCACCCTCGAGCGAAAGAAGAGCATCGTGAGTCCCAGTTCCAGCACAGCGCCAGAACTTCTCTTTCCTCATTTGATTTTAAAAAGCATGATAAACGTATGTGTTTGGAGGATGGAGCATTTTTCGATAATGTCATTTCATGTCTTAAAATTCACAATTAGAGTTGAGAAAACTGAGATGCACAGAAGCTGATTATCGTATCCGGTGCTACGCAACTAGTTATAGATGGGCCAACACTAGAAACCAAGGCTTTTCACTCACCATTCGGCATTTGTTCAGCTACCTAATGCTTCAATGAAATACTCTGATGGTATATTTTTAAAGTGGCTTTTACTTCTTTTTCTTTTTCACTTTTGATGGCAAAAACCCTGATCTTTTTCTTTAAACTACATGTTATGAATATGGCTCTGTATTTTTTTATTCAGTGAGAAGTACATATTCAGGGTATAGAACCACTTACTAGAGGAATAATGTCTTTAGAGTTTGTATTGGACCTGATTAGCATTATATGTTTTTTTTGAAAACATATAGCATCTTCCATGTAATCAAAATATACTACAAAGTTTCTGGCTCAATCCGATACTACAAAAGTTTAGAACCGAGTGTAGCAGGAGATGTTGAAAAACCAAAGATATGAAAACAAGTTTTATGAATCCTACTCTTCAAATATTAATGTAGGTAATAAGTAAATTCATAGTCTACCAGAAGGTGAAAAGTGATTCGGGAAAGTGGAGGGGCAGGTCCCAGGGATCCATCATGCAGCGGGGGAGATGAGGGACAAGCTGCCATGCGATGTTAATAAGCAGGTCAGGGAAGGCATTGGATCTGGCATATAAGCAACAATTAGGATGAGAAGTGGAATTGGTCACTCGGTCGGTTGGGAGAATGCAGCTCCAAGTGGAGGGGGCAGCTGGACCAAAGGCCTGGAGTGGGCACTTGTGTGCTCATTCAGAAATCAGCAGGGAGAACAGAGTGGCTGGTGTAGAGTGAGGGGTGGGGAGAGGGAAGTGGCAGGAGGTAAATTCGGAGAGGTAAGTCTTGGAGACCACAGATCATATAAGGCCCTGTGAGGCACTGCAGTCACTTTGAGTTGGGAAGTAACATGAATAACTGCAAATCGTGCACTCCCTTTTTTATTGAAGTATAGTTGATTTACAATGTTGTGTTAATTTCTGCTGTACAGCAAAGTGACTCATTTATACATATTTATACATTCTTTTCTTTTTATATCCTTTTCCATCGTGGTTTATCATAGGATACTGAATATAGTTCTCTGTGTTATATGGTAGGACCTTGTTGTTTATCCATTCCATATAGAATAGCTTACATCTGCTAACCCCAATCTCCCACTACAGCCCTCCCCCAAACCCCTCCCGCTTGGCAACCACCAGTCTGTTCTCTATGTCCGTGAGTCTGTTTGTTTCGTAGATACATTCATTTGTGTCATATTTTAGATTCCACCTATAAGTGATATCATGAGGTATTTGTCTTTCTCTGACTTACTTCACTTAGTATGATAATCTCTAGTTCTATCACTGTTGCTGCAAATGACACTATTACATTCCTTTTTATGGCTGAGTAGTATTACATTGTATATATGTACCACAACTTCTTTATCCATTCATCTGTTGATGGACATTTGGGTTGTTTCCATGTCTTGGCTATTGTGAATAGTGCTGCTATGAACATAGGGGTGCATGTGTCTTTTTGGATTAGAGTTTTGTCTGGATATATGCCCAGGAGTGGGATTACTGGATCATATGGTAATTCTATTTTTAGTTTTCTGAGGAACCTCCATACTGTTTTCCATAGTGGCTATACCAACTTACATTCCCACCAACAGTGTAGGAGGGTTCCCTTTTCTCCAAATCGTCTCCAGCATTTGTTATCTGTAGACTTTTTAATGATGGCCATTCTGACCGGTGTGAGGTTGTACCTCGTTGTAGTTTTGATTTGCATTTCCCTAATAATTAGTGATGTTGAGCATCTTTTCATGCACCTATTGGCCATTTGTACTTCTTCGTTGGAGAAATGTCTACTTAGGTCTTCTGCCCATTTTTTGATTGGGCTGTTTGCTTTGTTGTTGTTGAGTTGTATGAGGTGTTTTTATATTTTGGAAATTAAGCCCTTGCTGCAAATTGTACACACCTTAATCAGTGATTGTTTCTCCCGTATCTCCACTAAAAAGCGGAGCCCTCCTCCCAGCAGGGGATGTGTCATCTCATGAGCCTTCAAACATCCTCAGCAATTCTCCCCCTTCTTTCTGGGAGTCAGGACTCCTCCTTGCTGCTCTAGACCTATATCTGACACCTGGGTGCTTGTTCTGAAGTCTCACAAGCCTCCTCACACTCAAAGTTTCCAGGGGTTCTATTGAAAATGGGGTCTGTGGGATGGAGACCCCAAAGTTGTGCAGTGCACAACCTACACAGCTGTACATGGATGTCCCAATATTCTTCTTCAGTGCTCCCACCAGGTTCTGCGCTGGCTGGCCATGTCATTTCTCTGGGTGATATAATGTCTTCACATCTCTTCTGTCCTCCCAACAGCCTATAAGCTCTTTGAGGACAAGATAAGATCAGAGTTCCATCTATGTCCCTGGTACTCAGAAGAGGGGCTGAATTAGTAGAAGCCTCAATACACTCTACTTAATCAATAACATAAACAACAACAAAAATATTAATACAGTTATAATGTAGTTAATATGGAGTTGGGGGAATCGTCTACGTTTTTCTACCCTGCCAAGTTTTTGCCATCCTGTAAATCATTCCACATAACATAGTCTTCACACAAACAATAAGTTGTAATCATTAGCGAGAGAAATTTTGTAAACATGAGAGAAAAAACCCATGGTTTAGTTTTTTTTTTTTTTGAAGCCCATAAAATGTTGAAAGTTGGTAATGGAGGCAACTCTTATATTTTTGAAGAGCCTTTATGCTGTGATATGAGAGATTCCGGGGAAATTTCCCTGCCTGGAATTCTACCCTTAGAGATTTGCAGGGGCCCCCGTTCCAAATGTAAAACACTGTGTCCTGGGAAGGGCTGGTGTCAGATGAGCTCAGCTCATTCCTTGGCAAGACCCCAGCAGGAAAGCACTGGGCTCCCCAAAGTAGCAGAGGGAGAAATCAGGGGAGCAGGAGTGGAGAGGGGCCCCGGGGACACGTGACTCCTTTATGAGCCAGCTCCAGCCTGACCCCGTTAGGAGGGCTGTTTTCTTGTTCAAAGGATGGTTTGTTTATTTGGAAGAAGACAGTCTACAGCCTTTTTTTTTTCATAGCTGAAACTTTTCATTCCATCTCCTTGGTCCCATCAGACCCTTGAAATAAAACTGCCCCCTTTCAGAGCCTGTCCTCATTTTGGCAAGCCTGGGTGGTCAGTTGTTTCGCTCAAAAGAGGGTGTTGTTTGTGTCTCGCTGGGGTGCAGGGCAGCTGTGAGGAGACCTGGTCCCCTCAGTGAGGCCCCGCCTGGGCATGAGGGCCCAAAAGGGGATGCACGCAGGGTGACCCCGCGCCAGAGGGGGCAAGCAGGGCAGGCCACTCCCTCGGGGGACCTCGCGGCGAGGCCTCTCCCTGCTCGCTACACACACACAGAGTCACGGGGGGGGTGGCCCAAAACGGGTCCACTGATATCCCCACATGATTCCAGATCTCAGCGCTCCGAAGCCACTTGCTTTATCCTGTTGCCAAAAATCAGGCAGCTCTGCTCCTGGCCGTGAGCCTTGCAGAGCTGCTTAGCATACAGCTGAGAGAGGGCCGGGGCCTCTGGGGCTGAAATATTATCATCTCTGATGCCGGGTGGTTGGGAAGAAAATGGAAAAGGGCGCAGGGATCGTAGGATTCGCAGGGCCCCTGGAGGTCGGTCATGAGGAACCTCTCATTTCACAGATGTAGGAACAGGGCCTGGGTCTAGTGATGGGTTAGGGGTCCTGCCAGGCGTAGAGGCTGTCCTGACTCCACCGCTGTGAAGCTGGATCACTTGGACCTTATGTTTGACTTCCTGAATGGTAAAGGGAGAAGAGGACTGGGCCAAGTTCCATGCTTTTTGAGCAAAATCATTTTGTCTGACACATCTTTACAAAGACATAGCTGTTATAACAGTTTTTTTCAAACACCCAAGCATCTTATAGCTGTTTTCCATATTTTCTGGAAACAATTAGATTTTTCTAAGAGTTTCTGTTTCTTCCCAAACCAATCTTCACTTGTATTTATCAGGAAATAATTTTACAATAAATTATTGCTAGAACGGATACAAATTCAACTTACAGCAGCCACGCTGTGAAAAGGCAATTCTCTTAGGCTCATTTCTCTTTGTCCAGAGCCAGAGTGCAGATGTAGCTGCATCCTTTTTTGGGTTTCAACTCAGGAGGTGGGGTAGATCTGAGCCCAGGCACACTTTGACACGTTCCAGCACTTGAGACTCTTCTCCAGTTGGAGTTCAGGCTGCGTTATTTCCAGGGCAGGGAAATACCTGGCACCCAGAATGCAGTTCATGAGAATGAATGTCTGCTCATGAAGAGCAACTGTTGTGACTTACAAGCAAGGGGGGAGAATCTCATTCCTGCCGAAGCCACTCCCTTTTCCAGTCCCTGAGTTTCCAGTCAGCTGCCATTTCTACTCTGTCAGTTACACGTGTGTGATTTGTGCTTGCTGTTTGCCTAAAACCTGGCCTGAGAAAGTTTCATGGTAAAATATTCTGCAGAGACAGCACTTAGCACTTTCAAACTCCAAAAGATACCAAGCTGGGCTCCTTACCCAAACTTACGGCAACCTCACCAGAGTATCCTTCACTAGGTGACCCTCCATTTGAAGAGCAGGAAGAGAGAGGAGGGCATTTTCCCAGGGAGAAAACTGCCTCTGTGATACTGTTTATTCATCTTGGCTATAAAGCGTGGAAAGTAATGCATGTTTGAAAAAACAAGTGGTAATTTACAGCTTCTTAATTCATAAAGAATTCAGTGAATCATGTTGGCCCATTTGGATTCTGGAGAAGCCTGAACATTGGCCAGCGTCAGCAAAGATTTTCAGAAAGCTATGCATTTTAATCTGCTTGAAAGCTTTGGACTCTGAGCATCCTTTAGCTTTGGAAGTGTATGTATGAAATACTTGTTTCTGGAAATTTCCACCCTGTCCTGACTGGCTGAGGCTGTCCTGGGAATGAAACCTCAGGCTGTGCCTTCATCCCTAAAGCATCGTTTTTCTTAAAGGAAGAAAACGAATAAGGGATTTGGATCATCTGCTTTTTACGTATTTCAGTAAATATCTGTGTTTTCCAAATCTTTGAAAGTAAGAAAGTTCTTTGTCTCCAACTAGTTCAAATTTGGCTTATGATTGCAGGCTGAGCTAACGGCCCAGGACATGGTGTACTTAGGTTGCGCTCTCGGCTGCCCTCGCTGCGTGACTCAGCCAGTGATTTAGCCTTTGCGAACCTTACTCTTCTCATCTGTACAATGGGAACATATTACCTTGCCTGTGTCACAGGCTTCTTGAGAAAATAAATTGAACATTCTGTACAGAGTTGCTTTGAAAGCTAAAACTTTACAAAACACGTTTCAGCATTGATGCTTTCACACCCCTGGCTCTATCAGTGGCTCCACGAGACCATTTTTTTCCTATAGACCCGGGGAGCTTCTCTCCTCTGGGGAACCAGCAGGGGCTGCTGTTCTCTTGTGGCTCAGGCCACTCTGGGCCGTGTCCTGAACCGTCAGGTCCATGTGGCTTCTGCTGAGATCTCGGATGGCCCCACTAGACCCCTTCTCCTGGGAATCCGTTTCTAAGGAAACAGCTTCTCTTTGTGTTCCCAACAGCTGGAGACACGTTTTGATCCTAGCCCGCTGGCACCCATTTGTCCCGTGTTTATTTACTTGGAAACCTAAGCTGGTGTAGGCACGCGGTTGTAAAGTCACCGAAGCGGCACGTTCTGACCCCCGAGGGGGTGGGGAGGAGAGGTGCACGGGGCCGGCAGGCTCTGACATGCTGTGAGCCGCGCAGAGGACAAAGGAGCCCCCCCGGAGAGAGATGTCTTTGACATCCATTTGTCCTGAAGTGTGTCGAAAGCAGGGGTCGCAGGTGTTTTTAGAACCAAAGACCAATTCTGCAGTTTAGCAATACAGGGAGTATCCGTGGGAGCTTGGGACAGAGAAGTTGATGGGCATAGAAGGAGGAGAGGCACGAGGCGAGTAGGAAACAACAAAGGGATTTTGGGGGAAAGGAGGGGTCATGAGAGAGCCGTGAGCTTGGAGCCTGTGCGAGGGGAGAACAGAATGCCACCAGCCACCACCTGAGATGTCACCGAATAACCGCACACGCAGCCGAGTGTGTGGCTTGATGCGGTCAGCGGGCTGTCCCCATATTAGCACATTCATCCCCAGGGCATCCTCTGGTGTAGGTATTAGCACCCCCCCTTCAACCCCCTTTTACGGTAAGACCCCTACATACGAACGAGTTCCATCCCAAGAGCGCATTCATAGCCCTATTTGTTCTTAAGTCCAACAGAGTTAGCCTAGGTACCCAACTAACACAATCGGTATATATATCAATAGTACTGTACTGTAGTAGGTTTATAATACTTTTCACACAAATAATACGTAAAAAACAAACAAAAAATGAAGAAAACATTTTTAATCTTACAGTACAGTACCTTGAAAAGTACAGTAGTAGCAGCTACATCACCGCTGCTTTTACGCTTGCTTCCAGACATCCTGGGCTTGAAATAAAGATCCTGTACCACTGTACTCTATACAGTACTGTACAGTAAAGTACAGAAAAGCACAACCACTTGTAGAGGATGCACGCACATGACAATGTACACCAGACACGTGAACTAACTTACCTGATTGGACATGTGAACGCACGTTCGCATCTTTGAAAGTTCACAACTTGAAGGTTCGTTATGTAGGGGACTTACTGTGTAGACTAGGCGGGCGACTCCGAGAGGCTAAGTGGATAAGACCAAACCTTGAACATGAGGAAGTGTGTTAGGCTGCATTAGTTACAAGGAGTTCAGGTCCACTCAGGTTGCCTCAGGGGAAGATAAAAGTAAGAGTTATCATTAGGATAACTAATGGTATCTGCCCTGGTAATGAGGACAGAAGGGCCACAACTTCCAGCAAACACCAGGAGATGCCACGCAGAGCCAGGCCACTTGGAAAGATCAGAGCGCAGCTCAGCCTCCCTGCGGGAAAACCGGAAGTGGTTCAGAATGGGAGCCGGGTCCAGCGACCGGGTTATGTGGGCACCCGGTCAGCCCAGGGCTTCCCTTCTCCCTGTTCCCTGGTTCTTGACACACTTCAGCCGCTCGCTGTGCTCTCCCCTCTGCTCCCACGATGGATGCTTCCTGGTGTTTCTCTGTAGCTCACATTCAGTCTTCTAAGAGTGACTTATTCGTCCACTTGGTCGCTCTGACCAGCCTTAGGTCATGTTTGGCTGCCCCTGGGACGAGTCTCATCCGTGCTGTGGTCAAGGGCGTGGTCAGACAGATGGGACAGGATGGGGTCACCTCCAGGTATAGTGTTTGTGTTAATTTCCCGTTACTGCTGTGGCAATTTACCACACACTTAGTGGGTTAAACTACCAACATTTCTAATCTTCCAGTTCTGTAGGTCAGCAGTCTGACACCAGTCCCACTGGGCTAGACTCAAGGTGTCGGCAAAGCTGATTTTTTTTTTAAAGATTTTTTTTTTATGTGGACCATTTTTTAAAGTCGTTATTGAATTTGTTACAATACTGCTTCTGTTTTTTTGTTTTGGGTTTTTGGCCGTGAGGCATAGTGGAATCTTAACTCCCTGACCAGGGATCGAACCTGCACCTCCTGCATTGGAAGGGGGATTCTTAACCCCTGGACCACCAGGGAAGTCTCCAAAGCTGATTCCTTTTTGAAGGCTTGGGGGGAAGACCCATTTCCCTGTTCATTTGGTTGGTTGAGACTCCATGTCCTGTGGTTGTAGACTGAGATCCCATTTTCTTGCTGGTAGTCGGTCAGCTGTGTGCCGTTCTCATTCTCTAGAGGCATCTACGCTCCTTAAACCGTGGCTCCCTCCCTCCATTTTCCAGGTAACTGGTGGTGGGTTGAGTACCTCCCAAGCTTGACATTTCTCCCCCTCCTTCTTCTTTTTTTTTTTTAAATTTATTTATTTTATTTATTTATTTTTGGCTGTGTTGGGTCTTCATTGCTGCACGCGGGCTTTCTCTAGTTGTGGTGAGCGGGGGCTACTCTTCATTGCAGTGCACGAACTTCTCAATGCAGTTGAGGAGCATGGGCTCTAGGCACATGGGCTTCAGTAGTTGTGGTACACGGGCTTCAGTAGTTGTGGCACACGGGCTTCAGTAGTTGTGGCTCGCGGGCTCTAGAGCGCAGGCTCAGTAGCTGTGGCGCACGGGCTTAGTTGCTCCGCGGCTTGTGGGATCTTCCCGGACCAGGGCTCGAACCCGTGTCCCCTGCACTGGCAGGCGGATTCTCAACCACTGCGCCACCAGGGAAGCCCTCTCCTCCTTCTTCTTCCATCTCATTTCTCTAACCAGCTGAGAAGGGTTCTCCACTTTTAAAGCTTTCTGTGAATCGACTGGGCCCACCCAGATAATCTAGAATCGTCTCCCCATCTCAAGGACTGTAAGCTTAATCTCATCTGCAGAATCCTTTTTGCTGGATACGGTCCCATATTCACAGGTCCCAGGGATTAAGGGCGTAGACGTCTTTGGGGTCTATTGTCCTGCCCACCACAGTGTCACCTAGGACTGCGGGGACTGAGGGGCTGTGGAGGGGTTGTGAGCATGACAGGCATTTTGAAACTCGGCTCGTCCCAGCCACCGGTGGGGAGCCCACGTCTGCTCTCCCCGGCGGCATGCTGCCGTGCAGTGGCGCCAAACTATGGCTTTCCTGTCTCTGGTCTGCAAAACCAAGGGGCCAGTCATACATTTTATTTTTACTCCTATGGGTGACTTATTCATCCATCCATCTACTCATTCATCATTCATTGATTCATTCAGTAAATATTGATTTAGTATTCTGTGTGACAAGCGCAATAGTAAGAACTGGAAATAAAACGCTGAGCAAAAATAGACCCCGTGTCTGTCCTCACAGAGCTCAGAGTCCTGAGAGGGAAACAGGTATTAATCCCAAAACCACACAGATTCATGTGAAATAGTAACTGCATCACATTTTACAACACAGAGAGATGTGCCACTGTCCAGGCATAGAATGGGGTAGTTGGCAAGCCTAGAAGTCAGAGAAGTGATGGTTGAACTAAGACGTGAAGGGAAAGAGGAGAAGGGAGAATATCCAGACATTGGGAACAGCACATGTAAAGGTCCTGTGGCAGAAGGGAGCGAAGTGAGCATGGGGGAAGAACCAGGGAGGCTGGAGTGGGGTGAGCTGAGGGAGGAAGGAAGAGCTGAATCTCATAGTGTGGGCAGGCAGGGGTCGGGCCCCACAGAACCTCCCAGGGCTTGTTCAAGAGGACTGGGGAGACACTAAGGGATTTAAAGCAGGGCTGGGGATGGGGGAGCATGTTTACATGGGATCCTAAAACTTACATTTTGGAAAAAAAATTACTTTAGCTTCAATATACAGAGCAGAAAAGGGCTCCAGTTAATCTTCGGCTACTGCAGTGATCAAAGGGGGAGATAAACAATCAAGGAGCAGGTGTTTATGGAGCGAGGACCATGTGTGAGGAGCAGCTCTGGGGGCAGGGGTGGTGATGGGGGAGCATTTACAGTTGGGGGGGGCACCTCACTGTCCTTCCAGTTGCTAACTGCCTGGCTGGCAACAGAAGAGCCAAACTTGAGGAGTTGTCACTGGTTGGGACATGTTTAATTAGCAAAAGAATGATGCAGACACCGGAGAATTCAGGAGGAGAAACATCAGTGAGAGGTGGGATCCTTGCGGGAGGCTCCCTGGACGAGGTGGGAGCTCAGTCTTTGGGGACGGATGCAGATTCAGGCGGGGGTGAGGGTCAGGAGGACCGCAGTTTGTGTAACAGCCTGAGAGCCCGAGGCTTGCTCCGTGGTCAGCCACCCAGCTTGGCTGGAGCAGAGGGTTTAGGGAGGCGAGGAGCTTTGGGACTGAGATGCGATCCTCCAGATGTCCCCGAGGAGGCTGCCAAATCAGCTTTGCCTGACCTGCTTTCTCAGTGGATGGTCCCATCAGGGGCATCAAATCCAAGCTGCCAGAGCACAGCCAGGTGCATCCCGCTGGCCACCTGTCAGCTGAGCTCATCTGCCCCGGACCCCCGCGCCTCACTGTGAGTCAGCGACCAGCTGCAGCTGCCTCCTTGCTGGGGGCTCAGCCCTGCACCCCAGCTGGGACGGATGGCTCAGATTTATGAAGGTGGTGGTTCTCAGCCTGGCCGCTCATTGGAATCACCTGGGAGGCTTTTAAAACTACTGATGCCTGGGTCCCACACCCAAAGATTCTGGTTTAATTGGTCAGGGGTGCAGGGTGGGCTTTGGGACTTTTTAAAAGCCCGAAGTGAGGCCAACATGTAGCTAAGGCTGAGAACTACTGAGAAATAACAACACATCCATTCTTGTCTGTATTAGCAGGAGCTATTTTTACTGAGAGATATACCTCCCGAATATCTTCTAGAAGCTTACTTACTATATCCTCTGCACATTTGGAAAAGCTCTATTTGCTTTCCCCTCAGGAATTTTTTTTATTTGTTAGACTTTTAGTTGGCGTGTGCAGATAAATGTCATTAAAGGAGTCTGATGGTATAGTGTAAGATTTGTTGTATTTACGAATACTCTGTGTAGGTCTTAAGTCAGGCTTTCTTTTAAACTGAAGTGGGAAACCAAAGAGTATATTATACTGTACATTTAAGATCTCACTTTAGGAAGCGTGCTTTAGGCAATAAAACAGAGTGTAAGTACTTTGATGAATAAAATATTTTAGCATGAAGACATCTTATTTGGCCGATGAGGCATTTAGAATCCAATGCCATTTTTCCAAAGAGACGTGCGTCACTCTTTAAATGCAGGCCAGTTCATAAAATACAATAAATGCTAAATTTAAAGACATGGATGAATAGAACTACACTTTAAATGCAGTCAGGAAATGTTCTTTAAAATAATGTTTTTTAAATGCAGCCAGGGAGCTTGCTATTCAAAGAAGTTATGCGGTGAAGTTTTATATAAAGTAAAAAACTAATGACTCGATTTATCTGTGTTAAAATTTTGAATTTCATATCCTACACTTGTTTTCCAGAACTTGGCACACCTCTGTAGTTTTCCTCAATTTGCTTTGCCAAACTGTAATATTTTTTCACCGCCCAACTGTTTTACATACACAGCATAAATTCCCCAAAGGCAGAAGGACCTCCAAACGTGTTCTTAAAAATATTTCGCAAAGTCTAAAGACAGGGAAAGTAAGTGTAAAACATCTAAGAGATTTATTGGAATCTCAGCTTGAATTCTAATTGTAAGTACTTATGAAAATGTCAAAATTAACAAGAAATAGCTGGCAGTTTTTCTAATAACTGTAAATTGAGTTAGAGAGTGTGTAATTGGAAAAATGCTTGCTTCGCTCAGGCTCTCTCGAAACAAGTCTTAGAGTCTGTTAGCTGCAGCAGCCTTAGCCCTCTAATGGCTGGAAATTGAAGGACAAGGCTAAATACTTGTGACTGCAGGGAGGATAGAAACTAAGCAGAGGGATATGGCACCATGTCAGGAGACTCTTCCCTCACATGACATGAATCTTCATTCATGATTAAATGAAAGAATTCTAACCAAAGCCTACTCGATTTCAAGTCAAATGAAGCTTTTTAAAAATGGCTCTGCATTTCATATTACAAACTAAAAACACAATGGAATTGTATCAACATGTAGCTAAATGTTTCTATACTCATTTTTTTTTTTTTTTGCATTGAAGAGGAAGGTTATACCGGTATGACTTTTTTTTTTTTTTTTAAAGGGGAGGGTTTTTTAAAAAAATTAATTTATTTATTTGTTTTTATTTTTGCCTGTGTTGGGTCTTCACTCCTGTACTCGGGCTTTCTCTAGTTGTGGCGAGCGGGGGCTACTCTTTGTTGCGGTGCGCAGGCTTCTCATTGTGGTGGCTTCTCTTGTTGCCGAGCACGGGCTCTCGGCGCACGGGCTTCAGTAGTTGTGGCACACGGGCTCTAGAGTGCAGGCTCAGTAGTTGTGGTGCACGGGCTTAGTTGCTCTGCGGCATGTGGGATCTTCCCGGACCAGGGCTCGAACCCGTGTCCCCTGCATTGGCAGGCGGATTCTTAACCACTGAGCCACCAGGGAAGCCCCTGGTATGACGTTTATAGTGAGATGGCTGCCCCTTCGCCACTCTGCAGAGTTTTAAACACTCACTGCCAGCGTTTGAAATAAACTAAGCTCTTGGATGAGACTTGTCAAAAGAATCAGCAGATGCATAAAAGAAAGTTATCAAGTTCAATAAGAGACAGAGGAAACTTTGTTGACGATGAAATCTCACTATAATTATGGCATTCCATATCTGACCACTATTAATAAATAAAAATCGGGCTTCCCTGGTGGCGCAGTGGTTGAGAGTCTGCCTGCCAATGCAGGGGACACGGGTTCGAGCCCTGGTCTGGGAAGATCCCACATGCCGCGGAGCAACTGGGCCCATGAGCCACAACTACTGAGCCTGCGCGTCTGGAGCCTGTGCTCCACAACAAGAGAGGCCGCGATAGTGAGAGGCCCGCGCACCGCGATGAAGAGTGGCCCCTGCTCGCCACAACTAGAGAAAGCCCTCGCACAGAAACGAAGACCAAACACAGCCTAAATAAATAAATAAATAATTAAAATAAATAAAAACCCTATGAGATTAAGAAAAGTGATCTAAACCAAGACAATAGGGAGTTCCCTTGTGGCCTAGTGGTTACGGGCTTTCACTGCTGCGGCCTGGGTTCAATCCCTGGTTGGGGACATGAGATCCCTCAAGCCATACGGCACGGCCAAAAAAATAAAAAATAAACCAAGACAATAAGATTAACCTCAGCCAACCTTGATTACTGCTAATCTTTATTTCTCCAGGTAATTATTACTTGGTGTGAATTATATTTATTTTTTACATGCTAATATAAATAATATATATTTTTTACTTGTTAATATATATTGCTTCTAAAATCCTTCAAATTATTTCACATTTGTATATGTCTTATATGTTTAACTAAAATATAATTCTCTCAGATGGCAGGACATGATCTCCTCTTTTAATCCCAGCACCCTTCACAGCCACCTGGCCAACACCCAGCCCAACTTTCAGTACATACTTAATAATAGATACAAATGTGGACCAAGCACCAATGTTTGCCTCTTCTCTCCACTTACAACTTCAGTATATTTTGAACACCTGCAAAGCATCAGACACTGTGATGGGAATAGCTATGGCAAGATGAGCATCTGTTCCTACTCTGCCTCTACCACACACAAAGAAACCCATCTCCTCCTGTGTTCCATTAATAGTGAGTGATACCCCTATCGGTTCAGTCACCCATACAAGAGACTCTGGAGTCATCCCTGCCTGCTTTCTTTCCCCAACCCCCCAACCCATATGCAATCAGTCACCAGCTTAACCTGGAATCCTCCTGAAAGCAGAGCCTGAGGCAAGGGTTTGGATAAAGGGTTTTAGAATTTGGACAGTGATCCCAGGGACTAGGAGTGGGGGACTGGAGAGAGAGGGGAGGAGGGAAGGTCAATACAAGGGCGTGTCCTGACATTGGTCACTCCCGTGGAAACCGAGGCTCAAGCCTGCCAGCACTGTGGGAGGACAGGGTAGAATTTGCCCTAGAATGTTTCTGACTGAGGAAAGCAGAAAGCATTTGTCCACTGCTTTCATCATGTGTTGTCAGGTTCACCTCATGAAGCCTTAACTCCCCGCACATCTGGGCTGTGCACACATGGGTGCCATGTGGGTTCCTCTGGGTGTAGCACTGGGAACAGAAAGCAAGGTTGCTCTCAGGTTACTTCTGCGTGAATCTCATGGCTGCAGCAATGGCTAGAGTAAAAAGTGGCCAAGAGAACGGGAGGCAGGGCACAAGAGTGTCCAGTCCAGCTGCCAAGACTGTCGCTTCTTCCTCCTTGACGTCTCTCAGATCATTCCCCATCAGGGTCACCAACAAAGCCCTCCTCATGTTCCACCCAGATATCTGCAAAAGCCTCATAGCCGGTCAGCCTGGCTCCAGTTCATCTTCCAACCCACAGTCATAGCACCTAGTGTGCAAATCGGCCATTGTCCTTCTCCTGCTTAAAACTCTTCTGTGTCTTTCTGTTCCCTAGGTGTAATGTCAACTATCGATATTGTTATAATATTATCATAATACTTAGGGTTGTTTGGCCTGAGGCGACCCAGCACTGGAGCATGCAGGCTCTTTGGTGGTGCTAATGGCGGACCCCGGGAGGGCTCACGCCAAGGAGCGCTTCCCTGAACTTCTGCTGCCAGTGTCCTTGTCCCCATGGTGAGCCACAGCCACCCCCCGCCTCTGCAGGAGACCCTCCAACACCAGCAGGGAGGCCTGGCTCAGTCTCCTACGGAGTCACTGCTCCTTCCCCCTGCGTCCCGATGCGCACACTACCCTGTGTGTGCCCTTCATGAGTGGAGTCTCTGTTTCCCCCAGTCCTGTCGAAGTCCTGCAGTCAAATCCTGCTAGCCTTCAAAGTCTGATTCTCTGGGAATTCCTCCTCCTGTTGCCGGACCCCCAGGCTATTTTTATGATTCCCACAAACCCACCACCAACATTCAGGAAGCCGGAACTTTGTTCTGATGATTTCACCAATTTTGTTAAAAAGTGCCTAGTGAGGAATCCTGAGCAGAGAGCTACTGCAACACAACTTTTACCGCACCCTTTTATCAGGAATGCAAAACCTGTATCAATTTTAAGAGACTTGATCACAGAAGCTATGGAAATCAAGGCTAAAAGACATGAAGAATAGAGCGAGACTTGGAAGAAGAAAATTCGGATGAAGATGAGCTGTATTCCCACACCATGGTGAAGACTAGCTCGGAAAGCATGGGCACCATGAGGCCCACAAGCACGATGAGTGAAGGGGCCCAGGCCGTGATTGAACATAATAGCACAGTGTTAGAGTCTGACTTGGGGACCATGGTTATAAACAGTGAGGATGAGGAAGAAGAAGATGGAACTATGAAAAGAAATGCAACTTCACCACAAGTACAAAGACCATCTTTCATGGATTACTTTGATAAACAGGACTTCAAGAATAAGAGTCATGAAAACTGTAATCAGAATATGCATGAACCCTTCCCTATGTCCAAAAATGTTTTTCCTGATAACTGGGAAGTTCCTCAAGATGGAGACTTTGACTTTGGGCTTCCCGGGTGGCGCAGTGGTTGAGAATCTGCTCCAATGCAGTGGACACGGGTTCGCTCCCTGGTCCAGGAAGATCCCACATGCTGTGGAGCAACTAAGCCCGTGCGCCACAACTGCTGAGCCCGTGTGCCTAGAGCCCGTGCTTCGCAACAAGAGAAGCCACCACAATGAGAAGCCCGCGCACTGCAACGAAGAGTAGCCCCCGCTCGCTGCAACTAGAGAAAGCCCGCGTACAGCAACGAAGACCCGACACAGCCAAAAATAAACAAATAAATAAATTTATTTTTTAAAAAACATTATCATAATATTTAACCAAAAAGCATCACAACCGCATGTGAATCTACAATTATCTCAGTAAAAAACTTCAATGAAAAAAAGCATCACAAACCAAGAGAAAAAGGATAGATTAACCAATGAATAGCATAGGAATAATGCAAGTGAGAATGAGCCAGTTTTGGAAACAGGATGTGAGAAGCGTGGTTTGATTAACACGTATTTATTTAGGAAAGCAGTAAGTCAAGGCTGGCAGGACAGGACCAGATTACTGAGAGTCCTGAAAGCTGCAGAAAGGACTTGAAAATTCATCATAGAAGGCAGGACTCACCAAACGTCTTGAGCAAGGAATTAAACGTCAGGATGTGAAATGCTGCTTCTAAGTTGTGTGTTACACTTAGAAAGACCTTCTTCGCTCTGAAGCTATTAAAAAAATTCTCCATGGTGTCTTCCGGGGTTTTTGTTGTAATTCCTATTGTTTAATATAAAATCTTTGATCCATCCTGCTGTCAGGTGTGACATATGAATCCAATATCTTTTTTTTCCCAGATGGTTAACAAATTATCTCAACAATGTTTACAGAATAATTTATTTTTTCACACTAAAATGTCGCCTTTACCATATAATAAATTCTTATTTTTGGAGGGATCAATTTTTTGACTTTTTATATTATTCCATTGATCTGTGTCTTTAGGTATAGTAGAACACTATTACATATATATCTGTGTGTGTGTGCTCTTGTGTGTAAACTAATATATAATCACATAATATACATTTTATTATATAATAGACAATAATATCATCAATACAATTAATGTACTATACAATAACTATTATATACTAAATATTTTATTATCTGGTGGGCTCTAATCTCTTCTCACTAATCTTTTCCCCTAACTGTTCTAGCTCTTTTGTCTTTGTTGATTTTTCTATAGAAACTTTAAAATCAGCTTGGTCAGCTCTCCCTCCCCCCACATACATCCCCAGAAAACATTAAGTTTTAGATGGACTTGAGAAGCACCGTGGGAGACCTTGAGTGACACCGCATCTCCCACTGTGCTCACTCTTAGCCCCGTGTGATCAGCATGTTCTCCGGATGAGTGTTATTTCTCCTTTACTTGTGGAAACTAAGTTGAAGTCAGCAAATAAAACCCCTCACTTGAATTGTTCTGACTTAATATGCATCTGAGACTTTAACTTGGTCACTTCCAGCTGCTCCCCTCATTAAATTCAGATCACTAATATCATACATTAGTATATGCCTTTTACCTTTGTGTGCAAACCCCAGACGTGAAAGCCTGAGTAATTCATCATTTACTTTGAATGGTGGGTTCTGTTTCTGGCCCTTCACAGGTGGGCTCCTCCTGTCACACAATATTTCTTTCTTTCCATTAATACCTTGGCTCTGCATCTTCATCGGGTTCTCATGTTCAGTCTTCCGTGGGCATCCTGCGAGAGTTTTGTGCAGGCAGTTTCATGCATCTTGCCTATTCTATGTTTGCCCATTCTGATCACTCTGCAATTGAAAACATTTGAATAATATACATACATCATCAATATACCATTACCCTGATTTGTTTTGGAAAGTTCTTCTCCTTCATCCATTCAGTCCAATCTGCACTGAAACCCTTTTTATTTTGTTTAGAATGTCTCTCAACGTCACTCACCCTCTCTCCATTGCCACTGCCATTAGCACTGTCTTTAATGTTTTTCAGCACTGGAACAGCCTCCTAACTAATCTCCTCTGATTCAGCCACTTTCTCGCTCTTTCACCCTGTATAGTGCTGCCAGATTCGTTTTCCAAAGCAGCACTTCACATCCTGTCATTTAATTTCTTGCTCAAGAAGCTTGGTGCGTCCTGCCTTCTGTGATGAATTCTCAAGTCCTTTCTGTGGCTTTCAAGACTCTCAATAATCTGGACCTATGCTGCCAGCATTGACTTACTGCTTTCCCAAATAAATGCTAATTGAACCAAGCTTCTCACATTCTCTCTTGAGAACAGGCTCCTTCCCATATCCATTCTTTTCCTTATGTTGCTACCCTAAGCTGGAAAGTCTTCTTCTCGTTTCTCTCTCCATCCATATATCCTATCCATCCTTCAAAATCTCATCACTGTTCTCTCTTGATCCCAACCTCTGGGTCGCTGTTCCTTAGTACCTGAACGCTTAACTTGATCCTCATAACACAGTCTTATGAGATTATTATTATGTTATCGTGATCTCAATTTAATGACTAGCCTGTTGCTCAGGAAGGTTAAGCAACTTGCCCAGAGTTAAGTTACACCCATGAAGTGAGGAAACTAGGATTCAGACTCCGGCAGTCTGGCTTCAGAGGCCATGTCCCTAACCACCATGCTGAACTGCCTCTTTTCATCCTATGTGACTCTCAGCTTGTTTCCTTAGTCCTTTCTCAGCCTGACTGTCAAGTATTCCATCTGCTGTTGGTCACGTATCATCTTCCCTGCCTTGTATACATCCCATTCATTGCTTCCCGGGAGCCCATCATGCAGGAAGGACTTAATAGGATTTACTGCACATGTGCAGGGAACTTAGCGGCCTTACTCACCCGCATGTCTTCAGCACCTAAAAAAAGTTTTTTTTTTAAATAAAAAAACAGGATCTGACACATAGTAAGTGCTCAAAGATTATTTGTTGAATAAATGACTAAATGAATATTGGATTGATTCACAGTTTGATAAATATATGACCATGTCAGTGTATCCTCAAGTTTCTCCATTCATATAAATGTGCACATCTGTATTTTATGTACAGGTCTCTCACTTGCCTCTAGGCCATGACTGATGATTAGCTGGATTTTTTTTTCTGGATAAAATGGATGCTTAGTTGTTATCAGCTAAGTTAGTTGTTGCCTCTATGGATCTAAAGGCACTTCCCAGGGCATGGCAGGTCTTGGAGTTCAGCTCTCTATTATAGCTGATGAAATTAAGTTACACCAATTTAATTAGACTAATATTTTACTATCAAAAGCAAAAAGAAACAGTTTTGCTAGGTTTAGCTGCCTTAGCAAATAGTACTTTTAAACTTGAGGTCTATAGCACTTGCTTGTTTATAAGTAAATAAAATGTTATCGATAATCCAACAAAATTTAATTTTTAGAAGTGTTTCTTCTTCGTGAAAAAGTTCTTCTAACCTGGAGAAGGGCATTATTTGCTTTATACCCTATTCCTGACGACTACTTTGGTTTCTACTTTTCATCCAGTATTAATTTTAATATTTTGGCTAAAAGATACCTCAAGTAATCCTCTCTAAATGTTATTAGTGGAAGTCAGGCTTCTGCAGAGCAAAATCTGTATTTAATTTATTTGCAAAGCCACATTTAACATTGAGAATTTTAAAATTCAGTCAAAATAAATGATTTTACACCAAGGGCTGAATTAACACCAAGTTTTCAAAAGGCTTTTCTTTTGAGAAATTCAAAGCTTCTCATTAAGTCTACAGTCTTCCAAAATTGTGCTGTTCTCCAAGATAGCCTTATTAGTCCCATTTTGCAAATAACAAAATTGTGGCAAGAAGCAATTAAATATCTTTACCAGGGTCTATTGGAATGGTGTCATACTGGGTAGGCCCTTGACTTACGATCACACCATCATTGGTAAATTAGAAGAGGCTACAAACAAAGAAGGAAGAAAAAAGATTAGCAAGGAGGAAGGCAAACGTAAGAACAGGATTTGTCATCAGGGCCCTTTTAACACGGGGTCCCAGGGAGTTGAGAAAAGGGAGGAAAAAAAAAAAACAGACCTTAATTAATCATAGTACTTTTCAAGACAGAAAAGAAGCATAGAGGTTATCTCATCTCATCCACTCATTTAAGGAGTTAGGACTGGAGCGTGAAGGTTGGAAATACCACATGGAGTTGCCCTCATTATGATGGTGTTGACTGTAAAGGCTAAACTAAATCAGGTATTTATCAGAGAAAGTGAATTTAGAAATAGAATGTCATGAACAAATTTGTGAAATATAGGAAAGTCTGAAAAAGGTGTATGTTAAGTTCTGGAACAAAATTATGAAGCCCGGAAGTGATGGCCATCTCCTAAACTTTTCCAGTCTCTTGCTCACCAGTCTACTTATTATGACGGCCTAGTTCAGTTTCATGCTTGTGCAGAAAAGGAAGACACAGTCATCTCAAGATGACCAAATCACCATGGTGGACCCCCTGTCACCACCCCCGCCACACACACACACACACCTACACATGCTCACTCACACCCTCACAGTGACTGAAATTGACAGCTTTTTTTTTTTTTTTTTAATGTTAAACTCTTCTTCCTGGGTTCTTTTCTTTAATTATAAATAAAACTGGTAGGTCTGGCATTTTGTTACCAACATCTTTTAATGAACCTACCCATCCACAAGGTTATGTACATCTTGTGCATAAATGTTTGGACTATTTATATTCTGATATGGTTAATTCATTCTCTCTTTCTTTCAACAAGTACTCAGCACCTACTCTGTAGCCAGTGCTTTGGCAGATACTGAGAATGCAGTACTGAAAAACACAGATGTAGTTCCAGTTTTCATGGAGTGTATAATCTGTCAGGGAAACAGACATTAAACAAGTGACTGGAAGAGGTGATCAGGCTGTGGGAACAGTATGTACGTAAATCAAGAGTCCCAGGTACTACAAAACTTATTTGGATGGAGTTTAGAAGGCAGGGCACAGGGGTATGCTGTGCAGATGGAAAGGTGGGCAGGGGCAAATATATCATAAGTATGTGAGGCTTTATTCTGAAAACAATGAAAAGTCTCAGACAGGTCGAATTGTGGTCGGGGAGGGGGGTGTGACATGATAGGATTTGCATTTGAAATCTTGTGCAAGGGGAAGATGCTTGGAGTAGGGCAAGATAAACTATTTTGGTTTGGAATAGAATTGGCATGGTAGAGGAGACTGATAGGAATGAAAAGATTAAGATACATGTCTGAGGAAGAATCAGTCATTGCTTCCTGAGTGATTGAATGTGGAGCTGGAGGATGAGGGGAGTTAAGGAAGATCCTGGGTTTCTGGTTGGAGCAATTCGATGGAGGGTACTACTGTAGGTGGGGAATACAGGTACAGAGGGGCGGGAAAGATAAGTTCTGCTTTGGATATGCTGAGTTTCAGATGCTCATGTGAATGGAGACATCCAGCAGTCAGAGAGAGGGCCGGGCTAAATATATAGAATTGGAAATTATCAGTATCCAGAGAAAGGGTAATTATATATACCTATCTATATATCTACATCTGTATCTATATCTATATTCCGTGAGGGGTGAGATCATGTCTGGAACAATGGCGGCGCTCACTGATTATTTGCTGAAAGTTGTTGAATGGAAGCCATTTGGTGAAATCCAGGATGAGGATAAAAAGCCTGTGGGTCACCCATTTTTTAGCACTCTTTGAGGAGTGGGAAACAAGGGAAACAAGCGCATCAGTCCGAAGAAGAGGATAACATAGAGATGTGGCATCACAGAATCAGAGGGAACAAGTTTTGAGAAGGGAGGATGGTTCGTCATCGTTGGAAGTGACTAGGAGGGGCCAGCGAAACAAAACTAGAAAAATGGAGATAGTGATGGAAGTGTTGGTCTGCATTGCCCTGATGAGGTAGGCAGAGGCACCCCTGGGTTGATAGTCATCGTCTCTCCTAAAGAGGATGTTCTCTCTCAGGATCACTTACCAGGGGAAGGAGTAGGTCCTCAAGAGCAACGGAATCCCACATGACTCTTCTTTTTTTAAAAAAAATTTTTATTTATTTATTTATTTATTTATTTTTGGCTGTGTTGGGTCTTCGTTTCTGTGCGAGGGCTTTCTCTAGTTGTGGCAAGCGGGGACCACTCTTCATCGCGGTGCGCGGGCCTCTCACTATCGTGGCCTCTCTTGTTGCGGAGCACAGGCTCCAGACGCGCGGGCTCAGTAGTTGTGGCTCACGGGCCCAGTTGCTCCGCAGCATGTGGGATCTTCCCAGACCAGGGCTCGAACCCGTGTCCCCTGCATTGGCAGGCAGATTCTCAACCACCGCGCCACCAGGGAAGCCCTGACTCTTCTTTTTTTAAAATTAAATATTTATTGAGAACTTACTATATGCACAGTCTAAAGTGATTAGCATGCTAAGTTCCTCTGAGAAGCAGAAGCCAAGATGAGATTGGACATGCAGAGATTTATTGGGAGAAATGCTGGTGAGGGAAAAGGGAATTGGAAAAAGACATCATACCTGCTGTAGGTCTGACCCCCGTGAAGAACAGAGAAGGAAGAATTGGGTAGGCAGAAGCTCAGACTACAGTGCAGTTCTAATAAAGTTTTGGCCAAGCCAGTGGGGAATCTTCAAGTCAAAGTCATCCATCGGAGGAGTCCTGCAGCTTGCAGGAATGGGCCTGCTATAACCTCTCTGCCATTCTTTGGCTTAGAGCAGCCCGTGGCCTCAGCAGGAATGAGGTGATAGATTCAGAGCAAAGCATCTCGGACCATTGGTCAGTTACTCTCCCGACAACAGGAGAGGTTCATACCTGCCACACATACATTATCTCATGTAATCTTTACAGCATCCCTCTAAGATAAATATTATTATGCCCATTTCACAGATGAGACACTAAGGACTACAGAAGCTATGTAACTTGCTCAAGTTTACACAACTAGTAAGAAGCAGAGCCTGGGTTTCAACCAATGGTGTGCTGGAGCTGGCTTGGACTGGCTCTGAGCAACTGTTAAATTTTCAGGAATTGTGCTATTTAGTTGACATCAAGATGGTGGCTTGAATTTGGCCATGGTAGGCATATTTACACCATGGAAATCTGCAAATGCTATAAATCAGGTCTTTGTTTTTTCAGGAAGGGTGGTTGTTATACATTTACCAGTATGCCACTGATTTGAATCCAGGTCATCTGACTCCAGAGTTGCCTCTCCAACTTCTATATTACAGGCAATTCGCTTAACGATTTTCTGATTCATTTCTGATACCAAAAATTCCTTAAGCCACCCTCCTTCCTCTGAATCCCTGTAGCAAGGGTTGTCATGCCCTGTGTTTTGTCCTCCCTGCATTTCATCATCACTGTTGTGCGCCCTGCTCCCTACCTACACAGAAACTTTCTCCAGGATAAGAAGAGAAATTATCTTATACTTCCTTGTATTCCCGCCCCTGCCCACCACCCCACTGCTGAATAAGTATTTACCTTCGAAGGTAACACTGATATATGTACATATCTCTACTGATGATTAGGGATTGGTAATCTATGAAATTATGTAAAATGTTGGGTCCGGTACAGTTATATCTGTTACCACTCATATGAATTCCTGCATCTTACATTTATAAAGGCAGACACTACTGGAAAGTGTGTTTCAACCTCAAGATGACCTTTGAAGAGGACTGTAACATCCATTACAGCCCAGTGATGTAATTGATATGCTTCCTGCCTACTCCCACCCACAGACCAGAGGATATATTAATTTCCTGCCTGCCTGGCCACTAGCAGCTTATTGTGAAATTGTTTATCCTCCCAGCTCTGCACTCTCCAGCTTGGGAAATAAAATTTGCATGCTGCCTGTGTCATGTGCTCCAGAGTCTGAGAGCACAGCATCTGTAGAGAACAACCCAAGAAAGGTTAGGATGAAAAGAAGCCCGGGGACTTTGGCCACTGTAGAAAGTAATGTGCCCTAAGTGTCCCTGAGAGTCAGAAGACTCAGGTTTCAGAGTCACTTCAAACTGCAAAATATGTGAGCTACTAAAAATATTTCTAGTGCACATGAACCAGCTGAGGAAGAAGCTTATGCCAGGAAGCCTGCTTCCAGATGAAAAAGCAGGTCTATCATGACAGCAACCCTTGCCCACAAGCAAAGCTCTTTGAAATCTTTTGACATTGCAAAAGAATCTGTAAATCACCACTTCTGCACCACTTCCAAAAACGTTTCTTCCTTTTTAATTTATTTAAAAATACTTTTAAAATAAAAAGTACGAGAGAGGCCCTTTTCTCGGCACTTGGGACCATCAGGGAATGGGACACAAATTGCTATTGCTGTGGAGCGCACGTTCAAGTTTTATTCCTTGCTTCAATCCTCTTCATCTTCATCACGTGTGTATGTGTTCATTTATCAAACGTGTATCATTCAGCCAAACAGGCACTGGGCGTCTGCTCTGGGCCATGTGCAGTGGTAAGGGCTGGGGAAACAAGATAGACTTTGCTCTTAGAAATACAGTCTAAGGGGAGTGGCAGGCACATAGCCCTTGGGTCCTAACACCAGGGCATTATCTACAGGCATCAGTGGATGGCTGTGGAGGTCATGTCCAGGAGGCTTCCTGGAGGAGGTGACACGAGTTGAATCTTGCTGGATAAGTAGAAGGCAGCCAGGCAGAGAGGGAATAACTTGAAACAGCTTGCTGCACGGGAGGAACTAAAGGCAGCAGAGGTTGCTGGGGCATAAAGGATGAGGCGGGAACAGGAACCCAAGATTGGACAGGTAGGCAGAGCCTGCATCATGATGTCAATTACCTGGTTAATTTCATTTATTTAAAAATCAGCAACACCGGAAACTTCCTGACGTTCATTTCGGCTGGTGTTCTCCATTGAAAGACAGGCAGGAAGCCAGAGGAGGCCGCCTCTCTGGTCTCTAACCTGCAGGTGTAGACCTGCGAGGTGATGCACTGTCTCATGCTCCCTGCCCCCTCCCAGCCATGCCCCAGCCCTCTGCACTTCAACACTGCAACTTGCCTCTTTCCATTGCCAAATCCACTCTTCAAAGGAAACTTCTGCCTGTTTCCAAGGATGCAGCTTGTTTGTTCCTCCTCCACATTGCCCTGCTTCCGGGTAATTCATGGTAATTCACTGGCCCGTCAGGCAGCAGCTCAGAGCCTGCACTCTCTCCCACCCACATTCCAACACCCCTTTACCACCAGTGAGTGAGCCAGGAGTGAGCTTTACAGCCATTTCTGCTCTTCTGAAATGGCCCTTCTAGAAATGTAGGATCCTCATCAGTCCTCCATCAGCCAGTAAAAATGGGATAATAGATGTTCAAAGCCTTTGAAAATACAAGAAACACGTAATTTACAGTGTTCTTGTTATCATTTGAAGCCTCTAGACTTCTAAAGAAGCAATTTATGGCATTGTGGGAGCTTCACAGAAGGTGGGGTTCTTTGACCTCAGTAAGTGCCCCCAAATAAAAACCTTGGTTAAAAAGCTTAAAAGGTTCAAAAGGATTTAGGACAGTGAAGGGAGGGAACAACCGAGGTGGAATATTGAAGTCAGAAATTTCAGGGCCTTCCCTCTTTGAAGGAGTAGCTAAGCCACAGCAGAAATCCAACACCTGGGTCTCCATTACTTTTTACAAACTGCATTAGCATTTTACCAATACTGTAGACTGATTTGACGGAGGGCCAGGGCATTAAGGGGAAAAAAAGTAACCCATGAGACCCTTACCAAAATAATGGGTAAACAAAAGTGATTGGACTTTATCCTCGTTCAAATAAACTGAAAACAACTTGGATTGCGTTAATAGAAGCATCTGTTCTAACAACAGCAAATGCAGATTATGTGTCCCCAACTCTGTCCGGTGTCTTTCCAGGTTAACAGATAATTTACTAATTAAGGCAGCCATGTTTACTCTTCCAAAACGGGACCTGTAAAACTGAGACATCAAAGCCCAGGGCCATTGACCATTATCATTTGAGAGGTGAAGGCTCTGTCTAATCTTCACATCTCTTCCTCAAATACAAGAGTTAATAAGTTGCCAGTTCATATGGTAAATAACAAACTTTCCTGAGCTTTCTGGTAATCAGTGAGTTTTTACTTTATTAATTCCACTCTTCTCCATTTGTAATTTAGATGGAGGAACATTTAAGTCAATGGAAATGCAACTAAAGAAACAGGGCCACTTTGTGAAGAAACTTCACATTTAAATATAAAAAAAAAATATGTGTGTAGGGTAATAAAGTTCAAAGACCATTGCTTCCTTTGTTCTTTTTAATATTTTATTTGGAATTTGGCATTAGAGTCAGGACAACCCACAGTAACCAAAATAGACTTTCATATAAAAAATACTAAAAAGGGTTCTACACCAAAATATTTTTCTTTTTATCTATTATATTTTAATTCCTTATATCTTTTATTTTAAAATATTTATATTTGTGTGGCAGATTTATGGTTGCTTTTTCTTTTTTTATTTCAAGGAATATTTTATTTAAAAGGTTTTCCGCATGTATGAGTTAGCTGTGCATACTGAAAATGTAATTTTAACAGACAAAAATTTTCATATACTCTGTGCCTTTGAACCAAGGAGTCCATCACAAATGGAAACTACACCCAACAAACTATCTTTAAATCTGAAACTTAGAGCTAATGTATATATTTACACTAAGAATTTCTCTTCTTCATTGGGCTTTTATCTTTGGATTTCTTCAGGAACTTCTCATTTGTCTCTTTATTATCCATTTTCCACCAAAACAGAAGATCATACACTTCCATAATCTCAGCCATTTTAAGTTTGGTATTGTCCTCATTTTATAGCTGATCCTTACACAGGTTTAGCAACTGGCCTTTCATCTTCTGTAGTATAAAGCAGATCATCCTTTTCCAGTTCCTGAGGCCACCCGCACTCCTTTGGCTCCTGGCCTTCTTCCGCCATCTTGAAAGGCAGCGATGTTGCAGCTCTTTGACTCTTCTTCCTTAATCACATCTCCCTCTGATTATGGTTGCTTTTTATTTTCCTTTTTTTGCTTAACCGTATATTCTATAATAAACATGGATTGATTTTGTAATAAAAATATTGGAGGAGCAAGCCTAAGCTTTGACACCAAGGAGATCTTTCTTGCTTTTGAATTTGAATAGTTAAGCAAATTAGTGCATTAAGATTGAGAAGCCAAAGAAAACATTCAGGGACAAGTTAACTGGATGCTACTTCTCCATTTACCTGTTTGACCTCGTTCACATGACACCGGGGTGTTCTCATGGATAAAATTATAATCCCAGATATACAGACTTTCAGATTCATATTTTCCGTCTTAGCGCACAGAAGCTTTACTTTGGGGATTTTGCAGAAAATTCTTGTGTTTCAGTCATTTGCCTTTTCTCTGTGAAAGCCAGTAGGGAACAGTAGTAGGCGCTGATCATCCCCAGACCCCCAGAGAATAGTGCTAGGAGGCTCTGTGTTAATTGATTGAGAAGTTCTTTTAAGGCACCAACTTCTTTCTAAAACAGTTTGGATCAAATAATGAGACTGGCTGCGAACCACCATATTTATAAGAGGTGTAAATTTGAAATCTGCAGTGATGTTCTTTTAGGAGTCTGACCTAGAAGTGGAAAGAGGAGAATGGGCCAAGTTCATTCAGTGGGGCCTGGAACTGATGGTACTTCCTCATTCACTCGAGAAATGCTGGCTGAATATCTGCTCCGGGCCGGGTACCCTTCAAAGCCCTGGGACCGCTCTGAACAACACAAAGTCCCACCTCTCTTGGAGCTGATACCCTAGTGACGTGAGACAAATAGTAAACAAACAGATAGACAAATAATACGCAGTGGTCAGGTGGTGATAACTGTCCATGGATAAAGTCCAGGAGAGTCTATGAACTCCACTAGAGGAAAACTAATACGTCATTATTTTCACTAACTTAGCATTTCCTTCATTTTTGAATATAGGCAACAAGCTATAGCAGTATTCACAATACCTATAATGTCACCAATAGAATTCATATCTATTTTATATCAATTACTCTTACTGGAGATCTCTTTAAGTAACCATTCACACTACCATAATACCTGGATTGATATGGTGGTCGATATTAGACCCACTGAGAAATCTTGTTATTTAATATTTTAACAAGCACATGTATTACTTACCCCGACTTTTTAGTATTTTGATAAATAATTCAATATATTTGGTTTTCTTTCTACTATTATATGTTTTATTTTATACATTTAAGCACATTGATCTGAGAAGTGGGTCTTTAGACTCCACCAGACTGCTGAGAGGTCAATAGCAGAAATGCTTTATGCAAACTTCCCTTATCTCCTCACAGAGTTGAAAGGGCTGAAATTGAGTACAACTAATAGTTTTTACTGCTCCTTCAAAGACATTCTTAAGTTAAAAAAATTTTTGAAGTGTGTGCAGTGGTGAAGAGTACCATGATATCTAGTCAAGTCTGGTCCACTGTCTTTTCTTTTTTTAATTAATTAATTAATTTTTGGCTGTGTTGGGTCTTCGTTGATGAACGCGGGCTTTAGTTGCGGCGAGCGGGGGCTACTCTTTGTTGCGGTGCGCAGGCTTCTCATTGAGGTGGCTTCTCTTGTTGTGGAGCATGGGCTGTAGGCGCGTGGGCTTCAGTAGTTGTGGCACGCGGGCTCAGTAGTTGTGGCTCACCAGCTCTAGAGCGCAGGCTCAGTAGTTGCGGCGCGTGGGCTTAGTTGCTCCGCAACATGTGTGATCTTCCCGGACCAGGGCTCAAACCTGTGTCCCGTGCATTGGCAGGCAGATTGTTAACCACTGCACCACCAGGGAAACCCCTGGTCCACTGTCTTGATTCATGCTAATGAGCCAACCACTTATCACCACCGTTTTGCACCATCAGTGCCAATGTTGACACCATCAAAAATACAAATAACACCTTAGTATGATTATGAAAATAGTTTTGATCTTGTGGACCCCTAAAAGGGTCTCAAGTCCCACCAGCAATCTGTGGACCACACTTTGAGAGCCACTGTGCTAGATTAAGTGTCAAGTACAGAAATTCTTTTAAGCGCTTGAAACCACCAAGGGAACTCTATTTGCATAAAAATATTGTTGGTGGTTGTTGTAGTTTGCTCTCCAGCTCTTTGAAATGGAATTTTTAAAATCTTGGTCAAAAATAATCTTCTGTTGACAGTTTTGGATGGGCCAGTGCTGTAATACAAGTTAGGAAATACATCTTATGGCAGAGACATATGCCTCCTGTCAATATCCAATACGGAGGGTCTTCACCTCCTTCATGTCATGAACCGCTTTAGCAGTCTAGTGAAGCCTACGGACCTCTCAGAATAATGTTTTTAAATGCATAAAATAAAATACTTAGGATTACAAAGAAAACAAATCATATTGAAATACGGTTATAGCCCCAGACCTCTTTGCGAGGGTGGGGGAGTGTCTGTACTCTGTATTCCAAGTTAATAACCACCTGCTTCCCTCAGTCTTTACTGGCAAGGAGAAATAGCTAGGGATATTTGTTTTTTAATGCATTTGTTTCCATGTCAGTTGACATCTTAAATCCCCAAATTCTGACTATCAATGAGATAGATTTAGACCTAACAAGTCCAGAGCAAAAATGTGGAATAAGGAGAATGATTTTCTCCTCCACCTTCTATAAGACTGAGCAGCACATGCCTCCTGCTAAATCCTGACTCTTTCTAAAGGAGAACGGTCATGGGCTGCAGACAGGAAGATCTTGGGCACTGTCTCCCTAATAGTCTAGGACTACCGAGAATTCTCTGATGGGATTTTCTAAAATTTTGGTTACTCTTTTTGAAAAAAAGTAATTGTTTCATATCAATAACTCCCTTCCTTTTCTCTGCTTCTTAAATCAAAGCAGCATCCTTAGGCTTACTGTATTTTGAGAAACTAACTAGCCCTTAGTGCTAAAAGTGAAGAAGCAAAGAATTTACAGTATGGTTACCGAAAGAGTGAAACCAATCATAACCCCCTGGGGAAATTTTCCACTCTTCTGGTGAAAGTTTTGTGGATTATTGAAAACAACTCATTTATCCACTTCCATAGAAGAGAATGTTGGTGCTGATAATTGAAAACAGCTGATAATCCAAAAATCAACTGTATTTAGTCTTGGAATTAATAACGGTATTCTAGCATTATGACCTCCTCTGATTGTGTTTTTCTTGGGCTAATATTGAAATGAATTCTTTTTTTTTTTTTTTATAAATTTATTTATTTATTTATATTTATTTTTGGCTGTGTTGGGTTTTCGTTTCTGTGCGAGGGCTTTCTCCAGTTGCGGAGAGCGGGGGCCACTCTTCATCACGGTGCGCGGGCCTCTCACCGTCAAGGCCTCTCTCTTTGCGGAGCATAGGCTCCAGACGCGCAGGCTCAGTAGTTGTGGCTCACGGGCTTAGTCGCTCCCCGGCATGTGGGATCCTCCCAGACCAGGGCTCGAACCCGTGTCCCCTGCATTGGCAGGCAGATTCTTAACCGCTGCGCCACCAGGGAAGCCCTGAAATGAATTCTTATTCTTTGACTTAAGGGTGGAGAGGTAAGTTGGTGATTTGAAAATATCCCAAGAATAGGAAGCCAGCCTGCGATTTTAAATTTGCCACAAATAATCCACCAGGTGGCTATTCACCACTTCGTTAGTCAAGGGTTTCACTGTGGTCCTAGTAAGTCTTTTCATGAAGGAAATCATGCTCCCTATAAACCACAGCTCTCCTTCCGGACCCCACTACTAAGCTCTTTTAGTTTTCACCCTGCTTCCCTTGTGTTTCTCACTGCATAGCTTTCCTTCTAGGGGTGAGCTGAACTGTCAAGCCCTTGAATTTCCACGACTACTTTATCCAATGTTGCTGAATCCTTGATAGCCCTTAATCAATGCATTCAGAAACAAAACTGCCTATTCACTCCTATGGTTCTCTCACCCAGTCAATTCTTAGTCACTCATGATTCCAGGGTCTTAAGAAACTGAAATTCCCAGTTCTAAAATAATCTAAAATAATCATTCTGGCTCTTTAGTTTCAATTTCTCTTTATTAAACCTGTTGTGGATTCTTTATGACCTTCTGAGTTGGGACTACGGGGCCACAGAAAGGAGAGGCTGTGAGCCTAAAGAAATCTACAGACATGTTGTTTATGCCCTGGATAACCAGAAGTTGAAAGTGTGACTTTTGTGGTTAGTTTTGGCCTCTTAGGCCAAAACTATTAGACTATTGGATGTGAAAGAAAGAAAAGGGAATTCTAAATCTCTTCAGCTGGGAAGGCAAAATCATCAAAATTCTATGAGGTTAAGACAGTTTCTGTGGCTTTTAGAAACTTGTGTGGCCCAAAGGAGTCATAAATAATTTTTATGGTGTAAAACCCTTGAAGAACGTACTTGGTTTCCCAGGAATTCCTGCCATTCTTACACTCACAAAGTCTCATGTCGGTGGAGAAGCTCTGTTGGAGCCTGATTTGTCTGCTCAGTACTACCTCCAGGAAATACTGAACTGTGTGGGGACTTAGCCTACCCCTGAGGCTTCTTTTAACAGGTGAAATGAACAGATATGAGGTGAGTGATGTATTTCTTTCCAGTCCATAATTCAACTTTGAAGTAAAATCTGCAGTGGTCCTTCTGATCTCTGGCCCAAGTTTTACCAGCATCTTTTCTTTCTGGTGTTACACGGAAAGCAGTCAAGTTAAAATGTATTTCCATGGTTTTATTAAGATCTAGAGTGGGAAAACTGTAGACCCATAAGGTCCACTGGCAGTCCACTCAAATGATATCATACTACCACCCCACAGAAAGCCCACAGAGTGGTGACCTATTTTTCTATGTGACTAGGTAGGAGAGAGGGCGGTGGATCTCTCCATAAACCTGACCTCCTGCTTATTTTAAGGGCTTGATCAGCATCTCAACATTAGTCGTGCTAGGAGGACAGAGAGTCCTATTGACTATGCTTCCAAATAGAATCAGCATAGCCCCCTTTGGCAAAGATTGCTGCCATCTATGTGCTGGGCCGAATGCACAGGGCAGAATTGCCCACAGGGGGCTGGTTAACCAAGATAGCACTTTCAGAGCTCACGGCAGAGCTGCTGGTGGTAGAGGTCCAGCCACATGGCTTTTCTGGGGCTTGGAGATTAGAATCACAAAGCCCCTAAATCATTATTCCTCTAAGTGGAGCCCACATCTGGAATGTACTTTTTCTAGCAGGGAGTGGGTTAGAGGTCATTTAATGACATTTCAGTCCTCCAGATGTCTACTAAAAAAAAAGTATCCGTAATGATATATCTTCATCTACAATATCATTTAAGTATTTTTTGATTAAAATGCACCAGTACTTTCATTCTGGATTTCACTCTGCTGCTGAATTTTTTGTGATGTTGTTTATTGAAAAACAGCACTGTCTTCTGAAAGCTTTTACCAGATTCCCATGGTGATTTGCTAGGCATAGCACAATTCAAATTAAATTTCATCATCTTCAAAGGCTACTTTTATGAGCTATAAAAGAGCACCTGCCTGGCCCTGCGTGGGTACCATCATACAGAGAGGAGACATGAAGCTTTTCTTCCAGAAGTTTAGAGTCTATATAATACTAATAAAGAAAATGTAGAGTGAAGATTATGCCATTTTTGTGTTCGTGGTATACTTCACATATTGGAACTTTCAGCGACACACTTGAAGCAATTAAAAGGTTCAAAGTAACACCATTATAATAAAGTCACTGGTACAATATATTAATATCTTGCAGCATCTGTAAGAAGAATCCTCAGGAATCACACTGTTTGAGGTCTGGCTTAAACTGTGCTTTGGCCCTATGCCTCTGACATCTTCAGGAAGCAGAAATGATCACATTTCAATAAACATGTGACCTTACTTTGGCATGGACTTGACATTTTACCAAGCTTCTTTCCTCTGACTCAGCAAGGTGCACTCCCCATATCCATCACACACATTTCTGCACTCAGTATTCTTTCCAATAGAACTCCCTAAAGGAAAAAATCATGAACAGCCCATACAGGACCCCCAAGCGAGATGGTATAGAGATTTCACTCTCGCTTGGCCCGAAACACGTAGCAATGATAGATAGAATATTTAAAAAGGAAATCCAAAGAGTGTCCCCATGCCTGGAACAATACCAGAGTGATGAGCCGTGGTGAAATCACAGGCCAGCTGAGCTCTGCTCCAGAATGGGGGGCGGCGGCAGCCAGGCACTGGGCTCCCTGTCAAGGTGGGGGCCAGCACCAGGCTCAGCGCTTTCAGGGCCTGAGGTGGGGCGCCACACCTCCCTCGCAGTCAAGCAAAGAAAGCCAAACAAAACGACTGCTGACCCGTCACTGGGACTATGGCTTTTAAAGGGTAGACCTAGAGAGGTGGTAGAACAAAGCCACAGCCTATGAACAGAATAAACAAAGTTAAATTTACACTCAAATGTTTTAGAGTAAAACTGGGATGTAAAAAGGGATGAGAAAAGGTCACCATTTAAATGCTAAAAAAAGTTTATAAGACAAATTTAATATAAGGTAAGAGCATTAATAAAAAGGGACACCACATGCAAATAAAGGGAACCACTACCAAGAATATATTCTATATAAATGTTAGTAAAGTTACATTTTGTAAACTACAAGTAAAGGGAGACAGGCACAATTATTTGTCAGCTACTTGAGGCCAGGGTGCTTACCATGATGCCTTATGTACAGTAGATGCCTTAATTCATAAGATAATTAAAGAACCTTGGCATTAGTTTGTTGAAGATTTCAGCTTGAATTATTTAAACACAACAAGCAACCGATTTTGAGCTACCCCAAATTAAGAATCTCTGAAATCAGATTGCATTTGACCATATTGTGGCATCATAGATGTAAACTTTATGAGAAAATTCTAGTTGAAAGTTTAAAATTAGAATCCCAGGTGAAGTTTATCTTGTGTTTCATTTCTAATCAAGAGCACTAAAGGATTGATAGCCCTCCTCTACCTCTTTTTCCTGAGTCTCCCTTCAGCTAATCACTGAATTCAGTTCTCATAATTTATGATTCTATAAAATTTATGCCTGAAATTTTTTGTCAAGATGGACTTTCATAAAGTGTCCCACCTGTATAAAATTTAGGGTATCCAGTGGTTTCTTAAGTAACTCCCACTGGAGCTAGCCTCCGCTTAAAGATATTCTTTGTGCAGATATTCCAGACATTATATGTAGAAGGAAGGGAAATGATCGTCAGCCAAAAAAACTAGGATTATGAAAAGGAGTGACTGATAATGTATTCCACTTTTACTTTTGAAAATGTTTGTACAAAACTGGGTTGGGCCCCGTGGTTTTACACTAGAATCTGTAGACATTTATTTGCCTAATAAAATAACTGCACAATCTGGCAGAATTCTGCATACTTGGCAGCCCTTCCTGCCCAGGAGCCTGGAACAGCATTGGCCCAGCAGGTGTGGCTTTCAAAACGTTCAGAGAGTTGAATTCGGGAAGTCTGCCCAGCACCCCACCTGTGTACAGTGTGCCTTCCTGAAGGCCACATTCGTGCCCAGCTTGTCATAGGTTCAAAGGGCCTCTATTCATTCACAATTGATAATGAAAACTAAAATAATCAAGGGATTGACACTATACACCAAAATTATAATAAATTAAGTTTCTCTTCAATGAAAGATGCCATGCATTTTTAAAGATATTTTTGACATTTAGAATATAGATACTCTATAGTGTTTAACACTATTGTACACGTAAGAAACCTACTCTTCCCCTTGCTAGCATGGGCTTGGTATCCCCTCTTTCCTTAGAGGGTGAGACAGGGGGAAGAATAGAACTCTCAGCAACCTGGACCCTGGGAAGGAGACGAAGAGGAAAAATGTTTCCTCATATTTTTGGTTTTTTCCACAAGGTGCTCTTTAATCATACGACCCAAACAGTCATGACCCAGCTAGTAAGATCCGACTTCCTGGGCCCTACAATCAGAATCACCTGCTTATATAGGGCAAAGGGAGGGGCGGTGTGATGGGGGGTCATGCTAGCTGTTCCAATATCCTGAGCCTTTGAATGCTGGCCTGAAGCAATGATTTTCAGATTTAGAGCCTTTTTATCAACTGAAATCTTATACGGAACCCAGTACATAAATAAACCCAGGCAAAGCATAGCTCTTCCGGTTTTGGTAGGGCTGCGGGTGCTGGAGCCCTGCCCTTCTGGCACAGCCCTCACCTCATCATGGACCATATGTGTAGCTCAACTTTTCCTTTTACTGGAACTCCTTAAATCCCTCCTTTCTGGGCCCAGGATGAGCCATAGGATTGGAGAGGGCTTGATGACGAAAGATCGTGGAATGAATGAGAAATATACTAGAGACTTCACTTATTTTGTCGTACTAAATGAACAAAGTCCCAGGACCACTTTCAATTTGGTAAGAGGTGAGAGGATTTTTTTAAATGGGGACTGTGGATGCTTAGGATGCTGCAGACCACACTATGTAGGTTGTATGTGCTTCGTCTACTCAGAAGGCTCACCAGGAGTTACCTTGAACTTGCTGTCAGATCCTGAATTCTTCTCCAGCTTCTGGAGCCTTCCTTTCTCTACAGGTGGGCTGGCATATACTAACACCCGTCCTGCCAGGAATTCCGCCAAAACCTAGGCCTGCTATGGGGCCAGGGGAGGAGGCAGAAGGAAATTCCAGGCAGGGGACCCGGATGAGCCAGGCATGGAATGACCTACTGGCCCAGTGTTGAGGCCCGTGAAGGGCAACCAGGTTCTCAAAGTCACCAAGGTTCCTCTTCAAAATGTAGGATGAACCTAGAGTCTGTCCTACAGAGTGAAGTAAGTCAGAAAGAGAAAGACAAATACCGTATGCTAACACATATATATGGAATCTAAAAAAAAAAAAAAAAAAAAAAAAGGTCATGAAGAACCTAGGGGCATAAAGACGCAGACCTACTAGAGAATGGACTTGAGGACATGGGGACAGGGAAGGGTAAGCTGTGACAAAGTGAGAGAGTGGCACTGACATATATACACTACCAAATGTAAAATAGACAGCTAGTGGGAAGCAGCCGCATAGCACAGGGAGATCAGCTCGGTGCTTTGTGACCACCTAGAGGGGTGGAATAGGAGGGTGGGAGGGAGACACAAGAGCGAAGAGATATGGGGATGTATGTATATGTATAACTGATTCTCTTTGTTATACAGCAGAAACTAACACACCGTTGTAAAGCAGTTATACTCCAATAAAGATGTTAAAATAAATAAATAAATAAAATACAGATTTCTAGCCTTGTCCCCAGAAAAACCTGTTAAATCAAGCTCTCTGTTAAATCAAGGTAGGGTCTGGGAATTAGCATTTCTTAACAGGTGCCCTACTTGATTGCTATTGCCACTGCCCTGTCAGTAAGAGTCCTTCAAAGCTTTTGAACAGAGGGATGAAGTGGATGAATTTGCATTTCAGCTAAGTTACTGCAGCAACTTTGTGTAGAATGTATTCAGGGAGAAGAGATGAAAGGAAGAGATACTAACTAGCTGCAAAGGAGCTGAGCAGGGGCTGAGGTGTGGAATGGATGGGAGAAGGCAGGTTAGAAAACCATTTGGGGGTCAGGCTGCAGGGTCGGGCCGCTGAATGACGTGGCCAGTGAGGGTGAGAGAGGAACCAGGAATGACCCCCAGGGATCTGGCTGTAGTGACTGGGGTTTCCTTTGGGCACTGAGGGCCCTTTGGCATTTGACAGGTGCGTGTTATTTATCACAGTCTATCCAGTGAAAACGTTACAGGAGAAAATCAATTGAAGGTGATTTTGCTGTCCGATCAAAGTGGAAGAAGATGAACCCACTAAGAAAACCTAGAGGGTGTAAGTGTATGCTTTTAAAAATAGCACAGTTTAGAATAAATTTCAACCAAAATTGGTCTTTTTTTTTTTTTTTGTAGTTTTGGCAATTAAAAGGACTCAGTTGTCTGGAATGTTCGCTCCTAGAGAATATCTCATTTCCTGAATAAATTGAGAATATGGGGAGAGTGGGGTCTTATGTTTAAACCCAGTCTTACAAGAGGGCTAGTCTTGGGCAAGGGAACACTTTGTGGAGTGCCATGGTAGCTGCCAAGATCCAAGGACCAGATAAGCAAATCGTAGATCAAGCACTGGCAAGCAGTCTGGCAAGCGGGCCAGCTTGGCTAAAGTTATCACCATCATGAAGATCTTAGAGCAAGTCTTAAAATAAATATGAAGGTTTTCGTTTAAAACAACCTTATCCTAGAAGCACTGCATGGGAAGAAAAAATGAAATTGCATAATCATTTTAAACTATAAATGTACAAAGAGAACTTCAGTATAAAAAGGTGATTGTAAAACAACACAAGATAGCGAAGCCTAATGCCAAAAATAAAACCATTAACTCAGGGGGAAACCGTATGGCCCTGGGGGGGACGGGAGCAGAGCACCGGAGGAACAGCTGTGTTGACACTTGTCACATTTGGTTGCCCAAGACACTGAAAGGTCATTCACTGAAGTTCTGGGTTCCAGTAAGAGTGGACTGTGTGAGTGGCCAAGAGCAGCTTCCCGAAGCCCCGCGTCCTTGAGCTGCCGGGAAGCAGATCAGTGTTCACTGTGGCCAAGCCGTAGGCAGCTGAGTGCGTGGGTCTTCACAGCTCGTTTCCTGCTTCCGCTTGGTCTTACATCTGAGTCGTCTTGTATTTATGTCCTTCTGTAGCATTTCCATAAGATGCTTATGGCCAACACCATCCATCAACCTAATGGGCTCAAATGGAACTCTTTGAAATCTCCTGCGACATGCCTTGCTCTAAGAAAGGAAGAATTGTTAACAATAATTCTTAAACTAGGAATTTATGTCTTCCCATAAATTGACCTTGAGAGGTTATGTGTGGATTCCAATAGAGAAACGTCCTTCCTAGGTCCCTGCAGTCCTCAGCCCTCCCCATCCCCACCAACTGATGCCCTCTGCCCCCTCCTGCGAGCCCCAGGCCAGGATCTCTGGGGACAGAATCAAGGTTGTGTGTCTTGGCTTGTTCCTTCTGCCATTTTCTCATTCAGTCACTGAGTATTTATTGCACCTCTGCTTTTTCCAGGCAGAGTGCTAAGTACTGGAGACGCAGTGAGCAGGCATCTGTGCTCTTCTGGAGTCACCACCTAAACAAACAATTACACAAGTTCTTCTTAAAAGCCCACTGTAAAGTGAACTCGGAGAAGTGCAGGCGCTGTGAGAGTCTCTGCAGGAGGCTTTGGTGGGCTCAGTTGCCCCGCCCCTCGTGTTAATGCAGGTCTCTGGGGGGCTGACTGTGTGGGGGGCAGATCTCTGGACACCCCCTAAATCACCACCATTTTACTCAGCCATTTGCTGTGAAATCTCGACCTCAGAGGACAGACCCTCCTGACCATGCTGGCCCTGGCCGGAGTCTTCTGTGCTCTGCTTCTCACCCAGCTCTTAGCTCCCTCCCTCTGACCCCAGCCCAGTTCCTGGGTCGCTCTGACCTAAGGCTCAGGTCCCTGGGGGAAGCCAACTGCCAGAGGATACCTGGAGGGTGAGGGAGGAAGGGAGGTCAGAGCATCCTCATGGCAAAGCCTGGTCACCCTCTATACAAGTTTTAGTTTGTTTTACAGTGTGTAGATCTCCTTAAACTTTTCTGATGATAAAACTAAAATACATATATTATAATTAAAGCTAACATTTCAAAAACAAATAAAGTAAAAGTTCAATGTGTTCCCATCTTCCATTACATGTACCACCATAAATGACTTCTTTTAACAGTTTGGTGTTTATCCTTCCAGATATTTTTGTCCTTATGTAAACACATTTTATTTTTAGGTTGTCCTACATGTTCATATTGTCCTATAATTGACTTTATTTCATCTGAAAACTCATCACAGACACTTTTCAGGACAGTGCATGTAGAGCCTCCTTATCCTTTCTGGGTGCCCAGTATTTCATCATAGGAATGTGCCATAACTGCTCTGTGAATCAATCCCCCATTAACGAACTGTAAGTTCTGCCATATTTTGTTGTAATAAATCTTACAGCAATGAATAGTCTTATACATACATCCCTCTGTGTCAATTTCTATTTAGAAAGGTATTTGGGGTCTAACATCATGCATTTTTAATGGGTTTTCATATGCAATGAAGTGCTCTTAACCACCCTCCACTTCATGCATGGCTGGATGGGCTGACGTACACCATTCCATTTGCTTCTAGTATATTCCTCTCTGGGAACTGTGCACCTGTGCTTCCCACAATAGGCTCACATGCTCAGCTGGGGTGTGTTTGTTCCTGAATCTCTTTATTCCAGTTGAATTTGTTACTGTAATTGTGTAATTTATTTAATTGGTATATAAACCAAAGAAGCATGAGAGGGAAAAGAAAAGGTTGTTGAAAAAAAAAGATATTTAAGTTATATTTTCCAACTCCCAACTTGAACTAAAAAAAAACTTTTAATGACTAACCATTTACCCTAATCATATTAGATTCAGTGGCTTCAACTGACTCATAAACTCCATTGACCATAGGACCATGTTTGCTGAGTTATATCCACTCGTAATTTGCCTTGCCAGTATTGTCTCTGAAAAAACATCCCATAGCTGTTTGGTTTGTTTGTAAATTGGATTATCTTTTCTCTTTAGAAATACCTAAGAACCAGACATGTCTTATCTAGGGTATCCAATGTACTCTGCCTTGATGAAATCGGATTTTTAGCCCTTCTTTTCATGTCATTGTAAGCTCTAGTAATGCTGACAAAGACACTGCACTCAACCTCATAGAAGAGAAATCTTCTATGTGGAAATTCCAGATTTTCTATTTGGAAGTCACAACTGTTGCTTTTGAAAGTGAGAGAATGTCTATATGCAAATATCCTGCCACTTCCTAACCTAATATAACATTAGAAATGGTTTTACAGCCCTTCCAAAATTTACAAACCCTCTATGTGACTATTGTAGGTACTTAATAAGTATTTGTTGGACATGTGGATACACAGGGAAACACATTTCTACAGGATTGGCTGTACAGGGATCTCTGATTAAGTCTGAATGAATTAAGTCATACTGAATTCATTCAACAAATATTTGTTAAGTGTGCACTGTATACTTCCCAGTTTCTCATAACTGCTGGGGCCACAACTAGCCACGGTCAGTAGAACTGCTCCAAGATGCTTGTCATCTAGCTAGAGACTTCAGGCCACTGGGAAACGCAGAAATTCATTTCCCTCAACAGAACAAGCACTCCGCGAAATGCTCTGACCATATGTGTACCTGGCCAGTGGAGCAGGCTGGTGCAAGGCGAAAAAAGGATTTCATTTCTTCTCATGAAATCCATCAATTCTCTACATCTTCTCAAGGCCTTCCCGTATCATTAAAGTATCAATTTTACTTACACTGTATGACATTTGACAAAGCCCTGCAGAGACCGCCAGACATCTCACTGCTGTGTTTTCTCTTCTAGGACATCAACGAGTGTATTCTTGAAAACTATCCTGAGTGTTCCAACCCCAGGTTATTTTACATCATTCCGTATTTTTGTGGACAGCATCCCAGATGCAGGTAAAGACTGAAACAGGCTCATGACATGCTCCTGTGGATAACAGTGACAGGAGACCCACCACCTGGCACTGAGTGGGCGTCTCCTGCGTCCCCAGTCTCTCTAGCTTCTAGAATTCACTTAATATTTACTGTTAATCTTTCAAGATCGCATTTGAGATTCTGAATGTCCTATAACTAAAGAAATTAACAAATCAAGGTCTGGCAGAGGCCTTGGGAACCACCCGTAAAGCTGTGTAACTGACATGCCAACCAAACTCTTCTTCACCTTTGACGTACACCCGTCACTACCCAGCCCATGAGATAGTAAAGCCCAGGGGGTGCACCCATCCTGCTCCTCTGTAGTGACTCTGCTGCGTCCACAGCTGTCCTTGCCAGTGTGGTGTGTCTAGCTGGGTCTGAAACACTAGATGCTCACACCCAAAATTCCAGAGTGTCTCTCTCCTGAGGCATACTTAGTAGAAAGAGAAGAAAGTACTTTCTAGTGATCCCTCCTCAGCCTTACTTGGTTGCAAGACCTTTTTTAGCAAGTGACTTATTCAGATAGTAAGGGCCCTCAGTGTGGTCCACCCACCTCCTGCATCTGCATCCCTGGGGTGCTTGTTAGGAACCCTCACCTGATCACAGTCTCTGAGGTGAGGCCCAGGCATCTGTGACCACCTCCCAGGTGATTCTGGTCTAGCTACACTTGTTCTACTAGACAAATTATAGCCTCCAGAAGAAATGGTAGTAACGATGAATATTATCTTTGCTTGGTGGAAAATAAACCCTGCTGCCAGAAGTGGCATTTTCCCCTGAAAGGAGACATTGATTAGAAGGTCGTTGTGTTCCTTAAGAGACTGGGGGTTGCGGGGGACACAGCTGTTTCCAAATTGCAGCTCACTCATTGTACTTTTTGCTTACCCTGTGCTTGCTGCTTAGTTATTAGGTGTGTTGTTATTATTGACGTTCTGCTGAGTTAACCAGTTTGTTTACGGTCAGAATTCTGGGGCTAGAAGTGTCAGTTTTCTGCTTCATTATAAACTCCTGAGCTCAGGAGACCTCCCTCACCGACTTGTCCCCGGTAGTAAACGCCTCCTGCTTCACGGTCAGGGCTTCAGATCCTGGGAAGATTTGGGGCCAGTTGACTCGCTTTCTGTCAAAATGAGGATATTTATTCCAAGAAACAAGATTCTAACTCCTTAAAGTACTTTTAAAATTATGTATTTCCCAATCTTGGGGTGAGGACTTCTGATGCCTTATCTCATGATGATTTTCAAAACGCTTTCAAAATGTCACCTTGTTCCACCTTGATGACAATTATTTGAGCTAAGTAAGGATTATTAAAAATTTTCAAAAAAGAATCCTGGCTTGCCCAAATTCCCCCAGATAGTCAATGCCAGCCAGGCCGGAACCCAGCTCCTGGGATCCCCATGCTGGGCTCTTTACATTCATATCAGTGTTGTTGGCTCAGAGATCTGCCTTACAAATAAGATTAGGCTGTTTTCCTTCTGTAATTGAAGAAAAAAAAAAAAAAAAAAGGTTTGTTTTTAAATTCCTCAAAAGAATAAGATGATTAGTGGTCATGACCTGACACCTATTTTGATTTCTACAGAAATCAAAATCAGTAAGTTTCATATTTCAAAACTTCTAACTTTATGGGTTCGGTTTGGTCCTCCTATTAAAAGGCCATTCTAATCAGCGTTTATTGAGACCTAGCTGCCTGGGCCCATTTTCTCTTAACAAACATTTAGGTGGGGCTCGCTGGGCCCTGGAGAAAGTGGGATTTGGACTTATGTGACTGGGGATGGGTGGGAGAAGGGATAAGCTTCCAACATGTTGTTGCTGCATTTCGAAAACCAATCTTTGATTTCAAAATCTTTTTTATATCCATAAAGGGAGCCTGGTGAGTGGGCCCTTGAAAGAGCAAAACTGAACGTGAATGAAAACTTCCTGCTTGTGGGGATTCTTGAAGAGTTGGAAGATGTGCTGCTTTTACTGGAAAGATTTTTACCTCATTACTTCAAGGGTGTGCTCAGTATCTACAAAGACCCAGGTAACTCCGTCTGTAAGCAAGTGCTTCTCTGTTTTGAGGCTTACTCACCTTGAAAAGGACTCGGGAAATGAAGGCGTGAAATCTTCTCTTCTGTTAGTGAAGGGGAGCTCCCCTGGCTTCAAAGCAAGGTTAGAACCACGAGATTTAGATACTAAAACCCTGAGCTTCAGGGCCAAACATAAACTCGCCATGTTTTAAAGGCCGGATGCTTCCATTTCCCCCTCTGGAAAGTGAGATCGGCAGCGTTCCCGTCGGCCGTGTCCTGGCGCTGGGGCGAACCAATGAACAGGCAGGTGTGTGTTGGAGTCCTGGGGGAGTGTGATGAGGTAACTCTGGCCCTACTTCCATTTGACAAAAGCAAATCCTGGCACATAGAATCCATAAAGCAGCACATTGAGAATACAATTATGATTTTACTCTAATAAATGGAGTGGTGTCCAAACAGAAGCAAGAAAGAGAATGCAGCAAAGCAGTTATAAGGGTTGCCCGTAGTGTCACTGTAAATATCATTACTCTCAGAAGTCCATCGTTTGTTTTTCTCATTATAATTTTATCTTGAAAGGCAAACAACCTTGTTTGTTTCTTTCCTGTTCTTAATCTACTGCTGCCACAACAATACCTCTTCACTAATCCGTTTATGGTTTTGTTTTGTTGTCCCGAGATGGAGGGTGTTATTCTGCTTTGTAGAAATGAGGCAAGAGGAAGGGCTTCCCAAACGCAGCCTCTGCCTCACATGCCACGCCGCCAGGCCCGGACCTCGTACCACACCTGCATCACTGACAGGTGCCGATGCCCAGGTGAACTGGTTTTGCCTACAGGAGCCCTGACTTCTGTTCCATCGGGTGGCCCTACCACTACCAGGGACTCGCTGGGGGAAGGTGATTTTGCCTTGGTCTCCCAACACTCTTATTCAGAGATAAACTCCCACGTACTTACATGACCAAGGACCTCGACCTATGCCCTGCAGGTGTGTCTCCGCAGCAAGAAGTGTGGTTGGAATAGCTAGAAGCATAACAAACTCTAAATTGTCATTTTTTGAAATAGGGCCTTCCTTTGCCCTTTCAACACTGGGCAATTTAAAGAGTTCAAAGAATTTAAAGAGTTCTCCTGCGACCAGTTTTTAGCTCTGTAGGACAAAGTAAACTCTGGTCTTTGTGCAAGGAAGAGTCTCACCCTAAATCAGGCTCCTTTGAAGAAAAGGTTTACGTTATTCATTGTTATTTCCCTTCTCTGGCTTTATCTTGTTGTATAGTGTGCGTGGGTGTGTGTGTGTGTGAGATGTACAGTATGAGATAAAAGGCTGACTGGGTCTTGGAGACACAGAGCTGTCAGATAAGAACACACCGTTGTCCCAGCGCTTGGGAAGAGTATGGGTGAGGCCACATCACGTACGTCATCCATCCTGGGATCTGGGGTTGACACCATTCACAGGATGTCACAGCCCAGCACACCAAAGGTCAACATCAGAGGTGTAGGTCTGATAACTTAGAGGAGGACATTTTAATCTTTGTTCTTCTTAAATACAAATAAACCACAAACAAAAATCTTAGCCCCAAGGGCTCACTTACCTACCGTTGTCAGGATGTATCATCTTCACTTCCAAGCTGTTTTCCTCATTTAAATACCTGACTTCTCAGGAATTGTGGGCCTTCATCCCGTGATCTGGAAGCCCATTAATTAAAGTAGAACATATTTTTGAAAATTGAGTGACTGTTAGCTCTTTTGTCTTTAGCAGTGATCTTTCCACCTATAAATTAAAGATTTTTCTCCCCTTTGAGTTGGGCATAGCAGTATATGAAATACTTCTGAGGCTGCTGCCCCAGGGAGAATGCAGGCCGGCCAACACATTACCAGTTCACACAATCCAGCTATACTAGTGGTTAAAACAGCGAGACACGTCTACACTGCCCTGGGCTCCCACCCTCCGGGTGCACTTCCACACACACACACACACACACACACACACACACACATACCTCACCGCCACCCCCCAAGGTGGTCTTCAGGACTCTGGCCCAGGACTCAACAACTGTTCTAATTTAGTTCTTGAGTGGAACTGGTGTTAAATATTTTGCATATCACTCCAGTGTAACGGTCTCCGCTGCCGCATGGCACGTAGACAACAAAATGAACATCTGAGTGATTCTTCAGTAACTTCCCCTGTGTTTTGTGGCCTCTCAGGCACCTTCTGTGAGATTTTTCTATAGTAACCTTGAAGGCCAAGCAGCTCCACAGTTGCTCTGTCCCGAAGAGTTTCCTCATCCCCTGAAGCAGGGGACAGGAGATGAGTGCCCACGCCTGGCCAGCTTTCCGGTATATTTTAGCCTCTGCAAAGACTAAGCCCCTGTATTGTTTTCTCATGGCCACAAATCAGTGAGCTGGTATCAAATAGGTTAAAGGAAGAGAAGCAGCAGGTCACTTTATCATTCACACCAGGGCCTCATCACCTGTGCATTTTCAATCTAAACTCACAGATAATGGCCCACTAAAATCATTGCTCGTGCCCTTTATACAAGAATTTTATAACTGAGTAGACTAGAGGACAGAGGGAAGAAACACTAAAATCTGAGACCCTTAAATATTTGTAGATTCAACTGACCATGGAGCTGGATTAAGATGCAAACACTCCACTGGCCATTTTTCTTTGGTGCTCATCCTGTTATTTAAAAAATGCAGGTGTGTGCGGATTTCAGTAATCCCCTTCTAGCAAGACGAGAAATATTTAGACCAGTCTCACTGCTGAAGAAAAAACACTAATAACAATAACCGGGGAGCTGGTAAAAATAACGTCCGCTAGTCAAATGGGTTGTCACTTATTCTAGATTGGAAGGATAGTCATTAATTCTTTCCAATCAGTACTGTGGGTTCCAATAACCCACCATTTAGAGAAGTTAATAACTTCGCTAAATAATAGGTCAACTGTCTGTGCTCCCTCACCCCATTCATTGCCTGTAAGAAGGTATATGCTGGTGAGTAAATTTGTCTCCTACCAAAAATATTTGAGAAACTTAGCCTTCATAAATTTTTTTGAAATTTAGTCATTTTATATTAATGTTTGCACTCTGTGGAGACCCAGTTAGTGTATCTCAGAAGAAGTTGATGATAGTAAGTACTCGAGGTGAAATAAGAATGAAAGTTGTAGCCTGGTGGATAACCAGGAGAACACACTCTGGTATTTCTCGCCAGCCCAAGGGCAGTTGCTAATGTTGAGGCCAGTACCTTGGAGTGAGGGCTCAGTAAACTCTGCCCAACCTGGGTAGGAGTTTGAATTGGGGGAACCAAGGCCGAAACAGATTTACTGGGTAAGAGTGACCTCACTTCTTTAACTTATGCGGTCTCATTTTTTATTGATTAATCTCAATTACATTTGCTCATTACTTACCTTTCAAAAACGAGAAGATTGGAGCCGGCCCAAAGAATTGGAGAGACAGCTCCATGGTCATCCATCAAAATGTGAACCAAAGGGCCACAGCTTAGAGTTTCTGAGCCACAAGCGTTAACGTGTTCATGAATGCTTTTCCCCCTTAGCTCTTAAAAAGGGACACACTGTGAGCTATCAATATTTTTCTTAGTCATAGTTTCTTTAGGAGCTAAAATCACAGTGGTGTTAAAGGCCACAATAAATAAGTAAATTAATTAAAGACAGAGAATAAGTGAATATCTATGATAGGAAAAGTCCTTATATCAGCGTCTCCCATATCCGCCCCTGACTTGGTGAATAACCCAGCTGTTCCAGTTCAGTAGTGCCACTTAGCACCCAGATGTGGAACCCTAGGACCTGATATTTTAACCCTCCTACGTGAGGACCACGTGAGGACTTGAAAGCTAATCCTTTTCCCTTGTATTTTAAATACTTTCCGTTACTAGCACTACATTAGTATTCATTTTCAACTTGTTTCCATTACAAATGTAAACACTGGAACCTCAATAGAGAATTTACAAGACTTTCGTGGGCTGTCTTGAGAATCTGGCCACCAACTATACTACAAAGGAAAAATGTCTAATTCCAAACAAAATGACTTCCGTGCTAACTTCGAGGATTTAAGTTCATTCATAAATTGGGTGCTTTGCTTTTTTTTTTTAAAAACTGCTTATGCTTAAATATTTTTATTAACAACGATGATAAATGAAGTACAAATTTAAATATTTTTTTGCTAGGCATGAATGATAATTAGACTCCTATTAAGGGTATAGCAGTGTACTCTTGGAGTTCATTTGCATTGCAGTACTCAAATCTGAGGATATTTACACAGAAGATTAAAATTGTCCTATTATTCATAAAGAAAGGTTATTCTTTAAGGAAAGAACACTGAGTTGGGAGTTTGAAGAGACTCCTAGTCCTCTTTCTGCGGTGGTTCTGCCCATAGGACCCCGAGCAAATGTAGCTTTGGGTGGCTGATCGCCAAGGTCTATATTATTATCATGCTAAAGTATCACATGTAAGGTTTTAAGGCTCCTCTTTCTACCTTCTGTTGGTTAGCACAATTATACGGTGCTTTTCCCCCCTGCAGAAACCACAGGCAGTCCCCATTGCCTTCGTAATTCCCAGGTTTAGTTATGGAGACTATCGCCACCTAGAGGACATGACGAATCCTCGCTGCAGGGTCATTCCTTCAGAATCCATTCTTCCCTAAGCCAGGGATCCCAACTCACTCTCTGGTCACACTGTCCACCCTTCTCTCTCCACACCATATGCATTTCTGTCCAGAAGACAGAATATCATAATTATTAGAGCACAGGCTCTGGAGTAGGCAGCCTGGGCATTAAAGCCCGTTCTCCACTTAACTGGATAACCAGAGGTAAGATGTAACCCCTGTACCCCATAGCTTCCCCATCTGTATAAGGCACATAAACAATACTGTCTACTTCACAGGGTTGTTGTGAGAGATGAACCTGATCGAATCCATGTAAAGCCCTTAGCCCAGAGCTTAACATATGATTAAGTGTTCAATAATTAGCTATTAACCTGCCAACCACATTACAGGAGAGAGACAGGGCCAGTATCTGGGAGGAACTAGGGCTTCAGCTCTCTCTGTAACTTCTACATGAAAGAAAGCAAGAGAGAGAGAAGGGGGGGGGGGGAAGAAGAAAAAAAATGATCACCCTTCACTTATTTCATCAGTGACAGCTGACCTATGACTGTGAAATCGCATGCCTTTAGGAAATAGTATTTCTGACTTAGAAGGAGAGGAACAGTTATATTCTGGCCAATACCTTCTTCCTGAAACAATCACAGGGAATAAGTTTAATGGAAATATTACTACGGTGACACGCTCAGGACTGGAAAACACCATGCAAGTCACTGAGGGTTTTTTTAAAATCATCTGTTTTTATGCCTGAACTCTTAGCAGAAATATCAGGGCGTTAAAATTTCAACCTTAAATGAAACCCACTGTTGAGATGTGACCAGGGCCAATTACCATTAACTTGAGTTGAATGTTGAATCTTTCAGACTGTGATGCATCATGTTATTTAGTAGATATAGGATGGGTGTTCAATGATTTAATGGCGTTTTTATTTTAACTAAGACCCTAAGATTCAGTTCTTGAAAAACCTTTATTTTCCATATGCAGAATTACGTACTGCAGAGCGCTGTTAATGAATTAAACTTTGTCCAGCAGGTGGCAGTGTCTCTCCATTTTCTCAAGGAAGTGCTTGTGGTTTCCTAACAGTTTGCATCTGCTGACAGGCGTTTACAGAATGCTTGAACACAGATGTACAATTATGCCCAATATGGGGCCTAAAAATGGGATCGTATCAAAAGGATTCCAAGTACAATTGATTGCAGTAGTCCAAAGCACATTATCTGAGAGCCAGTGGGGTCGGGAATTGGGGGATAGTTTACAAATAAGTTTGCGTGGGTTAAAAATATATGTACCGTCCACTCCAGTTTTATAAAAATCATCCATCATTCTACAACGATTGGATTAAACATGCTGTTTCTCATTTTTTATTTCCATCTTCTTATTACTTTTGTGCTACAACAAAACCCAAAAACATTCTGGAACTTCACATGTATACAACTGATGGTTGGGAGAAATTCTGACTATCTACAGGCACCAATGAAGTTGTTTAAAAACCTCGATTATCATTTATAAAAAATAGGATACCAATCTGTTATTGGTTCATGTACCATCAATATTCTCCATAACGATTTGTTTATCACCATTCATGTCCTAGGCTCAGATTCTAGTCAGGTTGGTACTGCATTACGTGTGTGTGTGTGTGTGTGTGTGTGTGTGTGTGTGTGTACACCCATTCATGTTCAAACAACTAAACTCCTTATTACACAGCAGTGGTATCTTAGTGAAGAGTCTTGCATGCAAACATCAGCAACAGTTCCTAAATAATAATAATTTGCATAGCAATTTACCATTTACAAAGCACTTCCATAAGATGACCTCATTTGATTCTTACACGAATCCTCTGAAGCTGAGGAAGACAATTAGTTGTCTCATTTTCTAAATAAGAAAGCTGAGAGTCAAAGAGTAGAATAGCTTGCCCACAGTTATCAAGTCCTAAGTGGCCACAGACATTCAAGCTCTGTCCCCAGCACCACCACAAACTCCATGAATCTATGACCCTCCAAACATCCTTTGTATTTAATCATTAATACAGAGCATTAAGCGGGTATTAAGCACTCATATGTATTGCAGTTGAAGGTAAATGCTTGAAAATAAAATCTATAGATTATCTCTATTCAACACATGGTCTGATTTTATAGTAATAGCATTCCAAAAATATCTCTCTTCTTTGAAGACTAATATTTAAATAGCAGGTATAATCTGAAAATACTAGAAAAATTCAACGAGCACTTTCAGCAAGTGTTTCCATGTCGGCAATACACTCCAGTCCTGGGCAACAGCCGTATAAAGATTAAAAAAACCATATCTGGCATGAACGCCATCGCAAACTGGATGGGCACTTCCTACTGGAGATATTTGGGCCAGGCCTTGAAGGGTGCATCGCTCTTCCCCAGGTGGATGTGGAAGGAGGCAAGTTAGGCAGAAAAAAATAACATGAGTGCAGACCTGGAGGTGTGAAGGCACAGAAGTCCCAAGTCCCATACTTGGGAGGCATGAGGGGCTTCCAGCCCACCTCGGCCCTTGCCTACTGACCTTGCCTCTTTGAGCTGAGCCCCCCAGTTCTTCGCAGCTCAGTCACCCTACTGCTAAGCCAGTCCTGCCCAAGGCAGGAAAAGTATCCGCAGCCTTACATCTCTCTGTGGTACAACCTGGAACTGAGTCACTCATACCAATCCCAGAACCAGTGGCCAAGCCACAGTTGCCAAAGGGCCACGTGTCACTCCCCCAACCCCCGCTTTCCCTGCCCTTTGCAAGCCTGACCACCACCCAAGGATCCCTCGCTTCCTAACAGTGTGCCAGGATACCGCCAGGTTCCCAGGTCCCTAGGGCTGGGATTCTTCCTCCTTGCTTTCTTTCCGTTTTTCTGCACCCAAGACCCAGCCACCCTCCAGGCCTGGCGTAACCACTGGCTCCAGTCGACCCTGCACTGTTCCACTGGGGAGCTCACCACACCTCTCCAGACACCACCTAGTGCCCTGCCTGACCCCCGGATTCCCCTCTCTGCCCACCAGCATGGTCTCCCCTTCTGTTACCAGGCACTCACTCCCTGACTCGGGTGAGCTCGCTGTGTCCCTTGATGCTGCCTCTGGTCTTCCTGGCCTCCCTCACTAGGAGCCCTTGGAATCATCCCTCCAGAAGTTTCCCCTAGTCCCCACCTCCCACCCATGCACCCTGGGAAACTGATCTCTTCTAGGTCCCAACCTCATCCTCTGGAGAAGCCCAGATGCTCCCCGCAGTGTGGCCAGGCATGGGGTATGCAGTTTTCTGTCTTATGATTCATTTCCCCAGACAAAAAGGTGGCTAATAATATCTGGGTGTGTGGTGGAGGTACCGGCATTCTTCTGTGTTTATAGGTGAATTTCTTCTACTTGGGAATTTATTCACTCCTACTTTGAGCAGTTTTTAGTTGAACTTGACAGTAATATGCTTTGCATTGAGTAAGAATGTTACTAAGGGTGGAATTAGTCACCACAAATTTCAATTGTTGGACTTTCCTGGTAACTCAGCAAAGCTGAAATGCTCCTAGAGCCTGGGCGAAGATTAGAGACCCGACTCCAGAGGGTGATAGTTGATCTTTTTATAAAAGACTCTGTGAGCTTCCCGCTCTTTCATGCCCAAACTTCCAAGGTCTGTACCCACCCCTGGGCCTAATGTGGTGATGTGGAAAGGGCCTCAGACAGAGAATTTCAGAACTGTCTTTGTGCCCTTGACTCACGGTCTTGCCTTGCTGACATTCTTTGCTTATAAAATGTACCCCCAGCTGGGGCGAAGTACAATCCTTACCCATTTCGCATGACTCAACATTTTACAACGGAAGCTTCTATTTTTGTTCAACTAAATCTTGTTCAAATAAAAATATCATTTCCTGGTCTGTATTTTTTTAATATCTCATACATTTTTATCAACATATAATGTCCTAGCTCTTCACATCTTGCAAATGGTGTTGGACTGTGAAAGAACACAGTGAAAAACTGCAAATATACCTGTGTATAGAACATTGCTGTTTTTAGTGGTTTCTTGTGAGCTATATTAAGCATATTCATTTCACTGTCCACAAACCCATAGAGAAATCCAATCTAATTCCCCACTGATGAGAGTAGGGAAGTGTTGCTTGCTGAGTGGGAGTTTCAGATACTCTGACTGGAAAGTCTCACCTCTCCAGTTTTTACAATGTGCTTCTAAGTACTTCTGTTGCCTTTGTCATAGCCAGACACTACTGGAGCTACTTTTCAAGACATATTTTCCTAGAATTTTACCTTCCTGTTTTTTAACTATACTTTATATATTAAAGTAGTGCATGTATATAATTAAAAATCAAATAGTACTAAAAGACCTGTAATGAAAAGCAGTCATTTCCTATTTCAACCCTCTCCATCGCGAAGTCTGGTTCTGCAGAGGCAAACACTTTCAGCACAGTTAGCTGGTTCTTCTGATAATCAGCACACTAATTATAACTAGTATGCACAGGCTTGTTTTATTTTTATTGTCTTGATGTCTTTATTTGAGACGTTATTTAGTTCTCTTATTCCACCGCCCTTACCTCCACTTCCTCCCCTCCACCCTCTTCGTAGTATAGCTCTATCTATGTTTTACATGCATAGTCCCTGTTTACGTTACTGTGACTGCATATGTTTGTTCGATGCTGATCCAAGTAGTACACCATCATCTTGTTTCATTTCTTGCATAACTTATTGTTTTTCTAGAATTGATTATTGCCTTGGGTTTTTTATTCGCTTAGATTTATTTATACCTATCAAAATTTTCCTGTGTGCCATTAGATCTGTTGTATCAATCTTACTTTTGATTTTTTTCCCATATTTTTATCAGATAAGTATATCCATTCCATTTCCTGCTCCCCCATCCCAGGACCACTACCCTCCTTCCCACCCGGAGCTCTAACTTTCTGCTTCCATCTGGGCTGATTACTCAGAAGCTCCCTTCACAGCTGTCCTGCAACCGCCCTTTACCATTTTACTGAATGCATTGTATCCCTGATCTCCTGAATCCCTCATATTCTATTTCTTGATTTAATAACTCATTTTATTCCAAGATAGGCCCAAATTGCTTCCTGATAAAAGGTGCGTGGGAAGTAGTAAATTCTTTGAGTCACTGCATGTCTGAAAAGATCAGCGTTCTACCATCTCATCTGATTGCCAGTTTGGCTGGGTATGGATTTCTTCATACATGCACTTCATTTCCCACATCTTTTTCTCTGACTTTCTCATTCTCTCTCTCTCTCTCCTGGAGTGTTCCGTTTATTCCTTTTATGAAAGTTTACAACACCTCAGGGTACTGAGTATTCAGTAGATACATTTAAGCTTAAAACTCATGTTTTTCATTTCTGGGAATTTTTCTTGTTTTACTTCTTTCATGATTTTATCACCACCATTTTCTCTGATTCATTTCTGGAATGCTGTTGGTCAGATATTTGAATCCCTAGGTGCATCCTCTCTATGTGCTTTATATTTTTTTCCTCTCTTAATTTCCATTTCTTCAACTTTTTCGCTCTGGAAGAGTTCCTCAATGTGTATTCCAGTCATTCTGTTGAATTTTCTCTTTTCCAAGAACTCTTTTTTAATCTTTTTTTCTTTTTGCATAATATCTAGCTCTTGTTTGTTGGGTACAATGCCACCTTAAATCTCTGAAAATTACAGAGATTTTTTAAAAGTGTTTTCATCTATTTCTTACATTATGTCTACTTGCTCCAGGATCCTTTTCACTGTTTGGTTGATTTGGGCATCTCTTTTTCAGTCTGAAGTCTTTCCTCTGGTAATCTTTGTCGGAATTCGTATTTGAGGGTGAGACACTAAAGAGCTCATTGAAAGTGCTGTGCAGTAGGGGAGGCTTATCAACTAATGGACCCACTTGGGATGATCAAGCAGCGATAGAAGTTTTGTTGGGAAGACATTTGTTAGTGATTTTAGGTCTTTTTTTCTCTGGAGTTGATCCAGTTTCCCCACTGAAGAGTCCCCCAGACATCCCCTTGGGGGATGGGAGGTGAGGAGGGAATGGGGGAGCAGGACACACGTCTGATTGCTGGTGAGGGGACAGGAGCTGAAGGCCCACGTTCAGGCACAATTCACTTCATTGTTCTCATTTTAGCCCATGCTCTCCTCTCTCCTCTGGGTTAGCAAATCAGTCTGGAGCCTCTGCCACATTGTTTGGAGACTAATCCTAAGATTGCCGGATCGCAGGCAGTGGAGAATGGGGGAAGAAGCATTGCAAGATAGCTGGCTGCATGCAGGTGTGGAGGGAATTTGGGACCCAACTGCTTCATAGCCAGACTACCTGCCTCATGCCCAGCTTTCCCATCTGGGCTACCTGGTGCCACTCCTCTCTCTCTCTCAGGGGTTCTTCGGGCGAGCTGACCCTCCTGATGTATGTCTCCCCTCTGCCAACACTCCAGTGCATATACTCTGCCCTGCCACGTGCAATGCACTCCTCTCACCACTTTTCATCTTCCAGAAGTTGTTTGAAGTCTGTCTTCTGTTGAAATCCTTCTCCAGTTCTTTGTCCTTGCAATCTTTTTATAAAATTATTGTCCTTTACTGTCACTTTAGTGAAGTGTTTCAAAGGAGAGGTGTTGAAGGCCTGTTGTCAGCCTACTGCATTTAGCTGGCAATGTGCTAACTACCTGAACTTTAAGATTCTATTACCAGTTTTGTGTGTATAGCTTCTAGCTAGATCTGTTATAAATGTTTCTTTCATGTGAAATCTGCATAGCCATGATGTGAATCGGGCTACCGTAGCACTGCCTTCAGCATCCGTATCTTGGGATTATAGTACTGATGAAATTTCAAAAGCAAAACAGACAAAAACAAGATCCCTTAATGGTAGTTTATTAGTTAAACCCCTTTGTGTTTTTTTTTTTAATTTTTATTGGAGTAGAGCTGCTTTATAATGTTGTGTTAGTTTCTGCTGTATAGCAAAGTGAATCAGCTATACGTATACATATATCCCCTCTTTTTTGGATTTCCTTCCCGTTTAGGTCACCACAGAGCATTGAGTAGAGTTCCCTGTGCTATACAGTACGTCCTCATTAGTTATCTATTTTATACATAGTAGTGTATATATGTCAATCCCAGTCTCCTAATTCATCCCCCCCTTGGTATCCATAAGTTTGTTCTCTACATCTGTGTCTCTATTTCTGCTTTGCAAATAAATTCATCTGTACCATTATTCTAGATTCCACGTATAAGCGATATTATATAATATTTGTTTTTCTCTTTCTGACTTACTTCACTCTGCATGACAGTCTCTAGATCTATCCACGTCTTTTTACTGAATGATGTTTGCTATGATGAGGCCCCAAACTACTGTTTTTTAAAATTACCTGGAAGACAGATCAGGGCCATATTGGAGATTTATTTGATGGGAGAGAATGTAAATTATAAGAACTGATAAAAAAGACACTGTCTCATGATCAGAGGCAGTACCCAACCATCCAAAGATACCATGCCAGTGTAACTTGGCAGAAACAGGCACCACCGTTTTGTGTGCTGTCATGTGTCGTTTCCCTAGCCTAATGCAGGAATAGTGACACAGGTATCCCAAGCCTGGAGAGTCCAGGGCCCCGGTCCATGAGCGCTGTCAGTCAGCACATGTCCAGGAGAAAAAGCAGCCATTGAGAGGGTTTCTCGGCAGCAGCTGCTTTAGTAGCAGTAGCAGCAGCTCATATAACAAATGTTTCATGACGAATGCAAACAAAAGCCAGCTCCGAAATTCCAGCCACGCCATGTCCAAGCCAGTTCAGAGTCGTATCACCACTCCGTTCAAGTTTTTTCCCCTCTCTAAATGCATTCCATATGAGCCGTGGTGTTGGGACAGCTGGGATCTCCTGCATTCACTCAGAAGGCTGGTTTTAAAGCCCAGACTGAAAGGAAAGTAAGTCAGTGGGAAAACAAACTCAAAGAAAACACTGAGACTCAGGTGGGTGTGGGAGGTGTGTTTGTTTTCCCCAGCCAGGCATGACCCCCGGAATGGGGCTGAAGGCTGGGAATCCTCTAGCCCCCCTCCTCGGAAGCCTGGGTGCAGGACTGTGCTCCAGTGGGGCCCCTGAGTCGGCATTGGCCCTGGCTCCGGACAAGCACTGCTTCTCAAAGTGTGGTCCAAGGACCGTTGCCAGCCCATAAGCTGCTTGTTACCAGCCCATGATGAGATGAGGTAGAAATTGAGAGTAAGCCTGTAGAAACTTTGATGGTAATTTGGTATGGCTCTGATTATTTTTTTAATAACTCATTTTTATTGTAGTTTACAACAGTATCAATCTGAGATGGATTACAGTGGGAAAAATTCAGAGATCTTTTGTGAAGCAATGTTGTAGATTCTCCCACCGGCTTGGGCTGCCCAGGTTAGCAAGTAGGAGGTCATCCACTTGACAAGACCAGTCCTAAGGCATTTGGGGCTTATGAGGCGCCATGATTCTTCCATATGATTTTTGCCTTCTTGGCTTCAAATCTCAAACTGCTGTTCCATAGCAATGGCCGAACACCTAAACTCAAGGAGATGTGATCCTTTGAAACTCTGCCTTCCTAAAACTGGTGCCTTGACCTAAAACCTTTACAAGTCATGATTCACACTAGGATAGCACTTTTACAGTTAACAGAGTACCTTAGACTTATGTTGACTCACTTCTTCCTCACAACTTGGTTAGGTAGTGTTGTAGGTTGAATTGTGTCCCCCCAAAATACGTTGAAGTCCTAACCCCATGTATCTGTGAATGTGACCTTATTTGGAAACAGGGTCTTTGCAGATATAATCACGTTAAGATGAGGTCACATTGGATTAGGGTGGACCCTAAATCCAATGACTGGTGTCCTTATAAGGAGAGAAGGATTCAGAGACACAGGAAAGAAGGCCGTTTGAAGTCAGAGGCAGAGATTGGAATTATGTTGCCACCAGCCAAGGAATGTCAAAGACTGTCAGCAAGGACAGTCAGAAGCTAGAAAGAGGCAGGAAAAATTCTTCCCTCGAGTCTTCAGAGGGGGCATGGCCCTGCTGACACCTTGACTTTGGACTTCTAACCTCCTGAACAGTGAAAGGATACATTTCTATTATTTTAAGCTACCCAGTTTATGGTAATTTTACGACAGCCCTGGGAAACTAATACAAGTAGAAATCTTCATCCCATTTCCAGATGAATATCTGGAGACTCAGTGATAATAAGCTCTGCCCATGTTCGAAGCAGCCAGCAAGTAGCAAGACCTGGATTTGAGCAAAGGTGAGCGCTACCCAATACACCAGATTGCCTGTCTTTGTGGGACAAAGGAATTGGGAGAAAAAGAAATATCTAACATATGGAGAAAGTTAAATAAATGACTTTACAATAATGCAATGAAATATGAAGAGGCCATTGGAATTTCATTTTGAAGAATTGTTCATTCTGAACCACTAATGAAAAATCAGACACACTATTATATTGTACGATATGTTTATAGTGTACACACAATATGCTTAGAAGAACAAACTAAAAGGGAAAAAACCAAAAGAACAGCAGTTTTTAATTGTGCTTGTGGGCTCTGAGTAGTTGTCATTTGTTCCTTTAGACTTTTCTGTTTTGTCTACCTTTTTTTATAATACACATGCATCGCAGATGCCACAGTGCTGTATGTCCCGGCACTGTGCTCTGTACCCTCCATGTATCTTCTTAATCATCACAGTGGTGCAGCAAATTAGATATTATTACCCAAATTCTGCTGAGGAGAAAACACACCCAGACAATCTAAGGACTCTGTCTGAGGTCTCATAGCTGGTGAGAGGCAGAACCTGTCTGCCTCCAAACCCACCATGCTTGGTGGCCTCTTCCACTTTCATGATCAGAAAAAAAGAGGATCGTGGGAAGGGGCACAACTGAGTAGTGGTGAAACAAGAAGAGACTGTCACTATGGCCCCTTCGGGCAGGGCTTGCTCATCCTCGGTCATTTGCATGAAATAGAGGAGTTATCCTTTTGGCGTTAACTCTGCAGAGACTTCTTGAAGACAGGGACCATGGCTGCTACCTTCCTGATGCCCCATAGTACCTGCTGTAGAATGCTACTCATCAGAGGTGACACCTGGCTGTCCTCCCGTCCTTCCCTTCTTTCTGAAACCCCCTCCTGGCAGAGTTTTGGGAACACTAGGTAAAGCACAGTTACTTACTGAGCATTTCCAGGACAAATACCTGGGAGTGCCTGCCTGGGTGACCAGATGTCCTGTTCCTCCAACCCCCACACCTGAAGGCTAGTTAGAGCATGAAAAAAAATGTGCTACTGTTCTCTGTTTGATGTAGCCCTGAACCTTTCCAATTTGAATAATTCAAACCTTAACTATAAAAAACTTAAGTTGATTTTTAATAGAGTATTGAAACAAGTTTTATTCCATTAGTATATCAAATAGTTTCATCATAGAATTTTAATTCTCATTTGTCTGATTCTTTGTTTCCATTATTTTGATCTGATTTCTATTTCTATTTTTAATATTTTTTTCCTGAAAAATATCTCCAGATACCAGCAGATAAGCATTGTAAAAATAAAATCTTATTTTTTTATCTAGGTCGGTGAAAGGGCTTCAATTCAGTCTGTCGTCCGCACGCATCCTCTCTAGGAAGGTGTGCCATTTCCCTGGGTGCAAACTCCATGGCACAGCTTTTTAAAGGCTCAGTGGCATCCTGGTAAAGACTCCCAAGACCTCTTCTTACCCGATTCTATTTCCGTGATCTGAATACGTTTCTCACCCATCTTACTAATATGCTGTAGCAAATTCATTCTTTAGCCCAATGAATGAATTGTGCCCCATGCTCCTCCTTGCTCTGAGACGGTCTGTGGCGTTCCCCTAAGAGCTTGGGTGGGTATCAATTGTACAGAAATGTCACCTTCCTGGCTAAAACATAAGTAAAGCCCATTATTCCCAGGAAGGAAATTTCTTGATAAAGAGAAGCAACTGGGTCACTTACTTAACAAACATCAATTTTGCACTTACTATGAGCCAGGCAGCATGTGAGCACTTTATAGATATTAACCCGTTTAATAGTCGTGACACTTGTCTCTGTGGCTGAGTTCTCCTTGCACTGCTGGTCCCTGCGCTCCCTCTTCAACCTCCAGCCCAGAGAGGTAGATCTGGAATGTTCCACAGGAGAGCAGAGGGAAAGGCACAGAGACAGGGGCATAAACCTGGATAGTTTGGGTGCAAGGTCTAACTGGCATCCCGAGGTTCATAGCCAAGGAAAGCACCTAGAGCTGGGCCATTCCTGTCTTGTGTCCCCCAGTCCACGTTCCTTGCTCTTCTGGAGATGTCCCCCTCTTTCCAGGGAGATCCACTGCACCAACCTTCAGTTTAGTCGTGCAGACTTTCTGCGACGGTAGAGAGTATTGACAACAGTCTCTGGTCCTTGTGAAGCGCACACGCCACGGTCTGGATGCCTCATCAGTGTTCATTCTCCCCCATAACTGGAGATCAGGTCCCTCTCTCACTCGTGCGTCACTGTGAGCAGAATGGACCCTCCTCGTTGTGAGCAAATGAAGTTTCTCTTCCGCGTCCTCCTACTGCATCATTCTCCTTTGTGCCTGCCTTCAGCCTTCCAGCACCCCTGTAAGCCAGCGGTCCCCAACCTTTTTGGCACCAGGGACCGGTTTTATGGAAGACAGTTTTTCCACGGACTGGGGGAGGGGGATGGTTTGGGGATTATTCAAGCGCATTACATTTATTGTGCACTTTATTTCTATTATTATTACATTGTGATATATAATGAAATAATTATACAACTCACCATAATGCAGAATTAGTGGGGCCCTGAGCTTGTTTTCACTTGCCACTCACTGATAGGGTTTTGATATGAGTCTGCAAGCAATCGATTTATTATAGTCTCTGTGCAGTCAAACCTCTTTGCTAATGATAATCTGTATTTGCAGCCACTGCCCAGAGGTAACGTCACTGCCTCAACTCCACCTCAGATCATCAGGCATTAGATTCTCATAAGGAGTGCACAACCTAGATCCCTCGCATGTGCAGTTCACAGTAGGGTTTGAGCTCCTGTGAGAATAATGCCGCTGCTGATCTGACCGGAGGTGGAGCTCAGGCGGTAATGCGAGTGATGAGGTGCGGCTGTAAATACAGATGAAGCTTCACTCGCTCACCTCCTGCTGTGCGGCCCGGTTCCTAACAGGCCACGGACGGGTACCAGTCCATGTTCCCGGGCTTGGGGACCCTTGCTGTACACCATTCCCACACCCTGAACTGCCCTCTCCATGCTAATAGCCCTTGGCACCTGAACTATCCTCTCTCGAAATCTAGCTGTCTTATGACTCCCTTAGAGCCCTGATAAATAATTCTAGAAGTATGAAGGGCTTAACAGCTGACAGGAACACAATTTGTGCTGCCCAGGGGAATTTCTAACAATAATGATAATAATAGCAAGCCCTAGAACAGTGCTTTGCACATTGTGAGTAATCAACAAAAAGTTATTGAAGTAATATTGAAGGTTTTTTATGTGGACTTTCTAATTTAATCCTCAGAACAATGCAATGACGTAGATACTTTCATTATTCCCATTTTACAGATGAGTAAAGTGAAGTTTAAAGAGATATAGATGACATCACTCTTTTATTAGGAGATTCCTTACAAAAAGAATCATTTAAAAAAAATTTTTTATTGGAGTATAAATTGCTTTGCAGTGTTGTGTTAGTTTCTGCTGTACAATGAAGTGAATCAGCTATATGTATACCTATATCCCCTCCCTCCTGGACCTCCCTCTCACCCACCCTCCTTCCCACCCATCTAGGTCATCACAGAGCACCGAGCTGAGCTTCCCGTGCTTTATAGCAGGTTCCCACTAGCTATCTATTTTACACATGGTAGTGTATATATGTCAATCCTAATCTCCCAATTCATCCTACCCTCCCCTTCTCCCCCTGTGTCCACGTGTCGATTCTCTACGTCTGTGTCTCTATTCCTGCCCTGGAAATAGGTTCATCTGTACCATTTTTCTAGATTCCACATATATGCGTTAATATACAATATTTGTTTTTCTCTTTCTGGGTTACTTCACTCTGTATGACAGTCTCTAGGTCCATCCACATATCTACAAATGACCCAATTTGGAGTAGAGCTGATTAACAATGTTGTGTTAGTTTCAGGTGTACAGCAAAGGGATTCAGTTATATGTATACATGTATGTATTCTTTTTCAAATGAAAAAGAATAATTTTAGATACATTTTATTATATGTGAACTAAAAATGGTTTCTAAAGAGCTCCTTAGGAGGAAATATGTTGCTTTACTCACCTAAATTTAGTGCATTAGAAATATAGGGAGGGGATGTGAACTTCAGTTGGTCATTAAGTCAGTTTGTTATTTTACATCTTTGACACTTCCTTTCATTCGTCACATCAGCAGCTAGGACAGAGGGTGAACTCTTGGTTGCCTTGGGGTATGGTAATATACTCGTTATGCCAATAGCCCATCCTGGGTCACAGAGCACCAGGATTTGGATGTAACCACCACACATCCTGCCTCCTGTGGTTTATTGTGTTCTTCCTGAGGTTGTTAGTCCACTTCAAGGGGAGAAATTATTCATGGTAGAAATCCAGACGTGGGCTATACTGCTAAGAACAAGAGCTTTTTCTAGAGGCAGGGATCTTCATTAGCCCCAGAAAACCTACCATTTATAGGACTATCTGTTCTGCCCGCAGCAAATGTTCTTAACCTGAAGCTCCATCACATGGTTTTCAGGGAATCCTTACACTGCCCCATCCCCATCCATTTAATATGAAAATATTTTGTGTGCCTTCTTTTTTCTGGGAAGCAAAGTATTTTCAGACTTGCACAGATGTTCCCAACTCCCCGAACAGCAAGAATCACAGTCTGTATGTAAGGCCAGCTCCACAGGCCTCTCACACTCGCTGTTTCACATACTCCCTTTCCAATAGCTGGTCTCTGGAAAGGCCTGCCCACTTGATAACATGCCCATCCAGCTGGACTGTGGTGGAGCCCTACCACAGAAGAGGGAGCCCCATGGCTGTGAGCTTTGACACAGACAGGCCTGATCTGATGGAGAACGACCAGGAGGACTCTTGAACTGGCCTGATGGCCTGAGGTGGGCCATCTTCTTTGGAGCCAGAATATCAAGCTGAAGCTCCAAATGGTGATGAAGCCTCGTGTTTGTTCAGGGTGATTTTTGGCTCTGCCATACTTCCAGACTTCCACATTCTAGCATAGGATATTGTTTGCCTAAGTATAATAGGGCATATGAGTTGGTTCCTGGCATCGACCATGGAAGATTGGCTTACTTTCACCAACCCAGAGTCAGTCCCCATGGCTATCAAGAAAGACCACACAAATCCCAGAGTGTCTATAAGTAGATACCAAACCACATGTGTTATTATTCTTGATCTTAAACCATATTATTATTAACTTTGCTTTGGTTGAAAGTGGACCCCATCATATCGTTAAAATAGAGTTTCACAGCCTTTAAGTGACCAGGGTATGTCACTTTTAAGATGTTTCTCCAAAAGAAAATGTTAAATCCCAAATACAATTTTGGCTGAATAGTTGGTTTTAATGGTCCAGAGTCAAAAACTGTAACTTAATTCCTTGTAAAACTTGAATCAATTTCATGAGGATTCTGCTACACAGTTCCCTCTGTTCAGCCGGAGATTTCTACTACTCCCTAACCCTTAAGAAGTATTAGCATATTCTTTTAAAATGCCAATATTTTTCCATTTAAAAGAATTTCTGTTGTCAGTATCTGACTTCCATTGACATACAGTAGCTTATTTGAGGCCTCAATTATAGTACTGTGGTTATAGTTTCCCCCTTTTCCCTCACTTCCTTTTTCCTTAGTATCAGTGAGGAAACACAGTGTCCAAATAACGGTCTACATCTATAGTTTTCTACATTTTTGCTTTCTGAAGGTGTTGAGGGTAGATGGGAGTGTTATTCAGAATTCTGCATCTATAGGTCGAACTTAATATTGAGCATGACTGGTGCCTTCTATGTCTCATTCATGGGGTTTAGTGGTAACATGGCATCTGCTACGTGCCTGTGGCTCCAGCTTAATACCACCAGAGACAAGAATGCTGGGCCCCGCTGAAAGGCGGTAAAGCATCTGGAGAGCTCCTAAGAAAGATCCAAGTCGTTTTCAAGTTTGCCTAATAACATGCTCAGTAGTCTGATGTTTTGGACACAAACAGCCAAATCTTCTTCCAATAACACGTGCTTTGGATATCAGATTATGTGCGGCAGGAAACACTTGCAAAAAGGAATCCACCCAAAAGAAAAAGGCCAATATGCCAGCATCAAAGGCTTAGTGTTTTGTTTTGCTTTGTTTTGTTTTACAAAATGGAAAAGAATCTCACCCCGTAGTGAGCACACATTGCTGAAATAATCAATGTCTCATCAACAGTGTGCCCAATTCTGTAAGTTGATAAGTATCATTCTTTATGAGGGGGTGTAACTAATCTGGTACTGTTTTCAGATTTAGAGAGATTTAGGAGTTCTGAGGTTGAGTCCCAGGACAAAGTCTTTATCTAAAGTGTGGATGTGTGGACAGGCTTTTCTGCTTGTTGAAGGCTATCATTATTTATTTTGGGCTCAGAAATCTGTGTATTTGAAGTTCATCTTTTTTTTATGAAGCTGGTCTCTTGTGGGTTGCTTTCATGTTCTTTATTTTCCCATAAGTTTCCCTTCATTTTTTAGTAAATTTTTTTTTTTTTTTTTTACTAAAGATGCAGCACTATAGAGGAATAAGGAAAAGGGATTTATTTGGTGCACAAACTCAATTCAGTGTCACAAGCATGTTTTTGAGCACCTGTTATGTGCCTGACCTTGCTGGGTTCAGGAAGAACTCTCGGGAAAGTGGCTTCTTGGTGGGATAAGGGTCCCCAGGGGAACCCCTCCCCATGATGGACATGCTGACTGTCTTGTCCACCTAGGGACAAGGTGCCAGGAGGTGCCAGCCCGGGAAGCCCCAGATGATTCCAGTGCAGTGTCGCCACCTCACACACTGAGCAGCTCTCTCCTGGGATTGAAAGACTGAGCTTGAAGTCAACCAGAATCTCCAAGAGAAAGCAGCGGGGTCTTTAGGAGCAGGGCAACCCCTTCGGGTTCTCCGCTTGCTTTAATCACCTTCGTGAAATTTCGTGTTTTATTTATTTAAAGGGAGATAGATTACCCTACAGCACCACCATTTTGTCAGTCACCCAAGTTTAGAAGCTTGAAGTCATTTCAATTATAACTAAAGAGAACCATCCCCCAGAAAATCTGTTTGGGAGCACTATGGAAATTTTCCCAGCTCACCATGGAGAGCACAGATTCCAGATTGCTGGGTGCCAGACATATGTCTCTCAATTACTATTGTTTCCTGCAGGCTACAGTCAAGAAATATTCAATAGAGAATTGGAAAGAGATTTTCCTCTTAAATCCATACAGAGCTTCAACACACTTAGAATGTGCATGTGCCTGGAGTGCATCATTGCAACCCTAGTTATGGAGCCTGGAATTTTACTTGGTGGACAGAATCTACGGGTAAGCAGTAATGGCTGCAGCCCTATCCCGGAAGTTGAACAAAAGGAGGCTCAGAGGCTTTTTGGTTGGGTTGTGCAGGCCACACTTGGTGAGTGTTGCAGGTTGGACCCTCAGCCAGTCTACTGACCAGGGCTGGGGCCTCCACTTCCCTATAGCAGGCCGAGGGATTAGCTGAGCTTCTAGGAGCCTGGTTCACTTCACCTTGTCCTCGACAGTCTGTTAGGAAGCTAACAGCTGCATATATATATATATATATATATATATATATATATATATATATATACACCATACCACGTGGCTTTTAGGATCTTAGTTCCCCAACCAGGGATTGAACCCAGGCCCTTGACAGTGAAAGCGTTGAGTCCTAACCACTGGACTGCCAGGGAATTCCCAGGGTTTCTTCTGTTAACAAGATTTGCTTCTCCTTTCCTGAGATTAGAAAGCAGTATAGACACAGGTCACAGTCATGGGCTTTGGAGCCAGTAGACTTGGGTTTGAAATCAGCTCTAATTCGTAGCAGCTGTTTAACCCTGGGCAAGTTTCTTAACCTCTCTGAGCTTCAGTTTCCTCATCTGAAAGAAGAGGATGGTAACCGAGCTGTTTAGGAGATTAATGGAGACAATGTACTCCTGCACAAATGCAGTTTCCAGGGCCCTTTTCAAACCATCTCATTCGATTCCTCATTTTCAGTCTCCCATAGGGCAGTGTTTTCAACAAGTGCTCATGCAGTCCAGTCTTTGAGTTTCAAAGGAGAGACCAACACAATGGTTCCAAAGTCTATTTGTCATAGTGCTGAGTTCCAGTATTCCAGTATGGCGTGCTCCGCAGTGGTGTGTGGCCCGAGTTGTCTGCGGGCTGCAGCTTTTCCTGTCGTAGTGGAACTGCCCATTTAGTGCCTACTGATCTGGGCAGCTTAACTTTAAGGAAGCATCTCTGTCAGGAATTAAGGAGGAATTATTTTTCCTTCTGCATTATTTTGAAAATCACCTTTGAAGTCAATAGTTAGAGTTGTTTTCTGATGCAGATGTTGAGGGCACATGAAATTGACTGACCACATCCTGCAGCATATTCCCACTTGTTCTTCACGTTTATTTGTATTATAAACCAAGAGTAAAAATACAAAACACCCCATCTCAGATGCAAATTGAAGCCAGGCTGTGTTTCCACATATCTGTAAAGTGGAGTAAGTAACCTAGTGGAAAAAAGAATGGTGCTAACACTTAGGCATATTTTACTAGTTGTTGCTAATGCCAAATTAACATAGCGTTTTTAAGAAGAATTAAGGAATAGGTACAGGATGATACCGTGATCATAACCCTTATTTCTGTAATGTGCTAGAACTAGGATTTTAACACCAAAGCTCGTTAGTCAGAGTCAGGGAAACATTTTCATAACCATTTACAGAGCATTTCAAAACATAAAAGTCCTCTTGGCTTGGTGAAATTTAATCTTTTGTGCTTCTCCCACCCCTTGGCCATTAGTGTGTAGTATGCTTTACGTGAGCTCAAAATTTTTCATCAATAGTTCTAGCCCTTGAGAGACCCCAGAATTTCTACTTGAAACGTGAGCACCAAACTGTACTTGGGGAAAAACAACCACCACAAATGCAAAACAGGAAGATAATCCATGTTTGTGCCTGAAAATGTAAAATATTGTAAATATGTCATTTTTCTCAAATTAGCATATAATTCGAAGAGAATTTTTTTTAAAGTGATTCTCAAGCTTATCTGGAAAAATAAACATGTGAGATGGTTAGTGATTTTTTTTTTTAAGGAAATGAGAGGAGATTTGCCCTACAAGATTCTAAAATATTAGAAAGTTCCTGGGTTTAGTATCACGATGTAAAGGCACAAGCTCTGACAGACAAGTCAGTGGAAAAGAAATAGATGCCAGTGTAAAAAGTGTTGTGGTGTATTTAGAGACCATTACAAAGAAGGAGTAAATAAAGGTGTCAAATAGTTGGCTAAATGTTCAGAGAAAAAAATAGAATCTCACGTTATAACATGAGCCTTAATAAATTCCAGATTGTTCTAAAGAGTTATTTTGTTTAATGGAAAAAGAAATAGAAGAAAAATCGGTGGCTATTTTTGTGATGATGGGGTATTGCTAAGGGTTTACTAAGTATAAAAGCAACAAAACACATATATACATACAAAGAGAATAAAGAATATATATGCTTACCTAAAACTTTAAAGTAAGCATGTCTAAAACACTCAGTTGGCAAAGATATTTTTTCCAGCAATGATAAGATATAGTATGGTTAATATCTTACCATTAATATATAAAGAATTTTTATAAATCCATAAGAAAGACACCAACAGAAAAAAATGGAGAAAAATACAAGTGGCCAATAAATATATTAAAAAATAAGCCCAGCCTCACTAATAATTTAAGAAATGCACATTAAAATGACGCCTGATTTTCTATTAATACGTCTGTTAAATGGACAAACTCTAGCAGAATGAGAGTCTCTGATGATGGGGATTTTGTAGAGAAATGGCGTTTTAGAAGGACAAATTAGTACAACCTGGGGTAAAAAGTAATTTAATAATAAATATTAAGTGTAATTTAATAATACATATTAAGAACCTTCAGGGTGTCATAGCTGGGAGACTAATAGAAATATCCTGTATCTTATTTGTGGCAGTGGTTTCACATGTATATGTAGCTATCAAAACTCATTGAATTGCATACTTTAAACATGCTTTTGAAAACATTTAATGACATAGGTGATTTCTCAAAATGTGATTGGACATTAAGTGCAGGAGAAAAGTATAGCCGACAGCATTTACAATATGATACCAATGTTATTAGAAAAACTATATAAACACAGGAATACAATTAAATTGGAATATCTCAAAGTGTTCATGGTCATTATTCATATCTCTGGGTGGTAGGATTCCTAGTGACTTTTTTTCCCAGCTAATATATAGTAAGCACATAGAATTTTAAATTTTGGAAAAGGATTATTAATTTTCAGAAAATAATTGAATAGTCACATAACATTTATATGCAAAAGCAGAAACAGTGCCCACTAGATCACTATGGCATTGCTAGTATTGAACAGAACTTTTTTTTTTTTAAATTAATTTATTTATTTATTTATTTTTGGCTGTGTTGGGTCTTCGTTTCTGTGCGAGGGCTTTCTCTAGTTGTGGCAAGTGGGGGGCCACTCTTCATCGCGGTGCGTGGGCCTCTCACTGTCGCGGCCTCTCTTGTTGCGGAGCACAGGTTCCAGACACGCAGGCTCAGTAGTTGTGGCTCACGGGCCTAATTGCTCCGTGGCATGTGGGATCTTCCCAGACCAGGGCTCGAACCCGTGTCCCCTGCATTGGCAGGCAGATTCTCAACCACTGCGCCACCAGGGAAGCCCTTGAACAGAACTTTTATCTTTTCTCTCTTCCATGTTCTTTTGTGCACATGAAGCAACATTGACCAGGAAGGGACAAATAAAGAGCATCAGTTCCTGGGGGCGCAGCACAGATTCATGCAGATGGAATCCAAGGCACAACTTTTTGTCACTTCATCAGCCTTACTCCCTAAAGATGTTCAATCTATTATCAGCATCTCTCCTTTGGAGTTCATTAAATTGCCAGACACACACACACACACACACACACACACACACACACAGCTCTTTCTGAGTATATATTGGAGCTCTGAAATTGTGTAAAGGTTTCTAACTCTGAAATACTAAAATTCTATAACTCTGTACTTAACTCTTTAATAGTCATGAAATTTTTATCTTGCTTTAAGAACTACGGTATAAATGCCAAAAGGGCAGGAATTGGCTTCCTAGGCTTGAATCCTTGACTATTTGGGTCAACCATACAAATATTAAGATGGTTTAATTACACGAGGTTAGCTCATAGATCTTTTCTATTGCAGTGTGACCATCCTTAGTCTGAAAACAAATTGACTTTATTCTGCAGTAGCTGACTCACCTTCCTCCCCACAAGTCATCGTAGTATGAAGAGTAAATGTCAGTATCATGGTTTAGCCAAACCAGATGTGAACTGTGTAATTATTTTCATGTCAGGGACTGAAGTTTAAATATGCATCCTTTATTTGTTTTTAATTGAGTGATTACAGGTGGCACCTAATAAAGTCTTCATGCTGTGATAGCTTGAGGTCATAGATTTATGAAGTTTGGTAGGTGTAGACACTCCAAGTTCTGGTCAACCTCCCTGGCATTCCATAGCACAATTCTAAAGGAATGTTAAAATGACATTTCCCTGTTTACTTTTCCTCTTGACTGATGATGATCCTTTCTGAGAGGTAAACACTAGTGTTATTCAGGAATGAAGTTTAGATTTTGTTGATATTTTTCAAAGTCGATTTTCAAAACTGCTTCAAAATTAAGTGGCAAAAATAAAAGCTATGGGCTTTTCTTTGGATATGTATTAGCCATAATCATCACACCTCTGGTTGATACAAATTGATTCTGAGTTTTTTATAAAAGTAATGATTAATTGTACAAAAATGTTGAGAGTCAGGAACCAGACTGGTCAAGGAACCAGAGTCAGGGCAACACCTGGGCAGGCAGTTCAGCCAAGCTAGGATGGTGGCTGGGACAGAAGGCACAAGGAACCCAAGCCCTGGGCATGGCAGGTGGCTGCAGTCTAGAGACAGATCAGGAAGGCAGCCCAGGAAGACAACAGTGTTGGGGGTGGGTAGTAAGAGTGAGGGCCACAGCCCGACAGAGACCAGAAGACTCCATGGTAGAATATGGATGCCACGAGCTGAGACTCAGCAGCCAGAAAACTTCTTGTTTAGTCGTCAGTGAACGCTCAGTTTCACATTGAGCTATAGGTCTTGCCCAGCCATATTCACAGGGAGACACCTACGTTCAAGAGGAGAGAACTCCAAAACTGCCCTCAGCAACACTTGGTCAGCCCTGTGGGATGCAGCTGACCAGAAAAGACCTCGAGGGTTAGGCAGCCCATGGGGGTCTTCTTAGACCCCTTTGGGGTCTTCCACCAAGTAGTGGTTTTTATTCTGGAAAAAAAATGGAAAAGCCAACACAGAACAGAAGAAGTTCTGGAACTGGACCTGATTTTCTTAACACCAATTCATGGGTATTGTTGGGTCTTTTGACCCACCAACTCAAATTGATCCTCTTTGTGTTTTATTATTCAGTTAAATAACATGTCATGCCAAAAGAAAGCAAGTCTGAATTGGTTCTGGCCAAATTACATAACCCAGGGAATTGGGCAGAGGGTTGAATGGCATAACTCCAGATCTCAACAGGGCCATGTTTTGTTCTTTCTATCTTGAGCATTTTATTGTATTTCCCTAGACTGCCCACTATTATAATGATGTGTTGGGGATGAGTGTCTAACAAAATATTACTTTTATTCTTCTTTTAAAGCATTTCAGATGCTGCAGTCATGAAATATTTTTTTTAAAGTTTGTTATTTTCCCAGCCCAGGCAAAATGCAACAGAAGAGAAAATGGGTAGAAAAGAGATAGTCCTATCCAAATGGAACTCTGGGGAGAGAAAAAGACATGAAATATCCAAAATAAATTTTTGATATTTAAAGCATTATAGAATCAATTCTAGATTGTGTGGCATTAGTAAGCAAAAGGCACACTGAGAAATTTATAAAGCTAGTTAATATGTAGGTGGGGAAAGTCTATCTATAACTGTGCATGAATACTCTATAGGATATGAATCTTTACTTTCATTGACCACCAGTTCTGAAACTTTTGAAGAAGAGCATCTTGAAGTTTTGCATGTGTAATTGCAGGAAGTATAATATATCTGCTAAGTTTCAATTAAATTTAAACTTAAATTCTTCTGTTTCAATTGGGAAGATTAGCATTTTTCTGTTTTAGTAGCAGAATACTGTTGTTCCAAGAGAACAGATTTTGAGAAAGATAGTAATAGTAATCATCACCACCATCATAATTGCTCTCGTTACAGTTAACAACTATTTGGGAATTTATTGTGTCCTAAGAATTTTTTTTCGGCTGCGTTGGGTCTTCGTTGCTGTGCACGGGCTTTTTCTAGTTGCGGCGAGTGGGCGCTACTCTTTGTTGTGGTGCGCGGGCTTCTCAATGCGGTGACTTCTCTTGTTGCGGAGCACGGGCTCTAGGCGCACAGGCTTCAGTAGTTGTGGTGCATGGGCTCAGTAGTTGTGGCTTGCAGGCTCTAGAGCACAGGCTCAGTAGTTGTGGCGCACGGGCTTCGTTGCTCTGCAGCATGTGGGATCTTCCCGGACCAGGGCTCGAACCCGTGTCCCTTGCATTGGCAGGCGGATTCTTAACCACTGTGCCACCAGGGAAGCCCAGAACTTTTTTTTTTATTGAAGTATAGTTGATTCACAATGTTGTATCAATCTCTGCTGTACAGCAAAGTGACTCAGTTTAACAGATATATACATTCTTTTTTAATATTCTTTTCCATTATGGTTTATCCCAGGAGACTGGATATAGTGCCCTGTGTGTAGGACTTTGTTGTTTATCCATTCTAAATGTAATAGTTTGCATCTACCAACTCCAGATTCCCAGTCCATCCCTCTCTCTCTCCGCCTCCCCCTTGGCAACCACAGGTCTGATCTCTATGTCTATGAGTCTGTTTCTGTTTTGTAGATAGGTTCATTTGTGCCATATTTTAGATTCCACATATAAGTGATATCATATGGTATTTGTCCTTTTCTTTCTGACTTACTTCACTTAGTATGATAATCTCTAGTTCTATCACTGTTGCTGCAAATGGCATTATTTTGGGGGTTTTTTATGGCTGAGTAGTATTCCATTGTACATATGTACCACATCTTCTTTATCCATTCATCTGTCATTTAGGTTGTTTCCATGTTTTGACTATTGTGAATAGTGCTGCTATGAACACAGGGGTGCATGTATCTTTTTGGATTAGGGTTTTGTCTGGATATATGCCCAGGAGTGGGATCACTAGATCATATGATAATTCTATTTTTAGTTTTCTAAGGAACCTTCATACTGTTTTCCATAGTGGCTGCACCAACTTACATTCCCACCAACAGTGTAGGAGGGTTCCCTTTTCTTCACACCCTCTTCAGCATTTGTTACTTGTAGACTTTTTAATGATGGCCATTCTGACCGGTGTGAGGTGGTACCTCATTGTAGTTTTGATTTGCATTTCTCTAATAATTAGTGATGACGAGCATCTTTTCATGTGCCTACTGGCCATCTGTATGTCATCTTTGGAGAAATGTCTCCTTGGCACTTTTTAAGCCCTTTAGTTATATGATTTCATTTCATCCTAATAACATTCCTATGAGATAGATACTCTTATTATCTCAGTTTTACAGATAAGGAAATTGATAAGTTAGAGAGGATTTCCTAGGTCAATGAGCTGGTCATCAACAGAGCCAGCACTCAAACTCAGGCCTGGGTTTTCAATACCCCTTGCTCTTGGCCGCTCTACTGCCTCTCCATGTGAAGAGCAAAACCAAAAACATAAAGCTCTGAGGGAGATGAGGTAGTTAATAAAACCTATGATTCTAGGAAGTTTTTTTCTGCTAAATTCTTAGAACCCAGTGTTTCTGGAAAGCTTAGAAATTCTGTTGAGATGATGTTCATTGTTATGCTAGATATGTTACTTTGTTCTGTTTTTTTTCTGGGAGAAATACTTTATTAGTTGAAATCACCAGAATTGACTGCTTTAATAAAGTGCTTGCAAAGCCTCAATCTGGTGAACAGTGAAGTCGTTTGTTTCAGTCGTGTCAACAACTTTGGCTTTCAGAAGGATTTTAATGAATCGGGGAATGGAATTTAAGAAAGCAAACAATCTAAGGAAAATCACTTATTTTTCTAAAATAGCAAAGCAAAAATGGGAATCTTTTCCAGTCTAGTTGCTGCAAATGTCTGTTGAAGTCTTAAAAATTCTTAGAGTACATGATTTATCACATAGAACAAAAAGGTCATTAATGAGCACTTCTTTTTTTAAATTTTTTTTTTTTTTTTTGGCCTTGCCATGTGGCACACGGGATCTCAGTTCCCCAACCAGGGATCAAACCCGTGCCCCCTGCAGTGGAAGCTGGGAGTCCTAACCACTGGACAGCTAAGGAATTCCCAATGAGCACTTCTTTAAGATCTTTTCTGGATCCTATCATCATTATTCTGGTTGCTTAGATAGGAAAATATTCCATGATGTATTCACTGTTAAAATTATAGTGAGTCAACCTTCAGTAACATTTATTTTTAAAGTTATTTATCAAAATATACAATCTATCAGAAATAAATATGGTTACCAAGTAGGGAAATCAATTTAATTTTTTTTTAACATTATTATTGGAGTATAATTGCTTTACAATGGTGTGTTAGTTTCTGCTTTATAACAAAGTGAATCAGTTATACATATACATATATCCCCATATCTCTTCCCTCTTGTGTCTCCCTCCCTCCCACCCTCCCTATCCCACCCTTCTAGCTGGTCACAAAGCACCGATCTGATCTCCCTGTGCTATGCGACTGCTTCCCACTAGATATCTGTTTTACATTTGGTAGTGTACATATGTCTATATATACACTACCACTCTCTCACTTTGTCCCAGCTTACCCTTCCCCCTCCCTGTGTCCTCAAGTCCATTCTCTATTAGGTCTGTGTCTTTATTCCCGTCTTGCCCCTAGGTTCTTCATGAGCATTTTTTTTTAGAGTCCGTATATATGTGTTAGCATACGGTATTTGTTTCTCTCTTTCTGACTTACTTCACTCTGTATGACAGACTCTAGGTCCAGCCACCTCACTACAAATAACTCAATTTCGTTTCTTTTTATGGCTGAGTAATATTCCATTGTATATATGTGCCACATCTTCTTTATCCATTCATCTGTTGGTGGACACTTAGATTGCTTCCATGTCCTGGCTGTTGTAAATAGAGCTGCAATGTACAGATTGCCAACAAACACATGAAAGAATGCTCAACATCATTAATTATTAGAGAAATGCAAATCAAAACTACAATGAGATATCATCTCACACCAGTCAGAATGGCCATCATCAAAAAATCTAGAAACAATAAATGCTGGAGAGGGTGTGGAGAAAAGGGAACACTCTTGCACTGTTGGTGGGAATGTACATTGATACAGCCACTATGGAGAACAGTATGGAGGTTCCTTAAAAAACTAAAAATAGAACTACCATATGACCCAGCAATCCCACTACTGGGCATATACCCTGAGAAAACCATAATTCAAAAAGAGTCATGTATCAAAATGTTCATTGCAGTTCTGCCCATTTTTTGACTGGGTTGTTAGTTTTCTTGATATTGAGTTGTATGAGCTGTTGTATATTTTTGCTTTTATTTCTATTGCTTTGGGAGACTGACCTAAGAAAACATTTCTATGACTTATGTCAGAGAATGTTTTACTTATGTTCTCTTCTAGGAGTTTTATGGTGTCCTGTCTTATATTTAAATCTTTAAGCCATTTTGAGTTTATTTTTGTGTATGGTATGAGGGAGTGTTCAAACTTCACTGATTTACATGAGGCTGTCCAGCTTTCCCAACACCACTTGCTGAAGAGACTGTCTTTTCTCTATTGTGGATTCTTGCCTACTTTGTTGAAGATTAATTGATCATAGATGTGTGGGTTTATTTCTGGGCTCTCTATTCTGTTCCATTGATCCCTATGTCTGTTTTTGTGCCAATATCTTGCTGTTTTGATTACTGTAGCTTTGTAGTATTGTCTGAAGTCTGGGAGGGTTGTGCCTTCTTTTTCCTAAATCAATTTAATATTAATGTCTGTTAAAATAAATTATTGGCTGTCAAATATTTCCACAAAGCCTTTGTTACTTATGAATATCATTGGGATGATATGATTAAAGGCTGTGAATATCAATAAGCTTGAAAACATCCCATGCTAATGTTCAGGGTCATATTTTTTTCTCTTAAAATTGTAAGATTTTTACTATTTGCTGTGTTCACCTTTATGTCTACATACCCAAGCTCGTTGTGGGGCGAGGTGGGTAGGGGGTATCCATGACAATTATGAAAATGACCTATTTGCTGTCTGCTGTCATAAGGCATAAACTTAGGTGTCAGCTGATTTCAGGTATTTGACAGTATATGTCAATGTATTTATCGTACATTAGGAAAAATGGTCACTCATATATGGATCTAACCAGGAGATGACCTAATGGTGTTATATGGAAACTAATTCCCTCATAAACATTCTAAGTGGATATAAAGAATTATGTGCTCAGTTGCAACCATTAACTTATCAAAGAATCAGATCTGAATACCTCAGGGAATACACAAAGATCATGATAGTCTAAAAGCCTTCAGTAATCCTCAGTGTACTGTTCCTTCAGTCCAAAAGTGCTGGAATTGGGGCTTATGTCTAGTGCCAATTTTGGACAGTCAGGCATAGTGACCGGGAACACAGACATGAGGATTGTTAGTCTGAGCCTGGCCACAATCATTGCCAGGGACTTGAGAGAGTGGGAACGGTGGTTCACATGCCACAATCTATCACCCCTGCCCAGGGCACCAGCAAAATTTGAGAGCAGGAGTGATTCCCTGCCCAATTCTCAGCCCTTCCCACCACGCCCAGCAGCTCTCCACCCTCTCCTGCTTTGGACTTGGTGGGATAAAAGAGGAAGGAGAGAAAGAGAAGTTCTTATGCTCCAGAGTGTTTTGCAACATTCAGAAAAGGAACGTGAGATTAAATCTACCCAAAGAAGAGCCAAAGAGCTTTCCCTCACCTTCACTTCCAGCAAGTCAGGCCTTCATTTTCTTGTCTCAAGTAAAACCCAAGAACTGATGATTAAGTTGAGTAGCATTAAATTAGAATCTTTTTTGGTAGAAATTGTGTAAAGTTGTCAAGGAGTACATGCTAATTCCTGTTAGCATGTTCTACAATCATTGGTCTTCAACCCCATTGCCTCCTTGAGCTCATAGCTAAAGAAGGTCATAGACATACTAGCACTGTCTTTACAACCTCTTGCAATTCTAGATACTGCTGGGGCCAGAGGTGACACCAATACCTAATGGGAAAGCTAGTGAATCCATACAGGTCTTACTTTAAAATCCTGATTTTAGGTGACTTTTAGTAGATTCATCTTGTAATCTAAGAGGAAGTAAGGCAGTAAAGACAAGAGAAAAGTGAATCAGAACCGCGGAGCCAGCAAAGACTTGAAATACTCAGCCTTTTGCAAAGGTATGGAAACTTGGCCACTTTACAATATTCAGTGGGTCAAAAGTGTCAGCGATTTTCTCTTTTCTCCAAAGAGAAATGACAGTGAAAGAGGGACATTTTAAAACTGAACCCGGGACTCCTAGTTTGTCTGCATGAGAACTCTCAACCCTCACAGAAACTCACGAGACGCATTAGTGAAGAGACTCAGGCCCTTAGAGTCTGAGTTGTGAGAACTGCAAACAGTGCAGCCAGGAGGTTACCTCAGCACAGACTGAGTAAATGAATCATTTGGTAAAAGCCATTAGAAATGTTACCGGAAAGTCATAAATGAACCAGCCTGTCTATGCCTGGTTTTGCTAGAATGTAGGAACCATTTGAAATTTTTTAAATGTTTCTCTGTGTACGATTTAAGAAGAGGACTGTGACATAACTAACCAGTTTCTATTATTATATCAAAATGAGGTAAAAATATGGTATGGATTTAACACTAATTCATTTATTCATTTTTTTGCCGTTAAGTTGTTGTTTTTAGAACATCATGAAACTTCATTTCATGCCCCAATAAAACTAAAATGTAATGGGTTACAGCTTTTCTGTTTGTTGATTTTTCTCCTTCAAACATCTTTGATTTTCCATTCTTTGAACAGGTTTTTTTTCAATGTCTTGCATGTCATTCAAATTATTCTTTTCTCCTGTCACCTCCTCCACCTGTCTCTAAAGCAGTTTCTAAAGTGAACCAATCCTGATAGAACCTAATGATACCTATGCGCAATTTTTGGAAACATTAGCACCTCCTTCTTGGCTGCTTCTAATGCACCAGTATGGTCTTGCCAGCATTAGTGGATTCTTTTTAGTTTTCCCCTCAGCCCCAATCTTGCCGAAGAGGAAATTTGGTGCACAACTACACAATTTCAGGCTCGTGCCACATCCAAACCCTTCCCTGGCAATCTGTCCTCTGTCTCCCTTCCACCAAACCTCACAGGTTTCTGCAGCTTCTCACAGCCATTAGCCAGGAAAGTTCAGCTCAAGACATCACCCCTGACCGCCTTCATTTATAGCCGCTAACTACCTCACACAGGTCAATGTTCCTCCCTTTTTCTCTTTCAGATGTCAGAATGAAAGAACTTAATCTTTCTCATCAGAAGAAGTTTACATTTCTTTTCTTTTTTTTAAAATTTATTTATTTTTGGCTGCGTTGGGTCTTCGTTGCTACACGCGGGCTCTCTCTAGTTGCGGCGAGCGGGGGCTATTCTTTGTTGCGGTGCGCGGGCTTCTCATTGTGGTGGCTTCTCTTGCTGCGCTTGTTGTGGAGCACTGCCTCTAGGCACGTGGGCTTCAGTAGGTGGCATGCAGGCTCAGTAGTTGTGGCGCATGGGCTTAGCTGCTCCGCGGCATGTGGGATCTTCCCTGACCAGGGCTCGAACCCTTGTCCCCTGCCTTGGCAGGCAGATTCTTAACCACTGGGCCACCAGGGAAGTCCATACATTTCTATTCTACCTCAATAAAAATACTTCTCCCCCACCATCTCTTTCTAATGGTAACTTCTGCCCAAAGGCAATTAATCATTTATATATCTTCTCTTGGAAACTTGTAACTTCTGTGGCCGACCATCTTTCATAGGCAAGTTCTAGTTACAAAGACAAGTTATATCACAACCAAACCTTTCAAAAATATATTATGAAAAAATTTTATCTTTTTCTTCTCCAATTAATGTAAATTTTAATGTCTGTAACATTTTTACCGTATTTAAATATTCATAGCAAACATTTACTACTGTTCTTCAAAGTAGTAGCCATGGCACCCAGGCATTTTCCCTTCAGATGGTCTTGGTACCCACTGGTATTAGCCTGTCAATATCAGACCTTCCTAAGTAAACAAATGGATCTCCTCCATACAAATGGACAGGAGGCAATTTCATCTCACTGTTCTTAGGATTTTGCTTAAAGCAAAAAGCAATGTGGACGTTTTAGACATACACACTGTCTTATAGAGCATGCAGTTAAAAATCTGATATCTAACAGGGGGAGAAGGAGAAGGAGATAAAGCTGTTAATTTACATCCTCCTAAGACCTGGTACTACCAGGGTGCTATGAGTTACCCAGATAAAGTCAATTTAATTTTAACTTAACATTGGAAACTCTCTCGGTGGAATTGACAGCATCCTTGGAACTACATTTCACACTTTCCTGACTTGGGAATGGTTATTTTGAGTAGCACCTCTTATTAACCTAACTTCTTAATGCCTGGGCAAGAGGTTAAATATCTCACTTATCTACACGTTTGGCTTCCATGAACAGCTACTTCATTCAAAGCCTTTCAAGGGTTTATCAAAATCTCACTATGTTTAACATTCCAGAGAGAACATCCAGGTTTCTGGTTCTTGGGACTTACCTTTAGTCTACTCGTCGATACTGTTCACTGTGATAAATATAAGGCTAAAACAATAACGATGAAAATGAAGTAGGCTATATTCTGCTGAAGAAAATTTATCTAGAATGAATGATAAAAAAGAAAAAACTAGATTCTGAGTACCCAGTTTATAGAATCCAAGAATGAGGAACTGTTTACTCATCATATGGTGAAATTTACTAAGAATTTCTTGTGCACTAAATGTTTTCAAGCAACTGTACTCCCATATTAAGTGCTATGCTTAAATACTTTCTATTCTCACAGACAGTACATACAAGATCTTCAAAAAGCCCTGTGCATTTTAAAGAGTTAGTAAGTTAGGTTATAGTTAGATGGACGTTGTGTAAATTTAACGTCTTAAAATTTAGGAAAAAATTTGCATTACACAAATTTCAGGATCTCTGACAAAAGAAAGTAAATGGTGTCCTAGAACTGTCAGAATTCAAGACCTTATCAGCTATCAGAGGAAGAGCACCACTCAATACCTAAAGTTACCATTTATTTTAGGGAGACGAGCAAAAAGGCACATGATCCCTTATGAACATGGATGTTTATCGCATATTCTTTAGTCACAGAAACTGAAAGACAACTCAGTTATCCAACAATAGCAAACTAGTTTATGACCTATAAGGCATCCATAAAATGAAGCACATAAAAATACACTGCAAAATATGACTTGAAATAATTAATGCTATAGGCGAATGCTTGTCATCAGTTAAGTTTTAAAAGATTATAAAACTAAATAAACAGTGTAGCAGAGGTCTATTTTACAACTCATATACATAAGCAAGAAAAAGACTAGGATATATATTACTACAATAAATGTGGCTTGATTTAAAGTCATTTTATCACTTAGTTTCTTTCCAAAAACTATACATTTGCATGTGTAAGTATGTATACGTGAGTGTGTATGTATATGTTATGTATATATTATGTACATCATAACCAGAAAAAATGAATTTTTAAGTTGTAAAAGACCTTTCCAAAAATTCAAAGCTAAAACTTAAACTGCCCAAGGACTTTATTTTGACCCTATACATAAGTAGATATGTAGCTTGATGTATATGAAACCTTGGAGAAAAAAATAACAGAGCAACATAAAAACTGAGATAAAGATGTGACTATATGTAGTGTGCCCAGAATGACTGTGGGTGTCAGCAGTTGTCTTTAACACCATCAGGGCTAGACTCAGACAACGCAGTGTGATTCCAGGAGAGGGCCTCTTCCCTGCCAAAGAAGGGATGTGTGCGTGCATGCGCGCGCGCGCGCGCACGTGTGTGTGTGTGTGTGTGTGTGTGTGTGAGACAAATAGCCTAGGCCTGCTAACAATATACAGACTGTGAGAAAGAGGAAAAAAAGGAATCTTGCAGAGAAAGTAAAAGCAGAATTTATGAGATTGTCAGATGCCAAAAAAATTTGGATAGAACTACCGGGTCAGTGTTTCTCTCGATCTTTTTTGTTCAGATAAATCCATTTGACCTGGATGCCCTCATCAGTCATTGATAAGGGCCACCATAATATGATTCCAAATAAAGTAGAAAAAGTAACAAAAATGAATTTCTCAATAAAGATTTCAAATAAAAAGTGTATTTCCAACAAATACATTTTATTAATATTGCCATAGTAAGTCTTCCAATAAGTTTTTTTTTTCAGAAATAGATATTTTCAAACAGAAATGTTTGGTTCAGTTGTTGCTGTGAAAAGAAATCCTTCTGTTATTGCCATTCTCACGATCAAGCCAGTTGATGGCAAAATGCTGTGTTGGGGAAAGCATGCATGTATAATTGGGTAAGAAATATAGTAGCAGCTTTTTTATGATCTGGGTCATGAGGCCAAAGTTGGGGAGAAAGAAACAGGAGCAAATGGCCCTCCACCCAGCAAACCAGGGCAGCAGGGAAAGCGGGGGAGCTGGGCCAATTGACCCTGTGGGCACTGGAGTGCCCCTCACCCCGATTACTCAGAGCACATGAGTATCTGAACAGATGAGCCGGGACATCTTTCCAGCCCTGACATGTTTCATCCTAAGCTTTAGGATTGGAGTGGGGTTGGACAGATCCCACATCAGAATCACCTGGGGTGCTAATCGGAAATGCAAGTTCAAGGGCCTGGCCACAGACCCTTGTAGGGCAGTCGCTGCGGGGGTCACCCGGCTCACCAGGTGAATTGTTGCATATTAAGTTTGTCTAGCCAGGTGTTCGGTGGTCCTACAGAAGAACACCAAAGGTAGCCCTCAATGCCCACCCCTTGGTGGTGGCCCCCCTTCTCATCCCTCCTCTGATGCCCCCCTCTGAGGGAGCCCTTCCCGGCCCGCAGTGAAGCAGGGATTTTCAGATCTCCTGGGAAGTAGTCGGGTGGATTGTACATTTGTTTCTTTCTTTATTGTTTACTTTTTCTCTTCCAGCAGGGAGCCTGTGTTTTCTGCTTTAGTGGTTCCTTTATTTCCTGAAGTCACTCTGCTTAGTAGGTGCTCAATGCAGAGGTAATGAATGAGCAAACAGAGGCCACTCAAGATAGTAACTAATTACCACCACTCCCCACCCCCAGCAATTAGGGCAGATTCTGAGGGTAAGTGCTGTGAAAGAACCTAGAAGCTCCTCTGCTGGGCCGCCCTCACCTCAAGATTCCACGGGGTTAGGACATTGCCTGAGCGATGTCTCTGGAAATGCATGCCTCCTTGCAGGGCTGGGTGCCTGCTGCCTTCCCAAACGGGGCCAGTGCCCTGGCCTTGATGCGCCCTCGTGACCCACCCCACACAGGCCAATGACTTTTTCTTTCTGGTTCCTTTTGTTTTGCTCCAGCTTCCAAAATTCAAAGCAGAGTAGAAGCATTATAAAAAGTCTTTATTCTCTTCCAACAAGGGAGCCTAGCAGTTTCAGGCGTTAAAAAAAAAAGTAAATCATGTTACTTTCACTTGGCCACAGAGAGTAAAGGTTCTCTTGAAATTCAAAGTGAACTCGATTTATTTTTTAATTATTGATATTTCCAGATCTGAAGATTGCAAAAAGAAGAAAAAGAAAAAAAATCCCTCTGTGTACTTTACCAACCCCAAGCTCCGAGTCAGCCATGAAGTGCCTTTTGTTCTTTTCTGCCCTAATTGCCTTGCCTCCAAGAAGCTGGCCTTAACATACCATCCATCATCCCAGTGACAAATCAAACGTGGCCCGTTCAGCCCAGCTCGTTGCTGCGAGCCACAGTGACACACATTCGTTTCCGGCGCAGGCAGCTGCAGGGGAGCCGCAAGTGTTTTCACTGTGTGGCCTCCCTGTATAATTCAGGAAATGAGTTTACTCTATCTGTGACAAGCATCGTGTTCACACGGTGTGGGGAGCAGCCGGCAGGGTGGAGGGCTCTGCAGCAGCAGCCCAGGGATGTGTACCCACCGTGCTTCCCTCACGCTGGCCAAAGCCCCGGCCCCTCTCCACCTGGCCGTGACTTTCATCACACCTGCCACCTGAGAAAGTATGCCTCATCCCTTGGGTGCTGGAAATGTCTGGATGTAATCTAACCTGAGATTCGTAAACCCCAGTTTTTAACACAGACCACTTCTTAAAACAGCAGGGCCTGTTGGTGGATCACCACTGAGCTCCCCTGAAGCTGAAGAATTGATGCCTGTCTTCTGATGATGCTTTTTTTTTTTTCCAGTGGTAAAATTTGGCCCAACTTCTGGTTGTTATTCAATTTGTATTCATCGCTTGCACATAATCTCTGCTGGACCAGGTTCAAACAAGCTCGGGTTGTTGGGGAAAGGGGGCTTTGGTAGGTGTGGAGTGTGCATTTACTTAGATCAAGGGAAGGAATGCCAAAACCAGCCCAGCATCAGAATAGACGGCAAGCCTGTGGTGAGGTTTTGTTATTTTGCATATGGTTAACCATCTCGGAGGTCATAAAGCAAGGCCTCTGTCCTCCGGTGCAGCAGCTGGGTTTACACAGTATTTCCAGATTGTTTATTTTGGCCCAGAGCCAGGGCTACATCATTTTTCCATTATGCACGTTTGACAGATGAAGAGGGGTGGGAAGGGGGACTTCACGGGGCAGGTCTGTGATTTCCTTTTTATTTACGTTAGAGGGACTTTTAAGAGTTCTGAAGGTTATGAACCAGTCCAACTATAATGTCAGTGAGGCAGAAGTAGAAGGAGCCACTGCTTTTGCAAAAATGCCCAGATCTTGGGCAGTAAAGCAAAACCCATGTATGACCTCAGCCTGAGGCCACGTTGGGAACACGGTTTGTCACTGCTCAATCTTGCATACAGACAGGTTACTAGTAAATGATATTTAGCATCACATTCAAAAGTTAAGCTCTCGGTGTTTGCTTGGCAGTGCCTGGGGAGGAGCAATGAGTTGGGGAACTCAGCCTGCTTGCCTTCCACTGGCCGGCATTCTGTGCAGACAGGCGGAGGCGTTTACAAAGTCACTGTAGAACTTCTGCTTTGCGGTCCTTTCCCGGAGACACCAGCCTTCTGAAGATACTCCCAATGGCCTGGCCTGAAGTTCTTTCTCCAGGGAGCGCGCAAGACTGGCCAAAGAGCCACAGTTTAAATTATATCCACAGCGAAGCCCTTTGCACTTGGGTCAAGTGCATGTGATCTGAATGAATGTTTTCCTTCCAAATGAAACATTTTCTTATGCTGATGGAGAAATGGCAATTAAAAAGCACCCCAAATGATGACAAATTAAGTAATTGAACAACTTAATTACTTAAATACAATTAAGTAATACAGCAAAATTAAGTCACACAGATGCCTTATTGTCCTAACAGTGTTTAGATTTCTTAAGTGAATGGCTGTAATAATATATGTGGCATAAATTCATTAGCTACATGGTCATGGTGTATATTATGTTTCTACAAAGGTATTTATGTTTGTAGCAAATGTCCCTTATCGAGGTATTTCTTAAGCTTTGCTGTCTTTGTAAGTGATCTGTCACCATAACACAGTGTTCTCCAATGGAGTGGCCCAGAAAAGCAAATACCGCTCCCTCTCCAGAACAAGCCTAACCTCCTCTATCAGCCTACCCTAAAGAAATTTGATTTCTAGAAATGGAAAGTTTGCTCAGGCAGGACCTTCCGCTAAGGAAAGAATTTTGCAAAGACAACATATGTACAGTCAACACCAAAAGTTGCCCTTTGGGTTAATCCAGTCTTACAGATGGATTTAACATACAGGTTTCAAATCAACAAATCTTTATTGAGGGTTGTTATGTGCCAGGCGTGGAGCTGGGCACTTGGGAGCCAAAAATGAAAAAGACACAGTCCCTTTCAGTCTGAAAACATTTTTGCTGGCTTGCAAGTTTTTCACCAGACTCTCCCAGACTTACCAAAGCATTCCCCTTGACTTAGAACACTCAAGCCCTTATTTTCAACCAATCTCCTTAATGCCAGAGTACACACGGGGCAAGGGGAAGTGGGTGGTTATAGATTTCCACTCAATTTGGAAATTAACAGCCAGTGATGAAGCAAAAGGTGCTAGACTGGGAATCAGAAAGCTCGATTTCTAGTCTCAGGACAGTCACTTGTACAACCTTGAGCCAGTCCTGTGACTTCTCAGGCCGTCGTGTCTGTGGAACAGGTTGTGAGGACTGCATGAAGTAAGGAGGGGATATTTGAAAACACGTTAATCCGCAGAGCTCTGTGCAGACGAAGGGGATGCTATTTTGATGGGCTGTGGGAAGAATATGTGTGTGTGTGGGGGGGGTTGGTTATTGAGCTATTTATACCACTATCTATAAAGCTTTAATAATGCAGAAAGCTGACCCAACTCAGCAGTCTCCCAGCTGACCTTATTATATAGTCTTGGGTTTTTTTTCTCTCCCAGCATTGGATGACCAACTGCAGATTTTTCTGTTGTTGAGGGTCAACAGTATAAAAAGGGTCCCCATTCAGGGCCACTTCTCAGGAAGAAGCCAGAGTCTGGGAGCCCAGAAGAGTCTGTCCCCACACAGTCCTGATTCTGTGGCTGACTTTGGAAATGTCTATAAGGAAAAATCATCCTTCTTTTGCTATTCAAATCAGAAGATCAGAAGTTGTTTTTTGTTTGCTTGTTTGTTTGCCCTTCTGATCATTTCACAGCTCAAAACCAGTGCTTACTTTGAGGAAATTTTCAGCAATTATTGTGATTTAATGGGCTTCTTTGGCCAATCCCTCAACGTAAATAAGAAAAAGGAAAAAAAAATTAAAAGCCTCCTGAAACCACAGCTTCCCTTTGCCAAAATGTATTTATTAATTAAAGGACAGGGGCAGAAAAACATGACATGGCCAGCACTATGGTTCCAAAGAGGCAACTGAACCACAAAGCTAAACACTGGAATTAATAGACTCCAGTGGGAGCTAAAAAAATCCCAGATGTGAGGGTACACCTGGCATTCATGGGTCTCTTGAGAATTTTCTCTTAAGCACACTCAGATACTGCCCTTGTCTCCGCTTGGCTGTGTCTGCACCTCACAGACACCGCCAAGCCTTCTTCGGGTCTGACCACACCCTCTTCCTTCTGTTGGTTTCTTTCATTCACTCGATGATCATGTACAGAGGGTGCTACGTTTCCCCAGGTGCTGAACTGTGGAAGTACAAAGACAGAGGGCTGTCACCCCTCCCCGGACACTCGCAGCAAAATAGGCTCCATTAGGAGTACAGCTAGATGAAACTGGTGGGCATGTGAAGGAAACAAATCCAGGGGAAATTTTTTCAAAGTTTCATGGTGCCTCAGAGGCCTCCTAAAAGTTTTCCATCTTTTGGTTGAAACACACACACACATACACACACACACACACACAAACACACACACACAAACATACCCTATACACTCAGACTTGCACACACAGCACCTCTACAGGATTCAATAATCATAGTAGTTATGAAAGACCCAACTCCATGCGGAGTAGTTAGACACGTCCATTGGGCTTGGTCCCTCTTCTAGGGATTTCTGACCAAGGAGAGGAAACACTGATAACATCAAACCAACCGAGGGAGGTGCCCCGTCTGCCCCTCCGGTGAGCAGGCCCGTGAGGAGGGATGCTTCTCTTACACTGTGAGCCCCCTTCAGCCAGAAGCAACATGAAGGGTTAAGAGCTTGGGCTCCGTAGTCAGACTGTCCCAGACCCAAACTGTGGCATCTCCACTTACAAGCTGTGTGACCTTGAGTGTGTTACCAAATTCCAGTGTCACATCTGTAAAATGATGATAATAAGAGAGCCTGACTCACTGGGGGGACTTTGGAAAGATTAAACGCATGGTAGATAACTTGCAGTCCTTGCACTGAGAAGGTGCTCAGAAATGCCTGATGATGATGATGATAAAGTTACATTCACTGCTAGTAACTCCTATGCCTGGTGCAGAAAAGTCATTCAATAAATACTTACAGAAAAAAAGGAAGGGGGGTGACACTGGACACACAAATGAGGCTGAACTGAAGCCTTAATTTGGACACAAAAGCACTTGCTTCCTAGTTTTATGAAACCCAGAATTTCAAAACCTTTTCAACAGAAGCATGAAACTCCGATTTCCATAGCAGCCGGGCAGGTAACATAAAAGAATGAACTGGCATTTAGAGTCTGAGACAAAACAGAGAACACTGGCCTCTCTGAGGGGACAGCCATACTCAGCTCCTGAAGAATATCACCCCACTTTGAGAGAAGCCAGAAATCCAGATTCCCTGTGAAGTAGACCAAATCTTCCAACAACTAAGTCAGTTTCTTAAAAAAATACCCCACAGGTCAAATAACACAGAGCCTGCCCGCCAGTCAGATCTCAGGCTGCCTGCTTGCTGCCCCTGCCTTAATGGAAGCTGCTCTGTATTTGTGTCTTCCTTCTGAAATGTTCACCGGGGGCACAAGAGCTGTGAGCCCCTTGGAGTCATCTTGGGGGTCCTGCTTTTCAGAGGATGCACGTGGGGTTAGGCCTCCACTTCTTGATGATTTTGCTGTACAGTATATGCCCACCTAACGTGGGCTGCTTCATTTCCCAAAGAATGCTGATAATAAGTATGGATTTTTAAAGCATGATTGTTTTCTGGCTGAAATAACAACAGTCTCCAACAATTCCTAACAACTTCCTCTGCTACTGCTATTACGGCAACCTGGAAAGAGCCTGATTCCATAGTTCACGTAGCTTTGTTTTGTTTGGAGGGAAAGTCTGGCGTTTTATAAAAATGTGGAACACTTAGCACTGGAATGACTTTTCCATAGCACTGATTATTGTACAGCAAGACATTTAACCATATGTCTTCGAAATGTGATTTTAAAAATTCTCCACTAACCATAAAAGGCAGACTGCCCTCTACTCTTTCCATATGAAGGTGATAATTTTCTACAGGCTCACGAAAGCTGCGCTGGTTATGGCCAAGTACTTAGGGGAAACCTCATCACAAATGAGAGGCCTGGGCTCCAATTGCAACTCTGTTGCTTACTCACTAGCTATGTGACCTTGGGTAAGTCATTTAATTTCCAAAAGCTTCTATTCCCCCATCTGCAAAATAGGGGCCAAGACACCTCAAAGGGTGATTGGGAATATTAAATAACATACGTGGTGGCATAATCCAAACCCATGATAGGTATTTGCCATCAGTGTTGGTTGAATCTGAATCTCTGCTTCTCCTGCCACGAAATTGCACTCCTATTTCTGACCATGACATACCCCTCTGGCAATATCATTAACCTTCCTATCAAATTTGGCAGCTCTGTGGAAAACAAAAGGGCAAAGAAGCTATAATTGTTTCATGTAAACTTTTGGTTTTGTGTCCACAGTGGTATGAAAACTAGAGGGTGGAGGGTTGGATGACACTAGCCAGAGAGGAAGGAAGGGAGAAGGGAAGAGGCTGGACCAGAGCCCTGGGAGTGCTGACACTTAAGGGACAAGCAGGGAAAGAGCACCAGGCATAGAGCACTGAAGGAGAGCAATCAGAAGGAGTCCAAGACCACCAGGGAAGCGCTCTTGTAGACGCCACAGGAAGACGGTTCCAAGATGGTGTGTGTGGCCATCAGTGTTGTGAGGTCATGCTAAGAAGTCATAGAAGGCCTGAGAAATGTCCACTGAGTTATCAACAAGGAAGCAAGAGCAATTTGACTGGACTGGAGCATTGAGAGGACAGAAACCAGGTTTTGATGAGTCCAATCATGTGAGTACGTTGAAAATCTGGTGACGACAAATTTAGACACCTCTTCAAGAAGTTTGGTTGTGATGGAGAGTAGAGAGAGAAGATAGAGGAGGACATGAGACTTAAGGGTTTTCTTTAAGGAGACTTGACCACATTTGATTTGCAGGGGGTAAGGAGCCAGTTGAGAAGGAGAGGTTGACAATGAAGAAGAGAGAAGGTAGATAGAGCAAGAGTGAGGGAGAGAGAAGGCATAGATGGATGGAGCGAGGATTGGATATCAATGCAAAACTGGAGCTTAATAAAAAAAAAATCATCTGTCATAAGTGTCCTCTGAACCAGCTATCAGTACCCCTCATGTTTAGACAGGGGCTAAGGAGGGTAAGGAGGATTGAGGTAACCGAAATACACTTGGCAATCTGTTGCTATCCAAAAAAGGATCTTGCACAACTTTGTCTTGTAGCCACAAATGAAACATTTCCCTTTACTCTTACCCTAAAAGTCTGTCCTATCTGTAGAGTTTTCTAGCAAGCACAGGACTCAGTCTCCTAGTGTTTGTTCTTACTAGTACTACCCAGTAGCCAAAACACTTTCATCAGGATAGTGAGGTGATGTGTAATTAAAATTTGTTTCCAAAGGCCAATTGGGATCTTATCACATATAAATCTTATTAGAGATCTCCCATTACCTTATAAAATTTGGATAAAATAAGTCAATGAATGGGGCTGTAAGTGGGATCCCCAGCACTGACTTGATGGAGAACACTATGAAGTCCAGACTCTGGTCATTGCAAGAAGGCTGACTTTTCCCAAACTTTGTAGATCCTGGGTCAGTTTCTGACGGGGTTTCTGAATAATGATTCCTACTAGAAACACCTAATTATAAGTTCAGGCTAAATAAAACACCAGGAAGAGGTTTCCTGGAACTGAGGAGCTCTCCAAATACTGATGATTATGTTCATTTTCATCATTGACTCTGGATATTGGCCTTTCTTATTGGACCCAGAGATAACCTAGTCCAATTTCCTTTTTTTAAATCAACCTTTTTCTTCCTCCGGATTATAAACCCACTAGCCATCCCTACTAAAATGCCTGCTTATTTCCTGCAAGATCTACTACAATCTGGACTCCCCGGTCAACGTGAGGAGTGGTAGGCTTTAGGCCCACCTGCCGACTACCTTATGTTCCATTGCTTTTGGGGAAACATGAGAGGGACCGTGATAAGCTTGCTGGCCTTTCTGCAGCAAAAGCACAACACTTGCTTACCATGCAGACCCTCCTGCCTCTGCCTCTTTTCAGCTACATGACCTTGAACCAGTCAGAGTCTTGCTCTGCCTCAGTTTCTTCATCTATAACATGGTTCTTCCACTGAGGGGTTAATGTGAGGATTAAATATGATTCCGTGTATAAGTGCCTAGTTTAGTGCTTGGTACACCTTAGTCCTCACTAAGTGTAGCTGTTACTCTAAAAATACCCCACAAGGGATCAGGCTCAGCTGAGACCATCCCCATCTCTTGACAAATCAATTAATTAATGATGTAAATATATCCTGGTTCTTTCCATTGTGCTTGAATGACATACTATCATCTTTGACATACCTGCTCTGCCCACCCACCAACTTGCCCATCCCCAGCTATGGAGAAAAACATGCAAGGAAGAGAGTTTTGTTGTGATGAACCAGGAGTAGCTTTAAGTCTATCGACCTAGTTACCTAATCACAACCAAACAGGGAAACCTATAAATCCATCATACTGTCATTTTAAAAACTCTTCACAAATTTTTACTGGCTTGATATAAATAACCCATTAGAGCAAGTCAACTCAATTCATTAAATACATCAACATTTTATTTATTTATTTATTTATTATTTTAATTTTTAATAAATTCTTATTGGAGTGGAGTTGATTTACAATGTTGTGTTACTTTCAGGTGCACAGCAAAGTGAGTCAGCTATGCATATATGTATATTCACTCTTTTTTTTAAACATCTTTATTGGAGTATAATTATTTTACAATGCTGTGTTAGTTTCTGCTGTATAACAAGGTGAATCAGCTATATGTATACATATATCCTCATATCCCCTCCCTCTTGCATCTCTCTCCCACCCTCCCTATCCCACCCCTCTAGGTGGTCACAAAGCACCTAGCTGATCTCCCTGTGCTATGCAGCTGCTTCCCACTAGCTATCTATTTTACATTTGGTAGTGTATATATGTCCATGCCACTCTCTCACTTCGTCCCAGCTTACCCTTCACCCTCCCCATGTCCTCAAGTCCATTCTCTATGTCTGCGTCTTTCTTCCTGTCCTGCCCCTAGGTTCTTCACAGCCATTTCTTTTTTTTTAATTCCATATATATGTGTTAGCATATGGCACTTGTTTTTCTCTTTCTGACTTACTTCACTCTGTATGACAGACTCTAGGTCCATCCACCTCACTACAAATAACTCAATTTCGTTTCATTTCATGGCTGCGTAATATTCCATTGTATATATGTGGCACATCTTCTTTATCCATTCATCTGTTGATGGACACTTAGGTTGCTTCCATGTCCTGGCTGTTGTAAATAGAGCTGCAATGAACATTGTGGTACATGACTCTTTTTGAATTATGGTTTTCTCAGGGTATATGCCCAGTAGTGGGATTGCTGGGTCGTATGGTAGTTCTATTTTTAGTTTTTTAAGGAACCTCCATGCTGTTCTCCATAGTGGCTGTATCAATTTACATTTCCACCAACAGTGCAAGAGGGTACCTTTTTCTCCACACCCTCTCCAGCATTTATTGTTTGTAGATTTTTTGATGATGACCATTCTGACTGGTGTGAGGTGATACCTCATTGTAGTTTTGATTTGCCTTTCTCTAATGATTAGTGATGTTGAGCATCCTTTCATGTGTTTGTTGGCAATCTGTATATCTTCTTTAGCGAAATGTCTATTTAAGTCTTCTGCGCATTTTTGGATTGGGTTGTTTGTTTTTTTGATATTGAGCTGCATGAGCTGCTTGTATATTTTGGAGATTAATCCTTTGTCAGTTGCTTCATTTGCAAATATTTTCTCCCGTTCTGAGTGTTGTCTTTTCATCTTGTTTATGTTTTCCTTTGCTGTGCAAAAGCTTTTAAGTTTCAATAGGTCCCATTTGTTTATTTTTGTTTTTATTTCCATTTCTCTAGGAGGTGGTTCAAAAAGAATCTTGCTGTGATTTATGTCATAGAGTGTTCCTGCCTATGTTTTCCTCTAAAAGTTTGATAGTGTCTGGCCTTACATTTAGGTCTTTATTCCATTTTGAGTTTATTTTTGTGTATGGTGTTAGGGAGTGTTCTAATTTCATTCTTTTACATGTAGCTTTCCAGTTTTCCCAACACCACTTATAGAAGAGGCTGTCTTTTCTCCAGTGTATATTCTTGCCTCCTTTATCAAAGATTAGGTGACCATATGTGCGTGGGTTTATCTCTGGGCTTCTATCCTGTTCCATTGATCTATACTTCTGTTTTTGTGCCAGTACCATCCTGTCTTGATTACTGTAGCTTTGTAGTATAGTCTGGAGTCTGGGAGCCTGGTTCCTCCAGCTCCGTTTTTCTCTCTCAAGATTGCTTTGGCTATTCGGGGTCTTTTGTGTTTCCATACAAATTGTGAAATTTTTTGTTCTAGTTCTGTGGAAAATACCAGTGGTAGGTTGATAGGGATTGCACTGAATCTGTAGATTGCTTTGAGTAATACATTCATTTACACAATGTTAATTCTTCCAATCCAAGAACATGGTACGGTATATCTCTCCATCTCTTTTCTTTCATCAGAGTCTTATATACTTTTCTACATACAGGTCTTTTGTCTCCTTAGGTAGGTTTATTCCTAGGTATTTTATTCTTTTTGTGCAATAGTAAATGGAGTGTTTCCTTAATTTCTCTTTCAGATATTTCATCATTAGTGTATAGGAATGCAAGAGATTTCTGCGCATTAATTTTATATCCTGATACTTTACCAGATTCATTGATTATCTCTAGTAGTTTTCTGGTAGCATCTTTAGGATTCTCTATGTATAGTATCATGTCATCTGCAAACAGTGACAGTTTTACTTCTCTCCTGATTTGGATTCCTTTTATTTCTTTTTCTTCTCTGATTGCTGTGGCTAAAATTTCCAAAGCTATGTTAAATAATAGTGGTGACAGTGGGCAGCCTTGTCTTCTTCCTGATCTTAGTGGAAACGGTTTCAGTTTTTCACCATTGAGAATGATGTTTGGCTGTGGGTTTGTCATATATGGCCTTTATTATGTTGCTGTAGGTTCCCTGTACACCTACTCTCTAGAGAGTTTTTATCAAAAATGGGTGTTGAATTTTGTCGAAAGCTTTTTCTGCATCTATTGAGATTATCATATGGTTTTTCTCCTTCAATTTGTTAATATGGTTTATCACATTGATTGATTTGCATATATTGAAGAATCCTTGCATTCCTGGGATAAACACCACTTGATCATGGTGTATGAGCTTTTTGCAGTGCTGTTGGATTCTGTTTGCGAGTATTTTGTTGAGGATTTTTGCATCTATGTTCATCAGTGATATTGGCCTGTAGTTTTCTTTTTTTGTGACATCTATGTCTGGTTTTGGTATCAGGGTGATGGTGGCCTCGTAGAATGAGTTTGGGAGTGTTCCTCCCTCTGCTATATTTTGGAAGAGTTTGAGGATAGGTGTTAGCTCTTCTCTAAGTGTTTGATAGAATTCGTCTGTGAAGCCATCTGGTCCTGGGCTTTTGTTTGTTGGAAGATTTTTAATCACAGTTTCAATTTCAGTGCTTGTGATTGATCTGTTTATATTTTCTATTTCTTCCTGGTTCAGTCTCGGAAGGTTGTGCTTTTCTAAGAATTTGTCCATTTCTTCCAGGTCGTCCATTTTATTGGCATATAGTTTCTTGTAGTAATCTCTCATGATCCATTGTATTTCTGTAGTGTCAGTTGTTACATCTTTTTCATTTCTAATTCTATTGATTTGAGTCTTCCCCCTTTTTTTCTTGATGAGTCTGGCTAATGGTTTATCAATTTTATCTTCTCAAAGAATGAGCTTTTAGTTTTATTGATCTTTGCTATTGTTTCCTTCACTTCTTTTTCATTTATTTCTGATCTGATCTTTATGATTTCTTTTCTTCTGCTAACCTTGGCGTTTTTTTGTTCTTCTTTCTCTGATTCCTTTAGGTGTAAGGTTAGGTTGTTTATTTGAGATATTTCTTGTTTCTTGAGGTAGGATTGTATTGCTATAAACGTCCCTCTTAGAAATGCTTTTGCAGCATCCCATAGGTTTTGGGTCATCGTGTGTTCATTGTCATTTGTTTCTAGGTATTTTTTGATTTCCTCTTTGATTTCTTCAGTAATCTCTTGATTCTTTCGTAGTGTGTTGTTTAGCCTCCATGTGTTTGTATTTTTTACAGATTTTTTCCTGTAGTTGATATTGAGTCTCATAGCGTTGTGGTCAGAAAAGATACTTGATATGATTTCAAGTTTCTTAAATTTACCAAGGCTTGATTTGTGACCCAAGATATTATCTATCCTGGAGAACGTTCCCTGAGCACTTGAGAAGATAGTGTATTCTGTTATTTATGGATGGAATGTCCTATAAATATCAATTAAATCCATGTTGTTTAATGTATCATTTAAAGCTTGTGTTTCCTTATTTATTTTCATTTTGGAGGATCTGCCCATTGTTGAAAGTGGGGTGTTAAAGTCCCCTACTATGATTGTGTTACTGTCGATTTCCCCTTTTATGGCTGTTAGCTTTTGCCTTATGTATTGAGGTGCTACTATGTTGGGTGCATAAATATTTGCAGTTGTTATATCTTCTTCTTGGATTGTTCCCTTGATGATTATGTAGTGTCCTTCTTTGTCTCTTGTAATAGTCTTTATTTTAAAGTCCATTTTGTCTGATATGAGAATTACTACTCCAGCTTTCTTTTGATTTCCATTTGCATGGAATATCTTTTACCAGCCCCTCACTTTCAGTCTGTATGTGTTCCTAGGTCTGAGCTGGGTCTCTTGTACACAGCATATATATGGGTCTTGCTTTTGTATCCATTCAGCCAGTCTGTGTCTTTTGGTTGGAGCATTTAATCCATGTACATTTAAGGTAATTATTGATATGTATGTTCCTATTACCATTTTCTTAATTGTTTTGGGTTTGTTATTGTAGGTCTTTTCCTTCTCTTGTGTTTCTTGTCTAGAGAAGTTCCTTTAGGATTTTTTGTAAAGCTGGTTTGATGGAGCTGAATTCTCTTAGCTTTTGCTTGTCTGTAAACGTTTTAATTTCTCTGTAGAATCTGAATGAGATCCTTGCTGGGTGGAGTAAACTTGGTTGTTGGTTTTTCCCTTTCATCACTTTAAATATGTCCTGCCACACCCTTCTGGCTTGCAGAGTTTCTGCTGAAAGATCAGCTGTTAACCTTATGGGGAATTCCCTTCTTTGTTATTTGTTGTTTTTCTCTTGCTGCCTTTAATATTTTTTCTTTCTATTTAATTTTTGATAGTTTGATTAATATGTGTCTTGGCGTGTTTCTCCTTGCATTTATCCTGTATGGGACTCTCAGCACTTCCTGGACTTGATTGACTATTTCCTTTCCCATATTAGGGAATTTTTCAAGTATAATCTCTTCAAATATTTCCTCAGTCCCTTTCTTTTTCTCTTCTTCTGCGACCCCTATAATTTGAATGTCGGTGCGTTTAATGTTGTCCCAGAGGTCTCTGAGACTGTCCTCAAGTCTTTTCATTCTTTTTTCTTTATTCTGCTGTGCAGTAGTTATTTCCACTATTTTATGTTCCAGGTCACTTATTTGTTCTTCTGCCTTAGTTATTCTGCTATTGATTCCTTCTAGAGAATTTTAAATTTCATTTCTTGTGTTGTTCATCATTGTTTGCTTGCTCTATTGTTCTTCTAGGTCCTTGTTAAACGTTTCTTGTATTTTCTCCATTCTATTTCCAAGATTTTGGATCATCTTTACTATCATTATTCTGAATTCTTTTTCAGGTAGACTGCCTATTTCCTCTTCATTTGTTTGGTCTGGTGGGTTTTTACCTTGCTCCTTGATCTGCTGCGAATTTCTCTGTTTTCTCATTTTGCTTAACTTACTGTGTTTGGGGTCTCCTTTTCACAGGCTGCAGGTTCGTAGTTCCCATTGTTTTTGGTGTCTGCCCCCAGTGGGTAAAGTTGGTTCAGTGGGTTGTGTAGGCTTCCTGGGGTAGGGGACTGGTGCCTGTGTTCTGGTGGATGAGGCTGGATCTTGTCTTTCTGGTTGGCAGGACCACATCTGGTGGTGTGTTTTGTGGTGTCTGTGAACTTATTATGATTTTAGGCAGCCTCTCTGCTAATGGGTGGGGTTGTGTTCCTGTCTTGCTAGTTGTTTGGCATTGGGTGTCCAGCACTGGAGCTTGCTGTTCATTGAGTGGAGCTGGGTCTTAGTGTTGAGATGGAGATCTCTGGGAGAATTCTCGCCAGTTGATATTACGTTGGGCCGGGAGGTCTCTGGTGATCCAATGTCCTGAACTCGGCTCTCCCACCTCAGAGGCTCAGGCCTGACACCCAGCTGGAGCACCAAGACCCTGTCAGCCATGTGGCTCAGAAGAAAAGGGAGAAAAAAAAGAAAGAAAGAAAAAAATAAAAATAAATAAATAAAGTTATTAAAATTAAAAATAAAAAGAATTACTAAAATTTTTAAAATTTAAAGTGTTAAAAAAAAGAGAGAGAGCAACCAATCCAATAAAGAAATCCAATGATAACAAGCACGAAAAACTAAACTAAGATAAACATAAAAATCAGAAACTAGTCAGTCGCATACAGCAAACCCCAAGTCTACAGTTGCTCCCAAAGTCCTCCGCCTCAATTTTGGGATGATTCATTGTCTATTCAGGTATTCCATAGATGCAGGTACATCAAGTTGACTGGGGAGATTTAATCCGCTGCTCCTGAGGCTCCTGGGAGAAATTTCCCTTTCTTTTCTTTGTTCGCACAGGTCTTGGGGCTCAGCTTTGGATTTGGCCCCGTCTCTGCATGTAGGTCGCCCTCTGGCATCTGTTCTTGTCTCAGAGAGGACGGGGTTAAAGGAGCAGCTGCTTCTGGGGCTCTGGCTCACTCAGGCCGGGGGGAGGGAGGGGTACGGATGCAGGGCGAGCCTGCGGCGGCAGCGGCCAACATGACGTTGCACCAGCCTGAGGCGCGCCGTGTGTTCTCCCAGGGAAGTTGTCCCTGGATCACGGGACCCTGGCAGTGGCGGGCTGCACAGGCTCCTGGGAGGGGAGGTGTGGAGAGTGACCTGGGCTTGCACACAGGCTTCTTGCAACAGCAGCCTTAGCGTCTCATGCCCGTCTCTGGGGTTCGTGCTGATAGCCGCGGCTCGCGCCGTCACTGGAGCTCGTTTAGGCGGCGCTCTGAATCCCCTCTCTTCACACACCTGAAACAATGGTCTCTTGCCTCTTCGGCAGCTCCAGACCTTTTCCCGGACTCCCTCCCAGCCAGCGGTGGTGCACTAGCCCCCTTCAGACTGTGTTCACGCAGCCAACCCCAGTCCTCCCCCTGGGATCCGACCGAAGCCCAAGCCTCAGCTCCCAGCCCCCGCCCGCCCCGGCAGGTGAGCAGACAAGCCTCTCGGGCTGGTGAGTGCTGGTCAGCAGCGATCCTCCGTGCGGGAATCTCTCCGCTTTGCCCTCCGCACCCCTGTGGCTGCGCTCTCCTCTGTGGCTCCGAAGCTCCCCCCTCCGCCACCTGCAGTCTCTGCCTGCGAAGGGGCTTCCTAGTGTGTGGAAACCTTTCCTCCTTCACAGCTCCCTCCCACTGGTGCAGGTCCCGTCCCTATTCTTTTGTCTCTGTTTTTTCTTTTTTCTTTTGCCCTACCCAGGTACGTGGGGAGTACCTGCCTTTTGGGCGGTCTGAGGTCTTCTGCCAGCGTTCAGTAGGTGTTCTGTAGGAGTTGTTCCACATGTAGATGTATTTCTGATGTATTTGTGGGGAGGAAGGTGATCTCCACGTCTCACTCCTCCACCATCTTGAAGGTCCTCCTCTTTTTAGTTTTTAGTATTAAAGATTTTCTCTTTTAATGATGCATCCAGAGTCTTTGTATTGCACAATGTGAAGGAATGCATTCATATTGTAATTAATGCTGGAATGCTGAAGCTCTGAATGCACTCATACACAGGCATAAATCCTCAAGAAGAGATGAAAGCAGATGAGAGATGTCAACAAAATATGGGGATGCTCACAATCCAACACTGATGCTGCAGAATGGACAACATTCCTCCTAGTTGTGATACTGTGATCCAGGCTCCTTCCATTTGGGGTCTTTCCATTTTTCGCCGCATGGCTACTGAGTCTATTCTAGGAGCTTTCTCTAGTCCATTCAGCTCACCTTTAACTTATTTGATCAGAACCAGCACAGTGGATCCCAGGTGATGGTTTTTCACATGCACTTTTTGAAACTCTTGTCTCATAGGGTGCCGCGTGCAAAGGCCTCGCACTCAGCACTTCAGGTCAGAGTTCCTCATGCGAAATGGCTCTGCAGACAACTCAGCTTGTCTGGGATAAGCGCCACGCAGAGCACTGCTATCCACTCTCTTTTTTTTTTTTTTTTTTAGATTCTTTCCATTATAGGCCATTACAGAGTATTGAGTAGAGTTTCCTGTGCTATACAGCAGGTCTTACTAGTTATCTATTTTATATATAGTAGTGTGTATATGTCGATCCCAATATCCAAATTAATCCCTCCCCCCTTAAATAGATCAACATTTTGTATCTAATTTATTTTAAAGACTAGTCTAAGAAGTTATCTTGCTCTAGGTTAAAAATTCACTGGGTACTCTCTCGGATGGCTTTGTAGTTAGTGATTACACTTGCTATACATTCTTTTTAGGAAAACAGTGTTTCAACCTTAAAGAACTTTGAGGCCCTGCAATAGAGCAGACCCCAAGTTACTTCTTTACAAAGACCAGGCTCCCCTATGCTTACTCTCTTGGGCCTTCCTCCAAAACAGGGTAGGGTGGCCTTCTATTTAAGTTCCAGGCACTGTTAAGCCCCTCCCTTTTCATAAAATGTAAATGTAAGTCCTCCTCTCTTTGCCGTTGCAATGTTTATGACTGTATATCAGGCCAGCACATAAAATAACTAATTCCAATATTTATCAATTACACTGGGGCTAATATTAGAACAAACAAAGTATATGAAAGATTCTTGAAGGAAATGCAGTTTTTTGGTTTCTCAAAATCAGGGGTTTCTACAGATCCATAAATGCCTAAGATCTTCATATATGGGTTTCCATGTACCCTCCCTATCTTCCTGAACATGAGCTTTAGTCAGGTTTTCAGGAGAGTTAGAAACCTCTGCTCTAGATTTTCTGTAATGTGTTCCCCAATCAAGCCAGAGTTGAGAACCTGACACATGCCACTTTCCTCTGGCCCCCATGAAACCCATGGCTGAATTTACTCTAAGGATGTTATCAAAATATTGCTAATTCCATTACAGTTTTTTCTTATGAAAATTCATAGAATATATTTCTTTATGGCATTACAACTAGGAATAGATGTGAATGGATTGTTTTACACGAAGAGTAATATACACTGTTTGTTAGCTGCTAGAAAGTTTAGGGCCAAACTCTTGACCCACCTCCTACATAAGCAGTTAGGACTTCACAACATATATTTTGTGTTCCTTGATATTGGGGTCTGAGAGATGGATGACTAAATAACACCCATTTCCTCCTGCCTGGGTTCTAAACTACGTGAGAAATCAATACTGGAGACAGAGAGATGGAGGTCCAAATGTCAGCTTTATTACCAAGTAAAGCTGGGTGGGAGAACTCAGCTGCGGTATGAGGAGAAATGGACCGGTAACATTCCATCCTGACTTCCACAGACTTGCCCATCGAGTCATAAATTGTGGCTGAAAGCCCTCGCCCTCCTCTGCAGGAGGATGTGAAGTCTCTGCAGACAGGCACACTCTCCCCAGAGGAGAGAACATCTCAATCCTTTATCCCAAAGGCACAATCAGAAAAAACCGTCTGGCCCTGGAACCTGGCTTACCTCCCCGAATGAGGGGCTGGGGCAAAAGGCAGGAGCATCTCCATGGAGACCCTCCCATATGGGGAGGGGCAGCTGTTACCCCCAACACTGACCTTTCTCCTTTTTTCTTTCCTACCTTCATTCTCCCTTTGCCCAATTTCCTTAACGGTTTAGCTAATTGCATCATATATATTTTTGTAAAATTCTTTACATTCTTTTTGGAATAGGTTGGGTCAAATAATTTAACTAAAGAACTTATTTTAATATCATAGGAATCCTAATATTTTTCTGGCATGAGATAGCAAGACTCCACACATTTAGAGTGCTTCAAGAGGAAGGGACCAGAGGAGTCTGGAAATGAGCGAATTTTTTTCCTTGGCCTCTGTGTGCCTTGTCTATCTTTAACACCAGCTTTTTAAGCTCTGTCTTTTAAAAACCCAAAGAGATCTATACTTCAAGCCTATTAACATGTGTCGCTTCAGAGTAGCTATAGTTAATATCTTTAGTGAAGACATATTACAAAATGTTCTATCACAAACCCACTTTGTACACGTAACAAAAAAAAAATAAGTTGGTCTTCATTAAAATGAAAGATTTCTGTGCATCAAAGAAAACTATCAACAGATAAAAAGACAACCTACAGAATGGGAGAAAATATTTGCAAATCATATTCCTGATATATATGTAGAATATCCAGAATATATTAAAAAGAATACCAACTCAACAACAAAAAATTAAACAATCCAATTCAAAACAGGCAAAGGACTTGAATAAACATTTATCAAAAAAGGATATACAAATGACCAACAAACACATGAAAAAGATGCTCTGCATCATTAACCATCAGTGAAGTGAAAATCAAGACCACAATGATATGCCACTTCACACTTACTGGGATGGCTACAATTTTTTGAAAATGGAAAATAACAATTGTAGAAGAGGATTTGGAGAAATTGGGACCTTCAGACATTGCTGCTAGGAATATACAGTGGTTCAGCCACTGAGGAAGATACTTTGGTGGTTCCTCAAAAAGCTAAACACAGAATTACCGTATGAACCAGAAACTCCTCTTCTAGGTAGAATCCCAGAAAAAATTGAAAACAGGGACTCAGATGAAGACTTTTACAGAAATGTTCATAGCAGCACTCTTCACAATAGCCAAAAGGTAGAAGAAACCCAAATGTCCATCAATGGATATATGGATAAACAAATTATGGTACTTTCATATAATGGAATATTATTCAGCCATAAAAGCTAATGAAGTACTGATACATGTTACAAAATAGATGAACCTTGAAAACGTTATGTAAGTGGAAAAAAGCCAGACACAAAAGGGCAAGTATTGTGTGATGCCACTTATATGAGGTACCTAGAATAGACAGATTCATAGACAGAAAGTAGATTAGAGGTTACCTGGGGAAGGGTGGGAAGAGGAGAGGTATAAGGGAGCTATTGTTTAATGGGTACAGAGGTCCTGATTGGAGTCATGAAAGAATTTTGAAAATAGCGGTGATAGTTGCACAGCATTATGAATGTAATTAATTCCACCAAAACGTACACTTCAAAATGTTTAAAATTTTGTCATATAAATATATATGTATAACATATAAATAGCATTTTATGTTATTAAGTGTTAATATACAATTAAGCAAATTTTAGTTATATATTTTACCACAAGAAAAAAATAACCATTCAAAATTGACAACAGTTAAAATTGTATTTAGGGAATCTAACAGTCCTTCCTTTACTTTTCTCAGCAGACACCTTGCTGAAATAGTGAAATGCAATTGCGTTTGTATCAAATTAAACTTTAAATAATAGATGTCGATATTTTAAAATTAAAAAAACAAGATGATTAGAAAGTGGTGAGACAGCTTTTTTCTGTGCTTCCTTCTGAAAGTAACAGGAAATAAAAATGAAAAGCAGGTAGATTTTGCTGCTCAAAAGAATGTATAACTTATAGTTACCATTGAATTGTGGTCAAATCTCATCATTCACATCCCAGGAAAGGGATGTTAGCTAGTTCAAGTTTAGTCAACTGGTGTTGATATTAACACATGGAATACGGTGAAATCTTTCCCAATGTTGTTGGGAAGCCATTTACCCCTTCTATTCCTTGAATGTTTAGTTTCTTTCCTTAGGAGCTGCCAGTATTATGCAGGTAACACAGGACCTCACCATCATCCCCCTTAAGCTGCAGCATTGCAGACAACGGCTCACGTGCAACCCTGCTTCTTTTGCAGAGCATAGGAAACTTGGAAACATGACTGTGACCGTGAAGAAGACCGTCCCCTCTCCTGAGGCTGTGCAGATTCTCTACCAGCGAATGAGATACGAGTACGAGTTCTACCACTACGTCAAGGAGCAGTTCCACCTGCTGAAGCGCAAGTTCGGACTGAAGTCCCGGGTCAGCCACCCCGTGCTGAGACCCCAGTTCTTCATTCCGACCCCACTGGAAACCGAGGAGCCGATTGATGACGAGGAACAGGACGATGAGAAGTGGCTCGAAGATATTTATAAGAGGTGATGCCAGCTCTGTGTTGCCTCCAATGGCTTAATCTCCCTTTCCAGAAAGTTTTTTGTTTGGGGAAGAAAAACCCTTAAGGGACGAAATTAATGCTCGGCAGCATTAAAAAGAACAAAACGTTCCCACAGGTTGGGGTCATTGGGAGATGCCCGGTTTTGCGGGTTTTATTTGTTTGATTTTATTCTGTGTTTTTCTGGCTCCTTGGGTCCTTCTGAGGTACACTACATGGCTCCATCACAAGGCATCTCATCATAAAATAGCTTTTCTTCCCCTAGCATAAATGAGAGAAAACGGAGAAATAGAGCTTATAGCCCAATAACTTATCATTTGTAAGATGACCTATAAAAATATTACTTCAGTGGTAGGAAACATCCAGACTTGTATATTTCAGTAGCAACACAAAACCACTTCAGAGACCAGGGAATCTACTCTAGAAGAGGAGGAGAGGAGGAGAAGTAAGTAAGAGGAGAAGGTCAGACAGATAAGGGCATCAGAAGGAAAGATGCCCCTGGGTAAGTGGTTTCTGCCCACACGGGTAGAATTCTGCCTCTGGTCCATCTCAGGGGACACTTTCACCAAGAGCAGCACGCTTATTATCTCTGAAAGAGCAAGTAGGCTTGTGCCACACCCTTCACCAGTCCAGAGCCTTGAGTACCTCTCAAGGTCAAAGCGCATGGCAAACTCCATTGAGGCATTTCATTTCCAAGCACCATTCTGACAGATTTCAAAGTAGCATAGCCAGGAAAAGAGTTTGTTGGCTGTGTAAAGAAGAGCATGGGCAAGACAGATCAACTCTGGAGGTCATGTGGCCTAGGAAAATGGCATGGCTGTGTCCTTTGCACCCAACATGAAACATGTCTCTTACCAGCATTGCTTTAACTGGAAACCCAGGAACCAATTTAGCTCTGACATTTGACTCCTGTGGCATAAGTTCTAAGCCTGACCACAGACAATGCATGATCTATCAGGCACACCCCTGGCCAGCTGTGTCCCAAAGTAGCTGGTATCTTTTACCTTCTAGGTCCCTTAAGAGGTACTTGTTTTTGGTGTTTTGGGGGCTCAGAAAGGGCTACTGAGTTCTGTGCAGGCAGCAGTCAAAATACAGTTCCACTTATTATGGAAGCAACTCCCTGCTGAGAACCCTTACTAGGACATCGGGAAGAGAAGCAGGAGCTTCTGGGTAAGAGACTGCTTGGCCAGATTTATGAGTAGGTGTCTGCCCCCAAAGTGATCTGAGTAGAAGTCGGGCAGTTCCATTCCTCCAAAATATCTCCTCCCCATCCCTTTCCCATCACCTGCCCATCTCCGTGGTGCCTTGGTTCAATCATTAGAAATCTATTTCTTTGGATTTGAGATGTTTTCATCTTTGACCACCCCCCCCCCCGAAAATACATATACTCTTGGGTGGATAATATACAGCAATATGAGAAGCAGGGGTGCAGGTGCTGGTGACAGGCAAGGTACTTGGGACAAATTTTGTCTCCTTCATGTTTTTTCCCCTAGAGCCAGCCCTTCAAGAGCCCTAGCAAAGTGTGAGTTGGGAATACTTAATAGTAAATAAGACTCTGACTTTACACAAGCTACACATTTTCTGCTTTTCAGAAACCAACAAGTCTCTCTAGAATTTTTTCTTCGTTCACTAAAATTGGACAGTAGCCAAGATATAAAGCAAGTCATTTGGAACCTGTCAAGTGTGCACTAAAGCTACTTTATTATGAGATGTATTGAGAAGGCTCCACCCCGCAGGAGTCCAGTGAAGGCTGGGACCACAGAGGCACAGAGTCCAGCATTTGGCCACTTGTGGGCCTCCTTTCTGCCTCAGAGAACTGGGGCAGGGAAGTGATGAAGGGAAATGTTCTTAGAAGAGGAAATGTCCTTTGTCCTGTTTAGAGAGACCAGGGCCCTACCGTTAGGCTTACTTTAAAAATCAACCCGGAGAAGAGCCATCATACGCAACAAAAGAGCAAGAGCTGCTGCCTGGTACCTTGTGAGTCCTTTCCTTTGAAATCGCATATAAAGAATGATCGTTAGTTTACACACTGTGCAATCTCATTATCTGAAAATAAGGTCTGCTAAGGGTTCTCTGCTGTTGTCAGCACATCAGGACAATTGGTCATTTTAAAAAATGCATCCTCTTAGTGCAAGTTCACATGAGCACTTGCACCTGTGTGTTCAAAGGCATTTATTGTCAGCAGTGATCATTATAACATCACAGCGAACGAGGCTGGCTGATTTACTTACAGGGCCTTAATGTAATTTTGCCCCAACAAACAGCCTCTGGGCCCTAAAAGTCAAGGCACTTCATCAGTTTATCTGGCACACACGACAACGTTTCTCTGGCCCTGAGCCCAACACAGTTTGTACTTCATGAAATATATTGTACATTTTACATAGTTTAATTTAAAAAATACATTTTAAGCTGGTTGATCTTTGACTGCCTTATTTATTATAAGCTTTCAGCACATTCCAAGGTTTTAGTTACTCAGGAAGGAGTTAATTAAAATGATTTTATTTTGGTCTGATGGATGTTTTTTTAAAAGGAAAATTATTATTATGAACCTTCAACCTACTTTCCTTGAGTGCCGTAAAAGTGCTTGTAAATTGTTTTGTTTTGTTTTTTTAAGAAGAAAAAATGGTGTTCGACATTGATGGAAATTCAGAAATATATATGGAACTGAAACATTAGCTTAGCTAAAATAAAAGCAATCTGTGTTTGACATGAAGTGTTCCTTAACTTATTCATTACCCATGTAAATAAATGAATATAAAGAAGTTGAAATTTTTTCCATTCTGTCGATAGCTGGAAATAAAGGTGCCTGCAGATCCTCACCGCCCCCTCAGCCTTCTTAGTAGGCCAGGCTTCTTCCTTAAGATGTGATTTTGGGAAAGATGTATTTTTAACAATCTAGAAACTCTTATTCTTATAATTAGATGACACTAAACACCCGCTGGCTTCATTGCTCTGTGCACTCTGGTTGGTTGGGTGTCAGGGTGCTTCGTCGGAATCCCCAGCCATGATAGCGGGGTATCTATGCTGCCCGCCTGCAGTCACGTGGGAAAATAAGGCTGTGCCATCCCACGTCGCTCGGCGAGTACTCTGATCTCCTTCTCAGGCATGCAGAGCCTCCAAAGGTGGGTGATTCTAACCTCCCAAGTGAGCAGCCTCTAATCCAGAAACGCTCTTCCTGAGAAGTTTCCCTGCTGCATCAAATGGAACTCACAGAGAGAGAGAGGGAATCCCCATGCTTTCTAAATACTGGACGCTCCAGGCCAACTCCATGTGACTATTTTGTAAAAGAAAAGAACCAGAATCTTGGTACTAGATGAAAGAAAAATCCATTTTGGTAAAAATAACATGCTTAACTTCAGGTAAGAATCTGAGAGTCTTAAACAGCAAAGTGATAAGTGGTTACCTTTCTTTATCAGTTAATTTGTCTGTAACCCAGTCACAAGACGTTTGACTCTGAGTGAACTTTAAAGGCAAAAGTACTAAACAAAACCAGGACTCTGCCCCCTCTGGAGCTGCTTGTGTGTTCTGAAGTTCGTTATAAGTATGCTGTTACCTGCGGGTTTATCCAATGAGCTATTTGGCCTCGAATGAATTTTATAGGTAATGGCAGTATTTCTTAAAAGGCAAAATGATGATCCACAGCCATTCAGGAAGACAATTCTGTGGGTCGAAATTGTGAAACTCCCTTCAAATAAAAATAAAGAGGATTTATTTTACTAAAATAATTTACTTCCACCTGATGACAAAGAAATCGATTTTTTAAAGTATTTTGAATACCCTGCCAAAGAAAAGTCTATTTTAGGCTACCAGTATTGAGTCTGTTAAGAAAAACACATGGAACTTCTTTCACAGCTCAGAAAACTCATTGTGGTGTAACCCAGTGTATTCGTTTGCTAGAGCTGTCATAACAGAGTTCCACAGACAGAGTGGCTTAAACAGCAGAAATTTATTTTCTCGCAATTCTGGAGGCTAGAAGTCTGAGCTTAAGGTGTCAGCAGGGTTGGTTTCTTCTGAGGCCTCTCTCCTTGGCTTGCACATGGCCGTCTTCTCCCTGTGTCTTCACGTGGTCTTCACTCCATGTGTGTTCGTGTCTGTATCCAAATTTCCTCTTTTTATAAGGATTCCAGTCATCCTGGATTAAGGCCCACTCTGAAGACCTCATTTGAATTTGATCACCTCTGTAAAAACCCTACCTCCAAATATAATCACATTCTGAGGTACTGTGGGTTAGGGCATCAATATATGAATTTCATGGGGACACAAATCAGCCTGTAACACCCAGATGACAGCAGAAAAGTTAGAGCAGATGAAGTAAGCTCCAACTAGGAGAGAAGCAAACCTTAAATCACAGACTGCTAGGGCTGCAGTGGGGCTCAGCAGTCATCTGGTCCTTTCCCTCATTTTACAGATGAGGAAACCAAGGTCCAGATGGGAGATGCAAATACATCACGGGCTTTTTCCATTCAGAGTTTAATTAACTTTTGAGTATCTACCAAATTAAAACCATAAAATAGTGGTGGAACCAGAGTCCATCTACTGACCTAGAATCCGGAATGGAAATGATAAGGCACTTTTAGCCACTCCCAGTACCACCTGCCACCTGAAGGGAGCACGGCGAGCTGCCCTCTGCAGCTCTCCTAGGAGCTGGGGGTGTAGGACCCTCTTCCGCAGAGGGAGGCCCTATTGGTTTTCAAGCACCTACGTCCTCAGAAACTGGTGTCAGATAGTCTAGATTTTTCTCTCTACTCAGAGGTTCTTGTTTTTTTTTTTTTTTTTTTTTTTTTTTTTAGTTGTTTTGTTTGTTTTTTTATACTGCAGGTTCTTATTAGGCATCAGTTTTATACACATCAGTGTATACATGTCAATCCCAATCGCCCAATTCAGCACACCACCATCCCCACCCCACCGCAGTTTTCCCCCCTTGGTGTCCATATGTCCATTCTCTACATCTGTGTCTCAACTTCTGCCCTGCAAACTGGCTCATCTGTACCATTTTTCTAGGTTCCGCATACATGCATTAATATACGATATTTGTTTTTCTCTTTCTGACTTACTTCACTCTGTATGACAGTCTCTAGATCCATCCACGTCTCAACAAATGACTCAATTTCGTTCCTTTTTATGGCTGAGTAATATTCCATTGTATATATGTACCACAACTTCTTTATCCATTCGTCTGTTGATGGGCATTTAGGTTGCTTCCATGACCTGGCTATTGTAAATAGTGCTATAAGTAAATAGTTCTTGTTTTTGGATAAACAGACTTGGACCACGTTTGCCGATCTCAAATTATAGAGTTTCGTTTTTCTTAGAGGCAAAATGAAAAGTCATGTCCTACTTCCTGTAGGGCGTTTTAGATGGACCCATCTCAAAAAATAAAGTCAAATGCAGCTCATAAAGCTAGTTGAAGGTGAGTACAGACATGCCCTTGGAAAACCAGAACTAGAAGATAACCAGGCCCTGATCACTCGCAGGCCTCCTTGCTCACCGACTGTTCCACTCACTTGAGAATTCCTTTCTGCCTAGGGCAGGCTTGGCTCATGGCTCGGGCGCTGCTCGCTCCCAGGGAACACCCAGGCCCACAGATGTTCATGGGTCACAGAATTGTGAACTGACCACTTGTGCATTTTGGATTTCAACTTGTAAACATGGGGATTCCCTTTTTTTAAAAAAAGAAAGAAAGAAAGAAAAGAAAGAGAAAAAAGAAGGAAGGGAAGAAAAATCATCACGCAAAGGAAAAATGTGAGCTAAGTTTTTCCTTTTGGAATCTTGGCGTGTGGGTGTAGCTATCTTCAATCTGGCTTTTGCCAGACCCTGTATGCTTTGAGCAGGCATGGAGCAATCTGCCTTACGCTGCACTGCCAGAACATTCAGACTTGACCTGTAACACGCCTCATTCCAGTCCTGAGCAGGGACAGCCGGGAGGACAGGCTGCGCCAGACACAGCACACTGACTGCTTGGTGCAACTCAGAGAAGAGGCGAAAAGCAGGAAGCAGAGCGTTGACTGACTGGGGCAAGCAGCGAAGTCCCCAAGGCCAAGTCTCAGATGGTCTGTTTCACTGGGCATTTGAGTAAATCACTTGACCTCCCCACGCCTGAAGTCAACCCAGCTGGAAAGCATTAGGAAGAACATAGGACGTCCCTTGACAACGAAGAGCTGCTTCTGGGATGAACCTTGTCCCACCCTCCACCCCCATAGGCTAAGAGACTAAGAACCACAGTCCTTCTGGGGCTGTGTCCCCAGCAAAAGAGGATAGAATTACACATAAGTCCAGATCCACTGATGCCCCCAACCCCTCACGTCTTCCAGGGCTGTTGCCCAGTGTACCAATGAGTCGAAAAGCAGCACTTCCGAAATGTGAACGGAGCTGATGGGAAGAGGCTCATTCTACTGGATGCGAGTCAGTGTTATTATCCACGACAAACCACTCTGTGGATTTCCATTTTTCTCAACACTCCCTTTGGGAGTTTATCTAGCTGTGAGTTATAGGATTCCTCTTTAACTCACAGCTTCTACTAAATACAGGCTTCCTCTAAGTCCTTTAAAGTACCCTGTGTCTGTGATCCTATTAATAAGAAGGAGCTTAGACCATCCTTGCAAATTAGCGCAGGTTGCGTACAAGGAAAAGTTTCAATAAAAGTTGAAAACCTGACAGGACGGGGTGCTGTCGTTTTTGGAGTCTTGTTTCTCATTCTCAGAAGTGGCATCACTGCTGTGATGTGGGAGAAATCTGGTAATGATTTTGTGGGCTGCTGATGTGTTCAGCGTGGCCGATCCTTCTGAGGGCCTTCCTTCCACTATAGGACGGCCATGGTTTGAGACTTTAATACGTTGGTTACTAATGATTCACATGCAAAGGAGAGTTATGACACTAACCATAAACTTCCTTACAGCCATCCTATTTGCTGCTTGTATCAAATGCACTGCTTTCTTTCCTCCTTTGGCGCACTCTCCTATTTGTTCTCCATCTTTGATTGAAAGTTAATGAAATTCTAATCCAGTGCATGTTCCCAAAGGATAATTCACAAACCAGGTGTGTGAGATGATAGGCGTGGAAAAAAACATTGTGTTAATCTGGGAAATGCCGAAGTTCAAAGACTAGTGTCATACAGTACAGTAGTATCTTAAGAGCATGCTAAGGGCCTGGAGGAATATTGCAATTAAAAAAATCAGTTTACTTTGTCAAACCCTACATTTCTCAAAACTAAGACCCATTAAATAGCCTGTGGAACTAGTGTTCTGGAGATTATGCTTTGAGAAGCATTGTTTTAATGTAAGTCATTTCCTCCTCATTGGAAGAGTTTCTTTCCCTCTGCTATGGTTCATTTTTTGGTCTTCCAATGGTCCATGTATACTGCTTGAGGAAAATATATTTACCAATGATTAACATTTTGACAAGTAGAAGATGAAAGCAAATAACATTTTTAGTAAAATAATTAACAAGGAATCATATTCTAATTTTGCTTATTCGCCCTGATTTCAATTCCCTCCCTCATGAGAAAGACTTTGTAAAATAAAACTTTTTATGCTTTTTAATATGATTTGGGCACCTCAAATCAATTCAGTCCTTCCATGACGATGGTGCTCAAATCAAATTGGGTAACAGACATCTGCACCCTATCTTCCCTGGTCTGTGGTTGGTTATACAGTAGGAAGGAAACAGTGGCAAAAGAGAGATCTCAAGTTGTTCAAATAAGGTTGGTGTTTGGAGATAAGAACTCTCAGCTCTTGAACTTGAGCTCAGCTTTTGCACACTGGGGCACCTGTGTTGTTCAGCACACTAGGGGGAGCCGTATCCATAACAATTTACTCAAGAAATTCCAAGGTCTTTCCAAACCTAATTTTTCTCCCATACCTGCTTATTTTCCTTCAATGCTTTAGGGTAGTATGGGCGAGAGGCAAGTCATGGTTAAGGTATTTAAAACACAACATACACACTGTCAATTGAGCAATAGGTTATTATTTCTCCCAGGCTGTGTAACCTACTTTAGTTTTGTTGCTCTTGTTCTAAAATCACTATAGTATTTTTAAAATCAGTCTTTATCAGACAATCTTTCCTGAATGTGTTGTATAATTACAACATGACTGAAACTCTGATTTGATGAGTCACAAGAGGTGACTTATGTGATGACTCGATGATCGTCATAACCCTCAAGCAATCCCGCCATTGCAGCTATAAAGGTAAGTAGAAAGTAGTACAATGAAACAAACATGGATGTCAGAAGAAGTCAAGAATGCCATATTGCCCTGTCATCAAGGCAGCCCAAACTAGAAAATTCAGATAATTCTCAATTCAAATTCTTTTAATATACAAAAACTCACTGGCACACAGAGGGGCTCAATGTGGAGGAGGTGAATGATCAGTGAAGACCTGAATAAAAAGGTTTCATGTGGGATTTGTGCTACACCCACAGGGACAGTGGAATTTGCAGAAAATAGCAGGGCAGATCTAAAGCACAAAGATCACTCTACCTTTATAGCAGATCTGCAAGAAGGGTCTTGTACCCTGTGTGTGTAATAGGAAATAAAATTCCCATGAAGTTAAATAATGAGCTCCTGGTAGCACAGTAAGTAGCAGGGCCAGGATGCATGTCCAAAAAGGCAAGATACGACTGAGGCTGACTGCCAAGGACTTTGGAAGAAATTTGTATTTCACTCTAAGGGCAACGAGAAGCTCCCTTGGGCATTTCAGAAAAGGAAAGTAACATGAGGAAACCATTTTTCTATTTCTAAATTAATTAACAGGTGAGCTGATTATCCTCCCTTTGTCCTCCTCCCCTTCCTTTCACTACCCTTCTTCACAGACTCCATCTCCTGAGATGCCAATCCCTGTGAATTGTGTCACCCGGCCTCACTGTCTGCTGCCTCTCTGGTAGATTTGACCAATGGGTGGCGTGCAGGAAATGGGGAACTTCTGAATGGAATTCTGCCTCTGACTATATAGTGGGGGAAGAAATGCAAGGCAAAACTCTGGTTTAGTCATCCCATGTGTGCATGGGGGATGGGCTCATGGGTGTTGGCCATGAGACTGGAGAAGAAGGACAGAAGCCAGAACTTTAAGTTGGTTCCATGACCGATTTCAATCAGTGGAAAACAGTGCCTTGCACAGAAGTGCTCAGCAAATATTTGCTGAGTTGAATACACCACAAGGAGCTAAGGGAAAATACAGCATTAACTCAAATATTTCAGCTTGGGTAGGGATGTAAGTCATAGAAATGAGATGATGGGGTGAAAGGGCTGACTTAGTGGGTAGAGGAGTCCAGCTGGAGATGTGTGGCTGTGTTGAGGTCAATGTGCTTGCTCACCCCTTCCTCTATTTCATTGTCCTCAGAGGCAGGGTTCCCAGCGGACATTACATGGATCCCCCCAGCCCTCTGTGTGGCCACAAGCACCTGGGACTGGGTCCCAAATTCCCTCTAGTCAGCACTAGAGTGCTATACAAATCTAACCATTTCTAGGTGTGCCATGATGTGGAAAAAAAAGGTTGGGAAGCCCACTTCTAATTTACTCTACCCAAAATACACACAATTCTTTTGTTTTGATTTTTTTTTTCTTAACACAAGCCTTTTCTTTCCAGGTTCTGCAATTCCTTTTCTTTTACACTAATCATTATTTGACTTCCATGTAAGCATATACAGATACCAGAGCACTGACTCACCATCAATAAGGGGACCTGTTTAATTTTTCTAGCAAAGGTGATGGATTAGAAACCTGTCCATCTTAGACTGCTACAGACCAATTTGGAGAACATGGCAAAACTAATTGACATAAAAGCCAATCTTTGATTTCAGCCTCATGAGCACCAGCCTCGAACAAACTGGCCAACCATATATCCCAAGAAAAATAGGAATCAGACATTTATTACCATTCTCATGCTGAAAATAATTAAGCTGTGCACCTAGAGTCTCCCTGTCACTGAAATGATTAAAAAGTAAAAAGTTTCCATAATTATAAATGGTATTTAGTATTGATCAGCTAAACCATGATCAATATCCAGTCTTGATATTCATCCCTAAAGAGGGTTTTATATATATTACTTGGCATTCAAATATATACATGCTAAAATTAAAATAGTTTGAAATTAATATTTTAGAATTCATAAATTTAAAATGCAAAGGGTAGTTTATTTGACTGGATAGTTTAGGAGTCAGAGGTAAACATTTATTTCAGTCTCACATACTGTGCTGCACATTTGCATAGTTCCAAATCATGTTTAAAAACACTTTCATATATGTTATATCAGCCCTATGCGTAGACAGCTATATGATAGGAGTATATATAGGAAACTGAAACTCAAAGAGGCAAACTGATTTACATGAGGTCACAGAGTAGCTGAACTGATTCTAGAAACTTCTAATTCCTTGTCTGTTGCTTTCTTGTCTAAATTATGCCTCCACAGCCAACATACAGGAAATAATAGTCTTTGTTCTTCATTCATTAGATATGGACTCCTGGGAGTCCATAGGAGCGCAACATTTGAACTCTTATCCTAAGAGTTTGATTTAACATAATAGAAACAGCTGCTCCTCATCTGGGGCATTTTTTGAAGCTCTTAATCCAGACACAAGCCTTTCACGGGGAGATTCTACTGAAATAAGACCTATATTTTACCTGGTTTGATGTTTACTACATAATACCTATTAGTGTAAATTTTAGTTTCATGGAAATAAAGAGAAAAACTGCAATGTGATTGGATTAAGACATAAACTTAGTTGAGTGGAAATCTAAAAATGTCCCCTTTTCCCATTCCTTGTATATTAGTGTCCAAGTCTTGGGGGCAGGTTGTAAGAATGAGGAAGCGGGAGGTGGGGGCAGAAAGAACAGATGTCAGGAATCAGGTTTCCCAGCCTCCCCACACTTACCTCCTTCCCCAAAAGACTCCCCTTCAATTCATCCCTGGATTCCAGGCACTTAATCCCTGTGATGGTCAGGTGAGATACGTGTTCTAGTTGTAACTTGCACTGGGGCTGTCGTGGGCAAATCCAGGCCTCTAGCTATCTTCCTGACTCTGGCCAGAACGCTAGCTTGAAACCCAGGAGCACCACGAGGGCAGAGGCCAGTAGCTGGCCTCTACCCAGAGACTCAGATGCAGCAAACACGCTCGGATCTCAGGGACTATGGATATTTGCCCTTTTATTATGCCCTCTTTTCTTGTTTTCTCTTTTCTTTCTTTTTTTAAAATAGCACAAATAAAAAATACCGTTCAATATCACTTATATGTGGAATCTAAAAAAAATAATACAAATGAACTTATTTACGAAACAGAGATAGACTCACAGACATAGAAAACCAACTTATGGTTACCAAATGGGAAAGGGTGGGGAGGGATAAATTGGGAATTTGGGATTAAGAGATACACACTACTGAATGTAAAATAGATAAATAAAGACCTACTGTATAGCACAGGGCACTATATTCAATATTATCATATAGGTAATAACCTATAATGGAAAAGAATCTGAAAAAGAATATGTATATATGTATAACTGAACCACTTTGCTGTACACCTGAAACTAACACCACATTGCAAGTCAACTATACTACAATTTTAAAAAAGAAAAAAAGAAAAGAAAAAATTAAAATGATTTTACTCTATTACCCCATATATGCCTCTATGCTCCAGTGAATTGACAGGCTTTATGTTATATTGTGCAAGTGAACACAAATCATAGAGGACTCTTATTTGGGGGTGAGGAAGGACTTTAAACAGAAGCACAGTAGGAAAACTCACAAAGAAAAAAGTATGAGAACCTCTGAGGTTAAAAAAAAAAAAAAGAGTCACAGTTAAAAAGTAAATAACAAATGGGGAGAAATACTTGCAGCAGAAATGGCAGATAAAAGATTGAAACTGCTACATAAAGAACTTACATAAATCAATAAAAAGAGTAAAACATGTGCAAAAGACATGTTAGTTCTCAGAACTCAGCTCTACAAAAAGCGAAAAACATGAAAAAATTGTCATCCTCATAAATAACCAAAGAAACTTGAACTGAATCAATGTGATGCCACTTTTAACACTTTAGTGACAAACAAACATAAGACGTAAAAGTGGGCTAACGTCTGGGATGAGCAGAGTATGGTGAAACATTCTCACTCTGCTGATAGCAATAAAATCAGTGCCTTTCTGAAAAGTAATTTAGTAATTCATACCAAAACCCACAATAAAGTAAACACTGAGATGCTAACTAGTTTGGAAGCTCAGCTGAAAGTGCTGATTTCATAGCATCATAACCAAAATCTAGAATCATCTAAAGACATCAGGCAAATGACTCAAAGTCTTGGTCTAAAATATTGTGATAACAGTATCTCTCAACCTCCAAGAAATGTGAACATGGCTTTTATTTGATTTAGAGTATTTAGGTTATAGTATATTAAATCAAAAAATGTTAAATTAGTCTCATTGCCTTATAGTCAGTCTGGATGTAAACTCTTTCCCACTGACTGTGCCAGCCTAACCAGCCTCCAAAGGTGGAATTGGCTCCATCACGGCCTGCTTACCACATTATCCTGGGCAGCCCACTTCTAAACTCAATAGAAACACACGTTTGTCAATAGAAAATATAGTTTTCCACACTTTCACTGGGGATATGGATAGGACTGGATTTGAAGTTGGAGCTTTTTGCTCGGATGAGTTATATTTTAATTTTAAAAAGTTGTAAAATTTCACTATGTCAAGCATTCTTAGAATAATTAAGCCATGTCTCAGTATTTTTTTAACTGCTTTCATCACAGTTAAAGATTTGTTGAAATGGAATTGGCTATGGAGAGTACAAACCCACGTGTAAAGTGATTATTCTTACTGAGTATCTCTACCAATTTGCTGCGATTTTTCTCTTTAACAGAGCTCAGATATCTTCTGGTTGCCAGATTCATGCAGGGATTAATTTCTAGCTTATTGAGTGATGAAATACATTTATCTTTCATTCACTTGTAAATTTGTTATCCCAAACATCATGTTCATAAATGAGAGAAGAGACTTGCAGTTTTTATGGTTATGACCAAGGTTTGAACAATCCCATTATTGTCTGTTTCTACACAGAGCCAAGAAGACAAGTTCTACCTCCTAAAGGAACAGAATGATCTAAAGATCTGAGCCAATCAACCCGGTTTGTCTCTGCTCCTTGAACCTCCTCTTTCCTGCACAGAGCCAGACACCCCAAGCCAGCCACTTTCTGTGTCCAGAAATATCGTTGATTTCATTTCTTTCACAGCTTGGGTCAAATTTTATTCTTGAGTACTCATAAATCTACTTCTGTTAATTGTGTGGACTTGTTGATTTCAGGGCCAGAAACCCAACTTTAACTAGTTCAGACAGAAAGGAAATCTGCTGTAAGAGTAAAAAGTATAAAATCAAAGGAAGAATTGAAAAAAACAAAATGCAAGAAGGGCTGGGGGGCAGCTGGGCTCCGGGGCAACTGGAACCAGGAACGATCTGGTGTCTCTCTGCCTCTCTCTGTCTCTCTCTCAATTTACAGGCCAGCCGGAATGTGTCCCCCTCCCGGCTCCAAAGCTCCCAGACCTCACTCAGAGCTTCTATCACCACAGAGAAACTGGCTCCTTGCTACAACTCAGAAAATTCTTGGGGAAACACACTGATTGGTTTAGCTGAGTCAGCCCCCGCAGAAGGCCCGGAGGAAGGTTCCCGTGGTATAGATCACATGATCCCAGAGACTGGTAAATATTGTGAATGATGCAGCCATCAAAAGGAGCGTCCACTGGAGCTTCTTTTTAGATTTGCTTTTGAAAACTCTGTTCAGTATTTCTATAATCAGTCATAAGAAACATACTTCTGTGAAAATAAACTAGTGAAAATGTCATTTTTAAATTGCGAAAATATAACAAAATTAGAGAAGAAAATTAAAATCAATCACAATCTCATCACCTAAATATCTACATTTTAGGGCATATCTTTCCAGTCTTTTCTATATACATGTATTCTTTCCTATATATAGTATATAACTGAGATCGTGTCAAATATACAATTCTATATTGTGCTGTTCACTTGAATGTAAAAAAAATTATTGATAACCTTTTATACTTATAAATCCCCTTAGATAAGGGGCTCTATAATACATCAGAAGATGCGTGAACTTCTTGACTTTATATGCAAAATCTTATAAGCATATTGGTGCGTATTTCTTTTGGGAAAGGGTCCAAATTTTCACCAGATACTCAAAGTGGTCCGTGACCAAGAAAAAGGTTAAGAACTATGGCATTCAAGTTTTCAAAGCACTTCCACACACATTACAATAGACTCAGAACTGCTGCATATTTAATATTTTACTTGCATCTAGTCACAAGTGACACAAAGGTTGGTGTCATTAGGCACAGGCACACTGTAACTTGTAAATGAATGAATCTGAATCACAAATGTTCATGCCAGGCCCTTAGCTTGTGGGCGAGCCTAGCTGGTGTCCACCAGCATCTCCGCTCAGCCAAGCACCCTTATCCTCACATAATGACTAATGCTTGTGAATGTCAGAACAGCCTGTTTCTATAAACTGTGAAGGTTAACAGTTGAAGGGGGCTGGCAGGTGCAGGGAGGGGAGCGGTGTGCTACAGAGATAAGATTATGAGAGAGAACACAAGATCTGAGGGGCTTGCGGTTAGGGTGCTGCTGGTGAATTACAGAGGCATGGATAGAACTGGCTGAACCAATTTAGCCTAAAGCTATTTCACTGCCTGAATTGGGCTCCTAGGCACTGACAGAGCTTGGAGCAGTGCCTTCAGGACAAGATCATTCAGATAATTCAAAGCCAAAAGCAGACGTTTTAGGCAAAGTATTAAGTTCATCTATATAAATTAAATAGCCAACTATTATTCAAGTCTCCCCTTCGTGGTGAATTGTATACAACTTCAGTGGATTTAACCCTCTTTGATTCTGCTCTGATTAAACTATTTGATAGCGGCAAACTTTCCTTCCATCCAGTGCAGCCTTGTACGCTCTCTTTACCTCACAGAAGTCATGTTCTCTGTTCCTAGGCACACACTTATCTTAATCTTCGCTTGCCAACTCAATTGTGGTATTTCACTGGAATACCCTTTCACCCTCAACAAAAACCACATACACATTTAAACTTGCCTTGGGTCTCCATTCTGCAGGGGAGCCCAGGTCCAGCGTAAACAACCCCCAGCTGCCACTTTAATGGTACATTCTCAGGTAGAGCCAGGTCTCCACCTGCTTTGTGTTATCAGGCTGCTACTTAAAATGCCTCTGTCACCCTCAAAAGTATAATAGCCAATTATTTAACCAGCAGACGCGAGTTTATTCAAGAATAACCAGAAGAACTGCAATCCGGGATACGTGAAATATGGCGGAGCATACGCAAGTGCAGAGACAAGGAAGGGGAACTTGTTTTTATAGGGGAAAAAGGGAGAGTTGGGCGGGGCTGAAGTAACCAAAGAGTCCATTGGAGGAAGCTGAGAATCCAAAGTATGGAGGCTTCTCATTGGTTGGACTGCTAGTCTCTGATTGGCTGGGCTGTCATCCCGCAAGAGAACTTTTCTTCTTCCGGCTGGGTAGTGAAGTAAGCAACATCTTCCTGCTGGAGATGTAGGTGTACATCTCTTCCTATTCAGAGCGATTGAAGATGCATGGCGGGGGTTTGAGAGCTACCCTTACAGGCCTGTTGGGACTCCAATTTTAGCTGAGGTTTATGAATTCCACACCTCCATTCAATGTTTCCATTCATTCAGATCCATTCTCTGATTCGCCCTATTGGTAGGTGTTCATCACGGTCATTTTCCTCAGAAATGTCAAGATCCAGTTCTCAATTATAAAATTCTTTTAAGTTTCTCAAGGTTAAACTCACACTCTCTTTCTTATTGTTGGATTCCCATTCGGCCCATGGGAAGCAGATTTTAGAGTTTACCTTGATGAGTGAAAAAATGTATTGATCAAATAGGTTCTTTACTACACAGAAAGCAACTAGACCCAACAACTGAGAAAGTTCAGTGGAAACAGCTTGGAATGGCAGGGCTCACTCCCCAGTGCCCAGGGTTCAGCCTCCAGTTTAGGGGAAACCTTCTGGAAGCCCCACCTGACCCTCAAGAAAGTGCTCCTCCCTAGCACTCGCCGCTCTACGTTGTAAATGCCCCTCTAACCATGACCTTACCCTCTAGACCACACCCTCTTTGAGGGCAGGGACCTTGCCTGTCTTCTTCACTTCTGGGTCTGCACCACCTAACACAGCACTTGGAATGAATGAGTGAATGAATGAATGAATGAATGAGTGAATGAATGAGTGAATAAATGAACTATTCCTTTTTCTCTGAGCAAAGAGGGGTGGGAAAGATGCAGTGAGACAGAGGAAGGAGAAACAAATAGGAGAAATGGAGAGAGAAAGAAAGCGACCATAACCTGTTACCTCTTGGAAACCATCACTACGGGTCTGACAGGACTGGAATTCCCCTGGTCCGCTTCTAAGGGATACTCCATGGGTATTTTATTTAAACATTTAAAAGACATAAAAAGAGGGCTTCCCTGGTGGCGCAGTGGTTGAGAATCTGCCTGCCAATGCAGGGGACACGGGTTCGCGCCCTGGTCTGGGAAGATCCCACATGCCGCGGAGCCACTGGGCCCGTGAGCCACAATTACTGAGCCTGCGCGTCTGGAGCCTGTGCTCCGCAACAAGAGAGGCCGCGATAGTGAGAGGCCCGCGCACCGCGATGAAGAGTGGCCCCCACTTGCCGCAACTGGAGAAAACCCTCACACAGAAACGAAGAGCCAACACAGCCATAAATAAATAAATAAATAAATAAATAAAATATTAAAAAAAAAAAAAAGACATAAAAAGAAAAAATCTGAAGAGAGAAAATCATTCAATATGGGAATCTTACTCTGAAAGAACCAAGCAGGTAGGTCTAACAAATCAGGCTTTTCCTCTGCTCCATGGTGTGTGGAATGATTTACTACACCCATAAAGCAAACTAAAGGACTTTGAGCTGAGAGACACTCCAGAGGCCTGGAGCTGGGATGGTGCAGACACGGTTGTATTTGAAGGCGTGGCTCTGAGGCTGAGGGATGGACGGCTTACAGTTGCCCTGAGTCCACGGGGGATGGATTTCAGAAGAGGAGACGCGTCACCAGCAGCTCTGTCCATGGCTGATTAAAACGATGAAATGTAAAGTCAGCAAGGGGAGGAGGGTCAGATTTTCAAGCTGCAGATTTTCTCAGTTGGTCCCTAGTTTGCAGCACTTCGTTCAAATGTAAGGGGGCCATCATACCTAATACAGCCTAATGCAATTTCATACTGTTTGTAAAAATCATTAGAATGCTTGAAATAGAAAAAAATACGCTCGGGCTTTACATACAAAGAAAATACCTGTGTATAAAACAAAATAAGAGTGGTCCCAGAGAGATATTAACTGATTTGCACATTCTGTCAGTTCAAGAAGCCAGACATAGGGAGAATACAGGAAGGAAAAATGGAAATCTTAAAGGAACAAGAGGCTGCAGCTTACAGAAGAGATGACCTTTCACTAAAACGTCCCTAGTAGTCCTATCTACAGCTTATCATCAAACTTGACCCAAATGTACTGTGTCAGCAAATCCTAAATCAAATTTTCAGCACATTACCTAGGCCGCGGATGTGGCCCTGGATTCAAGAGCTGTGCTAGTCTTAAACTATGAAGAGTTACTTCATATAAAGTTGAGGTCCCAGACTTCTGGAATTAATGGAACAACAAAAAAAAATTAATGGAAACATGGACCCAAAATAGGATTGTCAGGGGGTTTTGTTTTTGTTTTCGGTCAAGTTAAAACAAAGAGGGAGGAAGAGAAAGAGAAGAAATGGAGGAAGAGGAAGGGAAGGTGTAAGAAGTAGAGGAGGAAGTGGGGAAGAGGAGGGGGAGAGAACGAGGAGGGGGGAGGGGGAAAGAAATGGGAGGAAGAGGAGAGAACTTCAGTCCACCATGACCATGATTTCGAGAAAAGAATGGACAGTGTAACACACACACACACACACACACACACACACAAAGCTAAGAACATAATCTCCAAATTAAAAAGACATGAATTCGTATTTATGGAAAAAATCACTCATTTTTATTTTCTCATAGGCAGGCTTTGGGGAACGAACTGATGGACTAGTGTAGAATATGGGCTTTGAAACAATACAGGGTCAAATCCCGACTTGACCACCTACTAACTAACTAGGGCAGGTTGTTTCAAGTTCCCCAGACATAGTTTCCTCTTCTGTGAGGCAGGGACACTCACTTAAGGGCAATTGTGAGCAGGAAATGAATCCGGCACATTAGGGTTAATAAATAGTATCTGCTGTTATTCTTGGGTGTATCCTTTGCGCCTCCTTTATCTCTAAGACTAAGTGTGAGTATATGTAAGTGTTGGGATTGGGGCCAAGGGTAGAAAGGAAAGGTCACTCCTGATACTCCCACCCCCCAACGTGAAGCTGTGCTTCTTTTGGACCACAAACCCCTCCCCTCAGACGAGGTTCTGTGGGATCTTGTCCTCTTCCCTGTTAGGGAGTCCAGTTAAACTTGATCTCATCTGACTAAAGATGGTACCTGAAGAGACAAGTTAGGTGGGAGGGGCCTCTGGGTCCTGCCCATCCTGGTATTCTCCTGCGCCAGCGCTGGAAGCCCCCGAGGGCTCCTAAGAAGCCCATCATTTTGACTTAGAATAAAATTGATTTGTTTGTCGACCATAAAGACAGATGGAGTACGTGTTGCCAAAAAACAGAGGATTTGGCCGTGACTGGTTCTTGCATTCTGTAGACCTTTTCAGCTACAAGATTTATATCAGAGTGGAAGATACGGCCGCAAAATGTACGAGAGTTAAGTGCGATCACACTCCTCCCTACTTCCCTCCTGCAGACACATGACAAGCAGATTTTAAAGGAAAGAGCTAAGGCTCTGGATTTGAGATGTTCCGGGCAAGATGATATCACCTCCTCACTGGGGTACTCTGAAATGCTGTTTTAAATGTTGATTTGCTGAGAATTAGAACTGAACTCTGTAGCTACCTCATTTGAGAGGAAACTAGAACACTAAGAGCCAAGGCCCTTCCCAGGTAACCCCTAGGAGAGCTGCCAGCCCAGCTGTCAGGTGAGCTGCCCTCAACGGCGTCTTTATCGTTCATCTCTTTGCGCCTGTTTCCCAACAGGAATGTAAAACTAATACGAGCCGATTCTCTCTGACAAGACTGGGGCAAAGATCAAAGAACACTGTAAATCTGAAAAAGTTCACAGCACAGTAAATTTGAAAAAATGCAATATGGTATAAAATTGTGATCACGGTGTATTACTGGAGTTTCAACTCTGTTCTTTCTTTAAAGGCCTGAAGTTTAAAATTAAAACATACCAAATCAAATAAATGCTTGTCTCAGTCTACAGGACCTCATGGAAACTTGGCTTTCAGCCATGGAGTAACCCAGATGCTCTCAAGGGTCTCCTGCCTCTCGAAACGCCAGGCAACATGGGCTCCGACACCACCACGAATTTCAGCTCTGCAGCCCATGGGGCCTCCGGACCCTCTGTAGGATCCTTGTGTTTTCCAGAGAGCCTTACCTTCTCATGGCCTCTTCTCTCCTGGGTTCCTGCCTCTTTGCGTTGAAGATTCGGGGAGGGCACATGGGACAGAGGGAAGAAGCAAAGAGAGGTTCTACAGCACACAGCACAAAAGCCTTCAAAGGAGTGGCTGGCCCCGACCCTCACCTGCCCCTTTTCTCCTGCCTTCCTTCTCCGCCTCCCCTTCAGGAGCAAACCCCACACATTCTTCACATTTTCTCCCGAGGAGCCACTTCCTCTTCCTGATATCTTGGTGCTGGCTGACTTCCAATGGGTCTCACCCCTTCCAAGCAGAGGCTGATTCTTCCTGAAGAGGCGCTCAGATGCCAGCTGTTAAAGTAACACCTGGGTAAAATAGTGCTGTCACTAACTGCTGTGAGAACAAACCAGGGCTCCAAAGGTGGTTCTGTTCACTAACAACACCTGCATCACCTGGCAACTTGTTAGAAATACAAATCAGAGGGCTGCAGACCTATTAGGTCAGAAACTCTGAAGGTGCAACCCAGCGATCTGTGTGTAAACAGCCTCCAGGAGATTCTGAAGTATGAGGATCACTGAATGCTCTAAAGATGCTCAGAGCCTCTGTCTCACGTACCAGTTACACGGCGGCCAGCATGGTGCCTGATGTACAGGAAAGTTTCAGTAAATGCTCGTTAAATTAATGAGTAGACAAAGTACTGCATACCCAGCTCTCTGTTACCATATGGAGAGCAAGAGGAAGCAGAATATAAAACACAATTTCTGCTCTTGTACTTGAAACCAGCAACAATGAGAAAGCAATGTGTGGGCTTGAAGTCATAGAGCAACAAGTCAACTTACAGATATTTAGCCCATGTTTCTGATGATCCAGATGAGGAAACAGAGACCACACAAACTGACCCAGGTGAGAGGGAGCAGAGTCGGACCAAGACCCACTGTCCAGGTGTCCTGGCCTCGGGGGTCCTGGGATTTCCCAGCTCCACAACCCTTCTGAGGTGAAGGATGACTAACGGCTGGATTTCATGGTTCAGGCCCCGAATCTGTAGGGGCTCAAAGGGGGAACTCAGTGCGGGGCTGGAGGAGTTGGAGAAGGTCATGCCACTGATGGGGAGCTCGACTGGGCTTCTTTTCAGAACAAGAAAGATCCGGATGAGCAGAGATTTATGGGATTTTCTTTTTCGGTTTTGGTAACATTCCAAAGCGTGGAGAGAAAACATGCAGCCAGCTTGTATTTAGTGGACATAAATTGTATTTACCCAAAGAGGGAATCTAGATCCAGCCAAGCGAAGATGCAGGCCAGGCCCCTAAGCCTAGAAGGAAATTGTGGTTGGGTTCTTGGGTCCTAAAGGGTACCAGTCTCCTCCACCCCCAACTCGCCCCTCAGGGATCTGGAGGCTGAGGTTCGTTCTTTCCCTTCACCTTGATGCTTCTCTTGGCTGTTTCACTTCTCTCTTCTTGGGCACATCTGCCCCTCTTGTCCATCCCTTCTTGGTAAATTCGGCAGCAACAACAAAGTCTGATGATTTCTTTGAATTAGAGGTTCCCCCACCCACATGTCTGTGTCACTGCCAGCAAAAGGTCCTCTGAGTAGTCATAACCTTGGAGGACTTGTGATGTGGATGAAGGTGAGTGGGAGGTGTGAAAAAGCCAAGTGAAACCTTGACAGTTTTGCTTCAAAGAAAGTAGGCTGGAGCGCAGGGGGAGTACAAAGAAAAGAATAAAAAATTCACTAATTTTGAAAAGAGTGACTAACTTTCAACATACAGCATATTGGAAGCATTAGAGCCTGTAAGTGACATTTGTCATAAAACCTCCAGCAGCGAAATCTGACACACCACATGAATGAATGAATGAATGAATGAATGAAAAGAGGAAAAGAAAGTAGCTTTTCAAGAACTTGAAGTGTAAAACACCCATGCATGAGTTGAAAGTTGTCTTTCAACAGTATTATAGTTTGGTAAGCTCTAGGGAAGCCAAGTAATGGTTAATAAGTGGCTTTGTTAGAATCTTTGTTAAGCTAAAGGCAAAAACAGTATGTTTAGCTATTGAGGTGATAACCTAAACTATTCTGCAAAAGAAAAAGCTAACCGAAATTAGGACTAACCACAAATCATCTAGAATTTCAGTTGATCTTATTTGTTAAAGACATCAGCTGCTTCATCACAGATTTATGTTTAGAGGGAAGTGGTGGGTGAGATGTAGAAGTAGGACATGAAGCATAAAATCAGTAATTCAATAGCAGAGCTTCTTCAAAGGGAAAGGAAAAAAAAACTTTGTGTTATACCACAGAACAAGAACAAGCAACGGTGCTGGCCATATAGCAAGGAAATACCTGTGTATTCCAACTTTAGCAAGTACAATATCACTATCTACTAGGGGAAAAAACATACTTCTGAAGGTCACCAAGCATTTTATGACTGGAAATTTAGATGTTCTTAACAGTTAAGCAGCAATGTACTTAGGTTGAAAAGCACGATTTCTTTCATTTAATTTTTTAAAAGTCAACTCACTCCATCTTTTCATGTACTTTTCGAGTTACTCCTGGAAAGAAGTCAACATCTTAGGAACGGAACTGCCCTAGGGCTGGTGTGCAGACTGGAGGCTGTGATTCAGGAAATCTGGGACAAACCTCAACACTACCCAGAGCTCAGGAACCCTAATTCTCAGGCTGAAAAAAATGACCAGAAGTTACATATTTCTCCCCTTTGAGATCTTAGGAACTAAGCACTTTAGAATGAAAATTCAGAGGAGATTCTTGGGATTTCTGACCACTGTGTGCTCAGCTAAGTGCTGTTTAACTGAGGACCTCAGTGATCTGGGGGTCTTTGTCCACCTTCAGTGTGAAGAACTCGATCACAAATAAACTCCCATTGATCCCAAATGATTGAAGAAAGACGCAGTCTAGCTAATCGTCTATTCAGTTCATCAACTATCTACTCAGCTCCGTGGCTCTTGCTCTCATGATTCGTGCCCATGTCTGGCTCCTCAAGCTCTCCTATGAGCTCCTGTAAAGCGCAGTTCCTCATGGCTCTTCCTGGGGGGACTCCGTGCCTGACATTAGGAGACATTCAATAAACGTGTACTAAATGTAAAAACAATTTTTTCCACACGCTACAGCAATGCATGTTTAAAAATGTTAAAATATTATTTCAACTTTGTATATTCAAGTTATTTCAAGATACTAAACTTTCTCCGTATATTTAATCACGCATTGAAAAGTGTCTATTCTATGACAGTCATTTGTGTTGGATGCCAGTAAGTTTTTTTTTTTAGCATCTTTATTGCAGTATAATTGCCTTACAATGGTGTGTTAGTTTCTGCTTTATAACAAAGTGAATCAGCTATACGTATACGTATATCCCCGTATCTCCTCCCTCTTGCGTCTCCCTCTCACCCTCCCTATCCCACCCCTCTAGGTGGACACAAAGCACCTAGCTGATCTTCCTGTGCTCTGCAGCTGCTTCCCACTAGCTATCTATTTTACATTTGGTAGTGTATATATGTCCATGCCACTCTCTCACTTTGTCCCAGCTTACCCTTCCCCCTCCCTGTGTCCTCAAGTCCATTCTCTAGGTCTGTGTCTTTATTCCCATCCTGCCCCTAGGTTCTTCAGAACCATTTTTTTTTTTTTTTTTTTTTTTAGATTCCATATATATGTGTTAGCATACGGTATTTGTTTTTCTCTTTCTGACTTACTTCACTCTGTATGACAGACTCTAGGTCTGTCCACCTCACTACAAATAACTCAATTTCATTTCTTTTTATGGCTGAGTAATATTCCATTGTATATACGTGTCACATCTTCTTTATCCATTCGTCTGTCGATGGGCATTTAGGCTGCTTCCATGTCCTGGCTATTGTAAATAGTGCTGCAATGAACATTGTGGTACATGACTCTTTTTGAATTATGGTTTTCTCAGGATATATGCCCAGTAATGGGATTGCTGGGTCATAACCTAACATCCCTAAGTACAAAAGATGCCAACATTACAATAGGGAGTTGACTAAAGTCAGTTCTCACCTCAAAGCACATTGTGGACGCTGCTTTCTAACAATCAGTCCCACATAGAAACACGTCCACTCAGAGATTCTCCCCCTCATTTCCTGGTGTCTCCTCTTCCCGCCCCTCCTCCACTCCCCTCCCCTCTCCCAGCCCCTCCCCCATCAGCAGGCTTCTCTTCCACACATCAGCAGACCACCAAGGAGAAAACTTTGTATCTCACCATAACGGGTATTTAGATTCCTGAGAAATGGAAGTTTCCTTATGAAAGCAACACTGAAACACACTCATTTTCAAGTGTCATCACAGAATTTGCAATGATTTTTTTTTTAATAGTATTGATGACCTGAAAGTGCACTTGACAAAGTGACTTCATATCATTTTATAAGACTGAACTGAGTTAGGGGCAATGTTCCTGATGTTGGTCCCCACTTGTCAACCAAGCTACAGAGGTTGGTGGAAGAAGGGCAAGGCTGGGCTTGGGCCTCAGGTCTCTGGAACACTCACCCCAGAGGACACATTCTTGAGTTTCTCCTTCTACCCAGGAATGCTCTTCTGAGTGTGAGTCAAACTCCTCTGACCATATCTGCCTGGCCCTGAAAGGTTTGGTGCTCTGTTACTTGAAAGTAAATGCTTATTATTATTATTATTATTCTCAGATTGGTCCCCACGGAAGAGAAATAATGGCTCCCGAGCCAAATGTTTATTCAATTGAGAGTGAGAAAATTCAAGCGGCAGAGGGGAGAGATCTTGTTCTTGCCAAGGGGATGGGCGGTGGCTACAAAAAATAAGATGTTGCAATGCTTACATCACAGATTAAAGTATCATCCCTTCCTTTAATTTCCCAAACTCCACTCTAAACTACCATTAGTATAATTTTAGCTAATCTATCCAATGGATCTTGTTCTGAATTTTATACATTTGGCGGGAAATTTGTGGTTAAGTGAGCCTCAAAAAAACCTCTCACCCACAGCAACCATGATGCTTAGAGAAGAGGCGGGGACGTGGGAAAAGGTTATCTGTAGTTCTATTTGAAGAAAATGTTATTTGAAAGACATCCCAACACAGGCCCATTTGGGTTCCTGAGTGAGACCCAGAAATCCATTCTATGTGGGGAAACAGGATACACAGGAACATTTAAAAATCCAATTGCCTCTGCTCCCAAAGGACTAATGAATCAGTTGGGAAGGCAAGGTCTAAACAGAAGAAAAATCAAATAGCAATATATGGGGGCAGATGATGAGAAAGCCAACAAAATGAAAAATGACCCGGAACCGTAAGTTCAGGAAAGGGAGAAAAGACCCTAACATTCCACACACACACAAAAAAATTACGACAATATTAGCAGTTTTAAGAGTGGTCATGTATTTCCACTGTTTAAAAAGAATATAGGTTTTTGCTAAAGGGCCGTAAGGACTACGTGTGTTGTTGACGTGGTAGTGAGACCCAAGCTTTAGGGTCAATCCACTGAGCTGAGCCCGCGACTCTAGATATCGGGGACCCGATGTATTGCTTTACTGCTGTTAACTAATCATGGAAATGGCTAAATTCATTACCTGATCCTCCTTAACTCCAAGCCAGTGTCCCAGTAAGACAAGAAACAATTGTTTTTTTCATTTTAGCACATTTGTTCTTGTTTCTATGTCATAAAAAAAAAAGAAGAAAAAATTTGTCCTGTGTCCTGTTTTAGTGACAGAAAGTAAAATAGGCAGTTTCCACGTGTTGGTTCATGGGCAGTGCACCTTATGGTTCCTGTGGGGGCAGGTCCTGCTCCAGCGCCAGGAGGAGGCGTGGCCTCTCCCCTCCTTACAGCTGTGATGGTCTCAGCTCCACAAGCTGTTCCCAGGGCTGGCGCTCAGGCCTCGAAAACTGCAGGTTCCTGCCCTGCTCTCCTCGCCCAGACCATCCCCTGAGTCTCCTGTAGTTTAGAGGAGAGGAACGTGTTTACTTTTAAGACTAGGACCCTGAGCCTGAAACATGATTGGCTGCCCTTATAAAGCAGAAATTTGGGCCAAAGAGGGCCTATCCAGAGAGAAGTGCGTGACTTGTAATAACTAAAAAACATGTACAGTTGATTGTGAATGATAACGTATTAGGTTGTTTTCAAATAACTTTAAGACCTTTCACTGGTGGGAGACTGACTACCTTGGCTGTTTATTAGATCCCATGGCAAGTAGAAACTACTCTTGAAAAAAAAAATGCAGCTGTCTCTAGTCCAAAACTGTGGAAACCAGCTCTCTCTGCAAACAATGAGCCTGCTTCCAGCCAAGGCAGCAAGAGATTCTCATTTCTCATGATTTTCTTCCAAATCCCAAACAGCAAATGCCTTTGAAATGCACAAAAGCGCAAGGAGCCTACTGAATTGGCAATTATTCCTGTTCCTTTTTAGTAAAGGAAGGGAAAGCATAGAAAGATCTGTGTTTTACTCCTTAGGGGTTTCCAAAGACAAGATGGCCTTAGGACAAGTTAACCCTCCCTGTAGAGAACTGCTCAGAGCTGCAGAGGGGGAGTGTTTTGTATTTTCAAGGCCAAGGTATGTTTTCTTTTCGGCAGAGGCTTCGTTCCAGGGGGAAGCTGAAATGCACTAGTTCCAGAATGAACCCCATAGAAACCACACTGCTTTTCAGCGTGGTTATAGTCAGCACATAGTTTACCAGTTAAAAACCACCCTCCCCCTCATTCTCCAGCCCAGATAGTCTGCAGTCTGCTTCCCAAACACACTCTTGCAACAAATAGCGAGAGCCCAGATAAGTTGGAATTTTAAATATGCACCAAAATGCAGGTCATGTTATCAGTCATCCTACGAGGCCGACCTGTTCACCCAGTGGCTGACCCAAGCAAAACTGTGAGACAGCTGAGGCCTGGTGCTGGTGGAGGCTGTCTGCCTCCCTGCCTCGCCGTGTCCGAAGACCCAACGCAACGTCCTTCTTGACCAGGACTCTTCGCCCACGTGGGACAGCTGGCTGATACACATCCATGCAGGGCGTTAGCCGCCCAGGTTGGCTTGTTATCTCCTAAGAACTTCTCTGCTGCTCTGGAGTGGACCCCACTCTGTTCCCAAAAGATCTTGCACTTCTGTTGTCCTGGCATCCCTCCCCCACATAGTCCACAGGACTGGGAGCTCTGTTCCACTCACGGCTGGGTCCCTAGTCCCAATAAATATTTCCTGAATATTGTTGGAAAGATGTTGCTCACAGAGACCCATGCTAGCTCTTCAGTTGTTCAAAATGAATGTCTACCTGTGGAATTTCAGTGAAAGACGTATCTGAGTGAGAGGTATTTTGAGCAGAGGCAACTGGTGAAAACCCATCAAATAGGATAGTATTTACTTATCAGGCCTTCCCCATGCAAAAATCTGTAACCTTTACAGTTTCCTGGAGTGCTGTGAGAATATGATTAAACCTATACACCCTCTATCCAGAAAAAAAAATGCATGAGAGAACACACACACACACACACAGATACATGCACTCTTGTCTGCATTGTCAAGATATTAAAGGATCCACTGAAGTACATTCCTGGATCCCAGACTAAGAACCTCTGTTCCATCTTAATTGGATACTTTTCTCCGTTTCTACTTTAGACTCCTACCTCCCTGAGGGCAGGAAGGAAATCGTGGTTGGTCCTGTGTCTACCAGAAGTGACCACAGCTCCTTGCACGCAGTGGGAGCTCAATAAATGGTCAGGGAAAAAATGCACACGTGCTAAGAAAGGGTGTCCCGTTGACCAATAGTTTCTGTCCTTTCTCTCCACCTGTCCAGACCCTCCCCCAAAGAAACAGAGCATTGCTACAACTTGCAGAGAGGGGAGTAGGGGTGCTTCTCACACTTATGCAGAGTCAGTGACCCGAGGCACCTGCCCCAGACCAGTTTGGCTTCTGTGGTCCACTGTCCTCTGTGGTGAGGGGGAAGGTGACAAAACTGCCCCAGGGGATGATTTGAAAATTTATGGGGGTACTTTTTGCTTGCCACAATTATTAGAGATGCCTATCAGTGTTAATTGGGAGGGACTCCAGACATTTTGCAATGTGCAGGCAAATCTTACATAGCAAACAATTGTCCGAAATCCCACATGACCTCCACATGTGCCATCAGATATTCATGTAGGTGAAAACATGTTTATAATTCTGTAACCCTCGATGTCAGCTCAGTGTTACATAACACAAAGTAATCTTTTGCAACGTTTGAATGTACACCGAATTTTCCAAGAATGAGGCTACCACGCAAGTCAATGTAAGATTGTACATTGCTTGATTTGGAGCGTCACTAAGAATTGTTCACCTTTTGAAAAATCTTAACGCCAGCGTCTACACCTCTGAAGAGATTTGAGTCACCAGCACAGCACACCTGACTGCATGTGAGAGCTGTTTCATTCATGGCGATCCTACACAGACCTACAAGCTCTGACTACATCCTCACGTCTTCTAGCATAGCTGTGCCCAATCATTTACACATTTAAATGCATATTCTTCTTTTAAATTATTTAATAGTCCGCCTTTACATTATAATAAGGGCATCTATTGATTTTTAAAAATTGTGTGTATAGGGAAGTTTTATTATCTAGATATTTAATTCCAAGAGAGTGAAAGGAATGTAACAAAAAAGGGGATAAGTCTGATAGTGAACTATGGCAGTGCCATTTATATGGGGAATCGTTAAGGATGCCCAAATGCAAGTAACAGTGTGCTAAATTTGGCTTAGAAAAAGAACACAAAGACAATTTTTTCATATAAGAAGAAGCCCAGAGGCTGGTAGTTCCAACATCGGTTTAGTAGCTTAAGATGGAAAACAACCCAGCTGATGATGTCCTGCTACCTTCAGTGTGCAGGCATTTATCCTCAGGCTTGTCTCGTCATGGATGCAAGAGAACTGCGGCTGCTCAGGTTGTTTCCAGAAAGAAGAGTCACTGATTTTCCCTTGTATGGCTCTTTTTATCATAGAGGAAGACTTTCCCCAGAAGCTCCAGAAGGAAGACTTCCCTTCTGGCTGAATTCACCAAGATTTAATTAGAGGCCCACAGGAATTTATTTAGATGCCCTTGGCTGCAAGGGAAGCTGGGAAAGCCAGCCTTTTCAGTATTAAGTAGAAGTGGGTTCTGCTGGCAAAGATATGGGGGGAGGGTGGCTATAGTTTACAATCAAAACCATTTGCAAGTCACCGTGGCATGATTTCTCAGGAACAAATAACAAGCAAAAACAAAAGACAAGAGGAAATGTAGCTTTTAGAATGATGTAACTATGTGTTTATACTTGAACCAGAAGTATGAAAACATTGGGCAGTTAATCTCTGTTTGACACTATTGATTCTTCATGCCCCTTTGCTTTTTGTTGCCATAATTTGATTCCAACTCAAAGTGGCATGTTCTGTGTTCAGAAAAAGGTTCAACCCTGCCATCCACCTCACAGCTTTAGTGTGGGTATCAAATGAGAATAAACTCAATTATACAGAACTCTTTACATATGTAGGATATTCTTGATCTGATAACATCGATCCCAAAGAATAGTTAAGGAGCTTAACTGTACATTTATTTTAAACTAAGTTTCACAGGCTAGATGGGATTTGAAATGAAAAAAAAAAAAAACCCTGCATGTTTGAATTGAAATTTTAAAATATAACTTTCACATTCAAACTAGAGACCTAATAGGCTAAACTATTTGAATACTGAGAATGTGACCTTTCTGAAAAATACAGAACTAGAACAAAAAAGAATCATTATAGACTAAAGATTCAGTAAGAAAAAAAGAGAACAATCTGTCCTGTTTTAATCCCCGTTGACAAGGCGCTGACCTTGAACACAATCAGGCAGTGGAGTCAAGAGCCAAGAAAGGGTGTTACTGTTATTTCCAGCTGCTCCCTGGTGAGCATTTAAATGCTCTTTTGGGATGTTCAACATCACTAATTATTAGGGAAATGCACATCAAAACCACAATGAGATACCACCTCATGCCTGTTAGATTGGCTATAATAAAAAAGACAAGAAATAACAAGCATTGGCAAGGATGTGGAGAAAAGGGAACCCTCATACACTGTTGGTACGAATGTGAATTTGTGCAGCCACTATGGAAAACAGTATAGGAATTCCTCAAGAAATTAAGACTAGAACGATCATATGATCCAGCTATCCCATTTCTGGATATTTATCCAAATACAAAAACACTAATTGGAAAATATGTATGCACCCTTATGTTCATCGCAGCATTATTTACAGTAGCCAATATACAGGAACAACCTAAGTGCCCATCAGAGGATGAATGGATAAAGAAGATGTGTACACACATAGACACACACACACACACACACACACACACACACACACACACTGGAATACTACTCAGCCATACAAAAGATGAAATCTTGCCATCTGCAACAACATAGATGGACTTTGAGGGTATTATGCTAAATGAAATAAGTCCTATGGAGAAAGACAAATACCATAGGATTTTACTCATATGTGGAATATAAAAAACTAACAAATAAAAACCAAACCAAACCAAACAAAAATAAACACTTAGATACAAAAAAACACAGTAGTGTTTAGCAGAGGGGAAGGGGTGGCGGGGGGGGAGGGTGAAATGGGTAAAAGAGATCAACTGTATGGTGATGCTGGAAACTAAATTTTTGGTGGTAAGCATACTGTAGGTTATACAGAAGTAGAAACACAATGTTGTACACATGAAACTTATATAAGGGGACTTCCCTGGTGGTCCAGTGGTTACGAATCTGCCTTCCAATGCAGGGGACGAGGGTTTGATCCCTGGTCGGGGAACTGAGATCCCACGTGCCGTGGAACAACTAAGCCTACGTGCCGCAACTACTGAGCCTGCGCACCCTGGAGCCCGTGCACCACAACTAGAGAGAAGGCCGCCCGCTGCAACTAAAGATCCCGCATGCCACAGTGAAGATCCTGCGTGATGCAACTAAGACCTGACGCAGCCAAATGAATAAATAAATAAATAGAATTGATTTTAAAAAAAGAAACATATAAGGTTATAAATCAATGTTACCTCAATAAAAATGAATTTCAAAACTATAAAATAAAATAAATGCCCTTTTGGTGCTGTGCAATGGAGCTAAAGTTAAAACGGTGATCACGTGTCTGGGCTTTTCATTCTCAAAGGTGTCCTGGTTTGGGTGATAAATTACAAATGGTCGCCTCACTAACTGATTTAAAATTTCTAGATTATAAACATGCACTTATTCTCAAACCCCTAGCTTTAGGGCTGAAGAAGGAAAAGCTAAGAGAGGGAGAAAGTTGTAGGGTTGGGGAGTTGGAGCAGAAGAGGGTTGAGCAGGAAAAAAAAAAAAGAGTAGACAATTTAAAAAATAAAAAACAAACCTCACATTAGAAACAACAAAAATCCAGAAGCCATTCCTCCAGGTACTCTCCTCCTTGGCTGGGAGGGCTGGTGGGGAAGGAAAATTTGACAAGGGCCTGATGAATGGATGGCTTGTTTCCCTCCGAAAAGACTTACAGCTGGACACCAGTAGTCCGAATAGCAGTCCTGTTTCTCAGGCAGCCTTCCAGGGCCGCCAAGCGTTACAAGCCCCTCACAGAGTGACGGATTTTAAAGGTGAATTGAACCCATTTTAAGATCCCTCTAGGGCAGCAGATGGATAGAATGACGGAGGGTTACTATGGTGTAGCCGTTTTCTTTCCCGGCCCAACTATGCACACAGCACTGTGGGTTCGTGACTGGTGTGCAAGCAAGATGCATTCTCTGAAGTATGCAAAGGGAGTTTGCAAAGAACTAGTTTACAAGTTCTTCTAGACAAAATAGAAAAATATTGACCAGGCCATAGTAAGACTAGGCAAGCTGATGTGCAACTTTGAGATCCAATTGGGAGAGAGGGAAGTGACGTGTAGTGAAATTGTCCTTTCATGAGTTTCATTCAATCTATCACAACTGAGAGTTCTTTGGATTGGATCAATGTCACCAAATTCTTTGGCCAAAATAATAATGAATTTTAGTGTAGCTCAATGGTTAAGCATTCCAGTTCTGGATCAGATTGCCCTGGTTCAAATCCCAGCTTCACCAATTACCATTAACTTGAGGCAAGTTTCTTGACCTCTTTGTATCTGTTTCCTCATCTAGAAAAAGGGGATAATTATAGTATCTACCTCATAAGGTTGTTGAGAAGAGTTGACGAGTGAAATGCTTAGAATAGTGCCTGACACACAGTGGTGCTTGTTAATGTCAGTTGTGGCCCATCATCACTATTAAAAAGTGCAATTGCAAGGTTTCATTGTAATCTCTTAAATGTACAACTTGCTATGCTCAGCTTGATGAGCCAGGGCAAATTGTTTTTTTTTAGAGATAATATTAGAGTGATAGTTTGATAAATGTCCTAGTTTCCTTCCCTTGAGTAGGCCGGGAAGAGAAGTTTTGTGAAAGAACAAAGCTATTATAAAACATCGTTACATGGTGATATAGCTCTACAGAGCTTCTGTGCTGCCCTGGCTACAAAACACTGAGAGAAGAAAGTCATAAGAAATTGATAGCAATTAAAGAGAGCTTCCAAAAGCTGGGGAGTTAGGACTGGAATGTTTTCATTCCACAAACGTCATCTAAGCATTTGCCTGCACAGAGCACTTTACTAGGACCCTTCTGTGCTACAAACACGTATGTAATGCTCAGGAGTTCATTCATTCACACATTTATTCCACAAATTTGGGTTTATTACCCACTGAGAACTGTTCTAAGGGTTGTGGATAGAATCACAAATGCAACAGGTCCCTAAGCTCAGGAACCCCTCAAGAATATGGGGACACTAACCAATAACAATCCTCAGATGCGGGCTAGACAAGAAATAGCTGGGGGAACTCAGGGAGCACAGAGAAAGAATGCCAAACTCAACCTCTTAACACTTGAGAAGTCAATCCCAGGTTTGGGCACGGCCAGAGTCTGCATATGGAAGGGTTTCAAAGTGGGTAATTCCTGACTTTATGTGAGATGGGGACAGACAGGAAAAGCTCAGTCAATTTAACATGAGCAGCCAGGGGAGAGGGGGCCTAGGGCAGGGCTGACACAGCACACACTGGCTCTTTGAGCACAATCCAGTGAGGTCAGGGTTACTGTTGACTTTTGACAGATGAGGAACCAACTCTTAGCTGTGGAGCTGGGTGAAGTAGGTGGGTATGGCTCCAACCCTTGGTTTTTCCACTGCCTAACTGGGGCTCGATTCCAGGAAGAGTAATGGAGCCTTGCGAGGACATTGCAGAAGAAAACTAAGAGCATATGGTTACATTCAGAGTGATAGTAATATGTTTCAAATTAGATTATATTAGGAAGCTGACAATGCTAGGTGTCTAAGTGTGATCAAGCCTGGAGGAAGATTCAGGCAAATTATCCTCTAAGATCAGGAACAAGAAAAGGATGTCCACTCTCGCCACTGTTATTCCACATAGTTTTGGAAGTCGTAGCCATGGCAATCAGAGAAGAAAAAGAAATAGAAGGAATACAAATTGGAAAAGAAGAAGTAGAACTGTCACTATTTGCAGATGACATGATACTATACATAGAGAATCCTAAAGATGCCACCAGAAAACTACTAGAGCTAATCAATGAATTTGGTAAAGTTGCAGGATACAAAATTAATGCACAGAAATCTCTTGCATTCCTATACACTAATGATGAAAAACCTGAAAGAGAAATTAAGGAAACACTCCCATTTACCATTGCAACAGAAAGAATAAAATACGTAGGAATAAACCTATCTAGGGAGACAAAAGACCTGTATGCAGAAAACTATAAGACACTGTTGAAAGCAATTAAAGATAATACCAACAGATGGAGAGATATACCATGTTCTTGGATTGGAAAAATCAATATTGTGAAAATGACTATACTACCGAAAGCAATCTACAGATTCAATGCAATCCCTATCAAATTACCAATGGCATTTTTTACAAAACTAGAACAAAAAATCTTAAAATTTGTATAGAGACACAAAAGACCCCAAATAGCCAAAGCAGTCTTGAGGGGAAAAAAAGGGGGCTGGAGGAATCAGGCTCCCTGACTTCAGACTATACTACAAAGCTACAGTAATCAAGACAATATGGTACTGGCACAAAAACAGAAATATAGATCAATGGAACAGGATAGAAAGCCCAGAGATAAACCCACACACATATGGTCAACTAATCTATGACAAAGGCGGCAAGAATATACAATGGAGAAAAGACAGTCTCTTCAATAAGTGATGCTGGGAAAACTGGACAGCTACATGTAAAAGAATGAAATTAGAATACTCCCTAACACCATACACAAAAATAAACTCAAAATGGATTAGAGACCTAAATGTAAGACCAGACACCATAAAACTCTTAGAGGAAAACATAGGAAGAACACTCTTTGACATAAATCACAGCAAGATCTTTTTTGATCCACCTCCTAGAGTAATGGAAATAAAAACAAAAATAAACAAATGGGACCTAATGAAACTTAAAATCTTTTGCAAAGCAAAGAAAACTACAAAACAAGATGAAAAGACAACCTTCAGAATGGGAAAAAATATTTGCAAGCGAATCAACAGACAAAGGATTAACCTCCAAAATATATAAACAGCTCATGCAGTTCAATATTAAAAAAACAAACAACCCAATCAAAAAATGGGCAGAACACCTAAATAGACATTTCTCCAAAGAAGATATACAGAGATTGCCAACAAACACAGGAAAGGTTGCTCAACATCACAAATCATTAGAAAAATGCAAATCAAAACTACAATGAGGTATCACCGCACACCAGTTAGAATGGGCATCATCAGAAAATCTGCAAACAACAAATACTGGAGACGGTGTGGAGAAAAGTGAACCCTCTTGCACTGTTGGTGGGAATGTAAATTGATACAGCCAGTATGGAGAACAGTATGGAGGTTCCTTAAAAAACTAAAAATAGAATTACCATATGACCCAGCAATCCCACTACTGGGCATATACCCAGAGAAAACCATAATTCAAAAAGACACATGCACCCCAATGTTCATTGTAGCACTATTTACAATAGCCAGGTCATGGAAGCAAGCTAAATGCCCATCGACAGACGAATGGATAAAGAAGATGTGGCACGTATATACAATGGAGTATTACTCAGCCATATAAAGGAACGAAATTGGGTCATTTGTAGAGACATAGTTGAATCTAGAGACTGTCATACAGAGTGAAGTAAGTCAGAAAGAGAAAAACAAATATCATATATTAACGCATATATGTGGAACCTAGAAAAATGGTATAGATGAACCAGTTTACAGGGCAGAAATTGAGACACAGATGTAGAGAACAAACGTATGGACACCAAGGGGGCAAAGTAGCGGCAGGGGGTGGTGGTGGTGGTGTGATGAATTGGGAGATTGGGATTGACATGTATACACTGATGTGTATAAAATGGATAAGTAGTGAGAACCTGCTGTATAAAAAATAAATAAAATAAAATTCAAAAAAAAAAGATTCAGGCAAATTAGATTCATTAGCAGTTGTGTATTAAGAATCAAGACAACACAACGATTGATCTGGAGATGCCAATGAATGAGAGACCTTCCAATATTGCTGAGTTTCAAGCCATTAGTGCACATCTGAAGACCTGGAACAAATCACTTTTTATGAGTTTCTGCTGGGAACTGTACAGATGTGTTTAGAAGAAATACATTGAGGAGATAATTGAGATGGAAAATGAGACCCTATGAGGCATACTGGAATAACAACAGGAGGTTAATACAGGCAGACCTCAGCAACACTGCAGGTTTGTTCCAGATCACCACAATAAACTGAATATTGCAATATGGCAAATCACACAGATTTTTTTGGTTTCCCAGTGCATATACAAGTTATGTTTACACTATACTGTAGTCTATTAAGTGTGCAATAGCATTATGTCTGAAATAAACAATGTATATACCTTAATTAAAACATACATTATTGCTAAAAAAAAAAAAATTCATTAGCAGTGGCCTGATAAGTACAAAGACAAGTGTTCATTGACTCAGGGGAACAGAACTGCCCAGTCAATCAGAGTACTTGTGACTTTTCTCTCCCTGAGCTGCCCATATGGCTCCAGGACTTACACAAATGAACTTTTTTTTTAAATGTATTTATTTTATTTTATTATTTATTTTTGGCTGCATTGGGTCTTTGTTGCTGCTCGAGGGCTTTCTCTAGTTGCAGTGAGCAGGGGCTACTCTTCGTTGCGGCGTGCATGCTTCTCTTTGCTGTGGAGCATGGGCTCTAGGCACATGGGCTTCAGTAGTTGTGGCACGTGGGCTCAGTAGTTGTGGCTCGCAGGCTCTAGATCGCAGGCTCAGTAGTTGCGGCACACGGGGTTAGTTTCTCCACGGCATGTGGGATCTTCCTGGACCAGGGCTTGAACCTGTGTCCCCTGCATTGGCAGGTGGATTCTTAACCACTGTGCCACCAGGGAAGTCCCTCAAATGAGCTTTGAATGTTCACAAGATCTGTTCCTCCATTCCCAATCCAGGTCTCCTCTCTTTCACCTCTCTCTGTTCTTTGATTGGTTTTGCTTCTCCATTTGTAGGACCTCCTTCATCCATCACCCCAACCTGGGTCAGTTAGCGTTTATGTTCTATCCAAGGAACAGCAGACTTGACTGACCAATGGCTTCGACAAATCAGGAGGTTTAATTTTCGTTATCAGCCATTGCCAGCACTGGTAGAGAGGCTTAAGGAGGTAAGGCTGAGATCTCTGCCAATTTTTGCTGCAATCCTGTTATCGTAACCATATTCTAAGCAGAAAGAGCAGGACGCACCAAGGAAGAAAGGGCAATACCTGCCTTTGAAAAGCAAAACTTGTCCAGAAATGTCCAGCAGACTTCTCCTAGGTCTTGTTGGTCAGAGCTGAGTTTAAGCCCACCCCAGCTGAGAAGGGGGCTGGAAAGTGCAGTTTTTTAACTGAGCACATTGCCGCCTCACACAAATCAGTAGGGAAGACCTTCACAGAAAAGAACATCAAGCCAAGACAGCTAGGCCAAGACAGCTATACAAAGACTGCCAACAAGATCACAAATGTGTGCCAGCCTGTGAGAGCACAAGCATCCTCAGAGAGTATTGGAGTTTCTCTTCCACTCACCGGTCACGTCCCAAGGCCTGTGCAAGACTCAGGGCAGAATCAGTGAGCAGCTCACAGACTGGCCTTGAGGAGCTTGCCGCCAGTGGGGAGATGCACAAAACACACGTAATGACAATATGCCTGGGTTCTGATTTACAGTGTGATGGTTTTGTATCCATAGATGTGTCAGGTGTTTTATAAAGATTTACGGTGAAATTTCATTTTTCATAAGAAATTAACAAAGGGCTTGAGATATGTTTCAGGAGGTTGAAAAACGTCAGTGGTCTGCTCAGTTGCATCATCAAGAATAGTAAATAAGCCCTTGATGGAAAACATGAGTACGGCAAATATTTATAAAATAAGCATCAGAATTCACTAACAGTGTCTGATCACATCACAGATCATCCTTCAACCTCTAGCTCTGGGTCTTCCTCACTGGAATGTTTGGAGAGAAGGTTGGGTGCTTTTCCAAACTCAGAACTTTCACCTTGGTGACGTCCGTCCCTGTGTTGAACCACTTCACATGGTCAATGGCATGATCCCTGTGCCATTTTCAGAGCAAGTGAAAACTTTTACTCACTCTGGTCAGGATTGTTTTTCACTGCTTCTCAATCTGGGAGCCCACGTGCAATGTTCATTGGCATTTTCTGGTTCTATGTTTACTCAGAAGTGGAAAAACTCTCAAGAAACATGCTTTCACAGAGCATAGACTCAGACTCCTGACTAGGCCAGTGACATTGTCATGAGCTGCCCTGGAAGTGGATCCAGGCTGGGAGGTTGCCCTGCCACGCTGGCAAGAGTCTCTCTCTCTCTCCAACTCTCTCTCTCTCCAAGGCTGCTTGGTCAACCTGCACCAAGCAACCTGTGAGAGACCACTAAACCTTCACTGGGCAGTTTAAATCACGTGGCCCTTAAACGTTTTATGTGTGTGTGTGTGTGTGTGTGCACACCTATGTGTGCCTATTTGAAATTTTTACTTTTTAAAATATTTTATTCTGAAAAGGAAGCATATGGTGTGATATTTCCATAGGGATAAACAGCACATAGGAACCCAAAGGAGGGGCATTCAGTTCGAGAGGGTCAAGCTAGGTCCCACAGGGGGCGTGGCATGCAAGCTGACAATTGAGAGATTTTGAATTCCTTGACTTAGACCTCCCACCCAGTCTCCTATTTCTGCAGCCCCATCCTAGATGCTGTGCAGCTAAGCCTTCTTGTTGGAGAAAGTTCTTCCCGGGAGAATGCTGGCCTCACATGTAACAAACCTTCACTCAGGACGGGTTTATTCCACGTTGTGTTGATTGCTTCAGCCTAAAATTCAGATGGTGACTTTCTGAGCCTTCCCCAGGGCTGGGTCTTCCTGTGCAGACAGGAATAATGAGACGCTTCATCTTTCCACCCGAGAGGGTAGGATTTTTTCTTTCCATACGGGAACGGCCTCAACTCATTATCAAGATTTCCAAGACAGCTTTTAAATGTCAGTTTTGTGAGTTTCTATCCAAGACATTTGAAAACAGTTTTCTGTTTGGCTTATCTACAGTGGTTTGAAAATGGAGTTTGGTGTTTTTATTGTTTTCGACCATGTTAACTTTGGAAGACCTCACCGATGGTTTCTTTTCATATTATCCTAAGTATGTCAAAAGCCTTTAATATAGGCCTGAGCTATGTTCTAAGAATTGATTGAAAAGCAAACACATCCCCGGTTCCAGCACTGAAACTACCACTGTAGACAGACCAAGGCCCTGGGCATAGCCTTGCCCCAGCCCAGGAACAGGAGAGGGAGTTTCAGAAGTGAGAGGGTCTGAGCAGGCCCCACGGAAACATTAGCAGCACCAGAAGACAAGGATGTGACCACAGTGAGCAGGCCGTGGGGTTCCCCGATGTGCTCAACGTTACAAAGAGTGAAAGGACTCTTCAGTTCTTCCTAATTCCCCACTAGACATCCTTGCTAACAAATTCCCTTACTACCCACCTTACCCCCAGCCTCTCCCTATTTTTAACCAGCAGCCAGTCCTGGGACCATTGTCCAGCTGGGTGTCTTCTTTTTTTTTTTTTTTTTTTAATTATTATTTATTTATTTATTTTTAGCTGTGTTGGGTCTTCGTTTCTGTGCGAGGGCTTTCTCTAGTTGCGGTGAGCGGGGGCCACTCTTCATTGCGGTGCGTGGGCCTCTCACTATCGCGGCCTCTCTTGCTGCGGAGCACAGGCTCCAGACGCGCAGGCTCAGTAGTTGTGGCTCACGGGCCCAGTTGCTCCGCGGCACGTGGGATCTTCCCAGACCAGAGCTCGAACCCGTGTCCCCTGCATTGGCAGGCAGATTCTCAACCACTGCGCCACCAGGGAAGCCCTGGGTGTCTTCTTAAGGAGATAATGAAGAGAGATGATTTTGCCCATCACCAAAGAACCTTGGGTCCTCTGGTGTACTTTCTTATTGATGTGCTGGTGTGGTCCTGTCACTAGTTGGTTATTTTCTAGTTTAAAATTTCTTACTTTAATATTTAACCTAAAGGATTGAAAAATTGCAGTGTTATCCAACTGTTAGGCTACGCAAGTGATCAATTTCAAGGAGCTGGAAGGATTTTCAAGTGAAAATGTTGATCCCATCAGGAAGCAAACTGCTTACTTGGATGGGAGGTTATTTATTGTGCCCTGGGTCTCTAGATTAATATCCACCATCCTAGAGGGGCCACTGAGTTTCGTGATGGCTGCTGACTGATGCTGGTCACTGTGTTCCCTCCACTGTCCCGGCTCCATTCTGGATTCAGGCTGTTACTGGCTAATCTGGCACCTCCCCGGAAGCTGCTCCACTTGCCAGTGGTTCAGGAGGTGGGTTCTGGGTCGGTTCTGAGCTGCCCTCGCTTTCGAGGAGCTTGAATAAAGCCCTAACACCTCCTTGCTGTTCTCTCTTCTCCTTGCTCCCCAGGTTCTGCCAAGAGTGCAGGGAAACTGTGACACGGGAACGTGACATTGTTGAACACCTGTGGTGTGGCAGGCTCTTTGCTGGGCACTTTAGATGCAGTTTCTCTTCAAAACCTCAGAAAGACCTAGGAAACGGACCCTATTAAAATTTCCATTTGGTAGATGAGGCAACAGGTTCAGAAATGTTAACAAGTTATATGGCTTGGAAGGCTCAGTCAAGTCTGGTTCCAAAACCTGAAATCTTTCCAGTCACACTGTGCTGAGTCCTGAAAGTTCTAAATTGTCCTAAATTCCTTAGATGCTCCCATCATGTGTGGGCAGGGATAGAGAGGGGAAGACAGAAAAGACACCATATCGTAGGGCACCTGAGATAAGGCCAGGACACCAGGGTCTGTGTTACTAAAAGGAATTTTCCTGGAGGCTGTCATTGGCCCAGACAAGGATCACTGGTGGTCACACAACAGCTATCGTTCCCCCAGAGGGTTAGTAGCCATAATGGCAGTAACGGGGGAATCCCTGACCTAGCAGTAGATATTCGATAAGAACTAAGAGAAATCACATCTTGGTCTGCACTAAGGTCAGATAAGATTAAAATGCTGAGTTGCTTCGCTGCTGGCGGGAATCACATCAACTCCAGGTGTTGATGGGCATGAGATAACACCATGGTTACCTCATGCTCATCAAAACTCTCATTGGTAGTTCTCTCTCTCTCTCTCCCTCTTTCTCTCTTTTCCCAAATAACTTATATTTAATCATCAGAAGCAAATGAAATGGAGCATTTACAACAGAGAAGAGAACACTTCAGTGCCATTTGTAAATGGCCCTGGGGCAGAGAGGGTCTTCAGGCTGCCCCCTAACTGATCCCCACCAAGCAAAGATTCCCGCAGTGGCTCTCGCAGTCTGTCCCAAGAAAGGGGAGGTGGAATCTGCTGGTCCTGTGGGCTCAGGTCTCCCTGCTCCTCGCTCACTCCTGACCAGTGTTAGAAGTCCCCCATGCCACCTCTGGTCATCACTCTTTGCTTCATGGCTTGGAGCAACGTTGTCAACCAGCAGAACAGGACTGCTGTGTCCACAGTGGTCTTTGCAACTTCTCGGCCAATGGCTACCAGATTCCTTCATGTCCTCCAAAATAACTATCCAATCAGATCTCACAGTTCTCCTGGGGGTAGTTGGCCCTAAGGCACGTAAGCAGAGGATTATCTCTGCTACACCTATTTACCAAAATGACTCGACCTGGGTAGCTGTAGAGAAGACATAATAGAAGGGAAGACTGAGTGCATTAAGCCTTTGAGAAGAGGGTCGATGAAACCTAAGCTCTTCCAACAGAGTTTTGGTGTGGGCTCTACGACTTAACTTGAGGGAATATGGTCCAATATGGTGCTTCCCGTCTTCTTTGCTGTCACAGTACACAGAGAATATGTTCATACCTGAACCACACACCAGGGGACAGAGTAAAAATTGTGTCCACTCACAGCCAGAAGCAACAGGCCAGGAGGCTCTGGAAGCCCCAGACCACCACCTCCACCACTCCGAAAACTGAGGGACCAAAGTCTGGGCACACCTTTGGGAACCTCTGGACAAGCCAATAGAATGGTCTGCTGCAAAGTCAGAGGAGGCCAGTCCTATTACTATTAATGATGTGGCTATCTCTCCCTCGGGCAGCTCAGGAACCAACACTACTGTTTGGGGTCTGGAGCAAGGTCTTAAACCCTCCCTTGTCTGAGCCTAAACCCCACCTCAATCTAATCCCCCAGCTATACTGAACTCCTGATGGTGAAGAAGGGTCAACTGGACGACACAGCATCAATTCCGTCTCTCTCAAACAGCCAGAATGTTGACAGTGCCCTAGAGAAAGCATGTGAAGGAAGAATTTTCTCTGATTCCCATCACTCCTGGGCATTTTGTACCTAATCTCTTCTTTCCATGAAATCTTTGGAAGAAGGCTGTTTTATTTTGAAATTCAACATCCTCCCAAAATGTCTTAAGATATATCTTCTATTTCATTTCAGATAATTCCCTCCTTGCCACATCTCAGGTCTAATGTAAAAAGTTGATCTATAAATTTATTTTTTTATTTTTTTATTATTTATTATTTTTGGCTGTGTTGGGTCTTCGTTTCTGTGCGAGGGCTTTCTCCAGTTGTGGTGAGCAGGGACCACTCTTCATCGCGGTGCGCAGGCCTCACTGTCGCGGCCTCTCCCGTTGCAGAGCACAGGCTCCAGACATGCAGGCTCAGTAGTTGTGGCTCACAGGCCTAGCCGCTCCGCAGCATGTGGGATCTTCCGGACCAGGGCACAAACCCGTGTCCCCTGCATTGGCAGGCGGATTCCCAACCACTGCGCCATCAGGGAAACCCTGATCTATAAATTTTTAAGTGGCCATATTTTTATAATTTATTTTACCTTCAATTAAATTTATGATATAACTCACTACCACAAAGATATGTGATATCCCTAACTGAAGTCTGTGGAACCATACTAAAAATAACCTAACAAAGGAAAGAAGTGACCTAAACTTGCTTGTATCAGTTTATAAAATTTAACTTAATAAGTGGTTTTGATATGACCCAGCAATCCTACTCCTAGGTTTATATACCCAAGAGCAATTCATGCATAGACCTGCCAAAAGGCATACACAAGAATGTTCTAAGCAGCTTTATTCATAACAACCCAAATTGGAAACAACCCACACGTCCGGAGAATGGATAAGTAAATTGTGCTATATCCAGTCTCTCCCTGTCTCTCTCTCTCCCCACTCCCACCGCCAATACAATGAGAAAACAGCCATCTGCAACCCTGAAGAGGGTCCTCACCGGAACCCGACCATGCTGGCACCCTGATCCCTGACTTCCAGCCTCCAGAACGAGGCCCACTTTTGCAGTGAAGACACACAGGAGCCTGAGGTCAAATTCTGGGTAGCTGAATGGTGCTGCTGGAAAGGAACAACAGTTGGTCTCCCAAGCCTGGCTCTTTCCTTCTGAGGAGAGTGTGGCTGGAACAGACAAGATCTTGCAACTCACAGGCCCACCAGCAGGGATCCCACAGACCCGATGCCCTATGTGGACGGACTCCTATGCCATGCTCCTTCCCCACTTTGGGTCTCTGCTCTGACCAGAATAACCTCCTCCCTGTACCAGTGGTGAATTCCCTCTAGTCTTCCCTTTGAAGCCTTCCCTAAGGCCCAAGGAGAACAGATGAAACCTCAGCACTTTCTACCTTTTCTTTATTTAAAATACCCGTGATCCTGTATGGTAACTATTTACCCATTAATCGTCATTCCTACATATATTGTGAACACACCGAAGAAAATACATGTTTCTTATTCCCCCCCCCAAAAAAATTGTGCTATATCCATATAATGGGATACAGTTCAGCAAGAAAGGCTACAAACTACTCCCAACAACATAGATGAATCTCACAGACATTATGCTGAGCAACAGAAGCCAGACACAAAAGAGGGTGCATTGTATGATTTCACTTGTATGACGTTCAAGAACAGATGTCTGGAGTGGTTACCTCCAGGTGGAGAACCAAGGGTTGACTGGAAGGAGAACAAAGAACTTTCTAGACACATGTGCTGGACATGTGCTATGTCTTGATCTGAGTGGTGGTTGCAAAGGTGTACACGTATTTGAACACGGAGCAGCACACTTCAGATTGGTACATTTTATGCTCTTTACTGTTATATCTCAAATTTAAAAAAAGGAAAAATAGATCTCACATCTATTTAGTGCCTAGGAAAATTCCCCTAGTGACTTAACTTTCCCTTGTGTTAAAAAAAAAAAGATATTAGAAGTTGAACCAGGCAAGGCCAGGACCCTCTGGGAGAGAAGCAGGGATTGAATATCACATCAGAATCAGCTGGAAAAACCATTGGGTGAAATCAGCCGACACTTCCTCTGCTGACTTGGCCCATTGTGAAGTCTCAACAAGGGGCTCAATCCACCCTTTCTGCTTTCCACTTTCACATTTTCCTATCTGAGGCTTATTATAGATTGAATTGCATCTCCAAAATTCATACGTTGTAGCCCTAATCCCCCAATGTGACTGTATTTGCAGATAGTCTTTAAAGAGGTAATTAAGGTTAAATGAGGTTATGGGGGTGGGCCCTGATCCAACCTGACTGGTGTTCTTATAAGAGGAGATTAGGACACAGACACACATGGGACAGACCACGTGAAGACATAGGGAAAAGACGGCCATCTGCAAGCCAAAGAGAGAGACCTCAGAAGAAACCAACACTGCTTACACCTTGAGTTCAGACTTCTAGTCTCCAGAACTGTAAGAAAATGAAATTTCTGTTGTTAAGCCACCCAATCAGTGGTGCTTTGTTATGGCACCCAAGCAAACTACTCCAAGTTCTTCCCCTGGTTGAGATGACTCACATTCCCGCTCTTGCTTCCTGCTAACTGTGGTGGTTTCACCTAAGTAGCTTTAACTTATCCTTAATCTGTGTCCAGACCTCAGTTCCAGAAGATGTTTGGCATTCTGGACCCAAGACATACTCAGTTCCAGAAGATGTTTGGCATTCTGGACCCAACACATACTCCAAGAACAAACCATGTTAGGCAAACACGGAAAGCCCAAGCCCCATTTTCTGAGAGAGGGAAAAAAGAAAAGGTAGAGCGATGGAGTCTAACAAGCTCACAGTAACCCAAGCAATGTCTCAGTCTCCTTAGCTTCAAGCTTCTCCCCAAAGGAAGTGACTGTTTTGCCCTATTTGGGGACTTAAAAAAAAAAAAAAAGAAGTGGGAGATGGAGCAGATGAGGTCCAGAGCATCAAAGAGCTGTGTTTTTTTAATTTTTAAAATTTTTAAATGTTACTGTATTGAAGTCTCAAAAAGCTGTGTTTTTTTTTAATGTTAACATTGTTAAAACCATAAGAGATTGATGTCTACTTCCAGGAAGATGGGGTAGTTGCAATATTCTCTATTCCTTTTGTTAATACAACTAGAAACCCTGGATGTTACGTATAAGCACAAAAGATGGAAAGAAGAGGGCAGATCAGCTACAGACCTGGGGACCCAAAGAATGACACAGTGGTGAGTTCCTGAGTTTTCTTTTTGCTTCATGTGTCCCAGACTTGAGCTGAAGAAGCAGGCAACTGGGAAACACCAATGGGCACAGATAAGAGAAAGTCCCAGGTGAAGTTAGCCCTCTCCATGCCCTCTCTATGCCCTCTCCATAACCTCTCTATAACCTCTCTATCCCCTCTATGCTTCCCTCTCTATCTTCTATGCCCTCTCTATCTTCTCTCTATGCTCTCTCCATGCTCTCTCTAGCCAACAGAACAGGGACAGGGCCACCTGGGATGACAGGTTATTTTAGACAATAACTGTTCTACTCCAGTCAAACACGACAGAAAAAACTGTGACCCCACCCTTGCCAGAAAAGGCCAAGTAGGGAGCTTAGACTTTCATCTTTACTGGCTTCAAAGAGGCACCCCTCCCCCATGCACTTCCCTATCTGCATGGGGGTGATATCAGAGGAACCTGAATAGGGAGCTGGGACTTCACCCCACTGGGTGGTAACACCACTCAACAGCAGCAGAATGCACATTTTCTACACGTGCCCACAGAACAGGTATCAAGATAGACCATGTTGGGGCCATAGTGGAATCAAACTAGAAATCAATAACAGGAAGATAACAAGAAAATCTCCAAACACTTGGAAACTAAACAGTTGATTACTATGTGTTCTCAGTGGGTTGGCCCTTTAATTACATAATCTCCTTATCTGTCTCTGGTAATTTTCCTTTGCTTTGAAGTCTCCTTTATCTGATATTAATATAGCCATTCCTACTTTCCTTCAAATAATGTTTGCATGATATATCTTTTTCCATCTGTTTGTTTCCAACCTGCTTATATCATTTTCTCTGATGTGGATTTCTTTTAGATAGCATATAGTTGGATCATGTTTTTTAGTTTACTCTGCCAATCTCTGTCTTTTAATTGGTGTATTTAGACCATTTGCAAGCACTGAATGTTTTCCACCTAAGATTGGGAACAAGGCAAGAATGTCCACAACCACTACTCTAATTCAACATAGTGCTGCAAGTTCTAGCTAGTGCAGTAGACAAGAAAAGGAAATAAAAGACATACACATAAGAAAGGAAGAAATAAAACTGTCCCAATTTGTAGACGGCATGAATGTCTACACAGGAAATCCCAGGAATCTACCCCAAAATCCCTCGAATTAGTGAGTTCGGCAAGGTCACAGGATACAAAATAAACATACAAAAACCAATTGATGGGCTTCCCTGGTGGCGCAGTGGTTAAGACTCCCCCTGCCAGTGCAGGGGACACGGGTTGAGCCCTGGTCCCGGAAGATCCCACATGCCGTGGAGCAATTAAGCCCGTGAGCCACAACTACTGAAGCCTGCGTGCCTAGACACCGTGCTCCGCAACCAGAGAAGACACTGCACCGCAATGAAGAGTAGCCCCGCTCACTGCAACTAGAGAAACCCCTCCCGCAGCAACGAAGACCCAACGCAGCCAAAAATCAATAAATAAAATAAATAAATTTATATAAAAAAAAACAATTGACACTGAAATTAGAAATACAATATCATTTATAGTTGCTTAAAAACTGAAATGCTTGGGCATAAATCTAGCAAACCATGCATAGGATCTATATGCTAAAAACACAATGCTGAGGAGAGACACCTCATGGATAGGAAGACTCAACACAGCAAAGGTATTAATTCTTCCCAAATTTATATACAGGTTCAATGAAATTTATATCAAAATCCCAGCCAGATTTTTTGTAGTTATAGATAAAATATTATTCCAAAATACATATGAAGTAGAATAGCTAAAAAAAAGATTTAAGAAGAATAAAGTGGGAAGAATCTGTCTGTCTATATGATTTCAAGACATTATGTAATAAATAATACTACATAATAAGTAATCAAAACAGGGTGGTATTGGCAGAGGGATAGACACACAGATCAATGGAATAGAATATAGAAACCAGAAATAGACAATGTGCCCAACTGACTTTTGACAGTGATGCAAGAACAATTCAATGGAGTAAAGGCAGCCATCTTCAACAAATGGTGCTAAAGCAATTGGACATCCATAGGCAAAACAATGAACCTAGACCACAGTCTCACACCTTCTACAAAAAATAACTCAAAATGGACCACAGACTCAAATGTAAAAATACAAAACTTTTAGGAAAAAAAATAGAAAATATTTGAGATCTAGAGCTAGGCAAAGACTTCTTAGACTTGACATCAAAAGCACAATCCGTAAAAGAAAAAATGGATGAATTGGACTTCATCAAAATTTAAAACTTTTGTACTATAAAAGACTGTTTAAAAAAATGAAAAGACAAGCCACAGACAGTGAGAAAATATTTGAAAACTACACATCCAACAAAGGACTAGTATCTAGAATATATAAAGTACTCTCAAATTTCAATAATAAAAAATTTTTTGATTAGAAAATGAGCAAAAGACATGAAGAGGTATTTCAAAAAGAGATATACAGATGACAGATAAGCACACAAGAAAATGTTCCACATCATTAGCCATTGGGCAAATGAAGATTAAAACCACAATGAGATATCACTACACATCTATCGGGATAACAAGGATGCAGATATATTGGTGAGAATACTGGTGGGAATGCAAAATGATACAGCCACTTTGAAAAACATTTTGGCCGTTTCTTAAAAAAGACAAACCTGCAGCTACCTTATGACTCAGCAATTGCACTCCTGGGCATTTGTCCCAGAGAAATGAAACTTATGTTCACACAGAAACGTGGCCACAAACTTTTATAGCAGCTTTATTCATAATAGCCCCAAACTGGAAACAACCTACATGTCCTTTAGTGGGTGAATGGTTGAACAAACTCTGGTATGTTCTTACCATGGACTACTTCTCAGAAACAAAAAAAGAATGAACCTTAATACACACAACAACCTAGCTGAATCTCTAGAGAATTACGCTGAGCTAAAAAAGCCTAGCCTATATTTGATTCTATATATATAACACTATTGAAATGACAAAATTATAGAATGGAGAACAGAGTAGTGGTTTACAATGGCTCAAGAGGGAGAGAAGTGAATTTTGCTATGAAACATCAACACAAGTGATTCTTGTGATGATGGAACTGTTCTATACCTTGACTGTGTCAATATCAATGTCCTGGTTGTGACACTGTTACTATAGTTTCGTGGAATGTTTCTTCTGGGGGAAACTGGGTGAAGGGTACACTGGATCTCTCTGTATTGTTTCTTACAACTGCATGTGATTCTGCAGTTATTTCAAATTAAAAAGTTTAATTAAAAAAAAAACAGAAGAGAGAAAAAAGTCAGTACAAGGGGAAAAGTTCGCAATATAGACTCTGGTTCAGCTTACTATTTATCATCTTGGTGCATTTTATGACAGTCTTTCTTAGAGTTTAGTTGGGACTGATTCAATATGGAAAGGAAAGGAATAAAACATCAGCATAAGGAATAAGACATCAGCAGAGGGAATTTGTTTTGCTAATGTAAACTTGTTGCTCACCAGCAGCTGACTCTTCAATGAGAAATGGAGTGTAGCTCTTGGTGGTACTCAAAGTCTATCCAGAAGAGGTCCTCCCAGCCATGTGTTGGTTTCTCTTTGTAAACATGTAATGAAAGAGAAGCTGATAAGGGTCGTGTTTTAGTGAGCACTGTGCCCCTGATTCCCGGAAAGAAGGGGAATGTGGCACGAACACATTTCAAGATTTGAAAAGACTCTCCTTCAGTCAAACATCAGATCCATCTTTGCTTCTTTAAATGATAGAAGAAGCTCATCTTTGACTTCTGCCTAGTTTCATGGTATCATCAGTAGACAGATGGGGTGGAGATGAGCACATTCAGAATCGCTCCTTATTTCTGCCCAGAGCACTGCGGAGGAAGTGCAGCCCACCCAGGGGTGGGGCATCAGGGGAACATGACTCTGGGAGAGGCACAGGGAGTGACTGGCCAGTGACAGTACACAGCCCCTACTTCTGTGATGCTGGTCCCAATGTCTATGGAGATGCTCCTTTCTCACCCTGCAAGGCTGCTGGCATGACCTTCCTCTTCCCCCTTCCTACCCTTCACATTGCCAAGAGGGAAGAAGGGTAGACCAAAGGTCTAAGGCAAATGGGAGAGATTCTATTATCAGCACCCAACATCTGACCCCACTGCACACTAAAAATTTCCTTGAGGTTGCTTATTTGCACAGAACTCCATACCATATCTGTTTTATCGACGTAAAAAAAAAAAAAAAGCGATGTGTTGAATTACTCACCATCCAGCAACCTGATGTTTCAGAGAGATGGCCACACTCAGCTCTCAGCTATGGACATAGAGGTTGTGTCGTGCTGTAGCTGAGGGTCTGCGCTTGGGAACCAAACTGCCTGGAGGCAAGTCCAGCCTCTGCCTCTTGCAAACTGGATGACATTGGGCAAGTTCCTAATCTTTCCATGCCTCAGTTTCCTTATTTACATTATGTGGATTACAGCAATGCCTACCTCAGAGCTTGTTGGGAAAATAAGAGTTAATACGCATCAAACACTTGGTACACAGGCGCAATAAATGTTAGTTGGTATCGTTATGATTTACTCTCTGGCATTTCACACCAGTGCATAGATCCCTCTAGAAAAGCAGTTGATAGCACAGCAGAGATAAACTTGCAAGGTAAAAAACCTGAAAAATTATTCCTACTTCAGGATAGTGAATTTAGACATAAAGCAATATGTTGTTGTTGTGTTGGCAAGAATGTTTGGGCACAGACATAATATGGCCACTTTAGAGTGAGAGTTCTGAATCTATTTGGTAATTAAAACTGCCTCCCTCTTTTCACCAAGCTGCCAAAGGATTTGTGCTCTGTGAAACACTGAATAGTATAAATGAGACCACTCAGAGCTTGGGCCCCTCAGTTCTGCGTGTCAACACTCTGCATACTCCCCTTTTTAATAAATGGGTGAATTCTACATTTCAACAACAGTGACACTATCCATGTCCTCTACGGTTGCTACTTTGTTGGCTGTGCTCAGGAAGCCTGAAAGGCTGTGGAGAACGTTAACAGGCCTCAAATGAGGCCTTTCGTGGCAGCTCTTAGTCGGAATGTGGTGCAGCGAGAAGCGTCTGAAGCTGGCCCAAGCTAAACACAGGATTTGACACATGCATGGCAATGACATAAAACTGGCGTATGCCGGTGCCCCTGGTTTTCCTGAAATGCGAGACTCTACCCCAACCCTCTGTATTAGGGACGGCTGCTCTAGTGAGCTACCTTTTCATCAAAGATCCTTAGAAGCCAGAATCCTTTGTGTTGTACCAGGAACAGTCACCAGCTGTTTTCTGTTTCCACTAAGGGCAGGACAGGCGGAAATAAAAGGGATCAAACAGCACAGACAGGATTTAGCTTAGATGCAAGAGAAAACATCCTGACAGTGAGAATCATTGAACAGTCAGGGAGAGCTATAGGGGAAGCATAGAGTCCTCTTCTCTGAATATCCTTTTTAAAAAACCTCAGCATGGACTGAGGGGGAGATGACGCTCTCTGAATCAGTGATCAGCAATCAATTTCCTAATAAGAGGTACCTTTCTACTAACTCCTCATTTTCTGAAATATTGGTGGAGAATGAAAAGCCCTCTGGACTAAACAGTGTACCAAACACTCCCAAAATTGTGGTTATGGCTTTCTCTTTTAAAGGGTAAATAATGCCAAATGGTAGGAACCAACCATTCCTACCGATGTGAATCACAGGAATCAGATAACTTCTTAAAGCCCAACCACATTGCTTCGCCCAGGGAATGAAAGTTTAAAGGACTCAGGAGAAGAGGCCTGGGTTCACCCTGAGCTACAGGCTGAGATGGGCCCTTGGGTGCCAGAAAGAAAGAGAGCTGATAAAGTCGGAGAAGATGAAAGGGAAGCAGGAAGACCCCAGAATCATCGTCTTCATGGTTTTATCAAAGCTTCTATCAACTCACACAACTGCCGAGGAACACTGAGCACCCTCTCCTACCCATTGTGTCTGGCTCTATGCTGTGAATTCCTAATGTGAGAATTAGAAGATGGTCCAGATTCCCTCCACACTTATCATTCTCTGGTCCTGGGATGCCTCTCTTTCCCAAAAAGTCACACACTCTGTCTTCAAGGGAAGCTCAGAGAGTCCCCAAGGGGAGGTGCCATGACATGGATAAGCTCAAAATGGAGTCATCAAGGGATGCAGGTATGGGGACACCATAGGGGTGGAGCATTTACTAGAACATAAAGACAGCATATATAATTTTATAACAATAGCTAAAATTTATGGAGAACTTAATATGTGCCAGGAAAATATTCCAAGCACTTTTCATATGTTATCTCACTGCATCCTCACGACAACGCTTCATTATCCCTATTCTAGGAAACCCTGTGTGGAAACTGTTACACCAAGTGGTTAGGAATCCTTACATCTCCCAGCTGGTAAGGGGAGCCGCTGGGTGTCCAATCACTGTGCTCCCTGGGATGTGCCTGGCGAGTCTCTCTTTTCTCTTTCTTGAGTCACCCCTCCCGTGGTTCTCTCGTGGCTTGTCTCTTGCTGAGCTTGTGGGCTAAGACTGGATAGTCATGACTAGGAGGCACCAAAGGAGACGCAGGGATGAGAGGAAGGGGGAAGAGGCTTAGACCAGCTCAGTTCTGGGAATCGGGAGAGCAGACAGTAGAAGGAGTCAGACCCCAAGGGCCAAAACTCTTGCTGCCACTCCTGGCTCCCAGGCCCACCAGAGACCACCCCCCTCTCACTGAGTCGGGAAAAAACCTCAGTCTTTGTCAACACAGCACTGTAGGCAGCCGGCACTGGAACTGGCAATCAACTTGAAAACTTTTCACTTTCTCCGCCTAACACAGAGCTGGTTTCCTTTTGAAACATCTCAAACCCACTTACACCTCAGGCATAAGACTTATCATAGCAGAACTGCCCAATCGGTAAATCACGATGACAAAAGAAAAGGTGTGACCAGGTGGTCACACACAGCTCTGCTGAACCGCCCACTACTTCCTTGGTCCTTAGCGCATCCCCTGATAACGCTCGGAAGTGCTCTTCTAAGGACACCCCCTTTTGCTGCCTGGGCCAATTCATGATAGAGGTAGAAGCAAACACCTGTGGAAAGAGAAGAGAGCACTGGAGAGGGGCCCAGGGGTCTTGGCCTCAAGCTGGGAGTCCTGGGTGCAACTCCCAACCCAGGCTGGGAGGGGGAGCGGAGCCTTTGTAGAGATTTCCCGGCCTTGCTCCAGCCCACAAACCAGCCAAAGGATCTCGTCACCAGACAGAGGGAGAATGTCTGGGACGTTACTCCAGGAGACTCTCCCAGCTTTTCAGACATGGTGTTCACCTTTTCTTTTTTTTTTTTTTTAACATCTTTATTGGAGTATAATTGCTTTACAATGGTGTGTTAGTTTCTGCTTTATAACAAAGTGAATCAGTTATACATACACGTATGTTCCCATATCTCTTCCCTCTTGCATCTCCCTCCCTCCCACTCTCCCTATCCCACCCCTCTAGGTGGTCACAAAGCACAGAGCTGATCTCCCTGTGCTATGCGGTTGCTTCCCACTAGCTATCTATTTTACATTTGGTAGTGTATATATGTCCATGCCACTCTATTAAAGGACCTTCAGCCCAGTTAAAACATGCTCCGGCCACCTCTTACCTCCCCAGCACAAAGAAGAAAAATACATCTGAAGAACCAAAGAAAGCCTGCCCACAGGAAATGTCTGCATATCAAAAGGACTTGAAATTGGTTTGCAGAATGAGTTTGCAGAAGTAACTGAGAAGTAATTCTAGACCTTAAAGAAGAAATGTTTCTGAAGAATGAAGAGTCTAGAGGGAGAGAATGTATAAGACAAAAAAGGGGCTTGGCGACTACCCTTGGTCACATCAGATAGAGCAGGAGTCTCTCTTTCTCTGTCTCCCTCAAAGGAAACTGAAATGACTTGGAAGCTGATGGTATTTCTTAGGGCGACAAAGCAGGAAACTTTTGCTCATTGCTTTGCCTTTCAACTATTTCCCCTCCAGGAAAGAGGTTAATAAAGCAGTTGTGTGTAGGTTTGAGTTTTTCTTTTTGTCCTTTAAAGTGGCTAACTAGCTATCCCTGCTATATGTGGAGGTTGAATTCCAAGTTCACCTTCTCAGACAAAGTCCAGAATGGTAACAATAGAGCTCTTTAGGAAAAGAAAATTTTTTTCACCCTTAGGATATGTTTCAATAAAACTACAGAAAAAGAAGATGATGTGGGAAGAGAGGAGTTGCCATGACTCTGGCAAAATGCTGAAAATGAGAAAAAGAGACAGGAGCAAGAAAGATGAGCAAGAATCCACAAAAAGACCAAGAAAGATCATGAAAGAGGAAAAAAGAACAGAATCATGGAGAATGTCTGAATATCAGGACCCACCATCTGTTTATTCCTTCTTTTATGTCTCCCATTTGGCTAGGTTGAATCCAAGAGAATTCAGGGAATAAAATGGTCAAACACTCATGTTTTCACTACAAAGTGGAAGCTGGTGTATCATCATCATCATTGCCTTCTATATTCAAGTGCCAGCTTGCTAAGATGGCCCACACTTTCTGCCATGATAACTTGGAGAGATGAGAAAAGGAAAGATTCCCAGAGAAATGCAGGAGATGCTGCTGGGCTGGTTCTTATCTGACTCTGCTGAAAGTCAGTGACAGTGAAACCAAGTCTCCCTAAAACTGAGTTTATGATTAACCACTCTATCAAAAACTGTATTCCCTTTCTTGTCTTGCTCCTGTTCCCCTCAGGGTTGAGGAGTATCGAAGAAAAGGGGAGTGGATTAAAACCAAGCAGGAACCTGTGGGGGCCTCCTGGGTACAAAAACCCCTCCGTGTCCCCCATTTCTTGTTTGTAGAAAAAGGTTTTATTCTCCTAGGCCTTCCCTGAGTTCCAAACAGCAGACTTAAGCAGTTACTAATTAGGGAAGTGAGGGAATGAAGAAACCAAGGGAAAGCAGTCAAGCAAGAAAAGTAATGACAACTTAAACAATAGTTCAGTGATAAAACAGAGTCCTAGTTCCTCCTCAGGTAATATACATAACAATCTGATGCACATCTCTGAGTTATTCTGAAGAAACTAAGACCCCCCACCCAGGTGGAGGATGGTGACAACCTGCTGACCAAAAGCACATAAACCCCAGACTGGTTGGAACCAAAATGTTGATGATTAAGATTCCCAAAATGTCACCCGGTTACCTCACCACCAACCAATCAGAAGAAAGTCTAAGAGCTGCAACCCTCGCCCAAAATGTTGCTGTTAAAAACCCTTCCCTGGGCTTCCCTGGTGGCGCAGTGGTTGAGAATCTGCCTGCTAATGCAGGAGACACAGGTTCGAGCCTTGGTCTGGGAGGATCCCACATGCTGCAGAGCAACTAGGCCCGTGAGCCACAACTACTGAGCCTGTGCAACTGGAACCTGTGCTCCGCAACAAGAGAGGCCACAATAGTGAGAGGCCTGTGCACCGCGATGAAGAGTGGCCCCCGCTCGCCACAACTAGAGAAAGCCTTTGCACAGAAACGAAGACCCAACACAGCCAAAAATTAAAAAAAAAAAAAAAAAAAACCCTTCCCTGAAATCCATCAGGGAGTTTGGATATTTTGAGCATGAGCTGCCCATTCTCCTTGTTTGGCTCGCTGCAATAAATGCTGTACTTTCCTTCACCACCACACAGAGTCAGTAGATTGGTTTTGCTGCATGGCAAGCGAGCAGACCCAAGTTTGGTGCAGTAACAATTTAACGGAAAACTACCTAGAATTTAGGGAGAGACTTAAAGACAGCTCCAAGTCTCAAGAGAGAAACACCCTTTGGTACCATCTCTGGGACTTGTAGGTAGGTTTCTATTATGAAGCCCTGGATTTTCAGATAAGTAAAATGTTACTAGCAAAAGTAGTCTGACTATCCATCAGGCAACTTTCATGGGTTTCAACTACTTTCAGTAGTTCATTAGGAGCAGAAAGCCACTAAAGAGGGTCTTGACATGATCTGGGGGCCCCAAAAACATAAAAAGATCTACATCCTAAGTAATGCTTGGCTCTTGAGTGAAAGAAGGGACACACTGGGGGTTCTGGGGAAAAGAGAGAACACTGACAGGCAATAAAACTGAGTTTCTGAAGTTTACACAGGAGGCTTTTACATCCTCCATGTATACAAAGATATTGAAAAAAGACATTGAGTTTTCCACTGTTAATTTCTTAACCTATCTAAAACAAACAATTAATGAAAAAGAAAACCTGCATAAACAAAATTTCCTTTAGACTAGCCCATTAAAGAAAGAACTGTACATTTAATTGCTGCACACTAACAAAAGAATAGTCATTAAACAGAAAGATAAGAAAAAGACCCCCAAAAAAGGAGGGACAGGGAGAGATTCTAGATAAAGAGCTGTATTTCCTACCAAAAAAGTATGTAAACAAAATAGACCAGGCAAAAGACACTAAAGGAAAAGAGAAGGAAGCTAAACAATGGCTTTATTGATTTAAGACATGTGGATTTCATTAGGAAAGCTGAATGCATAAAAATGGGTTGTGGTATCTGAACCGAGGCAAGGAGCAAAATTAGGTCACAGAGCTCCTCGGACAAAAGGAATGATGAATCTTTATTAGGTAATTGGACTCAGAGGTAGGAGGAAAAAAATAACTCTTTTCCTTCCCAACTCCACTTTGGATAGTTTTTAAGCTTTCAAAGGTAACTCTACATGTTGAACTAAAATGGCAAATCCCAGAGCTCCACTTTTTGGTACAGCATCTGTACTGCCAAAGAATCCCTGAGCCAGAAACTGGAGATTCCTGGGAAAAAAACACTCATGCTGATATGGAAATAAATAATGTAGAGATCAAAGTAATTCTTGTAAGATGCCCTAGTGGCCCCAATGCAAGGCTTCAGCTGAATTTGAAAGTAATAAAGTAGCAATAATAATATTTTTTCACTTGGATAGACATTTTCCTCTGAAGAGCTCATAACCCATGGTAGCTTATATAAAGTTGATAAGCTATTCATATGGGAGCCTCATTTTAATAATAATGGACAAGAAGCAACAATCACCAAACTGTTCAAATGAGAAAAAGTGCACTTCAATAAATACATAGAGAGCGTGATGGGAATCCTGTTGTATAAACATCTTAATTTAATTTTTGACCCTTTGGCTTGGCAGGTCAAGCCTAGGCAAAATTTTTAATTAAGAGAAACGGTCTTTTTAAACTCTTATAAATTTCTTTCTGTTCTCTTCCCTCTGTGCATTCCTTTTTCTAGAAATTTCTCACTTTTATCTTGTGACCTAGCTGCCTCTTCCTGTTTCCCACCAAGAACTATGATCCCATAAGCTGGCCCTTCCCTGAAACCCTTGCCTGCACATCCGATCTCCCCAGGATCTTGTTCCCTTGGGACGAGCCCGGGGAAGGGCTCCTCCCATCAACCAACACAGGAAGGCCTAGTGATGGATCCCTATCAGATAATACTTACACTTGAACAGTTGCTTAAATACATTTCAATACACAATGTTGTAAATTGAGCTAAATAACTATGGATGAATTTACTGACTGAAAAAATTTGATAACCTTTTATATCTTAGAGGAGTAAACGAGTTTTTAGAGCACCTGATTTGTGCAAGGTATCCTGCCAAATTCTTTGAAACGACACCCACAAATACAACATGTAACCAGCCTGTTACCAAGGATTTAAGACTTACTGAGGCAAGTAAGTCAAGTAACTTTAATGCAAGGCTGGTGTGTGGTGTGAGGGAGGGATACAGAGACCTGGGGCTGGGAAGAGTTCCCTCCTGGGTGAAGGGCCTGGGGGCAGATACACAAAATAGTGCCTTTGTCTATGTTTTGAAGAAGGGTCAGATTTCAATAAGGTCAGGGAGGATAAAGGCAGACCAAATGGTTGAGCAAAGGTGAGAAGGGTCCTAACAGGAGCTTGTTCCTTAGACAGCCCTCAGGGACGTACCAGTGATAGAAGACTTGGAAGGTGCAGATAAGGAAAGAGGGGTCCCAGCATCAGGTCAGGCGTCCACCTCATGGCCTCCCTTCCGGCTAGTGTGGTCCAGGCTGTCATCCATAGGACTCCTGATGGAGGATATATTCAGAGAGGTGTGGGAAAAGAAAGGGCTGGAAAAACATGTTGAGATTCCATGTGACAGACCCCAAATGCCAAGCCAAAGAGTTTGAACCTAATTCCAAGGGTATTAGGGAGCCTCAGAAAGCACAATAAATTAACTTTTCAGACTCACACCTGTGCAAGTGTGTGTGACTGTGTGTGTGTGCATGTGTGGTGTGTGTGCACCTAGGTGTGAGTGAGAGGCTGTGTGGGAGATCATATGCATATGTGTGGGTCTCTGTGTGTGTCTGCGGATGTGTGTGGGTGTGTGCAAGTATGTCTACCTATGTCTGTGTGTGCGCGCATACGTCTAGATGTGTGGATGTGTGTGAGTGCCCTGTGTCTCTGTGTACGTGTAAATGTGTGAGTATGAATGTGTGGGTATGTGTAGGAGTGTGTGAAGGGGGTCGGGGTGAGTCAGTGACCGTGATGGGCTACTCAGAGTGGAGCGAGAGCTGAGTTTCGTGCAGGGGGTAATTGGTGGCTCTGATATCAGCCAATACGTCTCCCTGATGCTGGACAGAGCCCAGCCTTGAGAAGCAGGACTGACAGCCCCAAGGGTCTCTGCTGCCCTGGCCAGGAGCTAAGCCCTGGCACTGATCCTCTGTGACATCACCTGCCCATCAGTGAAGGATGGTGGTCAGTGAAGGATCAGAGCCCCTCCCCTGTGTGCTTCATCACTTAGGGGAACACAGGTCTTCCTTTCCTCATCCTTTTCTCTTCCTTGTGCCCTATTCTATGAAATTTCACATATATATACACACACACACACACACACACACACACACACATATATATGTGCATGTGTGCATATATAATTTTAAAAACATAGAGCACAAGGAAGAGATGTGTTTTGGGGTTTTATTTGGATCCTGTTCCAACCTGTCACTTATTAACCATGTGACCTTGGACAAGTTACATAACTCATTTCTTCATTCTACAAATGTTTGCCTAATATATACCTAGCACTATGTTTCTTTGCTAAAGTGACTTTTATGAACAAAACAAGGGTGGGGCTTACTGTCTAGCAGGGCAACTAGATGTTAAAACAAATCATCCAAATCTGTAAATATACACTGGGAAAATGGTTGAATGAAAGGTACAGAATGCTATGAGAGGCTATATTTGGGGGGGCCTACTTTCCTCCAGAGGAACGGAAGGAAGCTTCCTAATGTTAATTGGGAGTGTTGGCACTGAGCCAGCGGGGTTGCTGTGACAATTAAACGTGCTTGAGAGTGCACCACGGTGCCTGATAAAACAGTGCTTATCTTATTGTGGTGAAGGCAGAACATTCAGGAATGTATCCTCTTGGCTCAGGTTATGGACAGAGGAGGAAGGACATTGGCTGCTGATGACTTCTCCCCTGAACAGAAGGGAGGCTATCCCCCAGCAGGGCTGGCCAAGAAGGCCAGGGAGGTAGCTGAGCTGTGACGCACACAGGACTGCAGACCATCGCTCAGAAGGAAAAGCATCAAAGGGCTGGAGCACTGAGCCCTGAAAACCAGTCTCAGAGCCGAGCCTGGGGAGGACCCCAAGGGCAAACCACCTGTGAGCCCCCAGTGCAGGGAGGGAGCTGGCACCGCCAGGTCTCCTGGCTTCCGGCCCAGAGACTGCTCCAGTCCCTCTTTCCCACTGATACACAGCACCACCTTGAAACACACAGGTGAAATGTGTGTCACTGAATCTGATCCACACAGCCTTTTCCAAATTAGAAATATTTCTCAGGTCAATCCCCAACTTCTGAAGTGTTCAAAGAAATTGAACACAATTTTTCCATTACCTGGCAACTCCTAGTAACAAGAGGATACTCTGTATTCAGTAAATCACAGGCCTATTAAAGAGAATCCTAGTAAGGTTTTGTTTGTTGTTGTGGTGGTGGTTATTTGGGGGTTTTTTATTGTGATAAAAATATACATAACATAAAATTTAACAGTTTAGTCATTTTTAAGAGCACCATTCAATGACCTTAAGCACATTCACACTGTTGTGCCACCATCACCACCCTCCATCTCTAGAACTCCTTTCATCTTGCAAAACTGAAACTCTGTACCCATTAAACAACAACTCCTAGTTCTTCCCCCCAACCTGCCTCTATGAACTTGATAGTCTAGGTACCTCATGTAAGTGGAATCGTACAGTATGTGTCTGGCTTACTTGACTTAGCATAAGTTCCTAGTGGTTTTTAGAAGTTAATGCAGCTTCCACATGTCTATGAGCCTGGGAAACAGGTTAAATACAGAGCACAGCTGGCCAGAGATGTATCACAGCTGAGCGTGACGAGAGTGGGCAGTTGAGGCAGACTGCCTGGTGTGAAGCCTGGGTCCAACATTCCGAGCTGTGTGATTTGGGGCGAGTCATTTAAACTCTCTGTTCCTGGGTTTCCTGACATGTAAAATGGAAATAATGACAGTGCCTATTCATGGGGCTATTGTGAGGATCAAATAAGCTAATGAATGTAAAACACAACAGTGCCTGGCACAGGGTCTGCTCTGGACAGATGTTAATATAATTTAAAATAAATGACATACAGGTACATACGTCTAAATGTAAAATTATAAAGTTTATATTCTCATGAAACACAAATAGTTTGAACTAATTATTATGAAGAAGGCAAAAATGTCTACTCTCAGAAAGAATGCCTTATATTCATTTGGATATTAAACGTGAATTTTCTATTTGAGACATAGAAAGAAAAATTTGTTAAATACAGCGGCCCTCAGTCTTAAGAAAAGATGAGATCTAAAAGGATTTTGGGAAGGTTTGCAAAAGAGATGCCTCAAACCTCCACCTGACAGACACCACAACCAGAAGGGTGGATAAAGTAGGTCCCATTCAAGAAGTAAAACTTAAGACACTTAGTGACGAAGCAAAATATCCCACTATTGCTCATTTTCAGAGGTTGAGATTTGGAGATAGTATAAGCAATGAACTCTCAAAGAGAGAAAAAAAAAAACCCTCTATTATTGCATATTTATGGAAGAAATTTCCCCATTATTGAGCAAAGAGGTGGCTGTTTATCTTCAAAAAGCTCATTTTATAGGTTCTAAAAAACCAAAAATCTCATTTTGAGTGTAGATACTGCAAATGGAATTCCTTATCTACATATGAACTTTCTCGGCCCAGTTTTTGTTTTCTTATCAGAGGTCATCACTGTGGCTTGTGGCTTAATGATGCAGATACACCTTCTACAGTCCTGTTGTCTGCTGTCCGAGGACTTCTGCAGCGGAGCCAATCTGCCCCCGTGGTGGGGCAGTGGCTTCCCAGTACCATAACCGGTGAGATTTGCATCGTCTCCTCATATGGTCACAGATCGGCCTTTTCTTCCCCCATCCCTTTTACACATTAGGCACACAATGAACTTTGGGAGAGACCAGAATCAAAAAAGCCTAATGTGGTTTACTACGGAAACATGGTGAGGGTCATTTGGGTCAGGCCATGGGTTTAAGAGTGGGACAGCCAGAGCTTAAGTCCATCCCGGGTCTGAAATCAAGTGGTTCTTCACTTACAGCAGGACTATATGGACAAAGAATTAAATTGCTTTGACTCCACAGAGCCCATTTCAGAAATACAGCTTTCTTTTAGGAGAGAATACCCATAATTCTCTCTTATCTTAAGTTTTACTTGGCCCTTTTTGTGCTGTGCTGGCCCAATTAGTGTCTTAAAGGGTTTTTCTGAAATGTTTACTCAGGAAGCACATGGAATGCACTCTGACAAGTAAAGCCCACATTCCCACTATTTACTGAGGCTCTTTGTTTTCATGTATCAGGTATCTCTTGCCTTTACCCAAATACTTTATTTGCCAATAAAGATTCAAGACTTCAGCCATAGGGAAAGGAAAGGGGGACCAGTGGAAATTAGTGGAATCCCTGTAAAAGGGGAGATGTTTTATTAATTTTTTTTTTTAAAGCAGGTTTTCAAAGGCCCTAGAAAATTCCCCTAGAGTTGTTTCATTAGAGAGAAAACAGTATGTGTCAGGGTATGATAACAGGAAAGGGGTGAGAGAGTAGCCGTTGTTTGATCATCTCAATCAAGGGGAAATTTGTCTGAGGTAAACAGTTCTCAGAAACAGCAATCATTTCATGAACTTGATTTTTAAAATCGTTGTGGTATCCTCCCAGTCAGGCCTGGACTGAAAGTCCACACTGTTTAGGGATATGAAAGCCGGTATAAGTCAATGGATTATCTTAGGACTTTAAAGAATTAACTTGGGACCCAAAGTGGTGATGAGTTTACTATCAGGGAGTCACTTAGAGACAATAAGGTCTAATTTGTGTGTGTGTAGGGGGGGGGGAGCTTCCCTGGCGGTCCAGTGGTTAAGACTCCACGCTTCCAATGCAGGGGGCACGGGTTCAATCCCTGGTCTGGGAACTAAGATCCCGCATGCCTCACGGCACAGCCAAAAAATTTAAAATATTAAAAAAAAAAGTCTAGGGACTTCCCTGGTGGTGCAGTGGTTGAGAGTCTGCCTGACAATGCAGGAGACACGGGTTTGAGCCCTTGTCCAGGAGGATCCTACATACCACAGAGCAACTAAGGCCGTGAGCCACAACTACTGAGCCCGCGTGCCACAACTACTGAAGCCTGCACACCTAGAGCCCATGCTCCACAACAAAGAGAAGCCACTGCAATGAGAATCCCACACACCACAGCAAAGAGTAGCCCCCGCTCGCTGTAACTAGAGAAAGCTAACGCGCAGCAACGAAGACCCAACACAGCCAAAAATAAATAAATAAATTTATAAAAAAATAAAAGCTCTAATTTGTGGAGATTAGAAAATAAAAACAAAATAGAATTAAATATCTGACAATAAGAGCATGGAAATTGATTGAGAGGCAATTGTAGGTAAGACATCTGGACATACTTGGATTATTCAAAAGGATAAAGTATTATTCAAAAGGATAAAGTATTAACGTTAGAGTTGTTAATTAAATATGCATGATAAAATTTCTAGTAGAGCCACTGAAAGACTAGAAATAGAGGGTATAACTTCCAAACTAGTAGAGGGGAAAAAACAATACAAAGAAGGAAACTTGTCTCATAAACTAATATAACCATTATATTGCTTACGTTAAAAAAATTACTGAACTAAGCATTTGACTTAAGAAGTTAACTATGAAAAACACAACAGAATTCAGCCAAAGAGCATAGGAAAAAGAAAATAATAAAGATAAGAGTAGAAATTAATGAAATAGGAAAAATAAAAACAATAGAGTAGATCAAGATGCCAGAAGTTGGATCTTTAAAACACAAATAAATGGATATACTTCTTGCAAAAGTGATCAAGAGAAAAGATAAATGATACTAATAATATTAAGACTAAGAAAAGAAAAGGACCAAACCATGGATGCAGCAGAGATTACAAATATAAAGAAGAATATTATAAACAAGTTCATAAAAATAAATTGAAAATTTGGACAAAGTGGACAAATTCCCAGAAAAATATAAATTTCCAAAAATGATTCATGCAGTAATAGAAAATCTGAATGGCTTGATAAATACAAACAAAATTAAATCTCTAGTTTAAAATCTTCCCACAATAAAACTCCAAGCCTAGATGGTTTTACAGGTGAGTTCTCCCAAAATTCAGGAACAGATACTTTCAATCTTACCAAACTCTTTCAGAAAGCAGAAAAAGAGGAAATATTACTTCAAATTATTTTATGAATTTAGTATAATTCATTTTTTAAAAAACAGGAAAAAAAACCCTACACATGAAAATAGAGGCAAAAATTCTAAAAAAAATTGGTAAACTGAATTCAGTATAATATATATTACATTATAATCAAGTAAGATTTATTTTAGGAAAGCAAGGTTAGTTCAAACTCAGAAAATCTATCGATATAACTGACATAAAGATTAAAGGGAGGAGGGTATGTTATCATCTTAATAGATTCAGAAAAAGCATTCAACAAAATTCAATATGCAGCAGATTAGGAATAAAAAAGAATTTCCTTAATTGAAACAAAGGTGCCCATAGAAAATTCCAGTAACTATTTTATTTAATGTTGAGATATTAAAGACTACTTCCTTTGAAATCAGGAACAATTCAAGGATATCCATTCTCACTTCTATTCAGTATTGTTCTAACAGTTGCAGTCATTCTAGATAAGCAAAAAAAAAAAAAAATAAAAGAATTGGAAAAGAAGAAACAATATTATTACTATATGCATATCCTATGATTGTCTGCATAGAAAAACTGAAAAAAATCTACAAATTATTAACATTAGAGCTTCCAGCAAGGTTACTACTCATAATCCCAATTTGTAAGAGACTCTCTATACCAATAACAAACATTTCGAGTTTTAAATTTTAAAAAGATACCATTTACAATATCAAGATATATATATGTATACATAATATCAATTAGTAATAAATCTAAAAAATACATGCAATATCTTTGTGTCAGCAAAGGTCTATAAATGTGTATTAAAAGACATTTAAAAATATCTAAATAAATGGAAAGACATTACTAACTTCACAGATCAGAAGGCTCAGTTTTGCAAGGATGTCAGTTCTTACAAAACTTATTTATAGATTTAATGAAGTTGCAATCAAATCCCCAAATGATTTTTCTTAGAAGTTGACAAATTAATTCTAATATTTATATGAAAGGTCAAAGAGTTTATGGTAGTCAAAACACTCTTGAAGAAGAAGATAAAGAAGGTAGGGGAACCTTCTCAACCTGACAGCAAGGCTAACTACAGTACTATAGTAGTTAAGATAGTGTGGGCAGTCTTACTAGGATGGACAAACAGACCAACGGGATACACTAATCAACCCAGAGCCATGCATATGTAAAACCTTGATATTTGTTGGAAGTGTCATTACAGAGGAAAGCTTGGACTCTTCTCAGAGGGGGAGGACTATTAGTTACATCTATAAAAAGCCATACTGGATCTCTACCTCATAACTTACTCAAAAATTAATTTCTGAGGGATAAAGGATTTAAATGAAGAATACAAAATTTAAAAACTTTTAAAAGACTATCATTATTTTTAGAAAATATACACTGAAGTATTTAGGGGAAAGAAAAAGATTTATTTACCTTATCTTCAAATATTTCAGGAGAGGAAGAGAGGGAAAATAAGTGAGAGGGAATACAAAAGGAAATAGAGGTAAAAATGTAACAATATGTGAATCTGGGTATAAAGCATACTGGTGTCCTTTGTACTATTTTTATCCTTTCAACTTATTTATAAGCTTGAAACTATTTCAAAATAAAAAGTTTTGTTTTCCCAAAGATCTTTTAGAAGAAAATATAGAACATATTTATCACCTGGTTTAAGGCCAAGTCATTCTTAAATACAACTCAAAGTATGAAACTTATAAAGAAAAATATAGACAAAATAAATTAGATTAAAATAATTTCTGTTCATTGAAAGATACCATAAAGAGGGTGAAAAATACATGCCGTCAACTGGGAGAAGACATTTGCCACACACAAACTGACAAAGGGATTAGGATCATGAATATGTAAAGAACTCCTATAATATAGGAGTATAGTTCTTTTTTTTTTAACATCTTTATTGGAGTATAATTGCTTTACAATGTTGTGGTAGTTTCTGCTGTGTATAGTTCTTTATATATGCAAAAAACATGTATACTTATACATATTTCTATGTGCTAAGCTCTATTAATAAAGTAATAACCAACTGAATGGAAAAATAGTCAAAAAAAGAACACATATTCCATAATGGGCGGGGGAACCAAATATTAATAAACATTCTAAGATACTCATTTGTACTCAAAGAAATGCAAATTAAAACCCTAATGAGACATAATTTCAGACCCACATGATTGACAAATTTTTAAAATCTTGCCAATATCAAGTGTTCATAAAGACCTTTAGTAAGAGGATGTCTTATATGCTGTAGCACAGTAGAAATCAGTGCATCACCTATTAAAATTGACCCATCAATTCCATTCCTACATACTTATAGACACTAGCAAAATTCTTGCACAAGTACAGCAGGAGACAAATATACAATTATTTTTAACAGCATTATTTGTAATAAATAGAAAGACTGAAAACAACATGAAATTTCCATCAACAATGAAATGAATGAATAAAATGTGACATAGTCATAGCATGGACTACCAAATAGCTGTGGACAGCAGCATAAATTAATCTCAGTAATGTTGATGGGGGAAAAATAAGTCCCTGAAAAAATATATTCAAGCAGTCAGGAAAAGATGAGATTTTGAAAACTGAGGAGTAAGTTAGACAAAGAGAAGAAAGGACGTTGCAGTCATAGAGACAAGGAACAGTAAGACCCATTTAGGAATTGCAGATGCATAATACCTCCCCCATTGCATGTGTCCCTAATGCGGACTTCTGGTATACCTGAATTCACTGCTCAATACCTTTTTTTGAACGATGAGAAACTCTGTAAGTGAATTAATTGCTGTTGGGAATAGTTGCAGAAGAGTGAGGTTGGAAAGCCAATAAAAGAGATAAAGCAGTTAGGAAAGGAATAGAGATGTTTACAATTAATTCCTCTCTAGGAAGCCAGGTAGGGGAAACTAAATCTTGTGTTTCTGCCCACCCTCCAGTGGCATCCCCAAGGAGGAAAGGAGCAAAGGTCAATGTCAGTCATGCTTCAGTGTCAAGATTACCAATATTGAAGGAAGGTATGCTAAACTGGAGATAGGAGAGGGATTTTAAAAGTCAGAGACCACTAACTTAAGGTTTTCTCTGAGCTTTCTCCATCTCAAGCACTTAAGTTACTGTATCTCTGATATCACAATGGGAATGATCAATGGAGTTTTTAAAAGAGAATTTTTGTGTCCCTAAAGAAAAGTTTTCTGTAGCAGAGCTTAAAATTAGTGCTGAATTTATTAAAGCTATAAATTAAGAATCTCAGTTTTTATGAACATTTAAATTCAACTTGCAAAACTTGTTTCTTTTTTATTTTAAGAAATAGAGTAATTGTCCAAAAATAAGAAAATTTTTTTTATGTTTCTTGATTAATGTTTAAATTAACTCGTAAATTAAAGGACTAATTTCTCCTCTCTTAAATTACCAACAAAACTTCCTTAGACATTTCATACTACAATTATATATTTAGCACATCTATAATTAGTACATCTTGTCAAATGCCTGTCAAGTAAATTTAACAAATTTATTTTGTTAGTCACTATTGTGACTCTAATAAACTTTAAAATATAGGAAACCATTAATCCTAATCTCACCTATCTTAAAATCAGATAAAGTATATTCAAAGTAGCATAGTAATGACAACACATTACGTTCATATGATCCCCACAAATACATATCTTACATAATAACATCAATATTACATTAATCTCTTTATGCTGGATTTACAAACTTATTCAATGAAGACCAGCATTAGCACTTCTGGCTGGCTGCAGCAATGTACCATTGGGCTGGCAGGGAACAATACTATCCAAGCTACAGGCCAACAAGGGGAGCCCTGGTTTAACCTTAGTCTCTGTCAGCTTACCCAATCATTTACTGAAATATCTTCATAATATTTTTCTGCTTACCCACACTCTCCTCCAATTCCCTGCCCCACCCAGATTGCAACATTTTTTTTTTTTTTTTTACCCAACAGGAAGTTTTTTTCAGATCAGTTTATAAGGAACTTCCTCAGTCTTTTGAATGGGTGTATTGGTTTTCATTGTATGAATATATGTACCATAATTTAGTTAAGTACTCCTCTACTAATAAATATTTATATTGTCTCCATTCTTTTATTAATACAATCAATGATGCGATATAAAACTCTGTGCATATGTAACTTCTTTTTTGTTTGGTTTGGGTTTTTTTTTAGCTTTATTGAGGTATGATTAACAAATAAAAATTGTAGGAGACCTTAAGGTGGCAGAGGAGTAATATGTGGAGATCACCTTCCTCCCCACAAATACATCAGAAATACACCTACATGTGGAACAACTCCTACAGAACACCTACTGAATGCTGGCAGAAGACTTCAGACTTCCCAAAAGGCAAGAAACTCACCACGTACCTGGGTAGGGCAAAAGAAAAAAGAAAAAACAGAGACAAAAGAACAGGGATGGGACCTGCACCAGTGGGAGGGAACTGTGAAGGAGGAAAGGTTTCCACACACTAGGAAGGCCCTTTGTGGGTGGAGACAAGGTTGGGGGGGGTGTGGCGGGGAGGAAGCATTGGAGCCACAGAGGAGAGCGCAGCAACAGGGGTGTGGAGGGCAAAGCGGAGAGATTCCCGCACGGAGGATCGGTGCCAAGCAGCACTCACCAGCCCGAGAGGCTTGTCTGCTCACCCGCCGGCACGGGAGGGGGCTGGGAGCTGAGGCTCGGGCTTTGGTTGGATCGCAGGGAGAGGACTGGGGTTGGCGGCATGATCACAGCCTGAAGGGGGCTAGTGCGCCACAGCTAGCCAGGAGGGAGTCCAGGAAAAGGTCTGAACCTGCCGAAGAGGCAAGAGACCATTGTTTCAGGGTGCGCAGGGAGAGGAGATTAAGAGTGCCGCCTAAACGAGCTCCAGAGATGGGCACGAGCCATGGCTATCAGCGAGGGCCCCAGAGACGAGCATGAGACGCTAAGGCTGCTGCTGCCGCCTCCAAGAAACCTGTGTGCAAGCACAGGTCACTATCCATACCGCCCCTCCCAGGAGCCTCTGCAGCCCGCCACTGCCAGGGTCCCAGGATCCAGGGACAACTTCCCTGGGAGAACATACGGCGCGCCTCAGGCTGTTGCAACGTCACGCTGGCCTCTGCCGCCGCAGGCTCGCCCCGTATCTGTACCCATCCCTCCCCCCGGCCTGAGTGAGCCAGAGCCCCCGAAGCAGCTGCTTCTTTAACCCCGTCCTCTCTGAGTGAAGAACAGATGCCAGAGGGCGACCTACATGCAAAGATGGGGCCAAATCCAAAGCTGAACCCCAGGAGCTGTACGAACAAAGAAGAGAAAGGGAAATCTCTCCCAGGAGCCTCAGGAGCAGCGGATTAAATCTCCACAGTCAACTTGATGTACCCTGCATCTCTGGAATATCTGAATAGACAACGAAACATCCCAAAATTGAGGCAGTGGACTTCGGGAGCAACTGTAGACTTGGGGTTTGCTGTATGCGACTGACTAGTTTCTGATTTTTATGTTTATCTTAGTTTAGTTTTTAGCACTTGTTATCATTGGATTTGTTCATTGGATTGGTGCTCTCTTTTTTTTAATACTTAAAATTTTTTTTATTTTAATAATTTTTTTTATTTTTAATTTAATAGCTATTTATTTTATTTTATTTTTTCTTTCGTTCTTTTTTTTCTCCCTTTTCTTCTGAGCCACGTGGCTGACAGGGTCTTGGTGCTCCAGCTGGGTGTCAGGCCTGAGCCTCTGAGGTGGGAGAGCCTAGTTCAGGACACTGGATCACCAGAGACCTCCCGGCCCAACGTAATATCAATTGGCGAGAACTCTCCCAGAGATCTCGGTCTCAACACTAAGACCCAGCTCCACTCAATGAACGGCAAGCTCCAGTGCTGGACACCCAATGCCAAACAACTAGCAAGACAGGAACACAACGCCACCCATTAGCAGAGAGGCTGCCTAAACTCATAATAAGTTCACAGACACCACAAAACACGCCACCAGATGTGGTCCTGCCAACTAGAAAGACAAGATCCAGCCTCATCCACCAGAACACAGGCACCAGTCCCCTCCACCAGGAAGCCTACACAACCCACTGAACCAACTTTACCCACTGGGAGCAGACACCAAAAACAACGGGAACTATGAACCTGTAGCCTGTGAAAAGGAGACCCCAAAAACAGTTATTTAAGCAAAATGAGAAGACAGAGAAATTCGAAGCAGATCAAGGAGCAAGGTAAAAACCCACCAGACCAAACAAATGAAGAGGAAATAGGCAGCCTACCTGAAAAACAATTCAGAGTAATGATAATAAAGATGATCCAAAATCTTGGAAATAGAATGGAGAAAATACAAGAAACGTTTAACAAGGACCTAGAAGAACAAAAGAGTAAACAAACAATGATGAACAACACAAGAAATGAAATTTAAAATTCTCTAGAAGGAATCAATAGCAGAATAACTGAGGCAGAAGAATGGATAAGTGACCTGGAAGATAAAATAGTGGAAATAACTACTGCACAGCAGAATAAAGAAGAAAGAATGAAAAAAAATGAGGACAGTCTCAGAGATCTCTGGGACAACATAAAACGCACCAACATTCGAATTATAGGGGTCCCAGAAGAAGAAGAGAAAAAGAAAGGGACTGAAGAAATATTTGAAGAGATTATATTTGAAAACTTCCCTAATATGGGAAAGGAAATAGTCAATCAAGTCCAGGAAGTGCTGAGAGTCCCATACAGGATAAATCCAAGGAGAAACACGCCAAGACACATATTAATCAAACTATCAAAAATTAAATAGAAAGAAAAAATATTAAAGGCAGCAAGAGAAAAACAACAAATAACATAAAAGGGAATCCCCATAAGGTTAACAGCTGATCTTTCAGCAGAAACTCTGCAAGCCAGAAGGGAGTGGCAGGACATATTTAAAGTGATGAAAGGGAAAAACCAACAACCAAGTTTACTCCACCCAGCAAGGATCTCACTCAGTTTCGATGGAGAAATTAAAACCTTTACAGACAAGCAAAAGCTAAGAGAATTCAGCTCCACCAAACCAGCTTTACAACAAATCCTAAAGGAACTTCTCTAGGCAAGGAACACAAGAGAAGGAAAAGACCTACAATAACAAACCCAAATCAATTAAGAAAATGGTAATAGGAACATACATATCAATAATTACCTTAAATGTACATGGATTAAATGCTCCAACCAAAAGACACAGACTGGCTGAATGGATACAAAAGCAAGACCCATATATATGCTGTCTACAAGAGACCCACTTCAGACCTAGGGACACATACAGACTGAAAGTGAGGGGCTGGTAAAAGATATCCATGCAAATGGAAATCAAAAGAAAGCTGGAGTAGCAATTCTCATATCAGACAAAATGGACTTTAAAATAAAGACTATTACAAGAGACAAAGAAGGACACTACATAATCATCAAGGGAACAATCCAAGAAGAAGATATAACAATTGTGAATATTTATGCACCCAACATAGGAGCACCTCAATACATAAGGCAAAAGCTAACAGCCATAAAAGGGGAAATCGACAGTAACACAATCATAGTAGGGGACTTTAACACCCCACTTTCACCAATGGACAGATCCTCCAAAATGAAAATAAATAAGGAAACACAAGCTTTAAATGATACATTAAACAACATGGATTTAATTGATATTTATAGGACATTCCATCCATAAATAACAGAATACACTATCTTCTCAAGTGCTCAGGGAATGTTCTCCAGGACAGATCATATCTTGGGTCACAAATCAAGCCTTGGTAAATTTAAGAAAATTGAAATCGTATCAAGTATCTTTTCTGGCCACAACGCTATGAGACTCGATATCAACTACAGGAAAAAATCTGTAAAAAATACAAACACATGGAGGCTAAACAATACACTACTAAAGAATCAAGAGATTACTGAAGAAATCAAAGAGGAAATCAAAAAATACCTAGAAACAAATGACAATGAAAACACGATGACCCAAAACCTATGGGATGCCGCAAAAGCAGTGCTAAGAGGGAAGTTTATAGAAACACAATCCTACCTCAAGAAACAAGAAATATCTCAAATAAACAACCTAACCTTACATCTAAAGCAATTAGAGAAAGGAGAACAAAATAAACCCAAAGTTAGCAGAAGGAAAGAAATCATAAAGTTCAGATCAGAAATAAATGAAAAAGAAATGAAGGAAACAATAGCAAAGATCAATAAAACTAAAAGCTCATTCTTTGAGAAGATAAAATTGATAAACCATTAGCCAGACTCATCAAGAAAAAAAGGGAGAAAACTCAAATCAACAGAATAAGAAATGAAAAAGATGTAACAACTGACACTACAGAAATACAATGGATCATGAGGGATTACTACAAGAAACTATATGCCAATAAAATGGACGACCTGGAAGAAATGGACAAATTCTTAGAAAAGCACAACCTTCCGAGACTGAACCAGGAAGAAATAGAAAATACAAACAGATCAATCACAAGCACTGAAATTGAAACTGTGATTAAAAATCTTCCAACAAACAAAAGCCCAGGACCAGATGGCTTCACAGACGAATTCTATCAAACAGTTAGAGAAGAGCTAACACCTATCCTCAAACTCTTCCAAAATATAGCAGACGGAGGAACACTCCCCAACTCATTCTACGAGGCCACCATCACCCTGATACCAAAACCAAACAAAGATGTCACAAAAAAAGAAAACTACAGGCCAATATCACTGGTGAACATAGAGGCAAAAATCCTCAACAAAATACTAGCAAACAGAATCCAACAGTACTGTAAAAGGATCATACACCATGATCAAGTGGTGTTTATCCCAGGAATGCAAGGATTGTTCAATATACGCAAATCAATCAATGTGATAAAGCATATTAAAAAATTGAAGGGGAAAAAGCATATGATAATCTCAATAGATGCAGAAAAACTCTCGACAAAATTCAACACCCATTTTTTATAAAAACTCTCTAGAGAGTAGGTGTACAGGGAACCTACCTCAACATAATAAAGGCCATATATGACAAACCCACAGCCAAACATCATTCTCAATGGTGAAAAACGGAAACCGTTTCAACTAAGATCAGGAAGAAGACAAGGCTGCCCACTGTCACCACTATTATTGAACATAGTTTTGGAATTTTTAGCCACAACAATCAGAGAAGAAAAAGAAATAAAAGGAATTCAAATCAGGAAAGAAGTAAAACTGTCACTGTTTGTAAATGACATGATACTATACATAGAAAATCCTAAAGATGCTACCAGAAAACTACTAGAGCTATTCAATGAATTTGGTAAAGTAGCAGGATACAAAATTAATGCACAGAAATCTCTTGCATTCCTATACACTAATGATGAAATATCTGAAAGAGAAATTAAGGAAACACTCCATTTACTATTGCAACAAAAAGAATAAAATACCCAGGAATAAACCTACCTAAGGAGACAAAAGACCTGTATGTAGAAAACTATAAGATACTGATAAAAGAAAACAGATGGAGAGATATACCATACCATGTTCTTGGATTGGAAGAATTAACATTGTGAAAATGACTATATTACTCAAAGCAATCTACAGATTCAGTGCAATCCCTATCAAACTACCAATGGCATTTTCCACAGAAGTAGAACAAAAAATTTCACAATTTGTATGGAAACACAAAAGACCCCGAATAGCCAAAGCAATCTTGAGAGAAAAACGGAGCTGGAGGAACCAGGCTCCCTGACTTCAGACTATACTACAAAGCTACAGTAATCAAGACAATATGGTACTGGCACAAAAACAGAAGTATAGATCAATGGAACAGGATAGAAGCCCAGAGATAAACCCATGCAGATATGGTCACCTAATCTTTGATAAAGGAGGAAGAATATACACTGGAGAAAAGACAGCCTCTTCAAGAAGTGGTGTTGGGAAAACTGGACAGCTACATGTAAAAGAATGAAATTAGAACACTCCCTAACACCATACACAAAAATAAACTCAAAATGGATTAAAGCCCTAAATGTAAGGCCAGACACTATAAAACTCTTCGAGGAAAACATAGGCAGGAACACTCTATGACATAAATCACAGCAAGATTCTTTTTGACCCACCTCCTAGAGAAATGGAAATAAAAACAAAAATAAACAAATGGGACCTATTAAAACTTAAAAGCTTTTGGACAGCAAAGGAAAAGATAAACAAGTTAAAAGACAACACTCAGAACAGGAGAAAATATTTGCAAATGAAGCAACTGACAAAGGATTAATCTCCAAAATATACAAGCAGCTCATGCAGCTCAATATCAAAAAAACAAACAACCCAATCCAAAAATGCACAGAAGACCTAAATAGATATTTCACCAGAGAAGATATACAGATTGCCAACAAACACATGAAAGGATACTCAACATCACTAATCATTAGAGAAAGGCAAATCAAAACTACAATGAGGTATCACCTTACACTGGTCAGAATGGCCATCATCAAAAAATCTACAAACAATAAGTGCTGGAGAGGGTGTGGAGAAAAAGGAACCCTCTCGCACTGTTGGTGGGAATGTAAACTGATACTGCCACTATGGCGAACAGTATGGAGGTTCCTTAAACAGCTAAAAATAGAACTACCATACGACCTAGGAATCCCACTACTGGGCATATACCCTGAGAAAACCATAATGCAAAAAGAGTCATGTACCACAATATTCATTGCAGCTCTATTTACAATAGCCAGGACATGGAAGCAACCTAAGTGTCCATCAACAGATGAATGGATAAAGAAGTCGTGGCACATGTATACAATGGAATATTACTCAGCCATAAAAAGAAACAAAATTGAGATATTTGTAGTGAGGTGGATGGACCTAGAGTCTGTCATACAGAGTGAAGTAAGTCAGAAAGAGAAAAACGAATACTGTATGCTAACACATATATATGGAATCTAAAAAAAAGAATTGGTTCTGAAGAACCCAGGGGCAGGACAGGAATAAAGACGCAGACATAGAGAATGGACTTGAGGACATGGGGAGGGCGAAGGGTAAGCTGGGATGAAGTGAGAGAGTGGCATGGACATATATACACTACCAAATGTAAAATAGATAGCTAGTGGGAAGCAGCTGCATAGCACAGGGAGATCAGCTAGGTGCTCTGTGACCACCTAGAGGGGTGGGATAGGGAGGGTGGGAGAGAGATGCAAGAGGGAGGGGATATGAGGATATATGTATACATATAGCTGATTCACCTTGTTATACAGCAGAAACTAACACAGCATTGTAAAATAATTATACTCCAATAAAGATGTTTAAAAAAAAAAGAGTGGATATACGTATATGTATAGCTGATTCACTTTGTTATAAAGCAGAAACTAACACACCATTGTATAGCAATCATACTCCAATAAAGGTGTCAAAAAATAATAATAAAAAAATTAAAAATAAAAATTGTATATATTTAAGGTATACAATATGACGTTTTGATATATATATGTTGTGAAATGATTACCACAATCAAGCTAAGTAACAGATCCATCACTCACATAGTTACATTTTGTGTGTGGGGAGAGAGGGGAGAACACTTGAGATCTTCTTTCTTAGCAAATTTCAAGTATACATTATATCATTATTAATTACATTCACCACGTGCATTAGATCTCCAGAACATATTCACCTTGCAACTGAAAGTTTGTACTCTGTGACCAACATCAGATTGCAACATTTTTATGTCTTTTCATTTGTGAAATTCTGTATCCTCTTAATATGTTTCTTGTCATATATTTTATCATTTCTATAATTCTTAATTTACACAAGGCAAACCCAGAGATGGGGAATTAATGCTCTAAATCGTAAATTCAGAAAGGAATTGGACACTCAGAAGATGAGCCAGAGACAAAGATTATTCTTAGAATATGAAGTCTCTCCAATAAAGAAAAAAATTACAGACATCTTGAAACTATGGGTAAGGAAATTTCTCAATTGTTTCTGACAAGCAGGGGTTGATAAATAAAATTAGTTCAGTGCCTGTGTCTTAGTTTGGGCTACTATAACAAGATACCATAGACTGGGTGGCTTAAACAACCAAAATTTATTCCTCACAGTTCTGGAGGCTGGGAAGTCTTAGATCAAGGTGCCAGCAAGGCCGGTGCCTGGTAAAGGCCGGCTTCCTGGCTTGTAGACAACCACCTTCTTGCAGCACCCTCACTGGCCAAGACAGCCGTCACCTCTCTTGTGTCCCTTCTCTTAGGGCATTAATTCTAGCGTGAGGACTCCATTCCCCATGACCTAATTACTTCCCAGAATCCCCACCTTCAAATACTATCACACTGGGGATTAGGCTTCAACATCTGAATTTTAGGGGAACACACCCAGTTGATAACAGCTCATTATAACTAGCTGAAGATCATGTAAAATGTCACTGCTTTTATCTGTATCCAGGGTCAACCTCACTGGGGGGACACAGATGCTGTTCCCAAAATAGTAGTAATCTAAATATAATCAGTTATTGCCCCTACCTGTTAATGTACGACCTTGGGAGCCCCTAAGTTCCACCCAAATATTTTTGGTGGTCCCATGTAAATATCTGATATGTTTTCATAAACAAGTTCACTCATGCAGCTGAGGCATCATTAGTTTCAGTATAAGTATGTTTAAATGAATGGCTTGCTCGAGACCCTGAAGCTGTAGTGTTCAGCTGTGTTTCACGTACACACAGGCGGACGTGGGTGACATCCTGCAAGAAGCCTCCGGCGGGACACAGCCGCAATTTTCTGGGTGTAGAGTTTGGAGAAATAGCTTTTCTATGAGGCTTTCCCAAGAAACCAGATCTAAGATATGACAGTATTTAAGATTTTGGAAGAAGACAGAGAAGGAGAAGCAGCAGATTCTGCTTGTGTCCTTGCCGGGTCTCTGAACAATCATATCATCCTCTCCTCACCCACACTTTGCAATTCCAAAATAGAAGCAAAAAGCAAAGCCAGCCAAAGACACGCCAGTCTCCACAGAACCTCGTCTTAGCTCCAGTACATACATTACCCAGGTAGCGATGGAGGATGGGGGGAGGGAAGCTGACATCCCTCAAAACTCTGTCCCAGCTGCACATGGCCAGGTTGACAGTCTTCTATTCACAGAGACCTTCTCAGAAAAACATGAATAAAAGAGCCCCTGGCTCTTACTATTTCAACCTTGGACTGTGTAACAGGTATTTTTCAGCCCCCTGCTGGGTTAAAACTCACACCAATCCAGACAATATCCAGTTTATTACAACTCTATTCCCACTGGGCTAGCAGAAACAGCTAATGTTATTGTTTTAAGTATATTGAAACTAAGTTTGGGGGGTTAATTTTTGTTAGTACAAGCCAATAAGACAGACTAGCTCCATTTTTATTCTCCAGAACAATTGGGAGGTGTTTGGGTTTTTTGAAGTTTTTGCTTTTTTAAATCCCAACTGACTCATTTGGTGGGAATAAATTTATATGCAGCATGTGTTTTGACCGATATAGACTTATCCATAGAAGAAAAATCCATAACATTTTCAAATCAAGGTATATTCAGCAGTTATGCATTGTTTTAATTTGTCCTTGTTCTTTAAATTTTATTGACCAACACCAGGCCATATAAGCAAAGAGCATGTGCCTGAGACTGCCCTGGTAGGAAGATTGATCAACATCAGTCCCATTGTTTTGGTCGGGATAATTTGGTCATTTCAGTCAGCTTGAGTAAAGGGGTCGTTTATTACAAGAAGAAAGGAGTATTTCATAAAGCTTGAAAATGTATACCTAGGAAATTCTATTGGTAACCAAATGCTTGCTTGCTCTGTCTCTTTTTTCCACCTTCCCCAACCCCACCCTGATGGTTTCTCACCTCTACTTCCCTCTGTGCCTTTGCTCCATCCTCTGGCTTCTCTTGACAGACTGGCTCTCTGTTTACTCACAGTACTCATGGCTCCAATATGGCTGCACTGGTCCAGTCTTCTAGTTGAAAAAATGTCCATGGAACAACAGAGTCTCTTTGTCTCTTAAGTCAAATTTTTGTGATTTATATCTGAATTCTTCAGGTTGAGTCAGATGTCTCTGATCTACTGTTACAAAAATAGTTGCCCAATCCTACACTTAAACAAAGTCTATGAAGGTATTTGTAAGGATGAGGGATGGGCTTTGCAGTCACCCCAAACATGTTTACCACACTTCCTGCATTCACATTTGAACCTCTCAGCACATCCAACTCTATCCCCTGCGGCAGATGGTGAGATGAGAGACAAACTTTCCATCTTAGTGAACCTGTACATCATATTTGGTTTTGCATAGAGGCGCCCAATAGAGATGGGACCAATAATCCCAAGTTTCAGGTGTATAATATTTATTTTTTAAAAAAAGTAAGTGGGGAGGAATTATTACAGTATTTTTCAGTATTTCAGAAGAAGCACCTTTTATTTTTAACCAAAAATATATTAATTAAAAGCATGCAAATAATCCCTTGACTTAGGAAATTGACTTCTCAGAAGGTATACTAAGGAAATAATCAGAGCAGTACACAAAATGTTATAGAGAAAAGTACTCATTGTAGATCTGTATAACTGGAAAAAAAACCAGATATCTATCAATAGGAATTTCAATGACAAATTTATGTTCCATGCATGTGGTTGGCTTTCATGAAGCCTTTAAAAATCATCTTTTTGAAGACTATTTACTAACATGGGGAAATGTTCATAATAGTCTAAAGGAAAAAACCAAAATGCAAAACTATATGTCTACTCCTAATTTTATCTTAAATTATTAGATTTAATGCATTTAAAGAAGATGAGAAGAAAGTATATCAAAATTTTAACAGTGATTATTTCTGAATGGTAGGGACATGTTAATTTTAAATTTCTTCTTGATTGTTATTTTATTTTCCTAATTGTCTAAGACAGATTTACATTGGCTTTATAAGATAAAATATGTTTAAAATACCAGGCAACCTTGGAGATATTGTGGGTTCAGTTCCAGATCACCACAATAAAGCATATATCACAATAAAGTGAGTCACATAAATTTTTTGGTTTCCCAGTGCATATAAAAGTTATATTTACACTATACTGTAGTCTACTTAGTGTACAATAGCTTTATGTTTTTTAAAATGTACATACCTTGCTGGGCAAGATGGCGGAAGAGTAAGACGTGGAGATCACCTTCCTTCCCACAGATACAGTAGAAATACATCTACACGTGGAACTGCTCCTACAGAACACCCACTGAACGCTGGCAGAAGACGTCAGACCTCCCAAAAGGCAAGAAACTCCCCATGTACTTGGGTAGGGCAAAAGAAAAAAGAAATAAGAGAGACAAAAGAATAGGGACGGGACCTGCACCAGTGGGAGGGAGCTGTGAAGGAGGAAAGGTTTCCACACACTAGGAAGCCCCTTTGCGGGCGGAGACTGTGGGTGGCAGAGGGGGAAGCTTCGGAGCCACGGAGGAGAGCGCAGCCACAGGGGTGCTGAGGGCAAAGCGGAGAGATTCCCGCACGGAGGATCGGTGCCGAGTGGCAATCACCAGCCCGAGAGGCTTGTCTGCTCACCCGCTGGGACGGGCAGGGGCTGGGAGCTGAGGCTCGGGCTTCGGTCGGATCGCAGGGAGAGGACTGGGGTTGGCGGCGTGAACACAGCCTGAAGGGGTTAGTGCACCACACCTGGCCGGGAGGGAGTCCGGGAAAAAGTCTGCAGCTGCCGAAGAGGCAAGAGACTTTTTCTTGCCTCTTTGTTTCGCGGTGCGCGAGGAGAGGGGATTCACAGCACCGCCTAAACGAGCTCCAGAGATGGGCGCGAGCTGCAGCTATCAGCGCGGACCCCAGAGACGGGCAGGAGACGCTAAGGCTGCTGCTGCCGCCACCAAGAAGCCTGTGTGCGAGCACAGGTCACTCTCCACACCGCCCCTCCCGGGAGCCTGTGCAGCCCGCCACTGCCAGGGTCCCGTGATCCGGGGACAACTTCCCTGGGAGAACGCACGGCGCGCCTCAGGCTGGTGCAATGTCACGACGCCTCTGACACCGCAGGCTCGCCCCGCCTCCTCCGTACCCCTCCCTCCCCGCGGCCTGTGTGAGCCAGAGCCCCCGAAGCAGCTGCTCCTTTAACCCCGTCCTGTCTGAGCGAAGAACAGACGCCCTCAGGCGACCTACATGCAGAGGCGGGTCCAAATCCAAAGCTGAACCCTGGGAGCTGTACGAACAAAGAAGAGAAAGGGAAATCTCTCCCAGCAGCCTCAGAAGCAGCGGATTAAAGCTCCACAAACAACTTGATGTGCCTGTATCTGTTGAATACCTGAATAGACAACGAATCATCCCAAATTCAGAAGGTGGACTTTGGGAGCAGGATATATTAGTTTTTCCCCTTTTCCTCTTTTTGTGAGTGTATATGTGTATGCTTCTGGGTGAGATTTTGTCTGTATATCTTTGCTTTCACTGTTAGTCCTAGGGTTAGGTCCGTCCATTTTTTGTTTTTTTTGTTTTTTTTTTTTACTTAAAAAATTTTTTTCCCAAATAAATATTTTCTTAATAATTTTTTCCTTATTTTCTATTTTTAAAAAATTTTAAAAAATTGTTTTAATAAGTTTTTCATATTTTTTATTTTAAAAAATTAAAAATTTTTTTCTTAATAAATTTTTTTCTTAATAACTTTTTCTTATTTTTCTTATAAAAAATTAATAAATCTATTTTTAAAAATTAAAAAAATTTTTTCTTAATAAATTTATTCTTAATAATTTTTTCTTATTTATTATTATAATAGCTTTATTTTATTTTATTTTTCCTCTTTCTTTCTTTCTTTCTATTTTTTTCTCCCTTTTATTCTGAGCCGTGTGGATGAAAGGCTCTTGGTGATCCAGCCAGGCATCAGGGCTGTGCCTCTGAGGTGGGAGAGCCAACTTCAGGACACTGGTCCACAAGAGACCTCCCAGCTCCACGTAATACCAAATGGCAAAAATCTCTCAGAGATCTCCATCTCAACATCAAGACCCAGCTTCACTCAACGACCAGCAAGCTCCAGTGCTGGACACCCTATGCCAAACAACTAGCAAGACAGGAACACAGCCCCATCCATTAGCAAAGAGGCTGCCTAAACTCATAATAAGGCCACAGACACCCCAAAACACACCACCAGACGTGGACGTGCCCACCAGAAAGACAAGATCCAACCTCATCCACCAGAACACAGGCATTAGTCCCCTCCACCAGGAAGCCTACACAACCCACTGAACCAACCTTAGCCATTGGGGACAGATACCAAAAACAATGGGAACTACGAACCTGCAGCCTGTGAAAAGGAGACCCCAAACACAGTAAGATAAGCAAAATGAGAAGACAAAAAAACACACAGCAGGTGAAGGAGCAGGGTCAAAACACACCAGACCTAACAAATGAAGAGGAAATAGGCAGTCTACCTGAAAAAGAATGCAGAATAATGATAGTAAGGATGATCCAAAATCTTGGAAATAGAATAGACAAAATGCAAGAAATATTTAACAAGGATGTAGAAGAACTAAAGAGGAACCAAGCAACGATGAAAAACACAATAAATGAAATTAAAAATACTCTAGACGGGATCAATAGCAGAATAACTGAGGCAGAAGAACGGATAAGTGACCTGGAAGATATAATAGTGGAAATAACTACTGCAGAGCAGAATAAAGAAAAAAGAATGAAAAGAACTGAGGACAGTCTCAGAGACCTCTGGGACAACATTAAATGCACCAACATTCGAATTATAGGGGTCCCAGAAGAAGAAGAGAAAAAGAAAGGGACTGAGAAAATATTTGAAGAGATTATAGTTGAAAACTTCCCTAATATGGGAAAGGAAATAGTTAATCAAGTCCTGGAAGCACAGAGAGTCCCATACAGGATAAATCCAAGGAGAAACACGCCAAGACACATATTAATCAAACTGTCAAAAATTAAATATAAAGAAAACATATTAAAAGCAGCAGGGGAAAAACAACAAATAACACACAAGCGAATCCCCATAAGGTTAACAGCTGATCTTTCAGCAGAAACTCTGCAAGCCAGAAGGGAGTGGCAGGATATACTTAAAGTGATGAAGGAGAAAAACCTACAACCAAGATTACTCTACCCAGCAAGGATCTCATTCAGATTTGATGGAGAAATTAAAACCTTTACAGACAAGCAAAAGCTGAGAGAGTTCAGCACCACCAAACCAGCTTTACAACAAATGCTAAAGGCACTTCTCTAGGTGAGAAACACAAGAGAAGGAAAACACCTACAATAAGAAACCCAAAACATTTAAGAAAATGGGAATAGGAAAATACATATCGATAATTACCTTAAATGTGAATGGATTAAATGCTCCCACCAAAAGACATAGACTGGCTGAATGGATACAAAAGCAAGACCCATATATATGCTGTCTACAAGAGACCCACTTCAGACCTAGAGACACATACAGACTGAAAGTGAGGAGCTGGTAAAAGATATTCCATGCAAATGGAAATCAAAAGAAAGCTGGAGTAGCAATTCTCATATCAGACAAAATAGACTTTAAAATAAAGACTATTACAAGAGACAAAGAAGGACACTATATAATGATCAAGGGATTGATCCAAGAGGAAGGTATAGCAATTGTAACTATTTATATACCCAACATAGGAGCACCTCAGTACATAAGGCAAATACTAACAGCCATAAAAGGGGAAATCGACAGTAACACAATCATAGTAGGGGACTTTAACACCCCACTTTCACCAATGGACAGATCATCCAAAATGAAAATAAATAAGGAAACACAAGCTTTAAATGATACATTAAACAAGATGGACTTAATTGATATTTATAGGACATTCCACCCAAAAACAACAGAATACACATTTTTCTCAAGTGCTCATGGAACATTCTCCAGGATAGATCATATCTTGGGTCACAAATCAAGCCTTGGTAAATTTAAGAAAATTGAAATCGTATCAAGTATCTTTTCCGACCACAACGCTATGAGACTAGATATCAATTACAGGAAAAGATCTGTAAAAAATACAAACACATGGAGGCTACACAATACACTACTTAATAACGAAGTGATCACTGAAGAAATCAAAGGGGAAATCAAAAAATACCTAGAAACAAATGACAATGGAGACACAACGACCCAAAACCTATGGGATGCAGCAAAAGCAGTTCTAAGAGGGAAGTTTATAACAATACAAGCCTACATCAAGAAACAGGAAACATCTCAAATAAACAACCTAACCTTGCACCTAAAGCAATTAGAGAAAGAAGAACAAAAAAACCCCAAAGCTAGCAGAAGGAAAGAAATCATAAAGATCAGAGCAGAAATAAATGAAAAAGAAATGAAGGAAACAATAGCAAAAATCAATGAAACTAAAAGCTGATTCTTTGAGAAGATAAACAAAATTGATAAACCATTAGCCAGACTCATCAAGAGAAAAAGGGAGAAGACTCAAATCAATAGAATTAGAAATGAAAAAAGAGAAGTAACCACTGACACTGCAGAAATACAAACGATCATGAGAGATTACTACAAGAAACTCTATGCCAATAAAATGGACAACCTGGAAGAAATGGACAGATTCTTAGAAATGCACAACCTGCCGAGACTGAACCAGGAAGAAATAGAAAATATGAACAGACCAATCACAAGCACTGAAATTGAAACTGTGATTAAAAATCTTCCAACAAACAAAAGCCCAGGACCAGATGGTTTCACAGGTGAATTCTATCAAACATTTAGAGAAGACCTAACACCTATCCTTCTCAAACTCTTCCAAAATATTGCAGAGGGAGGAACACTCCCCAACTCATTCTACGAGGCCACCATCACCCTGATACCAAAACCAAACAAAGATGTCACAAAGAAAGAAAACTACAGGCCAATATCACTGATGAACATAGATGCAAAAATCCTCAACAAAATACTAGCAAACAGAATCCAACAGCACATTAAAAGGATTATACACCATGATCAAGTGGGGTTTATCCCAGGAATGCAAGGATTCTTCAATATACGCAAATCAATCAACGTGATACATCATATTAACAAATTGAAGGAGAAAAACCATATGATCATATCAATAGATGCAGAGAAAGCTTTCGACAAAATTCAACACCCATTTATGATAAAAGCCCTGCAGAAAGTAGGCATAGAGGGAACTTTCCTCAACATAATAAAGGCCATATATGACAAACCCACAGCCAACATTGTCCTCAATGGTGAAAAACTGACACCATTTCCACTAAGATCAGGAACAAGACAAGGTTGCCCACTCTCACCGCTATTATTCAACATAGTTTTGGAAGTGTAGCCACAGCAATCAGAGAAGAAAAAGAAATAAAAGGAATCCAAATCGGAAAAGAAGAAGTAAACCTGTCACTGTTTGCAGATGACATGATACTATACATAGAGAATCCTAAAGATGCTACCAGAAAACTACTAGAGCTAATCAATGAATTTGGTAAAGTAGCAGGATACAAAATTAATGCACAGAAATCTCTTGCATTCCTGTATACTAATGATGAAAAATCTGAAAGTGAAATTAAGAAAACACTCCCATTTACCATTGCAACAAAAAGAATAAAATATCTAGGAATAAACCTACCTAAGGAGACAAAACACCTGTATGCAGAAAATTATAGGACACTGATGAAATAAATTAAAGATGATACAAATAGATGGAGAGATATACCATGTTCTTGGATTGGAAGAATCAACATTGTGAAAATGACTCTAGTACCCAAAGCAATCTACAGATTCAGTGCAATCCCTATCAAACTACCACTGGCATCTTTCACAGAACTAGAACAAAAAATTTCACAATTTGTGTGGAAACACAAAAGACCCCGAATAGCCAAAGCAATCTTGAGAACGAAAAATGGAGCTGGAGGAATCAGGCTCCCTGACTTCAGACTATATTACAAAGCTACAGTAATCAAGACAGTTTGATACTGGCACAAAAACAGAAATATAGATCAATGGAATAGGATAGAAAGCCCAGAGATAAACCCATGCACATATGGTCACCTCATCTTTGATAAAGGAGGCAAGCATATACAGTGGAGAAAAGACAGCCTCTTCAATAAGTGGTGCTGGGAAAATTAGACAGGTACATGTAAAAGTATGAAATTAGAACACTCCCTGACACCATACACAAAAATAAACTCAAAATGGATTAAAGACCTAAGTGTAAGGCCAGACACTATCAAACTCTTAGAGGAAAACATAGGCAGACCACTCCATGACATAAATCACAGCAAGATCCTTTTTGACCCAGCTCCTAGAGAAATGGAAATAAAAACACAAATAAACAAATGGGACCTAATGAAACTTAAAAGCTTTTGCACAGCAAAGGAAACCATAAACAAGACCAAAAGACAACCCTCAGAATGGGAGAAAATATTTGCAAATGAAGCAACTGACAAAGGACTAATCTCCAAGATTTACAAGCAGCTCATGCAGCTCAATAACAAAAAAACAAACAACCCAATCCAAAAATGGGCAGAAGACCTAAATAGACATTTCTCCAAAGAAGATATACACATTGCCAACAGACACATGAAAGAATGCTCAACATCATTAATCATTAGAGAAATGCAAATCAAAAGTAAAATGAGGTATCATCTCACACCAGTCAGAAGGGCCATCATCAAAAAATCTAGAAACAATAAATGCTGGAGAGGGTGTGGAGAAAAGGGAACCCTTTTGCACTGTTGGTGGGAATGTAAATTGATACAGCCACTATGGAGAACAGTATGGAGGTTCCTTAAAAAACTACAAATAGAACTACCATACGACCCAGCAATCCCACTACTGGGCATATACCCTGAGAAAACCATAATTCAAAAAGAGTCATGTACCAAAATGTTCATTGCAGCTCTATTTACAATAGCCAGGACATGGAAGCAACCTAAGTGTCCATCATCGGATGAATGGATAAAGAAGATGTGGCACATATATACGATGGAATATTACTCAGCCATAAAAAGAAATGAAATGGAGGTATTTGTAGTGAGGTGGATGGAGTTAGAGTCTGTCATACAGAGTGAAGTAAGTCAGAAAGAGAAAAACAAATACAGTATGCTAACACATATATATGGAACCTAAGGGGAAAAAAAAAGGTCATGAAGAACCTAGTGGCAAGACAGGAATAAAGATACAGACCTAATAGAGAAAGGACCTGAGGATATGGGAAGGGGGAGGGGTGAGATGTGACAGGGTGAGAGAGTGTCATGGACATATATACACTACCAAATGTAAAATAGATAGCTAGTGGGAAGCAGCCGCATAGCACAGGGAGATCAGCTCGGTGCTTTGTGACCACCTAGAGGGGTGGGATAGGGAGGGTGGGAGGGAGGGAGGTGCAAGAGGGAAGAGATATGGGAACATATATATATGTATAACTGATTCACTTTGTTATAAAGCAGAAACTAACACACCATTGTAAAGCAATTATACTTCAATAAAGATGTTTAAAAAAAATGTACATACCTTAATTTAAAACTACTTTATTGCTAAAAAATGCCAAAACAATTACAATGGTAAAATCAAAGATCAGTGATCACAGAATACCATAACAAATACAATAATGATGAAAAAGTTTGAAACACCATGAGAATTACCAAGATGTGACACAGAGGCACAAAGTAAGCAAATGCTGTTGGGAAATGATGCCTATAGACTTGCCCAAGTTAAGGCTGCCACAAATGTTCAATTTGTAAAAAACACAATACCTGCAAAGGGTAAGAAAGCGAAGAGCAATGAAACAAGGTATGCCTGTACGTATTCTAATGGCCTTGCTGCCTGAATTTTCTGATTTGTTACTTCAGCTCTCCACCTTACAACAGTGGGTTCAGTAAAATGAATACTAAAGGGGGAAAGAGAGAGAAGAAACTACTAGTGAACTACCACGAAACATGACCAGAGTTTGCTTTTGTTTTCAGCTTATCTTTTGTTCTTGTGGGAATTACCCACAGAAGCCAGCAGTTTCTGTGGGACTGCCATCTGACAGCAGCTGTTTATTTTCTTACTCTTTGTTATGAACTACAAATGCCCCAACCTGATGTTTGTGATCACCAGTAGTCAATTGTGCATTTCTGCTTCCACTGATGCATAGTGAGGCTGGTAGGGTTTGTGAAAATTGTCAATCCCATCTTTTTTTTTTTTTTTTTAACAAATGTTAAGTTTATTATTAGAGTGTTGACAAGCATGGCAGAGACTAAAAATATAGTTCCTTTTCGAAATAAAATATTCAGCATTTTGACAGGCTGAGGATTTATTTGGCAATAATTTCTTGGTTAAAATTCCCTGAGGTTTGTTTATATGGCTATTTTAGTTCTTTATTTTAAGTACATCAGCATTTTTCCACAGCCTCAACCTATTCTCATCTCAGCATGCAGGAAGTTAATAGGTAGCACAGAAGCTCATTATTTTAATTCCAGTGAAAACATAACTGGCTAAAGAAGCATGAGTACTAACGCCATTCTTCCTGGTACCCTGAAGAACCAGCAAAGATGACCACAAACTCAAACTCATCATGGCGATCAGGACCACTGGTCCAGGTGATGAAAGGGATGGGCTCAGCCACTGTCAGTTCCAAATAATCTACAGGCACTGCCTGTAAATATGGAATAAGGACCACTTGGAATTTTGTTTTTCTAACGTGACAAAACTTCAAAAGATTTTTTTAAAGAAACATAAGAGGAATGTAGTTCCATTTAAGGTGTTTGCCCACCTAGATTATACACTTATTCCAGGGGTACCACCATTCTTCAAAACATCTGTGGAATTCCTGTTTGGAATTGATCTCAGATATAGTTTATGGAATGCATCAGAAAATGAGTCTCGTTAGTTTCTAATCACATATGAATGAGATTAAAAAGTTAAATTACTTAACTTACTTACCAGACTGGGCTCCAGATGCATTTTGCATTTTCTAAATAGCAGATCTTCTCACAACCGAGTTTGCCACCAATAAATCCTTCAAAACCACATGCCTTGGTCTAAGACAGGAATTCCAATAAGAGAATTCCAAAAGGGATTAGAATAATGGCAGAATCATTGGAATAAGTGTATAGCCTTCCAACCTAAGAACTCTGAACTGGGCATTTGGATCTGTAAGATCAGGCACACTTCAATTAAAAACGAACAAAATTCTAACATTCTTTCATTCAACTAGTGGTGAGTGAGTGCCAGGCACTGTTCCAGGGGATGCAGCAGCAAACACATTAGATTTAGCCTTTGCTCTGTGACTATACCAATCTTGAGAGAACCAATTTTAAGAAGTGATCTAAAATGCTATTTTAGAATTATATTAATTTGAACTATCTCAGAAAAAAATATGCATAGAATAGGGTGCTTTGAAAGTTGGAAAGTGAGGGGAAAGCTTTTGAAGTCCTTTCTTCTGTTTTTGTTTTTTGGTTTGGTTTGGTTTGTGTTTTTTGTGTGTTTTTTGTACAGGACTTTGAAGCAAGGCAGGGAAGTACATTTGTATCCAGCTAAATTTAATTTGAATGCCTAGATAGCCTCTAAGCATTAGGAAGGCTACTCAAGCAGGAATGTACCACTGAAACTACCTATCTACTTCACAGTGGCTGTTATGAGACAAAGGACTAAAACCTTAAAGTGATGTTTAATTAAAGTATATTTGCCATCATCAATAACATCAACATTACCTGCTAGTTGAGAGATGTCCTATGTTTCATCCTTTTGAGGGATGAAAGCAAAAGTAGTTCAGGAAGGTCAATTAAATTTAATTCACTTCCAGTCAACAAATATAATTCAGACACCAGGAATGGTGCCAAGATGGGAGGATACAAAAATGAATGTTCTAGTGAGATTTCATCAGTTGCAAGGAACTCATCCTAGTGATATCAAGTATTGGGGTCTTACTGAGAATAAATAATAGGAATGCACATTCTCCCAGTTTCAGCTGAACAAGCTCTAGAAGCTCATTCCTTTCCTTCTACCCATCTAGATATTTGGCAATCCCTTAAGCTTAGTGGTATCTTGGGGTAAGGGAAATAATCTCGTTCATGAGATGACAGTAGTTAGGCAGACAATATCTAGAAAGACAGGCAGCTTGATATTCCCATCCAGAAGAAGACCAGAATCTTACAAAACAGAATTGCATTGCAGTGGGAATACCAGAGCATCACCTCATATTGGGTGGAGCCCTTCATCCCTTCTGAGAATTCAAGGGCTGTCACTCAGAGTGCTCCTCCCACTTTCCAAGTCACCCCCAAATTTGGGGGTGAGAGACATTCAGCTGATCTACAACCAGGTCCCCTTTTCCCTGCCCCTTTTCCCAAGCCCTACCTTTCTCTCCTTTAGGTCCTCAAGGACTGGTCCATATCAGAGAATAACCTTACACAGTTTTTTCATAAATGATGTTATCATTACATCTAAGAAATGAAAGTACCTGCCCTCATTATTCATGTTTATTTCATCTATATTTCTCTTGTGTCCTAAGTTCTTGACTTTCTAAGATTTTTAGATGCTGTGTAGCAGGTGTCTGTTGCTGCACTCCTGGCCACCCACTACCCACCCTCCCAAATCTCCTTGATGAGCAAGCACCAAAATTGTTGGGACTGAATCTCAGACTAAGGAAAATTACTCATCCAACCCAAGGATTCTCTCTTCATTAGAAAGTATTAATCAATCATCCCCAACTCTTTAAAAATATTAACTGATTACACCCAACTGTCTAAACATTCATTCCTAAAATCCCACCAATTCAAATTAGTTCCTCCAGACCGCCTTGAAAAATGAAGAAGTGGTACTGCTCTCTGGAAGTACAAGTCCCTTTCAACACACAGGTCTATGAATATGTTAGTATATATAAATATATACAAATTCTCCTTTTAAGTTACCATTATATAAATGAGTAGTGGGTGTGACTGAAATTTAGGAATATAATTGGCACTGTCTACTCTGTTCTTTAAATTAATTAACTATAAGAAATGTACATTCAGTAAAATTAAATTACTGAGATTAATGGTTCAAGATGGGTAAAAATTCAAATAATTCCTTCTCATATAGGGAAGTTTTGTGAGCAAAAAGTGAGAATTGAAATTGACCTGTGCCACTGGCTTTTTCTGTGACCTTATTACTATCCCTAAGAAGTTAAGGAATACATTTTTAAATCATGCAAATTTGTAGTGCCTTTGACATTCCAGTCGCCTTAGTGGCCAAGAATTTAGATAATAAATGATGGAAAAGGAAATTGCCCTCAATTTTGTTCAAATCTAAAGATGATGATGTATATTTTTTTCTTTGCCATCCAGTGAAGAGTCCCCTGCTGTGTCTTATCTTCTAACATTCTATCACATACCTGCTTTGAATCTATGCATAGTGAATGTTATATTTACTCTTTCAAAGTATCTTGTAACTGCATGATCAGAATATAGGAAGACTTCAGTTGTTGGTCTATACCTTCATTCCTTTGACATTATACAGTGCCTAATATATGCCAGGCATTGCACTGGGCTTTGAAAATATAAAGATGAAGATACAGTCTCTATCCCCAAGGAACTTAAAGTATATCTGGGAAGATAGACGGATAGATTACTAATGATGACAGAATGTGATGAATACATTAATGAAAACATGGACAAAGTGCTTTGGAGGCTGAGAGGCGGTAGTGAATAATATATTCTTTAAAAATTCAGGATTAATCAAAGTTATTTCTGCCACCTTTGGCCTAAACTGAAACGGCAGCTGTAAAGTGGATGAATTGTGAACACACACACACATACACACACACACACATATACACTCACCTGTAAGAGTACAATTTCAGATTTCAACGTAAAGTTGTATCATGTACCTATTTCACAGCTGAGGCAATGGAGACATGCGCTTCTCTGGAGTCTCGGTCAGTTTCGGGGCTGTCAGGGCTGACCCTGGCATAGTCTGGCACGTTTATTGGTTTTCTCTGCCTTGCTTGCTAGAGAATATTGTGCAACAGCGGACCTTTGTGATATCCAAGTATTCAGAAGAATGCTGTTTGACCACTGAACAAATTCTTCTTGACTGCTTTGGATTAAGAATTGCTACTCTGCTGAAATTAAGCCAAAGCAGCATTCAGGAAGCAAGGTATTTTATTTGAATGCAACATAAATCAAAGCCGGAAATGGGGGCTGCTTGGGCTCCCCATTCTGATGCCCTCTTGAGTCAGTGAATTCCATTGCCAAATCTCTGCTTCCAGACCTTGGGAACACGGCTTCACGGATCTGCCTGTTCCAAACTCACACTTCCCATTGCTTTCATTCTGTGGCTTCTAGGCCTGTTTCAAGAATGCAATGCAAGATTATAATTTCATGGAATATTGTGCATTTTTTTCTAATGGAAGGCCACTTAAATTATCAAATTTCATTGATTACCAAGCCACATAGATGACTGACCAATGGTTACAATTTGAATGGTCCATGAAAGGAAAAATAAATGGAATGATTCCAAAGTAAATATGGGCCCTTTCATGGCTCTTGTTAGGGTTTTTCCTCTTGGGATAGAGATGCAAAGAACTGAATGATGACTGAGGAATGAGAATCACTATTACCTTTGTGCTGTGTCTCTGATGAACACGCCCCACCCCCCAAGAGGTGGCAATAGTCAATAGGCCTACTCACTGTGGGATCTTAGTTAAGCCGTTTTAGATTCTTCCTAGCTTTGGTAACCCACCTATAAAAATAAAATAGAAAACTGTATTGAATATTTGAAGCACTCAAATAAAAGATGATATAAGAGTAGAGAAAAACTCATTTTTATTTCATTGAAATAAAATATTGCTATGAACTGAATGTTCGTGTCCCCCTAAAATTCACACTTTAAAGCCCTAATGTGACGGTATTTTGAGGTGGGGCCTCTAGGAGCTAACTAGGCCTCCATGATAGGATTAGCGTCCTTATAAGAAGAGGAAGAAAGCTAGCCTCTCTCTCTCCACCATGTGAGGATACAAGGAGAAGACCACCACCTGCAAACCAAGAAGAGGGCCCTCACCACACACCAGATCTGCTGGTACCTTGAACCTGGACTTCCCAGCCTCCAGAACTGTGAGAAATAAAAGTTTGTTGTTTAAGCCACCTACTCTATGGTGATTTGTTACAGCAGCCTAAACTAAGACAAACATTATTTAGAAAACAATTAAAGTGACACGTTATGTCAAGAGAGTCTCAAACTTGTAAAATTAGAAACTCTTTGTTTTAGCTCTGTGACATCTTTACATTTCTCTCCTCTTTTCAAAATAAATTGAAAAAATATATAAAATTTATATGTAGTGCATTTTTAATAATAAAAGTGATACATGCTCGCAGTAGAATTTGAGACAGTACAGAAATTGAAAAAAGCATGAATTTTTACTACAACAACCACTGCTACAATAAAATCCGTATCCATTGGATACATTCCTAGAAGTGGAAATAATGGATCAAAGAGTATGTACATTCAAAATTTTGATAGATATTTGTCAAATATTCTCTAAAATCTATGCCTCAACCAACAATATTTGTTTCCATGCACCTCCCCACATTGGGTATTATCAAGCTTTTAAATTTTACCAATTCTGTGGTTCTGAAGAACCTAGGGGTAGGACAGGAATAAAGACACAGACATAGAGAATGGACTTGAGGATACGGGGAGGGGGAAGGGTAAGCTGGGACGAAGTGGGAGAGTGGCATGGACATATATACACTACCAAACGTAAAATAGATAGCTAGTGGGAAGCAGCTGCATCGCACAGGGAGATCAGCTTGGTGCTTTGTGACCACCTAGAGGGGTGGGATAGGGAGGGTGGGAGGGAGATGCAAGAGGGAGGGGATATGGGGATATATGTATGTGTATAGCTGATTCACTTTGTTATAAAGCAGAAACTAACACACCATTGTAAAGCAATTATACTCCAATAAAGATGTTAAAAAATATTTTTTACCAATTTTAGAGGTTTAAAAAAATAGTATTTGATTGTGGTTTCAATGTGCATGTATTTGATTATAGGAAACTGAGCAAAGTTTTGCTTTTATTAAAGTCAATTGGAAGATCTTATTTCAGAGGGAATTTTATAGTATTTCTTGAAATACTAGATAATGCCCTGAGATAATCTAATAAATTAAGGGCAAGCTAACTTAAGTTAGAATAATAAAAATGGAAAGTACAACTCTTTTTTCTGTGGGTTTGTTGACTTTTTTATTGAAGTATAGTTGATTTACAATGTTATATTAATTTCTGCTGTACAGCAAAGTGATCCAGTTATACATACATATACATTCTTTTTCATATTCTTTTCCATTATGGTTTATCTCAGGATATTGAATATAGTTCCCTGTGCTATACAGTAGGACCTTGTTGTTTATCCATTCTATATATAATAGTTTGTATCTGCAAAGCCCAAACTCCCACTCCATCCCTTCCCTTCTCCCCTCCCACTTGGCAACCACAAGTCTGTTCTCCATGTCTGTGAGTCTGTTTCTGTGTCATAGATAGGTTCATTTGTGTCATATTTTAGATTCCACATATAAGTGATATCATATGGTATTTGTCTTTCTCTTTCTGACTTACTTCATTTAAGTATGATAATCTCTAGTTCCATCACTGTTGCTGCAAATGGCATTATTTTGTTCTTTTTATGGCTCAATAGTATTCTACTGTATATATGTACCACTTCTTTATCCATTCATCTGTTGATGAACATTTCGGTTGTTTCCATGTTTTGGCTATTGTGAATAGTGCTGCTATGAACATACGGGTACATGCTTCTTTTTGAATTATACTTTTGTCCAGATATATACCCAGGAGTGGGATTGCTGTATCGTATGGCAACTCTATTTTTAGTTTTTTGAGGAACCTTCATACTGTTCTCCATAGTTGCTGCACCAACTTACATTCCCACAAACAAGTGTAGGAGGGTTCCCTTTTCTCCAGTATTTGTTATTTTTAGACTTTTTAATGATGGCCATTCTGACTGTGTGAGGTTGTACCTCATGGTAGTTTTGATTTGCATTTCACTAATAACTAGCAGTGTTGAGGAAGGTATGACTTTAAAACAAGCAAAATAAAATGTGAGACGGCTGTGGAAAGCAGTAAAGGAAACAAAAAAAAGAAGCCATGATAAATGGAAAACATGAAATCAGATAGCAGAAATATATAATATATTCTAATATAATAATAATTATATAATATTATTTATCATATATATAATATACTACCATTATTACTAAAATATAAATTAAAACAGAGATCTAAAGACAGACATCTACAGCATCTATATTATTAATTGTTAATGTTATCTCCAATATTTTTTATTTTATTAAAATATACAGAAAGGTTGAAAAGACTGCAATGGAAAAAAGGATGCAACAGTTAAATATGGACCAAATAAAGATGCAATCACAGTTTTAATATTTATATGTAATACATTATATTTAATCTAATAGTAATATTAGGGAAAACAGAATTTAAGGTAAAAGAAATCATAAGGTATATTTCTTGGGCAAAGATGGATTATTTAGAAATGGTGTTATCTCATTACATGGCGAATACTAAAGTTGGAGGACTACCTCACAAATCTCACTAAATCTAAATCTCATTAAGATTATAAATGTGAAGATAAAGGTATAAAATTAATGGGAGAAAATATTGGAGGATTTCTTGAAAAAGTTCTCAAAAGCAGAAACCATAAAAAAGTAAAAATTAATGGATTATATCAAAATTAAAGATTTCAGGTTTCAAACATCTGTAGCTTACATGATAGAACATACAAAAAACCCCTGCAAAATGGCAGGGGAACAAAAAGGAAAACCTATAGAGAAGTGGGCAAAAGGGTATACACAGACAATTCACAGAAGAGAAAACCCAAGTAGCTAGCTAGTCTGGGAATGAACACTCAGCCTAACTGGTAATTTTTTTAAGTTTTTTTTAAAAAATATTTATTTATTTATTTATTTTGGCTTTGCTGGGTCTTAGTTGCAGCACACGGGATCTGCATTGTGGCATGCGGACTACTTGGTTGCGGCATGCGGACTACTTAGTTGTGGCATGCAGACTCTTTAATTGCGGCAATGCATGTGGGATCCAGTTCCCCAACCAGGGATCGAACCTGGGCCCCCTGCATTGGGGGCACGGAGTCTAACCCACTGGACCACCAGGGAAGTCCCCTAACTGGTAATTTTTAAAAATGCAAATTTTTTAAAAGATAGGCTTCACTGGCCTTACCCCAGGACCCCCCCTTTTGTCTGTTGAAGAAATAATGAATGAGTGAATGAATATACCTTGAACAAGAAGAACACTGTCTACCTGTGTACCTCTTCCAGCCTCAAGCAAGAGGCATCACTGGATCTCAGGCCCCACTTTGGACCTGATTACTTACACCATAACATCTACAGTTGGATGTGATTCTGTTTTCCTCTAACTCCCTAACTTATCTGCTTGTACCTTTCCCTTGCATTAGATATGTGTTGCCTTCTACTGCAGTTCTTTGTAGATATATCCTACAATATACATGCCACATGCAGGAGCTCTTAGTCATCTAGAATTCTCTGCAGTATGAGCACAATATTTTGTACGTAAGAGCAGTCCGATAAATATTTATGTAACTGAATTAGGTGGAAGCATGGTATGACAAACTCCCAGCTAGTAGTCAGGAAACCATACAAGCTTTGAAAATGAATAAAAATGAAGGGGAAAAAAAAGGACAAAGTTGAACTAGATCAGAAATTTCCAAAGTATGCTCCAGGGAACACAAATCCTATAAAATGCTACCAGAATAAAGGGTCCTGGGTCAAATAATTTTGGAGAGTACCACGTAATAGACCCCCACCCAGCCCCTTTGGGGGTCACAACCAGTGGTGTGCTGGGGCCATCTTGTTCCCACTTGCACAAGTCAATTGTTGAATTTTCAGGAATTTTGTGAGCCAAATGTTATACACGGTTATTATTAAAAATTAAATTAGATAACTTAAATTAAATGAATTGTATTAAAAACCAAGGTAATAATTACTCAAAACAATACTTGCTAATTATTTTACTACATTTTGTTTTTATTTTACTCTTGAGATTGTATACGTCTGTTGTATGTATTGTAGAGTATGTAATACTGTGTTACTGTGTGCATCTCTCCACAACTTCACAATCATTGATGTTGTGTTGGTGGCTGGTAATGGGCCTTAGTAGGAATATTTACACCACAGAAGTCAATCACAGAAATCACCTGCAAAGCAGAGCTTTATCTCTGGAGAATTGGTTGTTAAATATTTAATATGTGATCACATATCACAAACATATCATTCTATTGAAATCCCGCTAGCCTTACAGTAAACACACCTGCTTAATTATCTAAATTACTGTTTTGGACTTTATTTGCTCATGAAATTCTTTTAATGCATTATATGTATTAACATCCTGAGACAGTACTTTGGGAAAGACTGGATTAGATGATCGCTAAGGATTTTTCTAGTTCTTACGACACACGTAGATGGCAAGCCTTCACATACAAACTTACTGTCTCACTTCTTAGCTTTTCAATTTATTGAGGGTGTGGATAAAGTTAACCAATGCTACCTTTAAAAGTAAGGTCAAAATAATTTAAAAGGAGTCCTACTTTCTAGGAACTATTAACTGATTTATTTACAATTCCTAGGTTCAAAGCAATTTGGTTAAGGGCAGAGTATTATATTCAAAGATTCTATTTTTAGTCCATCTGTGAGCAAGGAACTTCATGCCTCTAAATCTCATTTTCTTCATCTGTAAAATGGGGTACTTTACAGGATTTTTGAGAAAGCAGACAAGGTTACATATGAGGAATCACATGGAAAGCTTGCAGATATTATATATGAAAGGAAGTATGATTTGAGTATTTCCCTCTGAAAGTGGTGTGACAAATGTGGTTCATGAACCATCTTTAGCTGAGTTTGCCAGACCTCAGAAGGCTTCTCCCAAATGCCCATAGCGAAGGGGAGAAATCCTTGGCTCAAACTCCAGAGTAACCTTGCCTGCTTCAAGCGATAGCTCAAATGTGATTGTTAAGATGCCTCTTGGCTTCATGACCGAGCTTACAGAAAACTGCAGATATGTTTTCAAAAGATCTAATCGAAGCCAATTGTATCCAGACTGATAGTAAATGTGAAGAGGCTGGGTGGTCCCAGCACAGATGGCATTCGCAGTTGAGTGTTTTTAAGAAGTGGCCCTTATAATTGTGAGCAGTTACAGTTCGGAGAGGCCACATGAGATTAGACTTAAGCTCAAGGAAAGGTGATTTTAATCTCTCAGTTCAGCCTAGTATAGCCCAGATCTGCTCTGGAATAATATTTTCATAAATATGGACATTTTCATCTTTCTTAAGGGTCTAAACATGTTCACCTGCCCCTAGGAGGTTGCTTTCAAAGGTGAGTATGAAGAGAGGGGAGGAGAAGACGGAGGAAGCTATAACTAGCTCTCTTTCTCTCTTTGATCTGAAACAGGTAAAAGGATGGCAAAATGCCCAGCACGTGCTTCCCCTTTGGCTGGCCCCCCCACCCAAGGATTGGGGCTCCTCATCTGAGGGCCACTGTGAAGCCCTTCTTCTTTTGCCTGCAGTGGTGACCTGCTAGTTGGTTAATAACCAGAGCGGCGTGTGCACCAACTGGCCAGAATGGACCCCAGCTCTGGTGCTGTGAGCCACACCCTGGAGGCCCAGACCCGGGTGCTTGGGGTGACAGGAGCCATAGTGGGAAGGAGGCTCAAGGAAACAGCTAACGACCCACCCAAGTGGACTTATTTCATATTATAACAACTGCTCTGGGTACACCAGAGCACATTGCATACTGCATACTGCATAGCATTCAGCTTACTGGCTGAATGTCAGCCCTGCTTGCCTATACCTCTCCTCGGAAGTAAGACTTTGCTAATGACACATTTTCCAGTTTCCTGACTCTAGCCACGTGGGATGATTCAGGTATGAGCAGCTACAGAATCACTGGTGTAAGTAATAGTACAATGGCCATCTATGTTTTGCTTAGGAATAAAAAAGCGGCATCACTACTTCTTTACATACCAGAGTGTTCAGTGCTTTTATTTCGCGATTATCATCTTATTTTATCCTCAGAACAGCACTGGATAAATATTATCACCCTTATATTGTAGATGAACCTTTAGATCATAGATGGTCAGATCACTAACAAAGTCACACAACTAATAATTGATAGAGTTAAATTTACAAGTGGGTCTGTCTTGCTACCACAAAGGGGCTCTTTCTACTGTACCAGACAACAAAGTGGTGGAAAGCACAGGCTCTGGAACCACACTGCCTGGATTTGAACCCCATCTCTGTCACTTATCTCTGCTAAGTTCCTCAGCAACTATGTGTCTCAGTCTCCTTACCTACAACACGAAAATAATGGCATTTTTCTCAGTTTTGTTGGTGGGTTAAATGAGCCATAGTCTTTGGAAGAGTCCAGGCACATAGGAATCCCCCAATAAATGTTAGACTTCTTGCGCTTGCATCCCTCAAGACTGCCACCAAAGTCCAGCCTACTCATGGTCCGGATCTTTCTAGGTCAATGGATCTGAAATCTACTTCTTAATTTCACCTAGTTTCTATGCCCAGGCCATACACTGGGCACCTAAGAAAATAGATTCTTCAGGCCTCCTTTCATCCCGAAATACATAATTTCCGAGGTAATATTAGGCACTTCTGCTAACTGCTGACTCTTGGTTATACTTTAATTTTCACTTTAATTTCACTTAATTGACTTACTTATTAAGTTGATGAAGTCTCTAATGCTCAAGAGAGAAGAGAGCCCCCGGGAGTAGTGGAGATAGGAGTGTGGGGGCTGAGGGGGCAGGCTGACTTGGGTAGGGCCCCGGCTTATGAGATTTTTTTAGAACTGAACAGTTTCATAGATTTTATTATTATTCACGTATGGTGAGGTCAACAGATCAAGAAACGAAAACCATTGAAAAGATAGTCTGTCACTCACAGCTCCCAAGAGGAGGGGGCACCTCACACCACACCACGAGGGGTCATACGGGGAAACCTCAGGGTGGGCAGGAGAAGGAGGGAGAAGGGGAACAGCTGTGGGCAAGGGCCTCGATAGTGGTTTCTGCAGGAAGGAACGAGCGGGGCAGTGTGTGCTAGAGGATTGGGCAGCTTGAATAATTTCAGTGGGCTCTGGGACACAGGGGCTGTCCCTAGTTGTCTGGTGCCTGGCTCTGGGGTGAATAGGGCAGGTGAATAGTGGCCCAGAGGGTGAGGACCAGTTAAAGGAGGTGTTCGGATGTAGATTCTGGATCGGTTGGTTTGTATTTGAAATGTGCGCTTGTGGGCAAGTTGTTGACTATCTCTAGGAATTGGCCAGCCCTGGGAGAGTCAGTCCTTCCAGAGTCAGCAAGGACCCAGATGTCAAAGCGTCAGAACGCAGAAAACAAGAGACATGGTGAGTATACCGAAGCGTGGGGCACGAGACACGTGCGTTAGAGAGAGGGAAGAATTGGGAGAGTGAAGAGGACGAGCCAGCCTCCCTTGAAGCACCTGTGCAGGTGCTCTCAGCCTGACTGTCTTTCTCCCCTCCTTCGTTACCCCTTCCTCCACGAGGGCCTCAGCACTACTTAGCCAGCCTTTTCTTCTCCCCCGTCTGTGCCTCGCTGTTCCTGCCCACCTCTCCCCATCCTCCCCCCCCCCACACCTGGTTGTCAAGGCTCTAGTCTCCCCTTGGCTGGGCCCTGGAGAGCCTGGTTCCTCAATCCTTGCTTCTCCAGAAGGCAGAGACTCTGTCACACTTCAACCCTTTCAATTAGAGTATACAAACAGGCCTTTTTACTGAGTAGCCACAGGCAGCAAAGACACACACAGACTCACAATGCGGCACATTCATCAGTAAAATGTGAACTTCTGGGTCTGGGCTTACATTTCAATGCGCTTTGTCAAACAGTGATCTGTGCCCTCCCAGAGGGGCAAGGCCAGGGCAGAGCTCTGAAGCTGACCAGGCTCAGCGTTTGGGCAAATAGCCTACATGCCTCTGGGTGTGGTTGAAGCCCCTGAGTCATCTTTGTGCTGTACCCATTGGGCAGAAGAGTCAACGATACCAAGGAGACCCCCCCAGAGGTGCCCCTTGTATTCCTCACTTTGTGGTACTTGCAAACTCAGTGTGGATCGTTTGCAAGTCAACTGGGAGAAGGACAGGAATTTAGGGTCAGGATGGCAAGAAGTTTCCATGTGTTCTGGGGCTGTCCCGAGGTCTGTCTGCTAGAAGCCAGTTTAACATGGATGAGAAAAAGGCAGCCGTGCTTCCTTCCTTCTGGTTGACACTTTGTAAACCGACATAAAGCCCTAGATCTAAAACCACCAGTTTTCCTACCCTATGGTAACATTCTGAAGTTCTGTCTTAGGACTGGGGAGGTTTCCGTGAAGTTCCCTCAGCTAGAAGCTTTACTTCTAGTAAATTAAAGTGCATAGAAGTAAGACAAACATGAGTATAATTACATAACTGTTTTCTCATTGAGAAACCCTCCCATGTGAGATATTTCAAACTACTTTGGACAAGGCAACATTGCCTTCTATAATTAAAAAAAAAAAGACCTGACACAAAAAGATCAAAGAAATTGTATAAGAATTGACCTTTTAAACTCTGATTTTTTTTTTTTTTTGTATCTCAGTATTGCTGTATACAATATTGATATAAGGTTTTACAATAAAACATGCATTTAAACACTTCTGCAGTAAATAAGCCCAGATTATCAGCAGTTATTACAAAATCTGGAGTTTGCTGAAAAGATTTCTTTTCCTCTCATTTTTCTCAGAGTGTTTGTAAAACATGAAGTCCAAATGCCTGAGCTTTTCCCAGCATCTCTACACAGTTTCTGCTTCTCCTGATCACATCTTTCAATCTCCCATTTCATTCTGCCCACCTAGAAAGACCCCCATCCTTTCATCTGCTAACCTCTTACCCACCCCCATGGTCAAGCCCGACTTCTTTTCTGGCCTCAGTTCCTTCCTTCCAATGCAGAACGAACGCTGCTGATAGGATTGCCTTGGCAATTAGCCCAGGATGACCATGAAATTGTTCACCCATTGCTCTCTTGTAAACTGTCACTTAAACACTTTAATGCTGTTTAATTTTTCCCTGAGTTACATCGTTATCTTCCCACATGGGCTGTAAGTTCCTGGCGGGTCAGCACTTCTAGTTTTTGCGTCCCTGAGAGAGCCCAGCAGAATGGTCCTAGGAGGTAATTTCACTGCTGTGAGGTCTTATTTTTGCCATTTAATCCCTTACTGCCTATGTTCTGTGAGCCCACTTAAACTTTTACGAAATGCCATGTGCTTTACATCTTTCTGGTAATCTGAAACTTTTAGTTCTGTTTGTTTTGGAACCTGGAACACATATAAACTGTTCTGTGAAGAACTTTCCTTAAAATGGGAAGATTAGAAGATTTGAGTAAATAAGTTCTTTCCCATCAATGACTTTTCAAGATTTATAGACCAATATAAGTTAGAGCTTAGTCAATGTTACTTCTTAAAAATGTCTAACTTATATTTCCAGATTCTGTCCTAATCAAGCTTTCTCGTGCAGTAAGACAAGCCAAAACATTTCCAGAGCTGTGATTAAATGAAGGCCAGCAAGAGGCTATTGAGCTGGTGAGGCTGAATTACCCCTATTCACTTCATCTCTAGAAATATTAGAGGGTTCAGCTAACTGCACTGACTTGAAACACACCAGGGAGACACAATCTATGAAATGGTAAGAAAGAATTTTGTTTTATTGCCAGACTTGAAACCAGGCCTGAGTGGTACTTAAAATTTCAATTACATGAGCAAAGGGGCTTCTTTACACTTGAGGAAGGGAACTCACATCTCCAAGTTAGAATAGGTTCAACAAAGGTGGTCTATGAGCCATATGTTGGTTGCCTCTACTCATCATGAAATAAGAGTGCCTGCTTCAGCAGCTTAAAACACAAAACAAAACAAACAAACAAGCATACATGCACAGATCTGGCTCTCACTCTTGGGGACAGAGCCACTGTGAGTGTTCTGTCAGTCCTCTTTTCCTCCAGAGATGCACCAGTCCCGCAGTGTCAGAGGCACAAGCGTCTGCTCCAGCACAGAAGTGCCAACTGAAATTGCAAGAGTCGCCTGTAAGGGTGTTGAGATCTCTGAGTCATTTAGTCCCTAATCTGGTGGTAGCCCCGTCCCAGAAGAACCAGAGGCAACATCTGTGCTGTGTTCTGAGAAGGCTTGGGGTGTCTCAGCCGCCCGCAGTCAAGCTTCAAATACCACCATTACAGAGGCGGCCCTTCAGGTTAGACCACCACCTCCTATTAAAATGCAGCATAAACACAAACACACATGCACACATGAGCATACACAACCCTGGGACCAGGGAAAATGCATGCAAATACCCCAGGCCTGACCCTCACAGGATCTGACCCTCACAGGGCCTGCCCTGGAGCCCGAGTCACTAAGAATCTCTCCATAAGGCATGTGTCTCGGTCAGCACAGCCTGCTGTAACAAAATACCATACGCTGGGTGGCCTAAACAACAGACATTTATTCTCACAGTTGTGGAGTCTGAGAAGTCCAAGATCAAGGTGCCGGTCGATTCGATTCATAGTGAGAGGCCTCTTCCTGCCTTGCAGACAGCCGTCTTCCCACTGTGTCCTCACACGGCAGAGAGAGAGAGAGAGAGCGCTCTGGTGTCCCTTCCTCTTCTTATAAGGGCATTAATCCCATAATGGGGGCCCCACTCTCATGACTTCATCTAAACCTAAGTATAGGCAGACCTCAGAAATATTGTAGGTGCAGTTCCAGACCACTGTGATAAAGTTAATATTCCAATACAGCAGGTCGTGTGAATTTTTTCGTTTCCCAGGGCATATAAAAGTTATGTTACATGATAAGGTTCTATTAAGTGTGTAATAATTATCTCTAAAAAACCCACTGTACATGCCTTAATTAAAGAATACTTTATTGCTAAAAATCGCTAACCCTCATCTGAGCCTTCAGGAAGTCATAGTAGTAACATCAAAGATCACTGAATGCAGATCACCATATCAAAAATAATAATCATGAAAAAGTTTGGAGTACTGTGAGAATTACCATAATGTGATACAGAGACATGAAGTGAGCAAATGTGGTTGGAAAAATGGCGCTGATAGACTTGCTTGACGCTGGGTTGCCACAAACCTTCAATTTGTAAAAACGCAATGTCTGCGATACAGTGAAGCACAAGAAAACAGGGTATGTCTGTACCTCCCAAAGCCCCCACCTCCAAATGCTACCACGTTCAGGGTTAGGACTTCAATGTATAAATTTCAGGGGACACAAACACACAGTCCATAACAGCATGAGAACTAAGAAACATGACAAGAATGTGTCAGTTCGTGGTGCACCATGTAGCTGAAAGGTCACAAGGTGAAATCAGACCTGGAAAAGCCAAATCAGAAGGAAGCTGCAGTTAGGGTAGGGGAGCAAAATCAGTGAGAAGAGATTGGAAATCACTTGTGTTGTGAGGCAGGAAAAAAGCAGCACTGCATTCCAGTTGAGGTATGTTAATGACAGAGCACAAGAATGGATCTCCATGCCTCAGGGCCTCCCGAAATCAGGAATCTCCTTCTAGCTCCAGGACCAACCCTATTAGGCTCCCATTCCAGGATGTTATGACTCATTTTTATTGTATACTCCTACCATGAAATGCCCTTCTTTACTTGAGTTTGTCTGAGTCAAGATTGACTGGAACTGCCACTGAGATCAAGTACCACCTCAAAGGCTGAGTGAGCTGACAGCCAATCCATGTGGAAAGATGGTTGTTATGGGTTGAACTGTGTCCCAAAAAAGGTATGTTGGAGTCCTAACCCTGGGTACCTAAGAATCTGAACTCATCTGGAAATAGGGTCTTGGCAGATGTAATCAAAATGTAAGTTAAGATGAGGCCATATACTGGAGTAGGGTGGGCTTTCCATTCAATGTGATAAGAAGAGAAGAAAAGAGACACAAACACAGACACCCACGCAGGACGCCATATGAAGATGGGGGCAGGGGCTGGAGTTCTGCAGCCAAGGGAGGCCAAGGACTGCAGGCACACCAGAGGCTGAGAGGAAGGGATGGAAGAGATTATTCACTCGCTCCTTCAGAGAGAGCATGGCCCTGCTGACGCCTTGGTTTCAGACTTCTAGCCTGAAAGAATAAATTTCTGTTGTTTTAAGCCTCCCAGGTTTTGTAATTGGTTACAGCAGTCCTAGGAAATTAACACAGGTGCTCCTAAGGAGTTCAGAAAAGTCCCAGAATGCTGAATTTTGACCAAAAAAGGCAGGTGTGAACAGGTGCTAGAGCAGGAGACTTTGCATGGAGGGGCACTATAAAGATGCTGCCTTCCTGCCTGGGGTGAGGCAAAGAAAAGAAGAGGCGGAGGGTGCAAAGCAGGGTCCACGTTGCAGCCGCTCACCCCCTAAGCACTCACGGAAAACACCAGAATGTCCAGTAAGTAAATGCTGGCTATAAGCAAAGAGGGCGAAGGAGGAGGAGATCAAGGAGGAGGAGGAGGAGGAGGAGAAGAAAAGAATGAGAGGGATGGAGATGAAGAGGGGAAGGGGGAGGGGGAGGGGGATGAGGACCTGTACCATGCAAGGTAGCGTATGCACAGGTGTCTGGGATTAGAACTTGGATATCTTTGGGGAGCCATTCAGCCTACCACTGGGTCTTTAAGTCAGTGCATGTTTACACAGATACATAAATATGTCTTTCTCTACTACAGCTCAGAAAAGAATTGAATTCGATCGAATTGCCTTTCATTTGGAGAGATCATAAAATAGAACTTTCGGCATTTATTCCGCTCTTCTTCCTTTAACCACCTATACAAATCCATGGAAGAAGAAACAATCACCTGATAACCTCAGGGATAAAACAACTTCAATCATCGACTTTAACAAATGTTTTCTGAGCCAGCATCATGGCCTAGCAAATCCACCTTGCTTGATTTTTCACACCGGGGCCAGCAGAATGCTGTAATCAGCATAACAGTCAGTATCGCCTTAAACTGGCAGTTTGCACTACAGTGTTAGGTCACAAAACAAAGGGTCAATTCAGAGGAGAAAAAAATGAGTAACATTGGTTTTTTGACTTTCACGTAGGCAAAACAACCATTTGATTGATGGACTCTTTCATTTTTCATAGTTATTTTAGCACCTTATAACTACAAGCTAAGTGTGCCATTTATATAACTGTACAGTAGTCTATTTACAGGGTTATCAAATGTTTTAATTCATCTATGAAATCAACATTAACCACTCCCAACATTTATATTTGCCTACGGCACACCCAACCTTCACCAACCCACTCACCACCTCCGTTTTTCCCTTTAACTCAAAGTAGGGTTCTCCATTCAATTGGGTCACTAATTTTTAAATTTTTCACTCAACAAATATTCTCTGAATGTCTGTTATGTGCCTGGCACTGAGCTGGATCCAAAGACAGAAAAATGTGGCAGACGGAACATTTTTTAGCAAGAGAGTTGAACAGTCTCCTTCTGATCAGTTTGGGAAGGCTTTCCCAAGTTCAGGAAGGAGTCATTGGCATGGCTTGTTCTCAGTGTTCTTAGTTAGGCCAATATAAGGTTGGTAGGCACCATTCATCCTGGGAGAAGCAGTACTAGATCTTACTATGGTTTGATCAAATGCACCTCACAGTTTGCAAATGGATAAATTTGCAAAAGTGTCCCAGGCGTCCACAGGGTAGGAAATGTAGCAGTACGACCTCTGAAGTTCTGGTCCCATGAACTAGTTCTTTTTTTTTTTATTTTTTTTTTTATTTTTATATTTATGGCTGTGTTGGGTCTTCGTTTCTGTGTGAGGGCTTTCTCCATTTGCGGCAAGTGGGGGTCACTCTTCATCGCGGTGCGCGGGCCTCTCACTGTCGCAGCCTCTCTTGTTGCGGAGCACAGGCTCCAGACGCGCAGGCTCAGTAGTTGTGGCTCACGGGCCTAGTCGCTCCGCGGCATGTGGGATCTTCCCAGACCAGGGCTTGAACCCGTGTGCCCTGCATTGGCAGGCAGATTCTCAACCACTGCGCCACCTGGGAAGCCCCGTGAACTAGTTCTTGTTGTAGTATTTTGAAGCTTGGAAAAGGTACAGCTCTGAGATAAAAAGAAGGAAACTCTAGCTACACAGCCTGAGAAGAAAGCCCAAAGAACCAACCAGAAATAAGATTCTTCATAAAGACATATGAAGAGCTATCAGGGGACAGAAATTCAGTCAGGACTTTCAATCTGCCATCTTAACATGACCCCAATGGTTTGGGTCCAATTCATGGAGTCAAATGTCCCAGAAGAATTCACTCAACACAGTGATATTCAAAGGGCAATCAAGTTACTATATTAATATTGCACACATAAACATATATATGTGACAATTCTGTATTTCATTACCCCTCCCCTTTTGTTTTTAAAAAATGTTGGTTGACTGTTAAGATAATAAAAAAATTTTTTGGGGGTGCTTTAATATTAAAGGGGCTTTAATATTCAGCTACCATCCATTGCTCTTGTCATATATGACAAAGCAGGACATATAAACGAATGGCCCTACAATTCAAAGAAGCCCGTGACTTGCTTTGGTTGTCTTTCAGATAAACAAAATATGAGATAAAGCTTTCTGGAAACAGTTTCATTGATTATTTCATGATATTATTAAAGTAGTGTATGTAATGCGCTGTACTAAGATTGTAGAGTCCTGGTCTCCCAGATCTCTTATTGACCAGCTGTTCTATTTTGGGCCCTTGCCTTAATTTCTTTCTTCCTCCTCTCTAAAATAAAGGGTTTGAACTAGATGACTGCTTGCAAGTTCACAGATTTTGTGGTTCTCTTCACTGCCAAGAAAACAGCCGTTTTGAGGTTCCATGTTATGGAGAAGTGATCTAATAGGTTGGAAGGCTGAGGTCTGTTGGCAGGAGAAGAGCTCTAAGGCTTCAAATGGGACACCCCCAGGGATGAATGAGGAGTTTGAACTGATAACCCAGGCTCAACTCCAGCACCAAGTGGATGGGGAAAGGATGGTGGAGGGAACAGGGATGGCAGAGGATGCAAATCCCTCCAGACACAGCCCTTTCGGCACAGAGATTGGGCTTTGGGATCATTTGGCTGAGCATGTGAGTGTAAACTTTAAAAAACAAAATAGTGCTATCAAGACCTGGCAGATCTAGCTAGCTGAGAAAGGGCATCCTTAAAGCACTAGACAAGGACACATTGGACTCTACAGGTCCATTTTCAACTGTGACACCACAGTAGGGCTGAAAATGAATCATGGTAACCAAAAAGTGGGACCTACAAGCAGACTAAACAGATTTTCCAGTTCTTTACCTACTGACCCTTTGAACTGAACAAGCTCCAGGATGCTTAAGTAATTGTGGGAGTGGGGGTAGGTGAGATCAAGAGCAAGAAATATGAACTTCCTGCTACATGAAGGAAATGGTGGCTCCAGCACATCACTGGGGAAATTAAAGCTGTGACTATATTTGTACCTCAAGACTGTGATGTGGGTAATGCACCTCTGGCTGTGAATATCCAAAGCTGAATGACGTACTCGGACAATTATCAGGATGACTGCTGGTGCTCTAGAATATTTTCGGGCTAGGAAAGAGAGTGCCCTGTGTAAGGAAGGAAGGGCCTGCAGGGACCAGGCAGGGGAGATGAGGCTGGAAACAGCAGGGCCACAGCAGGAACACCTTCTAGGTTCTAGATTGGTAGGATCCTCCCTTTCTTGCCATAAAGAGGGCATGAAAGTGCTGTTGGGCCAGAGCTATGGATTATAACTAGTGTCCTTTAATGCAACTAGTCTCTTGTGAGTAATTTGCACTTCTGGAGATCTCCAGATAGATTGATATTGATCTCAAAGTCTCCATACTAGAAAAGTCACCCAAAGACATTTCCTTTTGATCCTCAATTTACTAAAGAGCTGTCATGTCAAATTTCTTTGGTATAAAAGTACAGCAACACAATTGGTTAAAGGTCAGCTAAAGTAAACTTTTTAAAATGGAGACCAAAATTTCACACTAAATATAAAACCATTTGATGGAAACTTAATCTTGAATAATAAAACTAAAACTTATAAAAGATAAATTTATATTAAACTTAATGAAATTTAGGCTAAATTGCAATTATGCCTTAAGTTTTAAAAAAAGATAAACTGCGTAAGGTTTTTCTTGAGGGTGAAATTATTGTTTTTCAAACAAATTGCGTGATAAACATAGTTCACTTGATATTTACATTTGGCTTTTTCAGTATGGCCATAAAGAAAGTAATTTAAAAAGATATCTTGGCCATCATTAATTTTTTCAATGCTTTTCTCTTAACCCTTTGATAATCAAATCAGTTTCTGCCTGAGGATGTATCCTGTCCTTACTTGCATTAGATTTCCCTCCTTCAATTGTTCATTAACTCTGACAAACTCTCATTGTTTAAAATTTTGAGTGTGATTCCAGCAATTTTCCAACATTACTATATGAGTTCCTGAATTTTCTGTGTTTGTACTTTACTGTTGTATGTTAACATCTGACCATCAACAAAAGTCAGGCCCCAGACGGCCTTGACATGATAAGCAAAGAAATACTCTAGTGTTAAGCTGGGATGGTTGTTTGTCTAAGGACCAATTTCCCAAGCCCTCAGATCACTAGTGAATACTTTCAGGCCTTGATGGGTTTTGCTTGCCCCTGACTTTGTCTCTCTTATGCATCCTCATAACTATAGAGACTCCTCTAATGAATAAGAGGATAACAAGGACCCCCTCTAGTTTGAAACTCATACTGTCTCAGACACTAAGTTCCTCATCCAACCCAAAAGCCAATGTAGACCCTCATATATGCAGACTGGAGTAGGATAATCTGTCTGCAACTGTACTCACTCTCATCTGTGAATGATTTTTATGAAAAATGCATCCTGGGTTGTGAATATATCAGGAACATATCTTCTCTTCCAGACAAAACACAACAGCTACAGTGGCAGCCTTCTGGGCACCAAGAATCATTCACTCTACTGTAAAATGAATAAGGGCACTTGATTATAAAATCCCTTCTAGCACTAAAGGTTCATGGCCAGGTTATCCTTCATCAGTTGAAGACACCTCTCTGGGTGGGGAGCCATGAGTATTGGTAGAAACACTGACAGACCGTTCTCCTGGTCAGAAGTGACTTATAAACTCAAATGCCACGGGGATATTTATCTGTATTTAGTCTCACTGACTGATTTTTTAAGAAACACTAGGGTATATTTTTAGGCCCTGGGTACATCATGTGCAGTTATTCATGGTTGGGACATAGTCTACCTTGATCCTTTGGTGGAGACTATTCATGTGCGTAAATCATTTAAAGCAAGCAGGTATGCAGAAGGAGAAAAGACAAAAAAGTAAGAGAAATACCAACTTCCTTAATTAGTTTCTAATGTGTGTAGTTTTATTTATACCTATGACCAAAGTCTATCCTATTTTCTGTTCTGTGAGCTTTGGATTTATTACTGTAATAATCAGGCAAAATGCTTTTTCTATGTTGATGATAAAACTAATATTATTCCTAACAAAGTAGTGAGTGTACTGTATCTGAGGGTACTGGTAACCACTGAATTACCATCCAGTCATAAAGAACTAGAAAACTGGATGAAATATAGAAAAGAGCTATCTTCAGACATTACCTAACAAGCCATGCAGTACTGCTCTTCCTGAGAAAAGAAATACAAATGAGGAGGGCCCTGCCGTTGACAAGTCTTTCTGAACTTCAGTGCAAGGGGGTAAAATGCAAACAGACCCCAGTTATCTTGCTGAGTTGAGGAGACAAAGATATGAATTTGGGGAGTCCAAGGCAACTCCGTGGGGCAGAATATATGAGAAGAGGGAGCCATGTAGAGAAAGAACTCCAGAAATCTGTATAGGGATCCTCTGGAGTCTTTAACTGAATACCAGTCTGTGCCTGTCTGGGGTGGAAACCCACAAGGCCAGGCAAAAACAACTTCCAGGGAAAGAACAATCACCAGAGAAGTGTACAGAGACAACTCCCAGAGTTCATACCAGGGTCGGTAATATTTCAGGTTCTCATGAGGCAAAGTAGAGAAACTTCACTGAATACACAGGACATTTAGTAACTATTCTAGGAGGGCCATGCCCTAGAAATAGATCTAAAGTAAAGGCTGATTTAGCCCTAAACTAAAAGAGTTGAAAAATAAAACACAAAGGGATTAAACCAGACTACAAGTAACTTCTAATTGCCTGCTGTAAAAAAAATCCAACACTCTTTAAAGGAATTTAAGAAAATCCAACCATTAACAATATAAAATTCATGATGCCTAGTACTTAGTCAAAAATTACCAGGCATGAAAAAGAGAAGGAATATATAATTCATAACCAAGAAAAACAATTAATCTATAGAAAGAAACCCAGAAATGACAGAAATGGAATTAGCAGTCAAGGATTTTAAAACTGCTCATACAAATATTATAATTATGGTCAGGATATATGGAAAACATGCACATGATGATGTGAGAAATAGAAGATATGAAAAAGACACAAATGGAAATTCTAGAAATGAAAAATGTTACATCTGAAATGAAAAAATATACTGGTTGGAAAAAACAGTATAAAAAAATATAAAATACAGAAGGAAAATTTAGTAAACTTGAGCATAGCAATGGAAATGATCTAAAATGAAGAAAAAGAAATGGAAAATATGTTATTAAAAAAACCACAATTTTTATTCTTTTAAAATATTTTTAGAAATAAGTCTTCAAAATAAAATAATGACAATATATTATCAGGAATCATGATGCCTGAGTTGTGGGGTAAATCAGCCCTAGAGTGAAGGTGACTGTGGACCCACCATAACAAGATTACAAGAAAGTCTTGATAAAATTGATCCCAAATAACCTAACTGCTTGCCAAGAGGAAAACCAATGCTCATTAAAAGAATACAGCAGGGACATGGAATGGAATGGAGAGAGGGAAATGTCTTATACATTCATTGGAGTAGTGATTACACAGGTGTACACATTTGTCAAAATGCATCAAACTCTACACTTAAAATAGGTGGGTGCATTTTACTTTATGTACATTATACCCCAATGAGTTTAGGGAGAAAAGTAAAGAAATGGCTATATTTAAGTCTTCCTTCGAATGTGTGTTAAGGGGAGGTGGGATTTTTTTCAGCAGGTCTGGTCAAAGCATTTAAAAATCCTATGCAATACTGTCTGGACCGAAGACCCACTGTTTTATTCTTAGAAAGTCTCCCTATTCTGAGCATAAATATTATTTAGTGCTCCAAGGAACATCAGAGTAAGTTCAAAATAAGTGTTATCTGTTTTTTAAAAACTTCATCATCTATATCAGTCTCAGTGAAATGCTTTACAAGTTTTAAAAGGTAAATTTAAATAGCAAGTCTTTTAAAAGTAAAGGAAGAGGCAGCTACCTAGGTGTTTTTGAACTTCGTGCCTTAGTAGTGTTGGTGTCCTTGACTGCAGTCATTTAGGGATAAAAAATACTAAAATATCAGTGTGTTACTAAAATAAATGTGGGGCACTGCCCAGCTCTCCCTTTCAGACCGAGGTACTCAATCCTCCAGCAGCTGGGAGTGGTGACCTCCAGTGGCTTCTGGAATTGCCCTCTGCTGAAGGGACTGCCTTGTCCAAGCTTACACCTCCTCCTCAAGGGCAGCCCATGTCCAGTAAGAGGTCAATGCTGGGGTTCAAAGACCAGGCCCTTTTTTGTCTTATCTCAAGTCAGTACAACTCTGCAGGGAGATCTTAGCTCTAGAGCTCCCTATGTGACCATTTGAGGTCTCTGTTTCAGCCCCACTCTGGTTCAATTTCTCCCTCTCCCAATCCGGCTTCCCTTACCCCTCTCAGATGCTTTCTTGAGGGAAAACTGCAATAAATCTCCTGTACACATGAGATGCATCTTCCAGTCTGTTTCCCAGGGAACATGATCTATGGCAATCAGTAAATGTGAAGGGACTCGCCTGTGTCTGGTGTGATATTTCTATGCCCAAGTGAAAAATAAATATCCACAATCACTAGCTTTCTTGATAACCATAATTAACCAGCTGTAAAATAAAATGAAAAAATCCCAATCACAATAACAAAAAATACACAGAGAAAATAACTAGGAATAACCATAACAAGACAAGCGTAGGATATACATTAATAAAACACTACTAAAAGTCATTTTAAAAGATGTGAGCAAAGGGATGAAAGTATATCGTTCTTAAGAAAACTCAGTCCTGATAAAGAAAGTGATGCTCTGTAAATCTACTCAACATAGTCCAAATTTGAAATTTGATAAAAATAATACATAGCTCATGTAGGAGAATAAACATAGAAAAATGGGGCAGGGGAATTTAAAGAACAGGAATAGGCGAACCGGAGAGAGGGTGAGCCTTAATGCTGTCAAATACTACAATATAAAGCTGCACTCACTTCCACCAGGATTCTTTCTCCTTCCGGAGGCTGAATCCCTCTGTCGTGCTTCTCTACCTCCCCTCTTTCCTACTGTATACCAATTGCCTGTTTATTTTGTCTCTCCCATTCTGCTGTAATCACTCAAGAGAACAATCTATGCTTTTCAAGATATGTCTTTAGCACCCAGCCCAGTGCCTGCACAAAGTGATGAATGAGTGAATGAATGACCAATTAAAGGGACAAAAAAGCAAGCACAAAACTGGCTAAGGTGGGGGCTTCCCTGGTGGCACAGTGGTTGAGAATCTGCCTGCTAATGCAGGGGACACGGGTTCGAGCCCTGGTCTGGGAAGATCCCACATGCCGCGGAGCAATTGGGTCCGTGAGCCACAACTGCTGAGCCTGCGCATCTGGAGCTTGTGCTCCGCAACAAGAGAGGCCGCGACAGTGAGAGGCCCGCGCACTGCGATGAAGAGTGGCCCCCGCTCGCCACAACTCAAGAACGCCCTCGCACAGAAACGAAGACCCAACACAGCCAAATAAATACATTAATTAATTAAAAAAAAAAAAACTGGCTAAGGTGAAGCTTAGTTCATTCCTTCTGAGATATCTAGGAGTCACTGTCATTACAATCTAAGCTGCTGCTAATGCCATCAAGTAGTAAATACTTATTTCCTGCAGATATGCCCCATTTCCTCTGTGTCTAAATTTACATTTAGGATAATGCATGCACACATTGTGCAGCACAGGGAATATAACCAATATTTTATAATAACTATAGAGTATAATCTATAAAAGTTTTGAATCACTATATTGTACACCTGAAGCTACTATAATATTGTAAAACAACTATACCTCAATTAAAAATTTAATTAATTAATTAATTAAAAATTTTTTACTTTAAAAAGAAAAGAAAAGAATGCTTGCATTTGTAGACATGTCCATGTTTGAACAATTAAACTGCATGTCAGATTATGTTCCTAAGACTGCGTGGCAATGGAGACCTTTAAAGGCCAACGTCTCAGCCTCCTTTATGAGAAAAGATGCTTTAGATATTGTAGTTGAGAAATAAAAGCCAGTGTCATGAGATCTATTTTTCCTTGGGAAAGTCAAGGAAGGGCACTGCATTTACACCAAGAAGTGCTGACAATGCCTAACTACATCGAATCTTATCTACACAAGCAGTAAATCCCCTCACCCATCGAGCTGGTAAGAGGGCGGGTTTGCTCCACCACTGCTGCCAGCCAAGTTTTTAGCCCTTCCGCTACCTAAGAGGTTTCATTTCAGGATGGAGATGATAACGTGCCCAAATAGTACAATCCAAGTCCCAATGAATTTTAATAATGGCAACTCCCTTTGCAAAGCGGGAGAGAGAATACGCTGTCCTACTGTAAACTTCCTGGAGATCCACACAGTAATCTGACTACCTGTGCCCATACGGGTTACCAGAGGGCAGGATTCACCCAGGTAATGAAAGGTTAAATCTGGACTTAAAGTTACACACACCTCAAAACACATTTCATTTTGAGTTGTGTAATACAGCCCCAGTCTACCAACTGATGACTGGGTAGATTTCAAATTTCAGCTTTTATCAGCATATAGCTCAGAGTTGCAGAATGCCAACTGGGCAAATGACTTTATGAAAGCAGAATGAATACACAAGCTCTAATATTACTAAAAGATGCAGTGAAGTTTTTTTAAGGAAGATAGGTAAATCTGATGAAAAAAATTTAGTTTAAGCAAATTGTACTTTAGAGTGCCCTTGAAAACATAATAAAAACTCTTCTCAAGTTAGAGGTGTACACATTTGGGTCTTTCACAATCTAGCCTTCACATCCGTACAACTTCAGGGCCTGCACTTCTACCACAGGTGAGCCAGGCCGCAGATTTGATCTGGATGCCATAATGAGGATTCAGTCCATCGTCCTAAAACTTGGAGCTAGACTCCCCAAAGTCTGAATCTTTTAAGGAAAACAGCCTTGTTGGTGTTTATTTGTGTTTTTCCTTTGTTGCTTTCGGCCCCAATTATCTCATAAAAGAGCTTGAAGAACATGCATAAAACATGCATAACATGCATAAAAGACCTTGAAAAACATACATATTGAAGAACATTCATAGAATTTAAACAAGGCTGATGACTTTTTTATCCTCATAGCAACTCTCTAAGGTAGGTATGGTTATCACAATAACTAGCCCCAAGATTCAAAAAGAACATACTTGAGGCAAAGGGGCTGCTGACTTACCCTAGAGAAGGAAAAGTTACGTTTTCTGATTTCCCTTAGGTTGGAGGAAGATATCTCATTTCCCAGAAATCTCTTTGAGTCGGAGATGCCTGGAAATAGCTGTTTCTGGGGAAAGCAATAGGCTGAATCAAAAGTAACATACTAATTCTAAATCCTGGCAATTACATGTTGAGAGCTTGCCTAGATATTCTAGGTGCCACCGTGCAATAGGCCAGTGGTGTCGCTGACAGCTCAGTGCGTATCAGGGAAAAGACACACTCTCAGTGGGCGCCTCTTACAGCCACATTAATCCAACTGAAGTGTGATTCTGGATCACAGCCAGTCTACCCCACTGAGGTAAGGCTCCAGGGAACACCAAGCTAGCAAAGGCGGACCTGACCAGCTAAGAAGATGAAGGATAGGAGAAGCAGGATAGTTAAAATATCTGTAGAGCGAGTGTTCAAGCATCGCTGATGTTAAAAAGACACATGGAGTCCCAGCATCCCATGGCATCCAGTGGAAACAAAGGCAGCCACCTGACTCAGAGGGCTGAGAGTGATCTGAATGAAGGCTTATTTTGAGCAAAAGCCATGTGGGCTTCAATGCAATGGTGTTAAATCATGAATGTAGAACAATCCTGGCTAACAGAAAGTCATTGACCAAAAGACAGTGTTCACACTTCCAGAGTGACAGCAGCAAATATTCATAGTCTGCCTATCCTTCTCAGCCCCTAACAAGACATATGACAAGTTCCAACATAGTCCTGATCTGGAGGAGGGATGTCCAGCCACAGTGACAAGAGTAACACTCATCAAACCAGAAAAAGACATACCGCAGTCAGTATGTCTAAATTGGCTAGCCCAAATGGCAAGTGCCTTAGCAGTTCTGAGGACACAGGAATCCTTAAGGGTGAGCTGGACCCTCAAGGGTACATGATTTTAATTGGTAGGGAGGCAGGCATCCCATAGAGAGGAAGCAGCATGTAAGAAGAAAAGAAGGTGTTGGACATTGGAAACATGGAGAAAATCAAACTGTACAACAAAGAATTGACCCCCAAAACAAAAGCTTCACAATTGATGATCAGATCAGTGATTTTCAAACAACTTGAAAATTTCTCTAAGTAGTCATAGCAGAAAGTAATGAGAGAGCCAGTGGAACCCCCCATGCCACCCAACCCTACTGCCACCCCTGCCAAGTATGTTTTAATCAGGAGATTCACCTTTGATCTGTTTTGTGTATTCAGATTCCAAGTAAGATTTTGCTTTAGAATAAGTTGCTTTAAAAAAAGCTTAAAAACATGATAAGGACCCTAACAACAAGAATAACAAGATAAGCTGCAAAATCATAGCTTTTAAAAAGCCAAACTCAAATGAAACTTAATTTCAGAAAAGTGACAAAATCTTTCTGGGAGAGAAGAGATACATAGTGGCTTTTGCACTTGGCAGGGTGGTGGGAAGAGGAAAAAGTCTTTCATAGATGGGAATCAAGAGAAGCCAGTTGAACTTGGAACAAACATGTAACAGTTACACAGGCTCACTTGATGGACTAGAGTCCTGAGCAACACCAGCCAAAGAGCCAACTCTTCCTAACAGGCCTTCATCGAGTTCATGAAAAAGTCCATCCAAGACTGAAGGCAGGGAAGGAGCTTAAAGAGAGATTCCCGCTCGGGTACACAGGCCTTCTCCAAATACTAGGTAATGGCATGCTGAAGGCTGGAGGAAAGGCAGGAAAGTGGAGAGAATTCCCTGCGAGGCACACTAGGCCTTTGCTGAGTACATAGCAACAACCCTGTGAAGTCTGGGAGTGGGGTAGGAGGGGAGGGAGGAATCCCTCTAAGACACTCTGGACCTTCACTAAATGCCCGGTGGTGGCCCTCCAATGTCTGATGTGGGACAGAGGGCGTAGAGAGATCTCCCAAGGAGTAGAAGTCTGGGGTGGAACTGGGAGCAAAGAGAACTCTGCAGAGACCAAAAAGGTTGGCAACCAGCTTGTAAAGCAGAAAGCAGTCTTGTGTGGTTTGGAAAGTTGGTGGCCAGACTCTAAAGGTTGAGTTATAGGATGAGTTCTTTCAGCATCACAAATGAGAGTTGCTTTTTTTCTTTTCCTTTCTTTTTTTCTCCAGTGGACCTGAGCAGTAGCAAAGCTCTGATAATCCTTCCCACCAGGGCCTGAGAACAAGCCACTGAGAAAACGTCTTTTCTTCTCCTCTCTTCCATCCTGCAGGATTCAATGCCCCCAGCACGCAACAGTGGGACACCAGATTAATCTGAAGAAGAGGATGGAGAGCTGAAGGACAAAGAGAGCTCCACCTGTGGTGAGGAGGGACTCTGGGATTGGGAAGGAATAAAGAGAACTTACTCTGACACTTGTTAAAAACAGCAAGGAGGACTTTATTCAAGACTACTGCAATAAGGGAGAGAGACTGGACTTACCTCTGAACAACAGGCACAGCAGGAATTCATAGCCAATAGGCAGGGTCTGGGAGTGGATGGAAAATTACTAAGAGGAATAGGTTAGGTATCAAGGGGAGGTAGAAGGAAGAAGAGACTGATTGGATAACAAGGGTGGGGCAATTCTCAATAAACTGGCTTAGCAGGATGCTTTGCTAAAACTGGACGGACTCAGCAAGCCAAGGATGGGACCAAGAACGAGGCCTACTTGAAAAGAGGGTTTAGAGGAGCCTGACTAAAACTTAGTCAAGGGGAGAGCACTTGTCATGAGTAAAGGGGGGTTCTAGGCTTGAGAAGCCATGGGAAAGGAAGGAGGTGTGGAAGGTAAAAGTCAGAGAGGGTGACTGGCTACACAGGGGTGGCCACATGGGTACCCAGAGAATTGATTACCAGGCCCTCCCAGTGAGAAACTAGGCACTTGGATAGAATCAGGAAATACCTGGAGCAGGACAGAGAATGGAAAGTATAATCCAAATTCAAAATAAAGGCTTATTTTACACATTTTTTTCCTGTATTCTGTGTGCACTTGACTGGCTAACAGTCACGTAGGGGAGGTTGACTGCCCACTCCCTTCCGCATCGGGGAGTAGTGCTGGGCTAGTATTCATACTTTGAAAGGTTACTTTATTTTTCCCACTAATTGCACTTATTAACCTCTTTCTAGACCCCACTCCTTAAAGGTCTCTCAGCTGTTTAGAACTGATAGCTGGAAAGAGAGCTTTAAAGAGCGTCTGTGATTCCGAGGAGATAGCTACACACAAAGGGAGGAACCACAATTTCCCGTCTACACTGTCACTGGCCATCGGACCCAAGGTCTCCAGTCCATGGTAGCTGCCTGACCAATACCTAAAGATGGACAGAGGTAAGTTGGTACCCTGTGCCTGTGTCATCTCTTCTGTTCTGAACTCCGTGATACTTGAACTTGTTCAACCATTAGCAACTTTTTCCTGGAAAACTGCTGATGAATCAAAATACAGTGCTTTGTGGAGCCTTTGCTGAGTGCTGATATTAGTGTAGGTGAAGCTGAGGTAAACCCTGAGAAGTGCCCTACCCGTCTATCAACATAAGAGACAAGCTGGTGAACACCAAATGGCACCTTGGAACCTTCATTTTCCATCAAGTCATTTAAAGTTTGTCAGTGAAGTAGACTACAGGGTTAAATTAGAAATCTCACAGTTTCCAGATTCATTTAAATGGATTTCTATTTATTAAAAACACCTAACTTTAAGGAGTTAATTATTTATTTTTATTAATGAGAAGCAAGCCGGACTAAAAGGAGTGCTGTTGGTCTGAATTTAGTGGAGAGTTTTTTGGACTGATGTTTCTGTTTTTATTAAAGCTTATTGCAAACAATGCAGATAAAGACCTGGTTCAAACGATTCCCCACAAAAGGCACTTTGCTACTATTGTTGCCAGGGCTAAGCAGAGGAGCGCTAAGGGAATGAAATATCCTCCTTCCCACTGTTCTGTTGTCTTTCAAAACAGCAGAACTGCCAAGATCGGCAGATGGAAAGCCTCCTTTGAGGTGCTCCTCATCCCTCTTTCACTGGCTCAAGCAAAACAAGCACCTAGACTGGGTGCCCAGTATCCAAGGAGACACCCAGGAGGCGACACAACCAGTACAGCAAAATGGACAGTGGCACAGGGAAGGCGGGGAAGCCTCGGGCTGCCAGGGGTCAGATCCAGGAACTCAGAAACACGGGCTTAAGTCACTATAAATACCCTTGAAAAAGTGACGGGGGTGGGAGAGAGCAGGAACAGGTGGTCGGGGGGCCCTGTATGCACATCACCAGCCTAGAACAATCACTCTGGGGGCATGAGCCCTGTGTGCTGTATTCCAAGTCCACGTTTACCCAAAGACGGGATAATTGTCTCTTTGTGAGGCTTGATGCACCTCTCCCTCATGCTAAGGATTGGTTTATATCTTCACAAACATCTGGCATGATTTTTTTATACAACATCATGTGCGCCTTCACAATTTACAATCCCGAGGGGGGAAAAAAAATCCTGTCTCCATCACAAACATGACAGAAAATCTTTCAGCGCACAATTAGGGAGGAAAAGAACCTCTCAAATCTTCTAGGGAATATATAAAAAGATAGCGGAGAAATAAAAGAAGACCAACCAAAGAAGAACAAGCAAAGGCTATTTATTCAGAGTTGCTATAGCAAGGGAGTTGGCCAAAGTCATTTACATTTTGACAGAGACTCAAAGGCAGGCAGAGTAGTGGGAATCTTTTAGTAGAAAAAAGGGAAGGCTTCGGGTGTCCCCTTGTTGGAGGTCGTTAGCCCGGGCAGCTGTAGGTGAGCTAACTATAAGTGGGGCTCCCGTGTGGTGGGCTGGGGTACATATTTGGCTTTGCCTGGTTGATCCTAAGCTGGAAGCAGCAACAAAAATTAGAGTAGCTGGCAGTTATTAATCAGGTTCTGGTGATTCCGGGCCAGTTGTCATAGAAATTATTCTTTAGCTTCCTGGATTGTTACTAGAGATAGCAATCCCGCAAGTCTGACTCACAGCAGGCTGCCTGCCTGGGTTGTTTATTGTAGATAAAGGGCTTGGTTTCCTGGGCATGTTGCAGATCAGAGTTCTATTTTTATATATGCTCTGGCCATTGTCCATTTGCATGTCCAGTCTCTCTGTATTTTCTGAAACAAGGAGATCAGCAATAGGAAGAGCAGCTTATGCGTAAAGCCATGTCATCTCTCTGGAAGAAACCATAGCTGGGATTTCACGAGGCTGGGCTAAAGTCAAGATGTATTTTTTCCTGTATTTTATAACTCTTCCAAGTATTTGGTTTACTTGATCGTGTAGCTTCTTGGTCCGTATTCTCCCATGCTTCATGAAGGAGGGACCCAGCATCCTGCAGAGTGGAGGAGAAAAAAAAAAAAAGGCTGCTTCTTCATCCTTCCCTGGAATTCAGGCTCCAGACATGCTTTCCTTGAAGACAAAGACAACCTTAATTTGGGAGGAATGGAGAAATTCCATTCTTAAAAAATAACTTTTACTTGGATTAAAATAACTCCTAACATTCATAGGTAGAACGAGAGTTTGATGCTGGATGTTGCATTAGTCTGCTCAGGCTTCCATAACAAAGTACCACAGACCGGGGCCGTAAACAACAGACGTTTATTTTCTCGCAGTTCTGGAGGCTGGAAGTCCACAGTCAAGTGGCCAGCAAGTTTGGTTTCATACTGAGGCCTCTACTTTTGGCTTGTAGGCAACCATGATCTCACTGTGTGTTCCCATGGCCTTTCTTCTGCATGAGCACTGAGAGGGGCGCAAGCTCTCTGATGTCTCTTCTTGTAAGGACACTAATCCTATTGGCTCAGGACCTCATTTAACTTTAATTACTTCCACAAAGGCCCGATCTCCAAATACAGTCATATTGTGGTTAGAGCTTCAGCATATGAATTTGGAGGGGTCACAGAATTTCAGTCCATAATAGTTGTGGAAGGTGGACCCATCTCTCAGTAAGGTGGTATCCTATTTGCCGATAGGTGTTCAGTGAGAGCCAGTGAGACGACCCTCAAATGTTCTTAGCTGAATTAGCCACACCAAGCTCCCTACAAATGAAGATATGGAAAGTTGAACTTGTAGAGTTTTGTTATGTTTTTTAGACTGAATATGTTTTTGATTATGAGACAGAAATCTTCACCTAAAGTCAGATGTGGATTGACAGAATAATCACAATCTGACCAAATCCCAATAACTTTTAAAGTATGATTGGGTTTAAGTTGTGCTCTTTTTTTTCTAAGATAAGATTTTGAGATAAATTTGTAATGAGGTGGATGGACATAGAGTCTGTCATACAGAGTGAAGTAAGTCAGAAAGAGAAAAACAAATACCGTATGCTAACACATACATATACAGAATCTAAAACAAATGGTTCTGATGAACCTAGGGGCAGGACAGGAATAAAGACGCAGATGTAGAGAATGGACTTGAGGACACGGGGAGGGGGAAGGGGAAGCTGGGACGAAGTGAGAGAGTGGCATGGACATATATACACTACCAAATGTAAAATAGATAGCTAGTGGGAAGCAGTCGCAAAGCACAGGGAGATCAGCTTGGTGCTTTGCGACCACCTAGAGGGGTGGGATAGGGAGGGTGGGAGAGAGACGCAAGAGGGAGGGGATATGGGGATATATGTATACATAGAGCTGATTCACTTTGTTATGCAGCAGAAACTAACACAACATTGTAACATAATTATACTCCAATAAAGATGTTAAATTTTAAAAAAACCAAACATAAATATAAATACAGCATTTAGGGAACCATGGGTCCCGAAAGAGAGGTCAATTTTTATTAAACACCACCTCTCCCATATTACTCTTCTGCTATCAAACTTTCCTTTGTTTTCCATCCCCTACAGATTAATGTCGAATCTCTTGAACGCCAGTGTATCTTTCTGAAATTCTCTCCTACTTTTTCTGCACTAATAACAGTAATAATAATGGTTATCACTTGTTGTGTGCTAAACCCCGTCTGCTAAAGGCTTTATATGCACTGTTGTTAGTTGTTAGTACTTGCAGTAAACATATGAATAGGTACTAGTACTCCCTTCTACAGAAGAGGAGGTTAAGTAACTTGCCTAAAATCTCAGCAGTTATTCACCCAGCATTCCCATTTGAGAAATGGAACTCACACTCAAGACTATCTGACTCCAGAGCTCTAAACCACTATATACTATATACTCTTCCCCATTGACAGCTTGCTTTTCTGCAAATATTCCTTTGCAGCTCTTGTTCTCTTTAAGATTGGTATGTCTCACACTGCAGGCCCCGCAAAGTATATGTTACTAAAATGTTGAACCAAGTTCAGAAAACCAACTCCTTGAAGTGGGTAGACTTTCCTAAACAAGAAAGTCAGAGAGGAAAGGAAAGACATATTTGATTATATAAACTGTTTTCTAAAACTGTTTTGTCTTTTGCCATTCAAAAGACATATAGTAGCCTGAAAAAATATTTGCTATACATATGGCAGGCATAAGGTTATATCTCTAACGTGCAAAAAAGTGTCTACAAGTTGACAAGAAGAGAACAAACGAGCCATTAGAAACATGGACAAAGGATATAAACAGGAAATTCACTGACGAGGATCTAATGGCTAATAAATCTATGATGAACAATTTCATTAGGATTCAGGGAAATTAAAATTAAACAACACTAATTATCTATTTTCATTCATTAGATTGGCAAAAGTTGAAAACAGAAATAACTCCAATGCTGATAAAGATGTAGAGAAATAAGCTCATTTATATACAGCTACTGAGAATTGGGACTGCTATATTTTTGAAAACTGCCAATATCTTTTGAAATTTAAATACGTATGTATTTTAACCAAGTAATATAGCATTTGGGACTCTATCCTAAAAGAAATAAAAGCACCAGTACATAGAATATATGAAAAGAAATGTTTATTGCAGCATTGTTGTATTGGGAAAAATAAGAAATAACAACTATCAATCACTTGGGGAATGGTTGGATGAGTTTAATATATACACACTATGAAACATCGTGTAAACATTGACAATAATGAGTTAGATATAGCTCTGACCTGGAAGGAATAGCAGAGATGCTGGCCCTGCTACAACTCTGTCTCAATTAAAACTGTGCCCCATGGCCACTGTCAGCTGCAAAAAGAGGCTAAGGAAACAAATATTTTTTTTTCCAGTATTCGAAGGGAAGGCAGAGAGGGGAAAAGGGATTTGAGAATGGGTTATGGATTAACCAATAAGTGCCTAACATAGAACGCATGTCACATATTTCTTGGCCATTCTCACCACGCTTTAGCAAAGGGCAACACACAAGGTCAGCGCTCTCTAAATTTTTATTGAGTGAATGATTAAGGAAGCTTCGGAGCAAAAGGTGAGACACCTTGAGCATCTCCTCATGGAAGATACCATAGGGAAACTGAGTCTGGAGCTCTAGGCTCAGGAGAAACAGAGTTAGGGAGAGCCTGAATTCAAAGTATCAGGACTCCATGAACTAGAGCCCAGGTGACTGCCACCAAAATTTACACTGGGCAGTGCGGTGAAACTGGCACCCTGCCAGAATGGATATTACTTCTCCAGGAAGCTAAGCGACTGGGCTCTGGTATGACCAGGAGCCGTGAGACGGCTGTGAGAACGCATAGGGATCGTGCTGCTGGGAACCGAGCCTCTGCTCTTCCCGGAGCTGGAACATGACCTCGGTGCCATACCGACACTGCAGAAGCCAGACAATAATTCCCATTCCCATGGAACACACAGTATCGTTAAGAACACGGTTTTCCAGTGAAGTCAAGCAAATTTAGCCAGCTTAACCCTTAGAAACAGTAGGGTTTTTATCACCAAACCCAGTCCGTTTTGCACGAAGCCAGAAAAATGAGCAAGTATGTGCAGACCTCTCTGGGATCATAACATAGAAAGTCTTGTTGAGAGAATCCTTAAGACAAGTTCCTGCTTTCTCCTTCCCCCAGACACACAAAAAAGCAAGATGTAGCTTTACAAGGAGTGTTTCCATTGGAAATCATTTTACTGCCATGGAGGTGGAGAAAAATAATTTAAAACAGCTAAAAGAGTGGATCTGGATACTTCATTTATTTATTTATTTATGGCTGCGTTGGGTCTTCATTGCTGGGGGCAGGCTTTCTCTAGTTACGGCGAACGGGGGCTACTCTTCATTGCAGTGCGTGGGCTTCTCATTGCGGTGGCTTCTCTTGTTGCAGAGCACGGGCTCTGGGCTTCAGTAGTTGTGGTGTGTGGGCTCAGTAGCTGTGGCTTGCGGGTTCTAGAGCACAGGCTCAGTAGTTGTGGCGCATGGACTTAGTTGCTCTGCAGCATATAGGATCTTCCCGGACCGGGGCTCGAACCCGTGTCCCCTGCATTGGCAGGCAGATTCTTAACCACTGCGCCACCAGGGAAGTCCCAGTTTTTTCTTTTCTTTCAGATCTTAAACACCATGCACTTTAATACCACAAACCCATGTAAGAATGCCATTCAAAATAATGGTTTTATATTTTCTCAATTTTTAGTATTAGTCATTTTGAGGGAGTATCATATATCAGAAGGATGCTTTTATTTTTTTCCCATCAGACAAGAATACCCTAAGCAATTACTAAATAGCTGATTCAGTGCTCATGATAAGAACATATGGGAGTTCTAGATGTCATGTGGTTCTGTGGTCCCTTTAAACCTGGCGGGTCTGTAGGCACATAACTAGTTATTTTTCTCAGAGCTAGTGGTCAGTCATGTCTCAGGCTGTTGGTACCACATGGGTTTTTGTGCATGTTGTTATTGCTATTGTTATTGCTGTTTGCTTTTTAAGAACTCTTAGAAATTTTAGAAGCATAGAATGTGATTAGCCAGAGGAGCAGAACATATTATCCAGCACTGGTTATTCATAAGAGACATTAGATAACACTGTTCTCAAAAACGTTAACCACGAACGATGATAAATTAATCATCTAAGTCTTCAGGAAAGGCATGAGTTCTCTTTCTAGATAAGATAGATATTTTCATAGATAAGCCCCAGCATTCCAATTATTTTGACAAGTTATATCAATCACTAAGTTAAAACTCAAAGGTTCCCTCTTCAATAAACGGGGTGTTGTGATTTCTTTTATGCAAAACCTTGTTTTGTGTTTGATATGCTGTGTGTGTATTCACTGTATTCACCGTGTGTGTAATTGGAAGACCTCACCCCTGGACGGGAGGAGGTGAGGACGCCCTAACATTGAACCTCGCCCATGTTGGGTGGTAGGGTTCTGCTTTAGAATGGCAGATTGAGGGTTAATGTTTACTTGCTCTCCTTCATGGAATTCCATTGAAATGACACTTGGATTGGAATGAATCCATAATAGTACTGAGTACCATGGACCAGAGATTTTGACGTATTTTTGAAAACCAAAAAGTACATGAGATCCTATTGATATAAAATCATTGCTGAGAAAGTTGTAGCCTAGAATACATGTAAGAAGCGAGAGCACTCTTCCCAGGAGAATCCTCTGCTCATCTCTCTTAGTTTCCTAGGGCTGCTGTAACAAAGTATCCCTAACTGGGTGGCTTGGAACAATATAAATGTCTTCTCTCACACTTCTGGAATCTTGAAGTTTGAAATCAAGGTATTGGCAGGGATGGTTCCCTCTGAGGGGTATGAGGGAGAATCTGTTCCATGCCTCTCTCCTAGCTTCTGTGACAACCAGCAGTCTTGGGCATTGCTTGCCTTGTAGATCCATCACTCTGGTTTCTGCCTCTGTTGCTCCATAATGCTCTCCCTGTGTTTCTCTGTGTCCTCCATCTTCTTATAAGTACACCAGTCATATTAGATTAAAGGCACACCCTACTCCAATATGACCCCATCTTAACCTAACTAATTATATCATCAATGACCTTATTTCCAAATAAGGTCACATTCTGAGATACTGAGGGTTAGAACTTCAACGTGTCTTTTTAGGGGGATATAATTCAACCCGTGACACCTCATCCACCTGTTTGCTCTCAGATCCTCTCCCTACTAGTTCTGTCTCTCAGGCTACTAACCCCTACAATCTACATTTTCCAGACTCCCTTGCCAAACTGGCTTCTGGCTAGTTTCAACTAACAGGGGGCACTGGTGAGAGACTGGCAGTGGGAGGAGGGAAGAAGCCAGGGTGTTTTTTCCCCTCTTTCTTGGCTTTGAGCCGTGTCTCCATCAGTAGTTAAATCTTCTCCATGGTCCCATTCTTACCTGGAGGCCTTGCTCCAGCTGCGTGACCTACTCTGGAGTTCTGACACCCAGCAAGGGGGAGGCTGAACTACTAAACTCTGGGGACCCCATCCCCTAACTCTCTTCTGGTTCCAAATTCTGAGCTGTTTCATCATCCTGTTTGCTCTGTCAGCTCTTCCAAGGCCTTTGTAATTAATTCCCCTAATTAGATTCCCTCTATTGAATTATTTGGCATGAGTCTTGTTTTCCTGATGAGACCCTGGATTGACACAAGTTTCAAGAGATGCCAAGCTCTGAGTCAACCAGTAGAGAACAGGAGTGAACCGGGGGTCAGGCACCAGGGTAACTGTTGAAAGGACTGCCGATGGGATAGATGGGCAGACACTGGTCTTCTCCCTTCCTTCCCCAGAAAATGCAGTACAATTGTCAGGAGGAGGGCATGTGGGAAATAACAGTTGTAAGTATGCAAAATCCTTCATCTTTCTTAGTGGGCAACCAATAGATACCAATCAAAGTTGAGAAATTAAGAAAAAGAAGTGTAAGCATATTTCTTGTAGTGCCCCAAATAATTTAAACATCAATAAATAAACGTAGATATCTCTCAGGCCTTAGACTTGAGATTGGGGAGGAAAGGTCTTATTTCCTTCCTAAAAGTATATCTCCTTCTACACTATTTGAATTTTGTAATGCTTGTGCCTCTATTACTTCTTAAATTTTTAGGCAATAATTTCAAAGATTTGATTAGGTCTTAGAATAGCTAAGGAGCAAGTGATTTTTTTCCTTCAGTTCAAATTCTTATTTTCTGGTTGGACAGGGCAGGGGAAAGTAAAGAGTGAAAAAGTAAGAAAGTTTGAAGCAGTCACGTGAAAAAAGAAGCTAATGACACTACTCATTAATTAAATGAGTGAATTGCTTTAAACTGCTTTACATATTACAACATGGATGAGGGAAATCCATGCAGAGTGTGTTTCAAGTTGGGAAAAATGTCTCTCTTTTTTAATATGGATGTTTCTGAGAATTATCGTTTGTTCTTGGGAGATGTGTTCAGTGTATTCAATCTAGTTTTTTAAATCCCCACTCTTACTTCCCTAACATGGAAAAGGAAGCAGTCACCCAAGTCCAGTAAGTACAGAGAGTACCACACAGGGTCAACCCAAGGAGGAACATGCTGAGACACACAGTAATCAAATTGACAAAAATTAAAGATAAAGAGAAAATATTAAAAGCAACAACAATAACAACAAAAAATCCCCACTCTTATCCCTGCTGTCCAAGATCAGGAAGAATGAGAGGCAGAGATCATGGAAAGTACCAGAGCTGAAGGGGCTCAAGCCTACTCTGGACCTTTATAGTGAACCCAGGAGTTGTTGCATAGGCTAGATAAGTAGTACTGGGTGATTAGAAACTTTCCTCTACAATAACCCAATATTGTTTTAAAAAAAAAAAAATGACATAAGCTTTGGACACAAGCAGACTTGCATTTTAATCTCAGGGTTGCACTCTATGACGTTGGGCAATTTACTTGGATTCTCTGAACTTCAATCTCCATTTCTGCCAAATGCAGAAACAACATTTAGTCCATATGGTTGTCATGAAAAATAATGAGATAATGTATGCAAGGAGTCTTATAGAATGCCTTGCACATAGGAGACCCTCAATAAAATACAACCATCGTTGATGAGGAAATAGGTCAAATAAGGCTCTGCATATTTGAACATGTGCAAAGACTCCATTGAGGGGGTTTCTTAGATATTAGTGGGTTTTTCAAAGCACTGGCTTGCTTATTAATCCCTGTAAAACATATTTACTATTGTACCAAGGGTCTTAAATAGGATGACAACAACAGGAATGATCCCAAGCAGGCCAGCCTTCTCACACCAGCTTATTGCTAGCTGTGGTTCCAGGGATCAGATTTAGATGAGGCACTTCTCATGAAGATGGGCTGGAAAAGACTGGAGTCCTCAAGACTTCACTCCAGATTCAAGGTGTGCCATTGAGTCTGGGGCTCATTTATAGTGGGTAGGTGGTAAGAAGATATTATCCAAACTGTGGTCCAATGAGGAGACCCAACATCTTTTGACATCTGCTTCCTAATCTCCACATCTCCCCATCTCTTCTGGAGCAAGGCAGGCAAAATGGGAGAAGCCCAGGACAAAGAGAGTGAGTGGGTAAGTGAATGAGTGAGTGGGTGAAGCATAAGAATCTCCTGGGCAGTTTAATAAACCTCTAACAGCAACATCAACAAAATATTTAGGTGAATGGTAATTATAGATGTAATAGGAGACTCACCATTAACCCTGTAAATACTGCTAGATTCTACGTGTATGTGCATATCTGGAAAACTGGTGAGGCAGACCCAACAGAAATCTCCTGTGTAATATTTTACTCGAAGAGTTGAAAGAATTAGACAGACAAGCTTGACTTAGTGATTAAAGGGGAAGGTAACTCTGACTATAGCATTGTGTACTCATGAGGATTATCTACCGGTTTCGCCCAAAAATAACAGAAATAGTGCCCAACTGCAGATGGTCCCTCAGACGTACTCAGCATCAGCAACGTCCAGGGTGAGCAGGAGGGAATACCTGGCAGAGAAGGTGGGACCCAATGGAGGAGGCTTGTACAAAAGAAAAGATGGAATGTGCCATTTGACAGCTATAGATAACCAGACTTGTTCATTACTGTGTAGGAGGCATCCTCTAGGGACCCCCAAGAACACTTGAAGAGATTTTCACAGGCTCTATACCAGAGAGCAGAAAAAGAGACAGCGAAACATGGAAGGTTACTATGATCCCAGCTACAGCTTACTCATAGGTTCGTGTGGCTTAGGGGGATTCCAGCACATGAGCAAATTATACAGAAATAGTCATTCTTTTGACTGCCATTAAGTTGTTGCCTCAAAGGAAAACAACCTTGGTTTCTTGTCAGAAGCCCATTATTGTAGCTTATGGTCCACAATAATAGCTCAATGTAAAGACCTCTGGAAATTTCTTCAAATATATAGACTATGATCTTAAGGCCAAGGCAGACCTTTGCAGACAGCTCTGAGATGGGAAAACCCTGATGTCTCATTTCAATATCTGCTACATCTGGGGACTTGTAAAAGACCTTGTCTTTCCTGATATGGTGATATCATTTGGTTTGTGTATTAGTCAGGTTAGGGCAGGCTTTGCTACAATAATAGTAAAATCCAGAAAACTCAATGGCTTAACACAATAAAAGTTAATTTCTTGATCACATAATGCCTGATATAGATTGGGTGGCCATCTTCCATCTTAAATGCATGCCAACTAGAACACATGGCCTCCATTGTCATCATAGAAGGGGAAAAAGAGCCAGAAAATCCTGTGGGATGATTTCAAGTGCCAGACCTAGAAAGGGCTTAGATCACTTCTGTCCATCTTCCCATTGGCCAGGTAGCCCACAACTCCACGTGGCCTATGTGAGCTGGGAAATGTGGAAGAGCCCCCGACCACAGGATGAACACTAAGAATCTCACCACACCCTTTCTTTAAACAATTCACTTCTCTAATTAGTCACCTTATTTAAATTGCCATCATTAAATAAGTTTACCTGTGTCCCTTCCAGGGACAGAATTAGTCAAGACAGGAGAAATTTATCAAATCATCACTTTGTACACTTTAAACGTATTACAGTTTTATTTGTCAGGTATACTTCAATAAAGCCGAGAAAAAGAACATAAAATAAGACAGGAAAAAATTAAAAACTGGTACCAGATACCTCTTCTTGTGATCCGTCTCAGTATGATTTATCTAGTAATGAGTTAAATGCTTGCTGTATATTTACCACAGAGGAAGACAGAGCAGCCTTTATGTTCTCAGCAACAGCTCAGAAAGCTGCCAACATTAGAACCTATTTGTTTTATTGAGAAGAGGGATTGTTGGCTGGAACACAAGGGCTCCCCATTACTGTTTCTGGAAAAAGCAATGGGAACTTTAACTTTCCTCTGGACAGCGACCAACATCTATCAGGAGAAACACGAGTTTAACATCTCTTTCTGAAGAGCAACACTTAGAATTCCTAACAGGCCTCCCCAGCCTCTACCGGTGTCAGTAATGGCTCAAGGTCCCAAATCCAAGCTCTTCTGTGTTTAATGAAAGTGCTAAAACAAATCAACTCGGCAAATTGCAAACAGCCAACTGGCCTGACCTAGAATACTAAATGAAACTGAAGTCTGATGGAACTGGGCTAAATAGTCAGAGCCAAGGCTACCCTCACAGGATTAAATCTGAGTTCTGACAGAGAATCATTCTGTGACCCGAGGTGGAAGAGTTCATAACTCGGTTAACTCGAGTTCCAATTGAGTCTCGTGGGCCGAGAGGTTTTGTCTTGAAGGACAGTTCTAGAGGTCAGGATAAGACTGAAGTGTGTATCAAAGTCTTCTGTTTCTCACAGTTGAGCTTTCAAAACTCCCTGTCTCTCAAATTCACCCTTGATTTTCATCTTCCACACCACTGCCCTCAGCCTCAGGTCATCATCTGCCACCTCCTAATTCACAGAGAAAACAGAACAACTTGGGGGAGAAATCCCTCAATTCTCTGTCCACACTACCCACAAGTTTTCAACTGAGTATTTCCCACATCCTGAACTAACCGTTTGTCCCTCCACCAACCACCGCCTGACGTCCACCTTCACCACCACTGACACTACTCTGGCTGATGCTACTGCCGAAGCCCTTATCCAAAGGACACTTGTAAGACCTCCTCTCCTTTGGCCTTTCCTTGGCATCAGGTACTTCCTTTGACCATTCCCTCACTTTCTACTCTGCTGGTTTCTGGATCCCCTGATGTCCAGTTCTCCTGCCACCTACCAAGTCTCCTTAACGTCTACCTCTAAAAGGCTGGTGTTTCCCCAGGTTCTGCCCTTACCTCTCCTCTAATCCATTCAACCAGACCTTCTTGAATAAGGAAGCATTTCATGGAGACGCTAAAGCAAATCAGCTCCTCAGACTGAAAAGGAGCCCTGGGGTTGGTGTCGGAAACACAGGATGGGATCAGATTGGATCTACCCCACCCTCAAGGACCTATAGCCTGGATCTCATTTAGTGGCCCCGACATCTACCCAGGCCCCCAGGCTAAAAGACTGACTCAGTAAGGACTCCTCTCTCACTCTCACAGCCAAAAAATCTCCGAGTACAGTCGAATCTATCTTTTGAAAATCTTTTGAATCTGCCTCCTCTGCTTCTTCTAGAAGGTCGCTGGCTGAGTTTCAGCTTTCATTCTCTCTCACCCGTTGAGAATAACTCTTCATTGTTCATCCTGAATCCAGCCTCACGCCCCTCCAGTCTCCCATGCCTGATGCTTTCAGAGTTATCTTCGAAAAATTCAGTGTGGTGACATCATTCTCCATTCACATCCCTTCAAGAGTTCCGCATCATCTCCTTCCAGGGCCTTCCATGAGCTGGCTCTTGCCCTCTTCTCCTATACACCTCCTACTCCTCTCCTGCACAAGTCTTAGCTTCCAACATCAATAATCACCTCGGATGTTCACTCTTTATCACACTTCCAGAACAATAGCCTTAAGAAATCCTTTCTAATCTTATGACTATGGTTTTCTGTATGTTATGTATGTAGTTCACCTTGCATACCATGGGCCTTGCACATAAACGTATATTGACTTAAATGCCTAACAGGCATATCAAACTTAACATGTCCAAAACAGAACTTCCTGTAAAACCTGCTTTTTCCTAGTCTTCTCCATCTCCATTGCTCAGGCCGAAAACCTAGGAGGGAAACACGATGCCTCTCCCTTTCCAACATATCCAAGTTATCTGTCAACTCTGTACCCAAAATATATTCCCAAGCAATCCACTTTCCTCCCTTGCTGTAGTCCATGTCACCCATCTCCTTCCTATTGTCAACACCTCCCGGCAGGCCTGCCTGTATCCAGGCTTGCCCCCTTAGAATCCATTCTCCACAGTGCAACCAGCGTGAACTCTTAAGAACATCAATCAGATCATGTCACTCCCCTGTTTAAAACCCTCCAATGGCTTTCTTGAAACTCACAATGAAATTCGAACCCTTTCAGAGCCTCCTGTGAATCAGCCACGTCCCCCCTTCTGACCTCCTGTGCATACTTGCCTCCCCTTCACCCCTCTGCTCCAGCCACACTGGGCATCTTTCCATTCCCCAAACACCCCAACCTCATCCCAATCCTTCTCTCAGAGGCTGGCTCCTTCCTGACGCTAGGTCCCAGCTTAAATATCACCTTTTCAGAAATGCCTTTCTCAATCACTGCGCCTAAAGTCAACTTCATCACACCATCTTGGTTTTTTGTTGTTGTTTTCATTGCTTTTTATCCAAGTTTGCATTTCATTTCTATTGACAGTCATTCAATCCAAAATTAAATATCTTAATACAGTAATCTAAGTACAAGATGAAAATCAGGAAATGTGTCACCTCATAGCATCACCCTGTTTTATTTGTTTTATGGCTCTTTCCAACGCCTGACTTCTTCATATGTTGATTTTTTTTTTCAGTGGACTCTCTCCTCTCATGAACATATAAGTTCCACAAGGGCAAGAATTTGTTTATTGCTGTATCCAGTGGTGCTATTCAAATTATTTAAAACAGTTACAGCATGGACACCAAAGCATCAGAAAGGACATCGATCTCAACACACTGGCTGGATGTCAGCCTTCTTATTCTTATTCCCAGCGTCCCAACAGAGCCTTGCTCTAAATAATTGTCCACCAAAGGTATGAATGAATAACTCAACAAATGTTTCTTGGTTAATTTCATTGTTACAACATGAGCACAGGTCTATATTAATAAAGAAGGGGTTATTAGGCACCCACCCTGTGTCCAGGCCTGATTTGCACCCCTCGTGAGGCTCTTGGTTTTCTTCCACTGGTTAATTCTCTTCAGGGACTGCTACTGCTGCTTTTCCATTTTATTTGGACTAGTAGCTCTGGTGTTTGGATAAAATCTGTTGTCTTCAGAAAACCCTGACATCCACCAGTGTTGACTTCCTTGTCATACTCTCTAAAGGGGCCCACAGCTGAAAACTAGTAAGAGGGGCAATGAAACTGATTTTTGAAGACCGACTTCAAGTTCCAGCAATATCACATATGAGTTGAGAGTGGTCAGGGAAATTACTTAACTTCTCTAACTCTGCTTCTCCCTCTGAAAAATGGGCACAAAGTTATACCTACTTCCTAGGAAGGCGGAAATACATATCAAAGTATCCAGGCAATCACACCAATAGCATCCAAGGTCAATGTGTATTAGTTTTATTCTGCTCAACCCTTCCCTTCAGAGTTTTTATGAAGACTAAATGAGATAATGCATATACAAGTGCTCTGAAAATCATATGTATTGTTCAGATTATTAATATTCCATCAATAATAAATTATTCTTTTTTTAAACTTATCTTTTTTCTATTTTATTTTTCCCAATCTTATTGAGATATAATCAGTATCTAACATTGTATTAGTTTAAGGTGTACAGCATAATGATTTAATATACATATAAATTGTAAATTGATCACCACAATAAGTTTAGTTAACAATCATCACCTCATGTAGTTATAAATTTCTTTTTCTTGTGATGAGAACTTTTAGGATCTACTCTCTTATTAAGTTTCAAATATACAATGAAGTATTATTAACTATAGTCACCACAGTGTACGTTACATCCCCAGGACTTATTTATCTTATAACTGAAAGTTGTACCTTTTGACCCCCTTCACCCATTTCCCCCACCGCCCATCCCCCTGCTTCCGGCAACCTCCGATCTGTTCTCTATTTCTCTGAGTTCAGTTTTTTAGATTCCACATATGAGTGAGATCATACAGTATTGTCTTTCTCTGTCTGACTTCTTTCACTTAGCATAATGCCCTCAAGGTCAACTCATGTTGTCACAAATGAGAGGATTTCCTAATAAATTATCCCTGATTTGAGAAATCGGGTGGCTTTCCAGGAGTCATAAAGGAGCTGGAAAGGAACTCTGGGCCTGTGGTGGCAACGCAACGCTCCAGCAGAGGAGACCCAGGCTTTGCTTAGCTGAGCAGCTCTCCCTGGAGACCACATCGTTCCAGAAAAATCTGTTTCTATGTCATGCAAAGCTGTTAGATGCTGAAAAGTGACTTGCCAGTTCCTCCAGAGAAAAAAGCCTCTCTGCTGGGTTCAAGCATTTCCCCGAAAGCAAGCCCTGTCTCCTTTGTCTCGCCTCGTACACAAATGTCTGAAACAAACCTCACCTAGGCTCTGGCCTCCACTGACATAGGCTGAAGTCTCCGTCTCATTTCTCCAACTCAGCCAGGGTTTTCTTAGCCTCTGAAATCCTGTCTCTTTCCGCCCTCACCTAACACTAGGACCACCTCAGACCGTGATGCAGAAAGTGCACTGTACAGCCCCACGGGGCCACACGCCTCCTCGCCGTCCCATGGTAGCATATGGCCGTCCCAAACAACTCGCACCTCCGTGCAAGCGTGCCCTCCCACCAAGAGCCCTCGCCAATGTCTATATAGCAAGTTATCCTGAGCGAAAGAAATTAGGGTGCCCAGGAGAACGCTTACAGCAAGCCTTAAACCAACAATGTGATCCGTGAAGTGGCCCACAACAGGTTTCCTCACCACCCTTCTCTAGGTAAGAGCTTCTTCCCATTTTAACTATTCTTGCGAATGACATGCTAAGCGTTTAAACTCATTACCTGTCTTTTGTGCCCTCTAAATTTACTGCCTTAGAGCAAATCCCTGGTTGCATGGCTCTGGTTACCCCTTGTCCAGACTTTTTGGGGGAGCAGGGGAGAGTGGGCCGCAAAGTCATTGTCTCCGTCCAAAACCCATCTGCCACCTATCAGCTGTGTGACCCTGAGCAAATCACTTAACTTCTCCGAGTCTCAATTTCCTCATAGATAAGACTGATGAGGATGATGAGACCTATTTCATAGAGTTTTTGCAGCATTAGTTAAGAAAATGGCTGTGAGGTGCTCAGCACAGAGCCTAACACATACACAGTAAATGGAGAATAAATGTTATTTTTAGTATTAGCATTATTGTTTAGCCCAGGAAAAGGCAAACTAAGGCCCAAGTGCCAAATCCCGCCATACACATTTACATCTTGTCTATATGTGCCTTCACTACAGGAGCAAAATGGAAGAGTTGCAACAGAAACAATATGGCTGCAGAGCCTAAAACATTTGCTCTCTGGCCCTTGACAGTTCGCCAACTTTTGGTTTAGCCCATAGCACCTCCCCCTCCATGATGAGATTAACGTAAGAACTATGGGTGGCAGCAGCTGCTCCTTGCCTCCTTCTTCTACAGTAACTGAATCCATTTTTAGCCTGCACAGGATTGCCTGGAATAAAAACTGCATTTCCAATCTCTCTTGCTACCAGATGGAGCCATGTGATTGAGTCTTGGCCAGTGGGATGTAACCTGAAGTGCTTTATGCAACTTCTGGAAAGAATCCTTACAGGTCTTCCCTCTCCTCCCTCCTGATGCCTAGAATGCAACACGGGGGGAGAAAGCTGAAGCTGGAAGAAAGGTCTTAAAACATGACGTGACCTTGAGAATGGAGGCCACTCATGGCAGAGCCACCAGATAAAGCAGCCTGCGTCCCTGTCACTGCAGACCTGCATACTAACCCGGTAGCATCCCCAGATCCCTATTTGGAATTTTCTGCACTCAGCGATGAACCTAATCCTAATAAATAGACTAGGGAAACTCATTTAGAGGAATAGAAAGCTTATCGTTAGCTCTCGAGGGCTCCTATTTCACATACAACCTAAAAAAACTCTTTGTAGTAAATCTGGTACTTGAATAAATTGGTTCCTGGCCACGCAGACCACTTATTCTTACAGAATGCCAAAAGAACATTGCACATGTTTTATACTTATTCAGGAAAAAAGATTAATGCTCATTCAGGGGGAAAAAAGATTTATTAAAATGCTTATTCCGGAAAGAAAGATTAATTTAGAATCAAGGTTTAGAAGGAGATTTAAAGAGAGAGAGAGAGAGTGACGTTAAGCCTTGAAGAAAGCACCCAATTCTTGTGCCCACAGTAGATCAAGCTGGGTTGCTAGTCCTCGCAGCCAAAGAGGATAAAACAGGCCCATGCTCCCAGAAAGGGCTGTCCTCTTAGAAGCCAGCGCTCTGAGCTGGCAGGGTGGAAAATAAGGATAAAAGGACACTGCTTTCATTATCTCACAGATGAGAAGTCTGAGGCTCACCGAAGCTAACTCGTCAGAGGTCACACAGCTGGTGAAGAGCAGACCCCGCCTGCCTGGCCATCACCCTTCACCACCCCACTCTCCTGGGCAAGGAGGACCTGAGACTGAGTTTGCTTCTCCAGAGCAAGCTGACTAAGAATATACAGAGGCAGGGAACACCCAGTGTTTCTGGGAAAAAGATCTTCTGTGATCTTGGGCCCTAAGACGGCTGAGCTTCAGTGGAGAGGCCTGGGAAATCTACTAATGAGTACAGAAGGGAACTCTAGGACTTTTAAAAATGCCATTAAAATCCCTGACTGCAAAGAAAAGAGACCGCTGGTATACTGCCAGCAAAAACCAGATTTGGAAAAGAAAGAGCTGTGTCCAGGAAACTCGTGAACTCTCTTTTTGTTCTCTCATCTTTTCTCTATAAACTTACTTTTGTAGTCACTTGCTCAGTTACTAATTACAGTGGTCTCTGGGGAGGGTTTGGGGAGGAAAGTGTCAGTGACAGCCAGATGAATAAAGGGACCCATGGACCCTTCTCGGAACTCAAGCCACGGGAGTCCAGAAGCTTCATAGTTAGAAAAATCTCTGGCACCAGTCGCCATAGTTGTGCCAGATCTGTTCCGAAAATTAACTCTTGTTTTCCTAGGTGTTTCATATGCTGGGGTGTGTGTATGTGTGTGTGTGTGTGTGTGTGTGTGTGTGTGTGTGTGTTGCTGACATCTATAGAGCACTTACCATGTACCAGGTACTAAGACAGGTACATAAGAATGCAATGCCACACTTTATACCTGATAACTGTTGGTGCTACTGTCCCATTTTCCAGATAAGGTAAACACTAGGATTTGCTCAGATGACACAGCTAGTGAAGTGGCCTTGCTGAGATTCCAGCCGAGTCTCTGTTCATTTAAAACCTGCTCTTTTAATCACGGTTCATTTTTTAATGAAGAGCTAGAAAAGATTATAGGCCCACTTAAGGGAAGGGCAGCATTTTAAAAGTTAACTGCTGCTTTATACTGTCTTTATTTTCAGTGACCTGATTCACCCCCTGAACCTTAGACATTTATGTGGTATCCTAGAAACAGTTCACCATTGTTTCAAAGAAACTCTTCCCCATCTCCCCAGGCCCCAAATTCTTCTGTGACTTTGGATAGTTTCCCAGTGTATTTCTAATAGGTCTGAGAGCCCCAGAGGCCATTACTGTAACCTGTAGAACAGCAGTTATCAATTTTTTTTTAATCTCAGGACACTTTGACACTCCTAAAAATTATTGAGGACCTCAAAGAGCTTTTGTGGATGTGCTTTTGTTGATATCTACTGATATTTTACCATCTTAGAATTTTCAACTGGGAAATTTTTAAACTAAACTATTGATTTAAAAATAATAATAACCCCATTGCATGTTTACATAAAGAACATTTTCATGAAGAATAACCATGATATTAAGAAATTAGCGAGAGATGTGTATTTTTACAAATCTCTTTAATGACTGTCCAGGTTCTTATGTCTTCTGTATTCAGTCTGTTGCGATACGTTGTTTTGGTTGAAAGAAAATTCAGCTCTATACCGATGTGTGTTTGGAAAAGGGAGGAATATTTTCATATCCTTTTCAGATAAACGTGGATATTCCTCTTTGATGCCATACCAAACTCAACTCAAGTGGGAGTTTCTCTTAGAAAGGTTAGCTGTACCTGGAATCTGAATCCATTATTAATGAATTTTTCCCACTCTGTTATTGGACTATATTTCACTATGAACCCATGAGTGATTTTGTAGCATCATGCACTGGTCATTTGGAAACTCACTGAGTTATTCAGATCTTCCAAATGTTGATGCATTTCATTGTATAATATCCTAAAAAGTTTACATTGTTAATATGGCTACAAATATCATCAGAAAAGTACTGGAGTTTGGGGAAGCTATGAAGCCCACAGTGGAAGATACAGGTATTTTAAACATCTAATTTTCACCTGAAAGCTTGAATTTTATCATTAACAACAAATACTGTGGGTTATTTTCCTTGAAATGACAGCTTGCTTAATTCATTTTCAAGAATACATCTGCCACATATCCGAGTCAGAATAACCAAGGTTTGCCGGTCAGTCATTCTTTCAAGGAAAAACAGCATCCCATGAAAAAAACAGCTAGTTAAGCTCACGACTCAAACAGTTCCCCAGGTGTCTTTCCTCAAGAGAAAGTACCATGGTGATGGTACTTTTGTATGCAGCAAAGTGCTTTATGTGCACTTCCCATTTTGTCAAAATATTAAAAAACCTGTAGCCGAGAATCAAGATGAATGCAATTAATACATTTTACTGCTTCATAAGGGCACTCTTAAGTGGAACTAGCATCCATTACAAGCAAGCGCAGGGCAGTGAAGTTCACAATGAACTGCTAGGACAGGTTGGTACCACTGCCTTGACTTCAGGCATCAGCAGCTTTACCCCCACTGCTACTGCATCATCAGTGCAAAAGCCAACCCAGTGAAAACAGCAAATAACATCTCAGTGTTATAAAAGTAGTTTGACCTGATGAATCTCCCTTAAAGGACTTGGGGACCCCCAGGGGTCCACAAATCACACTTGGAGAACCACTGCCACTATGAAGCTCTGGAGAACCCTCAGAGGCCAGACCCTCAGAGACTCCAGGCTCTCTGTCCCTGCCCTCCCACAATGAAACAATTAACACACTCTCTAACTACAGCATTTAACTTACGGGGTAAAAGTCTACTTATTCTAGGGAGGAGGGAGTACAAAAGCTCTTTATAAAGTTTAGGTAGAATAGGTTCTGCTGGGTAATCAATCCTGGAATGAAAGCAGGAGAGAAATAATTTCTTGATTATCTGAGCCCAGGTCTGACATTCAGAAATGCTAGGATTCCAATTTCCAATTTCCACTTCCACTACCAGACTTGGGGAACATTACTCACCCCCTCGTGACCACATGAATGTATGTAACAGTTACTCCCTTTGAAAATAAGGAACTCATGGATATTGGAAGTATTACCCATACTTTTCTTACTGATGCCTACCCACACAGGCAGTAGTGCAGTACTCACTCTCTCTCTCTTTCTCTCTCTCTCTCTCACACACACACACACACACACACACATGTCTCAGATTCTGTACAGTTAGAAAAACTATTTTGCTGGAATCATTTTTCCTAAGTAATCTATATCCCATCTGTTAGGAATTACTGATTAATAAGCAAAGTTAACAGGAAGATCAAGAGTGTTATAAATCCATCTTTCTGTTAGATTGTACAGAATCTACCTCCCTTCTATTCATTATTTTCTGCATCAATCTCATTTTCTGAACCAAGATCAAGTCTAAGAAGAAAAATTTTTCTTTTTTGCAGAGTAACAACAATCATGCAACAAATTATAAACTCAAAAGACTACCTTATTAGTGTCAAAGGGAACATTTCATCACAAAAGGCTTTGGGGTAAGAATGTGGGACTTCATCAGCTCTGTTTTAGTGCAAACAGAGCCTATTCTGTGTTCTTCCTGTGTAATTTGGTTCTCAGAACTTTCTGACCTATCAATCAATGAGGACATCTCAGATGATCTTTTCCTGAACCTCCTTTCTTTTGTTTTGGCTTGCAGAATCAGTGAGACTGAAGAGAAATTAAAAGAGGTCATCTCTAAGACTCATCCAGCTCTGACATGTAATAATTCTAGAACCCACATTTGTTTCCAAACTGGAGCCTGTGTTTCTTGCTGTTCATTGGCCTGCCACTTCATGAAGTATGGTCCAGATTCTCTGCCTCATCCTAATCCACTGGAAAATGCTTTCAATTTGTAATGCAAACTTAGATGGCTATAAACGACAATTCTCTCAACTCGAATCTCCATCATCTAGGTTTTCTGTGGCTTCAGTGACCAAATGCCTGGTGTGGAGTGATTGACCCTATCGTTCTAGAGAGTTCTTTTGTTGTTTCAGCTGCTTATGTAAAAAAAAAAAAAAAAAAAAAAAAGTTAAGCTATGTGATTATTTGAGAATTTGATTTAGCGATGTTTTAGATGAATGCTTTCCATTCTCGGGACACTTCATTCAATTTCTTATATGCCATAGCTAGTTTAAAACTTCAACCTTCATACTTTAAGGGCACCAGTAGCTGAGACTGCATGCAAATATGCCTTCAGTCTGGCTGAGTCTACACCTCTCCCCCGTTAGGAAAAGAAAAAAAATTGGAGGGACTGTCATAAATAATTTTACTTAAGTGAATGCTGAAATTAGGCACCACATTTCCTGGCTCCTAGTAACCTATTTGCAGCCAGATATGTCGAGTACCCACTAGCCAAAGCCTCGCCTTTTCAGAAATGGAAAGCAGGAAAAACAATACGATCATCTTTTAAAGTGGCATGTTGGACCCATCCCCAAAGTTAAATATACCTAGACAGATCTTAGTGCAGGAGCTACAGCTGACCTTGGAAGAAAATGATGGTTATAGCGGCCCATGAGCTGGGAAAGGTGATAATGAAAGAGATGTAGTCATGTATTTCTGGCACACACTTTGGATAGTACAAGGAGCTAATTACATTTAAGTATTATCTTACAATATTGTGACCCAATCATTTTGGAAGATAACCGAAGTCTCCCCTTTTGACAGAGGTATTCTATTTTTAGCAAAAATGCATTCATGTTGCACTCTGAAACTCCAAAAAGCTCTTTCTTGGATCAGGTCAAATCGCATGGATTTTTCCCATAAATCTTCCTATCTATACTGTCAAATGCTGACATGCGTGTCAGTGGTTCCCAGGCTAAACTCTGAAATGATGGATCCTGTCTTCCCTTTGCTCCTGGTAATCCTTGGTTTAGTGTAACTTGCAGCGCCAATTACTGTGGTTCTCACTCAGATTACACGAAGGGAACATTCATCCTGCTGGTCAGGTGCCCATCCAGGGAAGCATGCCAGCCCACGGTGCCACAAGGGGGAAGGGAGAACGCAAATGTCTCAAAGAACAAAAGAGCAACAGGAAGAAACTAGTCCTAAATGGCGGGGGAAGAGTATTCTTTGCTTTGCCTTTTTAAATCATAGATAGGTTGATACATAGATTAATGCTGCCCTACATACCTTTATGGGGGAGTTGAGCAGACTCTTGAAAAGTAAAAGGAGAACTGACAAAAGAATTAAGGTATTTTTCTCCTACATACATATCAATTACATGTGTCAAGTGTAATTGATAGCATACGATGCTCTTTGACCATTTTTCATTTCTATGTAGATACAGGATGTTGGGATTAATTGGTCTCTTTCTGGAATTTGTGTCTTGGTCAAGTGCCTATAATGTCTATTATGACTTTTTTAAAGCTAGTATTTTCAGTTAAAGTGTATTTATAACCTCAATGTGCTAGGTACATTAAAGCCAAACAAAAAAACTACAAATGGACACTATCTCTGCTTTCAGGTGTGTATGTGCTACACAACAGAAATGGAGAATTTGTAATTATTTGTAAAAGTAGGCAATAGGGACACGAATCTTTTGAAAAATCCGAAATAACAACCGGAGACATTGCTTCTAGGCCTTCAAAATCCATCTCGATTTTAAAGCTTTACCATCGTTAAATCCAATTTGCACATCAGAAAAGTGGGAAGGAAAATAATATGGATCTGTTAATGAAAACAAAAAGTGGAACTCAACGGCTCAGGGAAATTTTCAGAATTTGCCAGATTCTAAATGTAGCCCAAAGTTTTTTGACATGACCCAGGGGACACCAGGCAGAGCAAGAGACAAGGCAAACGTCCTCCTGCAGTTTTGGGCAGGATCAGAGCTGGGCTACAAGGTAGCTGGGGGCTTCCCTTAGGACTTCCCACCTCTCGTGGATCAACCACTCTGTTAGAAGAATAATGGGAATTTTATTTGTCCCAAAGCTGGGGACAGCAGGGCACAATTTTTAAACGAAAGGGCCTTACCCATCTCCCCCCTCCGCCCCACCGAGTCAGCTTTATCCACTATTACAGTCACCAGGCAGTCAGCAGAAAGTAGGACATTCTCCCTGCTGGAGCCTGTGAATGAGAAAGTATGTTCCCGTGTTAGGTCGTCCCAGTGCTTAAGAATTGGGAGAAAATAAAGCGTGGCATTTCAAGCATTCCAAAAACAAGCAGAATTTGAGAAGCAGAATATTAACAGCTAAGAAGCCAAGATCAAAGCATTAGAAGTTCAAGGGGATAAGCAGGGAAAATAAGCAGGCACTAGGCCCAGGGTGGCTGCTGAAGTGGAAAGGACTTGAGTCCTGCTGAGGTCTTTCCCCTCAGAAGCTCCAAAGGCGGAACCGGGGGGGCCATGCAGACAAAGTACAAAAGAACTTGACAAAGGCACAAAAGAGCAGCCACCAGGAGCGGACAGGATTAAATTGGGCTGAGATACAATGAGAAGTTCCCGAGGTCTAACCATGCAAGGTTGTGACTGTCGTTTGGTACAGCCGGGGGACCTGGCTTTGGGGCCGGTCATGTGCCTGGCCTTGACTCCAGGACCCAGGAAACACCTCCAGCTAAAGCACAGCTGTGGCTGAGAGTGAATCCAAAAAGCTGGGTATGAAGGGAGACGTGAGGACCCATCTGCTTCCATTCCTCATTGACACCAAAGAACGTGATCCTCTCGGCCCTCGGGCAGGTGTGTGTGCGTGCGCGCTCACGCGTGCACTTGTGCAAGAGTATGTGTCCATGCAAAGTCACCCTAACTGACACCTGTGGTGCTTTTCAGTCCCTGGGTCTGCGTCCAGGCCCCACTGCCTCGGCTCCCTGCGCTGTGATGCTCACACCGCCTTATACACTTACTTAGGATAATTTGCTCTTTCAGAAAAATAGATATTTGCTCACTTTCCCAGGAAATGCTATCTTGATGGCGCCGCCTCTGGAACAAGCCAGAAAGTAGAGCTATATAGAGACAGGCAGATCTTTGACCCTTCAAACCCCACCACAGGGCCATGTCTTTTCAATTAACACTGCTTTTGTAAGACAGTAAAGTGTAAAAACAAACATAAGACCTTCATGCTTCCTAATACTGATGTGCTTTTATCCCATGAGATCCATGTCAGTTACTGTGCTCAAGGAGGCCCCTGCTGAGGGAAAGAAAAGGCCAGCTGGATAATGCTGTACGCACCCAAGCCCAGATTTATGAATTGTACAAGTTAACGAAGTATTTAGAGCTCAAAAGTGATGAATGAATGAATGAATGAATGGATGAAGGGGGTGTTTATTCAATTATAAAAAATCCTTTGCTTCTCGAATAGATTTATCTCAAAATCCCTGTGGAGAACTCCAGATTCAACAGAAATTATTTAGCCCTCCCCTCCACCAAAGACAAAGCAAAACAATGTATACATTGTTTTTTTCAAGAACACACATATTATAGAAAGAAAAGCTCACCTCTTATAAACAAAGGTTAATATTACAATTACAGAGGATTTTTTTCTGCCATGTTATCTGAATTATAGTAATTAGAAATGGTAAATAAATTCTTCAGCCTTTTCCTGTACATGACTAAGTATTATGTCCAGGGGCATTATCTTAAAATGACACTCTTCTTTGCTCCAGTAAACTTTCATTATCTTAACCACAACGTTTATTGTCTACTTTGTATTGAAAATATGAAAAGTGAGTGAAGCTTGCTTGTGAAAAGTCTAGCTCCTCGGTGTCCCAACCATATGCTAATATGAGAGACTTAAAAAATTTGATATGGGCTCAAAGAGAAAGAGAGTCATGTTACCACCAACAAGCAGACAAGGCAGATTCCCATGATGCCAGGCCACTGCCGAGGGGTGAAGGGAGGGGGAAGCACTTCAGGGCATTCCTTCAAGAGATTGGTTTCCTAGGTGATGTCACTGGGGGTGAGACCAGGTTGCTACTTGCCCTCCACTCCTATGAAACTACAACTGCTCCGGAGCACGTCACCAATGAGTCTTTACTGGACTTCGGGTACAAAATGGGCCGTATGGACCCTCCTTCCTAAGAGTCGAGAAGAGCTGCTATCAGGCTGATGTGTACTGAAATAAACAGATGAAATGATTTTTTAATGTGAGATTTGCTTTAAAGTAATCTATGGGGATAAAAGGGGATGTCTTGATAATTATTAATACTGGAGGATGGGCACATGAGGGTTCATTATACAATTCTCTTTACTTTTGTGTATGGTTGAAACTCTTCCTAATAAAAGGTTTTTTTTTTTAATCTGCTAACACAGTTGGGGCAGGAAGCAAGCATGGCCATAGAGAGGGAACAAATAGAATGTCTACACTAACCTCGTTTCTCAGGATGAAAAAAGCAAATCAGTGCCTGTTATTGGGTGAAATACCCCAACCGTTAAGCACTGTCTTATCCAATCAACACTGTGGCAAAGCCATTAAGCCCAGCACCAATTCCGATCAAACAGCTGCAAAAATAGAGGCTGCTCCAACCCTGAAACCTAAGGAAAATAATAATTTAAACTTTTTTAATCTCTGAAATGAATCCATTTCCCCCGCATTTACAATAACAACTTTCCACTTGAATTATGCATCACCGTGACCATTTGAATTACAAATGTATGAATTATTCATTATCCACAATGTGACTGAGTGTTTGGGGCCCACGTGTTGAAAGCCAGTGCTAAGCTTGCCTAGGATCTGGCTGGCCAGGGGAGGGTAGCATCTGGGGACTCTGGGAGGCAGATTGCCCTTCAGAATCCTCGGCCACCCGGGTGGAAGAATTGAAGGGTCCCTTATACTGTATGCAGTTGTCAACTCTGACCTCCTTGTACCATAAAACGTCCCCACTGTCTCCTGGCTCCCCAGCCTGTAACAGCTGCTACCCACTGGCACCACCTACATTTTAAACCAGCTGGAGACAGAGTTCTACGTGATAAGCCTGTTATATTTGCAGAGTAAGCAGGAACACCTAATGGCTTGGCCCCCTAACGATTCCGGGACCGGCCTCTGACAAGCTACAGCAGTGTGCACTGGCAAAGCAGAGGAAAAAATAATTAAAAGAGTCTTTGTCAAAGCTCTCTCTGAATCAACCTTTTAAATGTGCTCAGTTTAAGAGTCCCAAAGTACCAGTTCAATCACACTAGCCTCTAAGAACCACAGAAACCCCCAGGATAGCCATGGCCAATTAGTTAAGCAAGAGGGGAGCGTGTGTGTGTGTGTGTGTGTGTGTGTGTGTGTGTTCAGAGAATCAACACAGATGCTGAAAGAGCCCCCTGGAGAGAGGGCAGAGTAACCCCCAGATAGAACTGAACTGTTCTTTTTTTGTTTGAGAGGTTGAAACAAAGGGGAAAGGAACAATTAGGAAGATGGTAGTAAAGACTGACACATAATAAAATAGAGTGGGAAAGTTAGCACATAGGGGACCTTTAAAGGAGTGAGCCTAAAACTAGTATTCTTAACAGAATGCACAAAGAAAGCAAACCAGCCAGCCATCTCCAACTGAAGTGGATGAGGCAGGGGAGCAGGAGAGACAGATAAAAGAAGAAAACACAAGAGATGCCAAAACCAAGGGGGAAGAAAAAATACGTAGTGTCCGAAACCAAACACAAGAGCGAGGATGAAACTGACAACGATGCAAAGCAAAACCCTGAACTGGCACAGTGCTTTCGCTAACAAAGAAAACATGTGCTTTTTGTAGACAGCCCAGCAAACGTGAAGAAAGGCTTGCATATATTTCTTAAAGGGAGGGGTGGTGGCAACAATGGGCAGCTTTCACCACCACCCTGGCCCACAGTTTGCCCTCCTGAGAACTGCAGACCCACCCCATACACAGGAGGCAGGCCGCTGGTACACAGAGGTGGTGTTTGGTTGCCGTGGATGCGGGAAGCCGTATCAGTGCAGCATGGGCTTCGTTCCACGGGGGAAACTAGAGCCTGCACAGTCAGCTGCTCACAGAGAGGAAGCCTGGCAATGGACGGCCACCCAGAGGAGCAGGGATTCTGGACTTAGTGGGTACTGTGGATGATCGGACCCGCCACCTCCTGCTTGGCTGGCCCAGTAAGACTCTGGTCTGAACCCTTGCAAGCTCTGGTCTTCAGTTTCTTGTTTGCACTGCTCGTGACCTACAGTGTCAGCCTTAACTCCAACAGTGCCCTGGTAGGTTAAGTTTTCAAACTATCGAGCAGAGTGCTGTTGTGTTGGTTTATTTGTTCTTTCAGAGGTCACGCTATCATGTGGACCCAAGTTTTAAATTTCCCCAATTCTAATTGCAGTTGCTCAGGACATTGGTTAGTTTCAAGTTCTGGAAATATGTTTGAACACCTCTCCCAGAAGTGGGTAAGAAGTTAAAATAACGGAAAGTCTTGGCTCCGAGTTCAGTGGAATGTCAAAAAGCCCATGTTTGGCTGAATGGACTTTATGTAATGAAATCCCAGCTCCCTCTCTGCTCTTTCAGGCCAAACGTATATTGGATGAAACTGATGAAATTCAACAAAGCAAGAGGCTTTGGAGTATTTACTGCAATATCCCGTTGATGAGGAGTATTTACTGCAATAAGCTATTGATAAGCAACGATGGATATCTCTTCCGTTTCATCCTGCGTAAACATGGACAATCACTTACTAATTCATCTGCTCTTGCATTCGATGACTGAGCCCCTCTCATATGCTAGTCATGACAGGGAGAGTGATGAATCCCTTCATCAGGGATGACCTTCCCTCCACTCTCATCTCAGGAGCGCTGGCCTGTGGAAAACCCCAAAGTTCTGCACGCCTGAGAAGTTGTTCTGTTCTGCCCAAGGAGGGCATGCTGCTTCTCAGTTTCCTTCTCCCACCTGTGTCAGGGGGCTTGAGTTGTTCTACCAAAGGGACTAATAATAAATTGGTCTCTGGTCCAACTTAGATCAATAATAGATATTCCCTAGGTCAATTGCCTGGAGCAAGGAATAGAGTTTTAAAATAAATTTATTAAGTCTCTAGCTAGGGATCAGAGCCAAGCTCACTGATCCATGTGATGGCTGATTCCATTTCTTTGATGATAAACTAATCGATGACTCAAGCCGGCCATAATCCATAGAGCACAGGGAGATGTGCAAATTGAATCGGCTGGGCCATCCCACCAGCGCACAAGCAAGCTGGCCTCGACGGAAGCCTCTTTGCCCTACAAGGCCATAAGGAAGAACTGTGTAGTGAACTGAAAGGTCTATTTTCGTCCTAGGAAGTTGACCCCGCTTTTGACACACTGGCGTTCACAATAAAGGTGAGGTAATTATATTAAGTGTTTTCCTACGGTCAGGTTGATATTCTGGCAGCCTAGGGGAACTGAAAACAGACCACTTAGCTCCCTGGAGCTTTCTGTGTATTCACAGTCTGTGGCTTTGCTGCAGGAGAGAGAGGTGCTACGGAATAGAAACCAGGCAAGCTCAGCAACTGGGCAAGTCAGCCCACTTCTGACTTGGGGTTCACCGCAGGAAGGCCTTCTCTGAGAAATAGAAGACAGGTCTCTCTGCCTTCAGGACACTTCTGTTCTAACACCAGGTTGCCATGCTGAACTTGGACCCTTGACACTAGAGTTCAGTTCTGGTACTTCTGAACTTTGACATCAGTATTTGGGGAACATTAGGAAGGAGAGATGAAATGTGGTCAATGATTCTCTTTTATTACACATGTGACAAGGGCAATGGGGCCAATGATTAACGACCACATGCTCTGCGAACTTGAACAGTCACCACTTTAATACCAAAGACTTTATTTTCTGTTCCACAGAAAAAGCTGAAAAAAGTACTAAGAAAACAGACATGCATCTGTGGCTATATACTGATGTGCTTAAATTATACTTAACTGCATTCTGTAAACTGCATGTATATAGGGAGTTACGGTTTGTTTAACAATGTTTTATGGTGTTTTCTTCTAAATTTTCTACAAATTAAATTTTAAACTTGATTTGGGGATTATGTTCAAAGTAAGTTTAATATGCTTTAAATATCTTTTCTATATAATATTGATAATCTGAAAAAAGCACTTAAAAATCTCTCTGTATATAGTACATAAATGAGTTTACTTTCTCTTGAAAGAAAACTTTAATTAAGCTAAGTTAGAGCTCCTGTATTAACACGATTTAATCAATCAAAGTATTTTTTAAATGAGCGTAAAATTCTCTTTTGGAAAGTTGACAATCAGGAAGAACTCTAGAATGTATCTGTAGTCCTCGGTAGGACGCTCAACATCTGAGGATATAGGAGGTGTTTACATCTCTTCTTCCAGTTAAAGTGTCACAGCTTTGGAAAAGAAAGGAAATGAAGAGTGAACGGCTGGCTTTTACATGGTGTCCAAGAGCAGGGTTTGGGTTTCTGGATCAGGGCTCATTACGCTGAACAAGAGGTGGGCAAAGGACAGCTAACACATCTACAAACTCTAGGAAGAATTTCAGCCGAAACTTGCTGACCCAACCAAGAGGACCAGAAATGGAAGGTTGAGAGAAAGGGAGAAAACTGCCCAAATATAACTGTGAACTTTACAGGACAGGGAACAAGAAGTGTGCTAGAGAAGGAGAGAAGAAGGATGGTTGAGGAGGTGCCCATTAAAGATCAGCAGAGAATAGGAGCGATGAAGGGAGAGTACAATGCTGACCTCCAGGGACCATCGACCAAAGCACAGAGTCAAAGGGAGCTTGATGTCTTAACACAAGATGGAACTATGACCTCCCAAGGGTCATGGAGATAGGGAACTAGGTCCGTGACAGGGATATGGTTGGGGAAAGATATGCGTTGTTCCAACAACAGATGTGGTGAGGGGGTATCACTATATTGAATAACGAAAAGAATTAGATGTATTTGCCTCTCACTACTTACTAAACATTATACTCATTGCCTTCTATTCATTATTTCCTTTAACCCAATGAAGTAGAGTTCCATTTTACAGGTGAGAAAACTGAGGCTTGGGGAAGTGGAGTTGCCCAGGACCACTCAGCTGATAAGCACTGGAACCAGAGCCCTTGCTTTTAGCCTTCTGAGATTGCCTCCTGAGAAAGCATCCCAGAACAGAACAAGCCTCAGAATGTCTGTCACATCCGCCAGTCCTTTGTGAGGGATGCTGCTGTGCTTCTCCCACCGCTGGACCTGAAGCTGGACTTGAAGCTGGACTTGAAGCTGGACCTGAAGCTGGACCTGAAGCTGGACTTGAAGCTGGACTTGAAGCTGGACCTGAAGCTGGACTTGAAGCTGGACTTGAAGCTGGACTTGAAGAGCCACAGCTGAGATCCCAGCAGGGAGTACCCACTCCCGTGCGAGTCCTCCGTAAGTCGCTTTACAATGAGCCCCATTTATCCTGAGGTGAGCCCATTTGTCTCCACACATCATACCAGGAGAAGGACATCCTATATGGAAATTCTCTAACCCGAAGGTGGAGGTAGCAGGAAGAGCTTGTGGGTGAGGATAAATGATGAGGGGAAATAACCAATAAAGTAATGACTCCTACAGTGACTCCCTGGCCAGGGGAGAGCAGCAGGGCTCTCCCAGCACAAATTGTAATTGGGGGTGCTTAGTGCAGGGACAGAATCTCAGCCATCCAAGTGTCCACAGTAAGTCTCCTGCCTCTCAAAGTGTCCTTTGTCCTATGCTTCTCCATCTTGAGGCCCCTACTATATGTCCTGGAACCTATCCTGGGAGTTCCACCCCCAGGGAGAAGCAAACTAACCCTCCTTCGTACCTTGACCTCGAGCTACCCAGTGCCCAGCAACTGCGCTCACCTGTGTCAGACTGGGCACGTATAAATGTTGTCCAGTCACTTGTCTGTCTCTTTCATTACGCTGTGAGCCTCTTAAAGGCCAGGACTGCTTTTTATCCCTGAATCACAGACACAGGATGTGCCATAATACAAGAAGCACTAGGTTAACTGTTTACCACACCATCTGTGGACATATTCTCCAGATGATATCCCCACAGGAAGGCTTTCCCTGTGTAATTAGTCCTACTCTCCCACCACATAGCTGTTACTTAGATTATACGTTTCTCAAGGCCAGAAACTAACCTTGATCCATATCAAATGCCTGATCCATAATAGACTTTCCATAAATGGTAACACAATTTTCACCACCCTTGTCCTGCAACTCCCTACAAAAGGAAAAAGGCAAAATGCCATTAAGTCACATCTCTCAATCCTATCCTTGCATAATTCATTTTTAAACATTTTCAAATCCAAATGTAGCATTTTTACATTTATCTCTATGTAATTCCAACAGTCCTTCATAAACATTCCAAATGTTTATGAACATTTTTTTATTCTGTCTCTTAACAGTGATAATCACTCACACTTTTGTTATTTATATTTTCCTCTACTTCTATAGCAAATGTATTGAGCGGCACACCCAAGATTCACCAACAGCCTCTAACACAAAGCTTTTCCCGCAGGAGGTTTTCAATAACATTTTTAAGGTAAAATAGAAACTTAACTTAAAGGCAGACTATCTGATAAAGTCTTGGCTTCTCCTGCTGTTATTTGTAGATGCAAAGGCAGTAGAAATAATAAAGGGAACTATTGCTACTCGTGATGTTTTAAATCAGAAGGTTAAAACCATAGTCCCTAGAGGTCATTCCTTTCTGAAGTGGTGCAATGAGGAGTGGCAGGGGCAGAGGTGGGGGGTGAGGAGTTGGCTACAGGATGCTGGGCCCGCAGGAAGCCAAGCAGGCCCCTGGCCACACATTGCCCACCCAGGCCCAATTAACCATGAGCTAACCCGCTATTATCTTCTATGTCTTGGGGTTTTGCTTAAGGCTTTGTTTGGGGGACCTGGCAACATTATGAACAAGAAGATAGAAAATCAACCTCCTCCTTTCAGAGATGCCCACCCACCCCCTCACGTACACATTGCACATAGTGCTTTCAGACAGACATCCCACAGTGTGGCTCACCATCTTCTTGTGGACGAGCAAGATGGGAAAATCTGGTAGAGTGAGGCTGGATTCTCAGCAAGCAATACACTCTGTCAGGATGATTAATGAATTGACTTCCACCTTTGGGGAGGTCTCTGGTGCTGTACCATTGAACTGAGCAACACTTTTCCCAAAAGTGCTGAAGGAAACATCAAAGGCATGTTTACCAAATGAGTAGATGATAAAAAAAAATGTGGGAAGTATTAAGATTAGAAATAGTCAAAAAAAATTTTAATGACACTGGCGTAAGAATAGACCAAAACCAAAAGGCACAACATTTAACAAGAGTAAATGCTAAATCACACTTTTAGATTTTCAAAATCAATTGCAAAAATACAAAATGGGAGACCTGACATCAGCAGTTCTTATGAAAAAGGTTTATTATTAATAATAACCCCAGCCTTTTAAATGCCTGCTATGTGACAATCCAAGTCGAGTGTTACATAAAACTAATAAAATCTAATGCAAGTTCTATTTGCAATCATATAAATAGAGTATGGAGGTTAAGGGAGGGAAAATTCTGACCATAATCTGAACTGGTCAAAGTACCAAATAGAGATCACAGTTTCAATCTCAGATGACACACTGCAAGAGGGACCTTGATAAATTGGGCTATGTGACACAAGGAAAACAGAATGGTGAAGCCTCTATAAACCATAATAGGTGAGGACCTGTTCAAGGAAACGAGGATGTTCAGTTGAGAAAGAGAGATCTAGGAGGGACATGACAAATGCCTTTAAAAATTGCAGAGGTCGGGCTTCCCTGGTGGCGCAGTGGTTGAGAATCTGCCTGCCAATGCAGGGGACACGAGTTCGATCCCTGGTCTGGGAAGATCCCACATGCCGCGGAGCAACTGGGCCCGTGAGCCACAATTACTGAGCCTGCGCGTCTCGAGCCTGTGCTCCACAACAAGAGAGGCCCGCGCACCGCGATGAGGAGTGGCCCCCGCTTGCCACAACTAGAGAAAGCCCTCGCACAGAAACGAAGACCCAACAGAGCCATAAATAAATAAATAAATAAATAAATAAAAATTTAAAAAAAAAATTGCAGAGGTCGTATTGAAGGGGAATCAGGTGTACTTCATGTAACAGCAGAGAGCAGGATTAAGATCAGGAGGGTAGTTCGAGTGGCAGATAATGTCAGTTGGCATTCCTTGGTTGTCAGCAACAGAAATCACCTGACGTGGATAGAGGAGTTCACAAGGCACTGGAAAGGCTGAGAAACCGGACTCGGGGCTGACAAGAAAGAGGCAACTCTAGAAGATCTTGGCAACAGGAAGCTCTTGACTGTCTTGCCTGGCACTGCCTCTAGAATAAAAGAATTCCCACCATTTCCTTGGTGTTTGTATCCCTTTGTAGCAAGTCCCAGAAGCATGAATTTTACTACACATGCTTAGGTCACCTGCCTCCCCCTTGACTGTCCCAGGGAAATAACAGGAAGAGTTTGGCAGGAGGAACTTCCTGAGATCTCTTTGAGTTCACAGGAGGAGGACATCGAGAGTTCATTGTCCAACACAGGCTGCTCCAATGGAAAGCAGGTTATGCCCCCAAAGAAAATCATGGTGCTCTTAGAAAGAGGGGAATGGATTTGAGGCATCCAAAACAATGAAAAATGACCACTACATAGAGTTCAAGATGAAGAAATACTTTCTAAATATTAAAATGGTCATTCAAGATGTGGCACAGATATACAATGGAATATTACTCAGCCACAAAAAAGAACAAAATAATGCCATTTGCAGCAACATGGATGGACCTAGAGACTGTCATACTGAGTGAAGTAAGTCAGAGAAAGACAAATATCATATGATATCACTTATATGTGGAATCTTAAAAAAGGATACAAGTGAACTTATCTACAAAACAGAAAAAGAGTTAACAGATGTAGAAAACAAACTTATGGTTACCAGGGGGTAAGGGGTTGGGGGATAAATTGGAAGATTGGGATTGACATATACATACTACTATATATTAAATAGATAACTAATAAGGATCTACTGGATAGCACAGGGAACTCTACTCAATACTCTGTAATGGCCTGTATGGGAAAAGAATCTAAAAAAGAGTGGATATATGTTTATGTATAACTAATTTACTTTACTGTACACCTGAAATTAACACAACACTGTAAATCAACTATACTCCAATAAAAATTTTAAAAATAAAATAAAGCAGTCCTTCAAGTTATTCAAGCTGGATCAGAGGATCAAACAGGGGGTTCTGACCTGAGGTAGGAGGCATTGTTGGCTGAACTCAGAGAGCCATTAAATTCTAAGATTCAACAACTCTAAGGAGTTTTCAACCTGGGGACATGTCGGAATCATGGGAGGAGCTTTTTCAAATTATTTCTACCTAGCTGTCCTCCCTGTCCCCAAAGGTTCTAATGTCCCTTCCCATCCCTCATCTTCTATCTCTAGTTGAAAACCAAGAACCACATCACATCTGAGGCTTCTACTGCTCCGTCAGTACCTTGTGCTGGTGAAATAGCCTGAAAAGGGAGACAGGATGCTAATCAAATGGGAAAATTCTTTTTTTATTTAAAAATGTTTTTAAGCACTTGGAATGTCTAACTTGTAGAGTTAAGCAGTGTAAGAAATATCTGTGAAAAATGAAAAGGGACTTGGTTGAAGAAAATTAATAGTTGGAGTTATCTAACAATGCTGCAAATGTTGGCTTCCTTCTACTACTGCTATTTTGTTTGGAATGGGTCCAGTTTTCCCATTGCATAAAAGGAGACAAGATCTGTTTGAAGCCATTAACAGTACCAATAGGAGGGGCATTTGAATTAATAACCAGGAGGCCAGTCAGCCAGGAGCAATTTTGAACATAATCTTTTCTTTTGACTTTTTTTGTAAGACTGATATTTTGCTATATTATACTTGGTCCAATGTGCCACTGCTGAGCCAAATAATTTATCTTTCCAACTCTCTTTACTTTTTAAATTGACCTAAGTAAAATATTTTAATTTATTTGTATGGAGGTCCCTTCTGTGGATTGTGTTAGGCGCTATGAAGCATTATTCCCGAGCACAAAGGATTCTTTGGAATTTAGCAAGAAATAACAAGATATCTAAGGGCATAAGCAGATGCTCTTGAAATAATGCTAAGTGATCAGAGTAAAATACAAAACCATATATAATACATGATCTTCATCTTGTTTCTTTGAAAGTAAATTTATACAAGAAAAAAGAATCTGGGACTTCCCTAGTGGTGCAGTGGTTAAGAATCTGCCTGCCAATGCAGGGGACATGGGTTCAAGCCCTGGTCCCGGAAGATCCCACATGCCGTGGAGCAACTAAGCCCGTGCGCCACAACTACTGAGCCTGCACTCTAGAGCTCTCGAGCCACAACTACTGAGCCTGTGTGCCACAACTATTGAAGCCCGTGCGCCTAGAACCCATGCTCCGCAACAAGAGAAGCCCCCGCATGAGAAGCCCGTGCACTGCAACGAAGAGCAGCCCTCGCTCACTGCAACTAGAGAAAGCCTGCGTGCAGCAACAAAGACCCAACACAGCCAAAAAAATTAAATAACTAAATTAATTAATTTAAAAAAAAAAAAAGAAAAAAAATCTTACTCTGTTTTACTCACTCCTACTTACACAGCAGCACTCTTTTTTTTAATTATTATTAATTTTTATTGGAGTATGGTTGCTTTACAATGTTGTGTTAGCCTCCATTGCACAACAAAATGAATCAGCCATACACATACAGACATCCCCTCTCTTCTGGACTTCCCTCCCATTTAGGTTACCACAGTGCATTGAGTTCCCTGTGCTATACAGTATGCTCCCATCAGTTCGCAACAGCACTCTTTGCAAAGTCTTCTTGTAATGTGTTTCTGGAGGCCTCGGGAGACTGTCACATGTGCTCAGGAGCTGGTCCCCAAACATGCAATGTGGTCCTCTTCACTGTTTTCCTCTTCTCTGGCTCCAGCCTCCTTCCACCAAGAGGCACTGCATCCGCCTAGCACTCCTGCTGCTTCTCCAGGGATATGGAGTACCCCAGGCAGCACTCTCCCAGGGCCACCACACATACCTTTGACGCAATGGAGCTACCAAGGTGCCAAATCTGGGCCAAATTCTGTGCTGGAGTGGAGAAGCAGTCACCCCTGCCTCTCCATGGGCTACTCACTGTAACCTCCTCCCACACAGTCTATACAACACCCCAGGCTGATCTTCCTAAAATTCACATTGAAATCCAGGCCTCTCCTGCTTACAAAGCCTTCAATGGCTTCCTAAGCCCTACACGATGAAATGAAAACCTTTAGCCTCAGTATGTGGCCCCTGCTCAGCCTCTGACAGGGACTCTTTCCTAGCACTCACCCTCTCCTCTCGGGGACACCTAAGAGCCTCCCAGGTGACAGCCAGTCCCCTGGCACGATCCCTACTCTCGGGGGCTCGAGCTGTCCTTCTGACTCAGACACTTCTCCCATCAAACCCGCTCAACTGACAAACGTCTACTTCTTTAATACTCGGTTCAGACATTTCTTCCCTGTGAAATTTTCCTGGACTCGCCCCACCCCAGGCAGAATTACACCCCACGCAGTATCCCCACAGCACTTGGTTCTCCTTTTTCCCTCTATTTCTGTCATACTTAGACTGGGTTTCTACTAGCAATTGCTGATGTTTGCTAGTCCACTGCCTTCACTAACTAGTGAGCTCCTAGGGCAGGGACCTCCTCCTCATCACCCCAGTGTCCCCAACACCAAGGACAGTGCCTGGTAGAGATCACGCATCCAACGGCCTAACAAGAAAGAACATAACTGAACAAACATGCAACTCCGCATTGAAACTTTGGAATTTCCAAGACCCCCCTCACGTCCCTGAAAGTCCATGTTTCTTTTCTCTTATTTTAGAGGGCCCCTGGTCTTTCTGCACTCCTTTTCTCCACCCAAGATGGGAGTCACAAGATGTGTTGGGTTTCTGGCCCATGCTCCTCCAGGATTCCAAACCTGGGTGCAGATGCACAAGGCACAGCAAAACTCACTAGGTTCAACTGACCAATTAAGACTGATGCTACATGACCTGGCCTGGTGACCCAGTGCTGAGCATGGGACAAATGCCCATCACTCTGGGCCCTGGCCTCGCAGGGTGACTCCCCACCCCCTCCACTTCGCTACCCAACAGTTCCCACCCAACCCTATCAATAAGAGTAATTTCCCTCACAGACATAGGAAACAAACTTATGGTTACCAAAGGGGAAAGGGAGATGGGGGAGAGAGAAATGAGAAGTATGAAATTAACAGATACACACGACTACACATAAAATAGGTAAGCAACAAGGATTTACTGTAGAACGAAAACCACATTCACAGAAAGACAGACAAAATGAAAAGGCAGAGGACTATGTACCAGATGAAGGAACAAGATAAAACCCCAGAAAAACAACTAAATGAAGTGGAGATAGGTAAACTTCCAGAAAAAGAATTCAGAATAATGATAGTGAAGATGATCCAGGACCTCGGAAAAAGAATGGAGGCAAAGATCGAGAAGATGCAAGAAATGTTTAACAAAGACCTAGAAGAATTAAAGAACAAACCAACAGAGATGAACAATACAATAACTGAAATGAAAAATACACTAGAAGGAATCAACAGCAGAATAACTGAGGCAGAAGAACAGATAAGTGACCCGGAAGACAGAATGGTGGAATTCACTGCCACGGAACAGAATAAAGAAAAAAGAATGAAACGAAATGAAGACAGCCTAAGAGACCTCTGGGACAATATTAAACGCACCAACATTCTCATTATAGGGGTCCCAGAAGGAGAAGAGAGAGAGAAAGGACCCGAGAAAATATTTGAAGAGACTATAGTCGAAAACTTCCCTAACATGGGAGAGGAAATAGCCACCCAAGTCCAGGAAGCACAGAGAGTCCCAAGCAGGATAAACCCAAGGAGAAACATGCCAAGACACATAGTAATCAAACTGACAAAAATTAAAGACAAAGAAAAATTATTAAAAGCAACAGGGGAAAAATGACAAATAATATACAAGGGAACTCCCATAAGGTTAACAGCTGATTTCTCTGCAGAAACTCTACGAGCCAGAAGGGAGTGGCACGACATATTTAAAGTGATGAAAGGGAAGAACCTACAACCAAGATTACTCTACCTGGCAAGGATCTCATTCAGATTCGACAGAGAAATCAAAAGCTTTACAGACAAGCAAAAGCTAAGAGAATTCAACACAACCAAACCAGCTCTACAACAAATGCTAAAGGAACTTCTCTAGGCAGGAAACACAACAGAAGGAAAAGAACTACAAAAACAAACCCAAAGGGGCTTCCCTGGTGGCACAGTGGTTAAGAATCTGCCTGCTAATGCAGGGGACACAGGTTCGAGCCCTAGTCCGGAGAGATCCCACATACCATGGAGCAACTAAGCCCATGTGCCACAACTACTGAGCCTGCACTCTAGAGCCCACAAGCCACAGCTACTGAAGCCCACGCACCTAGAGCCTGTGCTCCACAACAAGGGAAGCCACTGCAATGAGAAGCCCACGCACCACAATGAAGAGTAGCCCTCACTCGCTGCAACTACAGAAAGCCCACACACAGCAATGAAGACCCAATGCAGCCAAAAATTAATTAATTATTACTTTTTAAAAACTCAAAACAATTAAGAAAATGGTAATAGGAACATACATTTCGATAATCACCTTAAATGTGAATGGATTAAATGCTCCAACCAAAAGACACAGGCTCGCTGAATGGATACAAAAACAAGACCCATATATATGCTGTCTACAGGAGACCCACTTCAGACCTAGGGACACATACAGACTGAAAGTGAGGAGATGGAAAAAGATATGCCATGCAAATGGAAATCAAAAGAAAACTGGAGTAGCAATACTCATATTGGATAAAATAGACTTTAAAATAAAGAATGTTACAAGAGACAAGCAAGGACACTACATAATGATCAAGGGATCAATACAAGAGTGAGATATAACAATTATAAATATATATGCACCCAAATAGGAGCACCTCAATACATAAGGCAACTGCTAACAGCTATAAAAGAGGAAACCGAGAGTAACACAAAAATAGTGGGGGACTTTAACACCTCACTTACACGAATGGACAGATCATCCAAACAGAAAATTAATAAGGAAACACAAGCTTTAAATGACACAATAGATCAGATAGATTTTTTTTTTTTTTAAGATTGATTGATTGATTGATTGATTGCTATGTTGGGTCTTCGTTTCTGTGCGAGGGCTTTCTCTAGTTGCGGCAAGTGGGGGCCACTCTTCATCGTGGTGCGCAGGCCTCTCACTATCGCGGCCTCTCTTGTTGCGGAGCACAGTCTCCAGACGTGCAGGCTCAGTAGTTGTGGCTCACGGGTCTAGTTGCTCCGCGGCATGTGGGATCTTCCCAGACCAGGGCGCGAACCCGTGTCCCCTGCATTAGCAGGCAGATTCTCAACCACTGCGCTACCAGGGAAGCCTGATCAGATAGATTTAATTGATATTTATAGGACATTCCATCCGAAAACAGCAAATTACACTTTCTTCTCAAGTGCACATGGAACATTCTCCAGGATAGATCACGTCTTGGGTCACAAGTCAAGCCTCGGTAAATTTAAGAAAATTGAAATCATATCAAGCATCTTTTCCAACCACAATTCTATGAGATTAGAAATCAATTACTGGGAAAAAGATGCAAAAAACACAAACACATGGAGGCTAAACAATACATTACTAAATAACCAAGAGATCACTGAAGAAATCAAAGAGGAAATCAAAAAATACCTAGAGACAAATGACAACAAAAACACAATGATCCAAAAACCTATGGGATGCAGCAAAAGCAGTTCTAAGAGGGAAGTTTATAGCTATACAAGCCTACCTCAAGAAACAAGAAAAATCTCAAATAAACAACCTAACCTTACACCTAAAGGAACTAGAGAAAGAAGAACAAACAAAACCCAAAGTTAGCAGAAGGAAAGAAATCATAAAATTCAGAGCAGAAATAAATGAAATAGAAACAAAGAAAATAATAGCAAAGATCAAGAAAACTAAAAGCTGGTTCTTTGAGAAGATAAACAAAATTGATAAACCATTAGCCAGACTCATCAAGAAAAAGAGGGAGAGGACTCAAATCAATAGAATTAGAAATGAAACAGGACAAGTAACAACTGACACTGCAGAAACACAAAGGATCATGAGAGATTACTACAAGCAACTCTATGCAAATAAAATGGACAACCTGGAAGAAACGGACAAATTCTTAGAAAGGTATAACCTTCCAAGTCTGAACCAGGAAGAAATAGAAAATATGAACAGACCAATCGCAAGTAATCAAATTGAAACCGTGATTAAAAACCTTCCAACAAACAAAAGTCCCAGACCAGATGGTTTCACAGGTGAATTCTATCAAACATTTAGAGAGGAGCTAACACCCATCCTTCTCAAACTCTTCCAAAAAATTGCAGAGGAAGGAACACTTCCAGATTCTATGAGGCCTCCATCACCCAGATACCAAAACCAGACAAAGATACTACAAAAAAAGAAAATTACAGACCAATATCACTGATGAATATAGCTGCCAAAATCCTCAACAAAATACTAGCAAACAGAATCCAACAACACATTAAAAGGATCATACAGGGCTTCCCTGGTGGCGCAGTGGTTGAGAATCTGCCTGCCAATGCAGGGGACACGAGTTCGAGCCCTGGTCTGGGAAGATCCCACATGCTGCAGAGCAACTAAGCCTGTGAGCCGCAACTACTGAGCCTGCGCATCTGGAGCCTGTGCTCCGCAACGAGAGAGGCCGCGACAGTGAGAGGCCCGCGCACCGCGATGAAGAGTGGCCCCCGCTCGCCACAACTAGAGAGAGCCCTCGCACAGAAGCGAAGACCCAACATAGCCAAAAATTTTTTTAAAATAAATAAATGAATTAATTAATTTAAAAAAACCAAAAACCTCTCATAAGCCATTTTAAGAAAAAAAAAAAAGGATCATACACCATGAACAAGTACGATTTATCTCAGGGATGCAAGGATTCTTCAATATACACAAATCAATCAATGTGATATACCATATTAACAAATTGAAGAATAAAAACCATATGATCATCTCCATAGATGCAGAAAAAGCTTTTGACAAAATTCAACACCCATTTATGATAAAAACTCTCCAGAAAGTGGGCATAGAGGGAACCTGCCTCAACATAATAAAGACCATATATGACAAACCCACGGCAAACATCATTCTCAGTGGTGAAAACTGAAAGCATTTCCTCTAAGATCAGGAACAAGACAAGGATGTCCACTCTCACCACTATTATTCAACATAGTTTTGGAAGTCCTAGCCACAGCAATCAGAGAAGAAAAAGAAATAAAAGGAATACAAATTGGAAAACAAGAACTAAAACTGTCACTGTTTGCAGATGACATGATACTATACATAGATAATCCTAAAGATGCCACCAGAAAACTACCAGAGCTAATCAATGAATTTGGCAAAGTTACAGGATACAAAATTAATGCACAGAAATCTCCTGCATTCCTATACACTAACAACGAAAGATCAGAAAGAGAAATTAAGGAAACAATCCTATTCACCATTGCAACAAAAAGAATAAAATACCTAGCAATAAACCTACCTAAGGAGGTAAAAGACCTGTACTCAGAAAACTATAAGACACTGATGAAAGAAATCAAAGATGACACAAACAGATGGAGAGATATACCCTGTTCTTGGATTGGAAGAATCAATATTGTGAAAATGACTATACTACCCAAAGAAATCCACAGATTCAATGCAATCCCTATCAAATTACCAATGGCATATCTTACCGAACTAGAACAAAAAATCTTAAATTTTGTATGGAGACACAAAAGACCCCGAATAGCCAAAGCAATCTTGAGGGGAAAAAACGGAGCTGAAGGAATCAGACTCCCTGACTTCTCACTATACTACAAAGCTACAGTAATCAAGCCAATATGGTACTGGCCCAAAAACAGAAATATAGATCAATGGAACAGGATAGAAAGCCCAGAGATACACCCACACACCTATGGTCAACTAATCTATGACAAAGGAGGCAAGGATATACAATGGAGAAAAGATAGTCTCTTCAATAAGTGGTGCTGGGAAAACTGGACAGTTACATGTAAAAGAATGAAATTAGAACACTTCCTAACACTATACACAAAAATAAACTCAAAATGGATTAAAGACCTAAATGTAAGACCGGACACTATAAAACTCTTAGAGGAAAATATAGGAAGAAAAAACTCTTTGACATAAATCACAGCAAGATCTTTTTTGACCCACCTCTTAGAGTTATGGAAATAAAAACAAAAATAAACAAATGGGACCTAGTGAAGCTTAAAAGCTTTTGCATAGCAAAGGAAACTATAAACAAGACAAAAAGACAACCCTCAGAATGGGAGAAAATATTTGCAAATGAATCTACAGACAAAGGAATAATCTCCAAAATATATAAACAGCTCTTGCAGCTCAATATTAAAAAAACAAAAACCCCAATCAAAAAATGGGCAGAAAGAGCTAAATAGACATTTCTCCAAAGAAGTCATACAGATGGCCAAGAAGCACATGAAAAGCTGCTCAACATCACTAATTATTAGAGAAATGCAAATCAAAACTACAATAAGGTATCACCTCACACCAGTTAGAATGGGCATCATCAGAAAATCTTCAAACGACAAATGCTGGAGGGGTGTTGAGAAAAGGGAACCCTCTTGCATTGTTGGTGGGAATGTAAATTGATACAACCAGTATGGAGAACAGTATGGAGGTTCCTTAGAACACTAAAAATAGAATTACCATATGAGCCAGCAATCCCACTACTGGGCATATACCCAGAGAAACCCATAATTCAAAAAGACACACGCAACCCAATGTTCATTGCAGCACTGTTTACAATAGTCAGGCCATGGAAGCAACCTAAACGCCCATTGACAGACAAATGGATAAAGAAGATGTGGTACATATATACAATGGAATATTACTCAGCCATAAAAGTAATATTTTATTTTGGGTCATTTGTAGAGACGTGGATGGACCTAGAGACTGTCATACAGAGTGAAATAAGTCAGAAAGAGAAAAACAAATATCATATATTAACACATATATGTGGAATCTAGAAAAATGGTACAGATGAACCAGTTTGCAAGGCAGAAATAGAGACACAAATGTAGAGAACAAACGTATGGACACCAAGGGGGGAAAGTGCAGGGGGCGATGAATTGGGAGATTGGGATTGACATATATACACTAATATGTATAAAATAGATAACTAATAAGAACCTGCTGTATAAAAATAAATAAATAAATAAATAAAATTCAAAACAAAAGAGGCCTCATGCCTGCAATTTACTCTCAAAACTCTGTGTGTATGTATTTGTGTGTGTGTGTGTGTGTGTGTGTGTGTGTGAAAGAGAAAAAAAAGGATTTACTGTATAGCACAGGGGACTATATTCAATATCTTGTAATAACCTATAATGGAAAGTAATCTGAAAAAAATATATATATAACTGAATCACTTTGCTCTACACCTGAAACTAACACATTATTATAGATCAATTATACGACAATTGGAAAAAAAAAAAAAAAGAGTAATTCCCCTGTGAGAAGAGGACCTGAAAGACACAAACCTACACAGTCTGGAAGCTTCCTTTGCCTGTGCACCTCATGTAGGCTTTGTGAACATAGCCATATTTCCTGTTCAAAGGAAGCCTCTTGACTTACCCATGGAGGCGACCACACCTTAGATGGTACAGCCAAGACTTGCATTCTTCTCAACTTCTTTAATGTGCATGTTCAAAACCACCTCACTTTACAGAGCGAGGGCTGAGAGAGGAGCTAATCTTAGCAGTAAAACTCACATTTATCATATTCAGATGACCAGTTTAGAAGAGAAGACAGCAGTGGTGGAAATATCTCCGGGACCTCTACAAGGGATTAACTCAACTGACAGTGGAATGCCGGTGCCTCACCAACTGATATCCAGCTCTGAACACGGTTCTCTGTCTGAAACTCAAGTGACTCTTAGAAAGGGATCATTGCAGATATCATACACTCGGGGCATTTGTGTTTCCAGTGAGCCTGACAGGTCTGACTGTTACCGACACAAATGTCATAGGATCACTTGATAGACAAGCCCAAACTCGCGCTGAACCTAGCCTTGTGGTCACCGTTACTTTAAACCTTGCCCAGGGTTGCCATGGCCAGAGCTTACTGGGATTATGTAGTGAGGTCACCTGAGCCAGTAGACGAGCCAGGAAGCAGAGGCTAAGCCTTTTGATGGGCAGGCCATGGCTCCGGCCATAAAATCACCATCAAAACAATGTCATGGGCAAGCCTAGAATTTGTGGTGATCAAAAAAGGTGCTTGAAGCATGCTAAGACCTTGCCACAGTCCTAGGCTTTTGATTAGAAAGGCATATGTAAATGTTTTGACATGGTGTTGGGACATTTCGGTTAAATTTAGTGAGCTTAGGTACTGGCAAGAAAAATCAGACTGTGTTTTATTCAAGCAGCTTCTACAGGCTTCTTTTTTGTTGTTGTTGAAGTATAATTGAGGTGCGATATTATATGTTACCAGTATACAATATAGTGATTTACAACTTTTAAACACTATACTCCATTTAGAGTTATTATAAAATATTGGTTATATTCCCTGTTATACAATATATCCTTGTAGCTTATTTTGTACATAATAGTTTGTACCTTGGGATTTCCCTTGGTGCAGTGGTTAAGAATCTGCCTGCCAGTGCAGGGAACACAGGTTCGATCCCTGGTCCAGGAAGATCCCACATGCTGTGGAGCAACTAAGCCCGTGCACCACAACTACTGAGCCCACGTGCTGCAACTACTAAACACCATGCACCTATAGCCCATGCTCCTCAACAAGAGAAGCCACTGCAACGAGAAGCCCGCGCACCGCAACGATGAGTAGCCCCCGCTCGCCACAACTAGAGAAAGCACATGCACAGCAATGAAGACCCAACGCAGCCAAAAATAAATATATAAATAAATTAATTTTAAAAAAACACAATACTGTAAATCAACTATAATTCAATAAAAAAAAAAAATAGTTTGTACCTCTTACTCCTTTACCCCTATATTGCCTCTCCTCCCTTCCCTCTCCCCACTGGTAACCACTAGTTTGTTCTCTATATCTGTGAGTCTGCTTCTTTTTGGTTGTATTCACTAATTTGTTGTATTGGATTGGCCAGAAAGTTCATTCTGGTTTTTCTGTAATCTTACGAAAAACTCAAACGAAATTTTTGGCCAATCCAATATTTTTTAGATTCCACATATAAGTGGTATCACACAGTATTTGTCTTTCTCTGACTTATTTCACTTACCATAATGCCCTCCAAGTCCATCCATGTTGCTACAAATGGCAAAATTTCATTCTTTTTTATGGCTGAGTAGTATTCCATTCTACAGGCTTATTTTGTTCTCTTGTTTGCTTGTTTTTAAGCATGTTAACAAGGGGTGAATTTTCTCTTGGGCTGGGCACTTGGTTACTTCCTCAAGGCTTAGAATCTCTAAGTGTGAGTCCTTGTCTGACAAAGATTTACTGAGCTCCTGCTACATGCCAGGCACTGCGTAAATCGCTAGGGATACAATGCTGAATGTGGCAGAGGTGTCTCCTGTCCTCACAGGAGTAACAGTCTACTGGACAGTGTGTCCTAGAGGTGAACTCGGCCTATTGTCAGGCTTTTCTGCCCAGGATCAAGGCTAGTCTATTCAAATTCCTCAGCTGCAACACTGGTAGCAGCCCCTAAATGGTAAAAAGGCCCCTGCGACCACAACTGACATCCCAGTTATGGGCACCCCTGAGTTGAAAGCGGTGGAAAGCAGAAGGAGTTTCAGGCCTGAAATGCCCAAGCTGACCCTGCTTATGGTTCTGCCAAGGTTCCTGGCTGTGCTTTTATTATTATTATTAATTCTGATAACTACACTTTATTGAAGGTTCTCTAGCGACCCTGCCCTTGGCTAAGGGCCATACTCGTGTAGCCTGTTTCTCTGTCTTACAGGGCTCTTCCTACTTAGCCCAGGAGGAGGGGGAAGAAGAAGCTGAGAATTCAGTCTTACTGTTCCTTTTGCCAGAGAAGTCACCTAGCTTGCTACCTCCTGCAGTGGTGGCAGGATTCTTCCAAGCTATGAAAGAGGGGGAACACTCCCTGCATCCCCAGAGAGACCGTTCCTCTCTTCTGGAAACCCACCTCCATTCAAAAGACACAGGCATTCAGGGAGAGTTCTGGAGCCCAGTGTAAACAGGTCAGGTAGGTCAAAAGGTTTTGTAAACTGTGAAGTGCTATAAAACTGTAGAATATTATTATTATTATTAAATGATAGTGGTAACATCACAATTAGGCTTGCTGACTGGAGAAATGCAAATCAAGAACCATTACAACTTTATGTTTCTACTCTTTCCATTATCTTTTTTTAAATTTTTTAAAATTTATTTATTTTATCTATTTATTTTTGGCTGTGTTGGGTCTTTGTTGCTGCACGCGGGCTTTCTCTAGTTGCAGCGAGCGGGGGCTACTCTTCATTGTGATGTGTGGGCTTCTCATTGCGGTGTCTTCCCTTGTTGCAGAGTATGGGCTATAGGTGCACAGGCTTCAGTAGTTGTGGTGCATGGGCTCAGTAGTTACGACACATGGGCTTAGGTGTTCCGCGGCATGTGGGATCTTTCCGGACCAGGGCTCGAACCCACGTCCCCTGCATTGGAGGCAGATTCTTAACCACTGTGCCACCAGGGAGGCCCCTCCATTATCTTTTTATTCTTTCTTTATTCTGATGTATTTTACATACAATACAACGAACAGATTTTAAGTATAATAACTGTCAAGTTTTGTTTATTACTTTCGGACTAACAAAGTCAAATAGTTATGTTTTAACACATAATACAAAGTCAACTAGTTACATTTTAACTAATACAAATATTTAAAGCTACACATTTAATTATATCTGTTACGGACTAAGTGTTTGTGACCCCTCCCCCAAAATTCATTGGTTGAAACCCCATCTCCCACTGTGACTGTATTTGGAAATAAGGCTTATGAGGGGGTGATAAAGGTTAAATGAGGTCATAAGGGTGGGGGCCTAATTCCACAGGGCAGGTGCCCTTATCAGAAGAGGAAGAGCCACTAGGGCTGTCTCCTGGCTACACAAAGAAGAGATCCTGTGAGCACACAGCAAGATGGCAGCCCCCTACAAACCAAGACAAGAGGCTTCAGAATGAACCCTATTCTAGCCGCAGAACTGTGAGAGAATAAATTTCCACTGGTTAAGCCTCCCAGTCTATAGTATTTTGTTATGGCAGCCGGAGCAGACTAAAACAGTACATTTTTGACTAAGTTTAATACATACAGTTGATAATACATGTAGGCAAACCACTTTTCCTTTTTTTTGTTTTGTTTTCAAATGGTGTTTTTTTTTCAAATGGTGACTTTTTGCCTAAATTTCTTTTAATCAATAGGATGTTGATTCTGTGTACTATAAATTATTTCAGTGGTTTTAAATTGTCATTACAAGTAATTGTAATATACTTGCTAGATTTGTTCTGTCAGACACCAATCCAATAAATATTTGAAAAGCTTGAATATCTGCAAAGGTATTTTAGTTTGAACATGCAAATTAATTCTGTTTACAAGCCACTGATTCAACACTACGGATAAAGAAATAGAATGCAAATGAGATAAACCAGAAAGGAAGGTCAGGCTGACAGCAATCTTCAAGAGAACATGTGATACTCCCAGACAGATATTACCAGAAATTAATCTCACACAATGCTATCTGGAGTGATTTACAAACTAAATTGTGATTTCTATCATAATTCGAGCTGAAAAATTAGACTTTGATTGCATCTACACATAGCCACCGAATCAGACTTCAGGATGGATTCCCTGAATACATACGTACAAATAAGAAGCAGGAAGACTTGGGAACGGGAACTTGACCTGAAGATGACTCTGTCTTCTCACCCATGCCTCCTCTCTCCACTGCTTGGAAGGGTGGCTCCTGGGGGCGCTACGGTCTTCCTTGGGTACCACATCCTCTTCTGCCCTCCCCAGCCTTCTGACCTTTCCTCAATCACCCTCCTCATCAAAGCTTATCTGCCTTGTGCCATCAGGCTCCACTTTCCTTTAGGAAACTGATAAGCTAATCTCTATTTAATGGGCAAGTCACTGCTCAGTACGTCACTGCTTCCAGCCAGTTAAACATATCTGTATTCAAACAGTACTCTTGCAGACATCATGCTTAAACTTACGCAATCATTTTGATGATGCCAATTCTAGTCTTTGGTCTCCAGTTATAATGGTTTTATGGACCCAATATTCATCTTTATCAAGTTTGGTTAATTCTTTTTCTTCACAGGAATATAATGTCACAAGAGTCACTTAGGATTTGAGATAACTCAAATATCACCCTTGGTCCCATGAATACTAATGTCAATAAGAAGTAATTTTTAAATATAACTCAAAACCAATTAGCACTTTGAAATCTAAGTGAACCTATGTTTTTCTATTTATTGTTAGTGTCTTATTGTCAGTTTGGGCTGCTATAACAAAATACCATAGACTGTGTTGCTTGAACAGTAGACATTTATTTCTCACAGTTCTTGAGGCTGGGAAGTCCAAGATCAAGGTGCCTACAGTTTCAGTGTCTGATGAGAACCGGAGCACTCTAGTCTCTTTCTCTTCTTATAAGGGCACTAATGTCACCATGGGGGCTCTACCGCTATGACTTCACCTAAACTTAATTACTTCCTAAAGGCCCCACCTTCAAATACCACCGCCTTGGGAGTTAGGGTTTCAACATATGAATTTGGGAGGGACACAAGCATTCAGTCTGTAGCAGTTAGTGTTATTACAAGGTACATAAAGTTGTCCTTGAGTAAAATAAGAAATAAATTTCTCCCAATGAAAATTAATTGAAGATTTACTAACTGACTCACAGTGCCCAAAAGGAGACATTTCCTCTGGAGTTGAGCTGCCAACAAAATTCGAGTGTCCCAATATTTATGGTTTCAGAGAATTTCCAATGTGAAACAAACAACACTTTTCTTGGGGAGTGTGTAACTTGTCTTTCGGCAATCCCCTGTGAACCCCAAGGCAGCTTCTGGTTCTGGGCTGTTTCGCAGTGGAGAAAAGGATCTGACATAAGGATGGCCCATCTCCTCTCCAGGGGACTGTTAGACTCACCCCCAAGGGTGGCCATTGAATCCCTGGGCAAACCACCCAAGGATGGCTAAGCTGGTCAAGTCTCTTCCTCACCGGGAATAACCAGCTGTTGACCCTGTGAAATCAGCCCTTTCATCACTTCATTATAAACTGGAATTCCCAGAAATTAGAATATGAGTCTGAAATTCCAATAGGATCTCCACATGTGTCTGAAATCTAAAGAGAGAGAAGAAATCAGCTATCCCCACTGTTGGTCTCAGCTTCTGAAATAGTTCCCTGCTGAATCATAATGTAAACACAGGGGTTAATTCCTTCCTTTGAGAAATCTGCTCGTGTGCACCCAAAATTATTATTATCTGTGTTCAACCATGAGAGCATGACGAGCTGAATGGCTGCCAACATGGCCCTTTGCCTTCCCTGATTTAAATAAATAGATCCGGCTTTGGGCAGGCTTTCCAGACTGACATGCACTCCAGACATGAATGTTATTTTATTAAGATATATAGTGACATAAAAATATTTGTATAATCAATATATCTTGTTCAGCTTTAAAATCTAGGACAGGGTTTTCAAGTAATCTCATTTTCACAGATTGAGTTGACTAGTCAGAAGCAATGACGAATGTTGGAGGAGACATCATGTTTATTTATAACAGATTGATATTATATCTAGTTACTGTGTACTAGGAAACGGAAATAGGTTTGTGCAAACCCTTCCCCGCCCCCATAACTTAAAAAATGGAAAATACCTCTTCTGAGCCCTTTTACCATATCATGTAATATTTTATCTTTAAATGGAATAGGGATGGTCTGCATTTGCACCTTATTGACTTAACCCAAGCTTTTCGCTTGACCGAAAGGATTTCCTGATAGACTAAAGGGCTGTTCTTTGAAGTGAATCTCTTCCTAACAAGGTCCCTTTAACAGGTCCCTTTTAAATTGCCTACCTTTCCTAACTGTTTTCGCTTCAGTAGACCATCAAAGGAGAGGAGTTGAAGAAAAGAAATGAAACTGACACGTGGACCTGGGTAGAGGTGACTGAAAGTTCTTCATTTAAGGGGTTGGTTCCTTTTCTCTCATTATGTTGTGGAATCTGAAAACACCCCTTGAGATTCTGGTGACTGTCTTTAGGACATCCCAAGAGAACCCACCTCCACACCTCTTCCCTCCTAGAGTCTCCCATCCCATTTGGCAAAAAATCGTCAGGCTCAGACTCTCCTAGTGGGCAACTGAAAAAGATACCAAAGAAAGAAAATACACACCAAGAACCAGGGAGCACACAATTTAAGTGGGAACATGACTGTATAAAAAGAGATCAATTGGACAATGTATACCAATAATATGTAAGTACTAACAGGTGCACACACAAGCACTTAGGCTTCCTGGAGTATTCGGAAACAGCCTGAGTAAGGAAGGGTCTCTGGGATGGACTCACCCATCCATGTTTCTTCCAACACTTTGCTATCAGTTTAGCCTCCACTCTATGCCAGGCGCTGTGCTGAATGCTGGCCACTCAGAGATGAAGGAATCTCGATTCCTGCCCTCAAGTTACTCAAAGTCCAAGAGTGAGGAGTAAGGGTAGACAATTTAACAGAGAGAATCATGGGATGAAATGTATGCAGGACACTGTGCAGGCTGCTGAGGGAACAAGAGGGAAGGAGTCTAAAAGCTGGGTCCTGGAGAGCCCTGCTGCCCAGACTGCCTCTGGAGGGATGAGTGGTAATAAAGACAGGCAGCATCTATACAGCACACGGCAGAAGGGGCTTTAAGCCTCTTTTAATGCATTAACTGGTTTCATTCTCATAAGACCCTGTGTGTAGACACCAGTATGATCTCTATTTCATGAAGTGCCGACAGATCAAGCAACTTGCCAACTCAAGCAGCTCTCACACAACAGAGCTGGGGTTTGAACTCAGGCATCTCGCTGCAGGGGCCACACTCTTAACCAAGAGGCTAAGAGTTTGCCAGACAGGCATGAAGTGACATTTTTGGAGGAGTCATAGATTTTGTGAAGTGGCAGAGGGAGAGCATGACATTAGGTGTCAGTGGAGCTTAAAGTCCAACTTTGGAAAATAGGTGGTGATCTGGACGGAGTTGGCCTTTGGCTTCTCAAACTGGGCTAAGAGCACCCTTGGGTGCATGCAGTCATGACCCGAGGACTCACGGCCGTCGGATCAACATGGTGCGTTGTCTGATTCTCCCAAAGAGGAGAGCTTTGGTGCTTTTATCTCGCAGCACCTCACTTTAAAATGCAGTTTTATATTATTGAATAGGGTGTGAAATCACCAAGACATTTTTTCCTTGTTTCTTCTTCCTTTTGCTCTCTGATTCCAATTGTTTCCCTAATGTACTTAAAAAATCAAATTTCACATTACAGAAGTAATTCATACTTATTTAACTCAATGAAAGAGCCCGTGGTCACATAAATTAAAAGTTATTTCTCCTCCTAACACCTTTGCGGTCTTACTTTCCTGAGGTAACACTTCTACCTGTGTTTGTACAATGAGATGATAATACATACGCACAAAATTGGGGCGTTTTGTTGTTTCTTTTGATGAATTTGGAAGAAGCGCGCCCTTTATGGCACAGCTTGCTTTGCCCACGTTAAGTACGCTTCCTGGACCACCGTCTAGCACGGCATCCACAAGAGCTGTGCTTCATCCACTCCCCTACTGATGGATGGCTTCCAGCTTTGTATCTCTCCAAACTATGCTGAAACATATATCTCTGTATATCTACCCCTCCTTCTTGTGCCTTTAGGCTTGAAAAATTATACAGTGGCCACTGGACTTTTTATCAAAGATGTACTCCTACCTCACAGGGAAAGAGCTGCCTAAAATTTGCTCCTAAAAGCAAATGGCTTGTTCAAGCCTAAAAATTCAATCGTGTTCAATAGTCTGCTTCTTGTAGGACACTGTTTCCCTGGCACATTGTGGGAACCAATTTCTAGCAAGTATAAACTCACATCTCCCAAGATGATTTCCTCAATCTACCTACCTAACTTGCACCATTGAAACATAGCTCTTTATAAAAATCACTACTTGGAAGTTCTTCTGTTTTCTGCTTGACAACAACCTTTTAACATAAAAGTCGAAACATCAGAGAAATCCCGAGGTTGAAGCAGGTGCTACTGGACGGCCCATGAAGCATGACCGGTTTGACAAGGGCCGCCCAAGGTGAGGAAGTCAGGAGCCAGTGGGCTCAGGAGAGGACCTCGCTCCCATCTTGAAGAGCTAGGCGCTCTTCTGATTTCCCCCCTCCAATACTTAGGCCTTTTCCATCTCAACTTTATTCTTATAGGCCAAAAAGACTAAAACGAAACAGAAAGGGCAAGAGTTCTGTTTTCTCTAAGCCACTCGCTCTGCTGTCCACACCCCAAGGTCATGGACAGCTTTCAGTTCTTTATCTCGCTCAGCAGGCACCCCGCCCCTGCTGTTCCTCTGTCCTCCCCATGCCCTCTTAGGGTCTCAGTTTAAGAATCTCTTCCTCAGGTAAGACCCCCCTCTGCCCTATACCTCCGGCCACAGTCAGTCGCTCTCATGGTAGCTTGTGCCTCTCCCTCATGACGGGAAGCTCCAGGGGGCTGAGGGCTGCACCTGTCTGGTTCACTGCTGTGTCCCTGGTACTTGAAAGGACACAGGTGGCCTCAAGCACTCATATATGTTTCCCACAGTGGGCCAGCTGCTGTTCCAAGTGTTTCATACAGAGTATTTTGTTTAATTCTCAAAACAACCCTGTTCGGTAGGTACTACTGCTGTTCCTTTTATAGACATGGAAGCTGAAAGGCTCTTAACCACTGGGCTTTCTTGTCACCCAAACTCTTCCCTTGAACTTCTGACCTAATATGACTGTCAAGTCTTCAGCCCCTTTCACAGCCTTCAGCTCTTTTGGGGTTTTGGCATTTCTGATGCTATTGTTATGTTTACCATGTTCCTTACTTCTTTCTCTCTTGATTATATGCTTCTCTTCCCAGCTTTCATACCTGCCCCTTTAGAGGTAAAGTTCAGTAGAGAGCTCCTAGCGCGGCTGCTCTGTTTGGGGTGGGAGGGGGCTGCCTTTTATTTTCAATAAGATCAGTGGTCATGACACAACTTAAGTCCCAGGTGTGAGTTCATTAGGACTCCTTGAGCCTCCCTCTCTTCCAAACTCCTGGGCCATAGAATCATGTCCATCTTTCCCTTGAATTTTAAGAAATCAGCATTCCACAAATTTAGAGTTCATAAAAATTTTTCATGTCTGAGTTTCCCTGGCCGGCTATTGCAGACTTTCTCCCAAGGTGCCCATAAGTAGCCCTGCGTGAACTCGAATTCTGCCTTGTTCTTTAAAATTTATCGAAGGGGGCAGTTTCCCTAGTTCCTCCTGTTCCAGCTGGGAAATGAAAGTATCAACAAGCTAAGTCAGGACTGTTTCTGAAGCTCTGCTATAAAAGGAAGGAGACGTCCAGGGGACTGTCCCATCACTGCTCCCCCTTGGCCTGTTTCCAGACTTGAGGCTGGGGCATCTGCCATTTTTTTCTGTCTTGTCCCAGGAGCGGTCATATCCCCCCCACCTCAGCCACCATCAATTGTATCCATTTTCTGCCATAGGACACGTGGCAACTCTTTCCCCGTTCCTCACCCCATCCTCCCAAACACACACACACACACACACACACACACACACACACACACACACAGGTCAAATTACACAGAAGAGGAAGCCAGGTGGACACAGCCATATTTGCGAGATTCCTTCCTATGTTTTCTTTAATTTTCGCTTTACTCACTTTGCTATGCTACAGAGTCTTCTCCCTACTCCCTGCTCTCCTAGACACACACACGCACCCACATATACACACACATATACACACGCACATGCACACACACTCCCACGCAGGCACTCTACTAGCACAGTTCCCTGGTGCATCTCCCCAGAGCTCAGCACAGTGCCTGGGGCTTGTTGATAGTATAAGCAGACAGAACTCTGCTCCTGACAGTTTAGTGTCGCCTCCTGGCTTATTTCCCATATTCCTCTCGTCAGCACTGGACCCTCCAAAACATCCCACCAAGACCTACAAATCTGGGGCCTGCCCTAATGGACTACTCCAGCTGAAGACTACCCTCTCTCCTTCGCTCTTTGGTCCCATGTTCACGCTGGCCCTCGCTCTCAGGTTTCTGCTTTCCTGTACAGATGTGTGTCTCCGTCACTCTTTTGTTTCCTCATTTCCTTACAGTCAGTTATTGCCTATTCTGTTTCAGGCCCTCACCTGTTGCTGGTTTTACAAACCGATTCAAGAGGTAGATAATCAACTAATAATAGTAACAAAATTCTAAGTCTTATAGTTGAAATACAAACTACGAGCTATTTGAAAACAGAAAAGAGGGCAATCATTTCTGCTTGGCCTGTGAGGGAAGGCTACCGGAGAAGAGCTATATGTGAATCGGGTCTTGAAGGATGAATAGGAGTTCTTGGGCAAAGGACAAGAAGGGTATGGGAAAAGCTTGGCATGGGAATAACTAGAGGCTACAGTGTGGGAAACATGGGCAGGGAGTGGTTTTGTTCACCAGTGTATACAGATCCTGAAACAGCACACAGTAGGCACTCAGTAGATATTTATTTTGGATTTTTAATTAAGTAGGATAAAGCCTGATTTTAAAGAGAATTTTATGTCATTCGGAGAAGTCTAAATTTTAGTTTGTAGACAGTGAATACTCAAAAAACTTTTTTTTTTTTATGTTATGTGTACAGCATGGTAATTATTTATGGAGTGTTCTCTGCTTCAGATTTGATTACACCATCTGTGGTTGCCATTGTAGGACCTCAACTCTCTCTGTTTGTTAGTGATTTTTATTTTACAGGTGAGTAGTCTAATGTTTTGTTTTGTTTTTTTTTGGCTGCACGGTGCAGCCTGCGGGATCTTAGATCCCCAACCAGGGATTGAAGTCAGGCCCCAGCAGTGAAAGCGCCGAGTCCTAACCACTGGACACCCAAGGAACTCCTCAACAAATGTTTTAAATCAAGGAAATGGCATAATTACATCTGGGTTTTTTTTTTTTAAGGGATAACTCAGGATTGTATATAAAATAGATTTCAAAGGGGAAATCTAGGGGGGAAATAGAGCATCACGCTAGGTAACTGTAATGGGTATGTTGACTTTGATTAGGTTTATCCCCTCCTTTGCTGTATTTGCTCCAAATCTTGTTTATTATTTGGAAATCACATTTACCACCCTATGTCATAAATTCACTTCATACTGATGCTTAGTATGTTGCCATAGAGGCCTCTGACACTGTCGACTTTGTTTCTGCCTCTCCAAAATCTCACTCAATTTCTCCCAAAATCTCACTCAATCTCACACTTACCTTTAAATGCTACTTGCTGTCCTCCCTAGCCCACTTTCCCCAGCTTTTCAAGGATTTATACTCTTTCTCTGTCTCCACTTTAAATCCCACTGGATGCAGAGCTCTGTCACCACAAGTCAGTCACTATCTGAGTTAACTTTGCCAATTAGCCTATTGGCCCTTTGACACACTCTGGGAGATGCAGTGCCTTAATTACTTAGGTAAATGACTACAAAGGTGAATATTTCCAGCTCCTTGTCATACCATCGTGGGAAATATTCTGTATTTTGAGACTAATGGTTCACTTAGCATTAGTCAGTTCTCACCACGTAACAAGATTCCACTGGGCTTGGTTTGGTGCCAGCTCGCACCCAACCCCTCCTCTCTATAAGTCTTTGGGTGCAGCTGGATTGGGGGGTGTCTGATGAGTTGTAAAGGTGATTGTCACCCCATATGACCCAGCATATGATTCTCACTGGGACAAATTTAGGAAGAAATAAGTTGTATCTCTAGCATTTCAAGCTAGATTTACTTTTGAAATAAAACAGTGATAAAATTTTGGATCCAATATTTTTTCCTTCCAGTTTCTTTGAAAATTATTCCCTGCATAATTCTGTGGCAGCCCGTGGACCAATGGCAGCTCCACACAAGTTCACAGGATGAGTCCTATGACCTTGGAAGTCTTTCCTTCCCGCCAACATCCTCAGTACTGGGATCAGCAAATCACTCACCACACAAGACGGGAGGAAGATCTCCCCAGACTAACATATGCTCTTGAATTCCTGAGCCAATCTCATCTACAAAAAGTTAAGCACCCATGGCATAACTTGTGATTGAGCCAAAAAGACTTTCACTGTACTTTGTCAAGACATGTACTGTATTTAAAATCTAAAACTATTATGAAACTCAGTCTCTAGAGAATCACTGTCATACTCTACCAATTTTCATTTTTATGGCTATTACACCAATTCTTAAACTAGCAATCAAGAAATGGATTAATATACAAGAACCACTGACTAGAACTTGATTTTCTTTCCTTGTTTTGTTTTCTTTTTTACCAAAGAAGTCTCAAGAAGTATTTTATTCTTCAGAATATTTTTTGGAAATTATTCCTATTAAATTTCTTAGAGACTTCCAGGAAAACCAGATACTCAAGCTACAGACCTAGAAGGAAGTAAGCAGCAAAGCTCAAGAGGGAAGAGTAAGTTTTAAGGCTCCTAAAGCTGTGAGGCGTGGGAGTCCTACAACAGGAACATTATGGCTGGTGGTCTATGGTTTGGGGCCCTAATTCTTTACCCTCCCCCATACTGATCCTGTCTTGGTTTAAAATGTTATTAGTTTGCTCATGATGAATTTTTTTTTGCATTAATTTTGAATTTTTAAATGTTTCATTGAAATATAATCTATCTTAGTTAACTATCTTGGTGCCTCTTAAAGTTTTCACTGAAGACAAGTGCTCACTCACCTCCCCCTACTCTTAGCACTGCCCACAGCCTCTGCCGTATGATTTTGAGCTTCCTCCACCAACCAGACAGAGTATATTTCTCCTCCTCTTTAACTTTAGCCATGTGACCCACTTTGGCCAATAAAATGAGATGGAAGTGATGGTGTGTTACTTCCAAATCAAAGACGTATGAGGACTTGCCTGCTGTCACATGCCCTCTTTCACTTTTTTTTTTGAACTTTTGAATTTTATTTTATTTATTTTTTTATACAGCAGGTTCTAATTAGTTACCTATTTTATACATATTGGTGTATATATGTGAATCCCTCTTTCACCTCTACCGTCACCATAAGAAGAATGTGCCTGTGGTCCCGGAGGAGAAGTTAGATGGAGCAGAGATGGAGAGACAGATGAGCAGAGGCACTCAACCAAGTCATATCAGCCGGGCCCATCCTAGATCAGACAACCTCAAATAAATACTTATTGTTGAGACTTTGTGGCTACTTTGTTACACAGAAATGTAGTACACATATTAACAATTATTTCACCCTGGATGTTTAGTGTAAATTAATCCTAATAACCCTTGTCAGTAACTGGCTTCAGAATGGAGATGTCTAGGCTCATCACACCCAACAAAATATAACAGCAATTTGCTGGAGTCTTCAGGCAAAATGATTCCTTTCTTTTGTAAGACATACCAAGTCCTCTCTCTTGTTTTCTCTTCCTTACTTCTTTGTGAATAAGAAAGTACTGTAGCTCTGATGGCCAATAGCTGCCATCCAAAGACCTCTAGGGGAACTAGCCTGAGAATATAATCAGTAATAAAGGAGTACAGAGCTATGACAACAGGAGAAAAATAAAACAAAAGGCTTGATCAAACCATGCCTGAAGTCTGACCTACCTCTGGATTTTCATGATTCAGTACATGTCCTTACTGTTAAAGCCAGTTTGAGTTGGGCTTCTTGCAGCTGAAAGCATTCTTACTAGGTAATTCAGACCATTTCTGAAGTCACTTTAGGATCCTCTTTCCATATTATTTCAGGTTTAATAGGTGAAGTCTCTGAGTCATCTGATATCAAGTCCAGGCATAAAGTTTATAGTCATTACTGAAAGTTCCACTCTCCTTCCCTCAGTCTTTCTCCCTAGAGAGCTTCACGTGGCCTAACTGCCTTTGCAGATGGTGTCTCTCTCTCCCTCTATGTGGCCATAATTATCAAATAACTTCTCACCTTTCCCATGCTATTGCTACTTTAAAATGGAAAACAGAGGGAACTGATGAAATCAATTATGGTATTTTTATATGATAGAATATTATATATTTTAGTATCCATTAAAAATAGTTTATTTGTTAATTCAGCAAAAACACCTACTCTGTTTCAGGGACTCTGCTAGGGAAGAATACTTGATGATGGGGGAAATGTTAAATATAGACTAGGAAAAAAATCAAGGTATAAAACGTACTTACACTACCGATCTTAAATACTTGAAAAAGGAGTGTGTATACATACCTACATGGCAAGTTAGACTGGAGAGGTAGTCTAAAAATATTAATAAGGATTATCTCTAAATAGTGGAATAATGAACGACTTATTTCTTCTTTGTGCTTTTCCATATTTATCACATTTTCTATGATTAACTCCTATTACTTCTGTAAACAGGAAAAACACCGGAAGAAGGAAACTATGCTCATGTCCTAGATAAATTTAATAAATCTTGAGGTGTTCCTTGTCTAGATTCATTAATATTTCTTCTTTCAGTGAGCCTTGATATTTAATATACATTTACACAAGTTCACTGTGTGTATGAACTACAGACAGAACAAAGGAAAGGGATGTTTTTAAGTAATCAGAAAGTCATATGGACATTTAGAATCGCCTCTCTTTTCAAGTCAGATTTGAAATTTGGAAAGAGGAAGAAGAACCAGACGGGTACTGCAGACCACGTTTATTGCTCAGGCCTCCTCAAAAGCCTGGGTACACTTCCAGGGGGGGCAGGAAAAAGGAGAAATAGAGAGAATGTCATGAGACTCAGCAACCTGAGGGTAAAGAGTGAGTGAGACTCACTCCTTCCATCCCAGCTCGCAGGAAGCAGCTGACTACCTTTAACTCTCCGACCAACTAGCATGGGGAAAACCCACATTACGCTGAGATGCTTCCAGGGGCTGGCTGATTACTATTTAAAAGAAAGCAGTTTTCAAAAAGAAACAGAAGTGGAAAGGAAGATGAAACATATTTATGACTTGAATGAAAATACAATCATTCATCTTAAAACAGAATCCAGTAACTCCATCTCAAAATGATGGTACAGCAATTCTAGAGGAATTGGAATAAAGGAAAAGAATTTGGAAGGATTAAGACTGAAATGTTCTACTTGCCTATAGAATTTAACATTAAAAACTCTATTCAAAAACTATGTTGTATTATTATAAACTACATTGTTTTGTTCTTACTCTTTTATAAAAACTCTTTCATGTATGTCATTGTATTTGATTCTCACAACCTCCCTACGTGGGACCTAAGACAAATATTCTTCTCTCCATTCTTTACAGTCTCCCTATAAATGAGACTCCCAGAGACAGGGCTAGGATGTAAGCCCAAGTTCTATACGATCAGGGGTCTCTTCTACTAAATAACTCAAATTATTCTGCAGATGACATCTAGAAAATATCTCATTTGCTTTTTAAAATATGTTTATTGGACTAGAAAAACTAATTACAGGGGGTTAGATTTCCCATGCATGGAAGCACCCAGTACACTCTGCATATTCAGTGGATGTTCCAAAAATATAAGATGACTGACATGCACTTGATCTTAATAAGGAACAGACTTCTTTAGAAAATTATAACCTTTATATTAGATTTTTCATTACTCTTTCCTTTACTTGAAACTTGCCTACATGCTACTGAAAGATTGCATCCTGGGGATAAAAAAAAAATTGTCTCAAATATCAAAGAACTTGAGGCCAGAGTCTCTTAAGGTAGTAATTTCTTGCTCTCTCTTTTTTAATCAAGTCAGTAGAAATTAATTTGGACCATATTTTTAAAGAAAACCAATCCGGATCCTGAAGAGTTCACATGTAAAATGAAAAAGAGTAAAGTTAAAAACCACGCAACCATCCCCAAATTTTCCTGCTAAGAAAATTGCCACAGTCAGAATGGGTTGCTGCTAAGAGACAAGTTGGTTTGGGTTTGGTAAAGACTGAATCCTCCTCTCAACAGACACTGTCTGTGGCTGGGAGGTTTACATCTGCACGATAAATAATAAACACGTCCACGGAAAGGGAAAAGTTCAATAAACCCTTCAGACGGTTTCAAACACTCAGAATATTTAGGCTCATAGGACCAATCTCGGCAAACATGGGAATTTTTCACATTTCCACCTGATAAAGCTTTCAAAACATGTCTTCCTCTCTGCGCCATGGTATTCTGCACCCACCGCCTGTGCGAGCATTGTAAACCTTGTATGCCAGATGGGAAGAAAAACTTCCTGAAGACTAGGAACTCTGTTTCTTTAAAATGACTCTGCTCATTCCCCACTGAGAACCCACAGTGTATGGACAGGATGCAGCTAAGGAACTTCCAGCCTTCCAGAATCTTCCAGGCTGGGGCAGTCAGCATCCACGAACCTCCTGCCTCAGAATCACCTGGTGCTTGTTAAGAATGCAGGTCCTTGGGCCTCATCCCAGACCTTCAGAGTGAGACTCTCTGGGGACAGCACCTTGGAATCTGCATTTTAATAAGTGTCCCTGATAATTCCCCTGAAGTTTGAACACCAGTGACCTCCTAGCTACTGCAGGAGCAAGATAAACACAGAGAGGGCCAGCGAGGGTGGGTGCAAATGATGGAATGATAACAGGGGATTGGACTGGTCAGGCCAAACACCTAAACAAATGCTAGACAGAGAGAGTTCAAATAGTAATGAGGAACAAAGAAGCAACCTTGCGCCCACATGAGAGAAAACTTAGCTCCCCGTCCAGCCAACGACAGCAGGTAGGGAGGTCTTGACAGTACTGGGAGAACTGCCAGCTGGTCCTGATGCAAGTGAAACTTGCCCCTTCTCCAGCTACAGGGCTTGAGATCCCACGGGTGCAGTGTTGCCACACAGTGTTGCTGTGTGTATAAACTGAAGGCGGTGAGTCTCTACCCCGCTGGTGTTAATGGTTACTGTTTAACAGCAGGGTCTCCAGGAAAAATAAAACCCTGACTTGTAGCATTTGCCAATTTCCATGGTGTAAATTCTCCCACCAAGGCTAATTTCAAGCCATTTAACATGAGATGTCATTGAATGTGGATTTAGGAAAACAGGCACATAATGGCTCACATAAGCTAATACTAGCCAGCTGCAGCACACAATGGCCTCAACACACACACACACACACACACACACACACACACTTCTCACACAAAGACACTCTTCATCTTTATACCATTTTTTCCTTCTTACACTCCTGTGTCTAAAAGAAGGAATGTGCCCCCTAACTATTCTTTGCTAATAATGTACATATTAAGATGGCATCCATTTTCATGCAAAAGATGATTTTCCTTAATTAAATAAAAAGTTTGAATCCAGAAAATGTTCATCACAGTTAACCTATCTATTTTTGATTGGATTAAGAAAGTACCATGTACCTGTGTGAATAATGACACATAACAGGCAGAATAATGCTCCCCACCAAGATGCCTACCTCCTAATTCCTAGAACCCGTATGTTAAATTACATGGCAAAGGGGAATTAAAGTGGAAGACGGAATTGAGTTTGCTAATTATCTGATTTTAAGATATATAATTCTGCATTATTCAGACGAGCCCAGTGCTTTCACAAAAGTCCTTAAAAGTGGAAGAAAGGCAAAAGAGTCAGTGTCAGAGGGGCATGATGTAGGAAAGATTCAACAGGCCATGGCTGGTTTTGAAGATGGAGGCAGAGACCATGAGCCAAGGAACGTGGGCCCCTCTTGACCCTGGAAAAGGCAAGAAAATGAATTCTTCCCTAGAGCCTCCAGAGAGGAACATGCAGCTGCCCACATCATGACTTTAGCCCAGAGGCCCATCTTGGACTTCTGACCTCCAGAATTTATGATTGAATAATAAATCTGTGTTGTTTTAAGCCACTAAGTTTGTGGTAATTTTTGGCAGCAGTAAGAGGAAACTAATAGAGCCTGTTTTTCAGGAAAGAAGCAAAACAAAGCAAGAAAAATGTATAACTGGAAAGTCACAAATGGCCCTAGAAGCGCTGACCACATTTGCCTGTAGAGCAGACAGGGAAAGCCTGTCCCATACACACACACACACACTATGTGTGTGTGTATGCTCCGCCCCCCCCCACACACTATGTCATTTGGATTCCCTAAAACAAGATCCTTAGCATGAAGTTAACACCCGCACAGCAGTCAGAACTGGCACTGGCCACTGCTCTCCCTGGCCAAAGGCAGGACATTCAGAAATCTCCAGAGGAATCAAGCAGCCCGTCCTACAGATGCTTATTCAGACAAGGGTGGGAGAGCCTTGAGGTATAAAATATATACTCCCTCAAGGTCTTTAAAAATTCTCCACGGTGCTAAGAGGCTCATTAGTCAAACATCCCCTTTTTGCAGACGAGGAACAAGAGATGAAGCAAGGGGCCCCCAAGTCACCCCTTGAGTTCACGGGCATCAGAACCAAGACCACAGCCTGGCCCCTCCTCCCAGCCCTTGGTCTCTCCACTGCAGCCCTGACTTGGATTCTGTGAAAGAGGAGGAAGCAGGGCTTCATTCTATACTCAAGAGTCAAAGAATAGATATCACCGTTTTGAAAAATAAGTAAATTATATAGGATTACATAAGATAGGGAGGAACTCCCAGTCCCCTACTCCCTTACTCTGGCCTCTTTACCTACCATATTTCTCAATCTTCCCCCAAGAAGAGGCAATACTAAGATGGCTTTCAAATGCAAACTTTGACCAGGCCACATTTGTCCTGGGAAGGGAATCACTGGATTTTCAAATGTCAAACATGGTTACGTTCTATTTTTCCATATGATGGGAGAAATAAGTAGCCCAGGACCCACCTCTTCACTGAGACAGACCCTGGCATCACCTTCCCTTGCCTGAGCTTTCCAGTCATGGCACCACGTAGCTGGCCAGGTGATGGTAAGTTCACTATGTGGGTTTGGGATGGAGGAGAAAGGTGAGACAGAGGCCTGACCCACTATGAGCTCCAGCTCGGACTCATCAGACCTCTGCTTTGGAGTGGGTATGTGGGGTAAGAGGTTTTACTGGGTACTTGCTTGGCTAATTGTAAAGTAATGCTGACTTTTGAATGAACTATTGCTACACACACAGAGACAAATCATACCACAGACCTTACACTGACTGGAAGAAGCCAGACACAAAAGAGCATTTTCCAGTTACATGAAGATCAAGAACAGGCAAAACTAATTCATGGTGATTGATGTCAGAATAGCGATTACTGGGGAAGAGGATGAGCGAGTGGGGTGGTATTGACTAGGAAGAGACACAGGGGAGCCTTCTGGAGAGCTGAAAACATGCTCAACTTTGATTTGAGTGGTAGTTACACAGGTGTATACACATGAAAGACATTTATGGACCTGTGGTTAAGAGTTGTGAACTTTACTATGTGTATGTTATTCCTCATTCAAAACAAAATCCTCGTTTGCCACATAAAATGCATAATTTCCAAATAGTTCAGAAAATGAAGGTGTATTTCTATTTTTAGAGCTTTGAAATCCTAAAAATTAGAAATGTAGAAGCTATATTTACTCTTGATTAGGTTGAAAAGTATTTCATCTAAGTCATGTTTAATTACAATTCTCAACTTGAATTTTCTTTCTAATTAGAAAGATCAGTGGAGAGGCCCTATATCATCCACTCTCTCCAAAGGGGTCCTTTTAAAGGCAAAGCAAAAGTCAGATATTTTAAGAGTTACTACATTTTGGTTCTTCCACATTTTTATCTATAGAAAACCAAAATCTTTGCCGGCATTGGAGATTTTTCACAGTGTCCTTTCTACTGCATAAGTTTAAAGGGACATGAAGAGACATATAAAAGTATTTTCAGGGACTTCCCTGGTGGCACAGTCGTTAAGAATCTGCCTGCCAATGTAGGGAAGATGGGTTCGAGCCCTGGTCCAGGAAGATCCCACATGCTGCAGAGCAACTAAGCCCGTTCGCCACAACTATTGAGCCTGTGCTCTAAAGCCCACATGCTGCAACTACTGAGCCCACATGCTGCAACTACTGAAGCCCACGCTCCTAGAGCCCATGCTCCGCAACAAGAGAAGCCACTGCAATGAGAAGCCCACGCACTGCAACGAAGAGTAGCCCCCTCTCTCTGAAACTAGAGAAAGCCCGCACGCAGCAACAGAGACCCAACGTGGCCAAAAATAAATAAATAAATAAATTTATATATAAAAAATAAAAGTAATTTCAGAGAGGTGACTATTTTGGTATACAAAAAAATTTTTAATTATCTTGTTGAAGAGTTTAAAGGAGATACTATAAAATGTGCATTTATTGGTATTGGAATAGATGACAACATAATATTTTAATTTTTAAAGATGAAAAGAGCTATTTTAAAAAGCATGTGTTTTTCATAGCATACTTTACTTTATACCAATGATTCTAAGGTTTCTATTAAACAGAAAAACAAATTACAAGTCTGGCAACCACAAAGATGAAAGAGGGAGAAGTCTCCATAAGTGAAAGGGATCGTAACCAATAGTAAAGTGATGACAAAATACCACGGCATATCGACAGCATTGTTCAAGCTCCAAATTATATTTAATGATAGCTAACTGATGTCTGGGGGTCTGAGAGCCCGTGGATGGCTGACTGCTGGCGAAAAAAGGAAAAAGAGAAATGAGGCATCATGTCTCCTCCAAAGAACAGCTACGTTAAACTGATCCAGCTGAGACACAATAGCTTCCAGGGTAAAATAACTTTTGTCCTAATCAACTGCATGGATCGAGCCCACCCCTCCACAGCAGGCACAACCCAGGCTGCTTTATCATTCTGAGGGGAATAAATTTAGCACCCCGACAGTAGCTCTGGATCCAAATTCCAAAGGCACCAGTTCAGGTCAGGACTCTTGTCTCTAAGCAGGTGGAACTTTGCTTGTCAAAGGCAATTTATATGTAATATTGAGTATCAGTTGAAGCTCAGTGGAATCTGTGTTCCTTGAAGAAATGTAATATTTACCAAGAAATTGTTAGCTGAGGAATCCAGGTTGGGTGGAAGGGTGTGGATGTTTAAGGGTGTCTGAACTTTTAACAGAGAAATCTGACAAATGCAAAAGCAAGAAGATTATTAGACTAACTGACAGCCACATTCACATGCCAAGCACCAAGTTCAGTCACTATAAGGTCTGCTTTTCTAGGTAAAATTTTCAAATGCTAGAGTTGTCACCTGGCAAAATAAATTCTGGAACTAACGGCGGGAATTCGAGAGAACTATGCTCCTTGCTGAATAAAAATCCCTGCCCTTTTGGGAAAACAACAGGACATCAAGAAGAAGCAAATCCACATCACTATCCATCATTTTCAGCATTAACCATTAGCTTCCACCATGAATCTGTCCCATAAGTACAAATTAAATCCAAGAGGAAAAAACTGAATTTTGTATCTAACACTTACAATTCTCTTAACTCTTTTTAAAAGTTAAATATTGTTTTGTGAAAGAAAAATTTAACTGATCAAATTTTAATTCTGTATTTTCCTCTAGGATTCAGACAAAGCATAAATGTTGCAAAGATTATCAGACAAGAAGTTTTCATAATGAGATCTAATTTTCAGAGCTGTTAAAATATCCTCCCTTGTTCATAAAAAGGAGTCATGTTAGAGTTGTTACAGAAAAATAAAAACAGACGTTTTTAATTAGAAATAAATGGGCAGTTATCTATATCAAAACAGATTTTTTAACCTAAATTTAACAAATTACTATCCAGACATAGAAACCTCAATTTAATTTGGCTACCTACTATGCACAAAACATTATGTTAATATTTTGTGGGAGCCAAGATTTCCTAGTCAGCACCCTGCAGGAATTTATAGTATGAAAGCTGTGCGCAGGCGGTGAGTTCAAGAGGAACTGGGTCAAGGGAGAAGTGCCATTTTAACCAAACCAAAGGGTTGGATAGGATATCAACCTATGGAGATTGACAGAATATTGCAAATGAATGGCATGAGCAAAGTTTCCCCTAAATGGTGAAAAATAGTCCCTCCTCTGCCCTGGAAACACAGAGTAACTTAATAGGCTTCTTCACTTCCACAACCCCAGGCATACAATTTCCCTAAAAGGAATTGCTAACAGCTCGTATGGGACAGGCCAGCGGTACTCATACCCAGGAGTCGTCCCACGCCTTCCGCAGCAGACGCGCCTCGCACACAGAGCCGTCTCTGCGGGCTGCTTGGTAGGCAGTCAGTTCTGGGGCACCAACCAGATCTCTTCTTGACTTTGGAAACTGGAGAATCTGGCAGGGTCGTTTTCTTCTTTCCATGGCATATTCCCAGCCTGCCTCTTGCCAGCTTCAAGGGAGGATCGAGTGAATGTTTTCCAGTTTGTGCCGAAGGCGATACCTGTCCTGCATGCCCGTCATGTGAATTCAGAAACGCAAAGGCAGGCACTGTGGGCTGTGTTGGCCCGAGGGCCCGGTGGAAGGGGCAGGTATTTCCTGGTGTGAGCCTCCTGGACAAGGAAGAGGGACAAGGCCCACCCCCGGGCTCCTTGGCAGGGCCTGGAGGCCTGGGAATTCCCTGGCCTCACGGTGAGGCCGGAATGGAAGCGCCCATGCTTGGTGCAGGGACTCTTGGTGACCACCAGTGGGAGGCACAGATTCTACTGTGAAGAGGCAACATCTGCCCATTCTCTGCAGGAATGTGTGCCAGGGTCCCCAACAGAGGGGCTTTATGAAAACAAAGACCAAATGAAATGAGACTTCTAACATTAGTGGCTAATAATTGGTGACTAATGTTCATGATTAATAGAAGGAGCAAGGCAGGCCTCATGAGGGGCCTAATAGAAAACTGGAACACTGGTTGCGGAGAGAGTTCTCATTCCACGCAGTGCAGTAACCGCTAAAGACGCGGGGAACCAGGAAGTAGAGCAGGAAAGCAAGAAATGACATAAACATTGGTGACTCGGCAGAGATGGTGACAGGAATGATGGTGGCATGACAACCACATCCCATGACCCAGCAAGGTGAGCGCAGCAGAAAACTGCAGAGGCCAGGAGGAGTGGATCCAGGGTGCATGGCATTGGCCTTGGAGAACAACTTAATGATGTAGGGGAGGAAACTTTTCCCTTTTTCCCTTCTCGGTTCTTTGGCTAGTCTAATAATAAAACAGATTAACAGGAGAAAAACAAATTTAATTTCCAGTGTTCAAGAACTCATGAAAATATGAGACTCAAAGAAATGACCAAAACAGGCAGCTTATCAAAGCTTTCAGACAAAGAAACAATATGTTTTTGAAGAATTGACAAGACAAAGAAGTTCGGGCTTGGGGTAGTAAATTAGTGAAGAAGTAACACGTCTTGTTATACAGCCTTCTCGGCCCTAAATTTCCCATCTCTGATGATAAGGATGTCTCTCTACCTCCTGGTACAAGGAGGGTACCTTTCTCATGGGAGATTTATTTCCTGCTTTTAGGAGGGACAAGGGAGGGTCAGAGTGTCCTTTCTGCACCAGCTGTTTCTTAAGTAACTTTAACTCAAAATAATCAATATATTGGAGTATGAGGCTTTGGGGTGACATATTCTGCTCTCCTTTGAAGAGAAAGAGAAATGTGAGCCACTGCAGGAAAGCTGGGAATGTGGCCACATTTCCAGTGACTGCCATGATAGAGGAAGGGTTAGAAGGATTAGAAAGCTCAGTTGCTTATATTTTGTTGTTTTTACCCAAACATTTCACATCACTACAAGCTGGAGTGGCTTGGGAATTTAGGAGATACTCATCTTTTGAACTGTATCATTTCTAAATCTAATTTAGACAAATTTAGTGAGCTGGAGTCTTAAAAAGAGGGAGAGAAAGAGAGCGTTTTGACTCATTTGAAACGATGCTGGAAAAATGCATTTTAATGACAAGGGTTCAGAATCCTTTTTTTTGAAACACAGCAGTTTCCAAGGTTTACAATTTTGTGGGTCTCTAATGGCGAAGACCCTACAAAGCAAAACCAGCTTTGCCAGCGTTCTTTTAGAATGTTCTTGGAATTTGGTTGAGGTTAAGGATGTTTCCATAACGTAAGTCTACACCTTAGCTGTTTTCCAACATCCAAACATCACTGTTAATGGGACGGCTTCTCTTTTATTTTGCTGTGGCCTTTCTCAGCTTCCCACAATTGGGATAGTATTTCATATCCACAGGAATGGAAATAATAACCAATAGCTCACTTTCCTCTTCTGTGGTTTATGTTTGTGTTTTCGTTCCTGCTTCCCTGAGCTTCCTCAGCCCCTCTCCTCCCCAGCCACTTACCCCTTCAAGCACTGCTCCACTCAGCATCTTTACTGAGAGTAAAGATTTAGGAAGAATAAGATAAAGGGAATATAACAAGGGCTTGTGCCTAGAGGCTGGTTTCTACAGAGCACTGAACTTGGAGTCGTAAGGCCAGGGTCTAACGCTAACGTTGCAAGCCTCACACAAGAGTCTTCCAGGGTTCCCTAATGTCTATATAAGGTATAGCTCCTTAACCTGGAATTCAAAATTTTCCGCAATCTGACACTGACCCGCATCCGTCTCCTACCACAATACCCACATAAATTCTCTTCTCCAGCCAACTGGGAAGTCACTCCCGAGCAGGATATGCTCATCCCTGTTCTCTCTGTGCTTTGCTCTGGGCCCTAGTGGATAACGATGCCTGCCACGTCCTTCCCTAAAGAGATTCTATTGACCTGAAGCCCATTCATAAGTGTTACAATGCGTTACCACACTCAGACTCAGAAATAGCATTATACTCTCATTACAAGTGAGATGTATTAAGTGATATTAGCTTTTAGTAAGTCACCTTGAAAGATCTTTTAAGACATGACACTATGAAACTCTTAGGAGAGAACTTAGGCAAAACATTCTCTGACATAAATCATATAAATGTTTTCTTAGATCAGTCTCCTAAGGCAATAGAAATAAAAACAAAAATAAACAAATGGGACCTAATCAAACTTACAAGCTTTTGTATAGAAAAGGAGACATACACAAAACGAACTGGGAGAAAATATTTGCAAACAATGCAACAGACAAGGGCTTAATTTCTAAAATGTACAAACAGCTCATACAACTCAATAACAAAAAACAAACAACCCAATCAAAAAATGGGCAGAAGACTTAAATAGACATTTCTCCAAAGAAGACACACAGATGGCCAATAGGCACATGAAAAGATGCTCAACACCACTAATTATTAGAGAAACGCAAATCAAAACTACAATGAGGTACCACCTCACACCGGTCAGAATGGCAATCATCAAAAAGTCTACAGATAACAAATGCTGGAGAGGGTGTGGAGAAAGAGAATACTCCTGTACTGTTGGTGGGAATGTAAATTGGTGCAGCCACTATGGAGAACAATATGGAGGTTCCTCAAAAAATTAAAAATAGAGTTACCATATGATCCTGCAATCCCACTCCTGGGCACTGTATCTGGAGATAATTATGATTCGAAAAGATACATGCACCCCAATGTTCATTGCAGCACTATTTATAACAGCTAAGATATGGAAGAAACTTAAATGTCCATCAACAGATGAATGGATAAAGAAGATGTGGTACATATATACAATGGAATACCACTCAGCCACAAAAAAAGAATGAAATAATGCCATTTGCAGCAACATGGATAGACCTAGAGATTATCATCCTAAGTGAAGTAAGTCAGAAAGAGAAATACCAACACCATATGATATCACTTATATGTGGAATCTAAAATACGACACAAATGAACTTATCTACAAAACAGAAACAGACTCACAGGCATAGAGAACAGACTTGTAGTTGCCAAGGGGAAGTGGGGTTGGGGAGGGATGGATTGGGAGTTTGGGATTAGCAGATGCAAACTATTATATATAGAATGGATAAACAACAAGGTCCTACGGTATAGCACAGGGAACTATTCAATATCCTGTGATAAACCATTATGGAAAAGAATATGAAAAAGAATGTATATATATGTATAACTGAATCGCTTTGCTGTACAGTAGAAATTAACATAACATTGTAAATCAACTATACTTCAATTACATAAATTTTTAAAAAAATCTTTAGGTCAAAAGAATAAATGAAACTCAAAATATCATCTGGTGTTAATCGAACGCAAAAGAGAGCAGTAGTCAAATTCATGTGCAGAAAGGAGGATGTGTGAACAAAAAAAGGATTGCCTGTGTGAAATCTAGGAAAGGGGAGCCCACAATTGCCTAAGGAGTCATAGATTGTCCATGTATCTGTGTCACTCTCCAGGGCAGAGGGCATCCTCCCTGGATGATTGTTCTCATCCACTTGGCAGACTGTCCCTCAGTAGAGATGAATATGCTAGAATATCATAATCTGGTCACCTCATGAGCTGCTGAGACCACTGACTCTGCCTTTGCTCAGATTTCATGCTGACTAAGGAAACTTTGGTCACATTTGAATTCCTATGTAGGTTTCCTTAGGGAAGAGAAGGGCTAACTGGAGAGCATGAATATCCCAAACCCACATCATCTAACAAATGGTCATTGGGTTTGTACTCCACATCTTCATCTCCCAGGACTTTGTTTTGCAGGCATCCATCGCTGAGAGCCTGACCAACTCGAAGCGTACTGACCAACTCGTAGCACACTGACCAAATCGAGTTTTTGACCCTCGCAAGCCAAGAGCCAGAGCACAGATGTGGTAACTGTCAGAGGCAGTGCCTCCTGAAAGCCCTGTGTGGGAGGGGAGGCCAGCCTGAACCCCTGGGACACCACCCTACTGTCCCTGTAACTGCCACAGAGTCTCCCCTTGCCTCAGTTGGGGGCTGGTTAAGAGTGGGAACCCACGCCAGTTATCTTAACAGAGAGAAATTAATGTAAAGAATTGGGCACTAGGTATCGAAGAAGCAAAAATGCAAAAGGGAAATATCAGCACTTCATGGAGATAACAACTGCAAGAAGTTTCCACTTCTAGGGCTGGGGTAGCAAAGAGAAGAAATTGTAATTATTAAAATATAGAAGCTGGGACTTCCCTGGTGGTGCAGTGGATAAGACTCCGCGCTCCCGATGCAGGGGGCCCGGGTTCCATCCCTGGTCAGGGAACTAGATCCCACATTCATGCCGCAACTAAGAGTTTGCATGCCACAACTGAGGAGCCCACATGCCGCAACTAAGGAGCTGGCGAGCCACAACTAAGGAGCCCGCAAGCTGCAACTAAGGAGCCCGTCTGCCGCAACTAAGACACGGTGCAACCAAATAAATAAATATTTTTTTAAAAATAAAGTTAATTGTACTAAAAATATACAGATATAGAAGTTGGAGTAGTGTTATGGGATAAATTGTGTCCTCCCCACCCCACAAAAATCCATATGTTAAACTCCAGCACCTCAGGACATGATTGTATTTGTAGATAGGGCCTTTAAAGACATGAAGTTAAAATGAGCCATTAGGGTGAGCCAAGTCCAATATGGCCAGTGTCCTTATGTCACCTAACCAAACTTGGGTCCACTCGCCGATGCGTAGTAAAGCCAATCTACTGACACCAGGTTGTGGCGAAAGAAAGTGCAGCATTTATTGCAGGGCGCCATACAAGGAGTCTGGGACAGCTAGTGCTCAAAAAGCCTGAACTCCCTGATGGGTTTCCGGGAAAGGTTCTTAAAGACAGGGTGAGGGAGAGGGTTGTTGGGCGTGATCATCTCACAGACAGTCTTCTGACTGGTTGGTGGTGAGGTCATGGAGAGTCAACAACATCAACCTTCTGGTTCCAACCAGTCGGGGTCTACATGCTTGTGGGCAGCATGCAGTTAACTTCTTCCACCTGGTGGGGCTTTCAATATCTGCATAACAGCTTAAAGGATATGACTTAGAATATCATCTTTAGCCCTTGAGGAGGAACCAAAGGGCCTTGACTTTGTTTAATGGTTAAACTATTATTATTTTGACTTACTTGACCGTTTTCCATTGTTTTTGCATTTTCTCACATCTCTGATCAAATTTATTCTTTGGAAGTTGGGAAAGGCCTAGGAGGCTGAAGTTTTACTACAAACAAGAGACAGACAGAGGACATTGTGGTGGGGAGTGTGGGGTTGTCTGTCCAGGGAAGGCCCCAGAGGGTCCTGCTTGGTTATACTTATAAGAGGAGGAGATCTGTACACAGACGTACACAGAGGGAAGACTGTGTGAAGACTCAGGGAGAAGACAGCCATCGACAAGCAACGGGGAGAGTTCTCAGAAGAAACCAACCCTGCTGACACCTAGATCTTGGACTTCCAGCCCTCAGAACTGTGAGGAAATAAATTTCTGTCATTCAAGTCACCCAGGCCAGGACTTCCCTGGTGGCACTGTGGTTAAGAATCCGCCTGCCAATGCAGGGGACATGGGTTCGATCCCTGGTCCGGGAAGATCCCACATGCCACAGAGCAACTAAGCCTGTGCACCACAACTACTGAGCCTGCACTCTAGAGCCTGCGGGCCACAACTACTGAGCCTGAATGCCACAACTACTGAGCCTGCGCACCTAGAGCCTGTGCTCCACAACAAGAGAAGCCACCGCAATGAGAAGCCCGCACACCACAACAAAAAGTAGCCCCCGCTCGCTGCAACTAGAGAAAGCCCGCACCCAGCAAGGAAGACCTAACACAGCCAAAAATAAAAATAAATAAACAAATTAAAAAAAAAAGTCACCCAGGCCATAGATAGTACTTTGTGACGGCAGTCCTAGCAAACTATTACTGTACAAGTAGGAAGGAGGGGATTCCTGCAAAGCTGGAACTCAGACAACTAGGAAGGGGACACCTACCTGCCACTGGTGCTGATGTTTCTGAGGGAAATTGATGAGGCTGGCACTGCAGAGAAAAGAGTGTACATACCCCTTCTTACTCCTCCTGTAGTCTGAGTTCTCTCTGGGGCCCCCTATTGGTATGACCATATTGGTATGACAAGGATCCTGCAGGAAAAGCAGAAAAGTGTCCCAGCTCCAGCATCATAAAGCAAAAGAAGGATGGTCTGGAACTAAGAAAATAGCCTAATAACTGACATTATATTGTGTATACAGATTTTCATTCATTGTCTCTTTCCTCCACTTGAAAGTAAGCTCCAACAGGGTAGGGATTTTTTTTTGTTCACTGCTATACCACCAATGTCTAGAATAGTCTCTGACAAATGGTGAGAACTCAATAAATATACATCAAATGAATAAGTGAATTAGTATCATCACCCAAAACAAAAGGTGAAAATCAAAAGCTGTAGAGAAATATACTCACCAAAGTATATCATAATCAATGTATTAGTTAGACTTAGGTTAGCTTTAACTACCAGGAAAATCAAAATGGTAGTGACTTAAACAAAAAAGCACTCACAAAAAAGGTCATCAGTCCAGGGCTGATGTAGCCCTCCATGGTGTTAAGGATCCAGGCTCCTTCTTGGTCATCGGTCTACCATCCTCAGTTCCATGTCATGGTTCAAGATGACTGCTCCAGCTCCAGCCATTGTGTCAGCATTCCAGCCTGGGAAAAGAAGAAAGGCAAGAAGAAGTGCTGCCCTTTCTCCTTAAAGGGCACTTCTCAAGTTGCTCACTCTGCCTCCTTTTACATTTAGTTACATGGCCCACACATAGCTGGGCAAAATGGTATTCTGGGTGGTCATGAGCCCACCTGAAAATAATGGCTACTATTTACTAAAGAAGAGGGTAAGAACGAATGTGAGAGAAAACTGGCTTTCTCTGCCACAGGGAGCATTGCAAAATTCTTCTCTCTGTCACATATATAAAAGGAGCAATGGTTCTCCAGGTATTATTTGAGAATACTACACTAATCCCAGTTGCTCCCAGGATTTGTCCAGTGCGGGACTCTGGAAGTCATCATAGGTAGCACCCTCTTACTTCCACGTCCATTTGTTCTTTGAGTCTCTGTCTTGATCTCCCTCTATAAATGTTGATGAAAACGGTAGGAGTTTGCATAGCACAGGGTCACATGCATGAACTCTGGAGTCAGAAAACCTGGGTTCAGTACTAGGCCCCAGTACTTGCTAACTATATATCCTTGAGCAAGTTACTTAACAACTCTGTTTCCTCACTTGTAAAACGGGGCTAATGATGGTGTCTGCCCCATAGGCTATGGTGGAGATTGTTGAGCACAGGCTAAATGCTCAATAAATGTTCCTATTATTATAATTATTCACTGACGGTTCTAATCCCTGAACATCTCTCAAATCTCCTCCCTCCTCTCCACTCACAATGGCACAGCTTCCATTTAGGCCCTTATCAATTCTCAGCTGGATCAATACTCTCAGGTCTTTCTTATTGATCCTCTTGCCTTCATCCTTATTCTCTTCAATCTACCTTCCAGTTATAGCCAGAGAGATCTTTATAATTTACATTTTTGATTATGCCATGCAGGTCCTTAAAATTCTTCATGATGCGCTTTCATGACCTGACCTTTTTGGCTTTATCTGTGGTCGCTACAGTTCTCACAGGATATTCTTTCTGGTTTTGGACAAGTTGTTCCCTCCGCCTGGGATACATTTTCTTCACCTGAATCTCTGATAAGTGATTCCTCACCTTTCATGATTCAACTCAAATGTCACTTCTTCCAGGAAGCCTTCCTTGACCTCCTCCGGTGCAAATGAATTAATATATACATATAATGTGCTTAGAATAGTGCCTGACATGGTAAGTTCTCAATAGGTGTAAATCTTTATTACTTCCATTTTTACCTCTGTGTTTGCAGTGTCCCTTATATTTCATTAGAATCCTGTAATTGTTCTCAATTTTCTCAGTTGTTCTCTGTTTCTCCCCCCCAGGCTTTTTTCTACCATGTATCAAAAACTTTTGTATCCCAAACACCTAGCACAATTCCTGGTACAGAGTAACCACTGAATTGTTGCATGGATGATAAGGAAGGAAGGAAGGAAGGAAGGAAGGAAGGAAGGAAGGAAGGAAGGAAGGAAGGGAGGGAGGGAGGGAGGGAGGGAAGGAAGGAAGGAGGGAGGGAGGGAAGGAAGGAAGGAGGGAGGGAGGGAAGGAGGGAGGAAGTCTCTACCCTAAATGGGCACTACATGAATTTAAGAAGAGGAATGAGAAAAGAAGTGGGAAAAATATCTCCTGGGCTGCTTTACCACTGAACAGGGCTTCAGGATGAGTTTAGAGGCACTGAGCAAACTGCCTGCCACCGTATCTGAATAAACAGAAAGATGTCTGCAGTGATGTTTGTCTAATGTGGTGGGAATTTGGGGTGATACTTTTTACTTTCTACTTTGTATATCTCCACATTACTTGACTTATTTATTGTAAGCATGTGATTTTTCTTTTTAAAAAAATCCTGAAAACAAATATGTTGCATAGTTCATTCTGAGTGGCAGAAATATGGATGACTCAATCTCTTCACTGTACTTTTTGTGATTCTTAAATTCCTTCTCCCCCCACCCCTCCCAAATTTTTGTTTAACGAGTCTACAAATTTTGCCTCTTCATTCTTGGATTCATTTTTATCCCTTCAGATAGTACTGGTTAAGGTAGCAGGCTCTGGAGCCTGACTGTCTGGATTCTGTCTGTATTATTCACTAGCTGTGGTTCCTTAGTCAAGTTATTTAACCTCTCAAAACCCTCAATGTCCTCATAAATAAAACAGACTTGTCCTTCCACATAGGATTGTTATGGTGAGTATCTGGTGGTAAGGCTGTTATTATTATTCCCTAGCATATGATACATTCGGTCTTGAATACATGTGTTGAACTGAGCTGGGATTTTTTTTTTTTTCAAGTCCATTTTTCATGGTACTTGCTCCAGGCCTCCTCCAAACTCAGCCGTGGTTTTGCTTTATCTCCACGAAGCGTGTAAAGCTCCTACACAGGAAGCACATTGGCTGCCACTAGCTGAGGAAAGATTCTCCCTCTCTGAAGGGCCAAAGGGGAAGCTCTAGTGTGGGAAGAGGAGGGAAATGTTCCCTTCTTCATCTCTGAAAAAAAAGAATTTTCTGGTGCTGTTTTGAATGTAGAGAGGATAATCTACCACAGTGATTATAAAAACAAGTCTTCCCTTCTGCATTTAAAATAAAATATATGTGTCTGCGATTTCTTCTATCTGGTTATCCATAATTTATGATTCCTTTATAATGAACATGTACTGCTTGTGTAATAAAAACTTTAAAAAAGCACAATACAGTAGTTGTTTCCAATTCTCATGGTTACAGAATGAGGCAATCTTTTTAACGTCAAAATTTTTTTCAGAGAGTGACCTAGTAGACGGAGCATGCGTCTGGGAGCTAGAAACTTCCAATTCCTTATCAAAGCATCAAGAGTCCCTCGCTGTCAGCTTTTGCAATTCCTTTAACCTCTCTGAATCTTAGGTTCCTTGTGCAATAAATAAGGATACTCAGGACATTGGAAAGTTCAACTTGTTAACGTTCACTAGGTCTGTAAAGCCATATCGTGTTGTTTTTATTTAAGATAGGTCAAGAATTGCGTCAGAGGCTTGACACCTAAGTAAAATCTGCTTTCGTTAGTCTCTGTGATGTGAAAAAAATGGTGCATCCTCCGAGAATATTGTAAACATCAGAGTTTCAGTAGGCCAAAGTCTCACAATTTGGGACCTGCTTTGGTTGACATGGAGGGAGAAGATTAGAATATTCTCAGTTTACTTCACTCATTTGCCAGGCATTTAATAAGAGCAGACGTTAAACACAAGTCATCTGTAGTAAAGGTACCAGCCATTGCCTCCCCACACTCCATCATAAATAATATATATGCCTGTAGCCCTGGTGCCTCTGTTCTTCATAATACGACCTCTCTCTGGCCACAGCTGCCTGCGCTGAAGTGAAGAGCTAACCCGTGAGTTGCTGAGCTGGCCAGAATCTGTCTCCTTTGAACTGAGATTGAGTCAGGGCTCGCTTAGGACCTGGGGTTGGCTGCCATGCTGGGCCACGTATAAGCAGAAGAAGCTGGGTGCAGCGAAGGCAGAGGAGCTTGTATGGATAGAGCAGCAGAGAGGAGAAACCTTGTAACCAAGGAGAGAGAAACAAGGGAGTGGGTGGGGAGAAAGCTGCCTGAGGCTTTCTTGTTTCCGCAGATCAGGAAGAGCTCTTGCATCTGGGTTCTACAAGACTCCTCTATTATCTCCTCGTAAACTCCTTTCCTGATATGAGTTGAGTGGGTTTTATTTTATTGCACCACAATCCCTGATTAAATCTATAGAGCCTGGCCTTCTAAGGCAGTGAATCCTAGGCTGAGATTACATATACCAGGAAGATGTCCACCAAAAATCTGGGATTCCAGTAAAAAGTGGCCAACTCATTATTGTGCCAAATAAAAACCGAGAAATGTTACACTATACAAGCAACAACATAGTGCTACAAGTTATAAAGCATGTGTAATATGTAACATTGTAAAACTGAGTAGTTTTATTAAAAACTTACCACAAATTGGGCTTCCCTGGTGGCGCAGTGGTTAAGAATCCGCCTGCCAATGCAGGGAACATGGGTTCGAGCCCTGGTCCGGGAAGATCCCACATGCCGCGGAGCAACTAAGTCCGTGCGCCACAACTACTGAGCCTGCGCTCTAGAGCCCGTGTGCCACAACTACTATAGCCCACGCGCCTGGAGCCCGTGCTCCGCAACAAGAGAAGCCACCGCAGTGAGAAACCCGTGTACCGCAACGAAGAGTAGCCCCTGCTCGCTGCAACTAGAGAAAGTCGTGCACAGCAACGAAGAACCAAAGCAGCCAAAAATAAATAAATTTTTAAAGAAATAAAAAATTTAAAACTTACCACAAATTATTCTTCTTTTCCATCTTTTATTACAGTTTACATACAATAAAGTTCACCATTTTTAGTGCACAGTTCCTCAAATTTTGACAAATGTATAGAGTTGTATGACCCCACCACAGTGGAACGGTCAAATAAAACAGTTCCTTTACCCTAAAAAATTCCTCTGTGCCCCTTTGCAATCCAGTCCTATCACCTCCTCCAGCTCCTGGCAACCATTGATCTTTTTCTGTCGTCTGATCTGTAATTTTGTCTTTGCAAGACTATCATAGAAGGAAAGCATATAATAGGTAGACTTTTGAGTCTGACTTCTTTCACTTAGTATAATGTATTTGAGATTTAGCCATGTTGTTACATGTATCAGTAATTCATTCCTTTTATCACTCAGTAGTATTCCATTACATGAATGTATCACATTATGCTTATCTATTACCCCATTGAGAGACATATGGTTTGTTTCCAGTTTTTGGTGATTATGAATAAAGCCACTGGAAACATTCACATACAAGTTTTTGTTTGAACACAGGTATTCATTTCACTTGGGTAAATACCTAGGAGAGGAATTGCTGGGTCATACGATGTGTACCTTTAACTTTACAAGAAACTGCCAAACTGTTTTCCAAAATAGCTCTGCCATTTTGCACCACACCAGCAATAGATGGGGTGCCAGTGGCTACTATCCTAGACAGTGCTTGATAACATCAATTTTTGTTTCCTTTAACTATTCTAATAGGTGTTTGATGGTATTCGTGGTTTCCATGTGCATCTCCTTAATGATTAGTGATGTTAAACACCTTTTTATGTGCTTATTTGCCATCTATATATCTTCTTTAAGGAAATGTCAGTTTAATTCTTTTGCCCATTTTTAATTGGCTTGTTTGGTTTTCTTATTATTGACCTTTGAGAGTCCTTTTTATATTCTGGAAACAATTCCGTTACCTGTGGCTTTGCTTTTCCATCTCTTAGCTACTGCATTATTCTTTTTTTTTTTTTTTTTTTTTTTTTTAATTTATTTATTTATTTATTTTTGGCTGTGTTGGGTCTTCGTTTCTGTGCGAGGGCTTTCTCTAGTTGTGGCAAGCGGGGGCCACTCTTCATCGCGGTGCGCGGGCCTCTCGCTATCGTGGCCTCTCCTGTTGCGGAGCACAGGCTCCAGACGCGCAGGCTCAGTAATTGTGGCTCACGGGCCCAGTTGCTCTGCGGCATGTGGGATCTTCCCAGACCAGGGCTCGAACCCGTGTCCCCTGCATTGGCAGGCAGATTCTCAACCACTGCGCCACCAGGGAAGCCCTACTGCATTATTCTTATTTTTTCATTTTGACTTGGACAGTTGAAAATATTGCCGAGAATGTCGTTGGCATGACAGTGTTTGGGAATTCCTACTATATGGAACACAGAAAATGGACAGGGATACAAATAATTTGGTTAGTGAGTTAGTATGTCCTGTACACAGCTTAAGCTTATTTAAGGATGGGTAGGCAGCTCTACTCCATGGGGTCATCCCGGAACCCAGGTTCTTTCTATCTTGTGGCTCCATCATCCTCTGACATATTGTCTTCATCTGCTTGGTTGAAGTTAATTCACCATCATTTTATCTGCATTCCTACCCTAAGGAAAAGAGGAAGTAGAGGGCAAGCCACTTCCTTTTTAGGAAATGAGCCAGAAGTTACTAACATCCTCTTGGCCAGATCTTAGTCGCTGACCTACAGCTAGCTGCTAGGAAGGCTTGAAAGTGTACCCACTAGCTGGGCAGCCAAGTGGTTTCCTTAAAACACTATTACTATGGAAAAGGATACATGGGGGGGGGGGGGACAGTAGAGTCCACCAGAGATAGGAAATGAGGCTGTCATACCTACAATCAGATCTTCTTCCTCACACTTATGGACAACCAGAAAGCAGAAGTTGCAAAAGGCTTTGCTTAAAGCCACTTCTGAGGTTAATAGAAAGTTGAATGTGATTTTTTCCTTTTGCTTTGGAATTAGCAAAGAGTTGGAAAAAGCTGAGTAAAAAAGGGAGCCAAGACCAACTGTGTCAGTATTGGCTGACACAAAACCAGTACCACACACCTCCAGCCCCACCCTCAACCTCCCGAAGTCTGAGTTGGTTGAGAGGTAAGAGGAAGTTGTTGAGTAATTTCCTTGTGGGGAATGTAATTTTCTGTGGTAAGAGATAATTCCTTCCTCATCCTGGGAGAAGGGAAAAGCATGTGCCCCTTCTTGAAGCTAAGTGAGCAAAGTTCAAGAAAACTACTCCTAAAAAACAGAGCAGTGTTTCTCAACCAGGGGCAATTTTGCCCCCCAGGTAGGATGACCCACAATCCTGGTTAGGGTTGGGACCAAGGAGTTTGTGGGTGTGTTTGTTTCCTATTCCTGCTATAACAAACAAGCATAAATTTAGTGGCTTCAATGATGCAAACTTATTATCTTACAGTTCTGGAGATCAGAAGTCTCCTTAGATTAAAATCAAGGTGTTGACAGGGTCGTGTTCCTTCTAGAGGTTCTCGGGGAGAATCTATTTCTTGCCTTGTTCAACTTCTAGAGGCTGACTGCATTCCTCGACTCATGGCCCCCTTCCATCTTCAAGGTCAGCAATTCTATCACTCTGATCTCAGCTCTTATCATCACGGCTCCTTCTCTGACTTTAGCATTCCTGCCTCCCTCTTCTAAGGACCCTCGTGATCGCAATGGGCCCACCCAAATCACCCAGGATAATCATCCCATCTCAAGATGCTGAACTAATCACCTCTGCAAAGTCCCTTTGCCATGGAAAGTAATAGATTCACAGGTTTGGGGAATTTGCATGTGGACAGTTTTGGGGGGGACAGTACTCTGTGTACCACATCAGGACATGGGACTTCCAGGCCTACTGCCAGGAAAGTTGGTCACCCTATCACCAGGAGACATTTGGCAATATTTGGGGACGTTTGTGATGGTCACAACTCTCATCTAGCAGATAGAGGTCTTAGAGAAGAGGTGGCAGGGAGCAGCATGAGTTTCTACTCTTGGCCTAGAAGAGATACCTCAGGCTCCTGTGGCTTAGATCCTGTGCAACAGATACTTGAGTGGCTCTCGTGGACGGGTGCTGAGAGGAATCTGCTCTGGGTGCCGCACTCTGAAGATCTGTCTACCAAGTGAGTGAACTCCACCAGCAAGGGCAGACTGCCAGGGCAGTGCTAAAGGAGGCTGGCAGAGGTTGGGCCAGGGCCAGACCTTCCAGAACAGGACCTGTGCAAGGAGGATGCTTCATGTGCCGATTTATACATTCCATGAGAGAATCAGCCTTTGTTCATCTGGCACCAAGACAGTATCCATGGCCCATCAGTTTAGCCAAAGAACCAGCAACAGTCAACACAAGGAGGTGGTCCTCGTGCCTCCCTTTGTCCCTGATCCCTCAAAAAGAAACAGGGAAAGGGAACAGAAAGGCAGACCACACAGCTTCCTTGTTCAAAGTCCTTTAAAATTCTGACCTGTGATGGGGAGACGGAAGCTTTTGAATGTGATATGCGATTAGAGTTGAAACTGGACTAATTTCAATGAATCACTAGAAAGTAAAAGGATCAATCCCAGGTGTCTTAAAAATCTGCTACTTAATAGAACAAAAAGAGTGGGCAGATGGCAATTGGAAGCAGTGATCGGAGAAAATAAAAGTTTCTGCTTGCACCTCACGAAGTTAAATCTCTGTTAATAGTCTAGTTTTATGTCTTAAAAGTATAATATTTCCATTGACCAGTATCATTGTTGGAAACATGATAGGACGTCAGTTCAAAACTCAAAAGCATGATGGAATCTTGCATCCAGGGCCCAGAACTAACAGTTTTCTATGTGACACAAATAGCAGTGCATTAGAATTGCTGTGGCTGGGTGATCCTGCCTTCAGTCATCCAAAAGTTTCATGGGACTAGGGACCCAGTTAAGGGATCCCATTGCTAATGTGTATGGATGTGACCTGAGCATTTTGCTCTTAAGAGTGGAATTGTAGACTGTACAACCTCTAAGTAGAAAGTGTTTCTTTTGTCTCATAACTCTAATTGAAAGCGTTTTATTACCTTGGCTTTTCAAACCCACCATTACTCACTTATAGGAGACATGTATTGAAATATTACCTTATCTTTGTTCTCCCTGTGTTTTTCCCCACCACCATTTCAAGCAGATAGCCAGACATTTTTTGCACCCTATAATAATGGGATGTCTAAGAAGGTTGCCTGAAAAGATAATTCCCATTCTTGTTTTTGAAAAAGCTTTAGTCCTTTAAAGAAGCTGCACTTATTGTCCTGGAGGGAATGGGTCTTTGAAAAGTGTAAAAAAAGAGTGGAGCTTTGGGCCTGGATTGGAAGAGGGAAGGAAGTCGGGGTTCCAGAGAAAGTGAGGACCAGGGCAATGCTTATGGAGGGCCCCAGGAGGTGCCAGACCTTGGTGGCCACACACGTACCAGAGCAGGACCCTCTTCTTACTGATGAGTACCCCACCTCATGTGTGGCACAAGTCGTGTAGCCTTAGGACCCCTGTGGCTCCCACCACAGGCATCTCAGCACCAACCAGGGAGGAAAGACAACCCGCCCCAGTGCCAAGGGGCTGCACAAGACCCCTGGACCTTTGATAGCCCTGAGGCATGGGGCCCCAAGCATGTTTGAAATGGAATTTCCTCCTCCCTCCACAGGATAAGACTCAGAGCTAGATATAAGTTGATTTAAAGGAAAACAAAGAACTTGAGTTGTGGACTGATATTCATACCCCATACATATCCCCAGCTTTCAATGGAAGCCTATACTCTGAAGTTACATAATTAAAATGATCATTTTCTATTTTAAAAATCCTACTCTTGAAGAGGTTAAAATGATCCATGTGATAGTGGATTAGAGTTAGAGACATCAGTATGATTGTTAATTGGCTTATACATTTGTACATTGGTTTGTATTCTATTGGGAGCCAAAGAAAATATTACGTAACGTGAGATATTAACAGTGGCAGATGTTTGAGGTGGTACTCAGTGATTCTGAGAAACATTTATTGTCTTTAATAGGAATTTTATGGTTAAAAATGTTTAAATTATTTGAATTTTTCCTTCTTTGATTTCCCTACTTTCACCAAAGTGTTTTCTTGAGATTTAGTAAACCAATCATACACTTTTTAAAATTCTACCCTCAGCTTTTAAACATTTGAAAAGCTATTCAACCTCACTTATCATAAGAGATATATAAATTAAAACCGAGATAGCATTTTTTATCACATAGTGTATACAAAAATCTAGAAGTCCACTATGTTGGCAAAGCTGTGGGGAAACAGTCACCTTCCCACAATGCTAATGGGAATGTAAATTGGTAAAATCCCAATGGAAAAGAATTGGGCAATATCAAAATTACAAAGGTTATATCTTTGATCCAACAATTTCATTTCTAGGAATTTACCCTACAGAGATACTCACACACGCAGATAACATTAGTACAAGTGGATTCATTGCAGCATTGTACGTAATAGCAAAAAAATTGAAAGGTCTATAAATTAAAGGTCTGGTTAAATAAAGGAAGATGCATCCCTACAATGGAATGCTACATACTTTTTTTTCAAGAATAAGCAAGTTCTTTATATATTGATATAGAAAATCTTCAAAATATATTGTTAAGAAAACAAGATGCAGAGCAGTGGATATATTATTAACATATATAAGGAGATAGGAATTGGCTTGTAAATGTATTTTTTAAGTCCTTGGAGAGATAAACCAAATATTAATAACAGTGATTATCTAGTTGGGCATAAAGAATGGGGGTGGGTGTAGGAACTGGGCAAATGGGAGACAGAGGTAGGAGATTTTCACGGAATACCTTTTTATACCTTTTGATGTTAGAACTACATAAACATGATACCTATACAAAAAAAGGAAACGTTTTAAAACTCTACCTTATGAGAAATAAGAGGCTGCTGTTTATGATTCAGAATTCTTACTCATATAACAGAGAGTCTAAATGCACTTACTTAGAATTCAAGTTAGTTATTACATTTTCTATTTCCTTTAAATGACTCATAACAGAAACATCAGAATTAATGCATGATATTCACGATTTTAGTATTTGTTATCATTTTTACTTGAAAACAGCCTAAAGGTAGTTTTAGAAATATGATTTATGATACATTTAGTCCTAATTACAGCACTCTTTGAAAACATCTTAATAATATAAAGTTAAATGATACCAAATGGAAATATAGATCTACACAGAGGAATGAAGAGCATTAAAAATGGTAACTGCTTAGGTAAATACATAAGATTTTTTCTATAATTATTTAAATCTCCTTAAAAGAAAATTAATTTACTGTTTAAATGAAAATAATAACAACGTAGCTTAAAAGTATATGAAAAGTTGTATAAAGATATATAACAATAATAGCACAAAAAGTGGGAGGAACGGAAATGAAAGTATACTCTTGTAAGGTTCTTATACTAATTTGAAGTGATAGGTAGACTGTGATAAGTCAAAGATGTATACCATAAACCCTAAAGCCACCACCAAAATAACAAAACAAAGCGTTATAACTAGTAAGTCAACAAATAAAATGGAACCATAAAAATACTTGATTAATTCAAAAGAAGGCAGAGGGCTTCCCTGGTGGCGCGGTGGTTGAGAATCTGCCTGCCAATGCAGGGAACACGGGTTCGAGCCCTGGTCGGGGAGGATCCCACATGCCGCGGAGTAACTAGGCCCGTGAGCCACAACTACTGAGCCTGCGCGTCTGGAGCCCGTGCTCTGCAACAAGAGAGGCCGCGATAGTGAGAGGCCCGCGCACCGCTATGAAGAGTGGTCCCCGCTTGCCGCAACTAGAGAAAGCCCTCGCACAGAAACGAGGACCCAACATAGCCATAAATAAATAAATAAGTAAATAATTTTTTAAAAAACCAAAAACAAAAGAAGGCAGAAAAGAGAAAAAAAAAAAAAAAAAAAAGCAGGGAATAAAGAACAGATGGGATAAACTGACAACAAATAGCAAGATGACCAATTTAAACCTAACCTTATAAGTAATCATATTAATGCAAGTGGGGTCTAAACACCGCAATTAAAAGTCAAAGATTGTTCAGAATGGATTAAAAAGCAAAACAACTATATATTTCCTACAAAAAACAAACTTTATATATAAAGACATAAAAAGATTAGAAGTAAAAGGATGGAAATAATACACCATGCCAACACTAACCAAAAGAAGGCCAGAGTGGCAATATTAACATCTGGCAAAATCTATTGCAGAACAAAGAATTTTACCAGAAATTTTTTTAAGTCATTTCTTAATGATAAAGGTGTCAATTCATCAGGAGAACAGAATAATCCTAAATGTTTATGCACCTTACAACAAAGCTTCAAAACACATGAAGCCAAAAACTGATAGAACTGCAAGGAGAAACAGACAAATCCATAACTATAGTGGAAGAATTTGATAACCCCTCTCAATAATCGACAGAACAAATAGAAAATCAGTAAGAATATAGGAGTCAAAAAGAATTATCCACCAACTGGACCTGACGGACATTTTTTTTCATAATTTTAAAAAATCATTTTTTTAAATTTATTTTTAACATCTTTATTGGAGTATAATTGCTTTACAATGGTGTGTTAGTTTCTGCTTTATGACGAAGTGAATCAGCTATACATATACATATATCCCCATATCCCCTCCCTCTTGCGTCTCCCTCCCACCCTCCATATCCCACCCCTCTAGGTGGTCACAGAGCACCGAGCTGATCTCCCTGTGCTATGTGGCTGCTTCCCACTAGCTATCTGTTTTACATTTGGTAGTGTATATATGTCAATGCCACTCTCTCACTTCGTCCCAGCTTCCCCTTCCCCCTCCCTGTGTCCTCAAGTCCATTCTCTATGTCTGCATCTTTATACCTGTCCTGCCCCTAGGTTCCTAAGAACCATTTTTTCTTTATAGATTCCATGTATATGTATTAGCATACAGCATTTGTTTTTCTCTTTCTGACTTACTTCACTCTGTATGACAGACTCTAGGTCCATCTACCTCACTACAAATAACACAATTTCATTTCTTTATATGGCTGAGTAATATTCCATTGTATATATGTGCCACATCTTCTTTATCCATTCATCTGTCGATGGACACTTAGGTTGCTTCCATGTCCTGGCTATTGTAAATAGAGCTGCAATGAACATTGTGGTACATGACTCTTTTTGCATTATGGTTTTCTCAGGGTATATGTGCAGTAGTGGGATTGATGGGTCGTATGGTAGTTCTATTTTTAATTTTTTAAGGAACCTCCATACTGTTCTCCATAGTGGCTGTATCAGTTTACTTTCCCACCAACAGTGCAAGAGGGTTCCCTTTTCTCCACACCCTCTCCAGCACTTATTGTTTGTAGATTTTTTGATGATGGCCATTCTGACTGGTGTGAGGTGATACCTCATTGTAGAACATCTCCTCTCCCCTCGCCAACAACAAAATAGACATTCTTTTGAAGTGCATATGGAACGCTTACCAAATTAGATTATAATCTGAGTCACAAAACAAATTCAAATAATGTTAAAGGGTTCAAGTCATACAAATTATATTCTCTGACTACAATGGAATTAAATTAGAAATTAAGGGAATGGAAAGAGAAATCATTGAGATTATTAAATGTGTGATTAAAAACGTTACTCACTGCATTTTCAGATCATAGTTTAGGACAAATATCAGAGCAAATGTGAATTCAGCAGGAATTGATTCTCTCTCCACAACAAAAACCAAGACTGTGACTGGGTCACATGAATTAGTCACACACTGAAGGAGCTCTGGTTGCCACCACTCTTCAGGGAAGCAGCTCTTGCTATGTACGGGCAAAAGAAAATATTGCCTGCATTAAAAAAAAAATCTCGGGCTTCCCTGGTGGTGCAGTGGTTGAGAATCTGCCTGCCAATGCAGGGGACACGGGTTCGAGCCCTGGTCTGGGAAGATCCCACATGCCATGGAGCAACTAGGCCCGTGAGCCACACCTACTGAGCCTGCGCGTCTGGAGCCTGTGCTCCGCAACAAGAGAGGCCGCGACAGTGAGAGGCCCGCGCACCGCGATGAAGAGTGGCCCCCACTTGCCGCAACTAGAGAGAAAAAGCCCTCGCACAGAAACGAAGACCCAACACAGCCATAAATAAATAAATAAATAAATAAATAAAATTAAATATATATATATACGAAAAAAAAAAAAAAAATCTCTTCCCACCCACCTCAGGTGATAATACATCACAGAAAAGCATTCTTGGCTGCTGGTTCATAATAAATTGCAACTGGTTGGGACAGCTTAGGGGATTTGTTGGGAAGGGTGGACTTAAAAAAAAACTTTTAGCAGACTTTATTTCCTACCTTAATAAACAAAAGGTTGACTTTTGTCACTGTTTTGTCACTCTAGAAAGAATAATCTCACAGTTATCTAATAAATTAAACATCTCTCCAGTTAGTAGACTTGAGTAGTTCTATTGTGGCAGGCTCCCTTGGCTGGAACCTCTCAGGAGCAACTCTCTCCTATCCCACTCTGTTTGCACCACTTGGTTGATGCTAAGTGGGTATAGATAAGTAGAAGCCAAGGACTTCAGGTCATGACCTATGTAAATAGATCAGTAACCAACAGAGGAAATTAAAAAAGTAATGTAAGTATAATGGAAATATGGAAGAAGGGGAGAGGGTATGTTATATCTTTGTATAATGTAACAGGAAGTTCATTGATTATACCTAGATTTAATAAATCACAGATTAGGGGCAGAAGAGTCTCATTTGGAGGTGTAGAAATAACTGCAAGAAGAAACAACTCAAAGAGAAGTGGTGGCTTTTGCCCAACAGGACTAGAGTTGAATAAAGGAGGGCAGGGCACTACGGCTTATAACTGCGCATGTATAACTTTGATTTTTAAAAACATTTTTGAAATATAATAAAAATCATTAAAATTAGTAGGGCGAATAGTTCAAGGTTTCAGAATACAAATAACAACAATCTTGTAGGTGTGTTATCACTAGGATCTGACCACCAATGATTAATTGCAATGTCTCTTTCTCATTTGGTTTCCCGAAACTTAACACTCATTTGCCAGCTTATACACTTAAAATGCAAGTTGACCTTTGTCAATTTCTCTTCTTAGGGCATTTAACAGCCTGCCACTTGCTACATCCCCACTAGTTCACAACACCAAAATGCTTCATCTCCCCACATACCCAGCCCAAGTGCCTCTAGCCATGCTCTCCACCCTGACTTGTATCCTTTCTCCAAGAATAAGCAACACCTTACTTGCACCACAGGCAACCCTCCTCTGACTGCCCCCAAGCTGAGTTGGGTGCCTCTTTTCTTTCCCGTAATTCTTTGTGAACATCTCCAGCACTGTTTCAACAAAATTATATAGTGTTGTATCTTTAGTTTCCCTACTAGATCCTTTCTTGAAGTCAGTCTTTGTATCCCAGTGCCTATTACTGAGTTTTAGTAAATGCTCAATAAGTGTTTTTTTTAGTTAGTTCTGAGAATGCAACTCTCACAAGGACTAAGAGGAGGAAGCATCTAACAAAAATTAGAGCTAATTTTCACTCTGGGTTAATCTGTGTCTGCCACACAATGATCCCTTTACACAGACACACACACACACACACACACACACACACACATTCCCAAAGCACATGAGCAATCTGTCCTTACTCATGGGCAGGGTAGGCAGTTGCCTGAAGGGCATGATTTGAAAAGTTACTAGAAAGTTCCCCTGAATCCACTCCAAAATACCTTCTCCATTAGCTGCTATACTGCCAGAGAGGCCACCCGCAAATTGTTAACATCTAAAAAACTGCCTCTTCCTTTAGGCACAACCAATCTTGAAAGAGGTTACCCTGAATCATGCTCCCTATCCCCTTGGAGCTACTTCCCCATGCCCACTGCCCCCACAGAGCCAGGAGCTCTGAGAGAGCGGAGCTGGCTAAAGGCAGGAGGAAGGCAGTTCTGCAGCCTGGGGCGCTGCCTAAAGACATCCCATCTGGGCCACTGCTCAGAGACGAAGAGCACAGCTGTTGGAATCAGGAAAGTCTGGTTTGACTTGCCTCCGACTCTTATACCTCTGTGATGTCGGGCAGGTTATTTTACCTGAGTATTAGTTGCTTTTAAGAGGCCACATTCTCCTGGTGTAGTTGTAGGATTTAATGATACAATGCCCACTGAGCTCTTCAAGAGGGCGCAGGACAGGCACTCAGTAATAAGTTAGTTACCATTCACACTCTTGTAAGTGGGTAGACGGAAAGCACAGACCTGGGGAGAGAAAGCCAGAGGGCACTGAAGACAACTCTCAAATATTTCACAATTGTGCCTGGAGCCTAGAGTCTTGTACATTTCCTAGAATCTCTTTACAGGGGAACAGCTTCCCCCATCTCCCAGGGGTAGTACTAGGCCTATCTTAAACAGTGAGCTACTTCCTTTCTCTTAACTTTCTCTCCATTTCCACCTATTATCCCTGTAAACTCTGGGAGCAACAAAGAATCCTTCCTTCTTATGAAGTAAGAAATAGGGGGAAAGTTCTAAGATGTGTATTTTAATATACTTATATACCCGCTTCATCACATACAGACATGTAACTAATTAAGCACATTGAGTGACTTCCCAAACACTGGTAGATAAACAAAACCTGGAAGGCAGAAATGTCCTTCTCTATGTCTAACCGGTTGCTATCTCGCCTCAGGTCGTGGTGGTTGGGGAGATGGACAAACTGATTTGCTTTTAAATCCTAAATCAGTGGTTCTCAATCTTGCGGATGCATCAGAATCATCTGGAGACCTTGTTAAAACACATGGCTGGGAATTATGCTCAGAGGGTCCAATTATTAGGCCTTAGAGTCTGAGAATTTGAATTTGTAGCAAGTTCCCAGGTGATGCTCCTGCCGCTGGCCTGGGGACTCCACTTTGAGAAGCAGTGCTCTAAATAACACTGTGTACGGCTTAAAACAACTGAAGTCCTAGTTTTCCTTTCAGAGAAAGAAAGGCACTGAAAATATATTTCACAAATTCTTCTAAAATTCTTCTAAGATATAATTTGCTCATTTTTAAAAATGAGGTATACATTACTCAAAAAAATCTCTTTTTAATAATCTAGTAGTTCCAATCCAGTTTCTCAAACTTAGTTACGCACTACTATTTAATTTTTTCCAATGCCCTGGTCTTAAATCTTAGAGTTTAGAAAAATCCCAGCTGCTACCAATGGACTTTCATATCTGACATATGCACAGAACATGAAGAAAAAACAATTTTCAAATATTATTATACGGCGTACATTTCTTACAAATTACTTCTGTATATCTAAGATAATAATTTGCTTTTATGGCTGTTTTCAGTTTTCTAAGTTATTACCAATACTTGATGTTACTCTACTTTGTTTTTTCAAACAGGATATAAACAGCATTTTTTAAAACCCTCTAAAAAGGAAAAAATGTTTCTGAAAAAATGTATGTTTGAAAGTGCATGGTACTTTGAAGTCCCGTGGAGGGCAAACTGGTTCAATCTTTCTGGAAAGGACTTTCCCAGTACCTATCAGAACCCTTAGAAGTTTTCACATGTCTTGACCCATTCATTCCTCTTTCAGAAACCAATCTTGAGGAAATAACCTGACAAAAGGTTTATATACAAAAATGTTCACCACTGCATTATTTATTATAGCAAAAATTTGAGACCCAACTATCGCAATAGGGGGCTAATTCAGTAGACTATGATACATCTGTACATTGGTATATTTGACAGCCCTTAAAATGAAGGATTTTTAGTAGCATAGGACAATATTTATGATATAATGCTAAGGGAACAAAGCAGGCTAACAATTGTATATATCATTTAACTTTGCCTTTGTAACCATAAAAGAATGTATTTTTTAAAAGACTGAAAGCAAAACACGAAATGTTGACAGATGAACATTTCTTCAGGTGAAAAGATTATAGGTGATTTTCTTTTCTTCTTTATATTTTCCTACATTACACATGTATTAATTTATAAATAGAAAACAATAAACATTGTTTTAGAAACAAGTATAAAAATGGTAGAAGCCCCTGAAATGTATAAATTTATGCCCAAACTGCAAATGTTCCCAGAAATATTAAATGGATAGAAAAAATAAGCTTCCCCTACATATTGGAGGGACTATTAACAAGCAAACTTTGTTTTCTGGGTGTCTTTTTTTTTAAGAGTAGTAGGAAGTTGTGACTTTTTCCAAAGGAAAATGAAATCTGCTTATTAAAAGTTGTTGTAAAGGTATTTCTTTTGATACAAACTACTCATGTGTATACCAACTTCTTTTCCAGCCCACCAAGCACAGGGCCACTCCATCAGCCTGTTACAGAATTTGTTTTCAGTGTGGTACTGTGCCTGGTTTTATTTTTTATATGTGTTAAAATAAAGACATTGGGTAAGAAAAAAAAATGGTTCTGAAGAACATAGGGGCAGGACAGGAATAAAGACACAGACATAGAGAATGGACTTGAGGACACGGGGAGGGGGAAGGGGAAGCTGGGACGAAGTGAGAGAGTGGCATGGACGCATATACACTACCAGATGTAAAATAGATAGCTAGTGGGAAGCAGCTGCAGAGCACAGGGAGATCAGCTCGGTGCTGTGTGACCACCTAGAGAGGTGGGAATGGGAGGGTGGGAGAGAGACGCAAGAGGGAGGGGATATGGGGATATGTATAGCTGATTCACTTTGTTATGCAGCAGAAACTAACACACCATTGTAAAGCAATTATACTCCAGTAAAGATGTTAGAAAAATAAATTAATAAATAAAGACATTGTGCTCACTTAAACTGCCAGGTAACACTATTCCCTGTAAAGAGAAATTCAGGAAAAAGCAGGTTAGTTCTGAACACTCTCTAAAGCGGACTAGTAAATAAAAGTCCCCAGAACTTAAGCACTGGGCATAATCTTTACAAGGAGGTCTTAAGCATTAATTTCAATTGCTCCACAAAATTTAGTTTCCCACTAAATAATATCTGGAGTTTTGATGCTCTCATAAAAATGTGTAGCATGTTTAAATTCAATCATCAAATTACAGTTGTGCCAAAGAATAAAATTATGGTTATGATGAATTAGTTAATTGTTTAAAAATATCAGCAACAAACAAATAGCACAATGACATTAAATATGTTTAAGGCCTTACTCTGCTCCTGCTACTGTGCAAAGCACTTTATGTGGATTACCTCACCCAGCCCAAAATCACTTTATAAGGTGGGCACTGTTACCTCTGAATGAGGAACCCGAGGGGCAAAGATCCGAACACAGTGGTCCCTGCATCGTTTCCATCTCACACCATGGTCTGCTCAGCAGAGTGGATGTGTTTCTCGCTCCCTCTTCTTTTACTCTCACATCTCTGCGGACCAGCGGAGGGTAGACAGTTAAAAACTCACAGAGACAACCAAGGCTCCTCGGCCCCGTCTGGGCTCTGTGCACCTCAAGGCAAAGCCTCAAGCAAACGCAAGCCGCCCCCGTGGCCACATCACCACCCTACCAGCTCCTTTTCCTCTGTTCCTGCTCATCTCTGGGGTCCCTGAGACAGGAGTGATGAGGGAGAGGGATATGCCACTGCCGGTAGAGAAAGAAAAGGGCCTTCTCTTTGTCCAGCAAAACGTCTCCAACCCACACCATTGCAGAAAAAGCTAATCAAATTAGTGAAAACCTTGATTTCCAGCATACTTTTCGAATGATGCAATTGTACTATGCACAAAGGAACTTGTAATATACTTGGTTTATTAGGACCAAGCAATACTCGATAGTGGAACTTAGACGATATCTGATGATGTCCTAATAAGTGTCTTGAACTCACGGCAGTTCTTTGTAAAACTGCACACAAGTAGCTTTTCTTAAGTCAATGGTTTCCCTACTTCTGCACTTGCACCCCGACACAGGAATCAAGGGAATGCTTTTTAAAAGATAGATCATGTCTTTCCTCTGCTCAAAACCATCCAGTGACCCTCACCTCACTCAAAATAAAAGCCAGAGAGGGAAACTTAAGCCTCCATCGATGGATGAATGGGTAAAGAAAATGTATAAATATATATATACACACACACACACACACACACACACACATAATTCAACCATAAAAAAGGAAATCTTGCCATTTACAACAACATGGATGGACCTTGAGACCGTTATGTTAAGTAAAATAAGTCAGACAGAGAAAGACAAATACTGTATGATCTCACTCATAGGATCTGAAAAAAACTGAACTCATAGAAAGAGAACAGACTGGTGGTTACCAGAGGCAGGGGTTGAAGGGGAATGGGTGAAGGTGGTCAAAAAGTAGAAACTTCCAGTTACAAGATAAATAAGTCCTGGGGATGTAACGGTGACTATAGTTTACAATACTGTATTGTCTATTTGAAAGTTGCTAAGAGAGTAGATCTTAAAAATTCTCATCATAAGAAAAACAAATTCATAACTGTGTAAGGTGATGGCTGTTAACTAGACTTACCATGGTGATCATTTCACGTTATATACTTATATCGAATCATTATGCTGTTCACCTTAAACTAATACAGTGCTGTCTGTGAATTATACCTCAGTAAAACTGGGGAGGGGCTTCCCTGGTGGCGCAGTGGTTGAGAGTCTGCCTGCCAATGCAGGGGACACGGGTTCGAGCCCTGGTCTGGGAAGATCCCACATGCCGCGGAGCAACTAGGCCCGTGAGCCACAACTACTGAGCCTGCGCATCCGGAGCCTGTGCTCCGCAACGAGAGAGGCCGCGATAGTGAGAGGCCCGCGCACCGCGATGAGGAGTGGCCCCCGCTTGACGCAATTAGAGAAAGTCCTCGCACAAAAACGAAGACCCAACACAGCCATGAATAAATAAATAAATAAATAAAATTAAAAAAAAAAAAAAAAAAACTGGGGAAAAATTTTTTTAAATAGAAACACAAGCCCAAGTTCTCATCATGGCCTTCAGTGGATCAACTGAGGAGCCTTTGAAATCCATAGTCTCTGGTTTGGGGCCTGAGCCTGAGTCCTTCCAGCTCCACAGGTGATTTGTATGTACAGGCAGTGTGGAGAACCAGTTCTGCAGGATCTGACCTCATTTTCCACCACTCTCCCACTCCAGGCCACTGGGCTGCTTGCTGGTGCCTGTGCCTGACAGGTACACACTTCACTGCTTTTGCATTTGCAGGTTTACCCCTGGCTCAGCTATCACCTCAACATGTCTTTGTTCAAACAAAGAGTACTTACCTAACCAACCTTTGTGTCCTCTCCCCTCTTCTCTTCATCTCTATCCTCCCTCCTTGCTTTATTTGCCTCTATAGCAATTGTCACTACCCCATATATTTACTAATTTTTAATTGTATTTCCTACCCTACTCTTCTCCACTAGAATGTAAACTCCATCAGGGCAGGAATACTTGTCTGTTTTGCTTTCTTATACATCCCAGGAGCCTAGAAGAGTATATGATACTTAGTAGGTGTTAAATAAATAGCTGTTGAATGAGGGAATGATTTAAAATTTCCTCACCTTCTTCATAATTTACTAGATAAACCCCACTTTCACAGCAAAAACAAAGATATGCTTCAGCCTGAACCTTGTTTGACAATTTATCACAAAATCTAAAATAACAGGATCCAGATTAAAGACAGTTTCTTCCTGGGGGGTGGGGGGGGGGTGGGGGGGCGGTTTGTGCCATTTTGTTAAAATCAGACACAATCCCTGAACTCCTGCTGCATGCAGAACACCACACAGTAAGCTCCTGTTTCTTCAGAATGATTGGGGAATGCATACTTTGTGAACCAAAAGTGACCGCATACATTGACCATCCAGGGATTGTCGCATTTCAAAAAATGAGAGTCCATCATGAAACTCAGTTTAAACTTCCTTTGATTATTCAGAAACCACTTCAGAATTTTACTGTGACTAGATGTCATCATTAGGAGTATTATTTGAGCTTTCTAGGTGAATACGTGCTAATCTCGGGGATGTTGCTGATCATATGAGCAATAGAAGACAGTGCCTGTCCTCAAGGGTTTACAGTCTAACTATGAAGACACATCATAGGAACTAAATCATTAGAAAACAAGTTATAAGGCAACATACCAATGAATATTCATTAAAATGACACAAATTAAGAATATAAATGAGGAACATAAATGGGTAATCTTAGCAGCCTTCTAGAAGGAAGTGATTGGCAACTGGATTTTGCAGAATTTAAGAGTAGGAATGGCAAGCAGATTGAGTCACCTAGACAGAAGTATGGTGCTTTGATTAGCACAACACTCTGGAAAGAGTAAGTGTTTCGGTAAATTTTTGACAACACAGACTGATTAATCTCATTTCCCAGTGCTTTGGACCACAGATTGAATTCCATCCGTGCTGGCATCAGAAAACTGTTTCTTAATCAGGAGTCCATGAGCACTGAACAAGTCAAAATAAAAAGCACAATTTTAGACTGAATGATTGATGCAATTAAAGTTATTAGTAAGTAAGGGCCTAGCTATAAATATAGAGCTGCAAGTTCAAACAATGAGACTATCTAGAATTTTTGTTTATTTTAAGAAAGAGCATAAAATTAACTAAATAGATTTGTTTAAATAGAGGAAGAGCTAATCATTAAATTTATTTTTGAAAGAATTGAACTGTGTTATTGACAGTGTTCCAATAGGTAAATTAAGAAGCATAAAATTTACATATCAGTATTAAGAAATCCAGCGTATTTCCAACTTGTAACAAAAGCACCCCTGAAGTTTCTACAAATCAATATACCTTAATTAAGCAACAATGACCTTATTCAAAAGTTAAAGTTATTTCATAGCTAATCATATGACCTATTTCCTTGACATCCTTAATCTTAATTAAATTCCTTTGTTTTTCTTTAATAAAAATATCATATAACTCAAGCTAATTATGAAAGTTTTCATTGTTACTCAATATATGAGGATTGAATTAAAATTTTTTGACTAGATGAATAAATCAGTTTTTCCTGGTACATATCTTTATTAGTTCCCCTGAATGAAAAGCCGACAAGTTGGGAGTTTCCAGCTGAGTTTTGCTTCCCAATGAAAACAACCCTGTGAACTCCAGAAACTGCTTTCTCGGGCCGGGCTTCATGACCACAGGCCTCTGGTTATGGGGCTTACTAATTACAATAGGACATTAGAAAACTTTTGAATTGTCTCTCTTCTTCTTCATTTACAATTGGGGACAGGGGATGGGGGGATGGAGAGAGGAGAAATTTGTAGTGAAGTGTAAATGGAATTATTTTATTTTGAAAGATCATTGAGTATAAAATGTTCTGAAATATTTTCTTATATTTAATGTAGAATAAATTCATTTTATATAAATCTACCATCTCATTCAGGATAATTATTAACCCAACTCTTTTGATTCTAGAGAGAAGTCTGGAAACTACTATTGAAATTTTTTTCTTTTTGAGTTATCTCCAGTAAGCTGTCATTAATTCGCTCCTTACGTGTGTTGCTGTTTGTTTATTTGCATGGGTTTTCTGGTTTCAAAACAAAACTGGTCTCAGATGCAGGTGTCCTGGCTTGTTGTTTGAATCTTTTCACATTCCAATAGCATTTTCCATTGGAATGTTGAATTTAATGAATGAAAAACCAGATGTTCCAGGTACATCAGCCTGGGTTGAGAAGGGCATATGTGACAGTACCCCCGTGCCTTTTAAAAGCATTAATAAATTACAATTCACTTCAACTCTTCAAAATTACCATCCTCTAAATATAAGCTTAACATGATCTGTTAAGGAGAAATTTATGATATCTTTCAAAATGCTGTAAGATCACTTCACAGACAATATGACTTCATTTACATCATCTGATAATATTAGACGAATCATCATAAAAATGTTTATTCTGCTGTGATAATTTAATTACTGAAAAAGTCAATAATTCAATACAGTGTTATAAAAGCAATTGTTTCAATGGTACAAAGGCAGAGATCTAGAGAGTGTTAAACACTCAATAACAAAGTTATTTTCCCTGAAAAAAACTTAACAAATAGAAAGCTTTTAAAGCTATATATAAGTGAATAGCTATAAATCCTAAGTGTCATTGTACAAATCCAGCATCTGTTTTGCTCAAGAGTAATGGCATTTATGTATGTATGTATGTCACTAGCTGTATTAGTTTGCTAGGGCTGCTGTAACAGAATACAACAGACTGGGGTAGCTTAAACAACAGAAATTTATTTTCACACAATTCTGGAGGCTGTCTGTAAGATTGATTCTTTCTAAGGGCCATAAAAGAAGGATGTATTCCACATCTCTCTCCTTGGTTTATAGATGGCCATCTTCTCCTTATGTCTTCACATAGTCCTCCTTCTGTACCCATATGTGCCCAAATTTCCTCTTCTTATCAGTCATATTGGATTAGGGCCCACCCTAATGACCTCATTTTAACTTTACCTCTTTAAAGATCCTATCTCCAAATACAGTCACATTCTAGAGTAGTAAGGGTTAAGACTTCAACATATAAATTGGTGGGCGGGGGGGCTAGGGGGCACAATTCAAATTATAACATTAGCTTTATCAATGGTTTCTAACATAATTTTACCACCTGCTGTTTTGATAAGCCAAGACACTCAGGTAAAGCAGCTGCATTGGTTAGGTTATAGTTTCTTTCTCTTATCTGATTGCAAGGTCATGTGTCGTTTGGTATTACTCTGTAACAAACAGCACTGCACATAATATAAATTATGTTCCCGAATAAATAGATTACTTTATGGACAATTGTTATTAAAATGGATGCCATAGTATAAATACCTATGAACTGGAAAGGCTCTTGAAGAGTCAGTAGACAGTAAACCTGGGTTCTAGTGCAGCTTCTACCATAGACCAGCTTTGTGACCCAACCTCTCTGAACTTGAGTTTTCTCACAGACTTGTGATGATCAAATACAACCATTAATATAAGAGGGCACTGAAAACCACACAGTGCTATGCAATTATAAGGCATTTAAAAAACTTTTTTAGAGTGAAATATAATGCAGATATAGAAAAGTACATAATCATGCCCTCTAAATTACAGTTTTGTTTCTTCCTTTCCAGTCATTACACTTTTATTTTTCCTTCTCACCTTACTGTACCGTCCAAACCTCCAGTACAATGTTGAATAGTTTTCATCATGAGTGGATGTTATAGTGGACTCTTAAGATATAGTGGACTCTCAAAATTCTCTGGAAGAATTTGTGGAAGATCTGATTTATTTCTTTCATAAATGTTTAGTAGAGCTGCCAGTGAAGCCATCCAAGCCTTTACTTAGCCCAACTGTCTCTCCTTTGAAGATAAGCTATCTTTTTTTTTCTCTGCTTGCTTTGAAGACTTTGTTTTTGTCTCTGGTTTTCTGCTGTCTTGCTACAGTGAGTTTAAGTGAGGTTTTTTTTTTTTTTTTTTTAACTTACCTGGCTTGAGAATGTATAATGTGTGGCTATCTTTCATCAGTTCTGGAAAATTCTGAAGCATTATGTCTTCAAACATTACTCTTTCCTATTGTCTCTCTCCTCTCCTTCTGGAACTCCAATTAAACATGTTAGATCTTCTCTCAGTATCTCTGTGTTTCGAACCCTCTTCTTGTTTCTCTCTTCTCAGGATAATTTCTTCTGATCTATTATATAGTTCATCAATTCTATTTTTAGCTGTCTCTGACCTATGGTTAAAACCATCCATTTAGGGCTTCCCTGGTGGCACAGTGGTTGAGAATCTGCCTGCTAATGCAGGGGACGCGGGTTTGCGCCGTGGTCTGGGAAGATCCCACATGCTGCGGAGCAACTAGGCCCGTGAGCCACAACTACTGAGCCTGTGCGTCTGGAGCCTGTGCTCCGCAACAAGAGAGGCCGTGATAGTGAGAGGCCCGCGCACCGCGATGAAGAGTGGCCCCCGCTTGCCGCAACTAGAGAAAGCCATCGCACAGAAACGAAGACCCAACATAGCCAAAAATAAATAAATAAATTAATTAATTAAAAACCAATGAGCAAACATTAAAAAAAAAAACCATCCATTTAAATGGTTAAAACCATTTAAACTAAATTTAAATTTAGTTTAAATTTTTTTAAACTAAAACAATTTAAACTAATTTTTTAGTTTAAAAAATTAAACTAAATTTTTTCACATATGTGTTCATCTACTTCTGGTTTTTATAGCTGACAGCTTCAAATCCACCACGATTGCTCTTCTCAGTTATCTTTGTGCCTGGTTATCTTTAACCATGCACTACATATTGCATTTGTAAAAGGAATAATTTATAGAAATAATTTGAGGCTCACAGTGAAGGCACTTTCCTCCAAAGAGGATTTGTGCTTACTTCTGCCAAGACTGGCATGCTACCAACCCAAGACCACCTTACACCAAATTCAAGGTTTGACATTCCCAAAGATCTGAAGGAGGTCAAGCTGATTAGGGGATTTGAGTAGAGCTCAATATCTCTGAAAATACACATGATATTCCTAGGAAATGCATTTTTGTTGGACAAAGATATGTAGTTTTAAAGTCAGAAGACATCATTTTAAATCAAGACTGTACTACTTACTACATGTGTAACCCTGAACCAGTCATTTAAGCTCTTTGAACTTCAGTTTTGTCATTTATAAATTGGAGATTATAGTATTTACTCTTCAAGGTATTCTAAGGGAAAATTAAAATATGGAGGACATTTTAGAAAGTCTAGTACACACACAGACACAGAGAGAAACATTATTTTTCCTTATTTCAGGGGCAAATCCCATAAAATGATATTATATTCTCCCACTTGGCAGAACCTGTTTGAGAACTTTGAAGATAATCTCAGCTAAAAGGATTAACTCTGTAACTGGCTAAGTACATTCCTTCCCCTTAATGTTGTTTTTGAATTAAAAATATATGCCTAGCTCCATTGTTACTATCAATCATAGCTTTTCATTGGGGATTTATTTAAAGAATCTTTTTCATGCTAAATAAATACAGAGATTTAATTTTTTTCCTTGACTGGACAGCTTACTCTGAATGTTTTTACATATTTCAAATACAACAGAAAATGAAAAGTGTTACAGTGGAATAGAAAAACTATGTTAAGAATCTGTCTAATTTTAGTGGAAATGTTCATCTGTGAATACAGCATTGGTTCGAAATATTTAATTCTGGTCAAGAGACTATAGTAATTACGTTAGTGTATCTAACGTCAGCTGCCATTATAAGTTGCAACAGAAAGGAAGTTAATGGTGCAGTGCAAATTAGGGGAAATCTATTTTTCCTATACCCAGGTTTTTGCTAGATAAAAATGAAGCTAGATAAACTAGATAGCATTTTTGCTAGATGAATGTCTTCTGGATGAAGACAGAATAATTTTTTTCTTTTTATTGTTATTGAAGAATGTTGGTCTCGAAGTATTAACAATATAGGAACAATAACTTATATAGGACTAGAAAGATGGTAAACTGAGGATAGACCCTGTGATTCTGATCATTTGTGAGTGAATCCAGGTAAACGGATTCATCCTAAGAAGTCTATATATTGTTAATAGTTACTCTGATTAAATTTAAGCCCTTATTTGTATGTTTGGCTCAAGAGATCTCAAATGTCCTATTTCTCTCATATAAAAGGAAAAATCATACAGAATGGTTTTGATCAATAAGACATGTTTGCTGAATCATGGGTATAAGATTGACTGGAGTCAGATAATTTTGATTCTAGAACTGATTCTGCCAATAACTCTGATTTTGAGCAAATCGTTTAGTTTCTGCACAGGTCAAGTGAAGTGCATGAAATGGTCTTTAAAATCACTTCCAGCTGTAAAATTCTGTAGTTCTGTGGGTTATTTTAAAATTCAATTTAGGACTGAAAGTGATGCTTTAGGATCATTCTCTTTCCTTCAACCTTTTTCGGATTGAATGTTATTCTTACAGAACAGTTTAGTGTTATGCGACAGAACTTTTTGTCAGTCATGTGTCTAAAATCATCTCTCCCCCCATTACCATGTCCCCCCCACCTCACCCCATCCCACACACACACACACACACACTCCACTGCGGTTAAAAGACAGGCCCAATGTCAGACTGAGGAAAGGACCAGGGGTTCCAGCAGGAAATTAAGAAGGCAAAGACAGGGAGAGGTGGGCTGAAAGCTGAGAGAGGGGTTGTCAATACCAATGATCCTTAGCTTCAAGGCCTAAGTCACTGGCATGGAATATTCTGGACTCTGCATCTTTTGCTGCATGGAAAGGGAGGATCCTGACTCAGTTAGCCAAGTGCATTGGATGCACCTTGGCAAAAACGAACCCATGTGTAAATTGAATGCTGCATCATTCAGGGCTTGGGGAGTTTTGCTATGAGATAACCAGGATAGAGACTGAGTGATGACAAGAGACTGCCTTCCCTCTCATCCCTGGAATCATCGTGAACTGGGATAACTGGCAGAGGTCCACAGTGTGGTTGGTCAGAGACACATCTCTGTGGGACAGAGGGGTCTCTTGACATGGTGGTCAGCAACCATATAACATTACCAGTGACACCAAGGGCAAATCTCTAGCACCTGAGGCAGCCAAAACCAGAAGACACGGCAAGGAGCCAACAGCTACAGAGTTTAGCCCCAAGGAATATTTGAGTTCTCTCTCCTCTAATGGATATTAACAGGGGAATTACAGTAACCCTGGGAATAAACTGGAAAGCCTGCTAATCAAGTCATAGATTCTTGGGGACATTATAATGTAGAGTAGTAAGGTAATTGTAATCTTAATTATACACTGAGGTTGTTGAAGCCTGCAGTATAAAGATTATGTTTTCAACTATTAAAATTTCTTAAAATGAAGTCCAGCAGGGAGTTAATAAGGGGATGAAATGGTCATTTCTGCATATTACACTTAAACATTCATCAAAAAAAATACGGTTAGGAGTAATAAGAACCCATGTTTATAAACCCTAACTCTATGAATGTCAGTCCACATTCTAAAATCTCTTTTTATTTATTTGTTTCATCATGTGAAAGTTATTTTGTGTCAGAAAGCTGTAGTGTCTTCATCTATCGTTTCCATATAATATTTTGTCTTCACTAAGAAGAGGGCTATGTATTCAAAGAATACTTGTCAGAAAACACTATACTGAACAGGTCAACATCCTTTCAAATCTTATTTTTGTGATTGCAAAATAAATCACTTTATAAAACCATCGACCCAGCGCTCCCTGAGCCACCATTGTGGAGAACAGAAGGAAACGTTGAAGGATTAAGACATATCTACTCATTACATTCTTATATTATTTAATACAAAACTACATATGCCATTTGAAAAACAGTTTTGACAAAGAGGTATAAAATTAAATCTATTTTCATATCCAAGAAGGAAATCATTGACATATACTAAGTCTTAAAGTTCTGCCTATTGAAGCCTCTCAATCAGCTTCTATGAACTTACAGCCTGTTCTGTTTCACATAGTCATTCAAAAATATGCCCAAGAAAGGCTCAGGAGCAGATCCCATCATTCTCACAAATGCTAGAAAATTATGATCATATATGTGTATGCATATTTTGTGTGTGTGTATGTATACATTATACACACAAATAAGCCTGTGTTTTATTTATATATGCATATTTGCACTTTTTTATCAGAAAAAAGTAAAATGTTAACAGTAGGTAATTCTAGTCTTAGAATTATTAGTAAGTTTTATGTTCTTTCAGTATTACTTGTGAAATAGAAATATTTATTAGAACACTATAGAGGAATAGTTTATGGTTTGGAAAGATGTTCACAATAAAAAGTGGGTATTTGGCATCAGACTTCCAACTTCAGGGAGTGTAACTGACCAAGGGCCTCAGGCGGCTGCGCTGGGAAATCTGTCCACAGCGTTTGCGCCAAGGCCACACCCCTACCGTCTGCTCACAACCAATGACAGCCGGACAGGGTTAGTAAGGCGGGCCTCTTCCTCGGGGACCTGGGACTCCTCTGATGGCCGATTCTTAGTCCAGGACTCCCCCAGAGACTTGCTGAACTTTCCCTAGATGACACCACTCAACCTCCTGTCTCTCTCTCCTTCACTTGGGATCAGACCTAGATCACAGTCTGATGCCTCTCCAGCCTCTCCCAGCTCGCTCCCCATTTTCTCTCACAGGTGTTTTCCTGATGAAATTCAGGTACCTTTAGTCTTATCTTGGTGTCTGCTTTTCAGAGAACCTGAAATAACACAGGCTACAAAGCAATATAGCATATTATTATACTTTGGTTAAGGAGAAAAATATACCTGTGGGTGTGTATGTGTGTGTACGTATGTATATTTCCATTATGTATATACACATATACGTTTACAAATAGAAAAAAGCATGGAAGAGTTTCTCTCTCTGGATAGAAAGAGTATAGGTAATTTTGGGCTTATCTGTATTTTCTTAAATTTCTAAATTAAATATGTGTTATGTGTAATAAATGAAAAGTAAAGTTTTGCATGTTACTAATTTAGTTCGATCTGTGACAGATACATTTATGCCTAATTTTACGTTTTACCAGATTGGTTAAAGATACATCCATTCATTCATTTCTTCACAGAAACATCTGTTACTCCTGTTATGTGCAAGTCTGTACTAGGAACCATGGCAGATGCAAAGGTAAAGATGAATCAGTGAAGCCAAGGAAGGAGGAATCTGAATGGAGATGAGTGGACTGTGGGAAGTGCCCTGAGAGAGGCACAAAGCAAGTGCTGTGAAGATCCAAAAGATGGAAAGAGTACCCCTGTTAGGAAGACCAGGGTCTCGCGTTTCAGCTAGACCCTGAAAGAACAGGTAATTTTTTTTTAATTTTGGAATTTTATTGAAACCACCTCAGGAGTTTGGATCACAGTTTGGGAGTGCCTCAGAGTTTGAGACAGCTTGTTTATTGTCTCTCATGTGTCCCAGTGCAGGTAACATTGTTCATGGCACTTTGCACTTTCCATCGCCATTTTCCCATCCACCAACTTTCTCCTTCTGGGGGTCTCCCTGCCAGCCCAGTCCTGAACCTGAATCAAGGAGTCATTATCTAAGGTCACTGTATTCTTGGTTTTCTGGCCACCTAGTATGGTTTCCTCAAATTCTTCTCTCATCTTAAAGGAGTTCTCATTAATTTGAAAGATGCTCTTGGTTTTTACAGTGATCTTATCTTCATTTGTACTGATGGGCACAGTGGGTTTTGCCAGACAGCTCAGATTCCTGCTGGCTCCTCCTATTCTTTCAGTAACAGGAGTCTGGGAATTCAGTCTTCAAGTGCCTGTTTTAGTCAGATAAACTCTCTTTTTGGAGCTTCAGAAGTTGGGCATGTCCCTCACCAAAGACAGACACGTTCTAGAACAGGTCACACTTTGATGGGTAAAGGTGGAAAAAATGACAGGTGCAACAGCAAAAGGTTAGGTCCCAATGCTCTACCAATGTTCACAAAGTAGTTGATTTTATAAATTAGTAACATGTACCCTGGTTTATCTGTGGAAAATGGCACAGGTGAACCACAACTAGGATCTCACAGGATCTCCCATCATTTCACCTAAAGGACTAGACTCATTTGTTTAAAAGTGGCTCAGTACAGCAGTCTTTCCAAATTTGGGAGTATCACTTGAAAACTGTTGAAAGTTATTTTGTCATGATTGGTACATCTTTCTTCCTGTTCAAATGTCTTACTGAAATGTCGAGTATTACTATAAGTAGGGTAGAACTGGGGTGGGAGTGTGCATCATTAAGATAATCTATTATTAACTTCTGCTACATGAGCCCATCATGTTACTTGGCTCACCACAAGCTTGAAATTCAAATACTGCAATAGCTTGTCTCTTTGAACTCATTTCCTTTTTCTAAGGGCACTATCCAAAGTTCACAAGACTGTTCAGACTCAGGAACCATTAAACGTATAAAAGCACCTCCAAGTCATTTTCTTATCTCAAATGTCCTGCCTGTTCTCTGCTGTTAATAGATGAGCAGTTAGAAACGGAAGATCCTGACATTATCACGTGGAAAGAAAAGTAGTTCGAAGAAAAAAACAATAGAACACAAAATTCTGCAGTGAAATGCTGACTTTGAGTGTAACACAGACAAAGCAGTTATTCATAAATCTGAGGTAACATTCTTTTGAATTTTTTTTAAAGAAACGCTATAGTAGCTGAAACTAGAGTCTAAAGTGTTTCCTTCGCATGTCATTTTTTCCTCCAATTCAGACACATAGACTCATTATTTTAAAATTCTTCAGAATTCATAAGGTTTCCATTTTAGAATAGTGAGCATCTCAGCATTTATTTTGGAAAAAATTGTTTAGAAAAATGTGTGACTTTTTCTAGTAAGTAAACCAATAACTAGGTCTAGGAACATAACAATTCTTCAGTGCCTCTCCTCACCCCGCCTCTGAACAATCAAACTTGGTTTTCATTTTTTATTTTTTGTTCTTGTGTTTATATAGGAAGTTTGCTCTAAGAGAAATAAGAGGAAGAGTAAGAAGAGGGGGTTCTGTTCTACAGATCTATAGAATTTGGACTAAACAGTCTTACTGAAAATTTACTGTGTGCTTGGCGTCATGCTCTTGCTGGATTCACCAGGGCAGGAAGTTAGGGTGGGGTGCGAGAGACCCTTCATATACAGAGAGAGATGAAGGCATGAAAGACCATACAAAGTTTATCATCTTAAGTTTGTAGTTGGTAAATTTTTTGACACTAAGAACTCCTTTTTAATCTAAGTATCTTAATAATGTGGCCCTCTCCATACAGCAGCAGTTGTACTTTGTCAATTTAGTTTTCAGACTAGGCTTGGGACCTATACGAAATCACTGGCTCCTTACAATAACCCCATGGTCTGTGGAGTTGGGCCCCTTTCTCCGACTCCAAGATCTGAGGCTGAGACACAGTTCTTCTCTGTCCATAGATGGGTAGCGTTGTGAGTCATGGAGCGATTCTGTTGCAAACATGATAAGCATTAGGCCTCTGAATCCCATAGCAAAGTGGGTTGAATTAAGGATTTTCAGTCATTTTTGCATAATAATGTCTGCAGAGCCAAGAGGACTTAATGTCCAGATAACAGTGCACATAAGACCTGGTTCAACAAGGATAGAAGAATGACAGGGACAAGGAGAGGAGTTCTCTTGTATCCTAAAGACTTACATATGTGGAAATTTACACAGTTTGGGGAAGAGTAAGTATGGATGGCAAACCAAAAAAGAGGCAAACTGCCCGTCTCTCCTCCATTCCACCACCCCCCGCCCCTGCCACAGACCCTGCTGCAAACCTCAGGCAGCCGGTGCTTCTCAGACTTCTTGTCTGCTGCCCTGTCAAGGTTTCTTTTCCTTCGATTCTTTTAACCATCGTGGAAATGAGGTCAGTACTCTGTGATTGTCATTTCATTCCAAATTCTTGAAATATTTTATTATTTACAAAAGATTTCCCTACTGACTTAGGACAGGAAAAATTATGAATGTGCAAAACCTGAGAGTCCTAATCATAAAAATTTCAATCGTCGTGGCTTTAGTTAAACAAAGATTATTCCTAAAGAACTTTTGAAGGAAAATATTTAAGAAACATAGCTTTATTTTGTTTATTTTTATTGAAGTTTCATTTTGTGTGTGGATGTATAAGTAATGTATTCATTGCTAAAAATTCAGAAAATACCACCCCCAGAAAAGTATAAAACATAAAATAAAGGTGGCCCCTCTTATCGTCACCCAGTGTTATGTTTTGGAGCCTATCTTGCAAGAATTTTTTCTATACATATACATCCACTGTTTTCAATGTGATCAGAGTTTTTTTTAATAATCTGTCACGCAATCTGCCTTCCTCACTTAATATAATATTGTGGCATTTTTTCATGTCAATGTGTGTAGTACATCACCCTTTTTAATCTTTGCATCGTATTCTTTATCAATGCGCCAGAATTTAGCTCGTTACTCACTAAGATATATTCTGGTTGTTTTCTATTTTTTTGCTATCATAAGGAAGGTTGAAGTAAACATCCTTGAACATATACCTTCAAATATATGTACAATTTTTTCTTCCTAGGAGTGGAATTGTTAGGTCAAACAGTTTGCATATTTAAAATTCCAATACATGTTATTAAACAGCTTTGTGGGAAGCTTATACTATTCTACTCCCAATCCCAGGATATAAGAATGCCTCTGTCTCCACCATGCCAACATTGGGGTTCCACATTTTTTAAATTTTCACCATTAATAAACAAAAAATTAAATTTCATTGTTTATGAGTGAAATTGACTAGTGAGAATGAATTTATTTCTTATGTTTATTGACCATCAGCAATACTTTTTAAAACAACCCCTTTATGTCCTTTGTCCATCTCCTGTTGGCCTGTAAGTTTCCAACCTTATGACTTTTAATAAGCTTTTATATATTAGGGATAGTAATACTATTCTATATAGACTATAAACTCCATGAGGGCCAAGACCATCTTCTTCATCACCGCATAGCCAGCCTCTAGTGTAATGCCTCACCCAAGGCAGACATTCAAAAAATATCTGCGGAATGACTGACCTTTCCCTCGTATATGTTGTAAGTATATTTTTCCAGTTTATGTTTTTCTCAATCCTTTTTCCCCATCCACAAGTTTTTAAACTTCATGTCGTAAAAAAATCTATCAATATATTTCTTTACATATTTGAGTCATGTAGTTCCCATCTAAAGATTATAAAAAAATAATATCAACAAGCATTTTTGTGTACACCACATGTACCAAGAACTGTTGTAACAACTTTACCTATGTTCCTTCATTTAATCCTTGTAACAAGCCTTTTGTCTAGTCATTGAATCCCACCCTACCCCCACCCGAATTATTTCTCCTTAAAAAAACCATTCTAGTTCTTCCTCTCAATTGATTTCATTAATTTTGATGTGTAACGCTTTCACATTTTCTAAATCAGGAGGAAAGGAATAAAATGAGATGTCTCACAAATATCATATGATATCGCTTATATATGGAATCTAAAAAAAGGGTACAAATGAACTTATTTACAAAACAGAAATAGAGTCAGAGATGTAGAAAACAAACTTATGGTTACCAAAGGGGAAGGTGGGGGGAGGGATAAATTGGGAGGTTGGGACTGACATGTACACACTACTATATATAAAATAGACAACTAATAAGGACCTACTGTATAGCACAGGGAACTCTACTCAATACTCTGTAATGACCTATATGGGAGAAGAATCTAAAAAAGAGTGGATATATGTATATGTGTAACTGATTCACTTTGCTGTACAGCAGAAACTAACACAAAGTTGTAAAGCAACTATACTCCAATAAAAATTAATTTTAAAAAAATGAGATGTCTCACTCTCTCCCCCTCATCTCAGCTGCCCCCATTTTCCTCCCCAGTGCATGTATGTGTGTGTGTGTGTGTGTGTGTGTGTGTGTATTTCCCCTTTTCTTTACAAAAACTGTAGCATGCTATACACACTGTTCTGCAACTTTTACTTAATAAAATATGCAGATGCTCTTTAAAATTACTTTGTCAATCTTTGATTGTGCTTGAGTTAAATTTATAACCTTGGGGACAATTTTGTCCTTAAAATATTATCTTCCAACTCAAGGTATATTATTTCTATTTTTCTTCTAGTTTTTTGTTTTGTTTTGTTTTCTTCAGCAGAGCTTTTCATTTTCTTATAAATCCTAAATATTTCTTAAGTTTGTTTCTGAACAGTTGGTCTTTTCAATCTTTCTCCATCTGATACACTGGAAGAAAAAAATATCTCCTTTGTTTTTTTAATGTCATTTACTTTATTACCAATGAGGTAACACATTTTCATACATTTATTGGCCATTTGTATTCTTTGTCAATTCATCCTCTCATCTTTAAACATCTGAATGACAGAGGCTTGGAAAGCTGCAGAGGGCAACTAAAACCATTGTTCAACACATTGAAAATCTAATTCATTATTTCCACCAAAAACACTTCTTCGTTTCTGTTAATGTGATAACAATTCACCATTTTTTAGGCTCAAAATCAGTCTTTCTTTGATAAGTTTTTTCTTCCTCACCCCTTTCATTTGCCTAAAATGATTTTATAAAAAATCTACCATCTGGGAGACCTTCAAGATGGTGGAGGAGTGAGACGTGGAGATCACCTTCCCCCCACAAATACATCAGAAATACATCTATACGTGGAACAACTCCTACAGAACACCTACTGACTTCCCAAGAGGCAAGAAACTCCCCACATACCTGGCCATGTGGCTGACAGGGTCTTGGTGCTCTGGCTGGGTGTCAGGCCTGTGCCTCTGAGGTGGGAGAGCTGAGTTCAGGACATTGGTCTACCAGAGACCACCCGGCTCCATGCAACATCAAACGGCAAAAGCTCTCCCAGAGATCTCCATCTCAATGCTAAGACCCAGCTCCAATCAACGACCAGAAAGCTACAGTGCTGGACGCTCTATGCCAAAAAACTAGCAAGACAGGAACACAACCCCACCCATTAGCAGAGAGGCTGCCTAAAATCATAATAAGGCCACAGACACCCCAAAACACACCACTGGACGTGGTCCTGCCCACCAGAAAGGCAAGATCCAGCCTCATCCACCAGAACACAGGCACCAGTCCGCTCCACCAGGAAGCCTACACAACCCACTGAACCAACCTTAGCCACTGCGGTCAGACACCAAAAACATGGGAACTACAAACCTGCAGCCTGTGAAAAGGAGACTCCAAACACAGTAAATTAAGCAAGATAAGACAGAGAAACACACAGCAGATGAAGGAGCAAGGTAAAAACACACCAGACCAAACAAATGAGGAGGAAATAGGCAGTCTACCTGAAAAAGAATTCACAATAGTGACAGTAAAGATGATCCAAAATCTTGGAAATAGAATGGAGAAAATACAAGAAACGTTTAACAAGGACCTAGAAGAACTAAAGAGCAAACAAACAGTGATGAACAACACAATAAATGAAATTAAAAATACTCTAGATGGGATCAATAGCAGAATAACTGAGGCAGAAGAACGGATAAGTGACCTGGAAGATAAAATAGTGGAAATAACTACCACAGAGCAGAATAAAGAAAAAAGAATGAAAAGAATTGAGGACAGTCTTAGAGACCTCTGAGACAACATTAAACACACCAACATTCGAATTATAGGGGTCCCAGAAGAAGAAGAGAAAAAGAAAGGGACTGAGAAAATATTTTAAGAGATAATACTTGAAAACTTCCCTACTATGGGAAAGGAAACAGTCAATCAAGTCCAGGAAGCATAGAGAGTCCCATACAGGATAAATCCAAGGAGAAACACGCCAAGACACATATTAATCAAACTATCAAAATTAAAAACAAAGAAAACATATTAAAAGCAGCAAGGGAAAAACCACAAATAACACACAAGGGAATCCCCATAAGGTTAACAGCTGATCTTTCAGCAGAAACTCTGCAAGCCAGAAGGGAGTGGCAGGACATATTTAAACTGATGAAAGGGAAAAACCTACAACCAAGATTACTCTACCCAGCAAGGACCTCATTCAGATTCGAGGAGAAATTAAAACCTTTACAGACAAGCAAAAGCTAAGAGAATTCAGCACCACCAAACCAGCTTTACAACAAATGCTAAAGGAACTTCTCTAGGCAGGAAACACAAGAGAAGGAAAAGACCGACAATAACAAACCCAAATCAATTAAGAAAATGGTAATAGGAACATACATATCGATAATTACCTTAAATGTAAATATATTAAATGCTCCAACCAAAAGACATAGACTGGCTGAATGGATACAAAAACAAAACCGGTATATATGCTCTCTACAAGAGACCCACTTCAGACCTAAGGACACATACAAACTGAAAGTGAGGGGATGGAAAAAGATATTCCATGCAAATGGAAATCAAAAGAAAGCTGGAGTAGCAATTCTCATATCAGACAAAATAGACTTTAAAATAAAGACTATTACAAGAGACAAAGAAGGACACCACATAATGATCAAGTGATCGATCCAAGAAAAAGATATAACAATTGTAAATATTTATGCACCCAACATAGTAGCACCTCAATACATAAGGCAAATGCTAACAGTCATAAAAGGGGAAATCGACAGTAACACAATCATAGTAAGGGACTTTAACACCCACTTTCACCAATGGACAGATCCTCCAAAATGAAAATAAATAAGGAAACACAAGCTTTAAATGATACATTAAACAAGATGGCCTTAATTGATATTTATAGGACATTCCATCCAAAAACAACAGAATATACTTTCTTCTCAAGCACTCATGGAATATCCTCCAGGATAGATCATATCTTGGGTCACAAATCAAGCCTTGGTAAATTTAAGAAAATTGAAATCATATCAAGGATCTTTTCTGACCACAATGCTATGAGACTAGATATCAATTACAGGAAAAAATCTGTAAAAAATACAAACACATAGAGGCTAAACAATACACTACTAAATAACCAAGAGATCACTGAAGAAATGAAACAGGAAATCAAAAAATACCAGAAACTAATGACAATGAAAACACGACAATGCAAAACCTATGGGATGCAACAAAAGCAGTTCTAAGAGGGAAGTTTATAGCAATACAATCCTACCTCAAGAAACAAGAAACATCTCAAATAAACAACCTAACCTTACACCTAAAGCAATTAGAGAAAGAAGAACAAAAACACCCCAAAGTTAACAGAAGGAAAGAAATCATAAAGATCAGATCAGAAATAAATGAAAAAGAAATGAAGGAAACAATAGCAAAGATCAGTAAAACTAAAAGCTGGTTCTTTGAGAAGATAAAAAAAATTGATAAACCATTAGCCAGACTCATCAAGAAAAAAAGGGAGAAGACTCAAATCAACAGAATTAGAAATGAAACAGGAGAAGTAACAACTGACACTGCAGGAATACAAAGGATCATGAGAGATTACTACAAGCAGCTATATGCCAATAAAATGGACAACCTGGAAGAAATGGACAAATTCTTAGAAAAGCACAACCTTCTGAGACTGAACCAGGAAGAAATAGAAAATATAAACAGACCAATCACAAGCACTGAAATTGAGACTGTGATTAAAAATCTTCCAACAAACAAAAGCCCAGGACCAGATGGCTTCACAGGCGAATTCTATCAAACATCTAGAGAAGAGCTAACACCTATCCTTCCCAAACTCTACCAAAATATGGCAGAGGAAGAAACACTCCCCAACTCATTCTACAAGGCCACCATCACCCTGATACCAAACCCAGACAAAGATGTCACAAGAAAAGAAAACTACAGGCCAATATCACTGATGAACATAGATGCAAAAATCCCCAATAAAATACTAGCAAACAGAATCCAACAGCACACTAAAAGGATCATACACCATGATCAAGTGAGGTTCATCCCAGGAATGCAAGGAATCTTCAATATACGCAAGTCAATCAATGTGGTAAACCATATTAACAAATTGAAGGAGAAAAACCATATGATCATCTCAGTAGATGCAGAAAAAGCTTTTGACAATATTCAACACCGATTTATGACAAAAACCCTCTAGAAAGTAGGCAGAGAGGGAACTTACCTCAACATAATAAAGGCCATATATGACAAACCCACAGCTAACATCGTTCTCAATGGTGAAAAATTGAAACCATTTCCTCTAAGATGAATCTGGTAAAGTAGCAGGATATAAAATTAATGCACAGAAATCTCTTGCATTCCTATACACTAATGATGAAAAATCGGAAAGAGAAATTAAGGAAACACTCCCATGTACCACTGCAACAAAAAGAATAAAATATCTAGGAATAAACCCACCTAAGGAGACAAAAGACCTGTATGCAGAAAACTATAAGACACTGCTGAAAGAAATTAAAGATGATACAAACAGATGGAGAGATATACCATGTTCATGCATTGGAAGAATCAACATTGTGAAAGTGACTATACTACCCAAAGCAATCTACAGATTCAGTGCAATCCCTTTCAACCTCTCAATGGCATTTTTCACAGAATTAGAACAAAAAATTTCACAATTTGTATGGAAACACAAAAGACCCTGAATAGGCAAAGCAATCTTGAGAAAGAAAAACGGAGCTGGAGGAATCAGGCTCCCGGACTTCAGACTATACTACAAAGCCACAGTAATCAAGACAGTATGGTACAGGCACAAAAACAGAAATATAGATCAATGGAACAGGATAGAAAGCTGAGAGATAAACCCACGCACATATGGTCACCTTATTTTTGATAAAGGAGGCAAGAATATACAATGGAGAAAAGAGAGCCTCTTCAATAAGTGGTGCCAGGAAAACTGGACAGCTACATATAAAAGAATGAAATTAGAACACTCCCTAACACCATACACAAAAATAAACTCAAAATGGATTAAAGACCTAAATGTAAGGCCAGACACTATAAAACTCTTAGAGGAAAACATAGGCAGAACACTCTATGGCATAAATCACAGCAAGATCCTTTTTGACCCACCTCCTAGAGAAATGGAAATAAAAACACAAATAAACAAATGGGACCTAATGAAACTTAAAAGCTTTTGCACAGCAAAGGAAAACATAAACAAGGCGAAAAGACAATCCTCAGAATGGGAGAAAATATTTGCAAATGAAGCAACTGACAAAGGATTAATCTCCAAAATTTACAAGCAGCTCAATATCAAAAAACAAACAACCCAATCCAAAAATGGGCAGAAGACCTAAATAGACATTTCTCCAAAGAAGATATACAGATGGCCAAGAAACACATGAAAGGATGCTCAACATCACTAATCATTAGAAATTAAAGATGATACAAACCTCACTGAGAAATTAAAGACGATACAAACCTCACTTATCAGAGAAAAAAATGACAGTGAGGTATCACCTCACACCAGTCAGAATGTGCATCATCAAAAAATCTACAAACAATAAATGCTGGAGAGGGTGTGGAGAAAAGGGAACCCTCTTGCACTGTTGGTGGGAATGCAAATTGATAAGCCACTATGGAGGACAGTATGGAGTTTCCTTAAAAAACTAAAAATAGGACTACCATACGACCCAGCAATCCCACTACTGCACATATACCCTGAGAAAACCATAATGCAAAAAGAGTCATGTACCACAATGTTCATTGCAGGTCTATTTACAATAGCCAGGACATGGAAGCAAACTAAGTGTCCATCGACAGATGAATGGATAAAGATGTGGCACATATATACAATGGAATATTACTCAGCCATAAAAAGAAACGAAATTGAGTTATTTGTAGTGAGGTAGATGGACCTAGAGTCTGTCATACAGAGTGAAGTAAGTCAGAAAGAGAAAAACAAATACTGTATACTAATACATATATGTGGAATCTAAAAAAAAAAAAAAAAAATGGTTCTGAAGAACCTAGGGACAAGACAGGAATAAAGACACAGACGTAGAGAATGGACTTGAGGACACGGGGAGGGCGAAGGGTAAGCTGGGATGAAGTGAGGGAGTGGCATGGACATATATACACTACCAAATGTAAAATAGATAGCTAGTGGGAAGCAGCCACATAGCACAGGGAGATCAGTTCGTGCTTTGTGTCCCCCTAGAGGGGTGGGATAGGGAGGGTTGGAGAGAGACGCAAGAGGGAGGAGATATGAGGATATATGTATACGTATAGCTGATTCATTTTGTTATAAAGCAGAAACTAAGACACCATTGTAAAGCAATTATACTCCAATAATGATGTTAAAAAAAAAATCTACCATCGAAATTTCTCTTGCTCCTGACTTTTTTTTTTTTTTATTGCCACAGGTTTGTTCAGGTTGTCCATACCTTTGCCTAGAAATGATTGGCTTTGTGGTCTTCCCACCTCCAGCCTCTTCTTTCTCCACCTGAATAGAGGACAGATGAAGTACAGATTTAAGTATATTCCGTTGATCATAAGACTTCAATGGTACACTACTGCCCATCAAACTTAGTTCATAGTGCTACCTTTTTCTGTCTTCTCTCCTACCACTATCCTACATTTTTCCTACAGTTCAACAAAAACAAACTACTGAATATTCCCAAAATATGGTCTATGCTTTTCTGACTCTATGGCTTTGCACCTACTATTACATGCACCTGGAATGCTTTCCCTTGTCTTTGTTTGGTTTGGTTTTGGGGGTTTTTTGGTCTTTTGCAATCCCGTCACCTCTTCAAGGCCCATCTGGAATATAATCCCCAAGACACCTTTCCTGTGATCCCCTCCTCTTCTGAATTTCCAGAGTAACTTTGTTTCTCTTAAACTGCCCACCCTATTATTATCATCACTGTAAATTTTTTAAGCAAAGAGAAGATGTCTTGCAGGATGGTATGGTGAAAAGGACCTGGGCTATGTGGTCAGAGGATCTGTTCAAAGTCCCACTGTTCACTTAATAATTGTTTTAGATTACCCAATCTAAAGTCATTTAACCTGTTGAACCTTAAAATCTTTAGTTGTGAATTGGTGGTGGTAGTAATAACGTATAAAACAAAAGAAACTGTGACAAACAGAGAAGATAATATATGTGAGAAAACCTTGTAAATTGTAAAGCACTGTATAATAAATAGTGGTTTATAACTGGTAAATTTTATATGCCCTGGGTTCCTATCACATTTGTGCATTACGCCAGTGTATCAACGTGCCATATTCTACATCAGACAGTCGCAACATTTTCTGATAAGGTCTTGCATCATGATCTAGTCTCAAAAATGGAAATCAGCATGACTGGTTAGTTGGGAAGATAAGAGAGTTTTTAACTAATGGTTATCCAAAGGTGAAAAAGAGCCTTAAGTACTCAGCACCCAAGTCCAGCCTAAAGCTAGATTATGGAATTTAAACACTAGCTAATTTTGCTGACATAAACTATTCTGAATGAAACAGATTTTTATTCAAGAGTTTATGACCTAGGGTGAAAGGGAGAGACAAAGATGAGAATATTAGCCATTCTAATTCTCTCTGTTTTCAAGTCTAGTCCTGAGGCGAAGGGTAGCTGAGTCCATGAAAAAGACTGTTGATTTCTCGTGGATCTGTCTGTTATTATTATTCTCCTGGAATAAGTTTTTAAATTATTCATAAAAACTTCTGGTGCTTCTACCCAGAGTGGCATCACACAACACACACATACCATATTTTGTACACATGAGAGCATGTGACATAAATCACATTGTTTATCCTAGAGAGAAATAAGACAACAATTAATGAGTGACCCTCTTCCTTCATATCACTATCTCCTTTCCATAAGTTTTTAATCCCCTTCCCAACACTCTTACTCTGAGCAAAGGACCTTGCTTTCTGCATATTCAAAAGCTTGGAGGCCACCACAACCTCTCTACTGTCCCTCTTTCTAAGATTAAATTTCTCTACATTGTCACCCATTGTTCTCCTTTTAGAAAATGTTTTTATTGAAGTACAAAATATTTTCAGTAAAGTGCCTAAGTCACGCTTAACTTTAGTGTATATATTACTCGATGGATTTTTGCATGTGTTTAAATCCAATCACCACCCAGATCAAGATGAAGAATATTTTAGTGCCCCAGTAGGCTCCCGCATGACTCCTCCTAATCAAAACTCCTCATCCTGTACCCCCCAGAGGTAACCACTATTCTGAATTGTATTACCACAAGTTACTTTTGCCTGTTCTTGAACTTCACATATACAGAATTATACAATGTGTATTCTTTTCTGTCTGTTTTCTTTTTCTCCTCTCAGAATGTGCATGAGATTCACTGATTTTGTTAAGTGTATCAGTAATTAATTCTTTTTTAAACATGTAACTGTTTTATTAAGATATAATTCACATACCATAAAATTACCCTTGCAAAGCGCAAAATTCAGTGAGTTTTAGTATACTCAGAGTTACGAAACCATCACCAATATATAACTGTAGAACATTTTCATTTTCATCATCCCCAAAGGAAACTGTGTACCAATTAAAAGTCACTCCGTATTCTACCCTTTCCTCCAGCCTCTGGCAACCACTAATATACTTTCTATCTCTATGAATTCACCTATTCTGGACAGTTCATATAAATGGAAACATACAATATGTGGTCCTTTGTGACTAGCTTCTTTCATTTAGCAGAAGGTGTTCAAAGTTCATCGCTGTTGTAGCATGTATCAGTGCTTCACTGCTTTTTATTGCTGAATAATATTCCATTTATCGGTTTTTTGATGGACCTGTGCATTTATTTCTCCTGAGTGTATACCCAGGAATGAAATTGTTGGTGTATAAGAATTTGCCAGAGAGACAGAACCAATAGGATACAGAGAGAAAGAATGAGGGAGAGATTATAGGAAATTGGCTCACATGATTATGTAGGCTGGCAAGTCCAAAATCTACAGGATGAGCTGGCAGGCTGGATACCCAGGGGGAGCCAATGTTGCAGTTTCTGTTCAAAAGCCAGCAGGCTGGAGAACCAGGAAGAGCCTATGTTCCAGTTCAAGTCAGGAAGCCATCTAGTTGGGGAAATTCCTCCTAGTTGGGGAATTCCTCCTAGTTGGGGAAAAGTTGTTCTTTTGTTCTATTCAAGCCTTCAATGATTGGATGAAGCCCATCTACACTGTGGAGGGCAATCTGCTGTATTCGAAGTCCACCAATTTAAATGTTAATCTCATACAAAAACACCCTCACAAAAACACCCAGAATAATGTTCAGCCAGCTATTTGGGCACCATGGCCCAGCCAAATTGACACATAAAATAAAACAACATAGTTAGGTCATAAAGTAGGCATATGTTTAGCTTTAGTAAACACTGTCAAAGAGTTTTCCAATCTGGTTGAACCAATTTACAATCCCATCTGCAGTATATGAGAGTTCAGGTTGCTCTACACTTTTCTTTGCTAACACTTGGCACTGTTAGACTTTTTAACGTTAGCCCTTCTATTAGGTAGGTACTGATATGTCATTGCGTTTGTAATTTGCATTTCCCTGATAAGAAATTATGTTGAACACTTTTCTGTGAACTTATTGGCCATTTGGAAATCATCTTATAGGGTACTTCTTCAAGAGTTTTTCCTTATTTCAAAAATTGGGTTGTTTGGTTTTTCTTATTGATTTATGGAAATTTTCTCATATATTTTGAATGTGAGTCCATGGTCAGATATATGTATTGAAATATAGTCTCTCTTTCTTATTCGCTTTCCTGATAGTGTCTTTTGATTAATAGAAGCTTTTAAAAACTTCCCATATAGGTCTATGATCCATCTTGAATTAATTTTTGTATATGGTGTGAGGTAGGAGTCAAGTATCGTTTTTTTTCCATATGAATGGCCAATTGTTCCAGCACCATTTGTTGAAAATATATCCTTTTCTCACTGAATTGCAGCAGTGCCTTTGTCATAAATCAAGTTCTATTTCTGGATTCTCTATTATGTTCCTTTTGTGTATTTATCTGTCTCTGTGCCATCACCACACTGTCTTAATTACTGAGACTTTTAATGAGTCTTTAAACTTGGTAGTGTTAAGTCTTAAGTGTGTTCTTCAAAATTGTCTTGGTTACTATAGACCCTTCTATTTCCACATAAACTTTAGAATCGCCTTTCAATTTGCACACACACATGCACAAACACACACAAATATTTCAGGATATTCTTCCTTTCTTAATTATTTTTGTCTCAGAAAATGTCCCTTGTCCTAAAAAGCTAAACTCTCTTCTTGTGCCTTCAATATTATTCCTATAAGTTTCTCTTAGATGCTCAAGAGTCATCACCTCATTCTTGCACCTTCAGTCTTTCCCTCTACTTTGAATTTTTACCTCCAGCCTATAAACACAGCCAAATGCCTTTTATTTCTTGCCAAAGCAAAACAAACCAAAAAAAGCAAATGTTTTTCAACCTTACAGTTACCTCAAGTTACCATTCTCTGTCTTTGCCATTTAATATTTTAAAATATATGCATATGTGTTTTAATTATAAAATTTCTATAACATACAAAGTTTGGAAAATATATATCCCATTGCTCAACAACCCCAAGACAATTACAATTATTTTGTATATTTTATAGTATCTTACATATGCCCATGTATATATACTTTTTGCTGTTATAATCCATGTCTTTGGTGTTTTTTTTAAGTTTTCTGTCTTCTTCCTTTGCTTAATAAATATTTTTCCATATTGTTCCATAATCTTAATTATTTAAATGACTGCATCACATATAATTGAGTACACAAATCCTAATTTTTTAAATAATAATACGTTCATAAATTTCAGTTGCTTCCAAATTTTAGTCTTATAAATAAATATTGCTATAAACACCTTCATTCATATAGCTTTTCCTTTTGTGACTACTAAACTTTCTGAAAGAATAGTCAATATTTCATGCTTCTTCCTATCTATCTGCTTATCCCTTAACTCCTGAAATATATCTGCTTCTACCTTACTATGAAACATCTCTCTTAAAGATCACAGTTACCTAGTTGGCAACCCAATGTTTCTAAATCTGCATCATCCTGAATCTCTCCATAGCACTTAACACTGTTGGCTTTCTTGAAACTCCATCCATTCCCCTTGATTTATGTATAATATATGGCCTACCTCTCTGACCATGCTTTCCCTGCGTCCACCTTATTTTCTGAAACTGTGCTGTAGACCCTCTCTACCCCTCCTTTCCTTTGGCAATCTCATGGCTTTGTTGATTTTCTCTCTGCAGAAGACATCCAATGCATATCCCCAACTTTGATCTTCATTCTGAACGTCAATCCCATGTTTTCACATGCTGATCATTTCCACCTAGATACCTCAAATTAGGACTCTCACAAAAATCATCATCTTTCCCTGAATAATTTCTCTTCTTCCTATGGACCCTAGTCATTTAGGCTTAAATTGTAGAGTCATTTTTGACTTTCATCTCTCCGTCTTTGACTCCTTCACACTTGTTCCATCATGTAAACCCAGGACTGCTTCATGAATAGGCATGTGATTCAACTATGGCCTAGGAGATGGGAGGGAAGTCAGAGGGGAGATGGGGGAGTGGTTCTGGGAAACATTTTCCCTCTCCTAAGAAGAACTCTTTTCTCCCTCCAGACATTATGACCTCAGGAAATGATACCTGGAGCTGCCATTACCATCTTGCTGTTATTAGCTGGAGAATAATGCCAACACCCAAGATAGCAGAGCAGAGATGGCAAGAACCTGGTCTTTGACAACATTATCAAGCTTCTGAATCTTTCGAACCCAAAGTTTACTTTGTAATTACCAAATCTGTGAGATATAAATTTCCTTGTAGCCTAAGCCATTTTAAATTGGAATTTGTTACATCCTTACTGATAGACAGCTTTATATCAATTCATTATGTCTCATTTGGGCTATTGCAATGCTATGTAGTCTTTATGCCCTCAACTCTAATCCATTTCATACATCTGCTGCTAGATTATCCTTCCTAAAGAACTATTTGATCATATTTTTTGTCTTGTCCAAAAGACAACTTCTTTAGTAGCTTCCCGTTGCTTAGAGAATTAGTCCAAGCTCAGCAGTTCAGCATTTGTGGTGTTGTACAGCGCTACACTCTGTTACATACCTTGCACTATGGATACATAGAACTAAGTGCTATCCCTTGAATATGCCTCTCCCTTTCCCGCTTTGTTCATGTTGTCTTTGCCTGGAATACTCTTGCTCCATCTCCACTTGCCTGTACACAATCTTCTTGAAACTGTCCCTGACATTTCCTCTACTGCCACCCCCTGCAAAGTAAACTCTCCTTCCTCTAAGCTTCTATGGTGTTTATTACCATCTACTTTGTATTGGTGTTATTTACATAGTGTATTCTCTTCTACTACCAGTGCTGTTCAATAATAGAACTGTCTGTGAAGACGGTTAATGAGCACTTGAAATGTGGCTAATGCAACTGGGGGCCTGAACATTTCATTTTGCTGAATTAATTTAAATGTAAATAGCTACAGGTAGCTAGTGGCCACACAGCACTAGACTAAAAGACTCTTGAATGTAGTACAGGGATTATATCTTGTTTTATCTCTCTAATCATTACAGAGAGCATCTGAAAGGCACAGTCTGCTTTGTTCCCTCGTGTTTTCTCCACAGAGCCTTGTGGATAATAGACACTGAATATTTATTGGATCAGTAAATATGGGTATCACATTTACCAAATATATAGTAAGGGTTCCTAACTATCTCTGTTCCAAATTCAAGTAGATTAAATAGGCGAGAAGAAGGAAAAGTTGAATGACCAAAACTCCCATCTGTTACTGAGAAACAGATGGCTAGTTCCATTATGAAAGCATATCTATTTCTCTATCTCTATCTGTCCATCTCACAACATTCCTTCTCTTGGTTAAGCAGGGAACTCTGCACTTTAAAGCTCTTTGTTTTTTAAAACTTTTTATTTTGCAATAATTTCATACAGTGAAAACTTGTAAGAATAGTAGAGAAATTCCCATATTCACCAAGTTTTTAAAAATATTTAAACTATTTTAAAATTTAAAAATAACCAAGGGGACTTCCCTGGTGGCCGCAGGGAATATTTCAGTGTGTTTTCTGATGAACAAGGATATTCTCATACATAATATATTCAGGAAATTTAACACGGATAACGTACTTTAATCTACAGTTCATATTCCAACTGCATCGATTATCCCAATAACATCCTAAAGTATAGCATTTTCCTCCTCCAGTAAAGATCTAGTTCAGGGTCACATATTGCATTTAGTTGTTATGTCTTTAGTTTCCTTTAATCTGCAGTTTTGTTTTGTTTTCATTGACACTGAAAGTGTTTTAAGAATACGGGCCAGCTATTTTGTAGAATTTTCCTCTATTTGGGTTTGTTTGATGCTTCTCATGATTAGATCCAGGTTAAAGCTCTTCAGTGTTGGTGCAAGGATGTATTGTTATACATACCTTCTCTGCCACCCACTGGTTCTTAGACTTGAGCTATTCACACCTATCGTATTCATAAGTTTACAAAGCATTATATTGCCATTAAAATATGTATATATACATTTCATTAAATTTCTAACAATATTTTGTATAAAATATGTAATTCTACCATTTCAAAAGCAATTGTTGGCTCTATATTTTATAGTGGTTTCAAAGAGAAGTGAAATTTACTTAATAATGGATTCAATTTCTCTAAACTCATTTCATCAATTACTTTAACATTTAGTTCAGAAATAGTTCCTCAGAAAGGACTACTGTGAAGTATTAAGGTTCAGTGACTTTTTTTATTACCAAGCATTGCATACATTAAAACTATAGTCTTCCCATTTTTAAAATCCTAATTTACTTCTCTTAATGATATCGACAATGGAGAGAAAAATACTTAAATTCTGATACAGTAAGTAATAATAAGTACTTCCGGCTTTGACGTGGTAAGGGTTTTGAATTGGTGCCCTATCCCAATATTTCAGGTATTTTTAAATGATGAGTGAGGGGAAAAGAACTGGCAAAAGTACCTTAACCGGAGAGAAGCCTGTACTTCTTAAGAGATTTTTGTTTTGTTTTGGGGGTGTGTGTGTGTGTGTTTAAAGGCTCTCGCTGTAACTACAGCGCTCATACTGGAAATAGAAAAAAAAAAAATGCTCCTTCAGGATTTTTCTGGGGAGTAAGAATTGTTTCAAGGAAAAAACTGGCAGAGAAATGGACAAAAAAAAAAAAAAAATGTAGTGTTTTGGACACCATTAAAGCGCTAGAATGTTTAAATAAATATCTTACATTGTGAGAAACGTGTGAGTGTTAAACACGTTTCATTTTAGGGGGAAATTAAATATTTCTTTAAGATAGAAACAGAAGTCTTTCCTTCGCCTCCTCCCCCCCCCCCAAGTTAAAGTGTCTTTGGCTCTGCTTCTAGGACTTCTAGGAACGTGCAATTTAAATAAAATCGCAACAACAAAACCCTTGCAGCATTTACACTGGTTTTTTCTTTCCAGCGCTCAAGAAGACTCAGAGCCCAACATTTTTTTCCAAACTCGAAGCTGCGAGTTCCGAGCCTTCTAGGACGTGTCCCGCACACTCTCGGGACGACGCTGGTCTCCCGCTCTGGTCACCCGCGTCAGCCAGCGGCTCTCGGCGCCGCCCGCCTCCAAAGGGGTGTGTCCCCGCCCCGCAGCGGCCGCACACCCGCCTCCGCCGCAGGCCCACCTGCCGCCCTCGGCGGCCCGGGCCCGGGGAAGGCGCGGGGCGGCGGCAGTGTCGCGGCATCGGGTCCGCCCCCCCGCCCGGAGCTCGAAGCCCCTTCCCCGCGCGGCGAAGCTAGCAGGCCCACTGGTCCCGCCGCCCGCTTCCGGACGGGCCGAGCCGCGGGGAGTTCTTTTCTCCTTTCAACCCAAACTGCTATCGGCCCCCGTTGAAGGGTAAACCTGCTTTCTCTCCACACACACACACCCTCCAAGTAACGGCGGCAGGGATAAAACTTAAAAAGTAGGATCCCGGGCCCTCCTCGGGCCGTTTGCCTCGGCGCCCCCTCTAGCACGGCCCCAGCGGCGGCCCGCGCCAGTCCGCGCGGCCGGGCAGCGTTCTCCCTTCAGCCTTCGCAAGACGGGTGTGGAGTCTGCGAGAGTCGGGGGAGGGGTGCAGGGCGGAGAAAGAGCATCTCCGCGCCGCCGCCGCCGCCACCGCCGCCGGCCGCTCCCCCGCCGCCCGACTGGGGGAGGCCTCGTCACAGCCGCCGCCTCAGCAGCGCCCACAGATCTCGCGGTGTTTGCCGGCGGCCGCGCCGCCATATTGTGTGACAGTATTTTGATTTGCACTGGACTGGCGGAGCCGCGGCGAGAGCGAGCGAGAGCTGGGGGGGTGGGGGGAGGGCAAGCAAGCGCGAGGGGGGTGGGGGCCGAAGGAGGTAGGGAGGCCGAGCGAGCTGGAGCCGAGGAGCGGGGAGAGGCGACACTACCCAGCCATCGTTTTTGATCTGCAGCAGCCGCCGGCGGGGCGACCCAACCCGACCCCCCTCCCCTCCCCCTCAGCCACGAGCGGCGGCGGCGGCGGCGGCAGCGGCAGCCGGAGGGAGTTGGCGGCGGCGGCCGATCGGAGGGGCTGAGCGGGGAGGGAGGGAGGGCTGAGGTGTCCCCCCTGCCGGGTGGAATCGGAGGCGGCGGCGGCGCTGGCGGCGGCTGTGGTGGTGGAGGCGGCGGCGGCGACGGTGGAGACGGCTGCCGTAGTGGGAGAGGCGGCGGCGGCGGCCGAGGAGGAGGAGGGGGAAGCGGCGGCGGCGAAGGGTAAGCGGACAGCGCTGCCGGGCCTCGGCGGGATCCCCAATCCCGGCTCTCCCCTCAGCTCCCCGCACCGCCCCCCCTTCATCTGAAAGGGACTCTGCCGACTCGCGAGGCCCTTGCGGGGCGTCCGCTTCTTCCTCTCGCTCTTCCTCCCTCCGCCTCCTTCCTTCCCCAGTGGCGAGGCAGAGAGGGAGGCCCCCCAAGTCCTCCAGACCGGGCGGGGGTGGGGAGCATCGGGCCCGGCCTGGGCTCCCGGGACGAAGTGTGTAGGGGGAGGGGGAGATTCATTGGAGTCGGGCGCCGGGGAGAGCCCCGGGTGGGGGAGGGTGCCGGGGGCGGGGAGGGCCCTTGCCTGCACGGGTGCCCCCGGCCCGCCCCTTTGGCATGTGTGAGATATGGGGGGCTGGGAGGGGGGGGACAGAGATCTCCTCTGGGGGAGCCGTGGCCCGAAGAGGGATGACTTAGGGGCGAGGGTGTTGCGGGGAGAGATCGAGGGAGTTACGTGGAGGTCGAGGGGAGAGCGTGGTTCCTTTTCCGAAGTGGGTTTTCTGCAGCCTTCTGGAAGTGGGGAGCAGCCCCGCTGTGAGTGTGTGGCCCTTAGATTTCAGAGGATAGTTCTAGCTTTCTGTCCCGTCAACCTCAAACCCTAAGATTGGGGTTGGGGCCGGGAGGCTGAAAGGGTCTGGGTATCGCTGAACAGGTGACAGGTGTATCGTCCCGTTGCTGATGCTGTACGGCTGCTCGGGCGGGGTAGTATAGCAGAGTGGCGGAGCCCGTGTGGCTTCGTATCTATGCGTTTGGCCATGTTTCATTCCATATATAGTATATTTGCGATGTTCGGTTTCCATTCTTCAAGTCAGCTTAATTGTCGTGGAGGAATTCTTCAAATGTTTCTGATAAGCGGGGTTTCCAGGAGAGTGGAGGGAATTTGCAGCTTCACGGGGGTTTCTCAGGAGTTCATGCGTTTCGGGGTCCCCAATGCGAGGCTGTTTTGAGTGCCTCTCTTCATTGGAAAGTTCTTGAACACTAAGGTCGTATTTGAGGCAACAGTGAAGCAGTATACTTTTGCATCCATTTTGTCTGTTTTAGGTAAGTTTGTAAAGTGTCGAACTTTAGGGTCAGGTTGATTCGCATTTTATAAGAGGAATTCGTTTGTGCTTTAGCTCACTCTTAAAGAGTACGTTGCTCATTATGCAATTTCAGATTTGGCCGGGAATTTTGGTGGGCATGGAATACAATTTTGCTTTCAGTTTTTACACTGCTGCTGCTTACCACACTCTTCGTACAGTAGCAGAGTATTGACACCTTTTTAAAAATATCTTTGAATTCCTTGGAACAGTGAAGTCGTGATTGGTTTTAAACCCTGACAGTTTGAAACTTTAGATTTTGAAACTACTGCATTTTCTAATAAAGACAGACATGCTCTTCATCTCACTGTAAGCTTTGGCTGAGCACTTAAATTAGAAACAATGGGAAGAATTGTCAGATAAATGAGTTACAAATTAAAATAAGGCCAAGTTTAAAAAGGATTCAATAGCTTTGAAAAAACGTGTCTGGAACGAATATATTGAATGATGGCACTATCAGTGTGTTAACAGGAAATAGAACAAAAATTCCAGTGATTCAGAACTTCTGTTGGGTTTTTTTTTCCCCTTAAATATAATCAGTTTCTAATAGAGGGTGCTTAAGATTTAAATCTTTAAAGGATCAACTGAAAGTTGAATGCGTTAATTAGATGAGTAAGTCGTCCACTGAATACACTCCGTTATTTCATTTTCCTGTTGGGCACGTGGAATACCTTTTCTTGAGTTCAAAAGTATTCTCAGGGGACACTGATGAAATGCAAGCGGTTCAGCCCTCTTTAGTGAACTGTCGCATAGTAGAACCTGTGCTTTTTGTAACTTGTTAAGAAGTGGGTAAATGATCAGTCTCATCTGATACAAATTTACTGAAAAATAAGTTTTAACTTAATCTGATTTGATTGAAATAACACCTATATTTGGTCCTCTCTTTACTGGAAAGAAGCGCTTGCCTTCAGCTAGTGATATTGTTTAAAACTTGCATACAGTTATTGCATCTAATGAAATCAGGAGGTTTTTAAACTCTGCAGAGTTAAGTGGGCACACTACTCAGATCCCCAGTTACGTTATTATTGAGAATTGCTTCTTTAGTATTAGTAACACGTTATACTTGGGTAAGTGTCTTAACATGATTAGTCTTGTGTCTTGACAGAAATAAAAATTTATTCTACTTCTGTAGTTTTCTCTGTAGGGAAAATTCTTTTCTCAAAATACTGTTGAGGATGAAATCTACATATGTATCTATGAACATATGGCATTTTGCAAAATGGGTGTGATGGGCACCACTTACATGAAACTTTGTGAGTTTCATGCCAAAAAAGTCCCATGAGGAATGTTTGAATTTTCTGAAACAGCATTTTTTTTAGTTGTATAAATTCATCAAGACTAAAAGTGTATTTCTTAATGGTTATCAATGTATTTAAAAGGCAATGTTTACCTTGTTATAGATGTTTTGAAGAAAAGTTCCTGATAATCTTTACAACATACAAAGTTTGTAAGTTAAACTGTAATTCAGAAAAGCTTCAATTTCATTATATCTCTACCTGGCCACGCTCCTATGACCCAGAAGAGAACAGTAGTAGCACTTTTCCGTTGTTTCACTTATGTCATCTTTATTTGGTCCATCTAAGATTGGGACTCTATAAAATAGAAGGATTATGAGGGAATAACAGAGGCAAATGTGAAAATGGGGCAAAACAGTAATAAGGAGGAGAAGCTAGGGGATAAGATGCTAGTAGAGGATTAGATGAACAGTTTTAGGCAACTAGGAAAATGGAGATGTGGGTAGTGGTGGGTGCCAAGCAGAGGAAGATGATCATGCTGAACGATTCTAAGGAGGTTTGGGCTGAATCTTTCGGTAGATTCTCACAGTCTATATGTCATTTTATTTTAAGTCCTCTGTATTAAGATGGTAAGGATTTGGACACTTTGAAATTGTATGAAATCTAAACGTATGCATGTTCATATTTATTTGCCTCTGGTTCATATTTCCAAAATACTTATAATATTTTAACATTTCATTTTTTTATGATTCCGACCCTAAAAATCAAGGACATTTACTTAATCAGAAATCTAAAATCCCAGAGTAAGTACTCAGGGGTGGCCAGTACTGTACTTTTTACATTCCCTTTAGTTAACTGCTAAACTTGCCTATGATCTTGATAAGAGTCAGAGATTAAGAATGGCTGTCTTTTTCTTCATTTTCTAAGTATTCCATCCCTCAAAACACAATGTTTGGTACTAAGTAGTACTTACTACTAGCCTTCTAGCGTTAAAGTTATGCATTTCACTTAGATTTTTATTGACTCATTTTACAAAGTATGCTTAGTTTCTAATTTCTTAATCCTCAGAAGGAATGGGCTACTGTTAAAAGCACAGTAAGATGTGTCAGCTGAGAAGTTGATGTTTTAGAAGGAGATCCAAGTCAGAATTGCCACAAAGCAAAATTGCGAATATTAATATCAGTGAAAGATCTCTGTGAAAATTGATTAAAGTTTTGCCACTTAAAAGTGCTTTGTTCAAAATATAATTCATGTAGACCCCCGTATCTCCTGACAGTGCTTTATAAATGAGGCTTTGCCGAATGTATCTTTTTGATTTGCCTCAACGTTTTTAATGTAAAACTTGAACAAGAAATTCTATCGGATTTCTGATAATCTGTTTCAGTTCAAAATTTGGTATCAAGGGAGTGGTAAATTTCTTTAGACCTCTAATATCTTAACATTAACCTTTTTAGTGTTTCCTGCATAGTAAAAGAAAGAGAAACTAATATTTATTGAATACCTACTAAGTGCCAAGGTTTCTGTCGTTTCACAAATATTTATTGAGCACAGGGTTCTTTGAGATATTGGAGATGGCAGCAGTGGATAACATAGACAAAATTTCTGTCCTCATATAGTTTACATTTTAGTAGTGGAAGATATAATAAATGAGTAAAATCAAGCGTGTCTGGGAGAAAAAAGTACTGTGGAGAAAAGTAAAACAGAACAGGAGGTTGGGGAACAGACATTGCATATTTGCTCTTTTAAAAACTGCATAGTGGATATTATCTTTGATTTCAAAAACAAAAACTTCCATACATAAATTTTTTTCTTTAAGAATATACTTCAAAACTAACACAACATTGTGAATCAACTATACTCCAATAAGAAACTTTTTTTAGAAATATACTTCATAACTTGGGAACAACATTATGTTTGTACTTCAGAGTTTTAGTTAATAGTGATTTCCTATTGTTAGTGCTTCAGAAAGCTGCTTTGTGGCTCAATAGAAAATTTGGAGTCTGCTATCCTGGTTTGAATCCTGGTTTGCCACTTACTAGCTTTGTGATTTGGGGCCAACTACAATTTCTCAGCCTCTCTGAGCTTGTTTTCTTCTCTTTAAAAGGAGTAGAATACCTATAGGTTTGTTGTGATGACAAATTATACATTTTGTGTGAATTATCTGATATATAGAAGGGGCTCAGTAAACTGCAACTTTTTTGTCTCTTGCTTATCTGGAGTTCTGTTGTAAAACAAAATAGTTGATGTTGGTAACCCTTCCAAGAAGCTTTCATAGCACTATGGGGGACATTGTTTAATACACAGTTTATTTGAACAACTAAGGCACTCTTCTCTGATAGAATAAGGTTAATTAAAACTCAACTGTAATTTATGGTCACTAATACTTTCTGGAGCATTTGCACATGTTATCTAGTCAATATGCTGTCAGGAGTAAACCTAGTCTTTATGATGAGGAAACGTGACATATCTTGATGATCTGGATTTCAGCATTTTGACAAGTAGATAAAAATATCGTATAAGATCCCAGTTCATGGAAGTACTTGTGAAACATTTAGTACAGTTTACGTATTCAATAAATGTTCGCTTTGTCACTAGTTATTATACCTTTATTGTGTGAAAAGGGGTAATTCAGAGAATTCACAAAGTATTAAGGAAAACTTCTATGAAGAGAAAGTAATGCAAATTGTGGATAAGTTTTTTGAAGAAAGAGTGGAATAGTCAATCAAATTGCAATATTTGTTTTTCATTTTTAGCCTGGGAAATCACTAAATTGTCTCAAGGACAGACTGTGTCTTATTTTCCTTTCAGTCTTGACTTCACCATATCTTCAGTGCCTGGCCTGTACTTAAGGAGCTCAAGAAATACTGTGTGTTCAGTGCTGAATGGCTCTTAGTGGTAGTTTTCCTGTGTATCACAACTCTTTTTGGTAGTAAGCACCTTCTGATTTTGAAAAGTGTTTGCACTGGACTTAAGTCTTTGAATCTCTAGTTTTAAGCACAGACTCAGATATCACACGAAGCCTTCTGAATGCTATTTTTTTGAATCTAGCCAAAAGTTTGAAAAAACATCCTAGAACTTAAAAGGAAGAAAAGAAAGAAATTATTTGCAGCTAAATTAGTATTCATTAACCTATTCCTATGAAGTTGTTGACATTAAAGTGAAAAAGTGAATAGAAATTTTTAAAAGCAGAGTAGAAAAAATAATTCATATATAATTATGTGCTCTTAACCAGCCTTTAAAAGACAAGTTTGTCTTACCTCTTTAAGGCAATTTCAGTGCAACTGTACAGTTATACTGACATTATGGATTAAATGGCTCAGTCACTTTCTTACATTCCTGTGATGTGGGGAATATTGGTGTTTTCACGGAAAAGGGAAAACATCCCACCCCACCCTACCCTACTTTAACAGTAACCATTTTTCAGATGTTTGAATCTTAGCACCAGTAAGCTTTTTCCTGTTCTGTAGCAAGTTATTCTCTGCCTAATGAATAATTTTAGCTTTCCTAAAACTGAAGACTTCCCTTAAGTTCTAAGATCTTTAGTCATTTATGCAAAATATTTCTTGGCTTTTAAAAAAGTTCCCCTTGAAGATGTATAGAAACAAATTGCTTAATTTTTAAACTTGGTATGACACAATACTGTTTCAAAAATGAGATAGAAATATCTACAATTGGATATTTTTATACTCTTGGGGGTTTTTGTTTGTTTGTTTGTTTGTTTTGAACTGTAACAACCTACCACTGGAAAGGGATACTACTACAGGGTGTCAGTTTGAGTGGCTTCAGAAAGAAGGTCAGTCTGATTTATCCACAAATAGGTACAACATAGACCAGGGCATTTTAAGAATTTGTAGTATTTTAATTGCCTTGTTAAAGAAAATGGCATTCTTGTTTCACCTAAGAAGAAAAACAAAAAACAGTCCTGGTACAAGCCTCAGAAGCCAAATAATAAAGTAGAGGTTGGAATGGTCCTGCAGAGAGAGACAGAGAAGAGAAGCAAGAGTAAAGAAGTGTAGAATTTAAAAGATTCTGGTGGAAATATATGAATGCTGATTGCTTTTAATAAAATGATTCAAAAGAATTACTCTGTTAAAGAAAATTCGTGGTCTCTGCAACCAGCCCCTGCCCAAGCTTGCCAAAATAGTAAGTCAAAAGCAATGCCACATTCCGAGGTATATTATAGAGATTAGTGCTACCATCAAAAACTTCAGAGTTTCTGAGGGTTGATTCTGACCATTTAACTTGTCTGTTTGGCTAGTGCAGAAGACAGGTTCTGGGAGAATAACAGATGACAGTGAATTATTGAGGGAAAAAAAGTGCACAAAAAGAGTAAATTTTCAGTTAGTAAATTCTTTTTATTCTTTGGTTTATTAACTATACTTTCATCTGAATTATTAAATAATACTCTTCTTTTGAGTTTTAATGTTTAAAGTTTTACTCTAACATTTATATTAAGGAAAACTTATTTTGACCCATAATATCTTAATGTTAACCTTTTTAGTGTTAGCAAAATGGAGCACATCACAAGTTTGCTTCCTGTCGGTTTGCCAGTCAGGCAGGCCAGATACTGCTTGTTTCATCAGTGTAGAGCCAATGGCAGTTCAGCGGAATGATTTTCCATTCCCTATCAATGGGAGGAAATACTTGCCAATACAAATGAAAACTTGAACTTTGCAATTTGACCTTGCTGAACACAGTTCTCACACCAGGCAAGTTTTGTTTAGTCAGAGAAATCAACAAAAACAATCATTCTGATATGAACTGGGAAAATAGGAGTAGAAGGGAGTTTACCTAGTTTTAATTCTCTCAGCTGCTGAAGAAAATACTACTTTTGAGTTTGAGTTGGTCTCTGTTAACTTGTCAACTTGTCAACCTCCACCCTTTTAACTAAACATCTTAATTTTATCGTGTTGGGAATCTGTGACGTATGATAAGAAAAGACCTGGTCTTTAAAGTCAGGTGAGCCCAAGTTCAAATGTGAGTTCTATTACTAACTATAGCTTTGTGGTCTTAGGCTAATCACTCAAACTCTTTGAGTCTAGGACTTTTCTTTAGAAAAATACATAGGTATAATAATACCTACCTTGCATGGTAGTTTTAACTACATTATCTGCGTTTCTTATGTTAGCTAGCTCTGTATTTATGTTACCTAGCACAGTACTTACCTGAACTTAGTAGACATCAATAAGTAGTAGTCAAAATGTCTGATATATCCTGTGCTTTTTGAGGCAGATTTTCTTCCCTGTAACTTTCTTATATCAATATTAGCTTCTATTTAGCGAAGCTCAGTTTCAAAAAGTATTAATCTTTCAAACAGAACAAGGTGAATTATTTTTTCTAGTAGACATGTAGCTCAAATAATGGGAGGTAATCTTACATTTGGAATTTATCTTTGTTAGGTTTTTCGTTCAGAATACCTGTTCAATTCATTTTCCCCAAAAAGTAGAATAAAAGGGAGATAACGTCTATATTGTTTAATTTACTGTACCTCTTCAGACCAAGGGTGAAATAAAACATCACCATTATTTTTTTAATTACAAAATAAACATGCAAATTATTAATTCTTTGTATTTTTCTTATCTGTTCCTGTGAAAAAGCCCACATTTTTAATTTGAAATTAGTTCACAACCCATAATTTAGGTTTTTTAATGAAAAGCATTAGAAAATTGGCATGGATCAGATTTTGAAAACACTGAAAATATATGAGCTAAATATAATACTATAAAACATATACCACTTCATCTGTATAAGGTGACCTTTGTAATTTTTTTGTTTTAAATTGCTAGTTAATATTTTTTCAATTATTTTAATAGTATTCTTTTCTGTGTCCATGTTTCACATTCAAAAAAGATACAGTGCTAAATTTCCTGATGTTCATTACTGGGTTAACTGTGATTTTTTGCTTTGAGTTTTCCTAAAAGTTTTTTTATCTTAATTCATTGAGTGAACTGGTGATTGTTGTAGAATATTTTGCTGTACTAATTAGTATTAATTGCTATTTGTATAAGTAATATTTTAACCTAATAATACAGTTTGTATTATACAGTGATGCTTATACAAACATTTTCTGTTCATCAGCTTTTATTGGTGCTAAGTTATCACTAGAAAATAGTAACAGAGAAGATAGCAATATAGGCAAGAAAATTTGCTTTTTAAAAAGGCTTCAGAACAGAGTGTGTGTTCCATTTTAATTCATTGAACACATATTGTGGTATAATTGCTTGGTTAATTTTTAAAAGACTGTTAGTGACCTGACAAACATGGGCGTCTACTCTTTGGAACTCAAGCAGATGCATGCAGGCATCACAGTTAAGTAGTTACTAGAATTGAAGAGAAAAAGTACTCAAGATATCTAAGGGATCATTGACAAACAAAAGTTGGTGAAAATACAGGTACTGTGTGTTTGCGTTGAGAGTAACTTGCTGTTTACCTTGTGACTAGCATATACCTGAACTGTACTTGACTAAGCACTGTTTGCTACTTTATGATGATTTTCTAAACATGTGGAAGTGGGGTTTCAAAAAAAAAATTTCCATTTCCACAAAGCCAATTCTGCTTTTTTACATATGAAAATGTATTGACATGTATTCGTTGGGCTTGATTTTTCTTTTTCTTTTTTGAGATTTTTCTAGCTGAGGTGGTGCTTGGCCTGAGTGAGACATCCTCATTCTCTTCATGAGATTTTCCCCTCATGAACAATGGCATGAATTTACAGGATGACTGTTCAGAGCCATTGCTGTAGCTCTGTGAATGGAATAAGAAGTACTCTTTTGAGGAAGGTAACTGGTTCATGGGAAAAGTGAACTGGTGATCTTAGCCAAACCAAGCTACGGAATCAGTACTTCAATTTCTATAGGGTATCACACGACCAAAAGAATAGAAAGAAACTCCATAGAGTTTGTTTCATATGGCTTCTATGATATACCTGTGCAAAATAGCTAACCCAAAAAATCTTGCCTGACTCATTCTTTCACCATGCCTCATCTCTACCTTCTTTATTGGTCAACCTAATTCACCTATCCAGTGGTTTTGAATTAGTTTTGAGTCCTGCTGTGTGCCAGGTATTTTGCTAGGTGATGGGATTGGAAAGATGACTAACATATTGTTCTTGCCCTCAAGGGACAGGTATACAAGCTATCAGTAGTATACTAACACTAGCAAATGCAGTGACAAGGTTAGACATAAAACACTTTAGGAATCTACAGGAGGTGGCTGACTCAGTGAGGGAAGGAGGGATATAAGAGGGAATTCTTCATAGGAAGGGTGACACAATCTGTGTCAGATAGGCAAGGAAGAGGAGGACAAGTTGGGAGAAGAGAGGCCATTGCAGTCAGAGAGAACAACATGCATAAAGGATGGAGGTAGGAAAGTCCACACCTATTCAGTACTGTGAATAGTTCCACAGTGCATTAGGTACCAGTGGTGGGTTAATTGGAAGTGAGGTGGAAAATGAGAAGAAAGAGCATGAAAATACTTGTATGCTCTGTAAAGTAGATTTGACTTCATCCCATAAATGTTGGAATGTTTAAATTAACGTTCTAGGAAGATTTCTCTGGCTGCAGTGTAGTTTCTGATGGCTGTAGAGAATATTTAGAAAAGAGCGGGGGTGGGTTTCCCTGGTGGCGCAGTGGTTGAGAATCTGCCTGCCAATGCAGGGGACACGGGTTCGAGCCCTGGTCTGGGAAGATCCCACATGCCGCGGAGCAGCTAGGTCCGTGAGCCACAACTACTGAGCCTGCGCGTCTGGAGCCTGTGCTCCGCAACAAGAGAGGCCGCGACAGTGAGAGAGAGGCCCGCGCACCGCGATGAAGAGTGGCCCCCGCTTGCCGCAACTAGAGAAAGCCCTCGCACAGAAACGAAGACCCAACACAGCCAAAAATAAAAAATAAATTAATTAATTAAAGTTCTAGGGGTTTAAAAAAAAAAAAAGAGCGGGGGGGTGGGGGCCGGGGGCCGGGAGGTAGCCTTATAACCATTTATTTGAGAATTGATAAAGATGTGAGTTAAGGCTGTAATTAAGGAGAAGAGTAGGTGATGAATTTGAGAATACTGAGTGTGAAGTAAGTAAGTAATCACACACGCCCTGGCTTGCGTACCTGAGTGCATAGTATAATGCCTGCCATTCATCAATACAAGAGCATACCAGGGGCAGTAACAGGTGAGGAAGATATTTGAGTTCTGTTTGTTGGTTTTAAGCTTCCTATAGAGAGAGAAAGAGGAAGAAGACATCATTTTATTTGGGAGGCAACACGGAAATCTTCTCTGATTAGATGACATTGGAGCAGGTGCCTGAGTGAAGTAATAAAGGGAAAGAGCTTTCTAAATAGAGAGGCAGGAGCATGCTTGCCGTGTTCCAACAGCAAGAAGACCAGTGTAGTTGGAGTTAAGAGAGCGGGAGAAGAGTAGATGAGATCCTCTCATCTACTGATGTGCTTTCCTTGTAGCTCTTTAGATTGTAGAAAGGATTTTAGTATTCAGGATGAGATTAGAAGCCACTGAAGGATTTTAAGACGTGAGCTATTTGCCTTTTTTCCCCCTCTCACTTCTTAGAATATGATTTAATTGTTAGTGGTTGCGTGTGTATAATTTTATATTATTTTCATGTATGTAGATTCGTGTAGCCATCACAATTAGGATATAGAACTAGATCTGTTCCATCACACAAAGAAACTCCTTTGTGCTACCCAGCCTTAACCCTTTTGGCAACCACTCATCTGTTCTCCATCACTATACTTTTGTCACTTCGAGAATTGTTATAAAAATGGAATCATGCGTTGTGTTATATATTTTGAGATTGGCTTTTTTTCACTCAGCGTTATGCCCTTGAGATCCATCCAAGTTGTTTCCTGTATCAGTAGTTCATTGCATTTTAATGCTAAGAAGTATACCATTGTATGGATGTACCACAATTTGTTCAGCCATTGATTGAAGGACTTTTGTGTTTCCAGTTTGGGGCTCTAAAACTAAAGCTGCTGTGAACAGTTTTCCACAGGTTTTTATGTGAAAATACTTTTTCATCTCTCTAGGATAAACCCCCAGAAATACAGTGGCTGGGTTGTATGATAAATGTATGTTTAACTCTATAAGAAACTGGCACTTTTCCAGAGTGGCTGAACCATTTCACATTCCCATCAGCAGTACATGAGAGATCTAATTTCTCTGCATCCTTGTCAGCATTTGGTATTGTCAGTATATTTTTTATTTCAGCCATTCTAATAGATATGTAGTGACATCTCTTTGTAGCTTTAGTTTGCATTTCCCTAATGGCTAATGATGTTGAATGTATTTTCATGTGCTTGTTTGCTGTCTGTATATCCTCTGTGGTGAAGTGTCTGTTCAAGTCTTTTGCTTATGTTCTGATGGGATTGTTTGTTTTCTTGTTGTTGAGTTTAGTGAGTTCTTTATATATTCTGGACACAAGCCCTTTGTCAAGCATGTGATTTGCAAATATCTTCTCCTGATCTGTGGCTTTTCTTTTCATCCTCTTAATGGGGGCTTTTGTGGAGAAAAAAAAAATTTTATGAAGTCTAATTTATCTTTTTTCTTTCATGAATTGTGCCTTTTGTTGTCAAGTCTAATAAGAGGTCTTTGCTTAACCTTAGGTTCCAAAGATTTTCTCCTTTTTTCTTCTAAAAGTTTTCTAAAAAGCTTTACATCTTGCATATGTAGATCTATGATCCATTTTTACATAATCTTCACATAAAGGTGTGAAGTTTAGATTGAAGTTCACTTTTTGTCTGTGGATTGTTCGGCTGTTCCAACACCACTTGTTAAAAAAAATTATCCTTCCTCCATTGAATTGCTTTTGCACCTTTGTCAAAAGTCAGATGGCTGTGCTTGTGAGCATCTATTTCTAGATTCTCTATTCTGATCCACTGATCTTTGTGGTTATCTCTGTACTACTACCACACTGTCTTGATAACTGTAGCTGTATGGTAAGTCTTAAAACCAGGTAGTAAAATTTCCCTAACTTAATTCTTCTTTTTCAGAATTGTTTTAACTATTGCATTTCCTTTCCATGGAAAATTTAGAATCTGTAAAAAAATCATGCTGGGATTTTGGTAGGAATTGCATTAAACCCTTAGATCAATTTGGGGAAAATTGACATTTTTATTTTGTTAAGTCTTTCAAGCCATAAACACAGTTTATCCCTCCTTATAGTTAGGTTGCCCAATTTCTTTCATCTGCATTTTGTAGCTTCCAACACACAAATTCTATACATGTTTTGCTAGATTTATAACTAGATACATTTTTTTTTTTTTTGGAGCAGTTGTAAATGATACTGTGTTTTAAATTTTGGTTTCCAGTTGTTTATTGCTAGTTTATAGCAATATGGTTGATTTCTATGAGTTCACCCTTTGTCCTGAGACCTTGCTAAACTAATAAATTCTAGTAGTTTTTTTGTAGAGACTGGGTTTTCTAATGTGTCTATGAATAGAGACAGTTTTATTTCTTCCTTTCCAATCTGGATGCCTTTTATTTCCTCTTCTTGCCTTACTGCTCTGGTTAGTACTTCCAATACTGTGTTTAGTAGACGTGGTGATATCAGACAAGCTAGTCTTATTCCTGATCTTAAGGGAAAGCATGAAGTCTGTCACCATTAAGTACATGTTAGCTGTAGGTTTTTTGTAGGTGCCTGTCTCTTCCTAGTTTAAGAATCACTTGATATGACCATATGATTTTTCTTCTTTAAACTGTTAACTGAAGGTAACTTTCCTTGTTAAAGATTCACTCTGGCAGCTCTTTGTGGAGTAAACTATAAGAGCAGGGCAAAGATGTCAACAGGGAAGCCATATTGGAAATTATTGCAGTTATCCAAATGAGAGCTGATGGTGGCTTAGACCAGAGTAACAACAGGAAAGAGTGTGAAGAGGTCAGATTTTGGATATATTACAAACCCTGGGTGGGCAGGAATTGTTGATGAATTGGATCTGAGGCATAAAAGAGAAGTCAAGGATGACTCCAAGATTTTTGGCCCAAGCAGTTGGAAGTATGGAGTCGTTGTTGGCTGAGTTGGGGAAGACAGTGAAGTAACAAATTTGGGCTGGGCAATCAAGAGGGTTTTTTTTTTTTTTTTTTTTGGATGTGTTAACTTTGAAAGGCCTACTAGACACTTAACTGGACCTATCAAGTAGGTAATTTGATATGCAAATGGAATTCAAGCAAGAAATTCAGGCTAGAAATAGAAATTAGAGAGTCATCAGTTGAGTTGATATGTGAGAAATTATTGTGATAGTTATTAAAAATTATACCTGTAACCTTTTTCTTTTTACTGTACCATTGTTTAAGGCTTATTAACAAAAAGCAAGATTCTCCTAGCACGTGAAGAACTTTGTGAAAATTTTGACTGGTTCTGTTTATCAACACTGTTGTTTATCTCACATTGAGTGCACTGGAAATTATGTGGTTGGAAGACAAATTTGGGGGATATATATTTATCGTAATGTGTATTTAATCATGCTTATTTGATAAGTAGATGGCTATAATAGTAGTATAGACACATGTGCTTTACTAATTTTCAGAGCTTTGTCCTAAATCTTTGTAAATGAAGTAGCTTTATGCATATTGTGAAAAGGGTTTGACACTATTATTAAGTGACTGAAAGGCTTTCTGTGGCAACATTTCTTTTGTAGATAAAACAGGTAGCCAAAGAGACAGGTCAAAAACAAAAATTTAAAACAGGAATGCAAAATAGCTAACAAGGAGAGACTTAGATTTCTGACTTAGAGCCAGAATTAAATTGGTAAAGGGAAAGGGTAAGCCTCAGTTTACAGACTTGGTAAAAAGATCTTCTGAGTTCCATTCAGGTATGTTTTCTTCATATTAAGGTATTCTGGAAAATACTTTTTTAAGTGGCATGATATTTCCTGTTGTAACTGATTAATGCTTTTTCTTATTTATAATTTAAATATCTCAGCACTTTTTTTCCCCTATCACAGGATTTACCATATTTTATTATAATATTCTGTTTATTTTTCAGTTTCTCCCACTAAATAAGTTTTTACAGCATTAGTACAATGCCTTGACATTTAAGCTCTATGTAAATATTTGTGAATGAATGAGTGAACACACATACTACTAAAGTTTAAAGCTAGAAGATTTGCTTGCTTTTAAAAGTAAGTGAGTTTTTGAGATTCCAGAGTATAGGTTATGGTCAAATGTCTTTTCTGAGTAGTACCCTGATGCTTTCAAACAAATATTACACTCCTGAAGAATGCACCTAAACATAGCAACTTTACTAACCCAAGGTCAGTGAAGCACGCATTTTGCCATTTGTTATTTGTTCTTTTTTCCTAGTGGTAGTGGATTTATGCAAAATCATCTAAAGTTGTCCCAGACTTCTTGTACGGAATGGAGCACACATGGCAAATAGTAGGCTGGGCTTAGAGTTTAGTCCATAGTAGTATCTCATAGGAAATTTCCTATACACATTTTAGAAGAAAGTAACTTTCATCTGCCTTTAGGAGGACTAGGTCCTCCCTATTTCCAGGTAGATGGTAGGGGTATAAGCCTCTTTTCTCTTCAGTTAAAAAGATTTTCATTTACCTTTCCTCCTTTGAGCTTTACAAGACAAAAGTACCCTGAGCCTTTACTGTTCCAATTCAGATTTAAGTCCCAAGAGAAGAGTTATTTTTGAAAGCCGTAGTATTTTATTTCCAGATCCCTAGTGTGTTTGTATGTGTATGTTTATGTACGTGTATGTATGTATATAGCTGTATATACATGTATATATTGTGCTAGTCAATGACATGTTAATGAAATTCATAGGAAAAATGGCTTTCCTCTGGTATTGTTGACACCAACATAGTAAGAATGTAAATTGTTTGGTGCTCTATTGTAGGGAATAAGGCCGGGGCGGGGGGGGGGGTGCGCTATATAAAATTATCCTTATTTTCTCTGGGAGAGAACAATGTGTAGTCAGCTGAGTCTGATACAGAGGTACCTACCTCTCATGATTATTGAGAGCATTAAATGAGTGAATGCATTATAAATCACTTGGCCCAGTGCTTAGCACATACATAAATGCTTAATAAATGTTAGCTATTCATTGTTACAAAATTATTATAAAAATAATAAACTTAAAACTTTATTGTTATTACTCTTTTCATTTGGCTTTCTTGATCCCATTCTTTCCTGCGTTTTATCTAACTTTTCTGACTCCTTTGTTGTAAATTCTTGGTCTTTAAGTCTCCTCTCTTCCTGCCCAACCTCTTTTCCATTATTCCCTAGGTCAACGTCATCACCTTCTACCAAAACTCAGTACAGTCTAATTCTACAAAATCTTTTACCTCTCTTGGCGAGGAAAGTGATATGATCCAGCTATGTTTAGGAGCTAGAAAGCTTGTTACCACTGTGAAATATAGCTTAGAAAGGCTTAAGAGTGGAATAAGCCATCAGATAAGAGATTATTGTGTTACTTCGATTATCCAGGTAAAAGATACCTGAACAAGGAGGTTGTGGGACTAGAAAAGGGGATTAATGCAAGAAACATTTGTGGGAGTAATCAGTAGAACTTTGCCAGTGATTGTATATGGTGAGGAAAAGAATTGAAGACCCTGAGATTTCTAACTCCAGAATCAGTGCTCTATTATTAGTAATTAACATATAGCTATATTATTGTGTGGGAGGCAGTGGGTTGAGTTTTGGACAAGATGACTTAAGGTTACTAGCATGGCACTGTCAGACTACTAGTTTATTTGTTCCAGTCCCACCCACTTATCCTTCCCCCTCACTCACTCACTCAGTCTCTGAATTCCATTGCTATTAGTCTAAGAACTTCCCTTTAAGAAAAGTAATTTCTATTTGGTCATAAACAGCACTAGAGATTGAAATGTGTGGAGAGCAGTTCCTGGTTTCCTACCCACATTCGCATTATCCTCCTCTTTTGGGCTCTTCCCTCCGATGAAAAAGATTACTTAGAATAATATTTACCACCATGACTTCTATCACCCACCCCACTTCTGTGATATTGGTATTTAAGTTTTTATATTTTTATATAAAGTAAATGAGGCAACTTGGCAGAGCTCTTTGAAGAAGAATAAAACTTCATGAAGTGTTTGTGATTAAAATATTAATCAATGAGTAGAGTAATACCTGGTTCATCTAGTATCATTAGGCAATAAATATTCTACATAGACAATTGAAACTTATCCCCAAATCTATTTCTTTATAGATTTTATGTATAGAGATTTTAATGTTATATTTATATACTATGTAGATTATATATATTTTTTAATAGCTCCAAATCTTTTTCTTTATAATGTTTTATATGATTTACTGCCTTCTGAGAACATTTCCCCACCCCAACTTTACCTATTCTGAAAGACAGAAACAGCTTTTTGTTCCAGAGCTTCATAATGAGAATCAGGAGCCCCAGGTTCTAGTCCAAGGCCTAATAGTAAATTCTTGTGTGAGTTGTTTTTGATTTTGTTTTTCATTGTTTTTGGGGGGCTTTTGGGTTTTTTGTTTTTTGTTTTTTTACCATTGAATCAGTGGAATCTGGAATTGTGCCTGGCATGTAGTAGATGCTTAGCAAATATTTTTTGAATGAATCATTGTTTTATGCCTACTTTAGCACTCCGTTCCTGATTTATTACTTGGAATTCATTACTGCCTAGTAAATAAGTTTCTGAGTTTTTAATATAATATGACTATCTAGGTTCTGATTGAGGTGAATTATTAATATTAAGCTTAATTTATGAGTCTGTTTTTGCTGCTTAGTGGAATTTTCAGTCCTCTTGATGTATTTTCTGGTACTTAAACTTCCCAAAGAAATTGTCTTCTGATACTTGGTTTATTGAGAATAGTTTCTTTATTGAATACATTCTATATGCCTATATTATATGTGGGCAGTGTCCTGTATACAAGCATGTCACCCATGTCCCCAGGGATCTTACACCTTGGATGAAGAGACAAAGAAGTGGAACTATAAGAAAATAATTACATGTTGGGTCATGAAGCATTGACCCACAGGTACATTAGGAGTTCTAGGAATAGAGAGATCCATGTGGGCTGAAGCAGTAGAAAAAGAAGATAGAACATTAATTACTTTTGAAGAGATAGTTAAGATTTTGATAAGCATCCAGGTGGAGAAATGATATCCTAAGCTAGAGCAGTAACATAGTCAGGAATGAAAGCAGGGTTGAACATGTTCAGACAAAGCCTGACTGAAGTTCTCTGACTGTGGGGACTAGTGGGAAATAAAAGTAGGTGGATTTAATAGAGTTTAACTCTAGACTCCATAACCCTGAAGAGGGTCTGAGGAGAGGATTTAAAGGAGTCCCTGAAAAAAAAAATCTGTATATTTTTACTAACGAATAACCTGTAACTGAAATTTGATATTTCCTTCCATTATGATTTTAAACAGTAAAGCACAGTAGTATTAGTAGTACCTGTGACTTTATTACTAATAGAAAAAAGCACAGATATTTTCATATTACTTTACTGTTGTGGCTGTCTCTGAGTATAGTTTATGTAGATTACTACTTCAAAATTATAGTTGTTATTAGACCCCTGCTGGATTTTATTGTGTTGAGTGTTAATAAAGAAGCAAATATATAAATATATCATAAATATGGGTTCTAAAGAACACTTGATTACTGTGCTTTTCAGTATAATTGATTTTCTTTGTGATCATTTATTTTACTCATTAAAAATCATTCTTTTTAAAAAATAATTAGCTATATTTCGGTAAAACTGGCTTTTACTGAAAAGCCGGGGTTGACCGGGGGGGTGTCCATGATACCAGTCCTAGTGGAACCAAACTGGAGAAGGCCTTGAAAACCACACTGAGGAATTTTAGTTGAAGTGATAAATAGGGGAGCGGCCTAGTATATTTTTCATTTGTTTGTGTTGGTTTAATTACAGAATAAATATAAGTCAATTTAGAAATTTCTAAAACTTCATTAAGTTTGAAAAAAAAGAGAACCTCTTCTTAGCTTACAGTTATAGATATGGTTTAAAAGGTAACAAAAATTCATCTATAATCACACAATCACCATCTTTACCCTCTTATTATGTATCTGTTCCAGTTTATTAAGTTCTTGGGCAAAGAAGTGAAATATTTTAAGTGGTTATATAGGAGCCTTTCTTAATCTGCTTGATGGGTCAGATGGGAAGAACTTAATGGCCGGGAGGTAAACTATGGGTTTGGTCATTTAGAAATTGGATGATTGGGATAGTGTGGTAGCAGTAGGAGTGGAGTAGAATTGGCAATTGTGGTATGTGGAAAGAAGAACCTGTAGGACTTGGTGGTAAATACGGAGGCTGAAATGCATGGAGTGGTGTAAGGGAAAGTATCAAAAAGAAAGTTAAGAATAGGGTGCCTAAATTAGGATTCTTGGAACAATATTGTATAGGTCCATGATACCTTTTCTGAAACCCTGGGGCCAGCTATGTTTTGGAATTCATAATTTTTTGAATTTTAGAAAGGTAACGTGTATATATTGTATACTATGTAACATGCCCAGCAAGGTTTGAGGCATCACCCAGTAGTTAAACACTAGTATCTCTGCAGTGAAAAATGGAAATGTTTACAGTAAGTGGCTAAATAAAGCCTATAAGTAGCTTCACGTCAGTTCAAAGCAGATTTTTGCCACTACCAGATGAGTTTTGACATGAAGCTTCATAAAAAATCTTTTCAGAACTTTTTAGATTTCAGAACTGTGGAAGTGATTGTGAACTGTACTGACTGTAACATCCAGTGAGGAGTGTCTCAGGAGTTGTGTTTTGAGGAACGTTAGTTATTAAATGGATGAAATTTGAAGCAGTTGAGAAAGGTAAAGGAAGGCAAGAGAAAAGTTAAGGTAATTTCAGTTTTCAGGCTAACAAGAAAATTGCTATTTCTGATAAAAATGGGAAGTTGAAGAGGGGAAGCTAGTTTGGGGAAGAGTTTAAGTTTAAACTTAAGCACAATTAAGAGGAAAAAAAATCTTCCTGCTTCACATGAGATTCCCTTTTATTTCTCATGCATTCTGTATCATGGGTAAATGAGCTTAAAAGTTTAGAAGTGTTGGAGTAGAAAATTTCCTTTTAAAATGAGCTGTTAATTTTCAGAGCCTATAGACTCTGATGTTGAGATATTAAAGTACTTCTAGCTTGGGAGTTGTTGGAAAGGTATTCCTAGATAACTAAGGGTTGTGGCCCTGCTCACTAGAACAAAACTTGGACAATAGACCAAAGGAGAAGGGTGAGGTACTGGTCCTCTAACAGGATGCTTGTCTGTATGGCTGAATCATTAATATGGCCATATTTATAATCATATGAATGTATTCAGAAGTAGTAATTGGTGGAGAAGCAGTGGTAGCTGACACGTTTTCAGTGCTTAACACATGTACTAGGCACTGTTCTAAGTGGTGTTCAGCAAACAGTCTAGTGGTATCTGTTCCTGCCTTGTAGACTAGGTCATGATTATCATCCTAGGTGGGAAGCATTAGTCTAGGTAGTGGTGTGATTTTGATTCCCAGTTCACTCTAAAAATCTGGAAGATAGATAATTAATGCATGAATATATAGAATTGAGTAGGGTTTAACTTTATTGCCATTCCATGATTTTTTTAAAGAATTACTTTGATAAATGGACTCATACATTAGTATTGTCATATTAGAAATATGGATAAGTATCTTTAACAAAAATGAAACAGGGGCCAGTAATTACTCTTGAAATTTTAGTTACTTTCTGTTTACTGTATATGTATGTATTTGTTTTATGATTCATAAGTTTAAAAAGGCAAATTTTGTCTTAAACTTTTATTCAAATTCTGCTACTTTTATTCAAATTCTGCTACTGACTTGTGTGAATTAAACTTTATATTTTTCTTCTGTTAAATAAAAATGTTGGACTAAATAATCTCTAAGATCCTTTCAACATCAAATTCTATGATTCTGAATGCTTACGTTTCATCAAGTAGAACAGAAAGCTTAAACTACAATTTAAAGGAGCTTCTCCCTAGATGATGCTGTAACTGTAGATGAGATGCCAGAGCAAGAAATGAGAGAATAAATGTCATAGTTTTTACTTATACATCCTTTTGACAAACATTAAGAAGTACCAAAATAAGGAACCTAGGACGCTAGAAGAATATGCAGTGTTGACCAGAAAAGTTTTAAAGAAGAGAATGATCAGTAAGTATTCAAGTTAGTAATTAATCAATCAAATTAATAAAATATAGAGGAGGGAACCCTGGACCTGGAGTTAGAAAGCCACAAATACATCTCTGGCCCTAACTCTGCTGCTTATTGGAGTTTTGATAATCAGTAAATTGGTGTATTTTTCTGAACCTTGCAAATGAGAGTAATAATTACCTAGCCTTACTGGGTGGTTTTTCATGAGCATCAAATGATATGGTGAATTAAAAGTGCCTAGTAAAACTTAAAATATTCTATGGGAACTTCCCTGGTGGCGCAGTGGTTAAGAATCCGCCTGCCAGTGCACAGGACACGGGTTCGAGCCCCGGTCCGGGAAGATCCCACGTGCCACTGAGCAGCTAAGCCCGTGCGCCACAACCACTGAGCCTGCGCTCTAGAGCCCGCAAGCCACAACTACTGAGCCCGTATGCCACAGCTGCTGAAGCCCGTGCGCCTAGAGCCCATGCTCCACAACAAGAGAAACCACTGCAATGGGAAGCCCACGCACCGCAACGAAGAGTAGCCCCAGCTCACTGCAGCTAGAGAAAGCTGGCGTGCAGAAATGAAGACCCAACGCAGCCATAAATAAATAAATTTTTAAAGAATAAAATATTCTATGAACTTCCTTTTAAAAAACAAAATTTAACAATACATTTGAAGATCTAATTGGATTTATTAAAAAAATATGAAACAAGCCGCAAAGTTTTTGCAAAATGGTGGGTAAGGCTCCCGAAGAGGTTATTGGATTTGGTGATTTGAATAAAACTTATCAAGGGACGAAACTTGAAGGCAGATTAAAACAAATTTGAGACCATAACATAACTACTCAGTAGAGAAGTTTGGCAAGGCACAGATGGTAAGAGAGCGATGGCCTGGCATAGCTTGTTTATTCTTTGCATTGCTATTGCAGTTTTTTGTGTGCATGGTTGTGTTCCTTACTAGATTAGGAATAGAGGGCCGGAACTGCAGTTCCTTCACAGTGCCTTGAATAGAGTAGCAGTTTTAATAAATAGCTTTGTGAATAAATACTTGCTGAGCAAGACTTAACTGGGAAGGAAAGTTTTTGTGGTACAAATGTGTTCATGGATGTATGTTTAAGATGGTGAAGACTTAAACAGGTTCGTAGATTGAAGTGAGAGATTGAAAAGAAAGGGTGTTGTGGAAATGTGAAAGAAAGGGATAGGATCTGGAGCCACAAATGAAAATGCTGGTCTTAACTGACATGAGACTCTTTCCTGCAAAAAGCACCAGATAATTAGCTGTGTATTTCAGAACACAGAGAAAAAAAGGTAAGCTTCCTGTTTCTTTTTACAAAGCCGCTTAACATAAAATATGAACATAAAAGATTGCACATCAGTCTCACAAAAGTTGGTGCAAAAAATGCTTAATAAAACTGTCAAATGGAATCTAGCATTACATTAACAGAATAATACTATAACTGAGTAATATTCACTCTAGGAATATAATGATAAATCAAATTAAGTCTTATTAGTAGGTCACGGGGGGTATGAATATCTTGAGGGATATCAAAAAAAAGGTAAATCAACATTTATTTCTAATAAGAATGCTTAGTGAAACAAGACGAATGAACATAGCCTAGATTTTATATATCTCAGACCGGAAGCCAGCATTTTGTTACTAGAAATGGTAAAATACTAGAATTCCTATTTTAGTATTTAGTGAAATACTAAATTCCTTTTTAAAAGTCATGAATCAAAAAAGGTCTGGCCAGCATTACTGTTACATAACATTGTCTTGGGAATGCTGACCAATATAATTAGACCAAAAAACAAAATAGGAAGTGTAATTATTGAAAGGGAGGAGGCACATTTATTTGTAGATGACATTTTATATCTGGAAAATCCAAAAGAATCAACTGAAACATTATTTGAGTAATGAGATTTCAATATGATAGTAGTTATAAAATAAAAACAAAAATTAATGGTTTGTCTATAAAAGTGTTTTTCTTGATGTCTTTAAACTGAAAGTCTATCCATATGGGTTAATGAATAGGAATCCTCATTTTTAAATACTTTTTTTTTTTTTTTGCCTTCTGGCAAAATTTAGTTTAATCTTATCATCTCTAAGTAAATTGCAATCTCTTTTGAGTAAGACTTTTTCCATGTTAACTTTTAAAAACTATTTGAAATAAAGTTGTAGCAGTGAATACATTTCGAGTAACTTTAAGGAAATTTTTTTTTTCTTTTTCTTTTTAAAATTCCTTGTGGCCTGCGATAATGTTCTATTACTTGGTAATGCCAGGGAAGGTGTAATCTGATCTTTGAACCATATTTGGTAAATAATAATTTTGTGTGGAACCCACTGTTCTATCAGTAAGAGGAAAATTATTGCTCAAATGTAAGGTTTTTCTTTGCCCTTAAAGCATTTCCTGACTTAAAGACCTAGTTAGATCATATATTGATTCCTTTTGTTTTTTAAAAGGCACTGTATCCCAGATCTATAACCTTTTAACCTGTTGACAAAAGTATTTTCTCCTTTACTTGGAGGAGGAAGAATTACATGTCTACTTACTTGTTTACCACTAATTCTCTTTATATCCTAAATGTAAATTGTTATATTTTTATTTATCATCAATTCTCAGAACTGAGCGTTCTTACATTTGCTTTGTTCTGAAATCAGTGTTGATAAATCAGTTATATCTCTTAGGATGTGACACAGTTGAGTTATTTAAACCTAAAGCTTGTTACACAGCTGTTGCTTTAGCATTTATGAAAATGAAAGCTTAAGTATACTCATATGTTTAGAACAAAAAAATAATGTTCCATTATGCAGAAAAATGTATTGAATACCTACTGTGTGCCAGGTCGTTAGGTGCTAATTCTCATGACAATCCAGTGAGGTGGGGGATGGTATCCCATTTAATAGACCGGAAACTTCTGCAGCATTTTAGTTTATACTGGAACCAGATTTGAACCTAGATCTTTCTCTACCTGAATATTTTCACCTGCAACATGCCATCACAAAAGGTGGAAAACTGACATTTTTCTTAAAAACTACTTTCATTTTATTTTGCTTTGTTGTGTTTCTAGTTACTAGAAATGCAGGGAGTTAAGTTCTTTGAATCCTTGTCTTCACTACTTTTTTGTCCTGTTACAATTCTCACAATCTCCCATCATTTGACAGCAGCAGAGGGTTCAGTTTATTTTGACTGCTGTGGGATTGATTCGTTTCTTAGAGAGAGACTTCTAAGGGTATCAGCTCACCAAACATAAGGACATCATTTCCAGGCCCTAGTAATCTAATTAGTACAACAGTCTAACATTTTTAATAGCCTACCATTTCTGTAACCTTTGTAGTTGCAAGTTTTTGCGTGTGTGTGTTTTTTTAAATAATGTGGACCTAACCAAAAAAAAAAAAAAAATCATTGAATCTGTTTTGGTAATGGAAAAAAGAATTTCCAGTGTGGTTAAGAACCACATCTTATGAGCTGTTCTTTGCCTCCCTCTTTAAGAATTACGAAGTATTTTTAAAAATTGGAACTTGAAATTCAGTTCATTGCTTGGATATATCTAAAGCATTTCTTAAGAAACCTCTGAGAATTGATTGTAGGAATTTAGGGGAACAATTAGAAGATGATTGGAAATAAGATAGCAAAAGAGAAAAGTGACCTGAAAACGAGGACTTTACAATTCCAATTTTACCAATGAAAATGAATTTATTGTTGTTTTTCTCGTTCTTTTATACTCTGTGGTCCCATATTGGACAGTCTATTGCTAAAAGCCAATAGAGATTTCATAAAGGCTACTGTTTTAGTTTCTAGAATTGGGAGTTCAGAGTGGAGTTGTGTAGATTAAGACAATGACTGAACTAATGCAGATAGCATCTTCTGGTAACTTGTAATTTAAGAGATTCTTTTCCACTTAAAAATATTTCATGTGAGAGACATTGGGGACTACCTCACTGCTATTAGATCTCAATGTTATCTGGTCACGTTTCTTGTTCTGCCTACCTCTAGTTTACTCTAGTTTCTCTTCTGCTTTCAAGGCTCCAGACCCAGTTCCTGGACCTGCCCTGGAAAAGAAGTATCCAGTAGAGATGAGCTCACTGCAGTTACTTAATTAAAAATTTGTAAGCTGCAAAAATGGCAATGGGCCAATCAAGAACAGCTACCATTTGAATTTTTCTATTTCCAGGTATGCTAAAGTCCATGGTACCAGCCAAGCTTAGCCATGTAACTGCCTTACTATGAAATCTATAATAACCAAAACTTTACTTTCAAAACTTGTGGTCATCTTGCTTTAAAGTTTGGTAACATCCCTAACACCTAGATAACATGCAGCTAGTATTGACTTTAATGTACCTTTGCCTGAATATTTCTAATTTAACTTGTTTGCTAGTAGTAGCAAACTAATGCAAAAACAATTTAAGAAAAATAGATTTGACATGCTATTGAGTTAAGCCCTGTAAATCTCCAAAAAGTACTCTGGTCTTCATTGAAAAGTAAACAGTTAACAACAAAACTGTCTTCCTTTAAGAAGTTCACATATGGTACAAGTAGTTTAGAGAATTAAATGAAACCAGTTCTCTGTCCTGAGATCCTCAACTATTCTACACTACGAATGCCTTCACATAAAGAGTTAATATGGTTTTCAAAAATTGGAAGAAGTAAGATTCCTGGATAGAATCAAGTAACGTATTATGTAATACTTTCGCCTGAAGAATTTAATTATATTTTAAATGTAAGTATATAACTAGTAGTTGCTATGTTTTTACTTGATTGCTCAAAAGAAACCAAAGTCATTAGTAGTTGGAATGTCGTGAAATTTAACAACAAAACTAAAAACTGAGGTTTCTTGCTACCTTAGATTTTAACCGAGAAAAAACCACTTACGAATGGTCATAGGGCTGAGGTCAGTTAGCTTTTAAGGACATTTACTGCTTTTACCAATTTGTATAGATTTAGAAATAATTAATCCATAAAAGGTGACTTTATTTACTAAATGGGTAGATGACCTTACACACCCTTTGATTTTAAAGTTCAGTTCAGTTAGGTTAGAGATTACCCAAAATTGAACAGAGGAATTTTATATCCCAATTGTGATTTTAAAAGATGATTCTAATATTCTAGCTTATGCTTTGTATTCCTTCCTCCAGTGTTAATGCATAATGAATTTAATGTCAGCCAATCTTGTCAGCATTAGGTCACTGATTATGTGCCACTTCATTTGTTTCGTATGGAAATAATTATATCTCACTGAGTGTTGAATTAGGACTGGAAAGAGTTACTACCAGAGATACTATAGGGTCATTACCACTGGTAGGTGAATTGAAGGGGAAATTAGAGAGAATTGCTTCTGAATTTCAAGTTGTACTGGTTATCACTGGGGCTATGAGTAATGGTGAAAGTTTTCTACATTATTAAATGCAAATTGTGTATAAAACACTGTGCTAGGCACAGTAGGGATATAAAAATAAATAAAACTTGCTTTCAGTCAGCTTACAAACAAGTAATACAAAAAAAGTATCATAATAGAGGTGCAAACAATGTACTTCAGAGTGCCAGAGAGAATCAACTTTGTAGAGAAGGTAATATTTCTACAGAACCTTGAAGAGTAGATAGAACTCTTTAGCGAGAGTGACAAGAGTATTCCTAAGTTATGGAAGTCAAAGTATATAATATATTCTAAAAATTGTGAGCACTCCAGTGTGCCTACAGAATAGTAGGGTACAGAAGAATATGATGGGTGATGGAGCTGTGTCACACATGCTTTCAAATGTCTGATGAAGGAGTTTGGATTTAGTTCAGTAGGTAATGAGACTCCATTGCAGATTTCTTAGCATTGGCACACTTAAGTCAGTGAGGCTTTTGAAAAGCTGACTGCTGTACAGTGAGGGCTGAAACTTGATAAGGTTAGAGATTAGGCAGTAGTAACACCTATAAAGGACAACACTTATTGTTATGTGATTGGGCATTATGTGTGAAGAGTTTTTACCTGCAGTTTCTCATTTAATCCTTACAGGAATGTTGTAAGAAGTAATTGAAATAATACAGGTTAACAGCGTTCAGCACAGAGCCCAGCCTGTAGTGAGTGCTAAACCAGAGTGATTATGCTATAAGTTCAGAGGAGAGTGCTCTTGTCCACCTTTATGTATGGACGTTTAAATCTCGTCTGTCAGGACTCCTGATGATAGAGCGTTGTTGCAGTTGCTAACTGTATCGGTAACAGTTTCAGCATTGATAGGCTTTGAGTTATTTGAAAGTACATTGAGTTGGCTCAGTTCAGGTGCTTTCAAATAATTCTTTCTATTCTGCTCTTACTCTCCTACCCACATATCAGAATACTAGTAGTGTTATGGGGAAATATGTAGGAAATAACTTTACAGGGAAAATATTCTGCTTTAAGCTCAATTGTTTATGCTTAATTATACAAGTAATACATGAATATATATTCTTATAAAAAATTAAAACATAACAGAGATGACTAAATCTCCTTGGACCATCTTCCATCCATGTGTCCCTTTACCCAGCCGACTCTCATTAGTGTGTATCCTTTCAGAGCATTTCCTGTGCGTTCATATAAAAATAATCTGTTTAAAAATTTTTTTGTATCCTTTTTTTTTTTTTTAACACAAAGGGTATCATTATACATGGGTCTTGCATCTTTTTTCATTCAGTAATGTCTTATAGGTCTTTGCATATAATTACTTGGATATCTTACTCCACTTAAAAAAAAAGTTGTATGATGTTCTTTAGTATTGCTATACAGTAATTTATTTATTCATTCCTCGATGGTCATTCAGGTTGTTCTTTTAGTAATATACACTGAAGTGACATCCTTATATGCTCCTCTTTAAACACATGTGTTTGTCCATAGGTTAGATACTTTATATTGTTATAGAGCTCTGGTACTTAATGATCAGCAACAAATTTCATTTACAACTGATTGCGCTAGCACTGGGTAGTGACACCACAGTTGAGAACTGCTGGCCTAGAATACTGCTCTGCTACTGACTTAGTTGGAACTGTAGATATATCTCTTAATACGTCTTTCCATGATTCTCTTCAGTTAAAAAGAAAAAAAAAAATGGTTTACCAGTTGTCTTCTCTGCTTCACATGTGGGGAGGATGAAGTTAGATAACAAATATATGCTATAAGAAATCCAATATAAATCTGAATTCTACTAATTTATAATCTCAGAAGCAGGGACTATATTTTATTCATCTTTGCATGTTTAGAGCACATTACCAGGCTTATAGTGGGCAGTGTTTGTGGAATGGATCCCAGATATCCATTTGGTGAACCAAAAAGTAGATCACATTTATGAGAAAGTTCTAGGCCAGTAGAATTTTCTTAGATCTTTTACATTATCTAGAATCTGTACATTTTTCACTGAAAACTTTCCACCTTTTTAGCCTTATCTCACTTCCCTTCTACACTACAGATATAATTCTTCAAATTTATTCTTTCATGGTCTTTCCCGAAATACAAACAGTAGTCAGTGATATCCTGCAAGACTTTTATAATTCATCTGTAATGGCTAAGTTCAAGCACTACATTCTTTGTGAAGTTTCTCCTGCCTCTCCTTAATTCCTAAGTTTTAGGCACTTCCTCCTGATCTGCACTGCAGCTTATACACCGCTAAATGGCACAGAGTGAATGTTGCTGAATGAATGCATGCCCACCTCTGGGACTTGGTGGAATGTCACAGAACCAGGCAGGGATTGGAACTTCAGAGATAAATTATCTGAATCTGGAAAGTGAGAGGCATGTTGTTCTTGCTGACTTGTGGGATTCAGCACATATGGTGCAGAGGAAAGCAATTAGGATCATCCAGGATATGCCCGTGCCTACCCTACTTCTTCAGCCTCATCCTTTATCACACTTTCTCCCTGTTAGTCTCACTCCCTGCACTTTAACATTAACCAGCTACTTGTGGTTTCCCAAACTTGCCATACATTTAAACTGTTTTCCCAGACAACTACTTATGTTTGAAATATTCTTTCCCTCTTGCCTGACCATCTAGCGAACACATTTTTATCTTCCAAAACCCAGCTTAGGTGTTGCCTTCTTTATTTTATTTTTTTTTTAATTATAATCTTGTAATCATTTTGTTTTTCATGTCATCATTCTTCTTTTTTGAATTTTATTTATTTTTTTATACAACAGGTTCTTATTAGTTATCCATTTTATACATATAAGTGTATATATGTCAATCCCAATCTCCCAATTCATCCCACCACCACCCCCCTCCCTGCCACTTTCCCCCCTTGGTGTCCATACATTTGTTCTCTACATCTGTGTCTCTATTTCTGCCTTGCAAACCAGTTCATCTGTACCATATTTCTAGGTTCCACATATATGCATTAGTATACGATATTTGTTTTTCTCTTTCTGACTTACTTCACTCTGTATGACAGTCTCTGGGTCCATCCACGTCTCTACAAATGACACAGTTTCGTTCCTTTTTATGGCAGAGTAATAGTCCATTGTATATATGTACCACATCTTCTTTATCCAGTCGTCTGTCGATGGGCATTTAGGTTGCTTCCATGTCCTGGCTATTGTAAATAGTGCTGCAGTGAACATTGGGGTGCATGTGTCTTTCTGAATTATGGTTTTCTCTGGGTATATGCCCAGTAGTGGGATTGCTGGGTCATATGGTAGTTCTATTTTTAGTTTTTTAAGGAACCTCCATACTGTTCTCCATAGTGGCTGTATCAATTTACATTCCCACCAACAGTGCAAGAGGGTTCCTTTTTCTCCACACCCTCTCCAGCATTTGTTGTTTCTAGATGTTTCTAATGATGACCATTCTAACTGGTATGAGGTGATACCTCATTGTAGTTTTGATTTGCATTTCTCTGATAATTAGTGATGTTGAGCACCGTTTCATGTGCTTCTTGGCCATCTGTATGTCTTCTTTGGAGAAATGTCTATTTAGGTCTTCTGCCCATTTTTGGATTGGGTTGTTTGTTTTTTTAATGTTGAGCTGCATGAGCTGTTTATATATTTTGGAGATTAATCCTTTGTCCGTTGATTCGTTTGCAAATATTTTCTCGCATTCTGAGGGTTGTCTTTTCATCTTGTTTGTAGTTTCCTTGGCTGTGCAAAAGCTTTTAAGTATCAATAGGTCCCATTTGTTTATTTTCGTTTTTATTTCCATTACTCTAGGAGGTGGATCAAAAAAGATCTTGCTGTGATTTATGTCAAAGATTTGTTCTTCCTATGTTTTCCTCTAAGAGTTTTATAGTGTCCAGTCTAACATTTAGGTCTCTAATCCATTTGGAGTTTATTTTTGTGTATGGTGTTAGGGAGTGTTCTAATTTCATTCTTTTACATGTAGCTGTCCAGTTTTCCCAGCACCACTTATTGAAGAGACTGTCTTTTCTCCATTGTATATCCTTGCCTCCTTTGTCATAGATTAATTGACCATAGGTGCGTGGGTTTATCTCTGGGCTTTCTATCCTGTTCCATTGATCTGTATTTCTGTTTTTGTGCCACTACCATATTGTCTTGATTACTGTAGCTTTGTAGTATAGTCTGAAGTCAGGGAGTCAGATTCCTCCAGCTCCATTTTTTTCCCTCAAGACTGCTTTGGCTATTCAGTGTCTTTTGTGTCTCCATACAAATTTTAAGATTTTTTGTTCTAGTTCCGTAAAAAATGCCATTGGTAATTTATAGGGATTGCATTGAATCTGTAGATTGCTTTGGGTAGTATAGTCATTTTCACAATGTTGATTCTTCCAGTGCATGAACATGGTATATCTCTCCATCTGTTTGTATCATCTTTAATTTCTTTCAGCAGTGTCTTATAGTTTTCTGCATACAGGTCTTTTGTCTCCTTAGGTAGGTTTATTCCTAGTTATTTTATTCTTTTTGTTGCAATGGTAAATGGGAGTGTTTCCTTAATTTCTCTTTCAGATTTTTCATCATTTGTGTATAGGAATGCAAGAGATTTCTGTGCATTAATTTTGTATCCTGCAACTTTACCAAATTCATTGTTTTAGCTCTAGTAGTTTTCTGGTTGCATATTTAGGATTCTCTGTGTATAGTATCATGTCATCTGCAAACAGTGACAGTTCTACTTCTTGTTTTCCAATTTGTATCCCTTTTTTTTCTTTTCCTCCTCTGATTGCCGTAGCTAGGACTTCCAAAACCATGTTGAATAATAGTGGCAAGAGTGGACATCCTTGTCTTGTTCCTGATCTTAGAGGAAATACTTTCAGTTTTTCACCATTGAGAATGATGTTTGTGGTGGGTTTGTTATATATGGCCTTTATTATGTTGAGGTATGTTCCCTCTATGCCCACTTTCTGGAGAGTTTTTGTCATAAGTGGGTGTTGAATTTTGTCAAAAGCTTTTTCTGCATCTATTGAGATGATCATATGGTTTTTATTCTTCAGTTTGTTAATATGGTGTATCACATTGATTGATTTGTGTATATTGAAGAATCCTTGCGTCCCTAGGATAAATCCCACTTGATCATGGTGTATGATCCTTTTAATGTGTTGTTGGATTCTGTTTGCTAGTATTTTGTTGAGGATTTTTGCATCTATATTCATCAGTGATACTGGTCTGTAATTTTCTTTTTTTGTAGTATCTTTGTCTGGTTTTGGTATCAGGGTGATGGTGGCCTCATAGAATGAGTTTGGGAGTGTTCCTCCCTCTGCTCTATTTTGGAAGAGTTTGAGAAGGATAGGTGTTAGCTCTTCTGTAAATGTTTGATTTGAATTCGCCTGTGAAGCCATCTGGTCCTGGACGTTTGTTTGTTGGAAGATTTTTAATCACAGTCTCAATTTCGGTGCCTGTGATTGGTCTGTTTATATTTTCTGTTTCTTCCTGGTTCAGTCTTGGAAGGTTGCGCTTTTCTAAGAATTTGTCCATTTCTTCCAGGTTGTCCATTTTATTTGCATAGAGTTGCTTGTAGTAATCTCTCATGATCCTTTGTGTTTCTGCAGTGTCAGTTGTTACTTGTCCTGTTTCATTTCTGATTCTATTGATTTGAGTCCTCTCCCTCTTTTTCTTGATGAGTCTGGCTAATGGTTTATCAATTTTGTTTATCTTCTCAAAGAACCAGCTTTTCGTTTTCTTGATCTTTGCTATTATTTTCTTTGTTTCTATTTCATTTATTTCTGCTCTGAATTTTATGATTTCTTTCCTTCTGCTAACTTTGGGTTTTGTTTGTTCTTCTTTCTCTAGTTCCTTTAGGTGTAAGGTTAGGTTGTTTATTTGAGATTTTTCTTGTTTCTTGAGGTAGGCTTGTATAGCTATAAACTTCCCTCTTAGAACTGCTTTTGCTGCATCCCATAGGTTTTTGGATCATCGCGTTTTTGTTGTCATTTGTCTCTAGGTATTTTTTGATTTCCTCTTTGATTTCTTCAGTGATTTCTTAGTTATTTAATAACATTTTGTTTAGCCTCCATGTGTTTATGTTTTTTCCGTTTTTTTTTCCCAGTGATTGATTTCTAATCTCATAGCATTGTGGTCAGAAAAGATGCTTGATATGATTTCAACTTTCTTAAATTTACTGAGGTTTGATCTGTGACCCAAGACGTGATCTATCCTGGAGAATGTTCCTTGTGCACTTGAGAAGAAAGTGTAATCTGCTGTTTTTGGATGGAATGTCCTATAAATGTCAATTAAATCTAGCTAATCTATTGTGTCATTGAAAGCTTGTGTTTCCTTATTAATTTTCCATTTGGATGATCTGTCCATTGGTGTAAATGAGGTGTTAAAGTCCCCCACTATTATTGTGTTACTGTCGATTTCCTCTTTCATAGCTGTTAGCAGTTGCCTTATGTATTGAGGTGCTCCTATGTTGGGTGCTTATATATTTACAATTGTTATATCTTCTTTTTGGATTGATTCCTTGATCATTCATTATGTATTGTCCTTCCTTGTCTCTTGTAACATTCTTTATTTTAAAGTCTATTTTATCTGCTGTGAGTATTGCTATTCCAGCTTTCTTTTGATTTCCATTTGCATGGAATATCTTTTTCCATCCCCTCACTTTCAGTCTGTTTATGTCCCTAGGTCTGAAGTGGTTCTCTTGTAGACAGCATATATGTGGGTCTTGTTTTTGTATCCATTCAGCAAGCCTGTGTCTTTTGGTTGGAGCATTTAATCCATTCACGTTTAAGGTAATTATTGATATGTATGTTCCTATTACCATTTTCTTAATTGTTATGGGTTTGTTTTTGTAGGTCCTGTACTTCTCTTGTGTTTCCCACTTAGAGAAGTTCCTTTCGCATTTGTTGTAGAGCTGGTTTGGTGGTGCTGAATTCTCTTAGCTTTTGCTTGTCTATAAAGCTTTTGATTTCTCCATCGAATCTGAATGAGATCCTTGCCGGGTAGAGTAATCTTGGTTGTAGGTTCTTCCCTTTCATCACTTTAAATATATCATGCCACTCCCTTCTGGCTTGTGGAGTTTCTGCTGAGGAATCAGCTGTTAACCTTATGGGAGTTCCCTTGTATGTTATTTGTCGTTTTTCCCTTGTTGCTTTCAATAATTTTTCTTTGTCTTTAATTTTTGCCACTTTGATTACTATGTGTCTCGGTGTGTTTCTCCTTGGGTTTATCCTGCCTGGGACTCTCTGCGCTTCCTGGACTTGGGTGGCTATTTCCTTTCCCATGTTAGGGAATTTTTCGACTATAATCTGTTCAAATATTTTCTCAGGTCCTTTCTCTCTCTCTTCTCCTTCTGGGACCCCTATAATGTGAATGTTGTTGCATTTAATGTTGTCCCAGAGGTCTCTTAGGCTGTCTTCATTTCTTTTCATTCCTTTTTCTTTATTCTGTTCCGCGGCAGTTAATTCCACCATTCTGTCTTCCAGGTCACTTATCCATTCTTCTGCCTCAGTTATTCTGCTATTGGTTCCTTCTAGTGTATTTTTCATTTCAGTTATTGTATTGTTTATCTCTGTTTGTTTGTTCTTTAATTCTTCTAGGTGTTTGTTCTTTAATTCTTCTAGGTCTTTGTTAAACATTTCTTGCATCTTCTCGATCTTTGCCTCCATTCTTTTTCCGAGGTCCTGGATCATCTTCACTATCATTATTCTGAATTCTTTTTCTGGAAGGTTGCCTATCTCCCCTTCATTTAGTTGTTTTTGTGGGGTTTCATCTTGTTCCTTCATCTGGTACATAGCCCTCTGCCTTTTCATCTTGTCCATCTTTCTGTGAATGTGGTTTTTGTTCCACGGGCTGCAGGATTGTAGTTCTTCTTGCTTCCGCTGTCTCGGTGTTGCCTTCTTTAATTAATCGTTGCCTTAAATCCTCCACTTCCCTCAGATTTGATGGGTCCCTTCTTTGTTTCCCATGTATACTGCAGCACAACTCAGTTACAATTCAGTTATTATATTTACTTGTTGATGTATTGTCTTCCCCTACTAAAATGTAAATTTCTTGAGTGGAGGCAACTGTGCTTCTATTAATTTTAATATTTTCAGCACCCATTATCATATAGAGTGAGTAGCAGATACTCAACAAATGTTTATTGAGTAAGCAAAATATGTATACTATATAGTACATATGCAAGTATAATATATAACAATAATACATTAGAAAACGTGTCATTTCATAAATCAAAATGTTAAGTAGATGATCACTTTCATATATTTTTGCAGTTCATATTTCTTATTATGGAAGTCTCTAGATTTATGGATAAGTATGGTATAATGAGATTTCTGGTTCTTTATTCAGCTATTTTATACAATTAAAAATATTGAGTATTCCCTAAGGGTATCTATAATTGGAGAATTGTGAAATAGATTTATATGTAATAAATCTGCTGAGATAGAAGTTTCTGTACAGTTTTGAGATTATTCTTGACCATCTAATATAAAATTCATTCCCCATAACTATAACAAGATTAATAGCCAACTTTTCAACAGTTTTGTAGTGTTAGATTTGAAAGACTGGCACATAACAAAAAACAAAATTATTTTCTTTTAGAGAGTTGATTCAATTTAATATTGTTTCACTGTTTTAACCACTCATTTTAAATACACTATAATTTCTTTTGAAGATTCTGAATACTGTTATAGTAATAAAATCTTTCATTTAAATGTTTTCCTTTGCACATAGATCCTTATGTATTTTCTCCATTAGCAGGCTTAGCAGTCTCATGATTCACCACAGTTGTCAATTACCAATGAAGTGTATGTATATGATTTTTAAATTACTGATTTAACTATTTGTTAGTTATTAAAGGTTTTGGAGATCGAGAATAACTGTGCATTTATACTGTGTCTAACTCATGAAGTTAATCATCACACTCTCAGTGCCATAACACACACACAGACCTAGCATCTGGCCAGCAGTCTATGCTGGGGAGAAGTCAGCTAAGGGCCATGACAGTAGAAAGAAGATGGGCAAAGTTAGATGAGATGAACAGAAAAAACAGGGGTCAAGGAAGGGGTTGAAACTGCATGGAGATCAGTTGGTGAAACTTCTTATAACTTTCTCTGAATCTTCATCTTAAAATGCCATTCTAGATTAATATTTTAACCAAATTATTATAATTTTCACATATCACTGAGACTGTTAGTTCATTCCAAATGTTTATGGTTGATGTAAGATGTAAACTGGTTCTTTCAATTGCTTTCATTTCCTTTTCTCCTCTTTTTTTCCCTTTTACCCATAAATAGGAGCTTATTATCATATCACATATTTATATCATGTTTTCTTTTAAAGATATTTGCATACAGGATGCATTAGCCAAAAATTACATTAAAAGGGGCACACTCAGAAGTAACTTTGTTTCCATCTTAAAGCCCTAATGTATTGAAAGATAATAATGGGGTATGAATTGGAAAATACACACAAGGTAGTTAGTTATATAATATGTTTTGATGGATTATAACCATTCTGCCTTAGATTTATTGCACTTTTCTTGATCCTTAGAAAATGGTAGCACTCACCACAAAACCACAATACATAAATTGCCAAGTGTGGCTGACTTGCACATTCCTTTTAGAGGAACTTATAACTGGTAAGCCTTTTAACCATAAGAAATGGTCAGCGTTCAATGAACTTGAGGCAGTGTATTAAATGAGAAATTTGGGAAGTTTTTTTTTAAGAGGAGGTAATGTGGATCATTATGTTACTTCAGTTATTAATATTTACTGTTTTTCTTTAGAAAATAAATTACTGTAGGCTTATAAAATTGAGAAATACATTTTCTGGTAACATAATCCTTTGTTCCCTTTAAGCTTTTAACTAACACTAAATCTCAACATGATAGGTAACTTAAAGTAAGTAGCATTTAGGTGACTAACTTGGTGTATTTCTGTTATTTTATTTTTGCAAATATCTATGTAAAATGATTCAGTATTACAGCTGTTTTATGCTACAGTTTATGCTACAGGTGAATTATACTTATCCTGTTTTTAATTGTAAATGATGATAGTATTTGAATTTTAGATTTTTAATTGCCATAGCTATAATTCTTACATTTTAAATCTTAGGAAAATAATTTGATATTATAGAATTTGGGGGGCAGCAAGTTTGCTTTGCCTTAATAAAGATGTAATATCATGCTCCAAGAAATACAGTTCTAAAAATTTGCTGTTAAAATTAATTTTGAGATTTTTCATATTCAATTAATGACATTTGTAAATTCTTTTAAAGTTAATCAGATGTGAAGTGCATCAACTATTACCTACTTGGCATTTGATGAGATACTTACATACTACACCAATAATGAAAAAGACATTTAAAATAGTGTATGTAATTAGGAAGGTAATACTTTTTTTTTTTTTAAGTTGAATTCTGAAATCTTCATTGAGGCCAAAAAGTTTCAAAACTTGCTTTAACTTTAAAAAAGTTATAGCTAACTCACTGCACAGTCTGATCCTGTCAGCCAGTCCACAGAGAGACACAAGTTAAAGTTAGTAATAAGAAACTGTTAACATCATATTGACAACCAAATATGTTAAGTTGAAACATTCTACCTTCCAATTAGACATCCTGGGGAATTGAGTAACCGTTGTTGAGGTCAGGGGCTTTGCAGTACAAACAGTTCTGTTACAATTTGACATATGTGTTCCTAAAAAACACCATACTATGGAAAATAATACAGTCAAAAAATAAAAAAACAAAACCCTACAAGACTTACGGGAAACATGGAATTGGGGTACAACACTCAAAATGTCATCAGTGAACATTTAGAAAGACAGGAACCTTAAAAAACATGATAGTGTAGTTTTACACATGTTAAATGGCTAAGAAATATGTAAATACTTGTACAATATTTATACAAATAAATATTGTACTTTGCTTTTAAACCCTCCTGAAGTTTGCCTTGTAAAAGAAGTTTCCACATAGTTGTGGAAACTTGTTATTGTGAAGTGGTTGAAGAAGGGTTTTCTGAAATCACAAGGGAAGTTGAACACAAGTTGTGGATGGGTGTGACTGATTCCACGAAGATGCAGTGAGCTAAGGTAGCTGGCAGATGTTTGAGGTGTGTTCACATTCACATTTTGTGTATTCACATGCAGCTTGTTTCAGCTGAGTATGGTTTTCTGCATTCACCTAGTGTTTCTGGCAGATGAAATCACAGCAAAATTCATTTAGTGTTCAAATTGTTCCCTAACATATCAATTGCATTGAAACAAATTTACAGTTTCAAAACTAGTATTACAGCAGCACTGACATAGCCGAGGGTAAGGCAAACACTTTTAGTTTGGAGGGATAGCTACCATTTTTTATAGTAGTCTTTAATCTAGATGTATTCTGATCTGTATTTAGAGATTTATTGCAACAATATTTTTTGAACATCTACTACTTGCCTTACACTTTCTAAGTATTCAGGGTACAGCAGCAGTGAACAAGGTAGTCTCTCCACTTTGAAACTAACATTACTTGTGTAAAAATTTCTGTTTGTTGTCAAGGGTTAGTTTTAAGAGGTAAAATTGGATAGATGAATGGAAGAGGAAGTCTGGTAAAAAGAGTCTACTGGGCAGCAAGGCTTTTCTCTAACCTCTTAAATATATATACTTTTACAAGACAATTTCCTAGGGTTCTATCCAACTCAAGATTCCATTGTTTATAGAAAAAATTATCATTTCTGGAAGTCACTATGGAAATCAGAGTTAAATTTTAGGATGGTATATATGGTTAAAGTGGAAAGACCTCCTTCTTGTCCGTAAGCTAAAGGAGAATCCCAGTGCAGTTGAGAAGTGAATTTTAGTTTTATATATTTCATCCTATTTCTCTGTGATATTTCAGCATGAACTATATATTTTTTGTTATAATAATTAAATTTGTTCCAGCAAAACTCAACCATGTACAAACTGGGCAAAGATAAAGTATGTATACCAGTTTACATAATAATACTAAACCGTTAGTGTTAACTCAAGATCTTCTATAATAAAGGCCACTGTACGCTTGCAGCCTTCATTGGCCTTTCTCGTCTTCTCTTGTAGATACTCACCACCCCAAACTCCTTCTTCATAATTCCCTTTCCTCCTGTCCCTCCTTCTTTTAGCCAGACAGGTGACTGACTCATTGTCTCCAGAACCTGCCCAGTATTTGGTTGCCTTGCTTCATACTTTAACCTTCTTATTTAAGTACCCATGATTCAAGACCCTCCCACACCCTCCCTCAGCCCAGAGAGCCCTTTAAACACCTATAGCACAGTTTATATCACTTATCTGGCACTTATATGCAACCTAATATTTGGTTTTCAGGTAGCTTTATCTGAGTTACCCAATTAAAACAAATTATTTGTCCCATATACATGGGAAAGGAAGGCCTCAAAGGCTCAGTCAACTCCTTCAGTATTCTGCAGCCAGAGTGGCCTGCAGCTGTGTTTGCTAAGGTTTTGTTCCTTTGTACTTTGTGGAAATTCATGATATTTAGAATAAATAATTATTACTACTAGTGTTTGTAATTTCTGCTACAGGCGAGGCAAGTGTAATACCATTAATTTTCACTGTGTTATCACTAACCCTGTAAATTCTTGGAGTTTCCTTCATTTTACAAGGAAGAAATGATAGTGTTAATGGCTACCATTTACGTAAGCTATTTTATTTACTTGTTTGCTTGCTCTGTGTTCCTTTTTATCATCTTATGTGTATTACTCATTTAATTCTCAAAATCATGTGAGGTAGCTACTCTGTCATCACCATTTTGTAGGTGAAGAAACTGAGACACAGAGGAGTTTAATGATTTGCCCAAGAAGACACTGCAAGTAAGTGACAGATTAAATTTCATAAATAAATGAGCACAGATTATAGAATCCTAGAATTTATACTTAACCAGCCATTTAATTGTCTCATCTTATTAAATGAAACAATGCCCACTAATGTAGAAATTGAGGGTGAAATATTTAGCAGTGTTATTTCTGTTTTTAATTATTAATGTGTTCTTTCGCCAGAAAATTTTAGAAACAGATGGTTAGAGTATTGTTTCTTGAAATTCTACTGCTTAGGAAAGTTTTAAGCTTATCTGAGAGTTACATTTAATTTATTCATTGATTTCTTTTTTTAATAAGACTTTAATAATAAAGGCCAACACTTTGTCAAGTTTAAATTATGTAAATCTAAGTAGTTTATATAAGATACATTACCAGTTACTCCTTCTTTTTTATTTATTTTTTTATAAATTTATTTATTTATTTACTTATTTATTTATGGCTGCATTGGGTCTTCGTTGCTGTGCGCGGGCTTTCTCTAGTTGTGGTGAGTGGGGGCTACTCTTTGTTGTGGTGCACAGGCTTCTCACTGTGGTGGCTTCTCTTGTTGCAGAGCACAGGCTCTAGGCACGCGTGTTTCAGTAGTTGTGGCATGAGGGCTCAGTAGTTGTGGCTCGCAGGCTCTAGAGCACAGGCTCAGTAGTTGTGGCACACAGGCTTAGTTGCTCTGTGGCATGTGGGATCTTCCTGGACCAGGGATCGAACCCATATCCCCTGCATTGGCAAATGGATTCTTAACCACTGCACCACCAGGGAAGTCCACTCCTTTTTTTTTTAAAGTTGGATCTCTGGGAATTTTGCTTTGCTCCATCATTTATTTTGTATGGTACCTCCTGGACAGGAGCAGTCAACTTTAATCTTTTACATATTTGTATAGTCATAGTTTGGGGGTTTTGTTTGTTTTTTAATCTCTTATCAAGGTTTGTTTAAAAGTAATACATCTCATCTAAATCTATAATTTCAATAGTAGAATAGTAGTGTTTACCCCTATCCCCTCCCCTCTCATCTCTCCCCATTTCTCCTGGGGTTAGAATTGCGAGACCTTTGCTGTTTTCTCGGACTTGATGGAAAGCCAGCTTCTGGTCACATATGGTTAATATTCTACAGTTTTTTCATTAACAACACACACACTTTTCTTACCAAAATGCTAGTAGGGGAGGGACCTTGGCGATATAATCCACCCCTCATAATAGATTAGGTGGCTAGGCTAACAGTATTTACAGGAAAAAGTAATATAAATACTGAATATGGATTGAAGCAAAAAATTGTGAAATAAGTATTGGGCAGATGGACATAGGAGTGAAGAAGCATGGTTATGTTCTGGGATGGGAACTAAGTTATAAAGCTAACTCTTCATTTTCCACAGTAGGAAATCCATAGAAAATGTATAAAATTGAAAAATCAAGAAATAGCCCTATAATCATCTTTGTAGGAATGTGGAGAAACAGCTCAGTGTTGACAGTGGAATATGGAATAGGATAAAAGTGGAGAGGCATGAGACAGGGAAATTGCTGGTTTCTCGATAAACTTTGTAGTACTATTTGGCTTTTAAAAAACTATGTACGTGTTTTCTTCTTTAAATTTTTATTTAATTTTTCATTATAGGGTATGTCCTTAAAATAGTTCCAGAACAAAAAGTTAAGATATTTTAAAATCAATTTTTGTATATAATGTTTAGTGTTTGGGCTGGAAGAAATGTTGGCCTTTAGGGAAAAAATTAATAATGACTGTATAATGTTTTATACATAGTATAACCAAGAATATTTTTCTTTGAGTGTTCTTAAATTCTATGGTAGGATTGTCTCATCTATGCTCAGATTTTAGTTAATGCCAGCACCATAGATGCCTCTCAAACGTTTATCTGCAGCCTAGACCTCTCCTCTGAGCTCCAGGTCCATATATCCCAACTCCCTCTGTGATATCACTGTTTTGAGGTTTTAAAGGTACCCTAGACTCAGTATGTTCAAAACTAAACTTAGAATCTACCCCTTTGTTTTCTTGGACCTTTTCTGTTGTTCCCCAGTTTATAGATGGGACCACCATCTGAGCAAATAAGAAAGCAACCTTTATACCTCCTTCTTTACCCCAATATCTAATCCATCTCAAAGTTCTATTAAATTTTACTTCCTAAATATCCCTGAAGATTTTCCTTCTACTCACTGTCCATTGCTATCTCTGCAGTTACAAGCTATTAACCTTTTCATGGCTGACTACAGCATTTTTCTAACTAGTCTTCTCATACATTCTTTTGCCCCTTTTCTCTGTACTATAGCCATTCTTCATACATACAGGATTTCTTGATCATGTCACCTTTCCTGCCTCTGAGCTTAAATCTTTCAGTGGCTTCCCATTACCCTGAAGCTAAAACCTCCAAATTTTAATGGCCCAAAAGGCACTTCACGATGTGGCCCCTACCTTTTTCTTGCTGCTGCTCTCTATAGTTTTTCCTCATGTACTCCCTTCCAGTCTGTTTTTGAATGATGTGAAAGGGATGAAAAAGATTACTGTGTCAGCAACAAGGTAGACTGAGATAGCAGGCAGCAGATCTGGTAGCAGGAGGCAGACAGAAGATAAAATAGTGGACAAGTTAAAATAGTTACCTAAATTATGAGCTTGTTTTGATGTGCCTTTAATCCAGGAATGTCTGTGACCTGGAGAGCAAGGGTATAGACTCTAATACTTGTATCTCCAACAAGGTATCTGCTGCATACTAGGCACTCCTTAAATTCATGGGTTGTGGATGATGATGATAGGCCAATTTTAAATATCCAGTTACCTCATAAATGCTCAAATTTTGATCAGACCTATAAGTCCTGTTGCTTTGCTTTATCGTTGTTTTTTAATCTGAAGACTGTGGTCTCTTCTTGTGAGTACAGTTAAACCGTTATTTGTGTTATACTCTTACAGTCCTGGAAGAATTCACCATGGTAAACAATAGTGAAAATGAAGACTTGATAATTATCATAACATGAAGTCTGAGTGAGCCATTAACCGATACTTAGTACTCTGCACTGTCATAGTATTGAGAGGTCAGAAATAAATTGCTTACGTACTCTAAGAAAGGAAAGAACATGGCACATTTTGTAAATCTTGCCAGTATATTTACGGTTGGGTTTTGTAGTACTGTGTATACTCTGCTACTATTTAGAATCCTTAAGAAATTATTCCTCCTAGATCATTTGAGCTGGTGGCAGGTTAGGTGCCAAAATTTTGCACCTACTGTTAGAAGCATACCTATAAAGTATGATTTCTTTATTTTCTCAGAAGAGCAGTCATTTTGCATCTTAACCATAGAAAATATATTTCTATTTATTATTAGAAATAATTTTCCAGATTAAGTTGTAAAGTATTTCTTGGTTTTCCTTTCATAATTAAATAAATACCTGTTTGTTTCAGTAATGTGTTTAGTTGTAAAACTTATTCACTCACCCACAAAGGCTACATTTAAAAATAGTTATCTTGCCTTGTCCTTAAAGTTTACTTTTGCTGGATGCAGAATGTGGGTTGATTGTTTATTTTCCCTTTCAGCACTTAAATTTTGTCATCTCAGTATCTTCTGGACTCCACTGTTTTTTATGAGAAGTCGGCATTCATTTGAATTGTTGTTTCCCTATATTTCATTTCTTTGGCTCCTTTCAAGATTTTCTTTTTCTTTGATTTTCAGCACTTCTACTGTTAGGCTGCTGTGTGGTTTTCTTTGGCTTTTCCTGTTGAGGGTTTGCTGATCTTCTTGATCAAGATCTTTTTGTTTGTTTGTTGTTTTTAAAACAGGCTCTGGCCAGTTTTATTATAGAAAAATTTTGCATGATTTACTTTTCACCAATCTGTTTTGGCATGCTTCTAATGATATCAGAATCACCTGGATCATTGATAGCCATTGTGCATATTCTTTGGTATTTCCCACACGCTGTGCCCAATTCAACATTATTGCCACTGTAGATGGATACCAGTTTTGGCCAACATGGCATAATACTCTGTTTCAGATTTCCTCAACCTGAGCAGTTGTTGGTGAGGATGACAGGTTTCACTTTGCCTTGTCTTATTTTCAGAGCCTGCATGTACCCCAGCATGTACTTTCCACTTTTCATAAGGAGTTGGAATCTTGAGTTGATCTGGAGTCTAGAGTTGATTGACTTAGGCAACTTTTTTGTCTTCTTTATGACCACCACCTTCCTGCCTTAGGTGCAGGATGGCGCCCAACCAAGAGCAACCTCCAAGATGGCCGGGGAGCCAGTCAAGATCTTCTTGATGTGTAAATTTATATCATTTACTAACTTGGGGAAATTTTTAGCCGCTGTTTCATTAAATACTTTTTTCTACCCCATTCTCTCTCCCCTTTTCTTCTGGGTTTCCACTTACAGGTATATTATATTAGAGTTATTGATTCTTTCTCACAGGCCCCTGAGGGTCTGTTCGTCTCCCTACCTCAGCCATTCTTCTTTTCCTCCACTCTTCAGGTTAGAATGATTTCTATTGCTTTGTCTTCAAGTTCACTGACTCTTTCTTCTGTCATTTCTGATCTGTGGTTAAATCTAGCCAGTGAATTTTTTTATTTCAGAAATTTTTCACTTCTTGAATTTGCATTTTTTTAATAGTTTCTTTTTTCTTTTTTTTTTTTTTGGCTGAGAAATCCAAGTATATTTGCCTTTACATTCTTGAACATAGTTAAAATAGCTGCTTTAAAATCCTTATGTGCTAATTCTAGCATCTGGGTCATCTTGGGCTTGGTCTCCCTTAGTTGCCTTTCTCTTGAGAATGGGTCAGTTTTTCCTCTTTCTTATGTGTAATAATTTTAGTTTATAACTTGGACATTGTGAATGACACATTGTAGAGACTCTGGAGTCTACTGTGTTCCTCTAGTGGGTATTGATGTTTTGTTGGTGGTTTGCTTCCTTACTTGTTTGTTTCAGTAGGCAGTTAACTTGGCTGAAATCAAACTTCAAACTGAAATGTCAGTTCTGTTATTTTAGCCTTAGCCTGGCCATTTGGAATCTCTCGCATATGTGTAGTTTGGGGATCAGAGATATGTGCAGAATTTATACACAGAATTTGGTGCTTCTCTCCTTTCTATGATTTACTGGCTAGATTTTCAGCTGTTGTGGTCATGCCACAACATGACCTATCCTTTGGTTCATTAAGTGAGTAAGACTACAGATTTTCTTGTTTGGGTTTTAGCTGAGCAAACCAACTGAGGCCTGCTCTCTGGCTAAAAGCCATTTAAAAAATGGAAAATCACCCTGTGCTGTCCACTTCTTCTACGTACTGACTTCCTTCACCTCCCCACCCCCAGCACCACCACTCTCCCTTTGCTGTTTCTGCCTTCAACATCTTTATATGTTGTCTAGTTATAGAAGTTGCTCATGAGAGAATTCGTCCAGTAGGAGCTACTTAGGCATTACAGGAAGTGGAATCCCTAAAATACAGTTGTACGTTTGAACAATTTTCTTGTTAGTGTACTTGATAGTCTTTATTAGAAAAGCAAGCAAGTGTGATAAGAGTTTTTCAAAGAACTTTAGAAATTTCTGTATATGTTTTAACAATAGAATAAGTTGAAATTTATTTTCATGATTCATCCACTTTTAAATAAGAAAGGTTGTCCTGAATTAGACTGAGAATTTATTTATTTGCCTCTCCCTCAAATTATGTATATAAATTTCCAATCTAGATTATTTGAAATGCATTTTAGAAGCAAAAAATATGAAGAAACCATCCAGTAAAACCTTTATTTCATCCAACAAATGTTACATCTTTGACTGAGATCCTGGGGATACAGCAGTGAACTTCAAAGTTCTTAATCCTGTGGAGCTAATGCTTTAGGGATAGGCAATGGGTAGGTAGGTATGTCAGATATTGATAAATGCTATGAAGTAAAAGCAAGGTATGAGGATGTGATAGGGAGGGAAGGGAAACAAGTGTGGCATTATTTTAGATAGAGAGATTGGTCAAGGAAGCAGTCTCTGAGGAAGTGACATTTGATCAGAGGTGTTAATGAAGTAAGAGAGAGAGCCATGCAAGTATCTGAGTGAAAAGTGTTCCAGGCAGAAGGAGCAACGAGTCTAAAAGCCCTAAGGGAGGAATGAGATTGGCTTCTCTTTGGAAAGTAACCAGTGTGAGGGAACTTAGTTTGGAACTGAGGGAATAAAGATGGTGGTAGGAGACAAAGTCCCACGGGTGGTAGTTAGCCAGGGGCCTTGTGTAGGATTTTGCGCCAGGGAAATGATTGTTCTGATTTACTTTTCACAAAGATCACTCTGTTCAAAAGAGTGTGAGGTGGGGGTAGAGCAAAGAGTTAAGGCAGGGAGGAGACCAGTTAGGAGACCTTCGCAGTAGTAGTCTAGGTGAACTATGATGGTGGCTTGGACAAGAGCAGTAATAGAGGTGGGGAGAAGTGGTCAGATTCAGAATATTCTTGTGCAGATAACAGCCAACAAAACTTTATAATGGATTAGATATGGCATGTGAGAAGGACCAACTGAATGACTGGTGGTACCATCTCTCTTTCACGGAGGTGAAAGAGACTGGGAAAGATTTGGTTTGGATGGGGGAAAATTGAGAGTTCAATTTTGGACATAGTAAGTTTGAAGTGAATTTTAGATATCCAAAAGGATATGTGAGGCAGGCAGCTGGTTATATTAGTCTGGAACTCAAGGGAGAGAGAGCTCCCTTGGAGTTGGACATACAGATTTGCAAAGCCTCTCTTTAAAGTAGTGTGTTTGGATGAGATTACCTTGAAGAGGAATGTAGGTGTAATTGAAAAGAAACCCTGGATCTGAACTCCATAACTCCCCAACATTTAGATGTTCCGAAAGGGAAGAGGATCTGACAAAGAAAACTGAGAAGGAGCTGCTAGTGGGTAGGAGGAAATCCAGAAGAGTATAAATCTCAGAAGCCAAGTGAAGAAATTGTTTAAAGAATGAGGGAGTGGTTGACTAGTTCATAAGCTACAGAGAGGTCTGGTGAGATGAGGCCTGAGGAGTGACTGTTAAGTTTGACAACCTGAAGATCCAGGACAGCTTTGATAAGTGTAGTTTCAGTGGAGAAAAACTATGAAAACCTGACTGGGGTAGATTTAAAAGTGATAAGAGGAAGGAAATGAAGACAAAGTATAAACCACCCTTTCAAGGAGTTCAGCCCAAAAGAGGGAATGGGCAGATAAATGAGCTGATAGCTGGAGTGAAGTCAAGGAGGCTTTCTCAAGATGAGCAGTACTGTAGCCTGTTTATTGCCCCTTATTGTTGTGTTTAAATATCTTTACTAATTTCCAGTACTTTCCTTTTCTCCTGCAACCCATTTCTAGAAACACTACATTGAGTGCTAAAAATTGTGTGTGTGTGTGTGTGTGTGTGTGTGTGTGTGTGTGTTTTAGAAATAGATTTGAGAAATGTGTGATGCAAATAACTTGGTTTGGCAGTGCTTTTACCTATGAGATGTAACTAAGCTGAAGTCACAGAGACAAAAGAATTAAGGAAAAATTAAACAAATGATAATAAAAAGCTTGAGAGTCTTTACCAAACATGATATCTCAATGAGCTTTTATTGTGTTGAGGATTCGGGAGTCCTATCATAACTAAATTTACTCAAAAGTGTTTTAATATCTACTGTTATGCTGAAAACTGTCTACAAAGCGCTAGGTGTGTAATAATGGACAAAAGAGACCTAATTACTATATTCATAGAGTTTACAGACTTGTATTTAAGCTTATGGAAAAGAGAAATACTACAGACAAGAAATTTGTTTTAAAGAGATTGTCTTATTGTCAAATTTATACTAAAATGAAATGTATTTTAATTATTATGCAAATGGAATGATTTTAAATATTTTAATATGTTATTTAGGTTTAATATACTTTATACTATTTATATCCCAAAGAGGCTTTCAAGATTAAACACGGTTTACATTAGGAATATTAGGAATATAAATAAGTTAGGTAATTCTCAACTTGGGCCATACGTTAGAATCACTTGGGGAGCTTTTAAATATCCATACACTCATGCTGCTCCCAACCAATTAAATCAGAACCTCTGGGGTTGGGGCCCAAGCATTAGTATTTTTAAAATACTGATTTTATAGAAACAGAGGGAATAAAATGCTGCTAAGCCCCTGAGAATGAATTGATTACACATTTAAAGATTAAGTATATCTGAAAATTAAGGCAAAATATCAAATGTTTTGATTTACAGATCAGTTTTAGACAAAGCAGGCAAAGCTATTTGTAGGACCAAACTTTTTCAGGATCCAAACTTTAAAAATTTTAAGTAGAATAAACAAGATTACTTACTTTAGGCTGTCCTCTGATCATTAAGAAAAAAATCAGTAAAGTTACTCAGTTTTCCCTTTTAAAACAACCTTGACAGTTTCTTATTTGAATGCCTTTTGGTACAGCCATTATAAAGCATTTTTCAGTTTTCCCTTTTAAAACAACCTTGACGGTTTCATTTGAATGCCTTTTGGCACATACAAATACAAGCATACAAATACATAGGAATTAGAACATTTTAAAGTTTGCCATCAGTAGTTATAAACTGAAAAGACAGTATAACTATATGGGAAGCATTATAGGACTAAATAATATTTTTATAGTTTATATTAAATGTTAGGTACTAAAGCACATACCCTTTTGTATTGAAATTTTAAATCCACAACAATATTCATTCTATAACAGTTCTCATTAAAGTTTTTTTTCTTTCTTTCACAGAAAATGCTTGGACAGAAGAGATGAGTACTGTTTCCACTAAGGCCTAGAATTGCCTACTGTACAAATAGTCCTGATCAGGCAATATACGAATGGCCCAAGGAAGCCACCAAATTGATTTTCAGGTTTTACATGACCTGCGACAAAAATTCCCTGAAGTACCTGAAGTTGTTGTATCCAGGTGCATGTTACAGGTCAGTGTTCAATGATTTCTGAATTTATTAATACAAACTTGGTATTTTTTTAAACACTGAAAGAAAACTCTTTTATCTTCTTTGGCATTAGTGTGCTATGATGGAGAGATGAGCTTTGGTGTCTGATAGTCATGTGGCCTTTAGCAAGTTATTAGGCTCTCTGTACCCCATCTGTCATATGGATACTACCTACCTTGTAAAGTAGATATGAGGATTAAATGAGATCTCAATATAAAGCATTGATACATGGTCCACACTTACTATGAACTTGCTTCACTCCCCCCTTTCCCCATTTTGCCAGAACTTTTAAAAATTCCAGGTCTTCATATGAAAGTGAGAAAATCATTAAATAAGGAATCAGGAAACTTGGGATCTAATCCTAAATGGGCACCCTAAACATATTTGACAAGTAATATGCCTTCTTTTGTACTTTAGTTTTCTTATCTGTAAAATGAGGAAATTTGACTAGACAATGCCTGAAGTCCCAATTCTAAAGAAAAAAAAAGTTTCTTTTTATATCTTTTAATTTAATCTGTAAGTTTTCCAATTAATACCACTATCTAATAAATTTTTACATTTTTCTTAGTATGTACAATTTTAGAAATCCGTAATTCTAAATATTTAGTGATAGTGTACCTTCTCATTTGATTAAACTGGAAATCTTTCTATCAAGAACTATTTTTCAGCTTGTTAAAATGGAGATATAAAAAAGTGATTTGGTTTCAGACATATTTATTCTTGATGAATGATCTTTAAAGTTTGAAATTATATGAAACTTTAAAGGCTCAATATCTGTACTTGATATCAAGTGACTACATTTTGTTCATACCCTATCATCTTTTATCTATACATTTAATTGGTCTACCCACCTTTAGTCTAACCCAGCTTTGGTCTCTCCTATCTATCCTCCTCACTTCTGCTAAAAATGTCTTTTTAAATGCAGATTTTATTATATATTTACCTGTTTAAAAACCTCATGGTTGTTCCCCATACCCTTCAGAGTAAAGTTTATATATCTTGACTAGGACATACTAGGTCTGTGATCTAAAATCCTGCCTTCTTCTGCGGCATGATCTCTTACCCAGTCCTTCCTCCCTCACACCCTATGCTATAATCATCCTCAACTGATTGGAATTCTCCAAACATGTCTGGCTCTTTCTGTGGTGTATTGTTTAAGAGCATATGTTTTGAGTTAATAATACTGTATTGTATATTTGAAATTTGGTAAAAGAACAAATCTTAAGTATGCTTACCACCAAAAAAGAAAGAAAGAAGCCAGGGTGGGGGGGTGGGGGGAAGGATGGAGGAAGGAAGGAAAGAAGAGTTCACTATGTGAAGTGGTGGATGTGTTAATTGTAGTAACCATTGCACAATGTATATGTATAGTAAATCATCACATTGTATACCTTTAAAAAAAATCATGTACAACCAAAATATATACAATTTTTATTTATCAATCATACCTCAGTTAAAGCTAGGGGGAAATAAATTTAAAAATTTAAATAATAACAAATAGTATATATTTTGCTGATAAAGAGACTTGAGTTCAAGATTTGACAGTTATTAGCAGCAATTGAATTAACCTTTCTGACCCTCATTTTCCTCAGGGGTACAATGGGAATAAAGAAAGTTCACAGAGAGTTAAATGTGATAATGCAGGAAAACAACTAGTAGGATACCTGATTCATAATGAGTGCTCAATAAATGTTAGCAACCAATACGAATAACAGTAATAATAGTGGAAGGCCCATAATGAATATTTGGTGAATGAATCAATAGCCCATATTTGTTGATATCGGATGTGCAGTGAAATGAAAGAGGAAAAAAGGGTAATAAAAATGGAGTCAGAAGCTCAAGAAAGTATGGGAAGGAGCAGAGATAGTGAGGGGAAGGTATCTTCCCCTAGAACTCAGGTACCTCTTCCTAATTCTTCAAATAGCATTTTCTGATAAGACTATACTGAGAATGTTCAGTGAGTCATTGAAAAATTCAAAAATACTATAGGTTCTTCAATAAGATTTGCTACTGAAAGAACTGTCCAGAACATGGAGGGGGAGGGGAGGGAGGGAGGAGAGAGAAACACTTACAGTATGATCTTCAGGATATATTAAGTTAAAAAAAAATGTAGAGCAGTATATATAGATGTATGTAAATACATCTATAAATAAATATTCACATGTATGTATGTTTGCCCCTGTTTGCATAAGGAAATACTGGAAGAATTAAAAACAAAGTTAATAAAAGATGGTTACCCATGGTGGGCAAGGAGGAATAGGCCAGATGGGAGTGAGACTTCTCAGCGTGTATCTTTTAATATTGTTTTGATCTTTGTAAATGAATTACCTAGTTTTTAAAAAAATAAAATAAGTAAACATGTTTTCAACTTTACCAAAAAATAGAAAATAGATGATTTAGAATTTCTTTTGGGCACCCAGTAGTATCAACCTTCACTGTGTTAATCTGGTTTTACAAAAACAAACCTCCGTATGACATGCTTCCCCATGCCCAACTCTTTTTAAATTGAGTTGCTAATCATTCGAATAATGTCCCTTTTAGCTGATAACAAAAATGTGACAAGCAAGGAATGCGGAGGGCTCCTCTGGGGATACAACTAAGGTGTAAGTTTTCCCAAATTTAGAGTTACTTTTAAACTGTAACGGCAAATAAGCTACCTCTAAATGTAGTATAAACACCTCTTATTTGGTGACAGCCTTTCTTCTGGGAGCCGCTCTCCCTTTCTCAGTTGGGTAGGCTGTCTTTTCTCTGGAGAGATCCTCCCTATAATATACTGGTTCAGAACTTTTCTAGATGAAAAAAAAAGTATATAGAATATTGAAAATTAGTAGCTAAAGGATCATGTCACACTACCACTTTGTATACATGTTCTTAGGAGGAGAACAGAAATATCTATCCTCTGTTCTCTTCCTGACTTTGTTTACTGTTCAGCCCCCTCTTTTTGGAACTACTCACATCATTTCCTTGTGCTATGGAATTCTCTAAGATAGCTGTGTTATCAGTGGATGTAATTCATATCTTTAAAATTTGGTAATTAAATCATAACTTAGAATAGTGTAAAAATATTGCATAGTTGACACTAATTTTTTTAACTGAAATTTTCACTAGTTTTTAATTCTTTTAGTATGACGATTAAATCTGTAAATTTAAAATTGCTATTTCTTTTCAAAGTAATGTGTTGTGTTACTTACCATATCCTTAATTGAAGCCTTCTCAGGTGCCCTCCACCCATAATCCTTATTCATATTTCTATTGAAACACCTACCATTGTACATTATATTTATTTGCATACACATTAATCTCCTCCACTGGACTGGGAGATCCTTAAGAGCAGGGATTATATTCCTTTCTACATCCTAATGGGATGCTCAGTAAATATCGGTTGAAAGAGTGAATGAATCAGAGTTTGAGAAGGATGATTATAGTGTATACTTTGATATTGTCTGTAATGTCTCTGTGCAAGAAGCTTGGGGGGAAATGAAAGATGAACTGAAAATAATGATTCAGACTCTTTTGTGGTTTTGAAAAGAATGCAGATTTGTATTATACAAAAAAGAAGTGATTTTTCAACCTTTTAAAAACTCATCCCATCTCTTTTGATACACTTAAAGGGAGTCCTATACAGTTTCCCACTAAAAGTAGCCAGGGCTTCTTTGAGAAACAGCTGGTCCCAGGTCTGGGATAAGAAGTATACAAGATGATCTTAGACATCTTGTCATATTAGAAAGCAAGGAAGCTATGAAAGACTAATGGGCTCATGTCATACGTACACAGGAGCCAACTTGGAGTCATTCCCGCTAGGCTGAAGATAGGATATAATGCCCACAATCAGTTGACACATATCAAAATGTTAAAGATACAGGAGTTTATAATGATACTGAAAATAAGTGTCACCTTTGGAAGTTGCTAGGGCACCAATTCATTATTCTAAAAACCAGTAAAGAGAACTTATTTATCCTGCCTCTTCTGTGCAAAGAGTAAGTAAATAGTTAAAGAGATCAAGTTCTATGAGGAAAAATTGTAGCTAAAACATGATAAAGGAATCTTATATTTGGAATATCACCAATAGCACCATTTTGCAACCCCTAATGAGATAAAGTTTCTAAACGGTGATTATCATTGGCTGATAAAAATCATCAGCTGGATCAAGCTGTGACAACATCAGAACCTACCAATCAGCCTTAAGATCACAAAAAGACAGGCAGATATATTATTGTGCCTCCTGTGTGATACGCTATGAAATAAAGCCCATACAGGGTCTTGCTAACAATTTGTACATGAACCTGCGCACACCTCTAGTTGTACCTTCTAGTTCACAGTGAAATACAGAAAATATTGATACCACAGGGTGCAATCAGCTAATCCAGATGGGAAATCTGCTGGACAAATGATCATTTTTCAAAAAACAAATGGCTTAGAAAATTTGAGAAAGAGGGGAGGATTAATTATTATTATAAGAAACCTAAGAGGCATATCAACCAAATGAAATATGTGGACCTTGCTTAGATCCTGATTTAAACTAACTAAAAAGATACTTATGAGACAATCAAGGGACTTCAACACTATTTGGATATTATGCAATCTTAAGTGTTGATTATTTTAGGGTATGATAATGGCATTGTGGTTATGTTTTAAGATACATATTGAAGTATTTACAGATGGAAATGAAATAATGTCAGGCTTGATCTAGCTTGATGAAGGGAGCAGCTGGGGCGTACACATTGGATGAAGAAAGATTTGCCATATATTGATATTTTTAAAGATGGATGATGAATATAGGAGAGTTTGTCGTATTTACTCTCTATTTTCATACATGTTTAAAATTTTCTAAAATAAAATGTTTAATAAAAAGTACGTTTCCTTTTATCCTATTGTAGCCTTGTAAAATCCCTGTAAGTTCTTTTATGTTTTGCTGATAAGAAACTAATGTCTGTAGAGAGTAAAAAACCTAAGGGCACATGAGTTATGGCATAGCTGGGACTAGGACATATTAAATAGTGAGAGATTATAAAGAATTGAAAGGATTTTTGAGAGCTCAAGAGAATTAGAGAAGAAGACTTTTTAAATAGCAGTACCAGCTTTTAAAAAGGAAGTGTGGGATTGGATTTAGTAGGGAATATACATTTTAATTTGGGAATGTCGGCAAAGGAGATGAGAAGAAGAGGTCTTTGTGAGCTTTGGCTTAGGAGGGAGAAGAATTTACTAAGAATAACAATAAACTTAGCTTGAAGCAAAAAGCACCAATTAGGTTTGGCAAAAGATAAGGTCTAACTATGATAAGGAGTAATCAGTTGATAAAGATTGTGATGAATTTTTAAATTTTCTTTGAAAAACTAGTATATATCAATTCAGAATTATGTGTAAGATAAAAGGATTTTTATAGCATGAGAGATTTGAAGTGTTGGTTTGGGGAAGAAAAAAAGTCAAACGTTGCTCACTAATCTTTTCTTTCGTATTATCTGGTCAAACTGTGGACTATACCATTTCTTAACAAGACTTTGAGATGCCTTTTAGTTCCATTTTCTCTAATAAGATTTTATCTCATGTCAAACCACCTGTAGACATTTTAACTTGGCTATATTCATCCTCTTTATGTCTAAAACTGTCCCCTTTCTGTCAGGCTCTTTGTCTTCCAGTTCTCTTTGAATTCTCTTTCTCCCTTATAGCCAAATTGTGTTGACTGTTAATTTGTAGTCTTTCATAATTTGTTTCCACCATCAGTCATTATTTCATATCTTCTAACCGATCTTCTTGTCAAAAAGTTTTCCCTTTCCTCTTCATCTTAAGTATCAGTGGAGTTCTTTATCTTCCCCAAACACCCTTTGTGTCTTCACTTCTCTGTTAATGAATGTTCAGTGGCTCTCCCCATTGCCTGTATTAGAGCCCAAACTCTAGTATAACTCATTTTTAACAAGCCCCAATTATTTAATCCCAATCTGCTTTTCTAACAATTTGTTCCACAAAATTTCCAATACAAACCTTTAACTCCAGCCAGATCTGCTCCAGTCACCTTGTTTAGAACATACTTTTCCTTACTATCACATTTATGTCTGTCTTTAGTCATGCCATTCCCTTCACCAGGAATGCCTTTTTTCCTATCCAAGTCCTACATATACTGTGAAACCCATGAGATTATACCTCCCTCATTAACACAGTCCTTTCTACAGTAGCCTATGGTATTAACTCTCTGTTGAACTTCAGTACCACTTATTGTTTGACATATATTCATGTTTTAATAATGTTACCTTTTCATAAATCCATGGTTTGTCTCCCTAATTGAGTTGCAAGCTCTTCTAGGGAAAAGTCTGGTTTTATACATCATTTGAGTCTTCCACAGTCTCAAACAGAATGATGTACATATCGTAGGTGTTCAGTAAATATTTTTATGGATAATTTATAAGTAGTGGTTAGTTTCTTTTGAGAATTCTTTAGAAACAGTCTAATTGTTTTTTTGTTTTGTTTTGTTTTTCATTTCTCTGGAGTAGAATTATATGATGCTGTCTAAAGGCAAAGATGTGAACTCAGTTACTCTGGAGGCTACCTTGACCTTACATTACATATGTATATGTATGCGGTTTGTTTGTTTTTAACACAAGAGGAAGCACATAAGGAACTGTAATGCCTTTGTTATGAATTTTAGAACTTTTTAATTTAAATACCACAAGTAATAGTTTTTAAAAGGTCATTGGTTTAAAAGAATTACATAGCACATGAATATGCAAAATATTAATTATACAGTATTACATGCTTAAGTTAAATGCTTATATTTTGTTCAAAATTCAAACTGCATTTTTAATTAAGTTGTAATTTTACTATATTTGCATGAATCCATTTTACTATAAAATAACTCCTAAAACAGAATAATGACTTGGTTCACTTTTAGCTATTGCTAGTTAGAGAACTTTTCCATTACATTAGTAGTGAGGATTTTTAATTCAACTATTTGCATAAATATTAGTTCTTCTCAAGTAAAAGAGCTCAAGTGTATCTGTTATAATTGTATTAACTAATCTCTTGTTAATCGTGTAATATTTTAGTAGTGATGAGAGTATATGCGTTGGCTTCTGGTTGTTAACACAAGCTGTTTTTATTTTGTTTTATAGAATAATAATAACCTGGATGCCTGCTGTGCAGTTCTCTCTCAGGAGAGTACAAGGTATCTTTACGGTGAAGGAGACTTGAATTTTTCGGATGATTCTGGAATTTCTGGTCTACGCAATCACATGACTTCTCTCAACTTGGACTTGCAGTCACAGAATGTTTACCACCATGGAAGAGAAGGAAATAGAATGAATGGAAGTAGGACTCTAACGCACAGCATTAGTGATGGACAACTTCAAGGTGGTCAGTCCAATAATGAACTGTTTCAGCAGGAGCCACAGACAGCACCAGCTCAAGTTCCTCAAGGCTTTAATGTTTTTGGAATGTCCAGTACATCTGGTGCTTCAAATTCAGCACCACATCTTGGATTTCACTTAGGCAGCAAAGGAACATCTAACCTTTCTCAACAAACTCCAAGATTTAATCCCATTATGGTAACTTTAGCCCCAAATATCCAGACTGGTCGTAATACTCCTACATCTTTGCACATACATGGTGTACCTCCACCTGTACTTAACAGTCCACAGGGAAATTCTATCTATATTAGGCCCTACATTACAACTCCTAGTGGTACAACTCGACAGACACAACAGCATTCTGGCTGGGTATCTCAGTTTAATCCCATGAACCCTCAACAAGTTTATCAACCTTCACAAGCTGGTCCCTGGACTACATATCCTGCATCTAATCCTCTGCCACATACCTCAGCCCAGCAGCCAAATCAGCAAGGCCACCAGACCTCTCATGTCTACATGCCCATCAGTTCACCTACTACTCCACAACCACCAACAATTCATTCGTCTGGTAGCTCACAGTCTTCTACCCATAGCCAATATAACATTCAGAATATTTCAACAGGACCTCGGAAAAACCAGATTGAAATCAAACTTGAACCCCCGCAAAGAAGCAGTTCTTCGAAACTGCGTTCTTCTGGACCTCGAACCTCCAGCAGTTCCTCTTCGGTCAACAGCCAGACCTTAAACAGAAATCAGCCCACTGTTTACATAGCTGCCAGTCCCCCAAATACCGATGAGGTGATGTCCCGTAGTCAACCTAAGGTCTATATTTCAGCTAATGCCACCACAGGAGATGAGCAGGTCATGCGGAATCAGCCCACTCTCTTCATATCCACAAACTCTGGAGCATCTGCTGCCTCCAGGAATATGTCCGGGCAAGTGAGCATGGGGCCTGCCTTTATTCATCACCACCCTCCCAAAAGTCGAGCAATAGGCAATAACTCTGCAACTTCTCCTCGAGTGGTGGTCACTCAACCCAATACAAAATATACTTTCAAAATTACAGTTTCTCCCAATAAACCCCCTGCAGTTTCACCAGGGGTGGTGTCCCCTACCTTTGAACTTACAAATCTTCTGAACCATCCTGATCATTATGTAGAAACAGAGAATATTCAGCACCTCACGGACCCTGCTTTAGCACATGTGGATAGAATAAGTGAAGCACGGAAGTTGAGTATGGGATCTGACGATGCTGCCTACACACAAGGTAATAATATTGGCAATGGGATCATTTTCCATTCTGGGCTTAAGTGGTGTACATTGGATTTCACTGCAGAGGTGGATATCACTATCATTTTATCTTTTAAATGTTGCCTGAAATAATGCTATCTTAAGAACCTTTGAGAGTATTCATATAAATTTTGAATATCAGTTTTATCTTATAACTTGAAGCTTGAATGATAACCTTATCAGATCTTCAGAATAATCAACTCTTGATTTGTTTGTTTTCTTAATGTTTATAAAACTTTCTTTTCAGTAACTCTGTCACCTGCAGTGATGCAGATTTTCCCTTTAAATTTTCTTCAAATAAAAATTCATAAAAACACATTTTAATAAGAGATTAGTGAACTTATATAGTAAATCTGCCTTCTTTGACCAGAAGAATTCTCTGTTCTTCATTTTTCTAATACAACATTATTTGTCTTATTTTATAACAAAGTCTAAATTGCTGTGAATTCTTGAATAACTCAAAGAGAAATTTGAATCCTATTCCTGATACTTGTTTCTTTCAGTCTCCCTTAAACATCAGTTAGTGCAACCTTTCTTTTTGTTTGGAATTGTGAATGAGAACATTAGTTTTAAATCTATCTCACTTGATTGTCCTTTTCTGGAATAGACTAGTTAATATTGGCGTAATACTAAATTATATCTATATTAATTCAATTAGAGATAATTTCTATCATATCACATTTTATCTGACCCCTTAAGTTATTTAATCTTCCTTAGGAAACTGTTAAATTCATTCAGATAAAAAAGGAGAGGATGCTTGTCTTGAATATTGACGCAGGTTTTGTAAATTAGCTGGAGTTCTTTAGAGTAAGGATGTATCTCAATCATCTTTATATCGCCAATGAATTGTTCCAAGTATTATAGATTGGAAAATACTACATCATCACCCCCATGCAGCATGTAGCCTCCTACTACTACTAGTACCACTTGTCCTTTTTAGAATTTCTAAAAGTAGTGATTTTACTGCTGAGTTTCTTAGAGGAGCCTGATTGTTTTGGTTTATTTTATGTTTTAAACAATTATATTCTAGTGATTCACAGCCCAAGCTAGGCTGTGGTGCTTTCAAATTCTATAATCAACTACAAAGCTTTCAAAACATAAAAATGCCCAGACTCAGTCCACACTTGCTCAATTAGAGCTTCTTAATGGTGAAGCCTGGGTGCACATGGGCATGGGTGCTCGTGTGTGTTTTAAAGCTCCATGGGTGATTCTGATTTCACTAGAAACTGTGCTGAGACTTTATTTTCCATATATCTGTGACTAAACTGGAACCATTTTTGTTTAGTTTCGGCAGTAAATTATTTTTAATATAACAGTATTTTTTTCCACTGATACTTAATTCCTGTTCTTCCCCCAAAGTCCTTTCTTCTACTCTCCTTCCATCAAAATAGTAGATTTCCTACGTTTGGATAGTTACTGATTCTTAAATGGAGAGTAATTTTTTTCTTCCAGTTTTATTGCTATACAATTGACATATAGCATTGTATAAGCTTAAGGTGTACAACATAATGATTTGATTTACATATGTACGTCATGAAATGATGACCACAGTAGGTTTACTGAGCATCCATCGTCTCATATAGATACAATATTAAAGAAATAGATTTTAAAAATATTTTTTCCTTCTGATTGAGAACTCTTAGGATTTATTCTTTTTTTTTAATTTTTTTTTTAATATTTATTTTTTTGGCTGCATCGTGTCTTAGTTGTGGCACGCGAGATCTTTCTTTGTGGTTCATGGGCTCTTTGTTGCGGCGTGCAGGCTTCTCTCTAGTTGTGGCGGGCAGGCTCCAGACCGCACAGGCTCAGTAGTTGTAGCGGGTGGGCTCTGTAGTTGCGGCACGTGGGCTTAGTGGCCCCGCGGCATGTGGGATCCTGGTTCCCCGACCAGGGATCGAACCCGCATCCCCTGCATTGTAAGGTGGATTCTTAACCACTGGAACACCAGGGAAGTCCCTCTTAGGATTTATGCCTAACAGCTTTCATTTACAACATACAACAGTGTTAATTATCTTTACTGTGTTGTGTATTACATCCCTAGTATTTATTTGTCTTGTAACTAGAAGTTTGTACCTTTGACGGCTTTCATCTAATTCCGCCCCCCCCCCACCTCTGATAGCCACAAATCTGATGTCTCTTTGTTTGTTTTTGAAGTATAATTGACCTACAACACTGTATTAGTTCCTGGTACACATCATAGTGACTCAATATTTCTGTACGTTTCAAAGTGATCATGATGATTAGTTGTCATCTGTCACCATACAAAAATATTACATAATTATTGACTATATTCCGCATGCTGTACATTTTATGCTTGTGACTCAAAATTTCATAACTGAAAGTTTATACCTCTTAATCTCCCTCACCTGTGTCTCTCCTCCTCCCACCACCACCCCCCAGAGAGTAATTTTTTTTATGAAGATAACTTGATAAGGGGAATTTTTGCTTAAAGTAGATGTGAGATACTCGTATACTAACTGGAGTGTGAAAATAAAGTGTTGCTTGTATGTGCTAACTCCAACTTCTCTCCCATTCTCTCCTGAGTCTTCTCTAGTCAGGGTTTTTCCCACTGCAATCAGCCACAACTGCTCCTGTCAAGGTCATCAGTGACAGCATCATTACTAAACCCAGTAGTCTTTCAGCCCTTGTCTTCCTTGATCTGTATCAGTAGCGTTTGCCATAGTCAAGCACCTTCTTCTCTGTGAAACATTTTGTTCATTTGACTTACTATATGATAATACACTAGGATTCCACCTCTCCTTTTATTCTTTGGTGGTTCTCCCTCATCTCTCTGACCTTTCACCTCTTTGTTCTTCCACTTCTTTGTTGAAAGAAGTGAGATCAAAGCCTCAAAGTTCAATCCTTGGGCCTTCTCTCTTTTCTGTCTTTACCATTCCCTAGATGATCTCAATCAGCCTCATAACTTTAAATATTATTCTATGCTAAGAGCTCCCAAATTTGTAACTCTAACCTGGACTTCCTGAATTTCAAGCAGTTTAATTAACTGCCTACTTAACATCTCCATTTGAATGTTTACTAGGCATCCCAGGTTTACTATATGTCTGAAACAACTTCTGACATTGCCCCCAACTCACTCTTCCTATCTCCATTAATGGCAGCTTAATCAGGCCAGAAACTTCAGAAATACCACTGACTCCTTCCTTCTTTCACATTTCACATCTAATTTGACGATAAATCCTGTCAACTCTAACCTTCAAAGTATATCAAGAATTCTTTTTTCTTACCACCCCCGTTCATTGTCACCACTCTGGCCTGAGCTACTGTCATCTCTTAGATGAATTATTGCAGTAGCCTACCTGCTTTCACCCTTGCCTACTTATGGTCTTGTTTTAACTCAGCATCCACTGGGATACAGTTTTAAAAACATAAGTCAGATCATATGACTCCTCTGCACATGATCACTACCTATTTCATTCAGCGATCCACTGCCTCTCCCCCATCTCTTTTCCTTTTACTTACCACCTCACTCACTCTGTTCCAGCCCTGCTGGCCTTCATGCTACTATTCTTTAAACATAGAAGGCATACCTTAGGGCCTTTGTACTTGCTATTCCCTCTGTCTGAAATTCTCTTCTCCCTGACTCCACAGTTAACTCCCTCACTCCCTTCAAGTCTTTACTCAGAAGTCTACCTTTTCAGTGAGACTATCCCTGATCTCCCTATCTGAATCCACCCCCCCCCCCAGCATTTCCTGTCTCTCCATCATTGCTTGTATTTGCTCAACAGGGAAATGAATAATCTAATATTAAGATATATAACAGCTAGTACCTGCTGAAAGCTTATAATGTGCTAGGCATTGTTCTGAAAGCCCATTTATTTCTCACAACCAACTATAAAATAGGCACTAGTAGTATTCCTGTTTTCAGCTTAAAATGCTTAGGAACACATAGGTTAAATACGTAGCCACAGGACAAGGGGCAGGGTCAGGGTTCTCACGTAGGCAGTTCACAGGGCCCACGGCACTGTCTTTCCAGATTTTCAAAATAAACCCTCTGGAAAGATGCTTCAGGTTTATCTTGTACCTTCATATAACCCCTGGTGCACCACTGTAGGGGCTGTGTATGCCTCAGTTTGAGAAGCATGGAGCTAGAAGATCACTCAATAAAAATAAATAAAAAGAGGCAGCTATCACAAAAGAAATCACAATATAGATAATATATAGATATAATTTGAAATAACTTGAAACAATAAAGTAATACCCTTGGTAGATGTAGGAAGCACCTTTTTATTTTTTTCTTTTATTTTTGGCCACGCTGCGTGGCATGCGGGATCTTAGTTTCCCGACTAGGGATCGAACCCGTGCCCCCTGCCGTGGAAGCGCGGGGTCTTAACCACTGGACCGCCAGGGAAGTCCTGGAAGACCTTATAAAGAAACCTGAAGGTAAAAAAAAAACTTTGCTAATGAATAAGGGCTCTGTTTTGAGAGCTCAAAGCCTACCAAAAAAAACCAGGTTTCGCCAGAATGGGCCACAAATTATTTGTCTTTACTGAACAACCTCCAGACAGCTGTAACAACCATGATCACTTTCTTTAAGTATACCTACACATGTAAGGAATTTCCTAACATTCGTATGGCTGTGTACCCTTGTGTTATCTGCATGTGCACACTGTATTGGGGTGGGTGCTGTTCTGCAGCCTCTTATCTCATTTCCTTCTGTTTAGTGTGGAACTGGTGTTGACCAAGATTTATGTATCATCCAGTGTCAAAATCTTGATCTAGTGTTTCATTGACTTGGTTCCAGTCAAATCAAAGGACTGTTCTTTCCAGCAAAATGCATCTCTTGCGATGTTAACTTATACATGTGTAATGCTTTACAGTTTACACAGCACTAAATGAGGTGACCCGAATAATACTGATCTTTAAGTAAGGATCTTTTCTGAACTCTAATTTGTGTGGTATGGGTAATAAAGAGAAAAGAAATATCTCTGCCTCCTGCAGTGAAATTGATCTTTCTAAAGCTCCTGAATCATACTGTTTCAGAGTAGAAAAGCAAGTTAAGCCAGGTACTAGAATCATTGGAAAATATTTTTCTCAAATTGAGGCGAGAACATGCCTAAATAAATGTGGTAAACAAAACGCATTATTTTTCATTTATTTATCATTTAACATTTGAAATATAAATATACTACAATAAAAATTTCAAAAATGAGAATTTGTTTTTTAAAGATCTATTGTTTCATATGCCCTCTGCTATAGAATGAAAAAAGAGGACAGTTAATGAATCTTCTTTCGCGACCCTGCTCATCTCAGCACCAAGTCTATCGCCATCACCCCCTGTAAAGGAAGTAAATTATACTTGAGTCCTTAATCATTCACTGTCTTCTGAGACTTTCTGGTGTCCTCCCCCTGTTCATAAAAGTATGCTTTTTGTAACACTGGAAACTTCTGTAGGTGTGGAGAACAAATGCTCCACTCATTCAAACCAGTTTTCATGGTGGGGGGTTGGGGGCAGTGGCCTGTGGTCTGTGTTTTGTTACAGTTGCCAGAGGCTCTTACCAAACTAACATTGCTGCCAAAAATGATTTCTTCTTCTCCGTTATCGCTACAGAAAGCATCTATGGCATTGATCTAGCTAAAGTAATAAGCATTTTTAATGATACTTTAATACTTTTTTTTCCAGTTAACATTTATGGTCCCATTACATTGTCAAACAGCAGCTATGACTTTAAACCTAAAATAGAAATACAAATAAGAAAATGTATGAGACGAAATTCGCTTCTTGGACTTTCTCATTCCTTGTCATTTTTTTCAGCAGTACTTCCCTCCAAATCACAACACCTTTCTATTTAATGAGATTTAATAAAAATGCTAATCATGGGGGCTTCCCTGGTGGCGCAGTGGTTGAGAGTCTGCCTGCGAATGCAGGGGACACGGGTTCAAGCCCTGGTCTGGGGGGATCCCACATGCCGCGGAGCAACTGGGCCCGTGAGCCACAATTGCTGAGCCTGCGCGTCTGGAGCCTGTGCTCTGCAACAATAGAGGCCGCGATAGTGAGAGGCCCGCGCACATGATGAAGAGTGGCCCCCACATGCCACAGCTAGAGAAAGCCCTCGCACAGAAACGAAGACCCAACACAGCCATAAATAAATAAATAAAATTTAAAAAAAAAAAATGGGCTTTATTTAAAAAAAAAAATGCTAATCATGACAAAAATTGAGGGGGCTAGATATTCTTTTCAAAAGGAACTAGAAATTAAATTTTAAAATTTGCACTTTGACTTTTATTCACCTGCTGATTGGAAATGCCTTTTTTCGAACATTGACTCACTGTGTTGGCATTGAAGTCACATTAAATTAACTCAGTAATTAAGCTTGACTTCAAATCACTTAAAGAATTTTTTTCCTTTCGAATCTGGCCTACTTCTCGTAGGTTCTTCCCGGTCTTAAGACTACCTACCTTTTTAATTTGGAATAAATCTCAAGGCTGGAAGAGACTTGTTTCATCTAGAACTCTGCAACAAACGTTATCCAGTCCACTTACCCATCCAGCAGTTGGTCCTGCAGGACCCCTGTCAGGCGTAAACCCATTGTGTACTGCGTGCTTTCTGAGGGACAAATTGCCTCCTAAGGCAGCACATTCCATTTCTGAAGAGTTCTGCCTACTAGCAAGTTATTTCCTATGTTAAACTGAATTTTTTAGAAGTATTAATGAAAATAACATATCCATATGGTAAAAGAAATTTAACCCAAAAAAGGGAAGATACAATAAAAATGTTTCCTTTTGACCCCTGACCTGTCCCTTCCCCCAGCCATCCCACCGTTTAATTATCAGAGGTAATCTCCATTAGCAGTTCTTGATCCTCCTTCCCTTTATAATTACACTCTCTCTCTCTCTCTCTCTCTCTGTCTCACACTCACACTTTTTTTTTAATGGGAATGCAATATATGTATATGGGTATACATACATATATGTGGCATTATATAATATATACATACTCTACAGTATGTATAACATAAACATACTCTTTAGGGATATATTATATACATTTTTTGCTTAACATCTCTTAAGATCATTTTATTTTAGCATGTATGAATATTTCATTCTTTTAATTTACTTTTAAAAAGTTTTAGTCATTATTTTAACATTCATTGAGATAAAGTTCATCAGTCATTTACAGTGTACAAGTCAGTGATTTTTAGTATAGTCACATGTGTGTAACCATCACCACAACCAATATTAGAACATTTTCATCACTTCAAAAAGAAGCTCCATACCCTTTATCTGTCACCTCTTTTCTTTGGAGAAATGCCTGTTTATTTCCTTTGCCTATTCTTTAATTGGGTTATTTGTTTTTATTACTGAGTTGTATGAGTTCTCTGTATATTCTAGATATAAGTCCCTTATATGATTTGCAGCTATTTTCTCCCATTCTGTAAGTTATCCTGTCACTTTGATAGTGTCCTTGAAGCACAAGTTTTTAATTTTGCTGAAGTCCAAGTTATGTTTTTCCTTTCATTATTTATATTTTTGCTGTCATATCTAAGAATCATTTGCCAAATCCAGGGTCATCAGGATTTACCCGTGTTTTCTCCTGAGAATTTTATTGTTTTAGAGCTTAAATTTTGGTCTTTCATCTATTTTGAGTTAATTTCTATGTAATGGTATGAGATAAGCGTCCAGTTTCATTCTTGTGCATGTGGCAGTCCAGATGTCCCATCACCATTTGGGCTGTTGTTGTGTTGTTGCTGCAAAGTTCTCTCCTGTACCATAGGTGGCCTTTTTTTTTTTTCTTTTTTATGCTGGAGTAGAGTTGATTAACAATGTTGTGTTAGTTTCAGGTGCGTGGCAAAGTGACTCAGCTATACGTATACTTGTATCTACTATTTTTCAAATTCTTTTCCCGTTTAGGTTGTTACAGAATATTAAACAGAGTTCCCTGTGCTATACAGTAGGTCCTTGTTGGTTCCCTATTTTAAATATAGCAGTCCAGCACCATTTGTTGAAAAGACTCTTCTTTTCCCATTGAATGGTCTTGGGACCTTTGTAGAAAATGAGTTGACCGTAAACACATGGGTTTATTTCTGGACTTTCAGTTTTTTTTTTAATTATCTGTATGTCTATCCTTATGCCATTACTACACTGATTATTGTTACTTTGTAGTAAGTTTTGAAATTGGGGCAGGCAAGTTCTACTTTGTTCTTTTTTTAGATTGGCTCTTTGAGGTCTCCTGCTATTCCACATATAATTTAGAATCAGCTTGTCACCTTCTACAAAGAAGTCAGCTAGGATTCTATAGGGATAACACCAAAATATTTTTCTAAATATACTTGATTTTTTAAAAACATGCAAGCAGACCAAAAAGGGTTTATGATGGAAAGTTCTCCTCCCCGGAGACAACCAGTAGCTGGTCACAAACAGTTCATTTTGTGTTCTTCTAGAAATTGAAATTGTATATGAAGCATATATATATTTATACCTTTCCTTTTTTTATACAAATGAAACATAGTATTTTACTCTCTGTCTTTATCAGTGTTTTTGTTTTTATCTCTTTGAGAGTATTCCATGTCAGGCATTGCAGATCTGCTTATTTTAAAAATGACTGCATAGTATTTTGTACCATAATCTCTAATCAGTCCTTTTTTTGACAGATCTTAGGGTCTTGTTTTTACAAACTGCTGCAGTAAAAATTTTGTGCATACAAATTTTGCCCACACCCAAGTATGTTGGCAGAAGAGATTCCCAGGAGTGGAAAACTGCTGTGTCAAAGGATATGTGTATTTTTAATCTTGATAGATGTATCATTTAGGCTTGGTTATGCTGCTGTAAGAAACTGTGTCTTTAAACAACAAAGGTTTATTTCTAGTTCACTTGCCAAATAGATTAGCTGGTGGGCTCTTCTACATCATCCTCACTTAGGTACCCAGGTTAAGGGAAGCTCCATCTCCGTGCTTCCGTGATGATTGTTCAGACAGGTCAAAGGACATACAGCAAATCAGCTCTGACTCCTTAAGTTCTGCTCCGACACGTGTTACTCTTTAGAAAAAACAAGTCCACGTAGCCACCCCTAATTCAGAGAGAATGGAGAGGCGCAGTTCTACCACATACCTGGAAAGCAGAGAGGCAGAAATATTTGGTGAAGGACACTGATGACTGCCTCAGTACATGTTGCCAATTTTAATTTTGAGACTCTCTCTAAAGAGATTCTACCAGTTTATACTCCCATATTTATAAATGGGGAACATTTTTAGTAATATTTATAAGAACGTCCTTTTCCTCTTTCTTTCTCCCACCCATCACTATGTAGGTGATTGAAAAAAATACATCTTTGTCTGTCTGATAGGTAAAAATATATTGTTTTGGTGTTTTTAAATTTGCATCTTCGAATATGAGTGAGGTTGAGCATCTTTTCATGTATTAATTTTTAAACCATTTTTATTTCTTATTTTGTGAACTTGCTTGTTTTGTGCCTAGTCTGTTTTTTCTAATATGTTGTTACTTTTAACTTGGTCAATAAATTTTTTTGTTGTTTTATAAATTTTTTTATTTTCATACATTAAAACTTTTTAATCTTTTTTTCCTCTGGCTTCTGTTTATGTTTAGAAAGCCCTTCTGCATTCCAAGATTTTGAGAAAAGAACAGAAATCTTGTGTGTATCTTCTCCTTAGTTACAGTGATACTCCTTGAAATCATATTGAACTGGCCTTATTTCTCTTTCATATGGCATCCCTTCAAAAACTTGAAAATAACTACCATATCCCCTTTAAAAGTATAAACCTTTCTAAGCTATAAACATTCACAGTTCCTATTATGATTCATCCAGTTGTATTTCTTTGAGGCTCTTGAGGTGTCTGTAGGCCCCAGTTTTCTTTTTCTCTAAAACAAAGCTTTTAGACAGTATCTATATCATAATGCTATAAGAGTACATGCAGCATCTTAATTATATGCAAATAAATGACAACAAAGTTGTCTAGCAGGGGTCCCATACTCATCTATTATTAATACTAATATATAAATAATTTAAATTTCTTAAAAATAATTACAGAGGTTAAGCATTATATTCATGGTTTTGTTGTAAAATGTGTTGCCCAGATTACAGGCCCAGTTGCAACACTGTTGCAAGATCTGATTTCAAGCTGTCCTTAAAAGTGGCAAAATAGATTAAAACATCAGCATGCTTTATTTTAAAGAGTAATTGCCATCTCTGAATCTTGTGACTGAGTCACCAAATAAGTGATTGTAATTATACGGTGGAATATAAAACATCTAAATATCCCTGCTGTCAGCACTTACAGTCCAGAAAAATCTTGATTTATTTTAGAAGGTGACATTGTGCCTTTTTAGATACAATGACTTAGGCCACATGGTACCACACTTAGGCATTTAAAATTGCCCTGACAGACAAAAATTTTAAAGACACTAGAAATAAGTGTCTTATGTTTCCAGTGATAAAGTTTATCTCCTTCACTCCCTCTCTTTTTTTAAAAAATAAGCCTAAAATCTTTGTATCCATAAATGCCTGGTACGTTTTCCAATGGCAAAGGCATCTTTTTTTTAATATGCCCATTCAATTCTCTTATTTTTTTTTAACTTCTGGAGAAATTAGATGTCATTTACACTTATAGAATGCCTAAAATTAGTAAAGCTAACACTGTCTGAAACTTCAGGTGAGTTTTTCTATTTACAAATAAAGTTGAGTAACTAATTGTCTCCATTGTTTATTGGAAGCTGACGAAAGTTCGGTAAAGCCTACGTTTTCGGAGATTGCTGTGTGAAATATCTAGTATGCCTATAGAAGCGGTTTTAAGAGCCTTAGTATGTATTTTAAGTAACTAATTGTCAGTTATTTTAACAACCACCAGGGGGCGTTGCATGCCTAAATTACCTTTATCCATTAAAATTTAATTTTGACTGAAAGAAGATTTGAAACGTACTGAGTATTTTTTCTCTGCCTGTTATTCCTCCTCCTTTTTTGTCTATTTAATTTATTTATTTTTATTTATTTATGGCTGTGTTGGGTCTTCATTTCTGTGCGAGGGCTTTCTCTAGTTGTGGCAAGCAGGGGCCATTCTTCATTGCGGTGCGTGGGCCTCTCACTATCGCGGCCTCTCTTGTTGCAGAGCACAGGCTCCAGACACGCAGGCTCAGTAATTGTGGTTCACGGGCCCAGTTGCTCCGCGACATGTGGTATCTTCCCAGACCAGGGCTTGAACCCGTGTCCCCTGCATTGGCAGGCAGATTCTCAACCACTGCGCCACCAGGGAAGCCCTTTTTGTCTATTTAAAAGGACAAGGTAGATAGTTAAGTTTGGAAAACTAAAGAAATCGTTGTATGATTGAAAAGTTAAATATAACCCTTATTTCCTTAGTAGAACTAGCATATAAAAGAGCCATCTTTCTGCAGTGTCAGCAACCTAAAAAAGTCTTGCCATATTTTAAAATTATTAAAATTTTGCTAAGTAAAAAATATTAGAAGTACACATTCAAGGAGACTTTAAAATAAATGTCCAATTTTTGTTTTATCAGTATTTCCTGGACATTTCTATTTCATTTTACTATCCATTAAAAGTCAAATTATTGTTGTTATTTTACATTTAATAGGTATTTATCAAGTACCTACAATTTTCACGGTTAAAAGTAGATACAAGATGATACAAAAATGTTTACCCTCAAGGAGATTACAGTTTAATTGAGAAATGTACTTTATCATGAAAAATCTAAAATGCTGAATTTTTCCAAGTAAAAAATGAAATGAACTCATCTAACAAAAAAAGATTCCCCTTTAGTGTGAAATAATTTATAAATACAAAGTAATAATATGTAAGCTTTTGACATAGTTTATTCCCTTTGTTTCCTTCCTTCACACTTCACTCATGGTAGTAATTTACTTAATGCCCTTTGAACTAGTACAAAAAGCAGTTTCAGCTCCATTACTATTTAAATAATTTAGGATTCCAGAATAGGGAAAATTAATGTGGTTTGGCTGAATAATTAAAATATTATTACAATGCAAATATTACAAATGAAGCTGCAGCATAGTCTTTACCTGTGCCTTATTATGGTTTAACTACTTGTATATAATTGGATATTATTTTAATTTTATCAAGGTATACATACTTGTGTGTGTATATATATATACACACACACATATATTCTATGTATAACTACTCTATATAGACTACAGTAATGTACCTAGGTATAGGTCTTCTTTTTTTTTTTAATCGTCCATTTTTCTACATTCATTGGACCCCTTCAGTTTGAAGGCTAGCGTCCCCCTTCAGACCAGGAAATCTCCTGATTTCCAGTTTCTTATTGCCTCTTTCCAGAACTTATTTTAATCAGCTATTTAACGTCCTGGACCAATTTTCTATTTATTTCTCATTGTCATATTCTCAGTATATCCCACCTCCTTGTCCTTCTGTTTTGTAGTTGAGATTTCCTTAAATTTTCTTTCAGTCCATGTATGAAATGTTCATTTCAGCAGTAATGTTTTTAATTTCTAAGAGCTAGTTCTCCAATTCCTTTTTCATAGCAGATTGCTGTTTTATGGATGCTCTTGTCTGAACTCTCTTAATGATGTTCATTAGAAGTTGAGTTCTCTCATCTCCCTACTCAATTATATTCACTTAGTCTGGGTTTAGTCTTTCTCTTTGTTTATCTAGGTCTTTCACATGTCAGATGTTCCTCAAATGTGTGGTGATCCTTGGCTGTTGCTTCATATTTAAGAATGAAGGACTATGAGGGCTAAAAGCCCTGTGTTAAGAAAGTGAGACTTGTCACTTGGCAGACTTTGCTTTGTGAGGAATAAGTGAAGAGCCTTCTGCTGCAAGAGAACACTCCACTATCACCACCTAGCATTCTTTGTGTATGGGAACCAGCTTGAGAAATGTGTGTTTGAAGGAGCCTTAAGAATAAGCATACAGCTACCTGCCCTTCCACAGGATGGGGCGAGATCAGCTGTTCCATAAAGAGACATCCAATTAACCCCCTTTTCTGGCCCACTCCTCACTTCTGCCTTCTGTTGTTACCTTCATTCTCCAAAGTCTGGAGCCTCTTTAGGTTTCTGCAGGCAGGTTAGCTGCCTCTTTGCAGTATAGTACTTGTGTATGAGACTGTAGCTTTCTCCTTCATAAATCTATGCCACTTCATCTACTTTCATTCTCCAGAAACTTGTTGAAATCTCTCGTCCATTTCTTGCCTTCTTCCTATTTTTTATCATTGTTGGATTCTATCAGTTTTATTCCTCTGTCATTTTCATGGGGTTTCAGGAGGCAGAAGATTATGTAAATATAATGCTCAATCATCTTTAAATGGAAGTCCTCTCTAATATAATTGATTCTTCGTATTTAATTGTTGTAACTCCTTACTTTGAGGTTCTCTCCCTGCCCTCGTGGTATGAATTTTGACCACTCAGAGTGTGATATAGGTTGGGTTTCAATTTCTTAGAAAATCTGTTCTTATCCCCTCTCCATATATAATATTAAATAATATAACAAATGTATATCTTATTTTCTAATTCAGCACAAATATAAATTATCACATATCATTAGAACCACTAAGTAAATGTGTTTTAGAAGAGTAGCTCCTGCTCGCCGCAACTAGAGAAAGCCTGTGCGCAGCAACGAAGACCCAGCGCAGCCAAAAATTAAATAAATAAATGTATTTTTTTTAAGTTTTTTTTTTTTTTTTTACATATTTAGGAAAAAACCTTTTAGGGAGAAAATCTCCATTAATTTTAAGAAATACTGCTTTTAAGTAATCATTAATTTGAACAAATGTCTAATGCCACTTTTGAGACATGTTGGTAGGTGGTCAGGGTTTAGAAATAAAGAAAAGTGCATTATGTACTCCTAGTTCTCCTTTACCTTGCCCTTCATTCCCACTTCATGCCTCCATCTTTCTCCTCTTATTATCCCACTCAAAAATTAACAGCCCACTCCTCATCTTCTTTTAAGAGAATAAAATAAACCCTAATGCAGAATTCTTATATTTTGGAAATAGAGGGGTAAAAGTCTGCAATTCAAATAAAATAAACCAAATTAATAAAAGCCTGACAAAACAAGCTTGGGGTAGGTATGGATGTACAAAGACACAGTGAGTTTTCTACCAGGAACATGTGTACCTCCAAAAACACTGCCCTGTGTTCTTAGAATATATATTAAAATGGGAGAGAGGGTACCAAGAATCAGTCATGGTTTTTAAAACTTGAAACATAATGCCCTAATATTCTTTTCTTCCAATAAGTAAGAAAGGAGAATTACAGAGGAAATACCTGTGGATTATATTAGTGTCAAATTTTTGTTGGGAAAAATTATCTATTGTTTAAAGGTAATTTTTAAGTGCTTGAGCCTAACTAGCCTCCCGCACCTCACACCCTAATTCTGATTCTAGAATACACTACCGGATTGAACGGCCTGAATGTATATAGCCTTTTCCTTATTTTTTAGATTCATGGAAATTTGAGTTTGATTGATGATGACTGTTTAGCATTAATCTAATCTGATTAATCAACTTGACTTTTTCATTTTATTACTATTTTTCATTTTTAGAGGTTATTTATTGTATTTTCCCAAATCTGCCTGTTTTCTCATGGTAGAATCATCCCAAGCTGCCTTTTAATAGAAGTCTATTCAGGTATCTTCACTACCAGTCCAGTGTCCTAAGAAGTGAAGCTCACATTGTCCAGAGATGGCAAGAACATACACCAATTTTTATGGTTTAATAAGGTTTCCCAAGCAATTCATCATTCATGCAACAAGATTGATTGCTTATTTTCTTTCCTTAGGAAATCTTAGGAAAATATTTTCACAAAATGTAATTGCAGTATAAGAAAATATGTTTGATTTATCTGAATGGTATGGTTTTTAATTTGCAGTTTGAGGAATTTAATGTTAACATTCATGCGAATTGAAATCAGTTTTATTTGTTGTATACATCAAAATGGATTTAACCTAACTCATGTTCCCTTCTAAAATATCTATAACATGTCTATATTAGGATACCTTATGTATAGTCCAAACATGTCAGACTTTTTGGAGTAGAGGGGCTTATCCTTCCAAGGGGTCAAATTTGAACTAAATAGTAAGTAGGTTAATTACTCTACTAGACCTTTTGAGCGGTTATAGGCAAAAATGCTGTCATTGGCCATATTAAAACCTCCCCCCCCCAAAAAATGAGTGACATTTGTATGCTTAAATAATTAAAATAATTTTCAAGTAAAAAATTTTGAAATTTTAAATGTTTAACTCACAATATTTTGTGTTATTGTTATCTTTGGGATTCTTGGCAGCCTTTTGTTTGTCACAGAAGTAGTCATTTGTTTTGTTTTCCCAAGGCTGTTTAAAGGTTAATTGACTAAACTGGGTGGGTCCTCATATTTACTAATATGTATTGCAGCTCTTTTGGTACATCAGAAGGCCAGAATGGAACGACTTCAAAGAGAACTTGAGATTCAAAAGAAAAAGCTGGATAAACTAAAATCTGAGGTCAATGAAATGGAAAATAATCTAACTCGAAGGCGTCTGAAAAGATCAAATTCCATATCCCAAATACCTTCAGTAAGTCTTTCTTTCTCTAACTGTTGTGACTGCTATGCTTGAACATGAGAATAGGCAATCTGTCCTAAGTATAAAAGCTTGATCTTGTTTTCTAGAAATGCTCTTAATTCATACTTCTTTCTCTGTCCTTACCTCCCCCTGCAAAACTTCACTCTTTCTTAGCTAATAACACAAGAGTTCAATGTAGATCCTTCTCACATGGAATTATTTTTCAGCTCGAAGAAATGCAGCAGTTGAGAAGTTGTAATAGACAACTCCAGATTGACATTGACTGCTTAACCAAAGAAATTGATCTTTTTCAAGCCCGAGGTAAAGTTCAATGCATACTCAGCTGAAATTCATTTTTACCAACTCTTTTCCCACGGCTAAAAACAGACTTATCAATTGTAATCTTACTGTTTCCGATTTGACTTTGGAGCCATATAGTGCTACTTGGATTTTTGTTTTTGCTCACTCTCCACTCCCTCGCAAAGTTATGTATTTGGTTGCGGAGTAATTTGATACGTTGTATAGCCTTCAAATCCCCTTTAGTCATGTGTTAAGGGAAGACAGTGATTAGTGTGTCTGGCTTTATTGTCAAAAGTATTGCTGTTATGTATTAGTATAATCTGTTACAATATTTATTAAGATTAAAATGTACGAACCTCATATACCTTTTTCCTTTTTCCCTTTCAATAATTATGCTTTTAAGAACATAATTTAAAAGGCACCGCCACCCTAATGGTACTTTCTTAATTGCTAAAATAGAGAAGAAAATAAAAATACGGCTTATATATTTTTAGGACAATGATAGTTTATTATACTTGAGCTATTATTGACAAGCAATAACTGCTTATTGTAGAACAAAAAAATGTTTACAATTCAGTTCCATAGACAACTAAAAGGAATATTTATAACTTAAACCTAATTCTAAAGTTTAGAAATAATAGAAATGTATAAAACGGAAAAGACAGGAAAGGGAAGAAGCCAAAAAATAAGCCCTTAATCATACTTCTTAGTATGTGCCAAAATCCATTAAACTGAAAGATGATTTGTTTTATTTTAGTAAGTAAGCTGTTTATCTTGAAACATTCATTGAAAATGCCATAATTTAACTTTGGAGAGAAAAAGGAAGTTAGTGCCAGTCTAGAAACTATGATTCTTGAACTTGTTCCTTTTGTTTAAAATCTGAAGCATTGTATTACATTAGTACAAGGTTTTTATACTTACTTGAAGCCAAGCTATTTAGTTGCTTAAGACCATGTTAAAATTGTATTTTAAATTGTTAAATTTTAAGTTATCTTGTCACATAGAACAGGGGTCTAGTTCTAATTCTGTTACTGTCTGTCTTACTGGCATTAATTTGCCTTCTTCCCCAATTTACCACTTAGACCTCTATTATGGGTACTGTATTATACCTATCTCAGCTGTTTTTGAAATCCTGACATGTAATTTGACATTAGAGGTGCAAAAAGTATTTCTTCTATTTATACTGTGATATTTTTTAGAAAGAAAATATTTGGTTTTTTAAACAATTTTTTTAATATTTTTGAGCTATAAGCATTGATATACTTACTTTTTATGTATTTCAGGACCACATTTTAATCCCAGCGCTATTCATAACTTTTATGACAATATTGGATTTGTAGGTCCTGTGCCACCAAAACCCAAAGGTTAGTGTGTCCAGTAAGTGTGAGAACTGTTGCATTTTGAAAAGCAAGGTTTTGGAAAACCTTCCACTCTAGAAGTGCTTCAGACTTTGGCATTCTTGGATGGATTCATTCGGAAAATATTTATTTTCACTTACATGCTGGGAATTGGGGAGGGTGCAAAAATGTAATGTACTTAGCTCTTGAAAAGTAATATGCATGTCCTTAGGATTCATTATATACTCCCAAAATAGCAAATCTTGGCCAAAAAAAAAAAAAATCACCAGGTGCAGAAACTTGCATTCTTTGAAATTTTAGACAAACGTTAAGGAAAGACACCTTAGGAAAGTTTATTTTTCATGAGTATTCTGTCCTATTTAGTTTACGCATAGTTCTCTGTAATCAAAATCCTCTGAATTTCAGACGAATGGTTTTTTAAAATAATTACCTACTATCATTTTTACATCACTGATATTCACAGACTATATAGACACCAAACTAAGAAATGTCGGAACGGTTGTGTGGGTTTTTTTACTCCAGGCATTAAAAAACATACAGAAATGGGAATAAGAAAGAACCAAGTATGTTACTAGTTTTTTAGTTTGTTACAAGAATTTTCGTAGTCTCATTCAGTATCCTGTGCTGTCCATTTGTTTTTGTTCAAGTATAATTTAATTAGGCCTAGCTTTATCTTCATATTTTTTAATTTAAATGTTTTTAAACATCGTTAGCTGGAACATAATGAACTCTTACTACAAAGGAGCAAAAGTGAGATTAGAGTATTTGGCATAGTACATGGGGAAGCCAGTGTTCAGACATTGGATGCTATTTGGATGTTAATTGAATAAAGGAATAAAGAAAACAGTGGTATAGCCTAGCTTCTTAAAATAAGCAAAGTGGGTATTTTAGACTCTAAATGAGTGCCTTAATACAATCTTTTTACTCTCTTTCAAAAACTAAAATTTTCATATAAAAAGATCCTGTTTTGTTTCGACATAATCCAGTATGTATGTGTTGAGGTTAGGAGGGAGGTGGAATATAGATGAAATAAGATTCGTCTTGAGAGTTGTAGAAGCAGGATAAGTGCATGAGGGTTTATTTCACTGTTCTCCCGTGATAAAAAGTAAGAAAAGAAAAAGAGAAACTCCAGTACTTAAAAACCTTTGCACAAAAGATAGAAGCTTGTGTACTGGCTACTTTTGGAGAAATAAAGAATCAGTCATTTTTGCCTTAAAGCTAAAATAGGGAGGTACTAGTTTCACTTATAGAGGTTTACTTAGTTCTTGAAATCAGTTCTGCTTGGCAATGCAGGGGGTTTTTTTGTTTGTTTTTTTAACAGCTTTATTGGAGTATAATTGCTTTACAATGGTGTGTTAGTTTCTGCTGTATAACAAAGTGAATCAACTATACATATACATACATCCCCATATCTCCTCCCTCTTGCATCTCCCTCTCACCCTCCCTATCCCACCCCTCTAGGTGGTCACAAAGCACCGAGCTGCTGATCTCCCTGTGCTGTGCAGCTGCTTCCCACTAGCTATCTATTTTACATTTGATAGTGTATGTATGTCCATATATACACTACTACTCTCTCACTTCGTCCCAGCTTACCCTTCCCCCTCCCCGTGTCCTCAAGTCCATTCTCTACGTCTGCTCGTCTTTATTCCTGTCCTGCCCCTAGGTTCTTCATAACCATTTTTCTTTTTTTTTTAGATTCCATATATATGTGTTGGCATACGGTATTTGTTTTTCTCTTTCTGACTTAACTTCATTCTGTATGACAGTCTCTAGGTCCATCTACCTCACTACAAATAACTCAATTTCGTTTCTTTTCATGGCTGAGTAATATTCCATTGTATATATGTGCCACATCTTCTTTATCCATTCATCTGTCGATGAACACTTAGGTTGCTTCCATGTCCTGGCTATTGTAAATAGAGCTGCAGTGAACATTGTGGTACATGACTCTTTTTGAATTACGGTTTTCTCAGGGTATATGCCCAGTAGTGGGATTGCTGGGTTGGGTTGTATGGTAGTTCTATTTTTAGTTTTTTGAGGAACCTCCATACTGTTCTCCATACTGGCTGTATCAATTTACATTCCCACCAACAGTGCAAGAGGGTTTCCCTTTCTCCACACCCTCTCCAGCATTTATTGTTTGTAGATTTTTTGGTGATGGTCATTCTGAACGGTGTGAGGGGATACCTCTTTGTAGTTCTGATTTGCATTTCTCTAATGATTAGTGATGTTGAGCATCCTTTCATGTCTTTGTTGGCAATCTGTATATCTTCTTTGGAGAAATGTCTATTTAGGTCTTCTGCCCATTTTTGTCTTGTTTATGTTTTCCTTTGCTGTGCAAAAGCTTTTAAGTTTCAATAGGTCCCATTTGTTTATTTTTGTTTTTATTTCCGTTTCTCTAGGAGGTGGGTCAAAACGGATCTTGCTGTGATTTATGTCATGGAGCGTTCTGCCTGTGTTTCCCTCTAAGGGTTTTATAGTGTCTGGCCTTATATGGCCTTATATTTAGGTCTTTAATTCATTTTGAGTTTATTTTTGTGTATGGTGTTAGGGAGTGTTCTGATTTCATTCTTTTACATGCAGCTGTCCAGTTTTCCCAGCACCACTTATTGAAGAGGCTGTCTTTTCTCCATTGTATATCCTTGCCTCCTTTATCAAAGATAAGGTGACCATAGGTGCGTGGGTTTATCTCTGGGCTTTCTTTCCTGTTCCATTGATCTATATTTCTGCTTTTGTGCCAGTACTGTACTCTCTTGTTTACTGTCACTTTGTAGTATAGTCTGAAGTCAGGGAGCCTGATTCCTCCAGCTCCATTTTCCTTTCTCAAGATTGCTTTGGCTGTTCGGGGTTTTTTTTGTTTCCATACAAATTGTGAAATTTTTTGTTCTAGTTCTGTGAAAAATGCCATATGTAGTTTGATAGGGATTGCATTGAATCTGTAGATTGCTTTGGGTAGTAGAGTCATTTTCACAATGTTGATTCTTCCAGTCCAAGAACATGGTGTATCTCTCCATCTGTTTGTATCATCTTTAGTTTCTTTCTTCAGTGTCTTAGATTTCTGCATTCAGGTCTTTTGTCTCCTTAGGTAGGTTTATTCCTAGGTATTTTATTCTTTTTGTTGCAATGCTAAATGGGAGTGTTTCCTTAATTTCTCTTTCAGATTTTTCATCATTAGTATACAGAAATGCAAGAGATTTCTGTGCATTAATTTTGTATCCTGCTACTTTACCAAATTCATTGATTAGCTCTAGTATTTTTCTGGTAGCATCTTTAGGATTCTCTATGTATAGTATCATGTCATCTGCAAACAATGACAATTTTACTTCTTCTTTTCCGATTTGGATTCCTTTATTTCTTTTTGTTCTCTGATTGCTGTGGCTAAAACTTCCAAAACTATGTTGAATAATAGTGGTGAGAGTGGGCAACCTTGTCTTGTTCCTGATCTTAGTGGAAATGGTTTCAGTTTTTCACCATTGAGAACGATGTTGGCTGTGGGTTTGTCATATATGGCCTTTATTATGTTGAGGTAAGTTCCCTCTCTGCCTACTTTCTGGAGGGTTTTTGTCATAAATGGGTGTTGAATTTTGTCGAAAGCATTTTCTGCATCTATTGAGATGATCATATGGTTTTTCTCCTTTAATTTGTTAATATGGTTTATCACATTGATTGATTTGTGTATATTGAAGAATCCTTGCATTCCTGGGATAAACCCTGCTTGATCATGGTGTATGATCCTTTTAATGTGCTCTTGGATTCTGTTTGCCAGTATTTTGTTGAGGATTTTTGCATCTATTTTCATCAGTTATATTGGCCTGTAGTTTTCTTTTTTTTGTGGCATCTTTGTCTGGTTTTAGTAGCAGGGTGATGGTGGCCTCAGAATGAGTTTGGGAGTGTTCCTCCCTCTGTTATATTTTGGAAGAGTTTGAGAAGGATAGGTGTTAGCTGTTCTCTAAATGTTTGATTTGAATTCGCCTGTGAAGCTATCTGGTCCTGGGCTTTTGTTGGAAGATTTTTAACCACAGTCTCAATTTCAGTGCCTGTGATTGGTCTGTTTATATTTTCTGTTTCTTCCTGGTTCAGTCTTGGAAGGTTGCGCTTTTCTAAGAATTTGTCCATTTCTTCCAGGTTGTCCATTTTATTGGCATAGAGTTGCTTGTAGTAATCTCTCATGATCCTTTGTGTTTCTGCAGTGTCAGTTGTTACTTCTCCTTTTTCATTTCTAATTCTATTGATTTGAGTCTTCTCCCTTTTTTTCTTGATGAGTCTGGCTAATGGTTTATCAATTTTGTTTATCTTCTCAAAGAACCAGCTTTTAGTTTTATTGATCTTTGCTATCATTTCATTCATTTTTCATTTACTTCTGATCTGATCTTTATGATTTCTTTCCTTCTGCTAACTTTGGGGGTTTTTTGTTCTTTCTCTAATTGCTTTAGGTGTAAGGTTAGGTTGTTTATTTGAGATGTTTCTTGTTTCTTGAGGTGTAGCATTGTATTTCGATAAACTTCCCTCTTAGAACTGCTTTTGCTGCATCCCATAGGTTTTGGGTCGTCATGTCTTCATTGTCATTTGTTCCTAGGTATTTTTTGATTTCTTCTTTGATTTCTTCAGTGATCTCTTGGTTATTTAGTAGTGTATTGTTTAGCCTCCATGTGTTTGTATTTTTTACAGATTTTTTCCTGTAATTGATATCTAGTCTCATAGTGTTGTGGTCGGAAAAGATACTTGATACGATTTCAATTTTCTTAAATTCACCAAGGCTTGATTTGTGACCCAAGATATGATCTATCCTGGAGAATGTTCCATGAGCACTTGAGAAGAAAGTGTAATCTGCTGTTTTTGGATGGAATGTCCTATAAATATCAATTAAGTCCATCTTGTTTAATGTATCATTTAAAGCTTGTGTTTCCTTATTTATTTTCATTTTGGATGATCTGTCCATTGGTGAAAGTGAGGTGTTAAAGTCCCCGACTATGATTGTGTTACTGTCGATTTCCCCTTTTGTGGCTGTTAGCATTTGCCTTATGTTAAGGTGCTCCTATGTTGGGTGCATGAATATTTACAATTGTTATATCGTCTTCTTGGACTGATCCCTTGATCATTATGTAGTGTCCTTCTTTGTCTTTTGTAATAGTCTTTATTTTAAAGTCTATTTTGTCTGATATGAGAATTGCTACTCCAGCTTTCTTTTGATTTCCATTTGCATGGAATATCTTTTTCCATCCCCTCACTTTCAGTCTGTATATGTCCTTAGGTCTGAAGTGGGTCTCTTGTAGACAGCATATATACCGGTTTTGTTTTTGTATCCATTCAGCCAGTCTATGTCTTTTGGTTGGAGCATTTAATCCATTTACATTTAAGGTAGTTATCAATATGTATGTTCCTATTACCATTTTCTTAATTCTTCTGGGTTTGTTATTTTAAGTCTTTTCCTTCTCTTGTGTTTCTCACCTAGAGAAGTTCCTTTAGCATTTGTTGTAGAGCTGGTTTGGTGGTGCTGAATTCTCTTAGCTTTTGCTTATCTCTAAAGGTTTTAATTTCTCCATCGAATCTGGATGAGATCCTTGCTGGGTAGAGTAATCTTGGTTGTAGGTTTTCCCCTTTCATCAGTTTAAATATGTCCTGCCACTCCCTTCTGGCTTGCAGAGTTTCTGCTGAAAGATCAGCTGCTAACCTTATGGGGATTCCCTTGTATGTTAATTGTTACTTTTCCCTGCTGCTTTTAATATTTTTTCTTTGTTTTTAATTTTTGACAGTTTGATTAATATGTGTCTTGGCGTGTTTTTCCTTGCTTTTGCCGTTTGATATTACGTGGGGCTGGGAGGCCTCTGGTGGTCCAGTGTCCTGAACTCGGCTTTCCCACCTCAGAGGCTCAGGCCTGACACCCGGCCAGAGCACCAAGACCCTGTCAGCACCCGGTCTCTCTTCGGAAGACAGGGCTGGGCCTTGAGAGAGACAGAAGACGTGGAAGTGTGTGGGTGGTCTCTGCAGTCAAAAGTCCTGAGTTCCAGTGCTGACTTTCCTGCTAACGGGTCTTTAGCCTCTGTTTCTTTATCTGCTAGTGTTGGAGGGTCTCCTGCAGAGTCAGGGGTGGCTGTGGCTCACCGTTGGGACAAGGACACTGGCAGCAGAAGTTCTGGGAAGTACTCCTTGACCTGAGCCCTCCCAGAGTCTGCCATTAGCCCCACCAAAGAGCCCCATCCCATGACTCTTTTTGAATTATGGTTTTCTCAGGGTATATGCCCGGTAGTGGGATTGCTGGGTCGTATGGTAGTTCTATTTTTAGTTTTTTAAGGAACCTCCATACTGTTCTCCATAGTGGCTGTATCAATTTACATTCCCACCAACAGACAATGCACGGTTTTTTAACAGCTAAAATGAAGTGTGGCAATCACAAGTCATCCTGTGCAACCTAACTTCCTCTTTTTTCAATTCTGGTGGTTACTTAGTTTCCAAATAACACTCATAAATAAGAGTCATAATTCTAAGTACCAAAAGAGATTGTGCAGATGTAAGAAAACCATTGGAGATTTTTCCATTTTAAAAAAATTTAGGTCCTCTATTGATACCTTAGATATTACTTAAATAATGAAGAAGATTCTGGCACTTAATAATATATTGAAGTGTTAATATAGATTGAATAGCCTTCCTAAAAAACCTTTGTAGTTAAACAAAAAGGAAAGACAAGGTTTTACTGAAAATGTGCCAGGTAGGAATGTTTTCTAACCTCGGTGAGACCAAAATTCTAGTAAGTAGACTGGATTATCCCCAGATTAAAACAATTATGCTATAAAATGTTTCCCAAGTATGGAGTGTGAAATAATTGTAGATGGTAAAAAGTCAAACTTTTTTTAACTGTATTTATTTTAATGTGTTTTAGGGGGTACTAATTAGTACTGTCAGACCCTTGATTTTTCAAATATTTTTACTTAGGTAAACCTTAAATAGATATTTGTTTTAAAGTTATTCAATTTAAAGAAAATTACTGTATAAATAGTACTTCCATGCTGCTCATGCATGTGCCAGAAATTGTGGTGATGCCCAAAAACTTCTGACCAATGCTTAAAGTGGGAATTTTGCAATAAAGTGTTTAACGCCAGACAGTAAAGTGCTGCTAAAGGGGTACAAAGTACCAAACATTACTTAATTATTTTAAATTTGTTATAGAAACTTGATATTTTCATCTACTATATACAATAGTTTGTCTTTTAAAATAGCAGAAAAGTTATCATTTAGTTACCAACTCCGTGGAGCAGGTAGAATTTTCAAATTAATATACATTGTTTTAACATAGTTTGGAAACTACAAATTATAAGCCTTGACTGGAGAGATCCAACAACGCATGCTCCTTTTACTTGAAACGTCCCCACAATAATTTGTAGGGATACTATTCTAAAATTATAATGGTACCTCCCTCCCCCATAAAAGTAGTTTCATAAACGTAATTTCATCTTAGACACAACCATGGAGGAATATAATTATTCCTTATATTTAAGATACCTCTGTACATTCAAACATTCTAGAACATTGGTCTCATAAAGCTGCAGTGACTTTATTTTATAAGTAAGAAAGATTAGATGTAGAGGATACATGATTTATTATCTAAGATCACAGAGCAAAGAAATTAGGAGTTAGTAGCAGAGCCAGGAGTAGAACTCCATTCTCACAACTCTTAATCTAATAGTCTTTCTAGTGTTCCATAATAAATATGATTTTAAAATAAAGTGAGAAATAAAGTCTGGTAAAATTTTCTACTGATTTACTCCTCCGAGGTCTATTGTCGATATTTAGTTAAATAAATAAGATTTTAGAAATTAGTTCATCTTTATATTTTATTTGTGTTGTTCAGATAGAGAACATTTAACAAAAACTTCCATTCCTGGTAGAAAACAAAAATATAAATACTACTTCAGTGAGAAATGAAACTCAAACTTTAATCAGACATAAATGCACTAGCAGTATTGCATTGTAGTTGGACACCTTTTCACCATCTTAGGTGACATTATGGTAATCTTGGCTATTAGTTACCATATGAATTGATTTCCCTTTTCTCCTGCTATAAATTGGGGGAAATGATGCTCTTTTCCCCTTTGAGGAGATATTGAGGTGGTTATGTCATTTACATGTTGCTCTTCCCCAGCAGAGAAGTGCCAGCCTGATAAGAGACAGGTTGTGAGGATCAAGCATGTGTGTCAGTTTCAGCTAGATGCTTCACTTGTTTAACAAGCTGTTTCATGCTGTGCAGTACAAATACTGTTTAAAGTTGCCAGTAATTTATGACTTTGTGATTTTTGCTTCCTTACAGATCAAAGGTCCACCATCAAAACACCAAAGACTCAAGACACAGAAGATGATGAGGGGGCTCAGTGGAATTGTACTGCCTGTACTTTTTTGAACCATCCAGCCTTAATCCGTTGTGAACAGTGTGAGATGCCAAGGCATTTCTGAGCCAAGAGGCCCTATATCTTCCCTAAAACCACATCTGAAGTTCAAGAAACTAGTCTGTCATCAGGGGAAAAGTTTCACTGCTACATAGGATTTTGTCAAATTGAAGGTGTGACAAGATGGTGTTGTGCTAATGTTAAATGTCAACCCACAGAGCTAATAATACCTCAGTCTAATATCATGGGCAGTTGAAATTCATCACATGAAGGTAATCTGCTGAAAGACTTGGTTGCCCACTGCCTAACCATGTACAGTGTTACCAGTAGCCCATTAAGGATAATTCTCAATATATTAATACCTAGGTGTTCCCAGTACCTTTTCCCCTCATGTCACTACTGAATTTTGACAGGAGGAAGGAATAGAACAATGGCTTTTTTTTTTTTTTTTAAAGCTTTCGGTGAAACACTACAAACATGAAGAAAAGGAACAAGGTTTAACTATTTAAAAACTGTTTGCTGCCATATAGTGCCAATGGATAGGGGAAGAACTTCACAAATCTGTGGTACTCTTGGCCTTGTCTTTGTCTTCCCTGAAAACGTCTCCACTCTGTGAAGCCAGCATCTAGGGTCTAAAGATGAAAAGAAAAGCAGCACGCATTGTCTGTACAAACATGGAGTGAAATATCCCAAAGCTTTTCCTACTGTACAGATCTCTCGAGTCTGCTTTAAGTGATTTCTTTTCTTCCTTATTATTTTCTTGTATTTCTATATGTATAGTGTAATAGTCTTTTGTTAACTAATTTTCTTTTTTCCTTTTAGTGATTAAGCACGATCATGTCCCTTTTTAAGCCTTACCTGAGAGAAGCAATGCCTTAAAATAAAAAAAGCATTAATGAAATGAAACCATGCACAAAATAACTTTCCTCTACTTATTCTGTACTTTGCCCTCATGAGTGCCGATGTTCTGTGAAGACATACAGATGCTGCACAGTGAATTGCAGAAAATATTACAAGACTTAACATCTATAGGTCACACTATATACTGACTTTAGCAGTGGGTAACACAACACAGTGTTTTATCTTCCACAGGGAAGCTTAAAACAAAAGATATTTTTAACCCACTGACAGCAACAAGGTTAAGCTTGCTTTATCTGCCTCGTGTCCCACAGAACTCTCACAAGAGATTACTATTGGGAAAGTACAGTTTCAAAACCAGCAACAGCAGCAGTACCTACAGCCCTTTTTTCGGAGAGAAGTTTAAATGCTTTACTGTTGGGGCAGTCCGTTTCTAAACCTGACTTGGTGGCAGTATCATGTATATTTATAAAACAAGGCTAGTCATATTTAGGACAACTGAAGAAGAGCTGGAAAAAAGAAAAACAAGCAAACTTGAACACTGAAGCAACCTCAAGCATCTCTTTATTTTGATGATATATTTTTATAAGGAAAATAAATATTCAGATGATCAGGAATGTATATAACTAAATGAAATCAAGAAAAAGAAATAACAGTATGCATTTTAAAAAACAATTATGGAATTATATATCAGTGCTTAGAATGGGGCTAAGGGAAGTGCTGAAATGTAGCAAAAGATAGGAGGTAATGTAGACTGTCACCCACTGTAAATGTTTGCAAATGAATATTTTTAAATAAACAGGATTATTACAGGTGATTCTATATGAATGTCAAAGCCTTAACTTCCAGGCTTTGCATCTTGTATATGGGAAGAACTATGACAATCCTAGTTAATTAGACAATAAACTCAAAGCCCTTACCTTTGATGCATTTTGTTTTAAAAATAGGCCTTGTTTTTCAGCTTCATCTGCAGTTCTATGTGAAGATTGATAAATCAGTTTTTACTTGTTTTATTAATAAAACGTAATTTGGATATCTTGAGTTGATGGTTTTGTGATTTAGCTGGGTAAAAACTATCTTTGTAACAGATAAGTTATTTATAAAAATTAAAAAACTTATATTCTAATGTGGATTTTGTGACTTGTTTTTAAAGTTTGTGGGACAGGAGATAATTTATGCCCCAGCAGAACATTTGATAGTTAATATAAACCAGAGAAAACTCATTCTCTAGAGTTTTCTCATGACATCATGGCATTCCACTGCATTTCTTGGATTATTTGTATCAATTTCCCCAGGCTTCTTTTTAACTAATGAATGAAAGCAATCATGTTTAAGCTAAGGCAGAAAAATGAATATTGCTTTTTTCAGAGTTTATTATAGCTTTTTCTTTTATTTCTTTTGGGGTTTTTACACTTTACCCCGTTGTTGAAAATGTGATTTCTTGGGCCATTTAGCCTGAGTAGCCATTTAGTTAATATTTGCTCTCTCGTATTATGTGGAAGTGCTGAGGATGGTGGTGCTTCTCTTGAAGAGAACCTTTACATTGAGTTTTCAAAAAATTATGACTCAGTTTTTCTGAGCTTGAAAAGAGCAGAGTAGCCCTTGCTGATCTTGTTGTGACATAACTTACAGAAAGCTCTGCCTTGCCTTGACTGGTCTTTGAAACCTAGTAGGACATAAATATTCTTTGCCAGGGAATATGAGGTCTGGATATGTTGGTGGTCTGGAGACTACCTTCAGGAAATATTGCACTAAAATAGAATTACAGGTACTAAGAGCCTCAGATGGAAAGATGGACTTCGTTTCTCATTGCTGATCATCCTTGGGTGCTGACATTCTTTATATTGAAAGGGGAGGTGGGCAGTTAGCGGTTCATGTAAACTGGACTTCTCAGGAAAACTTTTATTTTTAACAAAATGTTGGCCAATATCTACTATATAACTAGTATGTTATACAAAGATGCACGTTGTATTGAGAATTTTTGTGGAAAAAATATAAAAATTTATTTTTCTTTTACAATTTCCATTTTTTTAAATGACAAGCAGGGCCAAACTACAGTGTAATATTAATTGACTTTATATTGGAGAATTGAAATTGTACATAAACTCATATCTATGATAGCTCAAAACTATATTAGCTATTAACTTTTAACTTATATTTTAATCAAAGCGTGTATAAATAGCAAGGTTAACTGACATTTCATCAGTTTCCTCTATCTATCCTGGTTTAATGTTGATGGGAAATTATAGTGAACAATGATAAGTTTAAGTAAATGGTATGAGATATAATCGTCAGTCTGTGAGTAATTGAAGTTGACTGTGTTGCCTTAGAAAATAATATTAAATGGCACCAAAGGCCATTCCAGATTTGATATCTGCGTGCCAGGTATTAGCATAGTTTCCTATATAATATTACAAAATACTTATATTTCTCCGTGACAAGTGAACATATTTTTTTTTTTGGTTCTAGTTTTTAGAAACTATAATTGTATCCATTATACTTGAAGATGAAATGACTCAGGGCTGCATTTTAATTTTTATTGTTTCCATCTGAAAATACAATTAGGCAACTGAGAGAAAAGACTTCCTCTAAAGAAAGTACAATTTTGTAGCTTTATATTTGTTAAATTGGATTTCCCCCCCTCAATATGTAATAGGCTGTTTGGTGTTTTTTGTTGTTGTTCTTGTTGTTTTTTTAAGGGAGTGTAGTTAGTCATTAAAAGTGCTTGGTAATGCATTGTCTTTGCAACTATAAATTTCGTCCTGTATTACAAGTTCAAAAATAGAATTGCCATGTTACAGTACAATAGTTTATTAATTCGCCTAGTTATTTAAGAAGGTTATGAAAGCAGTTGCATTTTTAATACTGTGCCACCTTATTCCCCAGATAGACCCCTCAAACCTTAAGAGTCAGGACAGTTGGGATCCAATTCAGGCATCTCCCTAGATTTACTCTGTAACCCTGGGATAGTCCCTTGCTTTTCTTTCCTTGCCTTGTTAAAGGAAGATAATTATATTAATGTTAAACCCTGCTCACAGAGGTGTTGAGGGGCTTAATGTGAAACTATCTGAGCCAACCTCTTTTCTCTCTAGGAACCGGATTATCCTAAAACAGTGGGTTATGTTTCTGTATGAATGGGTTTTGAGGCATTTTTCTCAACAGTATTAATGAACAGAATGGTAAGTTTACTATTTATTTCTCTGAATTGGTATAGGGACATCTCAGTCGATCAGAATTTGGTATTTCAGTCACTGTAATTCTTTCCCTCTTTTAAAGTCAAAAGGTTGATTGCTTTGCAAAGGTTACAAAGCTGACCTGAAGATCAAGTGTGTTTATATTTCTCTTGCATGTCCAGCTCTCTAAAGAATGTACGTTTTATGATGGAGAATAGCAAATTATTTCTCTAGGAAAATAAACACTTTCTTCAAAGGACTTAGTCCAGTGTTTGCACATCTGCATATTTGTTTTAAGCCTAAAATTGACCCAAGGTCCACTTCATTCTAGCCTCTGTTTACAGATCCCCTTCTTTTACCTCTTTTTTTTTTTTTTCCCCCTCTTCTGAGGGCAGAAATACATCTCTCCTCTGATCCCAACTGCATTCGGCCCTCCATATCTGCAGGTTCTACATCTTCGGATTTAAGCAACCACAGATCAAAAATACTCAGGAAGGGACTTCCCTGGTGGTCCAGTGGTTAAGAATCCTCCTTCCAAAGCCACGGTTTGATCCCTGATCAGGGAACTAAGATCCCACATGCCGCAGGGCAACTAAGCCCACGCGCTGCAACTACTGAGCCCACGCACTCTGGAGCCCGTGTGCCACAACCAGAGAGAAACCCACGCACCGCAATGAGCCCACGCACTGCAACGAAAGATCCCGCATGCCACAAGGAAGATCCTGTGTGCCGCAACTAAGACCCAACGCAGCCAAATAAATAAATAAATGTTGGGAAAAAAATACTCGGGGAAAAAAATTCCAAAAACTTCCAAAAAGCAAAACTTGAATTTGCTGTGCACCAGCAGCTATTTACATTGTATTAGGTATTATAACTTGAATTTGCTGTGCACCAGCAGCTATTTACATTGTATTAGGTATTATAAGTAGTCTAGAGATCATTTAAAGCATAAAAAATACTACACCTTTTTATATAAGGTACTTGAACATCCTTGGATTTTGAATATCTTGGGGGCGGTCCTGGAACCAATCCCCCGTGAATACCAAGGGACGACTTACATAGTAAAACCATTACAACTTACCAATCTACATTCCAAAAATGCTTATTGATCCTCATAGCATAGTGAATAAATACTGTGGTATCTTCAACGTGGCAATGCTTTCCAGAGAGTTTAAAAACAAAAAAGCTGGGCTTCCCTGGTGGCGCAGTGGTTAAGAATCCGCCTGCCAATGCAGGGGACATGGGTTCGAGCCCTGGTCCGGGAAGATCCCACATGCCGCGGAACAACTAAGCCCGTGTGCCACAACTACTGAAGCCTGCGCGCCTAGAGCCCGTGCTCCACAAGAGAAGCCACCGCAATGAGAAGCCTGCACACTACAACGAAGAGTAGCCCCTGCTCGTCGCAACCAGAGAAAAGCCCACGTGCAACAATGAAGACCCAAAAGCAGCCAAAAATAAATAAATAAATAAAAATATTTTTACAAAAAAAGAAAAAAGCTCCCTCCCACCTATGAAACCACCATTAGTTCCTAGTAGGCTCAGTGCCTTTCGCACTGTGATCTAATTGGTTCTGCCTCTGGCTTCTTCCTCTCACCTTGCACCTGCAGCTAGATTAAAGAGAGAACATCATCTCCATGCTCTCTTCAGAAACCTCTACTGTTTCCCCATTGCTGACTGGGCTTAACTTGTACAATTCTGTCGTCTTTTCAGGATGGTTTGTTACTTTCCAACAGAATACTCTTCCAGCTAAATTGGCCTCATCATTTCCCTGAAGAGATCTTGCACCGCCCCACATCACCCCAATGTACTTTTGTCCATCCCATTTCCCCTGTCTCTACTTAAGTTTAACCTTTCAAGCATCAGGTCAAGGGTCAAGGTTGTGAGAACTTTCCAAACTGCACCTTCTCATGGCACTTGCTATATTTTCTGCCCATTTGGCATTCACTGCTACTTTGACCTCTCCATTTACATCCTGACAGGGCAGGTATTGTTACACACCCCCTTTGTGTCCTCACAGTAAATACCCTATGTACAGCAAGAAGTCAATAATAGTTGATGGTGGTAATGATTCTTGAGGACCAAGTTAATCTCTAACATTTAATTCCAAGTTAATCAGTGGGTACAGACATTTTGAACTTGATATGTATTTTCTCATAGGACCAATATCATAAGTGATAGGTTCCCAGGCCAGATCACTAATTAACTGGAATGCTTTGCATTTGAAATACTGAAATAAGGTGCAGTACTATTGGGGTAAGTAAATTAACAATGAAATTAAGTGAAAATGTTTCAAATCTCTTACGTGCGTTTCTGGAAGAGGGTGGAGAATTAGAGACCTTTGTGGATATTCTGGAAGATTCAGAAATTTGGCATTTGAAATTGAGTCTCCTGATTCTGTTACATCTGATTTCACTTTAGAGCTTTAATTTTGCCTTTTTCTTAGGTAAAGATGCTTGCGTGGCTTGTTCTTAAACATAACGAGGATCGATTTTTTTTTAATTCACAATTGAAGCAGAGAAGGACATGAGAGAATATTTTTCCTGAGAAAACTGGTCTAGAGAAGAGGAAAGAAAGAAGAAAGTGGAATGTGAAATGTGAAATAACTCCTCCCCTTTCCCAAGAAGGGGGTGGAAAGACAGGCTTCCGACTAAAGGAACAATAGCAGAGAGCAGGGACTAGGTGTATATTTGTGACTCAGGCATGTATAACCAAGACACTGCCTGTGTGATGGGCACCATGAAACAAGGGTACATTTTATTACACGAATTGGCTTGAAGTCATAATGACTATCTTTTGGGGTTTTAATAGAATTATTTCACAAACCCTTTCACTGAAGCACCAGATTCAGTATCCCAGAGCATAATTACATTACTATCGAATGGTAAAAACATACAGCAAAGTTTTTTAAACTTGTCACTGTATTTCTTTATCAACCACAATCTTATTCTTTTCTACTGTTCACAACCATTAACGTACCATAGTTAAAGGCACTGACTTCACATTACATGAAACAAATGGCCTCCACATACCAAGACAAATGAAATAAAGAATAAGCAGGACTCGCTGAAAACCTTCGGCCAACTGGCATTTTTTTCCTCTGAGCACATGTGCTCTGACATCTACGTTCGCTACAGTGCAGAAATCTTGAGACCTCCTTGAGTTGTATGAAGCTTTCATTTTTCATGGCGTTTTTTACATAGTCATGAGTCCACAAGTAAAAGGATTTTGTTACTATATTGAGTCATTAGGTTCTATTTTCTCAGGTTTCTACAAGGATACAGAGGAAAAAATGCCCTTCTGTTCTCAAAGAATACAATTCAGTAACCCTTCAGCTTTCTCCTCTAGACAGAATAACGACCTTCAGTCTTTCCTCATACACTCTGTTTTCCTTTCCTAAGGCCCCAGCTTCCTCTACCACGCTTTATGAATTATAATTGGACATAGAACCTTTGGCATCTTTATTCATTCAGAAAATGGGCTTGGGGCTTCCCTGGTGGTGCAGTGGTTAAGAATCCGCCTGCCAATGCAGGGGACACGGGTTCGAGCCCTGGTCCAGGAAGATCCCACATGCTGCGGAGCAACTAAGCCCATGCACCACAGCTACTGAGCCTGCGCTCTAAAGCCTGCGAGCCACAACTACTGAAGCCCACGCTCCTAGAGCCTGTGGTCCGCGATGAGAAGCCACTGCAATGAGAGGCCCGTGCACCACAACGAAGAGCAACCCCTGCTTGCCGCAACTAGAGAAAGCCCGCGCACAGCAACGAAGACCCAATGCAGCCAAAACTTAATTAATTAATAATTAATTGATTGATTAAAATAAGAAAGAAAATGGGCTTAATGCTTGTTTTCTGGCACTTGTATGTCCTGTGCTTTTGGCTTCACGTTTGGGGCACGTGGGAGGTTTCCTCCTGTGGCGTTTGTCACACAGCTGTCTGCCTATGCTCTTCAGGGTGATTTCATGGACTCGGTTGACCTTAGAATTGTGCTACCCAGTTACTCACTCCGGTTTTTGCTTTTGTTACATTTTGTTTTCTTAATCCATCAGTGCTTTTACTTCACGGCTACTGACTTTATGCTGTTGTGGTTTTTTTGTTTTGTTTTTTGGGGTTTTTTTTGGCTGTGCCACGTGCCCCAACCAAGGATTGAACCCAGGCCACTGCAGTGAAAGCACGAAGTCCTAACCACTTGACTGCAGGGAATTCCCTATGCTGTTTTTATAGAAGCTTTTCTTTTCTAATGTTTTAAAGTATTTAAACTTTAATTTCTCTTTCAGTGTTAACCATCCATCCAAAATTAATCCTTTTCTACGTACTGAGCATTTTCTCAGTAGGTTTGTCTGTGACTCACCAGGAGACGAGCAGAATGGGGTGGGGATTCTTAGCCTCAGGACCAACCGTGACTCAGTCCTTGATAACGTCTTGGAACATCTCTACTCGGCACGTCCTCAGACTACACAGTTCACCTGAGAGCCCAAGAACACCTTTCCTGGCTTGATAATGAGATGCCCAGGAGATTATCTACCTCATATTCCACTTCCCTGTTTCTCTTTAACAGGTAATCACGTTGATCTGACAAGGTTTGCTTCTTCGGCAGATGAATTGGGCACTGTGTAATTTTCAAAATATGATTAACACCTGCTTTTTACTACGTTAGGCACTGTTCCAAATGCTTTACAAATATTAACTCATGCGATCCTCATAACAACCCAAAGAGGTAGAGGATATGATATTCCCATTTACAAAAGAAGAAGTGAAGCAGAGAGGTTAAGTAACTCTCCCAAGGTCACACAGCTAATAGGACCAAAATTAAAAACCGAGCAGTCTGACTCCACTCATGCTTTTAACCACTACAGTGAGCTACCTTCAGGCTCTCCTGAGGGGCTTGCAGATGGATTTTTATTGCTATTTATTCCAAGGTATCTATAGTAAGTGATCAGCTCTCAGTCTCTGGAATCTTCTTTCCATCTGAGGAGAAATTTTGCATTTCAATTTTTGCTACTCCTCCTTCCGCTAGCCTTCCTAGTCTTACTCCTGCGAGTGAGGGCAGGGTCTCTTGTTCTGTTCACCACTATGTACCTGCTCCCCATGTGGGCCTGGCACATTGAGGTGCATAACAAATTTTAAGTTACCTGATAAATTTGGTGACCTAGTATAACTTTATTTTTCTATCATTTTCCCCCAAATGCTTCTCAATATCACATTCCTCCCATAGGCCAAGCATTGTGTTAGATAACATGGCAGATACAGTCACCGCCTTAGAGCTTACAAAAGGGAAATCAGTACAGTCAGTCCTTGTTATTCTTGGAATTTCATAAAATTTGTGAATTTGTCTACTCACTATAGTCATTCATGGACATGCACAGACCGATGAAAATTTTGAGTTTCCTGACACTCAGGCTCAGGTCAGACAGACAAGGTGAGGACCCTGCCTTTTTGTTTCAGTTCTCCTACTATAAACACCTGTCCTTTTTTATGGTCTATTTAGTGCCATAGTTTTTGCATTTTTGTGCTTTTTATTGGTGATTTTGCTGTTTACGATGACCCCCAAGCATAGTGCTGAAGTGCTGTCTAGTGTTCCTGAGTTCAGGAAGCCCAGGATGTGCCTAAGGAGAAGAGACAGTGTGTCAGGTTAAGCCTTGTTCAGGCGTGAGTCATGGTGCTGCCGGGGAGGTCAAAGTCAATGAGTCAAGAGTACCTATGAAACACACATAGAAACAAGGTCATGTATTACTTGGTTGATGAAAACGTTGTGACCAGAGGCTCATGGGAACATAACCCTGTATTTCCCTAGGAGTAGGAGTTTAGTCTTCACTAATACAGTGTTTGTGGAGACTTTACAGAACACAGCTACCATAAATAACAAGAATCGACTATAATTATAAGGCAAGTGCTGTACAGAGGGGTACAAAGTTCAGTGATGGGAGAGATGACTTCTAATGGTTGAGTCAGAGACAACTTATGAAAGGGAGGCATTTGAAATGGGACTCACGGTAAGCAGGAATCTGACAGAGGTGGGAAGACATTCCAGGTGCGGGAAACAGTGTGAGCCCCAGTGGAGTCTAGAAGCTACAGGGGCTGTGCAGAGATCTGCAGGGAACCTCGCTTGGCTGAAAGGTGAGTACAGGTTAGGAAGAAAAGACAGGAAAGGTAATTTGGACCATTCTGTGGAGGATGATTGAGAGTGTGCTTAATTTAATAGGCAATAATGAGCCATGGAAGGTTTTGGGGTAACTTGCCCAAGGAAATGAAAACAGAAGTCCACATAGCAAGTTTACTCATTATAGCCCAAAACTGCAAACAACCCACGTGCCCATCAGTAGGTGAAGGGATGAACAGATGTGGTCTATATATACATTGGAGCACTACTCAGGATTAAAAAGGAACAAATACTGATACAACAACATAGACGAATCTCACATGCATTATGCTGAGTGAAAGAAGCCAGACAGAGGAGTACATTCTGTATGATTTCATTATTGTGAAATTACAGAAACAGCAAAGCTAATCTATAGTGACAGAAAACAGAGCAGTGGGATAGAATTCACTGAAAAGGGCACAAGGGAACCTTTGGGGTGATGGATGTGTTTACATCTTGATTGTGGCAAAGTTACATGGGTGTATCCATTTGTCGAAACTCATTTAAAAATGGGAATTTTTGTATAAAAATTACACAATTTATGTGAGTGTACTTTATTGTATTAAAACAGTACATATCAAAATAAATTAATAAATTTAATCTTAAAAGAAACTTTAGGGGAGGAAACATCTGTTTTAATACCTTGGGGGGAAAGCTGATGAACAAACACCCATGAGAAAGACAAATAAGGGGAAAAGCAGAAACACAAAACAAGTTGCCAGCTAGGTGCCCTCTTAGTAATTATCAGCTATAAGGTGGAACCTTGTCACATCTGAAGTTTAAAGACTCACAGACATCATCCTATGTGAGAATTTCAATTATCTATACTGTCACTAACTTGTATCTTACTTACAAGTACATAGTAGTAGTGTATATAGGAATTCCTGTGAAAGCTATCACCACTGTCTATCAGATAACCAATATACCTGGTCAGTTTTCTTCTCAAACCATTGACTGAATTAACGCTAAGCAAGAGGAGGTCAACCTGTGCTGAGGAGCATTGTGTCGTCGTCTGTTCTAGGGAGCTCAGCGTGAGATCAGTGGCCACGAGGACGCTGTGAAAGTGGCCAGGGGAACTCGGCCACATGTACACCGAGATCAGTGCTGTCCAAGGACTTTGAGTCCTCAGGTCCTTCCAGAGGATCATTCTTCGTGAGGGAGGGAGGAGCTGCCTTGTCCTGGCGGTGCTCACTCGCGTGCACCCACCACTGCATGTTCCATAAAGGGACACAGCATCAGCACCCCAAGGACACAGCCTCTGGCCTTCTGGCAGCTGGAATTCTGCAGCACAAACAGATGTTCTTCAGGGAGCGACCCGTGTTTAGCTTTCCCAGTTTTGACTGCCTTTTTCCTAAACTATTCATTTAATTCTAGTAATTCTCTTGTATATAAAATTAGCATCTCTGGTTACACTCACTATGTAACATTTTATGCTGACAAATCCCGAACAACTATCAGATGCTTCTGCTTTCCAGAGTTAAACCTTGATTTAGAAATTTCATTTCTTTTTTATTCATTCAAAAAATGCAGTCCTATGTGCCAAGCACTCTTCCGGTTCTGGGGACACAGAGTCGGCGTTACAGTTACCACGGTGCCCGCCTGTCCCCCGGGACCTCTCACAGCCCGGGACTGCCTGTCACGTGCCTTCTCTGTATGTTGCCCAGTTGCTTTGAGAGTGGTCTTGTCATATTTTGGTTTCAGGTTCTCCCATTAGTAGCATGTGCTCAAATTCAAGAGAATACATTTCTAGTAGTTTTGGGGGTTTTTTGGGTTTTTCTGTTTTGTTTTGTTCTGGCTGAGCCTCAGGGCATGTGGGATCTTAGTTCCCCAAGGAGGGATCGAACCCACGCCCCCTGCAGTGGAAGCGACACCAGGGAAGTCCCGAGAATACATTTCTAAATGTGAGCAACCATTTCTTTTACTGAAGAACGATAAACTGTGATACTTTCCTGGCTTCTGCTTCTGTGATATAGTGGAGAACCTCACTTGTCAAGACGTGTTGCAAAATGCTCCAAAAATTAGCTGTTAGTCTCTTCAGAGCGGGTCTTGGTTGTCATATTGTTGAGGCGGGTGGAGAGGAAAACGGGCAAGTGAGCAGCTCTGGGGTCAGTGCTCCCGAAAGGCTGGAAAGTGTCGCTCTGACCCTACACTCGTTTGTCTCTTCATGTGTGGTCTGCTCAGCAGCAGCCGATTTTAAGTTGGATGGATTCCTAAATCCCACATCGTTTTTTGTTCGTTTCTCACTGTCTTTAAATGTTTCCTTTAATAAGGAAGGGAGAGTGGAGGGTCTCTCAGAAAGATGATGCCCTTCCCCCTTAAGCGCCATGCTGGGGAGGACACAGCACACGTGTGGCTTCTCCCCTTGGGCTCCCCTTTCTCGCTTTCTAAGCACATCATGAGGACGTCTTCCATCAGCTGAGCCCTGTGTGGCACGGCTCCTAACTGCTGAATAAACAGAATAGAAGTCAAGCAGAAGAAAAGCACGAATACACACAGAGGCATAATTACACGGGAACGTTTTTAAGTTTAAAACATTGCTCACTCGGAAAAAACTTTAGAGAGAGGAGTTTAAGCTGTTTTCAGTTTTCCCTTCAGAAATATTTTCTGACAGGGTTGATATTTCCATAGTTCAAAAGAAACTTTTCGAGCAGAGGATTAAAGTTTTGATTAATTCCAAAAGACAGCACAAACGTGGTAGCGGCCTTCAAAAGCACCTATGATGCTGATCATAGGAAACGGGTATCAAGCAGGGGAAGCAAAGACTCCACGGAGGGGTCTGGACGCGAGCAGAGCAGCCAGCATCCAGGACCTCGATGCTGTCACCTCCAACTCCATCTCCGAAGGGGCTGTTTGAAAATCCACGTGAAGCCATCACCTCTACTGCCTGAGAACAAAGTCCTTCCCACAGTGAGCCTTCACCCACCACCTGTGTTGGCTGGGTTAGGGCATTTATCCTTGAGTAAGTCCCATCCCTACCCCTCTTCACAAATCATTCACGGGAAAAACACAGGAGCTGCCACAACGTGAGCACAAATTTAGTTCACGGCTCATCGAGAGAAACAGCAACAGAGCCAGGGGAACAGGAGAGCCCCCAGGAGGAGCTTTTACTCCGGTGGCTCCTCAACGCCAGGCTTCACGCTGTTCCCAATCCACGCTGATTCCTTCAGCGATCTGGAGCAAATAAAAAAAATGAGAACAGTATGCTGCATTTTCATAGCTGATTTTGTTTTAAAGGCTACCTTTTGTTCTAAACATTTTTAAACTTCTTTGTAGACCCTTAACCCCTTGAGAAAATGTCCCAGCAGTAGAGCTTTTAAATCCAAAAAGCCTCTCTATGGGACTTCCCTGGCGGCGCAGTGGTTAAGAATCCGTCTGCCAATGCAAGGGACACGGGTTCGGGCCCTGGTCCGGGAAGATCCCACATGCCGCGGAGCAACGAAGCCCACAACTACTGAGCCTGCGCTCTAGAGCCAACGAGCCACAACTACTGAGCCCGTGAGCCACAACTACTGAGCCTGCGCGCCTAGATCCTGTGCTCTGCAACAAGAGAAGCCCCCGCTCGCCGCAACTAGAGAAAGCCCGCGTGCAGCAACGAAGACCTAACGCAGCCAAAAATAAATAAATTAATTAATTTTTTTTAAAAGTTTTTTTAAAGAGCCTCTCTGTGAGCTCACACCCTCCAAGAAGCCGACCCGAGGCGAGGCGAGATTAGAGATGCAAGAGATGGGGGAGGGGAGGGCGGCAGAGCACCGCGTGGCCTGAGCCCTGGGAAGCGGGGAGGAAGGACAGGGCAGACAGACTCGGGCCGCAGCACAGATCTAAGGAAGTTCCAGCCGGGGCGGTGGGGAGCCCTGAGCAGTGGCGGCCTGTCAGAAGAGCCCATGTCTTCATGTCCTGGTACCCCCTGGGCTCCGTCAGTGGCTGGAAACAGCCTCGGCGCAGATGCGGCGACGAATCTGCCGGGACAGCGGCTGGGGCCTCGGTCGCAGCGGGGCGTCTGGGCAGCTCACGTTCACGGCTGTCACGGTTCAGCCACGCGCCTCACGGACCGACTTTACCTCTTCACGTGCGTCTGGGCAGCAGCGCCTCCACAGTTTCCGTGGGCCTCTTGCTAAGGAGGGAGGCTGGCGGTCACCCTCCTGCTCCTGTCACTGCACTTGATCTGGGGGCCACATCGGGGGCTCACCCCCGCCCTCTTCCACTACCAGTTCCCAGTTCCCCTCACCCTCAGCCTTCCCCTCAGCAGGTCTTTGGGGTGTCCCTGGTGTAACCCAGACCTCCTGGCCTGAGGGCGCTGAGTCCCGGCAAGCACAGCCTGCACAGCCCAGGGGCTGCCAGGGTCTACGAAGAGCCACGCTGAGGCGGGGAGCAGGAGGTGGCCACACCGGTCACCCGGGGTCCACACACGTTCCTCCCGGTCCCCACGATCATGATCGTGGCCCCTCACGTGCTGGGCACTGGACACGAGGGCGAAAGTGCCACAACAGTCCTTGTAGTTCAGTGGGACTTGCTGTGCACTCTAGCAAGAATGCACCCCCTTTCTGGGCTAGGACCTGCAACCCTGCAGGGCCCAAAGTTGGGGAACGAGAAGCACACAGTCCCCCAGTGGGTCATCAGTGGTCATGGTAAATGGAACCACTTCTGTTCCACCGCTTGTTTCCTAGCCCCAAGGACTCCTACTGGGGACACAGTCCCACAATAGAGATTTCTGACTCCATGCCCAAACTGCTCTCTGAAGGGTGGCACCTCTCCTTTTCCGAATGTTACTGCTAAACTGGGGCTGCAACTGTGCTGGTAGCCACTTCGGTGCTCCACGAGGCCAGCGTTCCTGGCTGCTGCAGTATGTGATATGACCAACATCTCATGATTGAGGACACGTTCCTGCACCTCGTTCACCGTGAAGAGCATCCCCTGGCCTTACAGCGTGCTGTGTGGGATTCTGTGCCCATGGATAAGGCATTCAGGAGGCCCCCAGATAGTGGTGCTGGCTGAAGCTCTGTGGGCAGGAAAGGCAAACCCACACCAAGAATAGGTATCTACTCTGATGAGGAACAACTGATGGCCCTTCCAGAACAGAAGGGGCCAAGTGTAGTTGACGTGCTCCCAAGAGGTTGGCGGTGGTCCTTTGAGGAAGACTACCATATCAGGGGCTCAGCACTGGCCTCCAGGGGCCTGAAGTAGAGAGAGTGGACTTAGAGTCCATATTAGGTATGTATTAATATGTAGCCTCCCTCATTGTCACCATGGCCGCTCCGCTTGTGCACCCATCATGCCAGTTCCAGGGGGTCAATGACAAAGTTTGACTGATGTCAACTGGCTAAGTCATTTTGTCTACTTGGTTGTTCACTGCCTTTTCCATAGTGATGCTTTCTGATGGACATAATGTATGATAACTTCTCATTTCATGCCCCCCCCATATGTCCATCACATGGTCTAACCCCACCTCCTTGTCTCCCATCTTCCAATCCTTTTTATTTCAAGCCCCTGATCAGACATCCAGGTATTGGCCACTGCCCAGAGTGATGTATAGTCTCACCTTAGACCGTGTCTCCTTCCACTTAAAGTGGGTGGCCAGGTGTACTGCTCACAGTTCCACACCTTGGGAAGATTTTCCCTCTCCACTGTCTTTCAAGGCACCCCTGAGCGTAGCTGTAATGCAGCCACTGTACATTTGCAGCTTGTACCCACATACCGATGAACCCATCCATCAACCGAGGTTGGGTCTTTTCCTCCTGGTCATATAGGACCCCCCCGCTTAAGGCCATAAGTGTGAGCTGGGGAAATGACACTGGTGGTGATTTGGGTTCCGGCTACCTGCTCATGTAGCCCACCTGTGCCATCTGGCCCAGCTTAGGCTTGATTCTGGATGGACCATTTCCATCTTACAATGGACTGATGGTGGGTCCATTCAACTTTATGACTTGATGAGTCATGTGATAGGACCCGTAATGGACAGTCCTGCATGGTCACTTGGCACCCCATGATCAAGGCCCAGTAACATACCAGGAACTACTTCCCAAAACAACTGCACAGCATGGCCTTGTTCCAAATTTCGAGGGTCTGTGCTGTTATTCTCCCACTCGAGGGGGTCTCCATAAGCTCTACCCTGCATCTTCTTTCACCACTGACACCTTCAACACCATAGGGTCTGATGGATATTATGGGCCAAGCAGCCTGGGCCAGCTACAAAACTGTTTCCTGCTCCCAACCCCACGCAAAGCTGACAAACTTTCATGTCACCTGGTGTATGGGCTGGAGGTGTGGAATGTGTTGCTTCCAGAAGCCAAAGAGGCCCATCAGGCACTGAGTTTTCTTCTCTCTGATGGACAATGCAAGATACAGTAATTTGTCTTTTATTTTGAAGGAGACATCTGGGCATGCCCCTGACCACTGGACCTCTGAAAACGTCACTGAAGTGGTTGGTCCCTAAATCTTCATAGCGTTTATCTCCCACCTCTAATGAGCGTATGTCTTACCAAGGCCTCTGCTTACTAGTCACCTCTTGCTCTCCTATCTGATCAGCATACCATCAATGTGACTGATGGGTCAGCGTGATGTTCCATGGGCAGTTCAGGCAATCCAGCTCTCTTTGGACTAGATCATGACAGAAGGCAGGAGAGTTAACATAGCCCTGAGGCAAAACTGTAAATGAATTTGTTGTCCATCCAATGTGAATGCACTGTTTCTCATCTTCTTTTCTAATTGGAATAGAAAAGAATGCATTTGCCATAGCCTCCAAATGCCTGGGTATTGTCCTTCCCGTATACAGTCACCTAACTGGCCACAGGTCCCTCCAGGGAGAGGCTGGGGGATCATCACAGTACGCATTTGCCACGGTGTTACAGGGTCCTTCTTCCTAAGGACGTGGCCACTCATCAGGTAATGGGTTCCAGACCTGAAAATAGACTCTGGTCCAGAAACGGAGGAGAGGATCATGACTTTATTTGGGTAAGTTCCCTTAGCTTTCCGCTCTTCCAGCCTTGCCTTGCTCTGGTTGTAGATGTTAAGCAGTGCCCCTGTTGGCTCCCCATCTACTTGGCCTCAAGGGTCACCATGCTCTAATGACCATCCCCATGATTCTTGCTGGTCAAGCACCCTCCCATCTTGCTGTAAAATCATTGTAGCCTCCAGTTTCTGGTAGCTAAGCACTGCTACCCAGTCTTTACTACTTCATGGGGGTGGGAAATGGATATTAACGAGCCCTGCTCTGTGCCATCCCTTTTACCATCAACCCTGGGCTGCAGCAGAAAGCCACCGCTGAACTTCCTGGTGATGCTGGGTCCCTCTCCCCCATGTGTTCCTGATGGCCCCGTCTGGAACCTCTTTGTGGGTCTTCGGCCTCACATAGGATAAGCTTTCCAGTGTGGCCATTCCCCTCAGTCTCTCTTCCTTCCTTCACCATCTGTTAGGGCAGCTCAGGCCTTTTCACCTCACTCAGTGTTGGCTGCCACACTTCAGGCTTCTAACGGCCACCTCAGCAGGAGTCTGCCCCTCCTCTGGAGGCCTTGCCAGGGTGTTAAACCCCATGTCTGATAAAGTGCCCCAAATCGATGCATTCTTGCTTACCCAATCTTATGTTCTAGCCTCTTTGATGAAGCCCCTCAAAATCCAATCCCAGAGAGACTCCCCTGGCTCCTGCCCACACGTGCTTGCTGATTCTCCCAACACCTTTGGAATATAATCATCTTCCTCCCTGATGAGGAACAGTCTATGTACAGCCAAATTATGCTGGAATTGAACCCTAGTTGTCAGCCTGGCGGCCAGGAGAGGAGATGAGGGCAGCTCCTGAGGGGACTCCTGCCGCCCTGCAGGACCGTGGCCTCTGTAGTGTCTTTCCAGCACAGGGAAGGGCCATCTTACTGGGGAGGGGCCACTTCCACAAGCTCTGAGGGCTTGGGAGAAGGGGCAGCAGGGGGTCTGCAGAGCCGACATCCTCGGAGACATCCATCCACATGTCCCCATCACATGCTCATGCGTCATGTTTTCCCAGCCAAGGCAAAGACCTTACAGACCTGCCTTGACGGAGTATTTAAACAGCTCTGAAGTTCTGAGTCTATCAGGTCCTCCATCCACTCTTCAGCTGTGTCAGTTCTTCTACTGCAGGAGGTAAAAGCCTCTTTACCAAGAGGCCTCACACCCAGCCTTTAACTGCTCATTAAGGGCATAATAATAGTAATAAGTATTTATTATCCCTCTGCGGGGCCTTAAGGCAGCTTAGCAGTTACCAAAAGCTCCACTCCTGTAGACGTTGTTTTCCCACCTTCACGTTGGAAGGATAATTGCCACCACCGGGACCTTTTCCTTGGATCACCACTGATGAAATCTTTAGCGACCGGGCTGCCACGGTGTGTCAGGGGCCCACGTACCACTCAGAACGGCGCCTCCTCGCCCTGGGCAGTGAGGCAGCCAGTGCGCAATCCCCCCTCGTCTCCTGGGACCCCTCCTGGCACCACTTGTGTTGCTTCAGCTTCCCACTGAAGTGGATACCGAGATGGGTTAGATGTGTGAGATGTGCTGGGGGAAACACCAGGGTAAAGGAGAAAGGAGCGATGCAGACCTCACCGTGTGTGTGTGTGTGTGTGTGTGCGTGTGTGTGTGTGTGTGTGTGTGAGAGAGAGAGAGAGAGAGAGAGAGCAGGAAGGAGGATGGAGTGGGGAAGGTGCGGAGCTCAGACTGCAGGTCACTCTAAGGCAGCTGGACCAGGCCAAGGGAGTGCCTGAAGGAATTTGTCCACCAAGGAGCCCTGATCCCTCAGGAAGGGGTCTGAGCGAGCGCTCCTGCCCTGTGCCCCACCCCGTGTCATTGGCTGGGGCAGCTCGTGGGAAAAGTGGCCTCAGCACAGACGCAGCGGGGGATCCAGAGAGAAAAGCTGGGTCTGTCCGTCAGCCCGCAGAGAGAGCTCGGAGGGCTGCGTCCCCGCGGCTGTCACAGCAAAAGCCCCTCCCCCCACCGCGAGCTCCGAGGATGACAACTCCCAGGGAAGTTCCCACGGCTCCCGGAGGGGACCTCCTCCCGGCCAGCGGGGAGCGAGGCCATTCCCAAAGGAGCCGGCCGACTGCGGTAAGTCAGAGAAAGACAAGCGCCAGACAATCCCACTTACGGGTGCAATCTGAGAAGGCCGAACTCAGAAACAGAGTAGAATGTGGTTCCAAGCCGAGCAGGTGGGGATAGGGGAGATGTCGGTCGAAGGGCACAAACTTCCAGCTATTAAGACGAATACGTTCTGGGGCTCCATGCACAGCGTGGTGACTGAAGCTTACGATACTGTATTATATACTTGAAAGTTGCCAAAAGAGAAGATCTTAAATGTTCTCACCACAAAAAAAAAAAAAAGTAAATAGGTGAGATGATGTGGGTGATAATTAACCCTATTGCGGTCATCACTTCACAGTACACTCACTGTGTACTGTGTACAGTACACTTCAATGTGATCGAATCATCACATTGTGCACCTTAAACTTACACAGTGTTATAATATCTCAGTAAACCTGGTCGGGGGGAAACCTGAGCAGGTCAGCAAAGCCACACTTTTTCAGGCTCTCTTGGTCCAGTATTAATAATGCAGTAGCACGCTTTGGGTTTTTTCTCTTGTGAAGGCTCAAGTGCACATGAGATTTAATTACACTCTGAGAAAGGCCTTCGTTAGATGGAAGGAAGGGAGTACGGAGATGTTTAGCCACACACAGCAGTGGGGGGCCTCAGACAGCTCTGGTGCAAGCGTTCGTCATTGTATGCATTTTTCTTTTTTCTTTTCTTTTTTTTTTTTGGCCGCGCCTCATGGCTTGTGGGATCTTAGTTCCCCAACCAGGGATCAAACCCGGGCCGTCGGCAGTGAAAAGTGCAGAGTCCTAATCACTGGACCGCCAGGGAATTCCCTATATGCATTTTTAAATCTCATGATAGCTTGCAGCCTTGATATATATAGAAACTGTATCTTCTCCTCCCAAGTCTTACCCGTTTTTATCCAACAGGGCCTTGAGGAGATGGGGCAGACGTGGCAGGAGTTGAATGGGGGAAGGGAGAGTGGAAAGATCTAGCACCTGTGAATCCAGCACCTTGTCTTCGCGCCAATGAGACCACTGGGGTCCCGGGACCCAAGAGGATGTGCAAGGACCCGGGAGCAGAGAGGCTGCTGGGGGCACGTCCATCAGGCTCACGGGGCTTCCCTGAAGGGACCCTGAAGCCCCACACTGTTCTGGGCTTGGAGAGTTTCAGGAGTTGGGAGAGGAGGTCGGGCACGAGTGGAGAAAACTGTGCCTCAGACGCCCTGAGGCAGGAAAGAGCCTGGCACATCTGAGGGACTAAGAAAAGTCCAGGCAGCTGGTGTCCAGAGAGATGAAGGGGCATGGCCGGAACGGAGGCCGCAGTGGCTGGTGCAGGTCTGAGGCCACCTTATGAGTCTTGGGCTTTGAGAAGCGGGGGGTTGTTAAACAGAGCGGATGCCTGGTCAGGGCTGCCTTTTCTAGAAGCTTGCTCTGGCAGCAAGTGCAGAGAATAGACTGGAGAGGGCAGGAGGCTATTGTGGGGGCAAAGGTCACGAGCAGGCAACTCACAGAGGAGGAAATGTACAAGGGGAGTGACACTAAGCCTCCCTTGTAAACAGGAAAGTGCAAATCAAAACCGCAGTGAAATGTGATTCACACCCATCAAGTCAGCAGCAGTGGAAAAGCTGTCAATACCTTTTTGGTGAGAATGTGGGAAAACAAGCCCTCAAACCCTGCAACAGGACAATTTAGCAGAATCTAATGAGGTTGCAGATGTGTTCTGTCAGCAGTTCTACTTGTAGGGAGGTGCCCTGTGGACACCATCTGCATGTGAGAGAAGGTGAGTGTAAGAACATTTATTAAAACATGGTTTGTAATGCAAAAAGGGCGGGGGGTGGTAACTTAATGTCCACCAATACAGGAACAGATGTGTAAGTTCATACCGTGGAATCTATACAGCAATTAGAATGAACTGGAGCCACACATGCTAACAGAGCTACATCTCAAAATATAATATTAGGTGAAAAAACCAAGTTGCAGGCAGAAGGATTATGTTGCATTTGGTATCACTTATATAACACTTCAAATGCATAATACCCTGTATTTGCAGACTTATATGTATGATGGAAGTATAAAAATAGAAGGGAGGCCACCAGCTGTAGAACACTGGTTACCGCTGGGGAGAGAAGATGGGTGACAGCATTTAGAGACATAAAGAGAGTTTCAACTATATCTCGTATTCTCATTCTTTTAAAAATGTGATGCATTTAATGGCTAATGTTAGCATTTATTAAGTCTGAGTAGTAGGTTGCATAGTTGTATAACATAACATTTTTTTTAATTTATTTATTCATTTATTTTTGGCTGCGTTGGTCTTCGTTGCTGCACGCTGGCTTTCTCTAGATGCAGCCAGCATGGGCTTCTCTTGTTGCAGAGCATGGGCTCTAGGCCCATGCTTCAGTAGTTGTGGAGCGTGGGCTCAGTAGCTCTGCGGCATGTGGGATCTTGCCAGACCAGGTCTTGAGCCCGTGTCCCCTGCATTGGCAGGCGGATTCTCAACCACTGCGCCACCAGGGAAGTCCCAACATAACATTTTATATGTTGAAAATTCTTTATTAAGAAAGTTGGGGAGGGGGGAATGATTCAAGTAATCCAGGAGAGAATTCACAGGAACAATCACAGTGGAGATGAAGAAAGGGCAGGTAGGAAGAAGAATGGACTGGCTATTTGATAGCATAAAGTGGAGAAGGAAGTTGGTCAAGGATGTCCCCCAGCTTCTGGCCGGGGCAGCCAGGTAGACAGTGGAGAACATGGAAAGAGGCGGGTGTGCGAGGAGGGCAGATGGCCGAACAGGGAACACAGATAAAGGGGATTTGAGGGGAGAGTCATGACATCAGATGTGAGTGTGCTGAGTCCCAGGCACCCGTGAGTCATCCAAATAGAGCTGTCAGGGGGCGGTTGAAGCCCAAGGTGTGTTCTAGGCTGGAAAGGCAGCTACTTGTCAGTGAGGATCAAGCCCGGAGTAAGACCGCCAACAGAAGGGCTGTCGAGTGAGAAAAGGACAGTCTGACCAGTACTCCTGCCCATCACGGTCAGGCAGAGCAGGAGAAGGCGTGGGGTAATGAAGTGCAGGGTCCCCTGCATTACTGATGACGGACGGGGTAGATCTGCACGCCTTTTTGGAAAGCAATTGGGCAATAGGCATCAGAGACCTTAAACTATGTGTTACTTTGCTTGTGCCTAGTGATTCTACTTGGTGTAAATTCTGGAACCGTGAAAGAGCTTTATGCCAAAGATATTTATATTCATAATAGCAAAAGAGAGGAATAAATAATGTGCAATAAATTAAGTAAATTATAGTCTCTCCACTGCAAAAAATATGTAGTTCTAACAGATGATGTTTACAAAGTTTGTAATAAGAGGAAGAAATGCTCACGTTATAATATTATAGGAAAAAAACAGGATTTTAAATTATATCTGGAGAATGATCTCAACTGTACACCTGCAAACAAACAACAGCAACAAAAACTCATATATTAAAAGCATATGAGAAGGAAATACACCAAAATGTTACGTGGTTGATTTGATATTTTTCCTCGTCATTTTTCTGTATCTCCTGTGCCTTCTATAATGAATATGTATCTCCTTAACAGTGGAATACACATACACATTATTTTCCCAAGAAGAGCTGGTGTTAGGAGTTGCACTCAAGGTGTGGTGTCTGCGTTGTCTGGTAAAGTGAGGAGGGGCACAGCCCCCTGCTTATGGGAAGGAGCACGAAACAGAAGAACCTGGGGTGGTGGTTGCTCCGGCTGCCATGTGACTTTTCACTGCATCATGGTTTGGGTTCAGCTGCCTTTTTATGTTTCCCCAGGAAAAGCAAGAGTCTTTATCGCGTTTCCGGAAGGGCCCATTCAAGGGAAGAGAACACAGGAGATAAACCCGGAGCGGCATCACAGGTTGGCCGGCACCAGGCACGCAGCTGGACTTTGTGTAGGACAGCAGCCATGAGCCACGTGTGGCTATTTACATTTATAATTAAATTGAGCAAATTAAGTAAAATTTAAAATTCACTTCCTGGGTCACACTAGCCACATTTCAAATGCTCAATAGCCACACATGGGTAGTAACTACTCTCTTAGAGCAGAACATTTCCATCACTGCAGAAACTTCTACTGGTCCGCACTAATGGAGAAAATGAACGGGCTTTTCCCATATGCAAAGATGGCTTTGATAAATTATCAAAGAAATGCACATTAACAGATTAAAGGGGAAAATTGAATCATCTCAGTAGATGCAAACAAAGTATTCGGGGAATTCAAGATTTATTCATACAAAAATAAATACACCAAGAAGAGACTATGGGAAAATGGAAAGAAAAAAGAATTCATTTATAATAATAATAAAGACTACAAGGTGTCAGGAATAATTTCAATAACATATGCACCCACACCTTTGCAGAGAAAATTGCAAATTATTACTAAAGGAAATAAAAGACAACCTAAATAAATCTAGATATATGCCATGTTCCTAAATGCAAAGATTCAGTATTATGAAGATGTCAATTCTCCATGAACTAATCTATAAATCTATAAATTCAAAGCAATTCTAATAATATTTCCAGTAAGGATTTTTGTGGGACTTGACAACCTGATCTTAACATTTATCCAGAACAATTAAGGGCCAGAGATAGCTAAGACACTCCTGAAGAAAAAAGAAAAAATGAGAAAAGAAACTTGCCCTACCATTTATTCAGTCATTCATTCAACAAATACTTATTGAGCACCTACTATGTGCTACAGCTTTAGATACTGAGAATGTGACAGTTAACAAAAAGGTCACTGATCCCTGCCCTTGTAGAGCTTAGTAACATTCCAAATGTCAAGACTTGCTCTAAAGCTGTAATGATGGAGATGGTGTGTACGGGCACAGGCGCAGACAAACAGAATAGAGAGCCCAGAAACAGAAACTTGACATGGAATGTGGTTTGATAGAGGAAAAGGACATCCACATGGAGAAAAAAATTCCTCACCACATACAAAAACCAATTATAGGTGGATTAAAGACCTAAAGTGAAATGTAAAATTTTTTAAATTTTAGAAGAAAATATAGAAGGATATTTTGGTGACCTCGGGGTAGGGAAATATTTCTTATAAGATGTGGAAATGTTGATAAATTTGACTACATAAAAATTTACAACTTTTGTCCGACAGAAGTCCCTAGAGTTGAAATAAGCCACAGTTTGGGAGAAGATATTTCCAAAGCATGTAACTGAAAAAGAATAATTACCCAGTATATATAAGAGACTGCTACAGATCAATAGGAAAAGACAGTACTTTAGAAGGTGAGCAAAGAATATGAATAGGCCATTTACGGAAGAGGAAATGCAAAAAGCCAATAAACACTGAAAGACAGAAGTTAGGAAAATGCAAATTAAAACAACAAAATAATTACACAAATCAGAATGGCAAAGAAAGGAACAAAATTAAAGAAAATAATATGGCCAAAGAAGAAGTCTAGGGCTTCCCTGGTGATTCAGTGGCTAAAACTCTGCCTGCCAATGCAGGGGACATGGGTTCGAGCCCTGGTCCAGGAAGATCCCACATGCCGCGGAGCAACTGAGCCCGTGCGCCACAACTACTGAGCCTGCGCTCTAGAGCCCACAAGCCACAACTACTGAGCCCACACGCTGCAACTACTGAAGCCTGTGCACCTAGAGCCCGTGCTCTGCAACAAGAGAAGCCACCGCGATGAGAAGCCCATGCACTGCAACAAAGAGTAGCCCCCGCTAACCGCAACTAGAGAAAGCCTGCGTGCAGCAACGAAGACCCAAGGCAGCCAAAAATTAATTAATTAATTAAAAAAAAAAACCACATGGTTTCATTTAAAAAAAAAGTCTACACACCACTGGTAAGAGTGTAAATTGACTCAACCACAGGAGGCACGATAAAGCAAAAGTTGAGAATTGAAATACATATGCCCACGGCCTTTGCAATTCCACTCTTCGAGGGAGAAGCTGTCTTGCACGTGAGCACAAAGAGACCTGTGTAAGAATAATCATTGCACAGAAAGTAGTTAGTAGTTGCCTGGCTGGCCTGGGACTGGAAATTAATGGTAAATGGGCATGGGGCCTTATTGGGATGATAGTGAAATGTTTGAAACCTGGATTGTGGAAATGGTTGCACAACTTGGTAAATTTACTAACAATCATTAAATTGTATACTTAAAGTGGATAAACTATATGGTATGCAAGTTATACTCGAATAAAGTTGTTTTAAAATTGTCATTGCAGCCTTATCTGCAATGAGTAAAAAATTGAAAACAGCCAATAATTTTACAAATTGATTGCTGTAGAGATTCACTTGAATACAATAAAGTGGTCCAAGTAAATAAGCCAGAGCTACTTATATCAACATGAATAAACCTCCAAAATGAAAAATAATGGTTGAGGTAGTAAAAGCAACTTGCAAAACAATACACATAGTGCGAATGGTAACATTTACCTAAAAATTGAAAACACCCAGAAAGATACTATATAATCTTTATGAGTACATATAAACGCAGCGATGGCATAGAAGTACACAGGAACGAAAAACACCAAATTCAAGATGGTTTTGTCTCTGGAGAGCCAGCAACGGCGATTCAACTGTATCAGCAATGTTTCATTTCTTTAAAACAAACACTGAAACAAACATGGCAAGATGTTACAGTTCAATTCAAATGTTTCTCATAATAGACTCTGCAAGTTTCTGTGTATTCAAACTAGTTTACTATGAATTTAAAAACACAATATAAAGGGCTTCCCTGGTGGCGCAGCTGTTGAGAATCTGCCTGCCAATGCAGGGAACACGGGTTCGAGCCCTGGTCTGGGAGGATCCCACATGCTGCGGAGCAACTAAGCCCACCTGTGCTCCGTAACAAGAGAGGCCGCGATAGTGAGAGGCCCACGCATGGTGATGAAGAGTGGCCCCCGCTTGCCGCAACTGGAGAAAGCCCTCGCACAGAAACGAAGACCCAACACAGCCATAAATAAATAAATAAATAACAAATACTTTAAAATATATATATTTTATTTGCCTTTCCTGATGTTCGTGATACCCACAGCTCTTACATCTTCCACTAACAAGGAGCTGTAACTGCCAGAGCGCAAGTGTAGTGAGTTTTACCTGTATTCTATAAAGGCTGTCCACCGTTTACTGGTTACTGGCCTCAGACCAGGCACTGCTAGACGGTTAAAGCTGGAGCACTGTCAAGCTCCTGGAGTCCAGGTCAGTACAAGTTGTGTGCAACAGGGACACCTAATGGTCAGAGAAGGTACTTACCTGCACTCTTGGGTCTGAAGGGCTGGGTAGCAACAGGCCAACGCTACCAGCTGTATTTGGAGGCCTGTTCTTCCGGCAGCTAAGTAAAACAGAACGAAGGATTCCGGATTGGAGTGGATTACAGTTGGTCAGCTCCCTTCTCAGCCGAAGCAGATGAACACACCCCAGAAGACCTAAACTAATTCGGAGAATTCCGATGGTGCTTTTCCTCTCCTTCCAGGATCTGAGCCAAGCCCTAAGTCCTGAAGAAGCTTTCTTCTGGCATCCTCGACAACACCAAGGCAGCGTCTGGAGCCCTTTGAAAATGATGTCTCAAACCCACACGTGAAGTGAGCTTTGAGGGGAAGAAGTGTTTCTGTAGTCGGGGAGGAAAGACTGCATGGGGTAGGGACGTGTACTTTTATCCATTTCAAAGCAAGCTGGTTTGTGATGTTACATAAATGGGGAGGAAGTAGTTTTCAAAAGTCATGGACTGTCAGGGCCACACAAGACCCTGGAGCTCATGTTACCAGCTCCCCACAGACACTGGATGTCTTGAAATGTCTGAGAATGTACATGTGACCGAGAACAGAAGTAACTCAATAACACTAGTATTTCTAGCACTACACGGAGGACCAGTGACCTGTGTGTTCCCCCAGACAATACACTCAGATGCGCCAGCCTTTCTCCTTCCACAGCCACTTATAAATCCTCTAAGTCTGCACAGTAACAGGCCACAAACAAAACTGACTGCTTCTTTGCTTTGACATTGAAATCATCACCAGCCTGAGCCTTTCAAAATTACTAAAAATCAACATCTTCATTTGAAGGTCGTTAAGTAATTAGTGCAGGGAGAGAGCTAAATTCATCAGTATAATAAAGGTTCTCCAGAGAAATAAGACCCATAGGAGAGAGAGGAAGGGAGAGAAAGAGAGAGAGATTTATTATACAGAATCAGCGCCCACGATTATGGAGGTGGGCAAGCCCCAAGATCTGTAGGGTGAGTCAGCAAGCTGGAGACACAGAAGAGCTGATGATTTAGTCCCAGTCTGAGTCCGAAGGCCTGAGGGAAGTAGTTCCTGTCCAAAGGCCAGTAAGCTTGAAACCCAGGAAGAGCCGATGTTTCAGTCAGAAGGCTGTCCAGCAGGAAGAACCGGGGTGGGGGGGGGGCAGCCCTTTCATTCTTTCTAGGCCTTCGCCTGATTAGATGAAACCCACCCTTACTGGGGAGGGCACTCTGCTTTACTCAGTCTCCAATTCAAAGTTAATCTCATCCCGAAGCACCCTCACAGACACACCCAGAATACTATCTGACCAAACATCTGGGCACCCTGTGGCCCAGTCAAGTTGATACATAAATGAACCATCACAATCAGTAAGAGTTAACCCCCCGGAGGATGAGGGTAGGAGCTGAGGGAGGCAAGTGCCCACTGCCCCACAGGTGCCCTGGCCAAGGGCCTGATTCCCCACGGTCCAGCTTCTTGTTGTTTTCTGTTCCTGGAAAATGGGTTGCCAGGCTTGTATCAAAACCCTCCTCTTTCCCTTCTCCAGGACACATTCCGGTCATTGTGGATATCGGAGCACAGGAGGGTGAAAGCCAATTCCTGTAGCATTTCCGGAGTCTTTTGACCTGGCAGTTTGCCTCAGGGGTCATGGATTTGTGAGGAGCTGGGGTGACCAGCTCTCTGGTTTGCCCAGGACTCAGGTGTTTCCTGGGGATGTGGGGTTTTCGGTGCTAAAACTGGAGCAGTCCTGGGCAAGCTGGATGACTGTCACCCAAGGAGCCCTGCCTCGCCTGAGGGCTTTCAAGTGGCTCCAGGTTCTTTGTCTCCTTTGGTTTAGATACCTTGTCAACCCTGGACCCACAGAAGTGTCCAATGGTCTCGTGGTCAAGCGACTCTGAGAGCGGGGTCAGCTGCAACTTTGGACCCCAGATGTTTTCTTGGTGGTGCAATAGTGATGGATGTTTGGTGGCTGCTTCAAGTCACTGCTTGATGTGCAGCCCTTGATACTGTGATGGGGCAAAGCCCTGCCCACAGCCCACAGCCAGGCTCAGATTATTGCCAGCGAAGTGCTCACTCCTGGATGAGACTGGGCTGTGCCTGTCTCAGCTCCCAGACAGGCTGCCACCACTTACTTATCTGGGAAGCATGGGGCAGTCGGTTCCTTGCAGATGCAACTTTAACAGGAACCCTGAGATGTTAGACGCAGAAGGGACCCAGGATCTCTTACAGCCAAATATTTCCATGTGGTCCCTGCCCCACTGAGAGATGCAGGAAGATTCGGGATGTTACTCAGACCAGCTTTCTTTCTTTTCCTTTTCTTTTCACTTTGTAACAGCTTTAATGAGGTATAATACACAGGCCATACAATTCACCCATTTAAAGTGTATAACTCAAGGTTTTTAGTATATTCACAGAGTTGTACAACCAACACCATGATCTAATTTAGAACCTTCTCATCAGCCTGAAAGGAAAGCCCGTACCCTTTAGTTATTATCCCCTTACTTCTCCCAACAACGCCCCGTTCCCCAGCCCTAGGCAACCACTAATCTACTTTCCATCTTTATAGAAATACCTTTAGTTACATAACTCTTTCATGTGTACTGGAAAGAATGTAGCTAACATATAAACCCAGGACTTCACAGATACTGCTGCTTGGAAAATGCTAGATAGAAATGGGTAGTTGTACAAACACAAAAATAAACTCCAAATGGATTAAAGAACTAAATGTAAGACCGGATACTGTAAAACCCTTACAGGAAAACATAGGCAGAACACTCTTTGACATAAATCGCAGCAATATCTTTTCCAATCCATCTCCCAGAGTAATGAAAATAAAAACAAAATTAATGGGGCTTCCCTGCTGGTGCAGTGGTTAAGAGTCCGCCTGCCAATGCAGGGGACATGGGTTCAAGCCCTGGTCCAGGAAGATCCCACATGCCGTGGAGCAACTAAGCCCGTGCGCCACAACTACTGAGCCTGCACTCTAGAGCCCGTGAGCCACAACTACTGAAGTCCGGGCGCCTAGAGTCCGTGCTCCACAACAAGAGAAGCCACCTCTATGAGAAGCCCACGCACGGCAACAAAGAGTAGCCCCGGCTCACCGCAACTAGAGAAAGCCCACGCAGCAACGAAGACCCAACGCAGCCAAAAATTAATAAATAAATAAACAAACAAACAAAAATAAACCACTGGGACCTAATTAAACTCAAAAACTTTTGCACAGCAAAGGAAACTGTAAACAAAACGAAAAGACAACCCACAGAATGGGAGAAAATATTTGCAAACGATGCTACTGACAAGGGATTAATCTCCAAAATTTACGGACAGCTCATGCAGCTCAATATAAAAAAAAAAAAAAAAAAATCAAAAAATGGGCAGAAGACCTAAACAAACATTTCTCCAAAGAAGACATACAGATGGCCAAGAGGCACATGAAAAGATGCTCAACATCACTAATTAGTAGAGAAATGCAAATCAAAGCTGCAATGAGATATCACCGCACACCAGTCAGAATGGCCATCATCAAAAAAATCCACAAACAGTAAATGCTAGAGAGGGTGTGGAGAAACTGGAGCCCTCCTACACTGTTGGTGGGAATGTAAATTGGTACAACCACTGTGAAGAACAGTATGGAAGTTCCTTAAAAAACCAAAAAAAGAGCTAACATATGATCCAGCAATTCCACTCTTGGCATATATCCAGAGAAAAACATTGTTCGAAAGCATACATGCACCCCAATGTTCATTGCAGCTCTATTTGCAATAGCCAAGACATGGAAGCAACATAAATGTCCATTGACAGACAAATGGATAAAGAAGATGTGGCACATAATATACAATGGAATGTTACTCAGCCATAAAAAGAATGAAATAATGCCACTTGCAGCAACATGGATGGACCTGAGATTATCATACTAAGTGAAGTAAGTCAGACGGGGAAAGACAAATATCATATGATATCTCTTATAGGCAGAATCTTAAAAAAAAAAGAAAAAAGAAAAAACCAATACAAATGAACTTATTTACAAAACAGAAACAGACTCAGACTTGGAGAACGAACTTGCAGTTACCAGGAGGGAAGCGGCAGGGGTGGAGAGGGTGTAGTACAGATTGGGAGCTCTGGGTTGACATGTACACGCTGCTACATTTAAAATAAAGTGCCTTTCCATGAAAAAGAAAGTATGAGAATAAAAAATAAGAGATTAAAAAAAATGGGTAGGAAAAATGTAAAATAGATAGCTAGTGGGAAGCAGCCGCATAGCACAGGGAGATGAGCTCGGTGCTTTGTGACCACCTAGAGAGGTGGGATAGGGAGGGTGAGAGCGAGATGCAAGAGGGAGGGGATATGGGGATATATGTATATGTATAGCTGATTCACTTTGTTATAAAGCAGAAACTAACACACCATTGTAAAGCAATTATACGCCAATAAAGATGTTAAAAAAAAAATGGGTAGGTGTAAAATCAAGTAAGGAGAAATACCAAGTAAACACTAGTACTGGTACCCTGGCGAATGGACAGAACTGGGAAGCTGGTATTTTCTCATGCTTTCTCCTTTTCTGCTGTCACTTTCTCCCTTCCCTGCTCCTCCCATTTTTCAGCTGTTCCTGGAGCACTTATTTAAGAAGCTGCCTGTGCCCCGTGTTCCTTGTCTTTCCACCAAATCTCCTCTAGGGCATTTCAGTGCTGGGCCTGAAATGAGAAGGGCTGCCACCTTCAGGAACTTACGCCCCTCCACCAAGGTGTCCATGAAGGGCCAGAGAAAAAGGCCCTGGATAGCAGAGCAGGGACTGGATGGGGGTCAGGAGAGCGGTCCAGCAGCCCAGCCACAAGGGGACCTACCTGGAGGAGGGGGCCCTGGGAACAGCCAGGACAGGGCCCTGTGCTCTGCGGAAGGCCCGGTAGCCCTGCAGTCTCTCCACAGGCCGCCCCCCACGTGCCCCTGAGCCTTAGGTGGACCCACTTCATTCAGTGGGGACACACAGGGCAGGGGCCCCTCCTGCTGGACTCCGTGCAGGATAGAGAGGCGAAGGGGTGAGGCTGGGACCCAACTCACCAGACTCACAGCGAAAGCCGGTCCACATCAGACCCTCCAGAATTAGTTCTTTTGGGAACACGTTTCTATGCAGTTTTTGTTTTTCTTCTAAAGAGTTTTACCAAAATATAATTAACATACTACAAACCGCACATATTTAAAGTGTACAGTTGATGAATGTTGGCATCTGTATACACCCACGAAACCATCATTGCAATCAAGATGATGGTGTATCCATGGCCCCCAAGTTCCCTCGTGCCCCTGGGTAATCCCGCCCTCCTCCCCCTCCCCACTCCCTTATCTCCAGGTAAAGTTGCATCTGCTCTCTGGCACGAGAAATCAGATTACATTTTCTAGAGTTCTACATAAATGCTATCATACATTATGTACTCTCGTGTGATGGGCTTCTGTCACAGCCTCATCTGAGATTCATTCATGTTGCACATACCAGGAGGAGTTCATTCCTTTCCCCCTGCTTAGTGGCATTCCACCACATGGTTATGCTACAAATTGTTTATTCAGTCACCTGGTGATGGGCATTCAGGTTGTTTCCAGTGTTTGACTATGACAAATAAAAGCTGGTATAAAAATTTATGTGAAAGTCTTCATATGGATATATACTTTCATGTCTCTGGGGTAAATACCTAGGAGTGAAGCAGCTGGATCACATGGCAGGTGAGTGTTTAACTTTTTAAAGAACGGCCAAACTGTTTTCCAAAGTGGTTGTACCATTTTATTGATGGTACATTCCACCAACAGTGACTCAGTTCCAGTTCCTCCACACCCTTGCCAACACTTGATATGGTCTATCTTTTTTATTTTAGTCATTCTAATAGGTGGGGTAGCGGTATCCCATTGTGGTTTTAATTCGCATTTTCCTAACGACTAATTATGTTGAGCATATTTTCATGTGCTTGTTAGCCATCTATACATCTTCTTTGGTGAAGTGTCTTATTCAATATTTTTATTGGTCTGTTTTATTATTGAGTTTCAAGAGTTCTTTATATTGTCTGGACACAAGTTATTTAGCAGGTACATGTTTTGCAAGTGTTTTCTCTCAGTCTATGGCTTATCTTTTCATTCTCTTAATAGCATCTTTCGAAGAGCAGTCCAGTTTACCAATATTTTCTTTTATGGATCATGCTTTTGTATCTAAGAAATCTTTGTCTTAAAGGTCAAAAAGATGTCTATGTGTTTTTATAGACATGAAACTAGAAGTTTTATAGTCTTAGGTTTTACATGTGTGTCTACGGCCCATTTTGACTTAATTTTTGTATGTGGCACAAGTTCAAATAATGATCTCAGTTTGAGTTTTTGTTTTGATTTGGTTTGTACATGGACGTTCAATTGCTCTAACACCATTTGTTTAAAAAACTATCCTTTCTCCACTGAATTGCCTTTGCACCTTTGTCAACAATCAACTGTCCTAAACAGGGTTTCGTTTTGTTTTGTTTTCTGTTCTGTTCTCTGGAGCTGTTTGGAGCCTCCTTAAATCACAGGGGGCGGCAGCCCCGCACCAGGAGCAATTTGGTCTTTGCTACCTGTTGTCCAGCCCTCGTCAAGCCTCCGACCCCAGCTCTCTTCACTCCTTCAGTGAGAACAACGCAGTTTTCCACATGACCGTCCGTCCCCGTGATGAAAGTGGTCACTGACTTAAGCAAACTGCTGCAGCCACACGGTGGGCCCCTAAGAAGCCCCCTCCCACCTTCCCGAAGCTTCTGTCCACTCTTTATGGCCTCCATGTCCCCAGAGGTCCCAGCAGACAGCCATGCTTTCTCCTTCACAAAGAAGAGAACTATTGGTCCCTGCCCGGAAGGGTCCTGGGGCCGAAAGCTCCCCTGGGCCTTGAGCGAGCCTCCCAGGAAGGCAGTCCCTGGGAGTTTCCTTCCAGCTCCATCCTGACGGGAAAGCACCACGTCTGGTCCACCAGCCGCAATGGCTCCAGCACAGCCCTCACCTACAGGCCCCAGAAAGGAGGCCCGAGCCACCAGAGCCCATGGGCACCACAGGCCCTGGCTGTGCTCCCAGACTCTGTAATGAGCTGACCCATCAGAATCAATACAAAGTCGTGTGGCTCAGCTCCCGGCGAGGAAAGAGCAGGTGTGGAAGACGCCGGGGACGAAGCGGGGCTGCAGGTGAGATGCACGGTGAGATGCACCGCACTGGGAATCTCCTCGGGGGCTTCTGCAAAGGGGTTAAAAGCCAGAGACTATGCGTGACGTGGTCCAGGGAGTCCAAAGGACAACTGCCTTTCCATATGAGATATGAGGCTGAGCTCCCACCAGGGTGTGAGCCCTGAGGGCAGGGGCCACGAGGTCAGGTCCTGGGGCAGAAGAGCTAGGGAACCCTTCTTGGCACTGCAGCTCCTAAACCACTCTTGGTAAACAAGCAAAGGGAAATTTCCTCAGGGCCCCAGGCAGGGACTTGCCAACAAATCAAAGGTCAGCAGAGCCACAAATCAACCGTATTTGCACCAAATAGTTTGTGAAGAGTTATTTTAAAAATGCCTTGGCCAGAAAAATTCCCTGGAGCTGAATCAACTCAAAGAACACAAACAGAGAATGGGAAATGTCCATCTTCCTCCTCCCCCAGGCGATCAGCTGGACAGTGAGAGCTGCCCCCTTTCCCCCGCAATCGCAGGATCCCAGATGCAAGTGTCCGTGGCCCAGGATGCCAAAAGGTCTTCATGCAACAGCCACTGCAGCCGGCAGACATAGAGCTTGGGCGGGGCCTGCCCAGATCCTTCAGCCTTCCCGGGGTCCAGGGCCTGCACGAGATGCTCTGGCCGTGGACCCAGCGTGAGGCTGGCTGTGCCGAGCCGGCCGTGCTCACCCGGACTGTGACGTCACTGACATCAGCCAGGTGTGACCCGGGCCCTAGCCCATGAGGATCCGCTTTCCATTAAATGTGCACGCATGTATGGAAAGAGGTCTGGAAGGATCTACACCTTGGTGTTATCAGATGTCAATTCAAGATGCCTGAATTTTCTGAATCTTCTATAATGAATGTGTATTTTTATTATTTTTCTTAAAGGCAGCATTGTTTAGCAAGAAATTGTTTTCTTGTTACCAAAGTTATTAGCTATAGAAGATTTAGAAAACTATAGCGACCAAAAAGGGGAGAGGGTCACCTGTAATCATAATCCCCCCACCCAGATATATTCTCTTGAACTTCTAGTCAATTTCCTTTGGTTCTTTTCTATAAATATAATATGCATTTATTACACAAAAAAGAGAGATCATATGGTACATTCTTTTTATAATCTACTTTTCTACTTCATAATGTATGCTCAACATTTTCTATGTCATCAACGTCCTCCTACGATACCATTTCAGTGGCTTACAGTATTCTATTAAATGGATGCACCATGCTTCATTTAATTCATTCCTTCCACTGAGGTTTTCAATCAACAAACATTTCTCTCTAAGCCACTGCAGGCAAATTGTCATAGTGCTGTTCTACAAATATGCCTACCATATGCAGACATACAATAGAATTGCATTTTCCTGCCCCTGGGGAGTTAGGTGTCGTCATGTCACTCGTTTTGGCCAATGAAACGTGAGCAGTGATGAGCCTGGGAGGAGTTCTAAGCGGCTGTGCCCATTTGAGAGCAGTCTGTGCGCGCACAGCCCCAGCCAGCCTGCAGCCGACCCAGAGCGCAGTGGGGAAACGAGCTCTGTGGTCTTAGCCATTGGGATTAGGGACCGTTTTCTTTCTGTAACGTAACCTCTCTGGCCTCGACTGCCTGGCCTCAGGGCTGATGGAGAGACAAGGTTAAAGACAGAGCCCCAACCCTCCAAGTGTGTGTGTGGTCTTGTTGGGGACGTCCAGCCTGAATACAAGGAGAGAGTTCAATGATGAGCCTCCAATCACCATTCAGAGCCAGGGCGCCGTGGAGCAGACGGGACACGTCCAGCCCCTGAAAGGACAGCAGGACGCCATCTGAGTAGAAGGTGCTGGGACGCTGGGCAGGCTTTGTGGAGGAAGCGTGAAGGCTGGGGAGGTTTGAGGGCAGGGGTGGGGGGCAAGAGGTCAAGGGTGATGGGAGAGCAAAGGCGTCATGGTCGAGCAAAACACGGCGCCCAGAGGACTGCTGAGCAGGTGATTTCGAGCAAATGGGGGCTAAAAACAGTCAGAGAGAGAGAAAAGGGCCTGTCTGGGAGAAATCACTGCTGCAAGGAGAGACGTTCCCATTCTTCCTTTGGAGAAAAAATGCCTCCATAACCTGCCTCATCAGGAATGGCATCAGTGAAACTGAACTTTGGAGGTTTAATAGGGCTTGTTTTAGTCAAGCATGCACTTGATTTGAAGACAAGAGTAAGGTGACTTCAGATAAAGTCAAAACTATTGTGGTTTTCAAATCCTATTTGAGTAATCTCTCCCCACAGCTACAGGCGTTGCCCACACTTTCCATCTTATCAGTCAGCCAGTCCGTGTCTCTCAGCATCAGTCAATCCACCAATCATTGTCAGTCAGCCAGTCAGTGTCTATCACTCAGCCAGTCAATCTCTTAATCAGTATCTGTCAGTCAGTGAGCCAGTCAGCATCTGTCAGTCAGTCAGCTAGTCAATAAGTACAGCATTCAGCTGGTTTCTGAGCGCCGTGCCCATTTGCCTCTATCTACCCAGCACCTTTCCTGTTTCTGGCATGGGGATAGGTGTGTCGTTCCTCCACAAGGACACATAGGTGATGTTGTTTCCCCAGGAATTCAGCACAAAGTAATTCCCCAGCGGGGTCAGGCCTGCAGCCCCTCATTTTCAGCCTGGCTGCCAGCTGCTAGGCTGAGCTGCCATCATCCCGAGGCTTCCTGAGGGCATCAGCTCAGAAGTGACTGAAAGGGAACCAGGTCACCTTTGACTCTGGGGAGGCACTTCCTCCCCTGCGGGGGTTTTGGAGGCTTCCCACCTAAGTGCTCATCTGGCCGCAGTCCCAGGACTGGCAAGATGAACACAGTGATACCTCAGGTGCTGTAGCAGCGGGGCCTCCCAACTTCCTCCCACAGAAAGCTCTGCTGTCTGCTGTCTGTGGATGTGACTAAGGGGGAAGTGAATAAACACAGCAGCTCCTTTCTCGGGTGCAGCCAGTGATGGGGGTGGAGGAGGGTGGGGACGTCCTAAGTCCTGGTGCACAGGGACCTTCCCCAGTGACAGACCTCCTGTGTTCCCCATTTCTTGCTTGTAGAAAAAGCTTTAGTCTCCTAGGCCTTCCCTGAGTTCCAAAGAACAGACCCAAGCAGTTAATGATTAGAGAAATAAAAAAGCAGAAACAAAGGAAAAGCAGTCAAGCAAAAAAGTAATAATAACCTAAATAATAGGCCAGCCACAAAAGAATCACAAGACTCCGAGTTTCTCCTTGAGGGATATAGATAAACTTCTGACTCACATTTTTAGTTGTTTTTACAGAAGCTAGGACCCCACCAAGTGAAAACTGCTGACCACAAACACGTAGACCCTAGACTGGTTGGAACAGAAGGTTGATGATTGAGATTACTGAAACATCACACTGTTACCTCACCACCAACCAATCAAAAAACTGTCTGTGTACTGCGCAACCCTCAGCCGTGATGTTGCCTTTTAAAACCCTTGCCTGAAAGCCATTGGGGAGTTCAGGTCTTTTGAGCACCAGCTGCCCATTCTCCTTGCCTGGCTCCAAGCAATAAATGCTGTACTTTCCTTCCCCACAGCCCAGTGTCAGTAGATTGGCTTTGCTGTACATGGGGCATTTGTTTTGTCTACCTGGACACTGTCCCCGCTTCTTTGAGGGAACCACTCACCATCCCCAACTCCCCACAAACTACCTGGGTTCAGGTGTGAGCTGATAATCAGTGTGCGCCTGAGACCCAGTGAACCAATGGTAGAAGCTCAGAGCAACTGGTTGGGATGGACACGTGATTCAAGCCAGGCCAATCAGAATTCTTCCCAGGATTTTTCTGAGGCTGCCTCTTGAGTCCTTTAGCCAGAAGGATATGTGCCTGTCTGCCAACAGAATGGCTTTCACAGTGTAGGGAAAATCTTAAGGGAGAGAATAATGGCACATATAGAAGAAAACAGATGAGAGAGTCCTGACAGGGTTCAAGCCCCTAAATTCAGTCAACCCCACAGCTGCCTCCATCCTGGCCTCCTGCCATTTGGCTTGTGAGCCTTGCTTGTAAAAAGCCACCTTGCCTGATACAAATGAGCCTGCCTGCTGCCCTGTCAGAGCCACCCCGACGTACATCTGGTACTCACTTGGAAGTGGCCAATCCAGTGTGCAGTTTGCCCAATCCCCCCGACTTCTCCTCTTCAGTCTCTTGCATCAGAGGTGGGCACTTAGAAGGGCCCCATGCTTGTTTCAATGCTCAGTTGTCAACGTCTTGAAATTCTTTATCACTTTTGAACAAGGAGCCCTGCTATTTGATCTTACATAGGGCCCCACGAGTTAATTTTGCACAGGGTCCTGGCTCCGTGCGTTCCCTCATGGTGGGATTTGCGATTCCACTTTGTTGCTCCAGTTCCCAGGGCCCCCTCCCCCATCACCCACTCCTTAATAACCCTTCCACTCACTTCCTCCCCTGTGCTCTTCTCTCCCACAGGAGGCTTTTTTCCCAGAGGCAGGGAGCCATACCCGTGCCAGCTGGGAGTTGTCTATTTGCTCCCCATCTGAGCTCTGTGTAAAATCCTGAGAGCAGGGATTCACTTGATCTGGAACAATGCCGACATGAGTGGCTTCTCTTGCTTCTAGCCCTCAACCCCCAACGTTCTGCAACTGTGTCTCAAACCACCTTCCAGAGGCCTCTGAGAAAGCTACACCACATAGTAAACAGCAGTCCAGCACTGGGAGCCTCAGATCTGAGTGACGGAGGACTCCGCCTGTGTCCTTGGGTACAGCCCGCTGAACATCCAGCAAAGGCACGTCCTTGCCTTGGGCTTTGCTGCTTCTCCCGGAAAAGGTGAATTCCAGCCCTCTCCCCACCTCGCCCAAGGGGGGAATAACACTGAATAAAGCAGCCATAACCTCAGCCTTCACACCCACAATATTTAACGTGAGAAAACTGCCCTGGGGGGGAAAAGCTGACACAAGAGAAACTGACATACAATTTGACAATGGAGAGTCCAGGTGTGGGTAAAAGTGATTTATTTTTGGAGCACAGTAATAGTTATGCAACTAGGAACATTTCATTCACCCCCCATCCCATTCATGTTTTGTGTCACAAAGACATACCAAGACTTTGGAAAAAATTCCAAAGGGGATTACATTGAAATGTGCTGTTTCTTCACTTGTTTTTGAGCTTGTCTTAATCACAGTGCACCAAATAAAACAGCTTTACAGCTTACTCAAACTCAAACTTGTCCTCAGAGGAAGCAGTTTAAACATTTCCCACTGTAAATCAGCAATGCAACGATTCCAAGTCAGGACACAGACCCAAGAGACAAAAGCAGCTCTAACATAAAGCTTGTCTTGTCAAAGGAAAAAAAACCCACAACACCATGAGGGAAATCCAATTTACCTAGAAAGAGTGGGTCTTCTTCAGGACTGCAGTCCCAAAATATTAAGATACAATCGTGGGTGTCGTCTTTGGGAAAAATGGTGAGGAAGAGATCTGACCTAAGCCACACTAAGAATCTTGTTTAAAAAGATGAAAGGGCTCACAGGGGACACAAGGTCTCTGTATCTCCAAAGGAAGCATTTACCCCATTGAAGGGGGCAGGAGCAGATTCTCCAGGGGGGCGCACTGGGCTGTGCCAGCCATGCCCACAGGGAGCGCTTGCCAGTCTGCAGGAGGCTTGCCTGGGTTGGGAGCTGGTTTTCCACTGGGAGGTACCTCACACTCTCCTCATGAACAAACCAGCCAAGATCTGTGAGCTGGACTCATAACCCTGAGTGAATGGGTGGACGCCACCCAGAGATGCCAGGGCCCCTGAGGACTCAGGGCCCGCGTCCTGGCAGCACTGGCTCATCTCTTGTCCTTTGCAAATGAGTGGGCCCCTTCCCCCCAAAGTGCAAAGCAGAAGTTAGCTTGGAGAAACAGCCATGGTCGAAGGTGGCGAGAAACCTCCCTGACTGAGGCCCATGCCAGCTCTGACCAACCCCCCAGAGGTTTCCGAGCAGAAGTCCTGACTCACAGGGCTTGCGCTCAGCTGTGAGGGGTAGCTCAGAAGGCTTGGCCAGTACAGGGCCTGGGCTGGAAACTGCCGTGATGGACGGCTGAAAAGCAGGGACGCTTAGCCCTGAGTCAAGGGGTGTGTGTGTGTGTGTGTGTGTGTGTGTGCCGTGTGCCTGTGTGTGTGGTGTGCGTGTGTGACGGGTGTGAGGGCCCCGGGTCAGGTGCCCCTGCCACACCCCCACAGACCAGCCCAGCCACGTAATCTCGGAGTGACAAGTGGAGCCCACACTTGGAGGCTAGAACTCTGGGTTCCCCTCAAGAGGTTAGAGCTCATGTGAAAACCTCCTGATGCCAACATCTGCACCGGCCAACTGACTACCTATTTCAAACGTGATTTGATGTAATGAAATTCAAGGCCATTTACCGGTTTTCCACCTTTTGGCCATGGCCCACATTCAGTTCACATGGCTGCCAAGGGTATACAGGCACACCCGTCGCTAACAAAAGAGAGTTTCCCACTTAGCCTGATTATGTGGCATGTGTCTCTCTTCCACTCTATTTCGGGTGTCACCCACTAAATTGATCTTGGGACCCACTTGTGGCCCCCAGTCGCAGCTGGACCAAAACAGCCATGGAGCGTTCTGGATGAACCCTTGGAGCCCTAGTGGGCCTTTGTAGTCTTCAGGCACGAGAAATCACTCCCTCTACGGAAGGCAACCTTATTCTGCAGAACATGGACCTCTAGCAGCAGCCCCTGTGTGGTCAGGGAAGGTCACCAAGTGCCACCGTGGGCACCGCAGAGGGTGAGGAAGCTGGCCTCCTCCAGGGGACGGACCATCTTTAAAGGAAAGGGGGCTCCACAGGGTGGGCCAGCCCAGGTGCAGGCTGACCACGGCCACCAGCCCGGTGGGGTCGCAAGGCAGGACAGGGACATCTCATGCGGTGGCCTCGACGAGCTCCTCAGGGCTTCCCCACGGGCACCCCGGACCTTTGGAACCTCTGGATGAGGAGCACGAGCCGGGCGATGTCGGAGAGCTCGGGGAACAGGGCCATGACGCTGTCCACGTGGTGGGGCGGGAAGGTGCTGCAGAGCACGGTGCGCGCCCTGGCGCGCGAGTCCGCCTCGGGGCCGGCAGCCTGGGGCACGGACCCCAAAGCCCCCCCGGGGGCGTCTTCATCCCAACGCGACCCCACCCAGGCCGAGCGGCCCGGGAGCCAGCCGGCCCCTGGAGGAAGGGCCCACGGGTCGGCGGGCTGCCGGCGCGGGGGGCGCCGGTCACTCTGCGGGGCGCCGGGGCGGTACCCACCCCGTAGGCCCGGCGGGCTCCAGGGGCTCTGGAGGCCGGGCGGCGCTGGCGGGGACGGCGCGGGGCCGGGCGCCACCCAGTCGGGACAGGGCGGCCTGGGCGCGCGGCCGCAGCCGGGGCCCCGAGGGGGCGCCCGGAGGGGCCCCGGGGCGTCGCTGAGGACGAGCCGCGAGAAGCCGCCTCCGAGAGTCGCCACGTCGGCCGCCCGCGCGCTCCCCCGCTGCGCCTCCTCGCCGCCCGCGCCCTGCCAGGCCAGCGTTTGCGCGCGGAGCTCATCGGCCACGGCCAGCTGCGCGTGGTGCGGCCTCTCCGGGTGGTAGAACTTGCACTTGATGCCGTAGGTGCATTTCTTGCCTGGAAGGGGCGGGCAGGGGGGAGAGGGCTCCTGGTGAGAGATCTTGGGTGGGGAGGCCCTGTGTGGTCCGGGCAGTGCCCGCCCCGCGTGGCCTTTCTCGTTGGAGATTCCTCCGGGAAGGCCCCCGGGCCTGCTGCAGACTTGTCAGGTTTGGGGCGGGACGAGGTGGGGAGAAGTGCCCTGGGGCGCAGACAGGACGAGTGAGGGTGCAGCACCCTACTCCTCGTGGTATTTTCCACTGGACACGGTACCCCAGGGTTACCCACCCAGCGCAGGGGGAGCGTTGTCTGGAAGTTCCCATGACCAGGGACTGAGACCAATCCACTTCCCCAGAGACGCTGTGGATCGGGCCAACCTAGTGGCGGGGGGTTGGGAGTGGGTGCTCATGACATAGGATTGTGCCTCCAGTGCTGCCTCAGTTTCCCCCATTGTCCACATCCCTTGTGCTAGTCATTGCCCTCTCCTTACAGACTGTTTTAACAGAGGTGATCAAATAATTTATCATCCAAACCAGGGCCCTTCTGAGAGTGGAAGGGAGCAGGATGGGCCACCTGAATGTGTGTGTGATCACCTTAATTCTAACAAGAAATGACTCTGAATATCACTTACGGCATCTTAAACTTCTATAGGCACAATAAACGAGGCCTGGGGACCTTAAATAACTTGCCCAAAGCAAGCTAGTGAAAGAGCTGGCTAGAAGGCTGGTGTCCCTGGAGGGCTCTGGGATAGAATCCTTAATTCTTAATGGATAGCACCAACCAAAGTCCCTAAGGGTAGGTAGGGGTTTAGGTAAGACTGTGGGGCAGGATGTGGGCACAAGGTGCCAGGGGAGGGGCTGAGAAAGGAGCGCATGGGGCGCACACAGCACCCCTGCTCCCTGGATGTGGCTTTGCTGTGTGTGAGCCCTGCATCCAGCCCTCACAAACCGCATGCAACAGGGGTCCAGGATGGCAGTTCATCATTACAATAACCCTGTCAGGCAACTGCCATCCAGAGAGGTTAAGTTACCTCCCCAGGGTCACACAGCTGATTAAGGGCAGAACCCGGGCTAGAACCCAGGCTGCTGACCACCCAGCCAGCGCTTCTGACCTGAACAGGGCCCACTAGGCGTGGGGCGCTACCCACCATAGGGACAGTGTTGCCAGGACGGCTCTGGAGGCTTTGGCTTCCTGCTCAGGAAGTTGCTCAGGGTGGGTCCCCGACGGCCCAGGGGGTCATCAGGAGGCATGAACCTGGAAAACAAGCACAGGGGAGTGACTGCAAGGCCCACAGAGACTCGCCGCTGGCCCTGTGCGGGGAGTGAGCCGAGCCGCCTGGGAAGGGAAGGGCAGCACCAGGACTCTCTCCGTCCAGGACTCTTTCTCCCACCCAGCGGTTGTCACAGTGTGTTAGAGCAGCACAACCTTCCTCCACACTGACCCGCACAGAGCACAGCACTGACACATCCCAGGACAGCAGCCCCTGGGCCTTGTCCAAGTTTTTCTCCTGCTGAGTCAGCAATGCCAGAATCACTTAGCAACTCCTGGAAACATGCAGGCTCCGGGCTTCACACCAGACCTGCTTAATCAGAACCTCAAGTTGTTCAGGAATCTGCATTTTAACAACTTCCCAGGTCATTTTTATCCACTAAAGTTGAAGCATAATTGCACTAGGTCTCCCCTGGGACCTAGTCTGAAAGCGACTCTAAGCTGCATTCCAATGTCCTCAACAGAAGGCTGGAGACCTCCGGTGGATCCAGGGGGCTCTCTGGTCCTGGGAGCTCCATTTCTCCTGTGTTGCCTCACAGCTCTGGGCCTCTCAGTTTGGGGATGAAAATTAACAGGAGTTCAAACCGCCAGCTGGTGGGTCAGCGAAGAAGCGGATCTGGGTGCAGCCTGCATGCAGGTGCGGCGGCACACACAGCCCCCGGGCTCAGCGCAGGCTCCACCCTCCTCTGCAAACCATGGGCGGGGGTCACTTTGTCACTCTCTGACACCACCCTGCCGCCCACCTGCCCCTTCCCTTCCCTGGCATTGGTCTGAGGAGGAAGGGAATGCATCCTCGATGCCCGCAGCTCAAAAGGGAAAACAACATTCCTCAGAAGGAAAACTCCCTCCTTCAGCACAATCCACTTTTCATATGAATACTTTTGTTCCCAGGAGGCACTTCCAGGTCATACAAAGGTTCCACTAGAGAGGGGGTGGATTCTAATCGGGGGCTTGTTTTTATGGGCTGGTTTCCCGCTTAACGTGAAGGGTCACGCTGGGGTCCCACCGTGCAGACCACATCCACCAGGCCGGCCCGAGCTGGGTGATCCCTGGTCCCGCGTAGCCTCCGTGGCTCCGATCCCAGCTACGCAGCCGGCTTCTCAGAGTTGGGCCCCGACCAAGAATCTGGGGAGCCACCCACTGCAGTTATTAAAAGTTCCCAAAGGCTTCACCTCCTGCTCTTTCCCGGGCCTCACAGCCGGGAGCTGGGCCAAGAGGGCCCTATGGACGTGCCCTGGGCACGGGGCGAGCGTCCTTGCCCACAGGCAGGCGGCAGGCTCTGCCCTCTGGCAGTCGGGGGACCTTCGGGCAGGCCCTGAGCAGAGGCCAGTGTGTCAAGAGGACTTGGCCTGGACCCCAGGCTGTCATCAGGTCAGAGGCGGCCATGATCCGTCAGACCTCAGTGAGGATTTTCTGGATCCGATGGTGCCAGCCTTGCCAGATTCCTCCGGGCCCGAGCCAGAGAGAAGGAGCCACCAGCCTTGCGAATGTGGAAATGACCATGGGGGATACTGCGGGGTAGCTGCTGTGACCATGCGCCCTGGGGCTTAGGAGGGTGCCTCTGCCTCCTTGGCTGTGGGCCAAGGGGTAGTGGGGGCAGCAGTACCCCCTGGAGGCACATGTCCTGGCCTGGCCTGAGGATAACCGCTACCACTAGGGGTACAGTCCTCTCTGGTCTTCACGACCATCTCAGAGGTAAGTGTGACTAATCCAAGGGCAGGTTATTCAAGGTGAAGGACATTCAGCCCAGCGAGGTTGAGAGCTTTCCTCTCCACACACAGCCAGTAAATGGCAGAACCTCAGTTTGAAACCTCATTTACTGCTTCTGTGTGTGTGGTAGCTCTTTCCACCACACACACAGCCCCGCAGGCTCCAGGGTCAGGAGCTGGTCCGCCGTGTGCAGGTGGCCTGATATAGCGGCCACGTGGCCTCTCTCTCCCCATCTTCCCTACCCCAGGGCTGCAGCCATTTACACTCACTCACTCAGTAACCTACAACTAGTCATTGGGTGCCTTTAATGCGCCAGGCTGGCTGGAGCTGTGGCAGATAAGACACATACAGTCCCTGCCCTCACGGAGTTGGGGAGCTTGTCCCAAACCGCATTCCTAAAAGCCAGTGAGAGAGCCCAGAATGAGGACCGAGCTATCATGCCTGGAACGGAAATTGGAACGGGAGTGATGTCCCAGCCTGCTGTGCCCTCCCCATCTTGTCCCACCCTGTGACCATGCCCACCTTGCCAGGCTCTGCAGCATGCCTGAGGACGCCTGCAGTGGACCAGCCATCGCGTCCTCCCCACCTCAGCTCCGTCTAGCTCCTCCCTCACCCAGCACCTGCTAACTGGTCTGTGCTTTGTGACCCTGACTTCGTCCTCCTTCCACTGTAGCTGGTTGGTCCAGGGGGGGACCTGACCCAGGAGAAACACCCTAGGGGACAGATGAACCAACCAGATTCTCTTGAAAGTGTCAACCAAGACGTATTAAGACAGAGACAGTTCCAAGATCTTTACAGCCCCAAAGAAAAGGTGATTTCGCCCACTCCCATCCGTCATTCAAAACTTTGGAAAAAAACAGACAGAAGCATAAAATAAGTGAAAGGGAGTACAACAAAGTTCAGGTTCACCCCATGATGACAGTTCCAGCGCTCTTATTTGAACTGTTAAATTCTTTGAAAATAAAAACAAAAGAAAGGTCCCCCCAAGGCCATGTCAGTCAGCTGGGTGCTGGCTCAGCTGGATGTGGGCGTGGGAACAGAAAGGTCACAGGACAGTTGGGACAAAACAGCCCCGTGGGGGAAATCTGGTCACGAAAGAGAGGAGACAGAGAGGGCCACCCGGGGAAGGGGCACGGGCGGCCCGGGGCTGGGGGGCTCGGAGCCTGTGACTAACCCCGCGGGGCCCCGTCACCGCCCCGCCCCCTACCCGCCCCGGGACCCCGCGGGCCACACGCACCGGTCATTGACGAAGGAGAACATGAGCAGCCTCTGCTCGATGAACCACTTCCACTCGGGGTTCTCGCTCTGCAGGTCGCGGTAGTTGTCGTTGGAGACGATGACCCCGTCCTGCTCGTAGGCCACCTTCACGATGTAGCGGTCGTCGTAGCAGACCACGCGCTTGCCGCTCACCTTGCGGGACGGCGTGTACACCAGCACCGCCTGCCTCTCCAGCTCCTCCAGCACGTGCTGCTCTGGGGGCCGCAGGGCGGGGACCGCATGAGGCGCTTTCTCGGACGGACTCTCCACCCCGAGAGCCATCCTAAAATCCGGAGCAGCCCCGGCAGCTCAGGGCTCCTCTCTGGTCAGCTCGCCCCTCCCACCCGTCCCCGTCCCCGTCCCCGCTAGGCCTCCCTCCCCCTACTCCCCCTTCCCCTACACCCCTCCCTCCTCTCCCCCCTCCCCCTCTCCCCCCTCTCCCCCCTCCCCTACGGCCCAGCCCAGCAGGCGAAGAGCAGGGTGGTCTCGAGAGGAATCTGCCAGCAGCCCTGAGGTCAAGTGGGCTCTTGGCTTCTGTCCTGCCTGCGTCATGACAGGAGTCCCGAGGATGGTGCCCAGCCAGGGAGACACACTTTGGAAGAGTGAAGCCACAGCTCTCGTCCTTGTGATGGTTACCTGCCCCGTGCCCCTACCACGGTAGACACAGAGGCCTTCTTCTGGAGAAAGACATCCCTGTTTTAACTAGAATCCCGGCACTTAGGAATTACTAGGAGCCCCGCATCCACCTGGAAGAGTCCCGCCGCGGCCCTTAGCGGAGAACCACTGACCCCCCTCCCATGACACAGGAGTCTGCTGGGACACCTTCAGGACGGAGCAGCCCACAACTGACACGCAGAGAGGCCGGGATTAGGAATCTGCAGCCTGCATCCGGTCTTAGCTCCAGCTCTCGGGTTTTTCACCCCTCTCCGAACATCAGGTTTCGCACTTATAAGATGAGGAAGATGACTCCTAGACCCGCCTCAGAGCGCCTGTGGGGCGACTGGACCGGCGCCTGTGGGGCGAGCCCCCAAGAAGCCTGGGAGGAGGGAGTGTGTCCCGGGAGCTGCAGACGTTACAGGGTCTCTTAACAGGAGCTAAAATCGGCATCCCTGGACGGCCTACTCTTTGATCGTAGTTTTACCTTTGGAGACAAAAGAATTCCCTTCCGCAGGAAACAGTTACTCCACATGTGGAAGATTATTAGCATATTCGCCCCTCGTGTCTCAGTCCTTTCCTATATGACATGGTTCCCAGACTTTTTAAAAGTGCATAATGCATGTATGGTACAAAGAATCATTTTTTTAAAATGCCGTGTGTGTGGTGATCATTTTGTAATGTATAAAAATATCGAATTGAGACAGGAAGGAAGGGGGCAGGGCACAACCATTGAAAGAATGACACAACCATTAAGAAGAACAGGATATGACAAAAACTGGTTAGAACCTACTAGGCGCAAGATGGCAGAAGATTAGACTTCCCTAGACCTTGAGCCTCATTATGCCCTTATTGTAATGCATTAGCTAAATGACACTAGGACAGGCACCATGACAGTTCCAAGGCTAACCATAAAAGGCCAAAAAGTAGGGGTGCCCCAATTCCTAGAAACCCCTGCCCCTTCTCCAAGACAGAATATTCCTCCCACTCGTTAGCCCAGCCCATGAAAACTAACCACTGCATATTGCAGGGCCGGCTCTCACCCTCTGAGATGGCCCACACTCTGTCTATGGAGTGTGTAGCTCTCTAAATAAACCTGCTTTCACTTTACTATGGTTCACTCTAGAATTCTTTCCTGCCCAAAGCCAAGGACCCTCACTTGGTAGTCTGTCCCAGGGACTCATTCAAGACCTGGGACATGACTATCCTCTTGTGCCCCATTTTTCCTGCAATAGAATCACTATGTTGTACATCTGAAATTAATACAATACTGTAAGTCAATTATACTTCAATTTAAAATTATAATTCATTAGTTAAATGCCATGTGTGCAGCACTCCCTTTGAGAAACAGAACACAGCCCATGCGTTGAAGTCCCCATTGCCCCTCGAAGTTTGCATCTCCCTCCACTCCCTTTAAGATAACCCAATTTTAAGAACTTTGTGTTTATAATTCCCTTGCTTTTATTTTTTTAAATGCATATATATGTACCCTTCAAAAGGACAATTTCCAATGTGATTATGAGCCTCCAGACTTTACACAAATGGAATCATCTTGCACATATTCTTGGGCAAATTCTTTCCTCGTTGAACATTGTGTGCGTGAGGTTTGGCCATGTCATGACTGTCAGTTTTGCACAGAAGTCTCCTGGTACAGAAGGACAAGGGTTTCCCTAGGGTCTGTCTTAAGGAGTGATAGTGCTGAGTTGTAGGGAAAGGCACTTTACAAGGTAGTGCTGCATTATTTTCCAAAGTAGTTATATCAAGTTACTACCCAACACAGCGTCTAAGGCAACCTTGCCAGCACTTGGCATTTGCAGGTTTTTAAATTTTTCACAATCTGGTGGGTGTAAAGTGGCCTCTTGTTGTGATTTTATTTTGCATTTCTCTGGTTACTAATACAACTGAGCATCTCTTCATATGTTTATTGGCCATTTGTGTTTTCTCTTCTGTCAAAGGCCTATTCATGCCTTAGCACATTTTTCTATATATTTGTCCCTTGCCTTGGTCTTATTAATTTGGATAAGTAAGTTCCCTATAAATTCCAACAGGAATCCTTCATCAGGGATATGTGATATATGGTCTCTCCCAGGTTGAGGCTTGTCTTTTCGTTTTCTGGTTTTTGTGGTATCCGTTAATGAACGGAAGCTTTTATTGTAATGTAGGCAAATTTATGACTCTTTCCGCTGTCTCTCTGCATTTGTTGTGGCTTGTTTAAAAATTCTTCCCTATCCCAAAGTGAATTCCCTACTCTTTACCCATTATGTATCGCACAATATATATTGCACAATAGTGCACAGCTGTTGAAAGCCACCATTCTCCATGTTCAGACCATAAAGAGTAATCTGGGACAACTGGTCCATGATGAACACAAGTGTTCATTCCCCCTCCTTCTCATAATCCCATTGAAAGAGAAGGGAAACAGTACAGAAGGGGTAGGGAATCCATAAACACATTAAAAATGGGCTTGGGGACAGCAGCAAACCCAGGATTTTGACAAATTTTAGGAAGACAGAAAGCAGGTAGGATCAGAGACTTCCCTGGCGGTCCAGTGGTTAAGACTCCATGCTTCCAGTGCAGGGGGTTCGGGTTTGATCCCTGGTCGGTGAACTAAGATCCCACATGCCACGTGGCAAAAAAAAAAAAAAAAAAAATGCAAGAAAGCAGCTAGGATCATATTGATCCTACAGTACAAAAGGAACCACAGCCCAGAATGTGCATGGAGGCTGAAGAGGAGGTGGAGCCGTTCCCTGCAAAGCCCCAGCGCTCTCCAGCAGGAGTGGCGAGTCAGCAGAAGTCGGATTATTAACTGAAGGCCTACCATGGGGCAGCTGCACCCACCCTTTCCGGTCCCTATCACTGTATGGGAAGTGAAGATATAACTAGGAAGGAGGAGGTTCCCATGTGGCCTTTGACCTCCTAAAGTAAAACCATCATCCTCGTGGCACTGGAACGTGTAGTGGGCAGAGGCGTCCAGCTGCCTGCCTGCCTGCTCTGCGCAGGGTGTGCTGAAGTGAACGTTCCTGCTCAGCACATGCAATGGTCAGCCCTACCTTTTAGGGAAAGATCCAAATACCAGGAGAGGAAGCCCATGGCAACTGCACAGGTATGTATTTAACCAATCTGGTTCTTTGTTCACAAGTAAACACTGACAAGCAAAGGATCACCAGACTTTTGAGAAGAAGATTTAACAGCACAAAGAGAGAGAAAGAGAGAGATGAACAAAGAGAACTGACCCCAGAAAAATATAAATATGATTCATGGAACTTCAGAGAACTTTTTGAAAGTCTGTATTAGTATAGGAATAGTCAAGAAGATACCGTATCTGTAAAACAAGAATAGCATTTTACTTAAAAAATAGAATCAGAAAGAGAAGAAGAAGCAATTGGTAACCACTGATAGAACTGAAAACAAAACCAACAACTTTTGGTTAAAAGGCTGGAAGAAAAAAGTCAATGAAACCTGCCAGGATCACGAAGAGGTTGGCCCCAACATTGCTGACTTGGCTGAGATGATACCAACAATGGCTCAGCATGTGACTTCTTCTTATAAGAAAGTCAAACAAACAAAAACCCATGTTTATTTAAACCACCTGTTCTATTATTTGTAGCTGAAAATATTCCCAGCTGATATAGGAATTAAAAATAAAGAATTCCCTGGGTCTCGGTTTCCTTTGTTTTTTTTTAAATGAAGAGATTGAACTAGATATTCAGTTAATAAATATCACTGGACCGAATGGATGCCTCTTTCAGTTCCTGTATTCTACTAGGGGTGGGATGCAGACCCAATCTTTCTGCAGAGTGTTAAAAGTTATAAGATACTATTATTTTTGGAACTTAATCTTTCACACTAAAAGACTAAATACTTTGTTTATTTGTTTATCAACAACTATTTATTGGGCACCTGCTATATGCCAGCTGTTACACTAGGTGACAGGGCTCTGGCAGGGAACACTCATAGTCAGTGCTTTCATGGAGCTCATAGTCCAGTGAGGAAGACAGACATTATCAAACAAAGGTAAGCAGATAATTGACTGTAATTTTCAGGAGTACTATGGAGGAAAGGTGTACAGTACCTCTTGAGAATGTACCTGCTCCAGCATACCTCTAATCGGGGTATCAGATCTTGGTGGTTCTTTCCTCCAGGAGGGGACAAAAACTTTGATGTAGGTGTGTCCTCTGTCCCTGAACCAGTCCACAGCCAGCTGGATTCCCCGGCAAGAGAAGACTTCTTTATTTCCATGACTACAATGAGAAAACAAAGACATCTGCAGAGAAACAGGAAGGGTTCCTCCAGAGTGATTTTTCCTGGGAATAGCCTGGATCATAGTCTCATAATCAAAGGGAATCAGGCAAATCTGCATTTTGAAAATAGGTCATTCTTTGCACAAAATATATCCCTTAATTGGAACCAATTAGCTTGTGATAATATGTGGAGGGTCTCGGGCTCCAAGGGGAGTGCATTCCAAGGATTAATGGACAAGATCCTCTTATTAACTGAAGCTAATATGGATCAAGAGAGGGTTGTCAATGTGATATTGGTCTTTGCAAGTCCAAGTAAGGAGGCCAATGTGCCCCACAAATTCCACTGTAATCATCCATCAGTGGAGGCAGGAAGGAAAGAGTAGTGTGAGAGGAGGCTCAAGACCAGGCAGGGGGACTTCCCTGGTGGTCCAGTGGCTAAGACTCCGTGCTCCCAATGCAGGGGGCCCAGGTTCGATCCCTAGTCAGGGAACTGGATCCCACATGTTGCAACTAAGGATCCCACATGTCGCAACAAAGATCTCGCATGCTGCAATTAAGAGCCAGAGCAGCCAAATACATAAAGAGAATAAATAAATATTAAAAAAAAAAAAAAAGACCAGGCAGGGTCTTAGGAGCTAGAAGATCTGTCTAGCTCCTAAGAAGAATGAGAAGCCGTAGAAGGATTTTAGGATTTTAAGACTGGGGGTATATGTGATGTGATGAGATGTGATCTGATGTATGTTTCAGAGTTCAACCTAGCAGCACAGAGGACAATAAGTTGGAAGGATCCAGAGTAGGGGGGACACCAGTTAAGAAGCAGTTGTAGTCATCAAAGCAAAACCTGATGGTGACCTGGACCCAGCTGGCGGTGGTGAAGAGTAGGTGAACTTGAGAGATAGTTAGAAGGTAGTATCTCCAGAATGCGGTGATTGACTGGGTACAGGGGTGATAGGGAAAAAGGCATTGAGGAGGCTTCTGACTTGTATAAGGGGATGGAGGGCTCCCTGAGACAGACCCTGTTTGGGAGGAAGACAGGATTTAGAGAAAAAGATCCTGAGTTTGGTCGTGGACACATGGTGAGTTGGGAGGAGCCTTGGTGACCTCTAAGTGGAAATATTAAATAAACTTTATTAAGCGTGTTGATACATATTGCTAAGTTATCTTATGGAGAGATTGTACCAACTCACATTCCCACCAGTGGTGTATTAGAGTACTGCGTCATTTCAACAGTTTGGTAATTTTATTGGCAAATAATGAAATCTTGCTTTAATTTGCATTTTTTGATTACTGATGAGATTGAACGTTAAAAAAAATATGTTCATTAGCTATTGTTTTTTCTCTGTGAATTTTCTATTCATGTTCTTTGCTTATTTTTCTATTGCGTATCTTTGGGGATGTCTGTTTTTTCTTTTACTTGTAAAAACACTTACCTATTAATGATATTAAGCTTTTGTCATATTATTGCCAATGTTTTTTCTAGTTTTGTTGGACATGTAATTTTACAATTCTTGATATGCAGAAGTTTCAGATTTTTACATATTTAAGTGTACCAATCTTTTTCTTTGCAGTTTCTTTTTCTTTTAACTGAGTTTAGAACATTATTACTGATTCAAGGATATGATAATCAACTTTGTTTTCTTTAGTTTTATGACTGTTTTTCATATTTATCTTTTTAGTATTTTAGAATTTGTTTTGTGGTAGAATGTTACATGCAGCTCTAAGCAATTCTTTTCTTTCAAAGTAGATAGTTGGTTTCTGTACACAATTGATTGAATAACCCAATTTCTTTCCCATTGACTGGTGGCCCTTTCTTCATCTTATATTACTTTCTTATGTAGTCAAGGGTCTATTTCTGGGGCATTTCTTCTCCAATGGTTTGTGGTTTTTGTTCTCAAGTAATACATTGTTTTAATTATTACAGCAATAATACTACTTTTATATCTTCTTTTCCTACAGTTAATACCCCTTATTTCTAATTCAGTATTTTTAGTTAGACTAGGATTTTTTTTAGAAGAGTATTTAATAAAAATGGTAACAGTAAAAAAAAACAAAAAAAGTAAAAGAAGCCACCTGCCAATGCAGGTGACACAGGTTTGATCCCTGGCTCAGGAAGATCCCACATACCGCGGAGCAACTAAGCCCGTGCACCACAACTACTGAGCCTGTGCTCTAGAGCCCGTGAGCCACAACTACTGAGCCCACGTGCCACAACTACTGAAGCCCGTGCGCCTAGAGCCTGCGCTCTGCAATAAGAGAAGCCCCCGCTCTCTGAAACTAGAGACAGCTCGCGCGCAGCAACGAAGACCCAATACAGACAAAAACGAAAACAAATAAATAAATAAATTTATTTTTTAAAAAAAATCAATGGGGCCGTCTGTGGTAAAAAGGAAGAGGAAATGGAAAGCTAGTCCCTTTGGCAGAAGTTGCAAAACAAGGAGACGGAGGGAGAATGAGGAGCTACTCACAGAGTGCTTACCCTGCCCCCAGGCCCGCCCCACCCGCTGAGCCACGAGGGGACGGGAGGGCTGGAAACACTGCGGTGGCTGTGAACAGGAGGCTGAAGGCTTGTCTCTCAGCACAGCCTGGGCCTGTCACAAGCCTCTCAGAGAAACCCTGGTTTCAGCGGGTGCAGCCTCCCGCAGGGCTGCAGGGCTGCCGTGGAGGAAAGTGGCGGATAGGTGAACCGGAAGCGACACCCCTGGATCCCTTGCTTCCCCAGGCCTGGAGGATTTTGCACAGCCTGGACATGGACAGCACTTTAAGCCAGCATGGTTCCCCAAAAGGCCAAATGGGACCAATGACCCTCTCTGTAGACCATTCCGGAAGCCAGGCCAGCCCATTCCTCTGCAGAGGAGCCCAGTGAGGGTCCCAGACCGCTCTCCCAGACAACACCAGGTCTCAAAAGCCTCCAGATGCCATTTGGGAGAGGAGCAGTGGAAGGGAGAGGAAACACGAAGCCTGAGTCCTCCAGAAGACAGAAGACGCTGAGCTACCACAGACGGGCAAGTGTAAAGTTTGCTCCTTCCCACTACCTAAAAGGTGGCGAAGAGATTTCATCTGTCATAGAAAATAAGGCCTGTGTTCTGTGCACATTGCAGCAGCGATGTGAACATCTGATGATACCCACACTCCCACCCCGCCCCCGAGCACGGGTATCTCTTGGCCGCAGCAAAGTCTGCCCACAGTCCGTTCTCAAGAAAACATATCGTTGCCACAATTCTTTTAAAATTTGTTTCTCTGGCGTGCCCTGTGGCATGCGGGATGCAGGATCTCAGTTCCCGGACCAGGGATAGAACCCGGGCCCCCTGCATTGCAAGCGTGGAGCCTTAACCACTGGACCACCAGGGAAGTCCCTAAAAGTTGTTTCTTGATTGCTCTCTTTTCTTTGACCACCTATCTGTCTTTAACTGTTCAAAAGCCAGCTTTCCATCCCTGATGCCTCCGATGGGTGTGTGACTTGGGGCGGGGGTGGGGGTGTAAATCACACACCCATCAGAGGCATCAGGCACCCAGTTCCTGTGAGTGGGCAATGGTGAGCGGGGTGACAGTTTCCAGCGACTCTGGACGCAGGTGGAGGGGAGGCGGTTGGAGGTGCAGAGATTCAGGAACAGAAGAGCTGAGGAACGGGGCGACCATCAGCTTCATGCAGCAGAAACTGGCCCCACGGCCTCTCGGGTACAAGACTCCAAGATGGCAGACCCACAACCAAGAGGCTCCAAAGGACAGATGCGTACCCCCCAGACCAGTGGAAGATGGAGGGAGTGTACATCTGCCCATCAGCGCAGCTGGTATCTTCCCTCTCTCCCTCAGAGGTGCCCTCTCTTCCAGCCTGAATTCCAGGCACAAGGAGGTCGGGGACTGGCCCTGAGAACCCCTAAGTTGGTCTCTCTGCAATGGAGGATTTTTCATTCAGGTCCACCATTTTGCACACACTCTACCCCAGCCTCATGAGCCTTCTGGTCTCTAGAAATGTGAAGATTATCTATGTTCAGTCCTTGCCATGTCTCTTTGTACCAACCTCAAAACCCCATTATGGCTGCCCTAGTCCTGGCCACAGAAAGCCCTGAGCAAAGGCAGGGTTGATGCCACAAGCAGGGGTCACCTCCTCACCACGTGGGGCTCTGTTTCTAGGAGATGGCAGAGCTCTCAGTCAGGTAATAAAGCTCAGCAGTCACCCTGGAAGCCCACACCCCACATACAAATGGGAAGTACGTTAGCCAGAGGCACCCCTTCCCCTGGGCTTCTCCTCCACTCGCTCAGCATCCAGCTGTGAACATTTCTGTCAGCAGGGCGCTGTGCTGGGGCCTGGGGAGCAGTGAACGAGGCAGACCTCACGCCAGCTTCTTGGAGCTCATTCTTAACAGAGTCCTGTGTATCTGACCACTTTGCACATGTGCCTAATTTAATCATTGCAAGAAGCCCTTGAGGAAGTGACCTTGGCCCCATTTCACCCTTGAGGAAACTAAAGCAAAGCCATGTGCTGGCTCGCTGATCTCGCAGCAGATCTCAGAGTCTAATCTGTTGGGCTGCAAACTCTTCCTTCCCATCTGCATTTATTCCTGCCCCTCTCCAGTCTCTGCTCCTGGGATCCAGACAGCAGCTCCTTCGGAGCAAAAATTACCACCTGTCCACAACACTGTAAATCAACTGTGCTCCAATCAAAATTCTAAAAAACATTACCAGCTGTTAAAATGCTCGAGCTAGGGGAGGGACCATAGTGCTTATTAACAGCCACTGAGAACCAGTTTATCAGGCAGCGAGCTGAGCGCCAGGCCCTGGGAAAAGGAAAAAGGAGCGGTAGGATTTGAACAAAGGGAGGTGGTAACGGAAGTGGGTAGGTACCTGAGGCAAATTCTGCCTGCCTGACGAGTGTCAGCCTGGGCAGCCGCCATCAGTGCGTAGCCATTTACACTGACTGACAATCTAAGTGAACAGCCCTGTATCACTAACTGTTGCCCAAGAAGTCTCTGCAGAAACCAGCAGACAGTCTTATGAAGAGCGAGGTGGTGGTTTGGGGGTGGGACGAAAGGAAAGACAAGCGGTGATTCCTTTGGGGTGTGAGATGTAAAGGCCCAACACTGATTGACGCTGTTTCTTATTTGGGGTTAAACTGCAAACACTCTGAACCTGGAGTTTCTAGCCCTTCCACCAAGAGATCTCCTCAGCTCAGGTCGGCGGGGAGATAGGGGGTGACCTCTGAGAGAGGGTGCTCTCTCATCTCATAAAAGGAGAAATGGGTGCAGACTTAGGTAGGAAGCCAAGGCCAACGTTGGCTGGAGTCCATTCAGAGGCTGAGAAGCAGGCTGGACCCCCGGCCCGGGAGTGTGCCCCCTACACCCACTGAGAGGGGCCTGATGAAAACCTCCCGTTGCCAGCCTCAGCTCTCTCATCACTGAAGATTTGTTTCTCCAGAATACGTCAGATTCTGTTAAGGTTTTTAAGAGTTTAAAAAGGTAAGCAACAACAAGTCAAACAAAAAACCCTGTACACCCCCAAATGAGGAAACACTCAAATGAAACCCTTGTCAAGGCCAGTAAGAGGATGTGAAATTATCGGGTGGTTTTTCCCCAGGCTGAAAGCCTTCAACTCACTCCTTTCCTAAATTTGCCTACAGAACATACACCACTGGTCTTGTCAGTACATGTGTGTATTTGTGAGTTTGCCAGGCAAGAAAATGTTGGCAAGAGTTGGCAGCGAGAAACAACATTCTTCCCAAACACCACGGTGCAGCTGGTCACATGCTTTCAACAAAAGTCACCTTTTTAAAACCATCTGGACGTTTTTCTTAAGGCCAAGCGACTCCAGTGCTCAGCTCACAGCTTCCTGTCTCCTGCACATACACACATGCACGTATACGTACGCACACACCCCTGAAGGTGCAGGGACTGTGCCTGAAAATCCGTCTCTGTGCTGCTGGTCAAGCAGAGCCACCATTCAATGCACATGTGACCTTCTGAGGGTTCCCAACAGGCTGGCAGCTGCAGGAGGGGAATCCTGGCCCCTGGTGAGGGAGAGGGGTCTAGCGTGTCCTGTCTGCAGCGGGCACGTCTGGAGCTCATTGTGCCTGGGGAGGACTTTGGGCAGCACAGGCAGGCTCTGGCCCCGGAATAAAAGTCTATGGGGTCAGGGTCTCCCGATCTGAGACCAAAGATACACGGAATTAGCAGCCCGAAGATACACGGTGCTGGGGAAATGGAAAGAGCACTGAATCCAGAGCCTGGCACTTATTGCTCTGGGACCTTTGGCAAGTTACTTACTCTCTCTGAACCTCTGCAGAAGAAGAGACATTCCTTTATAAGAAAAGTGCATTTATTTCTTTCACACATGCATAAAATAATCACCCTGAATCCTAGAATGTTAGAGATGAAAAACTACATAAGATTATTATTATTCAGTCCAACCTCTTAACTGTATAAACAGGGCTCAAAAAAGTCAGGTGACTCTATTTACAATAGCCAGGTCATGGAAGTAACCTAAATGCCCATCGACAGGCGAATGGATAAAGAAGATGTGGTACATATATACAATGGAATATTACTCAGCCATATAAAGCAATGAAATTGGGTCATTTGTAGAGACGTGGATGGACCTAGAGACTGTCATACAGAGTGAAGTAAGTCCGAAAGAGAGAAACAAATATCGTATAGTAACGCATACATGTGGAACCTAGAAAAATGGTACAGATGAACCAGTCTGCATGGCAGAAATAGAGACACAGATGTAGAGAACAAACGTATGGACACCAAGGGGGGAAAGCGGGGTGAGGGGTATAGTGGGATGAGCTGAGAGATTGGGATTGACATGTATACACTGATGTGTATAAAACATATAACTAATAAGAACCTGCTGTATAAAAAAATTTAATTTAATTTAAAAAAAATTTTTTTTAAAAAGGTCAGGTGACTCACGCGGAGATCACACAGTAGGTAAGCTGAGGAGCTACAGCTGTACCGTCTATTATGTAGACACTCACCACATGTGGCTATTTACACTTCAAGTTAATTCAAAAGAAATAAAATTGGAAATTCAGCTCCTCTGCCACACCAGCCACGTTTCCAGTGCTTGGCAGCCCCACGTAGCAAGCGGCCACCATATGGACCACCATAATGCGGGTAAAGAACTTTCCACCCTCACAGGGAGCTGCTCTATTGGGCAGCCCTAGGCTAGAGGTCAGAACTCAGATCTTTGGACTCTAAGCCCTATGTTCTGTCCCCTGCTTCTGACCTCCCTAGCTTCCTACGTGAAATACAAGGATTTCAGCAAAACTACGGACAAGCATGAGGTCTGCTTCCCAGGTCCCCATTTACACGCCTGCCACTGCAACTTAGAATTCACATTGAAGTTGACCCACCACTTAGGAAATGATAAATGAAGCCATTGCTCCTGCTTGTAAGAACCAAATAGACTCCTTTTGTCGTTACAGCGAGGAGATGGGAGGTTTTGGGAATTGGGTGGTACGGTCCTTTTGAAATGACTTGAACAGGATGTGTGCTCCGAACAAATACATTCCCACTTATTTTAAAAAGCAGTTGGCCAGTGACCCGCACTGCCGATCTCCAGAGAACAGCCACCCCAGGCCTACTGGGTTCAGCCACTATAAATAGACTTGGGCTACACATTCTGAGGCTCTGGGGAGAGGAGCCCATGGAAACTTCTAGAGTGATGGCATGGTCAGAGCACAAGGATGGAGGCCAGGGTCTGATGGAGCCAGTGTTGACCTTGGCCAAGCCCATCTAGGCCCTTCCTGTGCTTTTTCCTCTCTCAACTCAGATGGTCAGAGGCAAGGACAGATGACCCCCTCTCACATTCTCTGTGCTAATGGAGAGGCTTAGCGCCCTCCCGTAAAGCATGACATTATCTATAACTGCTCATTCTACATCAGTGGTTCTTTACATTTTGGGGATCACAGACCTTCTAAGTAGCTATTGGAAGCTGTGGATCTTCTCCCAAGGGGACCAATATATGTATACAGGTTCCACTTTTTGTAAATCATTTCAGGCCACTGCTGGCTTTGAAGATGGAAGGGGCTATGAGCCAAGGAAGGCAGGTGGTCTCCAGAAGCTGGAAAAGGCAATAAAACATATCATCCCCTAGAGCTTCCAGAAAGGAACACAGCTCTGCCGACACCTTGATTTCAACCCAGGGAGACCCAGGCCAGACTTCTGACCTCCAGAACTACAAGACAATACATTTGTGTTGTTTTAAGTCACTACATTTGTGTGGTAATTTTGATATAGCAGCAATAGAAACTAATACAGATTGTTTTGATCTTTAAAGATCCACTGAAACACAACTTCCCAAAGATAATGAGAAAAAAAAACGTGGCTGAAAAGTCAGGCTCTTGTTCTCTGTGAGCAAAGGCAGACACAGTCCCAGGCTCCAGGGGACAAAGCCACAGTCGGCAAGTCAGCAAGAGGCACCCTATAGGATGCTGCTGCCAACAGAAGACACGCTTCTCACCTGCTCAGGGCAGAAAGGACGCGCATCCCACCTGTCTCAGGCTCCTCCCCACTCCTTCCAGGACCAGACGGCACAGGAAGCAGCAGCATCTTCAGAAACAGAGAATGGCAATGCCTGCGATACTACAAAACCTCAGCGAAGGAGAGTTTTCAGAAACCATGTTTCTGAGGTTGACTGAGTTTTGAGGTCAGCAGATAACACGTAGACACCGTGCTGGGTTTCAATCATCCGGCCCCTCTAAAGGTGCGTCCCACACTGGGAGGGACTGTATCCTTTACAAACGAGGATCTGGCAGAGCCTGAGGTCAGGGGTCCTCTTGAAACTCTGGTTGGAGGACACGGGAGGTGTTATTGTAGGAGAAGGAGCGGGGGTGGAGCTGAACATCAGACCCCAACTCTCTCCCAGACGTGCCTTTGAACAAATTAAGTCCCACCATCAGGAAGCTGTGAAATTTCTCTTTTTGTTCCTCACTAAGGGGATGCAGGGGGGCAGGGGAGGGGATGTCTGTGTGTATGTGCATATATGTACATACACACACTGAGAACACACACAAATACATGTGTTCTAGGTATCTGAGGTGGTTTTTAGGCAGCACAAGTCTGAAAGAATTAATGTTCTGACACATTCTTCATAATAAGCCTGAGAGATGGTTTCCATTTGTAACCCACAGACTAATTACAATCGTAGGAGGTGAGGGCCGGGTGGGACTCAATGGATTTACCCAGAACACGTCTAGGTCATGTGCAAATAGAGGACGTGGTTTAAATGTGAATTCCAAGCAGCAACAGAGACTTTCATCAAAAGAAAATCCTCCACCACCACCCTATTGTAGCCATTCCTAAAAAACGTCTGGTCCCTAGGGCCTCCCTGGTGGTCCAGCGGCTAAGACTCTGCGCTCCTAGTGTAGGGGGCCTGGTTTCGATCCCTAGTCGGGGAACTAGATCCCACATGCCGCAACTGGGAGTTGGCATGCCGCAACTAAGAAGATCCCACATGCCAGAACACACGCGGCAACGAAGATCCTGCGTGCCGCAGCTGAGACCTAGTGCAGCCAAATAAATAAATAAATAGTAAAAAAAAAAAAAAGTCTGGTCCCCAAAGAGAGAATACTTTCCTGTAGCACCTGAAGTAGTTGTTTTACCCTGCAGCTATTCTGCTCTTTTGATCTGGAATCGGAGAGCTCCTATAATCTTAGGACTGGAAAGGTCTTCGATTTAAGCAATATCATCTTACTTTAAATGTAAGCCAGAGTCTTCCTTGGTGGTCCAGTGGTTAAGATTTTGCCTTCCAATGCAGGGGGTGCGGGTTCGATCCCTGGTAAGGGAGCTAAGATCTCACATGCCTCACAGCCAAAAAACCAAAACGTAAAACAGAAGGAGTATTGTAACAAATTCCATAAAGACTTTATAAATGGTCCCTATCGAAAAAATCTTTACATGTAACCCACATCTTTCTACTGATGTCCAGAGGAAGAGATGCCTCATCCAGACCAGGCAGAGGCCAGGCCCCCTCTCAGAACCCAGCAGACTTTCTTCCTAGGACGCTCAGAACCTACTGGATTCTTAAAAATCCCTTTAACTCCCCCAGAGATCTTGAATTAAGCAGGATTTCAGAGTCTCACCTATCTGGTGCCTACACAGGGCATGTGTGAGAATGCTTTAGAGACCGAAGGACCAGCTCCTAGGCCCCAGGGAAAAGGCAGGACTCCATTGCCTATTGACATAATCAAGCCCAGGGAGACTTGGCTGGCTAAAACTTGAATGAACGCTTGAATGAACTTGTCCTACACACCAAGCAGGGCATATTGGAACTGCCCCCAAGCCTGGGCCGTCTCGAGCTAACCTTTCCACACTTCTGTCCTGCAGCGCCCAATCCAAAGTGAGCCCACGGACTTCCCTGGTGGCGCAGTGGTTAAGACGCCACGCCCCCACTGCAAAGGGGGCCAGGTTCGATTCCTGGTCAGGGAACTAGATCCCACATGCATGCCGCAACTAAGGAGCCTACCTGCTGCAACTAAGACCCGGTGCAACCAAATAATAAATAAGTAAATTTTTTTTTTTAATTTAAAAACAAACAAACAAAAAAAGCGAGCCCAAATTTTCAGGGAAAACCGCTCGGCCTGTCAGTCAAAGAATACCCTGTTGACACATTTGGTGCCGAGATAACACTGCTCTTCTCCATCCACCGTGGCTCAGCTTTTGGAAAGGGACGTGCGTCTATTTGTAGTTGTGAGTGACCGACTTCCTATGGCTCTGCCCTTTGCTGGGCTGCAGCTAAGCCAAACAGTAAAATAATGTGCTTGTTTGGTCAAAGCCTCCTCCGTGCCCAGTGGGGAGTGTGGGTGAGGCTGCAGAGCTTCTCTCTCAGCTGAACTTGGCCTCTCCAGGAAAGATGAGGCGGGGCGCGAAGCTCTCATCACCGAAACGCACAGAGATGCCAGTACACCAGTATAACACGGCCTCTGCAGCTCAGGGGCCACAAGCACTCCTCCCGCACCCAGCTAGGGAACCACTCCACCAGCAGGGCCGCCACCAGCACGGCTCACAACTCCCAGCAGAGGGCTTCCAGCACGGTTCAAGTATTACGTTTTCCCATCTGCTTCTCATAACCTTGAGGGAAGTAGAAGAGTTCTCTCTTGACCTGGGTCACAGAGGAGGAAACTTGAGATACCCCGGCTTTCCCAGAGTCACACAGCTGGTCAGGGACAGACTCCAGACAGGAAGCCGTGTTCACCAAGGCCCAGCTCTAGGCTCCTCCCCGATTATCCCTGAGTTAGTACCATAAAAGCTGCCGTTTGTTGAACACTTACTTTGTGTCAGCACCGCCCTAGGCATTTCTGTGCAGCTCCAGTTCTTACAATTACCTTCTACGGAGGTTGTAGACCAACGTTACAGGTGGAGGAAGTGAGGCCCAGAGGGGTTAACTGACTTAGTGAAGGCCACACAGCTACTGAGGGATGGAATGGAGATTCCAAGCCCCATCCATGGGCTCCAAAGCTCCTCGGACCGACCCACCGGGAAGAGGGGCAGTTCTCCCCGCCCGCAGCTAGGGGACGAAGAAAGCTACCTCATTGCCACGTTGCTGCCATCGATCACTATGGGTCGCAAGGAACTGGCTGGGCCTCCTCTGTCCTCTTCCGGGCCTGCCCCCAGCCCGCGCTGGGCAGAGTCGGGGGTCCCACAGGAGCCCCTGGGAACGAGCAGGGGCGCGGCGCTGCCCTCGTGGGCGCTGGGCCGGCTGCCCGTCTGGATCAGCTCCTGCAGCACGTCGTTGACCAGGGCGTCCTCGCCCAGCTTGCCCAGCACCCTGACCACGTCCTCCCGGCCGTAGCCCAGCTTCTGGAAGAACTCCATCTTGCTCGAGCGCTCCATGCTGTGCCAGCTGGGCCCCCGCGAGGGTCCTGCCGCCGGCCTCCTCCCGGCAGAGCCCTACCGGCATGAGCTAGAGAGAAAAGGCATCCATCAGGTGTTTCCTGGGCAGAGGAGGTGAATTATGTGTGCTCTCTCCCCCCGCTTCTCTGTCAGGAAGTCACGTCGGGGCCTGGTCCCCTGAGGGGTCTCAGTGGCTCAGTGTGGTTGAGGGGCTGAGATGCGATCACGGTGCCTGTACTAGTGGCTCTCCCAGGCCTTCACCCCGCTCCTGGTGCCCACGAGGGGGCCAGAGGGACCCAGAGCAGCTGAGCGGGCCACCCAGCCCTGGGGACATTTGTGCACAGGCCAAGGAAATGTTTTTGAGGCTCTGCTATGGCTGAATTGTTTCCCTCACCAAATTCATATGTTGAAGCCCATCCCCCAGCCCCTCAGTATGTGACTGTTTGGAGATAGGGTCTTTAAAGAGGTGATTACGGTAAAAGGAGGTCAGTGGAGTGGGCCCTAATCCAATAAGACTGGTGTCCATATAAGAAGAGGAGATTTGGACACAGTTGGGTACAGAGGGAAGGCCATGCGAAAGCACAGGGGAAAAAAGGCCATCTACCAGCTAAGGAGAGAGGCCTCAGAAGAAACCAGCCCCACTGACACTGTGATCTCAGGCTTCTGGCCACCTGAACTGCACGGAGGTGATGATAATAATAATAGTAATAATAAATTAAAAATTTTAAAATATACCTATAAAGTCATCCCTTGGTATTGGGGGCGGGGGGCAGGCTCCAGGACCCCTGCAGATACCAAACTCTGTGGACGCTCAAGTCCCTTATATAACGTGCCTTAGTATTTGCATACAACCTAAGCATATCCACCGGCGCAGTTTAAAGCCTCTCTAGATTACTTATAATACCTAATGCAATGTAAGGCCTTGCAAATAGTTGCCAGGGCGTGGGAAATTTAAGTTTTGCTTGAATGGCCCAGGTCTCAGGCTTTGGGAACTCTTTGAGTTCGGTTAGCTGCGCAGGGGGCACGGGGTGAGTTCGGTTAGCTGCGCAGGGGGCACGGGGTGAGTTCGGTTAGCTGCGCAGGGGGCACGGGGTGAGTTCGGTTAGCTGCGCAGGGGGCACGGGGTGAGTTCGGTTAGCTGCGCAGGGGGCACGGGGTTTAGCCACAACAGACGAAGCAGCAGCAGATGCAGACGCCCCCTTCCTCCGTGGGTCAGTCTTGCCCCTCAGCCAGGCCCCACCAGGCCAGGAAGGGGGACAGGTGGCGGGATAGCTTCTCCAGGGCCAGAGCAGGTGAGGGGCTCAGCCTTCCAGGGCCTCGGTCTGGGAAATTTCTGGGATTTTTTTTCGAATATTTTGAATCCACCATTGGTTGCATTCGAGGATATGGAGGGCCGACTGTATACATGTTATACGTACAGAAAATAAATACCAAGTCTGTGGTGTTTTGTCATGGCAGGCCTGGCAAACTAATACAGCTCCTTGGCTTAAACAGGGGAAAACATCCCTTGGTGAATTCTATTCCCAGAAACACAACGCTCTGACCTAAAGTCAGCTCTGTGCACTGGCACAGCTTTCCCTAGCAATTAACTCAGATCGTACTGAACCTCTAAAATAGAAGGTCCTAACCCAAATTTGATCGTTTCCACTCAGCCATCACTGCCTGGCCTACACCTTTGGGGTAGTGTTGGGCAGTGGGCTGCAGCCTGACAGACGTTTACAAGAAAAAGATGACTCAGCCAAAGGGAACACTCTGGACAGACCGGGTCCCTCTCTCTTTTCTACTCACAGAGACCTACATCTTTCAAAAAACCTTTTAAAATATAGAAATAATCATGAAAATATATTGACTGTGAAAAATTGAAGTGATGTAGAAGTATAGCAAATAAAAAGATATAAAGTCTCTTCATACATACCCCAAATCCCACTTGTCTCTCCTGTCTCCTTCTAGAGTTTTTTCTATGCATTTACTTGCATATCTAATAGGTACACACATATACTGTTTAAGGGAGGTTGTTTTCACATAAATAGTATCATTCTGGACTTATTGTTTAGCAACTTACTTTTCTTACTAAAAAGGCATTTTGGAAATCTTTCCCTGTCGGTTTACCTGTTCTGCTGCCCACCGTGACCCCAGCATTTAGAACAGTGCCTGGCACAGCTGAATCTCAATGCATATTTGTTGAATGAATGAATGAATGAATGGTGCTTATCCATATGCCAAATGATGGAAATTTAGACGGTCTTCGATTTTTCCCTGTTACACGTCATGCTCAGCGCACATCCACACACATCTATCATTTCACCTCATCCTCTTCTCAGCATTACAGGTCCTTTACCCTCAGTTCCTAGTCTCCTGTTGGAATCCTCTGCAACATTCTCTCTTCTGGGTTCACAGCACGGCCGGCCCTTCTCCTGCAGGGTCTCTTCCTGTAGTGCTGGAACCCGAGCAGGACTCACAATGCCTGGGGCTGGCAGGTCGAGCCCTGCCACCTGGCCCACTGACTGCTGCAACACCAAAACTGCCCCCAAGGTCACCGTGACATCCTAACTGCCAAATCCAACAGCACCTTCACGCTCCTCCCCTCAGGCAAACTCTCTGCGACTTTTGACTCTGTGGACCACTCCCTTCCATGTGATTTTTAAATCCAAAAATTTTGGACCATCTCCTTCTTGAAACCCTCTTCTCCCTTAGGTTGTACAGCTTGGCCTGGGTCTCCTCCTAATTCTTTCCAGCTCTTTCCTTAGCCTCTGCTCCCTTGTTCAATGTCAGGGCCCTTGCCCAGGCCATCTTCCCTCCCCCTCATGCTCTCCACCAGCCCCTAGATCAATGAGCGCACAACTGCACTTCTGGCTCAGACCTCTTGCTAAGCACCAGGCACACATAGCTGTAAATCTAGGAGATAAATGCCCTGCAGGCTATTCGATAAAGTGCTGTGGGAACTCAGAATGCTGTCACTCACCAGACTTCTGCTGAGCCCGCTTCAGTGGTTCTCAGAGTGGGGTCCAGGGGGAGCCCAAGACCCTTTCAGGGAGTCTTTAAGGTAAAAACTATTTCCATAATAATGCTTAGGTGTAATTTGGGTTTTTTTCACTCTCATCCTCTCATGAGTGTACCATGAAGTATCCCAGAGGCTACGTGTCATTGTGATATTGTGACAGCTTGAATGTGGAAGCAGATATGAGAAGCAAGTGGTCTTCTATTAAGCTGGCTATTAAAGAGATTTGCAAAAATGTAAATCAGTGCCAGTCTTCTTACAAACTTGGGGGGTTTGGAAAATAGAGTTCTTTTTCATAAAATACATCATTTATATTAATATAATTGGTTTATTCTGATTGTAAAATAAATGAATATTTTTAAATTTCATAGTTTTAGTTTCTAACAAGGTACATATGCATAGATAGCTATAGCCCACATAAGCAAAATTTCTTTGGGGTCCTTAAGAGTGGATGTCAAACCCTTCAGCATGAGAGGCGAGGCCCCTCACAACGGCTGCACCCCTTTCTCCAGTCTCGACGGCCACTTACCTCTAGTCTGGTCTCACCTTTTCCCTGACCAGTGACCAGTCCTTTTCTCTCAGGAAGGTTGTTCCCTTGGGCCAGGGTCCAGCTTTGGCCCAATGTCCACGGAGGAAGGGGACACTCACCCGCCCGGCAGGCCAGCCTCACAGCAGGGATTGTTCACTGTCTCTGAAAGACCCTGGTTTCTCCGGCCTGGAGGCCTCCCCTCGGGGTCTTCCCACTGCGGAGCGCCTGCCCCTCCTCCACCAGACCGGACCCCACTGTCACCTCCTCCGAGAAACCTTCCCAGTCCTGATGGCCCCAGTCGCTCCCACCTCCACCCCTCCCTGCTTACGCCTGCTCTGTAGCACTTATTTGGGTTTGGAAGAGAGAGAGAAGGGAGGCTTGAGAGGACGGGTGGAAGAAAGAAAAGGGGGAGGGAACACAAACGAGAGAAAAGGAAAGAGAAGAAAGACAGTACAGGCAACACGAACGTAAAAGTTTGTATTCACGTTGTTCTTTGTTTCCACGTCGCTTTCTTGTAGAGACTCTTACTTGAACTTCCCATCATCCCTGGTGGTTAGACAGGGTAGGTAAAAGTACTCCCTTCTCACAGATGAAGAAACTGAGGTTCAGAGTGGTACAGAGTAAAGGCTATACAGCTACTAAATGGCAGAGATTGACCATAAGTAGATGCCCAAAATAATGGGTTGCTTTGAGTTGTGTTCAGGACGGAGGCAACACCTTGCCATCACAGAAATGGAAAAACCAAAATACGACTGCGTCAGGTGACTCCTCTTGGGTCACCAAGTAACAGCTACAAGGAGAGTCCACATTTGTTTTGTGACTTTGCATACTGGTATGACAGAAACATGAACATTTTCAAACCGAAAAAACTTGGCCCTTCCACCTGGGGCGGGGGAGAGGGAGTGGGACCCTGACCTTGGCAGCTCCCCACAGAGCCCTCAAGTTTCAACAGGGCTCCCTTTCTGAGCAGACTTCTGAAAGGCTGCGTGTGGGACAGGAGGGCTGTTTTTACACGAAATTAACTGAAAGAATTCACCTACTTCAGAGGCTTGTTTTCCCCCCTTGAGACTTTAAAATAACTTCGTTTCCTCATAAAATTTCCAAATAAGGGAGAACACGGGGGTGGGAGGCTGCTCTCCGCAGCCTCAGGTCACAACCCTCCCCCTTCAGCTGTGACGGTCTTTGAGCTGCACCACTGCCAGCAGCTACTTTTTCCTTTCTATTTTTAAGACCTGAAAGTATGAACAATTTCATCTTAGTTTTCTTCCTCAATCTTGACTGGAAGTCACAAACAGCACAGATGATTAGCAACACTTTGAGAATCTTCCCAAGTCTCCTGAGCTCTGACAACGGTCAGTGTGACATGCTGCTCTGTGCTCGGTGTCAAGGCTGCGGAGGTGGGTTCAGGCCCTGACAGAACAGCAGGAAAGGAAGGGAGGGGCCCCTCACAAGTGGAACAGCAGGGGTCAGATCAGGTCTTCTAGAATCAGCCAATCCAGAGGGAGGGGCTCTGGGCCAAAAAGGCTGTAACCTCTGGCTGGAAGAGCCCCTAAGGAAAAAACTAAATGAGAAACAGAAGAATGAGCAAATGAGAGGGTGAGAGCTGTAGAGAAACGGCAGCTCACGTGGGCACTGTGTTTTCTAGTTACAAGTGCCTGCTGGTATGTCACCTTTGGGAAATCCCAAAGTCCCTGGGACGTGGAAAGAGTTCCTCACGTTGCAGGTGGCAAGACTGAGGGAAAGAGAAGTTTTGATGGTGTACCCAGGATCCCACAGCTAATGGATGGGAGAGACTAGACTCCCAAGGGCGTCCCAATTTCCGCCAGAGGGTGCAGTCCAGGGCCGCTCGGCGGCCACAGAGCAGGGCCAGCCCTCATTCAACACATGACACTGACCCCCAAGTCCGTTCCTGGGTCGCCTTTGCCAGCTCCAGGGAAACCTACCACAGACACCCATCAGAAGTCGCCCGCCACACTGAGGAGAAAGTTCTACACAGAGTGCCCGCTGAACTTTTCTGGTTCAGCTCAGATCTAGAGGCCCTCAGGGAGGCTGTCAGAGCTTGAGGAAGTCACAGAGAGGCAAAGACTTCAGCCCATGAGATTTGCGGTTTGCGTCTGGCCTTTTTTTTTTTTAAACGGAATTATAATTTTTTTAAATTGTGGCAAAATAGTCAAAATACAAAATTTACCATTTTAACGATTTTTAAGAGTGCATTTCAGCAGCATTAAGCAACCATCACCACCATCCATCTCCAGAGCTTTTTCATCTTCCAAACTGGAAAGTTTCTCCCCATTAAACACAAGTCCCCACCCCCTCCCTTAACCCCTGGTAACCACGGTTCTACTTTGTGTCTTTATGAATTTGACCACTCCAGGTACTTCATATAAGTGGAATCATACAGTATTTGTCCTTCTGTGACTGGCTTATCTCATTTGTCATAATGCCTTGAAGGTTCATCCATGTTGTAGCAGGTGTCAGAATTTCCTTCCTTTCTAAGGAAGGAAATAATAGTACTCCATTGTGCGTATATAGCACATTGTGTTTATCCATTCATCCATCCACTCAAGCAACCCAAGTGGCACTTGGGCTGCTGCCACGTTTTGGCTGTTGTGAATAGTGTAGCTATGAGCCTGGGGGGACTGGCTTGGCCTTTCGTTTTCCCCTCAAACGTGTCTCCTGCTCTTGTGTGCTGTCGTAGTTTACTTCGGGAGTACACACAAGTAGTTACAGTTCTGATGGGTATCCCAGGGCAACTCTGAAGCAAAGTTTAAAACAGAACCCTCTACTAAATGCCACTCCCAGACGCAAGAGGGAGGGGATATGGGGATATATGTATATGTATAGCTGATTCACTTTGTGATACAGCAGAAACTAACACAACATTGTAAAGCTATTATACTCCAATAAAGATGTTAAAAAAAAAAATGCCACTCCCAACCTATTCACGTGCCAGGTGTTGGCACTCCCACCTTGGCAACGTCTGGCCCTGGAGAAGAGGTCATATCTTAAGGTTCATGGCCAAGCATTCTAATGGCTCCAGGGAACTGGCCAAAATTACATTCACTGACATCAGGTGAAGACTTATTTCCATGTCCTCATAGGCCTTCTTGAAGCCCACAGTGTCATCCTCTAGAGGAGACGGCATTTGGGGCCACTGCCAAACGTTCCTGATCTGCCAGGAAACTAGACACCTGCCCAAAAACATCTAGTCTAGAAGATACTTTCAAGAGCACGGAGACAGGTTTCAGATGTGCCTGAGAGCTCTAGCCCTTCTGAGTTCATAAAATTAAAACATCTTCAAGGACCACAGCAAGAGTTTTTACTTAAACTGAAGAGTTTCCTCTCATTAATCTTTCTCCCACAAAAGCCCTCTTTTTTAAAATAATAACAGAAATCTTACTGAGAATTTTTTTATGTGCTAGACATGGTGCTCACGCTTGACAAATTCTCATTCAGTCCTATGACAACCCTTCAAGGGAGGTACACAAAAGCCCTCTTGACATTAACTACAATTTTGCTAGAATGAGCAAGATTTCACCCAAAGGAAATTAAAGATGCTTACCTAAGTTTTTTCCGCTGAGCTCTCAAAGCAATTGAAGGAGACGATATTGCTAGGATGCCACACACCCAAGAACTGCCCTCCATCCTGCCCCCCCTTCCCCGTGCGCTCTCTCTCCTCCCACCCCTGGACCCGAGTCTGACAGCGTTCTGTCACACTGAAGGATGGCCAGGGGACATGCACTCACCAGCAGGGCGTGTCGAGGGCCCTCACAGTGTATGCTGTGCTCCCCTCAGCAGTGGTCACACGCTGTCCTCCCAGCTGGCCAGGTGTCCCGGAGGCCCGGGGAACCACTTCAGGCCAAAGCTCCACTTCCTTTCACCAGAGTCACGTTCAGCTGCAAAGGTAGTTTTGCTTTGCACTTAAAAAAAAAAAAAAAAAAAAAAAGAAGGAAAGGAAGAAAGCAATCAGATGAGGTAGGGAGATAAAGCCTGCGCCTCAGCATGAGTCACTGAATCAAAGTTCAACAGCCACATGCAAAACGCGCTCTGCGAGGGCAGGGCTGGCCACAGACAAAAGCATGAGCTCTCTGGCCTCCGACAGTGGACACAGCTGCTCCCACTCATGTCTCCAGAGGAGAAGAGCATCTGAAACTAGATGCTCCTTAGGAGGGTGGGTGCTCACAACTTCACAAACAAAACTACAGCATGCAGGAGCCAAGAGGGGGCAGGGCAGGGAGAGAACAGACATGGCTGTGGAGACTCGGTGCAGGGGGGTGTGGGCAAGTCCCTGCCATCACAGGGGTCCCTGGCAGGTCACAAAGTCCTTCCAGCTCGAGGATCAGGGCACTGGCCTCTGTTGGGGATTATATGGCCCTGGGCTCCCCTCTCTGCAGCCCTGTATGGGGTGTGCAGCCGCTTCTCTCTCACTGTGGCAGGAGGAGCCCGACCCTGGACACTGTGACCCCAGCGTCCTGCAGCCCAGCTTGCTGCAGCCTCAACGGGTACAGGCAACAGACCCCGAGCTCTGTGGTTATTTCCTGCATTGGAGGATGCCCATCAGGGGTCAGAATAAGAGGAAGGAACACAATCAAATCCCACGGCAGCCCACCTGCCAGCAAATGACAATGCCCCTAAAGTGACTTGTCCAGAAATACACAGTCAGCCAGATGGTCAAGCTGAGTTTAGATCCTGGGAGTTGGTGCTGAGGAAATGAAGTCACAAGTTACCAGACTTTTGCTGCTTTTCTTTATTTATTCCCCATCTGTCTCCCACAGAAGATTGGACGCAGTCTGGAACATTAAAGTACCTATAGAATGGACCATCTAAATTAAAAAAAAGTACAATCAGAGGAGGGGAGGGATAAATTAGGAGTTTGGGACTAACATCAACACACTACTATATATAAAATAGATAGCCAACAAGGACCTACTGTATAGCACAGGGAATATACTCAATATTTTGTAATAACCTGTAAGGGAAAAGAATCTGAAATATATATATATGTGTATATATATATATATATGACCGAGTCAATTCGTTGAACACCTGAAGCTAACACAACATTGTAAATCAACTATACTCCAATTTTTTTCAATGATGAAAATTCATAAAATAAAAAATAATAAAAAATAAAAGAATAAAAGTACAATCAGAAATCATTCAAAGAAAAAAAGAACATGTACTAGAAACTGGATGAAAATAGTCACTTCATTTGAACACTAATCATAGCTTTGAAATTTTGGGCACAATGGATTTTCTAAAAACAACTGCCATTTGTTCAGCCCCTGCAGTATATTTGCTAACTTTCCATCAAAGTTTCCTAATCCCCACAATAGCTCTACGCATAGGAATTATTATTCCCATTTTTGAGATGAGGTCATCAGGGTTGAGGAAGGGTAACTAAACTGCCCAAGTTCACTCAGTAAGTGGTTGAGTCAGGATTGAAACCCAGGGCCATCAGGCTCCAAAATACACTCTTTCTTTTTTTTTTTTTTTTTAATTTAGGCTGCGCCAGGTCTTAGTTGCAGGATCTTCATTGAGGCATGTTTAGTTGCCGCATGAGGGATCTTTAGTTGGGGCATGCGGACTCTTAGTTACCACATGTATGTGGTATCTAGTTCCCCAACCAGGGATCGAACCCAGGCCCCCTGCATTGGGAGCGCAGATTCTTACCCACTGGACCACCAGGGAAATCCCCAAAATACACTCTTTACATGGTCATGTGTAGCCTCTCAGCTCCCACACCCCTAGTAAAGCATGCACGGCTTTCAAGAGAAGTAAATATTTTCCTGGTACTGAATTTTAGGAGCAATCTAAGTCCTTATGTTAAGTAACATATCAGACAATATCTTCAGCTCAAGTCCTGTAGAAGAGGCATGGGCCGTCAAATGCCCCTTCTTCACTGGAAGCCGCCGTCAAAGCGGAGTTGTCACACCTCAACTCAGGAGAGGGTTTCTGTGGGGAAATGACCTAACGTCGTCCAAGAGCCTTGTTCTCTGACTGTCTAGCCGAATAAAGCTATAGAACTCAGAGCCACACACTGCAAAGGGCTCCTTGGACCATCTCTCCCAAATACTGGGTTCTGAGCCACAATATTTTTACGTACAGGATAGAAACCCATCAAGGAAGGAATTCTCTGCGGAGATTGTCAAGTGCCACCATGCTGTGAACTTAATAAAAGATGAACCTGGGCGGTGAAACTTATGAATCCTGATCTGTAGCAACCCCAGGTGAGTGGCACCTCTGCACAGGACAGGCACCACAGTGGCCAGCAGCAAACAGTTTCGCCAAAAAGATGCCTGAATCTGCTCAACTACCAGACAAGTTAAGTATTTGGCAGAGATCCTAGAATTCTGTGTCTGAAATCCTGGAGATGTTATGTAGACCAGAAAAATTATTACTTAGCTGGCTTCCTAAGAAAAGAGCCACCATCTGGTGACTTTACATAACATAATCTGATTTAAAGAAACCTCACCTTGATTCCTCTACAGCTAAAATGACTTAGCTGCCACCACTCTGAGAAGCCAAAAGATTTGCACCACTGTTGAGATTATTTCTCCCCAGTTGTAACTTGCCAGAGGTTACCATTTTAGGTACTGTATCACTCACCCCAAACTAGACTCTGTCTACGGTAGACTGAAAAGAGGACAGCAGCTTCCCACGTGCAGAGGTAACTGGGTCCATGTCTACACGTCTCTAAAGCTATTAGGCTTGGAGAACAGTGGCACACTTCCTTCTTTTGCTCTGTTTAAGATTGGCACTGAGTCTGCCCTGAGGCTATTTTTTCTGCACTCTGGCCCTTGTGGTAAGAGACAGAGGTCTGTACTTTCAGGAGGCAGCCTGGAGGTGTTGAGACAGTGTTCCTAAATGTGGGGTACAGACCCTCCCCAGGGAGGAACACACGAACGCGCAGGCAGATGGCATGGGCTGTTTCAGTGGTTCCCGGACCCTGGGAGCCTGCGGATGGACCCAGGGCAGGACCCCTGGCTTGGCTATCTCCTGTCTATGTATAGTATAGCATCAGTGAGCACCAAGAACAGTCTTTTATCGTATGATCTGTTTTCTCGGTGAGCTGCAACAGGGTGCAGCTGTTTGTAGCTAGGGCGCGCAAAGGCTCAGCGCTGCGGAGGTCACCCAGCTTCCTCCCCAGAGACTGCCCCGCTGGCAGCGCGTGGGAGTTCTTGTTTCTCTGTCACCCCACAAACGTTTGAGCCTGTGAGACTTTTTGCTTCTTGCCAACCTGATGTGTGAGAAATGGTATGTCACTTCTCATGGTTATTTTAACTTTTATTTCCCTGATTACTAGTGAACTTGAGGATTTTTTCATATGTTCATGGAGAGTACAGTTTTCTTCTTTTTTCCCTCTATTGCCCATTTTCCTACCGTGTAGTCTTTTCCTTATTAATTGGTATTAACCTTCATATATTCTTCCTACTAATCCTTTATCTTTTGTATATGTTTTGTATATGTATATCTTTTGTAACTTTCAGCTCCCAGTCAAATGCTTGTCTTTTTAGCTTTGTTCATGATGTTTTGGGGCCTGCAGATATTTTTCCTTTCATGTAGTCAAATCTACTGGCTTTTCCTTCATCATTTGTGCTTCTTGAATCTTGTTTAAGAAATCCTTCCTTGTCCTGAGATTGTAAAGATATTTTCCTATATTGTCTCTAAAGTTGTAAGTTTCTATTTTTTATAATCAGATCTTTTATCATGATCTGGATTTTTTTTTTTTTTTACAAATTGTATGAGAAAAGCCCTAAGCTTATCAGGATAGGCAGTTTGGTGTCATGAACTTGAAGTCAGGCTGCCCTGCCACTTACTAGCTGTGTGACCTTGAGCAAATTATTCAACCTCCCTGTGCCTCCATTTCCTCATATGTAAAATGGGGATAATAATTACACCTATCTCACAAGGATATCCTGATAATTAAATTAATTAATGCACATAGAGTGCTTAGAACAGTGCTTGGCATAGAGTAAGTGCTTAATAGTTAGCTGTTATTATTATGAGCACAAATTTTAATGAAGATAGGATTACCAGAACTTAGGATGGCAAAGTCTAGCACCCAGGGGACACCACAAAACTGTCAGAGGGTTACAGAGACAAGTAGAAGAACCCTCTGGGTCATCAACAGGGAAGTGTACGTCCACTATCCACCCAGAAGAAAGTGGGGAAGCCGCTGTCATTGTTCTATTGCTTAGCCAATAATCTAACCTCAGTTGTTATTGGCTTAGCCCAATAATCTAATTTAAAACAATTGTGCATTTAAAACAATTTTTGTTATTAAATAAAATCTACGTGTCACTTTCTTTGAGTTCCACCTGAGATGTTACCATAAACAACTGCAGGGATCAAGGCAATAAAAACACTGCTAAAAAAAAAAAAAAATTGCTAAATTCATTTCAGTTTCATTTCACACCACGCACCGGGCTGAGAACATAAACACCAGCTAAACAGTTTCTGCCCCCTGAGTGACATGATTGTCAACAAAGAATGACAGAGACACTGTCAATGTTAGTGTGAAGCAGAGTTAGACTAAAGCAACCTCGGCACCATTGATGTCATGGGCTGGATAATTCTTTGCTGTGGGTGCTGCCCTGTGCAGGGTAGGACGTTCATCTGGCCTCTACCCACTAGATACCAGGCAGCACAACCCTCCACATGGTGACAACTAAAAATGGGCCCAGACATTGTCAAGTGTCCCCTGGGGGGTAAAATCGCCCCTGATTCAGAACTGCTGGACAAGAGGTTCCATCAAAGAGGAAGTACTGACTGCGTGAGGGGCAGAGGAGGTCTTGCGGGGGAGAGGGTGGCTTGCTTGACTTTGAAGGATAGGCCAGAGTGTCCCGAGAGAAGGCTGGGTTCTCTGGGATATTCCAGATGGAGGGAAATCTAGGCAGAGGCTCAGAGAAAAAAGAAGCATGACCAGCTCCCTGTGGCTGAGGCTCGGGCTCAAGGGGAAACAACTCAGCTCAGGAAAAACTTAACAAGCTTTTTTTTTTTTTTTTAGGAAGCATTTTCATTTTTAAAAATACAATTAATTGAATCATTAATCTGTTCTTTCACCCATGGGTTGTTTTGTCGTGATTTCCATTTCTGGGCCGTCATGATGCTACCAGGTTGGGAAAACCAAGTGTATCAGAGTACCCGAAGTTATCAAGAGAAGAGCCTGGCCTTTCAAAGGTCCTCTAATCTTTGAAGCATCTCAGACCTTCTTACCAACCAGAAGTAAGAAAAGTAACGGTTTTCCAGGGCACTGTCCAACTGACCCTACTCTTTCTCCAACTTTGGTTACCGAATTCGTTGCCCTATTGTTTAGTGTCTGAGTTGCTGACTGAGGGCCCGAATGCCTTTGTGTTTGGTCCTGGAGACAGTCTCTACTTAGATCGTGAGATTGCATCTATGTAATTATAATAAGTTGGCATTTTGGAAAAGCTCCCTGAAGCTGCTGCAACCACAGTTTCAGTTTCAGTTGACTCTGGGGAACCCACCTTTTCTGGAGTCCGTAGTTCTCTCACAAAAAAGCCTTGAGGGAAATATGAGATGGTCTAACACTCTAGCCATTGCAAGGAAGAGAGACCGTGAATCAAAAGGTGTGAGGTCTATGGGAAACAGGTAGAGGAACCCAGGTTAAGGGCATAGAATGAGTGACGGTACATGTGTTAAGATAAAGCATTACTGGGCTTCCCTGGTGGCGCAGTGGTTGAGAATCTGCCTGCCAATGCAGGGGACACGGGTTCGAGCCCTGCTCTGTGAAGATCCCACATGCCGCGGAGCAACTGAGCCCGTGAGCCACAACTGCTGAGCCTGCACGTCTGGAGCTTGTGCTCCGCAACAAGAGAGGCCGCGATGATGAGAGGCCCGCGCACCGCGATGAAGAGTGGCCCCCACTCGCCACAACTAGAGAAAGCCCTCGCACAGAAACAAAGACCCAACATAGCCAAAAATAAATAAATAAATAAATAAATTTATTTATTTTAAAAAAGATAAAGCATTACTCTGGGGCTAATGACAGCAGATATAAGTGGTCACATTTGAACACCTGCAGCACATTCTACGTCTAGAAACTTGGGCTCTAAGGCTCAGCTCCGTATTCTCTTAACAGCATCTTTTCTGGCCTCTGGCCAAAGTGCTGCAGAGGCTTTTCTTGAACTTTGCAACACCTCACTCCTTGCAGTGGGTTGAATTGTGCCCCGCCCCAAAAGATATGTTCAAGTCCTCACTTCCAATATCTGTGAACGTGACTTTACTTGGACACAGGGTCTTTGCAGATGTAATCAAGCTAAGATGATGTTGCACTGGATGAGCGCGGCCGCTACATCCAGTGACTAGTGTCTTTATAAGAGAAAAGATCTGGATACAGAGACACAGAAGAGCTGCAGGGAGGAAGGCCAGGGGAAGAGAAGCAGAGATTGGAGCGATGCAGCTGTAAGCACCAGAAGCTAGGAAGAGGCAAGTTAAGATTCTTCCCTAGGTCCTTCAAAGGGAGCACGGCCCGGCTGACACTTTGACTTTGCACTTCTAGCCTCCAGAACTGTGAGAATCAACCTCTGTTGTTTTAAGCCACCCAGTTGGTGGTAATGTGTAATGGCAGCCCTAGGAAACGAATACACCCCTTAACCCCCAAAACGGCTCCCCTCGGGGCTCTTAGCCGCGGTAACCACTGACTAAGCTAAGCACACCCCTCCTGTGTAGCGGGAAGAGTTGAGTCCAGTGCCCAAGGGCTGGCTGGCCGGCCGAGGAGCGGCTGTCTGCACATGATGCAGCAAGGCCTGTGCCTACACACGCTGGGGCTGTGCAGCGAGAAGACATCTAGACAAGCCTGAAGATCAAGCAGGTTTTACGGGGAGGCCTGTCACATGCTTTCCCATAAGCATACGCTAGGGGAAAAGGCCATGAGTGTGTGTCTTTGGTTAATTTTCAGAGAATGAGTAGTAGATAATTATCAACATAATAATGAAACACCACTTATGCTAAAGTTAAAAACACATTACTGCCATCTGCTGAGATCGCAGAATCTGTGGGCTGGTTTCCCACTGAGGTGAGGCACTCTCTTGCGTGTCAGATGTGCAGAGATGAATCTGACAAGGTGCCTGTTCTCAGGACGATTCCAGGCTAGCCCTGCGCACACATCCCACCAACACAGTACAAAGTGAGCACCCCTCAGCCAGGGGGTCTCCATTCTGACCCTACACCATCTCAAAGTTTTACTAAAAGCATGTCCATCTACCACCGTTCCAAAGATATTTGAATTGTTTTCTATAATGCCCAATGAGTGATTATGTCGCAAAGATAGTATGACTTTTACAAATTTTATTAGGTGGCCCATTCCACGATCTGCACCAATTTGGATATCAAACACAGAAGGCGTCAGCATATATACATTGTCTCCCCTGGGAAGCCTGCTTTGATGTAAATCTGGATTGGGGGCTGTGTGTCAATAGACGGCAAATGAATCATATGCAGTGCCATCTGAGGAAATTGGTGCCAACCCTTGAGTAACTATACACAACTCCCAGAGTAACTTTTTCAACTATCCCAGTGTCACTTCCTTTGTTAGGAATATGTTCTACTTTTCCACTGCCTGGCAAATCAAGTCCAAGCTTCCCAGTTTTGCATTCAGCTCACTCCCTTCCCTAATCTCCTCCTGCCTTTCCATGCTCTCTGCTTCACAGCCCTCTGCTTTAGTCAGACCACCATATTACTCTCCCTCCACCTCTTGCCTTTTGACTTGTTTCCTGACTTGGAATCCCAAGCTCTCTCCACCAGATCACACTGCCTGGAGGAAACAAAATTAAACAGAATTTTTCTCTTTTTCAGGAACCAGAGGTCATTGTGGTCTTTTTCTAGATTCACAACAACAAAGAGGCACTTTTCTAACTTCTCATTTTATGTAAGCTCTCTTACTCGTAAGTTACCATATTTTCAATTCTTTATGTATCTTGAGCATCCTAGTGTCCTAGGTAAAATAAATAATAGCAATACAACCTTGTAATTGCACATAAAACATCTCTCATAAACTCTGCCCATCTGCCCATTCAATGCACAAGGAATAGGAGAGGAAGCAAAGATAAAATTAAACCTAATTAGCAGTCCTGGGTGGGTAAGATAGGGTAAGAACAAAGAGTGTCCCATTAGAAGGAATAATTGAGGTTACTTGCTTTTTAAAAAGGGCAATTTTGAAAATTAAGGGGATCTCCATATTCTATCATTTAACAACAGGAAGCACAAGCTTCTCTAAAATTTCCCATCAAAACATGGTTTCATAGCAACAGCTACTGAAAGGTAAGTCTTCTGTGATTTCGATTTTACTATCTATACTGCATTCTTTGTGACTCCATCTAGGTGGGTAAGAAATGTCATAATCGAGATTAAAAATTTTTTGTGATGAGTGGAAAACATAGGTATGAAATATATCTTTCAGTAATAAAAAGCAACCAATTTACTAAAAGACGTTTGTGAAAGTATGGACCTATTTAAAGTTTCTCTTCTTTTAGCCTTTAATAGTTCTGATCAAAATCTTTGAAAATTCAACTGGTAAGGGAGATCAAACCTGAAACTTTACAGCAAAGTTACAAGGAATGAGCAATTTTGTCCCAAAATAACTATTTTTTTCCTCTTAAAGATAAAAATATATACCTATGGCTCACTTTTTTTTTTTTTTTTAAGCAAAAGTAAGATATTACTGGAGCCTGGTTTTAAGAGTTCGCCTAAAACCTAGAGAAGCAAAACAGAAGAAGGAGGAAACATGGTCACTTCACTTTACCCTACATGTTAGTAATAGTAACATAGCACCATGGCTGCCCTGTATCTAGTCAAGGAGACTTGATGGACACTGTGATTAGAGGTCATCACCATTAAAAACACTTTCTGATTAATAGGACTCAGTGTCTCCATACATACAACTTTGTTAAAACTAGAGTCTTTCATACCTAAGATATCAGCTATTGAAATTAAGGATAGTTTTTCCTTGAAACAATAGGTTCAGAAATTTTTACTACTTTTATTCTTCCCACTGAATCTATTGAATTCAAGTTTTAGTTATCAGTAAGTTATTTCTTCTCATGACTCCTGTCACAGTCAACCATCATTTCTCTCTTGCTCATTCATCTTTCAAACCACATTTTAGAATCTTCTGCGTGGACAATACTTATTTTTCTATATTCAGGGTGATAGTTTCTTATGTAATGGCATTACAGTTTCCTCCTATTGGTGGCTAAGGATTCTGTATGCTAGCGGAGAGACGTCTGCGCTTAGCAGTGTGGTGGACTGGGTATTCTGAGCTGCAAGCACTCGCATTCCCCTCTCCCTACTCCCTGTAAAACAGCCACATGCCAGAGAAATCCAGATAAGTTACAGCAGTCGTACTTTAAACGCGTTGATGAGATTGTAAGACAGTTGGGGAAACTCCTCAAGATCAAAACTATGTGAACGGGCTTCCCTGGTGGCGCAGCGGTTGAGAATCTGCCTGCCAATGCAGGGGACACGGGTTCGAGCCCTGGTCTGGGAAGATCCCACATGCCACGGAGCAACTGGGCCCGTGAGCCACAATTACTGAGCCTGCGCATCTGGAGCCTGTGCTCCGCAACAAGAGAGGCCGCGATGGTGAGAGGCCCGCGCACCGCGATGAAGAGTGGTCCCCACTTGCCGCAACTAGAGAAAGCCCTCACACAGAAACGAAGACTCAACACAGTCATAAATAAATAAAATAAAAGAACGTGAATTTCTTTAAAAAAAAAAAGCAAACTGGGCTATTCATTAAAAAAAAAAAAAAAAAACTATGTGAACAAAATGGTAAGCAAACCACCAGCCCTCGATGTAGAGCTTTGGGGACTAACAGCCTCAGGCCACAGTGATGACAGACATTGATGAAGACTAGGCTTTAGGCTTGAAAGAAAGTTCAGGAACTGAATCTAAGATTTTCACATGAAGCCAGGAGATTAGAAGCGCTCACCATCAGAGAAGGACTAGGCGAGAAGGAAAAAAAAAATCTGCAGGCATCTTCCCAGCTCTGCAATGATGGAGATGGGGAGAGATTCTAATAATAGACTTATCTTCCCTAATATTTTGTAACCTCTCACTATATTCTGTGGTTCAAAAGTACACTATGTATGCACATGGAAATAGTAAGCCAAGAAATTAAAATGGCCCCAGGTGAGAGCATCACCTGGAGGCTAAAAAACAAACATAAATCTTCTTTGGAGAAAAGCATCCTCAATTTAGATACCTTGGGAGTCCCAAATTATGTATCCCCCATTTAAAAAAAATCAGAAACACACGAAATAATCCACTATGCACAAGTTAGCAGAAAAGAACTAAAGATTCAAATTCTCAAAAAATTTAGATATTGGAATTGTCAAAAACACAATATTAAGTAACCATGGAAATAAAACAGAATGGAAATAAATAAGCAAGGAAAATTTAAAATAACCATACAGGCCTTTCTCACCTTCTGGGATGGCCCACACTCTGTCTGTGGAATGTGTTTCTCTCTAAATAAATCCACTTCTTACTTATCAAAATAAATAAATAAAAATAACCATACAAATTTGAAAAAGAATTAAATGGGACTTCTAAAAATGAATCACTGAAATCAAAAATTCATTGGATGAATTAAATAGACGATTAGGTTTATAAGAAGAAAGAAAGAATGAGTGACCTGGAATATAGACCTGAAGAAATTATTCAGAAAACACCATATGGAAAATGAGAGTTAAGATTCAAAGAACCGAATGAGAAGGTTTAACAAAAAACTGATTGGAAATGCAAAAAGAAAGAATAGAATGAATAGAGGAGAGGCAATATTGTGGTAGAGAAGTTTCCAGAATGGTGAAAAGTATGAAGCCATCAAACATAGAAATTATATACCAAGAATGATAAATAAAACAAATCCATACCTAGACACATCATAGTGAAACTCTAGAATACCGAAGACAAAGAAAAACCTTTAAAAGCTGCCAGAGCCTTTTCAACAAATCATGCTGGAGTGAGTGGATATCCATAAAAGAACCTCAACCTAAGTATTACATCTTACTCAAAAATTAACTCAAAATGGATCACAGACTTCAATTTTAAAACTACAAAGCTTTTAGAAAAAGAAAGGTAGGAGAAAAACTTCAGGATCCAGGGCTAGACAATTCTTATTCTTGACACCAAAAGCACGGTCCATAAAAGGAAAAATTGATAAACTGAACTTGAATAAAACTAAAATCTTTTGTTCTGCAAAGACCCTGTTAACAGGATGAAAAAACAAGCAATACGCTGGGAGAAAGTATTTGCAAACAACATACCCAACAAATACCTAGTATCTAGAATATACAAAGAACTCTCAAAACTTAAAAGTAAAAAAATCCAATTAGAAATTGGCAAAAAAACATGAAGAGACATTTCACCAAAGGGGATATATGAAGATGACAAAATGAGTACATGAAAAGATGTTCAACATCGTTAGCAATTAGGGTAATGCAAATTAAAACCACAGTGAGATATCATTATACATCTACCAGATGGCTAAAATAAAACATAGTGAAAACACCAAATAGGCAATGATGCAGAGAAACTGGATCACCCATACACTGGAAATGTAAAATGCTATGACCACTCTGGAAAACAGTTTAGCAGTTTCTTAAAAATTTATGCAAGCAATTACTATATGATTCAGCAATTGCACTCCTGGGCATTTACCCAAGAGAAATGAAGATTCCTGTTCACACAAAAATCAATAGCAGCTTTATCCATTATAGCCCCAAACTGTGAATAATCTACTGTCCTTCAGTGGGTGAATGGTTAAACTGTGGTACATCCATAACAGGAAACACTACTGGCCATAAAAACAAATTAACTATTGATACATGCAACAACCTGTAAGAATCTCTGGAGAATTAGGCTGAATGACAAAGAAGCCAATCTCAAATGAATACACACTGTGTAATTCCATTTATATAAAATTCTTGACATGACAAAATTACAGAAATTGAAAACAGATTAATTGGTTGCCAGAGGTAAAGGAGGTACTAGGAGAGGCAGGGCAATGGGTGTGGCTATAAAAGGGCAACTGGAGGGACCCTTGTAGTAATGGGAATATTCTGTGTCTTCACTGTGTCAGTGTCGATATCCTGGTTGTGATATTGTACTACAGAGTTTTTTTGGGTTTTTTGTTTGTTTGTTTGCTTGTTTTTTGGCTGTGTTGTGAGGCATGTGGGATCTTAGTTCCCTGACCAGGGATCGAACCTGTGCCCCCTGCAGTGGAACCACGGAGTCTTAACGACTGGACTGTCGGGGAAGTCCATGTACTACAGTTTTACAAGATGTTACCATTGGGAGAAACTGAGTGAAGGGTACAAGTGTCTCTGCTTATTTCTTACAATTGCATGTGAATCTACAACATGAAAAGTTTAATAACAACAAATATAACAATGTTAAAGCATTTCTTTAGAAATGGTTGAATATGCTTCTTAAATGTGATTATAGACCACTATAATTGTTGACATTCTTTTTAGAAGTTGTGAAATGTTACAACTTATGCTTATGTAGATGCAGTCTTCTCAGTGCAGTTCAGTAGACTATTTGTACTAACTATAACAACAACAATAGCAACAAAAGCAACCAGAAAGAAAAGACACATTACCTCCAAAGTAATGACATTAGGAATAATAATGGGCTTCTCCACAGCAATAACGAAAGATAGTAGAACATCTTCAAAGTGCTGAGAAAAAAATAACTGTCCACTTAAAATTGTGTATGTAGAAAATCAACTTTAAAGAACAAAGGTGAACTAAAAACATTTTTGATAAGCAGAAACTAAGGGTTCACCATCAACAGACTGTCACTGAAGAAATATCAAATGTCATGTTTCAGAAAGAAGGAAAATTACATCCTATGTGGAAGATCTGAGATGCAAGAATGGTGAGTAAAGAAATGATTAACACATGGGTAAATCTAACAATTACCTGTATAAAAAGAGTAATAACAATAAGGTCTAATTTCTAAGGTTAAAAATCACAAGCTTAGACTAAAATACTGGAGGATTATAGCACAAAAGTTGGAAGAGGGGTTATTGAAACTTAAAGATTTCTAAGATCTTCAATTAGAGAGGAAGGTGAAGATATTATCATTACATTTTAAGTATGAATGGTAAATTCAGAAGCAATTTCCCAAAACAAAGAAGATGAGGGGGAGGAGGGTAGATTTTATTTATTTATTTATTTACTTCTGGCTGCTTTGGGTCTTCGTTGCTGCACGTGGGCTTTCTCTAGTTGCGGCGAGCAGTGGCTACGCTTCATTGTGGTGTGCAGGCTTCTCATTGCGGTGGCTTCGCTTGTTGCAGAGCACAGGCTTTAGGCGCGCGGGCTTCAGTAGTTGTGGCTCGCGGGCTCTAGAGTGCAGGCTCAGTAGTTGTGACGCATGGGCTTAGTTGCTCCGCGGAATGTGGGATCTTTCCGGACCGGGGCTCGAACCCATGTTCCCTGCATTGGCAGGCAGATTCTTAACCACTACGCCACCAGGAAGTCCCTAGATTTTCTTTTTTTAATGTTTTAAATTAATCCAAAGGAAAATGAAGGGAAAACAAAAGCCAAAAAAAAAAAAAAAGCACAAAATAAGGTGATAGGAATAAATCCAAATATATCAGTAAATAATCAGGACTAAACTCATCAGTTAAGGTTAAAATTAGATTAAATATAATCCAATTTGCTATATGCTGTTTCTGGGACACACTAAAACATCAGGACCAAGTAAGACAAAATTAAAAGGGTAGTAAAAATTCTACTAGGTGTACTGTGAGCATCTTCATGTTAATAAATTTAAAACTTCAATGAAAATGACAAATTCACAGAAAGATGTAGTAACAAGAATGACTGAACTTTTTAAAAAATTTTTTTATACAGCAGGTTATTAGTTATCTATTTTATACATATTAGTGTATATATGTCAACCCCAATCTGACTAAACTCTTGAGAGAAACAGAAAGGCTAACAATTCTATAATCATTGAAATCTAATCATCAGTTAAATTTTCTTGCAAAAGAAATACAAATGTCAGACAATTTTATAGGCACCCTCTATCCAATATTCAAGGAAGAGATATTTAAATCTTTCTCTTCTATTTCAATAGAAAAAAAAGAGAGATAACAGTCACTAACTTATTCTATAACATGGACATCAAATCCAGACAAGAGCAACACAAAAAAGGAAGATTACAGGCCAATTTTATCACGGTAGTAGAAATTTTAGCCAGCAAGCACTGTAAGAACACCACTATCACTTATTGTCCACATAAAAGACCCAAGAGGACTTCCCTGGTGGTCCAGTGGTTAAGACTCCGTGCTTCCAGTGCAGGGGGTGGGTGCAGGTTCCCTCCCTGTTCAGGGAACTAAGATCCCACGTGCCACAAGGCATGGCCAAAAAAACAAGAAAACCCTATAAATTTTAAATATAAGACTTTTAGCAAAACGGCTGGATATAAGAGGAATAGTCAAAAATAAAACTTCTTAGGTCAGGAAACAGAAAAAAAATGTTTTAAGGTATCATTTGTAATAGAACATAAAAGATAAAGAAGCTAGGACATCCCTGGTGGCGCAGTGGTTAAGAATCCGCCTGCCAACGCAGGGGACGTGGGTTCGAGCCCTGGTCCGGGAAGATCCCACATGCCTCGGAGCAACTAAGCCCGTGTGCCACAACTACTGAGCCTGCGCTCTAGATCCCATGGGCCACAACTACTGAAGCCCGTGTGCCACAACTACTGAGCCTGCACTCTAGAGCCCATGAGCCACAACTATTGAAGCCCGCACGCCTAGAGCCCGTACTCTGCAGCAAAGAGAAGCCACCGCAATGAGAAGCCCGCGCACCGCATGGAAGAAAAGCCCCCACTCGCCGCAACTAGAGAAAGCCCACGTGCAGCAACGAAGACCCAACACAGCCAAAAATAGATAAATACATTAAAAAATAAATACATAAATAAACAAGATAAATAAAATAACTCTTCTAAAAAAAAAAAGGATAAGGAAGCTAGGAGTAAATCTAACAAAAGATGCTCAAAAGTTTTAAAAGGAAACTTCTAAGATCTATATGGAGGGGTATGCTATCTTTATGAATAGGAAGTTTATGAAGATGTTTCCACAAACTAATCTACTGTTTGATTGCAAATGCAGCTGAAGTCCCAACAGAATTTTTTGGGAAACCTAACAAGTTGGTTCCAAAATTGCACAGAAAAAAAGAGCCATGGTACTCCTAATGAAACAGATGGTGGGGGGGGGGGGGCGGTTACTTAAATATCAAGACTTCCTATAAAGCCACAGAAATGTAGATGTTTAGTATTAGTGCTGGAATAAACAATGAACCAATGGAGTAGAGAGCCCATGAAACAAAACCCACATATATATAGAAACTTATATGACAGATCAATGGGGAATAGATGAACCATTCATAATAGATTTTGGACAGTTGGTTATATCCCTAAGTGGAAAAAAAAAGTGAATTTTAATTCCTATTATCACACCATACACATACACACATACAATTCAATATGGATTAAAGTCAAATGTAAAAAACAAAGCTTTATAACCTTTAGAATATGGGAGAATATCTTTATTAAGGACTTCTTAAACAAAATACAAAAAGCACAAAACACACAGGGAAAGACTAATAAATTTGACATTAAACTTAAAAATTTCTGTCTAAAATGCATAACCTAATTTCAATCAAACATCAAGACTTAACTTACAGCTTACAGAAAGTAGAAAGGATGGAGGACACCATGAAGATACTGTCGAATAATTCCAGAACGTGGAATATTCTACAAAGCAACTGGCCTGAACTCTTCAAAAAGTCAATGTCATAAAAAAAATTTAAAAAAAACATGTGGTTGGGGTGGATGGATGGGTAGGAAACTCTTTTAGATTGAGAATAAAATGACAAAAACAACATGCAGTGCATGAAGCTTGGTTGAGTCTGGGTTTAAAAACAAACCAACACATAAAAATGACATCCTTGGGACAATGGGAGAAATTTGAGTATATACTATATATTACATATTATGAGATTACTGTTTTTTTCAATGTGACAATAGTATTGTGGTGATATAGGACACTTGCTTTTTAGAAAATGCATGGTGAAATACTGAAAGGTGAAATATCATGTTTTCAGTTTACTTTCAAATTGTTCAACAACAAAAGTTACTGTTTAATTTGGATGGAATATATACGGATGTTCGTTATGTTTCTGTGTTGCTACACATGTTATGAAACTTTTCATACTAAAAAGTTGAGGGAAAAAAGTTGGGGGGAATTTACAACTTGTGCCCTCCCAAGGGCATCAATAGGTGAAAAAATAACCACAAACTGAGAGAAAATGTTTACAACATATAATAGTAAAAATGGACTAGTATCCACAATCTATTTTTTTTAACTCCTTAAAGAAATACATAAGAAAAAGGCAACAACGTAATATAAAATGGGCAAAAGACATGAAATAAGCTTTTCACAGAGAGCAATCAGGAATGAATATAATATACGTGAAAAGCAGCTCAACCTTGTTAGAATTTAGGAAATGCACATTTCAAACAATGAGACTCCCAGTCTGGCCAAAATGGAGTAACAGGGGCAGGATTTCCCTACCTCACATTAAAGAACAAAACACCCGTACAAAATATGTACAATAAAGTTTTTCAGACATTGGACAACCGTGCAGGACAGTAGCTCTTGAGACGAGAACAAACAGGGAAAGTCCTACCACCGCCCAAGCTTAATGCAGGGAGAGCCTGGACACGTCCCTGGATAGAGCATTTAGGGGAGCCAAGGTAAAATCTGTAGGGTAGAGTACTGGAGAGAGGAGCTACAGAGGGAGGATTCCAGATCTACAGAGAGTTCCCCTGAGGCTTCGGCTAATCAGTGTATGCACTTCAGAAAACTACCCCAAGGTGGGAAAGAACCAGAAAAGAATAAGTGGCAAAATTCAAGTTCATACAGGGCTCAGAACAGTTCTCGTTCTCAATAGCCAGAGTGGAGAAATCTCATAGTAAACCATGCATAAGGAAGATTATTCAGAAGGGTATTATCTCAGTAGTGAGCCAAATTAGCCTAGATTAAAGGCTGTTCTGGTCCTATCTCATTAAGTATAAAAGCAAGCTATGAAAGGATCAAATTATTTCTAAATAACTATGTCCCAGAACAAAACTCAACATATTTAAAGGAATACAAAAAGCTCCAGCACCCAACAGTGTAAAATCCAAAAATTATCAGGCGTGCAAAGAAGGAAATTACAACCCAATAATGAGGGGGAAAAAAATCAATCAATAGCAACAGACAAGAAATGACAGATGACAGAATGGTCAAGTACATTAAAACAGTAATTATAAATGTATGTCAGATGTTCCAAAAACTAGAGGAAAGCAGGAGTCTGGAAGGAGAGACATGGAAGATATAAAAAAGACCCAAATGGAACTTCTAAAGATTAAAAATATAATGTATGAGGTAAAAAATACACTGGACGGGATTGACAAGAGATTAGATACTTCAGGAGAAAAGATTAATGAACTTGAGGACATAGCAATGGAAACCAATCTGGAACACAGAAAAATAAATAAATAAATAAAAAGACTTAAAGAAAAAATAAAACAAAACAGAGCATCAGAGTGCTAAGAGACAGTTTCAAGTAGCCTAACATACAATTAGAGTCCCAGAGGGAAAGAAATGAAGGACAGAGACAGAAAAAAAAGTGAAAAAGCCTCTAAAATTCCAAATTTGATGAAAACCATAAATCTACAGGTAAAGAGCTCCAGCAGAAGAAACATGAAGGGGGGAAAAAAAACTACACCAAGCACATCATAATCAAAGTGCTTAACAGCAGTGATCAAGGAAAACCTTAAAAGCAACTAAAGAAAAAGAAAAAGAAAAACAAAGTTTCACACAGAAGAACAAATGTAAGAGTAATAGAAGTCTTCTTGCTGCAAACTACAATAATATACCACTTAACAGCCACTGGATTGGCAAAATTAAGAAGTCTGAAATTAAGAAGTATTAGAAATGCTGTGAAACTAAGGTAATTCATATAGTGCTGGTAGGGATATGATTGGTACAGCCACTGCAGAATGTAACTTGGCATTATCTTATAAAGATGAAGATATCCATATCACATGACCAAGCAAATCACTCCTAGATAAAGAATGTTCATAGCAGCATTGTTTGCAATAGCAGAAACAAAAACAAACCCCAAACATCCATCAACAGAAGAATGGATAAATTATGGTCTATTCATAATATAGCAATAAAAATGAATGACTTTCAAAAAACACTAAGCTGAAAAAGGCAAGTCACAGAAGTAAACGTACTTTATACCATTTATATAAAATTCAAAAACATACAAAACTTAACATTTCGTTTAAGGATACATACGTATGTTGTAAAACTATAATAACAAGCAAGAGAATGACAAACACAAAATACAGAACAATAATTATTTGAGAAGGAGAGGGCACTTTTAAAATGCCAGTAATATTCATTTCCTAAGCTGGCCAATGGGTACATGGCAGGTATTTATTATTCTTTATACCTTATATATACACGTTTGTGTACTTTTGTAGGCATGAAATACTTCATTAAAAATAAAGACTGAAAAATACGAAAGACTTTAAAAATGAAGACTACTATTTATGTATAACAATAACATTAGTGTAAAAAAGTATACAAAGAAAATGTTCAATTCTTTATTTCTTTCAGTGCCCTGTACAATCAGTATTAATCTAAAAGGGCCATAATCCTACTATGAAAAAAAAATAACAGGCAGTGTCTTTAACTGCTTTGACACAAAATCTGAACGTCTGGTACTCGAAGTTATACAAGAGCAAATATGTTAGCCACTCATGTCTGATTCTTCAACTTTCATCTGTACTTAGATTTTTCTTTATCTTTGGATTTCTTGGGACTCCTGCTTCGTTCTCTCTTTTTACTCCTTTCTCTTTCATAGGGATCTGTCTGGTATTTGGATTTGTGACTATTACTATAGTGGCCATCCCTTTCTCGAGATCGGCTACGACTTCGGTTTTGAGGTCGGTCTCTCTTTTCACTCTTTTGCTTCTCCCAACAACTTTCTTCTTCTTCATAGTGACCAAAGCCCATTTCCCTGTAGATATCCTGTCAAAGGAATAAAGAGAGAGGTATAAGTGAATCAGTAAAATAATCATTTTGTACACACTATCAACAAAACTTAGACAGGTCCTCCATTAGCAAGCAGTTTTAACAGCTCAAATTTGAACGCTACCACTAAAGCCAAGAATCTTGTAAGTTAAAAAGCAAAAATAATCCAGAAAAAGATTTAACCATTTTCTCATCGATCTCATTATTCTGTACTTACTATTTCAGCTGAACTGAAAGATCAGATCCAAAAACAAGGAACTGAAATAGCCCAATTGAAATAAGAAGTCTTTAGGGTGAAATTGCAATACCAAGAATTCTGGTTATGTGCGGTCACATTTCCACCTCCCCCCCTCCACTCCCCAGAAATGTGGTTCCATCGCTGATCTACAATGAAACTACTAAAATCCCCATAAGAATCCTATAAAGAAGACATCATTTAAATAACATAGCCAGAAGACGTTTTAGACAGGTCAGTCAGCCTAAAGAGGAGAGGAAACAGATTCTGAATACTTGGGTCTGAGCAATTATTATTATTTTTTTTTAATTTATTTATTTATTTTTGGCTGTGTTGGGTCTTCGTTTCTGTGCGAGGGCTTTCTCCAGTTGTGGCGAGTGGGGGCCACTCTTCATTGCGGTGCGCGGGCCTCTCACTATCGCGGCCTCTCCTGTTGCGGAGCACGGGCTCCAGACGCGCAGCTGAGCAATTACTTTTCAAGTATTTTTTTGTAACAGCTCCTCTCTAAATCTCTAAATAAATTTTCTGGTTTAGATTAAGCTGATAAATGTTTTTATTAAAATCATTATTGACATATTTCTTTAAAATGAGTTAACAAACACTGAAATAATTCATTGCCCCAAAGACAACAAAGTGGGTACATTTAGTTCTATTCTCAGTAACTAAGGAGCAGTAGTAACGCTTCCATACAAAAAAGGGCTAGTTACAACACAACAATTCTATCTCTGCTCATGTCTTATCCCTGATTAAAATGAGTACCTCCACAAGTGGCTGAAATCTAAAGACACCAGAGCCAATGCTCTTTCGAGAATAGTTCATAAAATTCAACTTTCTTAAAAGATTTCTCAACAGAAAGGCAAAATTCTAAGGACTGAACTCCCAAGTGCCCAACTCTATCACCTTAGACATTATTATAGTAGATGTAAATATCAAGGTTTAAAATCCAAGTGATGAATACCCACGGTGAAGGACTGGGTTTTAAGCAAATGATTCGCAATTACTCCACATACTCTCTAGATACTGTACATTACGCCTGGCACAGAGATTGCAGTATGTGAAAACAGACCTAACAGGATTGTTATGTTCCACAGTGTTTGCGGAACACCTCACTATAAACTGACTCATCATTTCCCACACAAGACCAATAGTTCTTGTCATTCTGTAAGAGTCCTGGAGGTAGAAAATGAGTAGGTATTTCAGCTTAATCTTTTATCAACTATTTTTGAGCAAAATGTGACATCCTTAGATAAAAGAATTTTTTGTGCTTCCTGTAACATACACAAAATGTAAATATCTATGTACTATTCTGACTGTACACCTAGTACTTATTTCTGTACTAGTTGAGGCAATAAACTTTTTAAATGGAGAGACTGTTTTAGCTGATGTATAATCCTATAAAGTCTTCAGCACATTATTATACAAACAGGCACTTAAATGCTTTGAGTGTTTAAAATAAGAGAGAGAGAGAAAAGATTACGCAGTATTTAATTCTTTGAAAAAACTGAGTAAGCTGAAAATCTGAAATGGACTGAAACCTTAAAAACCTCTCCTACTTGGCACAGTTTTCAAAGCTACGCAAGCTTTGAAGTCGGGCAGCTCTAGGTTCACATGGTCTTTGCCATTTAGGAGATGTGTCAAACAAGAAATGCTCTTGAGGTTAGAGTCATCAGGGAAGGTTTCACAGAGAAGTTATAACGGACTTGAGATGAGCCTCAAAGGATGAGTGGCTTAGGGCTTGGAATGGCTTCAAGAAGGCTGATGCAAGGAGTGTAAGTGAAAACTGAAAAGCAAGGAAGAATGAGTACTGTACGTACGAAGGAGAAAAGTTTAGGCAGCTGGATGAAGCCATATTAGAACAGATCTAAGTACGTGCTTGCACAGTGCTAGGTGCTTTTGGAGCAGAGTATTATCCTCCTTCCAGACATAAGGAAACTGAGACTCAGGAGACCCCCATAGGTTGGAGATAATTATTTGATTGATCAGTAACTCTACATATAAAATTGAAAAGGGGGTGGTATAGAGTAATGAAAAAAATAATACCACATCCAACTGAATTAAAATAAATGTTAAACTTCCAGTCCTCCCACTAAACTATAAGGCCCATGGGCTTGTGGGGTCAGGATCTTCATATCCAAGGTAAGGGAAATGAATCACATGAGCTCTAAGTCCTTTCCAGTATGGACTTTTAAAAATTCTATTTGTTCTACACATTTAAGACATAAGACAAGATGATTAAACAAACAAGCAGTTGAAAAAAAGAAAAAGAACACCATAAAATGGCCAATTTAAGGAACTCAACATAACAAGCCAATAATTTCATGTTTAGTAGTCAAAAAATTTAAAAATCAACCAAAAACTGTCCTTGCTGAGGTCTCTGGGAGTAAATCAGAGGTTTAGTTACATCTAAATCACTAAAATAATATTAAATGATTGAAATGACAACAAAAACAGAGTCCCAAATTATAAGAATACTGAACACCTACGAAAACCACAGAGGAGGACAGGCAAGTAGCCTGAGGACTTCTCAGCCAGGCAGCCCACGGCTGAGTACTCATTTCCTGTAACCCCAGTAAAACTCAAACCTCAAGAACACAGTAACCATCTCTGGAATTAAGACATGTGGTGGAAAAATTAAACAGAGATGTCGAATTGAACAGTAAGGCTGTCATTCAATAAAAAACAAAGCACTTGAAGAAGTAAGTTAAAACATTCTTAGGAAACTAAGCTCACCAAGCAAAACACCACCAAACAGGAAAATTTGAGCTATACCTGAAAATTACCTAGCACTGAAAATTCCCTTTAACGATTACATTTTTGAGATTAAAATCAAAAGGATAAAAAGCAGAATAACAGAAAAAAACCGGGCCCACTGAAATCTTAAAAATGGATGCTATTTTATTAGAAAGAAGAGAAAATTAGTACAGCTATATTATTAAATCAAAGTACAAAATCAGAAACAATTGCTTTAATACACTTCGAAGGGAGAGAGAAAGTTAGAATATTATTGCAGAAAGAGAAAGACATCTGCTACTGCTACTGTAAAGTTTTAAGTAATCAAACAGCAAGATAAAAGATTCACAAAAAGGCAGGCGTGCAAGGGTGGGAACCACAGACTTAAAATGCAGCCAGTCTTTGGAATTTTTTAAGACGTCTGATCATCTCAAAGACACCAATGTGTGTTTCGGGCCCAAACTCATCGAGGAATCCACATACAAGTGCAGGCTGAGGAGCTGTAGCTAACTGGGGGGATTAAGGGGTTTTAGTGGGAAACCTGCTAAATAGTCACAGAAGTGTGGTACAGCCACCATTAAAAAAGATGTTGGGGTGATCTTCGGCTAAATTAATAGAGTATAAAAACTAAGAGGGAGATGTTCCTATTGGATGACACTGGAATATTATACTATGAGACAAATTATATTAGAATTAACAACTGGAGTTAGGAAGGAAAACTGCTGACAGGAATATATTCCAGGTAAGAAGATTTAGAAAAGAAACTGACAGAAATATATTCCAAGTAAGAGGAACAGCAGTAAGGGTACAAGTCCAAATTTAAATTGTGGTTCCATTACTTATTAGCTGTGTAAAACCACTGGCAAGTGGCTGAACCTCTTTATTCTTTACTTTCTTTGCTGTGAATGGAGACAATAGTATCCATCTCGCATTATAAGGACACCAGAGATGTTACTATTACTGATTCATGTGAGGATTACTTGAAGGATTGACAAGGATGTAACTTAAAAACCGAGGGCAGGGCATAAATGATGGGACTCTTTAAGTAGTAAAAGGGCTATGGAAGAAGAGAGATTAGATCTCTGCTGGATCTCTGCAAGGAGTAGGAAGATCGGCTGTCTAGAAAACAGGGTGCTAAGAATATATATAAAACATGCATTTGCTGAAAATTTTTAAAATGAAGAATAAATCATAAAACACATAAAACGGTTACCTTTGGGGAAAGAAGAAAAGGGGGAAAGGACAAGGATGGAAGCTAGGTTTTCTATATGTACCATTTTGTAGATTTTACTTTGGAATACAATTAATTTTTAAAATTACGAAACAAAAGAAAAAATTTTAAGCTATCCTTAAACATCAAAAAGAACAAGTTAATTGAAATATGGATCCAGTTAATGGCCTTACCAGAGAGAAATTATTCCAAGTGATTTAAAACACAATTTGACTGTAAAAATAATAGTAAGAGCTAGTGTAGAAAATGTGCACACACATTTTTTTTTTTTCACTTAATCTTAACATGCCTGGACAATAAATATTATCTCGATTTCACAGAGGAGGAAACTGTGGCTCAAGAAAGTTAAATAATTTGATGAGGTCACATCAATGATTAGCAATGTAGAAATCTAAACCTAGCTTTTCTGACAGCAAATCCTTTACTTTGCCAGTCACACTACATCTCTCCATCTCAGTGTCTTTGCTTAACATTCTCACCGTCTTGAGTCCCCTCTGCCAACTGAAAGCCTCCTCGTCTACCAGGGCCCAGGTTCAAATGTCCTTACGTGGCAAAAACCATAGTAAGGGAATATAACGTAATCTGCTTTTCATTTAACTGAGAGCCAAAATGCAGGCTGGAAATGATTTCTTCTCTTTATAATTAATTTTCTTTGGGGAATTTTTATTATCATTGCCTTAGAAAATGTATTGTTCAGGAAAGCTCTGGGGATGATCAAGCTAATTATTAGTGCTGCTTTTATTTCATATATACCATATGGAAGGGCATAAACGTTTTTCAGGTCCTAAAACCTCAAGAGCTGTAAGTGCTGTACGTAACACTTGATGATAAATTAACACGATCCATTAGAAGAACTTTTTTACCATAACCACACTTGTTTTTGATGGGAATAAGTGAGTGTCCACAGGTATGAAAATCACTCTTGTTTCACAATGTGGAACTATATGATATATTAAGTTATTTCAAAAACAATCTTTTATAATCTGTTATATATATTCTTGAAAATTACAGTCCATTGCCCTAGTGAAGCCATTCTACATCTTAAGAGTTAGAAACACATCCATCCCTGATCAGGACTATACCCTTATCTCCTAAATTAAGATGTAATTTACAAAGGGATGAAATATTTATTTCTCTATGGCTAAGTCTGAACATCAGTCAGTACCTGATTTGTATTTTTGACTGGCATATAGTCCTCATCTTCTTTTTCTTCAGAGCAGTGGCGGGTTTTCTTCTTGTGTTTTTTACTTGTGTGTGAGTAACTTGACTTTGAGTCTTCTGCCTGCTCATCTAGTATAAGATCATATTTTGCACTGCAGCAGCCAGTTAAGGACAAACGTGAGAACTGACACCGGTAATACATCAAAACATAAGAATCTGGTAAACAAAGGAGGCCATGAGGTTAAAGATAACTTTTTAAAGCAAGAAGCATCTCAGAAGCATAGAGTATATTTCTAAAACAAAACTAATTCACATTTTACTTCATTAGAGAGTCAGGAAAAATGGAAAGAACACTTGTCTTAAATAAACGGTTATAAATTGGTAAGTGGGCCAAAAATATAGAGAGTAAAAAAAAAAAAATGAAAACTATAAGTAGCATAAAAAATAAGGAAGCATATTTGTCAATAATGAAAAACTTAAACTTAGAAAATGAGGCACATTTTTAACTAGAAAAAATTAAGACATTATAAACCCCAATGCCAGAGAAGCTGTACAGATGAAAAAGACACTCATGTGACTCTTCTTTTGAGTGTAAATTAGTTCAGTCTTATAGGAGGAAATTTAGCAATGCATATCAATAGTTATCATGTTTAAATTCAAATAAGAATTTATAAAAAATAAAATAACAGTAAGTTAAATGAACACAAGCACAGCTGTCCCTCATTATCCACAGGGGATTTGCTCCAGGATCCCCTGAGGATACCAAAAGCTGCAGATGCTCAAGTCCTTTATATAAATGGCATGGTGTTTGCATATAACCTACACACATCCTCCTTCATACTTCAAATCATCTCATTACTTAAAAACTTAACACAATGTAAATGCTATGTAAACAGCTGTAAATACAACATAAATGCTAGTAAATAGCTGCCTGCACGGCAAATTGAAGTTTTGCTTTTTGGAACTTTCTGGAATATTTTTCCTGAATATTTTCCATCTACATGGATGCGGAACCTGCAGATACAGAGGGCCTATTGTATACATAACAGGATTATTTTTTTTTAGGATTATTTTTAATAACAGAAACTAAGAACAATAAACAGCCTAGTAATAAAGATATACTTAAATACATCAGGGTATTTCAACTGATATATTACTGTAAATGAAGTTATTAACAATGACAAATGAATGCTATTAAATAACCTGGAATGGTGTTTATAAAAAATTAAAAGTGGAAAAAGCTTGAAGCAAAAACTGTATATACCACACAGTGATTATAACTCTATAAAGCTTTATAAAAGATCAAGGCTTGAGAGGAACAAGGAGAAATAAAAAGTATCATTTGCCTAGGTGGTAGAACTATGAGCGAATCATTTTTAAATTACACATAAATGTTATAAAAATTGTAATAATATATGTTTCAATTCAGAAATAAGTGTTTAATATACTATGTCTTAGAATAAGAGAAAATGTAAGACTATTAGACCCTCTTCTAAAAATAATCTTAAACTCTAAAACAGATTCTGAGGAAGGCTGACAAGGACTAGAATAGTGGTTTTCAAAAGAAAGACTAGGAGGAAGCCCAGAACACACAGCTATTTTAGTGGCGTGTGGGACTAGAGTAACAGTAGACACACTTCCCTCAGGACTAGGGTTTCACATGCCACAGCTCTACGCTTCCTCAGCGATGTCTCATGCAGTAGGAAAACGCTGCAACTTCTGGCTCTTCACAAGACGGCTAAGGACAGCTAATCAGCCTGTACCATCCTATTATTACTCCACTATCTCCAACTTCTTTTCTCCTTTATACCATGTTGCAGTGTTTCCACAGTACCTTCTGGATGGTCTCCTTCTCCAGATACAAATTCAACAGTCCTTGCCTATGATTTCACCTCAGTGTTTGCTCTACACATGCTGCTCCCTGGCCAAAGTGCTTCAGAGTGGGCTTCCCTGGTGGCGCAGTGGTTAAGAATCCGCCTGCCAATGCACGGGACACGGATTCGAGCCCTGGTCTGGGAAGATCCCACATGCCACGGACCAATTGGGCCCGTGTGCCACAACTACTGAGCCTGCACTCTAGAGCCCGTGAGGCACAACTACTGAGACCGTGTGCCACAACTACTGAAGCCCGCGCGCCTAGAGCCCGTGCTCCACAACAAGAGAAGCCACCGCGATGAGAAGCCCGTGCACTGCAACGAAGAGTAGCCCCCGCTCGCTGCAACTAGAGAAAGCCCGCACGCAGCAACGAAGACCCAATGCAGCCAAAAATAAATAAATAAATAAATAAATAAATATTTAAAATAATAATAAACTATTTTTAAAAAGTGCTTCGGAGCTTCAGAGTGTTTCAAACTACTGATCATAATCCATCAATGGGGTGTAAAATCCAGTTAGTAGGTCACCAAAAGCCAGCATTTTAAAATAACATAGACTAGAAAATAGAGTACATGGCATCTAATGAAAATATTATTTTATAACACTGTTGTTTCAATTATGTGTGTGTGTGTGTGAGAATGATTATACTTGGACTGTACTGAGTCAAGATGTAAACTGTATTTAATGGATCACAGATAAAGAAAATATTGATAATATCCCACCTCAGCCCTCCTCTCCCCCCATATTCAAGCTGTAGCTTTAATGTCACTACTTATAGTATTACTTGAGGATCCTCTGACCCCTTACCTCTATTATGAGTCCCATATCCCACAAATGCACTTCTCTGCAACACTCTAGACATATTTAATTAATGGTGATTATTTAATGTCTGTTCTTAATGTCTTTCAGGTCCAGGGGCTACATTTCATTGCGAAACTTCACTGGGCATGTAACAGATGCCAAATAATATCGGCTGATTACTTGTAATACCACCAAGACACTTGCGGTATCTCTTCCTTCCTTGCTCATCCACTATCTTCTACTCACCACTACAATCAAGACTTTTAGAAGATGTCAAATCTCTCCAAAATCCTACTTTGTGATCTCCCTGTCCTCTTTTCCCCAATTACTTCCCTGAGGTCTAGTGCAGCCAAGTTAAACTTCTCTCTTCTACTTCTATTTTTGAATCTTATTAATAGTTTAACAGCACCTTCTCTCTCATGACCTATAAAGTACATCCCATGTCTTTCTAATTGACTTATCTGTACTTAGATTATCATCAGAATCCCCTTTCTTCACCATGGTAATAATGTATGTGAACATATATATATATGTGCTACATATGAAGACATATGTTCTGTCCCTCTATAATTGTACCTATAATTTGTAGATTACAAATGACTTGCTAAAATGAAACCTATCAATTACCAGGAATGTAAAGATCATCCTACTGGGTCAGATTCATGAATTCCTTTCTCTTGTTCAGTATGCTGTTTGTGAATAATGAATAGTGGTTTGCACCAGGACATGCCTGTCTTCTCCATCAACTTCAAAAGGTTAAAAGCAGCACTGTTCAATACTAGCCATGGGTAGTGGTTTAAATTTAAATTAATTAAAATTAAACAAGTTTTAAAATCCAGTTCCTCAGTCCATTTCACACGCTCGATAACCACATGTGGTTAGCAGCCATACTGGACAGTGGAGACACAGCACATTTCTATCACTGCAGGAAGTCCCCTTAGACAGCACTGGCCTACAGACTGATTCTCAAACACACCGAGTTCCTTTCTTAACTCTCAGTAATCTATCATCTTGAATTTAAAACACTTTAATACTAGGTATCCTTCCTTTTCAGCCTGAACACCCGCTATGCGGGGAAGATGCCTCCTTCTACTTTATACTCCGCAGCTGACCTTCCTTTCATTTGTCCTACACACTTAGCTTCTTCCAGTTGCAGTTTCTAGTGGTTGGCCTCAATTTAATTTCAAAGATTTGGTGAATAAATCTCAAGTGTATTCCATCCACACCTTTTATGATTCTAAGATTTCAATCATACCCCCTCTAATGCCCATGTTTTCAGACCAATCTTAGTTTACTGTTTGGTTTGTCTGTATGTGAAAGCCTCTTTTCATGCTGATTATGTCAGTATACTCCAGACTTTATCCAACTCTAACACCTTACAATGCTTTGTGCATTAGACAGCCAATACAATAAAAAATATTTAACAGGTCAACCTGATATTCATCTTTCCTGATGAATACTTGGAAAAAAAATGTCTATATAGTATGGGTAAACAGAATCCCTAAAACACCAACAGAAACTAGGAAACAAGAAACTACTTACGAGAAAGAATCACAAAAGAAATAACCTTTGCCATGTATGGAGTGATAGATTTATAATGAGAATATCAATGAACAAACTAAAATGACATAATATGAAAAGTATGTTTCATTGCTTCTTATTTGTCTCAGCCTAAAACTTGAAAGAATCTATAAACTAAAGGGTCAAGTCAATGGATTTCTTTTTAATCCTATAAAAGTCAACTTTTGTACACAATAGGAGCCCAATAAATATTTGTTGCTAGACTGACAATGTATTATGCAGAAAGAAGCAATCTAATAACGTAAAACAACAACAGGATTTTGTTATCTACATATTCACCAACTCCAAAGAAGTTAAACATATAAGAAGGGTTAACACAAAGCGTTTAGCTTAGCTATAACAAAGAAATTTCTGACTATGAGAAATTTAAAACATTAAGATTATATATAGAAAATACAACTCTTACCTGCAGATCTTCTGAGAATAAGAGATAACCTTAACCTAAGTGTAGGGAGGTAAAAGAATTAAGCTCAAAACTTCTTTCAACCTTAACTTTCTCCATACAATAGAGAATATACTGAAAAAGAAAAGTCTACTGTAAAATGGTGAAAAGAGGTAACAATAAACTAAGTGATTTCTTCACAAACCATCTGGATTCAGGAACTTGTCTTCTATAGCCTTTTTATAAGGTATCACACTCTAATCTCCAGATTGGATGGTCAATACATATTGACCAACTGGTTCTTGTGAAGGATACTCCTGTTTGGGCTTTACTTTATCTTTCAGAACCAGATTAGATGTTTTATCCTGTTCCTTTTCATATTCCTTGAAATCACTCTTGGTGTATTTCCCACCTATTTAAAAAAAGAAGAAACAGCCTAGTAAGAAAATCACCTGATTCATCAAGAACAATAATTATTTTATAAGAGGTATAATATATAAGAACTATTTTATAAGTGGCATATATATCAGGGGATAGAAAAAGGCTGAGAAGAAAACAAAAGAATCATAGTAATTCATTCTCCACCACTATTTTAACTGAAATCAGATATCCATTTTGCTAGGTAGCCAGATGCTGCCCCCTAATGACATACATGAATATTACAACACCAAACTTCCAAATCCTAAATTACGCAGTGAATACAATCACTGGAAAATAATTCAGGGTTCAAGTAGAGCCATTAAGTCTGTGAGAACATTAGGCCCAAAGGAAATTGAGGGCTTGGGACCTGTGTCTGAGATCTGAGAGGCTTATAAGCATCAAAGACAAGATGAATCTATTTGGCAATTCCAGAAGCTCTGTAAAGGAACAGAGCCAGTAGGCCAAGTTTCATATAAATGTGAAACAGACAACTGTAAGAGTTAAAATACTGGTAACTGTAACAAACAGGCACCATTTCATCACTGAAAAATATGTGCCCTGTGCCTGCCATTAGAAGTCTCACTATGTATGAAGCAGTTATGGTATATTGTCGAAGGAGCAACAGATCAAAGTGAGAAGTTTTAGATTCAAATCTTGACTCTAGTGGGAGGTCCTAGGTAGGACACTTCAATTCTCTGAAAGTCATTCTCTTCATTTAGGAACTGAAAATAATATCAACATTTCACAATGCTGTTGGAATCATTAAACAAGGCTATAAGGAAAAGTACTTAGCACTGTGAATGGTACACAAGATATGTTCAATTTTTTTAAATGTTAATCCATAATATACAGAATTATCTCAGGAACTTCCCTGGTGGCACAGTGGTTAAGAATCCACCTGCCGGGCTTCCCTGGTGGTGCAGTGGTTAAGAATCTGCCTGCCAATGCAGAGGACACGGGTTCAAGCCCTGGTCTGGGAAGTTTCCACATGCCGCAGAGCAACTAAGCCCGTGCGCCTCAACTACTGAGCCTGCGCTCTAGAGCCCGTGAGCCACAACTACTGAGCCTGCGTGCCACAGCTACTGAAGCCCGTGCACCTAGAGCCCATGCTCAACAAGAGAAGCCACTGCAATGAGAAGCCCATGCACCGCATCAAAGAGTAGCCCCCGCTCTCCGCAACTAGAGAAAAGCCCGCGCGCAACAAGATCCAATGCAGCCAAATAAATAAATAAATGTATAAAAAATAAATAAATAAAAACACTGCATCAGCAATCAAAAACCCGTAGTATTTCAGTATACACAGATTCAACCTTAAGTTTGTTACGCTACCACTAGCAGAAATTTATTTGACATATATATGCATATGTAGGATATGTCATATGTGTAGGGATAGGACCTAGTACAGAGATCTTTTCAATTTTGTACCATATGACAACTAAAACAAACAAACTTTATAAAAAAGATTTTTTTTTTTTAATTTATTTGTTTTTGGCTGCGTTGGGTCTTTGTTGATGTGCACGGACTTTCTCTAGTTGTGGCGAGCGGGGGCTACTCTTTGCTGCGGTGCGCGGGCTTCTCATCCCGGTGGCTTCTCTTTTTGCAGAGCACGGGCTCTAGGCACATGGGCTTCAGTAGTTGTGGCACACGGGCTTAGCTGCTCTGCAGCATGTGGGATCTTCCCAGACCACAGCTCAAACCCACGTCCCCTGCACTGGCAGGGAAGCCCCAGAAAATAGAATTTTTAAGAGTTTTGCATCTAGAAGAGCCAAACCACCAAATGATAATTACTTTGGAAACATGTTATGTCTGCAATGGGTAATTATAAGTGATTTATAATACAGTCAAACATAGAAAATATATTCATCATCAATTTAAAATACACCTATACATCAGATAGAGAAGGACAAATATCATATGATATCACTTATATGTGGAATCTAAAAAAATAGTACAAATGAACTTATTTACAAAATAGAAATAGAGTTACAGATGCAGAAAACAACCTTATGGTTAACAGGGGGATGGGGGAGTGAGATAAATGGGGAGATTGGGCTTGACATATACACACTACTATATACAAAATAGATAACTAATAAGGACCTACTATATAGCACAGGGAACACTACTCAATACTCTGTAATGACCTACATGGGAAAAGAATCTAAAAAAGAATAGATATATGTATATGTATAATTGAATCACTTTGCTGTGCACCTGAAACTAACACAACATTGTAAATCAATTATACTTCAGTAAAAATTAAAAAATTTAAAAAAATACAAATACACACACTCACACACACATACCCCCATCTTATATACTAGATAGCAGCTAGGTAAAATCAAATAGCAGGAGTTACATCACTGAACATTTCTAGTTAACAGCACTGTCAAAAGAGATACACACACACACACACGATGCAAAGCAGAACAGAAACAAAGGAAGATGAACCAACATACCTTTTCCTTTCCATTTAACCTTTGCAACAGACTGGCTAAAGTCCACATGTATTCTTCTGTCATCTATAAGTACATTGTCCATCTTGAAGAACGCTTTCTCACAATCTTCTTCCTGATAGTAATTATAAAAACTCAAGCATAAATCTTTATAGAAAAGATTTCTGCAGCTAGAACAAATACTGAAAATACAAAAAGTTTGTTACTAAAACTAAAATTTGAATACTTACTATGCACCAAATGCTGTTAAATGCTTTGTATCTATTATCTCAATTAACTCTGATAACAACCCTATGAGGTATTACCTATTATTACCTCCATTTTCTCAAAGAGAAAACAGAGGTTTAGAGAGGTATAGAAGTTGCTAAAGGGCACACAGTTGGCAAGGGCAAGAGCCAGGATTTGAACCGAGGCAGTCTGATTGCAGTGCACATACATATACTTAGCAACTGTGTTATACAAATCCATAATCCCTTTTACTCAAAACCCAAAACTATCCTGAAAACTGTTTTTATAAATTTGGTGTTAAAATCCATGTGACAGCAAAACCTAATGGAAGGACAAACCTTAACTTATTCTACTTAGTATGAATATTCATTTGTTTTCACAGCAGAAGTATTTCTGTGATTATGGAATGCTGACCCAGAAGTGTGCCACGTAACCCAGAGATATGTGTGTTGCGCACACACACACACACACAAACACGCAGTATTACATTTCTAAATTCTGAAAAAGTCTGAAATGGGAACAGTTACTCCCAAGGGTTTTGGATAATGGATTGTGGGCCTATGATACCAAGGTCTATGTTACATAAGAATTCTTGTCAGTAACTTCGCAAGCCCTACATCCCCATTTCTGACATCTGAAGACTAGAAATGACACATTTCAATCCAGCACTGATCAATTTTCTCCTAGGTCCCTGGAAACTTATTTTTTGGTCTGTTCACAACTCAACTAGAAACAATCCAAAGAGAAGCAGATAAAAGAACTAGTTATAATCATATTTATTTACAATGTATGTCAAGAATTAAATGGAACATAAACTCCAAGGGACAAAACTTTATTCATCTTTGAATCTACATCATTTAGACCATCATCTGGCACATGGTAGGCAATCAGTGCATGTTTGATAAATCTGACTGATGACCCTTAGGCAGGCATAATTCCATCACTGTGCCATTTCCCCAAAGAGAAAGTTCTCAGATACTTTTTTTCAGGAGGATAATATTTGCAAATACTCAATTTACTTATACCTAAACAACAGTTAAGGAATCTCTTCAAAATTTAGATTAAACACATTGTAAATCAACTACACTTCAATTAAAAATTATAAAAAACACATGGAAATGCATGCAAAGGACAAAAATATCCAAGAAAATCTTTAAGAAGAACAAAGTTGGAGGACTCACACTACCAGATATCAAGACATTATAAAGCAGTAGTAATTCACACAATTTGAGAGTGGTGCAAGGACAGACAAACAGACCAGTGCAACAGTGTGGCATCCAGAAACAGACTTTACACATGTGGACACCTGATTCATGACAAAGTTGGTACTGAAGAGCTATGCGAATGGGTCAACCTTTTTAACGAATTTTGCTGGGTCACCTGGCTATCTTATGCAAGAAAAATGAAATTTAACACGACACACATAATATACAAAAATCAAATTTCAGATCTAAATAGGAAAGATAATTTCACAACAGAGCTTCTAAAGATAGCATAGAGAATATTTTCATGACTTCTTTCAAACATCTTTAAAAATAGGCAATAAGGAAGAAAAGCTGATAAACTGAACTAAAAATTAGAAATTTCTGCTTATCAAAAGACACCATTAAGAACGGGAAAAAGGTAATCCACTGAGCAGCAGATACTTGCAACACATACAACCAAAAAAGAGTTTGTACCCAGAAAGTACAAAGAATTCTTACAAATCAATAAAAAGGCACAAACACCCAATCCCAAAGTGGCCAAGTCTTGAACAGGTATTTCATTTTTATAAAGGACGTTTAAATGGCAATAAACATATGAAAAGGGGCTCAATCAGGAAAATGCAAAATAAAACCACAATAAGATACCACTACACACCCACCAGAGTGGATAAAATTTAAAAGACAGACCATACCAAGAGTTGGTGAAGCTACAGAATAATAGGGACTCCCATACATTACTAGTGGAAGTGAAAATTAGGATAATCCCTTTGGAAAGCTGACTGGAATTATCTCCTGAAGCTACAACTACCCTATGACGCAGCAATTCCCTCTTGGATAAATACCCAACAAAAATGCATACATTTGTACACTGAAAGACATGACAGAAATGGTTTAGAGCAGCACCATTCATAGTAGCTAAAACTGGGAAAGACCCAAATGTCCATCAACAGCAGACTGGAAATCTAAATAATGTTATATATGCGCAATGAAATACCATATGGCAATGAAAATTTACATACACACAATAAAATACTATATGTCAGTGAAAATTTACATACACACATAAAATACCATATTTCCAATGAAAATTAACAAAAAAAGTTAAAAGCTACATGCAGTAACGAACAAATCTTGCAAATGTTAACACTGAGCAAAAGAAGCTAGACACCAAAACCACACATTGTGTGTACACTGATATGAAGTTTAAAATTAGACAAAATCTATATCAGAAGTAGCATCAATGGGGAAGTTTGCGGAAGGGGACACAGGTGGGGCCTCTGGGATTCCGGTAATTTTTTTTCTGCTGGCATTTTATTTCTTGACCTGGGTGGTGATTTACATCGGTGTATTAACTGTGATTAATTCATCAAGCTGTTCACTCATGAGCTGCACATTTTCGGCATGTATTTCATTCCTCAGTTTTAAAAAAATTTTGATCAGATTATCCAAAGCATAGAGAACTTGCATAACATGCAAAAAAGACTCAGCAATGGATACTTACAAAGAGGCTACCGCTCAGGAGAATTATGAAGCAGAATAACGTAGCTTAATCTAATTTTCAAGAAAAGAGAAAGGCTACAAAAGATTCACCTCAGGGACTTCCCCGGTGGCACGGTGGTTAAGAATATGCCTGCCAATGCAGGGGACACGGGTTTGATCCCTGGTCCAGGAAGATCCCACATGCCACGGAGCAACTAAGCCTGTGCGCCACAACTACTGAGCCCGTGTGCCACAACTACTGAAGCCCATGTGCCTAGAGCCTGTGCTCCGCAACAAGAGAAGCCACCGCAATGAGAAGCCCGTGCACCACAACGAAGAATAGCCCCCACTCGCCGCAATTAGAGAAAGCCCGCGCTCAGCAACTAAGACCCAACGCAGCCAAAAATAAATAAATAAAAGGTTCACTTCAAAAACTGAAATGCTGAATCATGATAAAGAATCCATAGATTCTAGAACCACTCTATGCTCTAAAGTTGACCTGAACTATGTATTCATGGCAAATGGTATACCTGCAGAAGATATTAGTCTATCTGCCATAAACAAAATGAAATTATGTTTGTAAGCAAATAAACAATATAATCTATGCTCAGTGATGGAATAACACTGTCAAGTTGACAAAAGTATTCATAGCAAACTAAAGGTAGAGATCTCCTTTCTGCTGACACCAATGTACCTTGTAAATATTATTTCTGGTACACCTGACACAGTGTCTAGGTATAATGTGTTATGTGTCTGTCTTCCTCAACCCTCCATTATTCATCTTGTACCCCTAGGCCCTACTGCAGTGCCTGAAATATAAAAGGTGTTCAACAAGTACTTTGGAATAACTATAACTTAGAATGAGCTACTATTGGACATACTTCAGTCCAAAGCTGCAAAAAGAAATAACGTAGCCTAGCAAAATGGCTAAAAACATTGGGAACAGCATCAGACATACCTAAGTTCAAATCCTAAGAGCAAATACAAGCTTTTGTATTTATTTATCAGATGAAGAAAAGTGCAAAGAAGAAATAGAATTAATACAAATGTTCCTAGTCACTGTATAAGTCACATTTAAATTTGATGGGTTTTTTTTTTAAAGAATTACACTGAATTTATGAGTATTAACAACATTTTAAATCTGAACAATTTTATAAATATGGGTGGTAGTTAATATTTGTTATATAAAATGTTAATTGAGTTATTAACTATTTCTTTGAAAATAAAACAGCAGGACAGAAGGCTATGACATTCACTAGGTACATGATTTTAAACAAGTCACAGTACCACTGTGTGTCTCAGTTTACTTACTTGGAGAAGGAGGACAGTACCTATCTCAGAGTTGTGAGGATTAAATGCAGGTCAAATAGCATAATGCTTGCTTAAAGAAAATTACTTGAGTAACATAAGCTATCATTCCTATTACAGATCTAGAAAGTACCGTCTAATCTCATACTCAAGTTTTACTTATAAGGAAGATAATGCCTAGAAAGAAGAATTCTAAATAAACTGCCAAATATCATAGAATAGTTGGTCAGTGACAGAGCTGAAATTAATATCTAGATCATAACACCCAGATTGGTTCTCTTTCTATTACTCAATTATTATATCTACCTAAATAGCACTGAAAAATTGTTTATAGAATGTGAAGAACTTTACCTAAAACTTTAAAATTTTAAAGATACATTCATGTAGGTTGAAACTGAACCTAAATTAAAGATACATACATTAACATTGATAGATGTTAAATTTATCCCCTATTTGAATATAACAAAGTTATTTTTCTTGGGTGCCTAAAGAAAGGGCAAACTAATTTTCTAATCTTAGAGACTAGAAAAAGTTCTATACATTTTCACACTTTAATACCATAGAACAAAAAAAATACAAATTTAATATATCTATATTATGACCTACTTTTTCAAATTCAATAAAAGCATAACACAGGGATTCTCCAGTCTTCCAATCCCGGATAACTTCACAACTGAAACAAAGTTTGGAAAAAAGTGACTTTAAAGAAAAAGCATTCACTCTTACTCTTCAAAAGTAAAAAACAAAATAAGCCAAAGTTAAATTCACAGAACTATATTTCTCCAAATTTCTTCAATAATAATTATTTTTTTAAAAATAGTTCACCAGTCTAGAAACTAAATTATCTAGATTCTACTATAAATGCCCTATCTAGGCCTACAATCCTAAATTCCCAAAACACTGAAGGAAGAATAGATAAAAATATTTAATTTTCCATTGGCAAAGGGAAATTACTGCTAAAAATCCTTTTAAATTGTAATTTATTTCTAGTCCAAATACAGATGAATTACAGATTATCTAATGTCACTGTAGAATAATGCACACACATTCATACATATACACATGTTTAGCAAACTTACGATTTGGGATTTTTGAATTTTAATATAAACCAAGCTCAAATGTAATCACATAAGTCTAGCTATTATACAGAACTAATCCATCTTAACCAAGTGAAAGGGCCAATAAAGTGGAATTTAAAGCACCTGGCTTAATCATTTTTCCTCATGTATCTCAAGTCTCATTTTAAACACATGAAATGAAACAGGGACATAAAACATTGTGAGAGAAAGGAAAAGTAATCACATTATAGCATATGGTTCAGCTGTTACAATATTTAAGTATACATTAAAATGTAAATATTGAACAAAGATCTAACCAAAATTATGATACAACCAAAGTAGTAGGCAGGGAGAATGAAGAGGGCAGGATAGAAATAGAGGTGAATCCTCATCTTCCTTAGCAAGAAGTTAGAATATAATGTGTCCAATTTAAAAATAAGAAGTAGCAGTATAGGAAATATTTTTATAAAGATGATATAAGTGAGTAGAGGAATAAAGTCAGGTAGTCTTTTATAGAAAGATTTTTCTTTCAATAGAAGAATAAAGAATGGCTTCATAGAAGAAAAAACATGAAATGAAAGGAAATTCTAAACTTAAAATATTTTTTAATCAATTACAAAATATTCCCCTTTCTCACAGAAACACTAGCTTCATAAACTTTTGCATTAATAATACAAGGAAAATTAACCAAAAGAAAAATTTTAGAAAACTCAGATTCAAATTAATTTTGACATAGGTTGCTGGTAATTCTAGGGAAAATTTAAATGAGATAAATATTTAAAATATTAAAGAAGAATACTACAGAACTAGACTTAAACTGTTCCATTCACTTCCTGTTTTAGAGTTGAAAATGTCTGTGCTGGGAGTGAGAGAATCACTCAATGTATAATGCATACACACACACTACAATATATACACACACATATGTCTACGCATACACATTTACATACATGTTTTTCTTCCCTACTGTCCAACAGACTCATCTGTAAAACTCACCCGTATAAAATTCACCTAGAGTTCACAGACTCATCAAAAATGTTATTAGAAAACCACCAACTAATACCTAGTTTTTCTAAATCTTTCACTAATTCTAGAGACTACCTTCTTATTGGCCCAAATCTTGAGAATATTATCTCCAGATCTTCATCTGTGGTCACTGGATTCAATTTACACACAAAGAGCACATTTTCTGGAGGTTTAATATCTGCATCAGGTAGGTCTCCCACCTAAATGATAAATAAACAAGAATATAAATCAACTCCTTTATTTAATTCGCATTCTAAACATCCCGTATTTAGCCCACAATGCTAATTCCCTGAAATATCTAAATTTACATTATAAACTACAGGCTCAGGAAAAGAAATCTTAAAGATTTCAAAATTCAAAACTCCATGCTTCCTGGCAGTAACAATATTAATAGCCAAAATATTTACCCGACCCCTACTTTGTGTGAAGACCATGTTTGGCACTTCGTATACATTACTGCCAATTCTTAAAACAACCATGCAATTTCCATTTTACTTTTCCACGAGTAAAGTAAAATTCATAAAGGTTAAATAACTAACTTGCCCAGGGCCACACAGTTGTAAGCAACAGAGTTGGGATTTGAACCCAGGTCTACCTGGCTTCAAAGTCCCAATTTTATCTCCGCTTTTTCTTTCTTCAAGTATTTAATATATTTTTGAAAGAATTGATGTAAAGTATATCTAAGTTATGAAGCATGAAAATAAAAACACCCATGATGCCACCAACTAGCTTAAGAACTAAAATGTCCCCTGATTCCATTATCCCTCTGCCTCTCTCACCACAAATGAGTCTTTTGGTTTTCCTTTCTGGCCATTCCCTTACAGATCTTTATAGAGTTTTGCCACATAAGTATATACCCCTAAGTAACATACTGTTTAGTTTTACTTGTTTTTAAACTTTTGAAAAATACTGTCATGCTGAATCTAGCCTTCGGCAATAAGTAATGCCCAATTCTTCTCCACATTATTGCTCAGTATGGAACACCAACAATTCCTGGCTAGTGTTGCCAGCTTTTTAATCTCACCCTCACTATCATCTTCTACTTCAGTCAAACCAAAGTCAACTTCATGGTCAACTACTGTGCTGAGCTGAGCCCACCACTTCCTACTAAAGAACTAGAGAAGATGACAGTAAGAGAAAACCATGATATGATGATGGTGTTGTTTTCCTTGTGGGAAAAGTATGTTTATCATGAGCCTTTAGATGGGGAAACAATATTCCTTCATACATATATTCAAAAACTCTCAGATGATTTCAGGTAAGATTACCATATAAAGTGTTTCCTCTTGGATAAACACATTAAAAAAGAGAGAGAGAAATCTTGGAAATCATAAACAGTAAGAAGCAACTGAGCCAGTAAGATCTGCTCAGTGTCTCTGAAGTCTATCAAAAGATAGCAATAACCTATGCCCAATAAGCAGCATTACAACATATATGGGGAAGAGCAAATCAGTAAAAATCCCAAAAGGCACCTATAATGGCAGAAATACATCTAAAGGAAGCACAAATGAGAAAAAAAGTTAATGAGTTAAAAAAGAACTTGTTATACTACTTAGTCAAAGATAACTTTAAAATACTACAAGGAAATTTAAAATATTCATAACAGCTATGAAGGTCAAAACAATATTGCAAAACACTAGCTGAATTACCATTACGTTAAACACAAATAAAGAAAAACTGATGTTCTTAAAAAATAGAGGAAACTTGTTGATTGTGAGAATTGAAAGGACACAGGATCACCTAATGGAACAACTAAAATCCAAAACACTGACAACACCAAGTGCTGACAAGGATGTAGGACAACAGGAAGTCTCATTCTTGCTGGTGTGAATGCAAAATGGTAATTCAATTTGGAAGTGAATTTGGCCGTTTCTTACAAAGCTAAACCATAAAATCCAGCAATTGTGCTCCTAGGTATTTACTCAAATGAGTTAAAAATTATGTCCACACGAAATTCTACACACAAATGTTTATAGCAGCTTTATTCATATTTGCCAAAACTTGGAAGCAACCAAGATATTTAATAGGTGAATAGATAAACAAACTGTGGTAGACCCATATGAAATATTATGTAACAATCAAGAGAAATGAGCTATCAAGCCATGAAAAGACATGGAGGAACCTTAAGTATACACTGCTAAGTGAAAGAAGCCAATCTGAAAAGGCTACACACTGTACGATTCCAATTATATGACATTCTGGAAAAGGCAAAACTATGCAGACAGTAAAAAAAGATACTGGTTGCCAGGAGTTAGGGGGATGAACAGGTGGAGCACAGAAGACTTTCAAGGCAGTGAAACTATTCTGTACAATACATGGCATTTGTCAACACAAAGAGTGAATCCTAATGTAAATTATGGATTTTAGTTAATAATAATTTATCAATATTGGCTCACCAATTGTAACAAATGTACCACACTAATGCAAGATGCTAATTAAAAAGGTAAACTGTTGGGGAGGGTGAAGGGAGTACATAGGAACTCTCTGTACTTCTTGTTCAATTTTTCTGTAAATCTAAAACTACTCTATAAAATAAGTTCTATTTATTAAAAACAAAACAAGAAAAGGAATCCACAAGTCCATATTGATAATGAATATATGATAAATAGCGATAATAAAGGAGTGCTCTTCCTTACAATAGAAGGCAGGCTGACAAGTGTGGAAAAAATGACGGAGTTGGGAAATCACCACTTTGCACCCATCAGAGTCAAGATTGGTTCAAGCAATAGTCATGGAGGGCTAAGAAATCCAGAGGGACAGTTTGACAAGGAATAAGATATCTGAAGGTCTCAAAGTGCCTTGCTACAGATGGCTTATTAGTTGCAAGGGGAAAACAGAAACTATGCAGTGGAGACCCCAGACAATGGATTACCTTGACCAAGTGATCAAAATGAACACCTCCCAATGAGAGGCAGATGGATATTATCCACCTCCAGATGTGACACCTGAGAAGGATACAATGTCACCTATGTAGTACTCTGGCTATGGGTGTATAACCTGAATCTTAATCACAAGGCAACAGCAGATAAGCCTAAATTGAAGAATATTCTACAAAATAAATGACCTGTATTCTTCAAAAATGTTAATGTAATGAAAAACAAGGCAAGTTAAGGAATTCTTCCAGATTAAAGAGATTAGAGCAACATGACAACTAAATGCAACAGATGATTGATCATGAGCTGGATTCTAGACTGGCAGGGAAAAAAAAGCTCTAAAGGAAATTACTGAAGTAACTGATAAAACTGGAATGTAGACAGTAATTTCTATCAATTTTAAAGTTCATGATTTTGATATCTATACTGTGAATATGCAGGATAATACTGTTGCTCTTAGGAAATACACACTAATGAAAGAGAAAAGATATCTGCACCGCAATTTCAAATGGTCCCCCCAAAATAGTATGTGTGTATGTGCATGTATAATCACAGTCAGACAGGGAGAGGAGAGAGAGAGAGAGTGAACGATCAAAGCAGACGCGGCAAAATGTTAAAAATGGGTGAATCTGTGTAAAAGGTATATAGAAGTTGTCTGTGTTATTATTTGTAATTTTTCTGTAAATTTGAAATTATCTGAAAATAAAAAGTTTAAAGAACGTTAACCTCTCTTATTCTGGCATAAACTTTCTATACTTTGTTGATGAAAGCTCTGATGATAAGCTAATGTTCTTTCCCTTATAAGTCCCTTACTCTTGCTGCCCAGGTGCTCAAAGGATTTTTCTTTTAAGTCCAGTAATTTTTTAGAATTTGTCTTGGTGTTGGCTATTCTGGGTCAATATTCTCAGATAACACAGTGTGCTCATTAAACTGTGCATTTTTAATTTTTTTTTTTAATTCAGTAAAGTTTTCTTGAATTATAGTCTTTAGTATTTGTTCCTTCAGACTAGTGATGCTAATACGAATTTTAAAACAGGTAATGAACCTGAAAGCTCTACTATATAAAATAATGATAGTAATAAAAACTTAATTATTATCTATCCATTCCAATATTATTGATAACCTACTATGTGAAAGGTATACCTATTCCACAAAAATAAGACATGGAAAAAATGTCTAGTAGGTCAACTAATCATGTACTGAATAACTGTTCCCCAAACGACTTCATATTGCTAGTAATACAGAAAAGAGTATACTTTAGAGTGTTCAATTTCTGCCCAGGTTTTATCCTGTACTTAGTATTCTACTATTTAATCTCAATACTTGAGATGTACAAAGAATTATTCTCTAATATACTTAAAATTCAGTCCAAGAAACTCTTGAAAAATGAGATGAAGGGGCTTCCCTGGTGGCGCAGTGGTTGAGAGTCTGCCTGCTAATGCAGGGGATACGGGTTCGAGCCCTGGTCTGGGAAGATCCCACATGCCACGGAGCAACTGGGCCCGTGAGCCACAATTACTGAGCCTGCGCGTCTGGAGCCTGTGCTCCACAACAAGGGAGGCCACGATAGTGAGAGGCCCGCACACCGCGATGAAGAGTGGCCCCCACTTGCCACAGCTAGAGAAAGCCCTCGCACAGAAACGAAGACCCAACACAGCCATAAATAAATAAATAAATAAATTTAATACTTGCTACTCTAACTAGCTCCTCTGACATCTCTCTGTATTCACTATTAAAAAAAAAAAGAAAAGAAATGGGTGGAATCGATAAGGAGGGCTGAAAAAAAAAAATGAGATGAGTATAAACAACTGAAATCCAATTAATATTTTTAAGCTGGATATCCATTTCCCATTTTTTTAAAAAGGCACTTGGCACTATGTTAATAGTGGAATCAAATTTGTTTACTTTCATATGTGTTATTATGTCATACAAAATTTAATCCAGAAAAAAACTCTTAGCTAAATTTTTTAATATTTTAAAGACTATCAAAAAGTCAGAAATAAACTCACAATGAGTATGTATTAAATATACTGCTGAACAACTATTTTAGAAAAGTAATTATCTTACCATTTCTAGTAGAATAGCTTGAGTTTTGGCCTCTTTTTCTGCCTTTATTTCTTCTACTTCTTCAGCCGATCTTCCTTTGAAATCGTCAATTTCTTCATCTGCTCCTATTCGACCACTCTGTAAGGCAGAAGTTACTCATATATATATTTAAAGAATAGAAAAATCTAAGAAACATGAGAGACATTATGCTTTATTCTTAGTTCCATCAAATGTGTTAGAACATTTGTTTCACAAATGTGAAACAAACTTACCTCTGAAAATTGATTTAGATGAATTCAGTAATACTAGCCAGACTAGGCATCTAATTTATTTTTAAATCAAAATAAACATTTATATAGGAACTATCTGGTATCCAACTAAGTGCTGAATACAGAAGATAAATGGTCCTAGAAATTAAGCATTAAATCCCAACTATAAAGATAAATTCAGCTTTGAGGAAGCCTCATACGCAGAAATTTTTACCTTAAAAGATCTGAGGGAAAAAGTCTCCATTATGCCACAGAAATTTCTGGGTTCTAGCCTGGCTCAAAAGTATCCCCAGTTGAAAAGTTCCTTCACAAGCTGATAATTTAATTTAGGCTTAAAGTTACACTCCTATCTAGAGTTAAGATATGAGAGAAATATTTCCCCAAGGTATTCATATAAGCTTCCAGAGCTAAGGAAAGAATATTAGGGAAATAAAAAGATAGGTAGAAAAATGAGTATCTCCCTGGAAGAGAAAAAGAACTCTAAACTTGTCCTAGTATTATTGATCAAGCAAGACAATCATTCTGAAGAAATAAGTTTTAATAAGGTAAAAAGCAAATTTTATGCAAAACATTAATATGTATGTACATTCAATCACAAGAAGACTCTACTTACATCTAGTTGTTCCCTTGTAGGTTCTGGTGATCGATCAGGAATTAATAGATCAGGAGGATCATCAAATGGATCATCTAAAATCACTGTATGATTTATCCTTACAAAATAAATCCAAGTCAAATGTTACATTTATGTCATTTCAGAATCCATGTTTTACTTTTTATAAAAATTATAACAAATATCTTAAGTATCTCTAACACCAAAAAAAACCATAAGCTCTTAAATTTTATTGCACAAGGATATTATTAGTGTATACTTTCACAATTAGTGTTACTGTTTTTGATTGTTTGATATTATATATTATATTTATTACTCTGCATTACGCTAAGATGTAATATAAATGACTAAATCTTAGTAATTTTGTCATATCTCTCAATAATCTGCATTTTTTAAAAGCTAAAGGATTAATAATTCCTCCCAACATAAGCATTTATAATTAGTACAAGTATTTTTTTAAATAAAGGTCTTCTCTATTATAAAGATTCTTATAGTCACATCTTAGAATTATCCAAAAACCAGTCCTACATATGCCATCCCCATTACCTGTCAAACATCACATATAAAACATTCTAGTACATTTCAATAGCAAACTGTAACCATACCTGATATCTTGATATGGTACAAAGTCCTTATCAACAAAGGTCTCATTAATTTTCTTAATTATGTCCATGCCTTCTGTCACCTCACCAAACACTGTATGAACACCATCAAGGTAATCTAGATTATCTCCTGTTGTAATAAGAAACTATATAGAAAGACATAGAATAAATACAAATACATATATAATTCAAACTGAAATCAGTTACAAAAGACTACATTAATTGCGTGAATTCTCACCTACTTGTCACTACTACTAAGTATAAGGCACAAAGCTTAAACATAAAATATCAATAAATACAGATGCTCTGATTGTTTAAAATACTTGAAGAAACCAAATCTCAGTTTTTTCACATGTAAACTGTGAGGAAAAAAAAGCATCTACTCCAATGGGGCTGTTGTGACAATGAATGAAAGGTGCTCAACATGACCTGTTTTGAAATAAGTAATAAACACTGAAAGGAAACGGGCCACACTGTGAACAGTGATATTCCATGAATGGTGGGATTGTAGGTAATGTTATTTTCATCTTTGTGCTTTTCTGTATTTTCTAAATTCCTCCCAATGGACATGTTTTACTTTTAAAGGAACAAAATAGTAAGGATTTTTTTAACATAGGAAAAAATAGTGTCATGTTTTTCTTCTAACAAATATCTTTGATTGAAATTCTCTCATTACTAGATCGTTTACAAAGACAATTTTGTGGGTTCCCTCCAGCAAAACTCATCTCCTCACCCATTTCCTAACCTGAGATCCATGCTGATCACTGCCATTGTTCACCATGGACACAGTGCCCTTCTTCCTGTGCTTAATTCTTGGCACTTTTTCAGCATCGAAAAAGCTTGCTTGATCACCATACAGTTGACTAAAAATACATATAATAAGGTTATAAAATATAAGTATACTCAACATGAAATATAAAACTACTAGGGTTACATATAGGGCGTTAGGGTTAACAGATAAGGTTACCATTTGTTTTTGGTTTTTTTTGGCTGCATGCATGGCTTGCGGGATGGAACCCGTGCCGCCTGCAGTGGAAGGGCAGAGTCTTAACCACTGGACCGCCAGGGAAGTCCCAGGTTACCATTTCTTTACAGAAATGCCACTATGATTCAAAATATTCCTTTTATTTGCTATAGACATTTATGGAACTTGGGGAAAATCTATATTTGAACCATATTTTAAAATGCAGACTGAAATATGCTACTTAACATTGTTAAGAGGTAATTCTATTTTTACTCATTTGAAAATAAAAGAACTTACCCAAAAACTGACTCTCCTCCACGGCCAGTCCCTGTAGGATCACCAGTCTGTATGATAAAATCCCTCTATAATATATAGGATACTTTGTTAATTCAGAGAGCTTGCTAGATAGTTCCAATAACAAAGAACATGACTAATATCCACCAACTCACCTGTACATTGTGAATAAGGCAATAATTGTAATATTTTATTTTGCACAACTTCAGGAAATTCAAGCAAGCTGAAAGAAAGTAAATAGTAAATTTATCACAGTAGTTCACAAATATATTTTTAACCACGTAAAAGCACAGTTAGTATAGTTTAATTTCTAAACTACCATACAGAAACTTCCTCCCCAAATGGTCAAATGTCCAAAGCCACTGAAAAAGGTAGTAATCCTAGAAAAAGGCAATATGTTTTAAATTATCACCTTATTCTCTTTTTCTTTTGATTTCTTGGGCGTCTGAACTATATAGAAAACTGAAACTTATCTGGGATAAGCAATCATTTGTTGATGAATTGATTTTTTGTAAGAGAAAAAAAAAAAACTAAAGAGGACACTATGATTGGAAAGGATCTAGCAGAGTATCTGAAAATGGGTACAGATTATTTATATTAGAGAAAACAAAATATCTGGGACCATTTTTTTCACAATGATTAAATAGCCCTTCACAAAAATCCATATACTTATCATGTACCATGTTTTTTAAATAAATTCACTCATTTATCCAATAAATCTCAGTCTCACTGACTGAGAATCTTCTAAGTACCTGTCACTGTTGTTAGGTCAAATGCCATTAGGTCTTGATCTCTGCCCTTAACAAGTTTATAGACTAGTTGTAGAGAAACATGCTAACAACTTCTCAAGGCACTAAGCTAGAAACCAAACAGACAGAAAGACATATGAGGTGGTCCCTGCCCTCAAGGAGCTTACACTAAACTAGGGTCCTTACACCTGAACACAAATAGTTACAATAGTGGGCACACCTGATAATACCATCTGTGCACTTAAATGGTACAAAGTTTAAAAGTGGTTTTAAATATGCCACACGTTGAAAAGAGATTGTTTCTGGCTGGGGAAATGAGAAGACCTCCTGGAGGCTTAAGGGAACATTAAAAGAACTGGATTGGCAGAGAGTAGAGAGTGGGCATTTCAAGCTGGGAAGACATTATGAAATACCCTGGAAGTGGGAATTTAAATGTTTTGGGGAGGGTCCAGGAGACTAGTCTAACTTCTATAACTTCTCCAGTGACACAGAGGAATAGAGGATTAAAAAGCTGGAGAGGTAAGATGGAGCCAAGTTATTGGAGGGTCTTGAATATCAGGCTTTTGATCATTTTTCTAGAAAAAAAATGTATTCCTGGAGTTACTGTTAAACATATAGGAATAGTCCTTTAACTAGAAAACAAAAATAATGAATCTAAGTAGTGATCAACAATGGTTGCCAAAATCTTTAGGTGAAAAGCTAATGGGAACACTATAACAGATATATCAGGTAGACAGACCTGAACCACTAACCAATTTTAACAACACAAAAAGATCCAACCAGACATCAAGTGCCTCCTGAATGTGATGCAGTTGGAAGTACAGTCTACCTGATATGAAATATTCTTGCCAAAAACATTAAACCTGAATCTGATCAAGGCTCTGGGTCTAAGTAGAAATTCATGAGAAATAGAAGGGATAGAAGAATATATTAAAAGATACAACAGGGATAAAATCAGTCAAATCCAAAATGAAAAAAATTCTACAAATGACCCAGATTCTTTCTCAAAAATTTTTCAGGGAAAAAAGGGGGGCGGAGGGAAGTTACAGATTAAAAGATATTTAAGAGATGTATCAACCAATATAATATATGGACCTTCTTACAAGACTAGACTAAACACACTCTTATCATACAATCCAGCAATCATATTCCTTTGCATTTACCCAAAAGATTTGGAAACGGGTCTATGCAAAAACTTGCACACGGATGTTTATAGCAGCTTTATTCATAACTGCCAAAATTTGGAAGCAATCAAGATGTCCTTCAGTAAGTGAATGGATAAATAATCTGTGGTACAACCAGACAATGAAATATTATTCAAGGCAAAAAGAATTGAGATATCAAGCCATGAAAAGACAGGGGAGATTAAAATGCATTACTCAGTGAAAGAAGTCAATCTGAAAAGGCTACGTACTGTATGGTTCCATCTGTGTAACATTCTGGAAAAAGCAAAACTATGGAGACAATAAAAGATAAGTGGTTGCCAGGAGATGTGGGGGAGGGGAATGAACAGGCAGAGCACAGAGGATTTTTAGGGCAGTGAAATTACTCTGTACGATACTGTAATGGTGGATACATGTCACTATACATTTGTCCAAAGCCACAGAATGCACACCACCGAGAGTGTACCCTAACATAAATAATGGACTTTGGGTGATAACGATGTGTCAATATAGGTTCATCAAATGTACCACTGTAGTAATAAATGTAAAGTATGTACAATGTTACATGGTAGAAACATTACAAATGTATTACAAATGTACCATTCTGGTGGGAGGTACTGACAATGGCAGAGGCCTGTGCACTGGGGGTAGGGGGGATATGGGAAATCTCTGTACCTTCACCTCAGTTTTGCTATGAACCTTAAAGTGCTTTAAAAAAATAAAGTCTTAATTTTAAAATGGGGTGGGGGAGAACCTATAGATTAAAAAATATTTAAGAGGGACTTCCCTGGCGGTCCAGTGGTTAAGACTCCACGCTTCCAGTGCAGGGGGTGCGGGTTCCATCCCTGGTGGGGGAACTAAGATCCCGCAAGCCGTGAGGTGCGACAAAAAAAAAAAAAAATTAAAAAATTTAAACATCCAGTGGAATGGGGCTATAAATGAAACATTTCACAACTGTTAAACGAAGCTGATCATCAGCACATGAGGTTCATTTACATGATTCTACTTCTGTATATGTTTCAAGTTTTCTATAATAAAAAGTTTTTTAAAAAAAGAAAGAAAAAGAAGGGAGAGAAGGAGGGAGGAAAAAAGAAAAATAAGTCTGGATATATTTACTATAAATTGATAAGTAGTTACATATAGAAGTAGATATCCAATCACATGCTTACAAATGTATACAAATAGGGTGGACTTATGTTTTTAGTGTCCCAAGCTATCTTTGCAGAAACACTGCTTGGCCATTTTGTCTGTGTTAATTAGGTGACATAACCCTACCTCCCATTTAGTCTCTCATAGTTCTACGGAAAAAGGCCCACTCACTTGCCAGGTGCTGCTCCACATGGAGAGTGTCAAACTCAAAGGAAAGCAAATCCAAAATATGAAAAATACAATTCCCTATAAAATCCTGTGTACCCCCTGGTCCTGCCATCCTTAAAGCTTACCCCAGTAACATGAGGCAATCAACTGTTTTCTTTAAGCCAGTTTGTGTTGAGTTTCTATCACTTGCACAAAGAGTCCTAATACAACACATATATTTGCATTACTCAATATAATGAACCTTTGGTGTATGCCCTCAAAGTTTCAGGCACTGCACTAGGTGCTCAGGATACAGAGATAATTAAGGCACAGTCCCTATTCTCTTAGAGTTTACCTTCTTGAGAGGAGACCAAGACTTGCAAATAATTCCAGGCAAATAGGTAAATCTATAACAAAATATGTACTGTGACTTATAAAAAACCTGAGACAGAACACAAGAAACCAATCGAACTCTGCTTAGGGACACTGGAGAGTTTCACAGAAGAGATCATGCTTGATCTGAAAGTTGAATAATAAGCAGGAACTTTGCCAAAAGGACAACAGTGGAGAGAAATGTGGGGTAGAGGCAACAGTATGAGAAAGGCATAGAGGTATGGTTGAGTGTTGAGGGGTGGAGATAACTGAGCGTGGGATAAAGTGTAGCACGTCAGGAGGCACTCATGGTACCATATTGCAGCTTGTTTCATCTTCTTTCATAGACTGCATTCCATGGGGGCAGGACCCTGGTTGTAACTAAACTCTCCTGGTCTCCAGCTTCTCCCCACTCTGAAACATTCTCCACACTGCTACTTATTATCGTCCTAAAACAAGAAGTTTGCCATGCCTCCATCCTGCTCTTAAACCCTTCAAAGACTCTGGGCTTCAGTAGGGTACACAAGGCTATTCACGACCTGACCTAACCTAAAAACGTATACAACCAGACTCGCAGTCTGCCATTCCACGGCCAAGCCACGCGGATCTACTTTCTATTTCCAGAAAATTCCAAGCAAACAAGAAAACCCTCGCTCCCACTCATCTTTCAAAGAGCTAGTTCAAGTGCTCTCAATTCTTTGCTAGCTTTGCTTCTCCCCGCCCCCTTCCAAAATTACACCCTCCTCTGGTTTCCATGGCAACTTACACATTCTTCCACTACAACGCTTAAGAAATTAAATGGGTTGCGACGCCTATTTCCCCCAATGGAAAATCAGACCCTCAAGAACAAGAGGCCCATCCCACGGCTTGGCACAAAGTCTCGCATAGTGAGCGATCAATGAGTGTTTGCTAAGGTTGGGTGCACACCTCCGGACAGCCCTTCCTCCAACCACGAGGGATGCCCACACTCACGGCTCCAAGCCCATCCTCCCTGCTTTCATCAGGATATACTGATTGCACACCAAGGAGTACTGCTTGCGTTCCTCTGACTAGTGAAAAGCAGTAAAGCCGCAAAAGCTATGGGCATTGTATATGCTGCATTACACACACACACACAGACACACACACACACACACACACACACGCATTTCATAACCACAAGCACCCGCCACCCGGACCCAGCACCAGATGCGGAGAAGGGCTGCTCCTCAAAAAAACTTTTCAACCAAGGCCCGCTAATAAAACAGCGCAGTCGCGGGCACCATCAGCCCAGAAGCTCCAACCAGTCCACGCGGACCGGGCAGAAAAGGCAAAGTGGGGAAAGCAGATAGCTGCCCGGCAGAGAGGTGAGCGGGGCCCGGGCCTCACCGCGCGGCCGCTCCTCCGTGTACAAGTCGATGACGACGTCGCCCAAGGTGGTCTCCAGCAGAACCGCCATGGCGCCCGCTGCTCCTCTGCAACAAGCCCCAGGGGTGACAGGCGCAGCCCGACGTCAACTACGCCAGGCGTCACCCTCGGCGCGACGCCTTTTACGTCATCCCTCCGGCGACAACGCCCCCTTCCGGGAGGCTCCTTTGGGCGGGTCTGGTCGGTGCCCCGCCTCGCCCGGCTGTCGGGCGGTGCCGTGGGTCCCGCCCATGGCGCGGCCCTTTTGAAAATCGTCCTTAGCCCTTGGCGACTGGCGTGGAAGCCTGTCACTCAAAGGGGCTTCTGTGAAGGATTTGTGCCCCTTTTGTGTCCATCCGAAGAATGGGGGGCTTCCCTGGTGGCGCAGTGGTTGAGAGTCCGCCTGCCATTATAGGGCATACGGGTTCGAGCCCTGGTCTGGGAGGATCCTGCATGCCGCGGAGCAACTAGGCCCGTGCGCCACAGCTGCTGGGCCTGCACTCTAGAGCCCGTGAGCCACAACTACTGAGCCCGCGTGCCTAGGGCCCGCGTGCCTAGAGCCCGTGCTCCGCACCGGGAAATGGCCGCCGCAGCGAGAAGCCCACACACCGCAATGAAGAGTGGCCCCTGCTCGCCACAACTAGAGAAAGCCCGCACGCAGCAACAAAGACCCAATGCAGCCAAAAATAAATAAAATAAATAAATTTATTTTTAAAAAAATGGCGCTCTTGCACTGTTGGTGGGAATGTAAACTGATACAGCCACTATGGAGAACAGTACGGTGGTGCCTTAAAAAACTAAAAATAGAGTTACCATACCACCCAGCAATCCCACTACTGGGCATATATCCTGAGAAAACCATAATTCAAAGACAGTCATGTACCACAATGTTCATTGCAGCTCTATTTACAATAGCCAGGACATGGAAGCAACCTAAATGTCCATCAACAGACGAATGGATAGAGAAGATGTGGCACACACATACAATGGAATATTAGCCATAAAAAGGAACGAAATGGAGTTATGTGTAGTGAGGTGGATGGACCTAGAGTCTGTCATACAGAGTGAAATAAGTCAGAAAGAGAAAAACAAATACCATATGCTAACACATATATAATGGAATCTTAAAAAAAAAAAAAAAAAACAGGTTCTGAAGAACCTCGGTGCAGGACAGGAATAAAGACGCGCAGACGTCGTGTAGAGAATGGATTTGAGGACACGGGGAGGGGGAAGGGTAAGCTGAGACGAAGTGAGAGAGTGGCATGGACATATATAGACACTACCAAATGTAAAATAGATAGGTAGTTGGAAGCAGCTGCATAGCACAGGGAGATCAGCTCGGTGCTTTGTGTCCCCCTAGAGGGGTGGGATAGGGAGGGTGGGAGGGAGACGCAAGAGGAAGGGGATATGGGGATATATGTATATGTGTAGCTGATTCACTTTGTTATACAGCAGCAACTAACACAACAATGTAAAGCAATTATACTCCAATAAAGATGTTAAAAAAAAAAAAAAAAGAATGGGGCGGACCTTTCTTTAATGCTCCCCTCCCCCGCAGGGGGGGCGGGGGGGGGCCACCATGTGCCACCTTCCCCTGCCCTGTTGGGACAACTACTCGGAGTTTCCTAGTTGGCCTCTTTTTATCTCCCAGAATCAGAAACTTTAGGCCTTAAAGGTAGAATTTGCTACCCAGAAAGATGGTTAACAGAGAGTTCTTTCCTGGCTAATTGTGTCTAGGGAAAAGACTATACCTGTTACAGCAGCAGATGGTGGGTGGGTCCTTAGTGCAACAAGCTAAAGATGGTAGGCTTCAGCCTGTATCTCTACTGGTTTTATCAGTACTCTTGATGAAATAAGAGAAAACAATTTTAAGGCAAGACAAAGAAGTTCAAGATCAATGATTGTAATAGTGTAACTCTAAATGTGAGGAGAAGCAACAAGAGGGAACATTTCCTGGACCATAAGGGACTAGTAAGACAGGCGATCTAGAGGCTTTGGGCTACTGTTAACAGGGTCTAGTACAGTAATAGCACATTGAGTGGCCTATCAACGAAATCCTCGCTTGACCTGGGAATGAGCATTCCTAGCACCCCGGGATAAATTTGTCATGAAATGCCTCGCAAACCTTGGTTGAAATTAAGACCTAAAGGGAAGAGATTGTAAAATAAAAAATGTTGCCCACCATCCAGTTATACAAGAATCAAGTCATTAGCTGCTGCAGTCACTGGCCTATAATACACCTTGAAAGGAATTCAGGGCGAAGATCAGGATGAGGCACTTTGTGCTCTGGGAAAACTGACAGAAGTGGCCCTCAGTTAGATATTTTCAGGAGAAGATTTCATGAACCCGGTTTCTTGCATCTTCTCACACTTAGAAAAGCACTAAAACCGTTAACTAAGATATTTGTTCCTCTCAAACAGCAGTAACCTACTAAGGTGATTGATTTCATGTACCCCTTCACCAAAATCACATATATACTGGCCTCCGCCTTTACCTCTTCAGAACAGTTCTCAGAGCTCTCTGAGAGACTATCTCCCAGGTTATAATCCTCAGGTTGGCTCAAATAAAATTTTCCATTTATTTCATAGGTTGACTATTAATTTTTTCATTGACACTCTAACTTAGAAGACTTATGAAACTACTTTTGTCTTCCTTTGAGGGTTTCCATGAAAAGTTTATTCCCCAAACTCTCCTGGTCAAGCTGACCGCTCTTTTTTATGTCATTTTATACACACTTATAACCTCCAGTAACTTCATTTCTTTTTTTTTTTTTTAATGTCTGTGTTGGGTCTTCGTTTCTGTGCGAGGGCTTTCTCTAGTTGTGGCAAGCGGGGGCCACTCTTCATCGCGGTGCGCGGGCCTCTCACTATCGCGGCCTCTCTTGTTGCGGAGCACAGGCTCCAGACGCGCAGGCTCAGTAATTGTGGCTCACGGGCCCAACTGCTCCGCGGCATGTGGGATCTTCCCAGACTAGGGCTCGAACCCGTGTCCCCTGCATTAGCAGGCAGACTCTCAACCACTGCGCCACCAGGGAAGCCCTCCAGTAACTTCATTTCTGACTAAAAACCAAAGTTTCTGTAGTCTACAAGGCCTTACATGATATTCTGCCACCCCTCTTCCTGTCTTTTCTCTTAGTCCCTTGAAGTCACACTAGCCTTTGCTATTCTTTGAACAATATGGGGCAGGGGGTGGGGTGAGGGGTTCTGCCTGAGGCCCTTTGCATTGCTGTCCCATCTGGTTCGAACCCTCTTTCTCCAGTTACTTGCATAGCTCTCTTTCACCTCCTTTAGGTCCCTTGCTCATATGTCACCTCTCAGTGAGCCCTTCCCTGACCACTATAATTAAAGCTAAACTGGGACTTCCCTGACGGTCCAGTGGTTAAGACTCTGCACTTCCACTGCAGGGGGCACGGGTTCGATCCCTGATCGGGGAAGCTAAGATCCCACATGCCTCCCGGTGCGGCCAAAAAAAAAAGTTAACCCCACATACATACACTTTTATTTTTCTACATAGTGCTTTTTACCATCTAACATGCTAGTTAGGAATTTGTTTATATTTGTATGTTGTTACTAGAATGTCAGCTCCAGAGGGAGAGCCAATTTTGTCTGTTTTGTTTACTGCTCTATCCTTAGTGCCTATGACAGCCTGCCACATAATAGGTGAATAATTATTTATTGAATGAATGAATATTGGCAATTAATTAAAGAAATGCAAATTAAAATAACAATGAAATTGTTGATGGAAATGTAAAATAGTACAGCCACTTTGGAAGAGAGTTTGGCATTTTCTTACAAAGCAAAACATTACCTTACCATGAATTCAAGCAATCACTCACCTAGGTATTTACCCAAATAAGTGAAGTCTTATATCCACACAAAAACCTGCACACAAATGTTTATAGCAGCTTAATTCATACCTGCCAAAATTCAGGAGCAACTGAGACATTTTTTTAATAGATGAATGAATAAACAAACTGGTTTAACAAGGTGGAATAAACATCCATACAATGGAATATTATTTAAAGATCAAAAGAAATGAGCTAGCAAGCCATGAAAAGACATGGCAGACCTTAAATACATGTTGGTAAGTGAAAGAAGCCAGTGTGAAAAAGCTACATACTGTGTAATTCCAACTATATGACAACTACTCCTTTTCTGATAAAGGAAAACTATGTAAACAGTAGAAAGATCAGTGGTTGCCAAGTTTCTGGCAGAATGAGGGAGAGATGAGTAGTTGAAACACAGGGATTTTTAGGGCAGTGAAACTATTTTGTATGATGCTATAATGGTGGATATTATGTATTTGCCAAACCCCGAATAACTGTATGACACAAAGAGTGAACCCTATTATAAACTATGGACTTTAGTTAATAATAGTGTATGAATATTGGTTTATCAGTTGTAACAAATGTACCAGACTAATTCAATATGTTAATAATAGGGGAAACTGGGAGATGGAGGAGAGGGTATATAGGAACTCCCCATAATTTCTCCTCAATTATTCTTTAAACCTTAAGTTGCTCTAAAAAAAAGTGTGTATACAGAAAAAGAGATTTACCATTTTTCAACTTTTACTTAAGTGATTCAAAAGATAAACAGTCCTAAATATTAAATTTTACATATATACCACTTAACATATTTTATGGTTTTATGGTTACATTTTCCATGATTATCTCTAAATACTGAGTCCCCTGAGATAGTCAGCTTCCACTCCTATCCAACGCCACTCATATAAAAACCTTAACCTTACTATAGCAGGGGCTTAGATCCAGGGGCTTTTGAGAACATTTTGGTTGGCTGGAAAGCAGGACATTCCGCCCTCTCTGGAAGCAATCTTCACCTGTTTCTTCATCTGCCTGTCCTTGTCAAAGACTTTAATTGCTTTCTTTTTTTTTTTTTTTTTTGCCATTTTATTTTTTTAATTTAATTTAATTTATTTTTTTATACTGCAGGTTCTTATTAGTCATCAATTTTATATACATCAGTGTATACGTGTCAATCCCAATCTCCCAGTTCATCCCATCACCCTCTCCCTCCCACTTTCCCCCCTTGGTGTCCATACGTTTGTTCTCTACATCTGTGTCTCTATTTCTGCCTCGCAAACCAGTTCATCTGTACCATTTTTCTGGGTTCCACGTATATGCGTTACTATACGATATTTGTTTTTCTCTTTCTGACTTATTTCAGTCTGTAGGACAGTCTCTAGATCCATCCACGTCTCAACAAATGACCCAATTTCGTTCCTTTTTATGGCTGAGTAATATTCCATTGTATATATGTACCACATCTTCTTTATCCATTCGTCTGTCGATGAGCATTTAGGTTGCTTCCATGACTAACTGCTCTTTCTTTATTGTGATTATTTTAGCATGACCTTTTCAGTAGCTATTGGTATAATGTTTTGAAATGTGGGTTTTATTATTACTCACACATGGTGAGGACAACCGATCCCAAGAGGAGAGGGGACACACCATGCCGTGAAGGACCACATGGGAAAGCACCAGGGTGGGTCAGGAGGCAGAAGGAGCAAGAAGAAAGCATAGACTGAAGTCTTTACTGTGGTTTCTATGGAGAAGGCAAGATAAAGCAGCATAAGCAGGATTAGCATTGGCTGGTTTGAATAATTTCAGTGGGCTCTGGGGTTTGGAGGCTATCTCTAGTGTTCTGGTACTTGGCCCTGGGATGATTAGGGCAGAGAAATATTGCCTCCTGGAGTTTAATAAAAGCCTGATACTGGAGGTGATTTGGAGTATACGCTCTGGATTGGTTGGTTTACATATGAAAGGCAGGCTCACAGGGGAGCAGTTTACTGACTCTAGAAATTAGCTTAGCCCTGGGAGTCTCTCTTGGGTCAGCCAGGCCCCAGACAACAGAGCATCCAGAATACAGAAAATAAGAAAATATAGTTAGGGCTTCCCTGGTGGCGCAGTGGTTAAGAATCTGCCTGCCAATGCAGGGGACAGGGGTTCGATCCCTGGTCCGAGAGGATCCCACGTGCCGCAGAGCAACTGAGCCCGTGCGCCACAGCTGCTGAGCCTGTGCTCTGGAGCCCGTGAGCCACAGCTACTGAGCCCGTGTGCCGCAACTACTGAAGCCCATGTGCCTAGACCCCGTGCTCCACAACGAGGGGGGCCGCCGCAATGAGAAGCCCACGCGCCGCAATGAAGAGTGGCCCCTGCTCGCCGCAACTAGAGAAAGCCCGCGTGCAGCAACGAAGACCCAACATAGCCAAAAATAAATAAATAAAATAAATTAAAAAAAAAAAAGAAAATATAGTTAATACTTATAGATTATGAAGTTGCCCATAATTTTGCCACCAAATGAGGTAGAAGATGATAAAGTGCGGCTCCTGTGTTCTAGGGAATCAAATAGAGTGAAGCTTGACTCAAAAGAAGAAAATGCACTCCCAAACACTGGAAGCCCAATGAAGGCAGAGAAAAGACATCCTGCAATCTGCTTCTGCTTCCACATGGAGGCCCCTTCCATTCCTAAAAAAGTCTTAAAAGTTCAAAGAAGACAAATAAAAATGCAGGCTTTTGCTTCCCGGGTGTCTGTACATAGCTTGTCTTTGTATCAGAGCACTCCCCTGTGTTCTGCTTTAACAGACAACAGCTGTATGAGGAAGACAGCGTAAATAGAAGACAAATTAAACTGGATCTCTATGGCCTAGGTTTTGTACATACAGAAACTGCATGGTATTTAAATTATTGTTTGTCTCTAATGATGTATGCAGTTTCTTGAAAAACAAACCCCAAAAAAAGTCTTAAAAAGTGCAGGCTTACCACAAAACATTACCTACTTAGCTGTGTTACTGAATATGAAATCATCCCTAAATAGGCTCTCAAAAGGATTTCTACCTCTACCATTGAATTCTTCCTGCAATATTTATCACAGATGTCCTATATTTTTGAAATCGCATAGTATTTTTAAATATTTTGGATGTTTATTTTAATCTTTTATTTCCAGAATTTTTATCAGAGTACAAATCAAACACTGATTTACAACTAATTTAACATCCTTGGACACAGATGTCTCTGCATGCTTTCAGGTTGTTGGAATCAGTTAGCTGGGGGAGCAGAAAGCAGGGACGGCCTCTTTGTCCTGGGGCCCCTCTGGCTACAGTTGTGGTGGAGAAAGAGGCAAAGATCTCCCACAATTTCCTGTTTCTTCATTTCTCTCAACCCAGATCATGTTCTTAGAAAGTCAATTGAACAGAACACTTTGTAATAATCTCTATAAACATATAAAAACAAAGAAAATTATGACTTTTACTTTTTAAAAAACTTCTATGAACCAATAGAATGTATTAATTCAGAATACCAGGGTTAAAAACCACAGCTCCATCACTTAGTATCCTGTAACTCAGGGCAAAAAGCTTAATCTCTATAAATACACAGAGAATAAGGGTACAGTAAAAGCAGTTTTAAAATATCTTAGGAGAAAAATAAGGTAAAACGTGTAAACGGCTCTGGAGATGTAAAAGGAATATCTTTCTTGATTTCCTTTTTATCATCTCCTGGGGGTCTTCAGGAAGTTCAAAAATGTGTAGTTGAGTAACTCTGGAAAATAATGGAGTAGACTGTGTTGCAATAGAAATGCAGTGACTCACTCTCTCCCAGAAATTGGAAACAGATACAGATTATGTCCCAGACTTCTCTTTGGTGCCAAGCCTGCTTTTGGATTACAGAAAAAGAGGAATTCAACTTTTGAGTGTGAGAATTATAAAAACAATGGGATCAGTAGTTTTTGCTTCTTTTTTTTTTTGCCACACCGCGCCAGCATGCAGGTTCCCTGACCAGGGATCAAACCTGTGCCCCCTACAATGGGAGGGTGAAGTCTTAACCACTGTACTGCCAGGGAAGTCCCTAGGATCAGTTGTTGAAAAAGGAAATACCTCAAAGTTTGGAGTCAAAGAGTACTATTTTGCATGAAAATAAAGATGTATTTTTTATACCTCATATAGTTATCTATGTATTAAATTTTTTAAACAATATCTTCTGCTATACGAAAGATTATCTTCAAGAAACTTAAAGCATGTAATGTACACAGAAATACATTGGGTTTCTATAGGCAAACTGAACTCTTTTGGAGACAAACAAGTGTAAGAATAATGGATGGTCAGACAAAGGGGAGGGCTCTGTGAGTGACATATAGACTACGTCACTCACCTTCCCCAACTATTCTTTCTTTAAAATGTATTTTGGAAACTTATACATGTATTACTAATTCAAATTACACAGATCCACATATGTCATATGTTCTGACCATTAGATTCGATTTGGTTATTTATTTATTTATGTAGGCTGCACCAGGTCTTAGTTGCGGCATGCGGACTCTTAGTTGTGGCATGCATGTGGGATCTAGTTCCCCGACCAGGGATCGAACCCTGGCCCCCTGCATTGGGAGCGCAGAGACTTACCCACTGGACTACCAGGGAAGTCCCAGATTCGATTTGTTTTTAATCCCAGAGGTCTGAAACAATGAAAAGGCCAGTGGTTGCAGTTGGAACCCACCAGTGGGTGAGGCTTCATTGCAGAAACCACTTGCCAGTTAATAATGTTGTTGGGTATCTCATCGTAGGCAAGGAATTAGTTGAATGATTGTAGTTTCCCATACAACAATTTTGGCCAAAGATTTTGTGGTTTACCCTAGCTAAAAACGCAGGCATGGGGGGAGGGTTTGATAAAAGAGGAAGAGGAGCTAAGAGAGAAACAGATTTCTTTTTCATGTCAAAAGTTTTATTTTTTTTTACTATTTTTTTTCAAAAGTTTTATTTTAAAGAAAGACTGTTTCTTACTCTTGCTGAATGGCAACATCTCCAAGTTCTTCTCAATCAATATGCAATCCTGTTAACCTGAAATGTCTGAATTCTTGGCATTTTCTGTGTTAGCCTTAAATATAAGCCAATTATTTTACCAGCAAAATGAGTTTATTCAGGAATAGCAGAGCAACTGCAGTAAGGGACATGAAAACTAGATGAACCATAGGTTAAGTTGGAGGACAAAGGAGAGGGACTTGCTTTTATAGAGAAAAGGGGGGAGGTTAAGATGGACTGTTTTGAGTAGAAATCCATTGGAAGAGGGCAGGAGTTCAAACTTCTCATTGGCTGAATGTGGCAGTTTCTCATTGGCAGGCTACTGCTGGGTAAAGATAAAATCTTCCTTCTGCTGGAGTATTTCAGTAAGCCTCTTCCTTTTGGACATTCATGGTACCTCTCTCTTTCTGCTTGGGGTCTGCAGACCAAGGAGCGATCATGCATGAGAGTTCCCCCTCCAGTCCTTCCAGATTTCATTTTATTTTATTTTTAACTTTTAAATTTAATTTTATCATTTTTCTTCCAATTTTATTGAGATATCATTGACATATAACACTGTATAAGTTTAAGGTGTACAGCATAATGATTTGACTTACATACATCATGAAGTGATTCTCACAGTAAGTTTAATGAATATCCATCGTCTCATATGTATACAAAATTAAAGAAATAGAAAAAAAATTTTTTTTCTTGTAATGAGAACTCCTAGGATTTACTCTCTTAACAACTTTCGTATATAACATACAGCAGTGTTGCCTATATTTATCATGTTTTACATTACATCCCCAGTACTTATTTATCTTATAACTTACTTATCTTATAACTGGATGTTGTACCTTTTAACTGCCTACATCCTATTCTCCCTCCCTCCATCTCCCAGACTTCCTTTTTTAAAAAAATTAACTTATTTTATTTAGGCTGCGATGTGTCTCCGTTGCTGCGCGCGGGCTTTCTGTAGTTGCAGCGAGCGGGGACTACTCTTCATTGCGGTGCGCAGGCTTCTCATTGTGGTGGTTTCTCTTGTTGCGGAGCACGGGTTCTGGGCACGCGGGCTTCAGTAGTTGTGGCTCGCGGGCTCTACAGCGCAGGCTCAGTAGTTGTGGCGCACGGGCTTAGTTGCTCCGCGGCATGTGGGATCCTCCCGGACCAGGGCTCGAACCCGTGTCCCCTGCATTGGCAGGCGGATTCTTAACCACTGCGCCACCAAGGAAGCTCCAGACTTTATTTTAAATGGGGTTTCTTTCATTTCATTTCACATTTGCTTTAGAGGGTTTCATCAAAAAAAAAGATTTTTTTTTAATCTTAAAGAGGGAAGAAAATCTATCATCTTCAATTTATAGATTAATAAGCTCACTAGAAAAGTCCTGAGAGCCCAGGTGGCCTGGCTTCCAGTGGAGTGTTGCTCCCTCGCGTCTCCAGCGATCCGCTGAGTGCTGAACTTAACGCGGGGTTGATCCTCAACCTTGTCACAGTAAATCACTGGGGAACTTTAAAAACTACCAGTGCCCAAGCGGCTGCCCAGACTAAGTAAATCAGAAACTCAGGTGTCCCGGAAGATACCAGAATCAGTAATTTTTAAAAGTGCTCAGGCAATTCCCAAGTGCAACAAAGGTGAGAAGTACCGATTTAATGAATCTGCCCCTCTAAACGTGATATACCTTATTTTCATGTACAACAGTGTTCTGATACATTACCATTATTTTCACTTTGTAGATATATGTAAACATATACACACAGAGACATACCTATGTACACATACAGTATATACTAATTCAAAAGTAATGGCAATGAAAATGTTTACACTCTTTTAGTTGAGGAAACTCTCTCCAAATTAGAGTGCCGGTCTAATGACGAAATCAGACCTTCTGTTGACTTGACCCCGCCCCCGAACGTTGTTTCGCGGCTCCGAGGCCTAGACCTCCGCAGCTCTCGGAGCCTTCCGGGTCCCGCCCCGCCCTCTCCCCGCCCCCGCCCCGCCCCTCCAATCCCCTCCCCTCCGAAAGGCCCCGCCCCTCGGGCCAGCTCGGCCCTCGCCTCCCAGCCGCCCCCCCACCCCACCCCCCAACGCCCGCCGCCCGCCGCCCGCCGCCCGCCGCTGGCCTGTCCAAGATGGAGGGCGCTCCGCGGGCGCCGCTCGCCCTCCGGCTGCTCATCGTCGCGGCCCTGCCAGTCACCGGGTGGCTGACGACGGGCACCTTTGAGCCGCCGCTGTTGCCCCGAGCCCCGAAGGTAGGGCACGGCGGACGCGGCTCTGCCGGGATCCTCGGGAGAAGCCGGGACCGGGGACGTGGGACTGCGGCGTCCCCATCGACGCCTCCCACCTCCGGCGGGCAGGCCGTGGGCTGGGGGCCGGGCCCCCAAAGCGGGAGTGGGGAGAAGCAGCCAAGGAAATGGAGGCGGCAGGGGATGGGGGAGGCGAGAGAGCAAAAGAGGCTCTTCCGTGTGAGGTTCAGCGCGGCGCAGCGAAACCGATTGTTGCGGCAGCCCAGGCAGTTGCAGTCCTGATGGGGGTGTGCCGTCCAAAGTAGCGGATCACTAGCGATCTCAGCCTTTTGTAATGGCGCCTTCAGAGCCGGGCTCTGGGGCGAGGCAGTGTTAAGTGCTGGGGAAACGTGGAAGTTGCTCCGTTGAGAGCGAGCGCGAGCGTTTCCAGGCCACCTGTCTGCTCCGGCCGGCGGCGGGAAGGAATGCCTTCTCCCGGCGCGCAGGGCTCCGGGTGCACGCCAGCCGGGTCGCTGGGCCGGAGAGGGAGGGAGGCCGAAGGCCAACGCTGACCCCGACGTCGTCCCTTTGGCGGGAGTTGTTAGAGGAGTGGATCTTCGAGCGCGGTGGAACCAGCCGCACCAGCATGCCCTGGGAACCTGGCAGAAACGGGCTAATCAGAAGCTCTAGGGTAGGGGCCCAGCACTCTGTTGCAGCAAGCCCTCCAGGTGATTCCGAGGTCGGCTAAAGTTTGGGAACCACTGCATGCTTGTCCTGAAGGGTGGCTGGTTCTTATTGCTTTGGCCGGGTGGAATTAACCAGTATTTGCCTTTCATTAATTCAGTGTGTGGTAGGGAAACGTCTGAAGACTTTAAAATGAGATTTTCCCAGAATGAAGAGAAACGACATAGGTGCGCCTTTTCTTACTATATCAAGACTTGAATGCTCAAAATTCAGGGGTGAATGACACCATAAATGTCACTTTTTTACTTTCAGTGTTTGAGAGTTACGACGTTACCCTTCCTGGGTAGAATAATAGCATATCTTAGTTTCAGTTCTCTTGGGACATTCCAAGAAGCCACAACATCCCAAGCTCTAAGAACCACTTATATCTGAAGTGCGTGGACCACAGTTGCAGCTGCTCAAAAATATGGATGTGAGATCAAGAGACCAAATAAAAATGAAATAATTCCTAGAGTTGTGGAAATAGAGACATTGTTTTTCCCTTTTCCAGATTTTAAAGATTCATCATAGTTATTTATGAACCCGAAAGACATTTGAGTCTGTTCCTACAATGTGAAAAAAAAAACATTTAGACTGCAAGCTGAAAATACACCACACCTTGGGGCTCTTAGTGAGTTCATCATTTCAGTTCTCCTTATGACTTCTTTCTACTTTTGGAAAGTCTAGATCTACACTCAGAATTTCGTAGGTTAAGTGAATGCTGTGCAACTAGAAGGAGAATCTCATTCCTTGGAAAGGTGTATATGGGAAACTGAGGCCTCTTGATCTAAAAATTTTTCAGTTTTATTGTGAAAAATTTCAAATGTACAGAACATTTGAAAGAATTTTACAGTGGTCATGCATATTTGATAGGAGCTGTCCAGTTGACCTTTGTGCAGTGATGGTGTATGTTTGCTCTCTCCATTACGGTAGCCACTAGACTACTGTGGTTACTGAGTATTTGAAATGTGGCCAGTGTGATTGAGGAACTGAGTTTTTAAAATGTTATTTAGTTTTAATTAACTTAAATGTAAATAGCCACATGTGGTTAGTGGATACCATATTGAATAATGCCAAATTAGACTACCATTTATGTTTTACTATACTTGCTTTATCACACATCTGTTCATTTGTTCATCTTTGTATCCAGCCTGACCTAACTGTAAGAAAACTGGTTGAAGTCAGGAAAATTCTCCCTGTATCTCTTCAGTGACTCAGATTTATTGTGTTATAAGCATTTTTCTGTTGTTTTTTAAAAAATAAATTTATTTATTTATTTTTGGCTGTGTTGGGTCTTCGTTGCTGAGTGCAGGCTTTCTCTTGTTGCGGTGAGCGGGGGCTACTCTTTGTTGCGGTGCACGGGCTTCTCATTGCGGTGGCTTCTCTTGTTGTGGAGCACGGGCTCTAGGTGCACGGGCTTCAGTAGTTGTGGCACGCGGGGTCAGTAGTTGTGGCACGCGGGGTCAGTAGTTGTGGCTCGCGGGCTCTAGAGCGCAGGCTCAGTTGTTGTGGTGCACGGGCTTAGCTGCTCCGCAGCATGTGGGATCTTCCCAGACCAGGGCTCGAACCCGTGTCTCCTGCATTGGCAGGCGGATTCTTAACCACTGTGCCACCAGGGAAGTCCCGCATTTTATGTTTTGTTTACATATGTAGTTGTCAGAAGTTGAGGTTACACAGATTGTGAAGTAAAAAAAAAATTGGGAAAAAAATTGTTACAAAGATTGTGAAATAAAAAAAATTTACAGTGCATTCTTCTAATACTAAAATGACTTGGTCACCAAAGAGAGGGAGCCATCCAGAGGACACTTATTTTCTTATATGTGTAAATATTTATTTCATGTATTTCCCTCAGACTTATTTTAAACCAGGTATCTATTACCTTTGTCCTTAGGAAGCCATTTTGTTCCAGATGGGCATTTGTGAGTGAAGGAATTAGAGGAGAATTGAAAATGAGTGGGGAGAAACTTCAGTTCTGCCACTCACTTTTTAAGCATATACTGCCCTGGCTGACAAGCCTGAACTTCCAGTTCAGTCAGAGGCTCTCAGGAAGAACAAGAAATATGACCTGGCTCTGAACTTTGGGTCAGGAGGCAGTAAGGGATGAGAGTTTCCCCTGATATGAAATCATTCAAGAGGATCAAAAGGAATTTAACTGAAGTTAGTTCTCTGGAAAATATAGTGTGCTATACAGTCTGTTAATTGTTTTTCACAAACTGCATATTTCTACTGGGCAAATGATGTACGTAAGTGCAATAAATTACTCACAATATAGTGTATGTTCTCTACTGAAAGGCAGAAGCTATAAAAAGGTTTCTCAGAACACCATGAGTGGAGGGTTATCTCTGGGCTGTTAGAAGAACACTAGTCTACAGTTTTCAAACAGATCCTCTAGTTTGAAAAGAGGAATGAATTCTTGGCTGGAATTTGGGCATAAAACAATACAGCCACCAACTTGATGATTTATTGAATGTTAGTTTGTTCTAGAGATGAGTTTATTTGTTCTAGCCCACACTTAATTCTAGATAAGGGTGGGCCAGGAGAAAGCCAGGCTGGATCTGAGGAATCACTAGTCCTAAAGCTTCCTGGGCTCCTATGGGAGTTGGGAAGTGTACCAAAGTCATCCTGAATAGATGGTATGAACTTACATGTTAGAATCCTGTTCCTCAGGTTGTCCCAGGAATCAAGCCAATCTCATAAAATCACTCAGTCTTAGTCTCTCATTTGTTAGAAATACATAAAGTATTGGAGTTGCTCACAGTGCCAAGAAATACACTTGTATATTGGTTTGAAGTTTAGAATAATTTTTGTCTTTTCAAAATTAAGAATACCCTCACAAAGAAAGTATTTAAGAGGAGTCTTGTTTTTATTCTAGGATAACAACGTCTGTCTGTGAATACACTTAGGAAAGAATTTGATTTACAGATAACAAATTATAGTTCCTGTGACCCTGATTACTTAGAATAGTGCTTTCTTGTCTGTAGTAAGCATGTCATGACTAAACTTAAATATTTGAGTAGAGTGCTTTTGAGCATACCTTGAGAGGCACTGAAACTGATTGGGCACTGAAAGTCCTTGCCCATGGGCACTAGGGGACACATGTAAGGAGGGTTAGAGCAACTTTGTACATGAGAACAATAGAGTTGGAAACATTTCAAATGTCCACTGATAGGGAACCGTTAAGTAAATCGGTAACAATTTGATGGCATATTACACAATGCTGTAAATAAATGTCTACAGCTGCATACGTAACAATTTTAAATGAAAGAAGTTCCAGAAGAGTACATTATAATATTATTCCACTCATGTAAAGTTCAGGAACAGATAAAACTAAACAATATGTTGTTTAGAGAGAGATAATACAGGTAGTTAAACTATAAAGAAAAGCAAGAAATGTTAACATAGAAGACAATATAGGGATTCCTTCTGAGGGGCATGAGGGGAATGTGACAGAAAAGGTCATGCAGGGGACTTCTAAAGTGTGGATGACATTCTAGTTTTTAACCTAGGTAGTAAGTATGTGAGTGTTAATCTTTTCTTTTAAACTCTATATTTGCATTTTATATGCTCAGATATGTGATATATTTCATAATTAAGTGGAAAAGTATATAGTTTATAAAAAATTGGAATTGTGAAGGGTATTTAAAAGGCTGTAAGGATGAAATTGATGAGTTTTTAAAAGTGTTCTTTTAATGTTGCCGTAAGTGATCATACAGTAAGTATAACTGAGGGGAGAAGAAAAAGAACTGAGTTATTCTCAGTTTGTGAAACGCATACCTGCCCAATTTGTATATTTGTTTTGCAGGACAGCATCAGAATTAATGTAACTACCCTGAAAGATGATGGGGAGGTATCTAAAGAACAGGTTTGTCTCTTTTGGTTATGTTTTTATTAGATCACTTAGCTAAGTATCATGCAGCCTATTTTATTTTTTTATCTATGTATCCAATTTAGTTAGATAATGTATTTTTGACATGAAGAGTTTGTCATCATTTGTAAACCATTGGAATTAATGTATATGCTGCTTTATTTTAAGGTTGTTCTTAACATAACCTATGAGAGTGGACAGGTATATGTAAATGACTTCCCTGTAAATAGTGGTGTAACCCGAATAAGCTGTCAGACTTTGATAGGTAAGTACTGCTAAATTACTTCTGTAATTGTTCTGTTTTTAATAATACTAAATTAGTGAAACACAATTCTTTGATGTTATATATTTCCATTTCAAATTAATACTACACACCATTACTAGAGTATATAATAACACTTGTGTGTACTCTTTTCCTACTTTATATTGGTTATTTCTGGCATATTCACATTTTCTCTGTCATGAGATTGGTATTGCTTGGAACTTCATGTCTGGTAGGTTGATAACAATGTAAGAATGTGCCTGGAGGTAGTAAATGGAGATTTACAAGCAAGAGGCAAAATCTTCAGAGGAGTGCTTATCACAGTTGTAGAAAATAAAGAGAAAAGTGAATTGTCTTTCTGATTCTTCCACCTTTATGTCCATATAATGTTTTCCTTTTTATTAAAAAAATTTTTTTTGTTTTCCTTTTTAACCTTTTAAAATCTTGAGTTGTTTAAAGACAAGCAAATATGTTACCTTGGAATGTGCCATTATTTGAATGAAATAAAGGATATGAAAAATTTGTATAGTATTCCTATTACCTGTTTTAATATATGCATTTGAGACAGTAAATGCTTCTCTGAGCAGTTGTATCCTATACTTAATTCATTATATATCTTTATTATCATTCCATTCATGGTGTTTTCTAATTATTTACAGTGATATTTCCTTATCCTGTGGGTCATTTTGAAGTATATTGCTTAATTTTCAAACATTTTGGGATTTTTTTTTTTTTTTTACTGATTCCATCTCTATCATCAGAGATATAATCTGTATATTTTAACCCTTTGAAGTTAGAGACTTGCTGTATGGCTTAGCAGATGGTCAGTTTTAGTAAATGTTGCTTTCTGTGTGTACTTGAAAGAAAGTTAATTATGTAATTAGTTGGATATGATGTTCTATGTATGTCAGGTCAAATTTGTTAATCGTGTTCAATCTTTTATGGAATTACTGATTTTTTTGTTTATTTCTTTGCTTGCCCTATCAATTACTGAGAATGGTATGTTAAATCTCCACTATGTATATTTGTCTGTTCTTTCAGTTTTGTCAATTTTTGCTTTATATATTGTGACACAATATTACTAAATCCATACATATTTAGAGCTGTTATGTCTTCCTGGTGAATCCACTCATTTATCATTATAATATGTCCTTATTTATCTCTAGTGATGTTCTTGCCTTAAAATCAGCTTTATCTGTATTATTTTACCAATAACTGCTTTTTGGCCAGGCATGGGGGAGGGATGTGGATTGCTTTGCAGTATCTTTCCATTTTCTTTGAGTCTTCCTGGGTCCTTATAATTGAGGTGAATGTCTTACAAGCAGCATATACTTGTGGTTTCTTTCTTTTTTTTTTTTTTTTAATTCAGGCTGTCAATCTGTCTTTAGTTGGAATTTTGATTTATTTACATTAATGTAATAACTGATATATTTGGATTTAGATCTTCTCTCTTAATTATTTGTTTCCTATTTGTGTCTCACCTGTTCTGTTTCTTTTTCTTCTCTTTTTGCCCTCTTCTGGGTTATTTACTTTTTGTTTCATCGTTCCCTTCTATCTTGTTGGTTTTCATATTATTTTACTATGGTTACCCTTGAGATCAGTAAACTAGTACTTTTATTATTTCCCAACCAATGTAGGACCATTAGAACATGTAAAGTCCATTGATTCCCTTTATGCTTTTTTAAATTTTATTTTTATTTTTTTGGCTGCGCCACGTGGCTTGCAGGATCTTAGTTCCCCGACCAGGGATTGAACCCAGGCCACAGCAGTAAAAGCACTGAATCCTAACCACTGGACCACCAGGGAATTCCCCCCTTTTTGCTTTTATGTTGCTATTGTCATGCATTTTAACTCTTTGGGTTCTTAAACACTAAGCAACACAACTGTACTTAATGGTTTTCTGTAGTCCAGTATTCATTTATGTTCACCCTCACAGTTACCCTTTCCATTGCTCTTCATTCCTTCCTGAATATCAGTGTTCCCCTCTGGGGTTATTTTCCCTCTGCCTAAAGAATTCCCCTTAGTATTTTTTTAGTGCAGATTGGAGTGTCTGTTTGTGTGTTTATATTTTTACATGTTTTCTAGTGGTTCTCAGTGAGAGAGTTGGTGTAATACAAGCTAATCCATCATAGCTAGGAAAAGAAGCGCCATTACTGGCTTGAATAATATTCCACTGATGCTGTATTTATTAGGAATTTGACATGGAGTGCAATCTGGCTGCTTTATTTGTTATAGTCATCTTTCTAGTCATCCCAGTTGCATAGAGTTTATTTCCTTGAAAGTGGAAGTAAAAGCCTATCTTATCAGTTGCAAGAATCTTTAAAACATTAAATGCAACTACAACAAAAAGTCTTCTATCCTTAATTATTTAAAAAAAATTTCTTCTTTGTAGATATATTAGTTATACTGCTGTGTAACAATTTAACCCCCAACTTAGTAGTCTTTGTCAGTATTACCTCCTAGTTCTTGCAGGTCAAGAATCTGAGCTTGGCTTAGCTGGGTTCTCCGGCTCTGGCACGACTGGCAAGGCCCGCTTCCTACCTCACTCACGTGGTTGTTGACAGGATGTAGTTGCTTGTGAACTGTTGGACTGAGGCCTCCATTCCTCACAAGATGTTAGCTGGAGGCCTCCCTCATTTCCATGCCACGTGGCCTCTCTGTAGAGCATCTCACAACGTGGCAGCTGGCTTTATCAGTGAGAGTATGAGAGAGAGTGTCAGGGAGAGAGTGCCGGCAAGACACAAGTCACAGTCTTTTATAATCTAATCACACAAGTGACGTTCCAGCACTTTTGCTGTATTCTGTTTGTTAGAAACAAGTTACTAGGTCCAGCCCACACTCAGCAGGAGGCAGTTACACAGGGGCGTGAACGTCAGAAGGCAAGGGTCATTGAGAGCCAGTTTGGAAAGCTGTCTGCCTCAGTAGGGCAAGTCAGCATATGGAGGGCTTTTGTTGTTGTTAGTTTTATTCTACGGCAGCAGTACCCGATTTGGAGTCTGAAGAGTCCCTGCTTTGAGGTATTTATATGACTGCATTTTCTCATGCGTTCAATCTGTGTCCTAGCGCGCTGGCCTCTGGGCATACAGCTAGGCTGTGACTCCTACTGTTCCATGAGGGAGACTGACGGGTAAATAGTGAAAACACTGGCGTGGACCACGAGAGAAGGGAAGTTTTCCAGTTAGGAGCCTCAGAGGATGTGAGCGAAGTTAGGCAGACTAGAGGGAGGGCACACTGTAACGAGCCTGAAGAAGGAGGACCAGGCAGAGACCCACCAAAGAGGTCACAGGGGTGCTGCTGAAGGCGTTTGCGCAAGGGGACTGTATAATCAAAACCATGTCATGGTAAGATTAATCTGGTGCTGTTGTGTGAATGGTTTGAAGGGGGGAGGGATTACTGAAGGGGAGAATAGGTAAGTATCGTAATAGTAAGTAGCTAATGAACTAGACATTGGGTGGGGAGGTAGGTGGAGACGGAAAGGACAAATATAAGAGATACTTTGGAATGGTCCAAAGGAAGCAACTGACTGGATACAGAGGAGGAGGGTGAAGAAGTCAAAGGTAACCTAGTAATTCCTGTCCTTGGTAGGTTGGAGAAGGGTGGGTTTATTAACAGAAACAGAGAAGTCAAGGAAGAACAGGTTTGTGAACTTAGATTGAGACCAAGCGTTAGGCCACTTGTTTCTCAATCAAAATACCTGTACCTGTTTAAAAAATTACAAATGTTAGTCTATACCGCCCAGAGATTTTGATTTATTAAGATTAGAGTGAGGCTCTGGCATCTATACTCTTCCCAGGTGATTCTGATGCATAGTTAGGATTTAGAACCACTAGACCAGGTGTCTGAACATTATTGACAATTTATGATAGGATATTTACTTTAAATTATGTATTTATAATTCTGGGTGGAATCACTGATTCACAAAGCCTATAGAACAATAAACTTGATGCATTCTCTCAAAGAACTCAGCCTAGTTGAGGAGACAGGTTTCTAAACTAAGAGCTACACTGCGAGAAAGTTAGTGCTTAAAAAAAAAAAGGCATGAACTCAGCATTGTAGGGATATGGTATCTAGAACTACCCAAGTAGGAGTTTATTAAAAATGTATGGGAGGAGAGTGAATAATGGAGAGCATTCTATAAATTTTTTTGTTTAATTAATTTATTTTATTTATTTATGTTTGGCTGTGTTGGGTCTTCGTTGCTGCACGCGGGCTTTTCTCTAGTTGCGGCGAGCGGGGGCTCCTCTTTGTTGCGGTGCACGGGCTTCGCGCTGCAGTGGCTTCTCTTGTTGCAGAGCACGGGCTCTAGGCGCCGGGCTTCAGGAGTTGTGGCTCGTGGGCTCTGGAGCGCAGGTTCAGTAGTTGTGGCGCATGGGCTGAGTTGCTCCGCAGCATGTGGGATCTTTCCGGACCAGGGCTCGAACCCGTGTCCCCTGTATTGGCAGGCGGATTCTTAACCACTGCGCCACCAAGGAAGCCTATGGAGAGCGTTCTAGATCAAGGGAACAGCTCTACAAAGGCACAGCATCACTTTAAACAGCTGGATATGCATGCAGAATATCCATCTGGGTTCCTTTTTGGCAAGTAATTCTCAGACAATAACATTTGAGGAACGGAAGCAAAATGCTTCTTTTGCGGCAGTTTTGTTGGTTTCTATTGATTTATCTTTTTCTATCTTTTTCACTTTCTTGGCTTTATAAGCCAGCTGCAACTGCCACACCCCGTCACCGCCAGGGTGGGGCGGGGTTTCTCAGCTGGAGAGGAGCAGGGCCAGTAGCTGATCCTACCCCATCGTCCATTAGTGGAGAGTCATTAAGGGCTCTCCCACCCTCTTCCCCATTCCTGACCTCTCCAACAGTAACGAGTCGCTTACTGGAGACAGGATTGAGAAAAAGCCTCAACTGTCCTTACTGCTTGGGCCCCTTCTATCACTGGATTTTGTGAACGAATGAATGGATGGATGAACATGCTCACTTTGCTAAAACATGGGATTGTCTGTGTCTTCCGGCCTGCTCTGTAAATAGTTAACGCCTTGTCGGTTCCTCATTGACAGTCTATATAAAAGAATAGGAAAGGTGTGGCTAGTGTGGAGTTCGGTACAAAATCTAAAGGCCATCAAGCATTTTCCCCTTTTCAAATGAGTATAAGGATTGTAAGGATTTGTCAAGTTGTCTTTGTTTTCATAGATCTGAAACATCAATATAAGGTCAGAGATGAAGAAAGGCAAGGATACTGGTATACAACTGTCTCGTTCCATGTAAATGTCATCAAAATAATCAAATTCAGTAACTGATTTGGTGGCAATTTTTGTTCAAAGCTGTCACTACTTTTTTTTTATAGTGAAGAATGAAAATCTGGAAAATTTGGAGGAAAAAGGATATTCTGGAATTGTCAGTGTAAGGATTTTAGTTCATGAGTGGCCTATGACATCTGGTTCCAGTTTGCAACTAATTGTCGTTCAAGAAGAGGTAGTAGAGATTGATGGAAAACAAGTAAGATAGTATGCTTACTAATTGAGAATTAAATTATAAAGATTTGTGCTCAGTGTTATGCATGTGTTCAGTTATTTTATTATTTATTTCTGACTTAATAAGGAAAAAAGTTACGTTAGTGTTGCTTGTATCCACTCAGAATTTTTTACTTGTTTAGCATTTGAAGTCTTAATTTTAAAAAAGATCACATTCATACATATTTATATCACTTTAAAATATTGTAAATATCATTAAACAGAGCAAGTAAGTGAAGAGATTGAATTTGGTTCGCAGCTCTGCTGCCATCTCCTCTGGCTAAGTCTCTCCAAGTCAATGAAATGGAACTGAGAGCGAGCCTCTAATAGTCAGCACACAGGAGTGTGATTAAAGTTGCAAATTAAATGCCTTAAAGTGGGGGGGAAAGAAAGAGGAATTGTGTGTGACTAGGACAAGGTTTTTAGTTTCAGAAATCAGGGAGGAAAATTCAATTTTAGTTTCTTACCAGGTTGTGCCATTATTTAAAATAAAGAGTAATTGCTTATATTTTCTCATAGGCTCAACAGAAGGACGTTACTGAAATAGATATTTTAGTTAAGAATCAGGGAATACTCAGACATTCAAACTACACCCTGCCTTTGGAAGAAAGCATGCTGTACTCGATTTCCCGAGACAGTGACATTTTATTTACCCTTCCCAACCTCTCCAAAAAAGGTACTTTAAAAGACCATTATTTAAAGTGTTAGGGAAATTATTTCTTTAGTTGGTAACTTTTTAATCATAATTAATATGTTTCGAAGTAAGCTTCTCTTAAAAATGCTTTATAACATGTATTGCTTTATATATCCATTTGAGGACTTTGCAGAATGTGATCAATGCTGATTACAGAGTGATGTTTTGCTGTAATCATCTATCTACTCTTACTCTGGGTAATCATCACAAAATACATAATAAGAATGTCGTTCATTTAAGTTCATTTAGAGGAGGAAGTATCCATTTTTCCCACTGAAACACAGAACTTTAAAAAATTTGACTTTCTATGTGACAGAATCATAACTGCTGTAGCTCCCTTTTAACTATCTAAATTTGGGGTTCCTTTCTGGCATTTAAAGCTAAACAATCAAATGTTTGTTTTTCTCCCATGGAAAAATGTATGTTCTTGCTATCTGAAATGTTATTGGTGTAGTAGTCTTAGGACTAGTGGGAGAGACACCAGCATATCCCTAGCACTTTGGTAACCTGGCTCTTCCTCCTCAGGAGAAAGTGTTAGTTCATTGCAGACCACCAGCCAGTATCTTATCAGGAATGTGGAAACCACTGTAAATGAAGACGCTTTACCTGGCAAATTACCTGAAACTCCTCTCAGAGCAGAGCCTCCATCTTCGTATAAGGTAAATCAGGCGTTTGGGGTTCTCCTTATATGTACTACAAGCATTTATGGTTATGGTAAAGAAAATAAATATCAGCATTTAAAATGAGGTGGAAACCATGAGGATTGGATCCATGGGATATTGTTAATAATGAACTCATCACTGTTTTAATGTGATATTTTTTAGGTATTCCTGTCTTCCTTTTCAAGTTTCACTTAGTAATGTAGTCAGATAATGATGATTAAGGCATTGGATTTCATTTTGTTTGGGATCTTCCCTTTCAGAGTCTTTCTCATGTCCCCATTTGTCTGTTTATTCTGTGACTTCTAACACAAACACACATGCATGGTCCCCTCAGGACCGTGTACAGTGACTAAGCACGCTTGGTTAAGAGTGTACTTTCTGGAATCAGACTGCCTAGGTTTGAATCCTGCTTCTGCCACTCGCTAGTTGTATCATCTTGGACAAGCTCCTAGCCTCTCTAACCTTTTCCTTTATCCGTACAGCAAAGGTCCGTAAAGTGATGCCTTTCTCGTCAGGTTGTTGTGAGGACTGAAATAAGATGGGTGCAAATGTAAATACGCATTGACACCTGTTAAGGACTTGTATATTCTTAGTGACATCATACTGCTGACTGGGAAGATATTCTGGGTTCAGAGAGAGTATCCTGGAATCTCTCTCTATGTTAGCTAGGCCCCTCGCTTGGAATAATTTACATTTAAATGAGCAGGATCTGTGGTTAGTCGAAATGGATTCCAGAGATGATTCTTTGAAGAGGTTCTCACTGAAGGTTAGGACTGCTTACGTGGGGTTGCTGGAGAAATCTAGGTCGCTTTGTGCTGCCTGAACCCTAGCACCCTCACTGTCTGCCCCATCTCCTTCAGAGCAAGGAAGCCCAAGGACAGAGTCTTCAGAGCCCATGCCATCAGAGCACACTTGAGTTTCTTGTCACTGTTTTAAGTACAGAAGTAGGTGTTGTGCACAGTGAATGCCCCGTCTGTTTCAAAAGCGACTGATATGTTTGTCTCTCTCTCCTTCTCTTGTCCTCCAAATATTGGAAACACATAGTTGACGGGTCCATTTTATGTAAGTGGACTAGCCTTCTTCTTGTCAATTAGCAATTATTTTCACTTGGTTTACAGTTAGACAGCAGTGTAAATAATTGTAAAGTATAGCAACATTTCTGTGCCTGTTTTGCATAATTTTTTAAATTGTGAATAACTTTGAGGTACATTTAAAAATAAAATGCACCCACTTAAAATGTACAGTTAGATAAGTTTTGACAAGTGTAGACGCCCATGTAACCACCACCACAGTCAAGGTATATAATGTTATCATCACCCAAAACTAGAACATAATTTTTAAAGTTTCTTAGAGCTCAAATGAAACTTGCATATCTAATCAAAACCCTTTTTTTTTAAAGGTGATGTGTCAGTGGATGGAAAAGTTCAGAAAAGATCTGTGCAGGTTCTGGTGTAGTGTTTTCCCAGTATTCTTTATGTTTTTGAATGTCATGGTGGTTGGAATTATAGGAGCAGTTATAGTAATAACCATCTTAAAGGTGCTTTTCCCAGTTTGTGAATACAAGTAAGTATTTCTTATTTTGGATCAATTTTAGTATTTTTAATGATTAAAAAGTAGTTGTATTTACTATATTTCAGAGTGGGAAATATAAAAATTAGGAAGGATAAGAGAAGTGGGAGGGAAAATAACATCTTTTTTTTCTAGCCCATCTTTCAACTTTAGCAAAATTAAAAGACATTTATTAGATACCTATTATGGTCAAGACACTTGTCTTGGGAATTCATATGTGGATGGGACAAACTCTGCTGTGTAAGAACTTAGTTTATTAGAGAGAGAAAGGAAACAAATCTCTATAATGGAAAATGGCAATGTGTATAATAAGAAAGAAATGAAACAAGAGGGCTTCACTATTTTCAACCCCAAAGTATCAATTTAAAATGAAGTAAATTTTTGAAGACTAAGGGGATATTCACAGCAGCACTGCTTGTAACAAAAAACAAAAGCAAAAGAGGAAACCTCTGAACTGTTTATAGGTGGAGGTTGATAGCTAATGGTTCACACATGCAGTGGGATTCTGTGCGGCTTATAAAAGGAAGAAGTCCAAGATGTATTAGATGGGGAAAAAAGTTGTCTAATGGTATCATCCAATTTGGGTAAAAGAAAAGTAGTACGTGTATATGTATATAAATGCACAGAAGATTTCCAGAATGACAAGGGAGATGTTATGTCTAATAAGTGAGAATGAGAGCAGGAGTGGAGAGACCTTCACTTTTTCCCCTTCTGTACAGCTTGATTTTTTTTTTAACTGTAAGACATTATTTTATAAATTTAAAAATGAATTTATTGTTGGCATTTTTACAAGTTAAATAACTAGTCATTTTAGTCATCTTACTAGAAGTAAATCTCAATAGAGATGACAACAACTTTTTTTTTTTAATTTTAATTTATTTTATTTTTGGCTGCGCTGGGTCTTCCTTGCTGCGCGCGAGCTTTTCTCTGGTTGCGGCGAGCGGGGGCCACTCCTCATTGCGGTGCGCAGGCTTCTCATTGCAGTGGCTTCTCTTGTTGCAGAGCACGGGCTCTAGGCGCGCGGTCTTCAGTAGTTGTGGCACACGGGCTCAGTAGTTGTGGCTTGCGGGCTCTAGAGCACAGGCTCAGTAGTTGTGGCGCACGGGCTCAGTTGCTCTGCGGCATGTGGGATCTTCCCGGACCAGGGATCGAGCCCATGTCCCCTGCATTGGCAGGCGGATTCTTAACCACTGTGCCACCAGGGAAGCCCGATGACCACAATTTTTGGCTTAGCTAAATTACATTGGACTATGTGGAGAAGACCACAGGATTTATATTTTTTAAAAAAGACACAATTTAAACATTTGCTTTTTTTCCACTTGCTTGTCAAGAGGTCTTCAAAATTTCCATTTCTTCATGTGTAACACTGAACTAATGCCTCCCTTAAAGGATTGTTAGAGGTCAAAGTCATAATACAAGCAGAGCAACTGAGAGTAAAGAAATATTAGTGCCCCTCCCACCTTTTAGTTTGTGTTTCCCCTGGAGGATTCCCATTTCCCATTTCTTTCTGATAATGAAAATTCTATAACTTAATAGTTTCTTCCTTTTTCCTTTGACTGCCAGGAAGCTCAGAACTTTTTTTTTGATCTTTATTATGCAAATCTACATAGAAAACAGTGTTGTAAATTTTTTAATTGTTCTTTTACCAAATTTTTATTTATCATTGGCTCCTCTGTGTGAAAAAATGCAATGTAAAATTAAAAACCGAATTTTCAATATACTTTATCATTGGCAATTGTACTGAGGATTCTTTCTGGTAGTAGAAATTTTATCAATACAGAAAGTTAAAAGTACCTTTTCACTTCCCTGTTCTTTAATTCTTGTATCTAGAGGTAGTAATCGTTAACTCTTTGGGTATGCATCTTTTATCCAAATTCTGTGTATTGATGTCATTGTATACTAGATACTTATAATTGTTTATCAATCTAGACTCTTAGCTGTCCCACAAATTGTATTACTCACTTATAACAGAGGTTCCCAGACTTTCTTGGTTCATAGCACTCAGTGTGTCAGGAATTTTTTCTTGGTGCCCTTACCTAGGCCAGAAAAAAAATTGAAAGAAAAAATATTTTTTATTTCTTAACTTACTAATGGGATTGTGTACCTACAGGGCACTACACGATACTCACATCTTAGAATCAGATTGGACACTGCCACCCTCATTTCCCATTCAACATTAGTTTTTTGTACTGTATTTGCTTTTTATCACAATAACTGCCCCAAATCCAGCTTTGCAAAGATGAGACTTTGTTGAAAAAAGAATGTGTAGTACGATCTAATGTTAAAATCGTGAACTACCCTCAAGCTAGTATTACACATGAAGTCTTGAATTTTATTTTTTAACTTTTTATTTTATATTGGAGTATAGCCGATTAACAATGTTGTGGTAGTTTCAGGTGCACAGCAAAGCGACTCAGCCATACATATACATCTACTATCCATTCTCCCCCAGACTCCCCTCCCATCCAGGCTGCCACATAGCATTGAGCACAGTTCCCTGTGCTATACAGTAGGTCCTTGTTGGTTATTCTTTTTAAATATAGCAGTGTGTACATGTCAATCCCAAACTCCCTAACTGTGCCTTCCCTCCACCCTTCCCCCCCTGGTAACCATAAGTTCTTTCTCTAAGTCTGTGAGTCCGTTTCTGTTTTGTAAATAACGTTCATTTGTATCATTTCTTTTTTGATTCCGCATATAAGCGATATCATACGATATTTCTCTTTCTCTGTGTGAGGAAGTCTTGAAATTTTTAAATATTCTGTAGCACCTCTGTGAGCCATGCCAGGGGTCTCAGTGCAGTTTGGTAACCATAGGCTTAAGATCTTTTCCTATCAATACATATATGGACTTACTCTTTTTATTATGGCTGCATAGTGTTTCACAGTATGGGTATGCCATAATATAACCATTCCTCCATTAGACATTTAGGTAATTTCCAATTTCATGTTACTTCCAATAATGCTCTAGTGTATATTCTTAAATGTTCATGTATCTCTTTGCACATGTATATTTATGTAGGATAGAGTCCTAAAAGGTGAAATTACTGCGTCAGAGTATATGTATTTAACATCTTCTCAACACCTGATAGCAATCTTTTTTGCTTTTTATACTGTGGACAAAAATCTCATTTTAATTTCCATTTTCTTCTTACTACCATCTTTACTAGTCTAGGTCTGGCTAAGTCTAGCATCTTTGTGATGCTTAGCTGTATATATTTCTCCTGTGACATGCCTATTTAGAACCTTTGCCCATTTTTCAGTTGTATTGCCTTTTGTAATCATTAACATGTAGGACTCCTTTGTCCTATACATACATAATATGTATTGCGGATATATGTATATTTTTAAATCCCAGACTATGATTTGTCCTTTGCTTTTATTTATGGTATTCCGTGTCATATAGAAATTTTAAATTTGGGGTCAGGGCAATTCATGTTTTCCCTTTATGGCTTCTAGGATTTAATTTTTTCTCAAATAGACCTTTCCCATCTTAAAATTACATTGTTTTCTTAAAACTTAGTTTTTACCATCACTTTTGTGTATTGTTTGAGCTAGTTGTTTTGCTTCCCAGAGAGCCCATTGTTCTATTGCCCGTTGACTTGGAATATTACCTTATTATGAACAAATTCCCATGTACATTAGTCATGTTTCTGGACTCTCTTCTTCCACTGATCTACTTGTCTATTCCTGGGCCAGTACAGTACATTTAAAAAAATGTTACAGCTATTCTTGCAGTTTCTCCCTTGTGAACTTCAGAATCAGCTTGTTCAGGTCTATAAACAACTAACTTCTGTTTACATTCTGATTAGGGTAATACTGAGCTTGCAATACAGGGTTTTGGATCCAATCCAAAGATCTCCCTGGTCAGGTACTTTAGTAACAGAAGGAGAAATGCTGTCTAAAGATCTAAGGTTGCATTCCACTGGAGTACTGGTTAGAAAGATGCTTGGGCCTAGTCTTTTTGCCCAACTTGTGCAAATCTAGGACTCTTGTCTGCCCTGGAGATCTGTAACTTACCCTGTCATCTCCTACAGTACCAGGTAAAGAACTTCCTCTTATTCCTTTCTGTTCCCTCAATCAGTTTGGTTAAAATGAACTTTGGACTTAGGATTTATATAACCATCATAAACTAAATAAAATGAAGCAAAATTACCTCAGGTATATATTTAATTATAACCTCGAAATAACCCTATCTTACTTTAATTTTAATTTTTATATTTCAGAGGAATTCTTCAGTTGGATAAAGTGAATGTTATGCCTGTGACAGCTGTCAACTTATATCCAGATGGTACTGAGAAAACAGCAGAAAACCCTGAAGATAAAACATGTGTTTAATACACCATCTCAAATCATGGACTCAGAATTAGTCTATTGGTTCAAATTTGCCACTCGAATATAATTTTCTTTAAATCGTTAGGAATCAGTTTGTACAGTAAAGAAATTGCTAAACTCCTAAAACTGCCTAAAACTTGACCTTTAAAGTGATAGTTAAAGTTCACCTTATTAATGGGTCTGGCTGTTCAGATGGTGAGTTATTCAAGAAAATTTAAACGAAATGGAAGAGAAGATGTGAAGAAACTTTGAAACTACCAAAAAGAAAAAAAAAAAAAAGGCAAGATAAAATGCCATGTGCCAATACTTTTCAAGGTGCCTTTGTTAATGAAATTATATACACTTAATTGCTATAATATATAAGACTTTATGAAAAGCACTTTATGAAATTCTAATTTAAAAGCTCAAGAACTTAACACTTATTTTTTTATTGAGTACAGTGTGCCTTAATATTAAGTATGTGACTCAGTATAAAATCACTGAAGTATATCATGACTTAATTGTATCCTGTACCAAGACTACTTACCTTGAATGAACCAGGATTTTAAAATAGTGACATGTTCTCACTCTAAAAATAAATTTTTTTGAAGAAAAAAGTACAATCTTTTTGGAATAAAAACTGTGCCCATGTGAGAGTTACTTATATATAATAGCTGCTTTCACATAACACTGGCTGAAACCAAGGCTCACATCAGTTAATGAGTCCATCAATGTCATGGAATTACAACGTGCCTTTGCTCTTGTGGTTCTAAATATAATCTTATTTACCCAACAATAGTGTTTAACCATCACCCAAATTGACGTATATTTTACAATGTGATCTAGGACATATAATACTTATTAAAATTCTTCTTTTGATTGTAACCCATCATTTAAAACACATTATTCAAAAAAGAAATGACTGGTTTTTAAGACCAACCACCTTAGATTTTGCCTAAATATAAGTATGTGTGGAGGAAAGATGAAGGTAGTAAAGGAGTGATGTTTCATTCTGCCTGGTTTGGTTTTTTTTTTTAATATTTATTTTTGGCTGTGTTGAGTCTTCGTTGCTGCGCGCAGGCTTTCTCTAGTTGCGGTCAGCGGGGGCTACTCTTCGTTGTGGGCTTCTTATTGTGGTGGCTTCTCTTGTTGCAGAGCACAGGCTCTAGGTATGTGGGCAGTAGTTCTGGCTCCTGGGCTTAGTTGCTCCATGGCATGTGGGATCTTCCCAGACCAGGGCTCGAACCCGTGTCCCCTGCATTGGCAGGCGGATTCTTTTTCTTTTTAAAATTATTTTATTGTTGGCTGCGTTGGGTCTTCGTTGCTGCGCGTGGGTTTTCTCTTGTTGCGGTGAGCGGGGGCTACTCTTCGTTGCGGTGCGTGGGCTTCTCATTGTGGTGGCTTCTCTTGTTGTGGAGCACGGGCTCTAGGCATGTGGGCTTCAGTAGTTGTGGCACGCGGACTCACGTGGGATCTTCGCGGACCAGGGCTCGAACCCGTGTCCCCTGCATTGGCAGGCGGATTCTTAACCACTGCGCCACCAGGGAAGTCCGGCAGGAGGATTCTTAACCACTGTGCCACCAGGGAAGTCCTGCCTAGCTGTTTTTAATAAGGAATAACAGCCCTGTAATGTGCTATCTCCATATTATAGACGAATAAATAATAGTATGTGGTTTACAATTTGATCCTCAAGTCACCCAGCTGGTAACACTTTATTTTTTTATGTCCTCCTCACTCTCTCAGTTGCTAGAAATCACCAGTTCTAACTTTAAATGATGACAGGGTCTTATTTCATCCATTAAGCATAAGCTTGAAGATTCTAGTGAGGTGCACAATGTAGGAGGCTTTTGTTGGAGAGTGTAGACTTTGCAGTCAGCAATTCCCATCCTGACTTCTCTCCTTACCTGTGAGGCTGTTTTCTATGGTTGGGATGCCACAGTAAAGTGTTTTTTTTACAAGTAATTATAAATAAAATCTTACCTAAATTTTATACCATTAACCTTTATTTCATTTATTAACTTTTACTTCCACCATTAACTATTACATATTTTATTTATGCTTTGTATCCATGAGTGACGGGTTAATGAGTTTCACTGGAGTACAGAGAGCAGCACAGGCTTAAAAGTACCTACTTGCCTACAGTGCAGCCTCTTACACAGGCAGAATAAAGTCAGGCAGGCAAGGTTTTATATAGATGTATATTGTTTTTTCCTTTTAAATGCACAGTAAAATGAAGGGCCTTTAAAGCTCTCTCAGGACAAGGAGGGAAGTTACCATAACACCACGCAGGAAGGAAAGCAGACTGGGTGTGGTTCATGCATCAAATGGCTACTTGTATAAAAATGTTCAGGAATTTTCAGCTATCCACTGGCACCTGTGGAGCTAGAGCCAGTCTTATTCTTTAGAAGGAACAGCGGCCGCAGGCAGTGGAAGAGAAGATGGTATACTTAGATGTACATATAAGACAATTTTCCAAGCTAAGTAATAGCATCTGTGCTGCAACATATGTTGTCAGTGAAAGAGAAATACAGTAATGCTAAAGTAAAACAAATTTGCTTGTAACTTTAAAAAATCTCCTTTATTCAGAATCATACTTTTTTTTCACTCTTACCATTATGAAAATTTAAAAAAATATAGCGCTTGGTGCAATGAAATACTACTTTTAATTATTATTCAAACACTTAATGCAGGTTTCTCACAGTTTACATGTGAGAATTTAGCATGATCCAAACTCAAATATCCACTTCTCATATCTTTCAATGTCTGCAGCAGATACTGACTTAGAAACCTTTTTTAAAGCCATTTCAAAATCCTCCATAGTTGTAGGCATGTGCATTTCTTCTCTTGAAAGATTTCTGATTTCTTCCGGGGTCAGACCTTCAATACGCCTTCTCATTGCCATCAAGGATGCATCCCTAGGTTTTAAATTTAAAAAGCAAAAACAAAAAACCACAAAATGATGTTTTGGTTGAATAAAAACGTGTAAACAAAAAAATTTTTCAGTGCGTATGTTATTCTGTAATTATCTTATTACATATACATATGTAGTACTGGACTATAAGGCCTGTTCTTGAGTTGTTTTTTTAGCAGTTGAATCTGAGCAAAAAGCCCAAGAAGAATTAAAAGCATATAATAAGATAGCAATTAAATTTTATTAAAAGTGTACCATAATATAAAGAATAAGCATCACAGAGACAGGAGAGAAGGTGTTAGCTAACACTAACTTAATACCAAAACTTGTGTCTCTGACTAGATTACAATGTGGGTCTTTATTCTTCATCTATCTTAATTCAGCATAAAAACTTCATAATAGAAGTTTATACCCACAAAAACCTATGCTTCAAAAAACAAAGAAAAAAAACACCTATGCTTTCAAAATAATTCATACCTGCACACGTTGGTAATGTCCGCACCTGAATAACCTTCCATGTTTTCTGCTATACTTGCAAGGTCAACATCATCAGCCAATTCCAGCTCACGTAGACTTATTCGTAATAGCTCCTCCCTGCCTTTTGCTATTGGTGGAAGCAAATTTAAAAATATAAGCCTTCAACATAAACAATGTTTTATTTTTCTCCAGTCTACTTTGAGAAGTTGTTTTCCAATTCTTAGAGCTCATTTGCTTAAAAAATTTAAGACCTATTCTTATTGTATTTACTCTTAAATTTTAATTAATTAATTAATTTTTATTTTTTAAAATTGAAGTATTTCATTGAATGTTAAATTTCCTAGTATCAAGGCTTTAGGCTCCAGATATAGCCAAACCAGTTAAAATAAGGAAAGACATCCTACATTTGTCTTTTAAAGGAAAGTTAATTAATACCAAATTTTAAAATTTCTAAGCAAAACGACCTAAGAGTTAACATGACCTTTCTGATTCAAATAAAGATACCTGATGGTAATGGAATATAGATTCTTTTTTCAAGACGTCGTCTTAAAGCCTCATCAATATCCCAGGGAAAATTAGTAGCTGCCAGAACCATAACCATTTTGGAAGGGTCATCATTTTCAGAAGCACCTCCAACACCTTGAGGAAGGATAAGAACACAGTAAAAAAATAAAAAACAAAGCTCAACTACTTAAAGATCATCAAATATTTAGCACAACATTAAAAGCAGGGTAATCATCAAGCCTCCCTAAGACTTATAAAGCTAACTGGTACGTATGTGAATTTGTGGTCCAAGAAAAATGAGTTTTTGCAGTGTGCAAAAAATAGGACTCAAAATAGATTTGATCAAAAGACTAGTTCAGCACAACTACATAGCAATTTAAAAAATTCTTCAAAACCATACATATCCCTCTCTAAGGCCAGTTAATCGGCATCTGTTTCAATTTCATGGCTAAAAATGAGATCAGTGTGTATGACAGAGGGTGTCCTGTGAATAAACAGCCATAACTGCTGGTGTGTCACCACTGTCAGTGCCCCCAGTTTACCGCCGGCAATCTCCAGGACCTACTGGCCAGCCCCGCGTCACTGGGGCTGTGTGGGTCAGCACTGTGAGTGGGGCTCGCTCAGCTCACGCAGAGACACTCGCATACCGTCCATCTGAATCAGCAGCTCGGCTTTCACCCTTCTGCTTGCCTCGTGCTCTTCGGAAGTCCCTCTGCGGCTACAAATGGAATCTATCTCATCAATAAATATGGTGGCTGGAGAGTAAAATCGAGCCTAAAGGGAGAAGCCATGCAACACGAGGTTTTTATTTCATGGAAAAGTCATGTATAGTTTAACAATCAGAAAAGAGCCGTGGAGCCTGCCACCCTGTGCATCGCGCCCCCTTTGCCTAAGACTGGGGAGAGAGGATAGAACGGGAACAGCTAAGATACAGCTTCCAGTATAGACCTATCATACACTTAAATCTTACGTGGCAATTTTTTATACTCTTCAATACTATAACTGATTATATTCAACATGTATTTGTTTATGAGTCATATAAATACAGGATTATCCTGTACACTACAATAATATGGACAACAGTGGTGGAAAGACATTTACAGATACTGACAAGTGTTCTAAAGTTCTAGAAGAATTTTTGTTAAAGAGAAATTTTTGTTTGTTACCTTAAATAAAATCACATAGATTCCCTCTAAGGGATTCTAATTAAATTGCCATTTTTCATTTGACTAATACAAGTACAGCTGAACCTTGAACAACTCGGGTTTGAACTGCATGGGTCCACTCATAATGTGGATATTTTTCCATAGTAAATACTACGGTACTACAGTTTGTGGTTGGTTGAACCGAAGGATGTAGAGGAACCGTGGATACAGAGGGCTTACTATAAGTTATATGCAGATTAACCTTCACGTTGTTCAAGGGTCAACTGATTTTTATCCTCTTAAGTTGTCAATTAGAGGTCAATTTAATGGCCTCAGTTTTTTTTGTTTGAGATAAAATTCATATACCATAAAATTCACCACTTAAACCATTTTAAAGTGACGATTCAGTATTTAGTATATTAACAATGTTGTGCAACCATCATCACTATCAAATTCCAGAACATTTTCACTGCCCTCCAAAAATAACCCATACTTCCCTCCCCCTAGCCCCTGGTAATCACAAATCTATTTTCTGTCTTTATGCATTTACCTATTCTGGACATTTCAAATAAATGGGATCATACAATATGTGGCCTTTTGTGTCTGCCTTCTTTCACTTAGAATGTTTTCAATGTTTATCTATATTGTAGCATGTACAGTACTTCACTCTTTTTTTTGTCTGCATTGGGTCTTCGTTGCTGCACGCAGGCTTTCTCTAGTTGCGGACAGCGGGGTCTATTCTTCGTTGCAGCACGTGGGCTTCTCATTGCAGTGGCTTCTCTTGTTGCAGAGCATGGGCTCTAGGCACGCAGGCTTCAGTAGTTGCGGCATGCAGGCTCAGTAGTTGTGGCACACGGGCTTAGTTGCTCCGCGGCATGTGGGATCTTCCCGGACCAGGGATTGAACCCGTGTCCCCTGCATTGGCAGGTGGATTCTTAACCACTGCGCCACCAGGAAGTCCCAGTACTTCATTTTTTTTTTATGGCTGAATAATATCCCCCAAGTTTATTTTTGTACCTTAAATGCATTTCTTCCCCAAACCAAAGGACAGGGAAGATTGATCCATTAACTAATAGATCTAGTCAAGTATCATCTAGTAAACAGCTGTGTAAGACTCAATAGTATCACCCGTTTCTTAAGGAGACTCCAGAGGCATTTAATTTTATTTACTTATTGTTCTTTTTGTTTTTAGTAGACTTTTTCTTAATTGGAGTATAGTTGATAAGCATTTTATTATAGTAACTAATGTTTATTGTTAATCATTTTCTAACCAAAATATCCAAACTTACAAAATCATTGCACAAGAAAGCTGGAACGTAAATGATGGCAAAGATTTCTCAAAACAGAGCTTAAGTGATCAAACAGCATTTTAAAGGTTCTTCTAAAAATGGAAGTCCACAATGGCAAGTGAACATTACAGATTTGAACACGCAATTGTACTGGGTCCATCAATTCTTTGGACCATGAGGTTATAATTCAGTATCCTCTAAGAGGTGATTAACTGTGTTGAAAGCACAGTGCTTCCAAAGTATAGATTCAGTTTTAGTCTGTTCACTTGGAAAATCCTATAGTTAAATCTCACTTTCTTTTCTAGTTAAAAACTTGAATTCTAAGTCATCTATTGCCTCCAAAGGGATAGTAAGATAATAATAATAATAATAATGGATGGACAATAATACACTTTTTAAAATTTATTTATTTTATTTATTTATTTTTGGCTGCATTGGGTCTTCGTTGCTGTGTGCAGGCTTTCTCTAGTTGTGGTGAGCAGGGCCTACTCTTCGTTGCAGTGCGCAGGCTTATTGTGGTGGCTTCTCTTGTTACAGAGCATGGGCTCTAGGCACGCAGGCTTCAGTAATTGTGGCATGCAGGCTCAGTAGTTGTGGCGCAAGGGCTTAGTTGCTCCGCGGCATGTGGGATCTTCCCGGACCAGGGATTGAACCCGTGTCCCCTGCATTGGCAGGCAGATTCTTAACCAAGAGCCCTAATAATACATTTTTAATAAGGTATCCCTACTTGGATCTTAGGTACTGTGTACAAAAAATTTTGTACTTTCTTTTCAAGAAACGGACAGAAGGAGAAAAAAAAAACTGGATGGAGGGAAAGAAAGAAAAAAGCAAACATGCAAGAAAATTTATAACTGAAATTCTAGCCAGCAACCATCTACCAACAGAACCAATAAGAAAAATTAAATTTCAAGCAAAAATTACTAGACTGAGTCTTCCCAAATACTGAGGGTGTGTAGAAAGGTCTGACTTAAAGCAGAGGCTATGTGACACATTTAAAATTGGCTTTGGATGACCTGAGAAAGTAATGTAGAGAGACTTGGAGAGGAAACCAATTGTTTCTGCCTGCACAGCAGGGCTCCTTCTGATAACAGAAGCTCCCTTTTTCATTTGTAAATCATCTCTTTCTCATTCTTATTCCATTACTTCAAGAGAGGCCAACTCTGCTGGAGTCCCAGGAGGGTCCAGGCATAAGCATGTGACTCAAAAGAGACCAAACATTAATCTCTGGAATTTTGCTGGAACAACTGAGATTGTTGTTCATTTGATTAGATTTCTGACACTTGAAAATGAAAGTTCCTGACAATACAACAAAAACTATACAATTAAGTTTTTATATGTGTTTGTTACCATGTCATGTGAAAAACCCTGGACAGACTTTTATAATATTTAAGTGGCCTTATTCAAAATACAGGCCCTGAGGAATGCTCACTTTGAGATTTGGGGGGAGGGGCACTCAAGAGAGAGGCAGTCATCTGTAGTCAAAACCAAGATTTGAGAGGCAGTACAATTTTACTCGAGAAAGTCCATATGATGAACAGAAGAAAATCAAGGTGGTTTCAAACGAGCCATAACCAAAATTCAGACAGGCAGAAGCTCCAATCTGCAGGCACTGGTTTGTGGCTGAGCCGCTGCTCAAGTGGGCAACTCAGAGTAGCGCGCTCTAGATAAGCCAGGATTTATTTAAAGATGGTTAAGATTTTCCTAGGCAATACCAGGGAAGCCAGTAAAAAAGTTGTTTGATATATTTTTATAAACCGCAGTATACAAAAATGTTGCAAATTACCACTTTGTAAGAGGCTTTCCCTCATAGAAGAAAATAGTCCTTTCTCCTTAATATAAAACCCTACATTAAAAAAAAATATCAAGTAACTCTTAAGCAGTAACAGTTAATATTTATGAGTCCTTATGAGTCAGGCTCTGTATTAAGCAGTTTACATGTATTGGCTGATTTCACCCTCCAAACATTACAGAGGTAGGTCCTAAATTATTGTCCTCCTCTTATAGATAAAGCAACTGAGGGACAGGAGAGGAATTTTCCCACAGTTAGCCATCTAGGAAAGTGACAGAAGTGGGATCTAAACCCAGGCCACCTGACTCTAAAGACGCCACACTTAGCCATTCACCCTATTTACTTTTTTTTTTTTTTTTTTTCTTTTTTGGCATGCGGGATATCTTAGTTCCCCAACCAGGGTTTGAACCTGTGCCCCCTGCAGTGGGAGCGCAGAGTCTTAACCACTGGACCATCAGAGAAGTCCCCATTCACCCTATTTAGCTTACATTTTTTTAAATAAAATTTTAAAAATATTTATTTATTTATTATTTTTTTTGGCTGCTCCGGGTCTTAGTTGCGGCATGCAGACTTCTTAGTTGCGGCATGCATGCGGGATCTAGTTCCCCGACCAGGGATCGAACCCAGGCCCCTGGCACTGGGAGCGTGGAGTCTTACCCACTGGACCACCAGGGAAGTCCCCTAGCTTACATTTTAAAAAAGCCTAGTTATTCTGGAATACTGACAATATAATTTTACCCCTGAAGCAAATAGCAAGCTAATTTTTCAAAATGATCTAAGAGGTTCTCCATTAGATTCCTATTGTGGGATGGACTATTAATAATCCATAAGAACCTGTCAGAATTTACATCCTGCCTTATGAATTATCGAAGTTGAAGGAGAAAGAAAATGGGAACTGAAACAGGAAGAAGCCTTTACAGAAAACAGATAACATGAAATTGTGAGGGGTTTTGTTTGTTTTATTCTCAGCCTAGGAAGGAAGATCTGGTATAATATTAGCATGGTCACCTAAGGTTTTGTCCACCATGACCAGGAATGTAAATCTTTTTCACTATCTATATAATAAACATAACTCTGTCCTTATGCATATAACTACACAATTTCTTAAATGAAGTAAGACGGAAATAGTAAGTGAAACTTAAAGTCTGAAGTCTAAAAAGCTGTTGAATTCAACCTAAACACTCAACCAGAACTTGTTGAATTACATTTCTTCTACTGATACTCAGATGAGTGGCAGTGGAAGAAGGAAAAAGAAACTCAAAGAAGCGAAGAACTTAATCCAAAGACTGGTTAATTAAACTCAGGGTATTTGATACAGTTAATAGATTGGAGGTATCTCAGTTCCATATCTACTTATGATTTTCACCTTTTCTCATTATTGTTCTAATACTGCATTTACTATAACTAAGCCTGATTTAAAAACCCTAATAATTTCACATTCCTATAGCAGATCAGTAATGCAGATCCCGTAACATGAGCATGTCCGTAAGCTAACAGAGACAGCCCTTCCTCCAGAGAAAAGGAGTCAAAGAGAAAAGCAAGTTATTCATGTTAGTAATGAATAAAAATTTTCTACCTTCAAGAGCAGAGGAATGACACTCTGGGCACAAAAGCATCCTGCCTAGCGATTCTACACGCTGTAGTTACAACTCACTTTCTCCCCTTCTAGAGGTAAAGAATCATTAGGGTTGGCTCAAGCATTCACCATTTCGAACAGAAGACGAACAAGCTTCTCAGACTCTCCTCTGTATTTGGAAGTCAGAGTTGATGAAGAGACATTGAAGAACGTTGTCTTGCACTCAGTAGCTACTGCTTTAGCAAGGAGGGTCTTTCCTGTGCCAGGTGGGCCAACCATCAACACTCCCTGTTGGGAATATAATAGCATCAGCGAAGGATTTATGTGCCATTGTTCTAATTCACAAGAATTCCATTACTAAGGATCAATTTTCAACCAACTTACACATAATATTAAGACAAGTAAAAGACAAAGATAAACAGAAGGATACTTTATCACAAATTTACTTTTTCCATTATAAAAGTAGGGTAACTACACATTATTAAAAAATTGGAACTAAGAGATGAGAAAAAATATAATCAATATTATAGTACTGATATAGTATCATACCCTAACACAGGTACTATTAGTATCTGGATATATTTCCTGCTAGTCTTTTTGCTCAAATTAGTTTTTTTTTTTTTTTTTTTTTTTTTTTTTTACATAGCTGTATGTCTATAATTTTGTATCTTGCTTATCACTTAATCAAGAATTTTTAAAAATAAGTACAGAGTTAGCCATTAGCACATTTCCCAAACCCAAGACTTTTATGGACAGTCTCTTTTCATATCAGCCCATGACTTTTAAAAAGTACTCATTAGATACAGATATACCTTATTAATTTCTTAAGAACAATTCCAAGAAATACAGATGTAAGTTCTGCAACACAACACGTAAAATGGAGTATTTTTGCATTAGGTGACCTGTTCATATTTGCAAATATAAGCTCATTATAAATCTGCTATGTGTCCAACTTTCCAAATACCACATTGTACCTATTCCTTTTCTTTTAGTAAATTTATTTATTCATTCATTCATTTATTTATGCTGCGTTGGGTCTTCGTTGCTGTGTGCGGGCTTCTCATTGCAGTGGCTTCTCTTGTTGCAGAGCACAGGCTCTAGGTGCGCAGGCTTCCGTAGTAGTGGCACGTGGGCTCAGTAGTTATGGCACATGGGCTTAGTTGCTCCGCAGCATGTGGGATCTTCCCGGACCAGGGCTCGAACCCATGTCCCCTGCATTGGCAGGTGGAGTCTTAACCGCTGTACCACCAGGGAAGTCCTGTACCTATTTCTTATTCTGGAAACCTTGCAGTAGCTCTTGGTCTAAACAAAGTTCTGAATAACACAACATAGTTTAAAATTTTCTTTACCTGCTCTACTTTCTCCTCCCACTTCCCCCAACACAGATAAATATTGGCTTTCTACAGCAATGCACTTGCCATTTGCTTTGATAATGCCGTTATAGTAATACACTTACTTTCCATGGTCTCCTAATGCCTTTGAAGAATTCTGGCATCCACATTGGTAACACCACAGCTTCCTTAAGCAACTTTTTAGCTTCTACTAAATCAGCAATATCATCCCTGAAAGAGAAGATATTTTATCAACAACCTTAGATCACATATTTAACTCTATGTAGTCATTCTTGAGAATCGCTGAAAGCACATGACTTGACGTTGCTGACCGAATGCTAAGCTTCTTCCTAGGCACTAGTGAACTAACACACTGTGACAAGGCCTGCCACACCAACCAGTATGTAGAAAGAGCACAATCTGAATCTTCGATTCTTTTTTAATTTTTAAAAATATTTATTTATTTATTTGGCCGCATCAGGTCTTAGTTGCGGCACGTGGGATCTTCGTTGCCATGTGTGGGATCTTCAGTTGCAGCAGGCGGGATCCAGTTCCCGACCAGGGATCGTACTCGAGCCCCCTGCATTGGGAGCACAGAGTCTTAGCCACTGGACCACCAGGGAAGTCCCTGAATCTTCAATTCTTGGGAGTAATGATTTTCAGCTTGGTGAATGAGAACACAGGTCTACAGGCCTACAATTTAAGTATTATTATGCCATCTCATTTTAAACTTCTGCTCTTAAAATGCTCATTCCATAAATTCCATGATTTAGAAACAATGAGCCCATTAAAAAAACCCATAAAGAATAAAAAGGGCATAAAGCAGACACAGGTTGCGAAACTGCTGCTTTGCCCCCAACCCTATCAAGAGGTAGACACCAAGATTAAAGAGTATCATAGAGATTGCCGTGACGTCATCTCCAACCACTGGGACACTACTACTACTACAACAACCGGTACATGTGGCATGATAATATATTATGATATATGACAGGATAATATGTTTTAAAATATCCCTCAAAACTATACCTAAAAATAATTAAAGTTTTAACAAAAAACATATAACAGAATGTACCTAACTTTGTGGGAAAGGGAGATTTATAACTCATTGTGATAAATTACAGTTCTTTGATTAGATATAATATTTATTTTTATTTTTTTAATTGAAGTATAGTCGATTTACAATGTTGTATTAGTTTCAGGTGTACAGCAGGGTGATTCAGTTAGACATACAACTATATCTATTATTTTTTTTCAGATTCTTTTCCCTTAGGTTATTCCAAAGGGATTCTTTTCCCTTTAGGTTATTACAAAATATTAAGTATAGTTCCCTATGCTATACAGTAGGTCCTTGTTGGTTATCTATTTTATATGTAGCAGTGTGTATATGTTAATCCCAAACTCCTAATTTACCCCTTAGATATAACAGTAATAAAGTTAAGAACCACTGCTCTAATAGGATATAAAAGCAACATATATTGTATAAACCTAAAGATAACAAGCAATACACATGCATAAGAATGACTGCCATTTTACCATTGGAGAATGTCCCAAAAAGAAGATGTAATTTCTGTGATCTTGTTCCCATTCTGTATGTAGAATTTTTAATTCAATAAAAATTTTATTATTATTTATTTATTTTATTAAATTAAAAAATCTCAGACAAAAACTGGTACAGCCTGAACCAAAGTCAAGTTTTTCATTATGTGTCATGCTCACATTGTATGTCCTCAGGTTCTATCCTCAAGGACTGATCTTCAGTACATGCCCACATTTGTTCCATTTTCTGTTCCAAAAAGCAACATCCAATTATTTTGTTGTGATATAACTTACCATCGAACATTGGGATTCTGAGAAATTATATCTCTTTCCAAAGCTTCTACTAAGTCCTTATCGTATCCAGTACTATCAAATTTATTTGTCTCTGGTTCTGTAACTGCAGCAGGTGATTTGTTCTACACAAATAGAGAGAAAAAACAAGAGCTTTTGATTGACTCAAAAATTATATTTTGTTTCTATGAGTCAGAAACAAAGATTGGACTCAAGTGACATTTTTAAAAAGCTAATGTAATAGTACAAGTAATAAGGATAGAATCAAAGACTATAAGTCATCCTTCAACATCAACATCAGAGTTTCATACTGAATTTTTATTTTTACATAAAAAGTATGACAATGGTATTAAAGAAAAATAAAAATATTATGCATATGAACTGACAATAGTAAAAATTAATATTGAGATAAACTGTAGTCCCTAGTGAACATTAGATATGTATGGCATTTAACTCAAAGCTTTAGAAGAGATAAGGTTATAGACAGATGGTTTATTTAGCTAAGATTATGGGTCAATCTTTAACACGTACTCGGTCCCCATTGATGCTCCCAAAACATCCCTTTTCACTATTCCCACATCCCTCCAAAATACACCTCAGTCCTTCAGAGAGATTCTCCCTCCCACCCTCTGTGATGACAGTCATTAGGGCCGCAAGCTGCACACTAAAGCACTCCAAGGCACAACAGCGAACTCACAGGGCACTGCGGGATTTTTCAGGTTTTTGAGGGAAGTACAAAAACACCTGTTTGAACATGGGGTGAACTACCAGCTCGAGGTAGTTCACAGTTTCTACGTTAAGACTGCTGCATTCCTTTCAATAACCCCATATTTTTTGTGAAGCTGGATTTTTGGCAGCTGCTGTGATAAAACATATACTGGGAAAAATCAATGTGGAAGAGGAATGACAGTGGAATGTCCACTATGACTCCAAGGTCTGAGAAACTGTACAGTGTCCAAAAGGTGTTGTTGGGACATAAACAGTTGTTTTAACCAAATTTCAAATGGATGGGTATTCTTTTTGTCCTAGAGGTGCTGTGAAAAAACTGCTGAGACAGTCGTGAATTTTATAAGCCAAGAAAATTTATGAAACTTTATATTGGTGTAAATAATCATTTACTTGGTCTTGTACTAGGATTGTTACCCCATCTCCAAAATTCATAACATTTTTTTGCCCATAACATGATGATTTCTTTGTCACTGGTGCTGTCTAAAGTCAGTACTAATGTCTAGACTTAACAATATTTATGATATTCAAAGTCTTACACTAGATGACCAAATAAGTGCCTGTCTCACAATGTACATATTTAGTATCCAATAGGAATATTAAAGATTCAAGGAAGGTGTTGTATAACATTTAGAAGAGGAGGTTATCTTTTCTTCTAAGTATTTATGAAGTTGTTATTCATTCACAGATACTTACCAAGAATCTATTCTGTACGAGCAGCTGTGGGGGATAGAAAGAAGACACTGTTCCTGACTATTAGAAACTTAAACTGCAAGCCCAGGGAAACACAGATATAAGGCACTTTATATCAACAGTTCTCACCTTATTTTCTCTCATAGAACACAGTGCTGAGGGAATGTTTGCAGACAAAGCAAAACAAATTTCAGATAGGCAGAAAGGAGAAACAATTCTATAATAGGTCGGCCAAGGGGAGCTATGGAATTTCAAATTTTGACATTTCTAAGGGAAAATACTAACAACTACCAGGAGGTAAAAGAAAGCAGTAGAGAGGTTAAAAAAGAATGTAGACTCCTTTTTGGTGCTCAAAATAAATTTGACATAAATTTGACAACTTCGACAAAATGGATCACTATTTGAAAAACACAAACCACCACAACTCAACTATTATGAAAAAGATCATTTAAACAGCCCTTCAACTTCTAGGGAAATTGAATTCATAATTTTAAAACTTCCAAAAAAGATATCCAAGCCCAGATGGTTTCACTGGAAAATTTTATCTGACATTTAAACAAGAACTACCAATTCTACACAATCTCTTCCAGAAGACAGAATGAACATTTTTCAATTCATTTTATGAAGCTACTATTACTGTGATACCAAAATCAAAGAGAGCTAAAAAAACAAAACAAAAAAATTATAGACCAATATCCCTCATAAATATAGATGCAAAAATCCTTAACAAAATATTACCAAATAGAATTCAGTAAGATATAAAGAGAATTATATACCATGACCAAGTGAGGTTTATTCCAAGGATGCAAGGCTAGTTCAAAATTCAAACAATAAATAAATCAATATAATCCACATAATAACAGGCAAAGAAGGAAAACTACACGATCATGCAACAGATGCCAAAAAGCACATGACAGAACTCAACATCCATTCAGGATAAAGGGGAATTTCTTCAACTTGGTAAGAAGCACACAAAAAAATTCTACAGCTAACATTATATTTAATGATGAAACACTGAATGCTTTTCCTACTACGATCAGGATGTCCACTTTCATCACACTTATTCAACATAGTGCTAGAAGTTGTAGCCAGTGTAACAGAGCAAGAAAAGGACATATACACATACAAATCCAAAAGGAAGAAATAAAACTGTTCTTTTTCAGATGGCATGATGTTTACCCAGAGAATTCCAAGGAATCTACAAAAATTCTCCTAGAATTAATAAATGACTTCAGCAAGGTGGCAGGATACTAAATATTCATAACAAGTCAATTTTATCATTAGGGAAATGCAAATCAAAACCTCAGTGAGATACTAGTTCACACCATTTGGATGGCTATTACAAAACTAAAACAAACTAACTAACTAAAAAAACCACACACAGAAAATAACAAGTGTTGTCAGGGACTTCCCTGGTGGGTTAAGAGTCTGCCTGCCAATGCAGGATACACGGATTCGATCCCTGGTCTGGGAAGATCCCACATGCCATGGGGCAACTGAGCCTGCGCTCTAGAGCCCACAAGCCACAACTACTGAGCCTGCGTGCCACAACTACTGAAGCCCACGCGCCTAGAGCCCATGCTCCGCAACAAGAGAAGCCACTGCAATGAGAAGCCCGCACACCACAACAAAGAGTAACCCCTGCTCACTGCAACTAGAGAAAGCCCGCGCACAGCAGCGAAGACCCAACGCAGCCATAAATAAATAAATTTATTTTTTAAAAAAAGAAAATAACAAGTGTTGGCAAAGATTTGGAGAAATTGGAACCTTGTGCACTGTTAGTAGAAATGTAAAATGATGCAGCCACTGTGGAAAAGTTTGGTGATTCCTCAAAAAATTAAAAATAGAATTATACACAAATACTTCTGTATATGAATATATATATATATATACATATATATCTCCAAAAGACTTGAAAGCAGGGTCTTGAAGAGACATTTACATACCCATGACATAGAAGCATTATTTACAATAGCCAAAAGGTGGAAGCAACCAAAGTGTCCTTCGATGGATGACTGGATAAACAAAATATGGTATATACATGCACTGGAATATTAGCCTTAAAAAGGAATGAAATTCTGACACATGCTATCAAATGGATGAACCCTGAAGACATTATGCTAAGTAGAAAAAGCCAGTCACAAAAGAACAAATACTGTATGATTCCACTCATATGAGGTACTTAGAGGAATCAAACTCATAGAGACAGAAAGTAGAATAGTGGTTGCCAGGGGCTGTGGGCAGGGGGAAGGAACAGGGAATGCGATATTATGATTTATAATGAGAAATACATACTTAGTTTTAGTCCTATTCCTGGCATATAACCCCCAAAACCCTTATGATTTCCTAACTGATAAGAGCAATGGAAGCATCTTTTGTTATAATATTCAGTTTTTGTTCCTAGCTCCTGAAATAGATCCAGAGCAGTAAAGGTAAAGAGGTGTTTTTTGTTATTCATAACAAGCCCCTTCAACTCAACCTGAGTTTACGTTAATGAGGTGATTTTTGGAAAGCCCCTAGTTAATCATAGGATGGGGACTGTTGCCAGGGGAACCAAACTTGTGATTAGAGGGCTGGAACTTACAGTGCTACCACACAACCTCTGGGGAGAAAGAGAGGTTGGAGGTTCAATGAATCACCAATGGCCAATGATTTAATCAATCATACCCACGTAATGAAGCCTCCACAAAAGCCCAAAAGGATAGGGTTTGGTGAACATGCGGAGGTGCTAGGAGGGTGGCGTGTCTGGAGAAGGCATGGAAGCTCTGCGTCCCTTCCCACATACCTTGCCCTGGGCTTCTCTTCCATCTAGCTGTTGCTGAATTGCATTCTTTGTAATAAACTGGTAATCTAGTAAGAAAACTGTTTTCCTGAGTTCTGTGAGCTGCTCTAGCAAATTATCAAACCCAAGGGGGGAGTTTTGGTAACCTCTGATTTATACCAGTTGGTCAGAAGCACAGGTGACAAGCTGGACTTGCAACTGGCATGTGATGTGGGGGCACCCTGTGCAACTGAACTCTTAACCTGTGGATCTGATGCCAGTTGAGTTACACTGTAGGACACACAACTGGTGTCAAAGAACTGCTTGATGTGGAAAAAAATTCCTACACATTTGGAGTACAGAAGTGTTTTGTAAGTAGCAAGCAGAAAGAAAAATAGAGTTTTCCTTATCAGGGAGTTATTGTTTAACGGGCACAGAGTTTCAGTTTTGCAAAATTAAAAACGTTCTGTGGATGTATGGTGGTGATAGTTCCACAACAATGTGAATGTACTCAATTGCACTTTAAGAACTGCATACTTAAAGATGGCTAAAATGGTAAATTTTACGTTATACATATTTAAACCACAATTTAAAAAAATTTTTTAAGTCACTTGTATTTCTATATACTAGCAATAAATATGTGGATACTGAAATAAAAAATACAATACCACTTATACAATCACTTAGAAAAGTGAAATACTTAGGTTTAAAATCTAACAAAATATATGCAAGAGCTGTATGCTGAAAACTACACAATGCTGATGAAAGAAATCAAAGATCTAAAGGAGATAACATGTTCATGGAATGGAACACTCAATGTAACAAAGATCTCAATTTCCCCCAAACTGATACATAGGTTTAACATAATTCCTATCAAAATATCAGCAAGATTCTTTGTAGATGTAGAAAAGCTGCTTCCAAAATTTACATGAAAAAAAAGGAACTAGAATAGCTAAAATAACTTTGAAAAGGAAGAATAAAATGGGATGAATTAGTCTACCCAATTTCAAGCTTACTATATATATAACACAGTATATAACTATAGTAACCAAGACTGTGTGGAGTATTGGTTGAGAGACAGATACATATATCAATGAAACTTAATAGAGAGCCCATAAACAGACCCACACAAATATGCCCAAATAATTTTTGAGCAAGGTGTAAAAAATTTATTTTATTGAAGTATATTTACAATGTTGTATTAATTTCTGCTGTACAGTACAGTGACTCAGTTATATATATATATACACATTCTTTTTCGTATTTTTTCCCTATAGTTTATCACAGGATATTGAATGTAGTTCCCTGTGCTATAACAAATCCTTTTCAACAAATGGTGCTGGAGCAATTGAACATGCATAGGCAAAAAATGAACCTTGACCTAAGTCTCACATGTTACACGAACATCAACTCAAAACAGATCATGGACTTAGATGTAAAACATAAAATTATAAAACTTTTAAGAAAAAAATAAAAAAATTTTGGGATCTAGGGCTAGGCAAAGAATTACAAACTTGACACCAAAAGCGTAACTTTTAAAAGGAAATGTTGGACTTTATCAAAATTAAAATCTTTTGCCTTGTGAAAGATCCTGCTAAAACAATGAAAAGACAAGCTACACACTTAAAGAAAATATCTGCAAAATACATAACTGACAAAGGACTAGTCTCTAGACTATATAAAGAACTCTCAAAACTCAAGACTAAAAAAAAATTCATTTGCATAATGGGCAATAGACTTAAGAGAGACATTTCACTGAAGACACTTGTTTCTGTGCTCTTATTTCCTTTTCTTTAGTCATTTGTACAGCTACTATTTAGAGGAATAGACCAACTCAACATTGAAAGATTGTTAGGATACATTCATAATCGAAAAGAACAGGCTACTTTATGATTCCGGTTACAGTAAAAAAAAAAAAAAAAAAAAATCACGCAATAGAGAAGGATTAAAAACATATACCATGAGATTAACAGAACTCTGGGTGGGTAAGAATGTGAGTCTGAGTTTTTTTTTTTCACTTGCTCTATTTTCTGATTTTCTAAGTGAATGGGTAACAAAAGGTTTTAAATAGGAAAAAAAAAATCTATTCATTCTTTATGACTTAATGGCTTTATCTCTTCCATGAAGCTTTCTAACTACTACCTTCTCCTTCTAAGAATTCTGCTATTTTTAGTCACTAGCTACTACCAGTTTAGCATCTAATTGTTCTATAATTGTTTGAAATATATTATTCTGATCTCCCCAAATGTAAGTTTCTCAACACTGGGCATATATTACCAACAAAGACACACTGGCTGATTTGGGAAGAAAATCTATTCTATACACTTGTTCTTTGGCTATCAAGTCCTGAGGATTTTAGCACGTTAAGTCATGTCTACACTCAGCAAAGACACAGATAAGATCTCCTCTTAACGTAGCTGATTTTATGTTTATTTATTATACTTTGTCCTTTTGCCCTATTCTTGAAACAGTAGAGAATCAAAGGGTGATGGAAACACTATATGTTTTAAACTGAAGGCTAACATACTTCCATTGGTAAATAAGAACTTTTTTTTAAAGTGAGCCTCCTTCTGGGGAATTTATTTTTATCCTACTTTTAACCTAATAATTCTACTTTTGCATTTAGATAAATTAAAGAGCATTTTCAATGTAGTCATCAACCTCTAAGATATTTCATTAAAATTTAAAAAAATGCAATGGTGAAACTGTTTAAGTCAATAGCATATATAACAAAAATCTCAGTTACCTGGAATGTTTGGGAAATAATAGCTAACATTTATTGAGCACACACTAGGTAGAAAAAAAAGTTATCTTGGGGCTTCCCTGGTGGCGCAGTGGTTAAGAATCCGCCTGCCAATGCAGCGGACACTGGTTTGAGCCCTGGTCCGGGAAGATCCCACATGCCGCAGAGCAACTAAGCGCATGAGCCACAACTACTGAGGCTGTGCTCTAGAGCCTGTGAGACACAACTACTGAAGCCCACGTGCCTAGAGCCCGTACTCCACAACAAGAGAAGCCACCACAATGAGGAAGCCTGCGCACCACAACGAAGAGCAGCCCCCGCTCGACGCAACTAGAGACAGCCCACGTGCAGCAACGAAGACCCAACACAGCCCAAAATAAATAAATAAAATAAATTTTTAAAAAAAGTTATTTTATTTATCCTACAAAAACTCTATAAGACAGGTGTTAAAGTAATTTTACATATGAGGGGATAAAATTTAGAAAGACCAAGTAGCTTATGGTAATACATCCAGAAACAGCAGGGATGGCGCTTAAATACAAGTCTACCTGATTCCAAAGCCCATACTCTTAATCACTATGCTATATTTTTGAAAAGCTTTATATCTTCCTGTTTTAACAAGCAAATCATATTAATTCAATTTAATTTATCTTGGACAACTGATTTGCTGATTATAGTATCTCAGGTTCTACACATCAATTCTCAGGGTATAAAAGTACAGATACAAAATGAAAAAGGTATAGGACATTGAGCTCTACAAACCACAGATGGTTAAAAGGCTTACAACCCAAACCCTAGATGATAGGCGAGGGCAACCTTGGTATTGATAATACTGCATAAGGCCAGAGGCATTAGCCACCTTCCCCATACCCTTCCTTGTTTCAGGAACTACGATAGAACTGCTGTTGCTGAAAGAACAGAAATACGGGACTACAGAACGATGGTGAGAGGGACTCAAGGGAACTGACTATCCAGATGTGCAATGGCAAATGACCTCCAGAAACGGGGAGGATGGGGAATAAAGGTGATGACACAAAATCAAGAGCTAAATGCACATGTGTATCTATATCAACAAGGAAGGTTATATTTAAAGGTGTGGCTTGGCTGGTTACTGGATGAGGTTCTCAAGCAGAATTACAAAGTTAGATTGCAAATTTAGGAAAAAGATCTTGAAGTACGGGCTGATATGATGTTTTGAAAAGGACTGAATGGGCAGCACTGGGGGCTTTACATTTGCTATAACCCAGTTTTCACTCTGCCCAGGTGGTGTGGAGGGGTCCTTTTGGTACAACAAGCCAACAAGTGAGCCTGTACTTTACCATTTCAGAGACTAGGTATGTGCCTGGGGCAAGGGACTGGGGAGGTGGAAGTAGAGAGGACAGAAACTAGGTTCTCAAGAGTCCCATACGCTTCTTACTGCAAGAGAGCACAGGCCCTCAAATGTTAATTGGTACTGAGATCTTGGTTTATAAGTCTCATTCCTCACTAATAGGAACCAGGGTTTCCTGGAGAAATGGGGTAAATACACGAAGAGCCTGGAACATCCTATTTTGCCAGAAAATGAGGAAATGCTCAGAGAATGGTGAGTACGTGTCAAAAAGACTTAAGATCCAGCTTCAAGGGTCTCCCGCTCCTAAAATCTTGGACAATTTAAGCATCAAAAAGATAGTAATAGATTTTAATTCACTGAATAAGAGTCTACCAGTCCATACTGATAAAATTAAATAAAGGGGAAGAGATAGAGCTTTTTCTTACAGTTCAATGTCACGTAATTAATGTAGAAGAGATAATAGCATTAGAAAATGATTTTTCAATTATCAGAGGAATAACTGCTTCAGGCAAGAATCACTGGATGCTAAAGCAAGTAACTGAAACTTTAATGAGAAATACGATATTTATATAACCTCAAAGTATCTCCCCACAAACTACTATAAAGGGAAAAAGAGTAACTGTATAGTGGAGAGACTTGGCAGACACCACCCTAACCAAGTGATCCAATGTATCACAAGTAATAGAACAAATAAACATCCTGTGCCTCCTTATATCACACACTGAGAAGAACAAAACTTCACTTCAGTGGTATTCCTGCCAAAAATGCACAACCTTAAATCTAATCATGAGGAAACATCAGGCAAATCCAAACTGAGGAACATTCTACAAAATAACTCTTAAAAAAGTCAGGCCAAAAAAGATAAAGGCAGAGGAAATGTTCACATTAAAAGAGACTAAAGAGGGCTTCCCTGGTGGCACAGTGGTTAAGAATCCGCCTGCCAATGCAGGGGACACGGGTTCGAGCCCTGGTCCGAGAAGATCCCACGTGCTGCCGAGCAACTAAGCCCGTGCGTCACAACTACTGAGCCTGCGCTCTAGAGCCCGTGAGCCACAACTATTGAGCCCACATGCCACAACTATTGAGCCTGTGCCTAGAGGCCGTGCTCCGCAACAAGAGAAGCCACCGCAATGAGAAGCCCGCGCACCGCAACGAAGAGTAGCCCCTGCTCACTGTAACTAGAGAAAACCCGCATGCAACAACAAAGACCTAATGCAGCCAAAAATAAATAAAATAAATAAATTTTAAAAAATAAAAAAATAAAAAATAAAAGAGACTAAAGAAACATGACAACCAAATGCAATGTATGCTTCTATATTGGGTCCTGGCACGGGGCGGGGGTGGGGGGGGGAAGCTATAAATGACATTATTGGAATAACTGGCAAAAATTTATAAAGGTCTGTGTATTAGATAACAGTACTGTTATCAATGTAAAATCTATGATTTTTGATCACTACATTGTTTTTATGTGAAGCAATGTCCTACTATTTAGGAAATTCACTCTAAAATATCTAAGGGTAAAAGGGCATGACTTCTACAACTTACTCTCAGTGCTTCAGGAAAAATAAAATATATACAGAGAGTAAATGATAAAGCAAAAGGGACATAATATTAATAACTGGTAAAACTGGGTAAAGAATATATGGAAGTTCTTTTTTATTTCTTTCATTTATTTTTTTATACAGCAGGTTCTTATTAGTCATCCATTTTATACACATCAGTGTATACATGTCAATCCCAATCTCCCAATTCATCACACTGGAAGTTCTTTATACCATTCTTGTAACTTGTTTGCAAGTATGAAATTATATCAAGATAGAAAGTTACAAAAAACAACCAAAAATATCTGTTGAATAGTGAGTAGGAAAAATCCTAGCCTAGGTGGGGTGTGACTACGGTTTTATTAGAGTAGCAGATTTAATTACTAAAAATTATTAAAATTTGTAGTCTTCATTTTTAAGGTTAATAAATAACTTTTTCACTTATGAAAATCAGTAACATTTACCTTTTCCTCTCTTCCTTTATTCTGTTCTTTCTTTTCCCGACAACGAACAGCTTTCCCTCTGTCATTGTGAAGACTGTGTGCAGACGGACGGTGAACTCTGACAGTTGTACCTGGACGGTTACTCTGTGGTTTAGGGTCACTGTACTGAGACGACTGGCGTTTTCTAGGTCCTGGTGAGGGTCTAATCAAACACAAGATCATGAAAATCATAATCAACTCTTGGAGTTGGTCCATATATAGTTGAACACACATAGTGTGTAAGTTAGTTTATGAACTAAAGAAGCAAAGGCAACAACTGAACACAAGATAGAACTGAATAAACTTGAGGTCACTGAAATCTAAGGTCTAGCATTTAAACTGGACATAGCTGTCTGTGGTGCAGTACGGTTATATGGTAGAAATAATAGAAGTCAAGTGATCATCACCTCTCTTTTAAAAGGAAATAGCTATTGTATATCAAGGATAGATGAAAAATTAGTCTGATTCTTGGAAACTGAAGAGAGAACAATAATCAGAGAAGGGAGTTTTATCGAAAGAGCAAGAACAAAGCACAGGTGTAGAATTCACATTTATGTACTGATATATGCGCGATTTGGTACCATTTTATTTAGAATGTATCACAGTTCTGTTTTAATTAATAAAATTTAATCATTTTCCCATTTAAAAAAAACTGACATAAGCACTGGCTATGGACAGTTACAAGAACTCATGTATGGTGCTTTACCTTTATGTAGATCACTTCATCTTTATTTCTGTGGCAGGATTTAGACCTCTCAAATATTTATTAGGCTCCTACTACACTTCTAGACTTGGTTGGGGCCAGTAAAATAAGCAATAAAAAAGGCAGGGGAGTCCTATCCTCAAATATCTCAAATATAGTTAAGAAAGAAGATACATAAGACTAGGCAAGTATACTAGCAAGTGTGAAAGAGATCTAGTACTGTGGCAGTGGAAATGGCCTCCTGAAGACAAAGTAAATTGGACCTGGAAACACAGAAGTTGACCTAAACAAGATGGTACAATTGCAGACAAGAAAATCAGTGAAGAAAAGCAAAGAAAGCAAGATGAGCTTAATCTATGTAAAGGTTATAAAGATACTAACTGTAAAGACAATGGTAAACATTAAAACATGATACTGAACAGATAAGGTGGTTCAGTAAGTAGATCTAAATACTGCCAGTTCAAGAGGCTTGGTTTTCAGCTGACTGCCACCGAAAAGGTTTTAGAAAGATCAGTCTAATAATAAATAAGATACACTGATGAAGGAAACACAAAAAGCAGGGAGATGTTATCAAGGCATGAGATGAGGGCCTAGCTCAAGGAGTAATGATAAAAATCTAAGAGACACTATGAAAAAAGATACTCCTAGATGTGAAAGGTTGAGAATGAGAATTTGGGAGGATGATAAAGCCAAACCAATATATCTGTGAAAGGAATGATGAGGGTTCAATTGTGGATTTAGAAACTTGGATAGCCAAGTAGGGATACTGCTTTAAAATATATATTTATTTTTCCTCTTAAGAAAAATAATATAAAATAGACACTGAATTATAATAAAGTATAAAGAATTTGAAAAAGTCACCTTAACCCCACTATCCAGAGTTAACCACTTAACATATTAGTTTATTTTCTTATGGTTGCCTTTCATTTAAACAAAATTGGAACCATTATATACACATATGCTCATATTTTTCTCTACTCATTATATCATGAGGCATTGCCGGTATTCTTTCCTCTATCATCACCTCATAAATGACTTTTAATGGCTAGCTGGCAGTCAGTCACAAAATGTGTCACACTTTATCCACTTCTTTTTTTTTTTTTTTTTTTGGCCGCACCTTGTGGCTTGCACAATCTTAGTTCCCTGACCAGGGATGGAACCCATGCTCCCTGCAGTGGAAGCATGGAGTCCTAACCACTGGACCACCAGGGAATTCCCTTTATCCATTTCTTACTGCTATTCATTCATCCGAAAAATAATTTACTGAACTACTGACAGGCACTACTCTGCATTTAAGGTAAAAATTTTTTTTAAATAACTTTAATAAAAGCCTTTACTCTCACAGGCTCACATTCAAGTGTGGGTGTGGGCAGAAGGGGTTTCAATGAAGAAATAAACAGTACATCAGATGATGCTAAATGCTATCTAAGAAAATAAAGAATGGTAGGGTCTACGGAATAATATAGGTAGGGTGATCAGAGATGGCCTTTCTGAGGTGACATTTAAGTAAAGACCTGAAAGAAATGAGAGAACAAGCCATCAAACATCTGAGTTGAAGGAAAGACAAGTGCAGAGAACTGAAGCATTTGTGTTTGACTTGTTCAAGAAGGCTGAGGGACAGAACTGTAAGAACTTAGGTCACAGAGGTAGCAGGGAACTACATCTCACAGGGTGGCACTGAGGGACATACTGAAAACTTTGGGTTTTATTCAGTGAGATGAGAAGATGTTTGAGGGACATCAGCTGACTTTTAAAAGACATTTTAAAAGAATCATACCAAAAAGTTTTATTCTATTTCTAATCTTTCCTCTAAAAGGCTTCAACGAACCTCCTGTACAAACATATTTGTGCACAGCACTAGAAGAATGCTGGATCAGTTAAATCTGTTCTTCAAACGGGATTAAAATTTAGGCCATGTCAAGGTTAGAATCACCACCAGAGTTGAAAGAATAAGCTCTCTTAAGCATGAGTACAAATTAAGACCAACAGAAAAATAAAGAGTTTTGAGGGATATTCAGTTGAGGAAGTAAGTAAAATAAATCACAGGAAGAAATAGAAAGATGCAGCAAATAAAGTCAAAGAGGAGAACTTTGTAGTTAATAGTAATCCAGGGCATTTAAAATCAGAGACAGAAAAAAATATTGAAGAAAAGCCAGAAGCAATAAGGAGGGACACCAGGGTTCATCATTATAGACTTTTCAAGATGAAAGACTCATTTAACTCAACTTTCCATTACCCCTAAGAGAGAACCCTCCTGCCTCCACATATTAGATTGTGGAAAACAAACAGTTCATTAAATTTGAAATCAACTGAATAATCACTGGGCACATCTATTCATTGGAAAGTTCTTACCAGTAATTGATAAAGGAGTTACAGGACTGTTATAGACTGAATGTTTGTACCCCTCCAAAATTCATTATGTTGAATTCCTAAACCCCAATGTGATCGTTTGAAGTAAGGAAGTAATTAGAGTTAAATAAGATTAAAAGGGTGGGGTCGATCTCAGAATTAGTATCCTTATTAAGAGACACCAGAAAGCTTGCTGTTCCCTCTGCCATGTGAGGACACAGAGAAGAGGAAGTCATCTGCTCAGGAAGAGTCCTCACCAGGAACCAAATTGGCTGGCACCTTAGTCTTGGACTTTCTGGCCTTCAGAACTGTGAGAAATAAGTTCCTGTTGCTTAAGCCACCCAGTCTGTGGTATTTTGTTATGGCAGCCAGAGTAGACTAATACAAGGGCCAAATGATGATTCTCCAGAAGGAGGAAAAAAAAAGAAAGTAGGAGTAAGACATATTCATAGGTAAAATAAAATAAAAACACAACTTGACTAATCTATTATTAGTTCTACTTTTGAAATTAAGAAAAAGTAATCATAAATGTGGAAAAATATTCATTTTATTTATAACAACAAAAAAGGGGAGGACTTCCCTGGTGGCGCAGTGGTTAAGAATCTGCCTGCCAACGCAGGGGACACAGGTTTGATCCCTGGTCTGGGAAGATCCCACATGCCACGGAACAACTAGGCCTGTGAGCCACAACTACTGAGCCTGCGCTCTAGAGCCTGAGAGCCACAACTACTGAGCCCGCATGTCCTAGGGCCCGTGCTCCACAACAAGAGAAGCCACTGCAATGAGAAGCCCACACATCGCAACGAGGAGTAGCTCCCGCTCGCCGCAACTAGAGAAAGCCTGTGTGCAGCAATGAAGACCCAACGTGGCCAAAAATAAATAAAATTAAAAAAAAAAAAAAGAGGAAACAATGAATAAGAGCATGGTTAACTATGTAGGTTATATCCCTCAAAAGAGTAGCAAACAACCCTTTAAAAGCAGCAGAGAATAAGGTCTATGATAGCTTATAAATTATCAACGTTTACAATATGAAGAGCAAATTACTTAACCTATCTAAGCTTAAGTGTCCTTATCAGAAACTGGGGCTAAAAGTTTAGTACCTACCTTCTAAGACTGTTTTGAGAATTAAATATATATGTAATATATGTAAAGCAATTAACACGGTATTTGGTAAGTGTATGATAATTGTTGTCTACTTTTAGGATTTTTAAGAAAAACAGGGTGCAAGGTTCTATATTATGGATATAGCACAACTACAACTATGAAAATAAACAATGCATAAAAGGCTAGAAGTTGCACTAGGATGACTCTAGGATTTCCCCCCTACTTTTATGCATTTTCCTACTTGTCTTTAATGAGCCTATTGCTGTACTTTTTTTTTTTATTTTTAGTGAATTCTAAAATAAAACAGAAAATATACATAAAAGTACTTTGAGTAAGGGTAAAATTTAGTAAATATTTAGAAGGTATCAGAGTCAATAATAGAACATTAGTACTTTTATCTGGAGCTGAAGAAAATCAAAGTGGCTAAGAAACAATCAATACCCATCAGTTAATTTTAAACTGGAGGGGGAACACTTTGGTATGGTACTTCTCGAAGTGTGATCCATTGACCACCTGTATCAGAATCACCTGAAGACTTCTGGGCTCCACCTGCTATTACACCAGATTCTCTGGGAGTGAAGTCCCGGAATCCACATTCTGAACGAGTATCCCAGGAGATCTTTATGTATGCTAGAGTTTGGGAATGACTGGTATGGCAGAGTGCCAGCTTTGTAATCAAACATATCTGGGTTCGAATCCTAGCTCCACCAGTTATTACCTTTGTGATAATGGGAAAAAGTTACTTAACTTCCCTCTACCTCAGCTATCTTACCTGAAACACAGAGAAAATATGACTTATTTGGAAGGCTTATTGTAAGAAATAAATAAAGTAACATGTGTATCCTATATTAGCGCTCAGAACTCCGTGAGCACTCAATATCTAGCACCTATCATAAAATACAATTGAGAATTAACAGTTATAATGACAGAATCTTAAACACCTGAAAAACACCTGAGCAATGTTTTAATGCAAGGTTCTCAAACTGGTTAAGGAACAAAGAACCTGAAAGTCAGTGTTCTTTGTACAATTCTATTTTACACTAATGTATTTAAACCCACAATATAAACTAGGAAATCTGTTATGTGAGTAAAACAGATAAATGACACCCACTTGCACACTCATCAGTTAAAAAATATGCAGTGGAACTAAGCATAATTGGCTCTTTTGCATTTCAGTAAATATCAACTTTCACTAATTGTTCATTTGCTGGCACCAGGTAATAGGAAGCTGGGGATAAAAATACCAGAGAAAAACCTATAATTGAGAACATTTTATCTTTTCTTTTTTTCTGTGAACTAAAAAGCCCATTTTTAAATTTTAGCAGCAATATAGCTTGATAAATAGCAGTATACTGTGATAGCTTTTTGAGAACCACTGTTTTAGTCTAATTCCCTCACTTTACATAACAAAAAGCTGAGCTCTAGAAAGGTTATGTGATTTTCCCAGAGCTACAAATAATAATACAGACCTAGAGCCTAGATATTTCAATCTCCATCCCCATGTTCCTTCCATAAGATAACAGTGCCTCCACTACTTTAAGCTCATTCACAAAAGCATATTTTTGGTCTATGTCTACCTAAATTTAATTTACTGAAATGAGGCAGAGTTACATGATATACAATTTAAGAGTTACAAAAGGTATTCAGTAAAAAACCCTCTCCCATTCCTGTCTCTCAGTCCCCAGTTCCCTTCCTAGGTAGAACCAATGCTATCAGTTTTCTGTGCCAGTGTGTTTCTTAAAGGGTCTCCACTTACCTTCGTTCAACAGGTACAGGCAGGGACCAGACTTCTCCCTCGGATGCTGGAAGCTCATGCTGTGCAGCTTTTAATGGAGTGCTGTCTAGTTTAAAGCCTTCTAGTGTTTTCATGATATCCTTAACATGTTTAGCTTCCACATTTATTTCCTGCCAAACCTGATTTCAAAGGAGAATATGGCTCTTTAAATCTCTATAACTAATAAATCACTGCCAAGATTAAGTTGGGCCATTTATTAAAGATGTCAGAAGCCTCCATTTTGACATCAGATATCCAGGAAACCATACCAAAATATTCTGTTGAAATTTTAATAATGGTTCATGAATTCTTTATTTCTAATTGCAAAATTAATTCTGATAAAATGAATTAAGTATCCTGGCTAATTAAGCCATCATGACTGACTTATGGTTCTTATTCAAAATGCGTAACAAATTTAAAAGTTAGCTGTAACTTCAAAGTTTGGTAAAAACAATACTTTTGCAAGTTGCGCTTTGATGGTTCTTATGCTACTTAATTGACTTTAAAAATGCTGAACAGAATCCACTAATTTCATAACTCACTAATGGACTGCATCCCACAGTTTGAAAAATAAAGCTTCAGAGGATAAATGGCTCAATCCACACACAACCAATATATATTTTTTAAAAGCAGTCTTGACTCAATTTTAAAACTATATATATATATATATATACACACACACACACACATATATATATGAAATACTGAAATGAAGTTAGCAATATTTGGTTTTAAAACTAAATGATTTAAATATCCTTATAAAAAAGCTTAGACTTTTAAAGTAAAAGCTGCTGGCCTAAGAACAAAAGGTCTTAAAAGTCTTTCAGTGACAAATTTAAGACTCTTTATGAAATAAAGTGTTTTCCCCTTCTAATGTAAAATATGCAGAGGCAGACTTAAGGAAAGAGGTTAAGTTCAAAGAGGTAGAATATTTCTCTCTTTTAAAGAAATTTAGGACAAATATGGAATACTATGAAAAAAGCAGTTTAGTAGAATCTGAGGGATAATACTCTACCTAGAAGACCAGCACAAAAAGACTATTAATTTCTATAATATTTCTCTCCTGTGACATTGTTGAACCCTATTATAAATGCCATATTCAACTGGACCTGTTTATAGTTTCTACCTATAAACTTTTACTGGTCCTCAGTGACTAAAGTTCCTCACGTGGGATGCAAGTATGGTCTGCTTTATGATGTTCTATAGAGAATATGGTACTTGTGAGATTCAGGTGTCATCTGCAGTTTCAACAATGGCTTAATAAAGTCAATTCTAACTTTACCAGGTAAAAATGTGATCTAGAAAAAAATTTCAAAACCATTACTATTAGATACCAAAAATTAGAATAACTGAGTAGAACTCATCATACTGATGATGGCGAATATGGATTAATATAATAATCAAGTTTTAAGAAACATTATATACAAATCCATGTAATAAATTATACACTCTTAATGTATAGCTGCAAAAGCACTACCTATTTACATCTGAGTATTTTAAACCATTAAAACAAACATCAGTCATGATTCTTACCTGTTGCCATTTCTGCTGGAGGTATGTATCTTTGACTGAGTATAGATACTTGTTCATTTGATCAAGAACTCCCTGATAATAGACCATTGCAGAGTCATAATTTCCCAGCAATGCATATTCACGGGCCAATTTTACATTCTCACTAATCATAAGAAGACTCATGCTCAATTATAAGCTAAAAAAGAAAGAAACATTTAATATTATCTCTTAAAAATAAGTACTACAAAGAGTTTTTTAAAAGTATACTTTCCAAGGATCCCTGAAGACGCTCACAATGTACTTTCCATCTCTATACATTTGTTCATGCTAATTTCCACTCCTTCAAAGAAATTTCTCAGTTCCCACAGTCAAACCCTACCTATGTGTCAAAACCCCACTCAGATGGCAATTCTCCCAGTATGTCAACCTTCTGAACTTCCCAGTTCAAAATAAGCCCTCCCCCTTCTAAAGTCCCCTGGCACTTTACTGGGGCCTTCCTCTCAAGGCACTTGTCTACCTTGAATCTCTAAGTTCTTTTAGGGCAGGATTTACAGAGGAAAGGTCTGAGATGGTAACTTCAGTGCGTGACGTACAAGGCTTATTGAACATCTGCAGAACAAATGTAGAATGTTAGATTATTTTTTGGAGGGCACTGTGACACAGCAGAAAACACACGTGTTTTGAGGTTAGAAGAATCTTGGTTAGAACTGTAATTCTGCCACCTTTGTCAAGTCCCTTAACTTTAATGAGCCTTAGTTTTTAAATCTGTAATTGGGATAGTAACTATTTCCAAGAGTTGCACTAGAAGGAATAAATGGCCATTTAGAGTACCTACCATAGTGCTTGGCAAAGAGTAGGTCTTCAATAAATGCTAAACGCATCTTCCCTGAAACTTTCCATATACAAGAACTAAGCATAGTCTTTGTACTTAGTAGGATGCGGATATATGGATATGGGGTTTTTATAGGTGGGTTTTTACCTACCCTCTAGACAGAAGCTAATTCCAATCACATAAAAATTGGCCCAGAAAACAAGGGGAAAACTGATCAACTTTTTATGAGGTGAGAATCACCTCAGTTTCAAAACTAATTAAGAGCAATAAAAAGTCCATTTCACTTATGAACATGATGTGGTAATCTTAAATAAAAGATTAGCTAACTAAAAAAAAGAAAAAAAAAAACGATTAGCTAACTAACAATGTATCAGCGCGCACACACACACACACACACACACACACACACACACTCCATGACCAAGAAGGTTTATCCCAGGAATGCAATTATAATCTAAGTTGAGAAAATCCATCCTTGTAATTCCTCACACTAACGGACAAAAGAACTTCATACAAAAATGGGTAGCGCATAAAGGCATAAAGTGTAATTCATGGAAGGGAAAACCCAAACGGTTAACAAGTACAGATACTAGTAATAGAAGAATGCAATGAGAGACCCCTTTTACATTTACCAGATTAAAAAAATTAATAAATCCAATAATACTAAGTATTGGCAATTATTTGGGAAAAAGGACATTCTCACATACAATGTGTGGGCATAAACTGGTATAATCATTTTGGAGAACAATCTGGCAGTACTTAGAGAAATTATGTATGCATATATCCTATGACCCTGCAACCCTACTTTTCTGTAAATATTCCAGAGGAAATTTCACACAGATCCACAAAAGGACTTGTTTTTGGATGTTAATGACAGAACTGTTTGAGAAATCAATAGTTGGAGGTAATCTATCTATTCCTTGCTAAGAAAACAGATAAGGAAATATGGTGGATGCACCCTATGGAATACTACGTAGCAGATGGAAGCAATGAACAAAATTTGCAAATAGCAACATGGATAGATCCTCAAAATACAGGGTTGGGTATAAAAAAAACTTAGACATAGAACAAGGTCTAAATGCCAAGATCATTTTATAAACTTAAAATTATGCTATATTTATTGGGTTGGCCAAAAAGTTTGTTCGGGTTTTTCCATAAGATGTCATGGAACCTGTACGAACTTTTTGGCCAACCCAATATATATGGCGAATAAAACACTCTTTTTTAAAGGACACATACACACCTAAGAATATATATTAAATATATTACAGTGTCTGTGGAGGGTGAGATAGGGAATTACGAATGAAAAAAGAGGATGAAGGGTAGGGGAGTAACCAAAAATAAATACAACAAAAGAAGGGCCTTATATCCATCAATAATCACATAGAGCCTGTAAGGTGGCTCTCATTGACCTCTGCTTCCCGGTGTCCATACCCTTGTGTAATCACCTCCCCTTGAATGTGAGCTTGTAACAAATGGAATATACAAAAATAATGGAACATCATTTCTGAGATTAGACTGGGACTTCCACCTCGCTTACTGTCTTTTGCTCTCTCATTGGACTACTCTAAGGGAAAACCAGCTACCATGTTGTGAGCTGCCCAGTGCAGAGGCCCATATGGCAAAGAACTGATGGAGGCCCCAGGGCAACAGCCAGTGAGGAACTGAGGCCCTCAGTCCAACAGTCCAGAGGAACTGAATCCTGCCAACGACCATGGGAGGGAGGCAGGAAGTTGGATCCTCCCTCAGCTGACCCTTGAGATAAATGCAGCCCTGACTGATACCCTGACTACAGCCTGTGCAAGACCCTGAATCAGAAGCACCTAGCCAAGCTATGCCCAGAGCCTGACCAAAGAAACCGTGAGACAATAAATGTTTGTTGTTTTAAGCCATTAAGTTTTCGGGTAATTTGTCATGAAGCAATACAGCTACGAACTGAGGTCTATAAGTAATTCAAGACTGAGCATCTGAGGTCCAAAAGAAAAGGAAAAAAAATCCCATGACTGAAAAGCATGACCACTGAAAATATTCCATCTTAATAAGAGCTCTGTGGTCAGGGACCAAGGCTCTCTGTTATTTTATGGATATATCCCCAGCACCTAGAACCATGCTCCTTTCACACAGCAGATACTCAGTAAATCTTTGAATGAATGAATACTGTTAGGTTTTGTCTAACTACTAAGATTTCTTACCTTTGTCCAGTTTCTGACCCTCAGCACTCTCACACTGCTTGATCCTCAACTCATCCCTACCAGAGCTGAGTGCCTGCTTTTGCTCTGAAGCTGTATATGCCCTACAGTGACACCTCATCTGAGCAATAATGTTAGAAGGGTACAGCTGCAGCTGGCTGCTGGCAGTGTATCACTGATCTGGATAAGCAGAGACAGCAAGACTCTAACGTCTTTTCCTTCTCTCTCTCTTTTCCTTAACAGACTCCCTCCAGATCTTTCTTCCCTTCCCCCAACTAAAAAAAAAAAATCTAAATTAAGTTGTTACTTATATATAGGTTGTCCTTTTGTATTTCTGAGGGCCAGGGCTCAATGTTCCAAAATTCACAGAAGTCACTCCAGGCCTTCTTTGAAGGTTCCGTGTTATGGATACTTCTTTCTAGTCAGATAAAATTCCTGAGGAGCCAATGAATCGACATTTTCTAACAAACAAATGTAAAGTCAATCCAAGGCCACGTTAAAAATGACCTGAAATATTCTTGGTTATCAAAGAAACGATGTGTTTACTGAAAATGTATCAAAATACCATGCAATGACTAAATGTTAGACAAAAAACAAATTTTCCTATTCTTTTAGTATCATTCTTCTTCTCAAATGAATGTCAACACTATAAATTTATGAGATTCTTCAATTTTCAAGAATATATCCTTATCATTGCCAAAATTACACTTTAGGAAGACAGAATTTGGGTCTACCTGACACAATATCTGGCAGTACTTGAAGAAATGAATATATGTGAAGAAAAGCCTGTAGACCAAATTTTAACCACAGTGAACTGTAAACACTACCTGTTGGTTCAATTAATAGAACAAAAATGAGGTTATAAAATTATAAAAAATGAGACTGTCCAAAAACACAGTTGGTTTTTAAAGAGAGATTGTTAAAGAGAAAAATAAACATAAGCATAGGTGGTGCATGCTTTCTCACAGCAAGCTTTTCCTTTACATGATCCTTCCTATCAGAACCACCCTTTTGCTTAAGTGTACTGAGTATTTATTTATCTTAATGACTAAATTCATTCATTTAAACTAAGTAAGATGCAACATGAAATTTTAATTCAAATAACAGAGTCAAAATTTTTTTAAACACTAAAAACTCAATATTACAGCAAAATTTCTAGCAAACTTAATGTGATGCTGTGTGGTCCACAAAGAGTATCTTTTTAACCAGTCAAACAGCTAAAAAACAAACAATCCAGAACCACTGTTGTAAACAGAAATTCAACATTGTTTTTAATACAGTAAATTCTACAAGATTCTCTAATCCTTAGTATTTGTCAGAATTGTGATACCAGTTTCAAAATAAGATGCAGAATCCGTTGTAGACTATATAATATGCCTAATACTGAATCTATAAAATGTAAAAAGGTCTTGAATAACCAACGCCATAAAGGAGCTTTATATAGCTTTTCATAGTCTAAGAATGTTGGAAAGTCGATTGGCACTGCCTTTTTTTTTTTTTTTTAAGATATGAAACAAGTCACAAGGTATTAATACTAATACAAGACAAAGAGTTTTGCCACTATTTCTCTGTGTGAGAACTCACTGATTACAAAAACCATCTCCTTTGGAAAAGAAAATAAGGCTGCACACTGAGATATTTAGGCCTGTATGAACATCACAAGAATCTTTCTTGATACCTTGGTGTTCTAGCATTGTGACTATGGGGCAAAGATTTATCTCACACATTCTAAAACGTTAGGAATGTCCTCAGCAGTATCTAAAGGTCTGATTTCAAAGAGGAAGACAAATGAGTGCTTTCAAGAGAGCAGCAATGTTAGTAACTGATATAAAAGTTAGTAACTAATATAAAATTGGCACTTCGCAGTTAAAAGAGAAAATTATTTTTGAGTAAATAAGGGCCTGAGACTATCCACTGCAAGGCATTAAGGATCCACGTTCATCGCTAACTTCATCACCATATAATATACAGTATGAAACAAAGTTTCGAGGGATACGTTTTGTAAAAGGTACCAACTCTAAACAAAAAGGGTCATAGCCTCCCAGAGGACGCCCGGCTCCAGAATAAACTAAATAAGAAATAACATCCTCAACAATAGCACACCTACCTAACAAAACATAAGAAAGGAAGCTGCATCCCCAAAGTCAAGGCTTCTGGTTTTTTTTTTTAGGGTAGAGCGTTTCGGGCGGGGGCGGGGGCGTGGACGAATTCGGGAGAGGACCAGTCAAAAAAGCGAGGAAATAAAAACAGGTTCTCTCGTCCGGAGACTTCTCTAAGGAGACAGGCCTAGAGTGGGATCGGCAGGAGCCCCCAGAAGTCTCCGGCCGGACAGGACTCCTCCGGTAGGGGGACCTTCACCCGAGCCACAGGTGTCAGCGACAACAGCAAGGACCTAGGACCTCGGCGCAGGCACCGGCAAGTTCACAGCAGAATGCGCAGTGGGATCGCCTCACAGGCTCCCGAATCCCTCGCCGAGCCGGCCACGTGGGTCGGGGATCCCCAGGAGACCGAGAGAGCCAACACTCACCTGTGTCTCCGAGGCTCCTCGGGAAGCCGCCCAGCGGCAGGCGGAGCGGGAGGGCCGAGCGGGGCTCCGGGCAGCGAGGAAGGAGGGCCCTGCCCTGTCCTGCCCCAACCACCGTGTTTTGTGCTCACGGACCCAGCACTGCCTGGTCCAACCGTCACCAGTCTCAGGGCACTGCTTCCACTCGCCGAGAATTTGAAGGCAAACCCGCCAGGGTCACTTCCGGTGCTGGGGGGGAACCTCGGAGACTCCGGCGCAAGCGGAGCTACGCCCCGGGAGCGAGGACGCCGGGCGGCGTGCGCGCGCCGGGCGCCGGCTGGGCGGGGTCGACGGAGGTGGGGCGGGGCCGACAGTCTGGGGCGGGGCCGGGGGGGGGCGGCCGGGCGCGCCTGCGCAGTTCCGCGCCACAGCCTCCCGCGCGGAGTGGGCGGAGACGGATAGTGATGACTCAAATTAGAGTTACCCTCTCGTGTTCCTCAATACGTTTCGCAGTGCTTCCTCACTTTTCCTCCCACTTGATTTTCATCACTCTCTTCAGAGGTTAGGAGGTCAGAGTGTCTATTTTACAGGTGAGTGTCAAGGGTCAAACAATTCGCTTGTGACATATCCTGTTTTAGAACCAAATACTCAGAATTTGGCTGAGGCGCTTGTCACGACATAACATGAATAAAATAGAGAATGGGTAAACAAAGGTATTCGGACACAATGATGGTGGAATTTTATATTCTTGATTTTTTTGCTCAACGTTTTAATGCAACCAGACAACAAAAGTATACTCCACGATGTACAGAAACATATGTACTCGACAGTACTAGTGGCCATGCTTCCTCCAGGATCTCCATCCTCTACTTCCACCTAAGGTGGCATAGAGGCACTTAAGACACGTTATCCTCTAGGAGTGCATGGTAATTAAAATTCTGATTTTAAAGCATCCCATTAATTTAACACAGACGTATATAAAGGCAATTCAAGGGAAATACATCCATTCAGTCCACAGATGTTTATTGAGCAACTAATACATGCCAGACAGCGTTGTAGGCATTGGGTAAACAGTGGTCAACAAAATAGAATGTTTCATGAAGCTTAAAGTCTTGTAAAATTCTCAACTAAGTAGAAAATAATAGTTTTGCTATGATGGATTTGAACTCTATTGTAATGTAAAGTATAATTAGTATAGGAAAGTATAATTAGTATAGCTTTTTGAAATGAAAAAAACAATTCAGGGAGGTACAGGTTAATTACCCTAGTTAGACTGAATCAACCTTCATTTTTTATATGAGTGAAAAGGTATGTTGAATTATAAAGTCAATTTATAGTCTAAAAGCTTCTCAAAGGGCACAAAATAAATACATATTACATGCCTCCATTTATATGAAATTCTAGAACAGGCAAAAGTAGTCTACAGTAACAGAAAGGTGGTCAGTGTTTGCTTGAGGCTGGATTGGGGGTTGGGAGAAGTGAGGGGAAGGACTAGACTGCAAGAAGGCATGCGGAAATGTTTTGAAGTGATGGAAATGTTCTATATCTCAATTATAGTGGTTAAGCAGGTGTATATGTTTATTAAAACATTGAACAGTGCACATAAAATGGATGCATTTTATTGTACATAATTTATACCTCAATGAAGTTAATTTTTAAAATTAAAAAACCTCCGAACACTGGCTTACATTTACTACTTCTGTTTCTTCACTAGTTGTACTAGTCTAGGAAGACTAGGGTACCCTATAGTAACCTCTCTAAATTGAAGAGGTTTCAAACGCCAGGAATTTTTTTCTTCTCATTTACTCTATATGTTCATGGTAGAGTGGATGCAGGCACTGGGACCCTGGACAGTGGAAAAAAGAAAATGCGATAACTTGCATAACTTCTGCCTTGATATGAGACGTGCCACTTCTGTCCACATTTCATTGGCCAGAGCAAGTCACGTGGCCAAGCCTGATTTCAAAGAGATGGGACATTGAGCTCTACAGTGTGCCCTGAAGGAAAAACAGAATATTTGTGTACCGCCCTCATGACTACTACACTAGTCATTTCTTCTTTTACAGTGTGGCTTCTACAACCACCATCCCTCTAAAATGATTGCGTCCAAACTGGGACTCAGAAAAATTGGAGATTATTTTTTCTGGTGAATGGTGACAGTAATTTGGCAGGATCATAGGACACATACCGGGAAGTTAATGAAAAGTAGGTAAAAAGGTAGGTGCCAGTAAAGAGTTTAAATTTTGTTCAACAGGCACAAAGGAGCCGTTGAAGGTATTCAAATGAAGGCATAATTTAGACAGGAAATAGGAAGATTGATTTGGCAACTGTGAGTAGAAGCGTTTGGAGGGGAGAGAGAATAGATTGGGCGACTCTTGCAAGAAGTGTTGTGACTCCTGGAATTACACAGGAGGGAATGACATGCAGACCATTTCTCGACATTATGTATTTGCTGTCTTTCTTGCCCCAGTAGGTAAACTTTAATGAAGTTAGATACTTCCTCCATTTGACTAGGGCAATGTCTAGCATATTGCAGACATTAATTAAATACATTAAATCAGTAAAAAAAAAAAAAAAAGAATTTGGAGACACTTTTTACATTTCATCACAGAAATCTAAAAGGACTTTCAGGACTAGTTTCACTCACCTGGTTTATTGCAACTGGCAGTCCTCCTCTACCTCCTTCAAAAATTTGAGCCATCTCTTGGGATACAGAGTATGTATAAGACTAGAAAATTCTAACCATGATTAAGAATCTGCTTAAAAAAAAAAAAAAAAGAAGAGGGAGTTCTTTGGTGGCCTAGTGCTTAGGATTCCAGGCTTTCACTGATGTGGCCCGGGTTAAGTCCCTGGTCGGGGAACTGAGATCCTGCAAGCCACGGATCAGAATCTGCTGAATTTTTAGATTATGTCACAGTATTTGCAGCAACAAACTTGAGACAGATCCCCAGTGCTGTTCACTAACCTTATGCACATTCTTCCTAAATAATAGCTTCCGTCACAGACCTGCTACTCCCAGATTGCTGAATGCCATAGGAAAAAAAAAAATCACACCACCTTGAAGATTGATGCACCACAACTGCATGATGTCTAACCCACCTGAAACATGTTTTTCTGCATGTCCCACCTCAGTTATCTCTCTTACTCTTCACATTAGTTATTTTAGACTTTCACCACTGTCCTCATGCCTACCACATACCCCTTTCTGCCCTTTCAGCAAATCACTATGTCTCCACCTTCAGAGAAAATAGAAGCTATCAGGTTGAAATTCCCTCAACTTGCTCACTGAGGCAGAGACTGCCATCTGCCCACCAAATACACATTTTCCTTGGTAACAGAACCTAGCTTGATTAAATTGGGCTGCCTGGAATAAGGACTACATTTTCCAGACTCTCATGCAGCTAGGTGTGGCCGTGGATCTAACTTCTGGCCAGTGGATGTGTTATATAGAACTTTTAGGAAGGTACCTTACAGGGAGAGGCCCTGAAAATCCCCCTTCCAGTCACATCATCCCCTCTTCTCACCAGGTTAGAACAGGGAAATAAATGGATAGAGTATAAGCAGCCAACTACTGACCATAAATGACCTTTAGAATTTAAGCCATGTGATGAAGAGAGCAGAACTGAAAAGACGAAGTGTGGACTGACCTTGTGGAGCTGTTATACCAGGTGTGGACTGCCAACTCCAGATACTGTCTGTCTAAGCAGTCGTTGTTTTGGGTTTCATATGCAGCATAACCTAATCCCAATACTTTGACCCTCCAACTTAACAAATGTCTCTACTTCACTCTTGCCCTTCGGTTTTGCCTCCTATCTCAAAGAAAGTGTATCTTCCTTTGTCTAAGCCCCATTCCTCCACTTGAACTTAAAGATTTTATTTTTTATTTCCATTTTATGAATTTATATTTGGATAGGCAATGCATTTACATGGTTCAAATGCAAATGATACAAAAGCTTATATAGTGGGAAGTCTTCCTACTATTCTTGCTACCTTAGAAATCCAGTTCCCATCCCCAGAGACAGTAACATCAAACTCATTAACTACCTTCCAGAGATACTTTTATTATACATGCAATTAAATAATGCAATTTATTGGACCTCTCATGAGCTTTCTACAATTTGCCAGTTTATGTCTTCAATCAAGGAAAATTTCCTTTTGGTAATTTCTTATAGCTTCTATTTTCTTGTTGGGATTGCCTATTTGTACATTTATGAGAATGTTTTTCTTTACATCGTCATGCATAGTTATAAGAGCCATTGTAATATCTTTGCCAATTCCAGATGTTGGAAATAAGATCTTGGGGTCAACCTCCACTGATTGTGTTTTCTCTTGAGACTAGGTCATATTTTTGTATTTCTTTGTATGCCAGGTAAGTTTGGATTGTATCATGGATGTTGGATATATTACGTTACACTCTGGATTCTGGGACATGCCTCTGGAGGTGTTTCGTTTGCTTGGTTAAGAAAGCAATTAACTTGGTTTGATTCTCTTTCTGTTGGGCAGCATCTCAAATGTCAGTTTAGTTCTTTGATTCTTAGGATGCTTGGATTCCTCCCCACACATATGTGATTCGTGATTCAGCTAGAGATTTGGGCCATTCTCAGGCAAGATATCATAAAAATGAGACACTCATCTAATGCCATTCCTCTCTCCCAAGTGTTGACTTCCACCCAGAACCTGCCTGCTCTTGGTTCCACTTCTGCATCTTTAGTTTTTTTTCCCCCTGAATTTATAGTTGCTACATATGATAAAGTCAATCCATCAGGAGCTTACTTGGTTATACTAGAAGCAGAATCTAGAATTATCTTTCAAGTATGTCATTTGGTTGACAGTTGGATAATAAACCTGAAGGACCAGAATGAAGTCAAAGACTCCAGTTAGGAAGTTATTACAATAATTCAGTCAAGAGTTGATGAGGGCCTTCACCGGTCAGAATGGCCATCATCAAAAAATCTACAAAAAATAAATGCTGGAGAGGGTGTGGAGAAAAGGGAACCCTCTTGCACTGTTGGTGGGAATGTAAATTGATACAGTCACTATGGAGAACAGTATGGAGGTTCCTTAAAAAGCTAAAAATAGAACTACCATTCCACCCAGCAATCCCACTACTGGGCATATACCCTGAGAAAACCATAATTCAAAAAGAGTCATGTACCACATGTTCATTGCAGCTCTATTTACAATAGCCAGGTCATGGAAGCAAACTGAGTGTCCATCGACAGATGAATGGATAAAGAAGATATGGCACATATATACAATGGAATATTACTCAGCCATAAAAAGAAAAGAAATTGAGTTATTTGCAGTGAGGTGGATGGACCTAGAGACTGTCATACAGAGTGAAGTAAGTCAGAAAGAGAAAAACAAATACCGTATGCTAACACATATATATGGAATCTAAAAAAAAAGAAATGGCTCTGAAGAATCTAGGGGCAGGACAGGAATAAAGACACAGACGGAGAGAATGGACTTGAGGACACAGGCAGGGGGAAGGGTAAGCTGGGACGAAGTGAGAGAATGGCATGGACATATATACACTACCAAATGTAAAACAGATAGCTAGTGGGAAGCAGCTGCACAGCACAGGGAGATCAGCTCGGTGCTTTGTGTCCTCCTAGAGTGGTGGGATAGGGAGGGTGGGAGGGAGACACAGAGGGAGGGGATATGGGGATATATATATACATATAGCTGATTCACTTTGTTATACAGCAGAAACTAACACACCATTGTAAAGCAATTATACTCCAATAAAGATGTGTTAAAAAAAAAGTGTTGATGAGGGCCTTAACCAAATTAGTTTAACCAAACAATGGGGATGAAGATGATGAATAAGAAAAATGCACTAGGTAAATAACCGAACTTCATGAATCATTGCATGGGAGATAGACAAAATATAAAATGACCTCAAATTGTTTTGCAAATCAGATTATACACTAACACAAAGTACACATTAGTTGGGGTACAAGTTCAGCAACAGTAACAAATGGTATATACATATATGAATTTTTTTTCCTTTTAATATTCTGCAGTCGGACAGACAGCCCTGCTTCAACCCATCTTTCAGGTAGTCAGGTTTTATTCATTTTGTTAATCCACCATCACTAGGGTATTTGCTTAGATTTTATGGGTCAATATAAAGTCATGATTCTATGTTCCATCCTGTGGGAAGAGGGAAGGAGCAAGTGAAGGGCAAGCAATATCAACTTTAAGTGTATGAAGTAGAATTTGCATATATCACATCTGCTCATATCCCAGTGGCCAAAACCTAGTCATGTGGCCACAACTAATTACAAGGTAATATGAGAAACATGGGCTCTAGTGGGACAGTTGAAACATAAACAGGGACGGGGGCTCTATTAGTAAAAGGAGAACTGAGAGAATGGAAGCTGGAGAACAAGAGCAGCCTGTGTCATTAGTCAGCCCCTCTGGGAGCTAGGAACTCTTGAGAATCCCCCTTTTCACTACAGAACAAATTTAACCCTCCTCCAGGGAAAACAACTCAAAGTCCCACCCAGGTTATGAATCCACCAAAATGTCCAGGATCTCTGGGTGACTTTATGGAAGGGAGAAGGAAAGACTGGATACTTGGGAGGACAATAACTGCCTATGTTTCAAACATAAATTTGATATCCTCCCTTTAGCCTTCACACAAAAGCAGATACATTTTCTGTGTATTTGCCTTTGGCATAACAAGGTATGGTCACAATTTTAAGCATGCCAAACATGGATCCAAAATGCAGTAAAATGAGAGAGCTAAGGAGCTAGACAGAGGGTTCCACAATGGCACCCGTCAGCACCAGGGTCCACGCAGTAGAACAAGCTCCAAAGAATGGCTGCCACCAGTGTCTGTGTTCCCAGGGTGAGCCGCAGCTGCCTCCCACCTCAACAGGAGGCTCTCCAGGACAGCAGTGTATGTCCACCATTCAATTGTCTGCTAGAAGATGGTGTGGAAGTCACAGAAAAGTAGCTTGGGCAAAGAAAGAAATTAAATTGTGATGCAGGTCTGCTGAAACCACAGCTAACCTGGCTGAGAGCTCCTGGATGATGATGATGACATACGAAGGCAAACACACTGTATTAGAGATATTTTCTCTGGGAACCTATCATCAGAGCTACAGAATTAAAAGGGAACTTGGATTCCATGGAGTCCTTATCACTTCTCACCCACCAAAAATATGCTAACTAAAAGGACTAATAAATACATTAATTGGAAATCTTAAAAAAATGCAGTAAAATGAATCATAAGCATAATGCAGTTTGCATCAGCTATACAACAGCCTCATGTAGACCAAATATAATTTTACAAGTGGCACTTCCCTGTTGGTCCAGTGGTTAAGACTCCACACTCCCAACGCAGGGGGCCTGGGTTCGAGCCCTGGTCAGGGAACTAGATCCCGCATGCCACAACTAAGAGCCAGCACAGCCAAATAAATAAATATTAAAAAAATTTTTTTTACAAGTGAGTGCAAACAAGAGGATAAAAGGAGACCTAAGAATGATGGTAGGGACTTCCCTGGGGGCACAGTGGTTAAGAATTTGCCTGCCAATGCAGGGGACACGGGTTTGAGCCCTGGTCCGGGAAGATCTCACATGCTCCGGAGCAACTAAGCCCGTGCGCCACAACTGCTGAGCCCATGCGCCACAACTACTGAAGCCCTTGCACCTAGAGCCCGTGCTCCGCAACAAGAGAAGCCACTACAATGAGAAGCATGCGCACCACAATGAAGCGTAGCTCCTGCTCGCTGCAACTAGAGAAAGTCCAGGCGCAGCAACGAAGACCCAACACAGCCAAAAATAAATAAATTTAAAAAAAAAAGAATGATGGTAATGCTTGAAAAAGGGGGAGAAAAAACCCTAAATATTTGTTCATCTTTGTAAAGTTGATTTAAGATGTAACATCAACATATATACTTTATTTTGTAGGCAGTTCATGTGATAAAGTAAAAAGATTGTAAATAAAAAGAGATTAGCTAATAACTTCACATTTTAAAAAATTACTAACTGGGCTCAAATGATACTAAATGCAGAGTTTAATAATTAAAAAAGGTTTAAATCTGTGATCTAAAGGGAGCTTTTAACATGAAATATTTATTGTACTTATACTGGACAAAACGAAAACATTTTACTGGGCTACACTAACTCTACTCAGTTTGCCTTAATTTAAGTAGGGATTATCATTAGCTATGTATGCTTTAGTTTCAAAGCATCACATTTTTTTTTTAAAGAACTTTAGTACTTTTTTATTTTTTATCTTTGGCTGCGTTGGGTCTTTGTTGCTGCGCGCGGGCTTTCTTCTAGTTGCGGTGAGCAGGGGCTACTCTTCGTTGTGGTGCGCGGGCCTCTCATTGCGGTGGTTTCTCTTGTTGCGGAGCATGGGCTCTAGGCACGCGGGCTTCAGTAGTTGCAGCATGTGGGCTCAGTAGTTGCGGCACGCGGGCTCTAGGGCGTGTGGGCTTCAGTAGTCGTGGCGCACGGGCTTAGTTGCTCCGCGGCATGTGGGATCTTCCCGGACCAGGGATGGAACCTGTGTCCCATGCATTGGCAAGCAGATTCTTAACCACTGTGCCACCAGGGAAGTCCTCAAATTTTTAATCATAAATTTTCTCTGAGAATAAAAAGATTAAATTTTTGAATTAAAAAATCAACTTACTTAACTAAGCAGCCTAAAAGTCAGCTTTCCACACATAATTTAAAGATTTGAATTTTGCTTTTTTTTTATTATGATCCCAGCAAATGTTACACTAGAGAAAATGATTGGGGAAATACAAATAGATTCATTAAGAACACAGGCTGATTATTCATATCTACTACATTCAGAAGTATGCAAAACAATTTAGTTATATTGCAATGCTGTAACTCCTTTTCCTAACAAAGCATTATTTTATAAAACTGTAGTGTTGTATTGATTCAATTTTAATACAAAATACTTATATACATAATACAATATAAAAGTAAACTGTGGTATAGTGCCTTCACAAAGGGATCTATTAAGGCGCTTTACAAATACACCATTATGTTGACCCAAATTACTTTTTGTTTTAGATTAAAACAAACAGGCTATATGTTTCACTTTAAATACCAAAGGGATTTTTGTTTATTTTTGTTTATTAAAGAAAAATTTCTAAAGTACCTTAGGTAACAGCAGCAGCAATATCTAAAAATCCTCCCACTGTATCCTCTAATTTCAACATATTATTAAGTCAGAAGAAAACATTTCCACTCACAGTTTTGCACTTTGCAACAGCAGAAGGTAATAACTTTTTAAAAAAGTCAATCTCAAAGTGACTTCTTAGTCATACATTCTATAGTTTCTATTACAAATAAGGTAGAAAAGATACAGCAACAGGGCCTGCCTTAGGACGTCACTGGACAATACATAACTGTATCTACAATTACATAATTATAGAACACATTTCATAAATACCACTGATATGCATAAAAGGGGTGAGTATAAGAAAGACAGCAAGTTTTTTTTTTTAATGAGTGGGAAAATTATTTTAAAAAGAAAACATGAATGATCAATGTTTTCACTCCATTTCAATTGACAGCATATAGATTTTTGACATCGTTCTCATCTTTTTGGTCAGGAAGCACCAGATTCTATACTGGAAGATCTGGATATAGTTTGGGAATAAGACAGCTAATAAGTAGATCCAAACTGCTAAAAATGCAGATACTAAAGGCTTGTACACTGCTTCAGATAAACACAAAAAGCTTATCCTGTCAGAGGAAATTTAAAAGAATACAAAATCTGTAGTGTCTGTTACATTTGAGGAATAAGGGCAACACAGATTTTGGGGGGAGGGAAGGGGAGAAGACAGCACCTTAGTTTTCCTACAATGTAAATGTAACAAAGTTGGTTTTGTTCTGTATTGCACCATAGTCCAGAAATAAAACAACTAAATGGAAATTTCAATAAATCTGACTGAGAAAGCCTGAAGAACAAGGGGGATAACTTAAAAATTTGAGTACTGAGCTAGAAAGTTCTTGAACTAATTTGTGTTGCATAGAATTTTACAGGACTAATCAAACGTTCCATGAAGTTAAGACTGCCATCTTATACAGTGCATTTTCCTACAATCCTCTGAGTAGAAGTCCTTCAGAAATATTTCTTTATTAAGCTTGTAACAAGCCAAACATGTATTTCAGTGCCCTCAAAAGGGTGTGTTTAAAATGTCTTGGTGCTGTACCAGCAAGAGAGGCGGTCCTAAGGATATCTTATCACATGGTACAGACCTTTCACACCATAAATTATCAGTGTTTATACAAGATGTGCTAATCTGAGTACTAATTAGTAAACTTACAGCAAAGTTCCTAGTTTAATATATCAGTGTTCTTGCAAGACAGAGGTCCCTAACCAAGAGTTTGTGACAGGTTTCAACACATCCAAAATCCCTAAACTGCATGCAACATTTTATGCGTATGTGTTGATGTGCATTCTTCTGGGAAGAGAGCCCACAGCTTTCATCAGATTCTCGGAAGGACCAATGACTCCCAAAGACCTACCATTACATAGTGGGTAATGCACTGGTTTACAAGCTGAGAAGGCCAACTATAGAAAGGCCACCTATAGAAAGGAGGGAAGTCTGAGCTAGTAAATCTTTTTTGCTCTCCCCAATTCAACCAGAACAACTTTGCCTCTAATTTTACTTGCATACATGATTCCATTAACTTTTATTTGAAGAAAGCTATAAGTCTGAAAAATCACTAAAATTCTGCTTCTTCTCCACAAATATTGTTTTGATAAAACAATTCCCTATCAGTGGAGCTTCAGGAAATAAAATACAAATTTTACTAATGTGAGAATAGAGCCCTTTCCCCCTTCCTAAAAGTTAAGCTAAATGTATTTTGGTATGAAACCACAAGTTGCCCTTATACCTAAGTATTATATATAATAGTAATGCTGAAAAACATACTGTTTAACCTTAATAAGTTAGGAGGTTTTGAATTTTCTACTAAGACCACTATGTATTTTTTCCTAATTACTAATGGCCACCTTAATTAGGAGTTAAATAATAATTTTTTTCACCAATTAATCTCTGCCCATGGGTAAAATATTGCCAAATAGCCACGTTTTCTTTTGCCAGTAACAATCTGTGTATGCATCTCTGTTCTGAAAGAGGAAAACTATAACATTACTGATGACATAATCAAAACTGTCACTATATAGAAAAAGTACTTTTCTAGTAAGTACCCACAAATAATTTCTAATTAAAGTTTCATATGAAGCTGAAAATAATCTCTCTGCTTAGGATGTGGAACTTTTTTTAAAATTTCAAAGTAAAAATATGAAAGATCTTATTAGCTTTTAGTATTGAAAATTTTAATTTATGGCAGCTTTGTTCCCTTTAAAAACTGAAAGCAGCATTAAAAATACCAAAAGAAAAATGGTAGTGCTTTGCTTCTTTCAAAGCCAGTAATTTTCTGAGATATGTTAGAAAATTAAATATCCCACAGATGGGAAAAGAAGATAAACTGCACTGTTTTTCATTTGGCTGAGCATACTGTTTCAACCTTGTATTTCTTAGTTACAAAATGTGAATTATACAGATTATCATTAGCCCGGGAACACTCACCACCATGATGGCTTCATTTCTATAGCTTATTTTTTTCCAAAAACAAATCATGGGGGAAGAAAAAAAAAACACCTCCGTAAATGTGGGGTATATTTCATATTTGGTTAAAGCAAGATAAAACTAAAACTGTCTTTCAAAAAATTTTCAAAAATTCTTGTTTTTTTAAAAATTATTTAGCATATGTACAAATAGATATCAGGCTTCTCCTTTTAAACAAAGCACTATTTTTTATTTTAAGTACTTTAAGTACCAAGAACTGACTATAATATTCAGCTCATAATTTACTTTATAACAATTTTTTTTCTAAATTACTGATTAAAAAGGCTGGAATAAATTAACATTTCAAAAGGATTTCCCATAATTTAGGAACATAAAAAATTGTACACAGAGCACACATACATAGCTCTGTTACATTTGCATAATTTTACTCTCAGAGCTTCAAAAACCCCTGCGTTTTAGGCCTTTTTGCAAAGCCTCGTTACAATTATTTCCTAGTGTGTTAAACATACACTAGGTCACGATTTTTGATCTCTGAGCCTGTGTGCTGATCATCTTCATCTGACTGTTGCTCTGAGCCTTGTGAATTAATATATTCATATTCAATAGGCTTTGGATAATTATATGGGTAGCCATTGTCATCAAAAAACCTCCGAAAGGTAAATTCATAGAAAGCATGTTCAGGGTGCTTTCCATTTTTATACCATCCGTTCAGAGTGTCATTTACATTTTCTTCTTCATTATCATCACTCCGTAACTTATCAGGATCAACAGGATCAAAATTTGATGTATCTGTTGGGTGTGTGATTTTAGGAATGTATGAAGCAGACTGCTGTCTCAGGTCACTGGAAAAATCAATTGTTTTAAAAAACGGATGAGCTTTTATTTCATCAGCACCATTCTTGCCTAAGCGATCTTCTGGTCCTCTGCAGAGTTTAATAATAAGATCAGAGGCTTCAGGACTCAGTTTAGCTTGCGGTGGGATATGAAGAGATGTTTGCCAGTTGATAACCTTTAAGGAAGATTTTTAAAAATTAGAAGGAAAGAAATAAATAAGAAAAACAAAAATTTCCTCCAAGTTTCAAATGAAAAAATCTTACTGGACTATTAGTGTTTTTTAAAAATAAATTGCATGGTATTTCACCTTCCTTACCTTTTTATTTTACTTTATTTTTTTGGCCGTGCTGCACAGCTCGTGGGATCTTAGATTCCCCCATCAGGGATCGAACCCAGGCCCTTGGCAGTGGAAGTGTGAGTCCTAACCACTAGATCGCCAGGGAATTCCCTCACCTTCCTCACCTTTAATAATGAATCAGTGGGAAATAACCTTTCTTTCCATTCCCTCCTCTCCAGGCAACTTATACTCGTATTACATGACTCACTGTAAGTTTTAGCTCCCCTGTTAAGACCTTCAACCTATGGTAGAGATGACTTTCTACTGTGCCTCCCCAGTTCTATACATTTCCTTGTAGCATAATATCTCTAATACTTTGTGGTATCTATTTATGTTTGTGTCCTACTACAGAATAAAATTTCATAAGGCTATAGACCATGTTTTGTCTTTGCATTTCCCAGTGTTTGGCAAATTGCCTGGCACATAATTAATAGATATTCAATAAACACTTATTCTTGTTTTGAATACACTGGAATGAGGGAGGGACGGAGGAAGGAAGGGAGGGAGAGAAGGAAGGGGTAGGTCTCCATAAATATTTGTTAAATAAATGAATAAATGAACTTCATTCTTCCTTATTCATATATGAGCTTATCAGCGCTGTGTAGGGAAGAAAATTAAACTCCCTCTTCAATAACCAAAGTAAAAACTCAATGGACCCTTTTGGCTTCGGCGTGTGACTCGGCTCAGTCCAGTTCGAGATGCTGACAAACAGGGCTGGTGCTTGAAAGCTTTTTGAGGAGATCACATGTATTTGAACATGTTATGACTGATATATACAGAGTAGAGGTTTTTGCTTACTATCCCTTTCATGGTGGTAGCAGGGGAGAACTTCTGAAAAGGTGCCAAATATCTGCAAGAACATATATCTGCCCCATAGAGAATTTCTGTAGAATTCAATTCCACTGAAACTATTTAAAATCATTTTTCTGCCAAGCAGCCCCAGCCTAAAGCTCAACATAGTAACTAGACTAGCTATCCTAGCAATACAACTATCTTAAGACAACTTTGTCAGCTGCTTTAATTTACAAAGGTTAGTTCTAAATCCCATTCTTTTGACTATTCTAAACATTGTATGTTTCAAAGTATCCTTTTAAAAACTTGTTTTGGGCTTCCCTGGTGGCGCAGTGGTTGAGAATCCACCTGCCAATGCAGGGGACACGGGTTTGAGCCCTGGTCTGGGAAGATCCCACATGCCGCGGAGCAACTGGGCCCGTGAGCCACAACTACTGAGCATGCGCGTCTGGAGCCTGTGCTCCGCAACAAGAGAGGCCGCGACAGTGAGAGGCCCGCGCGCCGCAATGAAGAGTGGCCCCCGCTTGCCGCAACTAGAGAAAGCCCTTGCACAGAAATTAAGACCCAACACAGCCAAAAATAAATAAATAAATATATTAAAAAAAAGCAGCACTCCCACAGGGATTGCCTTTAAAAAAAAAAAAAAAACAAACTTGTTTTTTTGTGCTTACAATTTTTTCTATAATAGATTATTTTGATGATTAAATTTGACCCCTTTGACAGAAGATGGACCAGTGGATTCCTAAGGGTCAGGGAGGAGTTTGCACATAGGGTTTCGGGCGGGGGGCAGGTGTTGAAGAACTGTTCTACACTTTGATTATGGTGGTGATTGCATTTGTTAAATTTCGGAGTGAGTTTTACTGAATGTAAATTCAACGTGAATAAACATGACTTTAAAAACTTAAAAAAACAAAAAACAAAAACAAAAACAAAAACTCAGTGGATGGGCTCAACAGCAGAATGGAGATGTCAGAGGAAAGAATCAGTGAACTTAAAGAAAACTCGATAGAAATGATACAATCTGAACAACAGAGAGAAAAAGAGTTTGAAAATATGAGAACCTCAGTAACCTATGGGACTATACCAAAAGGTCTAACGTTGGTGTCAGAGTTCCAAAAGGAAAAAATATGTGGTACAGAAAAAATATTTGAAGAAATGATGGCTGAAAATTCTCCAAATCTGATAAAAGACAAACCTGTAAATTCAAGATGCTGTTTGATGTCAAGAGACACCAAACAGGATAAGCCCTAAGAAATCCATGCCCAGACAAATCATAATTACAACACTGAAAGCTAAAGAAAATTTCTTGTAAGTAGCCAGCGAAAAATGATGCATTACTTGAGGGAACAATGATTTGAATTACTGTAGATTTCTCATCAGAAAACTATGGAGGACAGAAGGAAGTGGATACATTTTAAAGTGCTGCAAGAACTGAAACCCAGACTTCTATTACCAAGTGATAATATCCTAAGGAAGGTGAAATAAAGACATTCTTAGATGAAGGAAAACTAAAATAATCTCCTGTAAGCAAACCTGCTCTAAAATATTTGCTAAATGAAGTTCTTCAGACAGAAGGGATTGATATAGAAAGAATTGTAAAACATCAGGAATGCAGGAAAGCAAGGAAAATGCTATCTGGGTAAATACAAATGACTATTCTCATCTTGAGTTCTTTAAAATAAGTTGATGGTTGAAAACAAAAACTGTAACATTGTCGGATGAGGCTTTTTTTTTTTTTTTGATGTGGACCATTTTTAAAGTCTTTATTGAATTTGTTACAATATTGCTTCTGTTTCATGTTCTGGTTTTTATTTTGGCCAGGAGGCATGTGGGATCTTAGCTGCCCATGCTTTGGAAGGTGAAGTCTTAACCACTGGACCACCAGCGAAGTCCTGGATGAGGTTTTAAATGTATGTAGATGTGATGTATAAAAAACTAAGACACAAAGGGTAGAGAATGAAGGGGCCTATATGGTAGTAAGGTTCTACACTGAACGTTTAGTGGTAAGATACTGATTCTAAGTAGACAATGAAAATTTAGTATGTATCTTGTAATCACTAGAGCAACCTCTAACAGAACTATATAAAGAGATAATAGTCAAAAACACAGTAGAGTGAGATCTCATGGAAAATGGCAAATAGGAAGCCTCAGTGGTCAGTGCCTCCACAAAAACAATCATTAAACTGAGGAAAAAAAAAATTCAACTCTCATCATAATCAACCATTTTGGTACTGTGGAATCTGACTAGACCCTAAGAGCAACGAGGGGAGTGCTTCACGACGGGAAAAGCTGCTAAAACTTGGTAAGATAGCAGTGAGCCTGAACCAACTACCATTCTCCATCCTCAGCCCCACTGTGGTTATGGAGAGGGCAGCCCATTTTCCTGGAACGGCTGTATGGTGCCAAGGTAGGCAGTAAGGACTTCGCCTTCCAAAAATTTGAGGTTGTGCATTTTGGTTGGTCTTGGTGATTCCCTGAGGGACCAGCCCAGAGGCCTGCCTTTCTTTTGACCCTCTCAGGAATACTTAAAGAGAGAGACATGCTTTTCTTTTCTGATACAGACATTTAAGGACACCTCTATCAAGTCACTGGATTAGGCTGTTTTTCTTTAAGTTTTGAGACTTCTTAAATAGTCTAGAGATAAGCCTGCTGTTGGGTATGTGACCTGCAAGTATTTTCTCCCAAACTGTAGCTTGTCTTTTCATGGTTTGACTATGTCTTTGGCAGACTGAAAGTTTTTAATTTTTGATGAAGTCCAAATTCTCAACCTTTTCTTTAATGAACCATGATTTTGATGTCATTTCTAAGAACTCTTCACCTAAGCCCAGGCCATAGAGATTTTCTCCTACATTTTCTGTTAAAAGTATAGCCTTTATATTTTATCTAGATCTATGACTTATTTTGAGGTAATCTTTGTGTAAGGTGTGAGGTTTATGTTGAGTCAGTATTTTTTGTATATGGCTGACCAATCTTTCCATCACCATTTGTTGAAATACTATCCTTTCTCCATTTGTACCTTTGTCAAAGAACAAATGGCCATATTTGTGTGGTCCTATTTCCCCATTCACTATCCTGTTCCATTATCTGTGTGTGTATCCTCTTGCCAATATCATACTGTCTGGACTACTGTAACTTCATAGTAAGTCTTAAAATCAAGTAGTTGTTTCCTCAAACTTTGTCCTTCTTTTAAAAAACTGTTTTTGTGGGACTTCCCTGGTGGCGCAGTAGTTAAGAATCCGCCTGCCAATGCAGGGGACACGGGAAGATCCCAAATGCCGCGGAGCAACTAAGCCCTGTGCGCCACAACTACTGAGCCTGCGCTCTAGAGCCCGTGAGCCACAGCTACTGAAGCCCGCGCGCCTAGAGCCTGTGCTCCGCAACAAGAGAAGCCACCACAATGAGAAGCCCACGCACCGCAACAAAGACCCAACACAGCCAAAAATAAATAAATAAATAATAAATTTATTTTAAAAAACCTGTTTTGTTATCAGTTTCTTTGTCTACCCATATGAATTTTAGAATTGGCTCACCTATACCTACAAAAATTCCTGCTGGGAATTTTTATTGGATTTTAGTGAAATCTGTAGATTAGTTTTGGGGGAACTGATAGCTTTACTATGTTGAGTCTTCCAATCCATCAACACGGTATGATTCTCCATTTATTAAGATCTTGGTTTTTTCCATCAGAGTCTGTAACTTTTAGCATTCAGATCTTGTTCATGTTCTATTAGATTTATACCTAATAGAATTATAGGTATAATATGACCCAATATTATACCTAAGTATTTCATTTTGGGGAAGCTACTGTAAATGGTATTGTTTTAAAATTTCAGTTTCCATTTGTTCATTGCTTGTCTATAGAAATACAATTGATTTTTACATAGTACCCTTATATCCTACAACCTTGCTAAACTCACTTATTAGTTCTTTGGAGTTTTTCACAGATTCCCTGGGATTTTCAGTATAGAAAATTATGTCATCTGTGAATAAAGCAAGTTTTTATTTTTTTCTAATCTTTATGCCTTTAATTTTTTTTGTTGCTGTCTTACGCTGGCTAAGACTTCCAGAACTTTGTTGAATAAGACTCATTAGAATAGACATCCTTGCCTTGTTCTTGAAATTAGGGAGAAAGCATCCAATTTTTTACACACACAGCACCCACACAAATATGTATTTATACATATGCATATACTTACATATATATATATATATATATATATTAAAATGAAGGAAAAATAAAGACACTTTCAAACAAATCTGACACAAACCTGAGAGAATGCATTACCAGTAGACCTGTAATAAAAGAAATTCTAAAAGAAGTTTTAAATATAATGTATTAAATGCAATGACAGAAGTTGTAACTTGAGGAGAGCATCATAGAAAAGATGATATCTTAAGACATTCTCAGAGAATGATTAAAATGACCAGGAGTGAACCAGAAAGGGGGGCAGGTTGTGAAACATGGGAGAGAAAGAAGGACATTCCAGACAGAGGGGATGGTATGAACAAAGGAACTGAGGACAAATTTGGACTTTAACCCACAGACAAGGCCACTAAAGAGTTTTTTAATGGGACAATTTATGGTCAAAATTGTGAGCAGCTTTTCATTTAAGTGCCAGGGAGATACAGACATTTGTTAGTAGTTTGGGGCTAGAATGTGCATGAAAGGAAACAAAGCCAGCAGCCAGTAGTAAGAGTAAACTGGAATACATCTTCAAAAGGTACTAAAAACTTCTATGAGAATGAAATATTGAATGTAGTGTATGAGTGAGGAAGGATATGAGTATGGTAACAGTGATATGATGGAGATAAGAGTTCACTCATGGAATTTTAGTGGGTTCCTGTATCCTTACAAGTTCTTTCTTTAATTCTAGATTAAGATGCTCAAAGTAAAGGACTGATAAAGGTGTATGGTATTGGGACTTCATAACAATTCTTTTGGTATAGATTCTATACCTTACCTTCACTTGTGTTTCAAATGGTGTTTGTGCCAAGAAAGGAGGTTGTCCCACCAACATTTCAAAAAGAATGACACCAACACTCCACCAGTCACATAACTGTGTATAGCCTAAAATAAGATACCAAAGTTATGGTTATTCACAAGCACTTTTTAAAAAGTGCTCAGAATTAATACAATCAAAATTAATATTAAATCACCAATTTATACTGTAAAGTTAATACTTTTATTATAAGCCTGAAACGAGCCATATTCTAATGTAAGTTTCAGCTGGTCTAAAGGCATACTGAGATTTATGAAACAAACGTTTTACCTGTTCGTAACAACACTTCAGGCGCAATATAATTGGGAGTCCCAACCAAAGAATGTGCAAGACATCGCTGGTGCTGGCGTGCAGCTCTCCGCTCTAGTGGCTTCAGTCTATCTCCACATCGACAGTTAGAGGGGTCACCCCATTCATTACTGAAATCCATGCTATCTTGCCGTGGATGGTCACCTGTATAGTAAAAAAATAAATAAACAAAAGCAACAAGAACAAGAGTAAACCTAGTCTGTTTAACCTTTTGACGTCACAGTTTAGAGTTAACAACGCTTCCCCTTGTTGACAAGCTGAGATGCAATGTATGGCAAATCATTGATGGTGTTTATTAATAATTAGAGCCTGCACTCTTGAAATATCAATAGGACAAGTTTTACACTAAGAAAGATAAGCCTAAGATGCAGTAATTTACTCAAGTGATGACAGTAAAAATCACTGAGTAGGTAGGATTGAGAATTTGGTACTCAGACTGCTCTGCAATACTATTCTGGACAAAGTTTCAAACAAATTAGATTTGTGTTTCATTCATTCAGCAAATGACAACGATAATAATAAAGACACTATTCTTCTCTCAGGCAGCTTCTCTGTAGGGGAGAAATACAACAAACAAATACATATATAACAAACAGTGATGCATTCCATACAGAGAATCAACATGGGGTGGTGATACGGCAAATTTCTAGGGTGGCTTGGGAAGACCAACTGAGGTGACATTTGTAAAAAAAATAAGAGGAACTCAAACATTTGAAAACCAGAGCAAGGCATCCTACACAATCACAACAGTACCAGAGAGAAGACCAGTGTGGTTAGTAAGGGGAATGGAGCAGGAGCCAGTGCACAAGGGTGTTGCAAGCAAAAGAAATGGTCTGCTTTTTCCTCGAAGTACAGTGGGAAGATACTGGAGAGTTTGAAGCAAGAGAATGAAAAGGTCTGATAAATGTTTAAAAAAGAAAACTTTAACTGCTGTATAGAGAACAGATTATAGGGAGAACAAGGGTGAAAAAGAGATCAGGTAAGAGGCTATTACAGTTAAGTTTGGACTGTAATATGTAATGGTAATAGGGCACATGGAGAAAAGTGAACAGATTGAAGGTATATTTAGATATATTTAGAGGTGGAGTAAGCAGAACTTACTGAGGGATTAGATGTGGAGGGTATGGAAAAAGAATCAAGGATGGGTGGTGGTAGTACAATTTACTAAAAGGGAGGGGGAACAAATATGGAGGGGGAGAAATTAAGAGTTGTTTATTGGCAATGTTAAGTTTGAAAGGTCTATTAGGAATCCTTGTGAAAGGGAGAGGCTGTTTCTGAAGAGAGAAATTTGCAAGTCATTGATGTAGAGCTAGTAATTAAAGCCATGACTGGATGAAATCATCTAGGAAAAAAAATATTTGAAATTAACCTGACTGTAATAATCATCTAGGATGTTTGATTAAAATACAATTTCTACCCTCAGTGGAGATTTTCAATCAGAAGACTGGAAGAGAGCCTAAGAATCGTATTTGTAAGATGAACCCCAAGTAATTCAGGTGAATCTGGGGAGACATTAAATTATGTTAAGCTGAATATTAAAGGAGGTTCAGGATCTACTCCTAGTAGTATCTCAGTTCTATCCATTTAATGTCAATCTACTTATGTTCACAAGAAGCACTGGAGGCCAGTTATACTCACCTCAGAGGACCGCTGTAAGCATTAGATCAGAAAATACGTAAAGCACCTAGTCATAGTAAGTATTCAACGAATGTTAGATTGACTTACACTTCCGTTAGTGCTTGGAGGGATCTTGGTGAGGCAGTGTGGTATAGAAGAAATAACATGGGCCCTGTAAGCAGACAAACCTGAGTTCAAAGCCTAGCCCTTACACTTACTTTCTGTGTGACCATGGGCAAGTTTCTTATTCTAACTTAGCCTCAGTTTCTTCACTCTGCCTCACAATGACGTTGTAAAGATTAAACAGAATCATGTACATAAAGTGTTTAAGGTTAAACAAGTTGTGTAACAGTCATACAACAGAAGCCTAAACAGTCGTGAGAATAAATGTTATATGCAGGAACACAGATGAACCTCAAACAAATAAAGGAAGTCAACACAGAAGACGACATATAGAATGATTACATGTAAATAAAGGTTCAAGAGTAGGCAAAATGAAATAATAAATTATTTAGGGATATATACATATGTGATAAGAGTGTAGAGAAAAGTAAAGAACTGATTATAGAGTCCTGAAATACTCCTATGGAAGAAAGAAAAGGAAGTGGTTGTTTAGGGTCTTCAAAAGTACTAATAATCTAGTTCTTAAGCTGAATGGTTGGGTATGGGGCTTCATTTAAAAATTATTTTCAAATTGTTATTTGTCTGACATATTTCAAATTAATAAAATGTAAAGAGATTAACTCAAAAATGTTAATGATATTTAGAAATAATTAATTCTAGCACACTCTTTCATTTTATAAATCTAAGTGTCTAAAGGATTCACCCACATTTATCCAGTGGAGTCAAGACCTGACCCAGGACTTCTGGCTCCCATCCAGGGATAATACCATCTTATATTTTATTGCATTATAAATCATATGAATATGTCCAAACAAATTTTATGATTTTACTCACCACTCTGATAGTACTTAGAATCATGCGTCCATCTGAAGCCAGTGCAGAGGCCGAAGTCAGTCAATTTAATATGACCATCACGATCAATCAAAATGTTATCAGGTTTAATATCTCTATGAATAAAACCCATTTTATGAACACTTTCGACCGCACAGGTAAGTTCTGCTATGTAGAATCGTGCCAGATTTTCTGGAAAGATGCCCATTCTAATTAATAGGCTCATCATATCACCCCCAGGAATATAGTCCATTACAAAGTATAAATTGTCCTTGTCTTGGAATGAATAATAAAGACGAACTACCCATTCGTTGTCAGCTTCGGCCAGGATATCTCTCTCAGCTTTAACATGAGCAACTTGATTTCGAAGCAGAACATCTTTCTTTCGAAGAGTTTTTGTTGCATACAAAGCCTTAGTATCTACTTTTCTTGCTAGGCAGACTTCACCAAATGCTCCTATTCCTAATGTCTTTATCTTCACAAACATAGACTTGTCCATTTTAGCCCTCTTAAGACGGATGTAATTAGACTCTTTTTGGCAAAGCATCTTTCTCATTTGATCTTGGGCATCTTGAGATAATCCAACCTAGGCAAATAAACTAAATATTAAATGAGGAATTATCTTCTATACTGAATATTAAGAAATCGCTTGGAAAAAATTCAGGCATATATTTAAAGGTTAAATGCATATTAATTTTTAATAAAGCATGTTAGAAATCTAGAATATACTTCAGAGAAAATTAATTATCAAAAGTGCAGCATAAGAAATAGTTAACAGGATACACAAGGTGAGTGTATATGCAGAGTCTGCTGTAGAGAGCAAGAAGAAGATGATATCAATGGTCAGCTTTCTACTCTTCTCTAATGCACTCAAAAAACATGTTCCCAGTGTGCAGTAGCCAAACATGTTAACATGCACCCTCATCTATCTCTCCATGCATATTCATCCCAAACTATGTAATCAGATTGCTTTCATTATATGCATCTCTTTGTGGAATGCCTATGCCTCAAATAGTCTTCTTCTCATTTTATCCTTCATGAAAAGAAATTCTTCCACTCCAGGTTCATTTATTCTAAAAAACTGATGTATTAAGAACAAAAGAATGTCTTTCCTAACCTAACCACTCATTAATAGTCAGTCTTTCCTTTTATCTTTCTCAGGGCATTAGAGTAAGGGTAGGACTCACAGCCACCACTAACGCAAAATGCAAAGGGTATGTCCTACCTTATTTAAAAGGGACAACTTTTTTGATTACAAGGTATCTTTTAGATATTTTGGAATGTTTCAAAGAATAGTCAGTGTGACTTATGAAGATACCAAAAAAACAGATAAAAACAAAAACCAACGTCTAAGTAGACATGGAATACCTGGATTCAGAAGGAATGAATAGTTCATTTTTGACTAGTTAATGAAGAATTAACTTAAGAATTTAAATAGAAAAGGAATTTGATTTGAAAAGTAGAGCATAATTCTAGAAATGCAAGACTAATTAAAATATAGCAACCTCATGCTTCTGTTAGGATGCGCGTTTGCATGCAAAATCTTTTAAGGGTGGCATGCCAGACTTAGTACAGAACTATTTCTCTAAAAATCTTACTTGCCTACACAGTAATGGAGGCTACAGAAGTCAGCAAAGCTTCCAACACCATAAAAGTTTAAATCAGCTATTAGTGAAAGTGAAGAGGAAAAAGGAAAAATAAACTAAGAAAATACATACAGACAGACTTTAGTAAGAAATCCTAAGAGCTAAATATAGATAAGTCATACAGGTTATCATGGTATTTCTCACCTCACAAAATTCAATTTATAGCAGGAGTAACTATACTGTGAAATCAGATTTAGAAAAATCATTTTAAAAGAATGGCTCTCTCAAGTTTCATAAGGAAGTTTAACACAAATTTAAGCCTCTTGGCTTTTAAGCACTAGATGTAAGATTAGGAGCCAAACCTTTTAACTGTAAACATAGGATAAAAATAATAATGAGAGTACCACCGTAATATCTAGTGAAGAGATCTACATGGAATCAACAACAGACGTTAATCTAAAGTGTTTAATTATTCTGATCTCCTTTTTAGTAGTTTGATTTAATAATTTCAACATATTTTTCTAGTACATTATAAAAATAAAATTAGAAGGGGAAATATCTGAAAGGAGATGTGTCTGACACTTTCTAATAAGACCAATCTGATGAATAAGCCCCCAAGCCCAAAAACTACTGTAAATAAAAATGTTTCATAAGTTTATCAAGAGATGGGACCCAGATATTTCTAGCTTATTTTAAAATGTAAGATAATGTGTAAACTCTAGGAAAAAACCCTTGCTCCAATTTCCATTAAAGGGATTATGCATACCTAAACTACACACTGTAAACTGTGTTTTTCTTAATTTATTACAACTTTATTATAAAAAATTCTGAGTAAATCATGAAATGCTAAAATAAAATGGTATAATCAAAAATACTTAATGTTTACTGACTTTTAAATAATTGATAATATATTTAGGATAAAAAGAAAGAAAAATACTGGACCACAGTATTTTAAAATAAACAACAAGCAAATACATAATCAAGTATAAAAATGGACATTTTAAAAGGTTTTATACTCAGCTGTAAAAAAGAACGAAATAATGCCATTTGCAGCAACATGGATAGACCTAGAGATTGTCACACTGAGTGAAGTAAGTCAGACAGAGAAAGACAAATATCATATGATATTGCTTATATGTGGAATCTAAAAAAAAATGGTACAAATGGACTTATTTACAAAACAGAAATAGAGTCACAGATGTAGAAAACAAACTGATGGTTACCAGGGGGGTAAGGAGGGGGGAGGGATAAATTAGGAGATTGGGATTGACATATACACACTACTATATATTAAATAGGTAACTAATAAGGACCTACTGTATAGCACAGAACTCTACTCAATATTCTGTAATGGCCTATATGGGAAAAGAATCTAAAAAAGAGTGGATATATGTATATGTATAACTGACTCACTTTGCTGTACACCTGAAACTAACACAACATTGTAAATCAACTATACTCCAATAAAAATAAAAAATTTTTAAAAAGAGGTTTTACCCGCATCATTTCGTTCTCTAATTGTTTTTTACGATGTAGACGCTGCTGATGAGATTTGAGTACATTTTCTACATGTTGCTCCATAAAGAATTTAAATGCCTGAGGAGAATAACTTTGGATACGAGATTCCCTTCGCTCTTCATCTTTCTTGTTTTTCCTAACGGTGATAGGTGAAGTGGTAATCTGTTTCTTTTCTTTATCTCCATTATCAACATTTTCATAACTTTTCTCACTCTCATCTTCCTTGGGCAAGCTCGGCTGTTCCTCTTTGCTAGATTTATTGATTGATTCATATGGAGGAACAGATGGGTTTTGGTGTAGCAGATGTTTGGGATAAGGTGGTGGTGGACCTTGATAGTTTGGAGCTTCAGCAACAGGCAGCATAACGGTCATATTTGAAGTGGTACCCTCAGAAAAAGGACCAGGTTGAACAGTTTGAATTGGCTGTGGTATCCAAGAAGGGTGTGTAGGTGCTAAAGCAGTCTGCAGCTCTGGTTTCAATACACGTATACTTTTCACAGGCTGTTGAATGGGAGCTGGTGTAATAGCAGTGACTGTTGTAGCCGAAGGCTGAGAATTAGCAGAATGACTTGTTCTATTTCCTAATGGGTTATTAAAAGAATTTGACCTCACTGGTATGTTAGGTTGCCATGTAGGGATTTCATGTCCACTGCTCGGGGATGACTGGGCAGGAGCAGAAGATGACTGAGGCCAAGTTGTTTGCAGTCCAGGTACATTAATGTTATAAAGTTCCATGTTATGACTATTTCTGTTTGGCACCATCATAGATTGAGGAATATTCCCATTTGTGTATGATGAAGGAGCAGCAGGTCCTCCTGTTTGTAAAGCAGAAGGGCTTTGTCCGTTAGCTGGGGTCAGAGGATATGGAGGGGGTGGCTGCCGATTCACAGCGCCAGCAGGGACAACATTTTGGTGTATCATAAAATCAGTCTGGCCACTACCATTCTGAATTCCAGGTCTCCCTGGTGGAAAGTTAAATTTGTTAGCACTCTGCATGATGATTGGTTGCCTGCCAACAGGAACAGAATTAATGCCTCTCTGTCCCTGATTAGGAGGATTCATTGGGGACGTGTTAAGAGGTGGTGGAGGATAGCCCTCCTGCCAGGCTCCAGGTGGAACAGGAGAGATGCGGGAGATTACGTATTCCATGTTCCCAGAATAGCGCTTTGTTTGAGAGTTTGGTTCCCATGATGGGGGAGGTGGAGTTGTACCTCTTGGCGGGGGAGTCTGGCCTCTTGGAGGTGGTGGAGGAGTGACACTCCTGACTTGAGGAGGTGGGGGGGGGTTCACTCTCTGTCCGTTGCTAGGGTGAGCTTGAGTAAATGCTGTTATACCAGATCCTGACAAAGGTCTTCCTACATCTGTCTGTGAGTTGGGACTTTCAGAACGATAGGCCACACTTTCTCCTAGTGGTGGGCCATGTCTCTGAGGAACTAAGGATTCTTTAGAACCTTTCCAGCTTTGTTTGCGGTTAACTGATTGTTGCACACTCCCTATGGGAATAAAACAAAAACAAACAAAAAAAAACATGTTTTTTTAACCTCTTACTTTCGAAAAATTTAGCTTGGAATTCTAACACTACTAAACGATAATTCTCTTTCAAGAATCACAAAAATCAAATTTGAGTATGTGCTTTTATTTTACCTTTTAAAATTTTATTTATTTTTGACTAGGTAACACATTCTCATAGCTCAAAATTCAAGTGGTACAAAAGGACACCCACCCCGTCCCTTAGGCAACCAATGTCACTGAAGGTAACCAATGTCATCAGTAAGATACTTTAGGAATACACAGGTAAATAGTACTAGAAAAGGGAAAGGGAACCCTCCTACACTGTTGGTGGGAATGTAAATTGGTGCAGCCACTGTGGAGAACAGTATGGAGGTTCATCAAAAAAACTAAAAATAGAGTTGCCATATGATCCAGCAATCCCACTCCTGGGCATATATCTAGACAAAACTATAATTTGAAAAGATACATGCATCCCTATGTTCACAGCAGCACTATTTACAATAGCCAAGACATGGAAACAACCTAAATGTCCACTGACAGATGAATGGATAAAGAAAATGTGGTATATATATATATATATATATATATATATATGTATTACACACACACACACACACACACAAATAGAATATTACTCAGCCATAAAGAAGAATGAAATAATGCCATCTGTGGCTACATGGATGCGACCACAGATTATCATACTAAGTGAAGTAAGTCAGAAAAAGAAAGATAAATACCATATGATATCACTTATATGTGGAACCTAAAATATGACACAAATGAACTTACCTAAAAAACAGAAACAGACTCAGACATAAAGGACAGATCTGTGGTTGCCAAGGGTGGGTGGGCGGGGGGAGGCGGGGAAGGCTTGGATTGGGAGGTTGGGATGAGCAGACGCAAACTATTATATACAGAATGGATAAAAAACAAGGTCCTACTGTAGAGCACAGGGAACTTATATTCAATATCCTGTAATAAACCATAATGGAAAAGAATATGTATATGCATAACTGTATCACTTTGTTGTACATCAGAAACTAACACTGTAAATCAACTACACTTAAATTAAAAAAAAAAGTATACCTCCTATATATGCTATTGTGCCTGGGTCTTTTCATTAAAAAAATTGAAGATTCTGTAGTAGTACATAAAGTGTTTCTTTACCTTTAAAAAATGTTATTACAGTTTTTCACTGTATGGATGTACCCAAATTTACTTAATCAGTTTCCCTACTGATGGCTGATAAGGTTGTTTCCAGTCTTTTGTTTTACCCCTCCCCCACAAAAAGCAATGAAGAATTTTGTACAGATACCATTTCATATATATGTTAAGTAGACAAATTATTAGAAATGGCATTATTGAGCCAAAGGATGTGTCCATTTGTAATTTTGATAGATATAACACTAATTTTAAATACATTTCAGTATGGCTTTTAAAACAAGAAAAGGCAGTAGGGGATAACTAGCTGAACACTAAATAAGGTAGAGATTTTACAAAGTCTCTATTTAATGGAATTTCCAAATAAATTAAACAGGCAAGAAAACATATGATACCAAAAAAAATGAAGTATTTAAAATAGTCTGGTCACTAAGAAAAGTATAATACATTTAAAAAATATATATAAAATACATTCGTATAAGATACGATACATATAAATAATACATTCCAGAAGGATTAAACATTTAAATGTTAAAGATGAAACCACACAAGTACTAGGAGAAAACCAGTGAACATTCGATAATATTGGGATACCTCTTTATACCTCCTGGGAAGGTCTTCCCAAGTATGACAAAGGTAGAGAACATACAGTAATAGACTGATAGATTTAAATACATAAAACACTTAGCACCATTCAAAACAAAACAAGAAGCACCCACAAATTTGAAAGTTCAACATCATCCTGGGAGAAAACACATTTAATAACACATGAAAAAAACCTGGTAAATATTCAGAATGTACAGTTTAACATTCTATTTCATCTAGGCTGGGCAGCATCTTGGGTCTATGACTTCAGGGAAAGTCATCACTCTGGGCAAGCTAGACAAGTCCTCTGACCACAGGCTCAGTCTCACCTTCCTCGGATAGTCAGCTGAGGCCAAATGCACCAAGTCACTCTCCCAGCTTTTACCAGTTAAGACGAAATCTCTGCAACCCTCAAGTATACTGCCATCCCTACTGCTCTGCACCTCCCATAAAGTTCTCTGTGTTCTTCCACTTCCTAAACCCTCCCACTGTTGCCCTCTAGACATGCTCTGTTCTATAACTAGCAAATGCTTCTCGATCACTAACCTCTGCTCCAAGCTTTCCCCCCACGTCCTTAAAGCTGGTTATCGTCTGCTGACATTACTTTCCTTTCAGTCCTTTGCAATCAAGGTTTTCTTTAAAAATAAACTGGGCTAAAAGGTGGAACTCCACTTCTTTGCTCTCCATTTGTGTTTCTAGATCATTGTTATTTCTGCAAACTGTTTTTAAAAAGCCAGTTCTTTGGAAGCTCATGCTATCTGTGGGAGGCCACATTCATTCCTCTAATGGTCACCCAATGAACACCTACTTGCTCTCCCTCATTCACCCATAACTTTGGCATTCTACCCTAAGCCCTGACAACATTCTATAACTTCAACATCCACATGGACGAACCATCCATCACCCTGGTTCCGGGTTCAATCCCTGGTCAGGGAACTAGGATCCCACAAGCCGCGCGGTGTGGCAAAAAAAAAAAAGAAGCGAAAACTGGATAAGAATTTTGAAGTACCAAGTTAGAATCCTGAACAAGTTCTGCAAAATAATGGGACATCCTCACTTGGATAACCCAATGAACCTAATTACACCTTATGTCTAAAACCAGACTTATGATCTTTCTCCACCAAATCCTGTCCTCCCTTAGCGTTCCCTTTCATAATGTGAGGTATCACCATCCATTTTTATACACCAAAAGCCTAAGAGTCATCCCACTCCATTATCACCCACCATATGCAATCTATTGCCATGTCCTTGTCAATTTTACTCCTCCTATCTCTTTCTTATTTCATTCAATTTTCTCCACCACCATCTCCCTAGTCCAAATTACCTTCATTTCCTGTGAATTGTATTTCTTATCAAGTCTATCCAGACACCCTCCTTTGCTCTCTCTAATCCGTTCTCATCCATTGCAGCTATCTTTCTGAAACACAAAGTTAATCAAGTCATTACCCTGCTTGAAATGTTTCCATAACTTCCTCCTGCTCTTAGGATAAAATCAATAGACAGTCCTGCATAGTCAGGCCCCTATGCACTTCTCCATTCATATCTTATACTCTTGTTTTCAGCGTTCTAGCCACTTTCATTTCTTCGAATGTGACATCAAAACCTGCCAAACAAGCCATGCATAGGAACACGCTTCCTCATGAAACCCATCCCCATTAACCCTTGTCTTTCTTCAGATATCAGCTCTAGTATCAGTTTCACAGGAAGGTTTTCTCTGATCTCCTTGATCAGGTCAAAAATCCCTCTATTATATAAGTCCATAGTACCACATAACTGTCCCCTCTTCATTCACACTTACATAGTTGTAATTCTACATGTATTTGTGTATTTGAGCTCCCTTACTAGAATCTCAACTCCACAAAAGGGCAAGAACTTTATATCCAATGCCAAGCAAAGGGCCTGAAATAGTGGTTGATCAAGAAAAATTTGCTGAATGAAAGAATGAAAAAATTAGGCCTCTTACAAATCAATTGAAAAAGACATATACAAGATTAAGAACGAATTAAAATGTCAATTTAAAAATAATCAATAAACAAATGTTTAAGCTCACCAGTGATCAAAGAAATGTGAATGTAAAATTATAGTATTTTCACAACCATTAAATATACAAAAAGGATAATACCTAGGATTTACAAATATAGGCATTCTCATATTAAACTGATTGGGACAAAATAAGTTGGTAACACCTTTCTGGTCAGCAATACAGGCATACCTCGGATGGAGATGGTTGTGGATTGGGTTCCAGACCAGTGCAGTAAGGTGAATACTGCAATAAGGTAAGTCATGTGAATTTTTTGGTTTCTCAGTGCAGATAAAAGTTATGTTTACGTTTTATATATATATGTATATATGCACATATATATACTATAGTCTAATAAGTGGGCAATAGCATTATATCTAAAAAACAATGTACATACCTTATTAAAAAATACTTTATTGCTAAAACAATGCTAACCATCATTTGAGCCTTCAGCAAGTCATAATCTTTACTGGTGGAGGGTTTGAAATATTTTGATAATTATCAAAATATGACACAGAGACATGAAGTGAGCAAATGCTGTTTGAAAAATGGCACCGACAGACTTGCTTGATGCAGGATTGCCACAAACCTTCAATTTGTAAGAACTGAAATATCTGCGAAGTGCAATAAAGTGAAGCACAATAATATGAGGTATGCCTATGAGAAAAACTTTTTGCAAGTCTTTGAAAATTTACTTTTACCAAATCATCAGGAATGTACAAAGATTTAGGTACAAGGGAATTTACTGCAGTGCTGTCTATAATGGCAAAAAAAAAAAAAAGAAAAAAAAAGGAAACAAGGCAAATGTCAAAAAATGAGACTGGTTAAATAACATATGTGATAAGTCTACCTTACTGTAGCTAAGTATTCTGTAGGCCATTTAATAACAAGGAAAGTTATACATGGTATACTAAGTGAATAAAGTAGGTTTTAGTATGACCCCATTTTTTGCTTAATCAATAAGAATCTAAATACGCACATATAAACCCACTCCAGTTTTTGACTGAGAAACAAAACATACCAAAATCTTGTGGATATTAATAGCGGTGTTTTCTTTTCGCTTATTTACTTTCTAAATATTCTATGATGAACATGTTTTACAATTAGATTATATACATAAAAAAGGAATAGTCTGAATTATATTTATGGTTAAAAAGAAAAATATTTCAGTTGCATTATAAGCAATCAAGCAGTTCTCAACCTAGACTGCTGTTTATCAGAATTACCTATGGAACTTTAGGGCCCCATCTGCAAATTCATTTTGGTGTAACACTATAATGTTATTTTTCTAGCTTGAGGCTTTCACTTACCGTGATGCTTTTAACAATTTCTAAGACAAAACATTTTATATACTTAAATATTTTTAAAATATTTAAATAAAATAAGAGACTAGAAAAAATTTGATTAATCACCTGGCTTTAAGTTGGCATTAATAGGTCTGGCAGCTGCTGCAGCCATCTGTTCCCGTCGAGGATCTTGGTAACTCATTTTACTAATGAATTCAATTGCAGCTTCTATACTTCTGTTATTAGTTTTCTGAAGAGCTTGTATAACCATATCCTGGTATGAAGTTTTAAAAACAGAAATAAAATTTAAATCTTATAATTAGTAAGAAGGGAACAACACTATAACTTCCATTGGAGAAATTCATAATTTTGAAGAACAAGGCCCCAAGCCAAAATATTAATGTCCTGTTTGTAAAACTACTTTGGGGGGAGGGGCAAAATAAGGGTAGGGGATTAAGAGGTACAAACTACTATGTATAAAATAAATAAGCTACAAGGATATACTGTACAGCACAGTAAAACAATAAAAATCCATATAATCTCAAATTACTAAAGAAAACAAACCCTCAAATCCTTCAAATGTTTCTTTAATATTTTCACCTTTATGTAATGTATTACTGTTTTCTTCTAGGGTTTTTTCCCAGATACAATCGTAACAACATGCTTCTGAATTTCTCATTCTTAATTTCATTCTTATATAAACAAACAGAGACTATCAGATTGTTAAAAAGGTATCAATCAACATACTGAAAACCACTCTTTCGTACTGTTAAAGTATTTTATTAAGCATCTTTATCATTGTGTTTACTAGTAAAAGAGCTATGTAGTTCTGGTTCCTACCTTCTTAGAGTTTACATTTTCAGAGAATTTTATTTATGAGGACACAAATATAGGACAAATGGTAGAGGAAAAACACTCAGACTTTATATGATTATTTGATGACGACTTTAGGAGGCTACATGGTATGATAGAAAAAACACGGAGTTTGGAATCGAATGGAACCAAAGAGGTTGAGTTCCGGCAGCCCTGCATTACTATGCTTTGTCTGTCATGCTTAGAAGCAAAAATACACTCCAGTGATTGGAGATTTATGTGCCCCACTTTAGAACTGTGTGAACTCTGGTAACTTATTTAACATTTCAGAGCTCAGTTTCTTCATCTGTAATACACTCAGAGTTGATGTGAGGATTAAACAAGGAAACATGTAAAAGCACGGTGCCTGGAGCTCAGATACGGGTTGTCCTCCTGCTCTGTTCCGTGTCCTTTATTTTATATGTAAACATAAATTATACACTAACATGCAAAAAGTATACTGACACACATTTTTCAAGAGGGAGGCAGCTTCTTACTTGCCCTAGAGGATTTAGTATTTCAAACAATATTTTTAAATGAGAAATGGCTTAATAAGACTAATGGGTGACCAGGCTATTGATAGATGATCCTCTTACTCAAAATGACTGGAGATGACTGAGGCCAAGCAAAATAAGGCTACGGCAGAGACTTGTTGCCTACTCAAGACCTAGTCTCCTTTTTTTAGAAAAAGTTACTAGGATTTTTTTGAAAGAAGTTTTCCTTATAGCTACAGCGGCCACATGAAAATTCTGACCAATGAGACAAAAACCAAGGATTTCTGGAAGAATGTTGCTATCCCTGATTTGGGTGCTGGTCCCTCCTGTACCCTGTTTCCTAGACAATAGATATGACACCTGTCCTAGAGCATGTTGCCATCAAGAAGGAAAATTCAAGAGATTCGTTAAGAGTTGTAGTTTGATATTTTTAAGAGACTGAACCGATGCTAGCTATATAAACTGAGTCACTATTTTGTTTAAAGCATGATTATTTGGATTTTCATTAAAAGCAACCAAACTCAATCCTTAACTGATAAAAAGGTACAGTGTGGTCACATTTTATGCCAATCAGACTTTGCAAATTTGTAGTGAGATACAAAGGATTAGTAAGTCTCACTTTATGTGCAAATTTAAAATAATACAAATCATCCAAATTACAATTCACCAGGGAGCGCTTAACTTTAAAAGCGGTTAAAGCAAGTGAACTGTACCGCACTTACGCTACTACCACGCGGCAGTGTTATCTCAGCTGGGAAGAAACTGACACCCACCGTTCCTTTTCAACACTGTAGGAACCATATCGTTAAATGCACTAGAAGTTCAGCCTGTGATTTTGGTGGTGATTATGCTGGCTTTTATTTTTTAATTTTATTGCTATATGTTAAAATATTTTTTACACCGGTAACAATATCAACCAAGTGTTCCTTAAGTGGGGGTCTTAGCGCCAGTGTGAAAAAGAGCACCCTTAAATCAGTGACTTTGGAATAGAAGTCTTATGTGCTAAGAAAACATTATGTCCACATTACCATGCTTTTGTTCTTCATGCTTAGAAACAAAAATACACTCCAGTGATTATAGCTTTATGTGCCCCAAGAATGCATCAATCCTTAATTTTTAACATTTAGTCCTACGAGGAAATTAATCTTGAAATATTTAAGGTTTTAATTTTATAGAGTACCAGAAACATTCTCAAAAAATTGCAACTGCTGTGAACTTGGCATACTTAAAGGAATAGATTAGAGTTTATGAAATGATAAAAAATAATGAAGTGAAAGGAATTCCCTGGTGGTCCAGTGGTTAGGACTGTGCGCTTCCACTGCCGAGGACCCGGGTTCAATCCCTGGTCAGGGAACTAAAATCCCATAAGCTGCGTGGTGTGGCAAAAAAAAAAAAAAAAAAAAAAGCAAAAACTAGATAAGAATTTTGAAGTACCAAGTTAGGATCTTAAACAAATTCTGCAACATAATGGGAAGCTACCAGAATGAGTGATTCAGGAGGTAGAAGAAGTAAATTGCCATATTCTTTATATCACCGTGAGTATAAATAATACCATTCCTTCGTTATTTGGATAAATGAGGATTGATAAATGTCTAAATGCTTTTAGTAAAGCAACCTCGCTTAAGGGGCTATTAATGTCATAAGGTAAACAATTTTGAAATGTGTGATTGCACTAAAGCTAACATATCTTTGTAATGCAAAGCAATTATTGTTATTATTGCCAACAGATAAAGAACAGGGCACTGACCAATGTCTTACACTTCTTAAAACTGTTTACATTAGAGAAAATTTTTAAGTTCCTTAAAGGTATAGACCATCTTTGGTATGATTCCCTATCCTGACTGACGGGTTCACACACAGTAAGAGCTCCATAAATGCATATTTACTGATGTGATTTATCTGACATACACATTACCACTTAAGGGCCTTTACAGCCATGTGATTTTCTAAACTCCCTTTCCCTAGCAGTATGTAAGAGGAAAGAATAAGACCAATGATTCAGCCTTCTCTTTATTCTTTGCCTTTTGGCTAAAGGATTAGGAAGAAAGTACTCTAAGAGACTCTCCATTCAAGCCATTTCCTTAATCCTCCAACTACTAACCAGGAAAACATCCCAGGATCTCTCCTCCTCCCCCACCCCCATATATTTTCTGGTGCAAATCCAATATATTTAGAACACTTAAATATAAAATTAATAAGAAATAATATTAATCAAGTGAAGAGAATGGGCCAGAATAATTTTTTTTCTTCCTAGTTTAGTTATAAATTTCCCTTTTCAAATCCATTACTATAATGCATACTTCGGTTCTCATTTTTAAAATTAAATACAGAGATATCTGAAACCATGGTCACTAAAATATTAACAAGGTGAAGGAATTTTAAGGGTAGTTATTTTTTTGTAGTGGAGCTAATTTTTAGTTTCGTCCTTACACGGTTTAATTTTTAACTGGGAATAGATATTACTTTTATAATAAGGAAAAAAGTTACTATCATTTTGAAAGAAAATGTAATCAATGCTTGATTATTCACATTTAGTTACAATTTCCATGGCCAATTTTTACCTAAAATGATTTCTGCTATCTAAAATATTCATCTAAACTATGTAATCATGGAAAATAAATTTTATTAGTAACCTAAGCAAAATGGATATGATTAAATAATAAACAGACTATGAAAACCTTCAAAATGAGTTCTAAAAGTAAATATTAAAGACTTAGCATAATTGACATGAACTGAAATTTCACCAAAAAAACTTGAAATTCTTGGAGACTGATCAACAAGTAAATTTTTAGTTTTTGTGAAGTTAAGCTTTGAGTCTGAGAGGTCTGTGAGCGCAAGTGCTGAATGATGTCTCTGGCCCTCTTCCTTCTCTGTAGTATAAGCTTAAACTTCATCCCCTTAGGGCCCTTATTTCTACAACAGCCACTCGGCTCACCAGGGAAACTACCGCACACAGACAGATGTCCTTGCCCTGCCCTCACTTGTGGCTTCCCTCACCTGCACTTCCACTCTGACTTCATGACTTGACTTTTTAAATCTCAGAACCACAGAGAAAGAAAGCTAAAGAAATAATAATTATTTTGTTTTAATAATTAATGAAATTGTAAACAACATTCTTTGCTGATAGAATATACAAATTTCTATACATAGTTAAATTCTCTCAAAGGAAACATCTGGGCGGGAGGTCACCTAAAAAGTGCTATGTAGCGTAAGGTAAGAAAAATCCTTTCTTTTGTTTTTAAAAATTCTTACCTCATCAAATCCAGCAGCTTGCAAGTCTTGAAGCATTTGTGGATTAACTTCTGAAGTACTCCGACTTGTTTCATTTGCAAATGGTTGTAGAGAGTTTCGGATTTCCAGCAAGGCTTTATGGTGCATCCCGAACTTGGGTGGATTCCTGACTTGTCGCGGATCTTCAGCTGACATTTTACTCAGGTTATGCTCGGCCTTAGCAGCATCGGAGGGTTTGGATAAATTCCTAAGGGATTCCCGAATTTCTTGCAGCATTTGTCGGCTGCTGCCAGTGTAGTTACTGGCAGGAAAGGTCTTAGGCCTCATTTGTCTATATCCTTCTGGCTTTTCACTCCTCTTCATGAAAACATCTATATATATAACTCACACAAAAGACTTCTTTAAGAGCTACTTGATAGATTCAGAGCTTTCCCTTGAGCAAAACTGAAAAAGATCCTTTGTAGAAGTCCCCAGGAATGTTAAAATTTTTACGATCTAAATAAGAGAAAAAATAAACAAAGCTATAAAGTGACTGATAAAGCAGTACCATGTATAGTAGTCAGGCACCCCCTTAATCGCGGGGTATACCTTCTAAGACCACCAGTGGATGCCTGAAACCTCGGATAGTACCCAACCCTATATATACAGTAGACCCCTGAACAACATGGGTTTGAACTGCATGGGTCTATTTATATGTGGATTTTTTTCAACAAATAGTTGAAAAAACGGTACAACGCGACCTGGAGGTTGGTTGAACCCGAGGATGCAGAACGGAAGGCTGACTGTAAAGTTATCTCCGCCAGTTTTCGACTGCACAGAGGGCTGGCACTCCAACCCCCAAATTGTTCTAGGGTCAACTGTACTATGTTTTTTCCTTTACATACATATTTATGACAAAGTTTAATTTATTAATTAGGCACAGTAAAAGATTAGCAACTAACTAATAATAAAATAGAACAATTATGGGAATTCGCTGGCAGTCCAGTGGTTAGAACTCCATACTCTCACTGCCAAGGGCCCCGAGTTCAATCCCTGGTCAGGGAACTAAGATCCCACCAGCCTTGCGGCCAAAAGAAAAAGAAAAAAAGAACAATTATAACCACATACTGTAATAAAAGTTATGTGAACATAATTTCTCAAAATATCTTACTGTATAAATGTAATGCTTTTTCCATCTTAATTAAGCACTTATCATATACTGTGGCCATAAATTTTACAGTTTGAGGTGTGACAGCAAAACTAGCACAAATTTCTTTTTCCTTCTACACAATTTCATGTATAGAAGATTCGTTCTTACCGTAGATCTTAAAACCTTGGCACACTATTTTTTTTTTCTTATTAAATCAAGAACTTTCACCCTTTCACTTTAAGGAAGCACCTTACGGCCTCTCTTTGGCATATCCGAATTGCCAGCATCACTACTCTTGCGCCTCAGGGCCATTATTAAGTAAAACATGAGCTGCTTGAACACAAGCACTGCAATATCCTGACAGTCAATCTGATAACCCAGGCGGCTGCTGAGTGACTAATGAGAGGGATACTCTGGACAAAGGGATGACTTACTTCCTCGGTGGGATGGAGCCAGATGGCATAAGGTTTCATCCATGCTACTCAGAACGATACACAACTTAAAACTTGTGAATTATTTCTGGAATTTTCCATTTAATATTTTCAGACCACAAGTAACCATGGGTAACTGAAACCTTGGAAGGCAAAGCCACGGATAAGGGAAGACTACTGTATTAGGGGGAAAAAACTCCACTGATTTATAAGTTAAAAGACTTAGGGTTATAGTTCTGGCTCCATTAAGGATTACTGTATAGTCAGGACATGCTAGTTGTGCCTATTTCCTAATCTACAAAATTACCTCAAGTACTGGTTATGACGATAAAAAATAATTTTAAGAGTGCTTTAGTAAGCATATAAAGTACAGCTGACCCTTGAACAACACGGGGGTTTGGGGCACCGACCCACTACACAGTGGAAAATCTGGGTGTAACTTATAATCAGTCCTCTGTACCCTCAGTTCCAAGTCTGTGGATCCTGTAGTACAGTAGTATTTACTATTCAAAAATCCACGTATAAATGGACCCGCACAGTTCAAACCCGCGATGTTCAAGGGTCAACTGTATATACAAATGTAAGGGATTTCTAGTGAACAATACAATGGGCAACCTCCCATTATTATCTTCATCTAGTGGCTACAATTTTAGGTTTTACTACCAGACTTCAAGTATACGATTGCTTTAAAAGAAAGGGAACTGCCGCTTTAAAAAGGTTTTAAAATCACTAGTCCAGAAGATACCTTTATGCTTCAAAAACAGATGCTTGGATTTATTTCCCAAACTGTGGACTGGGACTCTAGAGACAGTAAGCTTATTAACAACAGAGTGAGGAAAGGACCTCTAAGGACTTGTCTAATTCGTTACTTAATGCATGAATGGCTTCTACAATGCACTGGAGCAACAGTCACCTAAAATCTACTTAAATATCCCCACTGACAGGGAAATCACTAACTCAAGAAAGCCATTCCATTTGTGATCTGCAACAGCTGTTAGAAACGTTCTATGTGGAACACCATGAAATCTCACTCAGTGCATATTCAGAGCCTGTTACAGGCTGGTGCTAAACAACTTTGTCTGCATTCTTACCAATCATCATGTAATGTGACTGGTGATTACACTTAATGAGACTAGAAATAGGTGATAATTAGCAATGTTTCCTATCCCCATGGTTCCAGTTACAAACTGTTTCACCCACTCTCTGAACCTCAGTTTTCTCAGCTACAAAGTAGAGACAATAAACCTGTGTTACCTCCTCAAAAACCCTTTCCCTGGTTACCTAATTATTCTGTTTTATTTTCTTGTTAATACTTACCACTATCTAAAATTATCTTACTTGTTTACTTGTTGTCAACCTCCCCTCACTGAAATAAAAGCTCCATAAAAGTACAGGACCTTATTTGTCTCATAAACACTGTCTACTGCCTATATCAGAGCCTGGCACATACTGAGTGCTCGATAAATATACATGTTAAACAAATGAAATAAACAGGTCTCCTAAACATCCCAGTTCCTTTAACTGTTCTCCAATTCTTGTCATTCTTGTCATGCTCTTCTGGACACACTCTAGTTTGTAAAAATCCTACTGGTGCTAGAAAAGCACAGCACTTGTAATGAAAAAACAAACAAAAAATATTCAAGTATTTGTTCTGTTAATTATTAGCAATGTGAACTTGGGCATTTAATTCTCTCAAAAATTGCCTCCTGAGGCATAAAATGGTTAGAGTAAGAAGGTTTACCTTATGGCTTGAACAAGGATTAAGAGGAACAACCCAATACAACTAAAGGAATATACACACAAATGTTTAAAAATGTAGAATGCTCCTGGCAATACCATCTATAAGAGCAAATATAGACGTCCTCAATCTAGATGCTCATCAGTAATTGTGTATTTATAGTACATCTATATAACGTGATGAAGCAGATGTTAAAAAGACTGATGCAGTTCATGAACAGATACCCATAATATTCTTTAATATTCTTAAGCAAAACAGGCAAATTTCAAAACACTTTGTATAAAATAAAAGCCAATTTCTATTCTAAAATTAGATTACTGTGATGGAGAACCTAATATATAGCAAAGGGAACTCTACTCAGTGCTCTGTGGTGACCTAAATGTAAAGGAAATCTAAAAAAGAGTGGATATGTGTATACGTATGACTGATTCACTTGGCTGTACAGAAACTAACACAAACGTTGTAAAGCAACTATACTCCAATAAAAATTTAAAAAAAAAGAAAAAGAACAGGAGGGCTGCATCCGCCCCAAAGGCAATGCAGCCCAGGATAAGAGCCAGATCAGTTTCAAAAAAAGATTATCATGATGGTTGTACAGCTCTGTAAACATACAAAAAAAACACAAAAAACCCCACTGAATTACACACTTTAAATGAGCAAACTTTATGGTATATAAATTGTATCATACAGCTGTTAAAAATAAACCTTTTTTATTTTTAAAAATTATATTTATGGATATTAATTACATATATACACATACATGAATATTTGCAGAACGCCTGAGACAGGATGAAGTCCTGAAGCAGACCACTAGAGGCACAGTTTCCTGATGACTTCACCTCAATAATCAGTACTTTTGTGGTACAATTGCTAAATTAGTTATGAATCAATCAAATTCTACTGGACAAGCAGCCCACATTTCTCCATTTTGTAAAAACAAAAATAATGAACTTTGTCACTATTATGTCTGTCTACAACATGACCCAATCTACTGATAATTATTTCATAAATGAAATTCGGACTGATACATCTTGTGCTTTTATGAAGAAAGCTGGTCTCTAATGATAACCATTTTTTCCCCTAAGCCTTCCCAGAATATTAATAGCTTACTAATGAACTTTTCTAGGTTTAACACTTAGCTCACCAGTCTAAAGTTGCAGAATCAACTCTCTACCCTTTCTAAAAGGGAAGATATTTCCCGCTTCCAGTTCTAGAACCTATCATTTCTCCATCATCAAGGATTAACAACAGTGGTTGTGCAATGTCACATGTCAGTTCTCTCAGTATCTGGTTTGCATTTAATTTATAGCATCTAGGCAATCCTTTAATATCTCACTTATTTTGGGTTTCAACTCCAATTTAGCCATCATTTTTTTTTGGGGGGCCGGGCAGTGTGGCATAAGGGATCTTAGTCCCCCGATCGAACCTGCGCCCCCTGCAGTGGAAGTGCGGAGTCTTAGCCACTGGACCACCAGGGAAGTCCCTAGCCATCATTTTATTTATTTTTCTTTTAATTTTTAAATTTTTAAAAAATTTGTTTATTTATTTATTTATTTTTGGCTGCTTTGGGTCTTCGTTGCTGCGTGCGGGCTCTCTCTAGTTGCAGTGAGCAAGGGCTACTCTTCGTTGCAGTGCACGTGCTTCTCATTGTGGTGGCTTCTCTTGTTGTGGAGCACGGGCTCTAGGCGCACGGGCTTCAGTAGTTGTGGCACGAGGGCTTCAGTAGTTGTGGCTCGGGCTCTAGAGTGCAGGCTCAGTAGTTGTGGTGCACGGGCTTAGTTGCTCCGCGGCACATGGGATCTTCCCGGACCAGGGCTCGAACCTGTGTCCCCTGCATTGGCAGGCAGATTCTTAACCGCTGCGCCACCAGGGAAGCCCCCTAGCCATCATTTTATTATTATATTATTTTACCACTTCCAAGATCATTCTCCTTGATAGAGAAGAAAAACCAAAGTAAGCATAGTTTTGCTTCTCTCTGTCAAGATACTACATTTGTTTTCCATCCCCCTAAAACAGAAACTGGTAAACAGCAGGCAGTGCAAAAATATCTGTTAAACTAATAAATGTAGGTGATTTATTCCTTCTTCTTACTCTTAAGAAAATATAATCTTGGTTTTTTTCTAATTATAAAAAGATGGACCTTACTGAAAAATTCAAATATTATGTAATTATGTAAAGTAGAAGAACCTCATAAGTCCCTCCTTCAACAGAGAGAGAATCACTGTAGTAGGATGAATAATGACATCCCAAAAGATAACCACTTCCAAATCGCTTGAATCTGAAAATGTTATCTTATTTGGAAAAAGGGACTTTGCAGATGTCATTAAGGAATTTGAAATGGGGAGATTATCAACAATTATCCAGTTGAGCAGTACATGCATGAGAGGCGGGGGAGATTTCATACACAGAATAGGAGGAGGCAATGTGACCATGGAGGCAGAGACTAGAGGGTGCAGCCAGAAGCTAAGGAATGCTGGCAGCCAAAAGAAAGATGGAAATGGCAAGGAACTGCCTTTCTCCTAGAACCTCCTAAGGGAGAGTGAGTGGCCTCGCCAACAATGATTTTGGGCCAGTGATACTGATTTTAGAATTCTAGCCTCCAGAACTGTATGAGAATACATTTATGTTGTTTTAAGCCTTCAATTTTGTAGTAATTTGTTACATAAGGCACAGAAAACTAATACAATCACTATTAATACTGCATATTCTAACATATATTACTCTTAATCAAAATGGGATCATAACACACAAAATATGATGTCATTCTTTTACATTATCATGTGACTTTACAAGAAGGGAATGTCGTGTTGACGAAACTTATCTGACCAAAGAACTTTTTCCCCCAGAGCATTTTATGAGATTCATGCTCTATGTAATATACTTTAGAGAATGCTGGACCAGTGAGATTCACTCCAGTCCTATATTCTATAACTCTGTACTTTGACTAACATTCCTAACATCCAAGTGAGTGCACAATGGGCACAGAAATGACTGAGTTCTGCGATACGTGTAATAATGTGTTTTAGGTTTAAATAAATGATTAGTTTACACTTAGCTCTTTCATATACACGTATAAATACTTGTGAATAATATATGATGCCTGGTATTTCAAAATAATTTGGTTTTGTGATGAAGTGGCTGGAGATTTGGATGAGACAAAAGTGATAAACTGATGATTGTTGTAGCCGGGTGATGGGTACATGAGAGTTCACTGTACTATTCCCTTTACTTCTGTGTATGCTTGAGTTTTCCAAAACCAAAAGCGAAAAAATAAAGAAAAGGAAATGACTGTAGCGCTCTGTATCTTGGAATGGTTCTGCTACAAACTATTTATTTATTTATTTTTACATCTTTATTGGAATATAATTGCTTTACAATGTTGTGTTAGTTTCTGCTGTATAACAAAGTGAATCAGCTGTATGTATACATATATCTCCATATCCCCTCCCTCTTGAGCCTCCCTCCCACCCTCCCTATCCCACCCCTCCAGGGGGATACAAAGCACCGAGCTGATCTCCCTGTGCTATGCAGCTGCTTCCCACTAGCTACCTATTTTACATTTGGTAGTGTATATATGTCAATGCTACTCTCTTACTTTGTCCCAGCTTCCCCTCCCCACCTTACAAATTATTCTTATTCAAATACAAAGTACACTAAAACACACAGGATTTCTTTAAAGAAACCATTACTTCTATGTAACAATATTGTTTCAACATTAGCTTTTCAAGGGAAATAACAGAAACATTATGCTTAAATGTTCATTTCAATTGTCATATGATCTGCATCACCTGATTTCAGAAATGGTGAAATGGAGGAAATGTGGCATGTCTTTATCCAATTGCTTTTGATTAATACCTGTGGCAGAGACTACACTAACATACTGCCCTCTGTTTCCCAGCTAGTTGCCAAAGCCCCGCTAGTAGGTATCTGTAATGTGTGTCCATTCTGGGACAAGGCAGTTAAAAGCCACTGTGCTTCTCCATCTGTCACTTTCCTGCTTCAATGACAATCCAGGTCACATTTTGAGATGGTAGCTTCACATTATAGGGGACTGTGGGTCCCTAAGCCACTGGATGGCTTACTAACGACCCCCATTGGGTTGTGTGTGAGCAAGATAGGAAATCTTTGTTGTGTTAAGTCATTGATATTTTGGGATTTGTTACCACAAAACAGCCTAATATTATTGTGGCAATAAAGACCGTCAAAACAAGCAGAGTCTATTTATTCAGAGCTTGCTATTGGAAGGGAGTTGGCCACCGTCATTCGTGTTTAGCAGAGACTCAAAGGCAGGCAGGGAAGCGGAAAAAGACTTCAGGTATGCTCTAATTGTAGGCTGCTGCCATGAGGAAGCTGGAGGCCAGCTAACTAGAAGTGGGACATCCTATGTGATTGCTTTGGGAAGCATATTTGGTTTTCTCTGGTTGGTCCTGAGAGAAGCTGGCATCTACTGACCAAGACGTGACTGTTTGGGACTATTGCTACTAAGACTGTGGGTCAGAGTTCTACTCTCATATATGATCTAGCCATTGTTTACGTGTATACGTAGTCTCTCATTACCCTAATACAGAAATTGGTACCTAGAAGTGAGGTGCCGCTATAACATAAACCTAATATGGTACTGGCCAAGTGGTCAGGTTGAGGGCTTCAAGGCAACTGATACTGGAGGCTGGAAAAATGGAGAACCATGTATCACAGTGGCAAAATAATTGATAAAGTGGTTTGCCTGTTATAACTTACAAGGTAACAAAGAGCCCACTGAACTTGTAGTTCTATGACAAGAGTTTAGAAAAGAGAATCTTAGAAGTGTATGCTGGCTGCTATTGGCTATTTGGCAAAGCAATATAAATAAATGACAAGGTCATGAAAAAAAGCAGCTTATTTGCAAACAAAAATAGAAAGGGACAGAAAGGGTTCAGAAATTTAAAGTCTTGCAGAACTGGAAAAGCAGCTTGCTTTTAGACCCCAACATGAAGAGATAGGATTAAAAGATTCTGAGCACAGGTGCCCACTGAAACCTCTTGGCTGATTAAAGTACCTCAGTGGTTTAAAACAACAACAAAAACCAATATTAAGGGTATGGCCTTCCCTCAAATAACCAACTGAGAAGTGAAATGGGAGTTCTCAGATCTTTGGATGAGGTTACTAACACGTGAACTTTTTTTTTTTCTTTTTTTTAATTTATTTTTGGCTGCGTTGGGTCTTCGTTTCTGCGCGAGGGCTTTCTCTAGTTGCGGCGAGCGGGGGCCACTCTTCATCGCGGTGCACGGGCCTCTCACTGTCGCGGCCTCTCTTGTTGCGGAGCACAGGCTCCAGAAGCGCAGGCTCAGTAGTTATGGCTCACGGGCCCAGTTGCTCCGCGGCATGTGGGATCTTCCCAGACCAGGGCTCGAACCCGAGTCCCCTGCATCGGCAGGCAGATTCTCAACCACTGCGCCACCAGGGAAGCCCCACGTGAACTTTGGTTATGGTTACTGACATATGCAACTGACTGGAATTATACACATCAGAAGCTTTCTAAATTGAGGAAACTGTCTGTCAAAAAAAAATTTTTTTTTGAAAAACCACTCAAGCTCAAACTAAAAAACCCCTCAACTATTCAAAATTTAAAACCCTTGGGCTCTCAACTTCTATGAGCAGTAACTTAGTCAAGAAAGATTTGCACCTTCCAAAGAGGGACTATTCGCCCAAAGCTGACACTTCATAGGTGACCAAGGATGATAAAGGAAAAAGGACTCCCAGGAGGTTCTTGGAGAGCAATGGCCAACAGTTAACAAAAAACAATGGATGAGGGAGTTCCTCCCAGATAACTGAATCAAGGTCCAGTCAAGGAATCTCCCCTTCCTCCAGCGCTGGTTGCTTTCACAACATCTGCCTATGGTGGTTTAAAAATTATTTTATCAGCAATTGCTATTTCCCATTCTTCTCCTTTTCTAACAGTAGTGCTTATTATGCCCTCCTGTCCTTGTTTTACTATTGTGTAATGTGGTGAGTGAGAGGGAGACAGACAGCGAAGATAACTTCACAGGTCTCTGGGCCAAGAGGAGCTATATCCGGACCTGATGAAGAGAGTACTGGACATATGGACCACAGGACCTGTGAATCTAGCTACTGCTGCTTAGGGCCCAACATGCCAGCAAAAGAATAACATAATACTATGAATGTCTTCCTAGGACAGAAAGTATAGTGTTTTCTTGATTCTCAGATACATGCTTTTCCACATTTTAACATTTCTGAAACTGAGTATATCTTAAAATCAGTATTAAAAGGAATTTGCCAGCTCCAAAGTGGAGTTCTGAAATAGAAGACAACACACATAGCTAACTTGACCATAAATAAAAGGCCAAATTTCCTTGTCACTTCAATTGTATTATTTTCACTGGCAGCACCACGTGGTTGAATCTAGACCCTTGATTAATGCTCAAAGTGTCTTCAAAAAGAGTCCACTATGATGTAGCATTATGTACTCAGAAACTGTCATATAATAGACAATGCAGGACTTCCCTGGTGGCACAGTGGTTAGGAATCCGCCTCCCAGTGCAGGGGACGCGGGTTCGATCCCTGGTCCAGGAGGATCCCACATGCCGCGGAGCAACTAAGTCTGCAAGCCACAACTCCTGAGGCCGCGTGCCTAGAGCCCATGCTCCACAACAAGAGAAGCCACCGCAATGAGAAGCCTGCACACCACAACAAAGAGTAACTCCCGCTTGCCACAACTAGAGAAAGCTTGCGCTCAGCAACAAAGACCCAACGCAGCCAAAAAAAAAGACAATGCAATTAAAGGCATAAACAATTGCCAAATTTAGGTGAGATCACAGAATTTTCAAAGGTAACAATCTTCTATGACGTACAAGCACTCAAATACCTGTCAAACCTTTTGAGTTACCTTCAGAAGAAGCTGTTTAATTTCTAACAATAACTCACTCAACTCAGGAAAAAAAAAACAAAACTAAGAGTTTAAGCAAAAGGAAAGGAAGACAAAACTCCAGTATTCTTCAATATGCCTCAAAATTATATACTCAATCAAAAAGACAATAAAGAGGTTCAAGATAATTAGCTGGGGTTATGAAAAGCAGTACGTCACCATGATGCTATGTGTTAACTAACCAAAGCCGAAAGTAAATCAGAAGAATTCTAGATTCTGAATGTGAATAACCGAGACTCAAAAAAATTGAATGGTATACAATTGAATGGATAAATGTATTCTATTGAAGGTTAGTTAAAAACCATGTTCATTTTCTTTCCCCTGAAAAATTGTTACTAAATAGATTGCTTGTTTTAGACTTAATGGTGTCTTGGAACTGAGGAAATATGACAATTCAACCTCATCTTTTTAAAATAACTGTACATTGAATTACATCATGTAGATGTATCATAACTTATCTATCCCCTACTGATGGTCCTTTAGGTTATTTCCAATTTTTGCTATTATAAATAATGTTCTAAACACTGATAACTTCAATTGTATTGGTAATATTCTAGTTCTGAGGATAGGTGGTAAGTTCATGGATGTTCATTTTACTATGCTTCATAGCTTACATGTATACACATATTCCTTGTACATATAAAAATTAGTTAATAATTATAAAGCAGAAGCTAACACACCATTGTAAGGCAATTAAACTTCAATAAAGATGTTTAAAAAAAAAATTAGTTAATAAAAACTGTGGCAATAAAAATTCTTGTGCTGGGACTTCCACTACAGGCGGCACGGGTTCAATCCCTGGTCAGGGAACTAAGATCCCGCATACTGCACGGTGGTATAGCCAAAAATAAATAACTAACTAAATAATAAAGTGTATAATTCAATGGTTTTTAGTATATTTACAGAGTTGTAACCATTTAAACAATCCATTAAAAAAAAATTATTGTGCACCCATTATTGAGCATTTCCCTTAAGATAAATTCCGAGAAGTGGAATTGCTGGGTCGAAGAGAATGCATATTTAAAATTCTGATACTTATTGTCAGGTTGTCTTCGAGAAAGGTATACTAATTTACAATCCCTCCAACAAGGTATGGTTGACACTGGCATTAACAAATGTGAAACTGATATGTGAAAACTAATAAGCAAAGAGAATTTTTAGAAGAACTCTTCAACACTAAACAGCTTACCTCTTTAACCCATGCTACACTGGTGCCAGATGAGTCTTCCTAATACACAGTTCTGATCATGTTACCTCCCTACTCCAGAACCCTCAATGATTCCTTTAACTTAGTAGTTAAAGTCAGAGATCTGGGTCAAAGAGCAGGGTACAAATGCCAGTTCTACCAGTAACTACAATAGCTTTGTGATCTCGGCAAGCTGTGCCTCAGTTCCTTCATCTTCAAATGTGGGCAATAACAGTCCTTTTTAAATAGCGTTATTTTAAGCATTAAATAAGTTTAATACATGTCGAATGTTTAGCATAAGTGCCTGACTCAATAAATGTTAGTTATTATCTTCTTACTCTTTCCACTATCTTACCCAGATTCTAACCAAGCCAAATTACTTGCTCTCAGCTAATGTACTTTGCGCTTCTCTGCTTTCATGTTCTTACTCTTCCTGTTCACTACTCTTGGAAGAGCCCCTGCCGTATTTCTTCTTGTAGAAATTATACCCAACTTTAAGGTCCCATTCAAATGCTTCCTTCCTGAAGTTTCCATTGAACTGGTAGTTGTTATCCTCCTCTGAACTCCAAATGCACTTTGCAAAGTCAAATAAAACTTATTTTTCCTACTAGATCACAGATTGACAGAGCATAGGTGTCTTGGGGATATATATAGATATAGATAGATAGATACGTATATCTATCTATCTATATATATGTATATCTACCTATATATATATATAATTTCAGATGAGAAAATGGATCCAGAGAGGTCATGTGGCCTGCCTAAGATCATTTAGCCATCTCAACATCAAGCTAGGAATGGACTCGACACATCCTGAACCAGCCCAGGGCTCTTTTTATCATACCTACATCTTGAGTTTTCCTAAGGGATTATAGCTACTCACATTCTTTGAAGAGATACTTAAACTGGTTAGACTGAAAAGACAAAACCTCCATTTCTTAGAAAGTTCAGACCTTCATCAAATGTGCAAATGTGAGTCCAAACAAATATCACTGATATTTTGTCCAGCTTAGAAGAAAAACAGATCCCATTACAACAGAAGATTTCAAAGTGTTACCTTAGGTTGAATTAGGTTTATAAGAAAGATGGCCTGTCTCAAAGCTTTGACTAAATCAGTCATGAGAATAGCAACAGTAATATGTACTGTCTTAGCACCACAGTCTTAGTTGTTCATACAGCAATATTCAAGAATCTCTGCATACTGATGACATCTTCTCCAATTCAGTTTCTAAGAATTAACTTATCAAAAGTGAAAACAATCACTGTATTTTATCTTCATGCTGAAAAATGACTCCCATTTCTACTTGATAAAAATGTTGATCAATGATTAAATAACATTTGTGGTCTACAAAAATCCCCCACTAATCTAAATATAACAACTAGAACAAAAACTAAATAACCAGAGCTGAAACTGTTCCAAGACTACATTTACGTAGAGTAACAAGGAGAAGCATTAAAAACAAAAACTCAACCTATAGAAGGACATCCACACATGATATCAAAAATATGTAGCAGAAGTATTTTATTATTTGCTTTTGAAGAGTGGCAAGTCATATTCAATAAATATTCAGGCATAGAAAAAAATGCGCCTTCCCTGGCGTGTACCATGATCTAGTTTCTTGCAGGAGCAGCCGATCAGAGGAACACAATGCTACTTCTTTTACTGTTAAATCAGTCAAATTCCTCCACTGCCCTAGGGAATCAACTAGCTCATTTTACCTGTCTGTCAACTTATTAAAGAAATAACCTGAGTTAAATCACAAACGTAGACACCTTAGCAGAGAACACTCATTCCAATTATAATGTCCTACCATTTCTTCCACATGGAGGAAATTTGATAAAAAATTCTTAATCCTCAATATATAATCCATAAAGGCCGGACAAGCTTCACGATTCAAATTCATTTCCCTAACCGGAGCGAAACAATATTATTTGTGCGAGATTATACTTATTTCTCACTAGATTTATGAATAACTTCTACATGACGATATATTTTGAGTAATATTAACACATGGGTCAACAGACATTAAATTTTCTTCCCTTAAAGAACTTTCAATTGGAGAGAATGGGGTTAAATCAAGTCACCTGAGAGTCATTCTTTGTGATACAAATTCTTTTTGAAGTTATAACAATGTCTCCTTAATTTCCTTTCCTTCCTTTTCTGTATTTACATACACACGCCTACTCCACAGAGATCCCTCCATCTCTCCCACCCCTTCCAGCTATGAACAGTACCCTATGTACAGTGGACTGTAAGTAGAGATTCCCAGAATTTCTTCAAGGTATATCCAGCATCGGGTCCCTCTGGGATGAAAGAACTGCGGCTCTGTTACTGCAAGTTTCCTTCAGAACCACCTTTCGCTTTTCCCTCCTTCCTGAGCACCGCTGACCCGTGCGTGTTGGGGATAAGGGTGGAGGTGCGAGGGAGTCCGCGCAGGGCCTCCGGCGACACCGGCTCTTCCTAGCCCAACCTGAACCTCCAAGGCCGCAAAGCCCGGGGCTCTTCCTCCAGCCCCGGACGCGGCCAACCCTCGCTTCCCCAGGGCAGGGCTCCGCTCAGGTCCGTGCAACCAGCCAAATCGGGCCCGCACCGGGCCGGCCCGGCCCGCCCGTCCGTAGCAGCCCCTGGACCCCCGCCAGCGGGGATGGGCGTGGGCCCCGGCGGCCACCGCCCCGCCAACTCCGGCTCGGGAGGAGAGAGTGCGCCCCACCCGCTACGCCAGCCTCGGACCTACCTGCAGGGGAGAGCGGGGCTCCTGGACAGCGGCCACGGGCCCGCGGGCGGGCGCCGAGGCGGCCGGAGCCCGTCCCGGGGACTCCAAGTATCCCCGGTGGGGCAGGGCGGGCAGAGACGCCGGGGGACTGCCGCGGGCCAGCGCGGCCCGTCGCGGGGGTCGCGGGGACCTGGCTCTCCCCTTAGCACCAGGCCGCCGCCGCCGCCATTTTGCCTTCCACTCGGTGTCGCCGCCGCCGCACTCCGCTGCAGGTTTCCCGGATGTGGGCATTTCCCGGCGTCGCTTGCGCGGGGGCCGAGGACTGGGGGCTTCGGCCCGCCCGGCGACGGGGAGCGAGCGCGCCGCCTGCGGCCTCCCGGTTTCCGCAGTCGCCCGCTTCTCTGCGTGTCTGCGAGCGTCGCCCCGCGTCGCCCCTGCCTTGCGCTGCTCAGATGACTCGCCCCGGCTGGTGGCGTCAGGTTCCCCCCCTCCCAAGTCCACTCATTTATTTCATTGTCTCTCTCTTTTCAATTGAACTCTTTCTATGGACGAATATAGAATAAAAGATGCGCATCTGGAGAAGTTGAATTCTCAGAACCTCGCTGTGGACATCGGGATTCGGGATTTCTAGAGGCTTTGAAATAAATTGATTTTTGCTTAGCACTCTTTCCCCGAGTAAATCCGTAAGTATTTTCTGAATCAGCCAGATTAATATATTCTCGAACCAGGACAGATTAGGGAGTTTAGAGATTTTTAATCTGTCAGCCGAATCGGTAGAAGAGGAAGTCGTTATTGCCGTAATTGGGATAACGGTGACTGCGAGAAGAGGCTTTATTTCTTGTTAGATTGAATTAGAAGTTTGGGACGGGATCAGTGGTTGTATGATGTTTAAAGGTCCCGCCCACCCATTGTAAAAGAGCGCCTTTGCCAATTCTGCCTCTAGAAAATATATACACTTAGTATTTTCAAATATCTCATCATTTTTTACTAGAGACTGTTTTTTTTTTAAGACTTTTTTTCTGATGTTGAATTAGTTGCTGGCTACTGTATCCAGAAGTTCAAATGTGAAAACCTGTTAAAAGATTACATTCCACGACCACTTGGTTGAAAATCTGTATTCCACAATCACAGAGTCTGTAGAAGACATGGCCCAAAGTGGCTGACTTAACAGCTCTAGGTCTTAACTTTCTTCAGCTGGAGAATTAAGTAACCTGCAGGGTATCTTTCAGCCTCAAAATTAATATGCATGATATGGATCTAATATGTTCACAGGCCTGCTTGTCCTTTCTAGATGGATTATGTATCAGGAAGAGCAGACTGCCGCCTAAACCTTGTCACCTCTGTCACCAACCCTCAGAGCTTCTTTACTTAAGCTCTTCATCTCTCTAAACCTAAAGATGGGTATCTCCAAAAACTACTGTCTTCAGGAGAATTCCTAGATAATTCAAGGACCTCAGTGAATTGCTCTATATATTAAGAGGTTTACTCCTGTGAAGTAGGGGGAGAAAAGAGCAGGGAAAGGAGAGAAGGAATATTCAGGATAGAAGAACCAACCAACAAGATAAAACGTGGCTGAGACTGGGAGTGGGTGGAGGTGAAAGACCAGGAAAATGCCTACTAAGGGTGCTGATGTCTAAGAATGGCAATACCTGCCATTGTGTTTGAAGGTCTTTGTGTTGCTGTGATGGAAAACCGTTGGTCCAGCTTCAGCCTATTCAACTCTTCAGTGCTTCATGGAAGAGGGGTATTTTGATTTTGTTGTAGTTGTGTGGTTTCTGTTTTGTAAGTATAGTTGAGTTACAATATTGTGTTAGCTTCAGGGATACAGCAAAGTGATTCAGTTCTAAATATATATATTTTTCATATTATTTTCCATTATAGGTTATTACAAGATACTGAATGTAGTTCCATGTGCTGTACCGCAAATCCTTGTTGCTTATCTATTTTATGTATAGTAGGTTGTCTCATTTTGTTTTTATCAACAGATGTAAGGGGCAAGTCTCATGCTTGGATGACTGTAGGAACAGAGGCAGCACACATGGAAAAAGTTTGGAGAGCACTGTGGTCCTGAGAACACAGGCTCTCCCAGGAATTCATACTATCTGAGGGGAAGGCTCTAAACTATGAGCAGCCCACACTTTGGAGTGAATTGTGTTGCACCTCCTTGCGAGTGGAGAATCTACATAAATTATTTGGAATTCTGAGCAGATTTGTCTCTCATCCATGTTTTTCAAACATTTATTCTTGTCAATGTGGACTCATGGATATTTATTTAATAGTTTGGGTATTTCTTGTTTTTGAGCAAATTGTTCCAACTTTGGCTATTGGAGCTCTACCAGTTAGCTTCCGTGTCCCTATAACATACTCCCATCATTGTTTTGTTTTGTTTTGTTTTTAACTTTCTTCCTTTCTTGGACTACAAAATGCTCCAAACTATCTGGTTTATTTCCTGCCCCTCCAAGGAGCCTTGGTTCCTTTCACTGGAGAATGGTATTAGAAACCAAATCTGGGTTCTTGGTGTGCTCATTGCTACTGGGGAATCCTTGCTTGTAGGATCTCTCTGGCTAATAAGTTGATTCCATACTATGCAGGAGTAATATCTGTGTTTTGATTTGTTGCAGCTAGTATTTTACAGTCTAGTATTAATTACAGTTTAGCTTCTTATAACCATGGTCTGTACAAAAATTGTTTTGACAGTTGATGCATGTCTGATGGCTATGTTAGGCTGGTCTGTCAGCTACTGTTCCCCCAAAGTCCAGTTAGTCATGACAGTTTGGAATTGACCATCAGTTTATTTTTAATTAATTAAGGTTTATTACCTGATCAGCTAGATTCTGGTCATTCTACTTCTCCCCTCTCACCCCCACCCCCTTTGTGGTTTTCTCCCTCTACTAATATAGTGAAATGTTGTAATTGTTTTGATGCTAAGATGACTGTAGTCTAGGCTGTTAGTTATTTAATTATTCTGTGTTGCCACTTAACATTAATTGTGGTTCAGAATGATACCAATGAAATAGTTTAAATAGTTGCATATCATAGTTTGGCTCTCCCCAGGTTACATTATCTGTAAAACAAGGGCACCGCTACTGCTTCAGACCATCTAATTAGTCTGAGCTAGATATCATAGATACCATAAGTTTAAATGAAGGCTTGATATAAACTGTACACTAATGAACTTAGTATGCTTCTTAGACAAGATTCTAAAATGGACTATTAAAAGGATGTTTCCACAATACTGTGAAATAGAAGTGTTATTCACAAAGGACAAGGAATTTTTCAATTATGCCAAAATTTTGATAGGATGATAGCTGTAGCACAGGTGTTTTCTCACAATAGCCTTATGAACAAGATAAATGTGGCAGAGTGTCAATAAGTTAGGTTGGTTTATAAATATTTCAACTACTGTAGCCAAATACCAATGATTCGTATGTCACTGATAATTGGGAAATGGGCCTAAGTCCATTTAACCTATCTCCTTACCAATGGGATGAGGGTGTAGAGAGCACGCTGGGCAATTCTGAAAACGATCAGCTTCTACAGAAAAGATTCAAAGGTGATTGTTAGCTCTTTCCTAAAGTGAAACAAAATTTGTCTTCTTAAACAGGAAGGATGGACCTATAGTAAGAATCAAAATCATCGGCATTAACTCAAGAATAGGGAGGTATGGTTTAGGGAGTATCAGGTGTGAAAGTTAAGGGTTTAAGTTAAACTAGTCAGCAGTCAATTGAACAAATATCAGAATAGGTAAAATAAGCTGAGACAGCATTAAAAAGGAATATCGTACCCAGAACCAGGATGGTAGATTTCTGTCATACTCTCAGCAAAGCAGACACCACTGGAAAAGTATTCATTTTGAAAGTCACACTTTAATGATGGCCTTTTTATTTTTTAAAGGGAAAACAAAATTGTGAGTTTAGTTCAATTCAGGCTAATTCAGGGCTTACTATGTATCAGATACTGTGTTAAACATTGTTAATACAACACTCAGACATGGGCCTTGTTCTTGAACTTGTGGTGCAGTAGAGGGAGACAGGCTGCTTAGCAAATGGCTGTAAGCACGATATAAGCTCTGCACAATGGGCTTTTGATGCACAGTACAATTTAGCCCAGATTGTCAGAGGCCAGGGAGAGCTTTCTTGAGAAAATGACACCTAAGAGGAGTCCGGAAAGGTACGGAGGATTTAGCCAAGAAGGGCAAGAAAGGTGGGGAAGGGAACCTTGCCCACAAGAAACCATTGAAGGGATTTTAAAAGTTTACCCCAAAGAAGCTACAATACGTAATTCTATTTGAATATATGATGAAAAGAATTAAATTTGTTTTTTGTGGCTCCTAAGAAGACAAATGGAAGCAAATTTCAGTTCAGTATGTGAAAATTCATTTATTTAGTTGAACCTTATAGTAAAGCACCCCAACAGAATGCAAATTCGGTAAAATGATTGGTGTTTGGTTCCATCTCATAGGTTCACATGATCATTTCATTAACCCACAATAATATGATTCTACCTTTTTTGATAGGATTGTTTTGGATCCCACTCACACACTAAAACCCTGCCATAATGCAATATCAATTACAGCTGTCCAAACAAGGAGGCTACATTGGGAAATGGGACACTTTATCATGGTATATTTTCAAGTAGAGGTTGGATGATAATTTGTTGGGAATGCTGTGGAAGTGTTGATTAAATTTAGGTTGGAGATGCCCTCCAAGATATCTTTCACCTCTGAGATCCTACAGCCCTCAAAGGAAATTCTATTTGATAGTTTCATGAATAAAAGCAGTGAGAATTAACAAATTCATAAATTAGGGTTTTATTTTTATCACCTAAATCTTATGTTTCTTATTAAGTTTGGCAGAACTCTTCAATTGATAGAAAATGTAACACTATTCAAATGTACTTCCTTCTACTTATGGTTACAAATACCCTTAAATCAAATCAAAGCTTCAGACTTGTTTCCATTCCAAGCTAGTATGATAAGCCTGTATGTCTGGTTCCCTCCCTCTACCAATTATTTACTGTAGTGATCAAGGGAAATTGTATACATTGCTGCTGGAAACTGAGGAGGGTGCTAACAACGTACATGTAACCTTCAAACTTTTCAGCAGCAGATAATACAGATCGAAGCAGAGGCACAACAAGTTTGCCATTCACTGTACACGGCAAATGTGCCACCTGGGAGCTAGGGTCTTCCAGGGATGAGATCAACTCTGGACCATTCAAAGCAAAGATGTTAGCCTGCCGAGTAGAATGGGAGGATGCCTGTACCGGGTGAAGAGAGGGACACTGTAGCTTAGGCTGCAGCAAGACATTCATACAAAGGGCAATATAAAGTCAGAAGAAAATTCTTAGCTATATTTTTATTATTGAATTCATGTGTTGACTGCTAGAGAATGTGCATCTACAAATATAACATGTATACTTCATTTTTACAGAAAAACTATATACATTGATGGATAGAAGACAGTATGAAAAGAATTCTCTCTTTGAGATTAAGTACTTAAAATTTTCTTTTGACTGTCTTTTCTACAGTGAATGACTTTTGTAATAACAGAAAGTTTTAAAAATTAGCCCCAGCAATAAAACTATAAACAGATTAAGAATTCCTATCAGCAACATTTTCTTTCCTTCTCTGATTCTTTGGAATTCAAAGTTACTAATTATCTTCAGTCGATTTTTTTTTTTTTTTAGGCTGTGCCGTGCAGCATGTGGGATCTTAGTTCCCCGACCAGGGATCGAACCTGTGCCCCCTGCATTAACCACTGGACCGCGAGGAAAGTCCATTCAGTCAAATATTTTTGAGCCAAATATATATAAAACAGCAGATGCATATATGTATTCCATTTTTAAATGTTAACAAAAAAACAAAATCCAAAAAAACCCTGAGGTAAGGCAGCATAAAAAAATTGCAAATATTTATTGGGACGGAAAGACAAAACTTCATAGTAATTATTGTTGGAATTGTAAAGTAAATAAACATACACTTCAGTTGTGTAATAGGAGTGATTTGTCATTAAGGTCTTAACAGTTCAATAATGCATTTAATTTAACAAACTTAAGAAAGACAATATCATAAAATTGTCTTAAAACACTGCATGTTAGGTCATCATTAACATTAAAAATAAAGATGGCAAAACTCTGTTCTCCTACCACATCATCATACTAGTCTCTGCATGTTACCTATCAAATTTTAGTTTGTAAGTCAGCTCATTATCAATGTCAAATCCTATTTTATTGCACAATGTCCAATTCAGCAATTTTCAACTACGTTGTAAAACTAAATAAAGGCAAAAATCCTTAGGAAAAATGTACTTGTCTTTTTTCTTTTCAAGAGAAATAAAGTTGGGTCTAAGGAGTTGACAGTTCTGTTCAAACCCATTCTAATAAAGGAAACTGTCAGAACATTTTCACCTTTAAAAAAATTTGAACACTACAAAAATTTTGCCATTTTTGTTCTCAATTCTTTCTGAAAAAAGTTTACAAAAATTATTAAGGAAATAAAATGTGGAAGAACTGAAGAAAATACTTGTAGTAAAAAGAATAAATACTAGCTAAGGCCACCAGGGAGGGGTATACTCCACATACCGTGGATAAAAAGGATAGGAACCCATTGGTGGTTTGACATTTTCGAGCCCTACAACATCGAAAATGAAGAGTTGGTTCCATGAGCTGTCCAGAACTGTTCTGAAGGCAGTGCATTTATCAGCACAAGGATCCCTCTGATGTTCTTCCACACGGTCCAATTCTTTTGCCATCAGTCATTCATCAGACTCTAGCTACTAACAGAAGAATATTCAACTAACAAAAGCTGAAACTGGGCATCAAAATTAACAATAATTTATGGATGCTTCCCCTGCAAATTTCACATTTTCCAATAATAAAAATTTGCATAGAGAAGCTGGAATTTGAAAGGCTATAACTGTATGTTTTACATGAAATCTTTTAGTATCTTCATGAAAAAAGTTGTCTAGTAACATAAATTGCTTCTGCATCAGTTCCACAAACAAGACAAGGACCTAAAACATCCAAACTGTTCACAGACAAAGTCCTGTTGGGAAGCAAGCTTGTGATTTCAATACGGTCTTTGGTAGGATCAGTGATGAGCCAGGAGCTTATAAGAGATTGATGAACATTAGCTTGGTTACTAATGCTATGAGACAAAAAAGTACTATTTCTTCCTCCTGGGAAAAGAAAAGAAAAGGTGAAAACTTCTTTCAAGACTAATTTTATCCTAGTAAACATCTGAAATTCTAATACTTAAAGAAGGTGATGATATATATTGGTTTTAATTCTCAAGAATAACTGGCTGATAATTCCATTATAACACATCACCATTTTTGACTAAAGGCTTAGTCAGTGATATTAAATACTCAAATTTCCATGGGATAATATGGCTATCAAACTTGAAATCTTTAGCAAAGCACAAGATTCATTTTGGCCCTGTCTTCCTGTTTATTCTTTAATGGAAAGTCTCAGAAATGTACCAAAATGCCTAGAAGACAAGTAGAATAAATGTAGATAATATATGGAAATCTAAGTTCTTAGGTAATCAAAAAATGAAAATTTCTGGATGTATTTCTAGATGAATATTTCTAAAAATATATTTATTTCTATATGTCTAAACATATAATCAACTTGCTTTAGATCTCCCTTTATTCTTCGCCTTTATTTCAGGTAAATGTTCTTAAAAGTAGAATTTAAGAACACTACCAGATTATAAACTTTTATGTCTGACAGTGCTCTGCATTTAATACAGGATTAAGTGGGGCAGAAGCAGTATATTTCAGTTTTAGCCTTCATTTGAAATTTTCTTTCCTTTCAACTTTCTGCCAGATCAAATAAAGACAGATTTCATGTACTCAATAAATGGTTGAGTACCTACTATATGCCAGGCTGTGTGCTAAGTGCTGGGAATACAAGGCAAAGTCCCTCATATCTTGAAGCTTAAAGATTAGTGAGTTTAAATCTTGCTGATTCTTAAAGTCCAGCTCAACTTCCTTCTCTAAGAAGCCTTTGAAGATGACTCTAGTTCATGCTTCTCTTTTCATTCCTGGAACCCTCAGCACTTATATGCACCACTAATAACATACTACCTTGTAACATTTCTTATATGATTTAACTTTGCATGCCCCCTTCTCCATAACTAAATTAAGTATTTCTTAAGAGCAGGTTGTATAGATTATATTTATTTTACCTTTTCACAGTGTCTAATATTGTTCCTTGCGATACTAGGCACAGAATATAGTAAATGGCTCTTTCCAGTCTAACCAAGGTTCTTCAAACAGTAAAATCTCAAATGCAAGATAGTGGGGGTAGGGGAAGAAGAAATAAAAAACCAAGTGCTTAGCTAATCCTTATTATTTATTAGAAACTAATAAAATTCTTAGTTTCTCCATACATGAAGTTATTAGCATAGACGTGCCGCATGCTCTACACATGCCATACTTCTCCAGAATTTTTCTGGAGACGTTTTAGATTTTTCCTTCTTAGTTTTTGTTTACCTTTTACTGCTCCTATATTTTATATTACTCTTGAATACTGTGAAAATTAACATTAGCACCACTGTGCTAAGTCTCCTCCCTGGTCTCCCTGCTTCTGCTTTTTCCATCCCTCTCCCCAGTCTATTTTCTACACAGTCGCCTAAGTGATTCTTTGGAAACGTAAGACAGATCACCCCACTCCCCTGCTCAAAATTCCCCAGTGGCTTTCTGTCACATTCAGAATAGAACCTGAAGCCCTTATCCCAGTCTGCAAAGTCCTGCCCCGCAACTCCTGCTACCTCCTCGCACTCCCGAACTGCTGAATTGCAGCCACACTGGCCTCCTTGCTGTTCTGTCTCAGGTCCTTGGAATTTGCTGTTTCCTCTACCTGGCATGCGTTCCTATGACTCGTACCTCCACTTCCTCAGGTCTCTGCTCAAATGTTCTCCCTGCCAAGCGGCCCCTCCTCCACTAATTCTTCATCCTCCGGTTCTCTTCACTCTTCTTCATAGGCATCAGGGTATTTGGTCCAGATCTTTTCCTTCTTGCTGTCTCCTTTCCTACTTTGCTGTGCTCTACTATGTATTGCAGGGACAAACTCCTTTTTCCAGGCTCCCTTGCCATCTGCCTTCCAGGCAGACCCTGCCCATGGGAGGTACTCCTGTGGGTGACTGGAAGGCAGATGGGGTGGGGTCGGGGAAGGAAAAGGCTCCAGGTTCCTGGCAACAACAACACAGGCAGTAATTCCAGCACCAGCCGAGGTGGCACCTTTTCTGCTGATCCGGGACCAACCTGGACAGCACTTCCAACAGTACAGCAGAGGTATTAACAACTGTTGATTTCTGGGTATTCCTCTTTTTTTGCTATTTGCTCTTCCAGCATCCCTCCCATTCCCTTTTGTTCTTCTAGCCCTTCTAACACACGTGAAACCGATTCCTTCTAAATCCAGGGTAGTTTCTGTTTTTCTGATTGGACTTTTACTGAGACATTATCTATTTTACTTACTGTCTACTGGAATATTTGCTCTCTGTGCCTCAAGGCTTTTCTGCTCACTGTCATGGGCTCTAACACCTAGAAGAGTGCCTAGCACGTGGTAGGCACTTGATAAACATTTGCTGAATGAATGAACAAATAAACTTTTGAACCACAGACAAACTCAAAAACAAGAAGCTGAGAAAGTGCAAAAAACAGAAACAAAAATACCTCTTGATTTTAAGTGTATAGTTTCTGGCTGACCTTTACTTACCTCTGTCTTTAATCAGGAGATAGGGCCTTTTAGTCTGAGGAGAAACCAGTACCTTAATGCATAAAAGATCAACTTTTGTCTTGCCATACACCCTTGACAATGTAGTATAAGAGAGCTGTCAATGCCTATCCTATGGCATGAGGGCCCACAACAACGTACTCACAAACAAGACCCCTGGCTGTCTGCAGTTAGCCAGCTAACAGCATTTCTAGTCATCAGCAGTATAGTGGTCAGTAGCTGACAGTCAGATTTCAAGCCCTGTGATACTAGAATTTACCCTGAGGCCAGAGAATGGAAACATTCCTTAATGTTAAAAATATGAGAATTTCTAATATGGTATTTAAAAATGTAATAAAATTACACACAAGAATCTTCATTAAAACTTTTTACCTTGGTAAAAGAGTGATGATTTCTCAGGTACATCTGTGGAGGCATCCCAATGCCAGAGAGATCCATCTTCAGAACAAGTAAATAGATGATCTGGGTTGGATGGGTGAAAGTGAACTTCCCACACTAAAAGATAAGAACCAAGAAGCTTATTCTTGTGTAGATTAGTTGAACAGACATCAAAACCCTGTCTCTAGGCATCACCTTCCATTAACCTCCATCACACACCTTCAAACTCCAAGCCTGTGATAAAAATCAAAGGCTTCAGGATCAAAGAAAAGACATAACTCTCCAAATAGCTAAAACATGTAGATAAGATAAAGAAGTCAAGTAAATCTACTTGTGTATTGGGCCAGCAAATGAATGAAAATAAATGCTAGTCATTTGACCTATTACAATTTTTTTATGGAAAAGTATGACAATGGAATAATTCTGAAAAGATTTTTTGAAAATTGTTAAGTTCTCTTATTTTTCAAATCCTGTGTCATTAACACATGAAGGTTATATTATTGGAAAGAGAGAGAAGACCATAAAAGTAGAATACAAATGAATTTCTAAGAGACATAGTCCAATTTTGGCTCATGCCAAGACTCTGGATACTTCAGGCCTGTATCACAGAAATAGCAACTAGCTCCCAGCAAACCAAAACCTGGAAATGCTCCAAAAATCTGGATCCGGTTTTAGATGAAAGACTTTTAAGAAGCCAGCTTGGGACTGGGGACTCCTCAAGCTCTAAACTTTAAGGGAACTTTGTGTGCCAATAGATATCTGGGAGCCAAGGACTGCCCAGGACTCCTTAGGAAGACAGCTGCAGCGTGAAGGTAAAACAGTAGTCTGTGAACAAGGGTTTCGTGATTCTGGGTTAGGTAACCTTAGAGAGGCAGCATAGAAAGTGCTCAGAGTGTAGCATAAAAAGTGCAAGGCACATGTTTGCAAGCTGGCATTTTCATTCTGACAGTTACCACAATTCAACATGCCGCAAAACAAAAAGGTCACCTTCCTCCGGAAAGGAATGTATGCTGGGTGAGTCCCTGTGTAAAGTACATTCATACTGTTTCATTAAAACAAAACAGCCTATAGAGCCATTAGCAGACTGCCCAAATCTAGATTCTTATGTATTTATATACTTTCAAATTAGAAAACAAACCTCTATAAAACATCTTATTTCTAGCCAAGAGTCAAGATGAATTCAAAATACACTACAAGCCACTACGCTTTTGCGTTTTGCTGAACAATACAGGCTGGCGTTTAAAAATGGGCTGGTGAGAAGAGATCTGAAAGTTTGTAATTCTAACTACCACTAGGTTAGCAACAACAGACTCTAAGGGCACACCTATTCCTTTTTATTCTTTTTTCCTGGACATAGCCATACCTGGAAGAGGGAAAAAGTTTCTATTTGCTTCTTAAATATAATCTTAAAAATCATTTATCTTTCCAAAGTATTAATAATGTGAAACAAACTTAGAAGTTGCAATACTGGTATAATGTTTGCTCTTTTATAGTTTTATTGAAGCATTAATACCAACTTCTCTTAAGTCAGAATTTAAAACTATAATCCACCCTGACATGTGGTGATAAAATGAAAAATTTCTGTTCAGCCAAAAAATCTCCACCAAAATCAAATGACAAACATTAAAAACAAGGCAAGAGCCTATATCTTTTGTTCTTGTTAAAAGAAAAAAAGAAAAAGGTACAATAATAAATTGAAGAACACACAGATTAGCAAATATAAAAAATAAAAGCCTGCGTTTGCATGGGAAAAGTGCATTCTCACATACTGGGTGTGGCAGTATAAACTCGTATTATTTTTACGTAGAACAATTTGACAACATGAATCACAGCTTTAAAATTATGCAAACTTTTGGACTCATCAATTCTATTTCTAAAAAACTATCCTAAGAAAAGAAGCACATAAAGATGAATATGTAAGGATAATCACTATGGTTTTGTGTATAATAATCAAACATGTTAAAGAACGTAAATTTCAAATAAAAAGGGATTAGTTAATTATTACAAATTTATACAATTCAGTCAAAAACTCTGGTGTAGAATGATCCACAGGTATCATTATGGACAGCTGCTTATAATACATTGTATAGCTCACCCACCAAAAACTTATGTATCACCACAATACTTACTTTCAGCTTCATGAGCCTTCAGTAGAGACACGGGCATTGTACCTTGTCTAACATCCCAAATACTTAACATTCCATCCTGACCACCGGTAGCTACAACATGCTGCTGGTTGGGATGTCTATCAACACAGTGGAGTGGCACTCGGTCACCAGTCCTTTAATGGGAGATACAATGACTTCACACAGTTGTAAAGTATAATTTATCTTTGAATAACCTATGAAACCTGTTTCTTTCCAGTAACTAAACGATAATTTTGTGGCTGGAGCTACTGGCTAAACTTAAATCATGTCAAAAAACTGACGTTAAATATATCTCTAAATATTAAAATTTTGAGGGGGAATTAAAGGCCAGAGTTATTCATTCTCTCTTCAATTTGGACACATAAGGAGCAAGATAATTTGATGGTAAGATATGCAAAACATTTCCATTTCTTGGCTTTTTAAAAACATTATATATCAACTAAACAGCATATTCCTTACTTCTGCTCTACCTTATTTAATGCTTAGTTTATATAACTTTTTTTCCAGCTTGACACATGCTGTTTTCTAATCAGAGAAGAGAAGATTGCACACATAGAAAGGGGATTTCTGCTCAGAAAAAATATCTTGGATTGTATTTTTCTCCCAATCACATCTAGAGTATATAATTAGTAGGAGAGAATATTCTATCAATATATTAATAGAATATTCCCACTATTAATAGAATCATTGGATGAGCAAAAAGAAATTCCCCATTAAATAACAAACTTCAAAGAGATTAATATAAACTTCTGAATCAATACAACAAATATTTACCAAACGCAGCATGGTACTATCAAGCCCATCCAATTATACAGCTGACCCTTGAACAACATGGGTCCACTTACATATGAATACTTCTCCATAGTAAATATACAGTGCTACATGATCCGAGGTTGGTTGAATCTGGGGATGTGGAACCTCTGATACAGAGGATTCCATGTATATGGAGGGCTGACTGTAAGTTATACAGGGATTTTCGGGTGTACAGAGGGTCAGTGACTCTTACCCCCCACATTGTTCAAGGGTCAACTGTATTTGCTTTATCAAATTCAGTCAGAGATTATTCTCTTAACATGCAATTAAAATACAATATGGTTTAAAGTCAGTTGCTATAAACAGTCAAGCAAATTTGCTTCACGCTACTGAAATTACAAATCAAACTTACAGTGATAATATCTGAGAGGGCTCATTTCCTTGTTGTCTAAAATCCCATATTTTTAACTGTCCAATTGAATTTACTGTAAGAATCTCAGGAGTTCGAAGGAAGGTTACAGCATGGAGTGTACTGCTATCTGCATTGTCTACAAACGAAGAAGACAGCATTGTGTGTTAACAGGTCCCCCTTTTCCATGAAAATTTTACATTGCATTCCCTCCATTGATTGAAATATTACAAATGAAATTTTAAATAAGTCACAGTTTAATTTCCGTAGAAAAATGCAGTAATATATACATGTTAAAATGGATTCTCCTTTAATAGAAAAATTATATCACTCACAGGACATCTGAACTGTGTTCCAAACAGAGGGCTAAGTTTTCACTTATTTCTCTATTTCCACTTTAGGTTGTTACCCTCCATTTCTGAGACAGCTGTTCAGGTTCCTTTATATCCAATTTTATTTCCCTCTACTGCTTAACCCAGAACCTCCATTCTATTGAGCCAAACACCATTGCTTCCTACAGAGCTCATTCTGACCTATATTATTCCGCTGACTTATCTCAAATCTAGTCATCTTTATCCTCATCAGCTCCCTCCTCCTCCATGAAGTCCTTCCTGGTTGCTTTACCTGTCCTTTTCCTTTTCATAGTGTGTTTAAACTTATACCACTTAATTTACTATACACTTAAATTGTTTTGTGACCCTCCTCCAAACTGCCACCAGGCAGTGGTCCCTAAAAGCTAAACAAATAGTGTTCCTCAGAACTAAACATCATAACAACACAAAAAAATGATTCATGGGCTCAATCCAGACGTTCTGATTTAGGAGGTCTATGGTGATGGGCTGTTAAAAATCTCCTCAGGCAAGTCTGTGCAAAGTATGGTTGAGAACTACTACACTAGAATAATTCTTCTAAAGCATGACTGGCGGTACATCACCCCTTTGCTCAAAAACTTTCAATGGCTCCACAGTTGCCCACCTAACAAAACGTAACCTCTACGGCTGTGCATTAGATTCTTCACAACCTGACCGCAATTTACCTTTCTTGTTTCATTTCTTACTTCTCCTATACAAATATCTAAAGTCAGGTCAAACTACACTTTCTGTCATTCTCTGAATGGCCTTACCCTGCCTCCATGCTGTTCCCTTTATCTGGTGTGCCACCTTTTAGTATTATTTATGGTTTGGAACCTAGATTAAATGGATTGCCACCTGCCCCTCAATTCTTTATCTGATAATCCCCTCTGGCTCTCCTCTCCACAAATTTCTTTTTCTTCTAGTCACTCCTTCATACAGGCCTTATCAACATACTGTCTTGATAAAGGGATCCTGCTTTGTTTATTTTTAAATCCCTCAAACACCTAGCATTGCATTTACTTAGCACATGGTAGCTGCTCAATTACTATGCAATAGACCAAAGAAATAGGATTTTTTTTACCTATAGTTCTTATAGCTTCCTTGTGATCAGCTCGGAAGAGATTTATTCGACCGTCTTCTCCAACTGTGACGATTTCTGGGTTGCTGCACACGACACCGGTGCATGGCGCACTGCTGCAGGAAGGACTGCCCGGACCCGTGTGGCGATGAGCTGCTGCCCACTGCTGGCTGACGGACAGAGTCTACGGGTCACAGATGGGGCTACGATTAACCAAAGCAAAGCTCCAGAACACTACAGCTTTCCCCAACTAAGACTGTGTCTCACACCTTTCGAGAAACATAGTAACTCTTTTCCCTTTGTATTTCCAAGCATTAAGGTCTAGAAACTACTTCTATTAAAGCTCTGTATATACCGGATTAGATTCAAAAGAAACACTTTTTAATAACATCCCAAACTTATCTCAAACTAAAGAAATGGTTTTTAGGTATCAGGTAATTATGTGTTCAAAGGCAACTCTAAATTCTTAAGGGAACTGGCCTACATTTAAGAGAAAATCTCTGTAGTGCTTTCCAAATGACTCCATTAAGAAAAATAGGGGCTTCCCTGGTGGCGCAGTGGTTGAGAGTCCGCCTGCCGATGCAGGGGACACGGGTTCGAGCCCTGGTCTAGCAGGATCCCACATGCCGCGAAGCAACTGGGCCCGTGAGCCACAACTACTGAGCCTGTGCGTCTGGAGCCTGTGCTCCGCAACAAGAGAGGCCGCGATGGTGAGAGGCCCGCGCACCGCGATGAAGAGTGGCCCCCACTTGCCGCAACTGGAGAAAGCCCTCGCACAGAAACGAACACCCAACTCAGCCAAAAATAAATAAATAAATAAATTTATTAAAAAAAAGAAAAAAGAAAAATAGGACTTCCCTGGTGGCACAGTGGTTAAGAATCCACCTGCCAATGCAGAGGACACGGGTTCGAGCCCTGGTCCGGGAAGATCCCACATGCCGCAGAGCTACTAAGCCCATGCGCCACAACTACTGAGCCTGCGCTCTACAGCCCGAGAGCCACAACTACTGAACCCACGTGCTGCAACTACTGGAGCCCATGCTCCGCAACAAGAGAAGCCACCACAATGAGAAGCCTGCACACCGCAATGAAAGAGTAGCCCCCGCTCGCCGCAACTAGAGAAAGCCCGCACGCAGCAACAAAGACCCAACGCTGCCAAAAAAAGAAATAAATAAAAAATAAAAGCATTGATGAAATAAACAGTAAAAAAAAAGAAAAATAGGTAACTAGATCTGGCTCTTGTATTTACTAGGCATGCCTATTAGTAAGATGACCTTTATTAATCCCCAAACCTAAATAAGCATTCTCCTCTAGCAACTTAAAACTTTTACTTCAAGTGGGGCTATTTTAAAGGACTGCCTTTACCACTATGCTCTGAAGATCAGCAGTCAGGCTTTGGCACACACAAGAAAGGCGTTGTAAAAAATGTCAAGCCTTCATATAGTATATCCTCTCTTTCAATTGAAACTTAGGTTCTATCTAAAGCAAAGTAGCTGTTCCTGTTCTCTCTCATGATGCTTGAGTTAGAAAGTGCTCTTTCTTTCTTCAAAAGACCAGACTAGGATCTTAAAAGAGAATTACAGGAAAAGTACTTGCCAGAATACCATATTGTTAGATCTAACCTAAGAGAATATAAGAGATACCCAATTTGAATGAAGGTTCACACAAACATGGTTCTAGAATTAATCTACTAAAAGATGGGTAATACAATGATTTTTCCCCTCCATGTTTTAAGACTATAAAAGCTTTATTATTTGTGTCATTATTAAGTACAGTCTTCTTTAAACCTTCCTAAAAACAATTAAAATGCAAATTGAGATTTCAAACAAAAGTTCTTTACCTGGTTATTCGGATGGTGAAGGAACACTGTTACACATCCTGTTGATGAAGCAGCTACAATTCTTTCCTGGTCAAAAAACTAAGTAGAAGATTCTTGCTTGTTATAGATTCATAAATATTAGCAGGGAGGAAGCCATTTGTTTGACTCAATTAGTAGTATAACAATTTTAAAATGCAAAGAGCCTATAAATGCTAAGCAAATAAAATGTGAGAGTCAAAATTCCATTCCCACCACTTAACTACCAGCTTTGAGACCTTGGCCAAGTTAAGTTCTCTAAGGCTTGGTAAACTTGCAAAACAGATAACTAATCCCTGCTAGGCTGTTATGAGAACTCAAAAAGCAAAAACATGTAAAGTGCCTTGCACAGTATTTGTCACATAGTACATGCTCCAAAGATCTTAGTCTCAGTGTTCTCATTAAGACAGAGATAACAGTACTTGATTCAACAAGCATGCGATGAGAATGAAATTAACTTATGTAAACGGTGCTTGGCACATAGTAGATGGTCAATTAGGCAAACAAACAAGCTAGGATTAATTCCACATCCCCTTCCCCAGTCCTGATTCTGCCATTAAGCAGCTATATGATGTTGGCAAATCATAACCTATAGGGAACTCAGTTTCTTGTAAACCTGGGGTGAGACTAGACAAACTTTAAGGTCCTTTACATCTCTAAATGTAAAGATCACTCTGTTTTTTTAAAGTTAGTTTTTGGATATTACACAGACTTACTTGTAAATCCATTACATCACCATGGTGTCTGATATCACACAATAACTGATGGTCTCCTTCAAATCCTCCATCAGAGTCCAAGTTCCCAAAATCTCCAATAGACCACAGTGAAACATAATTTTCCTGTAAAGCAGAAAATGTTATCTTGAGATGAAATATATGTCAAACTCTCCGAAATTAAAATTTGCACTGCCTTCAATCAACCTTGCTTTAAAAGCATCCCAGGCAAATGGAATGATACTCATTAAAAAACAGGAGATACGGGGCCATCGATGGCTCTGAGGTACAAGGCAACCGAGCCTGAGACGTGCATTCGGGGGACAGAGAAGGGCGAGAGGAGCCAGAAAGCAAGAGGGTTCACGCGCCGGCGGCCGGGGTCGCGGTTCCAGGAGGGAAGGAGAAGGCAGGGGCTTCCCGCGCCGGGAGCGGGGGTACCTCATTGTCCCAAGAGCCCGTGGCGAAAGTCTCCGTGGTCTGCAGGCTCCCCGGAGGTACCGGTCGCCAGCGGGTCTTGCTGATTTTCTGTGACACAAACTTAGCATAAATTTCTTCCATGCCGAAAGCAACCACGCCAGGGGCAGCAAGAAGCACAGCGCGCGCCACTCAGTCCCGCCCCTTCCTGCTGAGCCCTGATTGGAACAGACCGTACGAGGGACGGTGGCTGCAGAGAGCCAATTCTCCTCTGTCGGCAGTGCGGGAACGAACCACCAACCCTCAAGTGGGAGGAAGTTGGGACGCCCTGCCCCACCCAGGAGGCTCTGAACCCAGGCAAGGGTGTTGCCCGTTCTTGTGCTGTAGGACCTGCTCCTAATCTGCAAAATCGGTATAGGAACACCGAGACAATACATTTGTGCAATAACTTTGCAATGTAAGACAAATTTAAGAGCAAAAACAAAACAAAATCAATGCAAGAGAAACGACCTAGTAGCCACACCTAAGCATTGTCTTGCATTTCACCGCGCATAGAAAATATTCAAAATTCTTAAATTCTCCTGGAAGTACGTCCATCAACGTACCAATTTGTTATTCAAAACCTCTCCCTCCCCGTCCCCCAAACAAATCCTTTTCTTCAACGTTGTTAATACACACTGTCAGAAACTGGAGTTGCAATTCTGAGGACCCCAGTTCTAATTTGGACTCCCATTGCCTGTGTGACCATCCTCAATTCATTTATGTATATAATTAAGAATGATTTTTAATTGTAACGTCGACAGCTCAGGAATCAGAGCCTTAGGTTCCTTCGTGTTTTTGATTAGACCTATGATACACCCTCCCCCCCTTTTAAAAAAATTCCTGTCTCTCAGAATCCTGTCCATCCTTCAAGGACCAGTTCTTTCCTCTATCTTTTCCTATTACTCCAGCCCATGATGATCTAAATAAACATGTCCCTTAATATCTAGACCACTAATAGCACTTATATTTTGCCCCCTGTTGCTAATTTTCTTTTGATGCAAATCTCCCCACTTTGAATGTAAATCTTATTACATACAGGAGGTATGACTTATTCATCTTAAAAAAAAAAACTCCTTTATACTATATTCATAACTGTGTTGGTTGTTTCTTTAAAAGGGGCCATGATTTTGTTTCTAACTGATATTGGCAGTCCTACTTCCTAGCCACAGCTAATGGAAGCACCTCATGGAAATGCAGTCCATCTAGGTCAGCTTTAGAGAGTTATCAGGTTCTTAATTGAAAATTGACTGGTGTCGTTTTGTTTTGTTTTTAACCGGAAGACTATTAGGAAACTGCAGAGAGATGAAATAGAAAATTATTAGTCCCAAACTGACAATTTTATTCCCAATATTGAAGTAAAGAATACTGTTTCATTTATTATCGCAGAACACAGGGAAATAGTTAATATATAAGTATATTTAGGATTGGAAGTAGACTAGATACCACATTTGCTAAGGTGTGGTTAGAATATGAAAATTGTTGCTGACGCAGTAGCATCGATGTCTTGACATAGCTTTGTTTCCTTCCTTAAAAGTTTATTGGACTAAATGTGAGTGGATTCTTCCAGTCTCAGTTCTGATCAGGAGTCAGCAAGTTGGATGCTACAGGCAATGTTCCTTGTCAGCTTCTCACTCAATGTCTTGCACAGCTGATAGCAACAAACCTGGTGTCCAGTCTAACGGTGGAATTTGTGAGGCTTAAATAGCTGAAAACGCACACTTGTGTTGGGCGAATAACACATTCGCCATAGGATACTGTAGTATTTTTAACCAAGTGCGCTGTCCTAAGGAGCAAAGGATTCCCCACGCTCCACCCCCCCCCACCCCAGGTCTCGGTATTCTTCCACTCTCTGAATTTGTGCTTTAGAGTTGAGAACAAATCAGGGTCCCAAAGTCTCTGCTAACGAAACACTAACGTACTTGTCACAAGCCAGAGGCTGGAGTACTCGGGTTAGAGAAGACCTTTGCCCTCCAGTTCTATTAAGATTATTGAGGCTCCACCATAGGGAGCTCTGTCTCCAACTGACCTAAATATTAGTCATTCATCGGGTTGGGTGAGGCAGGACGAAGGAAGCCCACCGTCTAACAATCTGAACAGTTATAGGAGCAGACCCGTCGCTCTCAACAGCTAATCTAGCTGCGACTGCGAAGCCACCGGCAGCAGCGGAACGAGATCCGCCCTGCCAACCCGCCACCGCGCTCGGTGACCAGAGCCGCAGCGAGGCTCGCCACCGACCGCGCCAGGGCCCACCCCGCCTGACCGCAGGACAAACTCAGCAAGGAGGCGTTGCGCAGCCCGAGGCCTCAGAAAGGCCACTCAGAGGTGGCGGTGGCGGTGGCGCTGACTCAGCGGGACCAACCCGCCAGTCCCGGGCGGCCGCAGCGGCCCCTCGCGCGGGCTGCAGGGCGTGAGGCCACCCCCGCCTCCTGCCCCACCCGGCCGCACCCGAGTCCGCGCGGCGTCATAAAGCGCATGCGTGCCGCGGGGGATGCCGGGAGCGCGCAGTGGCGGCAGCGGCGGCGACGGCAGTAGCAGCGGCAGCTACAGCGGGGACGCGAGCGGGGCGGTGACCGTGTGGGAGGTGGTCTCACTCTTGGGGAAGCTGCTGGGCACTGTCGCCGCGCTGAAGGTAGTTCTGTACCTGCTCCGGGTGTGCTTAGCGATGGCCTGGAAATCCGGCGGCGCCAGCCACTCGGAGCTAATCCACAACCTCCGCAGTAAGTGCCACCCCCGCCCGGTGTGGGGCAACTGGGGAAGGCCAGGCCTGGATCGGATCCCCTGGGCCTTTAGGAACGTTCCGTCTACCCCCGTGCCTGCTGGAGGGCTTCGGCGCACGGTTGCACCAGCGGCCCGGAACGGCAAGCGCTGGCGATTGCCTCCCCCGGGACCTGTCACTCATCGGCGACGTGCACAGGAACCAGAGAGAAAGAGCCAGGGGCCGCTGCTAGTGGGGCAGGGGCAGGCGTCTCCCCGCGGGCCTGGGGAAGGGGGCGCGGCACAGGTGGTGGGGCTGTCACTCGAGTCCGCCACCTCCCTGTCCGGGTCCGGCGGGCGAGGGGCGTGCCTTGGGGAGTGGGATGTTGGCCAGGGCTCGTAGAGACTGGGCTGGAACTGAGGGGACCCCCTTTCGACCCCCGCGTCTTCTCACTTCCTTCTCTGTCATATCAGTCGACCTAGCTGCAAGCTTTCTCCCCTGTTCTGCCTCCCCCGCCCTTCGTTTTTTCCTCTGGCGGGAGATGCCACCGTCTGATACTGGCGAGGGGAGGGAGAGGGAGAGGGAGATGAGAGTAATGTCATTGCGGATGCTGGGAGAAATTTCTGGGGCGGCTGTCCAGTGGAAAGCTTCGTGGGGGGCGGAGGAAGAGATAACTAGGGGATGCTCTTCCTGAGGGACAGCGTATTTCAGGAGCCTTTAGAGGTCCTGGGATCCAGCAAACGATTGTGTGTGTGGAATGTTCTAACTTTTTTCAGGGCTACCATATGCTTTAAAAGCCTTGTATGGAAGTTTCTTTACACCATTATCTTTAGTTACTGTATTCCTGCCTCTGATGATAATTTTAGGGTGGGACGAGTGCTGTGTCACTTTCTTGTTTTAAATCGAAATGTAGTGTCGCCGTCTGGTCGGGAGACCAGAAGGACCGCAGTCCATCATACTTTCACTCTGGTCAGAATTTATAGCACTCTTCTGTGCCACTGACTTTGCAAATAATCACAATCCTGCCACGTGATTCTTTTTTTTTTTTTTTTTTAATTTTTGGCTGTGTTGGGTCTTCGTTTCTGTGCAAGGGCTTTCTCCAGTTGCGGCAAGCGGGGGCCACTCTTCATCGCGGTGCGCGGGTCTCTCACCATCGCGGCCTCTGTTGGGGGGCACAGACTCCAGACGCGCAGGCTCAGTAGTGGTGGCTCACGGGCCCAGTTGCTCCGCGGCACGTGGGATCTTCCCAGACCAGGGCTCGAACCCGTGTTCCCTGCTTTGGCAGGCAGACTCTCAACCACTGCGCCACCAGGGAAGCCCTACGTGATATTTTTAATTGTTAAGGATGATTTAGCTTTTCACGTGTTTGTCATGTTTCCTAATTCGATTTGTAACCTCCTTGAGGGCTGGGGCTTTTTTTTTTTTTTTTTTTTTTTTTTTTTAGTATCTTTGAATCCTCTCAAACAACTTAATAATCATTCCTTTTTTCATAAATGCCAATTAAATATATATTATATGCTTGGATCTATACTAGGAATACCAAGATTAGTGAGAGAAATAAATAACATTGGCTGGCACATGGTTAGTATTAATACCTAATATTAGTCATTTGACTGTTTTTTTTAAACAGTATTTAAAACTTGTTTCCTTAGCGTTTAGTAATGAATGTTTAGATTTAAAAATCCTGTCAAGCATTGCCAGTATTCACTTTATGGAAGGATATTTGATTGGAAGTGGAAATTTATGTGCTGAGACAATATTAAGTGTGATTTAGGTTCCCACGGATCGAGCAGAAGCTCAATGTGTTGTAAATATTTTAATAAAATTTCTTAAAATGATCTAGTGCCTGCTAGTACAGGATACACACCTGAAACATTCTGTACTTGAATTGTGATTAAGTAATTTTCCACCGGTAGGTTATCGCAGTAGACACTTGGCTGTGGCAGAAACTGTAATCAATCAGGCTCTTAAAGTCTCTCCTTTCTGGGCCAAATTTGTAGTCAGCCAAAACTAGATCTTTTCCTAGTGGTTTTATAGTTACTTTAATGTATTGCATTACTATTCTTAGTTGAAATTTCTAAGGATGTTTTCCTATCAGAAAATTTAATGAGAAATATTTAACATACATGGATGTTGATATTGTAGATATTTCATTTTATACTAGATCTGTGATTGGTAAGAGGAAATGAGTGCTCAAATTGTTTAGCCTCTTTTGTAACACTTGTGCAACTTTAGTTTCAACTTCTTGCTGAATTGATTGTAGCCAATAGATTTCATTTTTATTAGTTTGTTACAACAGTAATGTTTGCTCATGGGAAAATTTCAGTTGGCACAAATTGAAAATTTCTCACTCTTTACAGGTTATTCCACCCTTGTGTATTCTTCCTAACTTAAAGACTTCTAACTAAATCTTTAGAAAAAGATTAAAATGTGATTATGCTGATATTGAAGTGAAAAAGGGTCTGCAAATTGGAAGAGGAAGCAAATTACAGTTTTAATGGGTTTTTTTAACGAAATAAAGTTCACGATTGGTTTCATTTTAATATTACTATAATAATTTTATTGAAAATACCTACTGAGGTTTTTCTAAGATGTAATAGAAATATGATTGTTTATGATTTCATACTTGAGATATCATTTACAGATTGCTTTAGACTCTAATGGTACATCTCATAATATCTCATAGCTTATGTTGTGATGATAAATGCTCCTAAGTGACTGAGAACAGTGGTCTAAAACTTGAGCATGCTTCAAAATCTCCTGGATCATCTGGAGAGCTTGTTAAAACAAATTAAGACAGATTGCTGGGGCTCTTGATAATTTGTATTTCTAACAAGTTCCTAAGTAATATGCTCCTGCTGGTCTGGGGACCACACTTGAGAATCACTGACATAGAGAACTGAAAATTACAAGATTAAACCCTGCCAGTGTTTCAGCTGAATCAGTTTTATGCTTTAAAATAAAATTTTAGGAAAAAAGTCTGTAGCAGTCCTGCCCAACACAGCTGCTTGTAATGTCTGTATCTGTGCTGTTCAATACCATAGCCACCAGCTACATGGGGCATTGAGCATTTGAAATGTGGTTAGCACAACTGAGGAACTGGATTTTTGTGTTATTTAAATTAACTTTAACCACTAGCCACATGTTGGACATTACAGGTGTTTAGAAATGAAAAGTATTATTTTATAATTATAGGCTGATAAGGTACTCATGAAACAAATTAACTTAATTCAAAACAACTGTGAGCCTATTTAGTCCAGGGAATGGGACAATTCAAGTAATGTTTATGTTAGAGTTTATTTTCTACTTTTGTTGGGATAATTTCACACCATGGTAAAAGGAAAAGAAGGGGGCAGGAGTGGATGAGCTTGAGAGAGGTGGTCTCCTAGAGCAGGGATGTCCAAACCAGAGTGTTTGTGAAAGGTTAACTCTTAACAGACTTCAAATGCTGCACTGGCCACTTAAAGCAAAGCTAACAATTGTTCTTTTACCTATTTTATTTTTGTAAAAAAAAATTCAGTCCACTACTCTAATCCATCAGTTATTTCTACTTATATTTCCTTTGCATCCTTGATTGTGTCATTTTGCATGTATAATGTATATAGAGTTTGTCAAATCAATCAACTGATATTTGACTATCTTCTATATGCAGGACACTGGGGATACAGCAATGAGAAACAAACATCTATTTTCTCTTGTAGCTTACTTCTTGTGGGAGCAGACAAATAAAATATATGTCACATGATAAGTGGCAAAGTAAGGAAGGAGGATAGGGAGTATGGCGTAGTAGATTGGCAGTTGTAGGCAAGAAGACCTCACTAAGGTGTCATTTGAGTTAAGATTTGGTGAAGGGGAAGAAATTCAAGCCATGCAGGTAGAGCTGGGGAACAGGCATTCTAGACAGAGAAAATAGAATGTGCTAGATTTGGATTTGCGGTGTAGGAGAAAGACTGCAGTCAAGGATATGACACTAAGGTTTTAGACCTGGACAATGGGAATGATTTGCCATTTTCTGAGTTGGAAATAAGTGAGTGAGCAGCAGGGATTTTGCGGGGGTGGGGGGATGCAAGGAAGTGTGGGAGAGCAGGGGTTTATTTGGGGAGATGTTTGGTTTGAGTTGCTTATAAGACATTAAAGTGGAGACCTTCAGCAGGCACTTAAATTTGTAAGAATTATGATAATTTATAGCTTTTGTATCCTTATTTATCTCTGCAAATAAATTGAAATTATTCTTATTCTATTTAGAGTGTCAGTTCTTATCAACTAGTAGCATAAATAGTGGAACAGAGAATAGTCTATTAGTTTTATCATGTGCATTCATGGGCCAAATATAGCCAGGTAATAAAATCCTAAGTGACTTTTTTTCAGAAATTTGGGCTTCATTTAGAATCCAGAAAATACTTCCTCATTTTAACTTATATCAAGTCAGTCTTATGGGTATATACTAGTAAGTAAACTTACAGTGCATTGAATAAGATTTAATAGGTAAGATTTTGAGGGAGAATTTTAATATCAATGTGTCTACTTAAATTTAACTAAAATTAAAAATTCAGTTCCTCAGTCATACCAACCACATTTCAAGAGCTCAGTAGCCACACGAGGCTAGTGGCTAACCTGCTGGACAGTGCAGATGTAGAACATTTCCTTTATCATAAGAAGTTCTATTGGGCAGCACTAAATCTACATAATAGGTTGTATTACATTCTATTCAATGTGATCTTAGTTCCATTGTGCTGTTCCACATATTTTTATTAGTGTTGCATTTAGTTCTGGCCAACACGCTTTAAGCGTAGCAGTGAAAAACCGAAGATTATTAGACAAGAGTGGTCAAGATGACAAGAGCATCAGCATTTTATATGATGATTTGATGAGATAGAGGTTGTTTGATTTAGCAATGAGAGAGTTACGGAGAGCAGTAGTGTTTAAATACTTGAAGGAAATCATGTAGTAGAGGGTAAAACCAGGACAAATGGGAGGCACGTTTTGGCTCATTATAAGGAAGTATTCACAAAGCTATCCTAACAGTCAAAGATTTGGCTTTGAAAAGTAGTGTTTTCTGTCACTGGATATGTTGAAGCAAAGAATGGTTGACCATTTCACTGTAAGGGATATTGTGGAAGAGATTTGTCATCTGCTTTCACTGTATACTAGACCTCTCAGGACCCTTCCATATCCAAGATTCTGTCAATTTAATCACATCATGGTTTGCATGAAATCACCTGTGGGGTATGTATGTTGGGGGTGGGTGGGTGTGTGTGTTTTAGGAGAGAGCCACAGAAGTTAACATTTGGTTACCTATATTTTAGAGTTTTGCATAACATTTTAGTTTGTCAGAGATGTGAGGAGTGCAAGGAACATCCTCTTTTGAGAAAGTGTCAAGATAGTTAATTACATGTATTTATTAAGACTGATAATGGTTTAGAGAAAGATGTATTTTTTAAAATTAATTTTTATTGAAGTATAGTTGCTTTACCAATGTTGTGTTAGTTTCTACTGTACAGCAGAGTGAATTGGCTATATGTATACATATATCCCCTCTTTTTTGGATTTCCTTCCTATTTAGGTCACCACAGAGCATTGAGTAGAGTTCCCTGATCTATACAGTAGGTTCTCATTAGTTATCTATTTTATTTTATTTTATTTATATATTAGTTTTGGCTGTGTTGGGTCTTCGTTGCTGCGCATGGGCTTTCTCTAGATGCGGTGAGCGGGCTTCTCATTGCAGTGGCTTCTCTTGTTGCGGAGCACGGGCTCTAGGTGTGCGGGTTTCAGTAGTTGTGGCTCACGGGCTTCAGTAGTTATGGCTCACGGGCTCTAGAGTGCAGGCTCAGTAGTTGTGTCGCACAGGGTTAGTTGCTCCGCAGCATGTGCTATCTTCCTGGACCAGGGCTCGAACCCGTGTCGCCTGCATTGGCAGGCGGATTCTTAACCACTGAGCCACCAGGGAAGCCCATAGTTATCTATTTTATACATAGTATCAATAGTGTATATATGTCAATCCCAATCTCCCAATTCATCACCACCACCACCCCCGAGAAAGATGTATTTTTGAATAATCTCTGGTCTTAGATGATATGCTTTATCATAACTTGATATCACTTAAAATTCTTCTTTGATTATAGTGTGAATTTAAAACTAATCCCTTTCAGATTTTCTGTATGGAGAGTGTCTCAGGCTCCACTTACCCCTTATCACGCCTAATCATTCTAGATGGGAAATAAAAGGGGACCATTTTGTTCATTTCTTACTGTTTTCCCTGGCATTTTGTTAGTGGAGGAGAAATAGAGAGTAGATGATTAACAACTGTTCAAGTCATAAAACTATATAATTATGTAATATTTCTTTTATTGAGATGTAACTTTGTAACAAGTTACTTACAGAAATTTAGAGAATGTTTCCACATGACTTGAAATCCATCTGCAGCTTATTTTCTTACCTGTGTTTTCAGTGCTTCATACCAGCACAGGATCTCTTCTTTCTCCATCTCTGCCAGGATTGCTTCTAGTCTTCTATTCTCCCAGATCAAAAGTCTTGGAATAGTTATTGATTCTTTCAGACTGTCCCCAAATTAACTCAACAGTTATTACAAATACCTTTCATAGTCATGCCTTTCACTGTATTTCCATTGATGCTATCCTAGCCTAGGTTCTTAGCTGTCACTTGGAGTGATATGCCTTCAAGTGTCTGATTGGTCATCACACTTTCAGTTTCTCTCCCCTCAGGTTCATTCTACACATTATACTGATTGTTCTAGTGTACTGCTTTCTGTTATGTCTCTTTTCTGCCTAGACTTCTGTTGCTTACTGTATCAATTGTAAACACCTCTCGCTTAGCTTTCAGGCCTTTTAAGGGTCTTCTACAACCTGTTGCCATACTCCAACTCCAATCCTGTTCTTCAGACTGATCTCATTTTACTCCTCAGATACCTTGTGTTTTAGGGTACCTGTTCGTCAGCTCTAATAAAGACCAAAATAACAATGGCTTAAACAAAATGAAAGTTTCTGTTTCCTGTAACAATCCAAGTATAAGCAGTTCAGAACTAATATGGTGGTTCTGTGGTCTTGAGGACCTGGGCTCCTTCTTTCTTGATGTGCTTCCTAAAGTCTTTCCCTCATCTACAAAGTTGAAGATAGTTTACCTCCATCATTTCCATATTCCAGCTGGTGGGGAGAAAAATGGGGAAAGGAGAAAACGCGCATTCCTTTTATGGGCATTATCTGAAGTAGCATGCATAATTTCCGCCTGTGTTCTAATTGACAAGAACTTAACCATAAGGCTACACATAACTACAGAGAGGATAGATAATGCACCCAGTTCTACCACTGTGAAAGAAAAGGAGTCCCTGGGGCTTCCCTGGTGGTGCAGTGGTTAAGAATCTGCCTGCCAATGCAGGGGACACGGGTTCGAGCCCAGGTCCGGGAAGATCCCACATGCCACAGAGCAACTAAGCCTGTGCGCCACAACTACTGAGCCTGCACTCTAGAGCTTGCGAGCCACGACTACTGAAGCCCACGCGTCTAGAGCCCGTGCTCCGCAACAAGAGAAGCCACCGCCATGAGAAGCCTGTGCACCGCAACGAAGAGAAGTCCCCGCTCCCCGCAACTAGAGAAATCCTGCACGCAGCAACGAAGACCCAATGCAGCCAAAAATAAGTAAATAAAATAAATAAATTAAAAGAAAAGAAAAGGAGTCCCTGCCACATCTTACATCTTGCTCACTAGAGCAAATACACATTGTATATACATCTCTTTAGGTACTATCCATCTGTGATAACAAGGTTAGGAGAATTAAGATTAATTTTTAGTCGAGTAACCATGTGTACATGTTTAAAAGATAAAATAATACAGAAGGGTTTATAATGAAAAATAACAATTGCTTGCCCTGCTCCTCCCCGCTCCCAGACTGCCTCGAGTGAACACTTTTAACTGCTTATTTGGGTCTTCTGGTGATTGTCTTCAGTCTCTAAAGCATATGCTTAAACTGCTATTTCTTTATCAACTTTAGACATCATCTACTGACTTCCTGCCAAGATGCATGAGTATTTATACCCTCTAAACTTACTCCCTTCCCCACATATAGTTATACCGTAATTTTTCCTTCCTCTTTTGTGGTTACCTTTGTAACTTTGAGTAATATACTTTAACCTCAATTTTTTGTTCCATAATTTATAAACTGACACTATCCCTTAACCCTTCCACTTTGTAAGAAAGGATACTCATTTTCCAACTTATTAGGGGCTCTTTTATATTGTCAGAGTTGATAGCATTTCATTTTGTTCTGAGCAGTAAATAAATCTTCTGCACTTTGTTGATTTTTGTGTTGAAAATTAATAACCATCATCACAAACATTAATGACTGGGTCAACACTTTGCTGAGCTACGTAGCATGCAAGAGTTTATTCCCTGCTCTTTGTTTCTAATATCACAGTCTCCTCTAGTATTGAGGAGGAATAGTCAAATGTTTCTCCTTTTTTTTTTTTTTTTTGGCCGTGTGGCTTGTGAATCTTGATTCCCTGACCAGGGATTGAAAGCAGTGAAAAGCATCAAGTCCTAACCACTGGACCACCAGGGAATTCCTTGTTTTTCCTTTTTTTACACTTCATCAGTTGCTTGAAATCATGTCACAGTTTAGTATTCTTCTTATCTAAATCATGACTCTTGTATAGTATTTTTGTCTTTTTCCTGGAACTTATCTCCCTCTTCACCCTTCCCACTCCTCAGCTTGAGAAGAGGAACAGATACCTTCTTAACGTGGCTCTAATTTTTTTTTCTTTTCTTTTTTTTTTTGTGGCTCTAATTTTTTCAATTTTTTTAAATTATTTGGTTTATAGCTTGGATTCTATTGCATTCTCCTTTTTGAATTCTGCTAACTTCTCATTTGGATCCATTGCATATTTGGATCAACATTAGCCATTATTATAGTTATTTAATTAGGGTCCTTGGTCCCTAGGGTGCAGGAAAATTGGGCATGGGTAGTTTTAAAACTGTTCACTAATTCAGAAAGCCTAACGGTAATTGCATGTTTACTCATAATTAGGCTATACACGCAAAGTGAAATGGTAAATTACTTTGCTGTTTGCTAGAAATATTTCAGGGCACTGGCAATTGTATATGTCAGATGGTCAAAAATGGGAAAATGATTTAATAACTTAGTAAATGTAGCTTGCTTTAGGCATCTTTCAAAATATGGAATCCTGGGAAAAAGCAAATAATAAGAACCTTGTAGTGAAAATTTTGGAAACCACCCAGTAATGGTCTAAGGAAGCTTTATCCTGAGCTTTATGTGTTCAGCTTCTTAATAAATGACTGGTGACATGCTTTTAAAACTATTTAGGGTTTTTTTAGTAAATTCTGTGTCCCTCTGTAGAGTAAGAAATCAGCCAAAGAAACTCACATGAGTTTGGTAGATGTATATTATCTAGCTTAAGGGAAGTAATCTCTTTAATTTACTTTATTTTTAGAATGTGCCTATAGCAATATGTTTGATTTTAGATGTCACAAATATTCAACTAGAGAAGAATGAGTAAGTGAATATGATGGTAATTGGATGTATTGAGTGAGGCTGCTTAACCTGAAAAAGATAAGGCTTGAAATGGTCATGATATGTTCAGGTGTGTAAAAAGTGTTGGTTGGATAGAAAATTCAGTATATTCTTTGTGACTGCAGAGCGTAGCGCTAAGGGTTTATATAAGTGAGTTACAAAGAGGGAGATTTCCTCTTAATACAGGGAAGTGTTCTGATAATTAGTATGGTCTGAATGTGCAAAGGGCTGTTCCACATCAGTGCAACTCTTCAGGTAGAGATCATGGTACCAATTTATGAAGAAGTTAGACTTGATGACCCTTCTGACCTTGAGAGTCTATGAATCACCCCTCTGGAATTTGAATTGAATTCAGGGCAAATGAACCACTCAAGAAGTATTTTGGGAAATGAATTAGTAGAAGTCACTAAGCTATTTGAATATGGTAGTAGCAGTACAGTGAACTGGTCAACAGGAGTCTAACATCTCAATTTGAATGGCCCTACCCCTTATTTGCTCTGTGATCTGGAACAGCTTAGTCTTTCTGAACTCAATTTTCTTATCTGTAAGATGGAGTAATAATAGTGCTTACTTTATAGGATTGTTAGAGACAGCATAAGATTGTTTCATAGTTCCTAAGTTCGTACCTCAAAAGATAGTGTATGTAATGTGCTTAGGATTTTGTCTGGCACATGGTAAATATTTTGTAAATGATATCTCTCTCTTTTTTTGAATTTACTTATTTATTTATTTATTTTTGGCTGCGTTGGGTCTTTGTTGCTGCGCGCGGGCTTTCTCTAGTTGCGGCGAGCGGGGACTACTCTTCGTTGCGGTGCGAGGGCTTCTCATTGCATTGGCTTCTCTTGTTGCGGAGCACGGGTTCTAGGCGCGCGGACTTCAGTAAGTGTGGCATGCGGGCTCAGTAGTTGTGGCTCGCAGGCTTTAGAGCACAGGCTCAGTAGCTGTGATGCACGGGCTTAGTTGCTCCACGGCATGTGGGATCCTCCTCGACCAGGGATCGAACCCGTGTCCCCTGCATTGGCAGGCGGATTCTTAACTACTGCGCCACCAGGGAAGTCCGATATCTCTCTTATTACGCTGCTTTTAAAACTTTTTAAAAAATGCTTTCACTGTTTTATTTTAATGATCTTTACAGGTAGCTTGCCTAAGCTTATTTGTGTAGAAACAGTACTTTCTATTTAGGTTAATTAATCCAAAGTTTATAATATTTTCAAATGGACAGATGATTTGTTAATATAACCTTGTCTGTGACTATTTAAGTGTTTCTCTAGTTGGTATGCCTTGTTTGCTGATTTTTTAAAATATTCTTTTGTTATTTGGAGAGTCTGTATTTATACCTTTTATAGTGTCCTTAAACCACCTTTTCTTAACTATTTACTGTCTGGTCAGTCGGTATTAAGTGGTATCCTTTGATTCCTCCTGTCACCTATATGACTCAATGATCTAATTCTACTTTCCCCTTTTTTTCCTCTTCCCATTGTTTTTAGTTGCCTTCTTTCTATTTTGTCAGAACAAATAACGTTTAAGTATTATTATTCCACTGATGTCTTTACCCTTCTAGTTTTTTTAAAAAAATAGTTTAAAAAACTATTAACTAATTAAAAAATAGTATAAAATAATTTAAAAAGAGTTTAAAACAGATTTTATTCAGAAACTATTGCAGTAGGGGAAAAGAGACCGCAGTATAAAACTGGGCTCAGTTCCCAATACAGCATGAACAAGTGGGGATTTATAGCCTAGGAGCAGGGTGGGCGTCAGTGGATGGAAAATTACTAAGAGGAAACATCAGGGGTCATGGGGGATTCTGGCTAAAATAACTTGACAGGATTCTTGCTGAAGGCAGACCAATCCACCCTTTTAATTTTAGTCTTTGCTCTAAAATTGGTTATGTGTCCTTTTCTGATGTATCCCTGGTAATCTCTTGGTTAGATGAAGCACAGCTTCTACAAGATTCCTTAGGAAGGGCTTGTGTGTACAGCATTCCCTGAGTTCTTGCACATTCAAGACTTTTTTTTCCTATAACCTTGATATTTGAAGAACAGTTTTGGCTGCGTATAAAATCCTTGGCTTACACTTTTAAAAAATCAGCTTTATTGAGATATAATTTATGTAAAAACGCACCAATTTCAGGAGTATGGTTTGAAAATTTTGACAAATGTAGGTGTGTAACCACCACCCTAATGATGTAAAACAGGGGTGAGCAAACTACATCCCACAGGCCAAATCTGGCCTGCTGCCTGTTTTTAGAAATGAAGATTTATTTGAACATAGCCACACCCATTCATTTATGTCTCGTGTGTGGCTGTTCTTGCACTTCAATGACAGAGTCTCGTAGTTGCAACAGAGACTCTACGGCCTGCAAAGCCTAAAATATTTACTGTTTGGATCTTAACAGAAGTTTGCTGATCTCTGATACAGAACATTTCTTTCACCCACAAAGTTTTCTCGTGCCCCTTTGCAATTAATCTCCTCCCTTCACCCCTGACTCCTAGCAACTGCAGATTGGCCTTCTGACACTATGGTTTTGACTTTTCGGGAATTTAATATTAGATGGACTCATATAGTGTAAAATCTCCTGGCTTCTTTCACTGAGATTAGTGCTCTTGAGATTTGTTCATGTTGTTGGGTATATCAATAGTTTGCTCCTTTTTAATTGTTAACTTGCACTTTCTTTCCTTGAATTTCTTGAAAACTCTGCTCCTTCATTCTTGCTTTGCTTTGAACATTGCTCTTAAGAAAGCTAATGGTTGCCTTTTTTTTAAACTCTTATTAGGTAATTTGATATTTTTGGCCTTGAGACTTGACATTTTTTCCCTTGTTTTAGTCTGATAGTTTTCTATTTTTTAATTTTTGGCCATGCCTCACGGCTTGTGGGATCTTAGTTCCCCGACCAGGGATTGAACCCAGGCCCCCTGCAGTGAAAGCGCCAAGTCCTAACCACTGGACCCCCCCCAGCTGAAATGTTTTGATTTGCATATTGGTTTCTTTTTTTTTTTTAAGTTTATTCCCTTTCTCACAGTGTTCTTTTTTTTTAATTAATTAACTAATTAATTAATTTATTTTTGGCTGCGTTGGGTCTTTGTTGCTGCGCGCGGGCTTTCTCTAGTTGCAGCGAGCAGGGACTACTCTTCGTTGTGGTGCGCGGGCTTCTCATTGCGGTGGCTTCTCTTGTTGCAGAGCACAGGCTCTAGGGCGTGCGGACTTTGGTAGTTGTGGTGCCTGTAGGCTTCAGTAGCTGTGGCTTGTGGGCTTCAGTAGATGTGGCTCGCAGTCTCTAAAGCGCAGGCTCAGTAGTTGTGGTGCACAGGTTTAGTTGCTCTGCGGCATGTGGGATCTTCCCGGACCAGGGCTGGAACCTGTGTCTCCTGCGTTGGCAGGTGGATTCTTTTTTTTTTTTTTTTTCAAATGGTCATTTTGCTTTAATCTCTAGCCTACAGAGGTAGTTCACGTTGTTTTTTCTTTTTTCCTTTAACATCTTTATTGTAGTATAATTGCTTTACAATGTTGTGTTAGTTTCTGCTGTATAACAAAGTCAATCAGCTATATGCGTACGTATATCCCCATATTCCCTCCCTCTTGCGTCTCCCTCCCACCCTCCTTACCCCACCCTTCTAGGTGGTCTCAAAGCACCGAGCTGATCTCCATGTGCTATGCAGCTGCTTCCCACTAGCTATCTATTTTACATTTGGTAGTGTATATATGTCAGTGTTACTCTCTCACTTCGTCCCAGTTTACCCTTCCCACCCCTGATGTGTCCTCAAGTCCATTCTCTACATCTGTGTCTTTATTCCTGTCGGCAGGTGGATTTCTAACCACTGTGCCACCAGGAAGCCCCGCGTATTGTTTTCTTTTTACACTTTTTATAGTAGCTTTGACTGGAGTTTTTGTTTGTTTGTTTTTCTTTTTCCTATTTTTAGGCATTTTGTGGACACAGTTCAAGAGCACTTCTGTCAATATAGTGACTTGCAGTTTCTTTAATGGATAATGATATTGGTAATAGTGGTGAGGAAAGGGGGGGAGTTGGCATATCTTGTTGCTCTTCTGTTTCTGTAGGATCCTTAATTTTCTTCCTTCTTTCCCTTCATTGCCATATCAAGAGGCGCCATCCTTTCCCTGCCTGTATGATTCTCCCCCAGAAGCAGTGCTTCTTGTGTTTGCCACCCCTGGTCCCATTAAATTTTTTTAAAAAATAGCTTTACTAAAGTACAGTTCCATACCATATAATTCACTAATTTAAATTGTAAAATTTGGTGATTTTGGATATATTTACAGATATGTGCAACTGCTACCATGGTCATGTAATATTTTCATCACCTCAAAAAGTTACCCTGTTTTGCCCTCCTATTCCCCCAACCATAAGCAACCACTAATCTATTTTCTTTCTCTATAGATTTGCCTATTCTGGAAATTTCATTAAATAGAATCATACAATATATGATCTTCTGTGACTGAGTTTTTTCACTTAGCATAATGTTTTCAAGGTTCATCTACTTAATAGGATGCATGAATCAGTACTTCATTCTTTTTTATGACCTAATAATATTCCATTGTATGGATATATACCACATTTTGTTTATCTGTTCATCAGTGGATGGACATTTGGGTTGTTTCCACTTTTTGGGTATTATGAATAGTGCTGCTGTGAACATTTGTGTACAAGTTTTTGTATAGACATACGTTTTCACTTCTCTTGGGTATACACATATGAGTAGAATTGCTAGGTCCTATGGTAATTCTCTGTTTAACCATTTGAGGAACTGCCAGACTGTTTTTCAAAGTGGCTGCACCATTTTACATTCCTACTTGCAGTGCATAAGGGTCTGATTTCTTCACATTCTTGCCAACACTTGTTATTATCTGACAGTTTGATTATAGCCATCCTAGTGGGTATGAAATGGTATCTCATTGTGGTTTTAATTTGCATTTCCCTGATGACTAATGATGTCCAGCATCTTTTTATGTGCTTATTGGCGATTTGTATATCTTCTTTGGAGAAATGTCTGTTCAGATCGTTTGCACATTTTAAAATTGAGTTATTTGTCCTTTTACATTGAAGTATAAGAATTCTTTATATATTCTAGATAAAAGTCCTTTTTCAGTTGTATGATTTACAAATTATTTTTCTCTCGTTCTGTGAGTTACCTTTTTCTTGATAATGTCCTTTGAAGCACAAAAATGTTTAATTTTGCTGAAATCCAATTTATCCATTTTTTTTTTTCTCTTATTGCTCATGCTTTTGGTGTCATGTCTAAGGACCCACTGCCAAATCCAAGGTCATGAAGACTTACCCCAGTATTTTCTTCTATGATTTTTATTATTTTAGTTCTATGTTTAGATCTTTGATCCATTTTGAGTTAATTTTTGTATTTGATATGAGCTAAAGATTGAACTTTATTCTTTTCGTGTGGCTATCCAGTTGTCCCAGCAGCATTTGTTGAAAAAGACTGTTCTTTCGCCATTGAATGGTATTGGGACCTTTGTTAACCTACTGAAGCTTAAGTTCCTTCCTCGTAGCCAGTACAGTGAACTTCTAAGTCCCAGACCTGTGTTCACTATTTTAGTACTTAGTGTTGTATTTTCTCTTTCTGGGAATAATTTTGTCCGTGCTTCATCTGCATTCCCTACTTCCTTCTACTTAGTCTTTTAAACTTCAGTCCCTACCTTTGCTTTCTATACACACAGGCTTGCAGCAATAGCAGAAGCTTTGTTGGAATGTGTTGTTTATTTTTCTACTGGTAAGTAATATGAAGTCTGGATATTCTCTATCTCCTAGTAATGTGAAGGCATGGGTCATGTGTGGTTTTGTTTATGACCCTTCTTGATCTTAGGTTTAGGTGTTTTTTGAATGGCTATGTGGAGAAATTCAGATTCTGGTGGCCACCATTACCCTCTAGAACCTGGAGGCTCCACAGTTGATGAATACGTTAAATTCATTTGCATAAATATTTGAAACTCCTCATGATGCTTAAGTCTCATTTTAAAATAGCTGTGGCAACCTACTGAATGGGAGAAGATATTTGCAAATCATATATTTGATAAAGGGTTAATATCCCAAGTATATACAACTCAATAGCAAAAAAAATCAAACAATCCCATTAAACAAATGGGAAGAGGATCTAAATAGACATTTTTCCAAAGAAGACATACAGAATGCCAACAAGTACATGAAAAGATGCTCAACATCATTAATCATCAGGGAAATGCAAATCATAAACCACAATGAGGTACTGTCAGCTCATACCTGTTAAAATGGCTGTTCTCAAAAAGACAAGAAGTAACAAGTGTTTACAAGATTATGAAGAAAAGGGAACCCTGGTGCACTACTGGTGGGAATATAAATTGTTGCAGCCACTACAGAAAACTGTGTATGGAGGTTCCTAAAAAAATTAAAAATACAGCTACCATATGATCCAGCAATTCCATTTCTGCGTATTTATCCAAAGAAAACAAAAACACTGATTTGAAAAGATATATGCACCCCCATGTTCATTGCAGTATCATTTACCATAGCTAAGCTATGGAAACAACCTAAATGTCCATCCATGGATGAATAGATATTGATGCTGTGATGTATATATACAATGGAGTATTATTCATCCATAAGAAATAATGAAATCTTGTCATTTGTAACATGGATGGACCTTGAGGCTATTATGCGAAAGGAAATAAGTCAGACAGAGAAAGACAAATACTGTATGATCTGACTTACATGTGGAATCTAAAAAAATAAACAAAAAACCAAGCTCATAGATACAGAGAAGAGATTAGTGGCTGCTAGAGGCACGTGGGGTGCAAAATGGGTGAAGGTGGTCAAAAGATACAAACTTCTAGTTATAAAATAAATGTCATGGGAATGTACAGTATGGTGACTATAGTTAATAATACTCTGTTGCATATGTGAAGGTTACTGAGAGAGTACATCTTAAAAATTCTCAGCACAAGAAAAAAAATTCTGTAACTGTATGGTAATAGATGTTAACTTATTGTGGTGATCATTTTCTAACATACACAAATATTGAATCATTATGTTGTATACCTGAAACTAATATAATGTTGTATGTCAATTATATCTCAATTTAAAAAAAAGAAATCTGAAAAAAAAAGTTGTTCATAGTGTAGCCAAATTAAGCAAAGCATGTTTTGATTAAAAAAATTTATTTCTGGATCGTTAAAGTCAAGTTGATACATTTAATCTTACAGATTTTAGAGCTGTAAGGATAAGAACTGTGCTATTTTGTTTATTATCACCCTAAGTATGTAGCACCGTGTCTGGTATGTATTAGACAGACAGTAAACTTATTGAGTGAGTTAATAAGGCCTTTATTGAATAATTACTGTGTGCATGGTTAATAAGGGTTATTGAAGTTTAACATATTATATTTAATCTTAAAGAATTGATAGTTGGGGGAGCAAATACATACAGTCAACCTTCTATACCCATGGATTCTATCTCCATGGATTCAATCCACTGTGTATTGATAATATTTGAAGAAAAAAAAATTTCCATAAAATTTCAAAAAGCAAAATTTGAATTTGCCACATGTTTGGCAACTATTTACATAGCGTTTACATTGTATTAGGTGTTATAAGTAGTCTAACCATGATTTAAAGTATATGGGAGGAGATGCGTAGGTTATATGCAAAAACTATGCAATTTTATATAAGATACTTGAGCATCCACAAATTTTGGTATCTGCTGGGGTTCTGGAACCAACCCCCTATGGACACTGAGGGAAGACCGTATTGACCTTGCTTTCCTTCTTGACAAATTTGTTTCTCTTGGGCTCTGTAACAGTATATCTGCTTGATTTTCATCTACCTCTGGTGGCTGCTCCTTGTCATAATCTTTGAAGGCTCTACTTCCTTTGCATTTCTCCTAAATGTACACTTTTGTGTATTCTTACCTGGCCACTTCAGTTCACTTCCATTGCTTTAGTTGCCATCTGTACAACTAGTAATTTATATCTCTGTTGTAGGTTTTTCTCCTGCGCCCCAGATCCATTTGTCCAACTGACCGCTGTATATCTCCATGTGTATGGTCCATAGCTCCTAACTGAATAAATAACTTGTCATTTTTCTCCTTAGCTCTGATCCTTGTCTAGGATTTCGCAAATCAGTATATGACATCAACATTTCAACCATTACCCCCCTCCCACCTCCAAATGTAGTCAGTCAGGTATACATTCCCTACTAAATATAACTCAGATCCTTCTACTTTTCTTCATCCTTACTTTCATTATGAAAGACCAGGTTGTGATTACCTGAGCCATTGCAACAACTTTCAATTTTGCTCTCTTCCAATATAGTCTCTACAGTGTAGCCAGAATAATTATTCTAAAATATGTCTGATGATGCCACTTCCAGCTTAAAATATTGCCTCATTCATTTCAGAAAATGGAATCATCAAGACAGATAAAGTATTTGAAGTAATGCTGGCCACAGACCGCTCTCACTATGCAAAATGTAACCCTTATATGGATTCTCCACAATCAATAGGTAAGCTTTGGATTTCTGAAAACGTCACAAATTTTACTCATTTACTCTGTAATCTTTGTAAGTAAAAATAGGCTGGGACCCAGATGTGTATCTAGTACCTTGCTAATTTGAGTTTTATGCCTTAGTAAGTTTCATAATCCCAAACTCACCCAGTTTAATAAAATGATGTTATATATGAAGTATCTTTTCTATTTTCTTAAACGATACATATAAGAATTCTATAAAAATACTCTTAAAACATACTTTAAATGAAAACTTACAGTTTAAGCTATGTGCTGACTTTTCTTTAGGGTCTTCAGTGTTGACTAAGGTTGGTTTTTGCCTTAGCATCAATTTTCAAAATCAGTATTAAAGGGAATGTGTAACTAAATTATTACTGACTTCTCTGCTTCACTTGCCCTGAATTTTTTGGTTTGTGCTTGTTTTTAGAAAGTTCCATATTTAACTCCTTCTCCTGAAGCAGGTTTTGCTGAACTGCTGAGCCTTGGCAGTGGGCGCCTTTGAGGCTTAGAAGTGCCTCAGGATTCTGTGGGCCAGCTGCCGTGCTGCCTTCTTTTGAAGCACTTTAACAGTCAGCAGAGAAGATCCTGGGGAGCTTCTGAACCCCGAAGGCACCTGCTACCACCGCTCAGTGAAAATTGCTTCAGACGCAGAAGCAGGTAAATAAGTTTTGAGAGAGCAACACTGGAAGAAAAAACTAAAAGCTAAAAATGGAGAAAAGATTGTTTTAATTAACATTAGTTGATAGTGTAAAGAGTAAATTGAAGTAGCTTCTTAGTCTCTTAAGCTGCTCTGATTGCCAGTTTTAGTTTTTTTTAAGGTGCCAAAAATATGAAGCCATGTAATTTTGCAAGGATTTTGCATACTCTGTGATATATGGAAGCTTATTTTCTTTTTATAAATCTAAAGAAAAAACATCATAAAATATCAACTCAACTTAATGAAAGTCTTCCTTAACTAACTATGTGGGAGAAGAAAGTTTTGGAAATTGTGGGACTGTTGTACTGGGCATGCTAGCCTTCGGCATGATTATATTTTCTAATTTTTAACTGTGCATGACAGCACTGTAAAGTACAAAATAAGAGTTTTATTTCTTGAGATCATAAAAGTGAAAATAATTATTATGAAAAGCAACTTATGGGTGTTAGAAAAGGAATGACATGGAGCATTTCATATGTTTTTACAGCTGAATGTATCAGTAGTTCTCTTCTTCTTTTGCAGGGTTCCAAGCAACAATCAGTGCTCCACACATGGTAAGTTAACTTTGGTCATTTGGGTACAAATGGATCACATATTTCCTCTAAGAGTGCTTTTCTTCAGTAAAAACGGTTTAAAGAACATTTTTAACTTTTAATTATATGAGTTTTATCATCTATGAATTATGTAAATTGGTAATGAATTAATAAGAATAATCTTATTCTTAATACAAGATGTGTAGAAGGAACTCTTTTTGGTAGAAACTCATTAAAGTTTTTGGTGGTTGTCATTAGTATCTAATCATGTAAAAATTGTATATAAAAAAATTGGATATAAAAGGTTATTTACTTAGAGGTGAGTTAATTAAGGGAGAGAATATTTTTAAAATATAATAGACATATTAAAGAAATCTCAAGTTGAATAATGTTTCATATTTTTTTTGGATAATTCATTAGGGACTGGTCACGTATAGCAGTTATGAAGCTGTATAACTCTGAGAAGGACCTGTTTTAAGTTACTTAGCACTTTTAATCTGTTGCGAATTTTCTTGGGTTTTAAATGTCAGTTACTTGAATCAGTGCTCTATTGGTTTTTGGTGAAAAGAACAATAGCTTTTCTGATTCTCTGCAAGTATTTGGGGTTGGAGAAACTCTTATTTAAACTTAAAGCCTTCTTTATACTAAAATAAATTCTACATGTATATTCACAGTGAACTAATAATTTTATTCAAAGAAAAAAATAGGCAATGTATTTATAAATATTTAATAAAAATGACTTTTTAAACATAACAAAAGACCTAGAAGCCATTAAAAAACCTGATATATTCAATATTTTGAAACATTAAAATCTTGGATTTCTGTAGATGGAAAATATAAGCAAAATCAAAAGAGGAAAAAACTGAGGGAAATATTTGAAATACATATGACAGTATATGGCAAATCTCCGTATATTTACATATATGGAATACATATATACACATGTGTATGTGTGTATCCTATATATTAAGAAGTAAAATACTACTAAGCCCAAAAGGAAGTGGGTAAAGTACAAGAATGTAGTTCATAGAAAAAGAAATACAAATGACATTGGCATTTAAACAAATGAAAAGATGTCATCTTCACTTATATTTAGTAAATTGCAAATTAGCACTACAATAAAGTACCATTTTTCTCCTATCATCAGAAATCAAAAGTTTATTACTTTGTATTAGAAAAGGGAAACTGACAGTTAAATTATTTTTTTGGTTGGGAAAGTAAATTGATAGTGTTTTTGGAAGGCAATTTGGCAATAGCTAAAACATGTGAGATGAATATACCTTAGACTCTCCAGTTTTATTTCAAGATATTTATCCCATAATATATTTGCACAAGTACAAAATAACTGAGGATATTTATTGGTACACTATTTATAATAAAAAATTAACAGTAATCACTAATAGTCCACTAATAGTGGATGGTTAATAAATTATAGTAGATACATACAGTGAAATACTGTGAAGTGAAATGAATAAAGTTCTGTAAATACGAATATGGCAAGATCTTCAAGAAACATCATAAAAGTAGAGTGCAGAAGAGTATTTAGAGTTTTTCTTTTAGTTATGGAGTAGGAGTGGTTTTTGTACGCATTACCTAGTCAAAGAAATTAATGATTAACAAAAAAATTGTAGTCTTAAGATCCCTGAATACAGTTTGAAGTGCTACTTAAAAAGAAAAATGTATATGGAAGTATTCGTTTAATCATAAAAGTTATTTTAGAGAATTGGTACCCAACATGTTTGGGAAATTGCCTGGAGGGGTGTTTTTCAGATAAATGGGAAACACTGCATGAAATTTTTCTTTTCTCTGAAGTGTGGTGCTGAGTGTCCAGTTCACCACCAAATGAGACATGGCACTAACTCCACAGCAAATGGTGCATTTTTAAACAAAAATAATAGCTTTATTAAGATGTAATTTATCCCTTTTTAGTATACAGTTCTGTGGTTTTTAGTCTGTTCAGAGTTGTACAAACATTACCACTATCTCATTTCAAAACATTTTCATCACCTCAGAAAGGACCCCTATACCTGTTTAGCAGTCAGTTCCCATCCCTCATTCTTCAGGTCCTGGCAACTACTAACCTGCTTTTTGTTTCTATGTCATTCTGGACATTTCACATAAATGGAATAACACAATATGTGGCCTTTTATGACTGCTTTTTATATTCTGCACAATATTTTCAAGGTTTATCTATGTTGTAGCATGCTTCAGTATTTCATTTCTTTTTATTGCCAAATAATATTGCATTGTATGGATAGACCACGTTTTGTTTACTCATTCATCAGTTGATGGACATCTGGGTTCCTCCCTCTTTCTAGCTACTATGAATAATGCTACTATGAACATTAGTTTACAGGTTTTTGTGTGCATATGTTTTCAGTTCTCTTGGGTATATACTTGGGAGTGGAATCTGCTGGGTCATATGGTAATTCTGTGTTTAACATTCCGAGGAACCGCCAAACTATTTTCCAAAGTGGCTGCACCATTGTACAACCCCGCCAGCAATGTATGAGGTTTCCAATTTCTCTACTTCCTTCTCAACACTTGTTATTGTATGTTTTATTTATTTTATCCATCCTGGTAGCTATGAAGTGGTATCTCATTGTGGTTTTGATTTGCATTTCCCCAGTGATAATGATGTTGAGCATCTTTTCACGTGGTTATTGACCATTTCTATATCTGCATTTAATGAACCTCAAAGTCACAGGTTTGGAAGTACCTACAACCCTGGAATATTTTCCAAAGTCTTACTTACAGAAAAATGTGAAATGATGTCCTGGTAGCAGTGAACATATTTAGCATCCAGATATTGAACCCCAAATTCCCTTTCTTGCTAAAAGAGACTAGAGCTTCATGGAAAAGTGACTAAATTCCAGAAAGTGAAGAAGTACTCAGAGGCTAATGGGGTAATGTCAGGAGGACATAGGAGCAGGTTTAAAGAGACTCCCAGAAGCCAAACTGGGGACAATTTGAGAATCAAAAAATGGTAGATAGTGAAGATAATGGATTATAACACAGTGAATTCAGAAACAAAAATCTCTGAGTCCATAGGGATTTTAAAAAAAAATAGCAAGATGGGAAAAAAATGAAGAACAGAAGAATACCAATTAAGTGTGGAAATAATAATAGAATTTTAAAAATCAGTTCTTTGTAATTATCAGTGTAATAATTGAATTAGGCAAAGATCATCAATTAATCTAAAACCATTAAGAGGAAAGTTGTTGGGGAACAAAAATATCCATGTAGTCTGAAATTATTATTCGACGTATTACTTGTTAATTACAAAGAGAAAAATATGCCTTGAAAATAGAGTGATCTAGTGGTTACCACATTTACTGAGTGGTTGAGCTTGGCCAGTCCAGTAGTGAGATGGTCCAGTATTATGTGCATCCTGATGTGATGCAATAGGAGGTGCCCTGCAAGCCCTGTGTGGTGTTCTTGCTCAAGTTCTTTGATCTAAATCTAACCATGAGGAAATTGACACATCTAGAATGTTTGTGGTATTTTGTAGGACAACTGGACAGGTCTGTTAAAAGGAGTCAGTGTTCTGATAGACAAAGGAAAGTGGTGGATGGAACAGAGTTGGGGGAGAATATTCTAGATTGGCATATGCAGTGCATGAACTTTGAATGGATTGGTGGGGGGAACAGCTGTAAAGGAGGTTTGGGAGACAAATGAGGAAATTTGAGTGTGGTGTTTATGTTGGATGACACTAAATTAATGAGTTTCTTGAGTGTGGTAATGGTGATGTGGTTGCAAAGGCGGATGTCCTAGTTTGGTTTTTTGGCAGATGCGTGCTGAAGTGTTTAGGAGTGTAGTATTATGATGTCCACAGCATATTTTCAGATGGCTTGGTAACATAGTATGGCACAGTATAAATAGTTGGTGACTGTATGAGGAGAAAAGGATGTTCATTGTATTTTCTGTGGGTTTGAAATTTCTCATAATTATAAAAATGAACTTTTAAAAAACTTAATTTTTAGATTTAGAGATGAGCCTGGATTATCCAGAAGAATATTAGCTGTAGTGATTAAAGCATGTAAAAAGCTAATAATTGTGATTGAAGGCCTTGACATTTTAAATCTGAATGGGACTTTAATAATAACTTAGCATACCCCTCTTTAAAAAAAACAAATCTTATGCAAATGTAGTACTGAAAAAACATTCCTGAGTTTCTTTTGGAATTAAGTTGGGACAGTACTGCCTATAGATTAGGGATTGGCACCTTAAAGAAGTCCCTTCTAGTCCTTTCATTTTTTGGACTCAGGAAAGCCCAGGTGTTACAGGAGTTCTTTTGCTTCTTTGATTACTTCATACAAATATGATACTTGTTATTTTATTAATGGAAATTATTAAACTTTCAGGGGATACTGATCATTTTAAAAAATCCAATGAAAGCTTCTTCCTGAAAAAAGTTCACGAACTCTCTATTAGAGACTCCATTCTTCGGGCTAAGCCTCTTGTCTAAGAATAATAGCTTTGACTAAATAAAATGTCCCCAGTAGTTTCCTCAGTAAAAGTTAATCCAATGTGTCTCATAGAAACCTCATTAACTAACACTTTCTAGTTCCACTGGTTGATGTTCATAATGATGATTCAGAGATAGTATTCCACTGTATCATTTTGAAGCATCAAAGAAAGGTAAGGTTAGTCAGATATTTTTAAAATTTTTGAAACAATCTCAAACTTATGGGAAAGTTGCAAGGACACTGTCACGAACCTTTCTTTACTCCTTTTGAGAGTAAGTTGCTGAAATGATGCCCCATCACTCTTGAATACTTGAGGGTGTAGTGTATTTCCTACAATGGACATTCTGCTATACAACCAAAACATAACCATCAAAACCAGGACATGAACACTGACACATTACTACCATCTAATCTTCAGACTCCTTTTCAGTTTTTCCAGTTGTCCCTATGATGTCCTTGATAGCAGAAGGATCCAGTGCTGAACCACTGCTCTTTTAGTCTCCTTCCATCTGAACCAGATCCTCAGCCTTTCTTTGACTTTCATGGCCTTGACTCTTTTGAAGAAGTCAGGCCAGTTATTTTGTTGATGTCCTTCAGTTTGGGTTGTCTAGCGTTTCCTCATGATTCCATTCAGGTTATGCCTCTTTGGTGGGAAGATCACAGAAGTGATGCTGGGTTTTCATTACATGGTATCACAATACAATTTTGATTTGTCCCATTACTGATGTTGTTCACTTGATTAAAGGTGGTGTCTGCCAGCCTTCTCCGCTGTAGAGTTACTGTTTTTGGCTTTTGTAATTAATAATTATTTTGTGAGGGGGTACTTTGAGATTCTGTGTCTGTTCCCTATTTATTTATTTATATCAGTATGCATGGTTTCCTGTCTTTTCCCTTTCCATATTTAACTTCTAACAGTGAAAAACATGGTTCCTTTTTCCTTGATATATTTATTTATTTGATCAATCCGACTGTATATAGCCAATTTCCCGCTGCTGTCACTTTCTCCCCCGACCCTTCTCATACCACCCCATCCTCCATCATTTATGTCTGACACCTGGCACTGGTCCACTGTGTTGTGCAGAAATCCTCCTCGTCTAGCTTGGACTCTGACTCCTGTTTGGATCTGCTTCCCTGTGTGAACACAGATGCCCTCCTCATCCTGCTTGGGCTCTGACACTTCTAACTGGACACTGCAGCTACTCTCTCTGCCACCTGGGTATGGGCAACTACCTTACTCAGCCCAACTTAATGGCTTTAGGATCGACTTGTTCAGAAAGGGAATAGAAGGGACAGGATACCAGGAGAAAAGGGAAAGGAAGGTAGTAACCAGAATTTTTTGATTAACCAAGTCATTTTGTTCTCTAACCAAGCAAAAGAGGGAAGCCACTGATTATTTGACAGTTATATGCAAGATTTCCTAAGAGAGAGTTTTTCCAAAAATACACTAAATGGAAGTAAAAGATCAACTAACTGTTAATTTTACCTTCACAAATGACTTTGAAGTATCTTAAAGAATAGCAGCATCAGGTCATTGAGCTGTAATGGTTGAATTTTCATTAATGTGAATATTATACCTTTTATTCATAAATCCTTTAGAATTTATAAAGTGCTTTCATACTTCATCACTTTTGTTCACAATGGTACTGCTATGGAGAAGGCAGAATAGGAACAACTTTTTTCTCTCTATTTTAATGATGTGGAAACTGAGGAACAATGAGCTAAAAATAATTTCCAAAGTCAAGGGGTAATAAATGCAGAACCAGTAGAATCCAGTACTTTGAACACTTAATCCAGGATTCTTTTTCATAGTACTAGTGGTTTCCACTCATTAGGCAAGAAGCTCTTTGCAAAAGAATCTATATGAAAAATTGAAAATTTTAGTTATTTCTCTGTTACCCTTTTCCCAAACACACCAACCACTGGTCTACATTTGTGTGTTACTCCTAAAGGGGTTCTGTGGAACCTTAATGACTTTCTGGAACATGGTCTGAAAATCCTCGGATTATATGAGGCTACATCTATTAATGGCCTTCTCCCCTTTTTACGTTAATTGTGGAAAAAGATAACCTTAACGTCTTTTCTTTTTAACTTTTTAATATGGAAAATTTTCAACACCACACATGCAAATAGAATAATATAATGAACGCTCAAGTAGCCATCACCCAACTTCAGTAATTACCAACAATTTGCTAATCTTGTCTTATATAATTGTTTCTCTTTTGCTGAAATATTTTAAAGCAATCCCAAACCTAATATTATTTTACCCCTAAATAGTATAAATCTGAAAGACTTAAAAGCACAACTACAATACCATATCATGACTAGCAATGTTCCTTAGTATTATCTTATATTTAGTCCGTGTTCAAACTTTGCCAGGTGTTTCAGAAAATTCTTTTACAGCTGATTTGTTTAAATCAGGATCCAAACAAGAGCCTTACATTGCACCTTTTTAGTCTTTTTTAGTCTTTTTAGTCTCTTTTAATTTTAACAGTCCCCCTTTTTAAAATGCCATTTATTAATTGACAAAATTTGTTCATTTATCCTATAGAATTTCCCATATTCTGAACTTGGTTAAATGTTTCCTAGCGGTGTTTAACTTGTTCCTTATTTTTCTTTTCAAGAAAACTCCTTAATGATTCTTCTGTTCATCACATCAGGAGGTACATAAATGTCTGATTCTCCACTTTTAGTGATTGGAATAAATAGTATTTTCAAAAAATTTTTATTAAATTATAATATACACACAATAAAGTGCACGCATCTTAAGTGTACAGCTTGATGAATGTTTACGTGTGTATGTATATGTAACCACTACCCAGATCAAGATACAGAACATTTCCTGCACCCTAAGAGGCTCCCTCAGTCAGAAAGGCCTCTTTTCTTAGTCAGCCTCTATCCTCAAGGTAACCAGTATTCTAGCTTTTATCACCTAAGTTAGTTTTCCAGAATAGGAAGTTTCCATTCTATCCTCCATTTTGAATGTTAGCTGTTTCTGATGATTAAAAAAATTTTTTTTTTTAATTTTGGCATAATTGCAGACTTACAGAAATGTTCTAAGAATAGTACAAATGATTCCCGTATACTTTTTACCCATATTCCCCAAATGTTATCATTTTACTTCATTTGCGTTATCATTTATTCTTTCTCTCTCCTCCCTCTCTCCCTTCCCCCATATATATATATACGTATATATATATACGTATATATATATATATATATACGTATATATATATACGTATATATATATACGTATATATATATTTCCTTTTTCATGAACTCTTTAGGAGTAATTTGCAGGCAGAATGCTCTTTACCTTTAAAAATAGGACATTCACTTAAATAACCACAGTGCAGTTGTCCAAATCAGGAAATTAACATTGATTAAACACTTAGCCAATTTACAGACCTTAGATTTCATCAGTTGTTCTAATAATGTCTTTTATAGGAAAAGAAAGTTGCAGATCAGGAGTTTCATTCAACTGCCTTGTCTTTTTAATCTGGAACAATCCCTCAGTCTTTTCTTTTATGGTCTTGAAAATGTTTATGAATGTTATAGGCCAGTTATTTTATAGAATGCCTCTCAATTTAGGTTTGTCTAATGTTTCTCTTGATTAGATATGAGTTATGCATTTTTGCCTGGAATATCCCAGAAGTGATGTATTTTAGCAGATGTCATGTGATGTCAGAGTGTCCCATTATTGGTGATATTAACTCTAATCATCTGACTGAGGTCGTGTCAATCAGGTTTCTCCACCAAGAAACTTCTGAACTCCATTGTAAAGTTACTACTTTTCCCTTTTGTAATTAATAAGTGTCTGGGGCAAACACTTTGAGAGTATGTAAGTATCTTGTTACTCTTCAAATGATAATACACTAGTTTTAGCATCCATTTGTGATTTTTTGCCTCAATCAGTTATTACTGAAATGGTTGCCAAATGGCAGTTTTCTAAGTTCATCATTTCATCTATATTTAATAACAGTTGAGGGCTTCCCTGGGGGCGCAGTGGTTGAGAGTCTGCCTGCCAATGCAGGGGACACGGGTTTGAGCCCTGGTCTGGGAAGATCCCACATGCCGCGGAGCAACTGGGCCCGTGAGCCACAATTACTGAGCCTGCACGTCTGGAGCCTGTGCTCCGCAACAAGAGAGCCCGCGCACTGCGATGAAGAGTGGCCCCCGCTTGCCGCAACTAGAGAAAGCCCTCGCACAGAAACGAAGACCCAACACAGCCAAAAATAAATGAATGAATTAATTAAAAAAAACAAAAAAAAAACAAAAAAAAACCCTAACTTAAAAAAAAACAAAACAAAAACAGTTGAGAACAGTTTCTCCTTATTCTCCATTTATGTATGTATGGAAGGATGTATTTACTTACTGTCACTATGGATTCATGGATATGTATTTTTATCAACCAAGATCTGATAGTGAATGTGCTTATTGCTACTGGATCTGATGATTTTTAATAATGAATATACCAGGCATTTAAGGACAGCTTTTGAGATAACATTTATTAATTCTAACCTCATATTTTGGAAAAGCACTAAAATGTAAGTTTATAAAGAGGATGGAGTAGAGAAGGCTTTATTTCTTGGTTTGGTCCAAAGTATAACCAACATGATTTTATTTGATTTGTCGTTTATATATACTGTAAATATAAAAATATATATCGTTTGGCCCCCTTAATTCCACTTGTAGGAATTTGTCCTATAGATATACTTCATAAGATTATTAAAAAGGTTATTACATTATCTTACAGGTACACCTTTTAAGATTATTTTATCTCTTTTGTTATAGAAGATTGAAGCTAACTTAAATATCTCTCATCAGGTATATTTATTACTACAGTACATTCATACAAAAATATACTCTTCAGCCTTAAAAAAGAGTGAACACACTTTAAATAGTGATAAGGAAGCTCCTTCAAGGTATAATAAATTTATAAATGCATATGTATTTGCTTATATATGCATGAAGTGAATATGTTTGGAAGAAATCACTAGAAACTGGTAACATTGGTTGCCTTTAGGGAGTGAGACTGTTTGGAGATAGGGGTGAGATGCAGACTTTTCGCTGTAAATCTTTTTGTAGCTTTTGACTTTGAATTAATTAAATTTAAAAAATTCGCACACTGGAGATCTAAAATTACTGAACACTTTATCTAAAACACAAGAATTTTAATCAAACAAGAATTTTCTTATATGTAATTCCTGTGTAGATATAAGTATATTATATGTTATGTTTTCATTGTTTTGGTAGATGACAATAGTAGAAAAATTGGTGACAAGTTAGCAACTTTATTTGTATGCCATGGTATATATACTTTATAGAGTCTTGAAAAAAAAATGAATACTTGCTTTGTTTTCTTTTGGCAGCATGCATATGCACTAGAACTTCTATTTGATCAATTGCATGAAGGAGCTAAAGCTCTTGATGTAGGATCTGGAAGTGGAATCCTTACTGCATGTTTTGCACGTATGGTAAGAGCTTTATTTACCATTCTGACCCCAACAGAAGCATATTATATGATTTGGCTGTGTATTGTTTTCACTAGCAGTTTTCGAAGGTTTTCTATGTTCCTTTTTAAATTCTATTAAGATAGCAGTTAGAATATGTATCACTTAGGATTTCTTTTTGTTGTTGTTGAAGTGACAGAACATTCAGTCAAAGTGGCAGAACTTGAAGGGAATTTATTTGGTTTATATAATGGAAAAGTCTAGAGGTATATCTGACTGACTTCTTGTATGGCTGGATTCAGAAGAAGATCAAATGTTGTTATGGACAATGGGTTTCTCTCTGGTTCTTGGTTTGACTTTGCTTTCCTCCACATGTTGGCTTCATTTTCAGATATGCTCTTCTCTGTGATCACAAAGTGGCAACCAGTAGCTCCCAAACTTCAGTCTTCCAAGTACTCTTCTGGCAGAACAAAATACAGCCTGATTTCCAAACACTCCTACAGGTTTATTGGGATTGAAGGAGAGCTTTTTTTACATTAAGAAAAATGCTCTTATAAAAATGCGTTGTTTGTTATACTTCAGATTTTATCATCAGAGGCTTATCTGGTAAATGACTACCCAGGGTATAAGTCTGGAGGCCCACTCAGGCACCTTGAAGTCAAGGTTTATCTGTGTTCAGATAATCAAATCAGGTTGATTATGAAAAATCTTGTACCTGTAGGCCAGCTTGGAAGGGTATGGTTTAGTTAAGTTAGGATTTATGGATCCTTTAGGACTAGAATCCATTTAATTTGCTATGAATATGTAATTGGCAGACTACTGGAATGTAAGCTCCAGAGAGGTGGGAATTTTGTCTGATTTTTTTTCATTGATGTATCCTAAGCATCCAGAACAGTGCCAGGCACACAATAAGGATTCAGATATTTCTTTTCAGTTGTTTGACTTGTTTTGTACAAGTTAAACACTCACTAATGGGATGTAACCATATACTAGAAATGGTATTTAATTAATGACTTGTTCTCTATACTTGACATGTTTATGGTTTCAGAGGCATAATCATTTTTTAAAATATCATTAGATTTCTGAGTTATCTTTTTGAAAATGATACTAATCAGTGTTTTTCACACATTTACCATGTGTTAGTCTGTGTTCTCAATGCTTTTCCTGTATTCTCTTATTTACTCCTCACATGATTTATGAGGTATGTACCCCCTTCCTCCTCATTTTACAGTTGAGGAACCTGATTGATGGAATAACTTGTCAAGGTTATATAGTTGTAAGTAAGTGGTGAAACCTAGATGTGAACACAGGTGGTCTGACTTCAGAGTCTTTATTGTGTTAAATTTGTTTTACAATTAATATTTATACTTGGGGCCTTATGTATTTTTATATTTCCCACATGTGGCAGTAGAATCAGGTATAGAAATCCCTATAAAAAATTTTTTTATGTAACATTTTAATATTTAAAATCACACTTTTAAATGGAATTTAAATAAAAAATGGTTGCACTAATAAGTACCATTTAATATTGGTAGCTAAGTCCCACTTCAAGATCCTGGATTTAAAAATTAGAAATTGAAGAAAGCTATCATTTTTCTTAGTATTACAAGTTTTTGTAATTTATCCTAGCTTCTTAATTACTGAAATATCATTATTCATTTGAGGGTTATAGTTGAGAAAGTTGTATTTGCCAAATAATTTATAATAAACTGAGTGTTTAACAATCTAGTTGGAGGCTTAAGCTGTTTATTTGTCCTGATTTCTCATTGCAGAATATGACTTTGGATAAAGAAATACTTTAATGACGCTTTAGAAAAATAAACTTAGACCAGTGAACTACTGAATTATTCTTTCACTTCCAGGTTGGACCTAGTGGAAAAGTCATAGGAATTGACCACATTAAAGAGCTAGTAGACGACTCAGTAAATAATGTCAGAAAGGATGATCCAATGCTTTTGTCTTCAGGGAGAGTGCAACTGGTTGGTAAGTATCAGAAAACTTTTAAAATTTCCTCTCTGGAGAATTTTTATTTTCAGAAAAATCCCATGCAAGCTAAATAATACTCAGAGCTAATTATTGCATTTTTTTTAACATTCACTTTTAAGTACTAAGCAAGAAAAAGCAATTACTCTAAAATGTTACACTGGTTCTACCTTGACCATGGGTGACATGACTTAACTATTTCAGAAAATGCCATGTTGAGTTCTTTCTTCATTGCTTTTTAAGAAGTAGTATCAAAGTAACAAGTGTCGAATATAAAAAATTTAAACAGTGCAGAGATGTGTAAGATAAAAAAGCCCCTCTTTTTCCTCCTGAAGTTTTTTAGACATATAAATGTACATATGAATAAACTGCACACACACATGGTTTTTAAATTGACTCCTACTCTACATATTGTCCTTTAGGTTGCTTTTTTCCATTCAGCAGTATGCATGGACACATTTCCATGTGAGCACATTTTATATTGTGAAAAATAACAGACATCAAAATATGCATAAAACATAAATGTGAAGCTTAACAAACACCTGTTTAATCACCACACTGATCAAGAAATGGAACATTGGGCTTCCCTGGTGGCGCAGTGGTTAAGAACCCGCCTGCCAATGCAGGGGACACGGGTTCGAGCCCTGGTCTGGGAAGATCCCACATGCGGTGGAGCAACTGGGCCCATGAGCCACAACTACTGAGACTGCGCATCTGGAGCCTGTGCTCCACAACAAGAGAGGCCACGACAGTGAGAGGCCCGCGCACTGCGATGAAGAGTGGCCCCCGCTCGCTGCAACTAGAGAAAGCCCTAGCACGGAAACGAAGACCCAACACAGCCATAAATAAATAAATAAATTAAAAAAAAAAAAAAAAAGAAATGGAACATTATTAGTACCTGGAAAGTTCTCTGCTTGCTTTTTCCTCATCATGACTACCTCCCTTTTCCCTACCTTTTCCCTAGTCGTAACTAGTATTATTACTTTTATGCATTTACTACCTAATTGCATTTCCATAAGTGATGTTTAATTTAATCTTGAACTTCAGCTAAATGGAACCATACAGTATATATTCTATGATGAATGACTTCTTTTATTCATTATTATGTCTGTAAGATTCATCCTTCTTTTTGCATATAGTTCATTTTTATTGCTGTATAGCATTCTATTGTAGGAACATTACCAGAATTTGTTTATTAATGCTACTGTAGATGGATATTTTGGGTTGTTTCTGATTTGGAGATATATTCACAATGTACGTAAGTCCAGATGCTTACATACACTCATCATACAAGCACTCATTTCTGTAGGTGTGTTGTTACAGTTCATAGAGTGACCAAAGATACTGCAAAAACTGTTTTTTGAAGTGACTGAACCAACTTACATTCCCAACAGTAATGTATCAGGGTTCCTATTGCTTCACATCTCTACCAGTACTTGGTATTATTAGATTTTTCTTTTTGCCCACTTAATGTATGGCAGTATCTCTGTGATTTTAATTTTGTATTTTCCTATTAATCAGTGAGGTTGAACACTATTTCATATGTTTGGCCATTTGGATTTCCTCTTTTGTGAAATGCCTATTCAGATATTGAGTTACGTATATTTTTCTTTGATTTGTAGGACTTCTATAGACTAGCCCTGTGTCTGTTTATACATATTATCAATCTCTTCTCCCACTCTGTGAACTGCCTTTTCACTCTCATACTGTACTTTTTTGATAAATAGAAATTCTTAATTTTAATGTAGTCAGACTTACCAATTTTTTTCTGGTGCTTTTTGTATCCTGTTTAAGGTACTCTGAAATCATGAAGATATGTCCTTATATTAGTTCTCAGAAGCACTATCATTTTAACTTTTCACATTTAGACCTTTGATCTTTGTGACGTTCATTTTTGTGTATGTGTGAGGTAGGGGTCCAAGTATCTATTTTTTCTTTGAATATCCAGTTGTCCCAGCATCATTTATCTAAAAATCTATCCTTTCCCTGCTTTAAATCTCCTATAATTCTTCACACTGGGTAGTTCTGTCTGAACAGATTTTTAAAGCATTTTTTTTTCTTTCAGTGGGGGATGGAAGAATGGGATATGCCGAAGAAGCCCCTTATGATGGTATTCATGTAGGAGCTGCAGCCCCAGTTGTGCCTCAGGCAGTGAGTTGGGTTTTTTCTGTGTTTGTATGCTTTATTCAACTAAAGCTCTTAAAAATTTATAGGAAATGACTTCTATTGATGTTCGAAATATCATCTATGTTACGTTGTGCTTTTTTTTTCTTTTTGGTTGACAGTTATGCTCAACTTTTTAAAAATTGAAACGGTGTGCATTTTAGTTGCAGTTAGTAGGCAGTTTTTTTTCATATGCAGACAGTTGTATAAATGACATGAAAATTGCTAAGCCGCAGCTCATGGCTGTCTTATATAAAGCACTATTTGATTCGGCTAAGAACTAGTGCACCAATAGAATTGGGACAGTCCCTCTGGAGTTCATGATCTGATAATCACTTGGTGTATTGTTAAATACCAGAATGTGCAAGACTATGTTAGGTGCATGGGTAAGACCAGCAAGTATTTGTCATACATTTATCCTCACAAACCTTATGTTCTAGAAAAGCTGTGTCATACATGTATCAGCATATGATAGACATTGAAGGGAAAAGAAAACATGTACTGTAGGAGTTCAAGGGGGGGAGAGTATGTTGCATAGAATAGTCAAGGAGACTTCTTACAGGAATGGAATTTGGACTGAATCTTAAAGACTAGTAGGGTTTGCATAGTTGCAGTGAGAGGGAAGGATATTCCAGTAGTATATATTACGTAGTCAAGGAAATATTTAAGCACAAAATTGAGTTTTCGTTTTAGTAAGACTCTGATAAACTTATGTCAGCCCAAATATTCCTTGGCTTAGGTTTCTATTACATGTGATTTTTTCATAGTTCTTGACTAGATGGCAAGGGGCTAAAAGTGACACTGTCTCTTCCGCCCAGTCTCATCTACTCCCCAACCTGCAAGTGGTTTTTTTTGTGTGTTTACACAGTTATGAGAAGCTGAAAGTTAGGGGATTTGTTCTGGTCACTGACTTGTTATTCATTGGCTGAATGACCTTAGGAAAATCAACTGTTTTCTCTGACCCTGTTATCTGTTTGAAAAAAAGACCAAAGCAGTGGTTTTAACATATTTTAATTGAAGTATTAACATGATGTAGAAAGGTGTACAAGTCATAAGTGAATAACGTAATGAATTTTCATACATGAACACATGATCAGTAGATTTTTTAACTTTTTAAACTTTTTTTTTTTTTTTTTTTTTTTTAATATTGGCAGCCTAGTAGGAACAACTGAAATCTGAAACAGAACTGTGTTTAAATGAAAGGTCTTGGGTACAGGGCTCATCTTCCCCACTAAGACTGTAAGATGATCTCGAAGGGTATTTCTGGCTTTAGCTCAGAATGAATTTGAACATTTGTAGTAGCACTTGGAAGTATTGTTGGGTGGGGAGGCTCTTTACATCTGATTAAATTTGAAGATAGGCATGCTGAAGGGGCTTTCCAGTTTTAAGTGAATAAAGATGTTTATGCCTCCTTTGGATATCACCCCAAAACAACTAGAAAAACAAGAAACGGAAACACGAACTCCATATTCAGTTATCTAGGAGATTATACCTTCAATCCTGAACTCTACAGTGTGTGAAGACAGAAAGCAGTTAGAGTAATAACTGACCTGGAAGGGTGAAGGAAGTTGAACCAAAGAGACTGCAGAGAGGGGTATCAATGCAGAAGCAGTTTGCTCTGCAGAACTCAGAAAAAGCTTAGAAATTGGAGGCATCAGGACCTTGGAAACCAGAGATGACGCTTTGGCCTGAAAAGAGGGGCTGCTACTTGAAATTCTTTATGAGGAACAGTTAGCCCTAAGCCCTAAGAAAATTTCTGAGAACTGAAAGACATGATTCTATAGTTTGAAAAGATCTATTGAGTGCCTAGTACCATGAATTAAAAAAAAAAAAAAAGCCACAATATCACCATGAAATTTCAGAATGTTACAGCTAAAGAGAATATTCCAAAAGTTTCCAGAAAAACAAAATAGATAATCCGTTTAAGGGTCAGTAATCAGAAAGGCATCAGACTATAGAAAAGCAACATTAGAATGAACAAGTCAGAGGCAAACCATCACAATTCTGAATTGAAAATGATTTCCAATCTTGAATTCTATACCCACACATATCACTAAATACATAGAATAAAGATAATTTTAGATTTGCCCATCTCAATCTCTGTCTTTAAAAATATTCCACATACTGTTTCACAGAATACTTCTGGAGGAATTGCTTTAATTATATCATTAAAAAATGAGGGAGTAGAGAGACATAGGAAAAACCGAAAAGAAGCAGCCATGGTATCTAGGAAAGTAGGACATCTTGTTCAAGAGAGAGGTGGTAAGAGTTCCCAGGATTCCAGGATTATTGCAAAGGAAGTCCCAGTATGAACACTATGCAGCAGGCCTGGAGAATAACCCGTCCAGATTTAGAGCAGAGGAGGAAGGTACTAGAAGGGAGCCTACCAAAAAAGAAAAAAGAGCAGTTAAAAAAAAAAAAAAAAGGAAGGCAGGCACTAATTAGATAGATTTGACTGTGTGAAAATTTCATTAAGAGGCTGGGAGGGTACCAAGATTTAGAAACAGTTGCAAAGAAAATTAAGTGAATGAAAAAAGAAAAACCTTCAGTTTTTAACTGCAGGGAAAACAGCTATTATATAAGAAAGGAAACAATCATTGGGTACCTCTTGGCTCAGCTGCAAATTACATTTACACAGTCATAACTGAAAATGGTTTTAATAAAAAATTATGATATTGGTTGGATTGGGGGAAAGGAGCAGAATACAGTTGGCCCTCTGTATCTGAGGGTTCCACATTCAAGGATTCAACCAATCATGGATCGAAATACTCAGAAAAAAAAATTTCAGAAAGTTCCAAAAAGCAAAACTTGAATTTGTCACACCTGGTATTTACATGGTATTAGCATTGTATTCGGTATAATAAGTAATCTAGAGATGATTTAAAGTATATGGGATATATAGGTTATATGCAAATATTATACCATTTTATATAAGGAACTTGAGTGTCTGCGGATTTTGGTATCAGGAGTAAGGTCCTGGAACCAATCCCCCTTGGATACTGAGGGACAGCTGTTTATGTATGAGAGCTTAGTCCTCATCTAGCATATGATTTGAAATAAAAAAGGAAATATTATACAGCATGGTGACCAAAGTTACTAATACTATACCATATAATTGAAAGTTGCTAAGAGAGTAAACCTTAAAAGTTCTCATCAAGAAAAGAAAAATTTTTTTTTGGAAAAAATACCAAGAAAAAAAATTGTAACTATGTGTGATAATGGATGTTAATTAAACTTATTGTGGTGATCATTTCACATTATATACATATATCAGATCTTTATGTTGTACACCTAAAATTAATACAATATTTATATGCCAATTATATTTCAGTTAAAAAAAATAAAAGACATGCTTTAGAAGTAAGCACTACGAAAGAAGACAGCTAAAAGGATTTAAAATGAGTGGATTTAGGGAGCAAGATTGGAGTAGGGGGAAGAAGTCTGCTATTTTTTCATTAAAAACCTTGACATTTAGAAAAATTAAAAGGGAAAAAATAAGGTAGACTTGCTGACAACAAAAATTTTAATTAAAGACACCCTTCCCTGGGATAATACTATCCAAAGTAAGGTTTCTTCCTTACTGTTTTTGATCAGTGGTCACCTGTCAGGCTACATTCAAATTGTGACATGCGACTTAAAAATTTTCTGACTAGAGGGGCTTTCACTGAGTAGTCTTGGTTCTTCATTGACAGGGCGTCCTCGTTCTAATGCTGCAGAGACTCCAGCCCTACCTTCCTTCGTCATGTCATGGTGCCAGTAATCCTAAGTTCAGTCATAAAACCAAGGTTCCCTTATTTTTGGTTCAGTGATGCCTTAAATTCTTAGATAGGATAGGGATTCCTTGCTGATTTTCTACACTTCCCCTCCTCCCCTCCAAACTATAAAGATTCAAAATAGGCATACAGGAATTGAAATTTCCTGTCTTGCCTTTGACCTTCCCAAGAGGATAGTCCTACATTATGTGGTTCAACTCAAACATTTTGAGCACTGCAGTTGTACCAGGTACTGTGTTAGATGCTAAGGGCACAAAGATGAATAAGACACAGTCCCTGTCGTCAGAGCATTTGTACTGTAGTAGGGAAGGTCAGTAGGTAAATGAGTGAGTGGGTAATTGAGTAACAGGTTTAACAGTGGAAGTCTGTATGTACTAAATAAAGTACATTTCTGCTTTCTGCCCATGGACACTGAAAGTTGTGTATAGTGATATAAAATGACTATTAACATAAAATCTATAGCTTGGTGTGTATGTGCTTTTCTTTTTCTTTTAGCTAATAGACCAGTTAAAGCCTGGTGGAAGATTGATATTGCCAGTTGGTCCTGCAGGTGGAAACCAGATGTTGGAGCAGTATGACAAGCTACAAGATGGCAGTGTCAAAATGAAACCTCTGATGGGAGTGATATACGTGCCTTTAACAGATAAAGAAAAGCAGTGGTCCAGGTGGAAGTGATTTTATCTTCTGCTCTTTCTTCTTCCACACATGCAAGGTGAAAGGGTGTGGATTTTAAGAGATGAGACTACAAGAGCCGCTTTTTTGGTTGTCACCTTTCTGCTGCTCCATTTTAACATCAGAAATTCACTACATTAAAAACGTAGAAAAATTTTGCATGGTCTGTCCTTCTTTTGATTTAACTCATCTTTGGGAAAGGGGGGTGAGACTTGGTTGGCACAAAGGTGTTTTTCTTTTTAAAGAGGCTTTCAGCCACACTTTCTAAAATTATTTTAGTATCAGCCACCCTGTTTCTATATTTGCAACTCGTTTTTATAGCTGCTGTACGGTCATGGAAACAAAGGCTGTCATCTGAAGAGAAGGGGTCATCATTTCCTGCCCCAGTTCATCTCTATTATACCATTGTTGTAAAGAGAAAGAAGGGAAAAGATACTCTTGTCCCAGTTTTCAAAGGTGTCAGAATCCCAGAGAGGACATTCTCCCTCTCAGCTTGATTTCTCTCTTTCAATCAGGTTCATAGACGTCTGACAACCTGTGCCTGTTTTACATTCCACTCTTGTTTCAGAACCACTATAAGGAAGAAACTCACCATTTTATAGAACAGGCTGGCCAATTTTTAATCTACTCTAAGTTCCCGGAGAGGGGAGGAGATTCTGTACGTGAGTGCCCAGGTCTCACACACCTTCCCAAAGGGCCAGCAGCATGCAGCCTAATCTTCAGTACCGCATGGCTCGTTTTAACGCCCACTTTTGTGTCTATGTCTCAACATAATCTGGGTTTTTCGTTTGAAGCCAAGATTTCTCTTTTTCCTCTCTTCCTTCTTTCCCTTCCCACTCTCTTCAGTGGGAGGGAGTGAGATCAGTAAGAGTGACATTAGCCAAGACTACTTGAAATTAAATGCCAAAATAAGAAAGGCCTTACTGCTTCCTTGTTTTAGAATCTACTTTTATTTGACAGAGGTACTTATTTTAAGATGATTTCTTAATAAGTAAACTGGTGATTATAGGTTTAATAGACCTCTCAGTTTTGTTTTCTGGAAAGAGGAAAGGCACCTTTTGAATGAATGGTAATGGCAAAAATGGTAATGAATCTAACTCAGTTTGTTCAAAATTGAGTTTTACTTTTGACTAATTTTGATTGCCCATTTCTGGGATACCTTACTAGGAATTGCATTTTAGTTCTTCACCTAATGTAGTTATAGCTATTTTCTTTGAATTCTAACTGGAGCACTGCCACTTCTTTAAAAAAAAAAAGTTTTAAAAAGCTATCAGTCTTGTCAATTAGAATCAGATATAGTTACGAAGTTCATTTTGCTTCTAGTGTGGTTATATAACTACATAATTGTATGATTGCTGCTGTATAAAAGGGGCAAACATATCACTGAAATTACTGAAATTTGGTATCAAGTAAGAGTTCAGATTTTCATTAATAAGTTTAAAATTTCTCCTTTTATACACATTATTAGTACCATAATTTAATGATGAAGGAATTACAAAAAGGATTTTTGTTTTTATAACCAGAGGTGGATTTAGCTTGAAGCTAATGAAACTTAAGCTTCAGGGCCCTCAACTTGCTTTGGGTCCTTCATGGCCTTATACCAAATTTTATATGCATAGTCTTATTTTTAGTCTACCTTTTTTTTTCCTTCATAAAGAGGTTCCCCCCTTACCCAATTATATAAGCTTCAGGCTTCCACACACCTGTATTTTACCCTTGATAAGACTAAACTATTTGTATTAAATTTAGAATAATTTTTAAATCTATGGACAATTGTTCAATCATTTACCAAATATTTAAATATATATATACACTTGGTTTTCTTTTTGGCCTTCAACTTTTTAAAACATTGAGCAATTTTACATGTATGCATCATTGGAAAGTTTTCTCTAGTTGTACTAGGAGGACTTTCTAATTTTTTTCTATTGCAAATTTTCTGTTTGTTCAAACACGTTTTCCTATATCCAAAGATGTAGTTCTAATTACAGAGATAATCAGTTACTTAGTTGTAAATCATGAAGTTTAAAGAATATGAAGGTAAAACAAAATCTGGAAACGAAATTGGAAAAAAACAACTGCCACATTAAAAAATTAATTTGTACTGAAAGAAATTACTAGAAAATAGGATGTTTGCAAGGGTAAAACATCAACGGTTAACTTAAAATCTTAAGAGACCATTAATCTGCTATTTCTGTTTGTGTTCATAAACTATCAATCAAGGTCACAGGCAGGAAACAGAAAGTGCGCTCAGCTAGGATTTTGAAGTGATTTTAATGAAGGGACTATTCAAAGAAATATGGGAAAGGTTATGGGAACCAGTAAAGAATGTGACATACCCAGGGACCAGGGGTTCCCAGGGTGATAGTAGGAAGCTATTACCACTCTAGACCTAAAGGTAAGGAAACAATTTTACTGGAACCCACTGAGAGCAGGGACAGCAGAAGCGGGGGTGGGGTGTGGTCACTGACAGGAGCTGTAGCAATAGAGGGAAGCAGCTACTCCCACATCTATGAATCACCTCAATTTTCTCTCCTCCCGCCCTCTTCTCTCTGCCAGGGCATCGTATGGGGCAGACTTAACTGGAAGTCAGAGAGGAAGAGGCCCTGTGCCAGATGTAGTCTGAAGTCAGCTCTCACCACCTCTTTCCTTCCCCTTTCCTCCCATGCAGCAAATACCTCTGCTTCTTTTTATTTTTTTATTTTTTTTATTTTTTTTTATTTTTTATTTTTATTTTTTTTAGAAATTCACGTTCTTTATTTATTTATTTATTTATTTATTTATTTATGACTGTGTTGGGTCTTCGTTTCTGTGCGAGGGCTTTCTCTAGTTGTGGCAAGTGGGGACCACTCTTCATCGCGGTGCGCGGGCCTCTCACCATCGCGGCCTCTCCTGTTGCGGAGCACAGGCTCCAGACGCGCAGGCTCAGTAATTGTGGCTCACGGGCCCAGTTGCTCCGCGGCATGTGGGATCTTCCCAGACCAGGGCTCGAACCCGTGTCCCCTGCATTGGCAGGCAGATTCTCAACCACTGCGCCACCAGGGAAGCCCCCTATTTTTTTTAAATTAACTAATTAGTTAATTTATTTTTGGCTGCGTTGGGTCTTCGTTGCTGCGTGCTGGCTTTCTCCAGTTGCGGTGAGCAGGGGCTACTCTTCATTGCGGTGCGTGAGCTTCTCATTGTGGTGGCTTCTCTTGTTGGAGTGCACTGGCTCTAGGCACGAGGGCTTCAGTAGTTGGGGCACGTGGGCTCAGTAGTTGTGGCTCGTGGGCTCTAGAGCGCAGGCTCAGTAGTTGTGGCGCACGGGCTTAGTTGTTCTGCGGCATGTGGGATCTTCCTGGACCAGGGATCAAACCTGTGTCCCCTGCATTGGCAGGCGGATTCTTAACCACTGCACCACCAGGGAAGTCCCCCTCTGCTTCTTTTTAAATTTAGGTGTGGAATAGATTTGAGAGGACATCTAGTTTTTGTGTGCCCTATTTCTATCCCCGTCAGGCTAATCTATGCTTAAACTGTTCTAGACAGGAAAAAAAAGAAAAAAGCCTTTGTTTTAAATTGCCTTTGGAAAAGCAATATCTAATACTTTTCTTTGGCAATTTGTTCTGTTGTTAAGTTTGTTAAATATTTTTCAGTGTGAGGACCTTCTTAATACATCATTGATTCAACAAGTGTGTGCGTGCCCACTATGTAGGCACTGCTTTAGGGCCAGGAATGTACAGCTGTGAATTTGAAACTGACCATTCTCATGGAACTAACAGTCAAGTAGAGGATCCAAAAAAAATCCAAAGACAAGACAAATAGGCAATTAGAGTGTGGTGTGTTGACTCTGCCTTGAGGGTGGTAGGGAGTGACTGTTTAAGCCAGGCAGTGAAGCAATCAGAATTCCATTTCAGAAAGATAATTCTGGCAGTGGGGTAGAGAGTAGATTGGAAAGGGACAAAACTAGGGTCAGAAATAGGAGGTACCCGTAGCAAGTCAGGGGTACAGTGATGGTGGCCTGAATTAAGGCAGTGGTGGTAAGGATAGAATGTGGTTAAAAAGCGTTGCTTACATTTTCTCAGCTCACATGAGAATTATGTAAAAAGCTCCCTAGTCAGTTTCTTGCCAGGCTAGATGATTTCTGTTCTTTCAAATTTTCTTCAGGATTAATTCAAGAACTCATCCTAGTGCTTTCTTACGAACATTCTCTTGTTTCTCACCAGCTTTCCATCCTTCTCTAACTGAGGCATCCAGAGCTAGTTGGAGTGCTCTGTGAGAGTGAGATCCAATCTTTTCTTGGAAGGTGTGATAGAAACTAGATGGAAAAAAAAAGAGAACTTAGTGGGCATGCTGAATTCTAGTGCCAAATAAAGCCCAAAACTTGAATGTAGACTTTTGTCCCTTTATACTTGGAAAAATGTTCCTTGTGATTTTGGTGGATTAATAAAAGGGGAGAGAATGTCAGAGAGATAGGCTATAGACTTAGAATCTGTGGTATTATGTTCAAGACTGTGGATATGTAATAGTTGTATTAGTTGCTTTGTAAACTTAATGAGTTTTAAATTTGTATTTTATTTTATACAAGTATATTTATTTTATATATCTAGAAATCAACATTTTGTTAATCTTCTGGTAAGTTTTATTTTATTTTTGTTTTTAATAGCCACAAGAGTCAGAGGAATAAGTCCATCTCTGGTTTGTGAAACTGAGGAATGTTTCAGGGTTCTCATTCCATAAGTACTTTGTCTATCGATGTCTTCTTAAAGTGCCATGTACACATGAAAAAAATGTTATGAATTGACTGGCATTTCTAGGATTGACAGTTTAGGTCCTAGGATATCCAGCTGATCCTGTGTTCCATATTGTTCTATACTGTCCCTTTTTAATTTCTTTACATATGTTATAGCATTATGATATATTTTGCATCCTTAAAGGCAGGAATATATTCTGTTGCTTTTGGAATTCTTTTTATGTCTCTCATAATGCTTTGTACAAAGTTAATTGTACAAAGCTTTTATTACCTCAGGAAGCCCATTAATTAGAAAATGTTCATGGATTTTGATTGTTACTTCCTGGTAGTACATATTTTCAGTTGTTCTTGATAAAGAATATATAATACTAAATGTTAGTAACTTAGAGTTATTAACCTAATAATTAAATTATGTATAATTACTTATTATACAATAAAGTAACAAATATATAGTTATTAATCTAATGAAATATTAGCACATATATACAATTTTAAAGAGCCTTTTTAGAAATTTAGGATGTACTATTTTTTACTGTAAATGATCTATGCATGTAAGTCAGATAAAGAAAAATATGGTTATGTAGAATTTTAAATATTAGGAAAAATTAATAAGGTTAATGGATTTTGGAGTCTTAGGATGTGACAAGGTTATACTTGCCATGGCAGCAAATTTTTGGTTTTCCTTGGCACCCTAAATGTTACAAACTCAGGTCTGTAAACTTGATTTCTTTTCCTTTTTTTTGGAGGGGGGTGCTATAAATAGACTTCTATTTGTTTTCAACAACACTGTTCCTGACTACCAAAGTAATGTATATGCATTGTAAAAATAGGAAAAAAATACAAAGAATAAAAGTCACCCATAATCCCAGAATCTAGAGATAACCTCTTATTAACATTTTGTAGATTTTTTCTTCTTTTATCCATAGATCTGTATAAATCTCTTTTGTAATCCTGAGATCATATGGTAGCATTATTTTGTAATCTCTTTTTATTTAATAAAATGTCATCAACATTGTCCCACATCATTAAACATTTTTTAACAATATGATCTTTTCCAGTTATATTGAGATATAATTGACATATAGCATTGTATTAGTTTTAGGTGTACAACATAGTGATTTGATAGATGTATATATTGCAAAATGATCACCACAGTAAGTTTAGATCTTACATCCAAGTCTTGAATCCATTTTGAGTTAATTTTTTTGTGTGTGGTGTAAGATAGGGGTCCAGTTTCATTCTTTTTCATGTGGCTGTCCAGTTTTCCCAACACCATTTATTGAAGAGACTGTTTCTCCATTGTATATTCTTGGCTCCTTAATTAATGGACCATATATGCATGGGTTTATTTCTTTGTTCCATTGGTCTCTGTGTCTGTTTTTATGCCAAATACCATACTGTTTTGATTACCATAGCTTTGTAATATAGTTGGAAATCAGGAAGTGTGATGCCTCCAGTCTTGTTGTTCTTTCTAAAGATTGCTTTGGCTATTTGGAGTCTCTTGTGGTTCTATACAAGTTTTAGGATTGTTCTATTTCTGTGAAAAATGTCATTGGAATTTTGATAGGGATTATATTGAATCAGTAGATTGCTTTCAGTGGTATGGATATTTTAACGACATTAATTCTTCCAATCCATGAGTACGGAATATATTTACACTTATTTGTATCATCTTCAGTGTCTTTCATTAACTTTCTATAGTTTTCAGTGTACAACTCTTTCACCTCTTTGGTTAAATTTATTTCTAGATATTTTATTCTTTTTGATATAATTGTAAATAAGATTGTTTTCTTAATTTTTCTTTTGATAGTTTATTATTAGTATATAGAAACAGCTAATTTTAGTTAGTTGTCGTCTGCAAAGAGAGGCAGTTTTACCTCTTTCTTTCCGATTTTGATGCCTTTTATTTCTTTTTCTTGCCTAATTGCTCTGGCTAGGATTTCCAGTACTATGTTGAATAAAAGTGGCGAGAGTGGGCATCCTTGTCTTGTTCCTGATTTTAGAGGAAAAGCTCTCAGCTTTTCACCGTTGAATATGATGTTAGCTGTGAGCTTGTCATATGTGGCCTTTATTATGTTGAGGTACGTTCCCTCTATACCCAGGTTGTTGAGAGTTTTTATCTTTTTCCCTTTTCAAAAAAATTTTTAAATGGAGAGGATATGTACTGTATTGCTGGGCAATAAGGATATTTATTGACAAAATCCTTAATGCCTTGCAACAGGTAAATAAAATGTAAAATTATTAAAAAACAACAATAGTATCTTTAATCCATATTTTAAAAAGCACAAGAGAATTTAATTTATGAATAGAGCACTTTGCAAGTGAACTCTTTGAAGATTAAGTACTTTAATGCTTGCATGAATTTAAGTAAAAGCTGTTTTGTGAGAATTACAGTACTTAAATTATTTGGAAGACTATATTAAGAGGAACAAGAACTGATAACTTACCATTTAACAGATAATCCAGTGCTGTATGACAAACACAGCTCATGGGAGAAGTCATTTTAAAAATATTTTCTTGCACAATTCATAAATTCATATTTTATAAAAAATACTGTACTGGCCAATAATCCCTTAATTCACCTACCTGGGAAATTTTAGCTCTTTATTTACCTTCCCTTCAAATTTATTTTAACAGCTTTTAAAAAACTTAAAAAATTTTATTATAGACAAGTTGCAAGAATAGTACAAAGAGCTCCTGAATCTTCATCCAGAGTTATCAATTATTAACATTTTTCCACATTCCTTTTCACTCCCTCTTTATATATATACATACATGTAACATTTTTTCCTAAGTCATTTGAGATTTAGTTGCAAACATCATACTTCTTTACCCCTAAAGTACTTGAATCTTTAACAACGTTTTTTTTTTTTAACTCAGATTACCCTCAAATAAGAAGCTTTTAGGCTTTTCTGGTAGCTTTATTTTTTCACTTTTAACAGCTTTATTGAGGTATAATTTATATACCATACAATTTATTTTAGACTGCATTTTTATTCCTTCCTTCCTCTCACTGGCAGTTGCTGGTACAGTGCTGCACCTGGCTGAGCGAATGGTTTCTTTTGGAGCTGATAAAGCTGCCTTATGAAATCAGCTGACAGGTATATTATACCTACAGATGATGCGTTTTCTCACAAAGAGTTTGGGTTGAGATTGACCCACTCGACAATTGCTAACAGATACCCTAAACAAAAGACTAAATTTTTGTCCAATTTTGTGAATGTAGCTGTAAAGAATTATCTGAACTCTAAATACTCATTATTATTTTACAATAAATAGTATTAGCAAGATCCTGGATCTAAAAGTTATCATTTCTCTGAATATTTGGTCTTGAAGGAAGAAAGTTACTTTTGAATTAAAAAATAAAGAATTCAGGTCCTTTAGTTTTCATTCTTCGTTCTGGAGTAGCACGAAGGATGTCTGAAATGGCTGATTTCCATTTTTGCTTTGACTTGGATCATTTGCTCAGTTTTGTTTTTGTTTTTGTTTTTAATAATGCTTGGGGATCAGTGTATTCTTACTGATTTATTAGTTGTATCTAAATTATTAGAAAGCCAAGTTTTGTAATATGTAACTCCTACTTATATATTTCTCTCCTTTTCTCCCCCCCAGGGACGAACTGTAAAAGCAACATCAGCTTGACCAGTATATAATATTACAGTGGATTGCTCATCTCAGTCCTCAAAGCTTTTGAAAATCAACAGCATCACAGCTTGTTTTGGACTTTCTTACACTATTTTCAGCATGAAAATGTGTGGTTTTGTGGGGTTTCTAATTCTTCAAAGAGGCACAGAAGCCAAATTGGTAGAAGAAAGATGCAAATATAAATTTGTGTATTATTACTTTAACATGCCCACGTTTTACTTTAAATGTTAAAAGAAAGGGTTCTGCAAAATGGAAAACATAGTTTGTGAATTGATTTTTGAGGAGTGGTTTTTCTTTTCTTAGACACTTAATTCTCTTCAGATGTTAATTTATCAGATTGCTTTTGTGCATCAGGTAACACCACCATTCATAAGTTAAGATTCTTGGTTTTTGGGTGTATGTTAGATGCTACTAAGAAAATAGAGATGAGCTTCCTTTTTAAAGCTTTTGATGTGGTGTCATAGAATAGCATGTTGTAGATACAATCGGCTGCTTTGTTACCTTAAAACTAAGCATTTGTAAATATTAAAACTTAAGAAGATGACAGGTGATGTCCCTTAAAACACTCAGCTGTTCAGATTGGACATAACTGACATAGTTCTTCCTTTCTCTCTTTAAAAATTCTAGGAGACTTGTAGCTCAGTATTGTTTTCCTGTTTCTGATTTGCTGCTCACAATGTACATGGATTTAACATGCTGTGTAAGCTGCGTCCTAGTCACTGAACAGTTGATGCAGTGCTGCTTTGCCAAATAAAGTTAAAAGTGAAAGGCATTGGCGGTGTTTGAACATAGAAGAATCGCGTGTCCACCAGGTGCACAATGCCAAGATCACAGAGAAAAGGTGGTTTCTCTGATGCTCCATTTTGTGAAATCTGAGCAGGTTAAGAGCATTAATCTAACTGTACATTTGTGCAATGTGACTGCGTTTCTCAAGGACAAGAGCGACACCTCATTTACTATTGTTCTTTGCTTAACACAGGGCCTCTTGTAGATGTACAATAAGTGCTGAATGAATGAAAGAATGAATGAATGCACTGACTTAATGTCAAGAAAGAACAGGGTTGAGGATAAATTTACCAAAACCCATCCATTACCTATAAATAGATTTATTAATATAACGACTGTAAAATGAGTTTCTAAGAAGGCAGTAACACATTGGGATCTTGCTTAAATGTTGTGATTTTATACCTTTATATTAGGATCTTAGTTTTTCTAAGGGTTCTAGAACTTGAAGAGATATAAGCTCTAGAGCTAGCAGAACTAGCACTCCCAGCAAAGCCCTTCCCTCTGCTGTGTGCAAGTGTGTATGATTCTGGCAAATAGATCCTTAGTGAGGGGATGAGGCACCTCTCCCCACATCTTAAGTTAAAGTCTTAAATATTACTTCTTTGAAAATGGCTTTTAAAAAATTATGCATGCATGTTTTTACCAGTGTCTCTTCTTGGGCAGGGTCTTAGGTACAGGAAACTTGCATTAGTTGGTGGCCAAAACTTGTGAATTCGTTGCTGGCTTCAGTTTGCTGTTGTTATTGTTGCTTCTGGACTCAGGCCATGAACCCTTTTGATGCAGGACTCTGTCATTTGCGGGCGGTAGTTTCAAACATCAAGTATTCTTTAGGACTTTAAATTAATTCTTCAACTTATTCACTAGTCTGTATCCTTCCTAGCCATTATCAACATTTTACTCTATGTAAGTCCCTTTTTTAGGTCTTGGGGATAGAAAAAGGCCCTTACTCTCAAGAAGTTTGCAGTCTGGTTGAGGGGACAGTTTATAAATCTGATAAGACAAACTAAGTGGCATCTGATTGGTACAGACAAATGCTATGCCAAGCATTGCTCTTGGACTTTGAACTTTTTGAATTAAAATTTTTAGGGACTTCCCTGGCGGTCTAGTGGTTGAGACTCCACGCTTCCACTGCAGGGGGCACGGGTTTGACCCCTGGTCAGGGAACTAAGATCCTGCATGCTGCGTGGCGTGGCAAAAAAAAAAAAAAAAAAATTTTTTTTTTAAATGTTGAATAAAGAGGAATGGATTTTAGGGGAGCATCAATAAATGGGTAAAGATGGAAATAATGAATTTAATTCTATCTATGAACTTTTCTCTTGAAAAGAATTGAATTAATATATGTTTTGGTCAGAGAGAAGAAATGTCTCTTTAATCTTTAGTATTCATAATTTCTAAAATATTTTAGCATTTCATTTTTCCTTATTAGAAGGACTTCTTTACATAATACGAAGGACAACAATAAAAACATTTTTAAAAGTTCCAGCCTAGCGGGGTCCTGTTGAAACAAGGTGATTTTTACAGATTTGATTTTATTAAAGCCAAATCTAGCTCTCAATTAAGAATTAAATTAAGAATTCTATTTTCTAACGAGGGCTTCATCCCTTTCCCAAGTAGTATTTAAAAATGACATTTGGGTTAAAAGTATACATTAACATTGTACAAATATTTTAAATCCCACTGCCCTAATTTTTGAAATCTGCGTTGTTCAAAAAAAAAAGTTGATTACACTTTTAAATTGACTACAAGCTACTTATACTAAAGCATCTTAAAAATTCAATGTATTTTAAAATACAATAACATTTTAAAATAATAATACTCATGAATTCTTTGAAGGTATTCTTGGCATCTGATTGTCAGCAAGGAATAAAGGTCCTTTAATTTTGTTTCGTTAGAGAGGTAGCCATTTCTGATTTTCAGCTAAACGTTAACAAATTTTCTAATAGTTTGGTATAGCACTAAAATAACTCATGACTATGGTAATTGAAAACTAGTATTGCAAATGAAGTAACAAATATGGGTTATTTTTTAAATGTTCTAAATGGGTTCAAAAGGCTAATAACTTAGGTAAGTAGTAAAATTCTTTCAGGGTATAAATCATTTCCTACAGCTTACTGTGTTCTTAAAGAACTATATTCAGTAAAACAAACAAGTTCTAATCAGCTTTCAGTTTCCTGTCTCAATTTCTCCTACCACTTTCCAGGAAGATGACAATATTTTGTCCCTGTTGTACTGAAAGGGTGGTCCAAATAGAGTGCCACTAAAAAATCCTGCTTGAAGACAACTGGCTGGCCCATGGGGCCCAAGGAAGTTTGTGTTTATGAATTATAATGTACTAAAAAGGAAAAAAAGTCTGATAATTTCCTTTTGTTTAACCCTTCTCATATCATCGCTACAGCGGTAGTTGTTGGTTCCCCACTTTAGGCTTTATCTTTTTAACTGACTTTGTGTTGCTGGGGCCAGGACTCTGAGAAGTGCTCCCTCGCCTTAGTGCCAGAGTGCTGTGCTGGGCCAGTGAAACCCTCCCCTCTTCCTCATTCTCTCTTTCCCTTTTCCTGTTCTTCACTTCCCTTTCCCTCCTCTCCTTTCCTTTTTCTTTCCTAACGTGAGAGGAAGTTCTACGGCTGCTGGGTCTCAAGAACTCACTGTCACTTGGGTGGAGTGTGCCACCAGGATGGGCATCACAGAATAACACTTGTGGCCAAAGGGCAGGTGACGGCAATACTGAGGGCACCTTAAGCATAAGAGGCAGCAGTCCAAGGGCCTAGGGCAGCTGAGGACGTTTGTATTTGAATTCCATGCCCTGAACACTTTTTACTGTGCCCTTTAAAGGACTGCATCACACTGAGTAATTTGTTTTGCCAGCATTATTTGTTTATTTTAACTTTTAGGTGATTATCCTGTCAGGATTTTGCCTAGAAATTACCTTATGGATCAAAGAGCCTGCAGAATTTCCCTGTTAACACTATTGTATCAGTTTTAAATCAATAGTGAAAAGGATATTTTCTAGGGAAAAAGACCTATGCTGCCACTGTCCAGCATCACGAGAGAGGATGTACCGTAGGCACATCACTAGCCCAGGAAAAAATCCAAGTTCAAAATTCCAAGTATGGTTTCTACTGAATGTATCACTTTTGCACCATCATGAAGTAAAAAAAAAAAAATGTAAGTCAAAGCAACGTAAGCCAGGGACCATCTGTACTAGCAGCTATGATTATATTAAAAGTTGTAAGAAAGGCTTAGGAATATAATAAAATTTATTAAAGAATATTGTACACATAGATATGGGACATCTATTATCCAGTGTTTCAACACCATAGCAATACTAAATTGTGTTTAGTTTCTTCATGTATAAAAGATGTGCTGAAAGATGCATGCCTCATCAGTTTTTATTTTATTGGATATGGCTATAGGTGACATCCTTCTATATAAAAACAAACTGCACAGCATCACATACAGAGTACAGACATCTTAAGTTCATTCACACAGTCATTTCTCTAAACTCCTTAAGGAGAAATTTAAATCTTTGCTCAATTCTAAAATTCATGCTTGAGTTTCTTAGGAAATAAAAATAACCAATTTCTTTGTTTTCCTAGAACTAGCTATCATTTGTTAATGTATATCTCTGACCCAAATTAAGTCTTTGCTAAAGGAACAGCTTACATCAGGTCCAGTCTAAAAATAGTTTTCTAGAGGGTTTTCAAGTATTTTAAAAGATTTGCCACTTATGGTAAAAAAAAACAAAAAACCTATTATGTGAATAGGAACATCACATTATACATTCCTCTCAGTAGAATAATTTCTAGAATGTGCATAGTCCCAGCATTAAGCAATGGTGGAAATAATATGCCTTTAAAATCCTACAGATTAAAAGGTAGGGCTTCCCTGGTGGCGCAGTGGTTGAGAATCTGCCTGCTAATGCAGGAGACACGGGTTCGAGCCCTGGTCTGGGAAGATCCCACATGCCACGGAGCAGCTGGGCCCGTGAGCCACAACTACTGAGCCTGCGCGTCTGGAGCCTGTGCCCCGCAACGGGAGGGGCCGCGATAGTGAAAGGCCTGCGCACCACGATGAAGAGCGGTCCCCGCACCGCGATGAAGAGTGGCCCCCACTTGCCGCAGCTAGAGAAAGCCCTCGCACAAACCGAAGACCCAGCACAGCCAAAAATAAGTAAATAAATAAAAATAAAAGTAGCTATAAAAAAAAAAAAAAAGTATAGAATGGATTCTTACTGATTTGGGTTTTTTTTTTTTTTATAAATTTATTTTTTTATCTTTATTTATTTATGGCTGTGTTGGGTCTTCGTTTCTGTGCGATGGCTTTCTCTAGTTGCGGCAAGCGGGGGCCACTCTTCATCGCGGTGCGCGGGCCTCTCACTGTCGCGGCCTCTCTTGTTGCGGAGCACAGGCTCCAGACGCGCAGGCTCAGTAATTGCGGCTCACGGGCCCAGTTGCTCCGCGGCATGTGGGATCTTCCCAGATCAGGGCACGAACCCGTGTCCCCTGCATTGGCAGGCAGATTCTCAACCACTGCGCCACCACCAGGGAAGCCCTGATTTGGGGTTTTTAAAAAAAAAAAAAAAAAAAAAAAGGTAAACGATGCTAAGCTAGACGCTGGTTTTCTGTAAAGATGAATTTGTGCAAAACTCCCTTATGCTCTGGGAGTACATAAGCCTGGCACTAGCTGTGTGCACATTATAACATTTTAGAGCATTAAATAAATAACGGAAAAACTGCATCACTCCACTGAATGGAAGAACCGCTGATACTTAAAACACGTGACATTTTTACAAAAGCTGTACCCAGAAATCCATTCAGTGTTCTGTTTTTCAATTTGAATGCAGTTTTTCTCTTCCGTCAACACATACTAATGCTGAAAACCAGTGACTATATAAATGAGCTGCTGTGTTCTGGACCATCGAGCAGTGTTGAGCAGATACAAGAACTAATCATCCTCCTTGCTCATTTTTCCCTCAGCTAGGTTTCTGTTAAAAGTTTTGACCTGCCAGGTTCTCTGCTTCCATGACCATGTTAGAGCTATTTGTAATTCAAAGTCTGAGTCACTCTCCTTTTGGAGAATGAAGGAGCCACTTACATGACACGATGTCAGGCATTGGGAAGAACTCATATGCACCTTCCCTAGGCCTTATTGACCTGTTCATTAGGTTTATAACTTAGATATTCCTGCCGTGGATAACATCTCATTGAAGGTGTACACTCACTTGAGCTCCATCCTCAGAAATAAATAGGTTTTGAAGAGGAGAAGAAAAAGGAGAACACTGGAAGCTTAAAGTGAGAAATGGGAGGGCCACAGGACAAGGGAAGTGGGGTGGTATAAAGTGCCAATGGCTGGCTTCTAGAAAGTAAAGAGTTAACACTGCCTTTCTCAGGAACCTCTAGAGACTCTGAATTTTCTGCCTTGGCTAATTGCAAATTTCTGTTTTTAGGGATAGCTTATGTAAATCAGAATTAGATTTGTAAAAGTCTTTAATCATATGGACTCCTCTCTAAATTTCAAAATATTTCACATACTTCCCAAGGAAAATCAATAAATAAAAACAAAGGTTTAGTATTTGCAGAATCTTCAGCGTTTTCAGTAGTTTCCTTAGTTAAACAGAAGAGGTTAAAACCAAAACAAAACAAAAAACAGAAGAGGTTATAAATATCAGAACCCCAAATATATACAAATTATAAGTGAAACATGTCCTTGCCCTCAGCTATTTAAATTACACTTATTATAGATACATCCCATTTATGAGGTAGTCAGACTCCTCAGATGTAATGGGACGAGCCTTTTTAAGTTTCTGTTTCACCAGCCGTAGTCGACAAGCAACCATGAGAAGCAGCAAAGCAGTGATAGCCAAACCCAGGGCCAGGGGTAGCACTGCACCTGTGCAAAGGTCGGAAATGAACAGGGTAGGTCAGTGGTTAATACCAATAACAGCCACAATCCACTATATGATAAGCACTGTGCATGCACTGTTTTATTTAATCTGAACAACTCAAGTAGGTACTTATATTACCTCCATTTTGCAGATTAACTGAGGTGCAGAAAGATTAAGTAATTGGCCTAAGAGCACATAGCTTGTAAGTTGCAGGTCTAGGTCTCAAACGAAGAGTTCCTTAAAACCAAATTGTGTACCCGGTTCCTATAAAATTTATATGCCATCAGCGGGTACAAACGTTGCAGTCAGATTACCCTTATATCCAACTGTAATAGACATTCTGTAAATAGACAACTGTAAAGACATTGTGACCATAGGAAATATCTTCATTGCAGTCATAGCTTACATCTATGGATTCATACATGATCATTCACCATTAAAATAAGTATGGACTAACTCCTGATTTTTTGCTCTGGTTAGGGCTTTAAGAAATTTTTGTTTCCTAAATCCAAAGAACCTACTCTCAGCCAGTAGAACCATTATTGAAAACTTGAGGAAAAAAAATCTCTAGTTCTCCTTCATAGGTTTTCTTCCCTGTGGGATTGATCCTAGACACCTAGACTAAAAGCAGCTTTTACTCCTCCTTCAGGAGTCTGGAAGGAACAGTGTGTACCCCAGATCAGTCTTTCTTTCTTATCAAGCTCAGCAGGGTCTATTCTTAGTCTGATCTGCTCTGTAGTCAGGCCAGGCTTGGAGATGATATGGTGGAACTATTTTTAGCTACAGGGGTCTTGCCAACTGGTGGAACTACAGGAGCAAAAACCTCCATTGCATAAGCTGATTTCATAACATTTTCTTTCATTTACTTATTCATTTTGCATAAATTAACAGCCATGTGCCTGACACTGGTAATCAAAGATAATAAAGAGCGCTTTATAGATTAAGTAATTTAATTCTCACAACCACCATATGAGTTCGTACTTTTATTATCCCCATTTTACAAATGAGGGAACTAAGCATTGAGAATTAAGTGACTTGATATCTCTCAGTATGGAAGAGTCAGGATATGGCCCCAGACAGTACTGTTCCAGAACTACTATGGTATACCACTTCTCCAAAAGTTAAATGAGATTGTTTTTTAATGACTTCAAGTCTGGGTAGACAGACATTTACATGAAAAGATACAATAAAGCATTACAGTTACTATGGTAGAATTATATACAAAGTACAGATATAAAAAGGAGTGGTCCATGTATCTCGTTCCTAGGATTTTTTCTCAAGTGACTTAGATGTATGATGGAGCTTGCTTGGGGTGGGTGAGGGAGATTATTTTTCGACAGTTTCAAATTGAGATGCCGACAGCCAACCCAGGTAGAATTTTCTCTAGGCTCTTTGATGATTTGGGCCTGAACATGTGGGGACCTTCAGCGTTAAGGTGATGGTTGCAGGGATGAAAGCAGGTGAGACCGCCAGAGAGGAAGGGAGAAGGGGGCCAGGGACAAGGCCCCAGGGAGCACCAACATTTCAGAGGGCGGACAAGGAGGAGAACCAAGGCACACAGGAAGAGCCAGGTCAGAGAAATGGTCGGCAACCAACAGAGAAGGGAGTCCTGGAAGCAGAGGGACGAGGCTATTTCAAGAGGAAAGTGGTCAGCGGAATCAAATCCTAAGGAGAGGTCAAATGAGGTGAAGCCTGGAGAGGCCGCTGCACTTAGCAACTGGGAATTCATTTACAGGGAGATTGAAGGCTGAGGGATGCTGTTTTGTTTTTTATATGTTTTTAGAGATCTGAATGCGTCTAGGGGAATGAACCAGTAGAGATTATAAACACTGGGAGTTAATAAATGATGGAGAAACAGACGAGGAGATAAGGAGCTGCATCAAGGTCAGGGGGAGAGACTGACCTTGGAAAGAGGGGACACCTTTTCCTTCAAGTGCTGGAGGAAAAGAAGAGAGGGTGGGTACCGACAGGTGTTTACATTTGGGGGTAAGTAACTGATGAAGTTCACTCCTAATAGCTTTGATTTTCTGAGCTTAAAACCAGTCCCAGGTATAGCTGGCCTTCTCTCTAAGACAAGAGGGCCTGGAGCTGAGTACATACTAATGGCATTTCAACCTCTGGTTTATTTGTGGAATCCTAGGTAAAACTCCTGAACAAGATTCTCAGGAACAGTCTGAGAGTTCAGTCTGGGTTCAGGAGGGTGGGATGAGGAAGTTGCATTAGTGACTCTTGGTACAAGACAGTCTTTTGGGTGAGGCCAGTATTCCCATAGAGAATTATGAAAGATAAAAATCTGTGATAAGCCAACAGTCTATAATTTGATTCTAGAGCTGGCACATACATTCCAGTTTCCTAATGGCGACCTTGAGGAAAGAAGTTTTGAAAGGGCTAAGTTTGGACCTGAGGGTGCCAGTTCCCCCTGCATCTTCCTGTACTAGCCACAAAAGATGGATATGTTACAAAGGAATTGGGCAAAAAAAAGAGACTTTGGTCAACCCCCAAAGAAACCCTGGGAACCCCAAACCATTTCTTACCAACTGGAACCCAATACCCAGCCCCAGTTCTGCTTGTTCAGGGTAGGAAAATGATTAGAGGCTGCCCTTCTAAGTGCGCACAACTTGTTAAAAACACCAGCATTTAGGCTGCAGGGGAAGAGAGCTGTGGCTGAAGACCCCAGTCCCAAGTCTGGGGCTCAGAGGTAGCTATGGCAACAATAAAACCGCATACAATCTAGGGGAATTTTCTGTTTGCCAAAGTCAGATATGAGGTTGCTGAACTGTCAAATCTGATTCCTGATTAATGCTTTGATGACAAAGAAGATGAAGTCTCCCATAAAGTACTTGCTAGGATACTGAAAATTATTCTTGACTTTTAAATACTCAGTTGGCATAGTTTCTTCAGTGTTTTTAGTTTAGGTAATTTGAGATTTAAAATTTCCCAACCCCTTCTAAAACACATCACGATAGTTTTCTTAGAAACCAGCTAAGGGGATGAATTCGGCATTCTGTTCCTAAAACTGGGAGTGACACTCAAATATGTAACAATTAGGACAGGCACCGGGCAATCAGAACTGAGGCTCTCTGGATACATCTGGGCATGGGGGTAAGGGGCAGGCCCGGTTCTCTCTGTATGTCGACAGGGGATGGGTGTTTTTATTCAAACATCCTGGGACAGGCTAAGTCCAGCAGGCCAGCAGCCTGGGCAGCATCTAGGTACTTGATACCTGGGTTATTTTAGCCATCTATTATTTAAGAAGACTACTTCTAGGGTAAAAAGAAAGTTTTCTCAATGTTTAGATCCATAGCTTAATAATCATATTTTGTTCTCCTAAATTTTCTTTTACTAATTAGCTTGTGAGATTTAGGATTAAAACTTACCTTTCTACAGGACTATCTTGAAAGTATTTTCTTTCTAGTTAAAAATAACCAAAATTATGAAATTACAGTATTCTTCTTCCACTTACTAAATATCCCCTGTACCACCTACACCCTTTCCCCATTCCTGTTGTCTTCCGTCTTTGTCACTGGAGCACCTGGAGAGAGAATTGGGTACTCTAAGACCTCTGCCCTTGTTGATCACAAATAACAATCACAATAGCCATCATTTATATGGCTTATTGCATGAGCCAAGCAATATGCTAAATGCTCTATAATGACTGTCCCATTTATTCTCCCTAACAGCTCTGTGAGGCAGGTATAGTTATTATGTTCATCGACCAATGAGGAAATTGAGATCCAGAGAGAGAAGATAACCTGCCCAAGGTCATCGAGTTAGTGATGGACGAAGGATTTGAACCTTGGCATCTGGTTCTTAACCACTGTGTCCTGAGTATCACTCGTTCCACACAATGTTACACCTGGAAGGGACTGTAGTGATTATCCAGTCCAATCAACTTATAGAAGAGGAAGCTGAGGTCCAAGATGTGAAGATACTAGTTCAAGAGTCCCAGGATGAAGTATGATATAGGAGATGAGAATATACTAGTTCTTCTGACCTATAGATCCCTGTTCTTATCATAAACTCTTGCAGATTCATCTAATAACCTCAGCTACAGGATATGTGGTTCTGTAAATGTTTCTACTCTGCAACGAATTTCCAAGGTAAACGTTTACCTGCTTCTGGGGCTGGGTGTTCCCCTCCTCCTCGATTGCTCTTTGACTCAAAAATATAATTTTCCTCTTTTCTGTGCTTCCCTGAGGAACCACTATCTGTGGAAAATAAATAAAACATATTGAAGGTACATCAGAAACTTCAGGGAACAGACATGAAAATAGATCCTTATTTATTTTTTAAGGATGGACTTAAAACCACTGGACAGAGATGGGGGAAAAAGCACACTGTCCCAGAACTCCCTCCCCAACCCAGAGAAGGAAGGAAAGACTTCAGCTAGAGAAGTCAAGGGTAGTCTTGGACTTTATGCCATGGAATGCAGAAACAGTCCAGAAACGTTTTTCTTTAGAAAACGAACGGTGAGCATACACAAGGCACTCAGACACGCTACTTCACTTTCTCACCTCAACGCTGCTTGGCAGGCATTAATAGCTGCATTTTTTTCTGGTCAGACTCAGAGAGGTTCAGCACTTACCCGGGTTCATTCAAGTAGTCAGTGGATCATAGGGCTGAGATTTAAACTCAGGTGTGTCTAACTGCTTGTTGGTGGAAACCAGCACTTATGATTTAATGACAGGCTGTTAACTGTTTAACTGTTCTATTCAGTTATACTACTGAGAGCAAATATAAAGAAAGATCAAATCTCAGGATTTTTATCTCAGGTTCTGATGAGCCATGGCTGTGTCATTCTACTATTTGCCATCTAGGAATTCATAGCATTTGTGTGCTTATTATATTGACAGTATGGTAATTAAGGAGTTACCCTCAGGCTGTAGTTTAATTTCAAGTGAGATTTTTGCAAAATATGTTGCTTAATGGAAATGAACTGGAAGTGATCTGCTGACATGAGGAATTTTATGAAGAAACAAACAAAAAAATGAAAGCTTCTTTACTCATTTGGCATCAACAGAAATGTTCATAACACCTGCAACTAAAATAAGACTATTCAAAAGTAGTACCTAAAATTCCTTGGTAATTTGTAATAAGAAGTATACATGAATTCACTAAGGATCACAAAATCAACTGCAAAATGGAAAACTGCGAAGTTATTCCAGATACCTACTAGAGCCAGAAAAAGCAATGATTTAAAATGATCATTGTAGTCACGTGTTAATGCTGTTAAACAGAAGGGGCTGTCAATACCTTTATTTCATTAAGGCATCCTTAATGCTCCTTTGAAACTCAGCCCTTCATGCTATCAGTCACCACAGCAAGCAAACCTCTTCTCCGCCTCTGGGCCGCACGCAGCCTTAGGTCTCCACCACCTATGCCTCGGGAACTGCCAGAGCCTCCTCCCTGGCCTTTCTGCTTTCAGACATTCCTACTGGAGTGTGTCTGCAAAGGCGACTCATCCCACTCACTCAGCATCAGTGCAGTTAGATCAGCCCATGTCTGCCTCTCTCGGCCAAGGTCACAGCAGGTTCACTGCATTCTACCGTGCCTCTAAAAGACCATGCGTGCCAGCCTAAATATAGCCGATAATTTGGGCTTCCTTCGTAAACTCGAGCCCAACGAGGAGAGAGATGAGTAAGGCATAAGCAATTTCCTGTACGCTAGAGAACCAGATGTATCTTTCAAATTGAATTCTACCCTTGTCTACTTTACTGTAGTGGTGGAAACCCCACTCCCTCCCAAACAGGGAGGGGAGGAAAAAGAAGAGGAACATCCAGGGTGAGACTGTAAAAGAAGACGGTGACCATCGAGGAACCAAAGGGGAAAGAGACAGCCAGGTAACTGCTATTAGTGGCTGGGCTTCTCAGTCCATGAAGGAAAGTGATTGTCACCTGAGGCTGTGGATACCTGTGTCCCAGTAAGATGGGGACAGGGAATATTGAATCTAAATGACAGGGCTGCTGTAGCACTGGGGCCATAGTAAAGTTAGGCTCTTGTCCACATGGCAAGGTGTTTTCAACACCTTCGGATTTTGTGGACCAATGAAAATTCAAAGTAATTTTGGGGGCCAATTTAGGGTTGTCAATTTTTAATTTTGCCAAGTAAAGACATTAAAAGAAATGACCATTTACTAAGGCTATCACCTTCACTTCATTGTAAAGTAAGGATATGTCTAAAAGCCCAAATCATAAAGGATTTAATACATAAAAAGGACAGTTCTTTAAACTGAATAAATTTAGCCTTATAAAAAACTCATTACATTGTGCTTACTTTTCTCATTTTGTCATGGGTCGATGAAAGCTTTATCATGGATGGTACTGTTCCTTCTCAATTAGCTTTGGGTACTGAAGTCGCTAAATTCTGTTATTATCCTTTTTGACTCAGCCTGTGCAAGAACCCTTGGTCAAATCGTCAAGGCTCTCCATATTGCCTTCTCTTCCCGACAAGCACTCATCAGTTTGGGCAGCTGGGGTACCCTGCTTAAGCAATTTTCATTCCCAATTCCACGTGCTCACGCCATTAATTGAAACCTTGGCTTTCCACTTATTCAGGTTCTTTCTACCCATACCTTGGCGCATGACTGAACGCCTACAACCATCACAAAGCCAGGGCTCACCTGTCCCCTAGGCACAGTGGGCACAGAGCTCAGAGCCCATGGTACTTTTACTTTTAGGGGCCCACAAAAAGGTTTTAATTTCTTTTCTTTCCTTTTTTTTTTTTTTTTGGCCACGATGCGAGGCTTGCAGGATCTTAGTTCCCTGACCAGGTACTGAAGCCAGGCCACGGCAGTGAAAGTGCCGAGTTCTAACCATTGGATCGCCAGGGAATTCCCTTTAATTTCTTTTAAAATCACAAAAACCAGGAAAGTCCCTGGTAGTCCAGTGGTTAGGACTCTGCACTTTCACTGCCAAGGGCAGTGCAGCCAAAAAAAAAAAAAAAGAAAATCACAAAAAACAGGAATATAATAATAATAAATATATAATAGTGAATCCAGCCGGTGTCATATTCATCTCTATACCAGCACAGTAATTTTACACACACACACACATACATATACGTATATATGTGTGTGTGTGTGTTTATATATATATATATATATTTTTTTTAAATGGAGGAAGGGGCCCATGAAGTGCCTAGGGCCCAGAAAGTCATAGTACAGCTCTACAAGTAGCCAACCCAACTACTCCAGTGCTCATGGATCTCTTTCTTCTGTGCTTCTAATGCCCTAACAGAAAGTACATACAAGCAGGGCTCAATGGCGCTGTAGCTGCTTCCTGGCTCTGTAGCTAAGAGAGAAGGTCCTCGAGCACACAGCAAGGCTTGCTGCACAAGCCATCCTCCCGCTGGGGCTGGTATTAGACTGTTAAGTTAAATCCTGGCTTCATCATTTACTAGCTGTGTGACCTTGTCTGAGGTCTGAAACCCTCTGTGCCTCACTGTCTTCATCTAAAGATGTGGATAATGATCTGAACACATCACTAGGTTGCTGTAAAGACCACAGGAGTGGACAGTGACAGGCACTCAGTGAGTACTGTCACCAGTGATAAATTTGGAAGTGGAAAGATCACATGGCTGAGAACTCATGTCTAATTTTTTAAAAATGAGCCAGAAATAAAAACACCAAAATGTACCAGTCTCCAATTCTTTTCAGAAGATTAACTGGCTTGTCTTTCATCCAATGGAAAAATATAAAATACAATCATACCCCAAATATATTATGGGTTCAGTTCCAGACTACTGCAATAAACTGAGTCACATGAATTTTTTGGTTTCCTAGTGCATATAAAAGTTGTTTTTACACTATACTGTAGTCTATTAAGTGTACAAAAGCACATATCTAAAAAATCAATGTACATACCTTAATAAAAAATACTTTATTGCTAAAAAATGCTAACCATCACCTGAGCCTTCAGTGAGTCGAAATCTTTTTGTGATAGTAACATCAAGATCACTGGCCGTATATACAGATGGCCAAGAGGCACATGAAAAGATGCTCAACATCGTTAATTATTAGAGAAATGCAAATCAAAACTACAATGAGGTACCAACTCACACCAGTCAGAATAGCCAACAAATAACAAATGCTGGAGAGGGTGTGGAGAAAAGGGAACCCTCCTACACTGTTGGTAGGAATGTAAGTTGGTGCAGCCATGATGGAAAACACTCTGGAGGTTCCTCAGAAAACTAAAAATAGAATTACCATATGATCCAGCAATCCCACCCCTGGGCATATATCCGGACAAAACTACAATTCAAAAAGATACGTGCACCCCTATGTTCATAGCAGCACTATTCTCAGTAGCCAAGACATGGAAGCAACGTATATGTCCATCGACAGATGAATGGATAAAGAAGATGTAGTACATATATACAATGGAATACTACTCAGCCATAAAAAAGAACAAAATAATGCCATTTGCAGCAACACGGATGCAACTAGAGATTATCACACTAAGTGAAGTAAGTCAGAAAGAGAAAGACAAATACCATATGATATTAGTTATATGTAGAATCTAAAATATGACACAAATGAACCTGTCTACGAAACAGAAAGAGAATCACGGACATAGAGAAAAGACTGGTGGTTGCCGAGGGGGAGGGGTTGGGGGAGGGATGGAGTGGGAGGTTGGGGTGAGCACATGTAAGCTCTTATATATATTGATAGAATGGATAAACAAGGTCCTACTGTATAGCACAGAGAACAATATTCAATATCCTATGATAAACCATAATGGAAAAGAATATTAAAAAAAAGAATGTATTTATATGCATAACTGAGTCACTTTGCTGTATAGCAGAAGTTAACACAACATTGTAAATCAACTGTACTTCAACTAAAAAAAAAGGATCACTGGTCACAGATCACCATAAATATAATAATAATGACAAAAAAAGTTTGAAATATTGCAAGAGTTACCAGAACGTGACACAGAGACACCAAGTAAGCAAATGCTGTTGGAAAAATGGCACCAATAAACTTACTCAACGCAAAGTTGCCATGAACCATCAATTTGTACAAAATGCTGTATCTGCAAAGTGCAACAAAACGAGGTATGCCTATAAGTGCATTCACAATTTCCCCCCTCTGTCTCTTTCCAATGGAGATGAGAGATCGTTCATCTTAATTCTGGAGAGGAACTCAGGACTGGGACCACCCCTACACTGTTTCCATTTTTGATTTGAAGTAACGGTCTTATAGGCTGGTAGCTCTCTTGCCACTGGACTTGAATGTTCTAGCAAAAATTCATATAGCGCTAGCAGTTACTGAGAGACATAAATTATATTTACACATAATATCTCATGCAATCTTTGTAGCAACACTGTGAGAAGATATTATCTTCTTACAGGTAAGGAGATGAAGTTCAGTGATGTTAATTACCTGGTTGCTAATTCAGTGGTACTAGAATTAGAACCCAGGACTGATCCAAAGCAGGAGCTTTTCCACTGAACCATACTGCTCTCAAAGTCACAGCTCTGAGAACTGATAGTCGATACCATATTTATTTACTCATATTTTAGCAAACTAATACTCAAATCTAGGCAAAATCACAAATTTACGTTTCCTTAGGAAGGTCTGGGACAAGGCTGTACTAGGGATGCAGTAGAGAAATAGGTTAATTGTTCTTGGAAAGGAGACCTTGCCTTGGAGATGGGTTCATTTAAACAACTATACAAGTTCATTTTGAATCTTCAGTTGTCACATTTGAAAAGTATTTTCTTAAATGCCTTCATTCCCTGGGGAGAGAAAGCCAGTGATACAGGATCTGGGAGAGATCAGGTATTAGGGAGAGGGCAGTGCACACAGGAGACTTCAGAAGACACAACCGTCATGGACTCTAGAATTTCCTAGGGGACCTTCCCTGCCCTCTTGGTATTTGAAATGTGAATTTCTGTTTTCTACATTTTTGAAGGAACTGACCATAATTTCCCAGACTGCCTAATTCACTCTTCCTAGACATCAGCATATGGAATGGCACAGAAAAATGCCTCACCTCCATACATCCTATCATAGGCTCTAACCAACGCAGCAGTCAGAACAAAACAAGAAAATTCCATCATTTACTTATGCAAATAATCCACTTTGGTAATGATCCTTTTAGAAGGGTTAGGAAATTATTTTTCCCCTCTTCTGAATGATCTATTGTGTTATGTTTATCATGCATAGCTACGCATTCACAGAGAGAGCTGGAAGCTGGATGGAAGTTATTTTAATTTCATTTTCAGTCACCATAGAACAGGCAGGCATGTTCCAGAGGGAAGTTGGAAAACCAACAGGGAAAGTGGCTACCATATGGGCCTGCCTTCCAGAATGTTCTATAGCTTCCTGTGACCCCTGCCAACTAACACAGACCACAGAATTGTCCTTTCTCACTATTCACTGGTAGACCACACTGCATGTGTGCAAAACAGGTAAGAGGAAGCTCTCTTCAGGAAATGCTCTGGATTGTCCTAGGACGAGATCACAGCTAACCAGTGACAGCTGGTCTGCTCATACTGGAAATGTTATTTAGGCCTCATTATAGTCATAAAACTCACTGGCATTCTCTTTGCTCGTTTTCATATTGTTTGTACTAGGCAGCCTTGAAAAAGCCTCTACAGCTTGCCAAAGATTAGTTTAAAGGAGTTCCAAGTTCATTTTTGGAGGCAGGCTAAGAAAACTATCAGTGTTTACGAACATATTTGTATTTGGCTGGAGGGTAATATTTTAATCCTAGCAGAATGCTGCAGGTATTCAACTAACTTCTAGATAAAATAAACCGTGTCATTTTGTTTAAAACCAAGTGGTTCCTTGGGACTGACCCAAGTGGGTCAGATGTCACAAAATAGAATTTACTGTATAAACCATCTATAGATTTCAAATAATAAAATTATGTAGTCCCCACTACAGTGACCAAAGCTTTTAGACTGATACCTCGTAGAAGGTAGGAGGTGCCTTTTCCAAGACCAGTGTTTCTCTCAGTGCCCCAGAATACTTGGGTATGCTTAAAGGCATCTGCTGATTATAGCTCATTAGATGACATTGTCCAAAGAAGTGAGTAGGTCAATGAAAGAGGACGACTCCCTTCAAAATAAGTTTGTGGAAATAACCATCTGATTATCTTCATTTGTGATAAGTACATTTCCTTTAACTGGATTTCCATTCATTTGAGAATCCAGTTGATTCCTGCCACCATGTTGGAACATAATAGACTATTCAGCTGTGCTGCTTAATAGGCTTCAACACATTCAAACCACCTTCCCAGAAGTGTTGCTATATAGTTTCAAAATGGTTTCTCAATTAGAATAAAGATAGTTCAACGGAATGAAAATATGAAATACGGGGCATGTGAAAAAATTCCTTTAAATATCCTTTGTGAGAATGTCCTCTCTGAATAAAATACTTTCCATAGTAACGCAAAGGTAGAAGTTGCTCGCTCATTACCTCCAGAGATAAGGCAAACAGCGAGGCTTTGGCATATTTAGCATGGGAATCCGAGAAAGTGCAGGCAGAAACCCTCACCTCTATACAGAACGTTGTGCGTTCTACTAAATCCATGCCTTAATCTGGATCCTTAAAGAATTTGGCTAACCTGCTGGGCTGAACATGAATTCTCATTTCGAAAACAAAAACAAACAAACAAACAAAAAAGCAGATTCAGTGTGAATGTGGATACACTGCCACTTTTCTAGCACTCTGCAGAGCTGGAAACCAGATTTCTTTCCTTCGGCTGGGTCAGATACAAGGGGACAGACAGCCTTTGAATGGATGACTTGGGCCATGCAGGCAACAGGCCCTGCAACTGCAACCATCTTCAACAGCACAGCCGCTGTGCTATTGCATCCCAAGCAAGCGCAAGCCCCGCTGCGATGCTGTGATCCGCTCCGACGATTCTAAGAGGTCGGAGTGTGTGTTCACTGGTGGAACTGAATATTCGCACACACCCTTAACTTCATCCTTAGTAACATGCTTGGGATAAATTCCCGAAGGCAGGATAATTGGGTCAAGGCATACATACAAAGCTTCAGAAACTGCCCTCTGGAAGACTATACTAATTTGAATCCCACCAAAAGTATGTGAAACTTGTTTCTCTGTACTCTTTTCTTTAAAGACTTTTTTTTAAAGGTCAAGTCTTATTTATTTATTTATGGCTGCGTTGGGTCTTCGTTGCTGCGCGTGGGCCTTCTCTAGTTGCGGAGAGCGGGGTCCACTCTTCACTGCAGTGGGCGGGCCTCTCATCGTGGTGCCTTCTCTTGTTGCACAGCACGGGCTCTAGACGTGCTGGCCTCAGTAGCTGTGGCGCACGGGCTCAGCAGTTGTGGCGCACGGGCCCAGTTGCTCCACAGCGTGTGGGATCCTCCCGGACCAGGGCTCGAACCCGTGTCCCCTGCATTGGCAGGCAGATTCTTAACCACTGCGCCATCAGGGAAGTCCCGTACTCTTTCCTTTTTTTAAAAATATTTATTGGCTGCATCCGGTCTTAGTTGCACACATGGTATCTTTTATTGCAGCGCACGGGCTCTTCATTGCAGTGTGCGGGCTTCTCTCTAGTTGTGGCTCGTGGGCTCAGTGGCCCCGTAGCATGTGGGATCTTAGTTCTCTGACCAGGGATCAAACCGGCATCCCCTGCATTGCAAGATGGATTCTTAACCACTGGACCACCAGTATCTCCCTCTCTGTACTCTTATAAGCATTATTATTATGTTTTCGCCTTTGCCAATGTGATACATGAAAAACTGCATCTCATTACTTTCTGTACACATTATTAGTATTAATCTTAGTATCTCTTTAGCGTCTCTTCAATGAGTTAAGTGTTATTTATCCTCACAAGTCTGCGGGGGAAGGAGGCAGCAGAAAAATTAACTTGTTCATATTTACTGTACTAGCTGATGATCCTTGTAAAACTCAGGCATAGGTCACAAACAATAATGCATTTTTAAGTCTATTATGTTATGCTGAATATAACATAATTTCAAATCACATGAAATTGGAGGCTGGGGATTCCAGTCTGGTGGTCTCAGGGATTAACAGAAGAGGAGGGAGAAGGGGGATGCTGTCCAAACAGAAACCACGTGTTGTGGGAGCCCTTTCTAACACTTTCAAGGTTCTATTCTTTCCTTCCCACTTTCTTTACCCTGGACTTTTTTTTTTTTTTTTATGTAATATTTTAGCTGTGCTGCTCAGCATGCGGGATCTTAGTTCCCCAAACAGGGATCAAACCCGTGCCCCCTGCAGTGGAAGTGCAGAGTCCTAATCACTGGACCGCCAGGGAATTCCCACCCTGGACTTTCAAAATTTGTGTTTTTGATGGACATTTAATAACGTATAAAAATACTCATAAGTGAGAAAAATAAAAGTTTTGTAAAAATAATATCCTAATTTTGTTAAAAGTGAATAAATGTATGTGTGTATGTATATAAGTAAAAGTAACTGGAAGAAAATGCAACAAAATGTTAATGGTGAGTTTTGCTAGATGATTTAAATTTTCTTCTTTATAGTTTTCTATATTTTCCAAATTTTCTACAGTAAATACATATTACTTTAGTGATTAGGAAAAATAATACATAGTATAAATAATAACTGGATATTAATCTCTCTGCATCTGTGAAACTCCATTCTTTACATCTTCATAGCCCAAGTCAAAGGCTTATTATCAAAAAGAACAAAAATAGAGATGCAGGGACTTCCCTGGCAGTCCAGTGGTTAGGACTTTGCACTTCCACTGCAGGGGGCACGGGTTTGATCTCTGGTCGGGGAACTAAGATCCCGCATGCTGCTGCGCCATGTGGCAAGGCCAAAAAATTTTTTAAAAAATAGAAATGCAAAAATATTTTAGATTGGGTGTCAACTATCATTAACTGGTGGTGGCAGCCTGGAGCATTATTTGCAAAAGGGTTCTGAGGCTGAGTCCTCAACCCCCAGGAGATAAAGCTGGGATCACAGAGCAATATCTAGCATGGACAAGAGCTAATGGAGGCATGCGTGAGCGTCAGGCTTTTCATATTCCCCAAAACAGATACCAGGCTAGAAGGGCCTTAGGGGTCATCTGGTTGAAGCTTTTATTAACTGATGAGGAAACTGAGGTCCAGAGACATGAAGCAACTACTCAGGGTTCTAAAGGCAGAGCCATGACTAGAACCTAACAAAGGAGACTGGCCTTTGGTCTCCACTCTGCCTTCAGCTAATTCATTCAAGTTCATGTGTGCCTCTCGTCCACAGTGACGGAGCAAGAGTTTACCCATTGTGGCCTCCAAGAACTCAGTTCTCTCTGTCAACTTCATCCCTGCTGCCCAAAACACCTGGTCTCCCCTTACTCTGTTTCTTAGGTGACTGTCTTCTCCATACAAACATTCCATATGGAGAAAATGGATTCAAACAAATCCCAAGGTTTGGAAGGAGTGGCAAAATTCTCCCATTAGGTGGCAGTACCAGCAAGGAATAAACAAAAGCAGGCATCCGAAGGGCACTTAAACTAAACTGTCTGAAAGAAAAGCCTTTTGTAGGATATTTTGTAGACATATTTGTATCGAAGCACTTTAAAATCTACAAAGTCCGGGGGTGTGGTGGTGGTGGTGTGATGAATTGGGTGATTGGGATTGACATGTATACACTGATGTGTATAAAATTGATGACTAATAAGAACCTGCTGTATTAAAAAAAAAAAAAATTATTCAAGTCATCCAATGATGGAATGACCCAGTTGATTGTATGACTGATTTGACCAATAACAGAGTGATGTGAGTAACAAAGAGATCTGTAAGTCATTTTATTTATAGGAAATTTTTAAATTCTAAGAACTATTCTGAAGACTGATCATGAAGTTATCTTGCTTACTTGGTGAATTTAGATCTATTTTTAACAAATCACAAACCTGTATAGTGATAGTACACATTCTGAGGGCTTTAAAAAGATCTTTCTTATGTGATTATTTAGGTGATTTTTCCCTTTACTTATTGAACGTTTGCATGTGCATCTGTATGTTGTATGTGCATCTGTATGTGAGCATGCACATGTGTTGGGAAATATAAGTAAGAATTTAATACATTTATTTTACAGGAAGCTTTGAAGAGACAGAGCATCTCAAGTTTTCCATTTCTAACATAAATACATTTTATAGATAATATATTGTTTCAGGGAGTAGAACAGATATTCTTCTTTGGTGATTACCTATTGATTTTCTTTTGTCTATAACAATTTAAAGTACTTTATTGCTTACATTTAAATAAATGCTAAATCAACAGTAAGTTATACAACCATATAGTGGATATATGTATAGAGATATTATCCAGAATACATGCCCTGGTCAGAATGGAGACTTGTAGAAATACTCACTTTAGATGACTCTTATAAGAGCAGAAATGTGAAGAAATAAAATTATCTTACATTTCGTCCTCAATGCTCAATTTTTACAAGTCATTTTTGTGATCTAACTTTTAAATAGGACAACCTAAGGCAATTGTTATTTTTTTCAAATTTTATAATGGATAACATTCATGGTCAAATTTTGAGATAGAGAATTAGTAATGTTAATGATGAGTCCTGACTCTGGTATTGACCTGTTTCTTTTTGAAAATTATTTGACCTTTCTGACTTTCAAAATTCAAAATAGAAATATGTCTGTTTTTGACCACATCATGATATGTAATTTAAATCAAACAAGACAAAATGCCTTGAGAACATAATATATATAGGAATGAAAATGTCTACTACTTGAGTGTTTTTAGAGTATCCTTCCTGATTTGGACAGAAACAGAATAGTTCCTAAAGAACAGAAATATCAGACCATATCTGATGGCTTTTCTTCCTTTTTATGTTTATGTGCATTTCATCTCTTTGAAAATCCCAGTGACTCTGATTCTTATTTTTCTCAGTGACTTTTATGCACAATAAAGGATGCTCTTTGTGAAGTGTGAAAAAAAATTTAAAAATTAAAAAAAAAAAATCTACAAAGTAGATAAAAGATTGGAAGGAAATATACCAAAATATTAAAAGTTGTTATCAATAAAGGGGTGGTATTTTAAGTCATTTCCTTTTTAATTATTTGCAAACTCTGTATCTTCTATAATGAACAAAAAAGTTTCATAAAGTAGTTATTGAAATAGTGACAGATTATTTCAGTAAAATGTATGCAGAGTTTGAGTACTGAAAGACATTCACAAAAGCATACAGAAATGTGATAATCTATATTTTGTCTCCTATGTCATACAATCATGCAAATATAAATGTGTAAAAAATTTTTAAACAATAGAATCCTGTAATGCTTTAGGAGTATGCATGTATTTTAAAATATTATTAGCCATATTTTTAAAAAAGCAAAAGATGATAGATTTAGTTAAATTGGAGGCATAATACTGAGATACTAGCACATGCAACCATTTCAACATAATACAATATTTTCTTCACATTCACTTGCTTGGTGTGAAGAGGATTTACATAAATAGGTAGGGGTTATGCTGCTTCACCTCAAAATGACCTAAAATTTAACACTTAGGGCGTTAGTTTCCTTAACATAGGTGTTGAAACTTTTAAACTCTAACTTATTTACAAATAAATGTATTGATACCTCTGGAGTATGTATATATGTACGTATGTATGAACGTATTTGGTAGGTGTTCCTTACTATAAATAATCAGAGAAAATGTCAAGTTTTTTTTCTTTTTGGCCAAATTCTTCATTTTAACTCCGTCCTTTCTTTTAAGATATTTCCTTAACACTCTTCAAATAGAACCTTATTTTGAGCCAAGTGTCATTATAGAAAATGAGACTCTTTGTGAAAATCTGCCTCAAGTCCTTACCTGGTATCCCAGGATCAATGAGACTCTCTGGTCCCCAAGAGGCGGAATGATTCCTCTTTTCCGTGGTTGATGACGCAGGTGGCTGTTTTGGGGCGGTGGCTTTCTGGGACTTTTCCCGCAAGGAGCCCCTGCCTGCATCTTTGCTTGGTCCGGTGGGTCTAGGCTGTGCCATAGCCGTGTGGGTCACCATCTTGCGGTCAAGGCTCACTGAGGGTGAAAGAGCTACTATCAGTTGTTGGGTTTCTTTTCTGAACTTTAGCTAAACTTTAGCTAAACCACTAAATTTGCAGTAGATTTAAAGTCATGGACATTTGGGAATGATAACCTATTCATCTACGATATATCAGAGCCCCATAAAAACTATTTGTTCTTGTTTTCAAATGAGTAATCAGGTCTCTTCTAATAATTAGCTTTCTGAAAGTTCACATAAAGAGACAAAGACACAACTTAAACCTAAGATTTTGAGATTCGTCATCCTTGCTCAAACCAGTACTTTATTAAACTTTCCACAGCTCTTCGTTTCTTGCGGTGAGCGTTTATATACATGGCATTATAAGACTGATTTACAGCTCTGACTAACCACACCCTCATGTCATAAATTTTCTAAAAAATCTATCAAAAGAAAACGTTAGCTCATTTCAGTTTTTTTTTTTTTTTTTTTTCGTTTTGTTTTGTTTTGGCCGTGCAGCATGTGAAATCTTAGTTCCCTGACCAGGGTTTGAACCCACACCCCCTGCATGGGAAGCACCGCATCCTAACCACTGGACCACCAGGGAAGTCCCTCATTTCAGTATTTAAAAAAGCATATGCTAAACAGCATTTTTAGGATGGGGAAGAATCTTTTAGAAAATTGAAAAGAATCTCTTAAAAACGTAAGTAATATCAAAATTTGACATTTGTAACTCGCATTAAAGACATAGTAAATGCTCATTTAATTTAAGGCATAGCTCATTCACATGAAGTTATACCTGAAACAAGGCAGAAAAAGAGCACTACTGAGTTTGCATTTATTGTGACAATACAGACATCCCTTCTACCCCAAAATGTGATGCAGTCAACTCACGATTTTGACAGAAAGCTTCATCAGACCCATCAGGACACTGCTCCACTCCATCGCAAGCCAGCGTGATGTCAATGCAACAGCCATCATCACAAAAGAAGTGGTAGCGTGAGCAAACATTCGAGCATCCTGTTCGTAAACAAGTCTCAAGTCACAGGAGTGCAGGAAAGAAAGACTTCCACCGTGTCAAGATTAACAGAGACTATACATATAATGAAATGCATTTGGATAAAGAGATGCAGATAATGAGGGAACACCTAACAGTCTGTGCTGGAGCAATAGGTTCTGGGAAGGTTAGGGGGTTTCTTCTTGACCTTCCTGACTTAATTCTTAGGAATCACCATGGACTCTTCGTCTTTTTTTTTTTTTTCCCAGCTTATTTATTTATTTATTATTACTATTTTTAAACATCTTTATTGGAGTATAATTGCTTTACAATGGTGTGTTAGTTTCTGCTTTATAACAAAGTGAATCAGCTATACGTATACATACATCCCCATATCTCCTCCCTCTTGCGTCTCCCTCCCACCCTCCCTATCCCACCCCTCTAGGTGGTCACAGAGCACCAAGCTGATCTCCCTGTGCTATGTGGCTGCTTCCCACTAGCTATCTATTTTACATTTGGTAGTGTATATATGTCCATGCCACTCTCTCACTTCGTCCCAGCTCACCCTTCCCCCTCCCCGGCTCTTCGTCTTAGGGCCCTTCTCTAAGCCAATGATACTTAAGAGGTGAGAACAGAGAAGCAGCAGCTCTGGTCTTCCCCATCCAGCCCTGGGTTTCCTCCCTCAGGTGACCCACTCTGCATTCATTCGTTCGTCCATCAGCTCTTCAGCAGGCCACCTAACACCGGTTCACCCCTTGCACAGTACTTGGCTGGCTGACTGTGTTTTATCAGAGACACCACTTTCTACATGCTATTCTTGCATTCACGTTTCCTAAGTAATAATTTTTACTGAGATCCACCTTCTACTATTGAACCCTGTTTGCTGGCCACCATAGATCCATGGTGCTGTAAAGAATAAACAGAATCTTTAGCTACTAGCTGGTGAGAATTTATTTTCTACAAATAATGAAATTCCCTTCGTTTGGGGCTCTTAAGAGTTCTTAACCCTCAGAGCTACATGTATTTTCTTGAAAGGCATTCCCTGCACCCCCCAGCTCCGGATTAAGCCAACTTTACTTTACAGTTGTTAGCTACATAACAACTGCTGACACTAGTGATGCAGACTAAAGGTATCAGGCTAAAAGGAGGTCTTAAGGATTCTGTAATTCTCCAGGGACAGATGGACTAGACAATTGTCTCAGCTCATGGGAGAGTGGTACGTGATGATATTTCTGAGACAAATGGCCGAGCATAGTATAGACGCCCAAGAGAGTCTTGGAAACGTTCTACTGGAAAGAAGTTCAATTAAAATGCTGGGAGAGGAGTCCATCTGGGTGGAAGACAATTCGAAGATACCTTGATTATGGCGGAAGAAGAGGTAAAGAAAAGAAATGGTGGCAGAAAGAAGAGGACGCAGGAAACCAGCAGTTATGGCTGAGAACTTGGGCCTAGAAAGGAGAATCTGCTTCGGACACAGGGAAGGGGTTGGGAGGAAAAGTAAAGGGAAACTCTGTGGACACCAAGCAGGATACAGCCTCTGCTTACATTTCTTAAACTCATGACATGAAAATCCTAACTATCTCGAGGCTTTCCTTACTCCTTGGTAGTTTTGGAGCTAGATCCATATTAGTAATTTACCCATCTATTTCTAGATTAGTGGTCTCCAAACCTTTTTGACTATACTTATCTCCAATCTATAAATCATATGCATGTGCCACCATATTAACATATTATACATCTTATAAAATAGATTGAAAATTTAAAGAAGATTAAAAGTTAATAAAAATATAAGTTCTGGGGCTTCCCTGGTGGCGCAGTGGTTAAGAATCCGCCTGCCAATGCAGGGGACACAGGTTTGAGCCCTGGTCCGGGAAGATCCCACATGCCGCCGAGCAACTAAGCCCGTGCATCACAACTACTGAGCCTGTGCTCCAGAGCCCGCGAGCCACAACTACTGAGCCCACGTGCTGCAACTACTGAAGCCTGCACGCCTAAAGCCAGTGCTCCACAACAAGAGAAGCCACCGCATTGAGAAGCCCATGCACTGCAACAAAGAGTAGCCCCCGCTCACCGCAACTAGAGAAGGCCATGCGCAGCAACGAAGACCCAACGCAGCCAAAAACAAATAAATAATTAATTAAAATATATAAGTTCTGGTATTTTCTTTTCTGTCTTAAAAATGTCTTGACTGTCTGTTTGGGATTCTCTACGGAGACCACACATCTGGATCATCTTAGAGGTGTTTGTTGGCTTGTTCTGTGAATAGGTTATTTTTTGCAAAGCTGGAAAACATGCAGCCTCTATATCCAAAACTGAACCAACTTATCACAGAAGCAGGGGTATGTGCTTGTCTGTTTACCCCAGAAAGTGTCACCCTTGGTTATCATGAAAGCTAGTCATTAACTACAAGATCCGTATATATAATAGAGGGAACAGAAACCCTCTTAATCCCCACCTCTTGTTTTCCATGTGTCGATGTAGTATCTTATTAACTTTAATTCATAGTTGGTTATTCCAGTCTAACCAGTGAGTGATTCCAGACAGCAGTTAATACAACAGCATTCTTTTTATTTTCTGTAAAGTTACACACGTAAGACCTATACCCAACTGGCCTTTCAGTCACCAAAGGTGAATCACATCACTCACTCTCTGCATCTTCAAATACACTATATCGTCATCTTGAGAAAGGCCGGAAATGTACAACTGGCAACTGGCCTTGGGAGCCCCAGAAAACTGGCCTGAGTAAGTAAACCAGAGCAACAGGCAGCTGGTGAGGTGTCAGCCCTTTGCCTCCATTAGCTCAGGCCGTTTCTCCCTCCGATGCACCTCAGTTGTACAAAAACAACCCTTTTCTAATTTCTGCAGGGGTGACAGCTTCCCAGGAGCACTTTCCTCCCAGAACCAGCAGCTGACTTGGTCCTCGCCCAGGGAGCCCTGTTCCCGGGAGCACAGCCCTCGGGGCCCAGGAGTTTTCCACTGCTGATGATTTCAGCTGTTTGCAGCGGCCCTGGCACATGGTCAGCTTTCCAAGGTATGTTCTGGGTAACTGGCTCTTCTGTGCAGCTGCAATGAATCGGCAAGCAGGGACTGCCTGAATGTGGGCTGTGCTGCAGGGCTGGCTCACTCCCCGTGGCTGACTCACGCTGCTGCGGTGAGTGGACTGGAGTTCGGGGTCTGGCCTGCCCACTGGCGGTCACCCCTCCTTCCTCACGGTCAGCTTAAACCTTGGCTGGACGGGAGTCAGCCAACCTAACTGTGAATGTTCCCAATGCGCTGTACCCTTGTGGAAGGCAAATTATCAAGGTGGCGGAGTTCTTAGGATTCTAAAGTCTCCTTCCTCATGTCCAATATGCACACTGACCCATGTTTTTGATGGAAGATCAGTCAAAGTACAAGTAAATCCAATCTTTTTATTCTTACTCTCCCGACTGCTGGCTTGATTACCATCCAAATACTGAGGAATCAAGGATGTAGGAGACAGGCTACAAGTCTGCCAGAGCCACGGCTAGTGAAGGGTCCCCACACAAGGCCAGGGATCAGGTCTGTGGAGCGCAGTACCCACGCCCACTGCCTTGCACACAGTTCCCGTTCACTGCAGATGCTGGGAAGGTATCCGCTGACCGAGTGACAGGACCCTCACACATACACTATCTCAGCACTTCTCCAGAGTGAATTGGGGCTGGGTTCCCTCTGCCATACCCCTATATCTTTAGTGCTGCTGAGTTCCATATAAGTTTTTTTTTAACTTGATGAGCTAATCTTAGAAATGTAGATGTTTGGGAAAGTAAGAAACAGGTAAATGAGAGAAATGAGTTTACATTGGGCAACAGAACGTGAGAAGCATTATATATATGTCGAGCTATGTTATTAACATATCTGTGCATCTGTGTAAAGTGTCCATGAAAGTTTTTAAACAGTCCTTTTAAATTGACACATGCACTGCATATATTTTAACTTGTTTTAAATGTACTCCTTGGCTGCATTCTTTGAACATACATATCAAATAGACCACCCTCCTTTAAACAAGATCCTCTCCTGGAAAAGCCAGATGTCTTTTACGAAACTGAGTCACGGAAAGATGGAGCATCTCTCGGGTCCCGTGGCTCACACAGCCTACCCTCAACCCCTGGGGTGTGGAGTGCTACCCCACCCCAGTTCAGCAGTCTCACTTAGCCCAAAATATAATGCAGCCTATTTTTGCAATCATATTTTTAGTAAAGATTTCCCCATTCAACAACAGCCAAAATAAAATGAAAGGGCCCCTGTAATGCAGTCAGAATATAAAATGCCAATTTAATACCATCCTTCCATCGATAACCCGGTTTCTGTTGGCCACTGTGAAAGTGAGGGAAGGACTTTCTTCTCACCTCCTGTGGAGAAGACCACGGGAAGCACAGTCACCGAGACGTTGTCAGAGCTCCTCTGCCCAGCAGTGTCCATCACCGTCAGCTGAAAGGTGTACGTCCCTTCCTGTAGGTGGGACAGCTTCAGGGTTCCGGACTGAGGCACCTGATATATCCCCAAACAGGAAACATCGTATTTAGTTAAGAACCTGAGGCACAGAGTCCAGCATCATCCTGAACTGGAAATCAGTGTCATCCTTGGAGCAGTCCTATGACCCACTTCTCCACTCCTGGTCCAAGGTTGCAGAATACTAATCACACACAATTCTGGCAGATTGGTCAGAAGACTTGAGCTCCGGTGGGACTGGGGCCTGACACCCCCTTTCTCCTGGAAACTTCCCCTCTCACGCCCATCCACATGGTTGCATTGGAAGGGTCAGTTATGACCTCTCCTATGGCCACGGGGGTGCCAGGCTAAGCTGAGGGGAGCCGGTGGCCGTGCAGGTGCTAAAGCATGGATCTGCCTAAGTGGAGGTGGCAGGGCGGGCTCCCACTTTCTCCACCTCTGGCTCAGAATCAGGCAGGCTGTGCGAGGTGGCAGCTATGCGACAGGTGACACCACTGTTTATCGCTTCTTGGGACTTAAGACAGGAATGCCTGGGAACATGGGAGCAGATGATGACCACACTGGAGCGTGCTGACGTGAAGCCCTGCAGCCTTGGGCAGGGTGGTGTGAGAGAGCAGCTCTGTCCTCTGTCCCAGCTGGTCTGCCAGAACATAGACCTAAGACTGCCGAAGGCCAGCAGCCTTGGGGTTTGCTGCCCTGGGTGTATGAGAGGAGAGGGTAGATTGTAGGGTTGAGTCAGAGTAGGGATTTAAGGTGGGTGCGACAGGGGGATGCTGAGTGTGGCCATAGGAGTGAGGTTGAGATGAAGTTAATGGAGATTTTAAGAGACCAGGGAAGCCTTGAGGCTGGAGGCTGGGGGGGCCATCCACACAAGACACATCCTCACCCAGGCCCCGGTCACATCTTTGGGAAGGCGAGTGAGGTACTGGGCTTCTGGGTGTCGACACTCAGCACGCCAGCGTCAAACTAAACCTCTGCGGGCCGGGCCTTCCCTGGGAAGCCTCTTTCCAACGCTGGGGCTGGAAGGACGGAGGATCCCTCGACTAAGGGGCCAGTCCCTCCACCTGGGCTTTGGATGCCTCCCTCTAGCCTTCCTAGGTACCTCTTCTCTGATGCAGGAAACACCATATCCAGATCCAGACCATGGTAATCACCTTCAACATCTTGGGTGCACTCAAATTTAGGTCTTTTCAAATTAAATATCCCCTCCCTGACGTCTTTTTTTTTGGGGGGGGGAGTTGGTTGATGATCTTTATTAAATGGCCACTCTGGTCATCCTTATTCACTTGGCAGAATTAATATGGTTTTCAATGAGCCAAATTTCCACCTGGCCCTCGTGGGGCAAAAGCGCTCTAACAAGTATAGCCGAGGTGTGTAGAAGTTTGTCTCAAAAACTTTTTAAGATAAATAGAGTTTGAAAAATCTGCTTATAGGGGAAGGAGAGCTCTGTCAGATTTTGCGGCTCAGCTATCCATGGGTATAATGACGATCAACTGTCTCGATGGGAAAGCTCTGAGAGCTGCTGGATTTGGACACCAACAGAAAAGGGAGATGCTGACAACTGCTGACAGAGAATGGATCTTGCCCGAAGGGCCTCCGAAGAGGGCTTTGCGTTCGGCACCACCACATCTGCAGGCCTTGCCTCTAGGAGCAGAAACTAAGTACAGTAACTTAATACCAAGGTCTTTGTTTGAGGCTTATTTTGGTAACTGAGAAAGTCAATAAGATCCTATTAATCTCCTGTGAAATTTCTTCTACAAAAGGCTCCCCTCCCCTTCTTCTGCAGTAACTTGTTTAAAGCTTTTGCTGTTTCACCTTAAGTCTCCCAGAGCCAGTGAGAAAAGGAAGTAAACATTTTGAAGCCATAAAAGATAAAACATTAATCTGATTTGATTTTTTAATCCCTTTCATAACACAGCTTGGCATGTCCTTTTTTTTTTTTTAATTGAGGTATAGTTGATATACAATTTCAGGTTAAGTTTCAGGTGTACAACATAGTGACTCAAATAATTTTTAAAGGTTATACTCCATTTATAGTTATTATAAAATGTTGGGTATATTCCCTGTGCTGTACCATATATCCTTGTAGCTTATTTATTTCAAACATAGTAATTTGTACTTTTAATTCCCTGGCCCTTTTTAGTTTAGTTATTTGGCTAACAAAGGTTATCTTTCCTCAAAATCAGATATTAGAATATATAGAACTGTAAGATGGACGTTTTCCCTTCAAGCACCCAGGTCATCTTTTTGAACATCTCCTCACATTTATATGACACTGGAAAGGATTTAAAGTATTTTACAAACATTTCCCAAGTGTCAGGATAAAAAATACACACACACACACATAAATGTATATGCAACATACCCAATTTGTAACTTGGAGAGAGATATTACCTTTAATAAAACAAAGAGCTTCTAATCTCTGCCCAAGATCTCCTATTCAGCAGTAACAGAGCCTTTGATGGCTGGCCTCTGGCTAAATCAATGTATAACTCACTCTGCTAATCTGGCTCAACTGCACCTCCCTAAAATAGTAATTTAGTGGCGAGGAATACACGTTTGGGTTTATTTATATACCACACACACACATACATACATACATGATGAGTTACAAAATGAGTACTGCCTGTCTATTCCCCTACCCACACAGTTGCTTCTAAAGTATATAAGGCATTGGGCATATGTCAGTTACAAAGTAGTGACAAGATAACGTGGTACAAAATATTTCAGTAAGAAACTCCATTGAACCAATGAACCCAAACGCATTCTAGCCTTCTGCCTCGTGTCAACTAATCCAACTTGCAAAACCGGATGAGAGCTCTATAGTGATTTGAAGGCCATTACGATTCTTGTTATAATCCAAAGCCATCTCCCTGCACACATACAGAGTGAAGGAGACACACAGGGCAGCTGTCCTGATCAGCAGAGGCCAGAACATAAACTGGCACCACAACTGTCTAGAAACTTCAGGTGAACATGCTTAGGTTCTGTTCTTCAGTTATATGTTCCTTTTTCTATTTACTTTTCATCATGAATATGACCCAAAGTTCCATAAAAAAGAAGCAAAATGAATTCAACTGTCTGTACTTTCTTAGTTATATATGGTCAAATGAATGGAGTTAGATCATAGTCACAAAAAACTCTGATGTGCCCATCTTTCCCAATTGTGCAGGAAGGTGATTTTAAGAGCGTTTCCTCAAGAGTTGGGGATTTCTCTTATCCTCACCAGAGGAGGATAACTCTCAAAAGAACAGAACCAAAAAGGCAGTAATTAAGACAATTACATTGCTTATCTTGAGGTTTCAGGAATCAAAGGGAGAAATATTTTTGGACTGGGGCTTTTCTCCTACTTTTCAAATTCTCTCAAAATGTGTTATGTAAATCGTGCTCCACTTATAAAATTAGCCATGATTAGAAGCCTCTTGAAGTAGAGTACAGAGAGGAAAAAGGAACTTATTCTTCCTGTTACAACCCAATTTTACCTCTGTGTTATTCATTTTTTTTTCTTTTTTATTATGCATTTCTTTTTTTTATAAATTTATTTTATTTATTATTTTTGGCTGAGTTGAGTCTTCGTTGCTGTGTACAGGCTTTCTCTAGTTGCAGTGAGCGGGGGCTATTCTTTGTTGCGGTGCGTGGGCTTCTCATTGCGGTGGCTTCTCTTGTTGCGGAGCACGGGCTCTAGGCACGCAGGCTTCAGTAGTTGTGGCTCACGGTCTTCAGTAGTTGTGGTGCACGGGCTTCATTGCTCCGTGGCATGTGGGATCTTCCCGGACCAGGGCTTGAACCCGGGTCCCCTGCATTGGCAAGTGGATTCTTAACCACTGCGCCACCAGGGAAGTCCTATTCCTCTTCTTACCTCCAGCAGTCTTAGAACCTAAGTTCTAAGACTAGAAACTTAGTGAATATTTGATGAATGAATGAACGAAAGAGTGAACAGAATGGCAAATAACATAAAAGAAGATGAGAGAGAGCTGGAACAAGAGCAGAGAAAGAGAGTAACACTAAAGTTCCCATCCTTCCCACCAAGAGCAGGACATTCCCTGAGAGCGTGAGCCAATCTTCTTGCACCTGGCCATATGCAGTTTCTACAGACAAAAGATCAGCACTGCTGCCCTCTTGCTTCTTCTCCTACTGCCCTTCCCTTCTTTCCAAACCAAGGAAGTTTGTAGAAGTATGTTATTGCACAGACCACTGGGCAAATGGGCAACTGTCCTCCAGGGAAAGCCATACCTGATTCTCATTTTAAAAGGATACTGATTTTCATGGTCCTAGGTTACCATAATCAGAGGATATACATTGAACTTGAAAGCCCTCACACATGTTCAAAATTTTTGCACTATAGAATGTGGATCTTTTCAATCCGAAATTTTCACGTCAATATAATTATGAGTCCTATTGTCAAAATATTAAGAGTACAGAGACATGTACCACAGGGCTCGCATCTGCAAAGTCTTCTCTGATGTCCCTCAGCTAGATTATAATCTCTCCCTCCCTCTGAATTCCAGGGGCACTTTATCTACATTCGCTTTTGGCCTTGCCACCTTCTATTTGGTATCATCGTTAATTAGGGGCACATCTAATCTCCTCAATGGGAGGCAGCTCCCTGAGGGCAAAATACCCTACAAATTCTTCATAGGGCCTTACTCCCTTGCTCCTTGCCAGTAGAAGGTTCTCATAATTTTTGTTTGTTTATATATGTGAGTAAATTTATTCTGACTGTGGTTCAGTTAAACTATTGGTCAACGAGACCCCACAAATAGTTTACATCCCAAGATGTTTAGAATTAGCTACAATAGTTACCTCTCCACGAGTGCTCATTCTGTGCTGTGCAATGTGCTAAGCACTTTATTTGCATTTTCCCATTTTAACCCCCAGTGGAACACTCTCAGGTAGTATTATTTTCTTTACAATTGAGGAAGCTGAGGCTTAAAGAATGAAGTAATTTTCCCAAGTTCACCCCACGAGGGAATTGGCAAAACTGGGTTTGAACCCAGGCCATATGATTCCAAATTCCATGCTCGTAGCCACTGTAGAATTCTACCTCTGAGTTAGCAGAGCTCTAGGCCTTCCAGGTCCTTATTACAAGAATCATTTCCTAGAAAGCACTGAGTCACGGCTTATACACAAACCAGCTAGCTGTTGTGGTCTGAAAAAGCAAGATACTTCCTCATACACACACACAAAGTCCTTCAAAACCTCTAAAAGCGCTTCTCCCGCCCACATCCTCACCCCACTACCCACCCCCAAAGAGAAGTGCCAGGACCTTTGAAGGGACAGTGACAGGAATTCAGGTTTAAACCCAAGGGGACCTGGAGGCCCAGATTGACTGCAGATTCCTGTGATGCCGGAAGCCTATTGTGCTATAAATTTATTGTCTGGGAAGCTGAGTGTTTCTGAACAGGAAAAAGACTTCAAAGCTTCTGTTGCTATTGGAATAGAGCTTTCACAACTCAATTTACCCAGATTTATTTTTCATGAGGTACGTATTTTTTTTCCCAGGGAGATTATTTTTCATCATTTCCTTATAAGTAGTTTTCTTAAAGAAAAAAATGCAGTTAAACATTCAAGGCCCTGAGCTATTGCGTAAAAGGAATTCATGCTTAAAGGGCAGTCTACATCAAGGCTCACGGTTAATTCTGAAACACAACTGGTATGAATTATTCATCTATTATGCTCTCATGTGTCTTCCTGCTTAATTGGAGCAGTAAGTCCTAGGATTTGCTGTTGTTGTTTTTTTTCCTGACTAATAACACCCTTCATTCTTTTTTCTTTATACTTTTTTTTTTTTAATTATTTTTATTTATTTATATGGCTGCGTTGGGTCTTCGTTGCGGTGCCTGGGCTCCTCATTGTGGTGGCTTCTCTTGTTGAGGAGCACGGGCTCTAGGCACGTGGGCTCAGTAGTTGTGGCTTGCGGGCTCTAGAGTGCAGGCTCAGTAGTTGCGGCACACGGCCTTAGTTGCTCCGCAGCATGTGGGATCTTCCTGAACCACAGCTCGAACCCGCGTCCCCTGCACTGGTAGGCGGATTCTTAACCACAGCACCACCAGGGAAGTCCACACCCTTCACTCTTGAAGCAAGATACAAAGAAATACTTAAGGCCACAACGGAATATTCATTCGTATGCACCAACTTTTTTTTTTTTCCCCAAAATAAATTTATTTATTTATTTTTGGCTGCATTGGGTCTTCGTTGCTGCGTGCGGGCTTTCTCTAGTCGCGGTCTTGGTTGCGGCGTGTGGGCTTCTCATTGCGGTGGCTTCTCTTGTTTTAGAGCACGGCCTCTAGGCGCGCTGGCTTCAGTAGTTGTGGCACACGGGCTTAGTTGCTCCGTGGCATGTGGGATCTTCCCAGACCACAGCTCGAACCCACGTCCCCTGCATTGGCAGGTGGATTCTTAACCACTGCGCCACCAAGGAAGCCCCATATGCACCAACTTATCCCCAGATATTACTCAGGAAATTTGCAGCCTTGATAATCTTCTGTGTCTCAAAAATGTTCTGTGGGCTGCCATAACTTTTTTGTCCTTTATTCAAAGCTTCAGGTGAATAAAATAACTGACGGGCAGTGATGCAGGTGAAATTTTGCAGAGGTTCAGATTTGTTTTGGTGCCCTGGGGTATGGTGTTTTTTTGCTTCTCCCTCTCTCCTTCTGTTCTCACCTCCAGGAAACAACTAGACCCTCTGGTTTTTCAGTGTCAAAAAAATACATTTTTTTTAAAAGTCCTTTTTTGACTCAGACCGGACTCTGAAGGGTTTCCTCTGTAGGCACTGGAGGAGTGAGGGTTTTTTCCCTATTAAAGGCCTTCTGGGCACTGGGGAGCACATGGATAAGTATTTGGGGTTTGGGGTTCCTTGGGAGAATCTTTTTTTTTTTTTTTTATTTAATTAATTTATTTATTTATGGCTGTGTTGGGTCTTCGTTTCTGTGCGAGGGCTTCCTCTAGTTGCGGCGAGCGGGGGCCACTCTTCATCGTGGTGCGCGGGCCTCTCACTATCGCGGCCTCTCTTGTTGCGGAGCACAGGCTCCAGACGCGCAACCTCAGTAATTGTGGCTCACGGGCCCAGTTGCTCCACGGCATGTGGGATCTTCCCAGACCAGGGCTCGAACCCGTGTCCCCTGCATTGGCAGGCAGATTCTCAACCACTGCGCCACCAGGGAAGCCCATGGGAGAATCTTTAAGAGAACACTGCCCAGGCACCAACACAGCCTGCCTGGGTGCAAGACAAGGCTACCAGGGACCGCATGGACACCATCAAAGGAAAGATGATCTCAGAATAAATTGAATGATAACGTATTTTACTGATTACTATGTGCTGCTCACTGTTCCAGGGGTCTTATTTGCATTACCTCCTTTTATCCCAGTAGTAACACCCTGAGAGGAGGGCTTTGGTTATTCCCATCTTGCACAGAGGAGGTGGTGAAGCGAGGATTCAAAAACCAAAGCAAAGTAGAAGCTGTGCTGGAAGAATTACCTATTTGATCTCTTTCATTCACTGTTAAACTGACTCACTGAGGGAGGAAGGAAATAGTTGAAATGTGATACCAAGCGTTCTCAGTTACTTATCATTTTTCTTTCTTTTTAAAATTTACAAACAGTCTACACCCTCTCTCCTCCACCCCACCCCGTGGCCTCGAATATCTAGGATAAATTTTATTGAAGGGATTTACATTTTGTTTTCATGAAGACTAGATATTGTCCAATAGCCAAGAAAAAATAATAGGTGACATGTGTCTAGGATCTCCCTTGATGAGAAGCAAAGTCATTGTTAGACAACACTTAGCAGCTCTTCCTAACATCAGTTTGAGGCCAGAGTGTGGAAAAATGTTGTCCTGCCCACCTTGCTAGGAAGGATGATAAAAATCTGAGGCTTAAAAGGGCACTTTTTGAAAGGTTAGCAAAATAGTCAATCACTTTTTTTAAAAAGGAACCAATCAATTTAGCAAGTATTATTAGAATCCTAGTGAGTACAAAGTACAGTTCTAGGCTTTAGGAGAGAAAGGGAAAAAATATCAAGAAAGGAAGAAAGAAAGAAGAGAGGGAGGAGGAAGGAAAGAAGGAAGAGAGGAATGGGAGAAGGAAGTGAGGCGCGAGAGGAGGGAAAGAAGCGGGGGGGGGGTCGGGGGGAGAAATCCTGACATCATCCCAGACAGCTGAAATCCCTTTTCCACCCATCACTCAGTCCCCCGCTGAAAATAATTCTAAAGAAATCCTTCATAATCCTTATAAATTCTGTTGTGATATTATAAATTTTACATATATCTTTGACCTGTTATCAACAAACACAGGTGAAAAACAGGAGACAGATGCAGTTAGCCTTTAATCTTCAAAGATCACCATAGGTTCTCTGGTACTTTGTGTATTGGTTAAATAACCAGGCTGCCTTGAAAATCCTGCTTACTAAATTTTTATAAAGTCTTTCAATATGTTTTTTAATCATCTCCTTAACGTATATGATTCTTTCATTTTGTAGGCATTTTCAGTATTGACCCAAATTATATCCAGGGAAACTGACTGAGGAGGAGTAAATGACAAAATATCTCCTACGTAAGACAGAAGGCAGTTTGAAATTCAACATTGGTTTTGCGTTCTCTTTCCCTATGACAAAAAGCCAATATTCTTCTTTCTATTTATGTTCCTTGCCCAGAAAACCTTTTCTCTAAGGCTCAGTTTTAATATACTATGTTAATGCGTTGAGGGTGGTCTAAAAATGAGACTAATGGGGAGACGAAATATAGACCATCCAGTCTCGTGGAACTTGGGTTTTATCAAGGACTCATGTTTCTGTTTGCTCAAGGCAGTCTCAGTTTATCTCTGTGGTTCTGGTGTAATTATTAATACCACCTCCTCTCACTCCCAAACATGTTTCAGTGTGGATGATAATACACCTATCTGTTTTTAAAAATTAAGTGTGTACAGCAGGCACACCAATGTGCAACTGGTTTTAAGTTAATAATGAAGTTATTGGTGTAAACAATATCCATCCTTTAGTAAGCTTCCATTACACATGGTATTCTAAAACAGTTTAGTTAAATTTTCCACATCTGATGAATGGAAATCAATCGACAGATTTGTGAATTTCAAATCTCCCTGAACGTCCTCATACTCTGTTATCACATTCCTAAATGTCATATTTTACATTCTGACTTCAGATTTAAATGTATTATGTTGTGAAACTCAGTGACATCTAATGGACTACCTGAAAAATGTGTCTTCTTACATTTAAGAATGTATTATAGATTAATACCCAGTTAAACAGATGTAGAATATCCTGTTAGAGGGCAGAAAATATATGACTTTAAAATCAGAACCTCTTGGGAATTCCCTGGTGGTCCAGTAGTTAGGACTCGACGCTTTCACTCGGAGGCCCGGGTTCAATCTCTGGTTGGCGAGCTAAGACAGAGCAAGCTGCTGGGTGTGGCCAAAAAAAAAAAAAAAAAAATCAGAACCTCTTGGTTCTGACCAATCATCTCTCTTATTCATTTTCTTCATAAATGAGGAAACCAAGTCAGAACATGAGCTTTCCCATATGTTTAGTCGATTTAAAGTGCTTGGTACTGGGACTTCCCTGGCGGTCCAGTGGTTAAGGCTCTGCGCTGCCAATGCAGGGGGTGCAGGTTAGATCCCTGGTCTGGGAACTAAGATCCCACATGTCACGCGGCCAAAAAATTAAAAAAAAAAAAATGCTTAGTACAGTACTGGACACACACTAGATGCTAAAGAAGGTTAGCAATTAATTTTATCATAATTAAGCTGGCAGCGTAATTCCTCTTAGGATGAGAACCTCATTTATTTTTGTTTTTTGAATACCTGATGGGTCATTTGGATGTGAAAGGATAGTCCTACAACCTGGTCTTAAAGTATCCCAAAACAAAGGGAGGGCTGACTATTCTACCACCAAAGATGAGAGGAGGGGGTGAGGACCCTGCAGACAGTGGAGAAAAGGGGAGAGGAGAGGGGAGGGCTCAAGAAGGGGTTGGGATAGGCACTCAGCGGAAAGCCTGACCAATGAGAGTTGAGTTAACTTTGGGGGCATTCATGAATATACACCATTATAAGACAGTTGCAGTTTGATAGCAAATGACTCCTCTATTGCAGACTTTGTCACTTAGATGTTGGCTTTATAGCTTTAGGTCTATCTGCCATTGCCGTTATACACTTGGCTGGGGAATTAGTCCACACTTTCCTCCTTTTTTTTTTTTCCCCTCGGCCCCGCCAGTCGGCATGCAGGATCTTAGTTCCTCCGACCAAGGATCGAACTCGTGCCCCCTGAAGTGGAAGTGCGGAGTCTTAACCACTGGACCACCAGGGAAGTCCCACACATTTTCCTCTTGATGGCATCACAGTCAGCCCTAAAATTCTATAAGAAATGCCTAATCTTGTTACTTCTTTAGAAATATCTTCAATAAAATAAATACTGAATCATCAGCATTGTTTTTATTCAGCATTTATATCCATAATTCATTGTTTACAGAGTAAAGCCTTTAGTAGCAACTATGAAAAGCTAGATGATAATAGAGACAGATTTGCAGCTGCCTGAACAAATATATCCCACAAGTGCCAATTAATTGTCAGTGTCATCTCAAGGGAACTCTCATAGCAGGCTGACCAATGGCTTGCCCATGCACCTTTCCTGATCAATCTTAGTTCTCAGAGATTTCAGTAAAGATACATTAATTCTGCAGCTGACACAATGCACAGAAGAATAATAAATATGATGGATGACACTCAAAGTTCAAAATTATTTCTGTTGTAGCTGAAAACCCAAACACTGAGATATAAAAAGGGTAAACATAAAGTCTTGCACTCAGGTTCAGTAAATCAATTATACAAACACAGGATGGGGGAGGCCATCAGGACAGCAGTTCATGTAGAAAGATGAAGCAGGTTTTAGGTGATCCTGCTAATGGAAAACTCAACATGAACCTATGGTGTGAAGCAGCTACTAAAATAGTTTATGTAAATGAATCTTCATTAATAGAAGTGAGACAATGTCTGGATCACAGGATGTAACAGTCTGTGTCAGGAAGAACCACGGTTTATGGGTTTCAATTAGGGGTGTCAGATTTTAAGAAGGGCATGGATGAATCTGAGAAAATCCAAAAAAGGCTGGATGGTGGACAGTCTAAAAATCAATTCATATGAGGAACATCTGAAAGAAATGAGAATGTTTAGTTCTGAGAAGACCATCCCAAGTGGTGACATTCATTTAAAAAAAAAAAAACAAAAACCTTTAACGGCTGATACAAAGAAAAAAAGATGTGTTCAGTGCTTTTCCAAAAAGAAGATTCAACACCAATGCATAGAAGTAACACCCCACTGGCCCAACAGTTAGAGCTGATTAAAGATGTCACGTGACGTGATGTGAACTAATGAGCTTTCATCTCTGGAAATACCAGGCAGAGACTGGATGACCACTGGAAGGGATGTGAAAGCAGGAGCTCTTGTATGGATAGGAGGCTGGGTAAGATGCTGATCGAGGGTCTGGTCCAGTTCTAAGACTGTCTAATCGTTGGGTAAGTCAGTGTGTTTAAATTAGTCTTGAGGGACTAGCTGATTATCGTTCTTGCCTTTGTCCCAAGAAAACAGAAGTCAGTGCTTCCCCACAGAGGGAAGAGCCTGTGAAGACACAGGCAGGAGAAGACAGACAACTACAAGCCAAGGAGGGAGGCCTTAGAAGAAACCAACCCTGCTGCCACCTTGATCTTGGACTTCTAGCCTCCAGAACTGTGAGAAATTTCTGTTGTTTAAGCCACCCAGTCTGTGGTACTTTGTTATGGCAGCCCTGGCAAACCAACACAGATTTTCCCCACCTCCTCTGACTGAAGTGATTTGGATGAAGTTTATCTGCCTAAGCCAGGAAATACTACAAAGGGTCCTGGCAGGGTTAATAAAAAGCCACTTTCCTCACGACTCGAGACTCCCTGTGTTGATACAGCAATTCCACTTCCGGGTATTTATCCAAAGGAAACAAAAACACTAATTCGAAAAGATATATGCACTCCCATGTTCAATGCAGCCTTACTTACAATAGCCAAGATATGGCAACAACCTAAATGTCTATCAACGGATCAATGGATAAAGAAAATATGGTGTGTAAAGAGAAGGAAATCTTGCCATTTGCAACAGCATGGATGGACCATGAGGGCATTATACTAAGTGAAATAAGCCAGACGGAGAAAGACAAATACTGTATGATCTTATGCTTATTATGGAATCTAAGAAAACAAAAATACCCAAAAAAACCGAGCTCATAGGTACAGAGAACAGATTGGTGGTTGTCAGAGGCATGGGGTAAGGGACAGGTGAAAGAGGTCAAAAGGTACAAATTTCCAGTTATAAAATAAATAAGTCATGGGATATGATGTACAGCATGGTGATTACAGTTAATAACACTTTTGTATATTTGAAAGTTGCTAAGAGAGTAGATCTTAACAGTTCTCATCACAAGAAAAAAAACTGTAACTCTGTGTGGTGACAGATGTGGACTAGACTTACTCTGGTGATCACGTCACCATATGTACATACATCAAGTCACTGTGCTGTACACCCGAAACTCACATAATGTTACATGTCAATTGTATCTTAATTGTGTACAGGCAGCCACTGGGTAAGTGGCACATTGCCATCGGCAGCAATTCCAGCCCAGATAAGCCTGATGAAAATCAGTGAGGAGCGCTTGAATAGGAGCCCTTGACTCCAAACCCCACCTCACTTAATTAACTCAACTATCTCAGGCAGGCCTAACGCGAGGTAAGATGGTTGCTTTCTGGATCATGTGAAGAGTAAGTTCATTCTATTGTTATTTTCCTCTTTATGTTCCTTTGTATTTTTCAAATTTCCTACTTGGATTTTAACTCAAAAAAGAAGACAGAAAAAAATTTTTTAAAGTAATCGGAGTCAACAAAACAAAGCATGAGTCTTTTTCCTTGAAGCATTTTTGTGTTCTGGAGGAGTCAACAAAAAAGCAGCAAGAACGAGGGTAAGCTTCAAACCACATGGTCAGGGACTTCCCTGGTGGTCCAGTGGTTAGGACTGCATGCACTCACTGCCGAGGGCCCAGGTTCGATCCCTGGTTGGGGAACTAAGATCCCACAAGCCACGAGGCTCAGCCAAAAAATAAATAAATAAATAAAAATAAAACACGTGGTCAGGATCACTGTTTACTCAGTAGAAAAGTAAATTCATATAGTAACATTTTTTTCAACAATCATTCTTATGCTTTCTCCATTTTACACTTCTGCCAACTTACAGACATTTGGGTAACATAAGTAGAAAGACCACTGCACTGAAACATTAGTTTTCATTACAATTACGACATGAATTACCTTCATGTCCACTGACGGGTCACCCTGCAGCAGTGTCCACTCATACTGGACGATGGCGTGGTCATCTGTGCTCTCACGGCCATCCAGAATCACTCCATCTGTGGGCAGGTGCAAAACAACATCTTGCCCGGCCTTGCTAAGTGGAGGCTCGTCCTTTTCTGTGAAAGAAAATAAATAATTCACAAGACATATGTTCCCTATTTTTTTTCTAACTTATTAAGAGAGGTAACTTGTTTGCTAGACTAGATGTAGTCCAGCAAAGAACTGCCAAGAGGATGTATAGCAACTGAAAGTTATTTTCTTATTTTCGTTGTAATGTAATAAATTAAATTTGGAAAGTTAAGGCAAGTTCTTGGAGTCACATAAAACTCACATAGAAATTTTCTGGAATCCAATTTTTCATCTAGGAAAACACAAAAGGTTCACAGCTTCTAACTAGTTTTTATAAAAGAAACCGGCACAGAGTTTGAGATATCCTAAAATAGCGAACAAGTATGTATTTACCTTTTGTTCTTCATGGTACTAAATTTAAGGCTCACTGTGTTCACTAAATAGTAATATGTGACTGACAGCTGCTCCAGTGGTGACTGATAGAAGCCATTAGATATAGAAAATATTTCTAAGAGCAGAATTGTGAATATTTTAATGGATTTAAGCATCTTATAAGTAAGCTTACGCAAATGCACATATATTTTAAAGAAACTTAGTAATTTAGCTGGGAAAAAAACCCTACAGGTTTTTGTAATACATCTTTTTTGGCATCCACTATTTCCTCCCTCCTCCAGCTCCAAAACTTGGTCCAAATTCTGGCCTGGACTTCCTTAGCTTATTCCGAATGATGTTGCTAAGACATTGCTCTCTTTCTGCGCAGTCGAAGTTGTCTCCCAAGTAAACTTCTAAGGGCCAATCCAGATGTCCAGTGCCTGAGGTTTGGGGCTAGCAGCAATCCTATTAGCTTCTCATTAGGCAACAAAGGGTGGTTACTGCAGCTGGAAGGACTCTTCCGGAATGCTAACCTGACTGGGTCATTTCCTTGCTTCAGGGGATGTTCAGAGACCTACCTGACCTACCTGTGTAGCTCTATCTTCTCATCTATCGTTCCTCTCAACGCCCAGCAACAGAGGACATGAGGGGCTTGTGGGTCTTAGAGCTGTGGCTTTTCTGAATGAGAATGCTTCTGCGAGCCTCCAAGAGAGATGACTTTTTTTTTCATGAGCTAGTTTACAAGGAATAAGCACACTTGCTATTGCCAAAGGGGACATGTGTCCACTGAGAAGATGAGTCCCATTTTTAGTCATTTAAAACAATGAGGACTAGTAACTGAATTAAATAAGCCACATAAGCAACCCCTGCCTTAGAAGACATTTGATCTGCTTTTTTCCACCTGAGCAAAGATCCAGTGCCTGTTGACTTTATTCTGCTCCTCCCAGGTAAGGAGAGAGATGACAATTGCATTACTAATAGGCCCTTTTATAGTTTTATAGAGTATTTCCTTTGCTTCTGGAAGGTTCATCACTTTCCACACAATGTTTTACCACTTTATAATTCTGGAACCCTTTTTTTGTTGTTGGCTGCGCTGTGCAGCTGGTGGATCTTAGTTCCCTGACCAGGGATTGAACCCATGGCCTCTGCAGCAAAAGCACAAGAGTCTTAACCACTGGACAGCCAGAGAAGTCCCATAATTCTGGAATCCTATAATTCAGCAGTAATACATTATAATTAGCAGCTATTTGCTTTAAAATTTATGTTAAAATACCATTTTAAGTAAACAAACTAAAATACACCTATCTGATATAAACAGCAGTGATACTAATAATATATTTTTAGGCCCTCAAAGATTTTTTTTTTTAAACGTTGCTTTTAATTTTTTTTTTTTTGTCCTTCCACTAAGGTTTCACACTCTCTTCTCTTTTTTAAATTTTTTAATTAAAAAAAACTTTTTTGGCTGCACCGTGCAGCATGTAGGATCTTAGTTCCCCGATCAGGGATTGAACCTGCGCCCCTGCAGTGGGAGTGCGGAATCCTGACCACTGGACCGCCAGTGAAGTCCTAGGTCCTCAAAGATTTAACCAAGAAAGATTTAAGATGGAAAAATCAGGTAAGCTCTGAAATATCCCATATACTATAAAACTAATTAATCCTGGCCCTCCTGGAAGAAAAAAATAATCGCGTTAGTCATTTATTGATACTTTTCTTTAGGTAAGCTTAAAAGATATGATTTATGAACACAGTGAAATCCTCATATCCTCTAAATTGGTCATTGTATTTGAAATAATAGAGCTGTATTTCCTCCTCAGTTCAAGTCCAGGCAAAGCTGGCTTAAGCCAGAAAGAGGTCTTAAAAATAAACAAATGACGAGAAGAGGAAAGGAGTATGCTATCATTCAAAAAATTTGACTTGCTGATGAAGAACAAGATTAAATGTAACTTGGAATTTTTGTTATAAAAATGTAACAAGCCAATGTTAAGTACTATGGAAACACTGATTTCTTTTGAAGACTAAGCACACTTGGTAAGATCCACAGAGGCGAAATAAAACTCATACCAATTTTAATGGAGCATATCAAGGCGGCATTTTATACAGAGAAGTATACCGTTAGCTACGCTGATTTACAACACGCTGCTCTGACCAACGCCTTAACGACAAGGAAGAGGTCTGGCATCTGGGTCTTGCTGCGTGGGTGCAAATGATACAGCCGAGGCTGAGGATATGGAAATAGGGCCAGACTAAGGGAAGAGGCTTAGATACTACAGGTCAAAATCCATCTTGAGTTTTCTGTTGGCTTTTGTGGTCTTTTTTTCTTCCATTGTGTGTTTTTCTTAATAGCAACACGTTAGGAAAAAATGATTCACAACCCCAATATGATTATCATCATTTCTGGTGTGTACTCTTTGTCTTTCTCCATCTGAGCTGCTGATAATAATAATTAATAGTTACCATTTCTTGGGTGATTTCTTTGTACCAGGCACCATGCTTAGTGTTTCGAGCTGTAAAGTCACTCAACTTTCACAGGTCTCTGAGGTAAGTGTTGTCATCTGCGTCATACTCATGAGGAAACCAGGGTCAGATTGGCTAACTTAGTTGCCTAAGACCACACAAGTGATAAATTTGTCAGTTCAGATGTCAGCCCAGATCTGTCAAACTGAAAGGCTCTGTCCTTCCCACTATACTTTGGGGGCACTGGATGTGTATTCTGGTTACAGTAAATATAAAGTTACATCCTGAATTTAACCTACTAATTTATTTTCTATTTTTGATATTTATTCATATATCCTACCATTGCCTGTGTCACTACATAAACTTCACAGTTGTCATTTTGATTCCCTAACCTCTACTACTGGACCTTTTATTTTGTTACCAATTTTTTTCACCATCATAAATAATGCTATAATAAACTTTTTTGCTCATACTTTTTCTTTAGCATGGATCATTTTCCTAAAAAAAATGCCACCTTTATAATTCACAAAGCATGTCCACCCTTGATCGTCATGACAGCCCGTCTGGAAGGCAAGGCAAGCACTCAAGCCCTAAGAGGACGAGCAGGGACCCTCAGGTAGAAGAGCTGGCGCTCAAACCCAGGTTTCAGGACCTCGAGTCCCCAGCCCTGACCTTTGCACGCAACTGCAGGCAGATTCTGTCATTTCAACACACCTCTCTAAGCGTCCTCCGCTCCTTCGCACATTCTTCCATGATCTCCTGCAGCCACCTCGTCAGTCCCACCCTGGAAACCCAACCAAGGGCATCTCTGCTTCCAGGTGGCCCGATGCTGCTGGAGAAAAACACGCCAGCTGACCCAGAACACAGCTCATAACGCACAGCTCCACAACTTAGGTGCTATGAGACCCTCGGGCAGGTTACTTTCTCTCACCAAGCCTTCCAGTACGCTGGGGATTACGAAAGAACCTAGATTTGGGGTGCTGTGAGGACAGAGTGAGTTCACTTGTCTAAGGAGCTTGTTAATAGTGCTTCCCATCAAACAATAAACATCAGCAACAAACAGGGCTGATGGGGTCCGCTATAAATGTGTGCTGTCCCATCCCACCCGGCCCTCCACCATTTCTTCATGCTCTTCTTATTCACCTCAAATGCACCCCTAACAAATTCTCTGCAAGAGCTTCTCTAAACCATTTTCATGCTCCTTTAGCCTTAAACTACACATGCTCACAAGATTCAGAAACACAAAAAACACTCAAGAAGGAAAAACTTAGTCTCAGAAGCACAGAGAACTTCAGGAGGTTAAGAATCTGGGCAGGGAAAACACAGGACATTTGGGTAGGGTAACGTTTGCCCTACCTGCAGACCGCTTCTTGGCGCACTGGGCTAAGAAGCACCCTTCCATGTGTCCATACTACTGGAGATCCAAAGAACTGGGAGCAAGGCAGTTCTTTTCCAGAATAAGGACCAAGCCCAGTGGTCATCTGTGTGTACCTCTGAACATCTACAAAACTGAATTCCTAGACAAACTTGCCCCAGGGAAGGGAAGGCCAAAAAAACCAAGTAGAAGAAAAAATGATTCAGAAACTTCTACAGTAAACTAAAGTTTCTGTCCCCCATGGGCATATTCTTTCCTTTTTTAATGTCCTTTTGGTTTCCCCTGGCTTATAAGAAAGCTCTCCTTGGCAATGTTGGTTTCTTCCAGATGTGCAGTGAGAAAAAGGGAAAGGGATTTTGTTTCTTTGGTGCTGGGATCTTTGAGTCCCTGCTTGGGCAGAGGACGCATGTGTGTGTAACACCCACGGGCGACCTCAGAGATGCTGGTGAGGGTCCAGGTGAAAGTGCCTCCTGCCTCCACTTCAGGGAGAAAACTTTGGGGTCCTTCCCAGTGTCTGCCTCAAGGCTGAGCAGTTGCAGGGTGAACTTTGATGTTTATTCCCCTGGAGGTGGGAAGGGAGGTGGGCCATTGTGGACACAGATTTCCAGACCCTTCTCTTTGGACCTGAAGGTCATGAAGACTCCAGAGGCTACGCCCCTCTAATCTTGCTATGGTTTCACTCTTGTGTTATCATAAAGCAAACAGCAACAGAGTGCAATCAAACACACTGAGCCGACCACAGGCAGGCCCAATCAAGGTTTTATTCCCTCAGGAACCTTAACGTCCAACTGCTACAATTTTTTTCCCCCCGTTTGGGTCTTCTCATTCTGAGCATCCCCAGAAAGTAAAACCATCAAATGAAAATTTTTTAGCTCCTTTTCAAAAGAGAGGTGCCTTAAACTTTGTTTTCAACAAATCAAGTCCCTTCTTTTCCCTCTTTAAAAAAGAGAACCATAGTTCATGGGAATCAGTTGGACCCACTTCAAAATAACCTGACACATTTCCCTTCCTATTTTTATCTGATGAAAGCAACTTTAGGTGGAATCATGAATCCTGAGAGCCAAGCTAGGAAATAAGGGTGCGCTATGAGCAATCCGGCAGCTAATTAGATTTTGCTCTTGTAATTACCTGACACAAACCATGCCTTCCTTATAAGAACCTCTGAGATTAAAATAGACTTTTTTCCCCCTCAACTTTTCTCCTCCATTAAATCGAATTTCTGTGAATCTTTTCAGATAAGCATTCCTCCCTAAGCTTAGAAAAATTCCACAAGCAGCCCATCGTGCCCGCTTCTGATCAATCTACTGGGGTTTCTCAGAAATCATCCCTAGGACTGGGAAATCAAAGCCACTCTTCTGGATGCCCGCAACTAAGTTACATTAATTTGGATCGAGGGTGTTTCATTTCTGACTTGACTGAGAAGGGCCCAGCGGCCCTGCCTAGGCGGGTCTCCCAGATGCAGCCACCAACAGGTGCAAGGGCAGCGACAGCAGGACCCAAGCGGCCCGGCCCCGGCCTCCAGGGGCGTGCTTACCCGGCCGCGGCGAGGCCCGGGCGGTGGCCGGGGCGCCAGCTTCCAGGCCTTCCTGCTCGCCCTCTCGGGCGCGGCTGAGGCTGTAGCTGCTGTAGCCGCGGTGCAGTGCGAACTTGCAGACGCTGCGGCCGCGCGCGGTGCAGTTGAAGAGGTAGCAGCCGAGCGCGGCGGCCCGGGGCGCGGGCCGGCGGGGCAGCTCCACCACGGCCACGGAGCAGCGCGGCTCGAGGCAGCAGGCCTCCAGGCACTGCCGCCAGTCCCGCACGGCAGCCGGCGCGCTCAGGAAGCTGGCGCCGGCCGCGATGGAGTCCTTGGTGCGGATGATGGCGTCCGGCATGGCGCTGTAGCCGCCGCCGCCGCCTGGGCAGCCTTCCTGGGGGCCGCCGCCCGCGCGCAGTTCCAGCTCCAGCGCCTCCTGCGGCCGTTCCTGCTGCAGCTGCCGGCGGAACTCCTCCAGCAGCTGCTCCACTCCCGAGAGCTGCGCGTGCAGCTCGGACAGTGGCGCGGAGGGCGACCCCACCGCGCGGCCGCTGGGCAGCCACAAGCACAGCAGCAGCAGCAGCCCGCGCAGCGCCGGGAGCCGTGGCGGCGGCCTGAGCCCGGAGCCCGCGCTCTCCCGGGCGGCGGAGGCCATGGCGGTCGGCGGCGGAGGAAGCGAGCCGAAGCGGGGCCGCAGAGAGCGAGGGAGGCGGGGGAGCTAGGCCCCAGCGCCTCAAAGCCTGGCCTCCCCGGGGCCCAGCTGCGCCCCCGAGGCCGCGGGCGCTCGGTCGCCGGCAGGCGCCGCAGCAGCTGGAGGCATTGCCGGCCCGGCCCGGCCCCGCTCCTCGTCCTTTCCCGGGGCTTCTGGGCGCCCCGGCTACTCTCTGCCCCGAGCGGCCGCGAGCTCCGCGAGAATGAGGCGGCCTGGACGAGGATCACCAGCCGATGAAAAGCGGCCGCGGGGGCGGGGCGCGTCAAGCCCCGCCCAGGCCCGCCCTTCGCTCGCAGGGACCCCGCCCACACCCGCCTGTTTTGCAGACCCGGAAAGTATCCTGGTAGTGGGGTAGCGGTCCCTGAGCTGGGCTCTGTACCCGGGGCCCTCCGCATCTGCGCGGGGCTCGTGTATAAGCGCGCCAGGCTTTATTAACCAGCCGGACCTGCTCAGTTGTCAGCTCCAAGGGATACGGACACCTGGGGAGAAGGGGAGGAGGGGTCTCCACAAATCCGTGTGACCTCAGGGCCGGCTCTAGCGAAGGGACATGCTCAACTGGGGAACCACCAGGCACCATGTTCAGTCCTTCACCTCCGGCGCCCCTGATTGTTTCCATCTTAGGTCCCCAAAATGCACTTGGGTAACAGAAGGCGGGCAGTGCTGTGGGAAAATACACAACTAGTAGTCCCATTCACTCAGTTTCCCACAAACTTAACTAGAAATCTGAACACAGTCGCTTATGGGGACCTGATGAGTTCACTCTACAGAGTGAGCACAGGCCTTCAGCTGAGGTCTTGTAAGATCTAGAGGAATCGTGTTTTACGTGACTTAATAAGGTATACGAAGACGTCCAATCCAGGGAAGGCTGCACCTGAGAGTTCTAGCTACCCGTGAGCAGCTTCTGCATCTTGTTTATTTCTGGGTCTGCTTCTATTGATTCGTTTTTCTCACGATTATGAATCACATTTCCTTCTTTTTAGCACATCCAGAATTTTTTTTTTTTTTTTAGAAACTTGAACATTGTGAATTTTACATTTAAAAATGTCTGTAATTTGTAGGAGGGTAAGAATAAATAACTGGATTGGAAAATGGCAGTCTCTCCTGTACCTTTTATTTTCACAGATGACGTTTAGGAACCCATTGTTTTCAGGTCCAGAACAGAGTAGGAGGTGAAATTAGAAAGTAAAAATAGAAAAAAAAAAAAAAATCTAGTATTTCTTGCCATTCCACGAAAAGGAGAAATTTTAAAGTTTCTGTGGGTGAAACTTTAAAATTTCTGGGTGATTGCTTTTTTTGCAAAAGCAATCTGGAAACACCCTGAATCTACACAAGTGAGAGCTGGTTAAATAAATTTTGGTATAATCATGCTGTGGAATACTTTGCATTGTGTATCTCCCAGATACATCATTAAGTGATACACGGAAGAGGCAGCAATGTATGCACAGTGGAATCCCATTTGTTAAAAATATATACTCTCCTTCCTTTTTTTAAGGGAAAATTGCATTTCTATAACCTATATTAAGTTTGTTTTTCTATTTATGGTGGGAAATACATATGTTTGAAAACCACAATGGAAGGAAAGACTGATTTGCAGGTACCCCTATTTTAGAAACTATTATACATATGCAAACAGGGATTGCAAAGGAAACAGTGAAAAGAGTTCTGGCAAAGATGGACAGTGTAGTAAGGTAATGGAGAATGTAAAATACAACCGATTGTGTTTAACAACTAAAGAAATTTTAAGTGTTATTTACTTGCTAATTTTTAAAAGATATTAAAAATTTTATCCAATCTAGCTTAGGGATGAGAGAAAAGGTGACCAGAAAAAACATTTCCAGCGGAGGGGTAAATTAGAAGTATGGGATTAACAGATACAAACTACTATATATATATATAAAATAAATAAGCAACAGGAATTTACTCTATAGCACAGGGAACTATATTCAATATCTTGTAATAACCTATAATGGAAAGTAATCTGAAAAACCATATATATAAAAAACTAAATATAAATATATATACATTATATATAACTATATATACATTATATATATATAATGTATATATAGCTTTTCAGATTATTTTCCATTATAGGTTATTGTATGTTATATAAATATATATATACTTAACTTAATCACTTTGTTGTACATCTGAAACTAATACAATATTGTAAATCAACTCTACTTCAATTAAAAAAAATATTTCCAGGGCTTCCCTGGTGGTGCAGTGGTTGAGAATCCGCCTGCCAATGCAGGGGACACGGGTTCGAGCCCTGGTCTGGGAAGATCCCACATGCCGCGGAGCAACTAGGCCCGTGAGCCACAATTACTGAGCCTGCGCGTCTGGAGCCTGTGCTCCGCAACAAGAGAGGCCGCGATAGTGAGAGGCCCGCGCACCGCGATGAAGAGTGGCCCCCGCTCGCCACAACTAGAGAAAGCCCTCGCACAGAAAGGAAGACCCAACACAGCCATAAATAAATAAATTAATTAATTAAAAAAAAAATTTCCAGAGTTCCCTGGTGGCCTAGTGGTTAGTAACCCGTGCTTTCACTGCCGTGTCCCTTGTCCAAACCCTGGTCAGTAACTGAGATCCCACAAGCCACGTGGCACAACCAATAAAAAAAAAAAAATTCCTATGTCTCTTTTATGTTGAGCTCAGAGTTTCCATTTAAAATGTAAGCTATTACATATACATGCTACTATATATAAAATAGATAAACAACAAGGACTCTACTCAATATTTTGTAATAATCTATACGGTATATAGATTGGTATATGGTATATATACATATAATCTATATGGTATATAGATTGGTATATGGTATATATACATATATATATAATACATAACTGAATCACTTATTCAGTGATTCACCTAAAACTAACAAAACATTGTAAATCAACTATACTTCAATAAAATTTTTAATTAAAAAATAAAATAAAATATAAGCTACTATTAGCACAAAGAAACAGTGCATTGTGTTACCATGTGCATATTTAGTATTTTAAAATATGATATTTATAATAATGTATTTCAAGTCCACCAAGAAGAAAAAGCACCAAGGTGAATAAAGAAAAAAAAATAGTGAAGGAAAGGAAATCAGAATTTCTGTAAAGGGAGAGATTTGGGGTTCTCTAGTCAGAGGAGGGAGTAGAGGGCTTCTCTCTGGGGGTTCATGGAGATTTTAAAAGTAACTGAAGCCTTCCCCAATCAATGAAGAGAACTGATATTTGTTGAGCATCTTCTGGGTAACAAGTGCTTTGCAAATGTGATCTCACTTTTTCCTCACTGCTTAGTGAGAGTGTCCTGCTTCTCTCCCTGAGCGACTGACGAGGAAACAGGTTAAGGGAGGCTGCCAACTTACCCAGGTCACAATCAGAAAGGAGTGGTGAGGGGAGGGATGGGCACCTCTGACTGTGGCTCGGTTTTTATTTCAGTAAAATGGTTATTTACTTTGCAGCTCTGGAAGACAGTATGACATGTAATGTGGGTAGGAAGTGAAGTCACTGTTGCGGATGAGTGTGGGTGAGCACCAGCAGAGAGAGTGAAGTTGGGGATGATTCAGGGAGAAATCTCTCTGGACACCCTGGAAGCTCCGGATGGGCCCAGTGGAGCAGCTGTGACAGGTCAAGCCGCAGCCTGACCGCGCCCAGCTCGCCTGGCCGATGGCGCCCTCTGACATTAGCTTGGGGTACGCAGCTCCTCTTGGTCTTAGGGGAGAGAGCAGTGGCTAGAAGCCAAGGCCCTCAGCTATTAGGGGCACAAGTGACTCACACCAGTTGTGTGTTGCTTCCTGTTGGTGCCTCAAAGCTGAGGCAACCTGGGTCAGGTCATGACATGGTTGGCCCGTTCCAAGTCTCTCCACATCTCAGACCACACCCCACAGCTCCTTGTAAGGAGCTCAGCTGAGCTGGGAGACGGTCCAGCTGATTAAAGCGACAAGCCTAAAATGAAAGAGTTAAGCCTTTGATCATTTACTATGAGAGCACAGCCAGAGTCTGAACCCAGAGGCAGTGCCAACTCCCCTATTCCATTTTCCCCAATGGAATGGCCTGTGTAGGGTTGCCTCACCGTTCAGAGACCAGAGTAGAAGGCTCCAGCAGCTTTATGGACCCTGAGGTGGAGGCAGGGGAAGGACTCGGAGGAGAGAGAACTGGGTCTGAGTCAGAGGGGGGACAAGGGTCTTCAAGGTTTCTCCGTCCTCTTCATTTAAGGAGGCCTCAGCAGAAGCACCAGAAGAGAACCTTGGCCCAGGGCCTGGGAAAATAAGACCTAGGAAGGAGGGCTCTGGGGCTGGGAGTGTGAATATTCGAAGAGCATGACGGGCATGGGCCCTGAGAGAGACTGCAGTGCCCTGCTGTCACCAGTCCGGGGTGGGGAGGGCAGCTCTCCACATGAGGCTGTAAGGCCGGCCAGAGAGATCACAGAGGTTTTCAGCCCAGAGCCAGACTCTTCACCTCTTCAGGGAGTCACTTCTTTTGTTTTCCCATCACCTCTCTGTTCACTGACTTGTACCATCTTTCTCTTCCATTCCACCAGGAGTTAATTCCAGTCCCTGCCAAAAGTTTTTTTTTTTTTTTAATATTATTTACTGGGGCTTCCCTGGTGGCGCAGTGGTTGAGAGTCTGCCTGCCAATGCAGGGGACACGGGTTTGAGCCCTGGTCTGGGAAGATCCCACATGCCGCGGAGTGACTGGGCCCGTGAGCCACAACTGCTGAGCCTGCGCGTCTGGAGCCTGTGCTCCGCAGCAAGAGAGGCCGTGATAGTGAGAGGCCCGCGCACCGCGATGAAGAGTGGCCCCCACTTGCCGCAGCTGGAGAAAGCCCTCGCACAGAAACGAAGACCCAACACAGCCAAAAATAAATAAATAAATAAAATAAAATTTAAAAAATATATATATACTATTTATTTATTTGGCTGCGCTGGGTCTTAGTTGCGGCCCATGGGATCTTTGTTGCTGCGTGCGGGCTCTTAGTTGCGGCATGCGGGACCTAGTTCCCTGACCAGGGATCGAACCTGGGCCCCCTGAATTGGCAGCGCGGAGTCTTAACCACTGGACCACCATGGAAGTCCCCGCTGCCAAAAGTTTTGGGAGTTCAGGCAAAGTAGCAGTCACACAATCTCCTCCCCTTTCTCAGGCTCTGAAGACCAGGGAGACCTGTTGGGGAACCCACACCAGGAACAGGGATCTTCCAGCTTTAGGTAAGGTCCCAGGCTCACATTTTCAGTTCCCTGTTGTAGGCACTCTTGAGCTGTCCCCACCCTTCCCTACCCTACCAACCCAGCTCAGCCGTGGACACCACTTCATCATCATCTCAGCGTCACCTCTCTCTGCAGCCAGTCCTGCTGTAAACTGGTTCACTCAGAGCCCTGTAGGAGGGGTCAGGAAAGAGGCTCGCTGCCAGGAATGCAGCACCAGGGATGAGCCAGGAACTGTGGACACCCTTAACATTTTTTGTGTGTGTGATAAAATATGCATAACAGAATTTACCGTCTTAGCTATTTTTAAGTATACAGTTCAGTGATATTAAATACATTCACATTGCTGTGCAATCATTACCCCCATCCTTCTCCATAGATCTTATCACTGTAAAACTGTAACTCTGTACCCGTTAAACATTAACTCCCATTACCCCCTCCCCTTAACCCCTGGCAACAACCTTTCTATTTTCATAAAATCTATTTTATGATTTTGTCTACTCTCAAATTTCATGAAGTTCAATTTGTCTATTTTCTTCTTTTGTTGCCTGCGTCTTTGGTGTCATGTCCAAGAAATCATAGCCAAGTCGAATGTCGTGAAGCTTTTGTCCTATGTTTTTTTCACTTATATGAGTAGTATATCTCCTATAAGTGGAATCACACAGTATTTGTCTTTTTGTGACTGGCTTATTTCACTTAGCAGAATGTCCTCAAGGTTCATCCCTGTTGTAGCATGTCAGAATTTTCTTCTTTTCTTTTTTTTTAGAATCTTTTTCTTTTTAGGGCTGAAAAATATTCCATTGTGTCTACATAACACATTATTCTTGTTCATTCATCCATCAGTGGACACTTGGGTTGCTGCCACATTTTACCTATTGTGAATAATGCTGCTATGAACATAGGTGTACAGACATCTCTTTGAGACCCTGCTTTCAATTCTTTTGGGTACATACCCAGAAGTGGAATCGCCGGATCATATGGCAATTCTAGTTTTAATTTTTTGAAGAACTGCCATATTGTTTTCCATAGCAGCTATATCATTTTACATCCCCATCAAAAAATGCACAAAGTTTCCAATTTCTCCACAACCTCGTTATGTTCTTTGCTATTTTCTCTTTTTTTAATGGAAGCCATCCTAATGGGTGTGAGGGGGAATCTCACTGCAGTTTTGATTTCTATTTCCCTAATGATTAGTGATGTTGAGCAATTTTCATGTGCCTATGGTATATCTTCTTTGGAGAAATGTCTGTTCAAGTCTTTTGCCCATTTTTCAATCAGCTTGTTTGTGTTTTTGTTGTTGAGTTTTAGGAGTTTTCTATATATTCTGGATATTAATCCCTTATCAGATATATGATTCACAAACATTTCCTCCCTTTCAGTGGGTTGCCTTTTTACTCTTTCGATACTGTCTTTCCATGTGCAAAATTTTTAAATTTCATGAAGTTCAGTTTATCTATTTTCTTCTTTTGTTGCCTGCGTCTTTGGTGTCATGTCCAAGAAATCATAGCCAAATCGAATGTCATGAAGCTTTTGTCCTATGTTTTCTTCTAAGATTTTATAGTTTTAGGTCTTATATTTAAGCCTTTTGTCCATTCTGAATGAATTTTTGTGTACTGTGTTAGGTAACGGTCCAATACAACTGGGCACACAGAGCTCTCTTTTATTTCAGGTGCTGATCCTCCCTTTGACGGGAAGGCCTGTGAGACACAGTGGAGAGGCTCCTCCCAAAGGTACAGCAAGGTGGTTGGACATGTCTCCTTTTCGCTTAACTCCTGCAGTAAGAGCTCATCAACAGCCGTGGAAAGCAAAGGGTTCTTTACCTTCTTGGTAAACCCACCTCTGAGTAGAAGATAATATATTAGATCAGCAGCCAGACTGTCATCAAGGGTCAGTTTTTTCCACCAAGGGTTGGTCTAACATTTCCACCTTCTCCTGGTCCAGGGAAGAAACATCAGATGATGGAATGGCTGTTAGAACATCAGGTAAATTGTTGAACTAAATCACTCTATCATCAGAGGATGGGGGAACCCTGGGTACCACCTCAGCAAGACAACACCCCCCCCCAACCTTTTGAGATCTTAGACCCTGCCCGCCCCCTCCCCCCACAGGAGCGGATGCCTGGTTTCCCCTCCCCTCACTGCACTGTCCTGCTGCCCATACCAGCCTCTTCTACCACTTCTACAGCCGAGTAATCCCCAGCCCTACTGGGAAGTGCAGGGGCCCAAGACTGAGAAAGTGCAGCATTTCTAGGTAGAGATGGGTCAGTGGGCAGGCGCTTGGGTGAGACCCGTGGCTCACCTCTCCCAAGTCCTTAGCAGAACATGACAGGCCCAGGAGCCAGAGGCCAGCCTGAATCTCACCTGCTGTGGTCCCTGATTTCTTCGTAAGTTTCATGACGACGAAGCCAATTAGGACGAAGCAGGTGAAAATCAATGGGATGATCCATTCAATTAATTGGATGGATGCAGACTGGTCATTACCTGGGGCATTTAATGGTGGTTCTAAAACAAACAATACAGCAAAAGCCGTGTGAAACCTAAGAATACACCTTCCTCAGCAGCTACTGTCCCCAGACAGCACATGTCACCCCCCCCCCCCGCAAAGTTACTGACCCATTATGTGAAACCACTGGGGTAGGAAGATGAACAGGGGTTGTGCCCTGTCCTCACGGAGCTCACATTACTGCTGAGGGAGACAGCACGTGTCCATCTGATTATCATGCAGGTGGCCCTGTTTACTGTGGGGAGTCCTTTTTGAGGAGGACACATCTGGGGGTGCTGAATTCTGTCTGGGGAGGGGTGAGGGCTTCGTTAAGTGACATCTGAGCTGGTTAAAGGATCACTACAACAGGAAGGAGAGAAGGCCTGGAAGCACAATATGTATACAGATCTGGGGACCATCTAGCAGTGCCGGGGGACTGGGTCATTGGTTAACGGGGAAGGGGGCTCCTTCCTGTGCTGAGGGAGGTGGGCTAGGAGAGGAGGATGCTGGGAAATCCTATGCTATGCCCGTCACTGATTCTCCAGACAGGAAGTCCACCAAGACATCAATCACTCCATCCATCCATCATATTTTCAATCGCACACACATATGTGCTCACATCCACACAGGGAAGGCACTAGACCTTTGAAGAGAGCTACCATCTCCTCCACACCCAGCTCAGTTACCCGTGGGTTCTGGTTCCAGCATGCTCTCCCAGTGTACTAGGAATTGTCTAAACCAGTGACTGCAGTCTCCCGTTGAGATCATCCTAAAACACTCTGCCACTTCCTGGTTCTCCCACTCCTCCTTGACCCCTGTGGCTCAGGATTGACGACTGTCCGGTTCACGTTCATCGCGTCAAGGAGGGCTGTGTGTCTGTTGATGCTGAAGTCCAAGGATGCACCAGTGCATCGCTCTGCTTCGCGCTGACAACACAGCTTGACCTGCAGGGTGGGCAGATCTGTGTCCCCACACAAAGAAGCATCCTGGACTGTCCACAGCCCGTCCTCCCCCGTAGCTCAAGTGTGTCTCTGCACATCTAGAGGCCTGTGCGCTTCTGTCCGTGACTTGCCCTCTCCTGCCCATCAGGTCCACCAGGTCTCTCAGGTTGGACCGTGTTCCGTTCTTTCACACGAAGCTCCTTCCCTGCACGTGCTCTGCTCCTTCCCCTCTCTTGCTGACTGTCTCCAGCTACCCAACCCCTTCCCGTACTTATCCCTGGTCTCCCTTTTGTCCAGTGTGATGACAGGCAGGACCATCCTGAGCTCTCGTCCCACTTCTCCCAGCATTTGGCTCAATTCTGTCTATGCTTTGGTGGCATTTACCTCCTCCCCCAGGAGACCCAAAGGTTTGACCTTGCTTCTGTCACTGTCATGCTGGAGGAAAGGCTTTGTGTCCACTGAGCCCTGGACTTCACACCAGGGCTGCCCAGGTCTGGACTGAGATCCGACAGTGAGGTCGAGGCAGAGAGAGGGAGCATCCACGAGAGAAAAACACAGGTGTGTCCCCGGGGACTCCCCATGAGGGGCCTGGCTGCAGAGGGAGGGGCCTCCATCCCAGACGCCCTCCACCTGCTGCGTCCTTAGTCCTGCCTCACCTTTAACTGTCTGAGGTTTAATTAAACACTTTGATGCCACCACGGACCCCTTGGGTGCACACAGGAGGATTTATCTGACAAATCTTTTTAGCGTCATGTACCAACTGTTGAGGTACCAAAAATACAAGACAGTGTCTGTACTCCAGGGACTTAAAATCTATCTGAACAGACAGGACTTTCAAAAAAAGGGAAAAAAGACACCATAGGATGACACATGCCACATTCATGATGGGTCCCGGGTCATCAGGAAAGGCTTCCTGGAGTAGGAGGTGGGACTTGGCAGGAGAGGGAGAGCTGCCACACGAGCACAGGTCAGGCACCCTGCCTTAGGCTGGGGTCCCCACACCTCCGGGGCAGCCAGTCCAGCTAAACCACACCCTCACCATCCTAAGAGTACTGTGGACAGGTGCCTACCACTGTGGGGCCCTTTCCATTCCTGCCCGCCTCCCATCCTGCCCCTCCCCAGCCAGGTCTCCAGATCCCAGGACACTCACTGCCCAGAGTCTTCCTGGGTTCTATCAGCAGCAGTATCAGCAAAAGAAGACCTGTAGTGTGAGCCAGAGGCATTCCTCCCGGCAGTTTTAGGAGAGTAACCCGCAAAAGGTAGCCTGGCGTGTATCTGTACCTCCACCCCTGAGCACCGCCCAAAGTCTTTAGTCCAAGACTGAGGAAGCCCTATTGAAAAACAATGCAAAGAACAACTACACCAAGGGAGCATTTTGCAAGTATTCGAAATGTAATTCTTCTTTTTTTTTTTTAAGTGATGATATTAAAAAAAAAAAAAAAAATTCACTTTAGGACTTCCCTGGTGGCGCAGTGGTTAAGAATCCGCCTGCCAATCCAGGGAACACGGGTTCGAGCCCTGGTCCGGGAAGATCCCACATGCCACAGAGCAACTAAGCCCCAGCGCCACAACTACTGAAGCCCGTGCGCCTAGAGCCAGTGCGCCTAGAGCCCGTGCTCCACAACAAGAGAAGCCACCACAATGAGAAGCCCGCGAACCTCAACGAAGAGTAGCCCCCGCTCGCCACAACTAGAGAAAGCCCGTGCGCAGCAACGAAGACCCAACGCAGCCAAAACTAAATAAATAAATAAATATTTAAAAAATTCACTTTAAATGACCTACCCCCCTTCACCCCCCCAAAAAAAACCCGTTTTGTGGCGTGAGCAAAACTGCTGGGGATTATGATCTCCTCTTCCCTCATTCCACCAACCACTTCCTCCTCTAACCTTCCAACGAACTTCCTCTCCCCTTCTCCCCGCTGCCTCTTTTGCCTCCCTTTCCCATCTCTCCCTTCCTCGTCCCACATTTTCTCCCACCTCCAGTCTCCATCCTAACCTCTCCAACTTTCTCTTTAACGATTAAGATTCACTCTCACCAAGTGCACCCCAGTGTTAATCAAGCTAGCTGCAGGCAGAGCGCACCTGGTCTATCACCGAAGGCGGGTGCGCAATAGAGTCCAACCGTCCTGTTGGAGCCGAGACTCGAGAAAAGCTGGGACGTTATCACTAGCTTCTGTTCTTTGCACGTTGCAAACTCCTCCAAGGCCACTGGAGGAGCAAGCTCAGAGCAAGGGTGTAGGAATTCCATTCCTTTCCTATCAACCAGCAGCCCCCAACCTCTCCCGCCTGGCAGTTCCCCTCGTCCTCCGCATCTCTCCCCTCACCCCACCCTCTTCGCCCCGGCCATCCCCCGCGCGGTTGGCTAAACACATTGGTCTCAGGGGTGGTGGCTTGGGGATGGCGGGATAGGACTGAACCCTTGGGGGACCCGCCGTGGGGTCCACTCGCCGCGCACTCCTTCCCTTCTCACCCGTCTCCGGGGCCGAGCTCCTGCGATCGGTGGGGCGCGGTCCTCGCCTGCCCGGTCCACCCAACGCTGCTTTCCCAGCTTGAGGCTGTCGCTGTTTGCAAGCACAAGAGAAGTTCCGAAAACTCTCTCCTCGGGGTTTTCAGTTTGAATCCCTCAGTCTTCTCTCGAATGTCTGTCTCCCCGACGTCCCGCCGCCCCGGCTCGGCCAGAGCTCGGCCGGCTGCGTCCCGAGCGGCGTCGTGGGGAGCGGGACCCGCCGCGGCTACAAAGAGGAGCCCGGGCCGAGGTCCCGCGCTCCGGGGAGGCTCGCGGGGCCGGGAACAAACAGCCTCTGGGAGACGTGGGAGGACCCGGGCCGCGGAGCCGGGTGAGTGAGGTCTCTGCGCCGAGAAGGGACGGGGACGCGGGGCGACCACGAGCTTCCTTCCTCTTGCCAACCTGGGCGGGATTTGGGGACCCGGGACTGGAGACCGAGAGCTACTTCTTGCCAATTACTCTCCACGAGCAGCTCAGGGTGAACAGGTTACAACCTCACTGCGCGTTTCCCACGGAGGCCAGCTGACTTCCGGGTCGGCTCCGCCCCATTTCCCAGAACTCCGGCCCCGTCCCCCACGCTTCCTAATCAGACGTTCCTCCCCACCCACCTGGCAGCGGCCACAGGGCAGTCGTTCTTGGGTGGCGTTCATTGTAAGTCCAGCTAAATAAATAGATACAATAAATAAATAAAAGTGCATGGCACCGGACATCTAATTTATTCTTCCGACTGCCCCTCCCTGCTTTCGGTTCCATGAATCTCACCGCCCTTCTAGGTCGTCTGTGATCAAGGCCAGGACAAGTCAGAGGGGGCAGGGCACCACCCACTCTCTCTAGCAACATTCCCTCCCAGCTCATCATCCACAGTGGTCCCCACATTCATCTTGAACCTCCAGGGTCCCAGGCGCACGGGTCTTCCCCAGCACACGCGCACTCCTCACTTCGCACTGACGCTGTGTATTGGTTTGATGCAAGAATGAAGTAAGATGTGACAGAGTGTCGTCTTACCGGCTGTGGTTCATCAGCACTTTTTAGCTCATCTGCCGTGGGACCCTGCTGGTGGCTTGTCATGAGAACATGTGGAGAAGCCACCACGGCAAAGGGACAGTTAGACTATAAATACCGAGAATTTGCGAGGAGTATCCCAGAGTTCCAGTCTGGGCAAAAGCTCCCCTTGGGTGATCTAGCTTTTCCTTAAATTGTCTATTTCCATGAGAAATCTAGCAGAATCAGTGGTTCTGCTATCACTCTTCCTCCATGTTATGTAATGTTTTGATATTTGTATATATTGTGAAATGAAAACCATAACCGTTTAGGTAACAACCATCACCACACGTAGTTAAAATTGTTTTTCCTTTTGGTGAAAACTTCTGAGATCTACTCTCTTAGCACTTTTCAAATATATTGATACAATCCAGTTGTCCCTCGGTATCCACTGGGGATTGGTTCCAGGACCCACCTGGGATACCAAAATCCTCTGGTGCTCAGGTCCCATAGGCAGTCCTCCGTATCCGCGATTCCTCATTGGAGGATTCAACCAACGCCGGACTCAACCAATGGCAGATGGAGTAGTACTGTATTTATTGAAAACAATCCGAGTTAAAGTGGTCCCACAAAGTTCAAACCTGTGTTGTTCAGGGGTCAACTGTACAGTCTGATTAACTATACTCACCATGCTGTACATTACATCCACAGGACTTATTTATTTTATAGCTGGAAGTTTGTACTTTTTACTGTCTTCACCCCTTTCTCCCATCCTCCCCAATCCTCACCTCTGACAATCACCACCACTATGTTCTATCTATGAGGTTTTTTTTTTAATTCTTTTTTGGTTCCACAATCACGATAATACGATCTTTGTCTTTCTCTTTCTGGTTTCTTTCGCTTGGCCTAATGCCCTCAAGGTCCTTCCATGTTGTCACAAATGACAAGATTTCCTTCTCTGTTGTGGAGGAATCCTATTCTGTTATGTGAATATATATATCACTTTCGTTCACCATGCATCCATCAGTGGACACTAGGTTGCTCCACGTCCAGGCTGCTGTAAGTAATGCTGCTCTCACCCAAATTTGCCTGTTGCTCATGCCTTGTGTTCCGCTGTCTCCACACCACCCCCACATGGGCCCCTCCCAAAGGGAGAAGCTGGCTTGCCTCAGGCCTGATTTTGCAAAATCCCTTTAAGCATCAACAGGCCATAAAACTTGGTGTGGGCTTCTGTCCTTTCCCAGAGGCTTTTGACGGTTTTGAGGAGTTATCAGAACTCAAAGCTGAGCTTGCCTAAGTAACTGTGTTCAAGCAGTATGAAACCTTTGTCCTGGTTAATTTTATGTGTCAACTTGACTAAGCTAAGGGATACCCTTAGAGCTGGTAAAACATGATTTCTGGGTTTGTCTGTGAGGGTGTTTCTGGAAGACATTAGCATTAGAATCTTCACAGAGAGAGAGAGTTGTTCTGTATGTAGTTGTACTTGAGGTGTGTTCATGGGAAAGGGGAGCTCAGGGCTTCCTATTCGGCCATCTTGATCTTGCTTTTGTGTGATCGATAATCTTTGATGTTACCACTGTAGTTGTTTTGGGGCGCCAGGAACTGTGCCCATATCAGATGGCAAACTTAAGCGATATATGTTGGGTGTGTTCTGACTGCTCCACTGACCTTCCCTTCCCTCACCTCTCTCCCTCTCCTCGGACCTCCTGAGTCCCTGAGACACAACAATATTGAAATTAGGCCAATTAATAACCTTACAGTAGCCTCTCAGTGTCCAAGTGAAAGGGAGAATCATGCGTCTCTCACTTTAAATCCAAAGGTAGAAATGGTTAAGCTTTTGAAGAAGGCATGTCAAAAGCCAAGGCAGGCCAGCAGCTAGGCCTCTTGTGCCAGTCAGTCAAGTTGTGACTGCAAAGGAAAAGTTCTTAAGGCAAATCAAAAGTGCTACTCCAGTGAACACACAAATGATAAGAAAGCAAAACAGCCTTACTGCTGGTAAGAAAAAAGTTTTACTGGTCTGAATAGAAGATCAAACGAGCCACAACATTGCCTTAAGCCAAAGTCTAAACCAGAACAAAGCCCTAACTCTCCTCAATTCTATGAAGGCTGAGGGAGGTGAAGAAGCTGCAGAAGAAAAGTGTGAAGCTGGCAGAGGTTGGGTTCATGAGGTTGAAGGAACGAAGCCCTCTCCATCACATAAAAGTGCAGAGTGAAGCAGCAATGACTGATGTCAATTTGCAGACGTAGAGAATGGACTTGAGGACACGAGGAGGGGGAAGGGTAAGCTGGGACGAAGTGAGAGAGTGGCATGGACATATATACACTACCAAATGTAAAATAGCTAGTGGGAAGCAGCCGCATAGCACAGGGAGATCAGCTCGGTGCTTTGTGTCCCCCTAGAGGGGTGGGATAGGGAGGGTGGGAGGGAGACGCAAGAGGGAGGGGATATGGGGATATATGTGTACCTATAGCTGATTCACTTTGTGATACAGCAGAAACTAACACACCATTGTAAAGCAATTATACTCCGATAAAGATGTTAAAATAAATAAATAAATAAAATGCTGTCAATTATATGAATGTGTAAGGGTATCCCAGTGTTTTTTTTTTGTCATGTTGGTTATTTGGGATATGTTCAGTCTCTTCACAGGCTTACTCACCGTCTGTGAACTACTCAAGCATTTGCCCAAAACTTAGGAGAGTTTAACTTACTCTTATTTATTTGTAGGAGTTCATTATTTATTCTGAATATGATCCTCTACCCATGGGGAAATAAAACAACTTTTCGAAGTAGACGTGTTTGTGCTGTGAAGACTGACTTCTCCCTGGAGAAAGGGAGGTCAAGGCGGAGGAATCACAGGAGAGTCACCGCTGAGGGGGACGGGGATCTGGGCACAATCGAAAGAAATCTCATTGTTTAAATTCCAGAATATACATTTGCATCCAGGGTATGTGGATAATGTCTGAGACAGACAGCTGGACTGCATGTTACTTTAAGAGCAATCCTTGCATTCTCTGTTTCCACAAGAAATGTAGCAGAATCACCGGTTATATTTAATCCTATAACACGGAGAATGGTGAAATGCCATGAATTCTCTCCTGGATTATAAAACAGAAATCTGAAGTAATTAAGTTTTTTGCAATAAAGAGATATTGATTTAAATATCAGTATAGTGTAATAAATTACTAAGGGAAACAGTCATAAATAAAATTTTGTTCTTTTTTTTTAATTCGAGTATAATTGCTTTACAATGCTGTGTTAGTTTGTGCTGTACAATGAAGTGAATAAGCTATATGTATACATATGTCCCTTCCCTCCTGGACCTCCCCTCCCTGCCGCCTCCCCGCCATCCCACCCCTCTAGGTCATCACAGAGCACCAAGCTGATCTCCCTGTACTATAAAGCAGGTTCCCACTAGCTATCTATTTTACACATGGTCGTGGATGTCAATCCCAATCTCCCGATTCATCCCACCCTCCCCTTCCCCTCTGTGTCCGCACGTCTGTTCTCTACCTTTGCATTTCTATTCCTGCCCTGCAAATAGGTTCATCTGTACCATTTTTCTAGATTCCACATATATGCGTTAATATACGACATTTATTTTTCTCTTTCTGACTTACTTCACTCTGCTGATAATACACTGAGGTTGCTTCTCTGGACATAGAAAGAATCCCTGAGGTCCTGTAATAGCAGATGATATTTTTCTTGCAATATCATCATTTGCAAGAACGAGGTCATGATGCAGAGAAGAGTCTGATTTTGCACAAACTAGAAGAAGATGGAAAGTGTCCTGTTTGTGGAGATTTCTTGTTCAAGCAGTTGAACGTTTCAGTGCAGGGATTCCATCACTTAGCACCAAGAGAAAGTGGCAAAATATGGTCGAAAAAAAAAGATGCTGAGTAAGATGTTCACCAAATGTGATAAAGGCCACGAGATGGTGCTTCTGCCGTGTCATCGGGATGGGACGGCAGACTCGGGATTCATAGGGTCTGATCTCCTGGGGTCTAAGGCAGGAACAGCAGGAGATCAAAGGTGGCCAAGCAAAGGCCAAGTCCCTGAGGGAGACAGAGCACCTGTCTGAAGGCTTTGGAGCACCGTCAGCCTTCAGAAAAGAAACAGGTGTTGGTCCACAGGGCGGAGGCAATCCTTCCTGGGGCTGCCCCTCCCCAGTCCCTCCCCACCTCCAGCCCCGCCCTCACTGAGGGGCATGTATGTCCTCCGTCCCCCACCTCCACCCTGGGTCGGGCAGCTTGTTCTCACCTCTTCCTTCCTTTCCTGCATCACAGAGTCAGCCCCAGGCCCTGCTACCACCCACTTAGGCTCAAGACTGAAGCCAGTAAGGACTCAATCTGCTCCCTTTACTCAGGTCCTGCTCCTCCCTGAAGGAGGGCCTAAAGGACCCAGTGGCAGTTCCCGTGGAAGAGGGGCCTTGCGTCCTCATGGCCTTGGGGAGGGCTGCAGGCAAACCTCCTTCTTTTCCCTCCTCTCCAGGCCTCTTAGCCAGCAGCACACCCAGCTCTCAGTATGAGGGTCCCGGCTGCACTCCATCTCTTCCTGGGAGCGTCCACCCCAGGTCAGTCCCACCCATCCCCCGAGTCACCTCTGCTCTAGGCAGGGGCCGCTCAGTGACTGGGGCTCTGGGGTCCGCAGGAGGCTGGGGCCACGTGCGAGCAACGGGCTGAGCCAGAATCCCCACCGCTCCGCGGAGCACCGGCCCCTCCTAGTTCTGTCCTGCACGGTCTCTACTGTTGGCCTTGTGTCTTGCCTGCTGTGACCCAAGCGACTTCCTGTGAGAACAGGCCTTTGGAGTTGGGTCTGCAAAGGCCTTCCCGCCCCTTCCTCCTGGGATGAGACCCCGGCCCCTCTCCTCTTAGCCCCCTGGATGCGTCCCCTTTGCTTGGACGCATCACGTGGAGCCGCCATGCTGCTCTCACCCAATGTGAGTCCTGCCCACACCGTGTGTGCCTGCTGTCCCCTCACCACCTACCACTGGGCCCTGCCAAACCGGTGTCTGTGTTGAGTCAGGCAGACTTTGCTAAACTCTTTTATCAGCAACAGGCCCTAAGCCTTCGTGGGGGCTTCTCCCCCTTCCCACTGTCATGTGACAGTGAGGAGCTATCGGAACTCAGGGCTGAGCTCGTCCAAGTGATTGCTCTCGAGCGATATGAGGTCTTATTCACCTGGCTTCATTTCCAGCGTGAGGAGGTTCAGTGAGGGGCAGGGGTTGGGCTGGGATTCACCTTCTCCCATCCTCACACCAGGCCAGGCGCCCCTTCCTTCCCTCTGAATTCCTCCCTCAGTACCTGTTCTTGTAGAGGACTCCACCCAGGATGCCAGTTGTGATGGAGCAGGAGAGGACCACGGGGAGGATCCAAGTGATGGGCTTGATGGCTGTGGCCCTGGACTGGGCTTTGGGGGGTTCCGTGGTGGGTGATGCTGCAAGGACAGGAAGAGTGAAAGCCCTTGTCCAGACCTCAAACTGAGGAGATCCCGCCTTAGCCCCCCGGCCCAGGTTCCCCTACTATGCACGCAGTTCTCTTCCACCACGTGGCGGTCCCCGTGACAGGTCCTGAGGAGACATGGGGGGAAGGGATGAGCCATGTCCCCACGGGACTCAGACAGCTAATGGGGGAGCAAGGGTTCCAATATAGCCACTCACTCCTGCTGTGACAGAAGAGGAGGTGACACATGAGGATGGGAACAGAGAAGTCCTCTCACGAGCTGACGTTTGAGGTGCTATTGACAGATTTCCAGAAATGGAATAGGTGAGATTTAAAAAAAGATTCTGGAAAGAGGGAACAGTACGAAATAAATCTCTGAAATCAGAATGATGCCCTCATGTTTGGGGTCAGCAAGAATCCATGTTAAATGGTCCCAAGACCTGTGCACTGAGGCAGGTGTCAGGAGGTGGGAAGAGGAAGGGAGGATGGTAGAACATGCCCGGGGCCATTGTTCTCCCAGGAAGAACCCACCTCGGATGGATCACTTTCCCAAACACAAACACACACACACACACAGGGGTGGGTCCATGTCCCCTTGAGAGGACTGCCACTTCCTCCTCCTCTTCTCACTTACCCCTTGTCTTCAACATTTTCTCCCAGTGCACCAAGAAATCCTGAAGCCAGGCCCTACAGTCTCCCATGGAGGTCTTCTTGAAGAACTTGGTTACAGCTCTGTCACTCTCCCACTTCTCTTTCATCCGTCTGCTTCCGGAAGGAACCACTGTCCACTGTCCATTCTCTGAATCAAAGAGGAGCCACATCCGTCCGTTGAAGCCAGACTGCCAGGATCCACTGGTGCGTCCATCGTCTTCACACCTCACGTCATCCTGCCCTGCGGGGTGACAGGGTCTGCCCCCAACGTGGGAAGGGGCTCAGTCCCTGGGCTTGACAAATTCTTTGCCCCCACCTGTGTCTGCCTCCCCTGCGCCCAGCTAATCTGGCCCTGTTCTCTCCTCCAACGCCTGCTCTTTCCACTGGTCTACTAGGGAAGGACCAATGTCCAACTTTATTTTATTTTTTACCCCCAAACAATGAATGCAGCTAAGTCCCCAGTCTGCTCCTCCTGCACTTGGACTTTCTAACTCACCCCTGGCCATGTGTTTCTCCGGGGTAACATCAGGCAGCTGCTCCTTGAGCAAGTCCCCGACGTCTTTGAGTGTTTCCATCTGCCCTTGTTCAGGCCTTTGTGGCTGTCACCTCTTCACCCAGGGGACTCATGGATTGGACCTTAGTGCCACCACAATCATAGGAGAGAAAAACCTTTCCATCCACCTGGCCTTGAACCACACACCATGGTTGTCCAGGTCTGGGCTTAGGATGGACGGTGAAGTTGTAGCAAAGAGAGTGAACATCTGTGAAGGCAAAATACAGGTGAGGTTGGGGGTGGGAGAGAAGGACCCATATACCCCCTTTACCGCAGTTATGGGACAGCAAAGTAAATCTGTAGGCCTGGGCAGGCAGAGCAAGGACTGCCCTGCTGGTTCCTCCCCCTCACCATATAGGCAGTGCCCCTCCCTTCCTTGAGGAGAAGGAGGAGGCCCCCGCCTGGCAGAAATCACACATCCTGGATATGTCCCCTTGTCCACCAGGTCAGTACCCGGCATCAGTCAGCACGTAACCTTTCCAGAGACGTGCCAGGCTGCTATGCGGGAAAAGCCTAGAGGCAGAGGATTGTCAGAATCTCGCTCAGTGTCCTGCAGGGAGATGGAGAATGTGTGGGGCTGCTCCCAAGGAAGCAGGATCCCAGTGGGGGTGGATGAGCACAGAACCCAAAGCTGGAGAAGGGAGTTTACAATTACGGGGCACAGGAGTCAGCAAGGCCTGGGGAGATGCTGCTAATCTGCTACCTGGCCCACATTGCATGAAAGAGAAAATCTAGAATTTCCAAGGCATGTGGTAGAGGAGGGGATCAAAAGGCTCAGGGAGGTGAATCTGCCAGGGCGGACGTGGTAGGAAAGGGCAGAAAAGTGTCCAGTCCACCCCGCTCGGTGGGAAAGCCTGAAGGACTCTGTCGAGCCTGTGAGGAAAGCACGGATGAGAAGCATCTCCAACAGCTCAAGGATGGCTCTTGCTGAAGGTCAGGAATGGGGGCAGGAGATGGTGTTCCCAATCGGCTTCCAGTTGTACTAGAGATGGAAAATGTGGAAATAGCAGATGCCAGGTGAGGGTGGTCTGAGTCAGGAGCAAAGCAGGTGCAATGGTCAAAGAGATTAAAGGGTCCCAATGCTAGCCAGGGCCTGACTGCAGAAAGTGTGAGGCTGGCTAATAGCACAGAGCAATCCTAGAGGCGAACAGATGGGCGGCCAACCCGGATACCAACTGCTTGACTGAAAGAAATGAAACAGAGAGAGACAAACACAAGGCTGGATGATCAGAAGGCTGAAAGCAGCCATCCCAACGAAACATCCGATCCTTGCCCAGTTTCCAGAACTGAGCCAGTTGTCAGACCCAAGGAGGGTCCTTTCATCACCACAGCAAGTGCCGAAGTCCTTCGGGCCTTTCCCATCTTTTGAAGCCACATGGCCATTGACTCGGGTAAGTGGACCCTGGGAAGCAGAGGCTCCCGCCACGTTCATATGGGCCTAGTTTGTGACCAACATCGTGCCCCGGATCTGAAGCATCATCATGGCCCCCCCTGTTGTTGAAGTGATGCATGAGGGCCAGGTAAAGAATAGATATCTCTCCCAGGTCCTGCTTACAGGGGTGTCACTGGGTCTACAGATCCAACACAGTGCTCATTTCATATACATTGGATTTGCAACAAGAATGGAAAATCTTTGTAGTCAGTAAATTACCGTGGGGTGAGGGCTACCATAGTAGTGATTTCCAAGTTCAAACTTCTGACACTGCCTCCTCATTCCCCAAATAGTATCTGTAAAACAATATCATATCCTGGAGGAAATGACAGAGATGAGTACCAACCTACAACCTCTCTGAGGCTGCAGGGATGTGGTCCCCATTCTATCTCCATTTAATTGCCAGTGTGACCCATAGATTTTCTGGAATGGTACATATGAAATATTTCAGGCTTTGCAGACCATAGGTCTCTGTTGCAACTGCTGTGCTAGCACAAAAGCAGTCACAGACAATTGGTGAATGATGAGTGTGGCTGGACCTGCTTCTTGGGCAGATAACCCAGCGGAACCTATGACATTAGAGGTGTCTGTGGTAGGAAAAGTGCTGCATGCAGTATATGGCATTTCCATTTGGATGCCCACAGCACAGACCCCTTGTGCCCTGAAGCACGGCCATGCCACTTGCAGTGGGGAAAACCACACCATTTAAAAGTGGCTCCTGGTATGGTTCTGGGGCCTGGTAGAGATGAGGTCTCTGGTCATAGGATGTCAAGTGACCTGGCAACCCAGAGGTGCCCATTGTGATCTGGGCTCCTCAGCCACTACTCATTAGGTCAGATGGGCTCAGTGGTCATAAGATAGAAATGATTCATCGCAATTGCTATGAGCGGGGCTCCAGGGAAAAAATAAGCTGCACCAGCAGGTGGTCCAGACCGCATACCAGAAATGCTGCACTACCACTCACCCTCTGGTCACACCTTTGGTCATGAATTGTCTCTCCTGGCACCTTGGACCAGGAAGGCACTCTACAGCACACCCACGCCCTTAGCACATTCACTCCACCCAGAAGCCACAGCCAGGATAAGGCTCTTCAAACCCAGGCTGAGGACCTCCTCAGCAGGTTCACTGGCGGTGTGGCACCCATATCTGGGAAACTATATACCCTAAATCTGGGGTTGGCAAACTAGGACAGTGGCACACCTGGCCCCCCATTTGTTTGCGTGTTGTCTTTGGCTGCTTTTGCATTACGAAGATGGAGGTGGGTACAGAGACAGATACCAAAGGGTCTGCAAAGGTGAACATATTCATTATCTTCTGTTTACAGGAAAAGTTTGCAGAGTCTTTTCTAAATCAATAACCGTTATGATGTTTGTGTCCCCAGAAGGGGAATATATGGGTCTGGGACCAAAAGGTAGAAGTGGCGGGGTGCCCTTCCTCACCCTCATTCCCTGCGTCATACTTCGGGAAACTCTGCTTCCCCATCACGCCTACTTTAGGAACTGTGGGCTTTACTTTTCAGTTTAGGAACTGAATGTGTCTTCAGGCAAGGGGATAAGATGCCAGCGTTTGGGGAAGTGAGCTCCGGGGCTGCACCTGCAGTTTCCCACTGGTAAAGTTCAAGGGCAGAAGCAGTGGTGTGGAGAAGGGCTTGTGCGAGCAGATCAGATGGGGGTGTGTGTGTGTGCTTTTCAGGATGTTTCTGGGAATCGTGGGGTGGGACTGCCTTGTCGTTCCCTGCATGGCTCAGGGGCTCCCACTTCCCGAGGGGCAGGCTGGGGCCTGGGGGGCTGCAGCAGTATTTCCTGCCACACACTCTTCCCCTCTTCTCCCTGCTCCACATCCCCTCCTCCACACATCATTTTTTGCCAGATTTCTCTTATCTGGCCTTGGCCTTGACCAGAGGGTGACAACCAGCCCCTGAGAATTTTCCGAGGAGGAAGACCCTGAGGAGGGGAATGAGTAGGGGGCGGGGAAACCACCCTGCAAGAAAGGTTCCCAAACCCACACAGGCGGGGTGCACCACCATCCCAGTCCTGGGTCGTAATGCATTCCCAGTCCCAACACTCTAAGGAACTGGATTCTCTCAGTGATCTACATGTGGTGGGAAGCTGATTCCTCCCAAGGCCTCTGGCCACGAGCCCAGCTCTTCCACACTTGATTTCAGTCTTGTGAGGACCAGAGCAGAGAAACCAAGGAGCCAGCTCAGGCTTCTGTCCTACAGATAAGAAGTGTGTGAAAGTAAGTGTGTGTTGATTTAAGCAGTTGAGTTTGTGATGATGTGTTATGGCGGAAATAGAGAACTAATACACACACCTTCCCACTTAAATGAAAATTTGTCTGGATATAAAACGCTAGGCTCAAAGCTCTTTTCCTTCAATACTTTGGAGATAAAGCTCCTTGGTCCTCCAGGATTGCTGTTGAGACTGCTGCCTATCTGTTTCCTTCTTACTTCTGCGGTTTCTCCGGGTTCAGGCAAGCTGGAAGGCTGTGCTCACTGCCAGCTCTGACCAGTGATTTTGTGCTGTACTAGGCTGCCATCTAGTCTTGTGGAGGTGGGGGAAGGTTTTAAAACCTTTTTCAACCAATAGATCAATAGATGCACTCATAGGTGTGACAAGTTCATTGTTCTTCTTTTGTTCAGCTATTGTTAGTCTTCTCTCTTTCCATCTTTTATGTAAATCAATTATTGAGGTATAATTTACAGACAGTACTCCCCTTCTTTTTGAATACAGGTAGCTTAAATTCCTTTATCTTTGAGAGTATATTAGAAACATGTAGGCATTTGGCAAAATTATAAGGCATGTTCCCAGACTGTGGAGGTAAAAGCAGATGAATGATACTATTTCAGCCATGAATCATCTTACCCACCTATAAATTCTATAGAGAATCATATTTCCAAGCAGTACTATTTTCAGGTTTGCAGAAGTGAAAAAGCTAGTGATTTTTCTCAGTGAACATGCTTGAGCTTTTAAACAAAGTGAATGCCAAAACTAGGTGAAGTCACCTCTACTTACTATCATTTTTATAGTTTATGAATTTCATAAAGTTAGCCCACATAATACTAGATTTATTACAAGTATGATAGATATTTTAAATGAAATACCCAATCCCTTTTAGTTATTGGAAACACATATTAATTCTATACTTTAAAAAATAAATAGCCACAGCCACTGGTGACAACATGGATGGACCTAGATGGTATTATGCTAAGTGAAATAAGTCAGACAAAGACAAATATTGTATGATTTCATTTACATGTGGAATTGAAAAAACAAAACAAACATAACAGAAACAGAGTCATAGATACAAAGAACAAACATATGGTTGCCACAGGGGGTGGAAGCATGAAAGAAGTAGGGGAGGGAGATTAAGAGGTACAAACCTGCAGTTACAAAACAAATGAGTCAAGGGTATGAAAAGTACAGTGTGGGGAATATAGTCAGTAGTAATGTAACATCTTTGTATGGCGACAGATGGTAACGACTTAACGACTTATGGTGATGATCATTTTGAAATATATAGAAATATTCAATTACTATGTTGTGCACCAGGAACAAACATAGTGTTGTAGGTCAGTTATATTTGAAAAACAAACAAAATAACAAACTCATAGAAAAAGAGATCAGATTTGCGGTTACAAGAGGAAGGGGATGGGAAAATGGGGAGGGGAAAGGAGAGGGGGAATTGGATGAAGTTGGCCAAAAGGTACAAACTTCCAGTTATAAGTAAGTATACCAGGGATGTAATGTACAACATGATAAATATAATTAACACCACCATATGTTATATGTTAAAGTTGTTGGACTTCCCTGGTGGCTCAGTGGTTAAGAATCCGCCTGGCAATGCAGGGGACACGGGTTTGAGCCCTGGTCTGGGAAGATCCCACATGCTGCAGAGCAACTAAGCCAGTGCGCCACACCTACTGAGCCTGCACTCTAGAGCCCACGAGCCACAACTACTGAGCCTGCGCTCTAGAGCCCAAGAGCCATAACTACTGAAGCCTGCGCGCCTAGAGCCTGTGCTCTGCAACAAGAGAAACCACCGCAATGAGAAGCCCACGCACTGCAATGAAGAGTAGCCCCTGCTCACTGCAACTAGAGAAAGCCCCTGCACAGCAACAAAGACCCAACGCAGCCAATAAATTTATTTAAAACAGAAAGTTGTTAAGAGAGTAAATCCTGAGAATTCCCATCACAAGTAAAAAATATATTTTTCTTTTTTTCTTTTGTATCTAAATGAGATGATGCGTTTTCACTAAACTTATTGTGGTCATCATTTTATGGTATTGTAAGTCAAAGCATTATGCTGTACACCTTAAACTTACACATTGCTGTATGTCAGTTATATCTCAATAAAACTGGAAGAAAAAATAAAGAGGTTAACTCACTAAAAAAATATTGATAATTAAATAAAAAATAGCCACATTGTAGAAAACAGCATCCTCTAAAAACTGAACTCAGCTGAATTAATCAGATATTACTAGATAGTTTTAGGACTCTCACAGAAGCTTAATGAATAATTTAAAATAGTTCAAGATACATTTTTCGAGTATATCTGAACAGTGAATTATAGTAACACTTTGCCTTTGAGGAGAAATCATTAATTTTGGATTTAACATACAGAGTTGCACCATAGGAAAACATGTTAAGTCAGGAGAAGTGTACCTTTAAGAGTACAAATAAGCAATGCAAATACATATTACCAGATGCTTAGACATTCCCTTGCAATATGAGCATTTTTCTGCCTAGAAGCTGCATAATTGACTGTCAGCTCTAGTGGGCAGATACCACATGACACAGTAACAGCAGAGCAAGAAAATCACAATTTTTTTCTGCTAGAAATCAAATGATTTCAAATCTTTGGCGAAACATTTTGGTTAAAGCCCCTCCTCTCCCTAATGAACTAACAAACAAGGAACAAGGAATAAACAAGGAATAGCAACAAAGACGAACAACATTTAAACCTCTGATTTCTGCAATAATGGATGAAAATTGTCAACAGAAAGAAGTAATATTTATCTGGGAAGAAAAAGGTGTATGGCCATAAAATGGAAAGCTAGTAATACACACTTTTCATGAAAATGTTTTGCTTTATTAGCAGGCATGTGCTAAACTTTTTTTTTTAATTAATTAATTTATTTTTGACTGCGTTGGGTCTTTGTTGCTGCACGCGGGCTTCCTCTAGTTGCGGCGAGTGGGGGCTTCTCTTTGTTGCGGAGCATGGGCTCTAGGCGCGTGGGCTTCAGTAGTTGTGGCTCACGGGCTCAGTAGTTGTGGTGCACAGTCTCAGTAGTTGTGGCTCCTGGGATCTAGAGCGCAGGCTCAGTAGTTGTGGTGCATGGGCTTAGTTGCTCTGCGGCATGTGGGATCTTCCCGGACCAGGGCTTGAACCCGTGTCCCCTGCATTAGCAGGTGGATTCCTAACCACTGCACCACCAGGGAAGCCCCATGTGCTAAGCATTTAATTGCCCTTGCATTTAACTAATCAGATAATAATTTTGTTTTCCATTTTTTTCTGAGTTTTTTTGTGTATATTACAAGACATTTTCTCTTATTTTTCCCATAATATTGAATGCTTAAAAAATTTGCTCCTGTCAGAGAATGCCATCCATTTTAATTACTATCAAAATATTTCTTAACTCTTCATAAAAGTAAACCTTATCTCAAAGGAATGTGCTTGATTTCTCAAAGACTCCTTTGAAAGATTCCTTTTACCCAAGGTACTTTGAATTCTCCCTTACTTCTCTCTCTTTTGGTGAGGACTCCTCCTGGTCTTCTTTCTGAGCCATAAGATTCATCTTTGCGATTATAATGCTTAGCTTCTCTGCTTCCCCTCTTGGAAAACATTAAGCTGGTCACTGGCCCTTCATGGCTGGGTTTACTGCAAGTAATGCTCATTTTCTCACAAAACCAGGTTTACTCATTTGTTCCATAGCCATTGGTGGGAAAGAGAATGGATTGGGTTGCAGCATGAACAATCAAGACATGCCCTGGAACAGAAGAGGAGAAGGAGAAGAAAAATGAAAGAAGAGGACGAAGCTTGAAATAGAATCCTATAAGTCATAAACAGGTTTTAGGTGGTGCACTGCTGTTACTCATGTGAAGAACACTTGCCCAGGAGTTCTTTGAGTGGTTTAATGCCATCTCCATGGGCTCTCTCCAGTGTGGGGGGAATCTTCCCTTGATATTTCTTGAAGACATTGTCTAAGACTTTCTCTCAGAGCTTAGGATTTGCGGGGGGAGGTTGGCGGTGGAAAGGAGTCTTTTCTATTTTCTACTTTGCTGTGAGTTTCCCAGGAGGGAAAGAACCCAGAAAGCTACCCGCTCAGATGGGGAGAAGGGAAGATGGAAACAGATAGTGAAACATCTAATGTTTATGTTGCTACAGTAAAGTCCACTCAGTGGACACAGGTCAGATTAGATTTTATTCTCTTGAAGTTTAAGCTGGATAAGAACACATGAGAACCATTCACTGCTGCCCTTCCTATGTGTTCTAACTGGGTAAAATTCACGATGAATTATCCATCTTTAACTGAGAGATGGGATATTTTAGGTTTTGAGTTTGGGCTCTGAGTCTCCAAAGCAAGAGGGACATGTAACTCCTTTCTTAAAGCACAGCTGAGTTTACACGAGAGGGAAACTTATGAGGGCCAAACCTGAAAAGAGAATTGAAAGGCAGAGTGGTAAGCCAAGGGGGAACACTGTGGAAAGGCAGGGAAGGCAGGTGGAGGTTGCTGGCCTCAGGATGCCAGGGGTTTAGATTCTACTCCTATTCAGGGACCAGAGACCAGCCTATGGGCTCTATCAAGTTGAGGAGTTGGAACTGTGACACCATATGAAGCTGAGACAGAGTGAAAAGATGAATTAGAAAAAACAAAACTTCAGGGGCACAGACAGACAACAATAAAAAGAGACAGCAGGCACACTTCTCTGTCTTGGCCTGGGTGCTCTGCGTAAAAACAAAGATAAGAAACTCTCCCCTGAGAATTAATAACTATAGGCTGTCCTTGACTGGCTTTAAGGTTAGAAGTTACTCTGCCTGACCCATTCAGGGATCTCCAAGTCACAGAGTTAACATAAAAATGATTCCTGCGAGTAGAGATCCATCTGTGTCTAGCAGAATCAAGTGTAATACTCCTCCAGAAGAGCACAGTCTCAGGTAGGCTGCTGACATTTCCCATCGATAAAGCCTGGCCAGAGAAAATCTCATGGTTCAAACTTACAGAACACATCAAGAGTCAAACCACAATAAGTGAAACAAACCAATCCAACACAGTAGGAGCTACAGATATTAGGACTATCAATAAAACTGGAATATATATATTTAAATCATAAAGGCATACAGGAAAGAATAAAAATCATTGCAAATAATGAGACACTATCAAAATAACCAGTTATCTTTCGATAGAACCAAACAGAACATCTAGCAATGAAAAATATTTTTGCTAAAATTAAAAACTCAACACACTGATGAACCAGCATATTAGACAAAGCAGGATAGAGATTCACTGAACTGAATGATTGAGCTGAAGAAATCAATCAAAATTCAGCAGAGAGTTTCATTCTGAAACGGAGAGAAAGGTATAACGATATGCATATACAATGGGAAGTTTCAACCCACATCTAATAGGACTTCCAAAAGCCGAGGAGAAAGAAAATGAGAGGGAATTTTCAAAGAGCTAATGGCTAAGAATTTTCCAGATTTTATGAAAGACATTAGTTCTCAGTTTCTGGAAGCAACAAATCCCAAGTAGGATATATAAAAATAAATTCATTATTAGGCACATTGTGGTGAAATTGCAAAATATCTTCAAGATCTTAAGAGAGAAAAACTTACAGGAGAAAAAATTTAAAAGCAACTATTGATAAAATATAGATTATCTTTAATGAAAAGACAATCCAATTGACAACAGACTTCTAGTCAGTTTTGAAAAATTATCAGCCATTATGTCTTCAAATATGACTTCTCTGTTTTCTTTTACCTCTCCCTTTAGGATTCAAGTGAAATGTGGGGTAAACCTCACTGTGTCTGCTTTGTCTCCTACTCTTTCTTCTGTATTTTTCCACCCTTTAGACTTTCTGTACCTGATTCCAGATAATTTCTTCTGATTTACCTTCTAGTTGACCAATTCTCTCTTCAGACATGTGTGACCTGCTATTAGACACATCTATTGAATTCTTAATTTTAGTTATTCAATTTTACATTTATAGATTATTCCACACATCAAGTATCCAAGTATTATTCCACATAGCAAGTATAATTTCTAGTTCTCTATTGAAATTTTCCATCTTTTTTTTAGCTCCTTAAACATACTAAGTATAGTTAATTTAAAATTCCTGCCTGATAATTCTAAAATCTAAAGCTGTAAGATCTCATTTGGGAGTTACTAGCCACATTTGGCTCCTTGAGCACGTGAAACATGCCTAGTCTGAACTGAGATGCACTGTAGGTGTAATATGCACACCAGATTCGAAGATCTAGCATAAAAAATGTCAAATATCCCATTATGAATTTTATATTGATTACATATTGAAATAATAATTTAGGTTAAATAAAAACTTGAATTAAAATATTCTGAGTTAAAATATTAAAAAAATTAGTTTCACTTGTTTCTTTTTACTTTTTCACTGTGGTTACTAGAAAATTTAAAAATTAAAATGTGACTCACGGGACTTCCCTGCTGGTGCAGTGGTTAAGAATCCGCCTCCCAATACAGGGGACACGGGTTTGAGCCCTGGTCCGGGAAGATCCCACATGCCACGGAACAACTAAGCCCGTGGGCCACAACTACTGAGCCTGTGCTCTGGAGCCCGGGAGACACAACTGAGCCCGCATTCCACAACTACTGAAGCCCACGCGCCTAGAGCCTGTGCTCCGCAACAAGAGAAGCCACCGCAATGAGAAGCCCGTGCACCTCAACCAAGAGTAGTCCCCGCTCACCGCAACTAGAGAAAGCCTGCACGTGGCAACAAAGATCCAATGCAGCCAAAAATAAAATACATAAATAAATAAATTAAAAAAAATGTGACTCACATTTGTGGGTTCCATTATAGTTCTTCTAGAGCACTGGCCTAGACCCTCTCTGTGCTTTTCTGCTTCTACTGTATATTTCTCATTCTTGCTGTCTAATCTCCTCATATGCTGGCTTTTTTTGTCTGTGTGCTGGGTATTGCATTTTTAAAATTATTGTTGAAAGAATTAGAAGTCTAAGATGATAATTCTTTCCTCCAGAAATAACTTTCATTTGCTTGTATCAGGCACTTGGTAACTATCAATCAAGAATCACTTTCGTTACACTGCAGGAGTTAGATACTTCTGGCCATGCAGAAGCTTTGAAGGGGGCCTGCAGTCTGTTTGAGGACTGGTTACCTGCCACTGACCTTTGCCCCTAGGGTGCAGTCCCTCAGGACCTCTACCCAAAGAGCAGGGAGCTTACCGGGCCCCCCACCCTTCGCAGGCCCTGGACTTCAGTATGTGTTTGCTTCGCCCCATGAAGTTGTCCAAAGCCTGCATAAGGCACCGAGACAGAAAGGTTGCTTCTAGCATCAAAAAGCTGCTGATTCTATTATCATATCACTACAGCCACAATTTGAAAGCCACCAAGAACAGGAAACGACCATACTCAGGAAGTCACCGCAATCAGAACCTACAGCTGCTACTGTGGGCTCTTAGAACCACACTGCGCAGGCTGTGGTCCACGCAAATGGATGCCACATGCCACAGGCCCTGCTCTCAACGCTTCAATGCCAGTGAACAGAGCCCAGAACCTCTGCTAATGCTGCTGCAGAAAAACCGAATGTCTTCGCAACTGGGCTTGCCAGCCGGAGCAGCAGAAGCCTGGCATTGTGCTCCAATCCTGCCGCATTGGATTGACAGAAGCTAAATCACATCCAGGACTCTGGCTGGGAAGGAGTCTGAGAAATGCAGTTTTTAGTTTCTATGTCTCCTTAGTACAGAAAGGTACACTTGAAAGAGGATGGAATGAATGTTAGGTGCCTCTTTCCTCTATACACCCCAGGTAGATAAATTTATGATGTTTTTTTTTTTTTTGGTATTGCTTAATGAGTTCAATGAGCTGTTATAAGGCAAAGACCCATGTATCCACCGTCCAGCTTAAGAAACAGAATTTTGTGGCCACCCCAACAGCTCCATCAGTGTCCCATCCCAAAGTAACCATCTCCTTCCCCCCAAAGTAACCACCACCTTGTTGGCACCCAAGTGCAAACGTTCTTAGACACTATAGTTTAGAGTCACTCGTTAAAAAAAAAAAAACTATGTCTTCCAAATCCATTTCAATTCATAGGTTTCCCCTTCACTTGTTTCTCTCTCTCTTTTTTTCATTCTAAAATATGATGCTATTTATTTAAAATTTTAAGATATTCAAAATAATTCTGTATTTTGCTTATTGATATATCATATGTACATAAGTACACACATATCCATCTATATACCTCTGTATCTGCAACTATGTATACAATTTCTATAAAGGCAGTAAGATCAGTTGTGACTTCAAGCATGGTTTCTGGAATCGTGCTGCCTGGTTTAAAAACCTGTATTTGTGTGACATGGAGTACACCCATTTCCACACTCTCTCTCTCAAACTTCTATTTCTCTGTCTGTAAAATAGGTATACCAATAGTATCTACTTCCAAACAATGCTGTGGGGCTCATAAGATAAAGCCTGTAATAGACCTCATGATAAGTACTTAGAAAATTTTAACTCTTTTCATCATATGGTGGTGAAAGATCTAGGGGCTAACCCTCATTATGTCACCTTGGCAAGTCTCTTAATTTCTCTGAGTCTTGATTTCTTTGTCCTTCAGATGAGGACGTTGCCTTACATGCTCTGTAAGGTGAGTTTCTGAGCTAACAATCTCCAAGTTCATGACTGGAGAAAGTGAGGCACTGAAAAAAGTTATTACTTGGCATACTAATCAAGTAGGTTGCAGAATTTGGCACCTAGACATTCTAATTTTTAATTTCTTTTTTTTCCCCACAAAGTCTTATAATTACAGTTTAGTGCTAGATGCTACTTAAGAGAAACATGATGATAAAACTACCACCATGAAGCACATTTAAACAGGACTTGGAGGCCAATGACTTTAGTTGCTAAAATCAAGAATAACACCAGAGGGCACTTGAGTTAAAGAGTGAGGTGGAAGAAAGCAAAGCTAAATATTGACAGTCTTTTTAGGGGGTGAGAAAAAAGTGAGAGCAAGATGCCTGCGGTGAAAGTAGTAGGATGTTAGTCTTCCATGAAAACCAAGTGAAAAATGTTATTTAATTGCATCTTCAGCTCTGGATGTGCATGACGTGGGAGAGTGGTTGTGTAGTTATTTTACCCTCATCTGGATTGTTGATATAAAGCTTAAAGGGTCACAGTAATAAAACAAAAACAAGTAACAAAGACAAAACACTTCGTAGATAGACTCATCCACCAGAGGGCAGACAGCAGAAGCAAGAAGAACTACAATCCTGCAGCCTGTGGAATGAAAACCATATTCACAGAAAGATAGACAAAATGAAAAGTCAGAGGACTATGTATCAGATGAAGGAACAAGATAAAACCCCAGAAAAGCAACTAAATGAAGTGGAGATAGGCAACCTTCCAGAAAAAGAATTCAGAATAACGATAGTGAAGATGATCCAAGACCTCGGAAAAAGAATGGAGGCAAAGATCGAGAAGATGCAAGAAATGTTTAACAAAGACCTAGAAGAATGAAAGAACAAACAGAGAGGAACAATACAATAACTGAAATGAAAACTACACTAGAAGGAATCAATAGCAGAATAACTGAGGCAGAAGAATGGATAAGCTACCTGAAAGAATGGTGGAATTCACTGCCATGGAACAGAATAAAGATAAAAGAACGAAACGAAATGAAGACAGCCTAAGAGACCTCTGGGACAACATTAAACGCAACAACATGTGCATTATAGGGGTCCCAGAAGGAGAAGAGAGAGAAAAAGGACCCAAGAAAATATTTGAAGAGATTATAGTCAAAAACTTCCCTAACATGGGAAAGGAAATAGCCACCCAAGTCCAGGAAGCACAGAGAGTCCCAGGCAGGATAAACCCAAGAAGAAACACGCCGAGACACATAGTAATCAAACTGATAAAAATTAAAGACAAATTATTAAAAGCAACAAGGGAAAAATGATAAAAAACATACAAGAGAACTCCCATAAGTTCAACAGCTGATTTCTCAGCAGAAACTCTACAAGCCAGACGGGAGTGGCATGATATATTTAAAGTGATGAAAGGGAAGAACCTACAACCAAGATTACTCTACCCGGCAAGGATCTCATTCAGACTTGATGGAGAAATCAAAAGCTTTCCAGACAAGCAAAAGTTAAGAGAATTCAGCACCACCAAACCAGCTCTACAACAAATGCTAAAGGAACTTCTCTAAGTGGGAAACACAAGAGAAGAAAAGGACCTACAAAAACAAACCCAAAACAATTAAGAAAATGGTAATAGGGAACATACATATTGATAATTACCTTAAATGTGAATGGATTAAATGTTCCAACCAAAAGACACAGACTCGCTGAATGGATACAAAAACAAGACCCATATATATGCTGTCTACAAGAGACCCACTTCAGACCTAGGGACACATACAGACTGAAAGTGGGGATGGAAAAAGATAGTCCATGCAAATGGAAATCAAAAGAAGGCTGGAGTAACAATACTCATATCAGATAAAATAGACTTTAAAATAAAGAATGTTACAAGAGACAAGCAAGGACACTACATAATGATCAAGGGATCAATCCAAGAGTAAGATATAACAATTATAAATATATATGCACCCAAATAGGTGCACATCAATACATAAGGCAAATGCTAACAGCTGTAAAAGAGGAAATTGACAGTAACATGTAAAAAGAATTAGAATACTCCGTAACACCATACACAAAAATAAACTCAAAATGGATTTGAGACCTAAATGTAAGACCAGACACTATAAAACTCTTAGAGGAAAACATAGGAAGAACACTCTATGACATAAATCACAGCAAGATCTTTTTTGATCCACCTCCTAGAGTAATGGAAATAAAAACAAAAATAAACAAATGGGACCTAATGAAACTTAAAAGCTTTTGCACAGCAAAGGAAACCACAAACAAGACGAAAAGACAACCCTCAGAATGGGAGAAAATATTTGCAAACGAATCAACGGACAAAGGATTAATCTCCAAAATATACAAACAGTTCATGCAGCTCAATATTAAAGAAACAAACACCCCAATCCAAAAATGGGCAGAAGACCTAAATAGACATTTCTCCAAAGAAGACATACAGATGGCCAAGAAGCACATGAAAAGCTGCTCAACATCACTAATTATTAGAGAAATGCAAATCAAAACTACAATGAGGTATCACCTCACACCAGTTAGAATGGGCATCATCAGAAAATCTACAAACAACAAATGCTGGAGAGGGTGTGGAGAAAAGGGAACCCTCTTGCACTGTTGGTGGGAATGTAAATTGATACAGCCACTATGGAGAACAGTATGGAGGTTCCTTAAAAAACTAAAAATAGGACTACCATACAACCCAGCAATCCCACTACGGGGCATATACCCAGAGAAAACCATAATTCAAAAAGACACATGCACCCCAATGTTCATTGCAGCACTATTTACAATAACCAGGTCATGGAAGCAACCTAAATGCCCATCGACAGACGAATGGATAAAGAAGATGTGGTACATATATACAGTGGAATATTACTCAGCCATAAAAAGGAGAGAAATTGGGTCACTTGTTGAGACGTGGATGGATCTATAGACTCTCATACAGAGTGAAGTAAGTCAGAAAGAGAAAAACAAATATCGTATATTAAAGCATATATGTGGAACCTAGAAAAATGGTACAGATGAACCGGTTTGCAGGGCAGAAGTTGAGACACAGATGTAGAGAACAAACATATGGACACCAAGGGGGGAAAGCGGTGGGGGGGTGGGGGGGTGGGGTGATGAATTGGGAGATTGGGATTGACATGTATACACTGATGTGTATAAAATTGATGACTCATAAGAGCCTGCTGTATAAAAAAATAAATAAAATTAAATTAAAAAAAAAAAAGGGTTGAAAGTGGGCTTACCATGAGCCATTCTAATTTCAGGCGAGTGTACTTGAATGCTGTTTTGTCTGCAAGGTCTGTGGTTCGTGACTCATCAATTTGCCTCCACTGCCAAGTTTTGTTTTGTTCCTTGGTTACGGACTTTCTCCTAATTCTGGTCCATAGAAGCTAGAAATTCACACCCAGGCCCCTAGGAAGAGTAAGAGCAAGATGGAATCTCCGTCAATCCTTCCCCCCACTGCTGGGAACCCAGATCTGCTGGCGTGTAAGCCCTGGGAGTGTAGGATGCTGTCAGGCCCCGTGCTCCGCCTTGCTCTTAATCCTCTCAGAAATTTCATTAGGTTTGGCTGTGCCTTCTCTCATTTTATAAAGACATTGAGGAGTACAGAAGTTAAGTGTCTTATTTGTGTGTCCTTCAATCTGCAATGCCTCCGCCCACTTCTGGCTAGTGAACTCCTGCCCCTCCCTTACCACCCAGCTCTGTGTCACCTTCTCCAGGAGCCCTGAAGTTTAGGTACCCCTCCTGGTTCTCCCGTGATGTGGCACATGTGGTTTTCTCTCTTTCCTCCCCAGTATTTGTGCCTCTGACTCCTGAGATGGATTGAGAGATTAGGAGCTGTGCATATGTGACTCGTGAAATCTGTGAATAAATGAGTGAAATCAGTGTATGAATGAATAAATAATATTTTAAGATACTAAGTCCCCAGATGAGAACTTCATTCTGGCTTATGTGTCCCTGGAATTTCTTATCCAGTTTCCCTCTTCACAGCTATTAACAGCCTTGGCCCCGTCCCAGCTGGCAGGGGTTCAACTATCACCGAGATAATATTTAGAAACTTGTTTTGACCCTGCTGGCTCCAACCCAATCAACCCTTTTGAAGTTGTTGCTCAACCTTGTAGCTCCTTGATGGAGCAGGGTCTTGTGAAGAAACACACGGTTTGTTTAGGAATAGGCCAGTTTAAAGCAGCTTATCTGTTGGCAATTGTCTTTCCTTTAACCATAATTAATTTCATACTAATTAACTCTCTGTGCTTTTTAGAGAGACGGCAAATGCTCTGCAGGTCATGCTGGTCTCAGAGAAGATTTTGATGGCACCCAAGAGTTCTCTCCTTGTGCGGGATAAAATAACTGTGGCTGGAACGGAACCTCTTCTAGAAAGGCTGATAAACATCCTTACACACAGGACTTGGTTTGCAAGGTCCGTTAGGGCAGTAAAGTGACCCCTCACTGGCTGCAGTCAGGCCAGGGAGAGAAAGAGCACAGCTATGCCTCTGAGACCTTACCTGTTAGCAGTGACCAGGAGGGGACATGCTGCGGAAGAGACAGGGACATGCTTTTTTTAATATATATATAAATTTATGTATTTTATTTATTTATTTTTGGCTGCGTTGGGTCTCTGTTGCTGCGCGCGGGTTTTCTCTAGTTGCTGCGAGCAGGGGGCTACTCTTCGTTGCGGTGCGTGGGCTTCTCACTGCGGTGGCTTATCTTGTTGCGGAGCAAGGGTTCTAGGTGCACGGGCTTCAGTAGTTGTGGCACACAGGCTCAGTAGTTGTGGCTCGCGGGCTCTAGAGTGCAGGCTCAGTAGTTGCGGTACACACACGGGCTTAGCTGCTCCGCGGCATGTGGGATCTTCCCGGACCAGGGCTCGAACCCGTGTCCCCTGCATTGGCAGGCGGATTCTTAACCCCTGAGCCACCAGGGAAGCCCCACTTTAATGCTTTTGAGTTATGGGCTCCTTCTGATCTCAAACTTGGACCATTCTACGTGAAAGTGTTATTTTATCACCCATGTCATGGCTGCACCTCTGTCAGGACAAGAGGCTGATGACCTGACAGCTAAGTAACTGGAATACAAGTTCACCTAGGTCTGTTAGAAGGTCACACAGAGCCATTTCTAAGTGTCCCCCAAAGAGCTTGCCCCCGGCATCTCTTTGAGTTGTTTGGGATATACGATGTGCTGATGCTTGTCCTTGCCAAGCGACCATTGTCCACTCCCCGAATCAGGACTGGGACACAGAACTGGTTCACTCACTTCACTTTCTGGCTCCTGCCGTGTGCCAGGCTTTGAGGTCAGGATGTTATTGACATGCATCCCTATCTTTAACGCATACAGGTAGATGGGGCCCCTAGTTCCAAATCTCTGTGATTACAGATATAACAGGCAAGGGCAATAGATGGGGAGGAAACAGTGTAAAACATGGCTTCCTTAGAGACGCCCGCTCTGATTCCCGGCACAAGGTTGAATCTCCCAGTTACAAGCGTGTACCTCATTACCTTGTACTAGACGTGGACTCCGTGGGGGTAGGGACCATGTCTGTCCTGCTCGGCACTGTATTGCCAGCACTCAGCACAGTGGCTAGCACACCTTAGGTGCTTAATGTTTGCTGCATTCCTGCTCCATGTTCGTAGGAAAGAGCCACCACCCGCTTCCCTCTGCCCCACGGTACTGTGAACAGTTGAGACTTAGAAGAAATCTTTGAAAGACTGCTCTTCGTTTGGTTGGTATTTCTTACTTTACCTTCTTCTACTTTCTGATTGGAGTGAATTTATGGGTGACAGGGCACTTACCAGCTGGTCTAAGTTAGGAATCACGATTCATTCAACAAATATTTAGTGAACATCCTTGGCATTAAAGATGCAGTGTGGGAGCCACAGCAGAAAGTACAAGATGTGCGAGCCACAGGCTCTGCCTTCAAGGAGCTTGTTTTTAGTAAATAAATAACACAGGTAACATCAACAACTAGAGTGCAGTCAGAACCTTGTTGAAATCACATCTGAGGGACAGAAATGCTGCACGGGGGAGGGAGAGGTGAAGTGGGAATTGGAGGATAAGAGATGTGATGGGGCAGGGGTTCCTGCCAGAGTGAAGACACGATACCAGCAGGCACGGGGTGTCTGGGGAAGAGCTTGTAACAGCTGCTGCAGGAAAGTGATGGAAGGTGAACTTGGAAAAGGAGGTCAAGGCCATACTTGGGGAGCACGGAATACCACATCTAAAAGTTTCCAAAGGTGAAATATCTTCCATAGGCGGCCCTCTAGGCAGTGGTAGGGCAGGGATTTCAACTCGTGTTTGGTCTGACTCCAAAGCATGTGTACATGTATATATACCTGTGTACACTGAGGCATGCATTAGTCTGTTTCATTACATATTTTTGAATTAGGAGGAAAGTGGTAGAACTTTCAGGAACTTTCAATGTCAGCTAGATTTATAAAGCAAAATTTTCCTAAATGTCTAATGCAAAAGGCCTACAGCCCACTGGTCTGCGCAGAAGGAGGGTCTGTGGTTTTTCTCACGCAGCAGCATGAGAAATCTAAATGAAAAAAATTGCAGAGCTGGCTCTTTTTTTTACTTGTAGAGTGTTTAAATTTCAAATTTTTTTTTTTTTAGTGGGGGTTGGGAGAGGGAAAGGAATGGAATAGTTTGCTTTCTGTAGGAGTGACGGAGGAATAAGGAAGAAAGGGCCTCCTATCCCAGAATCCTGCATGTTTGTTGAGCTGCTTTATGGGTGTTATGAATTACACCCCTGGGAAGAACCAGCTGGGGACCAAATTCCCATTGGTGGAATTGTTTCTCATAGAAAGCAAGTTCCAGGCTCTAAAATGACATGCAAATGGACTTTTGAATGCAACCTGTCTGTAAGCTGAGGTTGTAATAATAATGATAATGATTTTGGATTCAAATCAAAATTTTAAATCTTGATGAAATATTTTTTTTAAGTCAACAACCCATTTATTTATTTATTTATTTGGTTGCACCAGGTCTTATTTGCAGCAAGTGTGCTCCTTAGTTGCTGCTCATGGGCTCCTTAGTTGTGGCATGCATGTGGGATCTAGTTCCCCAACCAGGGATTGAATCCAGGCCCCCTACATTGGGAGTGCAGAGTCTTAGCCACTGTGCCACCAGGGAAGTCCCTTGATTAAATATTTATAAACAAAATGTATGGTTGGCAAGAACATTTAATAAATGGGTATGTCTGACGATGAAAAGCTAATGGCCTGACTGGGTTGAGAGAAAGGATGAATCGATACACTTTTCTAGCTCCAAAACAAATTAAATTAAAACCTGTCACCACCTGAAATGACTCTCTTCCTGCCAAATGTTTCCTGACGTTCTTTTTATTAGGTAAGCTTTGTTTGTCCTGATACAGTGCCTCTTATGTATTCCACCTTCCATGTAGCAAGTTGGGTGGTAACAAATTAATTCCTGCTATATACAGGTGGGGCAGTGAAAGGACACCAGTGTCAGAAGAGGTGGGTTGGTTCCTTTTCTCTCTTGATCACTACTGCTGGCGGACCTTGGACAAGTCACTTGACCTCTACAAGTCAAGTTTGCTCATCTGGATATGAAATGAGGGGATGGAGCAAGGCTTCTTCATGCTCTCAAAGTCTGATTCCATGTATAAAGCTAAGTTTGTTTGTTTTTTTAAATTACTGAGCTGCTGTTTATTTTTTTAAATTTATTTATTTTATTTTTGGCTGTGTTGGGTGTTCATTGCTGCTCGCAGGCTTTCTCTAGTTGCAGCAAGTGGGGGCTACTCTTCGTAGCGGTGTGCAGGCTTCTCACTGCAGTGGCTTCTCTTGTTGCGGAGCATGGGCTCTAGGCGCACGGGCTTCAGTAGCTGTGGCACGCGGGCTCAGTAGTTGTGGCATGTGGGCTCTAGAGCACAGGCTCAGCAGTTGTGGCGCACGGGCTTAGTTGCTCTGCAGCATGTGGGATCTTCCCGGACCAGGGCTCTATCCCGTGTCCCCTGCACTGGCAGGCGGATTCTTAACCACTGTGCCACCAGGGAAGCCCTAAAGCTAAGTTTTATAGTAGAGCTTCTCTGAAGATGATTTATAAAATTATTGTTCAATGAGTGATTTTTTACATCTCTATATTGTCATTATCAGAAATAGGTCATTGTTGATCTTTAAAGTCTGGGTTTTGAAAAGATTTATATTGTTAAAAATTGTTTTTAAAAAGTCACTTGAGTGGCAATGGATATTCAATAGCAATTGTGATTTTTTTGTTTTCTTTGTATTTCCTTTCTGATATGCAACTGGCCAGTTATTTGATTTCCAGTAGAAAACTTCGGAGAGAATGTAAGCATGAACATGGCATCTTGGAATTAAGAAATGTTGATGACTATATAAATTATTATCTTTTTAAATGTAGAAGTTAGGAATTCTGAGAAAAAAAGTGGTCTGGACTATCTTAAGAAGGGAAGAAATATTTTACCCCACTACAATGTGTGTTTAGGAATAACTATGCTGTTTCTCCAATTCAAATTTGAGCTGCCATTCATTTTTATCAAACTACTTTCCATCTTCAGAAAGAAACAAACCTTGACGTTGTGAGTTTTTTAAAAGTTTATTTTTGTGCCTTTTTTTTTTTTTTTTTTTTTCTGTGAACATGTTTACATCATTCCAGGCTGGTGGGGAGGGAGGCATAAATTCACTCTTCTTACAGGACCACCCCTCTGTTCATGTGCGAATGGGTGAGAATGTACACATGGTCATCTGGGATTAAGCGAAATTTCTCTTGTAATGTGTTAGCTGCACTAACTATCCACAGTGAGACCCCGTATGATATATCCAGAGCAAAAGGAAAAGAAATACCGAAAGGATACACTTTTTTTTTTTTTTTTGTAATGACATTTTTTTTTTTTCACACACACACACTGTATTTTATTTTTACAAGAGATAGACTGACACCAAGCATTGTACATGGATGACCACAACAAAAGCAACAATGATTGCAATTACCAAACATGAAACACACTCATACTATGTCATAATATTGACATTCAGTCCAGTAATCCTCCACTGTAACAGCTCCTTTACTTTGCAGTGAAAATTGATTTGTATATTCTTTGCCTCTGAGTCCTTGTGGGATTTTTTTTTTTTTAAATTCAGACAGAAAGTCACAAAAATTATACTCATCCTCATCAGCTCACTCAGTCCCATGTAATTAATTTTTTTTTCATCTTGATCTTTTGTTAGCACTTTTATGAGTTCATCAGTTTTTCATTAGCGTTCTGAAAAAGCTTATTCATTCAGTTCAGCAGTACAGTCAGTTACCAGAAACCTGTACTTGTCAGAGTCTTTTCCATGAATTTCTTGAAGATGAAACCCTTTTATAGGAACATATTTGCAAAATCATCAGAGTACACCCAGAACTGTCTGTAAATGACAAAAGACTTAAAAAAATGATGATGAAAGCTACAGACTCTTCTCTCAAAATGTTTATATACACACAGTCTCAGAACCTTGCCCATACTTTCAGGGATTCAGACCTGCATCTGTGTGTCCCAGATTGAGAGCCTCTGTTCTTTCTTTCTTCATGACCAAATTTGCCTAATTTTGTGTCATTTCGGGCCTTCTCTTTTCAAATGTTTGGGACGTTTCATTATTTACTACCCTCCTCTGAGGGAGAGCCTAGAAAATAAAAAGAGATAAAACCCAAAAAAAAAAAAAAAAAAGGATACACTTTTTTAGAGCGTATGTATCAGGACAAACCACTGAAAGCTCCGTGGAGAGAGTGAATCTAGTTTAAGGAGGCAAGATTCTGCCCCGGCTCCACTGTTTGTAGGGAGGGTGCATGGCTGGGGAAATCTATACGGGATCTGCCTTCGAACTGAGCCGAGAAGAGTGAGGTAGAAGCTTCAGTGCCTTTCTCCTTTCCATCCTTCCCTCCCACAGCCACGTCTCTCATTCACAAAGCCAAACTCCTGTTTAGGCAGCTCTTCCCACGGTCCCCAGTTGGTTCCTGTGTTGCAGGTTGGTCAGGAAACATTGTTTACTCCATTTCTTAGGTGAGGACACAGACATGGAAAGGTGGAGTGGCGGGCCCAGGGACATATTGGTTAGTAAGGGACCTTGGATTTGAACCCAAATCACTTGATGTCCAATGAAATGCTCTCTCTGCATTCCTTGTTACTTCTGAAGCAAATTCTCAGACTACAACCTGCACTGATTTGCTGCCTTTCCATTATTAACCTTCCAGCAGAGTGTTAACATCTTTGGTGACCTGGTGGTTTAGAACCACTCAGGGACTATGAAAATCTTACATTTTGTGGCCATAGGAAAGCACTCACTCTAGCAAAGAGCGGGTGAAGTGTCACGATGTGTCAACCAGCTTATGCTTCTCAGAGGCGGGTCAGTGTCTGGGCTGTTTGCAGGAATCTGGTAGACTTAGTGAGCCGGGGTCATCAGCGGTGGTGGGGCCGGAAGGGGAGGGGAGAGAAGAGAGTTAAAGTTATGGGACACAAGCACCGTGCTCCCTTAAGCATCATAGTGAGAGGAGTGGACCAATAAAGGCAGAGAGTCTCTCTTCCAGCTCCCTGGCTTGTGGCCTGAGCCTGCTGCCTGCACGCTTCCGCCTGGGATTCTGACTCGGATGGAGTGGCCACACACAGGGAGAGTCGGGGATTACTCAACAGCAGCTGCGTGGAGCAAGGCCCAGTGGGCCTTCTTAATGGCTTCCTAAGCAGAAGACTCCTGGGGTGATCCTGGCTGGGTCTTGCTTGGCCTGGTTCCTGCAGTTTGCAAGCCTGGATCTCCAGCCCTGCCCTCTATCCTGAGAGACTTTCTTTCAACAGACCCTTTCTGCTAAAGATGGTTTCTGTTGTTTGCAGTTGAAAACCCAACTGATGCAGCCAGTAAGAGGTAGAATCAGGATTAGAACTGGATCTGTGAGATACCCATTATTTATTCTTCTATACCCAAAAAAGGGATTGGAATCTGAGTGACTGCCAAATCTTATCGTTTAAGCCTTCATGGGAAATAGGTTTACAAGTAGATCAGTAATCAACTAGATCAATAAGTGGTCACACACACACACATATATTCATGCACACACATATATATTCACATAGATGTTTAAATTGATTGGCAAGTTTTCATGAAAAATTGCTGAAGCTTTATGATGCTGGCATTTCCAAAGGAGGGGAGCAGATGTAACATCCACTGGGTGGTGGTGAGCATAAGAGGTGATGAGTGGGCTACGGAAGTGATGTATTGGTTATGAACAGGTTTGGGAGTCAGACAGATTTGATTTCAGTCCTAGGTCTACTAACTATTTAATATACCTTTGTGTCCTTGGAAAAGTTATTTATCTTCTTTGGACCTCAGTTTCTTTATCTGTAAAATGGGGATAATAATACTCATTTCACAGAGATCCAAAGCCGCCCAAATAAGGCACCTCACACAGCGCTTGACACATGGTGAGTGCTTAGTAGATGGGAGTTATTATTTTTATTTAATTATATTGCCTAGTTTATTTCTCACAGCACTACTAAATTTGTCCTTTCTTGAATAAGTTTAGGAACCTTATGTGTTGGCATATCCTCTTACTCCGTTCTAGAAGGGGACTGTGGGAGTGGGTGAGGAGAGGGTGAGATGAGGAGGAAACCACACAGCTCTTTATAAAAGTTCTGTCTGAGCCTAAGCTGTCATGTGGGGTGTCTGTTTTCAGGTTCGTGATTGAACTGCTAGTCAACAGTTAACTTGACCTATTCATTTGATCTGCCATAATACTCAAGACAAATTTGGACTTAAAAGAGGCTGTTGTAAACCAAGGACCCTCAGCATCTTAGGATAAACCATGATGAAATTCCCTTGGATTGGGTTAGCCATGTCATTCCTGGGCTCCTGACATTCAGGGGCACGAAACACTTAGGCAAGGCCCACAGCTCTGAGCATACCCCTGAGCTCCGGATCCTGGGGATGTTCCTTGTCCTGGGGATGCTCCTTGTCCTGGAGAAGCTCCTTGTCCTGGGGATGCTCCTTGTCCTGGGGATGCTCCTTGTCCTGGGGATGTTCCTTGTCCTGGGGATGCTCCTTGTCCTGGGGATGTTCCTCGTCCTGGAGATGTTCCTCGTCCTGGGGATGCTCCTCGTCCTGGGGATGCTCCTCGTCCTGGGGATGTTCCTTGTCCTGGGGATGCTCCTTGTCCTGGGGATGCTCCTTGTCCTGGAGATGTTCCTCGTCCTGGGGATGCTCCTCGTCCTGGGGATGCTCCTCGTCCTGGGGATGTTCCTCGCCCTGGGGATGCTCCTTGTCCCAGGGATGCTCCTTGTCCTGGGGATGCTCCTTGCCCTGGGGATGCTCCTTGTCCTGGGGATGTTCCTTGTCCTGGGGATGCTCCTTGTCCTGGAGATGCTCCTTGTCCTGGGGATGCTCCTTGTCCTGGAGATGCTCCTCGTCCTGGAGATGTTCCTCGTCCTGGGGATGCTCCTCGTCCTGGGGATGCTCCTCGTCCTGGGGATGCTCCTCGTCCTGGGGATGTTCCTTGCCCTGGGGATGCTCCTTGTCCTGGGGATGCTCCTTATCCTGGGGATGCTGCTTGTCCTGGGGATGCTCCTTGTCCTCGGGATGCTGCTTGTCCTGGGGAGGCGGCTCATCTTGTGCAGTGGGAACCACAGGAAAGTTTTGAGTGGCATCAGTCCAGAGCAACCCACTTCACCAGCAAAGTGATGATGGCAACCATATTCACTTAGAAAATAAGTCAATCAAATCATGTTCATTAATGAAGACCTAATAGTAATCCACATTGTATTCTATTACAGGAGGTCACATGTATGAAAAAATCTTTGTCCATCTGCTTAGCAAATAACATGTACTAAGGGAATGTTAAGTTCTCTTCTCCCTTTCTTAGACAAACTCTTTTGGTGGCTTGTAACAAATTGTCATCTGAATTAGCTTATATAATTCTCACAATGATTTTAAGAGAGGTGTGTTGTTTTTAATCTCTGCTTTCCAGAGATGGACATCTGGAATTTGGAAAGAATTCTTCTAGGAGTGTGCTGTCTGGGAACAGTAAAGCAGGGGTTCAAACCCAAATCTTCTGCCATCAGCCTTATATTCATTCATTCCGCATTTGTGGATCATCTACCGTGTGCCTGGAGCGGCGCTGGACACCGGGGATCCGTGTCTTGGCTGTGGTCCTTGCCTGCAAGGAACTCACGCTGGTCAGGAAGAGTCTTTCCTTTTGGCCGTCCTGTCTGACATCGCACCATTTTTTTTCTGGCTCTCATTAATGATCCATTCATATCCCAAGACCAGAGGATGAATGGCTATATTCAGGTTTCCAGTTTATGGTAATTTTCTTTGGAAACCAACCAGTTTCGTGTCTCCATTTCAATCTGCCCACACACTTCACAGTTAAACTGTCAAAAATGATGTGGAATGTGGAAATATTTCTCACAAGGTCCCAAAGGGAGCCAGTGACACCCTAACTCTCTTCAGTCTGGGAAACAGGGAGGCAGATGCCCCAAAGTCTACACATGGCCAACTGTTGTGTTGTTTTTTTGTTTGAGTTTGTTTTATTATTATTATTTTATTTTTAAATTTTTTTTATTGCAGTATAGTTGATCTACAATGTCCTGTTAGTCTCAGGTGTACAGCAAAGTGATTCAGTTTTATAAATATGTCTTTTTTTCAGATTCTTTTCCATAATAGGTTATTACAAAACACTGAATACAGTCCCTTGTGCTAAAGAGGCGGTCCCTGTTTCTTCCATCATGTATACATAGCAGTGTGTATCTGTTAATTCCAAACTCCTAATTTATCCCTTCCTCACCCCTCTCCCCTTTAATAACCATAAGTTTGTTTTCTATGTCTGTGAGTCTCTTTCTGTTCTGTAAATAAGTTCATTTGTATCATATTTTTAAAGATTGCACATATAAGTGATATCATATGGTATTTGTCTTTCTCTGTCTGACTTACTTCAATTAGTATGATAATTTCTAAGTCCATCTGTGTTGCTGCAAATGGCATTATTTCATTCTTTTTTACAGCTAAGTAATATTTCATTTTATATATAAAATAAAATATTATATATATATATATCCCACATCTGCTTTATCCATTCATCTGTCGATGAACATTTAGGTTGCTTCCATGTCTTGGCTATTATAAATAGTGCTGCTATGAACATTGGGGTGCGTGTGTCTTTTCAAATTAGAATTTTCATCTTTTCTGGATATATGCCCAGGAGTAGGCTTGCTGGATCATATAGCAACTCTATTTTTAGATTTTAAGGACCCTCCATACTGTTTACCATAGTGGCTGCACCAATTTACATTCTCACCAACAGTGTAGGAGGGTTTCCTTCTCTTCACACCCTCTCCAGCATTTATTGTTTGTAGACTTTTTGATCATGGCCATTCTGACTGGTGTGAGGTGGTACCTCACTGTAGTTTTGATTTACGTTTCTTTAATAATTAGCAATGTTGAACATTTTTCATGTGCCTATTGGCCACCTGCACGTCTTCTTTGGAGAAATGTCTGTTTAGGTCTTCTGCCCATTTTTTGATTGAGTTGTTTTTTTTTTTTTATATTGAGCTGTATGAGCTATTTGTATATTTTGGAAATAATCCCTTGTCAGTCACATTGTTTGCAAATATTTTCTCCCATTCCATAGGTTGTCTTTTCGTGTTGTTTATGGTTTCCTTTGCTGTGTAAAAGCTTTTAAGTTTAATTAGGTCCCATTTGTTTATTTTTGCTTTTATTTCCATTATTCTAGGAGATGGATCCAAAAATATATTGCTGTAATTTATGTCAAAGAGTATTGTGCCTATGTTTTCCTCTAGGAGTCTTATAGTATCTGGTCTTACATTTAGGTCTTTAATCCGTTTTGAGTTTATTTTTCTATATGGTGTTAGAGAATGTTCTTATTTTTCTATTAAGACAAAGCTGGGTTTGGTGCTTACCCTGGAGAGAGAGACAGCTACTTCATACGAGGCTTGCTAGCATCTCAGAGGGGTAGGGCAAAGCTGGGTTGTTTATTGAGACTTTGAAGTCTAGTTTAATGCGCGTCTTTCAATGCTGTGCTCCATTAGGACTGTGTTATTGTTTTAAAACTCGAGAATTAGTGCCTTGAGAGGAAAAGGCTTAGAAAGCCCTTGTAAGGTTTGGGGCTATTGTCCAGGCCTTCCTATGGCCACATGACAACACCACGAATCCTGAGAAGTCTATGGAATGTATGGACTGAGACACCGGTGACCTGTACGTGAGCACATGTGGCCACTTCGATTTTTCTTAGTTCACTACCACTTCCCAGTTTAGTCCAGGGACAAATCCTTCTTTTCTCACCACCCTCCACAAGGCGGAACTTCCTGGGAGCAGCATATACATGACACAGTAATAATCGTAACAATCATACTAATCCCAGTATTCCACATTTACTTGAGCACCATATACATGACAAAATCATAATCATACCAATCACGGTAATAACAATAGCCGACATTTATTTACCCCTGACTATGTGCAGGCAGCTGAGCTAAGCACTTTAGATGGATTCCTGTCACTAAGGCCCATAACAATGCTGTGAGCTGGGTACTGTTTTATTCTTGGATAATGAAACTTACCGAGGTTATATCACTGGGATAAGGTGCACAGTAGAGTTGGAGCCAGAATTCAAGCCAAGGCTGTTGGAGTCCAAAGCCTTCTTGCTCTTAGGTATTATGCTATTGAAGCTCTCTCTCCTTTTAAAATGTATTGTTCCTACGATGAATTTTTCTAAAACAACGTCCAAATGTTTGCTCACAGGGGAGAAGACTGACTCTCACCATATAGAACCCCTCTCTCCTTTCAACCTGGCAGCAAGTGTAGCCTTTAATCCACATTTCAGGGGTGAAGTGAGCCTCCCATTCTCAGGGGTGGAGGCTGCCCCCCCTTTTGTGCTGTTCTGCTTGGTTTCCTGGTTTCCCTGGAAGCCTTCCAGGTAAAGAACGGTTTCCCCAGTAACTGACAGCCCACCCACTGGCCCCTCTGCCAGAGTGAATTGATCGCTTTGTGACTCTTGGTTTCTTAAAGGTGTTTCTTTGGAATAGTCCCAACTGCTTTGACACATGTTCTGACAAATTAGTGGTTGAAGAGGACACTTCCTTGGGCTAGAAGGAATGAATATTCAAATAAATAAGAGAAAACCGTCAGCATAGACGGCGGCTGCTGTCGAGTGGGAGGACTTTGAGCAACTGGTTCCTTTGTTTCCCGGGCTTTGGAAAGATACAGCTAATTGCTCCTGACAGATGGAATTCTACTAGTTTAAAAAGCTTCCTAGAGAAGGAGATTCCACTGTTCTCTGTAACTGGTATGTAACAGTTGGGTAAATATTTCTAATAGTGAGTGGCATTTCCCCACCTGGCAATCTGGAATTCATTTCTAATTACGTTTCCTCAGGTAGAAATGGACACAGCCTTGCCCACTTGATAGAGGGGGGGTCGCACCTGTGCTGCTTTATTGTCTTAGGAACACGGGCTGCGGTGGAAGAAAGGACTCGCTGGCTTTCATGGAAGGGTGAAGGGTGAAGGGCATAGGCTTACTTATCCCTTCACTCTTATGCTCAAGCTCATAAGCGGAGCTTAAGTCCTAGAGATCAGGGACCACGACCGTACAACTTCCAGAATCTCTGTAAATGTACTGTGTTTGTTTAGCTAGTGCCTGTTTTCCCATCTTGAGAACACTTTTAAAGAAAGGCTTCCTGGGCAGCAAAAAGAGGAGGAGGGAGGTAGCAGGGGGATGGTTGAATTGACTTAGGAAACTGGGCGAGAACAGCCCTGGGGCAGGGTGGGAGGGGCTGCTCTGTCAGGAGAGGATGCAGTCTGAGTCTTGGCCACCTCAACTGGCAAAGAGATTAAAGCGTGGGGAGCGATTTGGGGCCTCAGAAAGGATCGTGACATTGAGCAGTAGAAAGACCCCATTAGAGAAAATATGTGCAAACGAATCAACGGACAAAGGATTGTCCTCCAAAATATATAAACAGCTCATGCAGCTCAATATTAAAAAAACAAACAACCCAACCCAAAAATGGGCAGAAGACCTAAATAGACATTTCTCCAAAGAAGACATACAGATGGCCAAGAAGCACATGAAAAGCTGATAAGGACCTGCTGTGTTAAATAAATAAATAAAATTAAATTAAAAAAAAAAAAAAGAAAGAAAGACCCCATTAGAACTGATATGAATCTTACCAGGGTCTTTAACACATTTGTAAACTATTAATAAAGTTCATGGCATCCTGACATAGCCCTGGTAAAATCACACCTCCTCCTGAGTGGTGGCTTTTTCATTCCTCGTATTTTTGTCTGTTCTAGTCAAAGATTGTTATTTTATATGGAAGGAACAAACTGGAGGAAGAAGAAACAGATTTCTTGGAACAAGTGGACTTTAAAGGAGGAGCTTTGGGGACAGAAGCTTTCAATTTAGAAGGCAGGCAACAACAAATAAATAAGCAAAACAAACTAAGAAAGAAGGAAAAAGAAGTAGTAAAGAGAGAACACAGATACATTACTCCAATATCACGTGTCTTATCACATGCAATGACTTTACAGTCTCCCATTTATTCAATAAATATTTATTAAATACTCTACCATGATGAGGAACTACAACGTTTGCTCTGGAGGAAACAGACACGAACTAGACTTGGAGAACTCAGGGTCTGTTAGGGGAACTGAATTATGTAATATAGGTAGATGGTAATAAGTAAAAGATGGAAATCCAGAGCTGGTGCCATGGGGCTCAGAGAAGGTGAGATCTAGCTCAGCTGGGACAGTACAGGAAAAGCTTGGGGAGAAGGAAGCCTGAGAACTAGGACTTGAAGAATGGCAGGTGGGATTTGGTCTTGGACCAGGGCACAGAATGAGGCAGTGCAGGGCCCAATAAGAGGAGAATGTGTGAGCTAAAGGAGGCCTGACGTGGACTGGGAGAAAATTGTGTTTGGAGGAAGTTCAGAGCCAAGACGTGGAGGTTCTTGGATTCCTTTATGGTCAGTTGGGAGTCATTGGCAGCCCTGGGCTTGTCAGTAGATGGCTGGAGGAAGTGGTGTGCGGACCGTGGGTGATGAGCTGGTCTAGAGTGGCTGCAAAGCCCCTCTCCTGCTTACTGAAAATGATGACGTTGTCTGGAACCAGGCACCGTTAACCTGCTTCAGGCTGCAGTGGCTGCTGCTGTGGGAAAAGAGCTACGAGTGAGAAAGAAGTTATAATAGTCAAGGATGTTGCAAGGCAGTTCTGTGTGAAGGTAAATGATGAATTCTTCTGCTCCCATCAACAGTTTCTCAGTTGTGATTTACTCTGAATCCTGCTAGCCCCAGCTCATGCTTCACTCTCTTTTCATTTGGAAGGTGAACAACCCCGTTTATGGAGAGCTTGCCCATGAAGCTTAGGGAATTGCCTGGCAGCGCGTACACTTTAAACATACACAAATAGTTCCTGATATTGGGATGGCAGCTTTGCCACCCCAATCACCCTGACTTTCCACCCTGAGGATTTCTAAAGAACTAAGCGAAGAGATTTTCAGTAAATATGTGGAAAAAATACAACCCCAGATCATCGTGATCAAATCATCTGATCACTGAAGTGTTATTCCCTCCCACCCCCGCCGACCTCACCCCCGCCATCCCAGGTGAGCCGTCCTGTAGCTACAATAAATTCTATCCAGCAGCTGAATATGTGTGTACCTTACGACGGTTCAGCATGCTATCATCTTATACTCATTTTGAGGAGGGGTGGGCAACACATGTATTAGGACTGTGGTCAACCAGCCTGGGTCCCTGGCTGACGGCACCAGCTGAGCTCCCAGTGGGTAGCCAGCTCAAACTAACCATGTGACAAGCCACAGCATTAAAAAGCATTGCTGATTCTTCATAGAAATTCCCAGACATTTGGTGGCATCTGGCCAGTATCTATGCATCATAGGGAAAAGATTCAGCTCATCATTTTTTGATAACACTATAGCTATTTACTTCTTTTTTTTTTTTAAATTTATTTATTTTATTTATTTATTTTTGGCTGTGTTGGGTCTTCATTTCTGTGCGAGGGCTTTCTCCAGTTGCGGCAAGTGGGGGCCACTCTTCATCGCGGTGCGCGGGCCTCTCACTGTTGTGGCCTCTCTTGTTGTGGAGCACAGGCTCCAGACGCGCAGGCTCAGTAGTTGTGGCTCACAGGCCTAGTTGCTCCGCGGCATGTGGGATCTTCCCAGACCAGGGCCCGAACCTGTGTCCCCTGCATTAGCAGGCAGATTTCAACCACTGTGCCATCAGGGAAGCCCACAGCTATTTACTTCTGACCTTTTATGAGCCTACCCCATGGAAGGGAGCCTCTCTCTCACTATTCCTTAATTTAATTTCCCTTTCATAACCTGAAATTATCCTGTTTATTTGTTTTTGTTCTGTTTTGGGTTTTTTTTGGCTGCGTTGGGTCTTCGTTGCTGCGCGTGGGCTTTCTCTAGTTGCAGTGAGCGGGGGCTACTCTTCGTTGCAGTGTGTGGGCTTCTCATTGCGGTGGCTTCTCCTGTTGCGGAGTATGGGTTCTAGGTGTGTGGGCTTCAGTAGTTGTGGCACATGGGCTCAGTAGTTGTGGCTCACGGGCTCTAGAGCACAGGCTCAGTAGTTGTGGAACACGGGCTTAGTTGCGGCACACGGGCTTAGTTGCTCCGTGGCATGTGGGATCTTCCTGGACCAGGGCTCGAAACCGTGTCCCCTGCATTGGCAGGCAGATTCTTAACTACTGCACCACCAGGGAAGCCCCTGGTTATTTGTTTGCTTCTTGGTTATCTGTCTGTCCTCGTGAGAATCCACTGGTCCATCTGCTCCTGCTGTGTTCATGCCTGGAACAGTGGGGAACCTACATTTTCCTTCCATTTGTTGGGTCAGGCCCTCTGCATGCCCCTCCTTGGGTCTGACCTCCAAGTGTGAACACTCTTCATCAGCCCCCTTGCCCGTCATCTTATGTTAAACATTAAATAATGTAGAAGCCAGAGGTAGGGCCTGCTTAAATAGGTGCTCATTAAAATGTGTGTTCATAGGTAAAAGCACTTTGCCTTTTCAATCATACCCTTTGACACTGGTTTATAATATAGTTACATAGAAGTCTCAGTCTTTAAAGAAGGATTAATTGACTTATGAATTCTGAATTCTGAAGTACATTTCATCTTGTTTTCTAAATTTATGCTACTTCTCGGGGCTTTCCTGGTGGCACAGTGGTTAAGAATCTGTCTGCCAATGCAGGGGACATGGGTTCGAGCCCTGGTCTGGGAAGATCCCACATGCTGTAGAGCAACTAAGCCCGTGCACCACAACTACTGAACGCGCGCTCTAGAGCCCGCGAGCCACGACTACTGAGCCCATGTGCTGCAACTACTGAAGCCTGTGTGCCTAGAGCCCGTGCTCTGCAACAAGAGAAGCCACCACAGTGAGAAGCCCGGCACCACAACGAAGAGTAGCCCCTGCTCGCTGCAACTAGAGAAAGCCCGCACATAGCAACGAAGACCCAACACAGCCAAAAATAAATAAATTAATTAATTAATTAATATTTTTAAAAATAAATAAATAAATAAATTTATGCTACTTCTCAATGACACGGGAAGGCAAGTAGACAAACACGTCTCTTTTAGCCAAAGACCATCAGAAACTCATCTATAGTTGAGTGGATTGAGTTTTTTACTCGTTGCAGTGGGGAAGGACGCACACCATGGAGAATCAAGGGCAAGGTTAAGAGGGTGTGAGAAAGGAATGATAGGATTTGGGCTTGTGTTCAGCGCTATCAGGGAGAGTTTGAGGGAGGATAGTTTTGCATCACATTGGATGCTGTCAGGAAATGGGGAAATTCTATGGTTGGGTATCTTAATAATTCTTATCTAGAAGGTAGAACAGAGGAGGCTAGAGCTGTGGTTGGTAAAGAAACAGCCTCCACGCATTAGCCAGGACAGGGAGATGTTGGTCATTTTTGTCTAAGCAACATGGTGGGTACACAGAAGTATCTGTCAAATGAAAGACTGTGACCTTTCTGTCACCAAGGGGTCCTGACATGTCTCCCGCTGCCCAGAAGTCCTCTCTGTGCATCCTCAGACAGGTCAGGGCCCAGCCCAGGGCTGGCTGGTGGTCAGTCTCCTTGTTCCTGGGTTCCTACCTTACCTGCTTCTTTCCCAAAGGGCCAATGGCTGGAGCCTCACAGGTGGGCCCCCAGAATATGTGATTACCTGGGTCCTATTTCCAGAGACTTTGTGGCAGCTGCTGACTCTTAGTATGAGAGGAAAGAAGAAATTGACAGAGAAAGAAAACTAAAGCTTAGATGATTATTGTGAACAAGACAAAGTGAAGGAAAAGGGGAGTCTATTTACTGTATCAGTGAATAGTGATTGGAATATTAGATGGGCAAACTCCTGAAAATGACTGGAGATACCTTAACATTCTATAAAGTGGGTCATTAGGCAGTATGTATTGAATTGGTTTCCTGATAAATACATTCTGAAATCATGAGTGTTAGAATATAAAATCGAAAACAAACCATGTTGTTGACTCTGCTGGAAGGAATTTGACCTAGGTTATAAAAACTGTCAGGATGGGCTAGTACTGCATACTCCCCAAAGTATGTCATTTTCTTTGCTTTTCCCGCTTAGGTGAATATTTGAAATCAGGTTGATTGTTTTATTTCTTTACTTGCTCATTTCCATTGTGTCTTAGCTTGGGTTCTGCAGAAAGAAGAGGCTGAATAAAAGTCTTATTTATGTATGAGGATCTTACTGGGGAGTGTGATCCCAGGGAAAGGAGGAAGGCTGTATTATTGAGTTGCTGGCAGCAGTGGTCACTGATTCCTTGATCATGTGGGACCACCTGAGGAGCCATATGAAATGCATCTCAGAACTGTCCATCAGGGGAAGAAAGAGGAAAGGACTGTCCATTAACTTCTCTTCCCTGTAGACCATAGGTTTGTCCTGTAAGTTGTTAACTCTCCCATCTTCCAGATTGGAGATGTGCAGGCACCATGGGTTCCTGAGGCATCCCACCCTGTAGTGTCAACAAAGAGGTTCTGGCTTGGGTGGTGAGAGCCTTGAGGTGTAGGTGAAACAAACTAAGCTGTCCCAGAGCTGGCACCCCTGTGCAGGCTGAAATAAGAGATAAGTGAGGTGGAGGGGATCCAAAATGGTAAATAAGAGATGGTGAAGCAGTGACACCACACCCGGTTATTTTTTGGGTCAATATAGCAATAGAAAATGAAAGTATTTATAGACATTGGTCTCAGCCTTGGTTTGGGATTTTTCCTAGTAGAGATCTTAGTAGAGGATGGTCTTCTCAATATAACTGTTCAAAGCTAGGAAAGAGAATGCAAAGTTTCAGTTGTATGAAGATTTACCAGCAGGCCTCACTTTTGAATGCAGTCCAGTAGTGCTTTGCAAGGCATGTATTCCCCCCAAGAGATCCTATCTATACTCTGGATGATTCCCAACTCTATATTTCCATCTCAGCCTCTCTTCTGAGCTGAGGGTCCATTTATTTTATTACCTTTAAGAATTCTTCCAATAAGAATTTCCAATATAACCTATCCAAGACAGAAATCAACACTGAAATCTTCCCCTCTTGCCTTCTCTGTCTTACAAATGGAACCCACAGGGTCAGAAAACGGGGCGGGAGTCACCTCTCACTCTTCCCTTTCCTCCCCACAGTTCACCAGATATGAAATCCTGTCAACTCTACCTCCTTCTAATCTTCTAGTCTGTCCTCTCTTTTCTGTTCACTGGGGTGGCTTAGTTCAGGCCTTCATCTCCTCTTGCCTGGGTTGCAGCCACAAAAGGCCTCCTAACTTGTTACCCTGCCTTTGGTCTTCTCTTCCGCCAATCCTCGGAGGAGACTTCACTGACTGACCAGAGACTAGGGGATGACATGAGAAGTCAATGGTCTGGTGATTCTCAACCTACAAAATAAAGAAGTTGTCTAGGTGGGACCTGAGGCTTTTCTGTCAATTAACAAAATTGCTCTTCCCATTTTGGACTTCAAGTCCACCAGTAAGTGTGATGGGATTCCTGCTCCTCTTTCCTGCCATGATTTACCCACCTGTAATCTTCTGGGAGCTGGGCTCTTAGACACTCAGTACTGTTCTTAACCTCCCACCAGCAAGTGTTTATGACATGCTGCAGCTGTGGCTGCATTTATGTATTCAGTGGTTGGAGGTCTGGGGGTGACTTTGGACCTACAACACAGAATCTTCACACAAATACCACAGGAAGGTGCATGTCAAGAAGACAGTCACTTTTCCAGCAGGGCCTTCCTGACTCATAACCCAGCCTTGGTTTCCTGTCTCACTTGCTGGTTAGGGAGAAAAAAAAGATGATTTTTGTCAGACTCCCTGGGAGAAGAGGGAAAATTTAATTGAGTGCCTATTGGAAAGCATTGTTTGAAAGTTTGAAAACTGCTGACCTAGAATAGCCCTGTACTTTATAACATATAAACTATCCCCTAATGTTGTAGTAATAAAGATTTCCCATGGGCCAGCTATGTTCAGTCTCGTGAGAGGCATTGTGACAGACTTAAAACATGTAAGATATATCCCTCTCAAAATGTAGGAGGCAACTTTTATGCATGGACCATTAGTACAAGGTCAGAGAACCAAGTGCTGAATTGTATGGGGCAGAGATGGAGGCTGTTAGAGAAGATTTTACAACATCCTGAAGAGCCAAGAATGGAAAAAAATCTATGAAGGAACCACCTGGGCCTTATATTGTATTTTAGAACTGCAGCTCACAACATATCCAGTGTATTTGTTTGGTTTTCATAAAATAGTATGGTAAGAACATATTTGACTTGATTGGGGTTTCACTGAAAGTTTGTAAAGCACCTTTTCTTTTAATTCTAGTTACTGGTTATTTTTCTGTGATGATGAAACATGGGTATGAAGAGAGAAAAATTCAATCATCTGTCTGTTTTTTGCTTACTTTGTAGGATTGAATTTTAAACTGTTCTTTTAAATGTTGGCAGCATGTAGACTGAAACATGGCAAATGGTAAGAGATTCTAATCACGGTTAAAGAAAGCTGTAAGGAAATAATCATGGACGTGTTGCCTTCTGTCAGTGTTTACTGTATGACATGGAGATTAATTTTATTTTAATTAGGATCATCACTGTGGCCACCATTTCTTTAATGAATGCCAGGTTAAAGCCATTACTTACTTCACAGCTGTGAATGGGTTCCATTCTTTGTTAATATTTGCATATTCCAGAGGTCAGATTTTTTCTTTCTTTATGGAAGAGGAATTTTTCCTTTAGTTTCATGTTTAGGATATTTAACTTGTTGGTTCTGAACTGAACAGAAATAACAGTTATGATTGCTGCTTCTCAAGCTGAATGGACTCATTTGACTTAGGGTAAAACTTTCCAACATCTAACAAAAGTAATATATTCTTAAGACATACCTTAGATGATTCCTTCAGTTGGGACAAACTCAACACATCTGTTATGGGCTGAATTGTGTCCCCTCAAATTCAAATGTTGAAGCCCTAATCCTCAGTAGTTCAAAATGTGATAATCTAGAGATAGACTTTAAGAGGTGATTAAGTTAAAATGAGGCCATTAGGCTTAGCTTTTATCCAACCTGACTGGTGTCCTTGTAGGAAGAGGAAATTTGGGTACACAAAGAGACACCAGGGATGGGCACAGAGGAAAGACCATGTGAGTACCAGTGAGAAGGTAGCCATCTGTAAGCCAGGGAGAAAGGCCTCTGGAAAAATCAAACCTACTGACACCTTGATCTTGGACTTCTAGCCTCCATAACTGTGAGAAAATTTCCTGTTGTGTAAGCCATCCAATCTTTGGTATGGCAGCCCTAGCAAACTCATACAAACTAATGCAACATCCAAAGCCAAATTTATTATTTTCCTGTTCAAAGCCATTCATTCTGCGGCAGAGGCATTTACTGCTCACTGAATATCCATGTAATTCCACCTGAAAGACCTGCCCACCCACAGTCAGGAGGGGCTGTACACTAGCTCTGGTCTGTGGGCATCTACAATCTTATCCCCTGTCCCAGTGACCAAGGAGGCTATTGTTCCAGATGGTGGGGTTTCCATCAGGTCCCTGGGAGACTGAGTGGAGTGAAACCTCCCCCCATCCAATGGAGGGTATGTCTCCTAGGTGAGAAATAATTCATTACTGTATTAAGCCTGGCATTTGGAGGGTTTAGTTCGTTTCTTCAGCTTAACTTTGTTTATCATGAGTAGTACCATCCTCAACCTCTTAGTTCACCTGGAAGTGTAAACTTAGCCACATATTTGCACTCGTAATTTCATAGTTTCACATCTGACTGATTATTAGTCCTTTCCATTCTACTCTTGCAACATTCCACAGGCCTGCCCCTCCTCTCCATTCACAGAGCTGCCATAGTTATCTCCCTAAACAAATGATAACGATGGTGACAGTGGTGATGATGATGATGATGGAGGAACACTACTCCAGGCACTGTCCTAGTGCTTTCCATACACGAAGTCCTTTATTCTCATAACCTATGAAGTAGGTACCATTATCATCCCCTTTTTCCAATGAAGAAATTGAGATACAGGGAGTTTAAGTAACTTGTTCAAGTTCACACAGCTAATAAGCATTGGCAGAGCTGGGATTTGCGCTTGGTAATATGGTTTCCATTGCTTTCAAGTAAAGTCACGGCATTAACAACCCTTCCCGTTCTAGTCCCAGTGTACCCTCTTCATCTCTTCTCCCATCAAGGACAACCCTCTACTCCTGACCACTTCCAACCCTTCACTCCAGTTACAGTCTAGATTATTTCTGTTCTCTAAACAAATCCTGCATTTGCCAGCCTCTGTTTCATTGCTCAAGCTCTTCTATCCGAATTGCTCTGCTGTCCATTCTCCTTCCCCCTTGGGCCTGCCTATCAACATCGTGTGTATCCTGCAATGCCCCATTTGTTTGCCACCTCTTCCGGGGAGGCTTCCTTAAGTCATCTTCATTCAGCACTCCCATAATCCCTTGCCTCTACTTCCCTGCAGGCACTCATGTTTCACTTATTTATGTGTGTCTATTTCTCTCTCTAAAGCTTAAGCTCCCTGAGCACTGGGACCGTGTTTTCTTCGTCTTTAGATCTCCTCTGCAAGCAATGAGCACAGTACACACACACACACACACACACACAATCTTTGGGTTATAAAACTTTTTTTAAAAAATTAATTTATTTTATTTATTTATGTTTGGCTGTGTTGGGTCTTCGTTGCTGCGTGCGGGCTTTCTCTAGTTGCGGCGAGCAGGGGCTACTCTTCCTTGCGGTGCGTGGGCTTCTCATTGCGGTGGCTTCTCTTGCTGCAGAGCATGGGCTCTAGGCACACGGGCTTCAGTAGTTGTGGTACGTGGGCTCAGTAGTTGTGGCTCGCGGGCTCTAGAGCACAGGCTCAGTAGCCGTGGTGCACAGGCTTAGTTGCTCTGTGGCATGTGGGATCTTCTCGGACCAGGGCTCGAACCCGTGTCTCCTGCATTGGCAGGAGGATTCTTAACCACTGGGAAGCCCTGGGTTATAAATCTTGAATGCAATTAAGAGAAAGGAAAGTTTCCTTGAATGCTTTGCTACTTAACAAAAGATAATAGTGTTACCCCTTGTCACTTTGTCCACCATGGCTTAGGATTCCCAATCACACTGTGTGGAAGTGACTTTGTTAACATCAAAACATTTTGCTTCATCCTCTGTCTGTGCTCCTTTCTCTGAGTTTGATGCTGTCACTTCTCATCTGTGTCGTGTTAGCAAATTGTCCCTTTGGTCTTTATATTAGAACTGAATTTCACTGGGTTTCAATTATTTCTTGGCTTTGATTTATTGATTAAGAGCAGTCTTTTATCCTGGTGGCACTTTTCAAGCGTGTGGCAATACGTGTTCCAGTGAGTTGCAAGGAAAGAGAAGAATAGTGCCTCCTGCCGCTTTTCTTCCCCGCAGGTCTCACCTTCGAGCGTTTCATGAAGCCCTTAGTCCTCTTCTCTCAGGGCTGGGCAGAAAGTTGAAAGGAAAGTGGAGTTCAGTCACGTCTGCCACAGGTATTTCTGGTTCAAATGCAGGACAGATTGGAAACTTGAACACAATTGGATTTTCTGAGGATTTCAGTTCTCATTTTCCCCAAGAATGTATTTGTGTTTGTCGTCTTCTTACATAGACATGAATCTTCCCTAGTATGGCGGCTCTTCCCCAGGATGGCCTCCAGTGATCCTCACCTCCTGCTAGGAATGCTTTTGTCTTGTCCCCTCCCACACTAAATAGGGGAGCAATCCTATGTAAACAGTGGGCTATTGCAGAAGGGATGGGGTGTGTCTTCCAACACTAAATTATAAAAGGCATTGTGGCTTCTGCCGTGAGGCTATGGAGAGGTCCGTGTGGCAGTGAATGGGGCCTCGTGCCAACAGCCGGCACAAACGACAGCCGTGTGAGTGAATCATCTTGAAGGAGATGCTCTATCCTCAGCCAAACCTTGGGATGTTTGCAGCCCCAGCTTTAACTCATGAGGGACTGGAGCTGGGTCAGCCCAGCCAAGCTGCTCCCCAAGTCCTGACCTACAGAATCTATGTGAGATGATAAATGTTTATATTTGCTTTAAGCCGCCTAGCTGGGAGGTAATTGGTTGTGCAGCAATAAACAATATACATGGCACATGAAATTTCATTTTCCTGGTTCTTTGAGAGTCCACTATCTCATGTTTTCAGTTCTAATAATATTTTTGGCGATATATAGAGTATGACTCTGTGGTTGAAGTGAAAGTCAATGGTATAAAGAAAACCCACCATGGTTTGGTCAAATGCTCAGCCTAGGGAGATTGCCTGTTTCCTGCTTCGGTTGCGCCTGGACCCCTGGAATGGCCCCAAGACATGCTCCCCTTACTTGTTTCACCCCCCAAACTCCTCTGCTCCCTGCTTCTGGCCCCCTGGCCCCTTCTCACAGGTGCTCTGCCATCAGGACTCAGAGACATCCACCAACACCCAGGACAACCTGGACCTCCACGCCCCTTCCATCTGCCAGCATCCCCACGGCCCTGATGGGGATGCCGTGACTTTGAACTTTGTGAAATATTTTCTTCGTTGACCCCAGAAGGAGAGACGGCATGCTGAGACAAGGATGCAAGCGCATAATCACAGAAGAGGCCAGATCTTTTTTTGGCAACTGGAAGAAAGAGCTGAAGGCTGTGAAGTCTGCATTTCACTGGGGGAGAGAACATGAGTCATTCATTACTTCAACAGAACAAACCAGCCCCAGACACAGATGACCCCTTTACCTTTATGAGCAAGTAAAACCACCAAAGGTAACTTGCACAAGCCGGAACCTCAGCTACCGACATGACGGAGTACCTCTTTGCCAAAGACACCTGGAGACATCCACAACTGGAGTTCAGTCATGGGCTTGAAAAAAGGTGGCCTTGCCCACTCCCGTCTGTTTCAGAAGGGGCCTCCGGCCGTCTGGGGCTATCTACACTGCCTGCCTGAGACACTGAACACTTCCCCCTCCTCCCCATCTTCCTCCCTCTACCCTCCTCCTTCTCTACCCTCTTCCACACGGGCACAATGATAAAGTCCATCTTTACCATTCTAAACAGGGCGTTTAAGGCACTTCATTATTTAATGGAAATTCTGCATTGCTTTATAGGCCAGGAGTATGGAAAACATTTGTAAAATTCTGTAAGGATGAATCCTCAAAACTGAAGCAAGTATATATTAAGTGTATACATGTTTCCTGTAAAATGTTTAAGAACACAAGTTATCTCTAACAAATATTTGCCGCGGACCCATACAATTTAGAGAGAAGTGGAAGTTAAAATCTACATGGTTAATGTATTCAATGTTCAAAACCATACCAGATAATTTAGGCAAGAAAATATACTTCATCTACTTTGATTACATCTGCAAGACACTGTAGCTGCCAAATTTCCAGTTGGCTCCATATCTCACAGAGAGATTGTTTTGAAAGATATTCTCAATAATTCCTGCTTTAGGGACACACACAACCCCTGCCACTGCCCACCTCAAATCACTTAGGGTTTTCATCTACTGATGCTCAAGCTCTGAACAGGTCAAACCTGGCTAAGCGCCCACTGACAGCGGGCTTGGTGGTCCGAGGCAATCCTGACAATTTAGCGGAGCCCCCGGGGCCTAAGGGACGATAGATGATTCTGGTCCTTTCAGGCCTCTTTGGAAGCTCAGGCCTTTCCTGAGGATCCCGGTCAACTCCAGGTCTGCCTATGAGGGCAGGGTCAGCTGTTTGCCCCTCCAGCTCCTGCCCTCTCGTCCCCCCTTGCCCAGGGCTGGCCCACTCAGACCGGCTCCAGGTAACACAGCACATTCTGGGATGGAATGGTGTCTGACTGCCTTTTCCTAGTCACGATGTCAATCAGGTGCTTTACACGGTTCCCCCCACCCACCCACCCATAGCCAACAAGAGCTACTGCGTTACTGAAACTTCCTGGCAACGTGGAATTCATCAAACAGAACCCCACAAAGAGAAGTATGAACGAATTCTACAAGTGTTTGCTCCCTTCGGGGCTGCCAGGACAGGAAAGCACTTTGTGCTTCTTGCCCTCGGAGAGACTCTGGGGGCCGCCCAGCCAGCTGCCCCTAAGTCACAGTCATGAGTCTCGTGTGGAAATGTCTGGAAGGGAATGCTGTTCTCCAGGAGGACAATCCATCAACCAGGGCCAAAAGGCCATTATCGTGAGCAGTGCTCTGATGAGGCTGGGCACCAGCCTGGCCAGCTCTGCGGTGGCGGGCTTGTGTCGTGGTCTCCCTCCTACGGGCCTCTCTCCTCTGCCACATCCTCTCCAGTTTCCTCGTCCTCTCCTCTCATTGCCCCTGTTCCACTGGCCACACCCTTCTCACCACTGGCCCCCAACTACCAGGCCAGCTGGCTTCATCTCAGGCCAGCATCTCCTGCCCTGGTAAGACACCCCCGGCTTCACCTCCTCACCTTCTCCTCCAGGCTTGTAACCTGGTAAGGTCCTGCCCACTCATGCCCCAGTCAGAGACCTCGGCACTTTCCTAAGCCTCCTCTGCTTTTGAGGGAACACACGTACATCCTACGACGCTCTGTGTGCACGAGTGTAACACTCCCACCTCTGTAACGCAGTGGTGACTGTCCGGGGAGAAAGCGCAGCCTTAAGGAGGGGACATGGTCATGGGCAGGTTGCTTGCACAGTTTTCTTAAATTTTTATTTAGTTGTCAACATTTTAAAATTAGGAGAATTCACATTTAAAAAATGTATTTCTAGATTCTTTTGAATAATTAAAGACGTGGCCATATGGGTCCTGAGTAGATCTTGGGGGACTGAAGAATGTACATGAATTTAATATGCAAATGGAGCTGCTGTACTCCCTTCCCGGGGCCCTGAGGGCTGCGGGTCAGGGAAGGTCTTGCTGGTGCAGATGAGGTGCCACCAGGTCCCTGGGTAATTAGTGCCTGGTGAGAATTTGCAGGAATTCAGAGTCAGGATTCTCTGCTCAGAACCTGTGTGTCTGGCATCAAAAGAAGGTAAGTGACAAACTTGCACCTGAATAAACATGGTTTCACAATGATGCTGATGTCAACACTTCTAACCAATCAGAGGCTGTATTGCTCAGGAAGCTCCTCAGAGGTCAAGGAAAATCGGCTCTGGGGAGGCGGAGGGTGGGTACGGGTGGTGGGCTGGAGCTCAGGACTGGCCTCAGGGGCTGTGACCTGTGCACTCACGCAGGGCCTGTGCTTGGAAGGGCTGCACGGCTGGTTTAATACTCTGCGGACGTGGTCTTGAAATTAATGATAATATTTGAACCAGGGTCCCACAGTTTCACTTTCACTAAGCAATCTCCCCAAATTACATAGCCAGTCCTGGCAGAGCTTAACCAGAACAGGAACCCCACCTCACCAAGGGGATATTTTTCAGATGAGATGTTTTAAAGAGACTTGAAATGTTGACGGATGCCCGTAGCTCTGGTGTTCTGAGCAGAGAGTGATTTCGTGTAATACTGGCCTAATCAGTGAAAATAGAGAATCCAGTCAATAGATGATAGGGCTTCCCGGAGAATGTGGGAACAACTTAACACACTGTTAAACGAGCAGAAGACTACTGCTGTTTCAAGGAGGGTGAAGTTAACATCTTTTCTGCTTTAAGAAATTTTGCAGACTGTTGGATGGGTGGACCCAAGACAGATAGGACCACATGTGGCGTAATGGTGGTGGGAAGCTGCAATGCCTCACAGCCTTCACGTGCAAGTAAATGCTTTGGAAACCTCTGGAGAGTAATCTACTTGGTGTCGTTGTACGAACGCGGGTTGGAAAAGAATTTCCAGACACAAGGCAGAATGTAAAGAAGACAGAATTTATTAGAGGGAAGTGTCGCTGCCAGAACAGAGGGCCGACTTCCTAGTAGTCTGGGAGAGTCGAGCCCGAACATGTGCTATTGATCAGTTTTTATAACCAGAAAACAAAGGAATGGTCCAAGGTGAAAATTTCGTTTACTGATTGGTTGAGGCACATATACCTTCCTTCTATAGCGTGGGAGTGGGACAGGGCAGACGCCTTTCTTTATTTGGGACAGGTCCTGTCGCCCAGGTGGGCGTCGCCCAGGTGGGCTCAGGAATTTCATAACCATCGCAACTTGGTGGGGAGGGCAAGTAAGAGTCCGGTAGGGGGTGTAACGCTGACACTTTTTTAGGCAGGGTTGTCCTTTGTCCTTGAAGCACCGTTGTCCTTGGACAGCACGCTCGGGGTTGCTACTTTCCTTCCTAAGGAGTGCACATAAATATCAGGGTACCGCAGCATTAACTCAACCAAACTATTTCAGAACCTAAACCTCCCAAATGGAATATTTCTGCAAGTGTATTATATTAGAGTCTTTTGCTAAATATGCTAGTTCGTACATGGACCTTATAGCAATTAAAAAGTGAATTGAGGGAATTCCCTGGCAGTCCAGTGATTAGGACTCTGCACTTTTCACTGCCAAGGGCCCGGGTTTGATCCCTGTTTGGGAAACTAAGATTCTGCAAGCCATGTGGTACGGCCAAAAAAAAAGAAAGTGAATTGATAAGTTGTTATGGGTTGAATTGTGTCCTCTCCAAGACATTTGTTGAAGTCCTAACCCCCAGTACCTCAGAATGTGATTTTATTTAGAAATAGGGTCATTTTGGATGTAATTAGTTAAGACGAGGTCACACGGGAGTTGGGGGACCCTTAATCTAATGTGACTGGTGTCCTTATAAGGAGAGGAGAGGACACAGACACACGGGTGAGGCAGCCATGTGGTAATGATGAAGGCAGAGGTGAAGTGCTACAGCTGCTGGACGGCGAACGTCAAGGCTTGGTGGCCATCCCAGCACTGGGGAGAGGCCCGGAAGGCCGCTTCCCTGCAGATGGCACAGGGCCTGTGGCTCTGTGACTCTTGCTTTTGGACTTCTCCCCTGGAACTGTGAGAGAATACATTTCTGCTGTTTCAAGCCACCCAGTTTGTGGTATTTTTTTACAGCAGCCCTAGGAAACTAACCTAGAATATCTAGGTATTCTTCAATTATATATTTTTTCTTTTTGGGTAAATCTAGTTCTTCCTAGATGTCTAGATTTAGAATTTTAAAAAAAGAGGCACTCCATGTTTTTTGATATCTGGATCTCATTTTAAGCTCCACAAATGTTGGCCTCATAAGTAAACTTTGGTATTTTTAGTGTGTGCTGTACTGCTTAGTACTATAATACTAAGAGGTGATTCTAGTCTATGAGTATTACATTAAAATAAGTAGCTGCCATGAATGAGTGTGTAACTATTATAGTGAATATGCAGGAATCCTCGAATGTAATCACAGGTAGCGGCATTTTTGTCTCTCCTTGTCCTTAAGTTTCCCTGTGGGCCTGGTCCTGTCTTTGTTCAAGGTGAAAGAACTAGAAGCTTTTCTGATTATTTGCAGTTTTTCTGGTCACTTTCAGTTAACCAGTCCCAACCTAGTAATTAATATGCTCAGGTTGGTATAATATAAAAGCTTGAACTTTCTCTAAAGCTTCCTTCCTTCCTGTTCATCCATCCAGGATTAATATGTGAGCACAGAATGAACTTCTGTGGTGGTGGAGCTGGTACACATTTTGGGCCTTTGCCATAGCAGTGAGCTACTCTAACGAACACACTCTGCGTTACTGGTACAGAAGCAGGTGCATAAGCAAAGCGTGCAGCTCGCAGGCCAGATGGAAATAAGTGCCACATAAAATCCATGCATGATATTTATTTCCCAGAAAAGTGGTGCACTGATTACAGTTTTTCTGAGTCACTTCAAGATATCATTTAATGCTAGTAAAGATAGGCGAACTAGCTACAGTCTGGGACGTGTCCTGGGGGTGGTCTAAGGAGTCTGTAAATAAACATGATCCATATATTACCTTGGCCACATCAGGTAAATGATCCTCACCAGCAGAACTCCCTCATTCCCATTCTAATTTCTCATGTGCGCTCAGAAAATTTACTAAAACCTCCAGGAGTTTGGCAAAAGGAAGTCATCAGTCTTGACCTTGCAAACGGAATCATCGCTGCCGTCCTCTTGCTCGTCTGTTTAAAATTTAATTTCAATTCTGGCTATTCTAACCATGTCCAGGGGGAATTGTGATATCGGGAGAAAGAGTTATTTAAGCAAACAAATAGTTCAGCTTTTAAAATAGGCTAAAGGAATTTATTTACAAACACTAGCATTCCTCCTTCGGAAGACAAGCCAGAACTCTAGGTCCTACCCAATGAATACACCGTGATTCACACCTTGGTCATAGGGTGTTATGGCTGAAAGGATTCTCTTTACCTGCCTGACTTGGGGGAGAGAGAGTTGAGTAAGCGCGAGCTTCCGGAGCCTGAACAGAGCTTTATAGCGGAGGCTGTGCAGTGTCCGAATCTCAGGTTGGAGGAACGCGAGTGGGCCGTGACCCGGAAGAGCTTTCCCGGTAGCGGCTCAGTGGTGTTTCTTCGTCTCAGTGTGATGGCCAGATGTGGCACTCGCATGCAGTGGCTACTTCATAAATGTGTGCTGGAGGAATGACTCCTAATGAGAGGCTGCACTGTGTAGGGGGCTACACTGGCTGGCTCTGCCCCTTACTTGCTGTGTGACTTCGGCAAGTTACTTAGCCTCTCTGTTTCCATTGCCTCATCTGCCGAATGATGAGTCGTGAGGATTAAACAGTTAGTAGATGTAAAAGAAGTGATTATGATAGTAGTTGGCATTTAGTAGGGTTATATAAGTGTTGCTGTTGTTATTACAGTAGAAGTATGAATATTCTCCTTGAATATTGACTTTCAGAATGTTGAAGTGGTTCTCAGCATTTCTCTCTTAATAAGCTCAGTAGAAGAGTATAGAAGCGTTACAGCATATCAAGATGATATTTTCATGTCCAAATAGCATTTGGTATGTAAATATCTTTATTTTTTTTAAAAAAATTAACATATGTAATCATGTACTTATTCATTCAATTTACTGTTTGCTAATCCCCTGCTAGGTACTAGGGAAGCCAAGCTAGTACGGTAAGCCAGATCATTCTTTGTTTTTCTTCCGAGATTTTATAATCTAAATCCTGTTGGTTAAAAACCATTTTTTCCCAGTCTCACAAAATTTCCAAAACTACTTTGACTTTATATCTTAAATATTTACACTTACGTAAGCTGGTCCTGTCTTGCAGGACCCTTTTGCAGCATTCTTTGGCTTACTAACAAAGCTTCCATTGATGAAGAAATCAACTGACATTCAGTGTATTTGTATAAAAATAAATAAGTCCACTTTTGAAAAAAAGATCAGATTTATTTGAAACAGACATTTGAAAAAAGTTCTAAATGTGTTATTTTGTATTCATTTCCCTTTTTTCCCCCATGAAGTGAAAAACAGATAATGTTTCAACATAGTAGGAGAGTGGGGCACTGTGGGAGCTGATAACTAGAATGTGGGTGCCAAGGCTCTGAGTCCTGGGTGGTGCCTCCAGCAAGGCTGGCACTAGGCTGACATGAGGTGTCACTCCCTCTTCTGGGTACGGACAACACTAGTGCCTGACAGTGTTCTCCCTTGTAGAGCCTGGACACCGCCTCACAGCCCAACTCCAAGCAGAGCGCCAAGTGCCCCCCGCAGTAGCAATATGAACTGCCATTTGAGATGAAACTTATTTTCACCCCGAGTCTGCGGTTAGCAGCCAGGTACACGCTTAAGGCACTGTATTAGTACCTAGCATTGTGGTAACACAGTACTACAAACTGGGTGGCATAAACAACAGAAATGTATTCTCTCCCAGCTCTGGAGGCTCCAAGTCCAACCATCAAGGTGTGGCAGGGCCATGCTCTCTCTGAAGGCTCTGGGTGAGGATGCTTCCTTGCCTCTTCTAGCTTCTGGTGGTTCCTGGCATTCCTTGGTTTTATAGGTGCAGTCCTGAGATCTTTGCCTGTGTCCTCACATGACGTCCTCTGGCTCTCTTCACACTGTCTTCCTCTGTGTATGTCTGTGCCGCTGTGTCTCCTTTCCTCTTAGAAGGACACCAATCATGTTGGACTAGGGGCCCACACTACTTCAGTATGATTTCATCCATTACCTCTGCAATGATCTTATTTCCAAATTAAGTCACATCTGAGGTTCTAAGAAGGATGAGAATTTGGGGGGTGGGGACACTATTCAACCTAGTACAGGTTCTTTGCCTTCTGGATTATCACACAGCCAGTTTATTCCCATCATTAGTTGCTGCCTTGGTCCTGGAGGATAAGAAAGTGGGCTGGCTGTGGGAGGGAGGAGTGGGACACATGACAGAAGAAAGGCCGTGAGAGGCTCTGTCCGCCAGCAAAGGGTAGTGATGGCGGACAGGGCACTTGGAATATGCACCTGGGGAAGGTGGGGACCTGAAAACTAGGAAAAGGGACATATTTCCTCCACTCACAGCTTGCTTCACAGCTGGAACCGACCCACAACAGCATATCCCAGGATTAGCAACTGCAGACGGCCCAGCTAACCCCCCATGGGTGGGGTCCAGCTTGTTCCTTGCCCAGCCTGACTGATTTTACAGGACAAAATAGGGCATACAGCACAGTTGGTAAGTTAGATTCTGACCGTGTTTCCCAGAAAGTCTCCACATTTCTTGATTCACTAGAATCATGAATTTACTAGAAGTTTTATTTTCGAAAAGGATGGCCGCAGTCACAATCGCAGTACAGCAACATCTACGGTGACAGATTTGGAAGTACCTTGAGGCTTATCTTCATTTATTATGCTCTGCAGCAGTTCTGGGCTTTTCTGTACAGAACCTCTTTCTAAGCGTTCAGACAGCCAAAGGGCATCTGTGGAATTTTTAATAATTTTCTCTCTCTGTGGGTTGGGCAGTGGGGACAGAGGAGGGTAATGCCACTTATTACTTATTCTACAGCTTATTGCCTTGCGGTCTGTACTGAGGACATTATGCACACTTACCGCTTGCATAGTTTTCTGGGCTGTAGCATTTTGCTGTACCATGACATACAATGTTATAATTTGGTCTGTTTTTCAAACATGATGTATGCAAGATAGTGCAATAGATTTTTCTGTTATCTTAAATATGAAAGCTGGGAAGAAATACCATTCTCTACTTTTTCAACATATTATGTTTCCTAGGATCAACATAATTCTCTACCTAGGGTTCTGACAGACCATACTCCTTCAGTTTAAAATTTTTTTTCCAGTTAGGTAATTAGATTTCTTAGTGATATGATCAATTTACTTATTTATACAATTATACAACTATACCTGATCCTTTTATTATTCTATAATTGAGATGTTTTGGTCTGTCCATGAAGATCCACTCTTTTTATATTTCAAAACAGTTGCCAAGTTGCATCACCAGTTTTGAATTGCACAATGAAATTCACACTGTGACTGAACAGCCATTTCTATAGAAAGTGACATATTTGGTTGAGCACTTATGGAGGATTGGTGATGATGATTCTGAGGGTTTTGTGAAGCAAAGCCAGAGAGAATAGTTAAGAGTGGGAAAGAACAGAAGAAGGCTGAGAACAGAAGGCAGTGTTTGGAGAGTCCCATTGTTATACTTAAGATGGTCCCCAAATGGTCCTGGGTGGTGGCCCTCCTCCCCAGCTGCACAGTGGGTTCCCCCGGGAACTTTTAGCACGATGTCCAGGGCTGACCCCCAGAGACTTTGACTTAATTGGTGTAGACTTTGACCAGCATCAGATTTGCATCCCATGTGTCAGGGAACAGGGGACTGCACATCTAGCAGACGCCATGTAGAACTGCCAGTTGATTTCAGAATATCTCAGTTCTCAGAGTAGAGCAGGGGAAAGGAAAAACTGCCTTCGTCATTTAAAAACAAAACTTGGCTACTCCAAATTTGGAACCGGACTGGAGATCTCTGTGTGGAGAGAGCTTATGGTCCTATGAGGGCTCCTGTCCCCTGAGGCTCTCTCACAATGACCCTGGGTTCCACCAAGCCAAGCTCCAATGGAAGAAAAAGGGATGCTGGGCGTCTGTAACTCCGTGGCTCTGCCCTAAGCTCACAACCCTGCCTTAAAGATCCTGCACAGAATTGAGAGGAGGCTGGAACTTTCAGGTAGGATCTTACTAATGACCAGTGCAGCAGATAAAAAATAAGATCCCAGCTCCACTACCACAAAACTTCAGGGTGGAGGGAGGGGATCACTTCAACTCTCACAGCTTGGTTTCTTTATCTTTCAAATGAGTGGAATCATCAGCCTTGAAGGTAGGTTGTCTGCAGGGCTGGGGGCGGGAACTTAATGAGACAGCATTTATAATAAAGTGTCTGACACGTAATAGGTGTCAGTGATGGGGAGCTTTTAGTATTATAAGAAGACCCAAACTGTCGTAAACCTGGGTCATCTGCTCCAGATAAGACTAGCTCAGGACCCGCCAACCTGGCTGTGGGCCCACTTCCCTGTGGAGGACACCTACAGGCATAGTTAAGTTTAGACATCTCCACACGGTCTAATCACAAAGCCAGTGAAAATCACTTCTCCCACCTTCCTCTGCAGCACCTAAGGAGTTCGCCCTCTTAGAAGGACCTTCTAGCTTTCCACTGGAAATTGACACTGGGAATGTCAGGCCCTTCATGGACACCCAGCCCCCTTTTCCCTGGGATGGAGCCCATTGTAACACAACACAACACACAACACAACACAACACACAACACAACACAACACACAATACAACACAACACAATGCAGTGATCCCAACAGTCCTGAGAGACATATAGGAACAGGGATATGAATTTCTAAGGGAAGGATTCTCACGCCATCCTCCACAGCACATGGCGGGCAGGGTGCGGAGGCCAGGCAGCCTCCTCAGAAGGAAACATCTTTCTGGGTCACTAGGATCAGCTCTCTTTTTAACAGAGATTTGCAGAGGAGGAAATTAAAACCAGCACCTCATTCTCTCAAGCTGGAGGGCAATGCCCCGTTATTATTGCTGTTATTACGGCTATTAGAGTTGATAAGTCATTCACAATGACAACACAGGACCTTTAGCACAGAGTTTTTTGGAGAGTGGTCCCTGAGCTTGTGCCTGTTGGTGAACTGTTCTGTTGCTGGGCCGTGGCAAGACAAGTGCAGAATGTGAGAGTGGATGTTTAGAAAGTTTTAGAGACATTTGACATTGTCATGGGACCAGTACAGACTGGTGTCAGAGAGCAGGGTTTGGAGCAGTCTGAGTGCTGTCAGACTTGCTTGGTGAGTTGAAGGTGACACAAGCTGCAGATTAGTTGTGTCCTGCAGGACCACGCCTCGGTCCACGATGACCTGGTCCTTCACCACAGATGGCCTGGGGTGGTGGCCTTTAGAATCATTCCTACTTTTGCAGATGGGAAAACAACTGCTCAGCTGAAGGCAGAGTCAGGTAAGAGGAGAGTTGGAATCACAATTTGATTTCACACCTGATTCTTTAGCCACTATCTCCTGACAGCCTCAAACCAACAAGGTGTTGAAAAGCTGAAACTAAATACTGGCGAAAAAGGTGTGTGGGACCTTGGGAGAGCAGAGTGACAGTTATTTCCTTTGTTTACTGTGGAAACTAAGTAAATACCCAGGAGCATCTCTGTAGAGGGGAGAAGTGTGATTTCCTTTGATTTAAAAGAACAACCACCTCCAGATTGAGCCTATACTGAGAAGAGATGAGAGAGACCTGTATTTCTGTGTATTTATATTGGAGAATCAAGAAAAAAATGAGTACAGCCAGAAGTGGAGATTAGTTTTACTCATCCCCTATTTCGGGGCACCTACCATGTCGTAAGCACTGTTCTTGGTGCTGAGAATATAACCTCCAATTAGCCACGCCACGTCCACATCTTCGGGAGTTTACAATCTAGTGGAAGGGACAGATGACTTAACAGACTCCTTCTGTCCACGATGAGACGCCTAGTGCTACAATGGTTTTAGGAAGTGGAGAAAGTGAACAATGGAGTCCCTGCCCTCGTGAAATTTACATTCCGGCGGGAGCGTGAGTCTGTTAACAAATACATGTAAGTTCTTCAAGTAGTCTTAAGAATGAGAAGGAGGAAGAAAGAGATCGAGGGGAGAGAGAGTGCAGAGAGAAGGCCTGCTGGGGAGGTGACACTGGAGCAGAGACTTGATCACAAAAAGGCTTGATGGGTGATGTGACAGATGGTGTCCAACGGGCAAACATGAGAGCAACGCCTAGCTGAGACCAAGGAGATCTCGGAGAGTTTAGTCCAGGAGGTGAGACCCTGAGATGATCCCGGAGGGGGTGAGGGGTCAGCCTGGCACCATGGGGAGCTGGAAGGGGGGTTGTAGGCACAGGCAAAAGTAGCAGGAGCGTTCTGTGTTTGGGAACTCCACGTTCAGCGAGGTATTGGGCAGAGTGAGGTGTGTACGGGTGTTCGGGTGGGATGCGGAGGGTTTGAACAGATGCTGGAGCAGAAAGCAAGGGCCAGAGCAAGAAAAGCCTGTGTGCAATGCTAAGTTGTTTGGACTTCAGCCTGAAGGGAATGGGGAATAGGGAGGGAATTTAAAGCATAGGATATTGATCACATTTGCTTTCAGAAATCTCCCTGTGGGAGTAGTATAGAGAGTACATGGAAGACAAAGCATGAAGACAAAGTAGGAGAGCATGGGAGAAGTCCACAGGGCTTCAGTGTGGGGACCAGAGGAGGCAGCAGGTGTGAGATCCAGACAAACTTGGGACCATTAGGATTTGCTTATTAATTGGACACGGTGGATAAGAGACTGAGGTAGATGGTTCTCAAGTTTCTAGATGATTGAACAGAGAAGTGAGTGAGTGGTGCTAAACAGTCCTGGCAAAGGGAAGCTAGGAAGTGAAGCAGGTCCGGCCTGGGAAGATGGTGATTTCATTTTGAATTTGTTAATTTGAGGTAACTTCAAGGCATCCACGTGGAGGTGCCAACCTCCACCTGGATGCAGTGGGTATAGGTGTTTACCTCCATTTATTGGAACTTGTCAATGGGAGCGCTAACTGAATCGTGCTGGGTAATGATTGGAGCAGGTTCCCTACGGAGCTATTTTCCCACTGTTCTCTTCACATCCCTGGACATAGGATGTGCCTGTGGCGATAATTTCTCTGTGACACTGTTGGACCTATAGTGAGTTCTCTCTGCTATGTTTATGATCCCTTCACACACAACAGCAGGCACTGTTCTAGGTGCTTTTTCCCTAGTAACTCATTTTCCCTCAGAACAACCTGTGAGACAAGTGCTACTGATCATTTTATAGATGGAGAAATGGAGGCACAGAGAGGTTAAGTAACTTGCCAAGGTCACACAGTGCCTAAGTGGCAGAGGCCCGATTCAACCCAGGCACTTGGGATCTGGGGCTTGTGCTGGTAACTATCACCATATACTTGTCTTGAGGCTGGAGGCTCTACCAATCCCTGATGACCTTCGATCTTTACCATCCAGGCCCTCCACCATTTCCTGAGGGAGTGTGGAGGTCCAGCAAAGGCCCATCTTCATGTCCAGAATATTTTTCTGTAGTTCTTTTGTGGCATTGCCAGGAGGATCACACGTATGTTCTGTATCAGCCACTTGGGGTCAAAATTGTTGACCAGAACACTTAACTTAAGAATGACAGAAAAAGAGTGCCAGGGAAATAAATAACCAGCCTGGAGTGTGCCATGAAGTGAGGAGAGCCAGGACTGGCCCTCGTAGGCATGGTTCTGGCCAGCAGCAGCGCTTTTCCATTTCTGGTTGCAACCCTTTAGTGGGTTTAGTAGATTGTGAACAGCATTCTTTAAAAATAATAAAACAGAACAGAATAGAATAGGACATGTCAGAGTGTATTACATGTAATATGGGTAAGTTATGTGTGTGGATTTCTATTTAGGTCATGCCAGAAATGTATTTCTTTTTTTTTTTTTTTTTAAATATATACACCTGTTGGTCCCCAGCCTCATTATTTTGCATCCCAGAGCTTTTTTCTTTTTTAAGTATTTGTTTATTTATTTATTTATTTATTTATGGCTGTGTTGGGTCTTCGTTTCTGTGCGAGGGCTTTCTCTAGTTGTGGCATGCTGGGGCCACTCTTCATCGCGGTGCGCGGGCCTCTCACTATCGCGGCCTCTCTTGTTGCGGAGCACAGGCTCCAGACGTGCAGGCTCAGTAATTGTGGCCCACGGGCCTAGCCGCTCCGCGGCATGTGGGATCTTCCCAGACCAGGGCTCAAACCCGTGTCCCCTGCATTGGCAGGCAGATTCTCAACCACTGCGCCACCAGGGAAGCCCCAGAAATGTATTTCTTATTGTGGTTTGTGGTAAAAAAATCTTACTGTGCTGACCATCCACGACCAAAACCATATTCACTGTACTGTTTTGCTTTCTAATGAATTGAGATGGGTGTATATTTGTGTACTTGAACTATAAACGTATTTGCACGCGTGGGCACTAAAGGTGATGTACCTGTAGATCTGAAGCTCGGACCAGGAATCCGCTGGAGGTCATGATTTGGGCAGTCTGTGGCAGGTAGATGGTAGGTTGTCAAACTGGAATCTTCATCAGGAGACAAAGTTACCTGGAGTGAGCATGTGAATTAACAAAGAGGAGCTGACAGTAGAACCCTGGAGAACTGCTTACCTTTAAGGCGGAGATGTAGGAAAAGGAGTTCGCTGGAATCACTGTGATGGAATAGACAGAGGTGGGAGGAAAACCAGGAGGGTGTTGGAAAAGAGAGGTTCAAGATTGTCAGATGTGGCAGGAGGTCAAGGCAGATAAGAGCTGAAAAAGCACAGACTGAATTGAGCAACATGGAGTTCGGGGGGAGACCTCGGTTGGCAGTGGTGGCAGCGGCACTGCAGAGTGCGGAGCGTGAGAGGGGAAGACAGAGACCTGGGGGAATGGACCACTCTTCGAGAACACTGGACGGTGAAAGGGGAAGGGCAGGAGGCCTTTGGCTGGACAGGGGATAACTGGCTCCTCTCGAAACAAATTTGACCTTAGTTTTACAGAAAGAGACAAACTATTCCGCAGGCTAGGCTTACAAGAAGGCGCAGGGATACGTAATCTTTGTTAGAAGGGAAGAGCTGAAGCTATGGCTTGTTCCCCCTGCTTTTCATCATCTCTGAACAGTCAGGTAAGAATTTCTGTTAATTGCCGAGACAAAATTTTAGAATTGTGACAGTGACTGTTATTGGCTGTGGTTATTTATGCAAGTAGTGGCTAAGTTTATTTTGGAATTATGATTCCAAATTGTAGTACGTGATACAATCAAAGGCCCAGAATTAGGAAGGAAAAAAAGAGGGGTGGCAGCGGGGTGGGGAGAAGAAACAGTAGCCAGAGGAAAACTACACTGATATACTGCTAACAACATCGCTGCTCTCACACCATAAAGAATAATGAAATAATGGACTATATTCTGCAAACTGAAAATACTGTGAGCAACTGATAGAATCCTCAGATGATAGAAGCTCATCTCTTGTGTTCTAGGAAACTTTCAGACCATTTAATTCACTAAAAACTATTCATTGTTTTAGATTAACTACCATTTTAAAAAACTTGTTTGCAGTAGAAATGAAGGGGTTTGCCCTGGAAAAATTTACATTTTAACCTTAGAGATGAGAAGTATTTTCGGTTTTGCTGAATTTAAATATTCATCTGTGTAAACGGTTTCTGGCCTGAGAATAATTCCCTTGTTCCCAAATATTTTGTCTTCAGTATTTGAAATCTGCAAAAATGGTAATTCTATTCTCCGTCAAGATTTGAACACTGAGTTTTGATTATTCAAACACTAAGTTGTGTGTGTGTGTGTATTTGTGGCAAGAGTGGGGCTGTGGAGTTCACTTCAAATGTAAATTATATCCTGGGTGGAGCTATTGGATTTATAGGAAGAGGGACTTGTTTACTTCAACTCATAATTCCAAGTCAAGGTGACACATTTGGGTATCTGAAGGTCAGTGTACCCCTGCAAAGAGCCTGACTCTTCCCTGGCTATTTTTCTACAAGTTAGGATGCCTAAAACTCTAAATTTCTTCTTATATGTACTTAGTACTTGTCATTTTTGTAGTCATATAAGTGAAAGCTGAATTTTAAGCATAAAGGAAGAAATCTTATGCAGTGAGAAAAAACTGACACAAGAAATTCTCAGGAAGAACTTTGTGAATTTCTATAAATCCTTTGAAGTTATAATTGAATGACTGAATTCATTGTCCAAAGACTCAAAGTAAGGAGTTGGAATTTTCCACTCTTTGCCACACTCCTGGAAACCAGGCACAGTTTTCAAAATAATTGGTATGGCCAGTCCCCAACACCAGAATGAGGCCAAGATTTTATATAGTTTCTCCATCATTAACTACAATTTTAGCTGTTTTTTGGTTTTGAATGAAATTCTCCTGGTTAGTCCAGCTGGTTAAAGCTGGTACTAGGTAACTTGGATAAGCGCCGAATGTCTAGAGGGGGTGATGTGGAGAACTGTCATACATCTCTAGGAGTGGGCTTCCCTGGTGGCGCAGTGGTTAAGAATCTGCCTGCCAATGCAGGGGACACGGGTTCAAGCCCTGGTCTGGGAAGATCCCACATGCCACGGAGCAACTAAGCCCGTGTGCCACAACTACTGAGCCCACGTGCCACAGCTACTGAAGCCCGCACGCCTAGAGCCCGTGCTCTGCAACAAGAGAAGCCACCCCAGCGAGAAGCCCGCTCACCGCAATGAAGAGTAGCCCCCGCTGGCCGCAACTAGAGAAAGTCCGTGCGCAGCCACACAGACCCAACGCAGCCAAAAATAAGTAAATAAATAAATTTATTAAACAAAAAAAATCTCTGGGAGCCAATCAGGGTAGTTTTGTCTCCCTTCTCCATGAAAAGTTGGGTGGGAAACCTACCACCTTAAGGACAGCTGGTCTCTTCCATGGGGCAGGGGTTTTTAGCCTTGACCCCCTCTAATTACAAGAAGAGTCCAAGACGGACACCAGCCACCTTATTTCACACAATCCCCACTACATCTTTCCTTTCACTCTTCAAGGCCAGACCTGTCCCGATGATGAACATTAGGCATGGAACACTTGGGAAAATCCCTTCTCAGTCATGTTCTGGCTGGAAAACCCCAAGTGAAGGAATAAAGCACAAACACAAATCTGGATAGAGCAGACCAGGGCACCAGCCAGAAGAGTCAGGACAAAGCTGCTGGCTACTTTTATTTTCAGTGTCTTTATAGCTGTGAGTCTAGGAGCCCACCCAGAATCCTCTCCATCATAGAAAGTGTTCAGAGGAAATTGACTTGATTCTTTATCTCTGAGAAACTTATTTGAGTAGCTGCCAGTAAACTTTACCAGGTTTTTAAAAAGTTCATAAAAGCTACTACTTGTGTTTGAACATCTTTGCGGTTTCTTTCAGTTGCCTGAACAGAAATGTATTGTTATGTACAACAGAAACATATTAGTGTCTCCCTATAATTTTACACACATACGCATGCAGTTTTCTGTTTAGAACTTTCCTCCCCATCTCCTTGCGCTAAACCGCATAATAAGCTCATTCATTTGTAACCCTTCTTGGCTGCCTGATGGTTTAAAAGTAGCCAGTCAGTGCTGTTACTTTACTAGCTTCAAAGACGTTGTTTGGAAATGGTATTAAGAAAGCTGGCGATGCAGGGAGTACAATACTAGAAATGTAAGACCAGTAACCAGCACTGACTCTTAGAGAAATATTTGCTGTCAGGATATCCCCAGTCCCTTGCCCAAGAGACATCAAGCCTTCTGCCCTTTAGATACAAAGATATCTGAATGCACTGTCTTTGAGGTAACAAGACACTGTGTAAGGGGGGAAAAACTGGTCTGCAGAGAATTTCTCAGGCGCGGTAATTGCCTGATTGCACAAACATCGCCTCGTCAGTTTTTCTCACTCTCCGAGAGAGGAAGTGGCACGGAGAGGAACGGGTGTTTGGAGCGGCGGGGTGGGCCCGGGAGGGGAGGAGACACCGCCCCGCCCTCAGAGGAGGCCGCAGGGAGAAGGAAACCTCTGCGAGGAACCTGCGCCTCGGCCCCTTCCCGCGTCCCCTGCCCCAGGCGGTCGCCAGCGCAGTCCCCGGCAGCGCCGGCCGAGGCGGCGGGAGAAGCGCAATCCCCGTGTCCTGGAGGGCAGCACACGGTCACCCGCGCAGAGGACCATCCCTGGCCCCAGACCCACGCCGGTCGCCCGTGCGTGTCTGCGCGCCCACACTCCCACGCCCCGGGCCCGCTGCCTGCCAGGCGCCGGATCCGCCTCCGGGGCTGGCCCCAGAGGGTCCTCGGCGGCGTCCCTGAGGCTGCGGCCCCCGCCCCTCCCTCCTCTCCGCCCTCCCCCGCCCGCGCTCCTCCCGGTCGCCGCGGCTCCTCCTCCAGACCTCCCCGCCAGCCGGCGGCGGCGCGGAGCAGGTGCTGACGAAGCCCGCGCATGCCGCTGCCCGGCCCGAGGCGGTAGCGGCGCCGGGCGCTCCGCCCGCCCCTCCTCTGGGCCGCATTCGGTCTACGGCGCGCGAGGGGACATGTCGGTGGTGACGGGCAGCAGTGAGGCGGCCGGCGGGGCCGGCGGCGGCGGCGGCGGCGGCGGCGCGCGGGTTTTCTTCCAGAGCCCCCTGGGCGGCGCCGGCGGCAGCTCGGGCTCGAGCAGCGGTTCGGGCTCCTCCCGGGAGGACTCGGCGCCCGTGGCCACGGCGTCCGCTGCCGGGCACGTTCAGCAGCAGCAGCGGCGCCACCATCAGGGAAAAGTGACAGTGAAATACGATCGCAAGGAGCTTCGGAGGCGGCTCGTGGTGGAGGAGTGGATCGTGGAGCAGCTGGTACAGCTTTACGGCTGCGAGGTACCTGGGCGCGGGGCCGGGAGGGTCGGGGGCCTCGCTGGCCCCGCTGCGCAAACACAGGAATTCTCCAGGGCTCTGGCTCCCAGGCGCGCACCGCCCTGGCTCCTGGGGACCCAGGGCTGGGAGCGAGGCGCAGCGTGTTCCCTCTCCAGAGTGCCCTCTGGTGCCGGGGCGCAGCGATGGGGACGCCCCTCCTGGGTTCATTTGCTGGGTTCCCGGAGAGCTGGGGGCCCCCTTGATGGCCGTGCCGAGGGCTGGGTCTTGCTCGGCGCGCTGCGTTTCTGCCAGCCCCGGGCTCTTCTCGGCTTCAGCTGCAGCTCCCCGAAGTGGGGCTCGGAGGGGATCATCCAGACTGCGCGCAAACCCACGAGAACAGCGCTCACTGCTGGGACCCTGGCAGACCCGGTTTTCGTGGAGGGGGAGCAGGGAAAAGACTGAAAGCTGCTTAACGGAGAGGAGATGTTCTGGGGATCTTAGAGACCACCTCGGTTTCTGAAATATACAACAAAATCATAAGCTGAACGCTTTCCCTTTTCCAGCCAGCCCCGACGCACGTCCCCATAATTCGGCCTTGCATTACCAAAGCTGCACACGTTGGGCTTTGTTGAAGCAGCTTTCTTTCTTCCTGCCCCGTTTCAGTTACTCCCGTTGACGGGCGCAGAATGAGAGCCTTGGGCAACCTGGAAGGGTGCCTGGGTGGAAGGAAGGGAGCCTGCGGGTGGTATGTGGGATGCCCGGGATCGCCCAGCTCCCCCTCCGCCGCGACATTTACTTCCCGCAGTTCAGGGGCTAAGCTTATACGCAAATCCGACTGCCGCGTCAGGAGAAATAGTTGATGTAAGGAGAAATGCTTAGAATAAGCTGTAACAAAAGTATGGCAGAGGGCTTCCCTGGTGGCGCAGTGGTTAAGAATCCGCCTGCCAATGCAGGGGACGTGGGTTCGAGCCCTGGTCCGGGAAGATCCCACATGATGCGCAGAGCAACTAAGCCTGTGCGCCACAACTACTGAGCCTGTGTTCTAGAGCCTGCAAAACACAACTACGGAAGCCCACGCGCCTAGAGCCTGTGCTCCGCAACAATCCACCGCAACGTAATGAAGAGTAGGCCCCGCTCGCCGCAACTAGAGAAAACCCATGCACAGCAACGAAGACCAATGCAGCCAATAAATAAATAAGTAATAAATTAAAAAAAAAAAAAAAGTATGGCAGAAAAATGACCGAAGCCAAAATGATCGCCCATGAGAGTCTTTGATAACAGTATTTGTAAATGAAGTATTCTACTTTTCTTAAGGGAGTGGAGTTTGGAAAGGGTGGAAGAATGAAGAGGGTTAATAATTAAGGATATGGTTTCTAAGTTGAAGCTAGGTTTGTGTCTATAGGGCTGTTACCCTCTTCAGCAAAAATGAAAGCCAGATGAACCCACTGGTTTTTCCTCTGGTTTAGATTTCACACATTTTATGGCCTATTGTGAATACATATTTTCCTTAACATTCTCATTGCGCAAGGAAACAGCATTCTCATTACAGACTCCTGATGAATGATTGTGATATAATGAAGCTTGACTATATGACTAATGGGCTTGTAAAAATATATTGTTTCTCCAGCCCAGCTCTTATAAAAAACCATTTTAATTGCATAAATAAAACTGGCCAAAATAGGAAGTGTTTATGGGGTTTTCTTAAAATAGGAAGTTGGCAAAACTCTTTAAAGAAACAATATATTTGATTTAGATGGGATTACTGTGGGATGGATGGATGTGCTCAGTCTGGCCTCTGTAGAATCCAATTACTTTTCACTTATTTCATACTGGTCTTTATACTCCATTTTGGGTTTGGAGAAGATTTGGGTTAATAGAGAAACTATTGTTGAAATTAACAGTGATTTAGCAATGTTCTTTTTATGGGAGACTAAATAGATGTAGCTTGGGAAAGAGTTCCAGCCTCTCAGCAGGTTGGCAAATCATATATTTTAAAGGTTCTTCTGAATAATTGGAAAAAAATGAAAGATTGAATACTCACTGTATTAAACATGTAGGTTAGGTACCTATTTTAAAGGGTAAATATGACCTTGAATCTTTTCCTTGTACTTCTCCCATTTCAGACCTCAACGTATAGCAAACAGCTAGAGAGTTGAGAGGTTTTGTGGTGAAATGACACAAGATGCTATAGGCTGCCCGCATGTCATTAAAATGGGGCAAATATTCCTCTTCAAGTTGTTCTGTCATTTTAGGTTGAAGAAATGTAAGTCACTGAAAGGGTTGTTGGCAATTTGTAAATACTATATTGATGCTACACCTTCGTTGAATAATAAGAAGCCTGTGGACTAATAAGTAGCCACGTAAGGGATTGTCTTCTGCCATCTATTTTTCCACTGGTAGGGCTCTATTTTTAGCTTCATTTCTCTGGTCTGGTAGCCTTTCCTTGCTGATAGCTTCAAGTATTTCAGCCTCTGGTTTGTGAATCGAGAAGGACCTGCCTGGCTTGTAGCTGTGAATCTCATGAATATGAAGGTTAGGAAATGTCCTTTTTACACTTAAAATTGGTAATGTCTCCAAATGTTTAGTCCGTGAAATTGACACGGAAAGCCAGCTTGCCAGACTTCGATCCAGCCAGAGGCCTGAGCTATCTGCCAGGTTGGGGGTCTTCCAGATGAACATGTATCTAATTTCAGAAGAACTTGCATCAGGCAGGTCAGCAGTTAGATGACTTGTCCTTTTCAGAATAGAAAATAGTGGTCTTTTAGAGTGGCATAAAGTATGATATTTAAAATTAGAAAGGAGTGGGAGAGAAGAAATACACAGAATAACTTCCTGGCTATGGTTTTATCTAGAAGTTTGCAGTGGCCAATCGGTTTTATACAGAGAATAATACGAAGACAGAATTTATGGAGTACTTACATTATGCACTGCGTGTTGTTCCAGGCACTGATTCATTTAGTCATTACAACAACCCATATGAAGAGAGTGCTGTTATCATCTCTGTTTTACAGATGAGGAAACTGAGACACAGAGGGATTAAGAGGCTTTCCCAAGTTCACATAGCCGGTGAATGTCACTGGGTGAGGTGGGGTAAGAACCCAGCAGTGTGGCTCTGGTCCATGTTCTAAGCACTAAGCCTGCTTATAACTCTGCAGGGTCCTGTGCAAGAGAACAGATGGAGGCCCTTGTGTAGCATGTGTCTAAATGTTTAAATGTTATGAATCAAGCTAATGAGCATTTATATATATTCTATCCTCCTACCTTGGCAAAGATATCTTCATAATGGCCTGGAAAGCTAGGCTTGAACTTTGAATTCTCAGATTTCCCAGAGCTCAGAGCTGGTTGGGAGAATCTTCCCCTGGGCCAGGACCTGCTTCCCTTGGTTCTTCACCTGTGATACGTTCAGTGAGGTAAAGGGCATCGTGTCCACTTGCATGTCCAGTCTGTCCACACCCTCTGCCACCCCCTAACTATGCCTCTGGCCCCAACCAGTGGCAAAGTCCCCCTTTGGGAGGCCAGACCTGAAAGGAGCCTGTTCATGCCCTGGAAGTGTCCTGGTATTTGATCCGGGAATTCTGGGGACTCAGAGTGTAGCCTAAAACCAGATTGAGGGATACTGGCTCTGGATGGGTAAGTCCACCTGGTCCCAGGACCTCTGCAGGAAGATGAGTGGGGCCCAGGGCTGTGGCCCCTCCTACACAGTCTAAGGGTGGTATTGTTAAACACCACATCGTACATACAGCAGAAACTAACACAGCATTGTAAAGCAGCTATACTCCAATAAAAATTAAAAAAAAACCCACATCATACAGCCTTGTGGATATGTAAATAAATGTCTTTATAGATTCTAAAATGATTATTTACGTTTATAGTTATTTTCCATTTCATCTTCTTGTACAGGTAGTTACATTTTCACCTAGGAATTTGCTTATAACAGAACTGCTAGGTTAAATCTACCTCCACATGTAAGAATTTCTGTTTTAAGACATTTTCATATCTCTCCCAAACCCTGATAGTTTTTAAGAGCATTTGATATCTGGCATAGTGTCTACTTTGACGAGTATTGCAAGAGGACTTAACTGGATAAGTCATGTCAATTTTTCCCATCTTGCCCAGCATCAAGATAACATCTGTACTTCCAGTTTTGCAGTTTGATTTGCTTTGGAAGTAAAAGCCTGTTGTTAACCTCGGATTACTGAAACGCCTGCAGCAGCCTAGCCATGAACAGACTTGTACACTGAGGGTATCTCCTGGGTTATCCTGAATGTCCATTTAGAGGGGCTTTCCTTTTGCTGCAGCTGTCTGCATTTTAAAAAGTGGTTTCTGGCACATTACACTTTTTCATCTTCCCTTACTCCCTACCATCCTCATTCTGTAAGTCAGTGGTTCTCAAATTTTTTTGATTGTGGCCCTAGAAAGAAACACTCTTGCTCTCTGATACATACACTGACACGTGGATGGATGAAAACAGAGATTCACAAAGCGCCACTAATGTTACCATGTACGTGAAAGACAAATTACAAAGTTAATATAAAATATGACTTTATTAATGTTGAAATACAATATTCTGTTCTATTTAATTTACCAGAATTGCTGGTTGTGACCCTCTAAATTGATTTCATAACACATTTTGGGGTTGTAACCTGCCATTAAAAAAATACTGTCCCGAAGGGAAAAAGCTTGAACATATATAAGATAATTAGCTAAAATTTATTGAGTGCTTTCTGTGTATCAGGTATGGTTCATGGAATCCTAGTAACAACCTCTGATATTCCCATTTCATGGATGTGGAAACTGAGGCACAGAGAAGTCAAGAAGTTGCCCCAGGCCCCTCAGCTGGGACACAGCAGAGCAGGGCTGTGTCCAGAAAGTCAGATGTACTTTAATCACTGCTTCTTGAGGTGGGGCAATGCCTGGCACCTTCTCGAATCCCTGTAGGTTGCCTACTCCCCTGATGCAGCTGTTGTAACTTCTGAGTTGACTGATGTTGCATGTAGGGGGACACCAGTGTCTGTGGGTTTGTTCTTTGATCAGGCCTCCTGTTTTTAGTTCAGGTCCTTGCTTTGTTCTCGATTCCTACTCTGCAACACCAAATTAGCGTGCTTTGCTGCTTTGTTAGTCCCTCAGCTGGAAGGTAGAAAGTGCTGTCTAGAAGATGGTTTGTGGATTATGTGGTGAATCCCCATTTGTGTAGGTATTTGAGAATGAATAGACTTTTAAACCAAACTGCTTAAAAAAAAAACCTCCATAAACTCAATCTGTAAAATATTAAGGAATGAATTAAACATGTTAAAAGTCCATGAATAAAAGAATTCTAAATTGCCAAAGGATGAAATGAAAACTGTACTTAACAGGTTTCCCTTTGGAACAATGGTTAGGGAAATTTGGTGTGGAGGCAGTGATTAAAAGAGTAAATGCTTCGAAGTGAGGTGAACCTGAAAGGTACATTGGCCCGAGCAATTAGTACTGCTTAGAGACTGGGCAATTTCCTTAACCTCTCTGAGCCCCACTGCGTTTCCCCCTGCGTTTAAGGGAATAATCCTGGCCCCTTTGTGGTGTTGTTATGAGGACCAAATGGGTCAGACCGTGGAGCTGGACCTTAGTCGGTGTTGTAGTTGGAATCATAACCAGCCACTAACTGTTGGTCGTTCTCTGTGATGTGGGAGAGCAGGAGGGGGGAAGAAAAAAGAAGTATTCATACCTATTTGATGGTAGAGTTTGGAGACGGATGTGGGGTCAGAGGCGCTGGTGTATTTTTGAACTTGAACATGGGCAAATATTCGCTCTATCATTCCCTTTTTTCCTAGAGCCTTCCTCATTCTGGAAGTTCCTGTGGATTTTCATATATGTGGAGAGAAGTTAGGCGTCAACAATTTGAAGGCAGGATTGGCCTTAATTTTCTTTGTGTTCCTTGTAGGGCACAGTTCTTCGGCCCTTAAGCATTTATTTGAGTGAATGAAAAAGGGTCAACCTTCCGAAAACCTTTTAAAAGTCATTGATCTTTTAGTACCGGCTTATTTGGTGGTGCTCCGTTATCATACTCAGGGCTATGGAAAAAATCTGATCCAGGGTTTTGTTACAATCATCTATATCAAGCTCTTGCATCATTACTGTTTTATTTCAGCATTTTTGGATATACACCTACCTCCATTGACCTATTTGCTCAAAACAGAAATTTCAAGGCAGTAGTCGCAGCTAATTGATTTTTAAGCTTAGACTGAGAGAATTCTTTTGAAAATTGAATCTTCCTCATGTCTCTCGTCCACTCTTTTCCTTTGCTTCTACTGTTCCCCTCGCCACACTAGCCTACCTGCCCTTCTCATCTCTGACACCTGTTTGCTTCTAGTATCTTCCGTTTTTCTCTCACCTTTGAAACAACCTGGCTTCATAGGGTACCCTTGCCCAGCGCATAGTCTCCTCAAAGACATCATCTCTTTCTAGATGGAGGGAACAACTGAGTCTGTTTCATTTTCCATGTGGTGTGTGCACCATGTGCATAATTGCATTTTGTAGTTTACTCTCTTGTCTCCCATTTCCTGCACTTGTCAATTTCAAACCTTCACCTGTCTTTTAAAAAATTGTTATTATTATTATTTTTTATTTTGTTTTTGGCTACGTTGGGTCTTTGTTGCTGCGCACGGGCTTTCTCTAGTTGCGGTGAGTGGGGGCTACTCTTCGATGCGGTACACGGGCTTCTCACTGCAGTGGCTTCTCTTGTTGCGGAGCCCGAGCTCTAGGCACGCGGGCTTCAGTAGTTCTCACTGCCACCGCTTTAGTCCAGCACCGTATAATTTCTCACCTGCATTATAGAAGAGACACTTTGGTCTCATGTCCCTCAAATTACTGCTACTACTGGCACTAGTACTACTACCAGCCCTCCACTACTGCTGCTGTTATTACTACTTCTGCGACTCAAGTAGCTCTCGGTCGAGGGCCAGGTGATTTATACATTTTATCTCCTCCAATCGATCCTGACAGCAACTTTATGAGGTGGGCGGTATTATCTTAATTTCTTCTCGTTTATAGAGGAAGAAACCGAGGTCAGAGAAGTTGTTCCTTGTCCTCGTCCAAGGTCACGCTGACTCCCAAAGTCACATAGCCTCGATGCTACCATCACTCCCAGCAGCTGCATTTATTAAGTTCTTACTGCACAACCCGTCCTTCCTGAGCCCTTGTTCATTCCCTGCAGTAACTCTGCAAGGGAGGTAGAGAGACTGAGGTACAGAGAGCTTGAGCGACAGGTCCCAGTCAGAGGTCACGTCACTCTCAAGCGGCAGAGGCCGGAGCGAAGCCCCGTCTCTGGTTCCTGGGCTGGGGTCTTCTCCTCTGGTCCTTCATCTCCAGCTCTCCCTCACCACGGGAGCTTCAGAGCCCCCTCCACACGGCCGGCTGGAGTGTTTCTAAAATCCTAACCGGATCTAGTCCCTCCCCACAGTCTTCAGGATACGGCCTGAGACAAGCTCAGGGCTCTGCTGCTGCCCCCTCTCTGGGCTCATCTCCTTCCCCCACCCCACCCTTGCTTCTTCAGTTATCAACCGAGATCCTAGTGCAGGTCAGGCAGGAACCCCTTCCCGTTTGTCTCTCTCTACCAGAATCACCTCTCCCTCCCTCCTCCTCCACCTCACCTGCCTACCTCTTACCTGTTCTCCTCCAGGAAACCTCTGTCACAGGTGTCGTCACTGGCAGGCTGGCTGATAGGCCTTTGCTGGCTTGTGCTCACCCCTGTCTCGGCACCTTTCTGTGATCCTGTCTCCTGCAGCTTCTGAGGGCAAAATCTTGTGGTCCCTGCAGCCCCGGTGGCCTCTTGCATCCTGGCTGCACTCAGGGGTCCAGGACCTGGCTGTCAAGTGAGTGACGCAGAAACTGGTCCCTTAGACCAGATGGCAGCATCTTCCGGTGCCGTGCATTTCAGAAATACATACCCCAAATTAAGTGCATTAATGTAATTTGGCTCTGCCTCTATTAAAAATCTGCTCTTCATGGGACTTCCTTGGCAGTCCAGTGGTTAAGACCCCGAGCTTCCACTGCAGGGAGCGCGGGTTTGGGGAACTAAGATCCCGCATGCTGCACGCGGTGCGGCCAAAGGGGGGAAAAAAAATCTGCTCTTCTATCGTTGACCTGAAGTTTCAGTTCTTTTTCATGCTTAGGAATTATATACATGTGGTGTTTTGAAACTGTGAACTAAAAGGACATTATGATGGAATAAGGCACAGATGCCCGGGTGATGAAAGTCTTCAAAGGAAGTAATCACACATTACTGCCATTCTTCTCTGTAATTTTAGCTTTTCAGTATGTACAAGAATATTATTTTGTTTGCACAGTAATCATTCATTTCTTTGCAAGTGGAGATGCTTGCTGCGCTGGGAAGGGGTGAGGGCTTTTCCGTTAGGAGATAAGATTCAGAGCAACAAGCTCGCACAAGTCTTGATAGAACAAGGAATGAAAGCCAGGATTCCTGCCTCTGCTTAAAAGTTCGGGCCAATAAATTCTCACCAGGTTTTTCTTAGTCACCACTGGCATTTTGGAAATCTGTTCCACTGCGTAAAAGCTTAGAAAAAAGAAGAGACCAGAGTGTGAATGAGTCTGTAAAGCATCACTTTATGGTTGAGGAAAAAATGATCACAGAAGGGCTTTTCCTTTTTGAAAGAATCCTTAGGTCAAACTGTGGAAAGACCTGTGGAGGGAAGGAATATTCATTCATTCCAACAGACATTTACATAGATGGGGAAAGAGGAATAAGATGCCTTCATCCATTTAAACTGTGTAATAAGAGAAAAAGAGAAAGTAAAGGAACCCTTCCTGTTATAGGGGCAGAATGGAGGTGTCCATATGATTGGAAGCCCTTTGAGGGTGGCAACTATTTCCTGTTCACGGTTGTATTAGTGTTTTCAATACATTTATTTACCACATAGTGGTTGTGTATTTCTTCCTTTACTCAAAGCCTGTTTTCGGGAAGGGTTATCTTAAATTCATTGACATTATAATGTAAATGACTAAAAACACTTTATCGTTCATGTTAATAGGAAGTAAGGTCTTAAGTAAGAGAAAGTCGTCACTTAATAGCTGAACTTCAGGAGTGAATACACAGGGCAGGCTGTATCATTTGTGGGCTGGGAGACAGCTGGGAGATGCCACACGTTGGCATCTATGATATCTATGACTCGAAACGTGTTCCCTGTATGATGTGGTGGGAAGGGTCCTGGCCTCTGTTCTAGCAGGGCTGCCGCTTACCAGCCACATGACCTTGGCAAGTCATTTTCATGATAGGTTTTTGTTTTCAGGTTTTCTTTCCTCATCTGAAAAAAAAAAAAAGAGGGAAGTCTAGGGCTTTCAAGCTCTGATCTTTATAGAGATTCTATAATAAAGCTGACCGTGCATTGGAGAAAATGAGATTTATTAAGGAGAGGGTGATATTTAAAGCAGTAATAGAGGGTCTTTCCTCTCAAGGCAAACCTGAGACAATTAGACTAGTTCACCAAAGGATCATCTGATTTACGTAGTCATTTCAGTAGCTAAAGTGAGTGTCTCCAACCTTCCCTTGCATGATGTCTTATGTGATGCCACTTGGACGGGAAGGATCCAGCTGAGAAGCCTTTTTAAAAAAATCCTCTTTCCCCCTCCAGCACTTCCTCCCCACTGTTGATTTCCAAGTTAAATTTGAAATCTAACAGTGCAGATACTCAGAGCTACCCTATCTGCCTATTTATTTTGTTTTTTTTGCATTTAATTGGGTTAACCTTTAAGAAGAACTGGCATATTTGACTTAAAGCTTTTAGGCATATAAGTTATAATATTGCCTGTTGGAGGCCTTTCCTGTTATTATTTGTCCATTATCTTGGCAGCTCATAATTAACTAATGGTGGTATTTATTTTAACTTGAGGAAGATTTGTGTTGAGGTATAAAACGAGCATCTGAGAGAGAAAAGTGCAGCCGCTTTAGCAAATAAATTTTTAAAAAGGCAAAGAGTACAAATTAGCCTAAATAAGAGTCTGAATAAATCTGTATTAAACAAATTAATTTTCACTGGGGAATTTATTCCTGGCATGTCACTTTATACTTAGTTTTAGAACATGATGGGATAGAAAAAAGAAAGTAAGATTTTTCATAGGCAGTTCCGGTAGGAAGTGAAAAGCAGAATTGATTGATCTTTATAATATTTGCTTATTTTGTTTCATGATAGAATCCAGAAAGCACCATCAGATAATCCCATTCATCCACACAAAAGCTCTGTGATGTAAGTAGTTATCCTATTTTTAAAATGTGAAAATTGAGACTCAGAGGGGCTTAGTAACATGCCCATGTTGAAACTGCCAGTAAGAAGAGAAGGAAGACTCAGAGTTGGAAACAGCTCTTGGAAACCATGAACATCAGTTTCACCTTCACCCCCTGATCATTTCCTTGTATTCTAGCATTTTTGACTGATACACTGGGCAAGCCTTTTCTGCTTAACTTATTTGACATATTTTCAAATATACTGCATCTTAGTTGAACAATTTACAGTATTCTGTTATTTTTTAGATGAACTATTTACAGGATTCAGCTGTTTCTTTAGAAAAATTCAAATCTATTAGTTCTCAAGTATACATCACAGTTGAGTGTGCTACTTATTTCTGATTGCCAGGTTTGCATGAGCAGTTATTATTGGAGTCCTTATGTTCTCTATTTATCCACTTAGATGGAATTTTGAGGTAAAAAGTTGGAAACTCACTTTAAATTAGCCATTTTATCCTACATGTTTGAAAGTACCAAATATTACCTTTGACATGGTTGAAGTAAAGAAATAATGCTTCTTCAAAATGAAATGTGAAAAACCCTTAACAACATCCTTTGCTTCTGCCTAAGGATGTTTTTGTCCTGAGCTGCTATGGTCAACCATCTATTAATATCTTTTATGTTTTCTATGTCAGTAGTACAACTGACAGAGCTGCTTCATTCGTTTCTGCAAATGTTAATGGAATCAAATCTGTTTCAAGCCAAGGAGGTAAGATGTTGAGTTTTCAGATTGGTGAAGATAGCTTTTCTGCTTAGTTCTTATGAGCTAATACTCCACATAACAATTCTAATTAGTCAACTGGTTTTTCTCCTGTTTGTGATGGGGTGTGGAAGCTCTCTAACAAGTCGGAAGAAAGTGTGTCATTGATTTGGTGCTAAAACATGATTATGCTTGCTATAATGAAAACACTACAAATATTACAACTAAAAAAAATAACATGTACTATCTCTGGTAGACAAGGGCCTTTTGTTAAGCTAAAATATTCCATTTCTTCATCAAACCCCAGATGGTTCAGTATTTAGTAAGCTTATACCAGAAGCAGTTTATATGGATGGATGTTTAGGTAGTGAAAGTGTGTGTGTGTGTGTTTGTGGGGTGTGTGTGTGTGTGTGTGTATCTAGGTAAACAGACGGACCATCACCCAAACTAGCCTGAGACTTTAAAAGCATTTAGTTGCAAGTCACGTCTCAAACTTCTGCAACATTCCCATGTTAAACTTCAGAGAGGGACAGTGGGCTGCATTTAATATGTGGAAGATCCTTGGGTTGAGTTAACTCATTGTTCTGAAGAAGAAGAAAATGAGGAACTAGTTTATTTATCCTTGACACCTTACTAGCCCCTCCCACCTCCCTGGGGTAGGAGTGGGCGTGGTCTTCCAGAAGGAGGAGGCAGGCTCCCCCGACCCGCCTTTATTTGCAGACTGGGTGTGAGCCGTCATCCTTGGCTTCCTTTAATTTCCCCCTTTAAATGATAGAGCCCTCACGGGGATGTTTTGAGGATTAATAAGGTTAAAAATCATCCCAGGAAAAGTCAAGGATACTTATGAAAGGACTACTAGCAACATCTGTGATCTTTTTTTTTTTTTTTTTTTATATATATATATTTTTTAACACGTCTTAATTTTATTTATTTATTTATTTTTGCTGTGTTGGGTCTTCGTTTCTGTGCGAGGGCTTTCTCTACTTGCGGCAAGCGGGGGCCTCTCTTCATCGCGGTGCGCGGACCTCTCACTGTCACGGCCTCTCTTGTTGCGGAGCACAGGCTCCAGACACACAGGCTCAATAATTGTGGCTCACGGGCCCAGTTGCTCCGTGGCATGTGGGATCTTCCCAGACCAGGGCTCGAACCCGTGTCCCCTGCATTGGCAGGCAGATTCTCAACCGCTGCGCCACCAGGGAAGCCCCTGTGATCTTTTTTTCCATAGTTAATTCTGCCTTGTTAATACACAGATTCAAATGAAAGGTACGTCCATTGGTCAAAAAGAGAGAAGAGGCTTTTGGAGTTTTTTTATTTTGAATAATTTTTGGTGGAGTTTACACCTTGATTGAGAATTTTGGTCACACACCAGGTTTTGTGGATATAGAATAATCTAGTTAGTGTCCCAATGAAAAGTCTTCTTGTTGGGTTGCTTCAAGAAAATTACCTTTTTAATTCAAGAGAATTATCACATTTGAGTTAAGTGATAATGGATAACGTGCATTCTGGATACAAATTGTTTTCATAGGATGTCTTTGTGCTTAGAAAAAAGACTGCAAAGATATAATAAAAAGTGCTTTTTAGTATCATTATGGGTAATTTTAAGTTTATTTATGCTTTGTACAATGAATGTGTATTCCTTTTATAAGAGAAATCTAAGTTATTTAGAAAAAGAGGTGGGGGTGGGTATCCTGCTCTGTTGTCATCCTAAGAAAAGGCTTCCTTTCTCTTCCATGATCAAGCTCTCTCCTGTCACAGGGCTTGATAATGTTCAGAGCAACTTTTGGGGTGTTTTGCCTTCTCATCTCAGGCAGTTTTTTTTTTTTAATTGCGAACAGTTAAGGGGAAAATGAGCCAACAAGTGTGTTCATATTAAATTCTTTCCATTTTCAGAATAACTAGTGATAAGGCTTTTGGAAATTAGGGTGTCTTTATGTTTTTGGGTGGAAAGACCATCTGTGGAGAGGATGGTGCTACCAACCATGGGACAGAAGGAAGTTTAGAAGGAAGATGGGATCACCCTTTACCTTCTCTGAGGAGCCCATCCCCATCCTCCTACTCAAAAGGGGCTTTCTTCTTCATCTTCAGCCTTTCCTTCAAGAGTCTAGAGCTGTACACTTAAGATCTGTGCATTTCATGGTGTGTAAATAGTGCCTGAATAAAGTCCTAGACACACAGACACAAGACTCTCTCTCCCTGTTTCCTCCTCTCTTTGCCCAGATCTAACAGGGAGCTTGTCTATACCTTTTGTTCACATTTTATCACCTTCTCCTCCCCCACAGCCCACTGCTGTGTCACTGTCTCTCCTCTCCACCTAGAGGGCTTATGCCCTTCAGGTTGCTGAGACCCTCGTGCCCATCTCAGTTCTCATCTTTTGTGCTCTCAGCAGTGTTTTTTTGTTTCTTTTTTAATAAATTTATTTATCTCAGACCATACTTGGAATCCTGGGCATTTTCTCTCTTCTTTTTTTTTTTTTTTGAATTTTTGAATTTTATTTTATTTATTTTTTTACACACCAAGTTCTTTTTAGTTATCCATTTTATACATATTAGTGTATATATGTCAATCCCAATCTCCCAGTTCATCCCACCACGTCCCCCCCCCACCAGTGTTTGCCCTGCTTTCTGAAGCCACGCTATCCATTATCCATCCATCAGCCATCTTGCCCTCCGTCCATCCTCCCATCAGCCATTGTGCCATCGATCTGTCCCTGTCTCCAATACCCATCCATCAGTCCTTGCAACCACTTTCTGTTGGGCCCACTTACTTTTTTTTTTAACAAATAAACTTTATTTTTTTAGATGGCTTTAGATTTACAGAAAAATTGCAAAGACTGTACTCCATGTACTCTGTGACCAGTTTTACCTATTGGCAGCACCTTAAATTACTATGGTAAATTTGTTACAATTCATGGACCAATATTGATACATTATTTTAACAAAAATCCACACTTTATTTAGCTTCCTTAATTTTTATCCAGGGTCTTTTTTCTGTTCCAGGGTTCTGTCCAAGATACCGCGTTACATTTAGTTGTCATGTCTCCTTAGACTCCTTGGCTATGACAGTGTTTTAGGCTCTCCTTGTTTTTCATAACCTTGACAGTTGTGTGAAGTACTGTTAGGTATTTTGTAGAAATGCCCTGCAAATGGGATTTGTCTGATGTTTTTCTCATAATTAAACTGGGATTATGGGTTTTGGGGAGGAAGGCCACAGAGATAAAGGGCAGTTCTCATCACATCCTGTCAAGGGGCATCCTATCAGCAGGACTTATCACTGTTGATGTTGGCCTTGACCACCTGGCAGGCATGGCGTCTGTCAGGTTCCTTCACAGCAAAGTTACTCCCTCTCCCGCTTTCCATACTGTATTCTTTGGAAGGAAATCACTATGTGCAGTCCATACCTAAGGAATGGGGAGTTTATGCTCCAACTCCGTGTATTTCTATATGATTTCTGTGGAATTCTTCTGCATGGGACATTTGTCTCCTCTCCCCCATTTGTTTATTTAGTCAATAATTTATTTAAATCAGTGTGGACTTGTGGATATTTATTATGTACTTTGGGTTAAAATTCAATGCTGCTGTATTTATTTGTTGCTCGAATTGTTTCAACTTTGGGAGCTATTTCAGTTAGCTCCTTTGTATGTTTGACATACTCCCATCATTGTGTGTATGTGTGTGTGTGTGTGTGTGTGTGTGTGTGTGTGTGTGTTTAATACTTCCTTACTTTCTGGCGCTACAAGGTGTTCCAGGTTCATCTTGTATATTTTTTGCCCCAGGCATAGAATCAGCCATTTCTCCAAGGAGATCTGGTTCCTTTTATTGGAGAATGGTATCAGAAACCAAGACATGGATGCTAGGTGTGCTTGTGGCTTCTGGGGTGTCATTGTTTCTAGGGTCTGTCAGCTGTCAGAGTAAGGAAATGTATGTGTGTATACTAACCTGTGTATATACATATATCTGTAAATATTTCTATACATAGCCATCAGTATCTATATTAAGTGAAACATGAGTTCAAGATGATGTCTCCAGCTCTAATCCATTACCACCTGGATTATTCTAGCCTCTTTCTCTTGCCCATCTGTAAATTCTCACTCCATCAGTAAGAAACCTGAGGTTCCCACCACCTGCCATCCATTCACTTAATTGTTCGATTGTGGCATACAGGTACAGCAGCATCGGAATTAACCCATACCCCTGTGGGAAACAACTTGATCAACTAGAGTGCTTATGCGCAATTCACTTGCATTTAGTCTTACAGACTCTATTCATTTCCCGTTACTTAGGTCAGCACCTTTTCCCCATACATCCTTCAGTGAGGTTGTTTCATACATTTGTAATATAGTCAGATTGTTTTATCACATTCTGCATTCCATTTTGGGATCCCCCCAATCTCTTAAATGATTTTTAAAAAATTTGCATACCCAAGACATATTCTTTGTGCTGTAAAGTTCATGTGCCTTGACAAACACATGATGTCACGTATCCACCCTTACAGTATCATATAGAATAGTTTCAGCACGCTAAAAAAAACCTCCTGTGCTTTACTCATTCAACCTTCCCTACTTCCCCCTGAGCCCCTGACAACCACTGATCTTTTTACCATTGCCATAGTTTTGCCTTTTCTAGAATGTCATACAATTGGAACCATGTAATACGTAGCCTTTTTATAGACTGTCTTCTTTCACTTAGCAACATGCATTTAAGATTCATCTATGTCTTTTCATCACTTGATAGCTCATTTCTTTTTATAGCTGAATAATATTCCATTGTTTATTGGCATGTACCACAATTTGTCCATCCAGCTATTGAAGGACATCTTGGTTGCTTCCAGTTTTGGGGCAATTATAAATAAACCTGGCATAAACATTTGCACACAGGCTCTTGTGTGGTTATAAATTTCAAATCATTTGGGTAAATATGACAGATGTACTTTTAAGTGCTAGGGTATGGTGCTAGGGAAACAGCAGTGAACCAGAGAGGGGGTCCCTGTGCTCTGAAAGCAGATACACATGAGTAAAACAGAATGGTTTCAGCTTGTGAGAAGTGCTGTGAAAGAAATAAAACAGACTAATGGAAGAAAGTATGAATGACTGTGCCTAGGTTGCTGGACCAGGGACGGCCTCTCTGAGGAAGTTCGTTTCATTTGAACCAGGACCTACGTGGTGAGAAATGACACCAGCTGTGCAAAGACGGGAGAGGATGAGCTTTCTCCCAGTGGGCTCAGTTAATGCTGAGACCCCAAGGCAGGATGGACCTTGACATGGTCAAGGTACTAGGGACAGAAAAAAATGTGAGCTGAGATCATGAGTGAGAGTATTTTGTTAAAAAAACTTTTTCCTGTAGTATGGCATACAGAGAACACAAATCCTAAGTGTGTGGGTTGATGAATTGTCTCGAATTGAACCCATCGCGTAACCACCGTCCAGATCAAGAAAGGGAACGTTGCTAGCACCACAGGAGTCCCTGCTGTGCCCTCTTTCCATCATTAGCGTCACCCCCACCACCCCTGCCTGCAAGGTAATCTGGTTGCCTTTTAAAATAACTTTTATGTCTGTTTCTTTTGTTCAACATTGTGTGAGATGCACCCAAGTCGTTGCATGCCATTGAGGTTTGTCTGTTTTAGTTGCCATATAGTGTTCCATGTATGAATACATCACAATTGCTTTTAATCTGCTCTGCTTTCGATGGGCATTGGGGAGGTTTCCAGTTTGGGATTATTCTGAAGTGAGCTGCTGTGAACATTATTGCACGTGTCTTTTGGTGAACATATGTCTGCATTTTTGTTGGGCTGTATACATAGTGGAGAAATTGCTGGCTTATAGGGTATACATATGTTCAACTTTGCTAGATATTCCCAGACAATTTTCCAAAGTCACTATAGTGACTTACATTCCCACTACAGTATCTGAAAGTTCCAGTAGTTTCACATCCTTGCCAACACTTGGTATTTTCTCTTTCACTTTAACCATCTGTTAGGTATATATTGTTGTTGCATTGTGGTTTTAATTTGCATTCATCATGAAGTTCAGTCCTCTTTCATGTTTATTGGCCTGCTGGGTATCTTCTTCATGAGGTGACTGTTCAACTCCTTTGCCCATTAAAAAATAAAACTTTGGGTTGGGTTGTCTGTCTTACTGATTTTTGTATATCCTGGATGCTAATCTTTTATACATCCTAGATATCAGTCATTTGTCAGAAATATATATTGTATGTATTTTCTCCCACTTTGTGAGTTGCCTTTTTTACTCTTTTAATGTTTAAGTGTTTTTAGATGAACAGAAGTTCTTAATGTTAACACTGTCCAGTTTACCAGTTTTTTTTCTTAAGAGTTAGTGCCTTTTGCATCCTGTCTAAAAAATCTTTGTCTGCTCCAAGCTCATGAAGGTGTTCTCCAATGTTATCTTTTGGACCCTTCATTGTTTTACCTTTTATAATTAGATCTGTAATCTATCTGAAATTGATGTCTGTGTATGGTATACTGCAGGGATGAAGATTCGTTTTTTTCCGTGGGGACATCCAGTTGACCCAGCACTATTCATTGAAAAGATCATCCTCTTCCCCACTGTGCTGTAGTCACAAAACAGAGGACCTTGTATGTATGGGTCTATTATAGATTCTGTTGGGTGTGTTTTCATGCTGGACGGGACCTTCCCGTCGTGCTCACTGTACGGCATCTCCAAGTCCTGGCACAATGGCCCATGCACTGTAAATGGTCAGTAGGTATTAGCTAGTTGATGATCAGGTCTGAACTTGCCTTTTTGGCAAGAGTATGTAAAATCCCTAGGTTCAGGCTCAAAGAAAAGATACTCAGATTTCATTTTAGAGCAGACTTTGCTGACTACTTAATTATATTTCTTCAACAGGCCCAAATATGGTTTTGGAAAAGCCCTGCTGGCCACAGTCCTAGGGAAAGTCAGTTAACTTCAGACGAGTTGGTAGGGCCGCGTGTATTCAACCATCCAGTCAGCCACCCAATAAATATCTGTTAAGGGCCTACTGTGTGCCAGGTGTAAAGTAGAACTATGAAACAATGGGATTCTTTCCAGAGTTTCTGTTTTTCTTATTTATTGTTTATGTATTTATTATATCCTTATTGGAGTTTAATTGCTTTACAATGTTGTGTTAGTTTCTGCTATACAACAAAGGGATCAGCTATATGTATACATATATCCCCATATCCCCTCCCTATTACATCTCCCTCCCACCCTCCCTATCCCACCCCTCTAGGTGATCACAAAGCACCGAGCTGATCTCCCTGTGCTATGCGGCTGCTTCCCACTAGCTATCTATTTTACATTCGGTAGTGTATATATGTCCATGACACTCTCTCACTTCATCCCAGCTTCCCCTTCCCCCTCCCCGTGTCCTCAAGTCCATTCTCTACGTCTGCATCTTTATTCCTGTCCTGCCACTAGGTTTATCAGTACCGTTTTTTTAGATTCCATATATATGCGTTAGCATGCGGTATTTGTTTTTCTCTTTCTGACTTACTTCCAGAGTTTCTATTTTTGATTTTAGAACATTTGTTGTTTCTTTCTTTACAAGTTAAACGTTCAGTGCGAGGAGGGTAATTTTTGGAATTTTCTTCTGTTTTCGGGGATAGCTTTGTTGTTCTATTATAGTTACTTAAAATTTTTTTGTGTGACAGTCTGGGTAAACAGGCAACAAGCCTAAGAATTAGAGCTTTTATGTTGCTATCAGAATATTTTAAAACAAAACCCTACAAAAGAAAAGAGATTAAACTTTTTTTTTAAAATGCACATTATTTCATCCAGTGAATTTAGTGAGTAGTGAAATACCTTTTTATTTTCAGAATTTAGTGCTAGCCCAAAGACCACATTCAGAGGAATAGAGACGTGCATTTTCAGGAGGTTGGCCTTGTGCCTAGGAGAAGAGTCGGTGTTGTTACCTCAGATTGCACTGTAAGTGGGTCTCATCTTGGTGCCGCCCCTGGTACCTGTCCGTTGCGGGACCTGTCAGTTGATGGCTTCTCCGTGGCCGCCATCTTGCTCCGTGTTGCTAGGGCTCTATTCATGTCCCAGGGCCCCACTCCTTGCCTCCCTCCAGGGATGTGAATGAGGAGGGCTGGGTTGGGCAGATGCCCTAAGCGGGAGCCAGTCCCCAGCATTAGCTGCTGGAAGGTGGGGTTGCCCCCGCCAGCACTTCCTTGCCCACTGTTGCCTGTTTCTGGTGGTTTCCAGCCGCTCAGAGCCCTTTGTTCACACTGGGAGAGGCAGCCCTGGAGCTGGGCCATGGCCGGTTCTGCCCTCTGCCCCGGGAAAGGGACAGAGACTGGCAAGAGAACAGGGTTTCCTTCCTTCGACTGTCACTTACATGCAGGACTTTGATTCACTTTCTTATTTAGTGAATGTTGGCCCTTTATTTTCTCTCTCTCTTTTTTTTTTAGTTTGTCTCAATTGAATGTTTTTATATGCTGAGTCAAACCTCACCTATCCAGAGGTCACTCATTTGGAACACAGAGAAGAACCTAAAAGAAAGCAGAAAGGGTAACTTTGGGAGCTGAAGGAGCTGTCCTGGAGTGTCTGTTCTTTCTTCGTTGGAGAGGGCCTGAGGCTTTGGGGAGAGCTTGTTTCCTCCTACTTTAGCCGTGGTTCTAACAAGCTTGATTTCCTGTCTTCTTAGTTCATTCTGATTTAGAAGCCACAAAGTAGGCTGCTAGATATAAGTACGGGGAGAACATCCTCAAGACGGCTGACAGCCTGACAGTAGGGGGTTGGCAGGGAATCTATAAAAAGCTCAGGAGATCGGAGCCATCTTCGCAGAAGACAAAGAGCTCGACGCGTGTCAGTGGCCTGGAGGGTTGCAATGGACCGCAGTAGGACGTCTGACCTGAGGTGTTAAGAGAATATTCAGTTCTGTTGGTAACCTCTGCTTCAGAAGGCAGGCACATTTAGAGCAAATTTCAGAAAAAAAAAATTGTAAATATTGGTTATCTGGAATAATTTGCTTACACATAAAGAGCCATTATTTTCTTCAGAATACTAAATAGATAAAACAATTCTTTCTCCCTCTCTCTGTCTTCCCATCTCTCCTCCTCCTCCTCTCTCCCCTCTTCCTCTGCTCCCCCCTCTTGCTTTCTTCCTGCCTTTTCTCTCTCCCTTTCCCCTACCCACTCTCCTCCCCTGTCTCCTCCTCCCACCTCCCCATCTCCCCCCTCCCACCTCCCCATCTCCCCACTCCCACCTCCCCATCTCCCCTTACTGCTCTCTCTGCCCTTGCACTTTCTCTCCTCTCTCCCCATCACCTTCCCCTCCCCAACACAATACAGTTTCCCATTTGCATTGTCTTTGAAGGACACGGATGTCCAATGGGTTGATGATGGTAAATGTATAACAACCAGCTCTCAGAAGAAAACTCCCCTGATTTATAGCATTTGCCCATGTCCTTGGTGTAAACACTCCCTCCATGGTTGATTTCAGGCTACCATTGTAAAGTCACAAACTCAGAGCAGGGAGTTCACCTCAAGAGCGTAGATAATAGTGAAATTGATAAAATCATTAGAAAGTGATGAGTTTTGAATATTTACTAACTTTGTTTTAAATATAATTAATTTACTTGTATGTCTATAAAATTTAAGTTTTAATAATGCTTGTTTACTAGCTGTCTTGTAAAATTCCTGAAAACCTACCATTTGTCTCTGGTGAGCTGGTATAAGCCAGCTCCAGCACCCCATTGCACATACCTAACTCCTTAGAGCTGAGGGATACCGTGTAACCTTATTTGACCATAACAGCAAACTAAACTCTGTGAAAGAATCCCAGAAGCTCAGATCTAAAAGAGACCCTAGAGATCATCTATTCCGCCCTCTCTGCCTGACACATTAATTCCATCTACAGTCGGGTAAAAGGATATTCTAGGGCTTCCACTGCTCAGATTTCTCATGTCCCTGTACAGAACCCATAACTGACATACACATTTGAAAGTTAAGGAACTTTCTTCAGGCTCCAAACCAGGACAGGAGTTTAATCTCTTTCTCCTGTTGCTCTCTAATTTCACTCTTATGGAAACAACCCGATTCCATAATTTAGCATAAGATATATTTTATTTGTAAGGATTAATTTAAAGACCGCCAAACCATGTCATTAAGTAAAATCAACAAATGCTTATTAGCATTTATTATGTGGTAGGTGTTCAGAATCTCTCTTGTTTTTTACTGAAGAATTTACTGATTCATCACTCATGTTTTAAAGGATATTCATTATATAGGTTTTTTCTTTTTTTTAAAAGCTATTTTAATTATTTATTTATTTATTTATTTATGGCTGTGTTGGGTCTTCGTTTCTGTGCAAGAGCTTTCTCTAGTTGTGGCAAGTGGGGGCCACTCTTCATCGCAATGCGCGGGCCTCTCACTATCGCGGCCTCTCTTGTTGCGGAGCACAGGCTCCAGACGCGCAGGCTCAGTAATTGTGGCTCACAGGCCCAGTCGCTCCGCGGCATGTGGGATCCCCCCAGACAAGGGCTTGAACCCGCGTCCCCTGCATTGGCAGGCAGACTCTCAACCACCGTGCCACCAGGGAAGCCTAGGTTTTATTTAACCTATATATGTTCATTATATGGTATATTCACTCACAGGTATATATATATATATATATATGATACATATATTTTGTATACATATATATTCAGTCTATGCTACTTTCAACATTCAGAACTGATGGTTCAAGTTATATAGGTAGGAAACATTTGATTCTCTCAGGCCAGTGAGACTAGACAACTTTCTAGAAGCTCTCTCTAACCCTGGGGTGTTGGTGCTTTTGTGAGATGGTGAAGCTCTTTTGTCAAAGTGCATTTCTGTGTGTGTTTGGCAATGCAGCAGACCAGACATGGCCTCCTGTACGAGGCCGCACGGAGTGGTGGGGAGAACCGTTGCAGAGCAAGGCAGACCTGAGTTATGGAGAGCCGCTGCTAGGGATATATTCTCCTTAAGAAGCCTTGGTGTATTATGGGCCTCAGAACAGAAGCTTCTTGGTCTGAAGATAAAGTTCTTTGGAAATGCTATCTGACTCCGCTCCTGCTGGGCAAAGTTGCTGAAACAGGAAGCAGCGTGCGTGTAGGGGGGTGCTCTACGTATAACCGGGCTGGGGAGGTGGCTTCCTGACGAGGACCGTGAACGTGGTGACTGGAGAGGGTAGTCCGGCCATCCCATGTCCCTGAGAGGCCAGATTCGTCCAGATCTGACTGAGGACCTTAAGTTCTTAAACACACCAGTCTCTCCGCTCAGATTTAAGATGGCCCAGTATTCCCCTTCCCCAAACCCTCCTTCTCCCTCGTTTAGGATCCTGTCCATCCTCCGAAGCCCAACTCAGATCTCCTCTCCATGATGTTTTTCATTTTAGGCAGAAATCAATCAGCTTACCCAGCACTTCTTAGCACATTTATAAGTCAATTAAAAATAAATGTGATAGCATCGCTCAGCTGGCTCTTCCCATATGTTGCCTGTGGTTTCTTATGTGTATGTGTCTTATCTTCCTAATTCTTCTGTAAGCTCCTAGAGGGTAGGAACTTTGGTTTATAGTATGTTGCGTCCTCCGAAAAGTCCAGCTGATGTTCCCTGTTTAATGGATGTGGGCACGAGGTCACGCTCTCCCATGTCAGGCTTGCATATCTCCTTGGTCTCCCAGCAACCGTATTGCTGTCTAAGTTGGTCAATCAACTCATTACCTGAACTCCAAACCAGTACTTGCCGTGGCTTCCCTCTTTTTTATTGATGATGTGATGACTCGCCCAAAAAGACCTGGAGGTTTTTTTTTGTTTTTGAAATAATTTTGGATTTACAGGAGAATTGCAAAGACAGTATTCAGTTTTCCCATATCCCCATTCACCCAGCTTCCTCTAATGCCAACATCTTATCATCTGGTCCATGTATCAAAACTCAGAAATCAACATCAGTACAATACTGTTAGCTAAACTACAGTCTTTATTCAGATTTCCTTGTTGTTGTTGTTATTTTCCCACTAATGTCCTTTTTCTCTTCCAGGACCTAATCTAGAATATCCCAGTGCATTTAGTGGCGTTTGTTCTTGACCCCTTCTCTCCTAGCCCAGCCATTCTTGGAGCCACCTGATCTGGCCCCTTACACCTGCCCTTCTTTCCCATTCCTGGGGCAAGTGCCTGGATGCAGCTCGAGCCCCTTATCACTCACATGTGGACCCTGGCCCATTATTATCAGACTCCTGCCCCCAGTTCTCCCACCTTCTTGTGAGATGCCCAGAGATGCCAGGTGAACCGTCATAAAGTGACTCTTCCCGGGCGGCTCAGATCTGTCCGAGTGAAAGCTGAGCTCTCCACAGTCTCCTTTCTCACCTTCCAGCTTCATCTGGCACCACATTCCAGCTTTGACTTCGGCCTCTTCTGCAGAGAAGAGGCAGCCTCCCTAACACCACTTCATGTCTCACAATGACTGACCTTGACTCCTACTGTGTGCCAGGAACTGTGCTAAGCTCCTGAGATGCTTTATCTTAGTCTTCAGGACAGTACCTATGAGGGGGACCGATGAGGAAACTGAGGCACAGAGAAGGTTAAGTTACTAACTGCCCACAGTCCCACAGCTAGTATGTGGTTGAGCAGGGGTTTGGACAGGGGCCGTCTGAGTCAGGACCTTAAGTTCTTAAACACACCAGTCTATCGTCTCAAATTTAAGACGGGCCAATATTACCCTTCCTCAAACCCTCCCTCTCTCTCTCAGTTAGGCTCCTATCCATCCTCCGAAGCCCAACTCAGATTCCACCTCCACGATGTTTTTCACTTTAGGCTGAAATCAATCAGCTTACACAGCACGTCTTAGTATTTATAAATCAATTGAAAATAAATGCTAAAGCATCGCTCAGCTGGCACTTCCTGTATGCTGCCTGTGGTGTGGCTTCTTACGTGTACGTGTTTTATTTTCTTAATTCGTCTGTAAACTCCTAGAGGGTAGGAACTTCGGTTTATAGTATATTGTGTCCTCCGAAAAGTCCAGCAGATGTTCCCTGTTTGATAAATGTGTTTTAATAAGTAAGTGTGATTTCCTGGGACGTCATGTGATAATAAATAATGAAGAGTGTGTCTTTTTTGGTCTCGTTCTACTTGAAGCATACTATGAGTGGCTTGAATGTTGCTACTGTTGCTGCTATGGCTTCTAATCCCCGCTGAGCAAATAATAAAACCCAAACAACAGTTAGCCTTCCCCATATTAACCCTTTATCCTCTTAACAAACCTATGAGGTGGGTGCTGTCACTGGTCCCATTTAAAAAGGTGGAAACCAGACACAGAGAGGTTCAGTAACTTACCGAGGGCTGCAGAGAGGCAGGTGGGGCAGGACGGATTGTTCCCCATGGGTCTCTTGGATCTGATTCAGTGGGGTCCTTGCCTGCAGAGGTCACAGACGGATACGGAACCCACCTTCTCTTTTTGTGAAATCAGAGTGGTCATTTACTAAGGATACAGAACTTTGACACATTGAGTATATTTTGGAGAAAGTGAGTTCGTTAATATTGTGAGTCTTTATAAGTATTTAACTCCTCGCCCTTTATGACTGCTCAGTAATTTCCTTTGTAAAATATTACTTCAACAATAAAAAGCATAAATAAAGGTGAGCTCCCTAGCTTGGCGCTTGTGAGGGCATTTCTCACTGCAAGGAAGTTGCTCTATTTCCTGGGTGGTGGTTTGGTTCCCCCAGGACAAAGGTAGGTAATTACCAGAACTCTTACTTTGTGTGGTTTGTCTGTTCCAACGCTTAATCATGTTACAGCGTACGACCCTGTGTTGCAGGATAACCATAACACATGGCTTTTGACTCTGCTAAGTTCCAGGCTGGTGTTTATCTCAGCAGAATCGGTTAAAGTGAAACTCGGATGTCATACTACAGGTGTGTTTTGGGAAGTGCAGTTTGTACCACAGGTTCAGAAAATACCTGTGGCATTTTTAACCACCATTTGGTTTGCTGCAGTGGGTCCTGAACTTTCTGAAGTTCTCTGTTTGGTAACAAGATTTCTAAACCAGCAACACCTAAGTCTCAAGTTACTCTAAGAAAGAAGAATTCAGAACTCCACTGAGAGTATTTGGAACTCTGGCCTGACATGGTCTGTGGGGTTTTTTTTTCCCCCCTTTCTTGTGGGTTTATCCTTTGATTGGTTACCTGGTTTGGGGGTGGGGAGGGAGAAGTTCTCATGACTGGGGTACACAGGAGGGTTGTTGATGGTCACCACTAGGCGAGGGAGTGTGGGCTTGGGGGCAGAGCCCGTGTGATGCTTGCGGCCGTCCAGCTGGCTAGTCTGGAAAGGCCACCCTGGAGGCTGTCTCTGTCTCGAACGGACACTCATGGCCTCCTTGAGTTACAAAGCCAGGAATGGCTCCTAAAAATCAAGCTTGAAGCAGGATGCTTATGGTACAATTTGTGTCTGACGCCCTTGGGGCAATTACCTCTTGTTTTGTTTCCTGTTTCGAGGCAATATCTTTGGGTTTAAACTGAACTTTCTCCTTGATTGCAAGTCTTAATGCCAAAGGGATGACAGGAAAACAACATCCTGTTTCTGTCTGTGCTGACACTTAAAGTACCAAATAAGTTCAAGCTCAATAAATGTGAGAACTGCCTTAGTTCATCTGAAGGAATTGTTCTCTAATTCACGCTCTGCCTCTTTATATGGATATTTCGGTGGATCCGTGGGTTAGTGTGTTGGGAACCAGCAGAGCTTTTACGATCATCTTCAACTAGTCCACATTCAGACAAATCCCTTTCAGGTCATAGAAGCGAGATTTTTCTTTTAAGCTGTTCTCGGGGGTGAGGCCCGTGTCAGGCAGGTCCCTGCCATTGCGCAGATGGCTGGGTTCAGCAGAGGACTTGGAGGAGTGACTGAATCAGGAGAATCCTGTTCACTGTTGGGGGGACCCTGTGGGTGAGGCGGTGGGTTTTATACTGACTGATGAGGCCCCTCAGGGAAGTGGGACGAAAGATCTGCAGGCACAGCCAATTATTTAAGGCAGGTGCCCCCGGGCAAGTGACCTGGCCTTGCCCTGTGTGTCAGCTGGCCTGTCTCTCTACCTTCTGGCTTCCCGAGTTCATGACTCCATGTCCTGTTTGCTGCCTTCCTGTTACCAGAAATTCTAATATCCTTGTTCCCAGCCTGCAAACTGGGCCCTAGTTCGCGACAGGTGACTTGCTGGGTGGTTTTGCTGTAGATGCTCTGGGCCCTGTATTGTCCTCTGTACACAGTTAAGCCCAGTCTCAACAGGCAGCAGAGAGAATGCAGGCCTTTCCCCTGCACTGTGGGCTGGCCAAGAGGGAAGGGGCGTCTGCTTCAGGAGAAGCATCCCAACTGTTCCAGAGGAACAAAGACACACCACTCTGTACCTGTCGCTTCTGTGAAGGGATCTGGGAAGAAGAGATGGGAAATGAAGTGACAGTTTGGGCCCAGGTATGGGTCTCACTTAGTGGGGCTTTCAGGCCAAGTCTATATTGGGACGGGAACTACCTCGGCAGATAAAAGTGAAAATCCTTGCCATTGTGACCGAGGACTGGACCCTGTGTGTTGACAACAAAGAAGGGGAACAGGGTCATGTGAGATGTATCCGAGGGGCTGTGGAGATGCAGTGATTCCACCGCAAGGATGGGGTACCCACCCCTGCCGTTCCCTTCTCCTTTCCATTCTGCACGCCTGTCTTCCTCTCCCATGGACAGAGGCAGGGGACCGATGGGGGAGAGTTACTTTAATTGGGCCAGTTGGTCCAGCATCAGAACCCAGCGGCCAGGGCTGCCCAGTGATCCTCCCAGCGAGTAGACGGGACAGACCTCATCGCCAAGGCCCTGTCTCGGGCGAGGAAGATGGGCTTCTTTGCTGTCTGTGTCCTTCTTCTTTGCACTTAGCCCTGGCCGTGGAACAAACACTGTTCAGTTGCTCATTGGTTTAATGTTTTGCCTCGATCATGAACACGCTTTCCCCACATGGCTGTGGGCTGTGACGTCATTTCCCAGCGGGCTTCGTGTGTGTGTCCTGGCACCCGGGGCCCCTCACCACCACCCACAGTTTCCCTGAGGAGGCTTCCTCGTCCATCTGTGTCCCGGGATCAGGGGCTGGCACCACACTGGAAAGGCGTGTGGTGACCTGTCTCGGGCCCACCTGGGAGCAGTAGTGGGAGGCCTGGCAAAGGGTCTGGTCTGTCTGATAACCCAGCCCCTGCGGGAGGCTGGAGGAAACCCCAAGTGTGGGCAGAGGGGCGTGTTGGGGGCCACGAGGACGGTGGAGGCTGACAGAGAGGGAGGGAGGGGCAAGACCAGCTGGAAGGCCTCAGGAGACTCCGGGCTCTGATTGGCGGGGTTACAGCAGGTGAAGATTTGTTGTTCTCCTTTTATGCCCGGCCAGCCCTTGAAGTTCAGTGCTTCATGTTAGTAAATTGATGATTGATGTAGAGACCTGCTGGAAAAGTATCTCAACCCAAGCAATGACTGTGTGTCTGAGCAAAGCACAGTCATAGACGCATTACCACAACGGCTTGGTTTCCACTTTCCTTTTTTGGAATCAGAGTTACACCTGGCTTTCAAAATAGTCGTGGTGCTACAAAACACTGTATCAGGAACACTGAAGAGGCTCTCTATGCTGTTGGTTGCTGTGTTACCACGTCTAATCCGAGATGCAGAGCTGGCAGACTCTGACCCGGCGTGAGCAGATACGGAGGCATGTAGGCGCGCTCCCCGAGATGGGGGTTTTCAAATCTCACAGCCGACTCGTTTCTTCATCCCCAGAGAAGGAGGGAAGATGAGATCCGTGCTCCTCTTGGATGCCGCAGACACAGCAAGCTCTCCAGGGAAGGCCAGCCAGCAGTGCTTGTTAGGTGTCTAGACTGTCACTGTGAGTGCAGAAGTCCTTTTCAAAGCTCTGTTCTACTTCCTAAATTACCCTCCCAGCCCACTTCCTCTTGGGAGGAAGGGAGGCCTGTGGTGTCAGCGGTCCTGAGAGTGGGTCCAGTGTGGGGAAGCCTGGGGAGAGGCACAGGGAGGGAAGAGACTTCCAGCCCCAGAGGCCTTCCTCCTCACAGCGACGGGAACGGCCCCCCGGGGCCGAGGGTCCCAGTAAGTGTCCGGACTTGGGGGCCTGTCTTTTAAGGGGAAGCTAATCCAGCAGATTTGCCCTTAATTAGAATCTGAATCCCCAAATACGCATCTCATGTTAAAACTCTATTGTTGGTTCATGAGCTATTAAAATAATGGCCATTATTCAGGATGATGATGTTATATGTGTTCGATGAAACATCCTTCTGATTATTTTTTAGTGTGGTTGTGATGAAACTGAAGGATAATAGCATGCAAAGATGAGTGAGGAAGAGGAAAGTTTGAGTACCAGCTGTGCCACATAGTGACTGTGCGACCTTGGGGAAATTACTTAGCCTTTCTGTTCCTCGGTTTCCTCATCTGTAAAATTGGGGGTCACGAAAGGGAGGTTGTGAGATTGAATTGAGGTGATCCAGGTGATAAAGCATTTAGCTTGGTGTCTGGTAGATACTAGGCTCTTGGTAAATGTTAGCTATTATAATGTTTGAGGCAGAATAGTGTAGACTGATACAAGGCTCCGGTTGTGTGACTGTGGGCAAGTAACTGAACCTCTTTCTCTGAGCCTCAGTTTCTTCATTTGTAAAATGGGGAGATTAGTTCACCTATATGAAAAGGCTGTCACAAGAGCGACCATGATAGTGTTTGGGGAAAGTGCTTTCATGAAATATAAGTACTTTGGACTGTCATACGTGGTAGTTTTTTATTTCTCCAGCATTGCATAAAGAACTCTACACATGTAGATAAATCTTGAGAGCTCCTCAGTTTGCCTTTGCTTGTTTTCTCTGATGTAAACGTTGTCACAGCCATACAAGTGATGCTTTAAACGTGGGTCTGGAGGACCTCCCTGGGGTCACTTCAGTGGGAGTCACTGGAGAAGCCATTTGTGTGAGCTCCTTGAGCACATGTGATGTGGAGATCAGAGTGACACCAGGGTGATTGTGCAGAGATTTAGGACTATCACCAAACAGTGTGATGGGGGAAGGGGTGGGTGAGTGTGAAAACTGCAGGTTTGAACTTGAAGGAAGCCTGGGTGTGGTTTTTACTGATGGATGCTAATCCTGAACCGTATCATCAGGTTTCAGAGGGGCTCTGCTTGAAATAAGAAATGACTCAGTTGGGACTTCCCTGGTGGCGCAGTGGTTAAGAATCCGCATGCCAATGCAGGGGACACGGGTTCAAGCCCTGGTCTGGGAAGATCCCACATGCCGCAGAGCATCTAAGCCTGTGCGCCACAACTAATGAGCCTATGCTCTAGATCCTGCGAGCCACAGCTACTGAGCCCTCGTGCCACAACTACTGAAGCCCACGCGCCCAGAGCCCACGCTCCACAAGAGAAGCCACCGCAATGAGAAGCCTGCGCACCACAACGAAGAGTAGCCCCCGCTCACCGCAACTAGAGAAAGCATGCGCACAGCAACGAAGACCCAACGCAGCCAAAAATAAATAAATAAATAATTTTTTTAAAAAAGCAGTGACTTAGTGCCAGTCTGCATTGTCACTAGAAAAATTAATGTCCATGTGCTTATCGCAGTGCATCTGAAATAAGGACAGTCAGAGTTTAGGTTTATTTGGGTGAGAGCAAGGTAGGCAAACTATAGCTTCTCCCTTAGGATCTAATGGTCAGAGTTAAATTTAGTAGTAAATGATATATATCTTTTTTAAGGTGAAATCAACTAAGCTGTCTTCAGAAGTGCAATTTTTCTTCGCTTTGCTTCCTTGTCTATTTTTCTGTAAGGGGCTGACTGCTTCTGGTGAGGCTGGCAGTTGAGGAGATAGTCTTTTTTTTTTTTTAACATCTTTATTGGAGTATAATTGCTTTACAATGGTGTGTCAGTTTCTGCTTTATAACAAAGTGAATCAGTTATACATATACATATGTCTCCATATCTCTTCCCTCTTGCGTCTCCCTCCCTCTCACCCTCCCTATCCCACCCCTCTAGGTGTTCACAAAGCACCGAGCTGATCTCCCTGTGCTATGCGGTTGCTTCCCACTAGCTATCTATTTTACATTTGGTAGTGTATATATGTCCATGCCACTCTCTCACTTTGTCACAGCTTACCCGTCCCCCTCCCCGTGTCCTCAAGTCCATTCTCTAGTAGGTCTGTGTCTTTATTCGCGTCTTGCCCCTAGGTTCTTCATGACCTTTTTTTTTTTTTCTTAGATTCCATATATATGTATTAGCATACGGTATTTGTTTTTCTCTTTCTGACTTACTTCACTCTGTATGACAGACTCTAGGAGATGGTCTTGATAAGGATTGCCCAGCCCGGTGGGGAATCAGCTCCTCACCTGGAGTTAGCATTTGAGGGTCCTTTTCAGGGAGGGGAGGCGCCGGTGGGTATTTTCCCTTCCTTTCTGCTTTAGGATTCAGATTGTCCTTAGAGGAGAAATGTTAACAGTATGGTAGAACCTTTAAAAAATCTTGTCTTGAATATTTAACTGTTAGTTATTCATGTTCTTCTCTGTTATGCCAGCTCTTCACTTTTACTGCTTCCTGTTTCCCCAGGTGTCACACTTCTCAAATTAAAAAAAGGTCTCTTACACATAATGGTTTTCTTGTTTATACCTTAATTAGGGAAAATGTCACATAGGAGCCTAGACTTCTTGTTTCTAAGCATAATAAGATGCTTTGTCCTTTGCCTTAATTGTAGCACACTGGAGAGAGAGGTTGCTCACAGTCTCTGTGAGCCATCCACCTGACAAACATGGCACACTTTGTGGGTATCTTTGTTAAGATTTTTCATTAATGTGATGATTTATTTATTTATTTATTAAAATTTATTTATTTTTGGCTGCATTGGGTCTTCATTGCTGCTTGCGGGCTTTCTCTAGTTGTGGTGAGCGGGGGCTGCTCTTCGTTGTGGTACGCGGGCTTCTCATTGCGGTGGCTTCTCTTGTTGCAGAGCACGGGCTCTAGGCACGTGGGCTTCAGTAGTTGTGGCTCACGGGCTCAGTAGTTGTGGCTCACGGGCTCTAGAGCGCAGGCTCAGTAGTTGTGGTGCATGGGCTTAGTTGCTCCGCGGCATGTGGGATCTTCCCAGACCAGGGATCGAACCCGTGTCCCCCATTGGCAGGCGGATTCCTAACCACTGCGCCACCAGGGAAGTCCCGATGATTTAATTTTGATTTGGGTCTCTGACCGGTTTTCTTTTTCATTGCTCCTCTGATTTGAGACTTGAAATAAAATTACCTTGTGTGGTAAATGGTTTGTCTCTTTCTTCCTTTTCTTCCATAGCAGCTGCTAGATGAAGTGGGACATTGGATGCAGGGGTAGAATAAGAATCCGTTTTTTGGAAATGCTGAGCTTGATGTGGACTATACAGCTAACTAACTTGGGTGTCAACAATATTAAAGAAAAATAGAACTTAATCTTGTCATTGGATTAAATTGAACCATTTTTATCAAATTGGTTAGGGTCAGTAACAGAAGCACTTTTAGTTTAGTATGGCCAAGGGCACATATTCAACATTCAGACCTGCTGGGTTTGAATCTGGCTTGGTCACTTCCAAGCTGTGTGCCTTGGGGCAAGTTACTTAGCCTCTGTTTGCTCAACTGTAAAATGAGGATAATAAAGGTGTATACCTACTTTATAGGGTCAGTGTGAGGATTGAATGAAATGATACAGGTAAGGTGCACTGTACTGTCACCAAGTAAGCATGCTATAACTCTAGAAATTCATAAATGCCCATTTAAAGTGCAAATATTCTGCTGGCTTGTGGATTGTCTTTTTCATAATTGCTGTGGTAACTTAGACTTTCCACATTTGAAAGGGAGTGATTTTTTTTTTTTTTTTTTTTAATGTCTGAAACATTTATATTAACATATTTCCATACATATTTCCATACAAATACAAATATAAGATTTTTAGAAATTTCATGTAATGTCTGAAACATTTATATTAACATGTTTCCATACAAATAACCCAATGAAAGTTTAGTATTAGTTGTTTTGTTTGTTTTTTTATACTGCAGGTTCTTATTAGGCATCAGTTTTATACACATCAGTGTATACATGTCAATCCCAATAGCCCAATTCAGCACACCACCATCCCCACCCCACCGCAGTTTTCCCCCCTTGGTGTCCATATGTCCATTCTCTACATCTGTGTCTCAACTTCTGCCCTGCAAACTGGCTCATCTGTACCATTTTTCTAGGTTCCGCATACATGCATTAATATACGATATTTGTTTTTCTCTTTCTGACTTACTTCACTCTGTATGACAGTCTCTAGATCCATCCACGTCTCAACAAATGACTCAATTTCGTTCCTTTTTATGGCTGAGTAATATTCCATTGTATATATGTATATATGTACCACAACTTCTTTATCCATTCGTCTGTTGATGGGCATTTAGGTTGCTTCCATGACCTGGCTATTGTAAATAGTGCTGCAATGAACATTCGGGTGCATGTGTCTTTTTGAATTACGGTTTTCTCTGGGTATATGCCCAGTAGTGGGATTGCTGGGTCATATGGTAATTCTATTTTTAGTTTTTTAAGGAACCTCCATATTGTTCTCCATAGTGGCTGTATCAATTTACATTCCCACCAACAGTGCAAGAGGGTTCCCTTTTCACCACACCCTCTCCAGCATTTGTTGTTTGTAGATTTTCTGATGATGCCCATTCTAACAGGAGTGAGGTGATACCTCATTGTAGTTTTGATTTGCATTTCTCTAATAATTAGTGATGTTGAGCATCTTTTCATGTGCTTCGTGGCCGTCTGTATGTCTTCTTTGGAGAAATGTCTATTTAGGTCTTCTGCCCATTTTTGGATTGGGGTGTTTGTTTCTTTGATATTGAGCTGAATGAGCTGTTTATATATTTTGGAGATTAATCCTTTGTCCGTTGATTCATTTGCAAATATTTTCTCCCATTCTGAGGGTTGTCTTTTCGTCTTGTTTATGGTTTCCTTTGCTGTGCAAAAGCTTTGAAGTTTCATTAGGTCCCACTTGTTTATTTTTGTTTTTATTTCCATTACTCTAGGAGGTGGATCAAAAAAGATCTTGCTGTGATTTATGTCAAAGAGTGTTCTTCCTATGTTTTCCTCTAAGAGTTTTATAGTGTCCAGTCTTATATTTAGGTCTCTAATCCATTTTGAGTTTATTTTTGTGTATGGTGTTAGGGAGTATTCTAATTTCATTCTTTTACATGTAGCTGTCCAGTTTTCCCAGCACCACTTATTGAAGAGACTGTCTTTTCTCCATTGTATATCTTTGCCTCCTTTGTCATAGATTAGTTGACCATAGGTGCGTGGGTTTATCTCTGGGCTTTCTATCTTGTTCCATTGATCTATGTTTCTGTTTTTGTGCCAGTACCATATTGTCTTGATTACTGTAGCTTTGTAGTATAGTCTGAAGTCAGGGAGTCTGATTCCTCCAGCTCCATTTTTTTGCCTCAAGACTGCTTTGCCTATTCGGGGTCTTTTGTGTCTCCATACAAATTTTAAGATGATTTGTTCTAGCTCCGTAAAAAATGCCATTGGTAATTTGATAGGGATTGCATTGAATCTGTAGATTGCTTTGGGTAGTATACTCATTTTCACAATGTTGATTCTTCCAATCCAAGAACATGGTATATCTCTCCATCTGTTGGTATCATCTTTAATTTCTTTCATCAGTGTCTTATAGTTTTCTGCATACAGGTCTTTTGTCTCCCTAGGTAGGTTTATTCCTAGGTATTTTATTCTTTTTGTTGCAATGGTAAATGGGAGTGTTTCCATAATTTCTCTTTCAGATTTTTCATCATTAGTGTATAGGAATGCAAGAGATTTCTGTGCATTAATTTTGTATCCTGCAACTTTACCATATTCATTAATTAGCTCTAGCAGTTTTCTGGTGGCAGTTTTAGGATTCTCTATGTATAGTATCATGTCATCCGCAAACAGTGACAGTTTTACTTCTTCTTTTCCAATTTGGATTCCTTTTATTTCTTTTTCTTCTCTGATTGCCGTGGCTAGGACTTCCAAAACTATGTTGAATAATAGTGGTGAGAGTGGACATCCTTGTCTCGTTCCTGATCTTAGAGGAAATGCTTTCAGTTTTTCACCATTGAGAATGATGTTTGCTGTGGGTTTGTCATATATGGCCTTTATTATGTTGAGGTAGGTTCCCTCTATGCCCACTTTCTGGAGAGTTTTTATCAGAAATGGGTGTTGAATTTTGTCAAAAGCTTTTTCTGCATCTATTGAGATGATCATATGGTTTTTATTCTTCAATTTGTTAATATGGTGTATCACATTGATTGATTTGCGTATATTGAAGAATCCTTGCATCCCTGGGATAAATCCCACTTGATCGTGGTGTATGATCCTTTTAATGTGTTGTTGGATTCTGTTTGCTAGTATTTTGTTGAGGATTTTTGCATCTATATTCATCAGTGATATTGGTCTGTAATTTTCTTTTTTTGTAGTGTCTTTGTCTGGTTTTGGTATCAGGGTGATGGTGGCCTCATAGAATGAGTTTGGGAGTGTTCCTTCCTCTGCAATTTTTTGGAAGAGTTTGAGAAGGATGGGTGTTAGCTCTTCTCTAAATGTTTGATAGAATTCACCTGTGAAGCCATCTGGTCCTGGACTTTTGTTTGTTGGAAGATTTTTAATCACAGTTTCAATTTCATTACTTGTGATTGGTCTGTTCATATTTTCTATTTCTTCCTGGTTCAGTCTTGGAAGGTTATACCTTTCTAAGAATTTGTCCATTTCTTCCAGGTTGTCCATTTTATTGGCATAAAGTTGCTTGTAGTAGTCTCTTAGGATGCTTTGTATTTCTGCAGTGTCTGTTGTAACTTCTCCTTTTTCATTTCTGATTTTATTGATTTGAGTCCTCTCCCTCTTTTTCTTGATGAGTCTGGCTAATGGTTTATCAATTTTATCTTCTCAAAGAACCAACTTTTAGTTTTATTGATCTTTGCTATTGTTTTCTTTGTTTCTATTTCATTTATTTCTGCTCTGATCTTTATGATTTCTTTCCTTCTGCTAACTTTGGGTTTTGTTTGTTCTTCTTTCTCTAGTTTCTTTAAGTGTAAGGTTAGATTGTTTACTTGAGCTTTTTCTTGTTTCTTTAGGTAGGCTTGTATAGCTATAAACTTCCCTCTTAGAACTGCTTTTGCTGCATCCCATAGGTTTTGGGTCGTCGTGTTTTCATTGTCATTTGTCTCTAGGTATTTTTTGATTTCCTCTTTGATTTCTTCAGTGATCTCTTGGTTATTTAGTAACGTATTGTTTAGCCTCCATGTGTTTGTCCTTTTTACGTTTTTTTTCCCTGTAATTCATTTCTAATCTCATAGCGTTGTGGTCAGAAAAGATGCTTGATATGATTTCAATTTTCTTAAATTTACTGAGGCTTGATTTGTGACCCAAGATGTGATCTATCTTGGAGAATGTTCCGTGCGCACTTGAGAAGAACGTGTAATCTGCTGTTTTTGGATGGAATGTCCGATATATATCAATTAAATCTATCTGGTCTATTGTGTCATTTAAAGCTTCTGTTTCCTTATTTATTTTCATTTTGGATGATCTGTCCATTGGTGTAAGTGAGGTGTTAAAGTCCCCCACTATTATTGTGTTACTGTCGATTTCCTCTTTTATAGCTGTTAGCAGTTGCCTTATGTATTGAGGTGCTCCTATGTTGGGTGCATATATATTTATAATTGTTATATCTTCTTCTTGGATTGATCCCTGGATCATTATGTAGTGTCCTTCCTTGTCTCTTGTAACATTCTTTAATTTAAAGTCTATTTTATCTGATATGAGTATAGCTACTCCAGCTTTCTTTTGATTTCCATTTGCATGGAATATCTTTTTCCATCCCATCACTTTCAGTCTGTATGTGTCCCTAGGTCTAAAGTGGGTCTCTTGTAGACAGCATATATATGGGTCTTGTTTTTGTATCCATTCAGCCAGTCTATGTCTTTTGGTTGGGGTATTTAATCCATTCACGTTTAAGGTAATTATCGATATGTATGTTCCTATGACCATTTTCTTAATTGTTTTGTGTTTGTTTTTGTAGGTCCTTTTCTTCTCTTGTGTTTCCCACTTAGAGAAGTTCCTTTAGCATTTGTTGTAGAGCTGGTTTGGTGGTGCTGAATTCTCTTAGCTTTTGCTTGTCTGTAAAGCTTTTGATTTCTCCATCAAATCTAAATGAGATCCTTGCCGGGTAGAGTAATCTTGGTTGTAGGTTCTTCCCTTTCATCACTTTAAGTATATCATGCCACTCCCTTCTGGCTTGCAGAGTTTCTGCTGAGAAATCAGCTGTTAACCTTATGGGAGTTCCCTTGTATGTTATTTGTCGTTTTTCCCTTGCTGCTTTCAATAATTTTTCTTTGTCTTTAATTTTTATCAGTTTGATTACTATGTGTCTCGGCGTGTTTCTCCTTGGGTTTATCCTGTATGGGACTCTCTGCGCTTCCTGGACTTGGGTGGCTATTTCCTTTCCCATGTTAGGGAAGTTTTCGACTATAATCTCTTCAAATATTTTCTCTGGTCCTTTCTCTCTCTCTTCTCCTTCTGGGACCCCTATAATGCGAATGTTGTTGCGTTTAATGTTATCCCAGAGGTCTCTTAGGCTGTCTTCATTTCTTTTCATTCTTTTTTCTTTAGTCTGTTCCGCAGCAGTGAATTCCATCATTCTGTCTTCCAGGTCACTTATCCGTTCTTCTGCCTCAGTTATTCTGCTATTGATTCCTTCTAGTGTAGTTTTCATTTCAGTTATTGTATTGGTCATCTCTGTTTGTTTGTTCTTTAATTCTTCTAGGTCTTTGTTAATCATTTCTTGCATCTTCTCAATCTTTGCCTCCATTCTTATTCCAAGGTCCTGGATCATCTTCACTATCATTATTCTGAATTCTTTTTCTGGAAGGTTGCCTATCTCCACTTCATTTAGTTGTTTTTCTGGGGTTTTTTCTTGTTCCTTCATCTGGTACATAGCCCTCTGCCTTTTCATCTTCTCTATCTTTCTGTAACTGTGGTTTTTGGTCCACAGGCTGCAGGATTATAGTTTTTCTTGCTTCTGTTGTCTGCCCTCTGGTGGTTGAGGCTATCTAAGAGGCTTGATGGGAGGCTCTGGTGGTGGGTAGAGCTGACTGTTGCTGTGGTGGTCAGAGCTCAGTAAAACCTTAATCCACTTGACTGTTGATGGGTGGGGCTGGGTTCCCTCCCTGTTGCTGTGGCGGTCAGAGCTCAGTAAAACCTTAATCCACTTGACTGTTGATGGGTGGGGCTGGGTTCCCTCCCTGTTGGCTGTTTTGCCTGAGGCAACCCAACACTGGAGCCTACCCGTGCTCTTTGGTGGGGTTAATGGCAGACTCTGGGAGGGCTCACGCCAAGGAGAACTTCCCAGAACCTCTGCTGCCAGTGTCCTTATCCCCACAGTGAAACAGAGCCACCACTCGCCTCTGCAAGAGACCCCCCAACACCAGCAGGTAGGTCTGGTTCAGTCTCCCCCAGGCTCACTGCTCCTTCCCCTGGGTCCTGATGCACACATTACTTTGTGTGTGCCCTCCAAGAGTGGGGTCTCTGTTTCCCCCAGACCCGTCAAAGTCCTGCAATCCAATTCCCACTAGGCTTCAAAGTCTGATTCTCTAGGAATTCCTCCTCCCGTTGCCTGACCCCCAGGTTGGGAAGCCTGACGTGGGGCTCAGAACCTTTACTCCAGTGGGTGGACTTCTGTGGTATAAGTGTTCGCCAGTCTGTGAGTCACCCACCCAGCAGTTACGGGGTTTGATTTTACTCTGCTTGTGCCCCTCCTACCGTCTCACTGTGGCTTCTCCTCTGTCCTTGGACGTGGGGTATCCTCCTTGGTGAAGTCCAGGGTCTTCCTGTCAATGATGGTCCAGCAGTCAGTTGTGATTCTGGTGCTCTCGCAAGAGGGAGTGACAGCACGTCCTTCTACTCCGCCATCTTGGTTAATCTCCTCGGGAGTGATTTTTTAAAATGAATTATCTTGGACTCTTAGCAAGCAACTCTAGCTTAATGTTAGTCATAAATTTGAATTGAGTTTTCTATCATACAGTTAGCTATAGAGTTACAAAAAGGAAAACAAATTGGTGAAATGGGTTTATAAATTCAACTTTATCTCCACAGAATGGAAATAGAATGAAAAATAGAATGTATTTTGTCTTAGGACTTCAGGGAAGTTCAGCGTTCAGAAAAATCCTTCCCAATGTCGTAGTACATGGAGAGTTATTACAAACCTGTGGCCGAACATCTGAGTGTTGTTTTCTACCTTTCTAAACTGGGAAGTTTCTTGAGATGAGTGAGTAAAACTTAGAAAAGTTTCAGTGATTTATGTAAAATCTCACACTGATGCAAACATTAATAAGTCTTTATTTTAAACATCTGAGAAAAGCAGAGGAGACGTGCTATGGTGTAATGCTCTCCTTTTGACCGTTCACATATTTCTCAAGTTTTGAGTAGTCACTTTGGGTGTCAGGTCAGTGATCCATCTGGCTTTTGAAGAAGGATTGGTTGTCAAAACTTGATGAGCAACTAAATCGGGCAGGTTAAATATCATTTTCTTCTTTGTCATAGATGGACTCAGAAGTTAATGTCTGGGCTCTCCATTGACTAATCTGCAGGTGTAGTCATGCATCTGAGTACAGTAAATGCTGCACCTGGTGAGCATGTATCCCAGGTAGCATGTGATGCTCTCACAGCAGGGGCTCAGCACTGGGCCTGTCCTGTCTTTGAGCTGAGGTGACACTTGTGTGGAGCACCGAGGGGCTGTCTTACTCACTGACACGTCCACCTGTTAGCAGGCAAGCTGCCTTCTCTTTGATGAGCACATCCAGCAACCTCCAGGTGCATATGGATGCCTGTTTCTTTGTCCCCTTCCCCACTGCTCTCCATTTATGGCCATGTGCTGTGATTCGCCATTGCTTGCAATTTGGGGGATATTACTTTTTAGGCATGTTTAGAGCTTCTCTTTGCCAAAGATATGGATAAGTGACCCCTGGGGGTCACTGAACTTTGCCCAGGGGGTCCACACTCGCAGTTTGTCTGTTTTCTTCATTGGATAAAAGCCTCCTGGAGTTCAGCCACTGCATGGGCTCATTAACGATTGTATCCTTGAATGTACAATAAATAGTACCTTGCACGTGGCAGGCGCCCCAAAAGATTTGTGAATGAGTCAGCGAATGAATGAATTTATGTCTTTGAGCAAACCAAAGCTGGCACACGTGGCCTGGCTGAGATACAGTCAAGAGGTTTTGGTCTTGACTCATCCACCGGGGGAGGGAATGACTGATTCCCCCTTCTTGCCCTTGATTCCTGGCTGGGCAGCCAGAACCTTCTCTCGGCTAACCATACCATCTGTTGTTAGATCTTGGCTATCACATTCTGTTACAGATCTTTCCCCCTTTTAATTTCATATTATTATGAAGATACCTAATTTCTAATGTCTGCATTCTCACATCCCCACCTCTCAGCTTAGCTGGGTTGCTTTGGGTGAGTTATTGACCTTCTTTCCTTATCACTTTCCTTATCCATGAAATGACAACTGTGGTTCTGCCCATCTGATAGGCTGGCTGTGAGGAGGAGAGGAGTTAATGGTGTGAAGTATCAGTAGTTAGAAAGTGCCTGGCAGTAGTCAGCTCTGATCACTAACAGTCACTCTCAGTGTCGTGTACTCATGCAGAGCTGTCTCCACTCAGGCCCTGGGCCATCTCTGCTTTACTCTTGCCCCTGCCAACTACCTCACTGGTTTCCGAACTTTGTTCACCCTGCCCTGGGGACACTCCTCATGGCCACCAGAGGAATTTTCCAGGTACAGTCCACTGTATCCCTAGCACTTAGCCCAGGGTCTGACAAGTAATGCATATCAATAAGTAACTGTTGATTGGACGGTGCTGAGGTTCCCTGCCTAGGCCCCTGCCAGGTGTGAGGCTCAGGGCCCCACAGTCTGAAGGCCTCTACGACTTAACAGATCTGCAGCCTCCTAGTCTGTAATAGGAAACTGATGATGATTTTTTATTACAACAATCAGTGACACATCAGCTCAGCGTTGTCAGTCAAGATCGGTTAGGTTATGTTGCCATCAGGCGTGACCCCAAATTTCAGTGGTCTGAAGCAACAAAATCATAATTCTCACTCATGCCGTGTATCCCGTGTGGGCTGATGTGGGGGGTTCTACTCCTCATCGTCACTCAGGGGCCCAGGCCCATGGGGCTCCCTCTAGACACGTGTTTCCACCATTAGCAAAGCAGATCAAGTGGCTTGTGAGACACCCATGGGCTCTTAATAAAGCTTCTACCAGGAAGGGCACACAGCTCTTCCGCTCCCAGTTTATTGGCCAAAGCAAGTCACTTGCCACACCTGACTTCAGAGGGAGCAGCAAAGCACAGACCCGCCCTGTACCCGGACGGAGCCACCAGAATATTTGCAACCAGAGAGATTTTGCTGAAAAATGGAGTGTTACTGTCACTAAAGGGATTGTTCCCTGCCACGTCTCTGCCCTCCTATGAAATCATTATTTTATTTAGTCAAGGAGACAAATTCATCCCAGGAAGCTTAACAAATGGGGTTTTCCTTTATGAGGGTCTTCCAAAGCCCCCCCGGAACAGTCTTCCTGTCCACGTTGAAGGAAATAACTGCTGTCTGTCTGAAGAGCACACGTCCTATGTAATCTAGAGCCGGGCCTCAAAGGGGAGTGTTTTACAAGAAAAGCCCCTCAGTTAACTCAGTTATTTTATCAGGCTGTTGCCAGGCGTTTATACAGCCTTGCATCCTGATGACTGGGTGGGCCTGTCATTGTATGGATAGGCTCCACAGCCAGTAAGCCTGCTTTGATCGTCTCGTAAATAACCCTTTGGGCGGGTAACCTGCCTGTGCCCAGCACTGTGCGGGGAGCTGGGGTGCGATGGTCATGCGGTTAATAAACACAACGATGGTGGCTGGAGAGGAGAAGCAGAGGGAAGTGTTGGGCTGGAGCATGAGGGGAGGGTCAGGCGGGTTGGGCCTCTCGCAGGTGCTGACCAGGAGGTGGAGTAGTCAGCAGTCAGCTGGCCTGCAGTGAAAGGCGGGGGGGGGGGGGGCACTTCAGGACATGCTCACAGGCTTACATCGCTGCCTCAGGCACAAAATGAAGCTGGTAGAGTCAGATCAGGAGAACCTTGTGGGCAAACTGGAGAGTCAGAATTTTGAGTTTAGTCCGACGCGGTGGAAGGAGGGGAGCGAGGTGTTCAGATTTGATTTTTTTAAAAGTTACTCTTGATTTAGTCATAATTTTTTGTTTCCCATGCTTTACTTCTTGGTATGATTTATACTTCCACAACTAATGACTCTCCGCAAAATTTCTGTCTTAAACCTAAAGCTATATTTTACACTGAATAACCACATTTAAACTCATCTTTTCCAGTATTTTTCATTCACACAGAAAATTCAACAAAAAACCGAGGGAGAATATTATTCTCTCGCATAGATTCAGTCACTGTGGAGAGAGATCTGTTTATTATCAGGGTTTATTCCCTCATTAGGTGATTGCTACCATTTGTTGTTTTGTCAAAATTTAACATTGTATGTGTGTGCTTAAAGCATTAAGTGTTTCTAATTTCAACAGATTAATCTACATACTTCTGGCTTTGCTGGTTTTACGGTGAGATAATCTATTTACTTGAATCTTTCTTCTTTTGGTAAGACCTTAATTAGATGGTCAGACAAATGTTTATCCAACACCTTCTAAAACTATAAGTTTTGTTTCTCAGTGTTTGAAGGCAGATCAGAATTTGGAGAAAACCCATGTGGTTGCTGTGTGTAGACTGTGCCAAGGTCGAGAGAGAGCTAGGAGGCCGGAGGGGGCCTGTAGCCTGGACCGAGGGGGCGGGGCTGGGGGGAGGGGTGGGTGCAGGTGCTCCTTGGAGGTGAGATTGACAGGACTTGCCAGTGGATGGGTGTCATGTCTAGCAGGAAGGCGACAGTGGTCATTTGCTCAGGGCAGCTGTCCTGCAGGGCAGGGGCACCAGGGTACTGAGAAGGGAGATCAAAAGATTGGTGGTGAACAGAACAAAGGGAGCTGCCTTTGTAGGAGGTATTTTCATTTCCTTTTGTTCACTCCCTAAATTCCCCCTCCTTTGAGTTATTTTTTCTGGATCTGACTGAAATCAGTCCTTGAGAGGCAGTGCCATCCCTCTCCCCGAAAGGTGCCAGATAAAGAGTGATACATTTAAAATGTTTGCGTCCACGCCTCATCCCTCACCTGCTGTGCTTCTTAACGTATTTCCTTCTGTTGACACAGTGCCAGCTCAGACGGAGGTCAGAATGCAATAGAGCAGATTGCAGTGTTCTTTCATGACTTAATTGACATCCTCGTCCCATTTTTCATGGTCACTGTTACTGGATTTGAGGGAGACTCTGGAATCTTGATTTGATAAGGAAGACACCTGCGTGTCCCTGATTGAATTTGGCAGATGTTCTGGTCGCCTTGTGGAGGACTGAGGAAATACCCAAGTCTCATCCGCAATATGTTATCAAGCCATCTTTTACCTTGGAGGGATTCTGGTGATGGCCAAGCTCATCATGTGGATGTTGATTGTTTTAGCTTTCCTTTCAGTGAGAACATTTGTCTGCCCTTACATTCTAGGGCTGCTCCCATTTGGAAAGCTTTAAAACCTTTCTTCAGACTGATATGGAATGCTTTATTATAAGCATACCTCTGGGTAGAGTTTGAAAGCCGTGGACATCTTAACACCGACAACTACGGTTTGGAATCTTAATCCTGGCTGGTTCTGTACTGAATCCAACCCCCTTCTTCCTAGTCTTCTGAATAGATGGAGTCACACAGATCTGTTCTGGGTGGTAACCTCCCACTGCCCCCAGCACAGACCAACTCCTGGAAGATGAAGGTCAAATAGGTCACTGCCCATCAAGGCCTTCCCGGCTCTTAGTCTGGCTTTGATTCTCCATCTCACTTGCAGGTTAAAGGAGGGAAAAGATGTTTTTGGTCAGATCACCTTTGGGTCAAGCTGCCTGACGGAGGACAAATCATGGAACCTCTAGAAGTCTTCATTTCCTCACTTGTTATACTAGCACCTACAATTAGGTTGAGATGAGAAGTAATTAAACTCTTGATTGTAAAAGTCACAGGCACAATGCCTGGCACAGAGGTGTTGATAAATATTAGCTACTATTATTCTGAAAAACAGAGGACTGCCTTATTTAATTTTGCACTATTTGACCAGACCTACGCCTGTGCTTTGTGATGGTTTGTGTTTTACACAGATTTCTTTTTTTTTTTATTTTTTTTATTTACTTACACAGATTTCTTAGAGAAAATAAACACGTAGGCTCTAAGTCACTGATTCATAGCTGATTTATGGTTCAGGACTTTGCCTTTTTACTACTAATCAGTGGATATAATAGTCTCTACTCTGGGGCTTTCCTGATTCTCAGAGGCTATATAGATCTGGTGGTTGCTAAGCAGTCTTCTGGAGAGAGGCCAGTCGCCCTAAAAAGCTGCGTAATAAAATATTTTGAGCTCGGTAAACAAAGGCATCACTCAGATATGATAAAGAATTTGAATCAAGACGAATCTTTTCTCTGGCCTGGGTCCACCGTTGACTTCCTCAGATTTATAGAAGCTCTCATTGGTGAGCACTTACCATAAGGCCGGCACAGTGTTAAGCAAAAGACGTGCTATTTAATCCTTGAAACAGCCCAGTGAGGTAGGCTGTCTTATTCTTATTCCCATTTTTATGGACGAGGAAATGGAGCTGCAGAGGGGTTAGGTTGCACAGCCTATAACTGGCAGGGCTGGGACCCAAACCCTGGTCTGCTCCGCTCTAATGTCTATGTTCTGAAATACTATTACGGCTTGAAGGTGCAGGTGATGTTGGGTTTGAGAATATTCCTTTGGGAGCAAATATTGAATGGAGGGTCAACAGTGTGCAAGGTGATGTGAGAGGTCCACTAAAAAGGAACCTGCTTTACTTGTGTTCAACCGTGGGTTCTGCCCCAGCACTACACCAAGGCCATTCTTGTCAGGGAGTGGTCACGTCCACGGTGCTCAGTCCAGTGGCCCATCTCACTTGCAGGATCTGATGCAGCTGATTGGCCCCTCCTCCTTAAAACTTGTTCTTCTACATCTGGCTTCCCAGGCATGACACTCTTCCCATTCCCTTTGCTGGTCCTCCCACATCTTTCTTTTTTTTTTTTTTCTTTAAACATCTTTATTGGAGTATAATTGCTTTACAGTGTTGTGTTAGTTTCTGCTGTATAACAAAGTGAATCAGTTATATGCATACGTATATCCCCATATCCCCTCCCTCTTATGTCTCCCTCCCACCTTCCTTATCCCACCCCTCTAGGTGGTCGCAAAGCACTGAGCTGATCTCCCTGTGCCATGAAGCTGCTTCCCACTAGCCATCTATTTTACACTTGGTAGTGTATATATGTCCGTGCCACTCTCTCATTTCGTCCCAGCTTACCCTTCCCCCTCCCCATGTCCTCAAGTCCATTCTCTACGTCTGTGTCTTTATTCCTGTCCTGCCCCTAGGTTCATCAGAACCATTTTTTTCTTTAGATTCCATGTATATGTGTTAGCATATGGTATTTGTTTTTCTCTTTCTGACTTACTTCACTCTGTATGACAAACTCTAGGTCCATCCACCTCACTACAAATAACTCAATTTCATTTCTTTTTATGGCTAAGTAATATTCCATTGTATATATGTGTCACATCTTTATCTATTCATCGGTCGATGGACACTTGGGTTGCTTCCACGTCCTGGCTATTGTAAATAGTGCTGCAATGAACATTGTGGTACATGACTCTTTTTGAATTATGGTTTTCTCAGGTTATATGCCCAGTAGTGGGATTGCTGGGTTGTATGGTAGTTCTATTTTTAGTTTTTTTAAGGAACCTCCATACTGTTCTCCATAGTGGCTGTATCAATTTACATTGCCACCAACAGGGCAGGAGGGTTCCCTTTTCTCCACACCCTCTCCAGCATTTATTATTTGTATATTTTTTGATGATGGCTATTCTGACCAGTGCGAGGTGATACCTCATTTAGTTTTGATTTGCCTTTCTCTAATGATTAGTGATGTTGAGCATCTTTTCATGTGTTTGTTGGCAATCTGTATATCTTCTTTGGAGAAATGTCTATTTAGGTCTTCTGCCCATTTTTGGATTGGGTTGTTTGTTTTTTTGATATTGAGCTGCTTGTATATTTTGAAGATTAATCCTTTGTCAGTTGCTTCATTTGCAAATATTTTCTCCCACTCTGAGGGTTGTCTTTTCGTCTTTTTTATGGTTTCCTTTGCTGTGCAAAAGCTTTTAAGTTTCATTCGGTCCCATTTGTTTATTCTTGTTTTTATTTCCATTTCTCTAGGAGGTGGGTCAAAAAGGATCTTGCTGTGATTAATGTCATAGAGTGTTCTGCCTATGTTTTCCTCTAAGAGTTTTATAGTGTCTGGCCTTACATTTAGGTCTTTAATCCATTTTGAGTTTATTTTTGTGTATGGTGTTAGGAAGTGTTCTAATTCCATTATTTTACATGTAGCTGTCCAATTTTCCCAGCACCACTTATTGAAGAGGCTGTCTTTTCTTCATTGTATACTCTTGCCTCCTTTATCAAAGATAAGGTGACCATATGTGCGTGGGTTTATCTCAGGGCTTTCTATCCTGTTCCATTGATCTATATTTCTGTTTTTGTGCGAGTACCATACTGTCTTGATTACTGTAGCTTTGTAGTATAGTCTGAAGTCCAGGAGCCTGATTCCTCCAGCTCTATTTTTCTTTCTCAAGATTGCTTCGGCTATTCAGGGTCTTTTGTGTTTCCATACAAATTGAGAAATTTTTTGTTCTAGCTCTGTGAAAAATGCCATTGAGAGGTTGATAGGGATTGCACTGAATCTGTAGGTTACTTTGGGTAGTAGAGTCATTTTCACAATATTGATTCTTCCACTCCAAGAACATGGTATATCTCTCCATCTGTTGGTATCATCTTTAATTTCTTTCATCAGTGTCTTACAGTTTTCGGCATACAGGTCTTTTGTCTCCCTAGGTAGGTTTATTCCTAGGTATTTTATTCTTTTTGTTGCAGTGGTAAAATGGGAGTGTTTCCTTAATTTCTCTTTCACATTTTTCATCATTAGTGTATAGGAATGCAAGAGATTTCTGTGCATTAATTTTGTATCCTGCTACTTTACCAAATTCATTGATTAGCTCTAGTAGTTTTCTGGTAGCATCTTTAGGATTCTCTATGTATAGTATCATGTCATCTGCAAACAGTGACAGTTTTACTTCTTCTTTTCCAATTTGGATTCCTTTTATTTCTTTTTCTTCTCTGATTGCTGTGGCTAAAACTTCCAAAACTATGTTGAATAATAGTGGTGAGAGTGGGCAACCTTGTCTTGTTCCTGATCTTAGAGGAAATGGTTTCAGTTTTTCACCATTGAGAACAATGTTGGCTGTGGGTTTGTCATATATGGCCTTTATTATGTTGAGGTAGGTTCCCTTTATGCCTACTTTCTGGAGAGTTTTTATTATAAATGGGTGTTGGATTCTGTCAAAAGCTTTTTCTGCATCTGTTGAGATTATCATATGGTTTTTCTCCTTCAATTTGCTAATATGGTGTATCACATTGATTGATTTGCATATATTGAAGAATCCTTGCAATCCTGGGATAAAGTCCACTTGATCATAGTGTATGATCCTTTTAATGTGCTGTTGGATTCTGTTTGCTAGTATTTTGTTGAGGATTTTTGCATGTATGCTCATCAGTGATATTGGCCTGTAGTTTTCTTTTTTTGTGACATCTTTGTCTGGTTTTGGTATGAGGGTGATGGTGGCCTCGTAGAATGAGTTTGGGGGTGTTCCTCCCTCTGCTATATTTTGGAAGAGTTTGAGAAGGATAGGTGTTAGCTCTTCTCTAAATGTTTGATAGAATTCACCTGTGAAGCCATCTGGTCCTGAACTTTTGTTTGTTGGAAGATTTTTAATCACAGTTTCAATTTCAGTGCTTGTGATTGGTCCATTTATATTTTCTATTTCTTCCTGGTTCAGTCTTGGAAGGTTGTCCTTTTCTAAGAATTTGTCCATTTCTTCCAGGTTGTCCATTTTATTGGCATATAGTTGCTTGTAGTAATCTCTCATGACCCTGTGTATTTCTGCAGGGTCAGTTCTTACTTCTCCTTTTTCATTTCTAATTCTGTTGATTTGAGTCTTCTCCCTCTTTTTCTTGATGAGCCTGGCTAATGGTTTATCAATTTTGTTTATCTTCTCAAAGAACCAGCTTTTCGTTTTATACATCTTTGCTATTGTTTCTTTCATTTCTTTTTCATTTATTTCTGATCTGATCTTTTATGATTTCTTTCCTTCTGCTAACTTTGGGTTTTTTCTGTTCTTCTTTCTCTAATTGCTTTAGGTGTAAGGTTAGGTTGTTTGAGATTTTTCTTGTTCCTTGAGGTAGGATTGTTTCTATAAACTTCCCTCTTAGAACTGCTTTTCCTGCATCCCATAGGTTTTGGGTTGTTGTGTTTTCCTTGTCATTTATTTCTAGGTATTTTCTGATTTCCTCTTTGATTTCTTCAGTGACCTCTTGGTTATTTAGTAGCACATTGTTTAACCTTCATGTGTTTGTATTTTTTATAGTTTTTTCCTGTAATTGATATCTAGTCTCATAGCGTTGTGCTTGGAAAAGATACTTGATACAATTTCAATTTTCTTAAATTTACCAAGAATTGATTTGTGATCCAAGATATGGCCTATCCTGGAGAGTATTCCATGAGCACTTGAGAAGAAAGTATATTCTGTTGTTTTTGGATGGAATGTCCTATAAATATCAATTAAATCCATCTTGCTTAGTGTCATTTAAAGCTTGTGTTTCCTTATTTATTTTCATGTTGGATGATGTGTCCATTGGTGAAAGTGGGGTGTTAAAGTCCCCTACTATTATTGTGTTACTATCGATTTCCCTTTTTATGGCTGTTAGCATTTGCCTTATATATTGAGGTGCTCCTATGTTGGGTGCATTAATATTTACAATTGTTGTATTTTCTTCTTGGATTGATCCCTTGATGATTATGTAGTGTCCTTCTTTGTCTCTTGTAATAGTCTTTATTTTAAAGTCCATTTTGTCTGATATGAGAATTGCTACTCCAGCTTTCTTTTGATTTCCATTTGCATGGGATATCTTTTTCCATCCCCTCACTTTCAGTCTGTATGTGTCCCTAGGTCTGAAGTGGGTCTCTTGTAGACAGCATATGTATGGGTCTTGTTTTTGTATCCATTCAGCCAGTCTGTGTCTTTTGGTTGGAGCATTTAATCCATTCACATTTAAGGTAATTATCGATATGTATGTTCCTATTACCATTTTCTTAATTCTTTTGGGTTTGTTTTTGTAGGTCTTTTCCTTCTCTTGTGTTTCCTGACTAGAGAAGTTCCTTTAGCATTTGTTGTAAAGCTGGTTTGGTGGTGCTGAATTCCCTTTACTTTTGCGTATCTGTAAGGCTTTTAATTTCTCCGTTGAATCTGAATGAGATCCTTGCTGGGTAGAGTAATCTTGGTTGTAGGTTTTTCCCTTTCATCACTTTAAATATGTCCTGCCACACCCTTCAGGCTTGCAGAGTTTCTGCTGAAAGATCAGCTGTTAACCTTATGGGGATTCCCTTGTATGTTATTTGTTGCTTTTCTCTTGCTGCTTTTTTTTTTTAAATTAATTAATTTATTTATTTTTGGCTGTGTTGGGTCTTCGTTTCTGTGTGAGGGCTTTCTCTAATTGCGGCAAGTGGGTGCCACTCTTCATCGTGGTGCACGGGCCTCTCACTGTCGCGGCCTCTCTTGTTGCGGAGCACAGGCTCCAGATGCGCAGGCTTAGTAGTTGTGGCTCACGGGGCTAGTTGCTCCGCGGCATATGGGATCTTCCCAGACCAGGGCTTGAACCCGTGTCCCCTGCATTGGCAGGCAGATTGTTAACCACTGCGCCACCAGGGAAGCCCTCTCTTGCTGCTTTTAATATATTTTCTTTGTATTTAATTTTTGATAGTTTGATTAATATGTGTCTCGGCATGTTTCTCTTTGGGTTTATCCTGTATGGTACTCTCTGTGCTTCCTGGACTTGATTGACTATTTCCTTTCCCATGTTAGGGAAGTTTTCGACTATAATCTCTTCAAATATTTTCTCAGATCCTTTCTTTTTCTCTTCTTCTTCTGGGACCCCTATACTTCGAATGTTGGTGCGTTTAATGTTGTCTCAGAGGTTTCTGAGACTGTCCTCAATTCTTTTCATTCTTTTTTCTTTATTCTGCTCCCTGGCATTTATTTCCACCATTTTATCTTCCAGCTCATTTATCCATTCTTCTGCCTCAGTTTTTCTGTTATTGATTCCTTCTAGAATATTTTTAATTTCAGTAATTGTGTTGTTCATCACTGTTTGTTTGCTCTTTAGTTCTTCTAGATCCTTGTTAAATGTTTCTTGTATTTTCTCCATTCTGTTTCCGAGATTTTGGATCATCTTTACTATCATTACTCTGAATTCTTTTTCAGGTAGATTGCCTATTTCATCTTCATTTATTTGGTCTTGTAGGTTTTTACCTTGCTCCTTTGTCTGTAACAAATTTTTTTGTCATTTCATTTTGTTGTTTTTTTTTTTTTTGATGGAGGATGCTGTATTCCTGTCTTACTGGTTGTTTGGCTTGAGACGCTCAGCACTGGAGTTTGCAGAGAGTTGGATAGAGCTGGGTCTTGGTGCTGAGATGAGGACCTCTGGGAGGCCTCACTCTGATTGATATTCCCTTGGGTCTGAGGTTCTCTGTTAGTCCAGCAGTTTGGACTCGGAAGTTCCCACCACAGGAGCTCGGGCCTGACCTCCGGCCTGGGAACCAAGATCCCGCAAGCTTTGTGGTGCAATTAAAAAAAAAAAAAAAAGAAAAGAAAAAAAGGAGCAGTACAATACCAAAGAATAAAAAAACCAAATAAAATTAGACAGATAGAAAATATATTAGGAAAAATAAAACTATATTTGAAAGAACTGCAACAAGGTAAAATAAAACCACAATAGAAAAAAGAAAAAAGAAAGGGTGGGGGAGGGAACAAGCCAAAAGGAGAGATCACTAACAAAGTAAAAAGAATAAAATAAAATTAGAAAATAAAAGATTTATTAGGAAAAATAAAAATATAAAAGAATCAACAACAATGAATCAACAAGGGAAAACAGGACCCCAATCCAGAAAAGGAAAAAAGAAAAGAAAAGAAAAAGCCTTGGCCATGGTGGAGTTTAGGCAGGGCAGAGTTTAGGGTGGGGTGGGACCTAGGCAGGTGGGGAGGTGACGTTTGAATATGGGGCGGGGCCTAGGCGGAGTGACGTTCAAGCGTGGGGTGGGGCCTCTGCTTAGGACCTGCGCAGAAGGGAAGAGGCAGCATGTGGAAAGGAGGGCCTCCCGAGTGTGGAGTTCTGGAGCTTGGAGGCGGGGCCTCAAGGAGGGTGTGTGGGTGTGGTTTAGGCCCAGCTCGGGGTCTCCGAGTGTAGAGGTGGGGCCCTGGGGGGGGTGTAGGGGCGGGGCTCGGGCTCTGTGCAGCAGGAGGGAGGCTCCGAGGGCAGAGGATTAGGCCCGGAAGCCCAAGAGGCTTCTCGGTGCCTAAGTGGACGGGGAAAGTGCTGGCCCCGTTCCCTTCGCGCCCCTCCCCCACCGTCTCCCCCAGGGTCTCCTCTGTCCCCGCTGGACCCCTAACTGTGGGTGGGTCCCACTGGGTGTAGGAACTCATCCCCTCCCCCAGCCACCCCTCAGGGGTGCCAGTCCCCGAGGTCCAGCCTTTACTTTTACCCCCTCTTCCCTCCCTCCCACTCCCTCAGGACCCTCGTGGCTGGAGGGGGCCTCAGTGGGCAGAGGATCAGGCCCCAGATCTCAGCAGGTTCCTGAGGGCCCAAGTGGGCAGGGGAAACCTGGCCACGCTCCCTTTTGATCCTCTGCCCTCCCAGTGGTTCCCCAGTTTCCCCCTTTGGGCGTGGGACCCCTTCCCCTCCCCCAGCCGCCCGTCAGGGACGCCAGTCCCATCCTGCCTCCACTTCTCCTCCCCCTTCAGTCCCCCCACGCCCCACGTCCTACCCGGTCTTTGGGGGTTCCTCCCGTGTCCTTAGGTGTCCGTGGTCCCCCACCGGTGCCTGGTAGGTGCCCTAGTTGTGAGGAGATGCGAATTCCGCTTCTTCCTAGTATGCCATCTTTACTCCCTGCCTTGTTATTTTTGTTGTGAGGATTTCCACATCTGAAGAATCAGCAAATTCTCCCAGACTTTATGGTCTGGATTTCTTCAGGGAAGACCTTCCAAACACCCTCCCACGTCTTTCTAATTTCTACACATTAGAGGTCTCAAGGATTAGCCCTCAGACCTTTTCTCTTTTCTTTCTACATTCCATCTCTTGGGGGTTCTTATTTGGTTTCATAGCTTAAAATGTCATCTATACACTTGTGAATCCCAAATTTATGTCTCTAGCCTGGACCTGTCCATCAAACTTCATCTTTACATATCCAACAGCATCCTCTATATTTCCACTTAGATACCTAGAATGCAGCTGAGCCTCAGTACGTCCAGAACCAAGCTCTGACCTGTAGCTCCATCCCTCCCCCAACTGCTCTTCCAACCCATCTTGCTCATCTCAGAAATGGCAGCCCCATCCTAATGGTTCCTCAAGTCAGAAACCTTGGAGCCGTCCTCTCCTTGCATCCTGTATTCCAGCGGTCAGCAAATCCCATTGGCTCTACCTTCAAAGTATACCCAGAGTCTGACCACCTCTACCGTGATCTGTATCACCTACTTCTCTTGCCTGGATTATTTTAGCTCTACCTGTTCTCCTTGCTTCCTCTTTTGCCTCCTACCCCTTTATTCTCAACACAGGAGCTAGAGTGATCCTGTTACTGTAAGTCAAATCATGTGTATTTCTTTCCTCTGATCTACAGGGTCTGCATGATCTGACCCTCACCCCCACCCCGTTACCTCTCTGATCTTCCCCTTCTTTTCCCTTCACTGACTCTTCTCCCCACACTGGCCTGCTCTTCTCCTGAACAAGCCATGTGTGTTTCCTCTCCAGGGCTTTGCAACTTGCTGTTCCTCTGCCTGGAACATTCTTCCCCTGGACACCTGCATGTTTTACTCCCTCACCTCTTTCAACACTTTACTCACAGTGAACCTTCCACAGTCAACATTTTTGGTATTGCAATACCTCAACCCCTCCTATATCCCTTTCTTGCTCTAATTTTCCTTATAGTACTTATCTCCATTTAACATTATTTTGCATACCTAAATAAGTTTCAAGAGGACAAGGATTTTGTCTAGTTTGTTTCCTACTCTATTCCTAGTACCTAGAACAATGCCTTGCATATAGTAGGCACTCAATAAATATCTGTGGAATGAATTTATCTGCCAAATGTTTACTTATGGTCACTATGCACAAAGAACGGTGCTTAGAATTGGGAGGGACACAAAAATAAATTAGAATGTATAATGCTCTCAGAGTGTTCTCAATAGCACGACAGAAAAGACATGTGCATAACACCTATTTTTAGAATCATTATTTAAGTGCCATCCCAATATGAGGCTTTAAAAGAGAGCGATCTTACCCTGCCATCTGTTCTACAAGGAAGTGGTTTCAGGCACCAGAGTGGTGTTAAGCTGGGAATGAGGTGTAGATGGGGATGGAAGAGCGTTCCAAGTGTGGACGCCCATGTACGTGGAGGCGGGAGCTTTCAGACTCGATGTGCAGAATGAGTCACTTGGTTTGCAGTTCCATTTTGTCTGTTTCTAAGCTTCCTGTAGGAGATCGGCCCTGGAATATTCTGAGTGCTTGGTTCCCTTTCTGCATGTCTCCTCTCTTAATCTCTTGTTTAACTGCAAAGTAAAAATCATTTGTGTAGGCTGCCACTGGACCACAGGTAGGGGCCAGGCCTTGATTCATGGAGAGAAAAGCTTGGAGGTTATCAAGTCCTCTGTTTCCCAAGCTTGCTGCTTATCAGAGTCATCAGTGGAGTTTTCTAAAGCCACTCCAGGCCTACTTCATCTGCAACTCCAGAGAAAGGGCCCAAGAATCAACATTGAAAAACAAAAGGAGACTACAGTCTGGAGGAGGGATGGCACCCTCCATCAGCCTCTGCTGGGTCTTTCAGGTCTGGAATGGCCTTCCAGTGCAGCCCATTCTGGTTTTGAACAGCTGGGCTTGAGAATAGCTCATTCCCCGTTTCCTTCAACTGTCGTTCCTATGATGTGGCTCCTGACATCACTGTCCTAAGCCTCCTTACCCTGCCTCTCATCCAGTTCTCTGGCAGACATTCATTGAATGCCTGATGTGGGCATGGTTTTCTTAGCTCTTTTTCCCCCAAATCCCTCTTCCATTTCCATTACCCTTCTCTTATCCCAAGAAATGGTTACTCAACCGATCTGTAACCCTTCTGAGGATTCGGACACAGCTCGAGCCAAGATTTATCTTTGTATTGCACACCTCTGTTTGTTTTCTTTTTAAAGAATGTGCACAGAAGGATACAGTCAACAGGACTTTTAAGTGGTGTGTGTAACTTAGTGACGAGAACCAAATAATGTCCCACCATAATTTACATGTCAATTACAAATCATTCTTTTTCCATTAATTAAAGGAAGAACTCTCCAGTTGTCTACCAAGTAACAGTTTATTATCCTAGGATGGTTTTTTAAATGTTATTTTGAAGTGATGAAAAAACTTCTTATTTAAAATATTTTACTTCATATTGAGTTACATCGGCCTCTCCTCATTCTGACATTACTAACCCTTTTACTTAGTAAGAGGCTGGCTACTCTTGCTTCATTTCACCTTTAGCGCCAACAGTTCTGGCATTTGTTAACTTGATTAAATGCCTGCCTTGGCCGACTACAAAATGTAAAAGATGCTCTTATAATTTGTTCCATAATTTAAAACCCTGTTTCATTTATTTGAACTCCTTGGCAGTAGATGTTTTCTATTCTATAACATCTCAGTGAGTCAAGGGGAAATCCTCTTAAGTACTGATGCTTATTGAATTTAATTATTGATATGGAATTTAAAGGTGAGATTGAGCCAGTTCATAAATATAACAATTGATCCAAGAGGGTCTCTGTCTGGGTTGAATCAATCAACAAAGGCAAGAATTATAAAAAGAATGTATGCCCACTTTCTCTTTGGACTATCTTTACTTACATACCTAGAGCAGTTACTACTTACAGCCTCTCTTATATAACCTGCATGATTATCTTATCTCCAATTCTGGGTCAATTTCAAGAGGAAATTAAGTACCCATGCGATTATATGGCTTCTTCATTCTTAACTTGAATAGTCTAGAAAGTGTGTTTAATGGTAAAGCTTTAGGCCTAAGCATTTTATTTGGTAGAGGGTTTCATTTATTCACTCAATAAAAATTTCACTGTTGCGGGTACGTGGGTTGGATACCATGTTATACATGAGGGTTACTAAAATAAACGAAGCACAGCCCCCGCCCTCCTGGAGCTCTGAGTTTGCTGGTGGAGACAGCAGATATACATCCTGATGAGTTTTAATGTGCTAGTGACCATGATGAGATTTAATGTGCCAATGACTGCAGAGTGTGGGCGGCTGGAGACTCCCGGTGCTAACACAGTGTCCGGGTGTGGGCAGTGGTTGCCCTAAATGGCTTGCACCCCATCTCCTGATGCTCACTGGATACCGAGGGGAGAAGGCCCGAGACCCTTTGGCCTGGTCACTGTCTGGGCAGAAGAACCTGTGTCAGTGAGGGAGAAACGGGATTCTCCTGTCCTGTGTCATAGACTCTGACTATAGTCCTAGTAGAACCCTCCCTTTCCAAGTAGGAATAACAACAGGGTTTTCAGAAGGGAATCATCACAATATACTGTCGTTATGCCTGCTGAGTACTAGCTGGGCTGCTTCAAACAGCCTAGAGGCTGGCGAAGATTTATGGTCATGGGGGCAACTGGGCCATCATAAATCTTCAACCCTGCTCGCCTTTGTAACAGGGGAGTTAGCTTGTTGGTGCAAAGGCCCATCGGGACTCAGACTAAATCATTCAGGCAGTCACTTACAGATAATTACGGAGTGCCCACTAGGTGTGAGGCCTTCTGTTCCCCCATTTATGTCAATATTTAGCAGAGTAGGAGCAAGGCATCGGATTCTTGAATCTAATTTCTGTTCTAAGGACTTTTTAAAAAAATTGGTAAGGTGGTTTTGAGTGTATCATCTTCAATCCAAATTGTTCTCTGCTCAGGACAAAATAAATAAAGCTTTGGGGAAAGATCTGACCATTCAGCACCTTTCTGGGAATAAAAACGTAGTAAATGCAAGAAATTTGCCCCCCTTGTTATTTGTCACCACTTTTTTCCTTTGAAAAATAAATCTGTAGTTCAATCCATTCATTTGTTAAAATGAAAAAGCATGGCACCCCTGCTCTTGTTCCATCTGCCAATATTTGTGATCTCAAATGAGTGTCTGTTCCAGTAGCAAAAGTCACAGATGGAGGTGAGGTGACAACCTGCTGCCTCACTAGTTGAAGCTTACTTTGTGACTGAATCAGAATAACAGAATTGGAGTTTTTGGGATTACTGGAATTGTATGTGACTTGCCCAGGGTCTGAGTCACAAAGCTGTTATTGTAAAGGGGAAGCTCTATCATAATCAGGGCTGACAGCATTTATGGAAGACAGATGAGAATTCCCAGGTTTCAGGAAGGCCTGGGCGTCCTCCCCTCCCCGCGGTGCCACATAAACCTAGTAACCTTCCATTCACCACTGACTAAGCCTTGAACTTCTTCTGCTTGCTTCACCCCTTTAGTTCCCAGACACGTAGCCTGGGGGAACGATTCAAACTCTGTCCTTGAAGGACAGCCGGGGGTTACGAGGATTATCAGCCGAACTTGCCTTCCTCTGGCCACGTACAAGTGGAGGATGGGGGAGTATTTCTGTGGGAGAGAGAAAGTCAGGAGAGGAGCCCAGGGTGAGACCTCAGCCCCACCTGAGAACTTGAGAACTTAAACTGGACCCGCTGCAGGTTCAGTTCAGGTGAAGACTGCTTTCTATTCCCTGTCGTTTGTCTAGGAGGTTCCACTGTGGACCTCCTCTCACCAACACCCGCTCCCAGAAGCTGCTCCAGCAGACCTGTGGCTCCGGAGGGCGCTTGGCTTGCATGTATAAGGCACCAAGTGTTTGAATTGAATTTGATGTTGACCCCATCCCTGGGATCTGTGAAGTGAGGGAGAAGGGGGCCGGTGGCCCAAAAGTTAAAGGGCTGCTTTGTAGGTTGGCAGATTGCTGAATTCCAGGCTGTTATGGGATGTCTGGTGGTAGGTATCGCTTTCCAGCGTGGAAGCAATCTGCCTGTGACATCTGTCCCCTGACTGCCACGGTCGACGCGGAGGAGGCCCTGGGTTAGGCCCTGCTCTGGCTGGGCTGTTGTCAGATGGCCTCCGTCCCCCGCGGGAGGAGGGCAGCTCCTTGGTGAGGGCTGGTGGATGGCTCAGGTCCCCTGCCGCAGCTCCCTTTATCCTGGGCATTTTCCTGTGTTTAAGACCTGCACAATTACAAAAACTATGGAAGATGGCTTTTTGGGGACTCATTTCCAAAACAGAGGCCCCGGCAGGAGTTGGGAAACACTCAGGTGATCGCAGCAGTGCCATCTGTTTGCAGAGGGTCCTGAGCAGCAGCAGAGCAGTGGTGGCCTTGGGCCTGGAGAGAAGCTCCCGGGCCCCTGATTTGGTCGCGACAGGGCGGCCGGCTCCCGCTCACTTAGCTGAGCTGTGCTGCCGCGGCCAAGCAGCAGCGTGCCTTTGGGTAGCGGCCACTTGCCTCCGTCAGCATCCTCTGTGCACAGGTGTGGGTCTCCTGTCTTGTTCATGGTCTAGTCCTCAGCACCCAGCCCCTGCCCAGCCCCTGGTAGGCAGCCAGTGTAGAATGAAGGTTTTTAAAGGGCTTTGGAAATCAGCCACCACGAACAAGGAAAGGCTTTTCCTTTTTTTGTTGGCACTATCTTAGAAGACACTCAGAACCTCCTGAAGCAGTGGTTTGCAAGCTGTAATTGGCCTCAGTTCCCCTGGGCTCCGGTTACCTGTGGGGCTTCTGAGTTCCTCCCTACACGTTAGGGTCCAGATGACCCTGAGGGGGGTGCCCAGGAATCTGCGTCTCCACAGGGGGCTTCGGGGACAGGTATTCTATGCATCATGACTTGAGAAAGAGACCTTCAAGCGTCTAGCTGAGAAGTGCTCTGGAAAAATCTCTCCAAATGGGGAATCAACAGTTGGAGAAGGGAGCTCTTGCCCGTTCCCCCTGCTTTCATCATGCACCTGGGGTTTCCCAACCTCTGATTTCTTTTGCCGTCCCACATTGAGTCTCCGAGGCACACTTTACAATTCAAGTACACTTTAAATCTTCAGTGGCATGGTTGCAACCAGTTGACATTTTAAAAATTGAGTACTTTAGTAGGAGAACAATAATAAACAATTACCGGACATACATTTTAAAACCACGTAAGTTTCCAAATACCAGATCTTAAAGAAACTCGATTTTAGCCCCAGGAGACTTGGCGATACATCACAACCATCCCTCCTGCTGTCAGAGTCCTAATTACTTGCTTCTACAGAACAGTTGAGGTTTTTTTTTTCTCGGTAACCTTGAACCCTTCTCTACCCAAGTCTCCAGACTTAGGCTTATCCTCTGCACCCTAAGGAAATCCATCCAGTTCCAGCTTCCAGCCTGGGGAGCACTCCTTTCTCCCTGCTGAGTGGAGGGTAGTGGGGACTGGCCCAGCCCTTGGCTCCTGCCCTTTGGACAGTCCCCTCAGGTGCAGATGTAACAGGCTCAGAGAACAGCAATGTCTAAATCAAAAAACCTCCATAGGATTTGTAACAGGTGAGGCCCAGGCCTCCAGCTGGCGGTTTAGCATGTTCTCTGGAAATGGTTAGTCATTCCCAGACTTGCCCTGAAACGCTGAGTCCATTCGCTTCTATCTCACAAAGGGTGTGGTCCATGGAAATTTAGAGTTGCTTCCAGATTGCCGCGGGTGTCCCGGCTGCTTCTGAGGTGCTGAGTACCTAGAGGGCTTCCTGGCTGCCGGCCCCCCACCACTGACAGGGCTCCGCCATCCTCCCTCGCTGCTCCAGAAGTCACGGAAATCAAAGGGAGAGGGCTTTTCCCCAACCTCATCCTGAAAGACGTAGAGCACGCATGTTGGGTCAGGTTGTCCGGGTTTGAAACTAAACCTATCAGCCCCATTGGTCAAGACCCTGACACACTCCATCTGTAAAATAGAGATGATAATAATACCCACCTCTGGGAATTGTTCACTCTTTAACTCAAAAAATGATTATCAAGGGCTTACTGTGCGCCAGGCCCTGTGCAAGGCGCTGCTCTATGGACTTGGAGTTTAGGGAGGGAGACCAACAGATGTAAATTTTATCTGTTGGTAAGTGCACAGAGGAGAGATGCATGATGTTAGGAACGCACTTTTCAGGGGTGGGGAGGGGGACCTCATTACAAGGGAGACCAAGGAAGTAATTGCTGAGCTAATGAGTATTGCATACCACATATACACGCAGCATGTGCAAAGGCCCTGTGGAGGCCTAAGTGGGGAGTGTGAGGAGGAATTAAATGAGGCTGGAGAGGAGGCCAGGGGCCCGGCATCCAGAGCCTGGTAGACTGTGTTAAGAATTTGGGTTTTAAGAACGATGGGAAACCGCTAAAGGTTCTCAGCAGGGCAATGACAGATTTGTGTTCTCAAAGTTGGAAACTATTTGGAGGGGGAATGAGAGTGGATGTGTGGAGGCCATTAAGAGAGTCTTGGAATAATTTAGGCAAGAGATGATTTAGCTTAGACTTGGGAGGTGGTAAAAGTGCAGGTTCAGGAGACAGTTAAGCCATGGAATTGATAGACTTGGTGATGATTTGATGGTGGGGACAGAGGGAGAGGACGGGTCAGGGGGCAAGGTATCCTTGAATAGTCACATTGCCTACAGAGAGTAAGCCCTCATTAAATGTAAATTATTATGCTAATTATAAAGCAGCTCTCCCTTTGGTCTGCTGAGTTCTCACGGAAGCTCTCGTTAAGTGACTTTTAAGGGGGGACGAGAGGGCTGGCCTGTCTCCCCGAGACTAGTGTTTGACCAATGGCAGTTGGGCCCATGTACCCTCTGACACCGATGTGGCCCTTTCAGCATGGAGTCGAACCCTCCACTCAGGCCGAGCAGGCTGCTTTCAGTCTCCCCCAGGGTCCTCATCCTGATCCGCGGTGGAGCTTAGAGCCTGGATGCACCTAAGTTGGCTGAATGTCATAGTTTGACTCACACTTGGGACCTTTTACACCTCCGTATACTGTAACAAGGATTCACGTGGCCATTAACGGGAGGGTCAGCCTCTCACATTGCTATGTGTTGTCACCACCAAACAGTAGTCTTTCCCTCTCTTTTTTAATCAATAGGCTTTTTTTTTTTTTTAATAAATGTATTTGTTTATTTATTTATGGCTGCGTTGGGTCTTCGTTGCTGTGCGCGGGCTTTCTCTGGTTGCAGCGAGCGGGGGCCACTCTTCATTGCGGTGTGCGGGTTTCTCATTGTGGTGGCTTCTCTTGTTGCGGAGCACAGGCTCTAGGCGCGCGGGCTTCAGTAGTTGTGGCTCGCAGGCTCCGTAGTTGTGGCTCGCGGGATCTAGAGCGCAGGCTCAGTAGTTGTGGCACACGGGCTTAGTTGCTCCATGGCATACGGGATCTTCCCGGACCAGGGCTCGAACCCGTGTTCACTGCATTGGCAGGCGAATTCTTAACCACTGCGCCACCAGGGAAGTCCAATAGGCTTTATTTTTAGAACAGCTTTACATTAATAGAAAAACTGAGCGGAAAGTGCAGAACTCCCATACACCCCTCACAGTCCCCGCCCCTCCCTCTGTTTCCCCTGTGATTAACAACTGCTGTCTAGTCTGGTATATTTGTTAAGCTGATGAGCCAATATTGTTACGTTATTATTAACTGAAGTCCATAGTTTACATTAGGGTTCACTCTGTGTGTTGCACATTCTGTGGGATTTGACAGTAATGACATGGATCCACCATGACGGTTTCATACAGAATGATTTCACTGCTCTAAAAATGCCCTGTGCTCCACCCATTCAACCCTCCTTTCCTGTGAGCCTTTGACATCCACTGATCTTTTTACTGTCTCCATGGTTTTGCCTTTTCTAGAATGTCGTACAGTATGACATACATATACAGTAGGTAGTCCTTTCAGATAGGCTTCTTTCACTTAGTGATATGCATGAAGGTTCCTCCACGTCTTCTCGTGATTTAATATCTCCTTTCACCAAGTCTTTCGAATTCCATCTGCACCGTGGCTACTGGTCTGCACCTGGAAGTCTCCATGTGGAAATCACAATTTCTTTTTGGTGCCTGGTGTCTCTTCCAAGTGGCATTTCCACATCATCTTCTCAGTCTTGCTCTTCTCCGCACCTGTCAGTCCTGAAGACATTTGGCTGATTTAGGAGCCTTCCCAAGATAGGAGCTGGAAAATGACTGGATTCAGTGTTCTGTGTTCAGGAAATCTGATACCACAGTGACTCCGTAGTCCCATCGGAATGATTCAGTGAAAGTTTTGGTAGCTGGGAGTACTGCCTTCTCTAAGAATTGGGCTGTACCAGACGTTGAGTTATTATTGCCTTTGTGACACCCTGGGGGTAAGTTGAGGGTTTCCAGCCTAAAAAGTTTTACTTGGTCCCTAAGCAGTTCTACTGCAAAGGTGAGTGTATACCATCTTCTATCAGAAGACATTCCTGGCCAGATCACTGAATGGATGGGAAGCGGGTCATAGCCAAGTGTGACTTCTTAGAGACAGGCTGCACGGTCATTGCCTCTTGCTCTTCTTGGACGACACCAGCCCTGACCTTTGGCACACTACTTTATTCTTCCCCAGTGTCCTCATTCGTTGCTGCAGTCCAGGACCAATTGGAGATCATTGCTGAGTTGCCTTGTTCGTATTATGTTTTGGAGCTGCCCACTCCCTCCTGTCTTTTCATGGTGTCCTAATGTCTGTGTCCTCCATGCCCTCGGTACCCACTTGGGAGCTTACGTGGGGTGTTCCTCATGATGTAGGTGCTGCCATGGAGATCAGAGGGTCAGAGGCCAGGCACCGCTGTCAGGCAGCCCAGGGGGCATGGGGATGGTGGTTGTCCGTCTGCTGTAGCTAGAGCCTTTAGGATGTCCCGTCCTCACTGTCCTCAGGTGTGCCGTGGCTAAGAAGGTTGTCCCTGCCATCCTTATGATCTGCCTTAGCCATCCCTTATTTTCAAATACCTTATTAGGAACAACCTCCCAGTTTTCTTGTCACTTGGACATTGTTAGCAACCAGTTGTGCATCTTTAATGTTCAGATGCAGAAATGCAGAACCAAGTGTTATCGTTTCCAGAAAGCTCTGCATCTGGGGATTTTTGCTTACATTTTCTTTTTCTTTTTTTTCTCCTCTTAATCCTTATGTTTTTGAACAAGTTGTCAATGTGCTAGGTCTTTACTTACCATTTTCAGGCATCAGGAATGAAAGAGTTCTTGGAAGAGACATTTACATTGAACTTTATTTATTTATTTTTAAAGAGGAATGAAGTGATCAAAAGTGCCCAGTCAACTGAGCACCTTCGGAGGTCATGTTACCATTTGCTAGTTTGCACTCCCTGGCCAGGCACCTTCAGGCCAGCTTCTTATCCAGCCCTGAGAATTACAGGTGTGGGAGATAGGGTTAGGGAGGTGAGTTATCTTGCCCCCGCTCACGCCAGCTGTAAGGGGCAGGGACAGAATTTAAACCTGGGCCTGTCTCTCTCCAAACTCCGCGCACTGGGCCCACCACTACGTGTCCCCTGCCGGAGGGGTGTCATATGTGCTGAGAAGCAGAGCCGCCTGAGGCCTGTGTGGGAACATGCAGGTTCTGACCCAGATCTCCCTGGTGTCATTTTATCACAGAAGGATATCGCCTCATGAGCTACTGGGACCAAGGATGGGACATACAACCCTTTCTGCCCTGACTTTGAGTCCTTTTTTAAAAACCGTGTTTGGAGAGTTATGATTATCTCTCCAGAGACAATCATTTGTTCAAACGAATTGCTATATGTTTTAGGAAGGACAGAGATTTGGGGGTGGAGGAGGCCCACCCCGGCTGCCGTGTGGAGGGGAAGCAGCGTGCGTGGAGGGCAGGGAAGGAAACCGGGGTGCAGCCTGGGGAGAGCCCCTCAGCTGGCTCCACGCTTTCCCAGGCAGCATCTAGGTCGTCTCCCCTAACACTCGGCCTGGGCACCCTCGCCAGGTGCCCTCCCTCACTGCCAACGGCTCACACCCACCATCGCACCCACCCGAGCTCAACAGGGGACCTTGATGCCCACTCCTCGCAAAACGCTCCGGCTCAGCCCGCCTTGTTAACCGGTGCAGCTGCACATGGAGGAGTTTGCCCTTTGAGGTTTGGATTAGCAGTGACCCAAATAAGAACAGAATACATTTTGTGCAGTCGCCCTGGTCTAAGCCAGTGTCATCTCTTACCCAGTTGTTTCTGTGGCCTTGTCAGTGGTCCTGCCTATGCCCTCAGCCCTTTCTTCACAAAGCAGCCAGGGCGAGCCTTTGTAAAAGGTAAATCAGAGGGGATATGGGGATATATGTATACGTATAGCTGATTCACTTTGTTATACAGCAGAAACTAACACACCATTGTAAAGCAATTATACTCCAATAAAAATGTTAAAAAAAAAAAAAAAGAAAATCAGATCACGCCATGCCCTGCTCAAACCCCCAGAGGCTTCTGTCTCAGTCGGGGTCCAAGTCAGAGTCTTTACAGGGGCCCTACCCCAAGTCCACTGCAGTGACCCTGGGAACCTTGCTTCTCAGACTCAGCTGGACACCTGCACTGTTCCCCTTTGGTGCTCTTCCCTCAGATTTCAGCACGGCCCTTCTTCAGGTCTGTTCTTCAGATATTTCTCTCACTACTCTGACCACCCTGTTAAAATTCCAGCCAGCGTATTAGTTCCTCTCCCTCTCCTCTGCTGTTTTTTCTTGAAAATATGTATCACCATTTGCTACATCATATATTGTACTTAGGTGTTTATTGTCTGTCTTTCCCATCAGAGTTTTTTTTTTTTTTTTAATAAATTTATTTTATTTATTTATTTTTGGCTGCATTGGGTCTTCGTTGCTGTGCGCAGGCATTCTCTAGTTGCAGCAAGCGGGGGCTGCTCTTCATTGCGGTGCTTGGGCTTCTCATTGTGGTGGCTTCTCTTGTTGTGGAGCACGGGCTCTAGGCGTGCGGGCTTCAGTAGTTGTGGCACGTGGGCTCAGTAGTTGTGGCTCGAGGGCTCTAGAGCACAGGCTCAGTAGTTGTGGCGCACAGGCTTAGTTGCTCCGTGGCATGTGGGATCTTCCCGGACCAGGGTTCGGACCTGTGTCCCCTGCATTGGCAGGCAGATTCTTAACCACTGCATCACCAGGGAAGTCCTCCCATCAGGGTTTAATCTCCGTGAGAGCAAGTATTTTTGTCACTTGTTCATTCTTTATCCCTGGCGTCTAGAAAGTTTCTGGAAGATAGCAGGTCCTCAGTAAATAGATGTCACATGGATTTTCACGTGACCAGTCGTGTGGATCTTTATATCTCTGAGCTGGCACTTGTTTTATATTGTTGAGTGTTAGGGCGACAGTCCTCAACTGGGCTGCTGTGACACGAGGATGTGTCCTGAGTAATTGGTTCAATGATAATAGTGAAAGTGCCAAATAAAGGTAGTGAAGTATCAAGACATTAAAACATATTCTGGGTGTTTGTAAAATAATGTCAGTACTGCTCACTGGTATCACAGTGTGTTTTCTTAAGCAGGAGGAAAGGGGGGCGCTCGGGACAGGGCATGCCCTGTGGCTTTTCTGCTTTCTGCTGCAGCCGTCATTTGTATGCGCTGATGCCCCAGAAATGAACCTTAGCTGTGGGGAGTGTGGTATAAAGGGGCGTCCAGACCTGCTCTCCTGGGCAGCAAGGACAGCAGCCTCTCTGCATACTATTTAAAGCATCCCTTCACTTCAGCATAGGATGAAGTTCAGTCTGGATGTTTTAATCTTTTTAGAGGAGGAGTTTGGGGGATTTTGCTGTTTGAGCAAGCTTCAGCCTTTGAAGGTTATTTAACTTCTAAAACAAGTGTGTATTAGGGACATGTTAGTAACATGGAATGGTACCATTCGCCAGTGTTGAAGTTGGAATGACCTCCAATTGTTTACCCCATTTTAGTTCCATTTAAGGCCTCTCCTGCCCCAGCCCCTTGAAGTGGCCCAGCAGATGTGTGCCCATCAGGCACCGGACCCCATGCCCGTATTTAAAATAGACTCATCTCCTCTCCCTTCACTCAGCTTCCCAGCTCTTTAAGTCTCCCCCCTCAGTCTTGATTTGTTTATGCCCTCTGGCCTTCATGGTCTACAGCTACAGGTGACTTTCCTAGTTTATTTCTTTGTTTCACTGGAGCACTTCTTCCTGAAATGGGAGGTAAACATATAAGATATTAGGCCTGATGTGTCATAAAATGTCTATAGTTTTTCTCTAACTCCTAGTCGACAGGCCGGGGGGATGTAGGCGTCCAGGTTGGAAATCGTTTCCCTTCAGGATTTTGCAATGCTTGTTCCCTTGGCTTCCAGCTCACAGCGTTGCTGCTGGGAATCTTGGTGACGTTGATTCTCTGTCCTTCTGTGTGTGGCCTGTTTTCCTCCTGAAAGCTTCCCAGATCTCCGCTTCATCCCCAATGTTCTGATATTCCAAAGGGATGTGCATAGGGTAGGCTGGGCTCCTTTTTAAGTGGAAAAAATTTCTTGCAGATTCCAGGGCTGATTTAAAGGTTTAATACAATCATATTTAGATATGTACCACTTAAAACGAAAACTCTGTATGCTTATGGTTCTTCCGATTACAAAATCAAAATTGCAAATTAAACACAAAGTAACCAACCAACGGAACTCAAATGTCCAACGTGAATCATCTGGGACGGCTGATGTCATTCTCTCTGTGAGAGGAATTAGGTGCAGTTGGGGGTAGCACAGAGTCCTTTGAGCGATGGCTTCGGGCTTCACTTGGTGTGAATAAGGTCAGTCAGTTATGCATTCAATCTACTCTTTGGCCTTTTTCTCATTAGGTCATTAAGCTAATTCTGCCTGATGATTAACACAGGGCTGATCTGGTTATAGAATGGTCATCCAGATGATTCTTAGAATAAACGCGCTTGCTTATAGAAATGTTTTTGGGTTGTCATTAAAATGAAAACATGAAATGTAAATATTTTCACAGAGAAAATAATAATACTCACATAGTCCCTGGGAGCCGGTGTACCTCTGTTCTTCTTAGGTTTTTCCTACACCAGTTTCCCCGTAGGCCTGTGGAGGGGAGCCCTGGGGAGTGTGGGCTGTCAGAATAGGCCAGTGCCCCCCGACCCCGACCCCTGCTGCCCACGTTTCTCCCTCGGTGCCACGGTGTTCACAGCACTCTAATCTCACGGTCCTTCACGTCCTGATCTTGGGACAGAGAGGCAGAGAGCTGTGAGCCACTGTCACTTTCGGGGAGCCCCTAAGCTGAGTGTTGTGGAGCGTGAAAACCATCATCCACTTTCAAGCAGTTTTAGCCTCAGCCTTCCTGCCCCCTTCACTGTTGTGGAGATCAGCGAGCATTTGTATTTTTTTAACAGCTGACGCCACACTTGACGGGGTTCGTGGTGTGAATTCTCTGGCGAGTTGGAAGTGTGTGTGAGTGTGCATGTGTGTTTTCACCGCAGGCCGTCTGTTTCGGGAACACAATACTCGTTGCATCACTGCATCCTGATGCCCGAGCCCGGGGTGGTCGCGGGCCCGGCTGAGGTCCTGCCTGCGCGGGGCTGTGCCTCTGGCCCTCGGCGCTACCATGTGCCCCTGTGCAGTGGCAGCGTGGGGTCCCGCTTCTGTATAGGGTCTGGGGGTGCTGGAGGTGGCTTCCCTCTGAACTGCCTGTTGGTTTGTGAGTGTCTTCGAGGTCCCAGGCGTGCTCTCTGTCACTGCATGTTTCCCCAAAATCTCACGGGCTCAAAACCTGCATCTTCTTTCTACCTTTCCCTTCTCCCTCCTCCAACATCCAGTTCATCTCCAAATTCCATCCCTTTTCCCTTCCTGTTTAAAATCACTGTTTAAAATCTTTCCATCCTTGCCACAGCTGGCATCCAGGCCCTGATACCTCCCACGGGATGACCACAGCCGCCTCTCAGCAGCCCCCCCTGCCCCCTCCTCGTTCCCAGGGCCCTGCTGCTGGGCCAGCTCTCCCAGCATTTCCCACCGTTGCTCTGGAGCCCTCATTGGCTACAGTCTCTGCAGGCTGAGGAGAAACTGGCAGCATGAAGGCTGATGGATTTCGTTTGTCTTTCACAATATTTTAAAGAATTGTAAACCAACTTAAAAAAAAGATATTTTAACATTAAAAATCTGTATTTTCAGCTTTTCTGAAAACTTGGAAAATCTGGCAGCATAGAGCACATGTCCCTAAAAGGTTACAATAGTTGGAAATGGAGGGTTGTTTTGTTTTGTTTTTTGCTGCCTTTCCTTGGGGCATGCTTTCTCTTGTTTGCCGCACTCCTCACTACTCCTTATAGCACCCCACCTGCCTCAGCTCTCATTCTGGCTTTTATAGTCATTAATATTCATAGCCCAGAGCTGTCTGACCCCCAGGCCAAGGACCTTTCTACACCCTGTACTTAGAACAACCCTTGTATTTTGCCTTCTGTGTATACCATTCTGCCTCTTTTGGGTGCTCTCTCTCCCCCTCTAAACCTATCCAAATCCTGCCATTCCACAAGGCCAGCTTACATGCTCTCTGCTCTGTGAAACCCTCCCCGCCTGCCCCAGGAGGAGGTTTTCCCCCTCCTTAATCATAAAGCCCTTTGGGTTTGTCTCTGTCTTTTGGTGCCGTTGGAGATCATTTGTTTCTGTGTTTCGGCTGCCCCTCCAGAGCAGGGCCTCACAGTGTTGATACTGTGCCCGTGTACGGTGGGTGCTCAGCGACGCACAACCAGAAAGATGCACAGACATGGTCAAGGGCCTCGTTCTGTGGGTATCGACAGGAGGGTGAATATAGGGTGCTGTTAGCTGGTGACTTACCCCAGCCACTCCGAAGAGGTTGTTTTGTTTTTGTCACCAGAGCCCCTGTTTGCAGATCTATTTTTAACGTGGGGAAATTCCCCAAACACAGCTAGATTCTGGCAAACCAGAGTAGGCTGTGGGTGTAGTCACTCCCTGGTAAGTGATTTGATCTATCACCAAGGTTATTCAGTGATACTGCTTTATACAGACGATAGAGCTCAAGAGAACAATTGAATTTGGAGTATTGCTACACTCATTAAAAATATTTAATACCAAATATACACAGGATTCTATGCTTGTTACTAGATCAGTCTTTTCTTCCTGCATGTACCTCCATGGCCCCCATCTCTATGTCCTCAGTGGGGCTTTGGTTTCAGTATCGCCAACCTTCAGAACCCACCCTGCTCCACGCTCCTGGTACACGTGCTGAGCCTGACCTCCTCCTGGCCTCTGAGAGAAGTGGGTGGGGGTAATGAGAAACTCATAGGTTGGGAGAAAATGCTGATGTCTAGTGATTTGTTATAATTACTCAGCCAGTGAATACTTGTTTTGCATCAACCTTCCCACTTGGAAAGCCCAGGCCAGGGTTTCCCAGCCACATGCCCTTGGGGCATGGTAGTGACCTTGCGATGCTAGCTGTTTTCTTTATTCCTGTCAAGCTCCTCTGAGAGGGGAGGAGGCTCCCCTTTGTCTGGGCCAGAGGGTGAGTGGACTCAAGGGCCAGTCCCGTCCAGCGGTGTGAAAGGCGCTGTGTCTTCACTGGTGCAGCAGTCACTCGCCACGTGTGGCAGCTGAGCCCTGAAACGTGGCTAAGGTGACTGAGGAAGTGGATTCTTAACTGTATTTCATCTTAGCGAATTTAAACTGAAATACAGCCCAGACCTCAAGGGTTGGGAAAACTGGGTCAGATGCGGTCAGCGCCTGCGGGAGAGCCCAGCGCAGTCGTGCTGAGAGGACACCTAATTGCAGATACTGCTGCGTGGGTGCGACTCTACTTTGCTATGCAAGTAAAAGCCTGTTTGACCAAATTTGGCGGGGCTTCAAAGCTGCACGATGTTTGCAGGGAAACCCACGGCGGTGCTGTTCTGACGGGGGCATTGTTCGCTTATTCTTTAAGTTCCTTTCAGAACAGCAGACACAGAGCTCCCCTTAGCTGTGATTACTTGAACAGTTCCTACAACCTGCTTCCTCTGCTTGATTTCATTAAACCGTGACATAAATACATACTCGGTGCCCAAACCACATATAAATGCTGAACCCAAATGACGGTTTTGGGGGAGGAGTCGGGGAACTTAGGGGGAGGCTGTATATAGACTGTTACACAGATTGATACTTGTGGGTTTATCGCTTTTGCTTGGCTTTTCTTGAACAGAGTCAGCTGAAATCAGCTCTGGGTATTTTGACCTCACACGGTGGTTATTAAAGCCACGCCAAGCTGTGGACGTAGGTGAATTAATCTTGAGCCACATTTGCTAGAATACACACACAACGTGTGCCCGGCGCTGCTCCAGAGGCTGGATTGCCGTGGCTTCAGCATTCTTTGGCCTGGGGAGGGTCCACGTGGTCCATGTGTGATTTATCGACACTGCGGCTTCCCAGTTGCAATCTGTGTACATGCGCTGCCAGTTGTTCTGTAATCTAGTGAGTTTCTTTGTTGGTGTTTCAGTTCCCACTGGTCCTTTCACTGTGGAAAGTCTGGCAGACCCTTGAGAGCTGTACCACTATTGGTGGCTCCCCAGTGACTCCTCTCTCCCCCCGCAGTCTTACTTTCAGCCACAATTTCAAATATACACAGAATAGGAAGTCGGGCACAGGCAGCATTGGGACAAGAGAATGCCAGGGTGGAGGGGACGCAGTCTCCAGGGAGGCTGGTACCCATACAGGGAGGCAGTGCTCAGCATCCTGACTGAACGGAGTACAGCCTTGGGATCCTCCAGCATCCTCCCCCCGATGGAGGCCACATCTGTACCCATCTCCCTGCTCTGCCCTGGAGAGGGCTTAAAAATGGCATCTCATTTGAAACAGCAGCTCTGTGCCGGTCTGAGAGACAGGCTGGCTGGATGAAAGTGTGGGATGGATGGCTTCTAGTGAAGGAGGGGAAAGCCACAGAGCTCAGCCAGCTCTAAGCGGAGGGCAGTGATGCTGTGTTCACTGCCATATGTAGCTTGAGTCTCAGGGCCTGGTACGTACTGTCCAATATTCCCATAGGCAGATACACACCGCCACCCCTGTACTGTTTTCCTGACATCCTCGGAAGCCAGGTGATTATGTTTTAGTTTTATTCCTATCCCCACTCTCCAGTAAGAAGCGTTCTTTCCTAGTTCTAAGGTCATTTGAATTTTCTAAGGAGATACGCTTTTTTTTTCCCCATTTTTTGTTGGTATTATTAAAATTTTTTAAAGAGATTTTAACCTTAATAAGACTAAGATGTTACACTTGCCCCTCTGCTTTGGGTTCAGTTTTCCTTCTGCTTTATCTGAGCTTTCCAATATGGATTGCATATCTCACTGTAGTAAAGAAACAAAAGTCAGCACCCCTATTTACAAGGGTTTTAGGAGCTCTGTGTCAAGAACTAGGGGCAGAGACCAATATATATATTTCTTCTTATTATTCACAGTGGTGTATAATATTCCTCAGTTTCCTCAAAACACTTGGGTCCTCGCTTTTGTGTTGGAGCAGGAAAAAGAATGGTTGAGCACTATTAGTAAATGCATTTTACTAGAAAGGAAGTTCTCAGAAAGTCAGCCTTGCCCCTGAAGACCAGACAACACAGCTGGCACAGAGCGGCTAAGCCCAGGTGTCCGCACAGGTGTCCCACACACAGGTTTCTCCCTGGCTTCTGCAGACACCCCTCGGCCATCCCTGTGGCTGGGACGAGTTGGCCTGCAGGTGACTCCTCATGGGAAGGGGAAATGCAAAATTACAGCCCTCTCCTAAATGCGATTTTTTCTCAGCGTTCTCAGAGATGTGGGGAAGATCAGGTAACAGACAGAATGAGAGGTAGCCAAGATCTACTGTGGGTTGGAGCTGCAGATTCCAAATCAGTGAGGTCTATCACCGCATTGCAGCTGGACTTTCCTGCCCTCTGTTATGGACTGGATGTCTTTGGCTGCAGGAATATGAAACTTGACTCACAATAATGGGGCTTTACTAGAATGTCGGTGGGCTTCAGAAGTGGTGTGACTCGGTGACGTTATCCAGAACCCTCTTTCCATATTTCTCCCCACTCTGCCCACCGTGAGTCAGGCTCTCCCTTCGTGGTTGCACGATTGTTGCCGGCAATTTCTAGGTTACAGGCTTCCTCAGCCAGCTCTCCAGCAGGGATGCTTCTATTGAAAGAGCTTCTGTTCCCAGAACCCCCATTGGTCTCGGTTGCGTCTGTAACTGGGGTTGGGGTGGTATTGACCCAAGAGCCCTGCCTCAGAAATGCGTGGCACACTCAGGTTTTCCCAGACCCAGAGCTAGGAAGGGAGATGCAGACCTCCCCCCACCCCCCAAAAAAAGATCAAGGAAGGGTAGATGTTGGGTAGGAAGCTGCAAGTCTCACTACTCTTGCTATAATCTGCCAACCCGCCATTACATACTCAGAAGTGCAGTTTTTTTGCCAGAAAGTAGGAAATCGTCATTTTTGAAATAACATTACTTTCTACGCTTTGTGACTCTTATGTCTCCTTTGCTCCCTACTCCTCCCTCTGTTCCTTTTCCCTCCTTCCCCTTCCCACCTCTTCTTCCTTTTTTCTACTGTTTCTGCCTTTCTCTCTAACTCCTACTTCCCATTCCTTCTTCTTTTCCTCCCCTCCCTCCTAGTTGCTTCTTCCCCCCCTTAATTGTCAACGCATCTATATAACTGAACTAAATTGGTTCGATACAATGTAGTATCTCACTAAATAGAATGCTTTCACATTTGCCCCCCAGGAAGAAGAAATGCCAGAAGTGGAAATTGACATTGACGATCTTCTTGATGCAGACAGTGAAGAAGAGAGAGCTTTAAAATTACGGGTAAGCACCATTCAAAATCTAGAACCTTTGATGGATGCTTGAATCCACTTGGGTCTCCTGAGCGTGGCTTGCACTGATTCTGCCCTGGGGTGGCACTCGGGCAATGGCCATTTGCAGAGAGAAAGCAATGGGATGCTGAGTATTCACCCTCACAAACTGCATCTCTGGTGATAAGGCAGGTCTTGACTATAGTCAGTTCTTAAAGCACCTTACAGATATGAGTTTCTCCAGCCTTAACTTCTTGGGAGAAAGATGGTTCTTTCTTTCTTCTCTCCAAAGATCCATTTGCCAGAGAAGGAAGTGATGTCCCATAGTTATATGAGAAGGAGAGGGGCTGAGCTAGAACTGGAGTATCTAAGCTCAGGCTTCTGGTCTTGCAGTTGTGGATTATATCATTCATGAAATTAATTTCTAGATAAGATTGTCTACAGTATAATTCTATTTAATAAAATATCCTTTACTGGAGTATGCTCACCTGATACAATGGATGTTGAGATGCCCCATGTCTCCTTTGTCCAGAGCAATAAAATATTTATTTCCCTTCCTGCAGGAAGTCAAATCTATCATTTTAAAATCTGCATTTGGGAGTTTCTAAAACCAATTAACCTTTGACCAGCCATTGTTCTTAATGTTCACTGATAATTACTGTTAATGGCTGTTAGTTATCACTGATGGCAAATGATCACTAAAGGCAAGTAAAGGGCCCATTTGAATGTGTTGAATGTGTTAATAATTGCTAGTGTCCCTTGAGTGGTGAACAGTCTCAGTTTAATGTTTATCTCTTGTTGGTAAATTTAGCTGGGAGAAGATAGCATCCTAGTTATGAAAGTTACAATACAAAAAACACAAAAACAAAAAACCAAGCGCCAGTTCTATAAAAAAATGTAATGACATAAAATTTTCTTCTAAAAGTAAGAACTTGAAAGGGGCTTTGGCTGCCATCAGGTCAGCCCCTTTGGTTCCCAGGAGAGGACAACCAAAGCCTGCTGAGGTGTGACAGGCCACTCTGGGGTTAAGTCACAGCCAGACCCTCACTCTCCATGTCCAGTGTGATTGTCACCATCTCTTACAGGCTGTCTCAACTTAAGTGTATCCAGTTCATTATTAACCACACTGGCAGCCAGAAGGACGGGTATGTGTGTGTGCTTCTGTGTGTGTGTGTGTGTGTGTATTCTGAAGAGTGCAAGGCATTCCTGCAAAGGAAGGGTACAACTTTTTGTATTTTCAGAGGACCAACAAATGCTGAAATAAAGTGTGGTTCTAGGTAGTCAATATGAAAAATTGATTTACCATGTTAAAAACAATACTATAAAGATGAAATGATTTTTGACTTCACTTTTAAAATGATACTGAATTTTAAAGTAAAACTTCTGTGTATTTCATTCTAGGAGGCTCTCGTAGACTGCTACAAACCAACAGAGGTAAACAAATTACTTTTCCTAAATGCCAAGTTTGAATTGGTTTTTATTAAATCAATTTGTCTATTTTTAAAGCTAAGCCATAATAAGCGGGGTGATTATGTGTATACTAAGTAGCCATTATTATCCATAAGTGAAGGGCATGTGTTTGTTTGTTTGTTTTTAATTAATTAATTTATTTATTTATTTATTTATTTATTTTTGGCTGCGTTGGGTCTTTGTTGCTGCGCGGGTTTTCTCTAGTTGCAGTGAGCGGGGGCTACTCTTGGTTGCGGTGTGTGGGCTTCTCATTGTCGTGGCTTCTCTTGTTGCGGAACACGGGCTCTAGGCGCGCGGGCTTCAGTAGTTGTGGCTCGTGGGCTCTAGAGTGCAGGCTCAGTAGTTGTGGCGCACAGGCTCTGGGGCATGTGGGATCTTCCCAGAGCGGGGATCAAACCCGTGTCCCCCGCATTGGCAGGCAGATTCTTAACCACTGTGCCACCAGGGAAGCCCTCACGTGTTTGAATAGTACTAACTTGCTTATTTGTAAATCTCAGCACGTCTGGTTCTGGAAGACTTAAAACTAATGGAATTGGGTGTGTTGCCTGCTTTTATATAAAAGCCAAACTTCAAAGGAAATTGTGAGAGGGTTTGGAATCATTTTAGTAAAAGTTTTAGATTTATAACTGGAGAATACATTCTATTAGGTTATAGGTATGTATTTTTTAAAAGCTTAAAGCTGATTCTGTCATTCATAATTGAGCGATTGCCTTTATTGGAAGGATAAATTTTATGCTTTGTTTGGATATTTGTCAAATGTATAAGTATTAATGTAAAAAACAGTAGATGTTAGTTTGATTAGACCACAGTATTTAATGTATACTCTAATGACCAAAAGCATGAACAGTGTACAAATTAAGAATTTGATCAGTTATGAATATATTGGTAAAAGAGGTACTTTCAGTTTGTTCCTGTGATAAATCAGAGAAATTAGAAGATCCATCAGATGTTTTGTAGTCTATTTGCAATATCAAAGCAATGATGGTAGGACTTCTGTTTTTTTGAAGTGGTATAATTACAAAGTGAGAGGAAAGCATGCTTTTAAGAGTGTGTAAAATTTAAATGAGTGTGGGGTTTTAGGGTAATTTGGTTTGAGGTCAGTTACTTATTTGAGTTTTATTCTTACAATCTCCAGTTTTCCTTTATATTTATTACTTTCTGTATTCATAGAGATTTTTAAATTTTAATTTTAGTTATTAAAATATATATTTTTAAATCAATGTAATACATATTCATAATTTTGAAAGCCTAAAATACTATTAGGCTTATGAAGAAAAAGTAGGAGTGTCTTTCCCACTCCTTAGTCCCCTTCCCTAGAGGTGTATATTTTATATTTACATACTATATTTATATATTTTTATACAACAACAATTTTGGCTGTTTCTCTGCTATTTACTCTTTTATTCCTAAATATACGTTTACTACTTTTTTTTTCACTTCTTGACTTAAGAGGAAATATGATAGATCCCTCACTCTCCACACAATTCATTTCCCTCCATCCCCTCAATAAAGTTATATAACAGTATTATTTTAAATCAGTAGTCAAGATTCATAATATTATGATTTAAACAAATTTTTTCACTGCTAAGTCAGTGAAATATGACCACTGCTCCTTTCTTGTATAGTCATTTGTTTTTCCTGGAGTTGATAACTACCTTGTCATTTATTTTTGTCTAGTGCCTATTGATATTTTTTGTTAAACTCTCCAGAATCTTTGCCAAACTTGTAATATATTTTTTTGTATGCTCCAACATATAATTACTATTCCTTCATGCCAGGCTTTCTTCCTGGAGCCCCTATGCAACAATCTGGAGAAGTTATTCTCTGGGTTTACTGAGTAGCTACTGTCCTGAAAGTTCTGTTCAGATGCTTTGTTTCTTAAATCCCAGTCTTCCTCATTTTAGTTGGAGTACATCATCCAGTAGCTTTTTGAGAAAGGATGCATAAAAGGTAAATTTTTCCATCCTTGCATATATGAAAATGTATCTTGATCAATAGTTTGGATGGTGTAGAATTCTAGAATAAAATTCATTTTTAAAACTCAGTTTTAAAGGCATTATTCTATTGTATTACTTCTGTTGTTAAGAAGTCTGATGCCTTTTCCATTCTCAGACCTTTGTAGGTGACCTATTCTTTTCCCTTCAGTTAACTTTTAGGATTATCTCCATATTTTGAAATTTTACAGTGATATGCTCTAGTGTGGGTCCTTTTCTATTCATATGCTGGGTACTTTGTAAGCTCTTTTATTTTTTAAATTAAATTTTATTGGAATATAGTTGCTTTACAATGTTGTGTTAATTTCTACTGCACAGCAAAATGAATCAGCTATACATATACATATATCCCCTCTATTTTGTATTACCTTCCTATTTAGGTCACCACAGTGCATTAAATAGAGTTCCCTGTGCAATACAGTATGTTCTCATTAGTTATCTATTTTATAGATAGTATCGATTGTGTATATGTGTCAATCCCAATTTCCCAATTCCTCCCACCCTTGTAAACTCTTTCAGTCTGAAGATTTATGCCTTTCAGTTCTTCAAAACTTGCCTTTTATTATTTATTACTTTTTCCTTCAGTGTTCTATATTTTGGCTCTCCTGTTATTTAGATGTTTTACCTTCTGGATGGGACCTCTAATTTCTTATCTTTTCCCTTCTGTTTTTCATCTCCTTGATCTTTTGTTCTACTTTCTGAAAGATTTCCCTGACTTTATCTTCTAGCCTTTTTACTGATATTTTAAAATTTCAGCTATCTTATTTTTAATATCTAAGAACGCTTTTTTTTTTTTTAATTATTATTTATTTATTTATTCATTCTTGGCTGTGTTGGGTCTTCGTTTCTGCGCGAGGGCTTTCTCCAGTTGTGGCAAGCGGGGCCACTCTTCATCGCGGTGCGCGGGCCTCTCACCATCGCGGCCTCTCCCGTTGCGGAGCACAGGCTCCAGACGCGCAGGCTCAGTAGTTGTGGCTCACGGGCCCAGCTGCTCCGTGGCATGTGGGATCTTCCCAGACCAGGACTCGAACCCGCATCCCCTGCATCGGCAGGCAGGTTCTCAACCACTGCGCCACCAGGGAAGCCCCCCAGAACGCTTTTTTTTAATCACTGTCTATTTCATTTTAGTATTTCTTCTTATATTATGGATGCACTCATTCTTTTTTTTTTCCTTTGAGAATATCAATCAGATGTTTTATTTTCTTTGTTTTTGTTTTCAAGATTATTCTGCCCTCTGCATTTTCTCAGAATCACCTTTTTTTCTGTTTTTGTCTGTCTTTAGTGATTCTGGGGTGTGTACCCATGTTTGAATGTTAGAACCCAGTACACTGATTGGAATCTGTGTGAGCACAGCTTGTCCGTTGGTGGGTCTCACCATGGAGTGACCAGGTTGCAAATCATATTTTTTTCAGCCTGTGTGTGTCTGGAGCAGGGGGATTCCTCATACTGTCACTATTTGAACATCTTTTTTTCTGGAGTTTTTTTTTTTTTTTTTTTTTTTAATATTTTATTTATTTATTTATTTATTTATGGCTGTGTTGGGTCTTCGTTTCTGTGTGAGGGCTTTCTCCAGTTGCGGCAAGTGGGGGCCATTCTTCATTGCGGTGCGCGGGCCTCTCACTATCGTGGCCTATCTTGTTGCGGAGCACAGGCTCCAGACGCGCAGGCTCAGTAATTGTGGCTCACGGGCCCAGTCGCTCCGCGGCATGTGGGATCTTCCCAGACCAGGGCTCGAACCCGTGTCCCCTGCATTGGCAGGCAGATTCTCAACCACTGCGCCACCAGGGAAGCCCTTTTTTTTTTTTTTTTTTTTTTTTTTTTTTTAAGTTTGATCCTGTTAACTCCTATCTCAGCATTGATCATCCGATTTCAGCCTTTTTGGAAGTAAGGATGGGAAGGTGGCAGAAGACCTCACCATTTAATTCTTTGGGGACTAGAACTCCTTTATTTATAGTTAGTTGGGAAATTAATGTACGAGTTAAAACAATTAGGTATTTGGAGAGCAGTAGCAAATTGTTGTGAAGGGTTAGACAAGCTTAGTGGGATTGTAGTCAGGAAAAGTGATGGATTATGCTGATGAGTTAACACGTGATGAGGGGGTGGGGGATTGCTGCTGAGAGTAGATGCGGACTGGTGGGTATAGATGTGCCATTTACTCACTTTATCATTCTCTTTTTCTTCAGTTCTTCTGGGTGGAGAAGTTCATGTTTTGGTGTTTAGGTGAGAAAGGTTGGATATGCATGAGTCCCCCTCTCCCTCGAGGTTTTGCAGTGTCTAGGGAGAAAAATATTTACACTTATTCACAACAGTTAGATGAAATGCAAGGTCTTGTCCTCCTGGAACAAAAGCGTTCCTCATCCGGTCTCTGTAAGGAGGCTTATGAGATGAAAGGATATGGTATTTGAATGCTCTCAGAGTTCCAAAGGAAGAAAGAAGAAAAAAGTGCTGGAATTTACGAGTGAGCCTCTCGTGTTCCTTGTTTAGCTCATGGTTTCTAGGAATGGAAATGGTGTCAAATGCTGGGGAATTTCAGTCAAGCTCATTGATCTATTAAAGGATCATTTCAGAAAAGTTTGGGTAGTTTTGCCTTTGAGCTTACGTGCATAAGAAACAGATTTTACTGGCCCCTGGATTGTGATGATAAACGTAATAGCTTGTGTTTCCCCAGAGCTCTAGAGTTCAGATTGCGAGAACAAGCATTATCTTATTTAATCCTCACAACCATCACTTGAAGTAGAGAACTTGCGTACCTTGTCTAAGACCTCATAGCAGTGAGCAGAGAGGCCAGGGCTCATCCCCGAGTTTCTGACACCTGATCTTGTGTTCTTTCTTTCCATCCTGCCAGTCTTCCTAAGCTGCTTGACTCGGCAAGACCTGTAGGACATTAAAGGACTTTGTCTTATCTCAGCTAAATGCCTAACAAATTAATGATGTTTTTTTCAAGTCGTCTTCTCTGGAGGTGCTATTTTTTTGATCAAAAGAATTTTACATACAATTATTATGCCACTTTGAAGTTAGAAATGTAAGGAAGCCATCTTTGCTGACTCAGACACGTCTATTTATAGTCTCATTGCAGAGGCTGGGGTGGGGAGTGAGGGGTGGAAAGAAGTCTGGGCTTTGAATCAAGAGTCTTACACCAGCACCAGCACCAAACGTGTGTGACTTTAAGCAATTTTCTCAACCTCTCCGAGCCTCCATTTCCTCCTTTATAAAAATGGAGGTAATCATAACCACCTCCCTGGGTTTTAGTAAGGGCTGTTTGCAATGATAATTCTCTTAGTGATAAGAACAAAAACAATGATAGTAACAGCTCAGTCATTACTGAGCACATGCCAGGCACTGATCTAATCACATGTATTAACTCATTTCACCTTCGCAACAGAGCTGTGAGGTTGCCGCTATGATCATCAGCTAGAGAATGTGAGACACAGAAGGCTGCATGATTTGCGTCAGGTGACATAGTAAATAAGTGGAGAAGTCAGGGTACATAGGAAAGCAAATAACATGGAGCTTGACACATGCTAGTTGAATCTGGTTCCATATGACGCAGTGCTACTCCATTACATATTAAATACACAAAATGCCCAAATCCACGGATAATGATACTCAATTTGAAGAGCAGACTTTAAAGAAGCTGCTGATTTCACAGAAGTGATATGGTTTTGGCATGTCACTTTCTGTCACAGACTTTGGGTCCATGATTTCATCCTGTGTGGCTCCCTGGCTAATAAGAAAGGGACTCATGTGTCCCCATTTTGATTCATATTCCAAACTGTGGACCTTTGACATTTAAATCTTTCCTGACTTAGACCCTTTAGAAAACACAGCAGTATAATTGTGGCCACCACGCTAACAGATTAGTGATTAACTAGTGAGAATGGTGTTTTAATTTTTTCCCCTTGAGCAAATGCCATTTCTGATGTAGTTGATATTAAAATAGAGCTGATCTAACAGTAGAAGAAGGATGTTTCTAGATAAAGCATGAAGAAAAGGAGTGATTTTGTTTTGGTTATTACTTGGATTTGAAGGATCCTAGTGGACATTGTAGAAATCAGGGAGAAGGATGTCGAGGCCAGCTAGCCAGGCTAGGGAGGAGCTTCTTTTCTTATTTCTCACTCTTACTTTGCATGGTTTTCAAATCTCAGGATCACAGAGGAGCGCTTCCATTGTGCTGGGATGGTGGACAGAAAAATGCATTTAATATGGGCTTGAGGGCATCTCTCTTACCATCTGTTAAGGGAATTGCCAGTCTTATCTGTGGACTTCTAGAAACCTCTTTTCATAGTTAAAGGTGGCTGTGCCATCGCTCTCTGATAAACATCGGATTTTTCTTTCTGATGTATTTCCTTTCTGTTATATGGAGGTCAAGGTACTACCTATCATCTTAGCAATCAAAGCCTGTAAATTGATATGCATCAGAGCTTCACTCAGGATGACTCAGTCTGTGAGTAGGTGGTGAAAGGCACCTTTGAATCCCAGTAGTCAGCTGGGTCACGGAAATGTCATACCATGTGACGGTACAGAAGAAGGACGTCTAATTATTGTTTGCACATAGGAATTGACCAGAGTTTTCAAAAAGGCTGGGCTGCTCTGTTGTTCGTCCTGTGTTGGTGGTAGGAAGGCAGATTCTCCTTCTTTGCTTTGGTGTCACAGTGACTGCATCTTACTTTTCTGACAGGCTTTGGTGATGGCCATTGTCAACTCATCTTACTCACATCAGTCCTCTATCCATTTAACATCTTAACCTGTCGTTTAAAATATTGTTCCGTTTATGTGTACATGGAAGTACTCCCAGCCCCTGATCACTGAGCTGACTGCAGCAGAGAGAAAATATAAGCTGGGAGAGGCTGGGTGAGTGACTGGAGGAGGCATGGCTTGGCATTTTATTATGTTCTCTTTATTCATTTGCTCAACAAATGTTTATTGAGATCTGTGTGCCCGTAACTAATCTAGGGACTTAGGGTAGTGAATATGTGATTGTTAAAAACAATCTCTTAGAAGGACATAGCCAACTATGGTGAGAATTTCAATGCTCAAAGAATATTAAAATAGGAATAAAAGGACAGAAATGCCAGAGTGTCAGCTTATCCCATGGTTCTCTAAGTTAGGAACCGGTTGCTTAATGGAGAGTGATTTTAGGGGATCTGTGCTTTGCTAGAAAAAGCAGAAGAGGCAGGCTACATGCAGGGAAATCTTTTCATCTGGCTTCTCATGGGGTTTCCTCAAAAACGACTGCAGTTTTGGGCTGGGATGAGGAACAGAACTTGAATATGAGATTAATGAGTTGAAATCTACCCTTTGAAAGCTGTCACCTTCAGAACGATGTTTCTGAAAAGTGAGAATTGGGAAATTACAAAGAAGGACGCAAATCAATGAGAATGATATTCTAGTGGTTGGAGCCATTGGCGATGAGAGCCTAATTATGTCTTAGTGTAATTAGACAGGTAAATGATAAAGAGTTGGGATTCATTAGCCAGAAACATGGGAAGCTTTACCTATGGCCCGAAGGATTTTAGTCCCAGTATGTCAGTTGCTCACACACGTTCATTAGGCCTCCTCTGACCAGGGAAAAAGAGCCAGGATGTGCTGGAGCTGGCATTTGGACACATTTTGAGTCGACATCCTGTGCTCTGTCTACTTCTCACTGCCTTTCTCTTAATTCTTACTAGGTGAGCACAAGCTCTACTTGGGAGTATTTATAAATCTGATTATGATTGTCTTTATTGAGGAAAATCAACCCTGAAATATTAGGAAAGCTTGCCAAAGACATGTAGTCACGGAGCAAAACTCGGCATTTATTTCCTGGTCTTATTCAGCACTCTGCAGTGTTAGGGGATGGGCCACAAGACCATCCTCACTTCTGACACCAGTTGCAAGTTCCAAGGTCCCCAAGACCATACTCATGTTTGACAATTTGCTAGAAGGACCCACAGAACTCATTGAAAGTTGTCATACTCACAGTTAAGTTTTATTACAGTGAAAGGCTTCAGATTAAAATCAGCCAAGGGGAGAGATACTTGGGACAGAATCCAGGAAATTCAAATGCAGAACCTCAGGCTGTTCTCTCCCAGTGGTGTCATGGACGGTGTTGATTCCCTCAGCCATGATGTGTGTGTTATGTACAGAGTAGCCAATGAGGAAAGCTCACCTGAGCCTGGGGCTCCAGTGTTTTTATTGGGACCTGGTCACATAGACATGGTTGACTGTGCATGTAGCTAAGCTCAGTCTCCAGACCCTGGGGATATAGAGCTGATACCACGTGACCTGAAGTCCCCCCCGCCCCGCCACCGAAATCACACTGTTAGACTCTCTTGCATGGCCCAAGGTCCTTGGGTAAAGACCAGACCTCCTTTAGGGCAAGGTTAAATTCTTTACTACATTCTTAGAAGCAGGATGACCATGAGAATAATGATAATGATGATGACAACAGTAATTGCAATAAAACATGAAGAAAGAAGAAAGAGATGCCATTATAGGAAGACCACATGCATCTTGCCTTTTTGGATGTTTCCCCCCTCTGACCTCCCCCCCAAGAAATTAATGATTGTTATTTTATAAAAGACTTGGTGGAGGAGGTACAGGCTTTAAAGGGCAGTGGACCTTTAAATGGTTGGCATTTTCCAGTGATTGATTGTGATTTTATGGCCTTTTCTTTTTCCGTTAAATTCAGAATGAATGATCATGTTTTAAAAGCTCATCAACCCTATATTAAAAACAACTTTACATTCTTTCGTGTTTAGACTTAAATGGACAGAAGAAAAAATATGAGTTAAAGACAATTTGACACATGAGTTTTGGATTTCTATATCTTTAGCAAAGGGAGTCACAATCAAAGAAGCAAGTCTCAAACAGTTTAGAAATGGGTTTCTTTCATTTAGACAAGATTCATGTATTTGTAGTAAATAATATTGTTCTTCATTGATAATGGGACCCATGATGAAAGTAGTTTCCTTAGTGATTATAGAGTGGGAGATTATAATTTTGCTGAATTTACTCCATTGATTATTTACTGTGGTTGGATTACTTATGTGGACCTTATGTTGAGTGAATTGCAAGTGTACGGATTGTGAGAAACCCATTAGTAAGTGAAGGAAGAATTAAATGCCAGTAAGGTTGAATCTGGTGAGGGCAAATGAACTGTTCTGCTGTATATAAACCAAGGTTAGAATTTGGGTACAAAATAAATTAATCTAAGAGCAGTGGTCTGAACCTCTAAAATAGATTAATGCGACTGCTCTCACCAGCAGAACAAATTAATCTTTAATAGTGGATAGTCAAGGGGAGGGGAGGGGTAAGATGTGACAGGGTGAGAGAGTGGCATGGACATATATACACTACCAAATGTAAAATAGATAGCTAGTGGGAAGCAGCTGCATAGCACAGGGAGATCAGCTTGGTGCTTTGTGAACACCTAGAGGGGTGGGATAGGGAGGGTGGGAAGGAGGGAGACGCAAGAGGGAAGAGATATGGGAACATATGTATATGTATAACTGATTCACTTTGTTATAAAGCAGAAACTAACACACCATTGTAAAGCAATTATACTCCAATAAAGATGTTAAAAAAATATGTAGATGGACTGACTTAAACAACAGAAATTAAAAAAAATAAATAGTGGATAGTCAAGAAAATAAATAGAATAGTGTCAGTGGTTTTAAGTTGAAGGCGGGGGAACCAGGATGCAGTTAAGACCTTCAGGAATTCATGTTGGCAGAAGTCATTATAAGCACAGCAGGCACAAACCCTCACCCAAAGCAGATTCATAAACCTCTTTTCAGATAATGAAAAACAGGATCAGTTCTGGTGTGCCCTGTCAGCAAACGAACCCCTCTAAAGACAAACCCTCTCTCTTCCCCCCCAAAAAGCGGGGGAAATGAAGTATTTCAGTGATGAGTGGTGATGGCACTTGTGGTGCTGAATAATGCCAGTGACTGCAGGTAGCAACTCCCAGCGTCACACAGGGATGGGGTCGCCCCCGAAGCTGTGTTCGTCAGGGCTGGTTCACTGCGTGCCCCTTTGGCCTCCTGTGTGACCCCGATATTCAAGCCAATGACAGTTTACAGTGTGATTTTTAAATGCTTAGCCAGTTCTTCGGGTGAGGACATTTTACCATTTGGAACAGTTTTCAGGTGTTGCCATCACATTTGAAAAGAGGTACATACTACCTACCCTTCCATTGTTCTCACGTATCTAATCTTTGTTGGATCTAGAAATTCTTCTCATAGAGCCTGGTGACTCTAGTTCACAATACTGTATTGTATGTTTGAAAGTTGGGAAGAGAGTAGATCTTAAAAGTGTTCATCGTAAGAAAAAAATTGTAACTCTTTGTGGTGATGGGTGTTAACTAGACTTACCGTCATGATTATTTCGCAGTATATACGTATATTGAATCATTGCGTCGTACTCCTGAAACTAGTATAATGCTATATGTCAATTACATCTCAATTTAAAAAAAAAGAAATTCTTCTTTCTCCACCCGATCACTACTTGCCTGATTGCCATGTCATCTGTTGAATATCAGGCTTTTTAGAAGAAGCGTCAGGTAGCTATGTAAAACGTGTGCGAGGTGACTTAATTTGCCGTCGTTTGGCCGTGAGGCTCAGGACCAGGAGCGGATGGGCCCTGTGAATGTGCAGTTTTAGGAAATGACTAGTGCATTGATTGGGGTGACAAAGAGGAGTCGCTGACCCCCATGGATCCCAGCCTTCAGAACCCTCCCCTGCTGTTTCTCTTCACCCCAGTCGGTACTCCGTGTAAGGGGTGGGTGGTATTTTTCTGGCAAGTAGGTAGAGCTTCCAGCGTTCTGCTGGGTGCCCTTATTTGGAGCTTGCATGATCTACACAATCACTGTGGTTGGTGGCACCATTCACCAAGCTGCGGTTTTAAGCATTTCCTTGGAAAGTCCTTTTGTCAGGAAATACTTCTAATCAAAGGGCTACCGCATAATATCCATTTATCTTGTTTATCTTTTCCAATGACTTGAAATGCTTGAAAGAACACGAGTGCAGTTTAATCATGCACAGAGCAGCGACTTGCAGTGATACCCTGCTTTCTCCTTTTCCCCCTTTCCGTTGGACCCACCTTCCTTAAAGCAGAGCAGTGTCATGACTGAGTGTAACGGATGAATCACTTCACTTTGAGCGACTAGGGAAGGGTCCCAGACGCCTGCCTATGGAGTTAATTATAAAACGTGCGTCCATCTGCCGCCTCTGGCGCAGACCCCAGCAGGCAGGAGGGGGTGGCAGCTGAAAGCCACGGGGCCCAGGAGGGATCCGGGACAAGAGCTCGGAGAGAGTGAGGCCTCTGCGAGGCCATGCCCTGTGCCAGCGCCACACGGCCAAAACTCCAGAGCGAGGAGGGACCTTTGTGTTCTCATGATGCTGCCAGATCCCTTCAGAAGTATACTTTGGCTTCTTTCTCTCTTAGGAGTCTCTCCGTAAATCAGGTGGCCGCATGTCATATACAGTCAGGTTTCCAGGGTCACTGGAAATGTTTCTTTTTTTCTGTTGCTTCTTTGATCTCTTCTGTATGTGTGTGCGCGCGCGCATGCCTCCCTGACCCCCCCCACCCCCAGCATCCTAGGCTCCGCTCTTCCCCAAGTGCTTCTCCTTTTCCCTAACTCCCCCAGGTGGCCTAATGTTCCAGTGCTGAAAGGAGAACCTTTAGAACCTTCCTCCATGGTAGCTGGAGCCAGTTGATACTTTGTACAATTCCGCCCTCCCCCATTGATATACAAAGATTCTCCTGTTGCCTCTCTCTGCTACTTCACTTTAATGCCTCAGCTGTATGAATTAATTGCTTCATACACACATTTCTTTACTTTGCAAACCTTTGCCGGGCACCTCCTGTGTATTAAGCACCATGCTAGGAAGACAAAGAGGAGTTGGATCCTTGCAACCAAGTAGGGGTGACAAGTGTGCACATGGATTATCTCGCATGCTTTTTAAGTATATAAATGATACTTTGCAAGTTTTCTTCTTCAGCCTGCTTATTGGGCCCAACATGAGATTTCTGAGATTTGTCCATGTTAATACAGGAGGCTCTAGTTTATTCATTTTTATTGCATTCCTCTGCAGTAACATTTTTAAAAATGTGTATAGTCATCCTTATTATAATTCATGAATACATTAGAAACTGACATGGATCTCTTTAGTAAGACATCTAGATTCCCATGGGCATCTGCTTTCCACTCATTAGAAAATCCTCTGTTTATTTGAGAATGGTAAAAAAGGTCAATATCTTAGTGTCATTATGACAAGTCTTCACCTCATAGGAAACCTGAAAGGGTCGCTGGGCCTCCCAGTTCCTGAGACTATACTGTCTTAGCAGACCTGCCCACACTCAAGTGTCTTCTGGAATTCCTTATAAATTTCAGTGGGCACCTGGGCAACAGAATATTCTATTACTCTGCTGGCTTTTAAGGTGCAGTTCCAGGGTTAAATAATTGTGCCCAAACTTAACATTTTCAAACTGTCCAGGCTTATCTTCCAAAAATAGTGTATTACTCACTTTACCAACTCTCCTTGCCAAGTAAAGGACCCCAAAGCATTAAGTGTTAACTGCAAAGAAGTTAGGCGAGGCTGCTCTGCTCTCCCCAAATCAAGTTTTTTGGAATCCCAAGAGAATGCAAGTACTGCAAATGCAGGGCAATAGTCTTTCCTGAAAAAAAGCAATAACATTCTTATGTACTAATATACTATAATACACTTATTCTCTCTTCTGCTGATACTCACTTAGGCTGTCTTTATTCACAGACAACATGATTGTCTATGTAGAAAATCCAATAGCGTGTACAAAAAAGTTACTAGAACTAATAAGTGAGTTCAGCAAGCTTGCAGGATACAAGATAAATATTTAAAAATCTATTGTATTTCTATATACTAGCAGCAAACAATGAAAAATTGAAATAAATGCACACCAGTCACAATAACATAAATATTAAATATTGAATACTTAGGAATAAATCTGACAGGAGATGTGTAATATTTGTACACTGAAGACCACAAAATGTTGCTTAAACCAGACTTAGATGGGTGTAGAGATATACCGTTTTCATGGGTGAGAAGATTCATTATTGTTAAGATGTCAGTTCTCTCCAAATTGATCTATAGATTTAATGCAGTCTCAGTGAGAACCCAGCAGGTTTTTATTGGTAGGCATTTACAAGCTAAATAATTCTAAAATTATTAAGGAAATTTAAAGGACCTAGAATAGTTTTGAAAAAGATTAATAAATTTGGCTGATTAACATTACCTGATTTTAGGACTTCTTATAAAAATCTATACTTATCAAGACTGTGGTATTGGTGTAAGGACAGACACATAAACAGATCAATGACCCAGCCATTCCACTCCTAGGTATTTGCCCAAAATAAATGGAAGCATATTTCATACAAAGACTTGTACGTGATGTTTCAGCAACTTTATCTGTAATAGCCCCAAACTGGGAATAACTCAAACTTCCATCAACAGGTGGATGGGTAAACAAATTGTGATACTTCTCTAAAGTGGAATGCCACTTGGCAGTAAAAAAGAAATGAACTATTAATACATGCAACAGTATCACTGAACCTCAAAATAATTATGCTGAGCTAAAGAAGCCAGACTAAAAAGTATATAGTGTTACAGTTCTGTTTATAGAAAACTCAAGAAAAATGCAAACTAATCTATAGTGACAGAAAACAGATCAGTGTTTTCCTGGGGTAGGAGGAATAGGGGGAGGAGGGAAGGATTGCCAAGGGAAATGAAGAAACTGCTGGAGGTATTGGATAGGTCCATTATGTTCACTGTACAGATGGTATGCTCATAGTAATTTTATACTTTAAATATGTCTAATTTATGGCATAACAATTATATTTTAATAAAGCTGTTTACAGAAAAGTCCCTGGAATCCTTTTAGTGTTGGGAGCTTCTATCCCAACCATTCTACTGAAACTTCTCTCCTCCAGGACACAGTGGCCCCTTTTCTTGCCTAATCCAATAGCTTTGTCTTTGACTGACTCAACCTCTCATCAGCAATTCCTTCTGTTGGCTTTAACCGCACACTTTCTTCACAATATTGTAAATCAACTATACTTCAATTAAAAAAAATTTTAAAACATTTTAAAAATAAAGTAAAACAGCACACTTTCTTGAGTTCTCCACTATCTCATTGGTTCTTCTTTTTAAGGTGTCTTTGCTGGCTCCAACTCTTTTGCCAGATCTCACTTGTTAGAGGGCCTCCGGCCTTGGTTTTGGCCTTTTCTTCCTCTCTATCTACACTTTCCTCCAAAGTGTTCTCATCTGGTTTTGTGATGCCAAGTATTGTCATCTTGTGCTGTTCGACAGAATTTTCCGAGATGATGGAAAAATCCTGTATCTGCATTGTCCGATATGGTAGCCACTAGATGTATATAGTTACTGAGTATTTGAAATGTGGCTACTGTGACCAAGGAAGTGAATTTTAATTTTTATTTATTTTAATTAGTTTAAATTGAAATAGCCACATGTGGTTAGGGGCTGCTGTATTGAATAGCCTGGGTCTAGATCATTGTGTTTACAAACTATGGGTGGTAACCATTAAGTGGTCTTGACCTGTATTTTTTTCAAAATATGAAATAGAATAGAAAGTATCTTACATGTAGTAAAAGTTATGTTTTTACATAAAACTTTTGTTTCCTTCTTGCATCTCTGTGTACTAGGTTGCTATAACCATGGATAGATCACATAGAGATTTTTAGGGTTTTTTGTTTGTTTTTGTTTTTAGGTGAAAGCCACTGATCTACATGCTGGTGATGCCCATATTTATGTCTTCAGCCATGAGCTGAGACCTGAAGTTACATTTATCTGACTTCTTGACATTTACCCTCAGGTACCTACTAGGCAACTCAAGTCTGTAAACTTGTTGTTTTTTCCCTCCAGTTATCCCCCGTCTCAGTAATCATCATCGCCCTTCTGCCAGTGTTCTGCTGAGGATCAGCGACCTTAATTTCCTTTTTTCCTGTTCCTGCTCCCTGTACCTGCTCCCACTTTCAGTCCAGCAGCAAGGTCTAGGCTCTGCCTCTGAAATGGATCTCAGATCTACCCATTTATTTCCATTTTGTCTTCCATGGACTTACTCTAAGCCACTGGCATCCCTTGCCTGGACCATTGCAACAGCTCCAAACTGATCTCTCTTTCACTCTTGTCTTCATAAAACTCATTCTCCACATAGCAGCCAAAGGGAATCTTTTAAAACCCTAAACCAGACGATGTTACTTCTCTACTTAAAGCCTCCAGTGGTCTTCCATTACACCGAGGATACTCCCTCTTGGCCTCCCTGTGGCCTACAAGGCCCTGGTGAGCTAGCCCTCGCACCTCCAGCATGGCGCCCGTCATGCTCACCTTGGCCTTTCTGCACCAGGAACACCCACGTCCTTGCTTGTTTCTCTGCAATGACTCTGCACACGTGCCATGACCCAGACCCCCAGATCTTCTTCAAGCTGGCTCTCTTTTATTAATTCAAGTTTCAACTCAGAAGTCATTTCTTCAAAGGGGCAGTCCTTCTTTGGCTAAATTAGTGTCCCCAACCCAAGTCCGAGTGATCTGTTTTGGAAGTGAGTGACATATGTTGTTACTTATATAAAGTATTTTTGAGTAATATAAGCCAAGACCCATCAGTCAGTATTTTTGATTAGAGATCCTTGAATCTTCTTTGAGAATCATCTGTGATCAACAGAATCTTTCTGTGCAAGTGGTGTTATCAAGTTTCTCTCTGAAGAATCAATATTGGTCTTGCTATTTTTTAACTTAGCTGAGCATCTCATTATGCAAATTTATTGAATGGTTTAAAATATGTACAATACAGTTATATTAAGTTATAGACATATAAATTGCATTAATATAAAACTTAAAATTAGAGTTTTTCATTAATGTCAATATATCATAAATATAAGATGCATTATTTAAACTTTTTAATCACTGAGACTTATGTACAGCATGACCAATTTTTGGAGAAAATTTGAATGTGATTTAAATTACCAAATCGCTTTTCTCTTGAAGAAGAAACGTCTGTAGCTTAGGGTACATTATTCCTTATGTGATTTTAGTCTTTATTTTTATAATGGTCTTTATGAAAAATGTTATTAAAATAGTGCAGAAATATGACCAGAGTTAAGATAAATGGTAAGGTTTGTGATTTTGACCTTTGCTTCAAAAAAATAAAAAGAAAGGAAAGGAAAACTACACTCCAGTGCTGAAATTTTCACAGCAGTCATTTGAGTAAGAGATTGCAAAAACAATGAAATTAAAACTGTATGCTCAGTATCCTACGTATTGTTTAAACCACATGGTAAAGGAGGCAACAGGAAATGCATTTAACTTTACAAAATGAAAATTTAATATAAGTGGGGAAATTTGACATTATTTCATCCTAGAAAGTTCTTAAATTAGTGTTCAGAAAAGTGGTGTTCAGAAAACTAAAATAGGGTGTCATTTTACCTCCCGTGTATTCCATTGTGTCCAAGTTCAGAAACAGTGGTGATTAAAATGTTTATGTCCTTTGACCTACTACTGGATAGCTCTCCAAAGGGAATAATCCAAATTGCAGAGAGAGATTTATACACAAAGATGTTAATTGTGGCATTATTTATAATTTTGAAAAGCCAGGAACCAACCGAATATCCAGTGATGGAGGAATTAAGCAGACTGTAGAACATCCGTATAATAAAGGACCGTATAACCATTAAAATTAATTTTTAAAAAGACTAATGTGGGAAAAAGTCTTGACATAATGCTAAGTGAAAAAAAGATATATTTATACAGTATGATCTTAATTAGGTAAAAATAATTTCCGTAGAAGAAAATATGTTAATAGTGGTTCATTCTGAAGAGTAATTGTTGCTGGTTTGTATTTTCCAGGTTTTCTAGAAAAAGCACATGTTACTTTTATAATAGCAAAAAGATTATTAAAAAAAGAAATCGTGGTGGCTAATAAAATACTAACTATTTAAGCATATTGTGTTTTAGAGCTGGAGAGAAGCACAGGGACCATTTAGTCTGGGTGCTATGACTAGGGGTTGTAATTGGTAGGCGAGGTTGTCTGAGAGCTGTTTTTCAGAGGCCGTAACGGAGAGGAAGTCTCCTTAGTGTTTTCGCTCTGGGATGCCCCTACTGTGTGCAGTTCTGTCGTGCACTGGCTGTCCTTTGCTGATCAGAAAGTCTGACTGGCTGTCAGCTTTGCTTCAACAAATATAAAAAAGGAGGACAAAGTAATTGTTATCTAATAAATGTGACATTTGGTAGGCAAAAACTTTAATACATGAGGCAACAATGAAAGATTGCTGAGGGTTTAAAGTGGGAAGCATTCTAGGTTGTCCTTTAATCTTTGGGTTTTCATCCATGAATAGTCACGACATCATTTTAGTGGGTCTCCCCCAGCATTACCTTTTAAATGAAATTAGAACAGAATAGGAACGATAGGGTGCATGGCATATAGTAAGTATTCATTCTTTAAATTCTTACTTCAGGTATGTTTTTGTACGTACTGGGTTGTAAATGTAAACGTGTCTGTTTTTCTTTTCAAACTGTGATTTGTAGTCAAATAAAGTCAAGAGACTCTTACTGTGATCTAGACCAGTGGTTCTCAGTAATATTCTGAGACCAGAAGCATAGGTGTCACCTGGGAGCTAGTTAAAAATGCAAATTCTCAGGCCGCACCCCAGACCTACTGAGTCAGTAACTCTGGGAGTGGGCCCAGCACTCTTTGGTTTATATAATAAGGTACCCCCCCCAACCGGTGATTCTGATGTGCACTCAAATTTGAAGACCACTGGTCTAGCCTTGCTATTTCAGGTGTGGTCCAGAGACTAACGCTGGCATCACTTGGCAGCCAGTTGGAAATGCAAAATCTTCAGCCCCAACCAGACCTACTCATTCAGAATCTACATGCTCCCCAGGTGATTTGTATGCACGGATTAAAGATTTAGTAAAGGTTGGGAGGAATTGATCTAAACCACATAGGCCTTCAGGGGCCAAGTGGTTAATGTCAGTGAGTAAAGGCAGCTTGGTTTTCTCTCTAAAGAGTACAACAGTGAGAAGGCAGGATGGTGTGAAGGTTAAGCATCTTCATTTGTTTAAAAATGTCCTATATTGTACCAGTTGAGTTAACACACCCAACTAAGCTCATCAACTAAGGTTAACTGCAGTTGACATCAATGACTTCAAGCAGATTTTAAACCCAAATTTTAATAGCGTGACCCCCTCATATAACTTCTTCTGATCTCTTAGGAATTTATCAAGGAGCTGCTCTCCCGGGTAAGAGGCATGAGGAAACTGAGCCCCCCGCAGAAGAAGACTGTATAATTCCGGACCAGGTGGAACTCTCCTGGAGACCCAAGAAGGGATTTCGACTTCACGAAGACTTTTATTAAAGAATAGTTCTCCTTATGAGCAACTTTTTTGGGGGTAGGGAGGGGTGGTATCTATTAGACATTTATTCAAGAACGTTACTTTTTTTTGGTTGTTTTTAAAGGTTTTGTTGGTGTGATATTTTAATAGCAAAGACATCACCACTCTGGTTTCAGCCCAGCCAGGGATTAACAAACCAGGCAGACACGCAGGGCTGGGCTGGGCCAGGCATCTTCTTGGAGAAACCAGATGTTTAGGGCCTAACTATACAGGGATGATGGTTTTCTTAGGCTTTTTTCTTAAGTTGTACATTTGACTCAGAGGTTGAATTTCTCGTGCTTGTATATATCTTCAGGCAACTAAGTTAACATGTTGATGTGAGTTTTATTTCACATTGATGGAATAAACTTGTGGTTGTCCTTTCATTGGAGGTCACAGCACGTATGTTTTCAAGAGGCCACTAGGTATTCTTCGTGTGAGTGCTGGAGACCTACAACATTCACTTTATGCACCAAAGTGAAAGAATTCAGTGTATCCGTTATTTTAATGAGCTACACTACAACAATGTGGAGTTGGTCAAGGGCTTAATTTATGGACTTTGTATTATTTTGTTAATCGGATGCTTTGCCAGGTTATGTACTTATTGCCTCATTTGTGGTATTATTCAAGTTTCCTGAACCCTTTCTTTGAATGTTTATTCAGATTTCTAGAGAAATGCCCATGGTACCTGAGTGGTGTTTTGCAGTGGAACAAGGAAGCGCCGTGTAGCAATTCATTCTCTGCTTTCAACCAAATACTATGTATTATTCTCTCTCCATGAAAGCAGGTCATAAGGAAGTGAGCAGATTAAGTTTCTTCCTCCTTAGAAGTAGATCTGGTCACTTCGGTGCCCAGGCAGCATCAGACCAGGGTGTAAAAGGGAGAAAGCCTCACCTCCTCTCAAGAAAGTGGATACAGGAGCATTTGCTGGTTTGGAAGCGTGGTGGAGATTTCATTTCTGGCTTCTCTCAGTGGCATATGGTGAGGACTCTGGCCCTAACTGTGCACCCTGATCCCTTTGCTTGGAGCGGAACCTGGGATGCCTGCCCTGCCCCTCTCAGTTCTATACCAGCTCCTTGGAGAAGGATCAAAATGCAGAGGGATGTGGGCGGGGTCAAAGGTCAGAGGAGAAACTCTTGCTTTCCTCCAGGAGGTCCCCACTGCCTCCCCACAGAAACCACCCATACTGTAAGGTGTCTCTAGGTGGCCCTGTCAGAGGACAGGGGTCAGGCATTTTATATCAAGGGTGCTCAGAACATATTTTATTTTTTAAAAGAACTATGTTTGTGAATTTTACGTACACTGGCAAGCTTTTGAAAATGTATTTAATTTTGTAATGTTTACCAATGATTTATTTACAAGCTACTTACGCAAATAAATGAAGCTGCTTACAGTTCTGCTTACGTGTTTGCCTTGGAAAAAACAACATTGACGTGATGATTTCACTTTGTCAGATGCTCTGCAGACAAGGGTACCAAGCACCTCTCTCTAGCTTTTCATTTTCAGGTCTTTGGTCATTTGATCCTAGACCTCACCTGAGGTGTGTCCAGATCAGGCAGTGAAAACAAAGGGGCCGGGACACCTTCCCGGCTTGAGAAGGAAACAGAAAGTGACTCTGTGCCCTTGGCCCTGCCTGCCTCTCTCAGGCCATGCCCTTGCATTTCACTAAAACTCCCTTTTGCCCATCTGGTGTAAATCCTCAAGATTTCAGATTAATCAGATACTCCAATTATTGTTAGAATCCCATGCACCCTGTGAGTACAGAAAAATCAGAATTTGCAGGACTTCTGTTAGGCTTGACCAGCCCAAGTTACGGTCTTCAGAGGAAATAAGAATGAACTTTTCCTCCAAAGGCCTCTGATGCTACCACGTCACACATTGCCTGCCTTTCCTCCCTGCCCTTGCTCAGGGACTGGCATCCTCTGACTCCCCTGAGCGCTCAAGCCACAGGCTTGGACCTCCTCCTCGACCCCCCACCCCGGGCCCAGCACACCCTTAGTAACTCTAAGCTCTTCCCCCGCCAGTGCCACTCAGATCTGCCCCTGGTGGAATCTTGCCTTGATTCCTGCAACCACCTTGGAATTGGCTTCCCCCTGGCCGGCCGGTCTTACCTCCCTCTGAGCTGTTCTCCACCCAGTAGCCAGAATAATCGTTCCCAAAGACAGCTCTGATCACTCCACCCGCCTACTTAAAACCCAAACCCTTCTGACTTCCCTACAAGGAATTGGTCCCTGCCTCTCCAGCCTTCTCTTTTGGCCTTAGACTAATGTTCAGTCATATTGAATTCCTTGGGGTGTCTGGAAGGTTCTCTATTTTTTTCCTCCAAAGCTTTGCTAAAACTATTGCCTGGGTCTGGAACACCCTCTCCACCAACAGGCTCTCTCTGGAGAGCTGGATTGGACCCCTCCTAAGTGTGTGCACAGCTTCGTGGCATGTCTCCACGGTATTACTACTGGCTATTCACCTGTTATCTCTTCTGTTCGACTCTAGGATCCTTGAGGTTAGAACTGGGTCTTATAAATCAAGCCCCTGGTGTTTGCCAATTGAATAAATATGGTAAAAGATTCTTCAAGAAAACTCAACTGTTTCCTTCCCAGCTAGGAGAGTGGTTCTTAGACCTGAGTGTACGTTTGAATCACCTGGAAAGCTTTAAAAACAGCTGATGCCTAGACCCCAGTCCTGACCAACTTAATCAGAATTTGTAGGAGCAGAGCTTAGGCATTTTTTAAGGTCCCCAGGTTGAGCGGCCCTGGGCCACTGGGTCATTCTTGTGCAGTCTGATGCACACATCTGATCACATGGCATCCTGCTTGTGCTGTCACAGCGGGTGGCAGCTGTGACGTGAGCACATTAACTATTTCTCCTTGTGTTTTCTACTGGAGGGGAATTAAAGCACAGCCCTAGGGAAATGACTGCAAAGTATCCAACTTCTGGCCCAGTGATCGCTTGAACACTGGGGAATCTAAGTTTAAACTTTACGGAGTGGTGTCCATTTACAACAATCATAATAATAGTTCCCATTTCTTGATCATCGTGCTAAGTGCTTACCTGCCTTATCTCATTAAATCTCGACATTAATCTCATGAGGTGGGTTGCATTATCCTCACTTTACAGATAAGAAAATCAACTCAGAAAGGTTAAGCAGCTGACCTGAGGTCACACAGTTACAGAGCTGAGATTCAAACCCTTTGACCATTAGGCTTATCTGCCTCTTACAGGGGTTACTGTCAGTCCCGTGCGCAGGAGTGAAAGCTGGGAACTCCATCTACAGTGAGCCGGGCCCCTGAGCTGGCGGGTGGGCGTGGGGAGGCTCTGTGGTCAGAGGGGTCCTCGGCCACCTGCCGGTTCTCTCTCAGTCCTGAGAACGAAGGGCTCCCGAGCCACAGGACAGGCAGGCTCTGTACTGCGGCCCCTCTGTTTCCGGGCTCTCATGCCTTCTCCCCTAACAAAAAGCTCCTGGGCTTGGCCTTAGCAGCTTCGCGTGGAGCACCCTTTCATCAGTTTCCTGAGAGAACAAAATTAGGAGAAAGAGCAGCCCAGGGTAATGTGGTTTCCAATTCTTGTAACACACAGATATTTGATTTTCATTTACAACCTGGAGTCCCCATGAAGGACTGTGTGCTGCGCGGAATCAGTTTATCAACAGTCGGGGAGTATGTGGTTACATCTGGCTCTTTCCAAGAAGACTAAATGGTTGGGAACATGAGCCCTCTTTGAGTCATGACTACCATTTCACGGAGGGGTACAGAGAAGGGGCCACAGCCAAGAGATAGCCAGCCAAGCACTAGGCCCACCCCTGGAGATGCAGGTTGGAGAGCATCTGGGAGATGACCTTGTCCCTTTCCACGGTCAGAAGTGGGAGCCAGATGTTTGCCCTGTGGCGTAGCGCTGCTCTGGGCATTGCTCCACGCCCAGCCCACTGGGATTGAGCTTGTCGTTCTTTTTGCTGCCCCTCGGGTGTTGTTACTCGGTGAGATGCCCAGGCCCAGAGCCACCTGTTCGTGTGACTGCTGATCGACACTCCCCCGCTCCCACCTCATTTTTGCTTCCGAGTCAAAGATGCTGGGGTTTCCCTCTGCTTCTGGAGGACCTTCCCTGAGTGCAGGCACTTTGCGGGAGCTTCCTCCCACCCCTCTCATCCCCCTCCTTTCACCCCTGCTTTGGGCACTAGCCTGAGGACTCTTTGATGGCTCAAATGGCTTAAGATGGCTTGGCGGGGAAGTACTGTGGGTGGGGAGGACCCCTTGTCTGTGGTCTGTCCAAAAACACAGAAGAACTCAGTGTATTTGGTAATTGGAACTTTGGGAAAGCCAGTTTCAAATTGGACACAGACAGGGGGGACTGGTGATTTTCCACATTGCTGTTTTCTTCTTCCTTGAATTTATTTCAACCCAAAGGATCCTGGAGAGTTACTACTGAGAGCTAGTGCCATTCCCTTTGGGATTCGGGATGGAACTAGCTATGTGTTTGTAATTTGCCTGTGAAAATCGGGTGGCTTCTGACAGTCTTCTGTGAGCAAGAAAGAACAATCCAGACTTCATGGAGTTCCCTTCCGCCCCGACTCAGACACAAGGGCTGGAAATGCCTCACTTCTTAAGGGTTCTGATGCCACTGTGGTGTTGCTTGCCTGGGGATGAATTGTTTGTGTAAGACTGGACTGTTCTCCACCTCTCTTGGCTGTGTGCACGTTCCCACCACAGCACACCAGACGGGCATCTCAGTAGAGTAATGATACGAGAACAACTGCAAATTAGGTCCTGGAAATCTCTTTTCCTGGTGCTTTTATTGGCTCCATTGAATAAATAAGGCCAGATTTATCTCTGATACATATTGCCTTTGACTTTAGGCTCTTCAAGTAGGGTGTATTAAATGACCTTGCTGGTTGGGGTTCACCTTGTTTTGGTGGATTCTAGAGGTAGGAAGTCCTATCAAACATGGGGATTTAAAAAAGGGCACTTTTAACGTTAGTGCTGTTGACTTGATCACATTTACACACACACACACACACACACACACACACACATATATATATAAATTCAGTGTTATCCTTGTAAGGAGGCAATTCTACACAGGTCTCTCATGTTTCTGCATGTCTGTGGGCAGACATTGCCTTAGTTATGGACAAATGTTTTCAATATGTTTGTATGTGCAGCAAACAGCCTTGGAGGATAGAGATTGTTTCTCCCTCTAAAGCAAAATGCACGTGAGCTTACTGCCCATTATAAAAGATGCAGGTTCCGGGGACTTCCTTGGTGGTCCAGTGGTTGAGACTCCACACTTCCAATGCAGGGGGCGTGGGTTCGATCCCTGGTCAGGGAACTAAGATCCCATATGCTGCGTGGTGCAGCCAGAAAATAAAAAAATTAAAAAAAATTAAAAATAAAAATGCGAGTTCCTTAAGCTCAGCGTTCTTTCTCCTACAGTGCAACCCTCCGCAAGTGCAGTTGTCACCCAGCCTTCTTTGCAACCCCCTGTGGGAATTGGGACTTACAAAATCACTGCCAAGAAATGCTGCTCCTCTGGATGCTGTTGTTGCTGTGAGTGATAAGCCGTCCTCTCTCTCTGATCCAGGAGTGTCCGGTCTTTGGTGCATCCATGGTGCTGGGACGGGCTAACTTGTCAGCTTGGAAGTAGGGTCAAGTCTCATACCCTACCCAAGTCTTGACAATGGTCAGTCTTCCTGGTCTCTTTGAGTATGATTTGCATCATTCTTGTAACTAGTAGATAATTTCTTGTGTTCAGACCCTAATCTGATCCATCATTTTCAACTATACAGGGTCAGAAGTTTTCTTTAAAGAGATTTTATGCCTGGAAATGGGTGTTCTGTGGACAGAATTTACTTTCACAAAAGCTACGTTCTCTCTCCTCCTTGTTAGCAACAAAAGGGGGATGCCGCCTGGTGGAGATCAGGGAAAATGGGCTGATGGAAGAGCAACATACCTTATTTACAGAAAAACGACACTCTAGAGTGAGGTAGAGAAGACAAGCAAATGGCAGTTCTTGCCTTGCATCGTTCTCTTTAAAATACGTGCCTAAATAATGAGTAGCATATTATCACCTGTCATCTTGATGTTCCCAAATTAAACTCCAAAAGCAGTTTAGTGAGCATAATTTATTTGCAGTATCACAGTCTACCCAGTGGTCACTGAATCCAGAAATAGCAAAGTGAGCTCATGGAATGAATATCTGGTGCTCCCAGATTGCAAGGTGATCCATATAAAGTGTAACCCCACACGCTCCTCTGGGTCACAAGTTGCCTGAGGGTAAGTGATTTACAGTTTGGTTTTCCTATTGTTAGTACAATAGTAGGAAATCACTCCTGGTGTGGATTAGATTCTTAAAAGGGGTCATTGCTGACTCAAACCCCCTTTCTGAGCTATGGATTATGGGACAAATAAGGCAATGCATCTTTTTTAAAAATGTATTTTTATAACACTTAGCACAGCACCTCACTGTTTTTGGCTGTACTCCCAACATGGGTTACCAAAATATACAATCCCTAGTGTAGGCTTGTATCTCTTTAACAGACTGCTCCAAAGCCTTAGAGAATCACCTCTTTCTGAAATTAATGATGGGCGAGGAGTTGAATAAAACCTCCCAAACTGCTTTTTTAAAAAAAAAAAAAAAAAAAAAGCATAGTTGTTTGTTTGGGTTTTTTTTTAAACTTGTTTTTTGTTTCAAACGTGTGCTCCTTTTAGAGCTGAGAACTCCCTGCCTTAGGGGGGTCCTCAACATCTCCGAAACTTTGTAAGAGAGAGAGGAAGAGACCAGACTGAGATAGAGCCACACACAGAGCAGCAGAGAGAGATCATGTGCCAGGGAGAGAGAGAGAGAAAGAGTGCCAGAAAGGAGAGACACAAAGAGCAGCAGAGAGGTGGGAACATTTTGGGGAGGAGAGGGTCTAGGCTTTCCTCAGTTTCCCCAAATGTCCATACCTAGAACAGGTGAAGAACCAGGACCCCGAGCTCTGGAGGCTACAAGCCCTGCAGGAAGCCAGGGTTGCTGGTTGTCCCAGAAGAGCTGGGGTGAGCCCAGCCTCCCCTCCTGGGCCTCAGACCTCCCTGATGTCCTGGTCTCCTTCCTTCCCACCTCATCCTCAGAGGGAGGTTCTACTCTGCTGAATTCCTTCCACGCATATTAGCTTCTCCCCGAGATGCTGTTCCGAAGCAAGCATCAGTCTGCCCGGCAGGGAAGCCAGTGGGGCTGGTCCCGTCTCACTCACACACCGGCTCGTTTGGGAGGTGGGTTCCACGTCCCTTTCCTCTTCTGCTTTTTGTGGTGAGCTCCGCCCATAGGTTCTGAGGGTCACAAGCCTTTGGTGTAGATTTACCTTGAACAGGTTCAGCTTCACAGGTCTGCTTCAAAGGCCAAAGCCCTTTGCCTAATCTGTGCACACCCGGGGCTGACAGAACACCTGGAGAAATACCTTTCCTCCTCCTCCCTCTCCCATCCCTTCTAGCATCTTGTTTAGGTCATCAAACAAGCAAACACGTGAAGGACAAGCATGTGAACACTGGTGTGCAATGCAGAGCAAGGAGTGGAAGAAAAGTCCACACTTTATCATCCTGTCCCTGGGAAAAAGAAAGGATAAGAATGATGCCCTGGCCCTCAACAAACCACTTTTCTGTACATTCTTCTGTTGTTTCCTAGGTGTGCAAAGAAAGTTATTGTGTTATATTTGGGCCGGGAATTTAAATTCCATAAAATATTTTATAACTTCTAGGAGGAAGCTCTTAATTGCTCTTTTTGTTCGTGTTTTATCATGAGTCTCATTTAATCCAAGGTGCTGGATTTATGATCTTTATGTGGAGGAAACGTGAAAGATACTTCATAAAGCCACTCTACAAGCAGGCTGCACATTTAATGTTTGGAACAGAAATTGCCCTTACTTAATTAAGCAGTCGCCCACCCTTACCCCTCCCTGATATCAAGAATGACTCATCCATGTAGAGGATGAAACAGACAAAGCAATATTTCTAATGAGCTGCAGACCCTGAAGGCAGAAACCCTTTAAGAGTTGAAACTCCCATTTTATTGCCAACAACAAATATCAAACTGAATGTTAATTCAGTGATGATCATCTGGGGAAAAATGAGCAGAAATGAAGAGGTTTTAAACTGATAACCAATCATTAATCCAGTCAACTCCCTCAAATACTAACTTCATTACTAAGGGGGTCATTATTTTTATGTTGTCAGAGTTTCAGTGAAAAGTCTTTGGGGGTTATTTATGAGTAATTGGGAAAGTACATGTTAATGTCTGCCATGGATGTTTTACGACTAACTCTTCAGATCTTTATACGGGATTTGTTGAGTTTGGAAATTGCATTGGTTTTCCACCCAAGGCTTTGCAAGAGCTTTTATTTATTTATTTATTTATTTATTGTTTTTGTTTTTGTTTTGTTGGAGTATAGCTGCTTTACACTGCTGTGTCATTTTCTGCTGTACAGCAAAGTGAATCAGTTATACGTATACATATATCTCCTGTTTTTTTGGATTTCCTTCCCATTTAGATCACCACAGAGCACTGAGTAGAGCTCCCTGTGCTATACAGTAGGTCCTCATTACGCAAGAGCTTTTAAATTACCTGTAGTTGTCAGATGGGATTGTCTCCTCAGGAAAGTGGATGGAGCTTGCCCACCACCCTCTGCATTTCAGGTTTTTAAAATAATGCTGCTGCCGCCTCTGGTCTCCCCCTTTCATTTTAAATGGTGGCCCTGAGGCCAAGCTATAGTGCCGCTGATTTTATATTTGTTTTTTTAAATTGAAGTATAGTTGATTTACGATTTTGTGTTAATTTCTGCTGTACAGCAAAGTGATTCAGTCATACATAGACATATATATACACATTCTTTTTAAAATTCTTTTCCAGTATGAGTTATCACATGATATTGAATATAGTTCCCTTAGTGTCACTTATTTTACAAGAAAGACTCCTATAGGAAGCAAGCTTAGGTTGTTATGAGGGGTAGGGTAGGGTTAGCAGCACCTACTAGAAGAGTTTTCAGCAGCCACAGGGGGGCCCCTTGTCCCCTGCCCTCCTCCACATCACACCCTCCACCACATTCATCAAAGACCCAACAATCAGACATTTGTTCTCCTTCAAGTTAACCAGCACATACTCTTGGTAGGGATCTTAAACTTTAATCATCTTTGCTTTTGTCAGATTCCTTATTGAGGGGGAGGGTCTGGGTGGGTGAGGGCTGTGTATGGGCCATCACGTCTTTTGGCCCCCATCTTGTGATATAAGCCTCCCCAAACAAAGTAAGGGCATCTCTCATAATTAAAAGTTTTAGAATAGCAAAACTAAATATGCATTGAGGCAGGCCCTCCCTTGGTGCTAGATGAAGCAGTCTGTGATTCTGGTACATCGATCTGCATATTTCCGCCACAGAAAATTTCATGCAATACAAATATCATAGAGAAAGGTCTTGCTCAGAACAATACCCGAGGGGCCATGAGATTGAAGTTTGCAAGGGGGTGGATGGGGCAGGCGCGGTCTTCACGGTGATAAGGTCCACAGTGGGCCTCAAGTGGGCTCTAGGAGGTTGGCAGAGTGAAAAAAGCACTTGGATCTGTCACACCCCAGCCTGGGGTCTTTGGGCAACTGATTCTGTCTGGGCTTCTGTTTCCTCCTCTTAAAATTAAGAATATTTGCCTTAACTATCTTGTGGAGTAGAAAGGTGCAAATGAACAATAAATGCAAAAGGTCGGGCACAGCATAAACATCAACCAGAAGCAGGGGAATTCCCTGGTGGTCCGGTGGTTAGGGCTCCACACTCTCACTGCTAAGGGCCCACGTTCGATCCCTGGTCAGAGAACTAAGATCCCGCAAGCCGCAAGGCTCGGCCAAAAAAAAAAAAAACCATCTACCAGAAGCAAGTAAGTATGGTAAGTATGTTCATCAGATCGGAAGCTTGAGTAGCTGCATAGACATGGTGCCAATCAATCAATCAATCAATCAGTAGCATTGGGCTTGGAATCAGCCCCAGCTCTGCTGCTTACTATCTATGTGATTTCAGGTGCTGCCTTAAGTGTCTGCCCCTTGCTTTCTTTATCTGTAAAGTGGGAAAGCAACAGGATTAGAGTTTATATGTATATTAGCATATATAAACATACAGCACCCTACTACTATTATATAGAGAGATACTGCATGTAGTTACTTAGAATACTTTTCTTTCTCATTTTCAGTTTCAAAAATGATGATCTCTACCCTTAAGGCCCTTGCTTTTTCTCCTCCCTCTTCCTTCTTGATCTGTTCCCATCGTTGATCTGATTCTGCTCGACCACAGGTGTGAAGCCAGGGGGAGTTCAGAGGAGTTGACAGCACACCTTAAGTCTGCAAGGCCGCCATCAGGAGTCTCTAGAAGCAAGACTGGAGCACCTGCCTGTGAGGGACAAGTGTCTGTACCCCACAGTTCTCAAGCTCTCCAGTTCCATAGTTAGAAGCTTGGAGGACCTGAAAGAACTTTTGATTTGATCTTTGTTGTCTGTGTTTTACACTTTCTACTCGTTAGTATTGAAATGTGTTTGTATCATTTCTCCCTCTTGGGGTCATACTTGGCTGTGGGTGGAGGTGGCCACTGAGTAAGTACCCTAGATCCAGTAGCCATCCCCATGGGGGAAAATTATGGGTAGGAAAATGGACCTCCATAGCTAAGTTTCAAAGAAGGAGAAATCCGTCTAACAAAGCACACATGTTTTTTTCCAGCATTTCTCAGGGCGATGTTTTTTAAATCAAGGACAAGGCTATGGAAAATCATCTTTAATTAAACCTGCAGTCAGTCCCTCTAGGGCTTTGTACTGTGTTCACCTCTTAAATTATACACTCCAATTAGCAGAATCCTTTCCCCTAGCAGAATCCTTTCTCCTAGCCCCGAGGTTTTATTTGCAGGTCTCACCGTACTCTGGCAGCTCCAATCTGTTTCATTCTGTCTGGAAGCATCATCTGTACGATTTCTTCCCTGGCTGCCTTAGGCTGCATTCTTTTTCTCTCCCAGTGTGTCTTTGTTGTAAGCCCGGCTGAGACCACAGCCTGTTAAACCACCATCCCCTGCCTATCCCTACCCCACTGACTTTCACTCCTGGCTCTTCCCCAAATCAGTCTCCACCTGTCCATGTATTTAATAAAGATGTTGACCAGCATTCTTTGCTGCTTTCAGAAAGAAGCTTACAGAAGCTATGTTCCCTCCTTCAACCAGAAAAACCAAAGTGTAAAAGGAATTCCAGGGGAAGAAATGGAGGAACCTCCTTAATCAAGCATCAACCCAGTTGACATCACGCCCTAAAATGATTAGAAAAAGTCACTTGATATTTTAAATCTTCATCACTTGATAAATTAATCTAAAAAGGGAACAGAGACTGTGCATTTTCTTTCACGTGATCCACATATTGACCCTAAAAGACTTCAGCTTCTTGGAATATCTATTAAGAGCTATAAATTACTGAGCAGTAATTTTAAAAAGAAATTATTACAACAAAATATTTCTAGTGTACAAAAAAATCCAAGGAACAATATCAAAATATCTATATCTGGGGAATCCCCTGGTGGTCCAGTGGTTAGGAATCCGCCTAGTGGAGGGGACTCAGGTTCAATCCCTGGCTGGGGAACAAAGATCCCACGTGCTGCGGGGCAGCTAAGCCCTCATGCCGCAGCGAAGAGCCCGTGTGCTGTAACTAGGACCTGAAGCAGCCAAATAAATAAATAAAAAAAAAAAAAGAAATATCTGTATCTGTATCTATCTATATCCATGTAAATATCTGTATCTATTTATCACCTATTTATCTAGTCATAAGCTTAAGAAGGGAAACAGATAAAACTGAAGCCCTCTTTATACGCCTTGCTGACCCTTCCCTCTCTCTCTGCAGCTGAAAATATGAACCTGAATTTGGTGTGTATCCTTGCCATGCATGTCTTCATACTTTCACTACTTATGTAGGATCCATAAACAATACTGCATTAAAAGCTTCATGTAAATAGCATCGTATTCCATGTATCTGTCTGTAACCTGGTTTTTACATGTGAAAATTTCCTGTGTGATAATTTGGCCACTTCATTTATTCTACAGGAGGTGTCCATTCTCTCCTGGATGGATGTTTAGGCCCCGACTTTTAGTGATTATGAACAATGCTATGAAGGACTCGTCATTACAGGGGATCTATGCGTGTGACTGTCTTCACAGGTGAGTCTTAAAATGATCAGGCAAGTTTGGGAAACTCCAGAGCAAACTTTTCCTATGAAGGGCCAGATCATAAATATTTTCAGCCTGTGGCCACAAACCTTTTGACAGCCTCTGTCAATTCTCTCCCTACACCCCACCCTCCAAGCCAACTTCTTCACAATCCTGTAAAAATATAAAAACCATTCTTAATTTGAGGACTGTACACAGTACGCTGGCAGATTTGGCCAACTAGCTAGTGCATGGTCCTGCTCTGAGTACCACCGGGCTGAGGCTACCTGTGTCTCTGAACCTATTAGATACTGTCAAATGCTCCCGAGATGATTTTGGAGAGTCACAAAATCTGTCACCTCCCCTTTCTCCCTGATAGTCTATGACTCCCCTCCCTCCCTCCCTCCCTCCCTTCCTCCCTTCCATCCAATATGCTGCTTGCACGTTTTATCATTTTTATGGGAACCTCTTGCTTGAACTCAGATTTTTTTTCTTAATAAATTTATTTATTTATTTATTTATTTTTGTATGAGTGGGTCTTTGTTGCTGTGCACGGGCTTTCTCTAGTTGTGGCAAGCGGGGGCTACTCTTTGTTGAGGTGCGCAGGCTTCTCATTGCGGTGGCTTCTCTTGTTGTGGAGCACGGGCTCTAGGCGCGCAGGCTCAGTAGTTGTGGCTCGCGGGCTCTAGAGTGCAGGCTCAGTAGTTGTGGCGCATGGGCTGAGTTGCTCCGCGGAATGTGGGATCTTCCCAGACCAGGGCTTGAACCCGTGTCCCCTGCATTGGCAGGCAGATTCTTAACCACTGCGCCACCAGGGAAGCCCTGAACTCAGATGTTTATCAATTACCTTTGAGGAGCAGAGTGCCAGAGTCACTCTTCTCCATAAAATTCTTACAGAATGAGGCTTATCCCACTTCTGGAAACCGGTGTGTGGCCCAAGCAGGCGGTACAGTGCGGAAATGCTTCCTGCCTCTCGGAGCCAGAGCCCCAGAACAGATGCTGCTTGGGGACACGGGGCGGGCCAGGCAGTGTTCACTGGACGCATAGCCATAAATGTGCTTGGATTACTTGGCATTCTTAATGATGCATACTAATGAAGGCTTTTAATTTTTATGATTATCTAGGGAAGAAAACATATGGGGAATGGCGGTAATCCTGGAAGACAAAGATAACATTAACACAGAACAGTCTTGAAAATACAAAAGAAAAATATGACACGTCTTGAGGGCTGAGTGTGAAATCAATATTTGCAATGAAAAGTGTACGGTAAGGAGCTTTGAGAAAATGGAGAAATTCCAGACCACAGGCTGCAGGGCTTCAAACAAGCTCACACCAGTCACACTTGACACGTTTTAAGTTCCAACTATGATATTAGAGGAATGGGTTGACCCTGTTGTATTTGAGAAGAAAGCGTTTTGTTCTCAGAATTAATTGGTTGGCCTGGATAAAACCCGGAAGACCAGGGAAATACTCAGTGGCCCTGTGGCCCTACAGGTGTGGTGTCGTTTGGCTTTTGGTGTCATTGGCTTAAAGAGGAGTAAAGAGAAGGGCTTGGATGGAGGCTGCTCCCCAAACACCTGAGATGGTGACCGCTGAGCGCTCTGTAATGCAGGGGCGGAAGCACGCGGAGTCACCAGGGGCTCCTGGAGGAACGCAGCTAAACTGGCAGCTTGGCCTCCGTGTTGTGTAGACAGGGAAGTAACTGCAGGACGTCCCAGTGACAGGGGTGCTGCTGGGTGGTTTGGTGGCTGACTTGTCCACGCCCTTCTGCATGCGGCACACAGGGTGCCTTGCTCGCAAGCACACTCACTGGGTTCCCCGGCCCTCTGCGCCCCACGTCTCGTGCCCTTCCCACGTGCAACCTACAAGGAGGCACCCCTCCCACGGGACACCGCTCCTAACCCTGCCAAAGGCTGTACATTTCCGAAGGCCTATTTCTGGCCCACTGGTGAGTCGAGGGGTTCCCTCCCCACCTCTCAAATCACAGGGGGCTGCTCAGCCGGAGCCCAGGGACATCCTGACCCAAGATCCCAAGGCTTCGGCCAGTAGTTTCACTGCAAGGCTCGGAGCAGGCACTCTGCCTGTTGGTTTTCGTGGTCACGCTGTGACGGAGTCCAAGCTTGCTCTGCTCACCGCATGACCGGCCAGTAAATCAGGAGACGAGGTGTTGAAACAAGGAATGTGACTTTATTCGGAAAGCTGGACCGAGAAGATGGCAGACTAATGTCTCCAAAACACCATCTCATCGGGGTTTGGATGCCAGTTTCTTTTATAGAACAGAGAGGGGGAGGAGGTGGGGAAGTAAAGTAAAAAGGCAATCTTGCGAATATCCCCTGGAATAGCCAGCCTCGGGGTGGGGATGTGTTAATTTCTTCTTTCTTGCAGCCATTCACAGGTTGACCGGGTCAGGATACTTCCCTGAACAAAGGCACTTTGGTTTAACATTCAAGCAGAGGGGCGGGGTTCCCCGAGGCAGGCCATTATGTATAGACAGTATCCGTTTAGTGAACAAAAGCAATAGGAAGCAAAGGTTAAAGTAAAAGAAACAGGTCCAACATGGAGTCAGGATTGGCTCTTCCCTGTTACAACGTGTCTCCTAAGGAGATTGCAGGGTTGATGGAAAATACCTTCTTTCCTCTGTCTCCATGCCAACAGAGCGCACACAGGTCCTGCCTGCCTGCCTCTGTCCTCCCCGATGCCCCGCGGCATGTATTGATCACCTCCTGGCCCTGACTCGCCGTGACCTCCAGCTGGCTCGTCTTCATTCATTCCCTCTGACGCCAAGCACCGTCTTTTTATTGTCCCACTTTGAGGCCAGTTGTGCAAAGTTGGAAAGGAAAAGAAATAGTCACCTATCACCTGTAAGAAATATGCCTTTGGAATTTAATAACTGATACTGGTGTGGCATTTTGTTTAAAAAGTATTTTCATCTGTATTATTTGATGCTCATCACATCAACTCTATGAAATAGAGTTGAGGCAAATATTATTATTCAAAAAAAATTTTATTGTCACTTTATAAATAAGGAATTTGAAGCTTGAAGAGAATTTCTGAAGGTAATTTTTATGTCTTCCAGAAATTTCTGAAGTTTCCAGAGCTGGTATGTGATGGATCTGGGACTCATACCCAAATCTTCAACTCTTAATCTTGAGATTTTTTAACAAAACTATTGTTCCCTCAGGGTTCGCCAGAGAAAGAGAACCAACAGAATACACACATACATATACATATATGCATATATCGATACAAATGTCTATGTGTTTATAAAATTTATTTTTTTAATTGCAGAATTATGTATTATCAATATAATATTATTTATTAATATTATTATTTATCAATATTATCATATTATTATTATCTTAAGGATTATTTTATGTGATTGTAGCAGCTGGCAAGTTTAAAACCTTTTGGGCAGACTGGCAGGCCAGAACTCAGATGAGAGTTAATGCTTCAGTTTTGGGGCAGAATGTCTCTTCTCTGGGAAACTTCAGTTTTTGTTCCTAAAGTCCTGAACTGATTGAATGAGGCCCAGCCACACTATCGAGCTTAATCTCCTTATTTACTATCAACTGCTTTTAGAAATTACCCACATCTACAGAATACCTTCTCAGCAACACCTAGATTACTATTTGATGAAGTCACTGGGTACCACAGTCTAGCCAAGTTGACACATAAAACTAAGCAGCACAACTATATCATAGAAATCCCCCTAGTGTAAGTCTCAGTTTTGTGGTAAGCAGAAATAAGAGTTAGCACAGAGGGATGAAAATGAGCTTGCGGATTCATGCACTGGCCTGTGTTTCATGGACGCTGTGTCCCGTGCAGGCAGGGTCTGCATCAAGTTCAGCTTTGCTTCCCCAGTGCCCAGAATGATGCCTGGTCATGGGAGGCCTTCAGTGAATATGGACTGAAGGGGTCTTAGAGACGCTGATCACGGAATTAATTTTATCTTATAAAATTGGTGGCTTCCAGGTCTTTCTAGCCATACGAGATGTGCTCTGGTGCCTGACTGCCAAGGATCGAATCACAGCATTGCCATTTACGAGCTGTACCACCTTAGGCAAGTAACTAAACCTGTCTGGCTGTCTTCCTCATTTGAAAAATGGGGGTGATAATTGTATTTACTACGTAAGGTTGTTGTGCAAGTTAAGTGAGTTAATACATGTGAAGGGCTCAACTCAGTGCCTGGTACATAGAAATAGCCAATAAATATTAGCTATTATTCCCATTATTATTTACACATCTACCCTAGACTCTTTTGCTTTGAGCCCCACATTCTTCACTTGTAGGAAGGCCAGAGTTCTACAAATTCTTCTTTCCTGAACAGTTCATAGATTCCTAGGTTACCACTGCTAATTGTGCACACTGGAAGCAGTATGCTATTTAATAATTTAAAAGATATTACCTTATGGGAGAGAGTCCCTCCAAATTAAAATAATCAAGGATAGCTTAGTATATTAGTTTGCTAATATACTAGCAATATACTGCTAAGACAAAGTGCCGCAAACTGGGTGGCTTAAACAGAAATTTATACTCTCATTGTTCATTAGATCAGAAGTTCAAGATCAAGGTTTTGGCAGGGTTGGTTTCTTCTGAGGGCTGCAGGGAGAATCTGTTCCATGTCTCTTTCCTAGGTTCTTGTAGCTTATGTCAGGTGTTCCTTGGCCTGTAGAAGGCTGGCTTCTCCCTGTGTCTTTACATGGTCATTGTCTTCTTTCTATGTGTGTCTGTCTCTATGTCCAATTTTCCCCTTCTTGTAAGGACACCAGTTATATTGGGTTAGGGTCTGTCCTAATGACTTCATCTTAACTTGATCATCTGTGAAGACCCTATTTCCAAATAAGATCATATTCACAGGTACTGGGGTTAGGATTTCAATGTCTTTTGGAGGGGACACAAACCCATGACACCCAACTTTCATACTGGGCCCAGTGAACTGTAAATAGCTTATACTCTGGCCTCAGGCAGTGCCCTTTAGCTGATGAGTAAATACCCAATTCCAAACAGCTCTGTGGTATGTGCTGAGGAACCCCAGCCAGAGTGATGTTGGGGGCCATTGTGCTGTTAACATTGTTATATTTTAACATCTTTTTTTTTGTATCTCACAATAAACACTCATTTAGTTGGTGGTTGTAGTGCTGAAAGATGGGTTGGAATGATTTAGAAATAAAAAGCTATGGTGGGGGCTTCCCTGGGAGCGCAGTGGTAGTGAAGTAGGTCACAAAGAGAAAGCCAAATACCACATGATATGACTTATATATGGAATCTAAAATATGACACAAATGAACCTGTCTACAAAACAGAAATAGACTCAGGGACATAGAGAACAGACTGGTGGTTGCCAAGGGGGAGGGAGAGGGGGAGGGGGGGAGGAATGGAGTGGGAGATTGCGGTTAGCAGATGTAAGCTCATATATATGGAATGGATAAACAACAAGGTCCTACTAATAGCACAGAGAAATATATTCAGTATCCTATGATAAACCATAATGGAAAAGAATATTAAAAAAAGAATGTATATATATGTATAACTGAATCACTTTGCTGCAGAGCAGAAATTAACACAACATTGTAAATCAACTATACTTCAATTAAAAAAAAAAATACACAAAGGACTTGTTCCAAATCTCCCAGAAAGACAGGAGAACCCTTAATGATGGGAAAAGGTGAAATTGCACAGTGTTAATTCATTCCCCTGGGTACTGTTTCTCCTTGAAGTGGAAATCAAATACTGAATAACCAGTTGTCCTGAGGCCTCCACCTTTTGAAGGTGATTGGCCAAAAATCAATTGTCCAATTGAAGTCGGTCCTGCTGTTAACTGAAGGTCAAGCCTGGAGGAGCTGGTCACTAAAGACAACCGTTGGTCAGCTGTTGGGAATAGTTCTCGGTGCAGCTGCTCCAGGCACTTACAGCTTTTCACAAATATGCATACTGTTATCACCTTCCTTCCGACAAGACCAGACACTTCCCTTCCCGCTACGCCTGTCTCGTGGGATACTAGCAGCCTTCTGTGAGGACAAGGCCCTGAGATGCTCATGGGCACAGACATAACTGCTGGCAGGACAGGAAAGGGAGTCAGGTGGCGCCGTGCAGATCTAAACAAGAGCCTGTCATGGGCTGGAAGTTCAACAGAGGATGATAGTAAGAGCTGCTGTTTTCTGGGGATCTACCATGTGCCAGTAGGCACTCAGCTATTCCATATATTACTTCATTTAATCCTCTCAACATTCCTGTGAGGCTGGTAATACTATCCCGTTTTACAGATAAGAATACTGAGGCTTGGGCTTCCCTGATAGCACAGTGGTTAAGAATCCGCCTACCAATGCAGGGAACATGGGATAGAGCCCTGGTCCGGGAAGATCCCACATGCTGCTGAGCAACTAAGCCCGTGCGCCACAACTACTGAGCCTGCGCTCTAGAGCCCGTGAGCCACAACTACTGAGCCCACGTGCCACAACTACTGAGCCTGCGTGCCTAGATCCCGTGCTCCACAGCAAGAGAAGCCACCTCAATGAAAAGCCTGTGCACCACAAAGAAGAGTAGCCCCGGCTCGCCGCAACTAGAGAAAGCCCACGAGCAGCAACAAAGACCCAGTGCAGCCAAAAATAAATAAATTAAATAAATTAATTAAAAAAAAAAAGAAAACTGAGGCTCAGAGTGATTAGAAACCTTGCCCAGGTATACAGCTAAAAGTAAGAGAGTCAGGAAGTTAGCCTAGTTGGCCTGACTTCAGAGCAAGGTCTTAACAGCATTTTAAAAACATCAAGGAGTTTACGGTCTAGAGGGAGAGACTGGCAAGCCCACAGGAATTATGGTAAGGAGTGTAATGGGGGCTGTGGGAACAGAGAGAAGGGACCCTGAATGGAGTCTTGGGGGGCATCATGGAAGCACTTCCAGAGTTGGGGGTCTGGCTATGTGTCCCCATGGCACCCTGTGATGGTTAATTTTATGTGTCAAGTTGGCTGGGCCACAGGAAAATTAGGTCAAACATTATTCTGGGTGTTTCTGTGAAGGCGTTTTGGATGAGATTAACGTTTAAATGGGTAGAGCAACTAAAGCAGATTGCCCTCCCTGCTGTGGGTAAGCCTCGTCCAGTCAGCTGAAGGCCTGAATAGAACAAAAAAACCGCCCCTCCCCCAAATGGGGGCGAATCCCTCCTGCCTTTGTGCTGGGACGTCAGATCTCTTTCTGCTTCTGGACTAGAATCCAAACTTCGTTTTTCCCTGATCTTCAGCCTGCTGGCCTTTGGGCTGGGACTCCACCACCGGTTGTCCTAGCACTCAAGCTTTTGGACGTGGATTGGAGCTAAACCATTGGCTCTCCTGGGTCTCAGCTTGACGACTCACCCTGCGGGGATTGAGACTTGGCCACCTTTGGGATCACACGAGCCAATTATTTATAATAAATCTCTATATCTCTATCTACACACACACACACAGTCTCTTGCCTACTGGCTCTGTTTCTGCAGAGAACCCTGAATACACACCCTGTTCTTATCCTGTCACACCGTCTCCTCCCAGCATCTTATCACTGCCTGTTTACTTACGTCCCTTCACTGGGCTATGAACTCTGGGTGGCAGGGACCAGGTCTGTGGGTTCCTTGCTGTACCCTCAGGGCCAGGTACCATCACGTAGGGAAGGAACTAGCAGAATGCCTGTGGGTTGACTGACCGGCAGGATGAATGAGGTGCTGGAACCCGAAGGAGGAGCGGGAATGAGCCGGGACGAGGCGTCCGAGGTGGTGGGTTGGCGGCTGGAGAAGGATGTTCTAGCGGCGGTAATGGCACGGCTCAAGCATCTGGCTGAGAACGGGCACCAGGAGTCTCGGACGTCAGTGATTTCAGCAGGGCTGGAGGCCGCAGTGTGAGGCCGGGAGGGGTGAAGCCGAGAGCCATGCGCAAGGGGCTTCGCACATGTGCTGAGCAGTTTGGACTTTCTCGGCACAAGGAGCCATTGAAGAGTTTGAGGATTCGGAATCTATCCTGCAGCGTGACGTGACCTCGGCCAAGGTATTAACACCACCTGGGCCTGGGTTTTGCTGTTGTTTGTTCTGTTTGCTCCTCTTCATCGTTAGACGCATGAGGCAAATACCTGCCTCGAGAGGTTGTGAGGCTGCCGTGTGGTGCAGTGTGGGGGGAGGCCTGCCGAGGGGTCGGAAGCGGGCGGGGCGCAGCGTGCCTGTACCGAGGGGTCCCACCTCCCCCTTGGCCCATGGATGCAACTGCACCACGACCTTCTGCTCTGAGGGGGGACGGTCAGCAGCCTGTGATGAATGAGCGTCCAGGGGCGTCAGAGAGCTACCGTGCCTGCCCTGAGTGCCCCACACGAAGGGAGTAATTTCTCTCTTGGGAGCATCTAGATGAATAAATGGTGTCTAGAAGAGTCCCTGGGGAAGCATCACAGCAGCATGAGCGAGAGTCTCTGTGTTCAAAGCAAGGGCCGTTGAGTTCCAAGTTTAAAAAACCCTTGGATCCATTTAAGGGCCAAGTACCTCCATGTGATGGTTTTGTATTTATCCATGCTCATAGAATATTCAGCGCAGCCGCTGACGAGCCTTTTCATTGGTCAAATGTACGACCCTATATGGGGACATGTGGAAGGTGAGTAGATTAAATAAATATTGCAAAGCCTTCCAAACCCGGTTTGCTCCCAGGTAAACTCTTGTTATAGCACTGGCTGGTTGTAACTATTGTTTCGTTTAGCCAAATGTAATTATCAATAAGGTCTTGAAGGGAAAGGATATCAGAGTGATCCGTGGCACATAAGAGGTGCTCAATACAGATGAATGAATGCTTACACTCTCATCTGGAGATAAATAGGTGGAAATAAATATTACAAAGGCTTCCAAATCCTAGTTTGCTCCCAGGAGAAGTATTTTGCTTTTCTGAGCTCAGTAGAGGAAGAGAGGCAGATGGTTTTCCCAGCAGTGTGGTGGACAGGAAAGGATGGATAGGATTCTGTGTTGGGTACCGGGACGATGGAAATACAGTAAGTACTTAGGAAATGCCAGTGGTTTGTACCGCCTCAGCTGATGGGGGTTGTGAATGGCAGGCTGGGGTCATTATGAAGAACTTGGCCTCTATTGTCACACTCGTGTGAGCATCAGGAGAATCCAACATGATTCATATCATCTGAACAGGCGCTCAGGAAGTCAAACAGGTACCAGCTAGGATGGAGATGCTACCCAAGGACGACAGAAAAGCATTGTCTAGCCCAAGGGCAAAGTATTTTTTCCCTTCCCTCTTTCATTTGCTTTCGTGTGTAATACCATCCCTTTCCCCCGTCTTTCTTGTCCCCTCTTCACTCTTTTTTTTTTTTAATAGTTTTTATTTATTTATTTATTTATTTATCTTTTTTTTTTTGGTTGCGTTGAGTCTTCGTTTCTGTGCGAGGGCTTTCTCTAGTTGCAGCAAGTGGGGTCCACTCTTCATCGCGGTGCGCGGGCCTCTCGCTATCGCGGCCTCTCTTGTTGCGGAGCACAGGCTCCAGACGCGTAGGCTCAGTAGTTGTGGCTCACAGGCCTAGTTGCTCCGCGGCATGTGGGATCTTCCCAAACCAGGGCTTGAACCCGTGTCCCCTGCATTGGCAGGCAGATTCTCAACCACTGCGCCACCAGGGAAGCCCCCCTCTTCACTCTTAAACTGAGTGTACCCCGCCCTCTGCTTCCTTGAATTCCTATTTGTGCTGATCTCACTTCAGGACAGCAAGGGTGAGGGCCGTGTGGATAAACAGGTGAATCACACAGCAGAGGCTGTTCACAAATCAAGTGTATCTAGCGACTGCCGCATGCTTAGTGCCTAGTCCCGTGCTTATCCATAGCAGGAGAAGCAGATGGGTGACCGTCACCAACTCTACAGACCCCACACGAGGAAGACTGAGCACAAAGCAGTGAGTGTGGCCCCCAAGTGCTGTAGGAATTCAGAGAAAGTAGGGATGAGTGAAGAGTCAGGTTTTGATGGGCAAAGAGGAACACTCAAGGTACGAGGGTTAAAATGAGCAGAGATGGCGAGGTGAGAAATCACGAGAACACCAACCTGGCTGGAGTGAAAGTGTTGAGCCTAGCAGGCAGGCAGACAACCAGAAAAGGAAGCAGGCTTTTGGAGAAGCCTAAGAGCAGTTAATAGCAGTGTTTCATTTAGGGGGCACGGAACCCCATTTTTGAAAGCTTATCTAACCCTTGGTCTCTGTCTTCTCTGTTCCTCCATAACTCTAGTTCTCCTGTTATCCACTAACTGGTTGTATCATAACGTACCATTCGTAATTATTTTTGTTTATCCAAATGTAATTTTATCATCAATAAGGTCTTGAAGGGAAAGAATAGCAGAGTGATCCGTGGCACATAAGAGGTGCTCAAAACAGGTGACATAATGTCTATGCTCTCATCAGGTAGCACAGGGCCTGGCATATGGGACATTCAGCACATCTTTGCTGAAAGTCAGGGTTCAGTTGCAGATAACAAAGTCCACTGTAGTTACTTTGCTTAGAAAATTGTTGGAAGGGCTAAAGGCGTGGGATTTTAGGCTGGGTCCCCAGGAATGATTTTCAGGAGAACATGATTGCAGGACAAACCGGCCAAGGGTCTGGGAAATTCCATTTTTAATCCTTCAAAGTGACTGCAATATATGAAAGCTCTTAGAAGAATGTTGGAATAGATAAAGAGCTACCAAGCTATCATCTCCACAGCACTGAGGAAGTATCTGAATATTCCTTTGTCCAGCATATGCCATTAAACATCAATGCCGGGAGTTGGCGAGAGGGGAAATTCTCATTGCTTCCTATTTTTAATATACTTACCTAGAAAGGTCTAAACACTTACCCTCTTCCCTGATCCCAATTTGTGCTTAAGCTTTCTGCAGTTTGGAGAAATGATTTGCTAAAGCAGGCTGGGGCAAGCTCCAAGAGAATTGCTGACAATGGTCACTTTTATGGGCCAGAGACACAGAATCAGATGGGTCAGAGACAGCCCATTCATCTCCCTTTCTTTCTCTTCTAATTTTGTTCCTGGACCCCTTAGCCAAGACTGGATGGCTAATGGTAGCTCTCATTATAGTTGAGGTTCCCAAATTCATAAGGAAGTTTCTGGAAGCCTGAATTTAACTGGTTTTATAAATGTGGCTGGGCGATACCTCACCAGTCTCTGCTTCCACATCTAACCCCCGGGCTGGGTGGGTTTGGGCATGTTCCTGAAGGAAGGCAGCTCTGCCCACGTGGAATACTTGACGCTGGATTCCAACTGCATGATTCACGGAAATGATGCACCGTGCCCGCCCTCCCCCACCCCCATGAAGCATCTGCCACTAAGTTAATTCATTTGCATAGTACAGCCTATAGCTGTCCAAGCGCCAGGACAGTGTCTCCCCCTTCTTTCTGATTATAAAGGTAATAAAAGCTTGTGCTGGAACGTTAGAAAATACATCCAATAGGAAGAAAGGGAAACCTAATCTATAATTGTACCACACACTGTTTACCACACATTTTGGCACTTTTCCCGTCTTTTTTTTTTTTTGTCGAAGTCACAGGATTTTAAAAGCAATCCAAGAAAACAAGTTAGTCTGTGCATATCTACCTACGTATAGCTGAGCAAGGTCTTCATCAGGTAGCTGGGGCTCGCTCCTCTTGTAGGGACATAACCAGGGAGACATCACCACCTCCCGTTGCAATATTCGCCACTGTGTCAGAAAAGTCTTTTTTTATAGTTAACTTAAAAAATTGGTGTGCTCATAGCCCATTTTCTCAGGCCCCCGGTGATAGATGACATTAGGCCCTCACTGTCTGGAAGATATGAAGAAAGGCCCACAACCTTCTTCGGACAACAAAAAAACTGCTCGGTAGAATTGTCAAGGGGCTGACAGATGTCTGGGGAGGGGGGATATGTGAGGGGTGCATTGAATTAATAAGGGCTTTTGTTCTAGAAAGTGTGTGGACAAAGGCTGCACTAAATGGGCAGTATCTCCACAACTCCTTGGACATATGTTCTGACTCTGCTACTTAAGCACGTAGAAAGTTAGCAGATGGCTTTCCTTCTCTGCCGTGGAACCCAACAGGCCAGGGCGTGTCCATCTAGTCTGCTGCAGCCCTCGCTCTGGAAAAGGAGTGTCTGTAGAGCAGCTGCAAGGGCATGATCCTTCGTAGGGGGCTCCCGGCAGGCCTGGCCCGGTGAGTGAGGGGTGGGCGAGAGCAAAGGCCAGTCTGGCCGGTTCCTGGTGGAGCAACCAGCCTTCACAGCAGCAGAAGTTCAGATTTGGGTTTGAAGTTAAATATAGCTTCACACACCTTCTAGAGTCGCACTTGGGTAGCTTAAAAGGGCAAATCAGTTGTAAAATGATTCAGGAGAAACACCATGTCCATTCAGGTTGCAGGGATGAATGGCCTTTTGATCTTTCAAGGAGAATGACCTGAAGTGAAATGACCCAGCTGTGGCAAGAAACAGTCACCTCGGCACTTTCCTTCTGTCTCCTTCCCTCAACCCGGATTCCTCCCTCAGCTTCTCCTTTTCATTGCTGACACATCAGAAGCATCCAGAATACATGGCGAGGGCTGGGAGAAATTAACTGGGAAAGAAAGAAAGCAAGCCAGGGGAGAGGAGGGGGCCTGGATGGGAGGTTTTCAGATCAGATTAGTGCTGCGAGCTTCAGCCTTTTCTGAAAGGAAGCGTAATCTTCCATCTGTTCCTGGTGATAAGCCAGTCCTGTATTGATGGTGGGACTTTGACAGAAACACATGGATCTGACAATGTTGCATCCTCTTCCCACTCAATTGCAAGCAAGCTGAAAGCACTCCCCACACCCCAAATTAACCTGTGAAGAGAAGGTGTGATATTGTGATTTATAATTAAAATAAGATGTGTATTTGGTCTTAGCCCCAGTTCCTGGCACAGAGCTGCTAAAACCCTTGGAATTTTTTCAAAGTGATGAGAATGATCAAGGTGACTTTTGTTATGTTAATGAAGCGACTTTTGGAAAGCCCCTAGGTCACCTAAGGAGGGGAGGTGGTTGCCAGGGGAACCAACGGGATGATTAGAGGGTTCAACTTTCAGTCCTACCCCCTGATCTGGGAGGAGAGGAGACTAGAGGTTGAGTCAATCAACAATGGCCAATGATTTAATCGATCATGCCTATATAATAAAGCCTCCATAAAAACGCAGAAGGACGGGTTCAGAGAGCTTTCAGGTGGGTGAACACGAGGAACTTTGGGGAGAGCGGAGCACCTGGAGAGGGCATGGAAGCGCTGAGCCCCTTCCCCATGCCTTGCCCTAAGCCTGTCTTCCATCTGGCTGTTCCTGAGTTACATCCTTTTATAATAAACCAGTGATCTAGTAAGTAAAGTGTTTCTGAGTTCTGTGAGCCACTTTAACAAATGCATCGAAGCCAAGGAGGGGGGTCCTTGGAACCTCTGGTCTGTAGCTGGTCAGTCAGAAGCACAGGTGACAACCTGGGCTTGTGATTGGCATCTGAAGCAGGGTGAGGGGGCATTCCTATAGGACTGAGCTCTTAACCTGTGAGATCAGATGCTGTCGCCTGGTAGGTAGGGTCAGAATTGGGTTGAATTGTACAACACCCTGCTGGTGTGGGAGAATTTGTTGGTGGGGGGAATCCATACGACACGCACAGTCACACACATTAGATCTGAGTGTGCAATCATGAGAAGGCTAATAAACATGTTTGTTGTGCAGTAATTATAGTGCTTCCCAATCTTTTTCACCTCACAAGATGCATTGAAAGAGATATTTGATGGCATGGTGCAGCAAACGGAGAAGCTGGCCTCTGAGGGATCAGACCTGTAACCCACCCCACAAAACGGGGCATATTCTGAATTAATGAGTCCAGTCACGCTGCATTATCTGGGGAGGAGAGGGCAGAGGGCGTTCAGCACAGAGCAGCTGGAAATTCTTCTAGAGATGGATGTTCACATGATTGATTCCTCTCCTCTTGCTCCCTTTGCCCCTCTTTGATTGATTGACTGGTTCTTTCTCTCATCAGAATCCGTCTTTGGAGATCTCACCTTCAGTTCTAGGAAAAAGGCCTATGAAGCCACCACAAGGCAGCGTAAAAGGTAGGAAGAAGAGAGAAGAATGATCAAAGTATATTTATTGAAACATGTTTCTAAACCCCAGCATGTGGTGCATATTGGAATCGTCTGGAGTCTTCTTTGTAGATGCAACCTCCGACCTCATCCTCAGATTCTTTGCGGGAGGTCAGGAATCTTCATTCTACCGTGCCCGTCGGGAGGGGGCCCTCTGGTCGCATTCTGGGAAACCTGCTCAAAATACTGTCCCTCCCCCTCCTTCCTTCCTTTATTAACTGCACGTCAGGATGATTAGAGTCACACTGTGTTTCTCTGGCCCATTTGGTGTTTACCTCCACCTCCCTTCTGTCCAGACTTAGGTACTTGTTTTTCAACACCAAGTAAGCATTTCTAACCTTTCTGTTTCCCAGAGGGCACTCAGCTTCAAAGCCGTACCTTGCAGGGTGAAAAGGTTTTCTGGAGCCTTGGCGTGGCTGCTCTCCCGGGAGAGTTAGGAGGGGCCGGGGCTGCTCCGAGGGGCGGGTGCACACGTGCTGCAAGGTGGTGTCAGCACCGACCTGCTTCTGCTCTTGAACTTGTCGGTTTGTGTGCATGAAGAAAATGACTACAGAGTGTACAGGGCCAAAGACTCTTTGAAGTGATACCTAGGCTAAGAGCTGGGTGAAAAAACACAGAACATTATGAACACAGGCTTCAGGCCATCCCAAGGGAGCCTGCCATCCTACAGCTGAGTCGGGGAACGCTTCCCCTCTGATTAGTCTCTGAGGCCTGGCAGACACTGGCTATCTGTCCAGCCAAATACTAGGGTGACCATATCATTTACTGTTCAGCCAGACGCTGTTGAGAGTGAAAAGGGTACTGTTATTTACAGGACAAAAATATGTACGAGACTGTCCTGGGCACCCACCCTAATGCCCACTTCCTTAAGTGGAGGAACATGAAACCGACGGTGTAAACTGATATAAATCCTGTGATTTCAGCCAGTTTGCTAATAGAAGTCTATGTCTGACGTGTGCTTCCCAGCCTGGGACTCTGAGGTCCAGCCTTCACTGTACCTCTACCTGGCCAGTGAGCTTGGACGAGCCACTGGCCTTTGTGGCCTCGTCTCTTTCTCTGTAAAATGAGCTGATAAATGGGCCAGTTGTGCAGTCTCAGGGCTGATTAAGGAACGTGTGCTCTGGTTCCCTCCTCCTTTTCTTTGTTAACTCCTGTTCATCCCTCATTCTGCACCAACGTGTGAATGGCAGCACCTACGGTTATTGTTACTATTTCAAATCTCCTGTTTCAATATGCAAGCCACTAGATTACCAAATCAGAGACTATTTTAATTGTGGAGGTGTCGCTACTAGATTGAACCATACCCTTGGTTGTTTACATGTCACTTTCCTCAAGCGCATCCTAAGCCCCTTTCCAGGAGGCTGGGAGCTTAGAGCTTCCATCTAGTGTAACACCTCGCGTGGCTGCTCCGGAAGTGAATTACAGCGACTGAATTGAGCTCATTCAGTCCTGGCAACCGTCATGAGGCTAAAAGAAGCTTTTTCTTAATGGTGGTAGGAGCCCAGAATCACCTCAGTTTAGAGTGATAAGGATTTTTCTGAGTTTCATCCTCCTGCCATCTGAGACAGCAACTGCTGTGGAAGGGAGGGGTGAGAAGCTGCAAACAAGGAAAATGGATGAACAGAGTAAGTCAAACTGCTTCACTAAGTCTCTGATGCAGAGAACCCTCCAAGCAGAGAGGTTGCTACCATCAGCCCCAGGAAACGGAGAGAAGACGCTTTAGGTCTGTAGTTTGCTAATGACTTGATAGGATTAAGTCTTTATTTAGAACCATCTTTTAAACAGGAGTGGCCGAACTATGGCCCGAAAGCTGAATTCATCCTATTTTTGCAGGGTCTTGGAGCTAAGAGTAGTTTTTCCACTTTTAAATGGTTGGGAAAAAAATCAGGAGAAGAATGACATGTTGTGGCATGTAAAAATGATCTGAAATTCAAATTTCAGTCTGTTAATAAAGTTGTATTGGAACACAGCCACGCCCATTGGCCTGAAGTTGTCTATGGCTGCTTCCTACCATAGCTGCAGAGAAGTCGCCAAGAGCCCAAATGATGCCCTCATCCCCTTGCTCTGCTGCTCTGCTTGCTGTAAATCTGCGTTTGTAACTCCAGAGCATTTGGGGAGCTGCCCCTACTGCTGTACTAGGGCATTTCCTTTTATTTCTTATTACCAGCTGTTCCAGAGACTTCAAATGACAGAGAACAAGAGGGTAGAAGTGAGTGACTCTGAAGCTCTGGGTTCTAACACAGTGTTGCTGAGGATGGATTTGCTAACAACTGTAGACCAGAGAATCTTAAAAATTAAAACAACCGAGGTAAATTGTGGGATTCCACAATTTACCTCGGTTGTTTTAATTTTTAAACCTATGCTTACACTGAAGTGGGATGGGGTGCATTTGAGATGGGGTGGAATTAAGCCATCCAACTGCACTAGGCTCACCTAGGAGTTGTTATTTACAGGCAGACCTCAGAGACATTTCGGATTCAGACAAAGGCAGTGAAGCAAGTATTGATTGAACTCGAGTGAGCCACATAAGATTTTGGTTTCCAAGTGCATATAAACGTTTACGTTATACTGTAGTCTATTAAGTATGGAATAGCTTTATGTATAAAAAAAAATCAATGTACATGCCTCAGTTTAAAAATACCTTAATGCTAAAAAATGCCAAAAGAATTACAATAGTGACATCAAAGATCACTAATGGCAGATCACCATAACAAATCTAATACTAATGAAAAAGTTTGAAATACCATGAGAATTACGAAAATGTGACAGAGACACAAAGTGAGCAAATGCCATGGGGAAAATGGCGCCAACTTGCTCGGTGGAGGGTTGCCACAAACCTTCAATTTGTAAAAAACGAAGTAAAGCGAAGCACAATAAAACGAGGTAGGCCTGTATTTATAGTTATATAACAGGTGCATAATGTCCTTGATTTTGACTCTTGACCCGCAAAGCCTAAAATATTTACTACCTGGCCTTTTATAGAAAAGGTCTGCATACCGCAGCTCTAATACTTTCTGTCTCTCCCTAGAGAAGTTCAGAACCCTGGCATTTTTTGGCTTCGCAGCTGAGCCAATCTCCACTCCAGTCTGATCTTGCCCGTCTTCCCACATGTACCCTGGGTTGTGGCCACAGCATTGAGGTGCCCCCCTCAATTCTGTTCACCTCGCTCCCTGAGCAAGGGCTGCTTCTTGGGCTACAGCATCCTCTCCCACGCTGACTGCTAGGTCAGAGAGGGCACCTCTTTCCCTGGCTTTCTGTTTCTATGAGAGTAATAATAACAGCTTACACTCATCGAGCACTTACTGTGTACCAGGGACTGCTCCACCCACTTTGCTGTAGGATCTAATTTAATCCTCTCCAGCCCACTGAGGTAGATTCTATTGCCGTCTCCATCTTACAGATCACAAAACTGAGACTCAGAGATGTTAAGCAACCTGCTAAAGTCACACAGGGAGAAAGTGGCAAACCCAGGCTTTGCGTTCAGACAGCCAAGCCCAAGCATCCGCGTGCTGAGTGCTTTGCCTTGAGCCTCTCTGGAAACATATCTGGCCTCTTGCAACCTTTTCTTGACCTTCCATGGAGGCCACCTTAGTGACCAGATTTGGGGTCACAGCCAGTGGCCCATGGTTGGATGGGGTCAATCAAATAAATGCCTTCAGATCTTGGGGATTCAGTTTCCTCTCTTTGCGGTCCTGGGCAGCAATGTTGGGTCAGGGGGTCTGCTCCGCAGTTCCCAAGTAGCTGACCCACTGTCTACACTTGGATGAAGGGCTGGGGTATATTGGCAGGGCCCACCTGTTTTTCTCTTTGATACTTTGGTTTTGACAAGTTTTAAATTTACAGAAAATCTAAGAAGATGGTTTAGAGAGGCCCATGACTGTATTGTTTCCCCTATTATTAACATCTTACATTAGTATGATACATTTGTTACAATTAATGAACCCAGATTGATATATTCTTATTAACTGAAGTCCATCATTTATTTAGATTTCCTTAGCTTTTACCTAATGTCCTTGTTCTGTTCTGATCCCATCCAGGACACCACATTGCATTTTTTGGTCACATCTCCTTATGGCAGTTTTTCAGAGTTTCCTTATTTTTGATGACCTTGAAAGTTTTGAAGAGTACTCGTCAGGTAATTTGTAGAAAATTCCTCATTTGGAATTTGTCTGAAGTTTTTCTGATGATTAGACTGGAGTTACAGGTTTTGGGGAGGAAGACCTCGGAGGTAAAGTGTTACTCTCATCATATCATATCAAGGGCACTTGGTATCAACATGATTTACAACTGTCAATATTGACCTTGGTCACCTGGCTGAGATAGCATCTGTCAGGTTTCTGCACTATAAAGTTACTCTCTTTTGGACATGCTTTTTTGACCACATGTCTAAAGCCATGTTCTCCAATTGGCTTTCTCAGCAATAAAGCTGAGGTTTTGACCTCCATTTGTCTACCTCTTGGATCTTGTTTCTCAACTGAAGAAGGGAGAAGGGAAAAAATAAATGGATATTATACGGTGAACCCCTAAGACCTTAATACGATCAGTCTGGCAAAATACTGCTCATCCCTTAAGGCTCATCCAAGCATCACTTCCTCTTTGAAGCCTTCCCTGATCTCCCCAGGCAGAGTCAATGTGTCCTCCTAGGTGCCGCCACCACCTCCACCTACAACTCTTGTGGGACTTTCACTTCGCTGTGATGATTCATGCACCCTGTTGTTTCTTCCACAGGACTATCAGCCGCTCAAGGGCACTGGCCATGTTCTATGAATCTCTACATCCCCGAAACCCGGTTCAGAGTGGAATTTAGAAGACACTTAGTAAATAAATGTTTGCAGAATGAAGAACCATTCCCTCCAATTCTCCTATCAGTGAGAGTTGCCCGAATCCTCCAGGGTGGAGACTTAGTGGGACTCCTCTTGATGGTTTGAGGAAGCCATTGCTGAGAATCAGTTCTATTCTCTTTGCAGCTCCTTGGTAAGGAAACAGGGCTGCCGAGCTGGTACAGCTAGAATAACACATGGGTCCAGGACCTATGTTCTGTTTTTGACAGTTATTACTGTATGAGCAGCAGGAGAAAGGTAGTCTTCCCTGGGTATTAGGCTTTCTCTTGGTTGAGGTTTAAAAAAAAAAAATCTCAGAAAAGGAGTGTAGTCTTAGAAACTGATAAATATATAGTAATCATAATAATAGCTTTCATTGTTGAGCAAATATGCTAAGCACCGTGTTAGGTGTTTCACACAAGTGATGGTTAATTCTTACACCTCTGTAAAGTAAATCATTGCCTGGGCCTTACCTGAAGTCATATGACTGGAGACTCAGAGAGGGAAAGCAATTTGTTCATGATCACACAACTATAAAGACCTGCACCTAAGTGTGTCTAATTCAAAGTTCACTCTATTTCTATTGATTCTACATTGATTCCCTTCATGAACTTTCTGTTTCTCTTCATTTTCTGCTTCTGTAATTAGCTGGGTCTAAGAAAATGATATGAGAAAGGACAAAGTATTGGCCAACAGAACACAGCAAATGGACCAAGGCTCTGTTCTTTTTTCAAAAATAAGACTCCATTTATGTAATTTTGCCCTAAAGAATGCTGACTCTAAACCATTTCTGTACATTTTACCCAAATCCTCACTGAGATAACTTACTGTGTTTTCTTGATTTTAAGATGCACATTTTCCCATATTTTAACATCCTCTAAAATTTGAATGTCTCTTCAATTGCATTCAACCTGGATTGAAATCAAGTTTCTTAAGAGGGGATCTTAGATTCTATTGATATTTAAAGCTGTCTCAGTCTGGGGGTCCTACCTGCTTGGGTTCAAATTCCCCAGGGAATATTTTTTCCCCACCTTCACTCAGTGCCAGTTGAGACTTGAAAGTCTTCTGCTGTTTCTTTTTGTGGGGTGGATTTATTCTCATTTACCCCAAAACAGAAAGTGTAGCTTTGGTGGACTAGCTTTATTTGGAGAGTCTCCCAATATTGGCCATTTTTTCTTTCTTATTGCTACATAAAATAAAGATGTATCTTACAGTCAATGGTATTTAAGAGCCAATTAAACGTGTGTTTACTGAGGTCTGATGTTCATTTCAAGCAGTGTGGAAGCCAGTCTCCATGATGCCCTCCCTGCCCACCATGGTTCTTGCTCCTGATACCTACGCCCTTGTGAGTCACCTCTCACACTGAATAAGACTGACCTGTGCAGCCAACAGGATATTACGGAAATGACTGAGCGTGACTTCCAATGCTGGGTCATAGAAGACCTTGCTGCTGCTGTCTTGTTCTCTTTTGGATCGCTCATTTTGGAAGAAGCCAGCTGCCATGTTGTAAGGACACTAAGCAGTCCCATGGAGAGGTTGGTGCAAGGGGTGAGGAGCTTTGTCAACAGTCAGCACTAACTTGTCAGGCATGTGAGTGAGCCAACTTGAAAGAAGATCTTTCAGCCCTAGTCGAGCCTTCAGATGACTGCAGCCCTGGACTTGACTGTGACCTCATGAGAGACTCCAAGTGAGAACCACCCAGTTAAGTTACTTCCAGATTTGTGATTCACAGGAACTGTGAGACTGTAAATGTGTATTATTTTAAGTCACCAAATTTTGGTGCAATTTACAACATAGCAATGACAACTAATATAAAAGCTAGAAAAATCTATTTTGAAACAAAAAGTTTTACTTTCCAAAAGCAGTTTTCAATTCTTTGTTTTCTAATGATCCCTCTTCCACATTAATGAGAGAATTTCTATTATTTTCAGGATAACTGAGATCTAAAGAAACTATGAATATTTGCTGTGTCTAACATAAAGGTAAAGACTTGCAAGTGACTTCATACTTTATACTGCACACTTTATGCTTCAAACTTCTTAGTTTCATTGAAGAGATTTTTCTTGTAGTACTATAAGGAGGGATAAAATATGTATTGCCTCTTTTTTTGAATGGGAAAGTATTGGTTGTATTATTTTTAATCCAGAAGGAATACTTTACTTGCAAAGATGTCCTTAATTACCCTAAAATGGCTTATTTTGAGGCACCAGCTCTTATATATTAAAGAGACCTTGCCAACCCCTGGTTGCTAGTCTCAGCTATGTATTTGGGGATACTGTGGCTCTGCCCTTTGGGCCTGCTGAACTTCCATTTTAATGAGCATTTAATCAACACATCCTTTGGGGAACCTCTTGGTTTTTTATATCATCTTTGGAAAAAGCCAGTTTGTGTTGTCTTGTGCCCTAGACATTGACTACAGCTATTGAAATAACTGAATATTACTTTTCCTCTTTGATATTCAGTCGATTGTTTTAACCTGCATTTTGGTTATTACCATGGATTGTCACAAAAATCCAGTGGTTTCTAAACTTTGTTGCTCATCAAAATCACCTTTGGAGGTGTTTGTTTTATTTTTTGAAATGTAGGTACTGGACCTCATGCCTGATTTTCTAACTTAGAGTCTTCAGGAATGGGCCTTGGGAACTTGTATTTTTTTCGTTAACAAACTCTCCAGTTGATTCTTTTAGAATCATTCCAAAGTACCACTAACAGGTATGTTAGAATCCACTGGGTTTACTCCCTACCCTTCCTCCCCAGCCTCTAAGTCTACAGGGAAGAGAAGACACAGCATGGTATTGGCCAGAAGAAATCTTAGGGATCCGCTGCTCTGCAATCCCTCATTTTTCAGATGAGGGAACCCCTACTTCATGAGAGAAGTGAAGTGACTTGCTTTCTTGGGAGTTTTGGTTATCCCATTAAGCATTATGACAGTGTCATTGGAAATAAAAAGTTAGTAAAAACAAATACAACAATGATTTCTACAAATGTCTGTTCTAGGGAAGGGTTGTCATTTATCTTTAGGACACCAAAGCTTGCACATGACTTCATGATTGTTTTCATGAGATTTTCTAGTAATGAATATCTGTAGGAATAAAAATACATCTCATTTTTAGGTTGGCTAAAGAATTGGTTAGAATATTTTTAATCCAGAAGGAAATACATTACTTGCCTGGATGCAAAAATCTTAAAAAAAGAACCAACATTTTCTATGTTACAAGTAGCAGGATTTCTGGGTTAGGGTCTCATAGCCTGGGAGAGAGGACGTACTTGGTAGGAACATGAAGATAAGTAGAAATCCATAGGATCCCTGTGAACGTAGGCAGGCAAGAGCCCTGAAAGGAAGGAGCGCCTATGAGAAAGGCTCTATGGCGGGGGTGGCTGGGGAGATGAGGACTGTGGTGTCGAAAGCTCAATTTGATGTCGTATGATCTGTGCTGTAATTCTCTCTCTATGATCCCAACCTTCACTAAACCGTCTTCTTGTGTTGGTGGTGCTTTGGGGAATGAAGGAAGAGGGACAGCATAGGGTGGAGTGATATTGCATGAGAACAGAGCATTCAGTGGAAAAGAAAGAGGAGAGAGAGAGAGAGAGAGAGGGAGAAAGAAAGTGAAGGGGGAAGGGACGGGAGTAGGGGGAGAGAGAGAAAGAGAAAGAGACAACACTGCAAGCAATGTAATCCCTCTGAGACTTCCAGGAGACATGCGGGTACTGGGCTTCATAAAGAATGTGGCATGGACTCAAGGTTTTTTTTTTTTTTCTTTTTTTTGGATGTGAAAGGAAAGAGTGACCTCTCAGAAGAAAGACTTGGGGACTGACATCCCAAGCAGACACTTGGATTGCATCGTAAGTTTTCTATGAAATGGAAGCATTTCTATCATGCCACACACATTGCTGCCGCATAGAAACTTCGGGTCCTGATGGACATTCCCTCCAGAGGCCGAGACTGCCCTCTTTCTCATATATCCAGCTGTTCTTTAGACACTGTCTCCGTGCTCCCCAAAGAATAAAGCCACAAGTACTCCATCATAAGGAAGACAGGTTTACAATAGCTGGGGCAAAAAGCTTAATGTAGCCCCCGAGAAAGAGCCAGAGTTGTCAAGCGAGAACTGAGGACCACCCCACAGGTCTTCCCAGCCTTTGTATTCTGTGATTCTTAGGAAGAGAGGGGTCAAACCCTGGTTTTGTGCCATGATGAATAAAATGGCCTGGCTGGTTGTCAGCTGGCCTGCCAAATCTGGCAGCTGGCAAGGAAGAAACCGAGAACTTCCAAGGAACTAACTCAATTTGCATGTGTAATGTGTTCATATATGCTGTCTGCATATAGATTGTATAACATTCATGACATACAGAGGAGGACTTTGGGTTCCTGGGGAAAAAAGGCTCAGAAATAGACATTTCTAGGGTAGCACAAGTCAGGATATAGATTCTGGTCTCACATGTGGGGTGATCTCAGCCACCAGAGGACATTTAAAAGGCAGGAAGGCACACATGAGGACAAAGGAAGTCATTCCCACAGTCAGGGCCCTGAAGCTCAGGGAGGCAGGGGGGTTGGCTGGCAACAGCAGAGAACTCAGAGGGATGCTGGGGGGATCATTTCTCATGGGGAAGCTGAGCCCTAAGGAACCAAGTCCCATTTCACTGAAGCATTTGGTTGCCCATAATGGGTTTGCCAACTCCTACTGTGGGCAAAATGTGATGACAAAAGCTCCCAGCTAAGAGAAGAGAGGTGATGTGGTCCTGAATGCCTGCAGAAACAGCAAATAATGGATCCACTACTTTGTATGATTATTCCTACTGCAGGCCATCCCAAGAATCAGGCATTAGCTTCTCGTCTAAGATTCATCCCTGACAATTCATGGTCACTTTCCCTCTCTGGGCCTTGCAGTCTCAGCCTTTACAGGAAATGGACTGCCACCTGCCCCTGGTGTGGTGTTGTTTTGAGACCTGGTGTGAGGGCAAAAGAAAATTCACTGGATTATAAAAGATCTTGAGGATGGGACCATCACTTTTAAATTTCAATGTATTTTATAGGCTCCTAGCATTGAGTTTTTAACATAATAGGTCCTCAAAAAAACATTCATTTTGTTGAGTAATCAGAAGCAGCTATATTTCCTTGGGGCTACATGGCATCTGGCTTTTTCAATTACACTGTGCCATTTTGCTTGGATATTAAAGGCAAGGGTGAACCCCAGGAGAAAGGCTTGGAATGTAATATCTCAATAGCAAACAGTTGGATTACATTATGAAATATTTTCTGTGAAGTGGAAGAGTTAGAATCATAGCACAGGTGCACTTGTGTAGCTGGAGGAATCCAGATATGCCCTCACCCAGTGTATTTCTGCTGGTGGAATACTGAAGGGGTTAAACGGGATTCAATACTCCTAGTTGCTTCAAGTTTTGTGGAAAAGGGAGTTTATTGTACTTCTGTGTGTCAGGTCAGATCCCCCCAGGATTATTTCGTGGGAAAGAGAAGTTCTTCATTTCCTTAAAGCTTTGAGTTTCTGGACTGGGGAGAAGAGTAGAACTTTCCCCAATGCTGCTGACTGCTGGGCTTCTCCTGAGAAGAAATAGCAAACAAAGGACAGGAGGCCCTGTGGGAAGCATCCAACTTGGAACTGAGTGAGTGAGTCTGTGGGATTGGATGGGGACCCTAAGCTATTGTTGAGGGACTCTTGCATTAAGCCTTTTATTCCTAGTAGTGTGACCCAGCAACTTTTAAAAATCTCTCTCTCTTTTTTTTTTTTTTTTTTCCTGTTTTACATTATAATTTCTTTCTCTTGCTAGATCTGAACCATTGAAAAAAAAGAGTGAGCATGTATCCTTTACATGCACCTTTGGTTTCTGAGTCTTGTGAAAAGTCTTTTAAAATAAAGCTAGAGCAAAAGCAAAGATGCCACTCACTTCCTCCCCAAAGTGGACCAACTTCATCCCAGGACCCCTACATGCCAGGATGCCCAGGCAGGGTCAGAGGTTAGCCTCAGGCAGTTGAGCCAGATTCCCATTTTTGTTCATTCTGATGAGAGCAGAGAACTTCTCTAGTTTGTTGTTTTCTTTTGGGGTGATGGTGTTGTTGGTGGTGGCTGTCAATTTTGCAAGTTTGGAAATGGTTTTTCTAAGGTTTTCTCTGATCATTCTAGGTCTTTAGCTTCAAGAAAGGTTATGTAATGCTGACTTATGTAAAGCACACTTCTCTGGTTTTCTCTCCAAAAGGCTGACAGTACCATGTCTAAATTTATGAAAGCTGAATCTTATAAAGAACTAACTTATCTCTTTATAAAAACTAAATGTTGATTCTTTAAAATTACCTCATAACATTCAGGTGCTTTTCCAAGGAAAAGAGAAAGTAGTAATAACATGGAAGGCCACTGGTCAGTCCTGGTAATCTACTGATGAAATGGCAGAATCATTTCTAAATGTGTAGGGAGATGTAGCAGGTATGTGATCAAGCTGGTGAGTGAGCCAAGCACATTCAGAGGTGAGACTACTGAAATATTGCTGGGTCCCAAATAAATACTAAAATCATGATATTGTTATTTCTATATTTTATTTTATTTTTTTCAGGTTCACTGAAGTATAATTGACCAATAAAATTATAATATGTTTAAAGTGTAAAACACAGTGATTTGATATACATACATATTGTGTAAGGATTACCACCATCGAGTGAATTAACACATCTATCATCTCACATATTAATCTTTTAAATTTTTTTGGTGAGAATACTTGAGTTCTACTCTCTTAGCAAATTTTAATTATGCAATGCAGTGTTATCCATTAGAGTGGCCACGTTATACATTAGATCCTCAGACCTTATTTATCTTATAACTGGAAGTTTGTACTCTTACCAGCCTCAGCTTATTTTTCCCTCTTTCAGCCCACAGTAACCACCAGTCTACTCTGTGTTTCTATGAGTTCTACTTATTTAAAAATTTTTTATTTTTAGATTTTACATACATAATACCATGCAATAGTTGTCTTTCTCTGTCTGCTAATTTCACTTACATTATGTGCTCCAGGTTCTCCCACGTTGTGGCAATTGGCAGGACTTCCTTTTTTTTTATGGCTGAGTAATATCACATTGTACATATGCACCATATTTTCTTTTTTTTTTCACATCTTTATTGGAGTATAATTGCTTTACAATTTTGTGTTAGTTTCTAATTTATAACAAAGTGAATCAGCCATATGTATACATATCCCCTCCCTCTTGAGCCTCCCTCCTACCCTCCCTATCCCACCCCTCTAGGTGGACACAAAGCGCCGAGCTGATCTCCCTGTGCTATGCAGCTGCTTCCCACTAGCTATATATTTTACATTCGGTAGTGTATATATGTCCATACCACTCTCTCACTTTGTCCCAGCTTACCCTTCCCCCTCCCCATGTCCTCAAGTCCATTCTCTACGTCTGCATCTTTATTCCTGTCTGGTTCTTCAGAACCTTTTTTTTTTTTTTTAGATTCCATGTATATGTGTTAGCATACGGTATTTGTTTTTCTCTTTCTGACTTACTTCACTCTGTATGACAGACTCTAAGTCTATCCACCTCACTACAAATAACTCAGTTTCATTCTATTTTATGGCCAAGTAATATTCCATTGTATATATGTGCCACATCTTCTTTATCCATTCATCTGTCGATGGACATTTAGGTTGCTTCCATGTCCTGGCTATTGTAAATAGTGCTGCAATGAACATTATGGTACATGACTCTTTCTGAATTATGGTTTTCTCAGTATACCACATTTTCTTAATCCATTCATCTGTCAGCAGACACTTAGGTTGTTTTCACGTCTTGGTTATTGTAAATAGTGTTGCAATGAAAATGGAATTACAGATATCTTTTAAAGATAATGATTTCATTTCCTTTGGATATATATCCAGAAGTGGGATTGCTGGATCCTAAGCTAGTTCTAAATTTAATTTCTTGAGGAAACTCTATACTGTTTTCCATAATGGCTGCACCAGTTTACATTCCCACCAACAGTGCACACCATCTGCACCATGCTCCACATCCTTGCCAGCATTTGTTATTTATTTTTTGATAATAGACATGCTAACAGGTATGAGGTGATATCATTGTGATTTTGATTGGCATTTTCTTGATGATTAGTGAGTCTGAGCACATTTTCATGTACCTGTTAGCCATTTGTATGTTTTCATTGAAAAAATATTTATTAAGATCCTTTGCCCATTTTTAAATTGGGCTGTTTGGTTTTTTGCTATTGAGTTGTATGAGTTCCTTGTCTATTTTGGATAACAACCCCTTATGGAATATGTGGTTTGCAAATATTTTCTCTCATTTCATAGGCTGACTTTTCATTTTGCTGATGGTTTTCTTTGCTGTGCAGAAGATTTTTAGTTTGATGTAGTTGTTTTGCTTTTGTTGCCTTTGGTTTTTGTGTCAAATCCAAAAAATCATTTCCAAGACCAATGTCAGGGACCTTACCTCTTATGTTTTACTCTAGGAGTTTTATGGTTTCAGGCCCTAAATTCAAGTCTTTAATCCATTTTGAGTTGCTTTTTGTATATGGTATAAGATGGGGGTCCAGTTTTATTCTTTTGCATGTGGATATCCAGTTTTACCAACACCATTTATGTCTTCCTCATTGTATATTCTTGGCTCCTTTGTTGAAAATTAATTAACCATATGTGCATGGGTTTATTTCTGGACTCTCTACTCTGTTCCATTGATTTTTATGTCTGTTTCTATGTCAATATCATACTGTTATGATTCCTATAGCTTTGTAATATAGTTTGAAATCAGGAAGTGTGATGCCTTCAGCTTTGTTTTCTTTCTCAATATTGCTTTGGCTATTTGCAATCTTTTGAGGTTCTATATGAATTTTAGGATTTTTTTCTATTTCTATAAAAAATACCACTGGAATTTTGATAAAAACAGCATTGAATCTGTATATCTAGGTAGTATGGACATTTTAACAACATTAAATCTTCCAATCCATGACCATGGAATATCTTTCCATTTATTTGTGTCTTCAATTTTTTTCATCAATGTCTTATAGTTTTCAGTGTACAGATTTTTCACCTCCTTGATTAAATTTATTCCAAAGTATTTTATTCTTTTTGATGCTATTGTAAATGGGATTGTTTTCTCAATTTTTCTTTCCAATAGTTTGTAGTTAGTGTATAGAAATGCTACTGATTTTTGTATATTGATTTTTGTATCCTACAACTTAGTGAAGTCATTTATTAGTTCTAACAGTTTTTTTTATGGAGTCTTCAGAATTTTCTATATAATATCATGTCATCTGCAACAGAGACAATTTTACTTCTTCCCTTCTGATTTGGATGGCTTTTATTTCTGTTTCTTGCCTGATTGCTCTAGCTAGGACTTCCAGTGTTCTGGTGAGAGTGGGCAAATTTGTCTTATTCCTAATCTTGCAGGAAAAGATTTCAGCTTTTCACCACTGAGTATGATGTTAGCTGTAGGCTTGTCATATATGACTTTCTTATGTTGAGCTATGTTCCCGCTATACTCAATTTGTTGAGAGTTTTTAATCATGAAAAGATGTTGAATTTTGTCAGATGCTTTTTCTGTATCTATTGAAATAATATGATTTTTACGCTTTGTTTTGTTAATGTGGTATGTCGCACTTATTGATTTGTGGATGTTGCACTATTCTTTCATCCCAGAAGGATGTATGTAGCCTTTTAACATACTGTTGAATTCTGTTTGCTAATATGTTGTTCATGATTTTTGCATTTATGTTCATCAGTGTCCTGATGGACACTGTAGTGTCCCTGTCTGGTTTTGGTATCAGGGTAATGTTGGCCTCATACATATTTGATTTTTAGTTTCATACCATTGTGATTGGAAAATATTATTGACATGATTTCAATCTTCTCAAATGTATTAAGATTTGCTTTGTGGCCTAACATATGATCTATCCTGGAGAATGTTCCATGTGCTCTTGAGAAGAATGTGTATTATACTGCTGTTGGATGGTATATTCTGCGTATGTTTGTTAGGTTCATCTGGTCAAATATGTAGTTTAAATTCAATGTTTCCATGTTGATTTTCTGTCTGGATGATCTATCCATTGTTGCAAGTGGGGTATCAAAGTCTCCTACTATGGTTGTATTGCTGTTTATTGCCCCCTCAAATCTGTTAATATTTGCTTTATATATTTATGATGTGCTCCAATATTGGTGCATAAATATTTACAATGGTTACATCCTCTTGGGAAATTAACCCCTTTATCATTATATGTTGATCTTTCTGTCTCTGATTACAGTTTTTGTCTTAAAGTCTATTTTAAAAAAAATGTAAGTACAGCTACCACTACATTTTTTTAGTTTCCACTTGCATGGAATATCTTTTCCATCCCTTCACTTTGAGCCTATGTGTGTCCTTAAAGCTAAAATGGGTCTCTTTTAGGCAGCATACAGTTGGGTCTTTTTTTTTTTAATCCATTCAGCTACTCTATGTCTTTTAATTGGTGAATTTAGTCCATTTACATTTAAACAAATTATTGATAGGTGTGGAAATACTATTGTTATCTTGTTAATTGCTTTCTGGCTCTTTTATAGTTCCTTTCCTCCTCTCTTGCTCTCTTCCTTTGTGCTTTGATGATATTCTGCAGTGGTATGCTTTGATTCCTTTCCCTGTGCAGATATCCTCTGTGTACCTGCTGTAGGTTCTTGCTTTGTGGTTACCATAAGGCTTACATAAAACATCTTATTGGGCTTCCCTGGTGGTGCAGTGGTTGAGAATCTTCCTGCCAATGCAGGGGACACGGGTTCGAGCCCTGGTCTGGGAAGATCCCACATGCCGCGGTGCAACTAGGCCTGTGAGCCACAACTACTGAGCCTGTGTGTCTGGAGCTTGTGCTCCACAACAAGAGAGGCCATGATAGTGAGAGGCCCGTGCACTGCGATGAAGAGTGGCCCCCGCTTGCCGCAACTAGAGAAAGCCCTTGCACAGAAACAAAGACCCAACACAGCCAAAAATAAATAAATAAATAAATAAATAATAAAAATAAAGGAATTCCTTTAAAAAAAAAATCTTATGGTTATAACAGTCAGTATGCTCAAAAGCATATAAAAATTCTACATTTTTACACTCCCCTCCCACATTTTATGATTTGATGTCACAATTTACATCTTTTTTTATTGTGTGTCTATTAAAACATTATTGTAGTTATAGTTATTTTTAATACTTTCTCTTTCAATCTTTATATTAGATTATAAGTGGCTTACCCACCACCATTATAATATTAGAGTATTCTGAATTTAACTATATATTCACCTTTACAAGACAGTTTTATTTACTAAATTTGAAAATACACACTCCTAGGTATATACCCTACAGAAATGGTGCCCATGAACACAAAGAGATATGTAAAGAGTGATTATAGCATCATTATCTAGAAATTACCAACCATCATCAGTAGAATGAATAAATGATGACACGTTCATATAGTGGAATCCTGAATGGCAGTTAAAATAAATCAATTATTGCTTTACCCCAAAAAGGTAAATTAATCTCACAAACATAATATGAAAAAGAAGTCAGAATCAAGGGAAATATGCCCAATTATCGTATATTGTATCCAGTTTGAAGACAGGTAAAACTAAACATTAGTGTTAGAAGTCAAGATGGTGGTTGCCTCAAGGAGTGGGGTGTAACAGGGTGATGGCTGGGAGGTAGGGAGCTCGAGGGAATCTTCTGGACCACAGACTATTTTTTATGTACTCACCTGTGTGATGTTTCATGGGTGTTCACTTGGTACATATAGGAAATTCCAGGGGAAGATCTACCAGCTGGCTGCTTTCTGAAATGATTGCTTTTACTTTTCAGGTTTTTATGACTTCACTGTTTTTCTCACCTTTTTCTTGGGCTCACACCTTGGTGTGAGGGCTGATCTGTTTATAGCTATCACCTTTGGGATCAATTCTGGGGCTCTATGAGAAGATTTCTTGGGGTCCACAAGGACATGTGTGAATGATATAGACCATCCCAGGCCCCTCCAGACCCCCCCAGTTAGGTCATCTGTACTGGCAGCTCTCCACCCTCCACCCTCCACCCTCCTTGGGCCTGCAGGAGATCTAAAGTGATTTGGAATGAGAGCTAACTTGCTGTTGCCAGTTATTAAGCTGTTCTCTTACTCTCCCTCCCCTGCCCCTTCCTCTCTTTGGGTTTTTGCAGTCCCTCAGAAGCGCTGGGAGACACATTTTGCAGGAGAATGTCTTTCTAGTCTCTCTTGATGCCAGTGACAACAAAGAAGCCACACAGCCTGCTCTGTGTTGTCTTGGAACAGAGCCCTGGGCCCTGTGGCCGACGGGGACAGGATAGCAGTGTTAGCACGGGACCTTTAGCTGTCACATCCAGAATGTCACCCACCACGCTGGGAAAAGAGTCTTCCCTCATGCTCAATGTTGCTTTTGCTGTCGTCTTTCTTGAACCCTTCTGTCATAATTCAACACAATTCACACTTTATGGTTGTGTGAGAGAAAAATAGAAATTATTTTCTTTTTCTCATGGAGATCCTGAAGAGAGTAATTTCTGAGCGTCTGCCCACTGACATGTTGAGAGAAGGCCGGTTTTGACGTGTCTGTGCTTTTCTTCTCTCTGCTAAATGCACATTTCGATCTGCTTACTGGGCAGCAGACAGGGAGGCCGGGAAGGAATCGCTGTGACCCTTGGAGGGAAGGAGAAGGACTGGGACTGCTATCTTAGATCAAGTTTTCATATCAGTTGCAAATGCCAGAAAGTTTCAAATAGATGCTAGAGATCCAACACCTCAAGAACAAGAATATGTTTGTCAGGGGGCTCCGCGAGGTTACCTGACAACTGCTATGGAATTTAGCCTTTTTAAAAAGAAAGTGAAAACTGGTGGAGAGCACCAGCTATGCTATTCCATCCCGTACCCACATCTCCCCCATGGCCGTCACTCTGAATATCTGGCCTTCTCCGTAATAGAAGTATTTCATACCCTGCTGCAGGGGTGGGTATTATCAGTAATATCCCTAGGCAACAGGCAAGAGCCAAGATCTAGGATTTGGACTCTAAGTCTCTTAAAAGTTTAACTAGTGTATCTGTTATCTACGGCTACATAACAAATGATCCCCAAACTAAGTGGTTTAGAGTAACAAATGTTTCTTACCTCACAGTCTCCGTGGGTCAGGGATCCGAAGGTGGTTTCTCTGGGTGGTTCCGTCTCAGGGTCTGTTGGGAGGTTGCAGCCCAGATGTTGGCCTGGGCTTCCTTGGGGCTGAGGATCTGATCGCGAGATGGCTCCCTGCAATGACTGTTGGCAAGAGGGGACAACAATGGGGCTTTGATACTGAAAGAAGGCCTTCTAAGCCAAGGTGACTCTCTGCAGACCTTGTCAAGGGCCAGTGCAGGGCTCAGCATGGTGAAGCTAAACAAAGAAGAAAGTAGGCTGGTGAGTTGGTCCAGGGGGTGAGCAGGGGAAATGCAGGCAGCTGTGAGGGGGAAGATGAGGTGAATTTAGCTTAGACGATCCCGAAGAGCATCGTCACCGAGTTGCTGTCTTCTTGAGCCCAAAGAGGTCTCATTTAGAAGACTGAGCACACACCTGGGCAAGAGGCTTGGCAATCTGATGGAGAGGATGTCGAGTGTGATGAAAGGGCCTCAGCACCAGTGATCAGAGCTTGAGACTGACCTGCTTCTCTACCATTCCCAGCTAATTACGGGACGAGTGAGGCTGAACCAGGTGTGAGTCACTGTCAGAAAGAGAGTTGAGTGAAAACGACTCATGAGAAAAGAGCTGGATTAAACAGTTCCTTTTTCTTTTCTACAAACTCCAGCACATTCCAGCTTTTATGCAGCAGACACATACCTGTGTGTTCCAGAGTAAAAATACCATGGAGGCACCGGTCATAAAATGTTAGCAGAGTCTTTCCTAGTATAGAATTTAGGATGATTCTCCTCCAACAATGCCATCTTAACAGAAACCAGGGTTCTAGGAGGTTAACTGATGTCCTCAAGGCCACTGAGTTATGAGTGGCAAATCTGCTCCTGGACCCCTTTTTCTGACCCGCAGGCCAGTGCTCTATCACTTTACTGGAGAGATTCAATGTTTTACAAGACAATGAGCTGCCTCATCCCAATAGACCCAGTGGAAGTGCAGCACTCACCCACTCCCAGCTGCTGCGCAGCTAGAAGCATCCTTTTATCAGCAGACCCGAAGGCAAGGAGATGGAGAGGGATTGTTTCGGCGGCTAATGGATTTCCATATGCGTGACATCCCCAACCTTACCCCGCGTTGTGCCACGGGGCACAGTGGAAGCCTGCTAATACTAACAAACCCTTATGAAGGAAAAAATGATTTGTGCACAAAGCCTCTGCCTCAGGGCCTCTAGCAGCTTTGTGCAGCTGTCCCGGACTCCCAGAAACTGGCCTTTCTGTGACCTCCGGGGGGCAGACAGCCCATGTATGTTCTTCCATTCCCTGTGGGCAACCTCAGAGCACCCTGATGGACTCTGTCCTTCCTAGGATAATCCATATTTTTACCTCCCCAGGTCTTTTAAGCCTTCACATGGGTGACGCAGAGATGCCGGGCTCTCCTCTGATGAGGCTGAGTTGATGGACATCATCAACATATTAGTGTCGGCTTTTCAGAATCACATTAAGATGTGCTCACGTCAAATCCGTCTGGACGGTGAATCATATGAATTAGCCACTTGCTTCTTGAGGGCTGAACCGGGAGAACAGAGGCTGCACAGAGCCAAGCGCTCACAAAGAAGAGCTGCTCACAAGCAGCACTTGCTTTTCTGTGCTGTTCACCCGTCAGGGCTCCGGGTAGTTGGACATGGAGGGAAAGATGTCAGTATATGCGGCTCCAGCTGGCGGGCCCCGCAGTTGTACCTGCAGGGTGGTGATGGCTTTATTTTATTATTATTATTTTTTAAACTTCTGGCCACATTGTGCAGCATGTGGGATCTTAGTTCCCCGACCAGGGATCAAACCCACGCCCCTGCAGTGGAAGCGTAGCGTCTTAACCACTGGACGCCAGGGAAGCCCCAGGGTGGTGATGGCTTTAGATGTTGGCATTTGTCCCTAGACCTTGGCCATGACTCACTTCTCACCCTCAAGCTGACATGCCTTAAAAGATGCTTATTGAGATAATGTGTGGTCCTGATTTAGTCTTCCACTCAGCTCTCTCCAGGAGGATGGCTATGATCATTTATTGCCCCTTCAGCCCAACAATTCATCACACTCTTCCCTGGTACGGCTGTGTCGGTCAGAGCACTGGGGTCTGCTCCTGGGCGGGGTGGGGGGATCAGCAGAGCATAAACCAGTGGCTCCAGCCCCTCCAGGGATAAAGATCAAAGCCAGCCACACGGATTTATTGCAAGTGAGAGGCTGAGTTTCACTCTGACACAGGGAAAAGCAGCAGGAATCAAGCAGTTAGGAAGTGATGCCGACTGCAATTACAAGGTGACAGTTCTGACTGATTTGACAGGCAGGGCTGTGCTAAATTTAGCCTGTGGCTTTACTGGTGTTGACTGGTAATATCCCAAGGATGCAAGGTGCTAAGCACAGTTTCCAACAGCAGGGCCTCGTGTCGAGGGCAGAAAACAACAGGAAATGGGAAGCTCGTTGGGCCCAGCGAACAAGCAGAGCTGGGGGCTGATCGTAAGCAGGTCTCTGAGCTGGGATTGCCGGTGGCAGGCCAGCGGGAGCCTGTGGGGACCCACTTTCCCCTTCGCTGTGCCACCTGTGTGGTGTATGCCTACAACATGGCACATAGAGAGCCAGACTATTTCTGGAACATTCCTATCATAATAAATTTCAGCTTCAACAGTTAAAAATAGATTTCTCTTTTTAAAATTAGACAAACCAGACTGATGGAAAAAATGTCAAAGGTTTCTAGAACAAGACACTCTACAGAAAAGGTCAGCAAACTGTGGTCCACAGGAGAGCAGCCCATTTTTGTAAATAGTTTTATTGAGACACGGCAGCAGCCACTAGTTTATGAATGATCCACGGCTGCTTTCAGGCCACCACGGAAGAGCTGGGCAGGTGCAACAGGAGACCCAGTGTCCCGCAAAGCCTGAAGCATTTGCTGTCTGGACTTTCAGGGAAGTTTTCTGACCCCTGCTCTGGAGCAATGGTCCCCGGGGCCAGCTCTTTTCAATACGGTTGACCCTTGAAAAACACGACTTTGAACTATGTGAGTCCCCTTATACACAGATTTTTTTCAATAAATACATTGGAAAATTTTTCAGAGACTTGCCACAATTTGAAAAAACTCGCAGACTAACTGTGTAGCCTAGAAGTATCAAAAAAATTAAGAAAAAGTTAGGTATGTCATGAATGGATAAAATATATGTAGATAATAGTCTGTCCTTACATAGGCATAAGGTGAGTGATACTTAATAAATTAATAATGTGTCAGTTTTTGTACTGTTTTATTACTTTGCTTTCAAAGAATTATATTGCCGTACAGTATGCCTCTCTCTCTCTCATAATTGGAGAAACTGCAAATCAACCCATCATCACAGGTAAGTGGTTTTCAAAAAAATGTAACAATGTTTCTAATACTGTATTATAAATATGACTGTAATACTGTATGGTGTGAAAATTTTATGACAATTCATTCATTATAGTATAGGCCAGTCTATCGTGAAGCAATTGTATCGATTTCGCTAGGCAACCATAAAGCAATCATATTGCTGCTTCTTCATTATCAATGCATGAATTGTCATACCTGTAAATAAATATGAATTTCTTTTTCACGTTATCTTTTCATTTTTGATGTCTAGTGTTAGTAACACTTTTAACATCTACAGTGTTTTGTACCATAAGACAATATAGATGTAGGTACTGATGGATGACTCATAAACAGATGATATAAATTTATAGTATGGATAAACACAGTACAGTACTGTAAATGTATTTTTCTCTTCCTTATGATTTCCTTAATAACATTGTCTTTTCTCTAGCTTATTTTATTGTAAGAATGCAGTATATAATACATGTACAAAATATGTGTTAATTGGTAAGGTTTCCAGTCAATGGCAGTCAATGTTTACATGTATGTTAAGCAGACCATTAGCGTCTTCTTTAAATGCAAAGTAACACGGAACACTGGAAAATATAACTCCTTCCAAAACTTGACTATTCCTGCACAGAATTTATGAGTAAAGCTATAGATTTGTTTCCTTCTAGGAAACTATAGATTGCTGGGGACTTGCTTCAAAAATATCATCCAAGGTATACAGTTCAGAATCTACCACCAGCTCAGAGACTAGCCTCTGAGTGGATCTCAGATTCTCTGTGGCATGCACTTTTAATTCCAAACTCACGGCGGGTTTGGACACCCCCCACCTCCAGACATTCACTCAGGGGAGTTATAGGCAGGGTTGGGCCACTGGGCCTTTGTGAGCACTCTGATTTTATTACCCACATTGATGCCAAAGTCTTGGCTCTGTGCACACCGATGCCAAACAGAAATACGGAAACAGAGTTACAGAGGAGAAAGAAAGAGAGGCTTTATTTCTTTGCCAGGCAAAGAGGGAACACAGTAGGCTAGCGCCTCAAGAACTGTGCCCCCCTCCGCGGGGAATAGGGAGAGGTCTTATAGTTGGGGCTTGTGGTCAGGGGTATGCGATAAGGACCAAGGCAGTAACAGTCTTGGATTCTTCTGATGGGTTGGTGGTGAGGTAAGTAGGAGTCAGCATCATCAACCTTCAGGTCCGACTGGTCTGGGGTCTACGTGTCTGTGGGCAGCGTACCGTCGTTAATCGTTAACTTCTCCCACCTGGAGAGGGTTTCAGCATCTGCAAAATAGCTCAAATATATTGTTGTGTGTATCCGTTGATGGGGAAACAGGACTTTGCCCCAAGGCTACTCTTGACTGTTTCTCCCTGGTCTCACATCCCCTCCCTTCCCTAATTAACAACTGCTTGAATCTGCCCATTGGAACTCAGGGAAGGTCATGGAGGCTGAATGAAGGCTGTTTGCTGTAATCAAAGAAACGGGGGACACAGAAAGATTTTGTGCCCAGGAGCCCCACAGGGCTCTGCTCGGTATCAACATGAGTCCCTTAGACCATCGGTTTTCTTTAAAATTCTCTACTCTTCTTTTGTTGAGTAAAGAGCTTTCTTGGTTAAAGAAAACATTGAAGCCAGCAAGTGTGAACTGTTTATTAGGGAAAGAGATGTATGAGTTTCTCTCAGCCTAGATCTACTTCCTCAAGGCTGTCTGTGATGGTTAATTTTACCGGTCAACTTGACTAGGCTACGATGCTCAGAGAGCTGGTAAAACATTATTTCTGGATGTGTCTGTGAGGGCATTTCTAGAAGAAATGAACGTTTGATTCAGTAGATAGAGTAAAGAGATCCACCCTCACCAATGTGGGTGGGCATCTTGCAACATGTCAGGCCTGAATGGAACAAAAAGGTGTAGGAAGAGCAAATGCTCTCTTTCTTCCTGGGTTGGGATGACCACCGTCTGCCCTTGGACATCGGAGCTCCCAGTTCTTGGGCCTTCAGACTCAGACTGAATGACACACCAGCTTTCCCGGGTCTCCAGCCTGCTGACAACAGATCTTGGGACTTGTCGACCTCCATATCTGTGTGAGCCAATGTCTGCAATAAATACACACACACACACACACACACACACACATCCTATAGGTTCTGTTTCTCTGGAGAACTCTGACTAATACACTGTCCACACTCATTCTTATATAAGGGAGGAAAAGGAATTTTCCCTCAACCCTTCTGAGTTCTTGGTTGAAACTCCTGTGATAAAAGACAGAATAACAAGAGAAAAACAAATAGAAGTTTATTACATGTATACCGCCTATACACGGGAAGTACCCAGGGAGTAACTCCCCACGGTGGCTTAGCATTTAGACTTAAATATGATCTTAATAGGGAAAGGCACGGGGGATGTAGGTTTCTTAGGGGGGAGTGATTTTTAGGAAAGATGAACGGGCCCTTAGAAGACTTGATGGGAGGCGTGGTAGTTTGGGACAAAGTCCGGCGGTGGTGCTGACCTCTAGCCTCCTCTCCTGTGATGCGTCAGTCTTCGTGGCTGATGAGACTCCCTGAGAGGGGAGTGTTTCCAACTGAGTGTCTTTAGGTGGAGAAGGGGATTTCTGAGAAAGCCTCTCCCTGCATTTGCTGTTTTTCAAGTGCCCGCAGCTCCAAATAATCAATATGCCAAAGTGGCATGTTTGGGAGTGGCATGTCCTGAACCCCTACAGTCATATTTTGGGGTGGCATATTCTACTAGCCTGAACTTATTTTCCTTAATCCCAGTTTGGCCTCTTCTTTCGGTCTTCTTAAAAACCTGGGTCCTAGGGTCTTCCCTGGTGGTGCAGTGGTTGAGAGTCGGCCTGCTAATGCAGGGGACACGGGTTCGAGCCCTGGTCTGGGAGGATCCCACGTGCCGCGGAGCGACTGGGCCCGTGAGCCACAGCTACTGAGCCTGTGCGTCTGGAGCCTGTGCTCCGCAACAAGAGAGGCTGCGATAGTGAGAGGCCCGCGCACCGCGATGAAGAGTGGCCCCCGCTTGCCGCAACGAGAGAAAGCCCTCGCACAGAAACGAAGACCCAACAGAGCCAAAAATAAATATGAATAAATAAATAAATAAATAAATAAAAGATTACTATTAATTAAAAAAAATGAAAAAAAAAAAACCCAAAATAAAAACCTTGGGTCCCTCCATTGTTCCTCCTCAACGTCTTCATCTGTCCCCTGTGATGTGGAAAATGCTATTCCTGGGATTTGTTTCCTCCTCCTTTTCCTCTTGCTCCTTCTCCTTGTAAAATTGTATTCAAAGGGAACATAATGAATGCTACTGATTATTTCTTCTGGTAACCCTACTCTCCTCTGCCCCTCCCCCTAAAAGAATATGGGAGAATGTTCCACTGCCTCAGGTTCACTCCTCTCTGCTCTATTATGTGCTGCCTCTTCCACACTGAATTCCAGGACTGAGACCATTTTCCTGTTTATGGCCTCGTGATTCTGCAGAAACTCCATCCTCATCAGACTCCTAGGATATGGACCTTGAAATCCCCAGAGACTCCCTGCCCTGCTTTGTCGAATGTGAAGGAGTCTAATAGCAGCACAGCCTGCCTTGTGATGGGATCCTGTGAAGCACGGAGCTTTGTTTCCAAGACCGCACTTTTACACTCTGCAAAATGTCTACAGCTCCCAACCCCTCCATCTGTGTATTAACAAAAAGGGCAATTAGAACGTTGGCCTTAGCTGCCATTTCACACTCAGATAAGAAAGCTCCAAGTCAGAGAGGGAGCACCTTGCCTGAGGTCTCAGAGTTACATGTCACTGTTGGAACCAAAATAGAAACCTATATATTTTTAATGATTAATTTTAATCCAATGAGGCTTTTAAATTTTTTGTTTGTAAATTCAAAAAGTGCAAGATTGGAAAGTAGTGAGGGGAAAAAAATACTATAAATGAAAGGAGAAAGAAATTAATGAATGCTAGAGCAATCAAGGAAGACTCCTGGGAAGAGGTGGCAATTACATGGGGTCTTAAAATGTGGTTACGATTTGGATTAATACATTAAAAAAAAAAAAAAAAGCATGGAGAGACTATGAGCAAAGGGATCCCAGGGCAGTGAGTTCCTCCCACCTGGGGTGGGGTGTGGGTAGAACAGAGGGGACATAAAGCTGGCCCAGTGGAGGGGAGGTAGATCCCAGAGGGCCACGGGAGCCAGGGGTTCAGGAACTCAGGTGTGATTTAGTAGAGGAGGGGCAGCCAGGGGAGGCTTTCGAGGAGTTGATAGGTAGAGAAAAGGTGTTTTTGGTAGATTGATTTGGTGGTCATGAGTTTGGGGAATAGGGGTACTGACTGGTACAGGAAGCAGCCAGGAGAAATTCCCATAACTTTAAGTATGGGGAGTAGTCAGATGGGGAAAGCAAGGCCCCCAGAGCTGTCGTGAGAATGGAGAAGACAGAGGCGGGAAAACTGGGAAGAAAAATTTAACCAACCTCTTCCCACTGTACTTGACCCCAAGAAGACGCTGAGAGTGTGAGATGGCACAAGCGAGTTTCCTGGCTCTGCCGTTTCCTCCCTCTGTGGTCTTGGATAAGCCACGCCATCTCTCTGTCTCTGTCTCCTTAAATACAAAGGCAGAATAATACTTGACTTGTTTCCTTCAAAAGATGGCTGGAGGAAGCAGACAAAATTTGCAAAATGTAAAATATTAGACAAATGTTTGCTGTCATTCCATATAATAACTTGTTCTCTACTATAAAATAGAGTTGCTCTCAGAATGCGGCAAAGTTTTCTGCCTTTTTCTAAAACTGTTTAGACTGCCATTCTTTGGAGCCTCTCTCATGGCTTTAAAATCATCTCCTCACATGGAGAGCCTGCCTTCTACTCCTCAGCTTGGTGGGGACACTTCTCCCTTGTATTTTTATCCCTCTACCACGGAGCTATAAACCAGATAATCATGTTCACTAGGACTGAATGTAAAGTAAGAATAAGCTCTGAGTGAAACCTTGAGAAGGCTCTCCTTTGGGCAAAGTCATAAACTTTGGATCTTAATTCTTTTTGTGGCATCACTTTGGCTGCTAATGTTACTTAATAATGGCAAAAATGTATTGAACATTTGGGCTCACTTCTGGCCTCTCAGATCTGTGGGCAGTAGCGGAGGCTGTTGGATATGACAGCTACACAAGAGAGATGCTCTAGGCATTTGCGCTGTTGGAACTGCTGTCACAAGTGGATTGAGATTGACCACATAGACCTGGACTCAGAGTACTGGAATTCAATTAAAGGAACATTACATTTATCGTTTGAATTTTTGTAGAAGGATTGTATGTTTCAGTGAATTGTGATATATTTGAGAAAGGTGAGGAAGTTGTAGGACCAGTTCACTGGTCTGCAGTGAATATAGATTATTCTATTTTGGATATATCCTATTTGAAATGATGACAAGACACAGCCATGGAAGTATCCTGTAGATAATTGGAGATTCAGGAGTAGAACTTGGGTGAGAGGGAAGGAATGGAGATAAAAGTTTATGAGTCATCTGCAAATAAACGGTAGACTAAAATGAGACTGGAAGACATGTTGAAGGGATACTATAGATGGAGAAGATCAGAAGACCAAGGGTTGAATCCTGGGCAAATGCAGAGTCAGGGAGCAGAGGTGGCAAGTGTAAAATGTGGCTCTGACCTCCAAGAGTTTGTCGTCTTGTCAGAGCCTCTAAAAATGTACGTGATGAAGAATTAGAGAGTGACACGTGACTGTAAAAACCATCACATGATAATTTGGGCTCTACAACCATAAATGCTGTAGGCGGTGAGGAAGGGAGTGATGTCATGACCAAGGCTTCCTGGGAATGAAGGCAAGCTCAGCCTGGGAAAGGTGGCTCTGCAGGCTCGGAGCCAACTGCAGTGTATTTGGGAAGTCCCTTTAGCCCAGAGATAGGCACAAAGAAATGCGGGAGGTCTAGCCAACCCAGTGGAAAAACTCCCTCCCCGCCTGCTGCCCCCAAGCTAGCCTGAGCCATCTCAACATTGCCTCCCTCTTCTCCCTCCCACAGATCCGTCTTCCTCTCTCTCTCCTGCTGTTGTACTTTCTGGAAGCCTCACAAGACAGCCCTAGTTGACTTCCTTTCTCAAAACTTTAGTAACTTGGCTTTCTTTACCATGTATTTGAAACTTTTCTTTATATTTTTAGTCATCATTTATATGATTGGCCTGTTCCCTAAGTCTGTCACCTGCCTTAGAAGATGGTTATAAGATCAGGGGCAATGTATGTAAAGCACTAGCACAGAGTAGGTGCCTAGTAAGAGCTGGCTGTCATTAGCTATGGCGTTACAAGGCCCCTTGAGATCAGTGGCCGTGTCTGATGCCCTCTCCACCCTAGCTAAGGGCAGGCCCACGGTGAACGAATGCGTGTGGATATGACAGTAGATTCCTCCTGCATTCCATAGGCTTCTTCTGCGTCTTTAGCACTTGTGCTCAACAGCATGGACGGTAAAAGTTCATTTCTGGGAGGTCTTAATAGATATTTGCCTGGTGGTGATCCTTTGGTAGTGTATAAAAATATTGAATCACTATGTTGTATACCTGAAACTAATATAATATTGTAAGTCAATTATACTTTAATTAAAAAACTTTTTACAGAAATTTGCCTGATTCATTTTTTTAAGAGTTGGAGAAAAGCCAACTCTCTTTTCCTTTACTGATGAAGGACAAGTTGCTTTTGTTAAATATAACATCTCAAAATCTTTCAAATGGACATTAATGCTGATGACAGACTTGACCTCAGCAAACTGCAGATAAATGGGAAATGACTAGCTCAGGAAGAAAACACTCCTGGGAGTTTTAAATCCCTGGCTGTCCCTGGCTTGATCCATTAATGTAGTGAGTAATGCTGTTCGTTCCCTCTGTTCTCATCAGGGACTTTGCCTCACATTTAAGAGCACCTGCAGAAGGAGGGTGAGGAGGAAAGGAAGAGAGTGACGCATGTGGTTTTCTTTTTTTTTTTTTTTTGGAGTGACATGTATGAGGCCCAGCCTAGATGATTTCCATGATATATTTTTTAAAATTTATTTAATTTATTTTTATTTTTGGCTGCATTGGGTCTTTGTTGCTGCGCACGGGCTTTCTCTAGTTGCGGCGAGCAGGGGCTACAGCTCGTTGCGGTGCGTGGGCTTCCCGTTGCAGTGGTTTCTCTTGTTGCGGAGCACGGGGTCTGGGTGTGTGGAGTTCAGTAGTTGCGGCACGCGGGCTCAGTAGTTGTGGCTCGTGGGCTCTAGAGCGCAGGCTCAGTAGCTGTGGCGCACGGGCTTAGCTGCTCTGCGGCATGTGGGATCTTCCCGGACCAGGGCTCGAACCTGTGTTCCCTGCATTGGCAGGCGGATTCTTAACCACTGCGCCACCAGGGAAGCCCCATGATACTATTTTTTGAAACAGCCTTTTTAAAAAAACTTTTTATTTTATATTGGAGTATAGCCGCTTAACAATGTTGTGATAGTTTCATGTGCACAGCAAAGCAACTCAGCCATACAAATACATGTATCCGTTCTCCCCCAAGAAACAGCCATTTTTAGAGCTTGAAGTAGTTGCAAGTCAGATTAGCCCCATTGTCTCTGATGCTGGCAGAGTGATAGGACCTGGAAAGTGTTTGTGCCCCCGGAGAGAGCTTAGGTGTCCCCTTAATGGCACTTGTGGTTGGCCTGTTGTCATGTTTGCTGGGAGAGGGATGGAGCCGTGGCTGTTGGAATCTCTGGGCCACATCTCTTTCACACATGGACCTTCACACTTTGGCTATTCTAAAAAATAGGTATCTCCAGAATTGGAACAAAAAAATTCTGTTTATTTAATACTTTTGAATATTTCACGTCCATAGCTGGAGTACATAAATAGTGGTGAAGGAAATATGGAGCAGTTTGGGTAAATTTCAATGCCCAGAGTGAAGCTATAGAAGAGATGGTTTGTCTTCAGCCCCTGCAACTCCCCTGTCAGCAGTGTCTTCCCAAGTGACCCCCCAGACACATCCTCAGCACCGGAGTGTCCTGGGCTCGGCGTGCTGGCTGTACCCAGCCTCCGTCTAGGGAAACAGCTCACTCACCGCGAGTTCCTTCACTGTGTGCCTCGACACCACAGGAACCCACGCCTCCCCCCCTGCCCCCCTGCCCATCCCACCCCTCAGGGACACCCGGATTCGGGGAGGATGCCTGCCTCAAGGGCATACAGTCTGTTTTGTCAACTTGTGAGGGGGCTTGGAATTAGACCATTACCCGAGAGGGACAAAATGATGAATCAGAGCCTCTCTGTCTGGAATTTGCATTGGAGAAATGGTAGAAGTCATATAGTTAGCAGTGGATTTGCCTGAAAAGACTTGCAGACAAACACCAGGAAGGGCCATGAGCGAGCTGCAGTGATGAGAGAGCAGAGGGCAGTAAGGCCGGAAGAGACACAGGGGGAGACGTTGGCCGTTTGAACTATGATGACGCTGGTTTAGTTCTTTCAAACTTTGATTTTCTATCCACTAGACGTGAGGGCGATGCCTCTTACATTGTTAATATCATTCAAAGACTTCCATCTGGAAAATTGAATTTCATATAATCTGAAAAGTGACGTTGCTCACTGGGGAAGGGGCTCCCGGGCCCAAGTTTTTGAGTGTCTCTCTCTGTCTAGGACAAGTGGCTTCCTCAAGACCCCTAAAGTCTGCAGCGGCTTCCTGGTCCCCTCGCAGTGAAGTGTCCACTGAAGGGAGAGATGAAGGGCATCTATTTCCTACTTGGGCAGAGCTCTGATTTCTCTAAGGCTTTTGTAGGGACATGGGGCTCATGCTAGTGTCCTCCTGGAGGCCACAGCTTCGCAAAGACCGCTTTCCCTGTGCTTCCTAAGAGATATTTACGTGCTTAGGCGACGCCTACGGTTTAATAAGCGCAGTGTGTCAGTCAAATCTGACTCAAAATAGAGCCTCCAGGGAAACGACCCTGCTGATAGTTTAGGACAAGAGGGAAGGACATGGTCTAACACAGCAGCCAAGGAGGCCGAATGCAGCGGAGTGTCCAGGCGGTGAGCCCGGCCATTCACCTACCGCATCCATCAGGCCCAGATACGGTTTCAGCCCAGTCAGCAGTGGCTTCTCTGTGTTTCTCAGCTAATCCTGCTGCAGACCAGGTAGAGCTTGGACGGTTTATGCGTGATAGAGGAGCATTCCCATGTATTTTATTACCACCCATGTGTTGCTTGCAATATGTTGCAAAGATGCTGATTTTCTAGGACTAGGAGCCCTATGGGGGCTCTTCCTGGAATGCAAAGTTGGCACAGGTACAGAATTAAAAGCAACTGATGTTCTGAGAATTGGTGTCCAGAGAAAACTCACACTCCTGTGTTACTCACCTGCCTGAGGTCAGTAAAAACAGAGTCACCTAGCTTCAATATTAATAGCTCATGTTTTACAGAATTTTAAAGCCAGAATTTCAGAGAGCTTATGTTTAGTCCTTTTTTGTTGTTTTTTTTTTAAACAGGTAAGGAAACTGAGACTCTGAGGGAATGAAATGACTTGTCCAGGGTCACACATTTCATAGCAAAGCCTTGATTTAAAGCCCAAAGTTTCTCACTTCAGTTCAACTCTTGGACTGTCTCAAATCTACTCCTTTTAAAAAATTTTGTCCCCAGTATTACTAATGACACATTTTTTCCAAGATGTTTATTTAGATTTGTTGTTTTGAAGTGATAGCTGGTTGGGATTTTTTTTTTTCCCCAAAAATAAATATATAGAATATCATCACCATCCACCTAGTTGCTGAAGCCAATAACTGAGTTATTCTCAATCCAACCTCTGGTCCCCATCCCTGGCCTGGGCAACATCTAATCTGTTGAGAGCTACTGTTTTTTCTACTTTTAAAATACATTTCAAATCCTTCTATTTCTTTCTACCTCCATCTCTGTTCCAAGCCCCAACATGTCTTTCTGCATCTGCTGCAAATCCTCCCATCCCTTCTCTACGCTGGAGACAGAATAATCTTTTTAAATTTTTATTTTGAAATAACTATAGATTCATAGGAAATTACAAAAAAAAAAAAATGTACAGGGACAGCCCATGTACCCATCACCCAGTTTCCCCCAATGGTAACATCTTACCATCTTATACAACTATTGAACACAGTATCAAAATCAGAAAATCGACATTGGTGCAATCCACAGAGTTGATTTCACCAGTTTTACTTGCACGTGTGTGTGTGTGTGTGTAGATTCATGCAACCACCACCACAATCTAGAGAATAATCTTCAAAACTGTAAATCAGTCATGCTATCTCCTTGCTGAAATCTTCCCAGTGGCTTCCCATCCTTCTAGAAAGCACTCAAGCTCCCGCCTGAGCAGCTTCTCAGCTTCCTCGCAGACCCGAGCATTCTCGCCCTGCTGCCTGGCTGGGCCCCGCTGGCCCTGGGAGCTTTGGCACCTGCTGCTGCTTCCATCTGGTTTGCTTGTTCTTGGCTCTTCCTGCCACTGTCTGTTCTCTTCCTTCAGGTCTTGGGTCCCAGGCCGTCCTCTCTGTCACAGAACCCTGGTCTTTGCCTTGCAGCGTCTGTCACCATCGGCACAGCTCCATATGCTGGCTCACTTGTTTCTTTGTTCCTTGGAGACATAAATGCCAGGAAGGCAGATACTTTGCCAACAGTTGTCCCCTTAGAACCGACTGCCGGGCCTGGTGCCCAGTAAACATATCAAAGATGAAGGTCAAGGGCAGGTCTGCGTCCTAATGCCCAGAATGAGCCAGGGCAACTCAGGGGCTGAATTTATTTGACAGGAAAGGAAAGCATAGTTATACATGTAGGAAAAAATCTCATATTTTTAAAAAAAAAAAATAGTTGCTTATACTGAATACAAATAATACTTTAAGAATACAAAGGTATAAACTTCTGTAATTTAAAAAAGAAAGTCTGTATCCAATCCTTTTTGAGGTATAGAAAGTTGTAATTTCTCTTATTTATCAAGTCACTTTTTTGGTAAATGTTTAAGACACTGTTTCTTTCTATGTGTTATATTTTGTATCCTTAACAGCATCAAGTCCATCTCTATATATATACTGAGAGTAAATAATTCAAACAGTAAGAGAAGATGTTGCACTGAATACAAAGTGTGTGCTTGTGTTATAGCTCGTGCACCTGGGAGCGTTCGCCTCCGCGTCCTCAGCCACTTGCACACACAGGGCTTCGTGACTGGTGACAGTGTTGGGGTTCAGTCCTGAACCTATGGCTGCAGAGGGCTCCTGGGTTAAGCAAACACCCTGAAGACTTCAAGTCCCCTGGCCAGCAACGTGACATTCAGTGCTTCCTATTTACAGGTCCCTTTCAAAAACTCCTTTTCAACCCAAGCCCTTGGGGTACATTCGTATCATTTAAAATATAAATGTAAATTAAAAAAAAAAAGTAGCTGACACAGAAGGCAATGGAACTTTCATTGCTCTTTTTTCACTTTGAACTGAGGGAATCAGCCAAAGTGACACAGGCCATTGACACACAGGCCCTTCTGCCAGGCTTACTGGTCACGTCGGCCATGGGGACACCCTCCTGTGTAGGAACCTCTCTGGACAGGACTGAGAAGGGGAAGAAATTTGCCTTTCCGTTTCTCCACAGGTTTCCCGCTTTCTGTCTCCTGAGGATGTTCGCTCTGCTTCCTCCGGCCTCAGGTCCATCGGGTGGGCAGGCAGGGACCTGTTAACTTGCTCCTGTTTCTCAGGCAATCTAGACTTTAGTGCTAATCCCTTATTTCATTAAACACCCATTAATTGGTGCAGCTGTGGGTCAGGCATCATGTCAGAGACACACAGATCAAAGACACACAGTTCTGGCCAGCTGGAAACTTCCAAGACCCCCAGGGAAGGTGGATAAATGGACAGACAATCTAATAACAGTAAGACATGAAGGCTGGTGCTGGTTATGTGTGTTACAGGACAAGCCTCGTAGATTTCGGTTCCGGTCAAGCCAGCTGAGAAGGAAAAAGCGAAAGAGCTGTGCACTCTGAGGGAGCAGCTTCCTCCAAGCTGTCCTTTGAACAAGAATCAAAGCTGGCAAATGAGACCTCCTGCTGAGGAGCTCTGGGACAAGTGGCAGCTCCTTCACTTGTCCCCCCTTTCCTGACCCTGCAGCAGCTGGGGGGACCAGAGATGATGGGTGATTCCTCTACCAAACCTCCTGGGCTTCTTCCTCCCTTCCTTCCTCCCTCCCTTCCTTCCTCCCTTCCTTCCTCCCTTTTTTTCTTTCTTTCCTTCCCTCTTTCTTTCTTCTTTCTTTCTTTCCTTCCTTCCTTCTTTCTTTCTTTCTTTCTTCTTTCTTTCTTTTTTTCTTTCTCTCTCTCCCTCCGTCCCTCTTTCTTTCCTTCCTTTCTTCCTTCCTTCCTTTCTTTCCTTCTTCCTTCCCTCCTTTCTTCCTCCTTTCTTTCTTTCTTCCTTTCTTTCTTTCTTTCTTTCTTTCTTTCTCTCTCTCTCTCTCTTTCTTTCTTTCTTTCCTTCTTTCCTTCGTGTATTTTTATTTACTAAATCTGGCAATACTATTTACAAACTATTATTTTATTTTATTTATTTATTTTTAATGTTTTTATTGAAGTATAATTGGTTTAGAATGCTGTGTTAGTTTCTGCTGTACAGAAAAGTGATTTGCTTATACATACACATATATTCTTTTCCATTATGTTTTATCCCAGGATATTGAATACAGTTCCCTGTGCTATACAGTAGGACCTTGTTTTTTATCCATTCTGTATACAATAGTTCGCATCTGCTAATCCCAAATCCCCAACCCAACCCTCCCCCCTGCCCTTGGCAACTGCAAGTCTGTTCTCTATGTCTGTGAGTCTTTCTGTTTCATAGAACAGTTCATTTGTGTCGTATTTTAGATTCCACATATAAACGATATCATATGCTATTTGTCTTTCTCTTTCTGACTTACTTCGCTTAGTATGATCATCTCTAGACCCATCCATGCTGTTGCAAATGGCATTATTTCATTCTCTTTTTATGGCTGAGTAATATTTTATCCATTCATCTGTCAATGGGCATTTAGGTTGTTTCCATGTCTTGGCGATTGTAAATAATGCTGCTATGAACATAGGGGTGCATGTATCTTTTCAAATTATAATTTTGTGTGGATATATGCCCAGGAGTGGGATTGCTGGGTCATATGGTAGCTCTATTTTTAGTTTTTTGAGGAACTTCCATATTGTTCTCCATAGTGACTGCACCAATTTACATTCCCACCATCAGTGTATCTCCCAGGTTTTTCTATTGCATTTGCCATCTCCTTGATCAAAGACCAGGAGATGTGGCAGCGGAGGCAGAAGACCAGCGCGGCCCCAGCACTGCCGCTGCGTCGAAGAGGAGGCCTGGCAGAGGTCCCACGCTGAGGCCTCAGAGGTCACCACCCTCTTCGTGTGACTGAATGAGGGGGCTTCTTTCTGTACTGTCTGGGTCGTCCCCAGGTTTATCAGGGTGCATTTCACACTGCAGATTTGACTCTGTTCTTAAAAATGTTTTCTTAATTGTATTTTAAAAATAAATTAATTTTTCTATTTATTTGTTTGTTTTTGGCTGCATTGGGTCTTTGTTGCTGTGCGCAGGCTTTCTCTAGTTGTGGCCAGCAGGGGCTACTCTTTGCTGCAGTGCAAGGGCTTCTCATTGCAGTGGCTTCTCTTATTGCGGAGCATGGGCTCTAGGAGTGCGGGTTCCAGTAGCTGTGGCTCGCAGGCTCTAGAGCACAGACTCAGCAGTTGTGGTGCACGGGCTTAGTCACTCCGTGGCATGTGGGATCTTCCCGGACCAGGGCTCGAACCCGTGTTCCCTGCATTGGCAGGCGGATTCCTAACCACTGTGCCACCAGGGAAATCCCCTCTTAATTTCATTTTAAGAATTAGTAAAATAGTACCTATTTGTATTCCTCCCTCCCCCTGAGAGGAAACTATTGGTAAAAGAGTGTAAGTTCCTTCCCATCATCACTCCTGCTCTGTCTTCACCCTGTCTGTGATCCTGTTGAAGATGAAAATATCATTATTTGAAACAAATCCATTCCGCGTCTGGAGCTGCCTCTTCTCCATTTCAGGTCACTGACATTGCGGATCTCCCCAGGAGCTGCTCAGGACCTGCTGTATGTTTATCTTCCTTCAAGCCTTTCAGAAGGACCAGAAGATGCCTGGCTCTGAGGAAGAACCGAGAATGTGGAGGTGACTGACCCAGGGATCCAGGTGACCCGTGGATCTGCCCCAGGGCCTGGCACTGCTTCTCGACTTCTCTAAGCTGCAGTTTCCTCACCTGTGAAATGGGGGTGATGAAAGTGCCCACCTCACGGGGTTATTGACCTCACACACACAGCACTAAGCCCAGAGTCTGGCATGTGAAATCTCCTTAAATATAATGATACAAAGATAATGATTAATCAACTCATTGATCTCAAACACGGACAAAGCAGAAAGCGGAGACTAAGAAACGCTAGTATATTAGCCGATGTAATGCTTTCTATGATTGCCTCTAAGCCTAAACCCAGCCACCAGCACAGAACAGCAGAGCAGGTGGCCTCCCCAGGCTGCCGTCAGCCAGGTTCCCTCTCACAGTGGACCTGAGCTTTCGTAGGCTCTAGGGTTCTGCTGATGCTTTGTTATGTGCCGTCCTGAGGTCTTGGGTATAATCGTCCCTTTGCATCATCTCCAAACCTTGGCTGTCTCTGGCCAGGGCTGCATGGCGGAGAACCAGGCTGAATACAGTCAGCTCCACAATAGATCTCCAGCCAATGAATGACTAACAGTGAGAGTGGACCAGTCTCTTCCATACCTTGGCTTCCTTCAAATGGGTCTCCTTTTACCCAGCCATGGGGACCCTCTGAATGTAAATGGGGAGCGAGGCTGCTCGGTGATGTTCCTAACAGTGTGTAAGTTGTGTTCCCACGGGGAGCCATCTATATGGTACAATCACGACACTCAAAACAAAAGGATCAGAGACAGATCGGAGGAAAGCACGCTGGCTGGTGAAAGGCGCGGGACAAAATGAGGAAGAGAGGAGCAGACAGGCCGAGAGCCCCCCAGAGCCACACCGAACCCCCCAATCCGCCTGCTTCAGCTGCGGGCACAGCCTCTGCCCAGGCCCCGTGGCCTCACGATGGCGGATCCTCTGAGAGGACAAGCCAATGACGAGATGAAGGCCACGCTCAGACTTTCCCACTAGAACCTGCATGATGCTTTGTTTGTTGGCCTTTCTCTGAGATTGCAGAGACTGGAAACACCCTGCCTTGCCCAGCCTCTGTTTTAAGGACACCCTCACTGCTAAATTATTTCTTTTCACATTTTAAGTGTCCAGAGGATCAGAGCGCTGCAGCCCCCTTTAACACACCTAACTTACTGCACATCATAGCTTAGCCGCGTCCACCTTAAATGTGCTCAGAACACTTACATTAGCCTACAGTCGGGCAAAACCGTCTAACACAAAGCCTACTTCATAGTAAAGTGTTGATTACCTCATGTAATTTACTAAATACTCTATCAAAAGTGAAAAACAAAATGGTGTGTGGGTACAGGATGGATCTAAGCGGATTGGTTGTTGACCCTCGTGATGGCCTGGCTGACAGCTGTGGATGTCACTGCCCAGCATCACGAGAGAGGATCACTAGCCCGGGAAGAGGCCCAAATGCAAAACTCAAAGGACGGTTTCTACTGAATGCGTATCACATTTGCACCGTCATAAATTTGAAAAATCCTAAGTGGAAACATTGTAAGTCAGGGACCGTCTATGTAATAACTTCAGCCTGTATTTTTGCTTGGAGTCCAAGAGGAAACAAAATAAAAATCTCTGTGGCTTCCCCTGGTTTGTCTCCACCTGCCATATGTGGAATTCAGATATTCAGATGACCGCGGAAGTTATTTTCCTGGAAGCTTGGATCAGGACTTTGAACTTACGGTAATTCAGGCATCCTGACCTGGTGAGTGGCCACTGGCAGCTGATGGGAAGTAGTTACTAAGTAGTTACTGGAGAAAAGCTGCAGTTGAACCAAAAGGCTTAGTTCAGCCCTGGTCTCACCACTCATTGATGCCATGACCTCAGACAAGTCACTTCACATTTTAGTTTTTGTAGCTGTGGAATGAGGCTAAGAGTGCAGTCGACCCTCATTACTCACGGATTCCATATTTATGAGTTTGCCTACTTGCTAAAATTTATTTGTATCCCCCAAATCATTACTTGTGGCACTTTTGCAGTCACGTAATGGCAGTGAAAATTTTGAGCCCCTTGATGCACACATTCCTGACTGTTGTCAGGCAAGGTACTCTGCCTTGCTGTTCCTGCTCTCATGCTATGAAATATTTTCACGATATCTACTTAGTGCTAAATTTTTTGAATTTTGGGAGTGTTTTGGTGATTTTGCTGTTTAAGATGGCCCCGAGCCTGGTGCTGGGTGCTGTCTGGTGTTTCTGTGGGCAAGAAGGCTGCAATGCGCCTGATGGTGAAAATATGTATCTTAGATAAGCTTCATCTGGGCATAAGTTATGGTGATGATGGACATGAGTTCAATGTTAGCAAATCAACAACATACATTAAATAAGATGTCTTTAAGCAAAAGCAAACTTAAAACACGTTTATATAATGATTGGTAGATGAAAATGATATGACCAGAGGCTCACGGGAATCTGAGCCAGTATTTCCTTTAAGAACAATAGTTCAGTATCTGCTAATTTGGTGACTTGATGGAACACAGCTCCCACAAATAACAAGAATCGACTATACTTGTTCTGCCCAACTCAGAAGATTGGTGTAAAGGTCAAGTGAGATGTTAAAAGCAAAACTGCTTTCTCAACGACAAGCACTAAATGCTGAGAGGTGGTCACGCTTGTTCAGCAGCTGACATTGTACCAAGAACTTGGACGTTCACCATCTCACAACCCTGTGACACAGGGTTTGCTGTGCTTGTTGCTGTTCATGCTCCAAATATAAGGAAATAGAGCCCAGAGAAGTGAGGGTCCTATCAGCAGTGACAAAGTGCGTTAAGTGCCGTAGTATTTATCCACTATGTGCGAGGCTCTGTGGGAGCCCCAATAAAATGATGAACATGTGTGTCTCCACCTGCATGCCGTCTAATGCACTGGGGGCATTAGGCCCGTGAAGCAGGGAGCTTTCCATGTGTGTCTCCTGATTTCCCCTCTCTGAGCTCTGGCCAAGGTGAAAATATTTCGGATGAGTTGGGGAGGCTGGGAAGGTCAGGTGATCTTGCCCTCTGACTCATCTGGGAGCCTGGGAGAGACTGACTTGCAGGTCACCCCTATACCTGGCAGCAGGGGGAAGCCAAAGAGAGTTAGGTGTCGTCAGGGGGATGGTGGCTCCCAGAAATAATTTTACCAGGGTGGCCTGAGGTTCTGGTGGCCTAGGCAAGATCCACAAGTAGCTGAGAGTCACCTGTAGGTCCTGCCAGAGAAGGTTCTAAAGCTGGGGCAAGGGGACCAGTGTCAGGGCTGAGGAGTGGCCACAAACAGGGCCAAGCGGGAGTCTGGCCAGGTCCTGAGCGTCTGTTGTACTGTGATGTGGGATGAGGCCTGGTAGGACAGGGCCCCCTGTGAGAGACCTCATACCTGAAGACGCCCACGGCCGGATGCCCCCAGGGCAAAGGGAGAGAGGCAGGGGAGGGGACTCCCTAAGAGACCAGCATTTTTACCTAGGAGAGGCTGAACACTGTCCCAGAAGGCCTATGTCAGTGTCTCTCAAAAGTGAATATGCTGAAGGTGTCCTGGGGATCTTATGGAATGTGGATTCTGATTGTTTAGCCCTGGGTGGGACCTGCGATTGGATAAGCTCTCAGCTGAGGCCGGTGTCCCTGGGCTCAGACCACACTCAGACCAAACTCTGAGTAGCAAGGCTCTGTGCCAATGCACCAGATTATACTTGGACTGGGCTGGAGTTTCGGTGGTTGTTTTCTTCCTCCAAGTAAATAGTGCTGGAGATCAGGAGAGCAATAGTGATGGGCTAAATACAGAAAACAGTAACATTTCCTTCTGTGTGTCTAAGTTGCGGGAGTAGATTTTCAGACTGAAAGCCAGGGAGGTACAGACACAGCCCCTGCCTCTGGCTGCACCCACGTCACATACCTGAGGAGCCCGGCGCAGGTCTTCTGACTGCCAAGTTCATAGGCTTCTCATTCCCCTAAGGCTCCCAGGGGCAGCTTCCAAGGTCTGGAGGGGTCCCCCCACTCCAGTCAGTCCAGAAAGACACGGCTCCAAGGGATGGACCCAGGAGAGAAGTTGGATGGGTTGGACATAACCAAGTCAGGATTTTATGGCTACGACGTGGTTCCTCTTGACAATGAAGACCTCAACTCAACAAGCATTTACCAAGTACCTTTCAGGGCAGGCAAAGTCATTTCAGCGCCATCGATGCCACTGGGGACACAAGGATAACAAGAGGTGGTCCTGCCTCGGGATTTCCTCTCTAGCTGGGAGGATAGGAGTACAGTCACACTTCCAAGTTCATATTACACTTCATCTTGTGTAACACTTTGGGATAGGAACTGTCATTGTTTAGGTAGCATCTACTAAAACCATGTAGGGTCAACAGTCTTAATAGGAGATTCTATAGTGGGAAATGAAAAGTGCGTTTCAGCATTTCATGGAACATTTGTGGCAGCCTTGACTTGGTCCTGATTAGTCCCCTCGGCCCACTTAGTGGCTATTTACCTGAATTGCAGGATCAGTGCTTCTTGCGAACTGTATCTACAAATCTAAGGCCATCGTGAAAAGTTACTAAAGGTCTCAGAGAATTATCTCTTCGCTGTCGAATGGAAAATCTTTCCCACTTTGGAACCCTGGCAACTTATCACTAGTATTGTTCCCACAGCTGTTTCAGAATCTGTGGAAAATATTACTGTTTGGCTTCAGAGGTTTTAGGGAGTTGATTTCTAAAGTGGAGAGGAGAGTCTTTTAAAAATGTTTTTCAGTCATGTTTTGGTACATCAGAATAATGGTGGAGGGAGGGAGATTAAACCTAATAAAATATGAACTGTCAAAAGATAACTATTTCTGAAAGCACGAAATCTGAAATGGCACAAAAGTAACATGTATTGCTCCAACATGCATGAAAAAAGATGCATATAGACCCCAGTTTGAAACCTTTGTATATTACTATATATTGCCACAATCAAGATATGTTTCCTGAGCGCCTTTGGCTTCTGGTGCTAGGCACTGTAGAGTGAGTTAAAGAGATTGTCTTAACTCTGAAGGTTCAAGGTAGTAATGACATTATCAAAAGTTACCGCTATTCTGGGAGGGTGGCGGGTAGCAGGACAGAAAAAAATCAGTAGTTTGTTTTCACGGATAAGTAGAGACAACAAGAAGTCAAAGCCCGTTGGTGCCAAGAGCTGGGGAATGGGGGGGGGGCTGTAGCCTTCCCTGTCACAATCCTCATCAACCCACTTCCCCATTGTATGATGTAGACATCTGATGTTTTCAGTGCAAAAGCAGCATCAAGCCTTGTCTTCCAACTGGATTGCTTCCCCTAACTCTCTCCTGTATAAATTTTGGGGTCACCACCTCTCCTCTAAATATCCAGCCTAACATCACTTCTAGAAGTTATCCAAAGGTCTCTTAAATTCTAGTTCATTAATGTAATTTTGGTCTCTGAGACATATTGATGTTTATGGATGAGATATCTGGTTGGAGGACTGGAGAACTTCCTGATAGGTGGCTGCAGACAAGGTCCACATCAGCTGGGTGAGTGAACTAGCTCATTGCACTAGTGTGACTCCCAGGCTCGCCAGTCATTCAACCAAGCTGGTCATTCACTGTGTTTAACCTCCGGAGCTGCAAGACTCGATGTAACAGTTAGTTTCCTTTAGCTGAAGATCGCATGCAATTCAGATTTCTCATTCCCATGACCCTTAAGACTACAGGCTAAAGCAAGGTCAAAAAGTATTCAAGATTTCAGATGTGGATGCATAATTCACACTTAAAACCAAAGCTTAAGAAAAGAAAAGAAGGAAATTATTGGAAAGGGTTTGGCTAACTGTAGCACCCATGAATGAATGCAATGGTGAATCCAACATTTAGTGAGAAGCCCCCGAACATGACCACTTAAGGGTAGCTAAGATGGGAAGCTTAAAGAAATGTGATATAGAAGGTTATAATACCACTGAGTAGAAAATATGTATCTCATTGATAGATGATAAAGATAAACGCTAACTTGTATGGGTTCACAGAGAGAAGAGCAGAGACCTGAGGATAAAGGAGGCAGGATAGCTCATTCATTCATTCATTCTGCATTTATTTATTGATTTGATTTGTTGAATTCCTTCCTAAATTTACTTATTCATTCAGTTCAGCATTTATTTGAGTGCCAGATTCATTCAGTTCAGCATTTATTTGAGTGCCAGATTTGACTGTGCTAGGCAAGAGTGATACTAAAGCCAGATGGTCTCAGGGTTTACGGACCTTACAGCCTAGAGGAGGGAGTAGGTACATGACTACTAAGTATCAAGGACAATGCCTGCCAGGAGGGGTACACTGTGCCATGAAATACTTTAAAAAGGGACAAATAGGCCCAGAAGTGCTGCCGAGGAAGTGGCACTCGCACTGAAAGGGATTAGTTACTAGAGAAGAGGTTAAGAGTCTTCCAGGTAAAGTAAACAGCATGTGCAAAGGCCCTGTGGAATGAGCGGTCCAGTTAGTAGAAAGGACAGTGGAAGGACCAGTGTGGCTGCAGTGCAAGGAGGGGGCAGGCGGTGCAGGCCTGGGCAGTGGGGTAGAAGCTGGAAGACGAGGGCTCTGAAGACCATATTGAGGAGTGAATGGGTAATATGCTATGCTCCCCTGCTCCCTTTCAAGTGACGAGATCTCTCCTCATCCTTCAGGAGAGGAATGTGACAGGGCAGAAAGCAAACAATAACAGGCAATATCCTAAACAAGTGTTTTTAGAAAGTTAGCTTGAGCCGATTGTTGTTACAATAACAGCATCTTTTGCAACGTTGATTAGAATTTACTGCTTTACACACTTATATTGTACATGTTTTCTTACTCTCCTGAGTCAAAGGGGAAGTTCTTGTGTCTCAAGAATTCTATTGCATTTATAATTACCTGGAAAGCCTAGTCAGTGACAGGCAGGTAAGGCAGGTAACAGTTGGGCTAGTTCTCCTGGGAACTCCCTTTGACACCTTAGGTTATTGAGTGTGCCTGTAGAACGTAAGCGTTGATGGCCCAGGAGGGAGTGGACAGATGTAAGAATAATTAAACTGACTTTCCTTAAAAAAAAAAAAAGAAAGTAACAGGCAAGTCTCTTTCTGGCTTTTGTTTCCCTAAAAATGTTTGAGGAATTCAAGGGACTCTGTGCTCAGAAAAAATGCTTCGAGAAATCTGTGACAAAGCAAGTCTCCTTCCCTCAAACTAGAGAAGAATTCCTTGGGGCCGAGGAAGGAAGAGGGAGATGAGGGAAGGGGACAGGATGATGGGTGTTGAGGGTTCTGTCTAGAGGGATCTGATCTCCCTGCAGAGCCCAGAGGTGGAGACAGGGACGATCCAGGCAGGTAGGGCCTCGGACAGTCTCGCAGCGAGGCCAGGGAGCAGTAGAAATGGCCGCGGAGGCTGCAGATTATGTCGTCCCCTGCGAATAAGATGAGGGACCGCTCAGCGGCGACCTAGGTGGACCAACAGCTGGATCTGTGGTCCAGCATCTGTCCGGACCTCTCCCTGAATGCACTGTGGGAGGCCCCCGGCCACTAGACCCAGTTCCAGGGAAGGCAGAGTGGAGTGTGTGAAATCTGCAGATTAATTGGGAATCAGTTGCTGCAAATGCTACCGAAATAAAATAGAGGAAAGGAGGTGGGGGAGGGAGGAACTTTATATCTACATGCTTATAGAATTGTAGAATGCCTCTGGGACACTGGGCAGAACTGGTTGGCTATGGTTGTCTTTGGGGAGGGGACATTCTTCACTTGACCCTTTTTCCTTTTGAATTCTGTCACATGCATCTTTCACCTATTTTCAAAAATGTGATGAATGTGTAAAACTCTTCCTCCAGATAGAAACGACTTGGTATATTTTTGTAGGCTTTTCTACTTTGTTTAGCAGTTAAGAAAACTCACAAGCCAGTATTTTTATCAAGGGGCACCAACTTGCCTCATTCTGGGAATTGCAAGTATTGAATATATATTTCTTTAAGTACAATCTGCTTCTTTTCTATGTTTAATATCTTGTTTCTCTGTACTTATGTTGTTCTGGATGTTGTCTCAAATTCTTTCAGCGGAGCGTGTGCTACAAATTTTAATGAATAGGAAGATTAATTAAACTTTTTATTTAAAAAATTCAATAAGAAAGAGTTCCTGAATCATTCCAGATAAGTGAATACATTTATATTCCTGGGGATGCCGGGGAAGTTGGAGGATTTTATTGGCTTGCATATAATTCCTACTCCAGTTACAGTGGTGTTTTCTCATTCAATGTCAGAGTTTGCCTCAACTCAGAAAGTGGTAGAGAATTCTCATTTATATTTATTCTTTCTCATTTCTGAATCAAAACCCCTATATCTATGGTATATACAATATGTTTTATTTTTATTATCACTTAATTATACAGTTTTCAAATTTTCCAGTTAAAGTAGAATTCAAGAAAGGAAACACTGATGGAATGCCAATAAACATCTGTGGCATAAAGAGCAGAATTTTGTGACATTGACCTTTAAAGAGGGTTCTGGAACTTTGGAGCCACATTCTGAGAGGGATATTTTACTTGCTCTGGAATTAGCAACTGTGATGTTGGGATGGCCCAATAGACAGATACTGACTGACTGATGGATGACACCTTACGATGAGGTTAGTAAGAACGACTGCCCTTGAATGGGGTCTCAGATGATTAAAAAAAAAAAATACAGTGGACCTTTATCTCAGATGTAACCTCCAGAGTTAAAACTATTTGCAAGTGATCTGGAAAGCCTATGATATGTAGCAACTTTTAGATTGACTGAGGCTAGGAATCGAGGGTGCTTTTAAAGGAACTTTAAAGTTCCTTCTGGCATGTAGGAACAAACCTCTTAGTTACTGAGTGAGCTTAGCCAACTGCCAGCATCTCCATTTCTACTGAACTTAACTCTTCTCTCTTTACCACCTCATTTGCAACAGCTGTCTGGAAGGGTCCAAAGAGATTATGTTGTTCTTTTCCATTAAATGAACATACTTTGTCAAGAAAATCATAGTCTGCAGTGGAATTTGGAATTTGGAATTCCTTTAAATGTCCAGGGTTGACTGCTGTGGCTTTGAGTGAGACATGGATAAGGGGCCCTGTAAATTCCCTTCCAGAAAAAAAGAGATTATTGCATAGCTCCTTGCAGTAAATAGCATAAGAATGTATTTCAGCTTCCTACTCAGACACAAAAAATATACAAATATTTTCATCCATATTAAGAAGCTATACCCAAGTCTCCTGGCTGCATTTGGAACCCATAGGAAAAACAGGGTTGCTTCTTGTTTAGATCAATACAGCATTGTAGCATCTTAGTAAAACTGGGCACAGGATGGGGCCCTTTCACTTTTTGGTTTTTCTGACAATCATGTCCACTAACAAGCTCAACTGAATGAAATGACTTCAAGGACTGTTAAACAGCACATAGAATTTGTGTGTAATTATGTGGTAATTATTATGAGGGAATTTAGAGTCTAATTTGATGAAAATGTCTGAAGTATAAACAAAATAATATTATTCTTTGAACAAATCCAATTGACAATTTTTCCTTAAAATTAGGCATCTCCTTATGGAGGAAAGGTCAAAATATAAGAATAAAAATGTTAATGATTCTATCAATATAAAGTTCTATAGCTGTGGTTTTCTACCTGTTCTTGAGCTCCTGGGAGGGGCCTTGGAATTTGTGCAGGGAACTGAAAGAGGCTGAATCAGCTGTGCAAGATATTGGAGTTTCAAGTAAAATTTTTTAAAATAAATGGTTTCACTACTAAATTTTTTTCTCATTGATTTTTTTAATTTAGGTATAGTTGGTGTAAAATATTAAATAAGTTATAGGTGTGTGATACAGTGATTCACAATTTTTAAAAGTTATACTCCATTTATAGTTATTATAGTTATTTATGGTTATTATAAAATATTGGCTATATTCTCCATGTTGTAAAATATATCCTTGTAGCTTATTTTATACCTAGTAGTTTGTATCTTTTACTTCCCTACCCTATATGGCCCCTCCCTCCTTCCCTCTGCCCATTGGTAACCACTAGTTTGTTCTCTATATCTGTGAGTCCACTTTTTTTATATTCACTAGTGTGTTGTATTTTTTAGATTCCACATATAAGTGATTTTATACAGTATTTGTCTTTCTCTCTCTAACTTATTTCACTTAGCATAATGCCCTCCAAGTCCATCATGTTGCTGCAAATGGCAAAATTTTATTATTTTTTATGGCTAAGTAGTATTCCATTGTATAATATAACCACATCTTTTTTATCCATGCATCTGTTGATGGGCACTTAGGTTGCTTCTGGCAATTGTAAATAATGCTGCTATGAACACTGGGGTGCATGTATCTTTTCAAGTTAGTGTTTTTGTTTCTTTTGGATATACGCCCAGCAGTGGAATTGCTGGGTCATGTGGTAGTTCCATTTTAAGTTTTTTGAGAAACCTCCATATGTTTTAGACAGTGGCTGTACTGATTTACATTTCCACCAACAGTGCAAGAGGGTCCCCTTTTCTCCACATCTTCGCCAACATTTGTTTATGTGTTCTTTTTGATGATGGCCATTCTGACAGGGGTGAGGTGATATCTCATTGTGGTTTTGATTTGCATTTCCCTGATGATTAGGGATGTTGAGCATCTTTTCATGTGCCTGTTGGCCATCTCTATTTCCTCTTTGGGAAAATGCCTATTCAGTTCTTCTGCCCATTTTTTAATTGGGTTGTTTGTTTTTTTGATGTTGAGGTGTATGAGCTGTTTACATATGTTGGATATTAACCCCTTATTGGTCATATATTTGCAAATATTTTCTCCCCTTCAGTAGGTTGTCTTTTCATTTTGTTGGTTTCCTTTGCTGTGCAAAAGCTTTTAAGGTTAATTAGGTCCCATCTGTTTATTTTGGCTTTTATTTCTTTTGCTTTAGGAGACAGATCCAAAAAAATATTCCTATGATTCATGTCAAAGAGTGTTCTGCCTGTATTTTCCGTAGAAATTTTATGGTATCTGGTCTCACATTTAGGTCTTTAATCCATTTTGAGTTTATTTTTGCTATGTAATACTAAATATTTTAAAAGTCATAAATATTATACATTCATTTATTCCTTCAATAAATATTTTTTGATTGCCTATTATGGTAGGCCTTGTGGTAGATGACCACCGCACCCCCTACCCCCCGTTTTTAAGTACATTTAATCTTGACTCAGCCATTGGAGTAAAAGACAACACAAATAATAATGCTTCCTCATTATTTCACAACATGTTTTAAAAATGGAAACTACTATTGGAACTATTTTACAGAGAGGAAACCGAAATAGAAAGAGGTAGTTAATATCTTACAGAACTGTCCTTGCTCTTCCATTTTAGGTTAAGATGCAAGTCTGGCTAAAAGAATAAGCAATGGGAATAATGGTGCGGGAGATGCTCTTATGTGCTCCTGGTACTTTCTCTTTTACCCTTTGGTAGGCGCTGGTGAGTGGTCAGGACTGACCGGAAGAGCCCGGGGAGCTTGAAGGAAGTGGGAAAGGGGAAGTGGTGCCATGTTTCTTTTCAGGGGGTTTGACAATAAATCTGCTGGAACTTATTCTGGTGTGTCTGCTGTCCTGGCAGTCTGATATTCCTAACCCATGTCGAACTCTGCACATTAAGTATTAAAAAAAATATTAAAGGCCCAAGGTTGTGGTGTGTTTTTGTTAGCACCTTCCTGACAGGGACTCAGGAGCCCTGGGGGCTGCCATCCTGTCATTCATGTCAGCAGCAGAAGTCCCACCCATAGAGGGGAAGTCCTATAATACCTTCCCTTTGCAAATATGTCTGCCAATTAGGAGCACTTTTTTTACATATTTCACTTGAGCTTCACAACCACCTGTGAGGCAGAAAGAAAATGGTTTGTGGTTCTCATTTGATAGATAAGAAAAAGAGGATTGGAGAGGTTTAAGTGACTTTGTCCAAGGTCAAACACTCTGTAAGTGGTTGAGCAGGAATTTAACTCCAGGCTGGGTGGGGAGAACATTCAGGACATCTGGTTAATGTTTGAGATCTGCAGGTAACTAGTGGTGCAACCCTTGTGAGCCAGCTGTTAACGGGAAAGCGAGAGGCTGGGGTTACCCAGGGGATCCCTGAGGTTCTGTGACCCTGGCTGGTGGGAAGTGGGGCTATCCACCTTTCCCTCCCACTGACCTCCTTGAAGGCATTCTCCGATGTGGAAATGAGGAATACAGGATAATACTTTCCAGGGAGATTTCATTTCTTTCCTATAAGTACAGATAGGCTGAAAAATCGCTGGAGAATCAGCAAAATCTCTCAGTAGCTCCAAACCTCTTTAAGCAATTTGTGCTGCCTAAATGCAAAATTAAGCTCTGGCTTAGCCGTGAGCTGCTGGCAAGCTGCCTGTCTAATTACAGTAAGGCCGGAAGCTCTGTTATATCCTGTGGAACCACGATTATTGACTCAACCTGTAATTCTGTCTTAGGAAACTTGTCATTTTAGAGTATGAGCAGTGAGAGGGTGTCACAGAGTCCGAATTCTGGATGTTGCGGTTACTTTGGATTTTATGTTACTCTCTGAAGTCATCTCCACGTTTCCTTCAGTAACTTTCCTGCCAGTATTTTTGACCCTAAAAACACACCTTTCCCTGTCAGTAATGAGATTCAGCTTTCTGGATAGTGTCTTGAGTTCTATGGTAACTATGGTAACGCACACCCCCCGCACGCCACTCCCCCCCCCCCCCCCCACCAAGGAGAAAGGAGGAAATCAGCTCACATCCTACCAGCTCCATCTCGAGTCCATGTGAGGACATGGATTTGTTTGGGTGAGGCAGCCATCACCATCCCCCCCAGGAGCCCCTGGTACACACTTCTGCTCAGCAATGCTCTCCCCCTCCCCTGGGGCCATCACGCTTTTAGCATCACTCTGTTATTCCTTGTTTTACCGCAGAGCAGTGGTAATTGATGTCGATGCTCTATTAAACAGATGGAGGGATGAGCCGGAAGCATCCTAGTTAAAAGACAGTTTGATTCTATCAGTCTTGTTGAAACACTTTACCCTCTGATTTAATTTTATTCCACTGGGATTGAGGGTTACGGCTTCTGTTGTTCTCATTCTGTTGTCATTCACAAGGATGCACTCTCTGGAAAAGAGACAAGCCTTCTCTCCTGCCCTTCTTCCCACCCAGATTAAGGGTGTGAGGTGAAAACAGAAATAGCATCCACTGAGAGCCCTCTCTTGTGGGTTCTTTTGTGCCAACAGGCAGATGGGGTGGGCAGCTAGCTTCTTTGGCAGGCGACAAAGGAGAAGGGAAGAAATCATTACTGCCAAGTGAACCTTGAAATGGTGAGGAAGCTTGGTCTGATGCTGTGAATGCAAACCTCTGAGCTTTCTGGAGTTTTCTCTGAAATTTGATCTGAGTGTTTAACCTCTTCCTTTCTGGTCAGACTCCTGAATGTGGAATGATGTAAATGATACAGCAAATAAAGTATCCAGACTAAAAAGAAGATTGGAATTAGAACATATTTTTCTTAGAATAGTGTCTTTTAAGTGATATTCTAGGTTACTGTGTCTCAAACTGTGATGTCTTAGGCCTTCAGGATGCCTTGTGTACATTGTGACCCTGGAGGGGTATATTCCTTTCTGAAAGGTACTGGTGGCTTAGCATTCAAGGAGATGCCTGGTGTACTAGTTTCCTAGGGCTGTTGTAACAAAGTACCACAAACTAGGTGGCTTAAGACAACGGAAATTTCTGGTCTGCAGTGAAAAGGCAAAAAATCTGAAATCAAGATGGGAGCAGAGCTGTGCTTCCTCTGAAACATATAGGGGAGAGTCCCTCCTGTGTCTTCTAGTTTCTGGTGTTTGCTCCTTGGCTTGTAGACACATCACTCTAATCTCTGCCTGCATCATCACATGGCTGTCTCCCTGTGTATCTATGTTTCTAAGTCTCCCTCCCTTTTTTTTTTTTTTAAAGTATTTATTTATTTATTTATGGCTTGTTGGGTCTTCGTTTCTGTGCGAGGGCTTTCTCTAGTTGCAGCAAGCGAGGTCCACTCTTCATCGCGGTGCGCGGGCCTCTCACTATCGTGGCCTCTCGTTGCGGAGCACAGGCTCCAGACGCACAGCCTCAGTAATTGTGGCTCACGGGCCCAGCTGCTCCGCGGCACGTGGGATCTTCCCAGACCAGGGCTCGAACCCGTGTCCCCTGCATTGGCAGGCAGATTCTCAACCACTGCGCCACCAGGGAAGCCCCTCCCCCCCTTTCATAAGGACATCAGCCACGTTGGATTTGGAGGCAACCCGACTCCAGTATGACTTCATCTGAATTTACTTAATTACGTCTGCAATGATCCTATTTCAAAATCTGGTCACATCCTGAGGCACTGGGGTTAGGACTTCAGCAAACCTTTTAGAGGGACACAATTTAACTCATACGAAGAGAGGATACAAGGTTTCCCCGACTTAAGTGTCCAGAGAACGTTTTGATTGAAGAGGATACTGTGGAATTCATCACCTGGGGAACATGCTTGTGAAATGACGCCCTCAGCCCCGTGGAAGCCTCGCTCGTGGAGTTCTCCAGTTTACCTTGATTGAGTATTGCCCTCAACACGGCTCTCGTGCCTTTCAGGCTCTGACACCATCGTTCCTCCATTTCAGTTTCCCGGAGACCATGGAAACTGCTGCCCAGGAGAGGAAGTGCTCCTGCGTTTTGAGGAGGCTGCAAAGGGGGCCTAGCCCTGCCGAGCCCAGGCATTGCTCGCAGCTGAAGCTGGGACCCTCTCTCAGTGCATGCCTGCCATCTAGTGGTCGGGTCTGCCTTCCCCCCACAAGCAGGGTTTTTATCAAGTAAAACAAGAGCCTTTTGCCTCTGCTGTGATTGAAGCTGCCTCAAAGTCCAAACCCTCAGAGGCGGCCACTCCCTTAGCTGCTCTCTACCTCTGGGACCAAACTAGCCATGCTCTGGTCTTTACATGGTCTATACAGTGCTGTATGTCAGTTATATCTCAATAAAACTGGAAGGAAAAATATGCCTACTCTTGGGGTTTGAGTGTGATAATTAATCACCTCTCTCTCTGCTCTTGGAGTTCAGAGATAGACTCAGGAGTTAGATAAATGGGAACAAAAATATTAGTTTTATTATTGGTAAAATTCAATTGGAGAATGTGGCACCCATGTTTTGATGATCTAGAGAGTCTATTAACATGTTTCATTCTTAATATCTTGACCAGTGTTTCCAGAACAAGAATGCTCCAGAGTGAGCTCTCTTTTTCCTTCTTTTTTTTTTTAATGTTGATTTCTGATTTTAATGATATTGCCTCTGGTGTTTATTATTAGGAATATTGTTGATTCAGTTTAAGGTGGATTATTTAGACCATGTTAAAGAAATATTTTAGGACTTCTAAAGAAGTTCCTAAAAATCAGGTTGGGTATTAAATAATATCAGATAGCTTTTGGAAATCTTTGAAGACTGTTACATAATTTTGAAATTTGACCAATTTTTGTAATAGAATATATTTAGGCATCTTCATATTTAATTATTCTGCATCACTTGGATAAATCTTATTTGACTGTATTTAGTGAAGATATATTTAAAATATATTGATTAATTTAAATTGTTAATTCTTCCTGTAAAATTTACAAGTGGGATTTATAAGTGAGATTGATTTTATTTTATTTTATTTTTTGGTCTGCTATCTTTGTTGAGCTTTTTTAGTAGGATTGTTACTACTTTTGCTCAATAAATTGAGCAGATTTTCATGCTTATGTATACTCTGAGACTTTTTATTTAGCCTGGGTAATATTGTTCTTTGAGTGTTTGAAAAGGTCACCATCTGAGGTAGGATACATCTTTTTTTAAACATAGCAGTCTTTGACAGTGTTTTTCATTTTTATCACAGTCACTGATATTTTTAGTCAGTTTTAGAATCTTGCTTGTTTTTTCCCCAGAAATTGACCATTTTCTCAAGTTTAAAAATGTGTCCACACTGAACCATATAAAGCTTGAAGTAATTTTTTTTAGCATCTTTATTGGAGTATAATTGCTTTACAATGTTGTGTTAGTTTCTGCTGTATAACAAAGTGAATCAGCTATATGTATACATATATCCCCATATCCCCTCCCTCTTGCGTCTCCCTCCCACTCTCCCTATCCCACCTCTCTACATGGTCACAAAGCACAAAGCTTGAAGTAATTTAAAATGTCCCTTTGTAATTGTTTTAGATATGACCTTAGTTCTTATTTTGTTAAATTGTGTTTTTCTTATTCACATTTGCTAGTGTACGTTGTATTCTTTTTTCTCTAAAGAATCATTGCCACTATTTATTTAATAAATCAATTTATTTGTTTTATAGAGAAACATTTAAAAATGAAAATACAAGAATTTAAGAGTAATTGTAATGCTAACTAGGGGGCGAAAAATAACAAGTTTCAGAAAAATTAGCTACTTGTATTATACAATGTTTCATTAAAAATCAGCCCCCGGGACTTCCCTGGTGGCACAGCAGTTAAGAATCTGCCTGTCAATGAAGGGAACATGGGTTCGAGCCCTGGTCCAGGAAGATCCCACATGCTGCGGAGCAACTAAGCCCGTGCACCACAACTACTGTGCCTGCACTCTAGAGCCCGCGAGCCACAACTACTGAGCCCACTTGCCACAACTACTGAAGCCCGTGCGCCTAGAGCCTGTGCTCTGCAGCAAGAGAAGCCACCGCAATGAGAAGCCCGCGCACTGCAACGAAGAGTAGCCCCCGCTCGCTGCAACTAGAGAAAGCCTGTGTGCAGCAACGAAGGTCCAACGCAGCCAAAAATAAATAAATAAATAAATAAAATAATAATAATTAAAAAAAAAAAGAATCAGCCCCATGCACTCTGCGCAACTTTAGAGTCAAGAGTTTTCAGTTCCTCAAACTGAACTGTACAGTTAATAGTGTTAAAAAGAACAGCATGGCACAACAATGTTCATAGCTGCCTATTCACAATAGCCGAAAGGTAGAAGCAACCCAAGTGTCCATCAACAGGTAAATGAATAAACAAAATGCAGTATATACGTATGATGGAATATTATTTAGCTTTAAAAAGGAAAGGAATTCTGACACAAGCTACAACATAGATGAACCTGAAGATATTGTGCTAAGTGAAATAAGCCAGACATAAAAGGACAGGTATTATATAATTCCACTTACATGAGGTACCTAGAGTAGTGAAATATGTAAAGACAGAAAATAGAATGGTGGTTGCCAGGGGCTCGGGGAGGAGGGAATAGGGAGTTAATGTTTAATGGGTACAGAGTTCCTGTCTGGGATGATGAAAAAAGTTCTGCAGATGGATGCCGCAACTAAAGAAAGCCCGCGCGCAACAACGAAGACCCAACGCAGCCAAAAATAAATAAATAAATAAATAAATAAATTTATTTATTTATTTACAAAAAATGTGAATGTCCTTAACGCCACTGAACTGTATGCTTCAAAATGGTTAAAATGGTAAATGTTACGTTATGTATATTTTACCACAATTTTTAAAAAGGAATATTATGCAGTTGGCTTTAGGCTTAGTTTAGATTAATTATTCATAAAACAAGAGTACTATAACTCTCTTAATCTATTAATGAGTAGAGAAACAGCCCACACTGAGGCTTAGCCTGCAGAATTAAAGAGATTTTAAATCATTATTTTGCAGAAAAGCTTTGAATATCTTTCTTTGCCTGCAGAAATATTCTTTTATGTTAATATTTCAAGAAATATTAAAATAGGGTGATTATCCTGGATTATTGGGTGGATCCAATGTAATCATTAGGAGAGATCCTGTCCTCTCTCCCCATGGTTCTCCCAGTGGAGAAAGGGGTAAAGGTGGAGGTCAGAGTAATGTGATGGGAGAAAGAGTTGACCAGCAACTGTTGATAGTTACAGTAATTAACATTACTATCTAATCAAAAAAATTTAAGGAAAATTAAAATACATAACCTTTGGACCTCTGGCCTTTCCAGAGTCCAAGGTTAGATCTAGACATACAAAAAAAAAAAAAAAAAGGTTCTTATCTTCCAACATTTGTATTGAGCAATCTCAGTGTCCCAGCTGGACAGGTGAGTCATTGACGAGCCTTCACCCCCAACTGGAAACTGATCACAGACGGAGTGATTGAGGGAATACCTTTGCTTTCAAGGAGAGAGAGAAATGAATGCAGTTTCTCCTGCTCTGCCCACTTTACAATCAGAAAGACTAAAAACCTGGAGACTCACTATGATTTGATTAATATTTCACAGTTAACTGGTGATTCTCACAGGAAACAGGCGAAAGTATCTTCACTTCCATTTTATCAGGTGTTATGGGTTGAACTGGGTCCCCAAAGAGGTATGTTCACGTCCACCTGGAACGTGCAAATGTGACTTTATTTGGAAATAAATAAATTTCGGGCCATTAGGGTGGGCCCGAATCTAAAATGATTGGTGTCCTTGTAAGAAGAGGAGAAACACACAGACAGAGACCCTCGGGAGAAGAGGAGGTGGAGACGCACAGAGGGAATGCCATGTGACTCCAGAGGCAGGGCTGGAGTGACGTTTCTACCGGCCGAGGAGCATTAGGGCTTGCTAGCCTCCACCAGGAGTGAAGAGAAAGGCCTAGAACAGATTCTTCCTTAGAGCCTTCAGCGGGAGCCCGGCCCTGCTGACACCTTGCTTTAGACTTCTGGCATCCAGTTTTGTTGTTTTAAGCCACCCAGTTTGTGGGACTTTGTTACAAGCAGCCCTAGAAAATGAACACACCAGGCATCCCCTTAAATGCCTTTCTTAAGAGCCACCTGGTTTTGTCAAAATTCTGCCTTGTAATTTATTCTTAGAGGAGAAATAAAATTGAGAAACCACCACTGGTTCAGATGATAATTTTTTTAAGGTGTGGAAAAGCAATAATGAATCTCTATAGGAAGCAAATACAGTATTGATAAATGCTAAATAATGTTGCACTGGAACATGGCCTTTTTCTATTAAAAATGTTTCTGACTAATATCACCACAGTGTTTTTGTCTTCTTGCCTAGAATGGATGCCATTTTGTTTGTGGCTAAGCTCATTCATAAAAAGGCATTGTTTTCCAAAGATAATATAAAACAGTGGTTGGAGAATCCCTGTAATTTTTCTTCTGTGGGCCCCAATCCATGACTGAGCAGTGCTGTTTGGATATTGCTTGGGTGAGGAAAAGAAACACTCGGGAAATCCCCCAGTCACTGAAGTCATATTTTGATAGGGGCAGAGACAGTCTCACTTGATGAGTCACATTCTGGAACAATCCCCGGCTTTGTGAGACCCGTATTTTCTTTTCAGCTTTTTTCCTGAGAGCTCTTTCTAGAAGAGTCTCTCCCTCCAGTCTCTCCACTTAAATGCTCATTGGGTTAAATAACACGAACCCCGTGAAATCCCAAACTCGTTTCCCCAGAGAAAGTAAAGAGTGAAACAAAATACAGATTGGAATATGCTTGGAGAAGGATGGATGTAATTTTTGATTCCCGCTCTATAACCCCCCATGCCTGGACCTTGTCACTTCCACCACCTCCAACCTTTATGCCACCATTTCCTCTTCCCAGTCCCACAGTTTTCCCCCCAGATGATCCCTCAGTTAGCTCTCATCTGAACGGCTGCAATGATTCTTCTTCTTCTTTTTTATAAATTGAAGTATAGTTGATTTACAATGTTGTATTAGTTTCAGATGTACAGCAAAATGATTCATATATATCACATATACACACACATATATGTATTTCTTTTTCAGATTCTTTTTCCATATAGGTTATTACAAAATATTGAGTACAGTTCCCTGTGCTATGCAGTAGGTCCTTGTTGGTTATCTATTTTATATGTAGTAGTGTGTATATGTTACTCCCAAATTTCTAACTTATCCCACACTATCTTTCCCCTTTGTTAACCATAAGTTGGTTTTCTATGTCTGTGAGTCTGTTTTTGTTTTATAAATAAGTTCATTTGTATCCTTTTTTTAGATTCCACATTTAAGTGATATCATACGCTATTTGTCTTTTTCTGTCTGACTTATTTCACTTAGTATGATAATCTCTAGGTCCATCCATGTTGCTGCAAGTGGCATTATTTCATTCTTTCTATGGCTGAGTAATATTCCGTTCTATATATATATATACCATATCTTCTTTGACTGGGCTTCCTGGTCACAGCCTTTATTGACACCTGGTTTTGTGACCAGATTAATCGTCCTTAATATAGTTTTTAAAACATCACCTCCATTCTTAAAACTTTGAATTTATATTTATTGGGAGTTTATTATGTGCAGCATTCTGTGCTTTATTGAGACACCACGTAGGAAAATGTTTCAATAAGCATTTGATGTTTACAATACTGTGCTCTTTTGGATGGGGAGAGGACTCGAGCGTAGAGAATCTAAATTTGGGGTAAAGTAGGGAATGTGAGGAGAGAGCCTTTCTTGAGGCCAGTGGTTCTCAGACTTCGGCAAGCGTCAGAGTCACCTGGAGGGTTTCTTGAAACACAGAGTGCTGGGCCCACCCCCAGAGTTTCTGATTCAGTGGGTCTGGGGTAGGGCCCGAGAATCTGTATTTCTAACAAATCACCCGGGGATGCTGATGGTGAGCATCCAGGACCACACTTTGAGGACCTTGTTCTAACTCATTCACTGTGCCTTAGCTATGGTGTATAAGCTGTTCATTTTCTTCAGGGCAGTGGAGTTTTTTTAATTAAAACATTTTTTTTTTGGTAAAATATACACAATATAAAATTTACCATCTTTGCTATTTTTAAGTGGGTTCAATAGTACTAAGTACGTTCCCACTGTTGTGCCACCATCACTACCATCCATCTCCAGAACTCTTTTCATCTTGCAAAACTAAAAGTCTGCACCCATTAGACAATAACTCTCCTTTTCCCCCTCTCCCAGCCACAGTCAACAACCGTTTTACTTTCTGTCTTTATGAATTTGACTACATTAGATACCTCATATATGTGGATTGTACAAGTTTTATCTTTTTGTGACTGGCTTTTTTCACTTAGCAAATGTCTTCAAAATTCATCTATGCTGCATCATGTGTCAGAATTTCCCTCTTTTTTTTTTTAAGGCTGAATAATATTCCAATGTCTCTATATACCATATTTTGTTTATTCATTCATCTGTCCATGGACACTTGGGTTGCTCCCCTCTCTTGGCTATGGTGAAAAATGGTGCTATGAGCATAAGTGTGCGAATATCTCTTTGAGACCCTGCTTTCAATTCTTTTGTGTGTATACCCAGTAGTGGAATTGCTGGAGCGGTGGAGTTTCTTATAAAGTGCCTCGTCCTGTGGATTAAATGGGATAAAGTAGATAAGGAATCATCACAGTGCTTATACATAGTAACATAAACTTCTGCATCACACAGTCCTCTGGGCATTAGATCTATATAAAATAAATACCCTTTGACGGTGTTGATGTTATTAGTGAGTATGGATTGTGTATAGGTGAGGCCAATTAGGTTTAAAAATCTTTTGAAATTTTTCCTCCAACTTCACACTTGAACTGAGATAAGATTTTGCTGCAGACATAGGCACATCCTATTTCAAGCCTTTAGCTTGAATACTTGATATAACACTTGCTAAATGAGCACTTGAGAGAAATGCTTGATGAAGGTTGCTCGTGTGAATCATTAGAAACTGTGTTCCCTCACTCAATGCCCCAGGAAGTCTCTTTCCTGGAAAGTTCTCTTTCACCTCATTTGACTTCCCCTGCAAGTACACTTGTGGGATGTTATGAAAGCAAGAAGGACACGGGGACAGGGGTAATCAGATTCACCATCAGCAGTGCAAGTTAAAAGTCATATGTGTGTCTTGGGAAAATGTGTTTTCTAGACTAATGTTATTCACAATGTGGTCTGCAGACTGGCCAGTCCATCCACTCTTGTTAACCAGTCACAAAATGAGGCACGGAGCACACACTAGGACAGAAATTCAGGCAAAGCAACCATGTCACTGCACTACATACTGCCTAGGCCAGCTGACTTTTTAATTTGTATTTATTTATTTTTTTGGAAAGAGTTTGTCAAGGAAAGGAAGAATGCATTGATTAGATTTTGACACAAGCTGCTTGAGTAGCATTGTCCCAGGTCACACTGGGTTTGTCAAGACAGTAAAAGCTTTATGTCCTCTGTGGGGTCTTGTCCTGTCTCAGACAGAATGAGGGACCCAGAGTGCTCATCTATCATAGCACTCATTGCGCTGCATTGTAACGATCTTTTTAAAATATCACAAGGTATTTATTTAGTATCTATTTTTTAGTTATAAAAATAAATAGCCCCTGCTAAGCCATGAAAATGAAGTTCTGATACCTGTTAAAACATAGATGAACCTTGAAGACCTTCTGCTAAGTGAAACAAGCCACTCACAAAAAGACAAATACTCTATGATTGCACTTACGGGGGTTCCTAGAACAGTCAGAATCATAGAGACAGGAAGTTGGTTAGAGGTTACCAGGGCCTGTGGGAAGAGGGAGGGGGTAGTTATAGCGTAATGGTTAGAGGGTTTCTGTTTGGGATGATGAAGCAGTTTGGGAAGAGTGGTGATGGGTGTACAACATTGTGAATGTACTTAATGCCATTGAACTGGACCCTTAAAAAGGGTTAAGATGGTAAATTTTATATTGATATTATTATATTTTATCACAATAAAAAAGTAGATAACAATAGTTCATGCTGGTTGAAAAAAATTCAAATAATGTAGATACATATAAGGCAAAATGTGAGTGAGAGGCCTGAGATAGGCAATCCTTCCCTGTCTCCAAAACCTCAGGATAAGGGAGATTTGGTAATCGCTCAAAAGGGGCATGGAGACTGGTTGAGAAGGGGCCAACTCCAGGTGATTCCTAGCTTCGGGCCAGTTGAAGACACACTGCTCTCAGAGAAAATCTACAGGAGGAAGAGTAAACACTTTCCACCACTGCTGGTAAGATCTAGTGCATTAAAGTGTTTCCTCAAATCCTGGCAATTATTGTCTAAGAATATATTGATTGAGCACACAGTTTAAAAAAGTGCACGCACCAGTGCATTCCCAGAGCCACAACACACCCGAGACACACGGCTGTGATCTTTTCTCCTTTGCAAAGTCCTCGGAGAGTCAGCGAGTTGACTCTGTTCCTTCCCCTGGCCCCTCTCTCCTTCCTTCACTCCGTCTCCCGGCATTCCCCACTCCTGTCCCTGTTTGTTTAAATACCGGCCTCGGAAGTATCGGCCCCATTCAGAATCAGCCTCACCACCATGTTTCTTCTGACTTCAGTCTTGGTAGGAGTTGTCTGCCTTTTGATGGTGTGGATCTTTAAAAGTGCTGATGGAGGCACCCAGAGAAGGAAGGGGGAGCCTAGAGCCAGGGCCGAGGCTCGCCCCTGGGTGGGTGAAGACTTGAAAGACAGCACTGAAGTCCACCAGGTGGAAGAAGGTAAAGACACTGGCCATGTTGCTTGGTTTTCAACTTCTGTATTTTTAGGATGAGGGCAAGTGGATGGTGGGGCTTATGGAGAGGAAGAAACATAGGCAGGTCAGTTTCATCATCAACCTCTGTCATGCAAACAAATCAGTGTGTGACAGAGACATCATTTCTCTCTGGTGGTCAGCTTGTCACCTGCTGGCACCAAGCTCCCTTTATTTGTGGGTCCTCAGTAAAAAGCTGTTGAGGGGGTGACATTTTCCTTGGCTCCAGTCCTCTGAGGCTGCTAAAATCTTTCTGAAGGGGCACATCACAGGCTGGGGTGGCTGCGGGTTAAGTGGTCAGGTTTTGATCAAGAACTTTGGAATAAAAAAGGGGCATCTACCTAGGGGCTCGCTACCCTTCATTGCACCAGCCCTGTGGGTCACAGATAAGAGTGGCTGCTGTCCTCCAATCTGAGTGTCCAATTCAGTAGACAAGGCAATAAACAGGCAAACGATAGAGAGTAAAACAGAGACGAACTGGGTGGAACTGATTGTAAGGTGTTTTGAGAAGGCTTGGGGGTTTGGTGGGGCAGCTAGAAAAAGGCTGAAGCAGGCCTGGGGGATTACTAGGATATGAATACAAAGGTTAGGAGGCGAAGAGGAACAGAAAGAGCCTGAGTCCGGAACCCCAGGGAAAGATGGAAGGACTGTACTGACCAGGGGAGGGGTGAAAATGAAGTGGGGTGCTGAGGGCGGGCCGGGGCATGGTTGACCTGAGAAAGAAGAGGTGATGAAGGAGGCAGGCAGGAAGGGAGACGTTCTGGAGGAGCTTTGAGTAATCTGTGTTTGAGGTTTGTCTGAGGTGGTTTTGTGGGATGGATTCGACTTGGAAGAGGCTCAGTGACTCTCAGCTGGGGTAGTAATGCCTCCACCCTCCCTCCCTCCCTCCAACAGAGGCCACCTGGACGTGTGTGTGTGTGTGTGTGTGTGTGTGTGTGTGTGTGTGTTCTGAGTTGTCCTAACCTCAGGATTGGGGGGTGGGGTATAGAGCTGGCACTCAGTGCTGGGAGCCAGCAGTGCTAAATGTACTGCCCAGGAGGATCCAAATCCAGGCAGCCTCCTAGCAGGGCAGCCTCTTACTCTCCCCCATCAACCCCGAATGCCAATTATGCCAGTTGAGAAGCACTTCCGTTGAATGAGCACGAGACCCACTGTGAAGCTGAGTAAGGATCTGTGCCAGTAATGATGGGCTGGGCGGTGGTGACAGTGCGATGCAGAGGAAGGGGTGAATTAGAGGGACGGTCAAGGAAGAGCAGTAGGGTCTAGTAATAAATTAGATATCAACAGAGGAAGAAGAGGGCACGATTTGGAGACTGGAGGAATCAGAATAATAGCTGTCATAAATGGGTGAGGGAAGAGGATCCGGTCTAAAGGGGAAGCTGTTGAATGTAGTGCAGGACGTGTTAGATTTGAGAGGATAGTGACCCATTGAAGCAGAAAGGCAGGGAGGTTTCTAGGTGAGGGATCCAGGTCACAGACACTGATTGGAGAGTCACCAGCATAGGGGTGATGCTTGGAACTTGGAACACTAATGAATTCACTGGGGGGTATTGCTAGAGAGAAGGCTGAGGTTAGAACTTGGCGGGGGGGTGGGGTGGGGGGGCACCTTCAGATAAGAGGAACTGCCAGGAGGAATGGACTCAGAAAAGAAGGTGTGGGAAAGGAGGGCCAGGGTAGTAATAACAAGCCCTCACATAGCACTTCCGGTATCCCATGTCACTTTTACATATGGTGCATCATTTAGTCTTCACAGTGAGGCAGGCACTATTATCATATCTGTATTACAGATAAGGAAACTGAGGCTCAAATCGGCTAAGTCACCTGCCCAAGCAATTAGTGGTAGAGTCAGGACCCAGGCAGGCTGCCTCCAGAGTCCAGGCCTACAGGCAATTTGTTAGGCTGCTTTTCCAAAAGAATGACCCAGAACAGAGGGGGCAGGAGATAGCCAGCAGGGTTAAACATTCCCTGAGAGATCAGAGGTAGTGTGTATCGAGGAAAGGCCACTGGATTTGAAGACCCAAGAGCTTGAGGGATACAGAGGGGTTGATAAGGCTGGTGGGGAACCAGGGACCTGGGGCTGGGCCTGAAGGTTGGGAACAGAGAGCAAAGCTGTATGGCCCCGTTCTGCTTCTCCACCTAATGATTCACTTTTAATCCTCTGCCTCCCCACTCTCTCTTCCTCACACAGAGAAAGGAACTGAACACATAGTGGTGGCTCGGCAGCCATGAGCAAATCTTCCCCGAGTGCAGAGTTCACAGTCTCTTGTTGGGATTTTTGTTGTTTACATAAGTGATACTTACTGAGGTCACACAGGCACACAGGTGGTAGGTAAGGATTAATGTTTAAACTCAGTCTCCTCTGCCACCCAAGTCCCTGCTCTTAACTATTGGGTGGGTGGACACAGTCTAAGAGAGGATGTATAATTGGAGGTATAATTGGAGAAGAGAAGGGATTCCATTACCAAGGAAACATGAGATGGTTTTGATAACAGCAAATAGATACCAGATTCAAACCATTTTGAAAATTAACAATCAGGGACAAAACAGTAAAATAAGTATTATGGGCCATTCTAGTGTGAGTTAAGGAATATATGGGTACCAATCTAGCCTCAGCCAGCTCTGATTCACAAAGAATTCCTATTCGACATTCATAGATCAAGGAATCATCATGTGTGGGGGGACGGGGGTGGGGAAGGGTCGGGGGTACAGAGAAGACATGCGGATTAGAAGTCAGACACAGACTTCCTCTGGGGACCAGTCACACGTGGCATCCTGTTAACGCATTTCAGTTCCCTGTTTATCTGTAGCAGAGGTCTGAGGAGGAGAAATGACTGGTATTTAATCTCAAAGTGGAAACCTCAGATTGTTTCCCTAAAATGAATGGGAAATACTGAACAAAAATTCTCCAGTCAGGCCCAGATTCATGAAAGCTCATGGGACTGGAAATAGGAAAAAAAGATATAGGAAACACATCTTATTAAGATGTGTCCATTTTAATGTTAGTGGGGATTTTCTTCACTCAGCTTCACTAGCCATCCAGAAGCTATTATTCTAACTGAAATTTTGATTGTCCCAGTGACCACTAAAAAAGCCTTTGTTAAAATTTTTATCTGGTGTGGGCAACACCTGAGAATAAAAATGTTCCCTCGGACTTGGGAAAGGACAGATTTTCATGTACCCATAGGCAGCTGTTTCAAACCTGTTCATTGGATCAATGACAACACATCTCAGTAAAAGCTTAACAAGTCAACCAATTAGAGATGGATTCACTCTAGTACCAGCCCCTCTGAGGGCCAACCAATCAACAACAGTCTCAACCAAGTAACCCTGCTTCTGCAGATGATATCAACCCTCTTACATGCCTGGAAGTCCACCAATGCCTGAACTCCATGCTTCCCAACCAAGTGGTGTGCAAGAGCTAGCCTATGGGGCTAGCGAGAGCCAACTGATCAATGTTCAGGAAATTTGTGGGCCATTTGTTCAACTGCCAATAGCTTGAGATCGGGCCATGATGGGAGGGTTTACTCTATGGGAATTGGCAAGTGCTATAAACCAGGGCTCTTTTTTCCCTCTTCTCAGAGAGCTGGTTTACCAGCACACCGCTGACAAAAACACTATGTAGGGCAGCACTCATGACCAGCATAGTTTTCCTTTGCCCGAGGAAGCAAAAAATTCAGCTTCATCTTTGCATTTCATCATTCTTTGGCACACCTACGTGTGCATACTTCTGCATGGCTAATTTTAAAAGGCTGGTCTACCAGGGCTCCTGTAAGACATTATGGTTCTAGGACAAAGGACAGGTAACAGATTCAGATGAGAGAAGATTAGGGAAAGGAAAAGATGTGAATGGAGACGTTGTCCTTGGGATCAAGTCTGGGTGGGTTCTGCTGGGGAAAGTGAAGCTCAGCACAGAACACTGGGGACACCGGGGACACCACGAGAGGTAAAGGGGCTCAGAAAACAAGTTCTGTCAACTTCACCTGGGATAGCGTTGCTCTCTTCAAGGCCTTTCCATCTGGACATCTGCAGACTCCCCAGCCCCCAACCACCCCTGCTGCTGCTAGTGAGGTAGTGAGTCTATATTACAGTCAGGGAGTCGAATGGCTGAGAGGCCCACGTAGGAAGCAGAGCGATGGCGGAGACGGTGGGAAGGAGTTCTCTGAGCCGGTGTTGAGCCTTGAAGCTGCTCTCATTGCCACCTTCAGAATCTGTCTACTGTGAGAGCCGTGTCACCCTGAGCCTTATTAATACTGGTGCTCAAGCCTCCCCAAAAATTGCAGGGAGGGAACAAGGATGACATGACACAAATTGGCCTTGTAGTTTCATAGCTGGAAAACATTTGGCCCATTTGCAAAGATTCTGTAGAAGTAGAACCGCAAAAACACAAAAGCAATTCACGTAGAGACGCAGCCAGAAAAATGCCTCTAAGTTAAACATTAAAGGATAGAAGTGGCCTAGAATTACTTGGTCATTAAACCTAATTATGGAGCAATTTAGGATTCCTTGGCATTCAAGCAATGATAAAAGGTGTGTTGGTCTTGGTGTCAATAGCAAACCCCATGTGTGGTAGCACAGGACTTATATTAAAAGCAGACCACAGTAGCGTGCGTTTATTTTAGAATATGTGGGCTCCACAGCTTGAATGAATCCCCCAGAGTGGCTTAGCTGGTCTGGGGTGGAGGCGGGACAGCTGCGGAACAGAGGCTGTTCTCTTTCCTCTGGTGAGAGTTTATGCCTCGGGGGCAGTCAGGAGTTCAAGAGGAAGGAGAGAGCTGTGCTTTTTTTCTCGGTTCACTGCCCTGAGATCCCTTGGAGCTTCTTTCCCAGCGGGCTCAGCCTGTCCCCTTTCCCCAGGCCAAGTGTAGACTTTCTGGGAGAGGCTCCAGGAAGAGCAGCGCCCCTGTGCTCTGCTTGGATGGCCCTTCTGGACAATCCAACCCAGTGGTGGTTGGGACCATTTGTCTGCTGTGCTCAGAGATAAGGCTGTGCTGATAAAGCTCAGGCAGCAGCTCCTTCATTCCGCTAGCTAGGAGCGCCTACCCTGGACTCTAGCTGCTGCAGAAACTGCCAAGTCATGCCCATCGGCTGCCTTTAGTTTACACAAATGCTGAAGTTAGAGAGACCTTGCATGCGTTGGCTCATTTTCCACTTACTGACTGCGGAGGTTGCCGGACTTCGTGACAAATGGTGTGGGAGTACCACTGGTGTTGAAGTCTTTGCTGACACATTTGCTAAGGTTCAGGGTTGACACTGATGCCATCTGGGTTCGGTTCAGGGTGGATTGCTAGAAAGCTGATAGGTGTTAGTTGCCACTCTCCCGTCACACTTACTTCCTCAAGCCAGCAGGGACGTGCTGTGTGGCAGGGGGAGCTCTGCTCAACGTTACCTGGCAACCTGGATGGGAAGAGAATTTGAAGTGGGGGTGGATACACGTGTGTATGGCTGAGTCACTTTGCTGTGCACCTGGAACTAGCACAACATTGTTAATTGGCTGTACTCCAATATAAAATAAAAAGTTTAAAAAAAATGTATACAGTGTGGGTCCCCACTGCCCCGGCTCGTAAAGCATAAAAAAAGAAGTTTCTCAGTACTAGCTGTGAGCTAACCGTGGTCCCTGTTGGTGCTGTAGTTGGGTTCTCAGTCTCTCTGAAGTCCCCTTTTCACGAGCGTTCCCTCTGGCCTTCTGTTCCCTGGCTTCATACACCCAGGAGTGAAGTGTGGGGGTGCTGCTGGGGGAGAAGGTCACTCTTCTACCTGAATTCCATCAGGAAAGTCGCAGACCCTCAGGGCCAGGCCCTGGCTCTTCTTACTCTCTTCCCTCTGTTCCTATTGTCATTCTCATATTTATCTGAGGTCTCCCAAAGTGACATCTCGCCTTCTGGACATTTACTGCTGTCCTCCCTTATCCTCAGGGAATACGTTCCAAGACCCCAAGTGTATGCCTGAAACCCTAAGTTTTTTCCTGTACATATGTACCTATGATAAACTTTAATTTAAATCAGACACAGTAAGACAATATCCAAATTGCCAGCATCACTACTCATGTGCTTTGGGGTCATTATTAAGTAAAATCAGGGTTACTTGAACACAAGCAGTATCCTGACAGTCAACGGAGAGGCTACTAAGTGACTAATTGGGTTGGATACATGGACAAAGGGTTGATTCACGTGGGTGGGGGGATGGAGCAGGACAGGCATGAGATTTCATCATCTTACTCAGAATGGTGCACAATTTTAAACTTATGAATTGTTTTTTTCTTGAATTTCCCATTTCATATATTCAGAACACAGCTGGCCATGGGACACCGAAACCTCAGAAAGCAAAACCTCTGATAAGGGAGGATTATGGATTACTGTATTGGGGGAAAAACCACTGATTAAGGAGTTAAGAAACCTAGGCTATAGTTCTGGCTCCATGAAGGATTGCTGCGTGGTCAGGAGAAGTTAATTGTGCCCATTCATTGCTATTTCTACTTTTGTCCCACCTTTCCCAGATGGGTCATCTGTCATCCTCTTATCTCACTTAAGAAAGTGTCAGGTGTCTTTTCTTTTTTTTTTTTCAGATGTTCTTATATCAATATAACAGTTGTAGTCAGTTGATCTACCCTTGTGGGTGTTTTTGGTAATTCGTTTCTATGGCCTTCTCATTAAAAAAAAAAACAACCCCACAAAAAAATCCTTAATTGTGAAATGTAATATGCTTACTAGAAAAGCGTATAAAAGATAGATGAATGGCTTAACAAATAATTTTAAAGCAAAAATCCATATAGTAATCACTTAGATCAAGAAATATAAATTTCCAGTACTCCATAAACCCCTATATGTTCCTTCCCAGTAACAACCTCTTCCATACCCTGTAGAAGTAACTATTATTTTGAATTTTATGGGAATTACTTCTTTTCTGGTCATTCTTTTTATTTTTTTAAACTGTATTTTTAATTTTTTTTAAAAAAATTCTTTCTTAATTATTATTTATTTATTTTTGGCTGTGTCGGGTCTTCGTTTCTGTGCAAGGGCTTTCTCCAGTTGCGGCAAGCGGGGACCACTCTTCATCGCGGTGCACAGGCCTCTCACTATCACGACCTCTCTTGTTGCGGAGCACAGGCTCCAGATGCCCAGGCTCAGTAGTTGTGGCTCATGGGCCTAGTTGCTCTGCGGCATGTGGGATCTTCCCAGACCAGGGCTCGAACCCGTGTCCCCTACATTGGCAGGCAGACTCTCAACCACTGCACCACCAGGGAAGCCCTTATGCTGGTAATTCTTTTGGAAAATTACATATAAAATTTTTTTGAGGTCTAGGATACTGTTACTTATTCCAGGGACTACACATTTGCACCTACCAGAAGAGCAACATTCTAACACTCTGGGGCAACTTTAATCTGAGGTCAAGGCTTGCGGTTCCCTGGATCACTCACAGGATATTACCTTAGGCTCTAAGGCACCAGGGCTGGATTATTTACATTTTACTCTTACTATTGAAACATAAATCTTCAAGCCCTGGATGGCCCTGGGGGTTTGACTTTGGTCATCATCCTTTTATCTCAGCTCAGCCTCAAGGCGGTTTCTAGGTAATTGGAAAATATTCTCTGGACATTTGAGTGCTGGTCTACCTCTGTGGGTACTAACCTTCACCCAGATTTTGACTGTGATGTTCTACAGTCACAGATTAGTTCTTCAGTACTTAGAAGAAAATGTTCTAAATGTATTTTACTAAGCATTTTAGCTTTCTTTACTTTGGAGGTTTGGTGTAAATTATGTAAATAACCATTACTGGAAGTGAAAATCCTTTAGTAAATGTCACAAGAATCAGAATCATAACCAAAACATCAGTTAATCTATGGCATCAAAGTGGATTTGTAGCTACTCAAAGAAGGAAGTAACAACTAATTATTTTCTATCACACAATTGAGGGCATGGGATATACATTATATCAGGCAAATATTCATTGGCTTTTGGGTGGTTGTGAATGATGAAGATATATGATAGCATTATATTCAGTTTTCTAAAGACACTGTTTAGGTAGTACAATAATAATTCAGGTAAGGCATATACATGCACACAATATATGTGTATATATATATATACTCCATTCAAAGCATTCCTATTTTTAACACTTTTTAACTTTTTGAATACAGCATCTTCGAATTTCTTTCAGTTGAAATCTTTGTAGTCCACATTTAAATCTTTGTAGTTCAGATCAAAAGTATTGTCTACTCATGGGTTTGAAAGGAATGAAGAAACGCACATATTCAGAGGTAGAGTTTCAGTTTCACCTATTGAATCCTCCATTGCATCTTCATCTTCTGCGAGATCTTGAGCTACAGATAATCGGTTTCCACAGCTCTCTGAACAGGAAGGAAATGGGGGAAAGCAGAAGTGGCAGAAGCAGGCAGGTGTAAAGATAAATTTGCTGTAGGTAAATTGAACAGATTTTTTTCTTATGGTTAATATTTTTGTATCTTGTTTAAGAAATCCTTCTTCTCTACAGGGTCATGAATATAGTCTCCTATATTCTTTTCTAAGAGCTTCAAAAGTTAGTCTTTCATAATTAGAACTGTGGTGAGAACAGGCAATATTCATTAATTTTCAATATCTGATGGAAGAGTTTCAATGTTTCACCACTAACTATGTAGTTGGTTCTGGGTTGTTTTGGTGTTTTCCCCCATAGTTAGACTTTATCAGGTTAAGAAAGTTCCTTTCTACCCCAATTTACTAAGAGATGAATGCCAAATTTTATCAGACACCTTTTCTGCATTACAGTGATTATTAGCTTGTGAATGTAACAAACAACATTGTTTTCTAAAGTTAGGTTAACCTTGCATTCCTGGGGTAATCCCAACTTGGCCAAAGTGTATTGTTTTTTTATATATTGTCGAATTCTGTTTACTAATATTTTGGTTAGGACTTTTTGCATCTATATTTATGAGAAAGTTGAGCCTGTAGCTTTTCTTTCTTTTAATGTCCTAGTCAGGCTTGGTAGCAAGTGTGCGCTAGTCTTATAGAATGAGCTGGTGGGGAATGTTTCCTCTATTTCTATTCTTGGGAAGAGTTGGAGAAAACTTAGCAATAATTGTTCTGTGAGTGTGTGGTAGAACTCCCTCATGAAGCCATCTGGGCCTCTTCCTAAGGGAATCTTTTTTTTCCTCTGGCTGATTTTAAGATTTTATATTTGATTATAAAAGGTGTGGGCTTCTTTTCTGTTATACTGCTTGGGATTTACTGGGCCTCTTGAATCTGTAGATCTGGCATTTTTCATCAGGTTTTCATATCACATATTCTCTTTCAAATATGGTCTCTGCCACATCCTCTTTCCCATCTCCTGCTGTCACTATCATCACGTATATTAGAACATTCTCGCTCTGTTTTATTTTTTCTTGATCTTTCTTTTATGTTTTCTATCTTTTGGTCTTTCCTTGCTCTGTTCTAGATATTTTCTTCTGAGTTGTCTTCAGTTCATTAATTCTTTCTTTAGGTATGTCTAACCTGCTATTAAACCCACCCACCAAGTTCTTAATGCTATTATTTTATTTTTCAGTTCTAAAAGTTCTATTTTAAAATATTTTCTATGTCACTTTTCATCTTTTCCTGTACCCTACAGATTTATATACATTTGTCTTTTTTTTTTCTCCCTCTAAACCTAGTAATCATAGTTGTTTTATCTTTTGAGTCTGATAATTCTAATATTTGGAGAATTTGGTGTCTGACTCTATTTTTAAAAGCCTATTCTGCTGTTTCTTGCTCAAGATATTTTTTTTTGTATGTCTGGTTGTCTTTTGTGGGTTGCTGATAATTGTACTTAAAATTATTTATATGTTGGCATTTGCTTCTGCTGGGTAATGGGGGTATTTTCAGGCAGGACCACACTATTCCAAATTCAAGTTTGAGGCAGGACCCATCAAAATGTTATAACCTCTTGGGGGCTGATTTATATTTATGGCCGTGCCATGTGGCATGCGTGATCTTAGTTCCCTGACCAGAGATGGAACCCATGCCCCCTGCAATGGAAGTGCAGTCTTAACCACTGGACCACCAGGAAAGTCCCTGATTTATTTATGATTCTTAGTTTTTCTAAGGATGTAGTCTTGGGGTCCCAGCTTTTTAGACTTCCCATCGTATATGGGCCTGGGCTTTGATTTCTGTCCCTCTTGATCCCTGAAAATATAAAAATAAAAATTCAAATATATTGGGATTGGCAGATGTTATCAGGGCAAATGCAGCTTCTGTGCTTATTTACCTCTGCAGGATCATATTTTCCCTTCACTTTTGGCCTGGGAATTTCTTACTATGCTGTCAGTAACTCAATGATTTTAACAGGGCTTTATAAAAAATTATTTACTTCAAGATCTTAGTGGTTTTCAGGGGACTTCCCTGGTGGTCCAGTGGTTAAGACTCCATGTTTCCACTGCAGGGGGCACGAGTTCAGGGAACTAAGATCTGGCCAAAAAAAAAAAAAAAAGATCTTAGTGGTTTTCAGCCAATGGAGATTGTTTCAAATAAGTTAGTTCACCATTAACAGAAATTTGCATTTTTCATCTTTATGTATGTAAAAGTTTTCTTTTTCTTGATTTATAACCAGTCTGGGCTTTGAAGGACAGTCAAGATCAGAGTTTAAGGATTGTGTAGACCTATTTTTCTCATTTTTTCTTGATGTTTTTGAGCTCATAACCTTACAGATATCTTGAGAAGTTTACTTCCTTCTCCCCAGTGACCACCTTATGACTATAAGGGAGTAAAAATAATTTTCTCTGGCTGAGACACCACTCCCCCATAATAAAAACAGATTAACAAGAGAAAAACAAACAGAAATTTAATAACATGTATATCTCTTGTGTACATGGGAGAGACCCAGGAAAACTGAGTAACTCCTCCAAATAGCCTTAGCCACCACCTTAAATACCATCTTCAGATAAAGACAAAAGAAAGGTGTTGGGGACTGGGGAGAGCCAGTTATGGGAGGTTATCAGGAAAAGCAGACTAAACAAGGGTAAGATTGTTACAGAGATTTAAGTCCACACCTTCTCTGTTGACACGAGTTTCTTGTGATTTAGAATCATCCTTCTCTTCCTGGTACAGAGGGGGAAACACTTCCAAATAGAGATTTCCTTTATAAATGCAAATGTCTCTTACAAAAGGGTGACTTCTACTCGGGTCTTCAGAACTTCTCCTGTGTCTGCGTTTCCTAAAAATATTCAACTCAAAATAATTCTTATGCTAAAGAGACATATTTGGGGGGAGGGGCATATTGCACTCCCCTTCATGACCAAGAGAGATCCTCTAATTTGCTATCTTCCTTGTTCTTACTGGCAGACGCTGACGAATGGCAAGTGTCAGAGGAAGAGGTGGAACACATCCCATTCTCCCACACCCGGTATCCTGAGAAGGAAATGCTTAAGAGATCCCAGGAATTTTATGAACTTCTCAATAAGAGACGGTCTGTTAGATTCATAAGTAATGAGCAAGTCCCAGTGGAAGTGATTGATAATGTCATCAAAGCAGCAGGTCTGTAAGTGCACAGTGGGTCTTTGAGAACATCCGCTACAAATGACAATAGTGAAGCAATGTTGAAGTTCAAACACAGTGAATAAAGCCTGGAGTGATAGGTTTACCTGTAAAGTCTTACCCAGGTGTTGACTGACTGCCAGGCACAAGATGATTTCCACTTTCTACAAACTTTTAACTATTACAAACTTCTCGGGAGCAGATGTGACAACAGTTCAAAACTTCTGAAATTATTCAACATTATAAAATTTATGAAGAATGAAAATTTCTGAACACATTATTATACATCGGAAAAGAAACATCCTTACTTTCACCTCCCCTTAAAACACACACACACACACACACACACACACACACTCACTTACTCACATTTATACATTTCTCTTTTGGGAACTGAATTTCTTATATTACACACCATGATGCTCTAGTACTGTATTCTAATGAACTAGCAAAATTTATTCATGTGAATTCGCAAAGTAAATCAAAGCAAGGCAAACATTTTTCCCCCTCTTTTGCTTTTTATTTATTTATTTATTTGTCTGCTTCGGGTCTTAGTTGCAGCTTGCGGGATCTTCGTTGCGGTGTGCAGGATATTTTGCTGCCGCGAGCGGGCTCAGTTGTGACACCGGGGCTCAGTAGTTGCAGCACGCAGGTTTAGTTGCCCCACAGCATATGGGATCTTAGTTCCCTGACCAGGGATCAAACCTGCGTCCCCTGCATTGGAAGGCGGATTCTTAACCACTGGACCACCAGGGACGTCCCCCAAATGCATTTTCAATGTAAATTAATATCTATTCCCAGAGGAATAGATGAGAATTATAGAAAAAGGGGGAGGAGATATGAGAAAGCCCCCTATTTGAGAGTCTCCTCTGATTGGATTCTTATTCCTATATAAATCACATTTAAGTTCATTTGCAGAAATTATTGCATGACTATTATAAACCCATTGCCCAAATTAAAAGGAAGGAAGAATAAAACAGTTCATTTCAGTTAAGAACACAAATGCACTAGATTGGTGAGTCCTTTATCTAACTAATAGCAGTTACTAAATTTCTTCTGCGTATAGATCTGTATCTAAATATGTGGGTGTGTGCATATGACATTCAGAGAAGTTTGGCATAATTGAAAACATTAGGGGGCAATTTATTTCTTATGTTTGGTGATGCCAATATTTAGTGAACAGACAATGTGTACAAAGTGAACTGGAATCCCTCTGTTCAGAAATTTGGGCTTTATGTTTAGATTTGACTTACATTTCACAGTTCAATCATGCCCTCTCTACCATGGGGACTGGTGGATGGCAAACTCCTCAAGGCTGGCCTGAGACCCCTCCTGTAGAGTTTGTGCCATTGAACTACTCACTAGGAAGAAAGGAATACTTGCTTCTGAAATATACCACCAGTGGGTCACCATGGTCTACTTCTAGAAACAGCCATTTCTAGGACAGAGGGGTGACACCCAGATCAGAAGCTGGGCCAGCCCATGGCTGGAATCTTTTTTATTTTTTTAATATTTATTTATTTATTTATTTAGGCTGTGCCAGGTCTTAGTTGTGGCCTGTGGGATCTTTAGTTGTGGCATGCGAACTCTTAGTTGCAGAATGCATGTCGGATCTAGTTCCCCGACTAGGGATCAAACCCAGGCCCCGTGCATTGGGAGCACGGAGTCTTACCCACGGGACCACCAGGGAAGTGCTTCTGGCTGGAATCTTAAAGGGAACTTAAGCTCCTTGGGTCCCGCGATGCACTATGAAGCTTTGTCTGGGATATTGGGACAGATCCAAGTGTGGGCTGAGGTTTCCCAAAACCTGTGAGAGCTGGAAGACACTGTGCTATGTGTCTGAGTGCCCAGGGCCAAGAGTTCTCGTGTGTTCACAACAGGGCCACAAACCCCACAGTGCCACACTCAGAACTTTGATGTAGGCACTAAACAATTTATAGTTCAATTGCCTATTGGAGAGGGCTTTTGAAACCATTTTACCATTTAAATTTTGCCATTTCCAATAAACTTCATGACTTGATCATTTTTCAAGAATATCGAAACAAACAGCATTTTGGAGGATTTTGGCTATCAGAGCTTCCCATCTGTGTTCCCTTATTGGTCACAGAGTAGTTCCTAAGGATGTTTTCTCTCACATGATTAGAGAAGCAGTGATAAATTCCCAAAGCCTAGGAACTACTGGCCTTGATCTCAGTTAGTTGGTTTGGAGACCCTGACAGAGATGCTGAACAAAACGGGCCTGGCAGCAACATCCCAGAGGCTACCGCCAGGCATTTTGTGTGTCAGGTGATCTAACTTCATTTTGAGCAAATGTGAGTTATATTTATTCTTAATTAACAGTCTCAGATTTTTCTTGCAGTTTCAATTTCTGATTTTAATTTAATGGGTGATAGGAACAGCCCCAAGTGGGGCCCACACAGAGCCCTGGACCTTTGTGGTTGTGAAGGACCCGGACGTGAAGCATAAGATTCGGGAGATCATTGAGGAGGAAGAGGAAATAAACTACTTGAAGAGGATGGGACCTCAATGGGTTTCAGACCTGAAGAAACTGAGGTACAAAAGTGGGTAGAATTAAGCATCTTTGGTTTGGCTTCCTAAAATGAAATAACTATGACTTTAGTTTCCTGGTTTTGTTTTAGGTGTTAAAAAGTTTCATTTTACCTGTGGAAGAAATAATGGAAATTAAGTCAGGCCTCACCGCTGAATTGCCTTGAGCACACGTATTGCGCAGGGGTGAGGGATGCCAGCTGGAATCACATCTGGGTTCACATCTTAGCTCTGGTTTTCCAGTTGCAAGACCTTAGGCGTTTGCTTACTCTCTCTAAGTGCACTAGTCTGGTTTCTCCAGAGAAACAGAATCAATGGAGAGAGAGAGAGACAGACAGAGACAGAGAGAGATAGAGAGAAACATAGAGAGAAAGAGATTTATTATAAGTAATGGGCTCAAGTGATTATGGAGGCTGAGAAGTCCCAAGACCCAGCAGACCCAGCAGAGTTGATGGACAAGCTCCAGTCTGAGACCAAAGGCCTAGGAACCAGCAAAACCAATGTGTAAGTTGCAGTCCAAGTCTGAGTCCAAAGGCAGGAGAAGACTGATGTCCCAGCTCAAAGACAGTCAGGCAGAAGGAGAAAATTCTCCCTTATTCCACCTGTTTTGTTCTATTCAGGGCTTCAGCGGTTTAGATGAGGCCCACCTACGTTGAGGAGGGGAATTTGTTTTACTCAGTCTGCCAATTCACATGTTAATCTCATCCAGAAACATCCTCACAGACACACCCAGAATAATGTTTAACCAGCTATCTGGGTGCCCTGTGGCCCAGTCAAGTTGACACATAAAATCAAACATCACACTTCTGTTTTCTCACCCAAAACGATAATGTTAAAAACTTGGTATCAGGATTAGATAAGATAGAGGCTAAGAGTAGGGCCTTAGAAGCTAGAGTGCTTGGGTTCAAATATGAGGTCTACCACTTATTAACCTATCTGTGCCTCAGTTTCCTCATCCATAAAATGGGAATAAGTCTAGTATCGACTTCATTATGAAAATTAGATGAATTTGTAAGCACTTAGAACAGTGCTGGCACATAGTAAGGGCCATATGAATCTGGTAAATAAATAGGCTATGACCCAAATAATTATTAGTAAATACTTCTGAGGATCTTGAGTGAAGTAAATTACATTTTCCTATAAATAGTCTTGTACATGATCTCACTCAGCAGGCTTTCATTTTAGTACATGTTTAGTAAAAGTACAAATTTAGTACAGGTATAATATTCATTAGGCATTAGTAACTTTGCAGGCTTCCTTATCTCCAGGGAAGAAGCAGATTGGAATTCAGTGTAAGTGGATTTACCGTGAGGCTTCAGCGTATTCGGGTAGACATGTGCGAGGTTTCATTTTTTTCCTGGAAACTACAACTAACTATGCTTGTTAATCCCACTTTTCCCATTGAGGACCAGTCACCCTACACAATATCTAGGATGGATTCCATAATTTCTCAGTCATTTTTGTAGTTAAAACAGTCACTTCCAAGTTTTTCCGACTCAGCCTTGTCATTTTAAAACGCTGGTCACAGGGTCCTCTTTACAAATACTGCCCTCCCCACAGAAGCATCTCCTTTCTCTTCTAACCCCTTCTCAGGCTGAGTATGAGGAGGGATGGGGCACAGGTATTTGTCCTGACCTCTCAGAAGGCCCTGAGGGGAAGCCAGCTCGAGTTCTTGGCACGTAGAATGTAGAGGTACTCATGCCTCTGGCTCTCAGCTCTGGGCCTTTAGCGGCCAGTTCCAGCACCAGCCATCCAGTACCCACTGTGACACAAGCCTGAGAAAAGGCAGTGGGATCTCCGTCTTGTGGGGGTAAAGTGGGACTTCTGCTCCGGTAGACAGGGCTGGGTGGTGAGAAGGATGGCCTCTAAGTCCTACTCTTGTCTCATTTATTTGCCCCAGAGGACAGTTTTTCTCCTGAGATATTTAAACCCTATTGAAATTGATGTCTATTGGCGTTGTAACTTATGGCTGTGTTCTGGAATAAGTGCAGGATATTAATAATGAATATATAAATCTAATTGCATATTCATGAGAAAAAACGGATGGGTAAAGTCGAGTCTCTTTTCTTAGAGATATGCTGTGCTGTGTGTGTGCAGCACCTGCAAAACGCTGCCCGCCCCGTCACCCCCCAAAGAAGGCAGCATCAGTTGCTCTCTTGTCTCTACGCTCAGAGCACCTAATACACACCTTCCGTGCATTTAAAACAGCCATTACCACATAGTTATTTAATTATTGGCCTACTTTTCTTCTCATTTTATAGGCCATATTTTAGAAACCTTTGTGGTACACCAAGATACTCTGGAGAATCCAATTAACATTATAGACTTTCTCTGCAGACAATATGCGTGCATGCACACACACACAGACAGATATATATATATACACACACATATATAGTCTCTAGGGTCCAGGGACCTCCAGTTTAAAAAAGTCTTATATTGTAGCACCTAGCACAGTGCTGATGCATGGTAGGTAATTAAATAACTGTTTGTTAAATTGCATCACAAATGAACATATGTCCTGACAGCCAGTTTGAGTCAACTCTGAAACTCATAGCTGTCGTTAAAGGCTTGATATACAATCTGGTCCAACCTACCCGTCAAGGCTTCTTCTCCTGCTGCTGGCGTGAGACCCTTCACCCCAGGTGGAAGGTGCTAATTGTCCTTTCTTTTTTTTTTTTTTTAATTTTTATTTATTTATTTATTTATTTATTTATTTATTTATTTATTTATTTATGGCTGTCTTGGGTCTTCGTTTCTGTGCGAGGCTGTCTTGGGTCTTCATTTCCGTGCGAGGGCTTTCTCTAGTTGTGGCAAGCGGGGGCCACTCTTCATCGCGGTGCGCGGGCCTCTCACTATCGCGGCCTCTCTTGTTGCGGAGCACAGGCTCCAGACGCGCAGGCTCAGTAATTGTGGCTCACGGGCCTAGTTGCTCCGCGGCATGTGGGATCTTCCCAGATCAGGGCACGAACCCGTGTCCCCTGCATTGGCAGGCAGATTCTCAACCACTGCGCCACCAGGGAAGTCCTAATTGTCCTTTCTTAACAGGCCTCGGCACGTTGCTATCTTTTTATTAGCTGTAATATGATGTCATGATACATTCTTGTAAAACTGAACAAACCCAAAATACTAGCTACCAATGTATGCCTAGGCAAAATAAGTACAAAGATTAGTAAATATTACTAACCTGCCTCTGACCTAGTAAATTACTTATTCTTCACCTCATATTTAAAAATTGTTTTGAATTATTCACTGTAAAATAATACGTAGTAATAATAATAATATTAGCTAACACATACATGGTACTAGGTACTATTCTAAGCACTTGATCTATTTGGGCTGATTTTACTGTCACAATAACCATTTGAGGTGAGTGTACAATAGTACATTTTACATTTGAGGACACTGAGCTGTGAGAAGGTGAGTGGGTTGCCCAACACGGCAAAGCTAGATGACTCCAGAATTTTTTGTAAACTATTAACATTCTCCTGCTTTGTAAAGAGAAAAAGAATTGATACTGGTCAAATGTGAATAAGCTGGTTGAAGTATGGTAAAGTAGCTTTGAGAATGTAATGTATAGAAATTAGCAGTATACAAGGAACTGTAGAAAATACACACGTGGGTTTAATGTGTTTTAAAACAAGGAAGTGGGGCTTCCCTGGTGGCACAGTGGTTGAGAATCTGCCTGCTAACGCAGGGGACACGGGTTCGAGCCCTGGTCTGGGAAGATCCCACATGCTGCGGAGCAGCTAGGCCCGTGAGCCACAAATACTGAGCCTGTGCGTCTGGAGCCTGTGCTCCGCAACAAGAGAGACCACGATAGTAAGAGACCATGATAGTGAGAGGCCCGCGCACCGCGATGAGGAGTGGCCCCCGCTTGCCGCAACTAGAGGAAGCCCTCGCACAGAAACGAAGACCCAACACAGCCATAAATGAATAAATAAATAAATAAATAAAAATTTTAAAAAAACAAACAAGGAAGCATAACTAGGCTAAGAATGAAATGAGTGGTGACTATCTCTTGCTTATTGATGACATAATTTACCCTAAGGAAAAATTCCAATATATAGCATTGTATGAGTATCTTTCCTTTGAATATCTGAGCTAGAGTGTAGCGTTTGCCAAAATGTATGGGCAGGGTAATGAAATAGAGAAAGATATGCTCTTATCTGGAAAATAAAAATGGAAACTCAACATTTATACCTCCTGTGAGTTACCTCCCACTCCCACAAAAGTTTCCTTCCTTTTCTCCATAACTTGGCTAAGAACGTTACCATCTGCCCACCTGGAATTTCGGTTCAAACTCACCGTCACCTTTTTCTTCTCCCTTGTGTGCTCCTGTGCCAGATCTGTCAGCTCCTGCCTCTACAACTCCCCAAGCTCTCCTGGGCCATTGCCATTGTCTCCTATCTGGTCCCGTTTGAGCTGGTCCTTTGCCCACACCAATCCGCCTCTTTGTGAAACAGATCCGATCGTGTGATGCTTTTGCTCAGAAGCTTGTGATAACTTTCCATCACCCACTGAACAAAGTCCAGGACCCTGCAAAATCTGTATGAAAACTGCCAGCCTCCCAACCCGTGCCCCACCACGCACACCATCCTCCAGCCCACCAGGCTTCTGAAATTCCCTGTCCGGCCAAGCATTCTCCTTCCGACTCTGCCTTTTGCTCATCTCTTCCCTGGGCTGCCCTTCCCAATGCCCCTTGTCTAGCTGGTCTTCAGTGCCCCGCCTCAAGAGAAACTTTGGAAATATTCTGACAATCTCATTCAAAACTAACATTCTATTTTGGGACTCCTAAGGCCCTTGTCTTATATTTCTTTAATAACACTTACCAGGTTTTAGTTTGCTAAATTTGGCTTACTGCCCTCTGGGTTATAGGATCTATCTTTGTATCTTTCAGCATTTCACGTGTCTTGCTATATCAGGCCCTTATTAATACCTGTTTACTGACTTTGGATAGAAATAGGTAAACATGACGTGAACAAAAATCCCACTCTTTTTCAATTTAAACATGAAAGGCAAGTAAATGTTTCTATTTTTAATGCATATAAGGTGGTAAACAGGGAACAAAAAAACCATCAAGAGAAAATATTCTTCTGAATATCTTTTTTTTTCCCCTTTAGGACCAACTGGATTAAGGAGTACTTGGACACAGCCCCTGTTTTGATTCTCATTTTCAAACAAGTACACGGTTTTGCTGCAAATGGCAAGAAAAAGACCCACTACTACAATGAGATCAGTGTTTCCATCGCTTGTGGCATCCTCCTAGCTGCCCTGCAGGTATGTCACCCTCCCACTGGGCCCAAGAGACAGACTTAATACTTGGGGGCCAACTGTGGTTTCATTGCAAATTTCAGCTGAGTTTCTAGTTCAGGGACAGGAATTCCTCAGTAAGGGAATTCTGATGTAAAAACTGCCTCTGGAAACCTGGATTGGTGCTTCAAACAAGCTGGCATCCTTCCTGGAAATTTACTTCTAACATTATTTAAGGGTCAAAAAACGGTCGCTGTGTTTGCCTTCATCTGTAACGACATGAAGCTTTCAAGGGCTTTAGTAAACACCCATGAAGAGCTTCAGAGCCTGAAAGCTCCAGGGCACGGCTTCTCAGCTGCGTTGTCTGAGCCAGTGGGATGATTCAATAGCTATAAGGGGAACTCTATCATAGAGCTCCTGTCCTCAGAAGTTGAGTTTACATCATATTGCATTAGAAAGATGTCCACGTGCTTAAACAATTCCATAGTAGCTACAGCCATGCTAAGCGTGAAACAGAGCAGGATTGAGATCTGCCTTTCACATGGTTCAAGTCATTCACTCAGCAGATATTTTCTGAACTCCTTCTATGTGGCAGATCCCAGGAGTCACCAGGAATAGTCACCTCGTGAACTGTACGTTCTGGTGGGGACTGCGGTCCTGGGAGAGGGTGGAGAGTGACAGTAAACACGTGAAATAAATAAAACAAACAGGATTATAAGAGCGAATGAGCCTACTTTCAAGGGACAGTAGATTCCAAAACACTATGTGCTTCTTCGTTATCTCGAAGAAAAATGTGTTTGCTGAAAACTTGCAAAAGAGTCATTGTGACATAAAAGGGGAATGTGTGTTTAGATGACTTGAAAAACAGTTCCAAAGGAGCTGGCATCCTATTTACCTCCCGACTCTGTAACAGATAAAGGAATTGCTGTGCAACGTCAGACCGCAGGGCACCGCCCCCGTCCTAGATAGGGTCCCTGACGAGGCAGTTTAGGCTTGGCGTGGGTTCCCTTCACCTGTGGTTTCTGTGCATTCCAATCAGCAACTTCTCACACTTTACTGTGGAGTTTGCTGCCCTCTAGCTTTCTGTAAGGCATAAGTCTGAGTGTAGGTCTTGATTTGTGAAGGAGGAAGGAATCTTCTGGAAGCCCTTGTCTGGGCAGATTGCACAGAGACTGGAGGTGTGCTCGACCCCCAAAGGCAGTTCCAGAACCTCCTTCTGGTCCAGGCTTAGCAATGAGCATCTGACGGGAAAAGCAGGGGGGCATAGAGAGGGCCAACTGGGAAAGCGTCTTGAAGCTACACGTGATTTTTATTGGATGTTTATTATTCGAGGGGTCTGGGAAGAGGTTGGTGGAGTATTTCCTCTACCTCTTACATACCCCTTGGCCACTAGGTCCTCCATCACTGGACATAGGTATTTTCAGCTGGGGATGGCGCTCTGCTGCCACGGTTGGTTATATAACCACAGGAACTGCCCTTTGTTTTTCCATTCCTTTGGTGTAGTTGGATTCCCCACATTTCTTTCCATGAAATAACCATTCCCATTTCTTAAGCATCAGTGAAAAGTGACTGGTGTTTTCTTCTCTGAGAAGCTTCCCACTGTTTGGTTAAGAGAAAGTGGGGTCTGGGGAGGTCCAGGAGGGCAGGTACGATTCAATACACCATGGCCCAAGCTGGTCGTCTCTTTGCCGCCCAACTTCAGGGAAATGATGGGACAAGCAAATCCTGTAGGGAGTAGAACATGCCCAGGCTAGAAGCAGAGCTGGGGTTTTGCGTGCTGACTTGAAAATGATTTCTTTTCCTCTCCTGTTACAGAACGCGGGACTGGTGACTGTCACGACCACTCCTCTCAACTGTGGCCCCCGTCTGAGGGTGCTCCTGAACCGCCCCGCAAATGAAAAGCTGCTGGTACTGCTCCCTGTGGGGTACCCCAGCAAAGAGGCCACGGTGCCTGACCTCGCACGGAAGCCTCTGGATCAGATCATGGTGACTGTGTAGGCAGGGCACAGGCAGGGACCTGCTGGGAGGTGATGCCCCCCACTCCTTTCTCCTGTTCCTTTTGGGAGCACAGGCTGCTCTCTCCCTGGGTGCTCCGTCTCCCTGGCACTCCACTCCGCGGGGTTGACCTCTCTGTGCGCGAAGAAACCTTTGCACTTTCTGCAGCACTTTGAGTCTGAGGAGCCCTGATTCCGATAGTGTGATTAGCTGAACCATACAGAGTAAGAGATGAATAGGTATGTTCTCTTCCATTTCTTACCCACTTTGGAAATGCATTAAATTTTTGCTAAGAACATGCCCTTGGTTTTTAAAGTTTTGTAATTGTTCCAGAAAAATCATGGGTGATTTTTTTCTTTCACTCTTTAAAAACTCAAAGAGGAAAGAGTCATCAGAAAATTTAATATAGTCCCAAGAATTCAGCTATGTGATGATTTTTAAATTTAAATTTAGACTGATCAAACGGTTTTCTGCCCTCTGCTTTCTGGTGGCTTTTAGGCAAGGATGTACTTTTGAGATGCACTCTTCCTGAGCTTTATGGATATTCTGCCAGTTTTTAATGAGTAACCTTCAAAATAATTAAAACATCACAAGCACAGAACAGAACAGCGCGTGCTTGTGTAGACGGGCAACCATCTGGACCTATACATGGTTAGTCGCATTGTCCAGAGTGCATGTTGCAGCTGCCTCGCACCAGCTCGTTGAAGCTGACGGTTAAATATTCAGGAATTTTGTAAGCCAGTTATTAAACCATTTGCAGCTTGAAATTGCCCACGGTGGGAGTATTTACACCATGGCAACCGGCAGGCACACAAATCAGGGCTTGCTTTCTTTTTCTTAAAGGGAACTGTTTTCCAGACACTAGGGAGTTCTAACTGTGTTCCCCTTCTTTTCTACTCTCCCCCACGAAACACACTTATCCTCTTCCTCCAGATGGCAGTCACACTGTATGCAGCCGATGGGGTCACTGGGTGCCGGGCGGGGACTGCCAGCTCTAGCCCTTCACCTGTCACCCTCTGTCTTCCCTTCCAGGGCGCTGCTCACACAGGTACACTCGGAACTCAGATAATTGCTCATCAAAAGCAACTCTACTCACCTCTCTATCTCCTTCCACTGTCTTTTTTCTCTTCCATTTTTTTTTTTTTAAACTCAGATCCCTCCAGAAAAACTCTCCTGCCTCTTTTCACTTCATTCATGTGTCACACGGTACATTGATAAGATCATCAATAGTATCATTGATAAGAGTCAGAGCTGGTGACAAATCTGTATCAGAGAAAAGGAAGAATTTTTTTCCCTTTAAAATATAATTAGAGGGAATTCCCTGGTGGTTCAGTGGTTGGGACCCGCCCTTTTCACTGCTGAGGGCCTGGGTTCAATCCCTAGTCGGGGAACTAAGATCCTACAAGCCACGCGGTGTGACCAAAAAAAAAGAAAAAAAAAAAGAAATAAGACTCTTAAAAATATGTGCATATAATTAGATATTACAAGAACCTGTGCTGTCGGCCTCTGAAGCACCCAGAGTCTCTTTTAGAATCTCCAAAATCTTCCATCGAAAATCTTTTTCTCTCTAGACGTGCTTTTCCCCAAGTCTACACATTTTACTAAATACAAACGTTCTTATATTTTGTTTCTATTCTTTAAAAAAAAATTATTAGTATTGTGATAGTTATTTGTCCTGAACTCTTATCGTAAACGAGCATTGTTTTAACAACATTGTGGGTTTGTTAGATATATGTGAACTGCGCTGGGAACCTAATCACTGTACTTCAAGTTGTTTTTAACAGGAAAAAGATACTCTGAGTTCCAATAGCAGAACAATAAACACTTTGGCATCACGGTGCAAAGAAACTGAAGTTATATTTATGAACTTCTCTTTTATTTCGAATGTTTTGAAGCTGTTTGAGCCCATGGAGCTCTTTGCTAGTTTTAGGGCAACCTGCTGAGGAGCCGCGGGTACGGGAGAACCTTGCCCCCCAGGTGTGGGCTGGAGGAGGAATCCGGCCACTGGTGGGGGTCTGAGTGCAGTTGTTCAAGTGCAGAACCACTTGAGAGTAAAGTGGAAGTCCTATCACATGGGTTAGGGCCCTTGAGCAAGGGTTGATCTGGTCACCTTCTAATCATGCCACTCAGAAACACAGCCCTGATTTCTCATGGATGCTGAACACATTTACAAAGGTACAGATTTGGGGGGTGCTCCAGCCAGCTTTCTCTTTGGGGGATGGAATTATTAGTAATTCTTTATCTGGACAGCACAGCATAGATGGGCCTGGATTCAAATTTCCCTTCTGCCGCTCCCCAGCTGGGTGGCTGTGGAGAACTGAATCTGTCTCAGCCTCATTTTCTTCATCTGTAAAATGAGGATAAATGCAGTGCTTATTACCTCAGGGCTTCTGTGGAGATTGAGTGTGATAATTCACATGTAGTTCCCGGCATAGGGTAGGTGACACATGGTGTTAATTTTGGGCTCTTGATATTATTATTAGTGTTATTATCACTATCACTAATACTATGTGCTATGCACATTAGACCACAAAAATTAAAAAATAAAATGACACCCTTTAAGAGTCTTGTCCTTAATGCACAAAATCATCTTAAAATGTAAAAGAAAGGTGTTCTGTCATCTCAGCTTGAGCCTGAGCTGTTTTGAGGATTTAGGTTGACTTGGTTGTTTCTGGTGGGTTCTGGGAGCCTCTGGATGGGACCTCAGAGTCTATTTAATAATAAGGTCTATAAACAGAGATCTATTTAATAGAGGGGAAAAGAGTCCTTGGAAAACTTATTTTCAGGGAAGGGAGACTGGAGACATATAGTAAGATCCTATGATGACAATCAGCATCAGAAAAAAGGGGCAAATCTAAATGTGGTTTAGAGTCTGCCCCTCAGATACCAAGTCCTAGACTCTCACTAAAGTTCCGGGGGAGAGGGAGATGGAGCAAACAAAATAACTGCTCCCTGAAGATCTCTCAGTGATGGGGGTACAGCCCAGCCCTTTGATGCACTTATGCATAGGGTTGCATTCAAAGAAACAACAGATGGTTCTTGTTTATCCAATAATCATAGATCAGCAATTAATATCTTTACTGCCTTCTTTTGAGAACACAGCAAAGGAAGATTCCAAAACTGAAAACCCTCTTTCCCATCTGTCTTTCTCTCTAAATATATATCTAACCGACATATGACAGCTGCTCCCAAGGTATATATTGTCCCCATTTGTAAATCATCTCAACATTTTGTCACAAACTCGCCCTATGAAGGCTCTCTTATATCCCTTGCTCCTTTCAGTCCTCTGTATCTATTTTTTTTCTTCTCACTTTTCACCATTATAAAGCCAGCTGGCCTTTCTGGCTTTCTGTTCTTGCCACTCCCCCTCCTCCATACATTATTCTGATCCTGGTAATAAAAGCCTAATAATGACAGGTGAGGAGAGACCTTTCTTAGCAGGTTGGGGAGAGGGGAGGAGACAGCGTAGCTTCGTATGTCAGTATCACCATCAAGGTCACGTCCAAGAGACAGTGGTGGCAGTGGGTATAATGGTTGAGCACATGAGCTTAGGAGTCACCCAGCCTGGGTTTATATCCCTGCTCTGTCAGGGATCTAAGGAGAAAACTCTTATTTCCTTGGTGATCTTGAACTAGCTGTTTAATTAAGGCTATTATCTGACGTGTAAAATGGGGTTAATCATCCTTACCTTGTGGGGTTTGGCCCAGTGCCTGGTACACAGCACTTTTAAATGATAGGTGTCATATTGTGGTGGTCATGGTTGATACCACTGTCATTGTCAGGCAGCCCTGCTTTGGGTTCCAGGTGGGCACAGGTAAGAAGAATGGGCAAGAGTCCCCCTCCCCTCAGGGGAGAAGCCTGGCTGGGGTCTGGGCGGCAGCTGTAGGCCAGGTGGAGGTGGCCCAGAGAGGGTCAGCCACACCAGGTCAGAGAGCTTCTCAGCAGACACCACTGGGAACTTGAAATACTTTTTTTTCCTCTGTTATAGTTAATGTTATCAATTCGATATGCAGTTGGGTAGTTACTGTTTGCATGCGTTTTTAACATTTTTATTTAAAAATTACAATGGGGGAAGAGAAAATTGGAGGTGCTCACCCCAGCGATTACATACCTTGGCCCAGGAGTGACTTCCTCACGCTCACAACCCACTGGCCAGAACTAAGTCACATGGCCTCATCAGAAGGTCAGGAAATGTTACCCTCCTGTGTCTGGAAAAAGAGGGGACTGTCATAGGAGTAAGCATTAAAAGTCTCTTCCCCCCCAAACAAGTAACTTGGAACTTAGGAAATAAACCTGGATACAACAAAAAATGTGCGGAAAGGAAGGAAGGCTGAAGAAATAGATGAAATTAGAATTAGGATGATGAAAGGCATAAAGATCCTCTTCTGAAAGGTAAACATTAAGATTGGTTGATATTTGTCTGATACAGCTTTTAAATATAGCAACCATTTGGGCCAAGAAAATCAATATAAATATATAGAGAAGGAAACTAAAATGCCCTTCTTCCTAAACATTCCTGCCTCTGCCTACAAAGTGGAAACTTCTATCTCAGAAGTACTGAAGGAAAGTCCCTATTTCCACGTTATTTGCTTATCTCTATGAAGGAAGAGGGACTTCTCTGGTTGGCAAAATTGGAGGAAAAAGGCTTATTGTTCAAGTTGAAACCCAGCAAAATATACTCCATTTTAAGCCAAATGTACAAATTACAAGTGATTATTCACCTTAGAAAGATGATTAACAATGAATTTCTCTAAATATTGGAGTTTTAAAGAGTATTTGAACTGATATGATACTAAAAAACTTTTTTGTAAACATTTTTAGGAGTATCTATAACCTAAGGAAGATATAGTTATCAACGAATATTTCTCTTTAGAGGCACGAGGACTATAACTTATTTTGTCAGATATCAGCAGAGTACTCCCTTGGAATTTGGCGAAACGGGAACAATTGTAATGTTTCAATCCACACATATCTATAAATAATGAAAAATCTAAAACAAATGTTGCTCCAGCTCTGCTGTGGTGGCCTCACTTTCACACACACAAAAGACCAGACATTCAAAAAAGGGGGAACTTCTCTACCTTTTAGAGAGAAGCGAATAAAGAGAACAGGAGGTGGGGATGGTAAGGAGACCCCCTGTGCTGCAGTGGGCTGAATGGACCAATGCATCTGAGGTTGGGACCAGATCAGCATCCCCTTTGGGTGGCCTCAGCTGACATCCAGCGTGTACAGGCTCCAGGAAGAACGGTACCTGGAGCAGAGATCCTGTGAGTTAAGTACAGTAGTTCTAATGAACTGTGAGATGCTATAATCTCATTTTGGGAATTCTTGAAAAGTCACGAGGAAGGGGAATGGTTTGTGTTATTCTCGTGACTTCAGAATCATGGTTCAGAGCCAAGTGTTCAGGATTAAATTCAACAGCATTAAAATGTCCTTAGAGCAACATGGAAATACGTCAGCAATGCCTGCAGAGGGCCAAGGAGACATAGAAGCCAATAAAGTAATAGAGGAAGTTAGCTAACCTGGGTGGAGGTGGAGCTGCCAACTTCCTTCTACTCTAATAATGACAAATAAGGAATAATAACTGAGCGGTAACTGGAATGAAGCTTCTAAAATCAAATGCCTCTGAAGGGGTCCCCTGTTGTCACAGCAACTACAGAAAGGGCCCGGGGCTCGCTTTCCTTCTGATTTTGGCTCCTCAGTGCCCTCGGCTTATCTGAGATTCCACCATGTTGCGGTCACGAGTAACTTTGACTCCCTTGAGGTTCGAAAATCTGTTCCTTTGTTGAATAAGTGACTTCCCAAGTCTGAGAATGTTTAGAATCGAATAGGGAGGTGATGAAATAAATCAAACCCATAATATTGATACACTCATGTCAAGAATAATCTTGCATATGTTTCTTACTTAAGTAATTTAAATGTGTTTTTTTAAAACGTATGATTCCAATTTAAAATGTGAAATTGATTTAGACTTCTAATTTTATGTTGAAAGGTGTAAGAAAATTTGACTTAGCTCATTAACAGTATTAAAATAGATTCACTGTATTTATAAATTTAATTTATTAGGTTTAGAAGAGCAGTTTGAGTATATGAGAACATTTTGGCTTAATTGGCGGTAGACTTGCCAGGTCAGTTATATGAAGTGCTAAAGCAGAAAATCAACTATGATTAGGTCCATACAAGTCTAAAATGTTTAAGAGATTTTAATAAATGATGCTTGTCAAGGAGGCTGATGGTTTAAGGGAGTTTGGTTATTCAATTTGAGTTAATCAAGCATTAATCAAAGTCCCCCTTCCCCGAAGTGATTAGTTTTATTTTATTTAAATGTACTAGACTTATAAATATAATAATACAACATGTGTATCAGGTTAGAATGCTTTTGGCAGAAAGTAAGAAACAAAAAACCCCAACCATAGTGGCTTAAATAAACAGGGGGGTATTTTTCCCTCATAATGATAAGTTTGGAAGCAGGTCCAGGGTTCATGAAATCAGTGCCAAAATCTCAGTGGTTCTCCTGGCCTTTCTTTATGACCACAGGACACTGATATAGCTTCCCTCATCACAACCAAGCACAGTAATTGAAATAATAGGCACACAATAAATATTGGGAAAAGATTGAATTTGTGCAAAAAATATATCTACATTATAAAAAAACTTATATGCAAGATCTGACTGGGACTTGGAAATCTATGTTTATAACAAGTGTTCCAAGTGGTTCTGCTGGTAAACATGAACAGCAGTCTCTAACAAGCTCCTCTGTCCCAGGGCTCTAAGTACCTGCCCTCTGCCAGTGCCTCTCAGGTCTCTACCTCCAGCTTTGACCTCTTCCCTAAACTCCAGACACTTACACTCAACTGCTTCCTCTGCACCTCCTCTTGGATGTCTATTAAGCATCTATTAAGATGTCTACTAGGCATCTCATCTTTGATGTCTATTAAGCATCTTAGATGCTTCCATGCTCAAAGTAATTATTCTGAATCTTTCTCACCCCTTGCTAGGATCCTCAATTCATTCTCCTTTAGATGCAGCCCCAAATCTAGAAAGCATCCTAAATTTCTGTCGTTCTCTTCTCCCCCACATCCAAAGTCATCAGCAAGTCTTACCCACTCTACCTCTGCGTCGCCTGCAGGCAGTGAGCACGGAGAACCCGTGTGAACACGAATGTCACTCTGCCTGCTGCCGAGAATAGTAAAATCTCTTGGTCTGACCCAGATGCCTCGGGTCTTCGACCAGCACCCACAAAACCGGCAGGCTACCTTGTTAGCATGCAAGAAGGGTACCCGCTCAGACCCTTCAAGGTTCTTGACACTTTTCACTAAATGTTCTCTCGACCTCAAATGCTCCAGGCATCATCGCGGCTGGCTCCTCCATGCCAGTCACATTTTCAGCTCAACTCTTACCTCTCTGAGCAGCTTTCTTTGACTATCCAATCCAAATACCCCCACATTGGTCATTCTTTATTCTCTTCATAACACTTGTCATTATCTAATAAGTTTTAAAAATTAAGGCAACATTTAAAATATATGCACATGATCTAAAGAATATTATAAGAAATAACTATGTAACCACAACTTTGGGTTAAGATACAGAATATCATCAACACAGTTGATACCCACTACTTCCCCCTCCCCAACTCCATCTTCTTCTCTCCTTCCACAGAAGAAAGCACTAACCTCCCTGTGTAATGAATTTGATGTTATTCATTCCCATGCATTAAAAAATGCTTTGTCACTCAATAATATGTAATATTATTTTGCATATTTTAACTTCGCATAGATGGTATTGCACATTACATATTTTTCTGTGGCATGCTTTTTTAAGCCAACGGTATGTCTGTGAGACAGTCAACCTTGATATGTGCAACTCTGGTTCATTTCTTTCCACTCCTCTGCACCATCCGTAGGAATAAGTCCCACATTATTCATTCTCTTGCAAATTGACATTTAAATTCTTTCATGTTCATTCTTTCTCCTTATGTAAATGTCTTAAGAATTTCTCAAGGGTATATACCTAGGCAGAGAATTGCTGGGTCAAAGGGCATTCATATTTCAACTAGGTATTTCAACTAAATTGTTCTCCTAAGGTTCCCCTGCCCCGGATTTTTAAAACTCATTTATTGATCATCTCCCACGGCCAGACTTAAATTCTAAGATGTCTTATCTCTCATGCTTACCTCTATGTCCACAGTGCCCAGAACAGTGGCTGTAACATGAATATTTGTTGACTAGCTGAAGATATGGTGACCCAGAGGGGTGCAGTAACTTGTCCAGGGTTACAAAATGTCTTAAGGACAAAGCTGGGATTTGAGCTCAGGCTGCTACTCCCTAACGCCGAAGAGGAAGCAGTTATTGGAAGCACAGTCCCTCGAGCTATGGGTCCAAAGTTCTGTACCCAGGAAGAAAGTCTGGAATGAATTCACACTGACAGCTAGTGGGATCTCCATGTGCCTGAGCTGGGGCAAGCCGGACACATGTGCCCAGTGGAGGTAGGAGGTGTGATTCCTGAAGATTCTTCAGAAGGCTAGCATCTGCCCCAAGAGCTGCTGGGGGTGACGGGGGCTGTGGTGACAGAGGGGACGTGGTGGGGGGGAACAGGACACTCCATTGGCAGAGAGAATGCTGACCCAGCAGAAGCCCCCTGTGTAAGCCCTGAGATGACACCAGCCTTTCAAAGGTGAAGAAGGAACGCCCAGACACCTTCCCTCCAGCTCCCCATGCGTCCTCGTGAGGCAGACCTCGTGAGGCAGAGATGGGCTTTGGGCTGAGCCTCAAGAGCCCTGGAGGATGGCTCAGACCCAGACTCAGCTTTGAAAACTGTTAGCTTGAGGTCTTGAAGTTTGTGTTTATTCTGGCCTTTCTTTCTAGTCAATTTGCATTTGGTTTTCATCTCACTCTGCCTTGGATTCAGTCTGGAATGGATATATCACTTAGCAAGCAAGCAGACAGCAGGGCCACCGAAGGAATAGAAAATGAAACCCCTAAAGTGGGGTTGAAGACGGACAGTTGGAGAAAGGGAGCGGGAAGCACGGGATGGGGGAGAAAGGGGCTGGGGATGTGAGTCACAGGGGCAGTAAGAGTGTCTTCTAGTCCCCGAGGACCAGTTCTGCCAGACTCAGATGCCTGGAGAGAGAGAGAGACAGAGAGAGAGAGAGTGCTTTTCTGAGCCTTTGTTCAGAGTATATGAAAGAGAGCTAGCCCAAGAATCCAGCATTAGGGTGTCCCACCATTGCTGCTTAGCCAAATTGGACCATTTTCTGGGCCCTCAATCCCCCATGGTTGCCCTCCCCGCTCAGACTCAGACAACCTTTCCATTTCCTTCTCCCAGCTTTATCCTACCATCCTTTAAGGTCCAACTTTCTGTCACTTTGCTGAAGAAGTCCCCCCAGATTCTCCAATCAGACTCCCACATGCAAAGACCAAGGCTGGGCTCATCCCCCTCCTTCGAGCATCCATGGTGTCCCTTCCTATGGCACTCGCCATCCTCCTCCTCAGGTCAAGCGCTCCACTAGACTCTTAGCTCTCAGAGAGCAGGAACCAAGCCTAGTTCAGCTTGGTGTCCCCTGGGCACCTGGCACATGGCCTGGCCCATGGTAGTTGCTTGGTAATTATTGTCTGATAGGATTCACATTGCAGGGAAGCCCTGCAATTTGATGCTATCATTGGATCATTGGGAGACTTCACCAAAACATTTTCTGCACTCTTGGAATAAAAAGAAGAGCCTGGGTCTTAACAGACTGAAGAATAAAAACCATATGATCATCTCAATAGATGCAGAAAAAACTTTCAACAAAATTCAACACCCATTTATGATAAAAACTCTCCAGAAAGTGGGCATAGAGGGAAACTACCCCAACATAATAAAGGCCATATACGACAACCCACAGCAAACATCATTCTCAATGGTGAAAAACTGGAAGCATTTCCTCTAAGATCAGGAACAAGGCAAGGATGTCCACTCTCACCATTATTATTCAACATAGTTTTGGAATCCCTAGCCACAGCTATCAGAGAAGAAAAAGAAATAAAAGGAATGTGAATTGGAAAAGAAGAAGTAAAACTGTCACTGTTTGCAGATGGCATGACACCATACATACAAAATCCTAAAGATGCCACCAGAAAACTACTAGAGCTAATCAATGAATTTAGTCACATTGCAGGATACAAAATTAATGTAGAGAAATCTCTTGCATTCCTATACACCAACAACGAAAGATCAGAAAGAGAAATTAAGGAAACAATCCCATTCACCACTGCAAGAAAAAGAATATAATACCTAGGAATAAAACCTACCTAAGGAGGTAAAAGACCTGTACTCAGAAAACTATAAGACACTGACGAAAGAAATCAAAGATGACACAAACAGATGGAGAGATATACCATGTTCTTGGATTGGAAGAATCAATATTGTGAAAATGACTATACTACCCAAAGCAACCTATAGATTCAATGCAATCCCTATCAAAGTACCAATGGCATTTTTTACAGAACTAGAGCAACAAATCTTAAAACTTGTATGGAGACACAGAAGACCCCGAATAGCCAAAGCAATCTTCAGGGGAAAAAAATGGAGCTGGAGGAATCAGACTCCCTGACTTCAGACTATACTACAAAGCTACAGGAATCAGGACAATATGGTACTGGCACAAAAACAGAAATACAGATCAATATGGTACTGACACAAAAGCAGAGATACAGGATAGAAAAGCCAGAGATAAACCCAAGCACCTATGGTCAACTAATCTATGACAAAGGAGGCAAGGATACACAATGGAGAAAAGACAGTCTCTTCAATAAGTGGTGCTGGGAAAACTGGACAGGTACATGTAAAAGAATGAAATTAGAACACTCCCTAACACCATACACAGAAATAAACTCAAAATGGATTAGAGACCTAAATGTAAGACCAGACACTATAAAACTCTTAGAGGAAAACATAGGAAGAACACTCTTTGACATAAATCACAAGATATTTTGACCCACTTCCTAGAGAAATGGAAATAAAAACAAAAATAAACAAATGGGACCTAATGAAACTTAGAAGCTTTTGTACAGCAAAGGAAACCGTAAACAAGACAAAAAGGCAACCCTCAGAATGGGAGAAAATATTTGCAAACAAATCAATGGACAAAGGATTAATCTCCAAAATATATAAACAGTTCTTCAGCTCAATATTAAAAAAACAAACAACCCAATCCAAAAATTGGCAGAAGACTTAAATAGACATCTCTCCAAAGAAGACATACAGATGGTCAACAGGCACATGAAAAGCTGCTCAACATCACTAATTATTAGAGAAATGCAAATCAAAACTACAATGAGGTATCACCTCACACCGGTTAGAATTGGGCGTCATCAGAAAATCTACAAACAACAAATGCTGGAGAGGGTGTGGAGAAAAGGGAACCCTCTTGCACTGTTGGTGTGAATGTAAATTGATACAGCCAGTATGGAGAGCAGTATGGAGGTTCCTTAAAAAACTAAAAATAGAATTACCATATGACCCAGCAATCCCATTCCTGGGCATATATCCAGAGAAAAGCATAATGCAAAAAGACACATGCACCCCAATGTTCATTGCAGCACTGTTTACAATAGCCAGGTCATGGAAGCAACCTAAATGCCCATCAACAGATGAATGGATAAAGAACTTGTGGTACATATATACAATGGAATATTACTCAGCCATAGAAAGGAATGAAATTGGGCCATTTGTAGAGACATGGATGGACCTAGAGACTGTCATACAGAGTGAAGTAAGTCAGAAAGAGAAAAACACATATCATATATTAACGCATACATATGGAATCTAGAAAAATGGTATGGATGAACCGGTTTGCAAGGCAGAAATAGAGACACAGATGTAGAGAACAAATGTATGGACACCAAGGGGGGAAAGCGGCAGGGGTGGGGGCGGTGGTGTGATGAATTGGGAGATGGGGATTGACATGTATAACTGATGTGTATATAATAGATAACTAATAAGAACTTGCTGTATAAAAAAAATAAAAAGAATAAAATTCAAATAAATAAATAAATAAAAGTTGTATCTATATTCTAAAGTTAATGGAAGGGGAAGGGGGAAGGGGGAGAAATAGTTTAATTTAGCCAAAATGTTTTACTTTAAAAGAATTGGTTGATTTAAGTCCTATCACCAGTTTCTAAGCACTAGCTTTCAAATTAACCAGTTGTTTGAATGAAATGGTGAATTTTCTCTCTTTCCCTCAAGCCAGGCTCATATGGCTACCACCTAAAATCAATGATTAAAAAATGTTTAATAGTACTTGCCCATACTTAAATTACTATCATGAATTAAAAGTTTAAAAAGAAAAAAAAATAAAGTGCTTGCAACTTCAATAGTGTTTAAGAGTATCACTGTGTTAGAGCATATAAACTTCTAGATGAATATTAAAACAGTGGAAGACAAAAGAGGATATATTAAAATAAATTTTTATTTTTTTCTGTAGAAAATTTGGAACACGTATAAAGAGTAGGAAAGGAAATCTCCCCTTGATCTTATAACTTAGAAATAATCTTTGTGAACCATTTGCTTTATTTCTTCTTAGTTGCCAACATGTGCAGTAAATTTGCAGCACTAAGAATTTGTATGAGTTCATTTCCTAATGGCCTAGCTCTTCAAACAGAAGCTTTTTATTGAGGGTCCTGCGAGGAGTCCACAGAGCCAAGGGGATTCTAGGTATTCCCTCTCTCCTCTAGTGCTGGAAGGTGAATTGCTCTCCTAGAAGAAACTATGAACATTATGGTAACCATTCTGAAGTGGTTTTTCAATCATGTTTTTACTGATGCATGTTAACTTTGTTGTGATAAAATATGAAATCTGTGACCCGCCTCCTTTAGCCACGTCAAAAGGAACTGTGGCATCAGTGGTTTCACATGTATCAAAATGTCCACACATCTATGGATTTGTTTTTTGAAATATTATTTTGGTCATTTGAAAAATGTAAGCAAGTGTTGAGAACATAAAAACGCACATGAATCCAGCACTTTGTATTAGTGAGCATTTACGTTTTGTAATTTTGCATCCTTTTTATGAATACAAGAAAAAAAGCATTAGAAATGCATGTGTAAGACCTCACTAGACCCTCCTTGGTCCCAGCTCATTTGCTCCTTTCTCCGAGGCAATTATTCCCTCGTGAGTCACTTTTGAAGGGAAGGTATTAATCACCAGCAGAAATCTGTGGATGCCAATAAGGAAATGGATGCTCTCAGTGGCACGTTACAATACCATTTCATCTCTTTTCTACCTGAAAGTCATGACTTCATAAAGCGCATGGTGACTGGCTTTCTGGCTCCAGATTAGACCTGACTTTACACATGTATATATGTATGCATGTATACACTCAAGAGCATTGAAAACATATGTTTCTATAAAAATTTGGACATGAATGTTCATAGCAGCATTATTCATAGTAAAGCCCAAAGTAGAAACAACCCAAGTGCCCCTTAACTACTGAATGTATAATAAATGATGTGTTACATAGTCATACAATGGACTGTCTATCATTCAGCCATAAAAGGAATTAAGGACTGTAACGCTACAAGATGAATGAACTTTGAACGTGCTAAGCGCAAGAAGCCAAACATCAAAGACTACATACTGTATGTTACCATTTATATAAAATGTATAGAAAAGACAAATCCGTAGAGCTAAAAAGTAGATTATTGGTTGCCAGAGGCTGGCGTGGGAAGAGGGACAGGGAGTGAGGGAAGTATGGGGTATGGAGTTTCTCTGGGGAGTAGTGAAAATCTTCTAAAATTAGCTTGAGGTGATGGTTGCCCAACTCTGTGAATGACCAAATGCTTTAAAATGGTCAATTTTACATTATGTGAATTATATCTCAACCACAACAGCAACAACAAAAACAATAAATAAACCGATAAATGTTATCAACTATTGGAATATTCTAGTTTCAAGAGTAGATTATGTTTTAAAAATTTGACACATTTCAATTTTACCAATGTTTCCAAAGGATGCAGAGGCTTTTGCCCCAGCCTCGCTTCCTTCTCATCTCAGCTAGTTGACCATTCTGTACATTCATATGTTTTTATAGATCTGTATGAAATGCGTAATCATTCCACAGCAACTTGTAAAATGAACTCTGGAAGTTTTCTATTTTTTTCTTCCCTGAGTTTCTTCTGACTCTTTCACCGCGGTTGGCACAGAACCTCCCAGCTGAGAGTGTAAATGGATGATCCGAGAACTTTGCAGAGCTGGGGAAATCTGAGGGCTGGGGACAACTTTAGGCGGGTACTGATGACCTCCATAACACAGGTCAGGGAGCAGGAGACTCCAGGTAAAGAGAGAGCCAGAGCTGGTGTGGCGAGGCTTCACATTTAGAGCAAAAATTAGCAAAAATCATCACCATTTCAGAGCAAGAGATTCAGCAGGTCCATGTTGTTGCTTTGTGAAGAACATCAGACTTTGGTTATTCAAAGGATGGCTATTAACAGTATGGAGGTTCCTTAAAAAACTACAAATAGAACTACCATACGATCCAGCAATCCCACTACTGGGCATATACCCTGAGAAAACCATAGTTCAAAAAGAGTCATGTACCAAAATGTTCATTGCAGCTCTATTTACAATAGCCAGGACATGGAAGCAACCTAAATGTCCATCGACAGATGAATGGATAAAGAAGATGTGGCACATATATACAATGGAATATTACTCAGCCATAAAAAGAAATGAAATGGAGGTATTTGTAATGAGGTGGATGGAGTTAGAGTCTGTCATACAGAGTGAAGTAAGTCAGAAAGAGAAAAACAAATACAGTATGCTAACACATATATACGGAATCTAAGGGAAAAAAAAGCCATGAAGAACCTAGTGGCAAGACGGGAATAAAGACACAGACCTACTAGAGAATGGACTTGAGGATATGGGGAGGGGGTGGGGTGAGATGTGACAGGGTGAGAGAGTGTCATGGACATATATACACTACCAAATGTAAAATAGATAGCTAGTGGGAAGCAGCCGCATAGCACAGGGAGATCAGCTCGGTGCTTTGTGACCACCTAGAGGGGTGGGATGGGGAGGGTGGGAGGGAGGGAGATGCAAGAGGGAAGAGATATGGGAACATATTGTATATGTATAACTGATTAACTTTGTTATAAAGCAGAAGCTAACACACCATTGTAAGGCAATTATACTTCAATAAAGATGTTTAAAAAAAAAAAAAAAAAAAAAAAAAGGATGGCTATTGAGTTTGGGGATCCTTCTGTATCTGTATTAGTTGCTACTAGTACTATCACTACTTTTTTTTTTTTTTAAGATATCCTCATTTTATTTTATTTATTTATTTTTATTTTTGGCTGTGCTGGGTCTTCGTTTCTGTGCGAGGGCTTTCTCTAGTTGTGGCAAGCGGGGGCCACTCTTCATCGCGGTGTGCGGGCCTCTCAGTGTCGCGGCCTCTCCCGTTGCGGAGCACAGGCTCCAGACGCGCAGGCTCAGTAGTTGTGGCTCACGGGCCTAGTTGCTCCGCGGCATGTGGGATCTTCCCGGACCAGGGCTCGAACCCGTGTCCCCTGCATTGGCAGGCAGATTCTCAACCACTGCGCCACCAGGGAAGCCCTATCACTACTTCTTAGTACCTTATAAACAGAAGGAAAGAGAAGTCTGTAGCTCCTCTACTCAGCAGTTAAACTGGAGGGCAGGGACCGTCTACAGAGCTGGTTGGCGTCTTTGGTGTCCAGACACAATACACACTTTGACATTCGAGTGAATGCTTTTAAATGATGAAATCAGGAATTTGTGTGAAGTTCATGAGCTTTCACTCCATAATTGGCTTACGTAATTTGGAAATAGCTACATGTGGATGCCATAGAAATACTCTTTCAACCCCCTTTCTTTGTAGTTGATGGGAAGTTCAAAGCACCTTTCTGAACTGAATCTATTGACATTTCCAGCTCAAGGCAGTTATTGTGAATCCACTAGATGGCACACTCATGCTGGATCAAGACCTGCTGATAGGTGAGGACAGTGAATCTCGCCAGATAACTTCATCAGATACTTAAAGAGCTATAGTTTACTTCTGCCACCCCCTCCCCCCAGAATTTTCCTGTGTGTTAGTAATTTATGTCTTCCAGATCATGTAAATACAGATGTGCTAGAGCTAGTCATCCAAATCAACTGTTCAGTGTCCAAGGCGGGGCCGTAAAAATGGTCACTCTCCTTTGTTTTCATTCCAAGTATTTTGACTATTCCTTTGCCACATATTCCTTTATTTTTCATACAGTTACATCAGTGGCCTGAGTCTCTTCTCTTCTGTATACATACTGATGGAGAGGAAAACTACTATCTTTAATGTACTGAAAATTTTCTTCTATAGTTTATCAATTCCCTAACCCTCTTAAAATTGCCATTCATTTTATTTTGCATGTGTTAAGGGGCTCAGCTTTTGGAAAGGTGTTAAAGAAATGTCCTAAGACACAAAGCAAATGTTCGCTCTCTTTACTCAGCTTTATTTGTCTTTGTCTTTTGAAAAAAAAGAGAGAAAGAGAGAGAGAGAGAGGTGGGAAACATTTTATTCACAGCCAGAATCTGAAGCAGCAAGACCAGGCATGTTAGTGAGCCTGTCCTGTGGTCACTGAGATACTCCATCTCCCAGTCTACGCCCCACCCCAGCCAGCACCCCCTCTAGAGCCAGACACAGTCAGGCCTCCAGAGGAAAACTTTGGTAGGACATCATTTGGAGCAAGTTCAGAGCCAATAAAGGGAACTAATGGAAGAGACTTAGAGGCAAGAAGAGAGAAATGAGATTTATTTAGCCTGAGGTCACAGTGCCACAAATGTGGCCAGAAAGAGGCTACCTGGGTGGCAGTGGGAAGCCAGGACAGCCTGGGGGCTGGGAGGTCGACCTCTTGGCTGGGGCCCTGCTGCTGTCCCAAGAAGTGCTTGAGTTTGGGATCTCATGGAATCTGAAGGAGGCACCCCCAGAGGTGGTGGCGGCCCCTGGAGCGGGTGGTATGAAGGGACAGCAGACCCAACCCCAGAGGATGGAAGATGAGTGGGATAAAGTGGACACACTGACCGTGCTTTCCTCGATTTTCTTCTGGTGCTCACTCTCCACAAGGAGAAGACAAAAAATAAGAGTCTAAATCACAAAAAAAGGGTGTGATCTAGTTTTTTATAGACAAGGATTGAGAAACAGTTCTTGATTATGCCAACAACACTTTACAAACTATTTATAAGTCTGTTATTGAAGTCTCCAGAGATGACCTTTAATTCTAGAAGTATATGGTTAAAGAATTGTTTTTTTATTGGTTCAGTCCTTGGGATAAAAAAGAACCTTGTGGTCCTTTGACATTTATGAAGAGGTAGAGTTCTTTTAAGTTTTGAATACACAGAATCAATTTTTATATAGTATTGCATTTTTAATAACCCCTTATTTACTTTTATTTTTAAACCTTACCTTCCTGTTTTTTTTGATCCAGGTGTCATGTAATAAGTTGTGACATTATGTGTTTGTACCTTAGCACCATGTTCTGGGGCTTTGGTGCTCTTATTATTTAAAAAATGGTATGTCCTATGAGAAAACACAAATATGGAAGAATGTAGACATGGACTCAGTGTTGTAAAAATTACATTCAGTTCTGGGATGGCAAAGATTTACATAGGATTTGTGTTTGGCATTTGTCACAACAAGAAATGCTGGCTGCAGTAACAAAAACCTGAATGCTCAGTGGTTTAACACAATAAAGGTTCATTTCTCATTCTCATCACAGCTCAACGTGGGTCTCCCAGGAGACGGGGAGGGAGGCCTGCTCCATACCGTCATTCGGGGATCCAGGCTTTTTCCAGTTGGTGGCTCTGCCATCTTCTAGTGCCTTGGTCTCCTCTACCAGCGCTTTGCATTCTATCAGCAGCTGAGAGAAGAGAAGAAGGATGGATAAATCCTGCTCCATTTAACTGTCTTAGTCTGGAGGTCATATACATCATTTCTGCTTACACTCCATCAATGAGAACTAGTTTCAGGAATCCTGCCAGAAAGAAGAGGACTTGGATATTGGTGTCAAAGAGTTCAATATTTACCACATGTGCAGACCAGCAATATAGAGTTTGATAAGATACAAAACTATTGTTAAAACTATTTGTTTCAGGGTAAGAAATGTAATGTTCCACTCCTCCCCTAGACCCAGGCCACTCATACCAGACCCAGTCAGGCATAAGCAAAATCTAGCCTTGGGAAATAGCTTCCTGTTTCAGTATTTGTCTAGATTGAGAACAAGGGATTTTTGACCAAGGGAATTTTTCTATAAAACAGCATACATAATTTTTTTAAGTTGGTTTAATCTAGTTCTTAAGAAAGCAGGCTCTAAGTCCTTTGTTACTGTGGCCAGCCCACAAGAAGGACCCCAGTGATTCCTGCCTCCTGATATTCACGTCCTTGTGCAGTCTCCTCCCACATTGAATGGGGCTGACTTGGGTAACCAACAGATACTGTGAAAAGGACAGAGTGTGACATCCGAGGCCCACTGCAGCTTCTACCTTGCTATCTCCTGGGGGAAGCCAGCTGCCATGTTGTAAGGACATTCAAGAAGCCCTGGTGGGGACAGCTTCCAGGCATGGAGCTGGGTGCCTGTGGTGATGGGTGAAAAGAAATCCTTCGTGAAGAAGAAAGATCTTAAGCAACATTATGGATTCAGAAGCTCATGAAAAGAGGCCACCAATCCTAACATCTTCAAAGCAAGAGCTATCACATCGTATCACAAATGTTGGTGAAATGAAGCATTAAAAAAGAAGCCCCATGGAGAGATCCACCTAAGGAGGAAATGAATTCTCCTCCCAACCACCAGCACCAACTTGCGTGCCATTGTTTGAGCCATTTTGAATCAAATCCTCCAACTCCAGTTGGGCCTGCAGGTGACCATAGCCCTGGCTGACCTCTTGACCATAATCTCCTGAAAGACCCCCCCCCCCCAGACAGAACCACGCAGCTAAGCCATTCCCCAATTCATAATCCACAGCAACTGAGTGAGATAATAAATGGTTATTGTTACTTTAAACCACTAAATTTTGGAGTAATTTGTTCTGTAGCAATAGGTAACTAATACAGTAAATCTATGAAATCTGTTCTCCCGGTGTGGAGTGGTGGCTAACGTTACGGAAAAGGCAGAAAACAGGACTCCCTGAGCCCACCCCATCACTTAGAAATGTATTTGATTTCAGTAAATTCCCTCTCTGCTTTTTTAATGTTCATAAAAATACTGCCACTTCAACCAGGTTGAGTTCATTAACACATAAATAACCTTAACTAGATTGATTTTCTTTTTGAGAAGAAGAGATCATTTAGTCAAGTAGAATATCAATCATTTAAATCTTCACAAGAATCTTATACTGGAGATTATTGCCATGTTTACAGATGAAAAAATATACTCTTGGAGAGTTTAAGCAGCTTGATCATGTTCTAAATGGCAGAGTCCAGTATTTGGGATCAGGTTGGTACAATTCCAGAAGCTGGATATCTCAATCATGCTGGCTGTTATGCCTACCTGAAGTCAACCACACTTCTCTATTAAGAGTGGAGGCCCCAAGGGAGGGGCAGGGGCAGTGTTGGAGCATGGTAGAGGCTGGGCAGTGAGGGCTTGGGTTTTGGCCTGAAGTCACTTGAGTGCAGTTCAACAACTGTGTACTCAGCACTAACTTGGCACATTGTCCACGTGGGTCCTACTGGCCTGCAGATTCTTGATGGCCATAATCTAATCTGACTGGTGTCCTCATAAGGAGAGACATTTTGAATACACAAAGAGATGCCAGGGACACATGTGCACAGAGGGAAGACCATGTAAGGACACGACCAGAAGGTGGCCATCTACAAAGCAAGAAGAGAGGCCTCAAAAGGAACCAAACTTGTTGACCCTTTGATCTTGGACTTCCAGCCTCCAGACCTATGAGGAAATAAATATCTGCTGTTGAAACCACTCAGTCTGTGGTATTTGTTATGTCAGCCTTAGCACACTAAAACTCTCCCTTCCTCTGCCATCCCCTCCCCTTCCATCCCGTCCCCCCATGCTTTCTTGTGTCTTGCCCTCCACTTCAGCTGCTGTTCAGCCACTGCCCACATCTGCTCAGCTCACCTGTATTGATGCCCTGTGGTCTGCAGTGCTTTTTATGTCCATGTGATGGCCTGAGCTGTCTGTGACCTCTGGAAACACTTGGAGTGTGTTTGCTCCCTGCTAGAGCTACATGGGCTCTAGACTACTGTTTTCCCTAATTTCCCTGTAATGGACTGAATGTTTGTGTCTCCCCAAAATTCATATGTTGAAATCCTACCCTGCAATGTGATGGTGTTAGGAGGTGGGGCCTTTGGGAGGTAATTAGGTTTAAATGAGGTCATGAGGGTGGAGCCCTCATGAATGGGATTAGTGCCTTAGCTTGCTTCCCCTCTCTGCTCTCCACCATGTGAGGATACTGTGAGAAGTTGGCCATCTGCAACACAGAAGAGGACCTCACCAGAACCTGACCATGCTGGTTCCCTGATCTTGGACTTGTAGCCTCCAGACTGTGAGAAATAAATTCTCGATCTTTAGAAGCCACCCAGTTTATAGTATTTTGTTATAGCAGCTGGGACTAAGACACTCCCTAACTTGGATGCAGCCTGAATCAGTCTTCAGAGGCAGCCAAGTAGTCTGTGCTCAAGCAGTACAACATGGTCCGCTAGCTGCAATGTGTAGAAGAATCCCCTGGGGGATGGGTGTGCTGTTTAAAATGCAGATCCCCTAGCTCCCCTGGCCATTCTGAGCTGTAGGCTTGGGGTGAGGCTGGTGATTCTGAGGCAGAAGGACACCTCCGGCCCTTAGAAGAGCTCCGTAGCAGGGAAATGCCCTCCCCTTCACATGCCCCACCTTTCAAGGGTCCGTTCTTTCCAGAGCTCTCATATGTTCCAAGTCCCTTGCACATTTTTTATAATCACTGCTTCCTTCTCTCCAGATCAGGTAACATTCTGGTCCACAGTGTAGTCCACACGCCCCTTTCTTATTTACAGTGGTCTGTTTCCCTGCAGGGCCCAAGCAAATCAGGGGAGATGATTCAGACGTCACCCCAGAATGCCCAGCTCTACTCAGTGGCCTCTCAAAGACTGAGCCCTGACCCAGCTGGGAGTACCAGGCTAGGCCCTGGAGCCCAGGAGGAGGGAGGCTCCAGCCCTGCCCCAGGGGACTGAGTTGCTGGTAGGAAGTCAGGCACAGAAGCAGGTCATTCCAAAATGCTATGGGAAGAGCTGAAAAAAATATGAACTGGGTCCCATGGGAGCACAGATGAAGGATTTTTTTTGTCAAACATGCCCAACGTTCAGAGAAGTTTCCTAAAGGGATACCATCTGACATGGCTGTGAAGAGCTAATCTAGTCTAGGTCAGGAATTGGCAAACTTCATCCCGTGAGCCAAATCCAGGCAGCTCCTGGTTTTTACACAACCCATAGTTGAGAATAGTTTTCGCATTTTTAAATGATTGGGGGAAAAATCAAGAGAAGATGAATATTTCACAACATATGAAAATGATATGAAATTTCAATTTTCCATGTCTCTAAATCAAGTTTTGCTAGAACCCAGCATGCTTATTTATGTCCGTGGCTGCTTGCATGTTGTGTTGCTGCCACAGAGACTGTATGGCCGGCAAATCCTCAAATATTTACTCTCTGGCCCTTGAGGGAGACTGCGTGCTGATCTTCAGCTCAGGTAGAAAGAACACTGAGGGCAGAGGCTCGAGGTGAGAAAACCCACAGTGTGTACGGAGAGCTACCCACTGTGGGCAGTGTTATCAGAGCTCAGAGGTGAGGCAGAGAGAGGAGGGGGATGAGGCCGGGGCCATGTCATATGGGTGGTCAAAGGCCTCGCTTGGACATGAGAGGTGTGTCCTGCATGGGATGAGAGATGTTCTGTAAACAGGGAGACTCAGCAATGCGAACCAAGCACTAAGGTCCAGGTGGGGAGGGGTGGGAAGTCAGCCACTGAACAGACTGAGGGGCTGGAGCCTAAACGTGGAAGAACAGTACAGAAAACAGGGGGAAGGAGCCAAGAAGGATGGAGGAAACCCCAGTCATTAGGCAATTTTGCAGAAGAGGAGCGACCGCAGTAATGCCGGTATTACTATCAAGCCATCACTGCCTCTTCAGACACTTTGTTTATATGAATAAAGCTCTTATCTTCTTTATATATTTTCCAAGTCTGTAATGAGTCTCTCTAGTGGGAAATCACCCTTTTGCATATTCTCAGATCAGGGACTTGAAGATAGGATAATGTACCGAAAGGCACCTTATAATCAGTAGGGAACCGCATAAATGTCAGCTGCTATTGATCTGCTGAGCCCAAATTAGGGCCAGGTCATGGTGGGACAGTTTAGAGGGTTAAATATTGTCTTTTGTTCGCTATTTCTCACCATTGGCAGTTTATCTTAGAGGTGCTTATTCTCCATTCATTTTGTGTCGCTCTTTGAGTGACTTTCAGAAGGTAGTTGTGCCCACGAGTTAGCAGTTTGGCAAACAGGTTAATCACCTCTTGCCGTTTGTCTCTGTTGAGGAAGAACCAGCATCACCGTCATCCATGAGATGAACTGTCTCGATAATTATACTCAATATTTGGGGTGGGGAAGCCTAAAGATCCAGGACTAGTCCAGTTTCTCTTTGGCAATTCATCATTCAGATGGTCTTCCAGTAAAAGGTGAAGGACAGGGGCTGTGGGAGGAGGGCAAGGAAGGGTGGAGCACTTCAGAAAATCTTTTTAACCTCGAGTGTACCCGAGGAGCATTGAGTCTTGGGCATTAAAACAAGTGAAATGATTAGGAAGCCATGTGAGATGCTTTCTCAGCACTATTTCGCCTTCATTTACCTTTTTGGGGGGGGGGGGGAATGAAGTCAGAATTATTTTTAAATAAGAAAGATGATAAACTCTAACCCATTAAAAGGCACAAATTAAATATTCATAAGCACAATCCCACATCCTTAACGGGCACTCTTCCACAAGGAGGTGAGATGTCTCTCTCTTCTTCAGGGGAGGGACATCAATCTCCCTTGGAGCTGCCCACTGGTGGCCGTCTCCTGTCCCACCTCCATACCCCATGCTGCAAGTCAACTGTCCTTTGAGCCTCTGCACTGCCTACCATGTTCTTTTTTTTTCTTTTTACCTTTTGGGTTTCCTTTTTAAACCATTGCCACAAATGAAAATGAACTTAAGTTGGCTGAACTGGTCATTTTCCCCCAAAGAGCAAATTCTCAGCATTTATTTCTGGGAAGAAGGCAGGCAGCAGAAATCAGGCTTGGGACAGCAAGCATAAACTGAAGGGTGTGTTTTGAATTGAGGAGGGAATATGATATCCCCACTGGCCAGGAAAACCAGTGACATCAGGCCCACTCCCATGACCCTTCCTGCTGCAATTAAAAGAGGTGAAAGATGGTTTCTAAAAGCTCAGTATACTGTGGAAGAGGGTTTCAGTCACCAAAGCAGATGCCAAGAATTCATGTAAATTAACAAATGATTAGACAGAGAACAAAAGTACTAAAGGACTATTTAGAACCTCTTTCTTCTTATAAGGACCTGAAAGCAGGGCCAACCGCAGTATTTGTGAGGCCCAGTACAAGCTGAAAAATGCAGGCCCCTGTTCCAAAATTATTAAGAATTCCAAGACTCCTAGAGCAGAGCATTAAACCAGGAGCAGGCTCTTTCAGAGTGTGGGCCCTGGGCAACTGTACAGGTGGCACACCCATGAGAGTTTAAGGCAGTTTCCAAAATGTGTCTAATTTACTCGAAGAGAGTTAATTCACCCACTAAGAATCTGTCTTGGGAGCAAGATTAAACTGCCCTGGAATAATTTTTCTTTAAGCCTGCAAAGGAATGAATTTGCCTTTGACATATATATTGAATTGGTGTAAATGGGCTTTTGTCTGTGAGATGCTTATGCTGGGGAAAAGTTGTCCAGGCCTGCCTGAGTACCACACATGTGTCTGCAAATGTCTGCACATTGGCAGGATTTAACACACTTTGGAATTGTATCACTTTTGTATTAAAAAAAGACCAAAAACCTTTGCTATAATGGGTTTTGAAATTACACTGATATATATTTAGAAATCCTATTTCCTTCGTTGCTTTCTCCTTTAATAGAAATGTATTCACTGCGCTCTGCTATTATACACAAAGGTGTGGTCTATTTAAGTGCTTTATTGGAAAACTGTCTCACTGATGTTATTTGACAAGTCCGTATAAGGAGCAATTAGTGATTTGAGCTATAAGACAAAGGGTCAATTGATGACACAAATCTTCCAAGTTCTGAGAACTCAAGTGGAGCAGATTAAAGGAAGCAGCAGCCCTAGAAGTGGGGGAGGAACCTGCAGAGGCATCTTCCACAAAAGAGAGAAAAACCAAGGAGCTCTTGGAAGAGGCCAGAGCAGGAGGGTCCCAGAGCAGCCGACCAGGGGATAAGCGGAGGTACTAGGTGGGCAGCGAGGCTGATCGCTCCTCCCCAACCCCTGGGTTCCCACACGTACCTCTACCCCGGGGAGAGCACACTCTGCCCCAGCGAATCCACTACACAGTCATGTGGCAACAGGAGTAAAGAATCGAGAACATTCCAGATTGATGATCGGGCAGCCAGGACAATGCCTGCCCTCCTCAAGGAGTGTTCCTATGAGAGGCCCCCTTTCCGTCCCCAGCTCATATTCACAAACTTGGACATGAATGTGGCTAATACAAGCCCAGCAGTGGGAGAAAGTGCAGGAGGGCCTCGGGCTGTGGTGCACATCTCTGGGGCTGGAAGAGAGGAAGCTGCTTGTCGTGAAGCTGGAGGGGCCATTCTGGTGGGTTCTGATCTGCAGCCGCAGTTCCCGCAGCTGCACTTAGACCCTGAACACTGCCCTGAAGGACCTGTTCTACTGCTTAGAACAGTGAAGGGCAAGCGCAGGGTCTCATCCCTGGTATACTGCTACCTGGTGGGGCACCCGAGGGGACAGCGGGACCAGCCCTGAGGCCACGCTGAGTGAGCGTGTCTGGGGACGGGACAGAGCCTCCTGAAGTCTGGAGTGTGAGACATTCATGGTCATCCTTCCCCCGACCCTTGAAGGTGGGTCTGGGCTTTGGCCTGGCTGCTGGAGCCAAGTGGAAATGGGCCTGGGTGAGGAACGGGACTTTGCTCACAAGGTTGAGGTGCCAGGTGGATTCGAAGGGAAAGTTTGGCCACAGAGAAGATGCAAGTGAGCTGGAGAGATGGAGCCTGGAAATATCCCGGGAGTCAAGAGCACTGGGGCAGGAAGGTGCTTTTGGAGCTTCTGTGCCAAGCCCAGGGGTGAAGAGGCAGCTGTGCGGGCACCCGGCCCACTGGGGAAAATGACTTCATTTTACCCGTGAGAATCACAGGGCTTGTTAAGAATCGATGAAAGGGCAACTTCTGCAATGCTTTTAGGATTATGCAATCCACTCATTTGGATTATTTTTTAACTGATGACCAGTTGATGCCCCGGTCCCTTAATCAATAACGTTTGGATAAAAGCACTTCTACCATATGAATTGAGAATCAGGATCTACCGCTCTAAAATTTTTTCCAAAGAGCAAATAACCAATTTCTGTGTGCATGGCGCCTTTAAATATTTGCATTAAGCTGTGCAGAGTTAGGGGATTCCTGCAGGCCATGACCTTGTGGACTGTCTCGCAGGAAGAGGCTGCAGCTACAACAATGACGAGAAGAACTGCTGCCGCTCCAGCCTTGCCCTAATGGCCGGTCGCTAAGCCGGCTGCCAGGGGAGCAGGGCTCAGAGGGGCGGGGCTGGCTCGGCCCTGATTCCCGTCCACTAGGACCCACCAGCCACGCTGTGAAGGGAGATAAGCCAGTGTGAGCTGCCGTGTTATTATGCTACCCAGGCCCGCCTGATGGGTATATATGCATGACATCATGCTGCCTCACTTCTTCCAGCCCCGCTCCCTTCTGAGCACTGATGTGCAAAAGGCTAGTTCTTTGATCCTGGATTTTTTTTTTTTTCCCCACAATACAAATGTAGACAAGAAGGAGGGAACAGTACGCATATGTTATGTAGGTTCTTTGGAATATATGATATAGTTCACAATTTTAAAAATGTTTAATGAGGGTCATGGGATGTTTACAGAGATCCCCGAGAGCAGGTTTCTCATCTTGCTCTCTGGGGGCTGCCTTCTGGGGGGGGCTCCAGCCTCAGCGTCCCCCTGTGAAATGAGGGGCTGGGCTGGATGACTTCTGAGGGCATCCCCTCCTCAGCTCTAGCCTCCTGTGAGTCTACACTCCTGGCCCCCTTTCCATAATGGGCATGCTTTTTTTTTTTTTTTTTTTCTTTTTGGCTGCGTCTTCAATTTAATCCTGAATAACACTTAGGTTTCTTCTAACAGGACCAACTGCTCAAAAGTGAGAAAGGCATCTCATTTTTTGGTCTTTCATGAGCTGTGTTCGTATAAAAGGTGCGGGGCGGGTGGGTTTGGGGGACATGGACACCCCGTGGTGGTCTTCTGGTGGTGGTTACTGTCAGGGGTCCAAGACCCTGTCCCTCTAAACCCGCCATTGCTTCCTTATCCACAGGAGGACGGCACTTCCGAAACCCATAACTCACCTGGGAAGCATTCACAGGGTCTTTAGGACTTCACTTTCCTGTCCTGAAGCCTAATGCACAGCTAGAAGTTTCCCTTCTAGAAGAAGATAAACTCTATAGCCTAACTTTATGCTTTGGCATTGTATCAATACTAAACTCAAATTTCTACCTCAAACTGAATTTAGAAAAGAAAGTATTTAAATTCCCATAAAATCTTTTTTGTTTACAACAACAATGTAAACAAATTCAATCCTGTTTTACCTTAGGCCCTGACATTAAGCATGAAGTGGTTCAAAATGAAACCCTGCAGCCAGGAAGGGTGATGGACAAACACCTTTATTCAGGGAGAGCCACTGTGTGCAGATTTCTGTCTCCAGAAGGATTTATTGCTTAGTTTGGACCCAACCTGGAAGAGACCCACCAACAAGAGAGGTGTTTAAGAGTGCCTTATCCTGGCAAACAGAACAAGAGGAAGCTGGTTTAAGAAAGCAGCTGTTCAGATTAGAAGGGATAATTGAAGGATCATGCCCTTGTAAGAGACACCATCTCCTAGAGGTAGTTTCTGCTGGATTTATAGCAGAATTTCTTAAAAGAATCATCCATATTTGATGTTTCCAGCTCTTCATCTCCCATTCTCTTCTCAATCCCTATCAGGTTTTCACCTGCACCTCTCTGTAGACACCACCCTTGACATTGTCGTCCTGCACCATTTTTATCTGACCAAGTCCGGTGGATAGTTCTCAATCCACATTCACTTGACCTCTTAACAGCATCAAACCAGTTGATTACATCTCCTTAAACACTTGACTTCCAGGCCACCACACTTACATTATTTTCCTTTGATCTCTCTGGTCTCTTTTTCCTAGTCTTTGCCGGAATGCTCTTGAACTCAGTCCTCAGCCTTTCCAAGGCCTTTCAACCATTGCCATGGGCTTAAATGTCATATATATTGGTGGTCCCCAAGCTTACATCTGTAATTCTGACTTCTTCCTTGACCTTAGATAACTGCCAACTTGACTTCACTTCTTGGATGTCTAACAGGCATCTCAAGTTGAACATGGCAAAACCAGAACTCTCTATTCCTTTCCTCATATTCACCTTTACCCCAGCCTTCTCCATCCCCCCATAGTGCAGGCATTGCTCTCAAAAGGGATTAAAAGTGATGTGAAAACATTTCGTGGATCTTTGCGTGTAGATTTCTATTTCTATTCCTGAAATTTCTATTTCCTTGTTGGTAAAAGAGTCAAAAGATGGTCTAGTTCAGAGAAAGGAGTTATTCCTAATTTTAGGAAACTCTAAAACACAGATGCCCAATTAGTATATATTTAATGAATGAATGAGAAGTAGGGAATTAAATGCCACCGAAGGGCTTCAGTGCTTCGTTTATCTGGGTAGAGTTTTACCAAAATGTCAGTTTTCAGACATTTAAGAACCTCTCTCTCTGGGTTGGTTCTGTGGATACTTCTCTGCCTGAACTCCTGTCCCTGAACACAGACATCAACAACTGGTCTGTAAAACTCTGATACTGAATAGCAGCTTAAATTTAAAATTATAGGTAGACTGCATTAGGCCCAGCATACACCAGTTTTAGCTTTATTAATTCAAAACCTTTAAAATTGACCACTTGGTTCTGTTGTCTTTCACATGACTTGAAAATGACTTCTGATGAATGTTTGGAAAAGAGTGGAGATTGTATGCCGTCAGTTTCCCCCTCCTCACAAAATTGCTTTAAAGAGACAAGTCATATGTGGAAAGATCAATTTATGTCACCTCTAGATAAGCTTAAGAAATAACATGGACAATATCAATGTCAGACAGATATTCTCTTTTTGTTTTTAATTTTTCAATTACTTGCATCCTTAATGTCATCTTCCTTGGGGCACAATCTTTTTAAACAACCCAAAACAGATCTTAATAATAAAAATAACTGATGATGACAGAAGGAGGCAGAGAAACCAATAATGAAGGAGTGGTGTGAAGTCATTAAGGTGTGAAATCATTGATTTGCCTGTAAATAAAACTCTCATTGTATGCTAGAGACCTACAGGTTCCTTTCTGACAAAGAAGAAAGGGCTGGTGACCCATGAGTCAGGCTCCGTTGACAATACATGAGGGAGGAAGTCAACTGCTTTCTTCAGTTGGGCCCACCTGGAACTAATGAGAGGCCAGAGCCAGACCGGAAGTGAAGAGGAAGAGCCAAGGACATTTATACCTATATACATAGTATGTGTGCACGTGTGTATACATACTTTTATACTATGTACATAGTAAGTGTGTGTACATGTGTATACATGCTTTCACATTGATATACATAGTAGGTATATATATGTGTGTGTATATATATAAATAAATATATACACACACATACACACACATACACATAGTTTTAAACTTCAGAAACATTACAGATTAAACAGGGTTTTTGAGCACCATCTAGGAGCAAGTCATCAGTTATTCCAAGAAGTGCCACACATACAGGAGACAACTCAATATATTGTGAGCTTTATCTTAAAACTTGGAATTATATCATGGTAGCATCTCCGGGGCCACTGGGCTGAAAAGAAGCAAAAGGGGACGTGAGATATGGCTTTGGGCTGGGGCTGGTGGATAAGACCGCTGAGTCATAACTGGGGCCTTTCTCTTTCCTACTCCATCCTGAGTAGAGGAGTCTTAAAAGAGAAGGAGGAAGAGAAGTCCTATTTCCAGGAAAAGAAATCATTGTTAGTTCCTACACTGATAGACCTTATCTCAGAGAAGAACATGGCCTGGGCTGTCAGAACTGGTGGTGTGACTGTACGTGTGTCACCTCACCTCCCTGGGCCTCAGTTTCCTTGTGAGTAAACGGAAGGGGTGCTCACCCGGTAACTGTGCCCTCTCCCCTCATCTGTGGAAAACCAGTTTTGTTCTGGCCCCTGCTTTCAGCCCCAGAGCATGAATCTCATTGGTCTGAACCAAGTGTAGAAATTCCCCTTTTCCAGCCTTTGGTTTAGGGGTGTGTATGTCTTAAACTGTTTCCCCAGAAAAAGGATATGTTGGAGTCTTGACCCCCGGTACCTCAGAATGTGACCTATTGGAGATCGGGCCTTTACCGTGGGAATCAAGTGAAAATGAGGTCAGGAGGGTGGGCTCCAGTCCAGTGTGACTACTGTCCTCATAAAAAGGGGGACATCTGGACACAGAGACAGACATGCAACAGAGGGAAGACAATGGGAAGAGACAGAGGCAGAAGACAGCTGTGGACAAGCCGAGGAGAGAGGCCTGGGATGGATTCTCCCTCACAGCCCTCAGAAGGAACCAACTTTGTTGACACCTTGATTTCAGACTACCGGCCTCCAGAACCGTGAGATACTACAGTGCTCTTGTTTAAGCCACTCAGTGTGTGGCCCTTTGTGATGGCAGCCCTAGGACGTGAATACAGCATGTTCTGGTCCATGCGCTCAACAAGGAAATTTACCCCCTCATAATAAAAAGAAAGGACTGTGAGAAGTCGCTTTCCCTTCTTGATGCCTTGCTCTTGATGTGTGAAGCCTTGGGACTCAGAGCTCTGGAGCCATTCTACGATGTGTCAGACACGCCCTGGGCAAAGATTCTCACAAGGATGAGAGAGTAAGTAGAGTGACAGAGCCTGGGGTGTGTAGGACACCAATCTAACCCCATGTCATCTACTTCCAGGCTTATGCTTTATGATATAATTATGTATCTTTATTGCATGAGCCCGTCTTAGATATTAGGAAACAGTTATTTAAGTGCCAACACAATATGATTCTAATTGTTTATCCTCGGATGCCCCCAAAGCTGATCTTTGTATCTCTCTCGGTAAGTTATGACTAAAAAGAAAAAAGAAGTTATTAGTTTTAATTGTACGTTTCCTGATAACAGAGGTCATTTTTAAATTTTTTCCTGACGTGATGTAAGACTACACACAAGAGGCATTAAAGTCAGAGTGCCATATCATTCATTTCCATTTTCATTTTTAAATGAGGCATACAGGATACTAAATGTAAGAAATTGAAACTTGCACTTTCCAGTAGCATTTAAAATGCCATTGACCCTAGAAACGAATCACTTGACAGTGAAGAGAGGTTGTGGGGATTGAATTAACTTTCACATTTGGATCTGAGTAGAAGATTCTAGTGCAAAGGGCCGTGAAGCCTGCATGGACCATCTAGGTGCTGCTAAAGGCTCTGACAATCTCAGCAGCATGCCATCCTCTGAGGGGGCTCATCCAGGTGGGCAGGCGGGGCCAGGAAGCAAAAGGAGCACAGACCTGGGAGGGGAGCCAAAACGACATGGAGAAAAGTGCTAGGTACCAAGAGTGCCACTTGAAGAGAAGCTGGGGAAGGGAGAGGGGGAAACTGAGTCTGAAGTGGTGAGATGAATACAGTCAGGGTAGCAGTGCTGGAGCCAATGGACAGGGCATCACTGTCTCATCCTCATATGTTTCTCGCTACATAGACCGGGGGAAGTGGTGGTGAATTAAAGGAAAGTATAGAACTGGACTCATCACATGGTAGGTTGCTCTGATGCTGTTCCATGAGGGATAATCCTTCGGCACGCGATTTCCCTTGCCACCATCCAGCACAATGAGTAGACACTGTTCCCTGTGAGGAGATATGAGCAGCACTGGGGAAACTTTTTTTTTCCCTAAAGACGTCTCCTGAGTCTCCATCCAGGTTCCTGAAATCCACCCATACCAAGCCCTTTCTCTGACTGTTTTTCCATACAGGTACTCAACTTCCGCTTCTGGTAATACGGCGGACTATGTTATTTGGATCAATCTTTCTGCTGACAACTAAAAATTCTGGATAAAAAGATTTTAAACCATCTCCTTAAAACTATCAAAGCATCAAGACAATAGCAAGGAATAATCAGGCCAAAGTCGTATTGAAAGCTGAAACCTGGAAAGGCCAAGGAGAAGCACCAAAGTTGCTTTTGTTCTAAGAGCATTTGCCAACCTAGGTGAACTTGAACTTCTAATTTGACATGGGGCATGGAGGATGGAAAAGATTCATCCACGTTGCCTCTGTTTCAGTCCTTTGTTCTTTTTTATTGCTGAATAGTATTCCAGTGTACGGATGTGTGACAGATAGATGATACACTCACCAGTTCGTGGACATTTGGGTTGTTTCCTGTTTTTGGCAATTAAAAAGCAAGCCACCATTGACAATCATGTACAGATTTTTGTGTGAATATAAGTTTTCATTTCACTTGGATGTATATGTAGGAGTGTGATTGCTGGGTTGTATAGGAAGTGTATGTTTAACTTTACAAGAAACTGCTGAGGGCCTGTGCCATTCTGCATCCACAGTATATGAGAGTTCCAGTTGCTTCACATACTCACCAGCAGTTAATGTCAGTTCTGTCTTGGTTTGATTTGATTTTTTGCCCTTCTAATATAGTAGTGCCTCATTGTGGTTTAAATTTGCATTTACCTAATGACTGATGATATTGAGCACCTTTTCATAGACTTATTTATCATTTGTATATCTTCTTTGATGAAGTGTCTACTCAAAGCATTTGCTATTTTTTTTAATTGAGCTTTTTGCTTAGTATTGAGTTTTAAGATTCTTTATTCTGGACACAAGTTCTTTAGCAGATCTGTGATTTTGCAAATATTTCCCCCCATATTTGGCTTGTCTTCTTTTTTTTTCATTTTTTAAAACAGTGTCTTCTTAAAGATCAGAACATTTTAATTTTGATGAAGTTCAATTTATCAATTTATGGGACATGTATGTTGTATTAGATCGAGTCCCTTCTGAACCGGTTTCATGATTCAGTGGCTGGTAGCTCCCAGGCTTTCATGCAGTTTCAGTCCTCCCTTTCCACTTACAGCACTTTCCCAAATAAATGAAAAGTAACTCATCTAAGAAATCCCACTGAGTAACTCAGAATCTATTGCATGTATAGCATCTTCATCTGTCAAAGTCTTGACAGAGACTTGGGAAGAGTAGAACAAGAAGCAGCAAAGTCACAATAGGCCCTTTGTAAAGAATAAATCTTTTTTTTATTACTTCACCCATTCTAATGTCAGTAATAAAAATGAGATAGCATGCACAATTTAGGGGACAAAATTGAACTGTAATCTAAAATAAGGAGAGCTTAGAAGAGAAGTGCTGGGTAGCCAATAATGTCGCTCACAAAGAGAAAATCACTCTGTAATGTTGATCTTTGAAGATTCACTTTAGCACCTCAACCTCCCTACCTAGCAAGAAGGGCATGGGTCTTTAAAGACATGAACGCTGATGCAGAGGAAATCGATTAGTAAATCACTCATCTGAATATCTGCTCATTTTGTTGGTCTTCTACTTTTCAAGTTCAACCATTATTTTTGTAAGGGTAACAATTTAGTCCACAAAGATTTTGCTTGTTCAGCATTGTCACTTAGGATTATATCATTATTCCTAATAAATCCTAAAATTATTTTTTAACAATAAAAACTCTAATAATTCATATTGAGCTATTTATTTATTTTTTTCTAATTAGCTGTGATCATTAAATATGGTCTTGATTGTTTTAATGTATAAGGTATAATTCTTGTTATCCTCTTAAAGGGTCATCCCAGTATTTTGGTTAAAATTTTTTAGTTTGGGAATATTTTTTATCTCCTTTTAAAATCTGCTAACAACTCATTACATGTCAAAATAACACTGGACCTAGAATCTAATGAAAAATTCCATCTGATTTTAGAGCCCAGTGAAACAAAGATTAATACATAATAGGTATATAACAAGCAGGATTTAATTCTTTAATTAATCATTCCAGAAATATTTCCCAAGCACCTACAGAGGTCAAATACTGTTCTAGTTGCTGGAGGTGTAATAATGAACAGTAACTGAGGTTTTCCCTATAATCTGGAGCTTGTGGTCTGGTGTGAACACAAGCATTAAACAATAATCTCATCAGTAAATGTATAATTACAAAATGTGATAAGTGCTATAAATGATAGTTAAGTTATGACATGAGAGATCTCCTGGGAGTAGGGAAGGTTTTTCTAAGAAAATAATGTTTGGGTTGAGATCTGAATAAGAGTAAAGATTAACAGGAAAGGGGTAGTAAGGCAGGTGAACATTTCAGGCAGAAGTAACAACATATGCAAAGGTCCTGTGGCATGTTCAAAGAAGGCTCAAGATTCTGGAGCAAAGAAAGTGTAGTAGAGACTTAGGTAAAGTGAGGCCATACAGGACCTTTTAGGTCACGTGAAAGATTTTACTTTAAGAGCAATGGGAGGTCACGTGTCAAGCCAAGAAGGGGAAGTTAGTGAGTGGGTATGATGAGCTTTTTCACTTTGACTGCGGCATGAAGAATGTTACTGAAGACAGGTAAGCATAGATTAAGGAGAACCAGTTAAGAGGCCATTGAAATAACTCCAGTGAGAGGAGATGGTGGCTTGGATTGAAGTGGTGGCTGTGGAGACCAAGGGGTATAGAGAGATCTATGAGAACCGTATAGATGGATAAAAATTGGGAGTTGAGGGGCAGGGAAGCCCTAGGCTTCTGCTTGTAGAACCAGATGGAAGAGAGTGTCAGTCAATCAGGCAAGAAACCCTGCAAGAAGAACAGGCTGATGCAGAAGATCATGAGGTCATCTTTAACACAGTTTTGGTCCTGTTGGGTGTGAAGTCACCCTAAAGGAGCTCTTGAATAAGCAGGCAGACCCATAGGTCTGGAGTGAGAAGAGGGGTTGAGCCTGGAGATACAAATTTGGGAGACCCTGGAGTATTATCATTGAAAACCCAGGCAGGCATGGGATCACTGTGGGACATGAACCAGATGAGAAGAGTGGATGTAGGCAGTGCCTTGGGGAACTCAAGATGTTAATGGCCATGAAGGGAAGATAAGCTCACAGAGGAAGGGGGTCAGCCAGAGCCTCCAGAAACAATCAGGGGCCTTACGGCAACGTGTAGTCCACTGCATTAATGCTGCTGAGAAGTCAAAAAGCTGAAACATGTTCATGGAACTTAATGACCTGGAGGTTTTTGTGGCTGGTTTTAATAGGATGATGAGGGAAACAAACAATCAGATGGTTGGGTGGTGAGCAGGGGGTGGGCAAATGGAGACGGTGGGTGAAGACAGGTCCTGTGAAGTTTGGCTCTGAACCAGAGAAAGAAGATGGTGTTGGCTGAAGGGATACATGTGGTCAAGGTTAAAATAATCAGTAAATCATATATATAATGACAGGTGAAGATATAGAAAGAATATTGTGTGTAATTTAATACCTGAAATATGTTTTATAAAATAATTCAAGTTCATGCCTCAAAATGCATACAAGTCTGCTTCTATTTCAGAGGTTTTAAAACCTATTTTTCAGGAAGCTGAATCCTTTTGTTAACTGAAGTTCCGCCTATAATCGCAGTCTGTAAAACAGATAAAAGCAGATATGGTCCTTACGACACCTGCATGAAACACTAGGTTCCTCTCAGTCCAAACTGATGCCCTTTGCAAAGGTGTGCATTTGCAAAAGTAACACCCGTTACTAACTGGGTATTCAACAATGACTTACTTTTGAAATGGATTCTTTGAGGCACCCTGCAAAGATACATAAAATACAAAAGAATCACAGCAAAGTTGGCTGCCAGAATAACACACTCAGATCTGTGCCAGCTGGTTCTGTACGGCTGCTAGACAGGTGAGAATTTTATCTCTAAGCCTCCCAATAGACGAAGCAAAGAGGTATGCAAGATGACTCACAAGAATCACAGTGTCCTTAAGGTAAGGTGCCCGGCTGTTGAGAGAAGTAACTTTTTATGATAATGAGACCGGAGAAAAATGTCTCCTGTGAATTCTCATATAGGAAGAACCAAGATGTAATGGACAACATCATCAACAATGTCTTCTTCGTTAGATACAGTGACAAATTTTGTGCACCTGTTTCTTATGTTTCTCCAGAGGCCAACGGGATAACACCAAAGTGCAGTTGAATAAAAGCAATGTTTGTGGGGTTAAGGGAGTGTGGCAGAGAGAGCAAAGCCATTTCTGAACATCCAAAGCACAGCCCTTTATTAATGTTGCTAATCTCCCCCTTCCCCCTTTCTGCCGCTTAACACACGTGCTTACCTCCTCTAGAAAAAAAAGAATAAAATAATTTCTTTATGATTTTTCATTCTTACAAAGGTAATGCATATTCAGTCAAAAGTATAAATAATTCTGAAATATAAGCACAAAATGTATAATTTCCAGAAATCCCATCCCTCAAAGATAATCACTGATTTCAGTTTAAGTGTATTCTCTTGAGATGTTTCATACATTCACAGCACTAATTTACATACATATTTACCAAATAGGATCATACCCAATTTAATGTATAGAATCTCATCTTTTAGTGATTATGGATTAGCTCATCATATGAATATAAACTAATCAATCCCCTACTGATGGATATTTACATGTTTCTATTTTTCTCACTATTAAAAATAAAGCTTCTGTGAATTTTTATAGGCCTAATTTCACAAAGTTCTTTTCAGGCTTCTCAGGAGTCCCTATCCAAACTTCCTCCTGCTAGCGGGACCTGATGTGAGCTCATTTGTTTTCTCTCTTTACCTTCAAAGTTATCTTGTGCTTCATTTTTGAAGGCCCTGACCTCTCTCTGATGACTCATAGCTTAGAAGAAAACAATTTCCTGCTGAACGTCACTGAGTACAGCTTGGAACTTTCTTTCCCAGTTAATACATTTCCATTGCAGTAGTGTCCTTCTAGAAACGAGACGTCCTCCACAGACGTGAACTTTTTGAAAGTTATAGTCAGGTGGGCAGGGGAGGCGTAGGCCAGCTGCATAGAAACCGGGTCAGTTTTGTAAGTGTTCATACACACACACAGCTGGTGTATCTGGAAGGCTGCCTAACACAGTGCTGAAGGGTTAAGACTCCTGAAACAAGCTGCCTGGGTTTGGATCCTGGCTCCAGCAATAACTGTGTGTGACTTTGGGCAACTTATTCAGCCTTTCTTTGCCTCAGTTTCCTCATCTCTAAATTAGCTAATTAGAGCCTTATGAAGACTAAATGCATCAACAACTATAATGAACTTCGAACAGCACTGGCACAGAGTAAATTATTTAAGAATTTGAAAAATAAATAAAATCTCCTCTCAACCTGCTCCACATTGATTCAGACACTTTCCAGCACTTCCTAACCTCATGCTGCTACTCACCTGGGCCCAGGTTGAGGATTTGCAGCAATAAAGCCCAATTTTTCTATGGCTAATCAACTCATAGGTTGCTAAATTGGTTCTTCATCGTTTACACACTTGCTGTCACACCCAAAGTTTTATTTTGGTCAAATACAGACTCATAAGTGCAATTGAAAACACTTTTATTCTGGTCTTGTTAAAATTACTTTTTCTTTCCATGAAGTCATGAAAGATTAGACATTGACTTAAGAGATGGTTACTATTGGAAAGTTTGTAATCGATCAAATACTTTGGATATTAGAGAACATGGGCATTATTGAATTATATTTTATTACACTTAAATTTTTATACGAAGTTTTTAATTCCCAATTTCATTCCAAAACAGATTTGAAACAGTTTGACAAATATCACTTAAGGAAAGAAAATACTCCATCAGCAAACTTCTAAAAACAGAGAAATTTTTCAAAGTAAATCCTAACTCTGCAACAGATTTTACTAGGCTCTTTTCCAAAACAGCCTACTAAATCAGCGTTGTTATTTTTTGGTGAAGAAAGGCTCAACAATAACCAGCTTTATTCACCTACAGAAGCATATTCTAGAAACATCCTTTGGAGTACTTACAAACAATGATCTGTTTATACTTTGTGTTGTTTCCCACAGAGGTCAGTCCCAGGTGCTTCGGGAGACTAAAAACACCAAAAATGTTCACAAATAGACACATTAACAACTTCTTCTGGGAACTACTTCTGGGAATTTCTTCTGGGCCACAGTGTCTGCCTACCTTGTAACCTGAAATATAAACCAATTTCGCTCACATAACTAACTCTTGTTACAGAATTCCTTTCTAGCAATTGCCGTTATGCATATGAAATTATAATTTTTTAGAAACCACACACCAACCCTGTCACATAAAAAACCTTGGACTAATGCTTAGTTTTGCTTCTTTTCAATGGTCTCATATATGATAATCCCTCATTGTAATCTAAAACAAATAGGACTAATATAAGATGTTTACTGGTCTTCATGGTGTGACAAGAAAAGACATTTCCATCTCCTTCTTTAGGAGAAATCATATTAAAGTTTTTTATTAGTTGAGGGGTTAGATGTATGACCAAAGGTAGAATGCTTAATTTTGTGGGAGTTGCCATTTTGATAGCTAAATCAGCTGGTTGGTTAAAAAAAATTGAATGAAGAGTCAAGTTAGTACCTCAGGCCCAATTACGAAAATTTTCTGAAAGTGTTTGTTTGTTCTGAAAGATTCCCTAAAGAAGGTGTTTGTGCTCAACTGAAGGCTGTAACTTATTAATTTCTGTCCTCCTTATCACAACCAAAACATGGTAGGTGCTCAGAAACTGCTGAACTAAATTGACTGTTAAGATTTAGTGAACATTTTGTTTTGGATGCTTGGCATAAAAGCAAGAACATGGGTTTTGGCGTCAAGCATGTCTCAGTTGAAAATACGTCTGTCCTGCTTCCTTGCCAAAAGACCAGTCTGTTTAACTGTCAGATGATCTCCAGTCTTCTCATGGATAAAAGGAGAATAAGATGACCCATGTCTCTGGGCTGCTGGGAAGAACAGTGATAATGGATGTCAAGTACCCTATGCAGTGAAAAGTGGGCTATGATTATGATGATTATGAGAATAAGATCTTGACCATACTCATCAGAAAATGAGTTTTTCCCTAAGAATGCCAGTCATTCCCTCTTTCTTTGCCATTCATTCTGTTAGTTGATATTTATTTCTAAAAACTTAGTTTGATTTCCTAATTTAAGGTAAAATATTGAATCCAATAGTGCTGTCTGATGTTTGATGAGGGGCCCCAGTGTACCTGTTTATTCTAAACATCGGGTAGGATTATTGAGTTAATGTAGCAAGTGTAAGAAACCAGGTTAAATCTGTATTAGAACCAACTCATTCTGGAAGATGTTTTGCTGTTTGCTTATTTTTTCAAAAGCCATGAGATGTTTGCTTCCTTAGATTGCCTGGTTTCTTTACCCTAAAAGCAGAGTGCAGAAAATATTTAAATGGGTGATCTTATTGGTTAGTTCCAATGAGTATTTTAACAAGCAGAGCAGACATAACAGCTGGACATGCAGAACTCAGGAACAAGCTGTTGCATTAAGAGAAAGGAAAAAGACACCTCACCCTGCCCAGATGTCTAAGAGGCAGAATCTCAGATGAGGATGGGCCAGGCAAACAGGTGCTACCCACACACATCACAGGATAAGCCCAAGGATGTGAAGTGTGAAAAGAACTGTTCACCACCCACGGGCTTTATCAGTGACAGCCGTATGCTTGCACACAGGACTCTTTGTGGGCCACCTATGGGGGTGTCTTTGAATGACCCAGGCACTGGCAGAGGGACTCTGTAAACAGCTTCTGCATTCATAGAACCAGGTTAGACGATGAGAGAGTCAGAGGCGGTTGAGGGGATGAGGTATCCAGCTAGAGAGGAGTTAGGAAGGTTTCATCATTTTATTACTTTAGGAAGGCTTTGTCAAACGTGAACGAGGGATGTTTGCCCACACAACTGAGTTCCTTCTTGCTTGACATAAAGTTGAGCTACACCTGTCATCAGAGAGCTAATGAAGTGTAACAGCAGGTCCCTGGGCAGCTGCGTGGATGAGTCAAGGGCAACTGGCACCGTTTCATCTTTGGAGCCTGTTTTTCCAATGGAGGTGTTTGACATATTTCTTACACAGTGGAACATTAGGAATGTTTTTTTTTTTTTTAATTATTATTTATTTATTTACTTATGGCTGTGTTGGGTCTTCGTTTCTGTGCGAGGGCTTTCTCTAGTTGTGGCAAGCGGGGGCCACTCTTCACTGTGGTGCGCGGGCCTCTCACCGTCGTGGCCTCTCTTGTTGCGGAGCACAGGCTCCAGACGCGCAGGCTCAGTAACTGTGGCTCACGGGCCCAGCTGCTCCGCGGCATGTGGGATCTTCCCAGACCAGGGCTCAAACCCGTGTCCCCTGCGCCGGCAGGCAGACTCTCAACCACTGCGCCACCAGGGAAGCCCAGGAATGTTTTGAAAGCAAAGACAGGAGCTGTTTCTCCAGCTCAGGACCCGATACTGGTTTCAAGGGCATTTCCTATGATCCTCAGTGGGCAGGCACATTGACTTCTGGGAATTTTCTCCTTGTTTTATTTCCATCTCCTGGAAATTACGTGGCTATGGGGGCCTGTTCTCTTCCTGCTGAAAATGTGGTCCTCAGACCAGCAGCTCCAACAAGAGAAGCATCGCTCCAAGCAGTGGAGCTAGAGGAAACACTTCTGAAAGCCCTACAGAACATTGCTGCATCTTCAGCTAGACAGGCCCATAAGGAAGGCTGGCTTCCAGGTCACACACTTGCTTGGTACTGGAGTCACTGAAGACTTCTCTTTCTGGTGCTGTGTTCCTTCCTTTAAGCCATGCTGTGTCCACACCTATGACCCAATGCTAAATGCAGGGCCACGTGTTACCGTGTGGGCTATGGAAAATAAAGTAGCCACCCAGCTTTTTGGATGGTTTCCCAGTGTTCCTGATTCTTGGCAACTGAAAAGTGCTTCCAGGGACAGGACTTATGGTGGGGCGGAAGAGGGAGGAGAGGAAAGTGAGGTGAATACTGCTGACACCGTGGAAAAGGCAGCCTGGGAGGGCCCCTGAATCAGCGGGAGTTCACCTTCCTTCCCGTCCTGCTCTCCTGGCCCCAGTGCCAGGGTCAGTAGTTCATGCGTAAGAAATCAGGATTCTTTGGAGCAATTCATGCTCCAAATCTACACTGACAGTCCAAGCCAATATCCCCACCTCGCCCCCCGCCCCAGTATTTGAAGGTCACTTGCACTGCGTCAAGCACGCTTGACAATTGCTCAAAGGGAAGTGAGGGAGTTGTGTATAAATGAATCAACTCACCTTCAGTTAACACGACTCAAAATGAACCTTTCAATGATAGACAAGTTCGCATGGCTTTACCTGAATGTTATCATAAAATATAACACATATTATGAACTTCCCAGCTTACGGTTGTACACCAGGTTTTGGGAAGAAATTACTTTGGACATGATCTATAATCCAGGTAATTTCAGCAAGACTGGAGGTAGCATGTTAAGAACGTGTGTTCACATTTTAATGTGACTCTTAATTAGCAACAATGAGGAAGGAGAAATAATGAAACTAGTCCCGGGTGGCGGGTACCCCCGCTTCTTCCATCCCTCCACATCCTAACGCTTTATATCACCCTCTCTGTAGGGGTGGCTGGCTCTTTGGGAAAGTATGTACATCCAACATCCGACATGTGGTTGGACTGCAAGGGGGCTTTGGGCCGACTGAGGGGACAAAGAGATGCCCGGCAGAGCCCAGTTAACCTGCATCGTGGATAACAGAGAGTTGGCTCTGCAGATACCTGGATGAATGTTGGAAAACACATTTAGTTGATACAGTATTTACTGCTGCCAGTATTTGTTGATATTGGCAAAGGGCTGAGTCCAGGCTGTGGGAGGCAAAAAAAGAATCATACATACTTTATGTTTAGACAAGAGAGGAATGGGGCAAACCTTTTTCATTTAAGAGAAAATTGGGGTTTCTCCATCTTTTCCAACTTCTGCTATGTGGTGTTGCTGGGAGAAAAACTTAATTCATGGTGGCATCCACTACTCTGTTTGGAGGCAAGAGGCAAAGTTCACTGTAGAAACTCTTTCAACACTTTTATGATCCATGTTAAATAAATCCATTTCTGAAATTGTTGCGTGTGCAGAGGGATTTGCCGTGCTCCCTGGGTTCTCAAAAACTTAAGCCATTTGGACAAAACGTTTCAGCTACAGCCATATTACATAGGTATACGCTCAAAAGAAGGGAAAGACCTTCACAGTCAGTACCCTACTCATCCCCCCACTCATATTGGGTAGGAGGGCAGGAAGAATACCTGCAGAGAAGCCCCAAGTGCTACCAGACGCCCTTGAGGTTGGCTGTTGCAGTCACCGATGTGCTCAGTCTCAGGGCCACCACCTGACCCAGAAAAGGATGCTGCTGGCATCTCCTTGTCCTCCCCCTCCTGCCTGCTATGCTCAAGACTTCGGGGGGAAAATATGTTCTCACCTCACAGAGGATTCATGGCAGAGACCACGCCTCACCTAAAAACCGGGAGAGAGAGAGAGAGAGTCATGGGGAGGGTCCATTTCTCTTGACTTCTACCGTTTAGCCATCCTGCTCAATGCTTGTGCGTTGGAAATCATTCCTTGGGTTATGCTAGATACTCACAAGACTGTGTGCACTGCATGTGTGTGTGTGTGTGTTTGTGTGCACATGTATGTTGGGGGAAGTGATACTTACCCTAGAGATGCTGAGGAAAGAGATTCTACATCCTTCCTGGTGTCACCCTGTTGTAAAGAACTAGTCAGAGCCATCGGGCAGCTAAGACTAAGTGCCGACTTGATTGTAGGAGAGGAGTTTTCTTCTAAAATATTGAACTTTTGTGGAAATGAGGGGAGAGTATAGACACAGTCCTGGCTTTCAAAGTTCCGTAGAGAAATTGCTCAAAACCTACACGTGTTGAGAACAAGGCTCACAGCCCCTTCCCCTCGAACCAATCTGGGAGAAAACCATGGAAATTAGAGGTCATAGATCTGAAGAATTAACAGAAAAACTGAGAGAAGTTCTGGGGTGAAGCGAAAGCTGTCACGTCCAGGCACATGTTGCGGGGGGGAGGAGGGTCCTGGCCGCTTTCCAGGGCACCGCGTACAGATTCAGTGAGGGTGGAACAGCTTGGGAGCAACTTTTCAAGCGCTGTTCTACCCTCAGCTCCTCACCTCCTTGCTAAAGTCTCAAAAAACAAGCAAGAACAAATAAAAAAAGCAAATGTATAGAATATCTAAACATTCAGTTACTAGGCTTGAGAGAAGAGGGGCTCTAGCAGCTGGTGGTCTGGCGCTCTACCCCATGCCAGCCTCCCACGCCCTAGTCCCACCTTTGACCCTGACGTGACAACCACCTCATCACCTCCGCAACCTCGGTTCCGGGCACCCCACAGTCTGCCCACCACTTCCCATGGTCACAGACTAGGACCACTCTGCTGACAATTCTCTAACTTTATCAGGATCTACAATCCACTGTCGTCACCCTCTTTTCTAGGTCACCCCTCCAATGTTGTCACTTCCTTCTGTATCCAGCAAAGGTCCCTCATCATCATAATCGCCCCCCTTCTTCTACCCCTTTAACCTCTTTCCCTCCAGCCTACTCTCCTAGAAATAGCTCCAATCTTGGCTAATCCAGTCCCCAGCCCGAGTAGCTTATGTGGCCAGAGAGCATCAGCCCACACTGTCTAGAAGTCTCACCAAATTTCCTTACAACAGTCGTGCTCTGACTCTCCCAGCCAAATATTTCACACCCCTCCTTCCTCCCCAGCATCCAGCACTCCTCCCCCTCCCTACTGGAGAAGGTTTATTTAATGACTGGTAGCACAGAAACACCCAGAAGGATCCTTATCCTCCCACTCCCAAGTGCCCCAGCCTCACCAGACACCCTGCCTTCCCTCCCATCCATAGGACACCACCCTGCTGTCCGCTCAGGCCAGCCCCTTCCTCCTGCTTGGGTTCCTCAGAAGCAGACCCTCAGACAAGGATTTGGGTGAAGCAGTTTCTTAAGATGCCCCCAGGAGAAACCAGGAGAGGGGTGGGGAAGGCGGAACAGGGAGGGGGAGAAGCTAACCACGGCGCAATTTCAGACGGAACCCCGTGGAGCGTTGCTGTGGTTTGATCCTGTAGAACTCCGGAGTGTCACTTGCATCTTGGATTTGTCCTGCCTGAAGCCCTGGGAGCTGGACTCTCACAGCCCTGACTTATCAGCCACCGGCCAAGGCTGCCCAGGGGGTGCAAGCTCTGCTGGTGCCCACAGAGGGGCCCTGCAGCTGGGAGGCAGGCTCTGCAGAAGGACCATAAGTGCGGGCCTTTGGAAGCAAAGCACTCTGATGAATACACAGGATACATTCATTATGGGATACGCTGGACCACGATAAGTTACGGATGACCTGGGCTTTGTCTGCACCCACCAGAAGAGCAGAGGTAAGGAGGGAAATTCCACATCTAACAAAACATAAAAGCAGAAAGAACGCTACAGGAGAACTGAAGTTTCTCCAGAGCGGCCCAGCTCCCTTCACTTTCAGGGCTTCCTGAGTCAGTGAGGGGCCTGCCTCGTCCACGCAGCTGCATCTGCATCCCGCTTACAGAGCCCAGCATCCGACTTCTAGCGAGAGAGGGTGACCAAGAACAGGGGAAGAGCAGAGCTGGCGGCTGCAACCATGTGAGCGCAAGCAAAGCACCACACTTTTTTTTTAACATCTTTATTGGAGTATAATTGCTTTACAGTGTTGAGTTAGTTTCTGCTGTATAACAAAGAGAACCAGTTATACATATACCTACATCCCCATATCTCTTCCCTCTTGCGTCTCCCTCCCACCCTCCCTATCCCACCCCTCTAAGTAGTCACAAAGCACCAAGCTGATCTCCCTGTGCTATGCGGCTGCTTCCCACTAGCTACTTATTTTACATTTGGTAGTGTATATATGTCATGCCACTCTCTCACTTCGTCCCAGCTTCCCCCTCCCCTTCCCCGTGTCCTCAAGTCCATTCTCTACGTCTGCGTCTTTATTCCTGTCCTGCCCCTAGGTTCATCAGAACCTTTTTTTTTTTCTTTTTTAGATTCCATATATATGTGTGAGCATACGGTATTTGTTTTTCTCTTTCTGACTTCACTCTGTATGATAGACTCTAGGTCCATCCACCTCACTACAAATAACTCAATTTCGTTTCATTTCATGGCTGCGTAATATTCCATTGTATATATGTGGCGCATCTTCTTCATCCATTCATCTGTTGATGGACACTTAGGTTGCTTCCACGTCCTGGCTATTGTAAATAGTGCTGCAATGAACATTGTGGTACATGACTCTTTTTGAATTATGGTTTTCTCAGGGTATATGCCCAGTAGTGGGATTGCTGGGCTGTATAGTAGTTCTATTTTTAGTTTTTTAAGGAACCTCCATACTGTTCTCCATAGTGGCTCTATCAGTTTACATTCCCACCAACAGTGCAAGAGGGTCCCCTTTTCTCCACACCCTCTCCAGCATTTATTGTTTGTAGATTTTTTGATGATGGCCATTCTGACTGGTGTGAGGTGATACCTCATTGTAGTTTTGATTTGCATTTCTCTAATGATTAGTGATGTTGAGCATCCTTTCATGTGTTTGTTGGCAATCTGTATATCTTCTTTGGAGAAATGTCTATTTAGATCTTCTGCCCATTTTTGGATTGGGTTGTTTGTTTTTTTGATATTGAGCTGCATGAGCTGCTTGTATATTTTGAAGATTAATCCTTTGTCAGTTGCTTCGTTTGCAAATATTTTCTCCCATTCTGAGGGTTCTCTTTTCGTCTTGTTTATGGTCTCCTCTGCTGAAAGCACCATACTTGAAAGCCTGGTCCACAGGGAGTGGACAGTGCAACCTATGTTGTGTGGTGTTGAGAGCAAGGAGGCCCCAAGCCAGACCTCTGGGTTCGAGTCCCAACTCTGCCACTTGGGAGCTGTGTGATCTGCAGTGAGTTACTGAACCTCTCTGTGCCTCAGTTTTATCATTTATCAAAGGGCAATAAAAATAAAACAGTGTCCACCTCCTGAGATGTCTGTGGGTAAAATGAGTTAAAGTAAAGCACTAAGAATAGCCCCTGGCATTTACTAAGCACTATTTTTGTTATATGTACACACGAATTTTTACCAAATTTTAAAAACTAGAATTCATTACTTCTCTTTGATAGTCTCAACATAGATTTATCATGGGATTCTGGTTTAATACGATGTCAGACCTGATATTCTTGATGCATCTTTTGCCAACTTCCATGAAAATACTATTGCTTCACCCTCACACCCTCAAAATAATACAAGCTTGCACATTTCCTGAATGTTAAATGTAAGAAAAGGCCACATACCAAAAGCAGATGGAACTGCAAACAACATCATCAGTACCAATGAGGTGAGAAGTACCTTCTTGATATTTCCATCCTGGGGCTGTGGCCAGAAATGGAATGAACTAGAGGAAGCAAATAAAACATGTTTAATATGTGTATGTACTAATTATAAAATCAGAAAAATTAATATTAGAAAATTAACAGTGCAACCAGACTATTAGGCTAGATTAATAGTTGGAAATAATTAATATTTGGATGTGGGCAAATTTTACTAAAGAAGGAAAGATACAGTTGGGAGTAAGATTGACCAATAATAAAATCATCCCCTGTTCTCCTCGGTGTATCTCCTTTGGATTCATAGAGAAGTGGTGTAAATAAACTGTCCTCAAAGTACCCTTGATGGAGCAAAGTACCACTTTTATTGCTCAAATGCAGTGTCTTTGACAAACATCTAGTGCCTTGGCTACTTAAGGATTGAAGGACTGTGGCTAGAAATATACTTTCTGTTCATTTCAGGAACAGAAACATTCTTTCAGAGGTTTAGACCAGCAACATAATGCATCTCAACATGAAACTTTTGTTTGATTTTGAAAATCTTATATTTTTCTGCTACATACATTTTGGAAGAGTATGTATCCTGCTAGGAGCTTCAAATATGACCCTCATACACAATGTTTCCAACCACTTTTGTGATTTTGATGTTTCTTTGAGAACATCATATTAAGCGAGAATCCCATGATAAATCTAGGTCGAGGATATCAAAGAGAAGTAATGAATTCCAGTGTTTTAATTAGGTAAAAACTTTAGTTTTAAAAATTAGGTTAAAAAATTAGGTTAAAAATTCTAGTTTTTAAAATTAGGTAAAAAAATGGCTTAGTAAATGCCAGCACTATTCTAAGTGCTTTACTTGAACTCATTTTACCCCTCAGCCATCTCAGGAGGTGGACACTATTTTTATCCCCCTTTGATAGATGATAAAACTGAGGCACAGAGAGGTTCAGTAACTCACTGCAGATCACACAGCTCCCAAGTGGCAGAGCTGGGACTAGAGAACCTGGTGGTCTGGCTTGGGACCACGTGCTCTCGACACCACACAACATAGGTTGCAGTGTCCACTCGCTGTGGGCCGGGCTTTCAAGTGTGGTGCTTTGCTAGTGCTCACATGGTTGCAGCCGCCAGCCCTGCTCTTCCCCTGTTCTTGGTCACCCTCTCTCTCTAGAATTCGGATGCTGGGCTTTGTAAGCGGGATGCAGATGCAGCTGCGTGGACGAGGCAGGCCCCTCACTGACTCAGGAAGCCCTGAAAGTGAAGGGAGCTGGGCTGCCCCGGAGAAACCTCAGTTCTCCTGTAATGTTCGTTCTGATTTTACGTTTTGTTTGTTATTGAATTTCCCCCCCTTATCTCTGCTCTTCTGGTGGGTGAAGACAAACCCCAGGTTTTCCTCTATTTAAAAAAATCTGGATGTGAAGTTAGTAAACAATTTACGTGAGTGAGCATATGTTACGGAAGTGGAAACAGCTGGCTCTGGGGAGGCTGGTGGTCATGGGTTGTTTTCATGTGGGGAGTCATTGGAACTGCTCCCAGACCAGGCCTGGAGTGTCCCTGTCCTGCGAGCTCTCCTGCCTCCCCTCTGCTTCCCGCCCTTCCCCCCTCCTCCTCTTCCCTCCCCTCCTCCCCCATCCCTCCTCTCCTCTCCCCTTCCCTCTTCCCCCTCCCCTTCCCTCCCATCCCCCTCCATCCAGGCCCCTACCTCCCCCCATCCCTCCTTCCCTCTTCTCGCCTCCCCACCCATCCTTTCTTCACCCCTTCTGTCCCCTCGTCTAGCTCCTCTCTCCATTCCATTCCTTTCTGTTTGTGCTTTAATGTTGAAAAGCAAAAAGTCTCCCTTCCCAAACTCCCCTCCCTCCTTTTGGAGGGGGTGGTTATGACCCTTATTTTTGCCCCCAGTCCTGCAGGACACAGGATGGTGGAAAGGAGTGCAGTGGGCTCTGTGGCCCAGGGAGACTACCTCCCAAAAGGCAGTGACCAGCACCTCTGCCTGGGGTGGCCGCTGACAGGGGAGGCCCAGCGAGGTCAGGGTCAGGGCCATGAGAGCCCCTCGTAGGGTGGTGCGCTTGGGGGATTGATTGGAATTACAATGACAGTGTGGAACCAAACTAAATGATTCCCTTTTATTAATAATAACTGTGACAGTATTAACACGGTGATGGTAGCAAACACTTATACAGCATGTATGACACTCCAGAAACTATCCGAAGTACTTTATATATACTCTTTTCTTCCTCATGACAGCCCTCTGGAGTAGGTGTTACTATTATTATCTCTGTTTTACAAATGAGGAAACTGAGACGCAGCGAGGTTAAGTAACTTGCCCAAGGTCACACAGCTAGTAAGTAGCAGAGTTGGGATTCAGACCCAGGCAGTTGGGCTCCAGAGTTTGAGCAGCAGAGTTTTAAGATAGCCCTTTCCTGTGCCTCACATCGTGGAAAGACAAACAACCCAACAAATTGGCACGCTTGCTCCATATGAGTGCTTGTGTATAACACATCTAAGAAGTGGTGCATAATGAGATTTTGATGTTCTCTAATTCCTCTGACAGTTTCACACATGATCATGTGGCTGGTTGTAGGACTCTGTTAGTGAACACATTTTGTCTACACGTGTGTATCCCCTGGGTGGTCTGCCAGCCTCAGCCAAGAAAGAATATGGGAAAAGCAAATTACCTATTCATTTATTCAATCATTTATTAATTGTCTACTGTGTGTCAGACACAGGGTCTGGCTGTAGGGATACAGAAAGAAAAGACTTGGTCCAGTTGAAACATAAATGGTATTCATCTATTATATTGAATAAATATAAAGCACCTGTAAGCCGAGTAATACAGTATGATAAGAACCATCAGAAGAGATAAGCGCTACATGACAGATGCTGGGAGAACTTACCCACCTCTCTGGCAGGCATGGCTGAGGCTGGAGAAGGGAGCTATCGGGGGTGTGTTTTCACGAAGAGATGGTGTTTGCGCCTCATCTTGGAGAGTGGGAAGGTGTAGAGTTAGTGAAAATAGGAACATTTCCTCTCCCAGGATGGAGCCCCAGGGCATGCTGTGGTCCTTGTGGGACACATTTGATTGGTCATGCTTCTTGGCTTGTCATCTGTACAGGGGATGAATTGGTACATTAATTTTCCTCATTTGACACAAACCCTACCCCCTCTACCCCTGCCCAGGTGGCAAGTGAGAAGTGTACTGGACAGCGTTGTGCAATGCTTCTCAAGGTCAGTTAATGAAAAAATCCTAGTTACTGCCTGTTTTGGGCTGAGTTGCATCCCCCTGAAATTCATACATTGAAGCCCTGATCCCCATTCCCGCGGAATGTATTTGGAGATAGGGTCTTTAAAGAGGTGATTAAGTTAAAGTCAGGTCAGTAGGGTGAACCCTAATCCAATAGGACTGGTGTCCTTATAAGAAGAGGAGATTAGGACACAGACATGCAAGAGGAAAGACCATGTGAAGACAAAGGAGAAGGTGACCATGTACAAGCCAAGGAGAGAGGCATCAGAATGAAACCAACCCTGCCAACCCCTTGATCTTGGACTTGTAGCCTTCAGAAAGGTGAGGAGATAAATTTCTGTTCTTGAAGCCACCACTCTGTGGTATTGATGATGGTGGTCCTCAGAAACGAATTCACTGTCTTACCCTCACTAGCCTGTGCTGAATGAAAGTGTCCTTCATTGGATCAGTGGCCATGGAGAAACCTCTGGTTGAAAGCACCAAGGTTGGTAAATGGGAAATTCAGAGAAGAGAACGGCACACAGTTCCTTGTCTGAAGGAGCTCTGTGGCTTGCAACAGCACACAGAGAAGGGACATTTCCCAGCAGGCCTGGCCTCCTGGCGTGATGTCCCGTCCAGAATGCTATAAGCCAGGTCTTCCTCTTAGCCCTTACTCAGTGGAAAGTTAAAACAAGACGAGATTTCACAAATGCATATACACAGCACACGTGTACTGTCAAACTTGGGATTTCATAGGTAGCAGGATTCCAAGCCCTTCAATTTGTATACAAGTTAAATTTGATGAGCTTTAATTTCACATTCCACCAAAAATATTTTTCCAGAGTTGGACTTTAATTTCCTTATGAAGAGCAGATAGATGGGCGCTTGGAATCGGAGAAGTTTCCTAGAGCAGGGGTCCCCAACCCCCAGGTCCATGGGCTGTGCAGCAGGAGGTGAGCGGCAGGCGAGCTAGCAAAGCCTCACCTGCCGCTCCCCATCGCTCCCCATCGTTCGCACTACAGCCTGAACCATCCCCCGCCCCCTGAATCCGTGGAGAAACTGTCTTCCACGAAACCGGTCCCTGGTGCCAAAAAGGCTGGGGACCACTGTCCTAAAGCATTGTTTCAAGATAATCCTCTAGCAAATTGAGCAACTGAGTCAGCTTTTTATTTTCTAAAGCAGTAAAGGAGAGAATTGTGCTCTTTTTTCTAGTGTAGCATGATTTATAAGTTGATTACAAGCCATTTGCCCCAAATGCCCCCCTAACTTATTTCCAGTAATAAAAAATTAGCAGATAGAACAGGGCTGCTTATTAGCTAGAAATCCCATGTAATCACAGTGGTAATATAATGTCTCTTTCAAACATTTTTCAGAGTGGAAGAAGACACTATTAAAAATTATGCCAGGATAAAGTCAGAATCCAGTGTTATTCTAAGCAAACATACAATGATTGTACCAGACACACAAATATTTTTGTCCTAGTTACAGCTGTCACTGAGGAACCTTCCAGGGCATTAGCTCATTGATTGTTAAATCTTAAAAATCACAGCATATTTATTTATTTAGACAAAGCCATTTGTATCAACTCATGATATCATGTATTTTCAATATTTCTGACAGCTTTGGCGTGTGAAGAGCTGCGCATTTGGGCAACCCCCTCTGAACGCCTAGCGTGAGCTGCAGTTCTGCTGACCAATGAAGCAGCGAGTGTCTAGGAATAGAGTGCAGCCCAGGGGTTAGGGGTCTGAAATTCTAGTTCCAGGCCGGCCACTACCAGCTGCTTGACTACAGTCTTCTAACCTATAAAACACGCAAGTTGGAGCACGTGATTTCTAAGATCAACCATGGCTCTAGCATTTCCATGTAGGAGTAGCTTCGGGACATTAATCAGGTTGGGGGCGGTGGTTCCTGTCCTGAAGCTGCATTTATATAACACTCTTCATAAGAGTGAGGAAACAGCAATAGTCCGTGTCAAAAAATGGGGGTAGGGGGAGGGAGCTGATAGGAGGTACTTGGGCTAAAGCAACCCTGCCTTGATCCTTCCCTGATTTTGCTCTGAAGTTCTGCCATGAATCTAAGACTTGGGAAGAATAAGCGTAGCGACAAAAGATAAAAGACAATCATTGACAATAAGATCAGAATGAAGCTGAAATGTTGAAATTCTTAGAGAATAATGGAATATTAGGATAATTCTTTACAAATGAAAATATGAGAAAGTGTAAATGATCGCCCTAGTGAGTCTCGTTAGCAATAGCTTCATTTGCAATGACTTTTAGCATAGAACTCTCTAGTGTGGTGTTTGTTCATGGATACCTATTGCATAATCCACAGAAGTTTACCTCAAAAGTTGGAAATTACACTTTTCACCCACCAGAATGGTAAAAAATTAAAGGTGCAATCATAACTAGTGATACAGAGGCTATCAAAAAATGACACCTATACGTTGTTGGTAGGAGTATGAACTGTTTCAACTCTGTTTTAAAAAATAAACTTTAAAATCGAGGTATGGTTTACTTAGAAAAAAAACACACCCATTTGAAGTGTACGCTGTGATGAGTTTTGACTAATGCATTCACAAGTCACCACCAAAATCATATACAGCATTTCTCTTACTCCAAAAATGTTCCCTGTGGCCTATCTAGTTAATTCTCTCAATCTCCCACCCCAGGTAACCATTGGTCCATTTTCTGTCCCCATAGACTAAATGTATGTTTTCTAGAATTTCATATAAATGGAGTCATATTTCATGCCTTGCTTCTTTCACTCACTATCTCAGTCTAATGTTTTTAAGATTCTTCTATGTTACTGCCTGTACCATTGCTTTTCATTGGTGAGTAATGGTCTACTGCACAGGTAAGTCACAATTTGCTTATCCGCTTACCTGGTGATAGACATTTGGGTTGTTTCTAGTCTTTGCGTATTACGATCAAAGCTGCTATGAACATCTGTGTACAAGTCTTTGTGTGGAATGAACTTTTCATTTCTCTTGGGTACACTTGCGAAGGTCAATCGTTTGTGATGGTTAGTTTTATGCGTCAACTTGACTGGCTACAAGGTGCCCAGATTAAACATTATTTCTGGGTTGTCTGTGAGGGTGTTTCTGGGTGACATTAGCATTGGAATTGGTGGACTCATAAAACAGATTATCCTCCCCAATAGGAGCGGACATCGTCCAGTCTGCTGAGGGCCTGAATAGAACAAAAGGCAGAGGAAGGAGGAATTCAAACCTTTTTTCTGCCTCAGTGTTTGAGCTGTGACATCTCGTCTCATCTTCTCCTGCCCTCTGGACTGCCATTGGCTTTCCTGGTTCTCAGGCCTTTGAACTCGGACTGAATTATACCACTGGCTCTCCTGGGTCTCCAGCTTGCCAACAGCAGATGGTGGGACTTAGCCTCTATAATTGCATGAGCCAATTCCTTATAATGAATATATATGTCTCCTATTCTGTTTCTCTGTATAACCCTGACTAATACAACACCTAAGAGTGGAATTTGCTGGGTTATATGATAAGCATATGTTTAACTGTATAAGCAATTACCAAACTGTAGTCCAATCTGATCTTCCCATTTCACATTCCCACCAGCAATTCTAATGACGCGTAGTAGGGTCCCATTGTGGTTGTAATGTGCATTTCCCTGATGACTAATGATGTTGAGCATCTTTTCATGTGCTTATTAGCCATTCGTACATCTTCTTTTGTGAAGCATCAGTTCAATAAGAGTTCTTTATATATTCTGGATGGAAAATATTTTGGATGATATATATATTGAGAATATTTTCTCTTGGTCTGTGACGTGTTTCCATTAAATAAATTTTTTTTTGAGGAACAGAAATTTTAAATTTGATTAATTTAATAAAAATTAATATATTATATATAATATATATATTATATAAAAAATGGTTTATATCCTGTACTTTCTTTTCTTTTATTGTTTTACGTTTTACCATTAGGATTGTGACCACCTGGAGTTGATTTTTGTGTATGGTGTGAATTAGGGGTCAAAGTTCCTCTTTTTTTTCCTTAAGAATATCTAACAAACCTAGAACCATTTATTGAAAAGACCGTTCATTTCCTCCCACGAAATTAGTGTTTGTTTTCTTATCGTTGAGTTGCAAAAGCTCTTTATATATTCTAGATGCAAATGCTTTGCTAGTTATATGTATTGAGAGCATTTTCCCCCAGTCTGTCACTTACCATTTCATTTCCTTAACAATGTCTTTTGAAAAGCAGGAGATTTCACTTTGATGAAGTTCAATTTATCAATTTTTTTCTTCTATGATTTGTGCTTTTTGTATCCTAAGAAATCTTTTCCTAACCCCTGGTCATAAAGATTTCCTCCTCTGTTTTTTTTTTTTTTTTTTGGAACTTTTATAGTTTTAGGTTTTCTATTTAGTTCTATGATCCATTTGGAGTTGATTTTTATGTCTGGTGTGAAATGAGTCAAAGTTTAATATTTTTATTGTTATATCTTTTTTATTAATAGACAAATTTTAGAATAGCTTTAAGTTTACAGAAAAATTGAGTAGATAGTAGAAAATTCCCATATATCCCATGTCCAATTTCCCATTATTAACATCTTACATTCCTATGTTATGTTTGTTACAATTAATGAACCAATATTAACACATTATTATTAACTGAAGTCCACGGTTTATTCAGATAGCCTTAGTTTTCACCGAGTGTATTTTTCTGATCCTGGATTGGATCAGTCCAGGATCCCATCCACCCTATTTCACTGAGTTGTCATGTCTCTTTGGTTTCCTCTTGGCTACGATAGTTTCTTAGACTTTCCTGTTTTTGATGACTTTGGCCTACAGTTTATTTATACCCTTTGGCGCTGATCACTTCCAGTCCTGAATGTACTCCATCTAACAATGGGTTGCTGTTGAGTCTACCCAACATTTTGACTTGTCGAGTCAGACAGAACCTCATTCATGATGGGCAGCTCTAAACACCTGGACACTTGATGGCTCATGGTCAAATGTTCTATCTTTACCTGAGGAAAGTAGCACACCAAGACGTGGCTTTCCAAAGCTGTAGAATTCTCTCCTATAGGAGGCATGGTCTTTCTCCAAAACTCTAGGGTCTACATTGAGATTCTCCTACTGGGGCTCCCCATCAACTCCACAAAGTGGCTTTCCACCAGTATCTGGTGTCTGCTGGATCAAGTGGCCTGAGCATTAAGGGTGCTTGTACTTCAGTCTGGACTTACACAAAGCCCTTTCCTGCTCTGGGACTGACTCAAGTCTTGCAGCTTTCATAGCACTTATTAAATGGGTCAAACAGCATTCTCAAGTGTGAAATATGCTGGTTCCAGAGCCAGAAGCCACCTACCAAGAATTGTGCTACCTTCTTAGTGCTGAGAAGCAACAGATGAATCATTTGTCCTTTAATGTGATGGGATGTCCTGGCATGCCCCTCCACACTTCACTGATGTGACAGGCCCCTGAATCTTCAAAGAGTTTACTTCCCACTTTTATGGAGCACACGATGGCCTCCAATCTGCTAGGCACTTCTTGCTCATCTGGTTAACATAATGTCATTGGTGTAATGGACTAGTGAGTTATTCTATGGAATGTCCAGGTAGTTCAGGTCCTTATGAATATATCATGACAGATGGCAGGAGAGTTAACATAGCTCTGGGGCAACACTGTAAATATATACTCTTGTCTGTCCCATATGAATAAGAACAGTTTCTGATCCTCTTGTCTAACAGGAGTGGAAAAGAAACCATTCACCAAATCATGGGCTGCGTACCATAGGCCTGAGACTGTGCTAATCTGCTCTAGCAAAGACACTACACCTGGCATTGCGGCTGCAGTTAAGGCATGGAGAGAGAGTGTGACGGAAGATGAGACTGGAAATGTAAATTGGTGCCAGATTGCAAATGGGCCTGAAGGGGCCACGCTGGACTTGGACTTTAGCCGGAATGCATTGAGGAGTCCTTATAGGTTCGTAAGCAATATATGCTCTCCGCTTGCTACTTGCAACCAGAAAGCTGTGTTTTCTAACATTTAATAGCTTCCAAATGAACTGTCTCATTAGGTAGAGTGGGTGCTGTGTGCTGTGATCAGGTCTCCTATCAGGTTGGAAATATCTACTCTCCTGGCTGCCAGAGTGTTGGCTGCTGAAGCCCCCCAGCTGTGTCCCAGCCACCATTATTTCCCGAATATAACGTGCACTTTCAACCCTCTATTCCTTTGTATTTGCTATTCTTTCTCTGGACTATCTCCCCCACTTCCTATGCCTGGAGAAATTCTATTTATTCCACAAGACTTCCTTAGATGTCTCCTCTCACCCCAGATAGGATTAACTGCTTCCTTCTCCTTCTAGAGTGTTTTGTTCATTATGTGAGTTTAGGACTTGCAGAGATTCTGGGTGTCACAAATGGCGATGCATGTCCTTGGCTCCCCTATGAACTGTGTCCTCGGGACAGCAGTCCAGACCATGTCTCATTATCTTCAGGTCACCAGAGGTTTGCATAGAGCCTGACACATGTAGGCATTCAAGGAATGGTTACTGAATTAAATTTGTTATCTAATTGAACCTGATTCTGGCGTTAAGAAAGGAAAAAAATCCAGGCTTACATGCACACATTTATTCTTTCATAAAGTATGTATTTGTTGTCATGTAACAGTGGGCCCGAAGTAGACTTTTTGTGCTAATATCATGTATCATTCTGAATTTGTAAAGTAAAACTGTCATAAACTTAAAGCTTTTCTTTTTCCTTCCATCTGAACTGGAACTATTTAACCAGGAATGAACATGACTCTAATACCTTTAAAAACTACTTGATTTCATGTGTGTGTGTGTGTGTGTGTGAGCTTATATTGTGTTTGGAAACTGCCAGACACTCTTTGATTTATCTTTTATCTTCAAGCACTGACCTCATAATAATTAAAGCAACAAAATAGTGCTGAGAGCAAAGATACTTTTGTTTATAGTTTCAAAATTACAACCTGATTATTAGTTTAACACAAACCTTAATTTTTAAAAAAATTTTGATTGAGGCATAAACTATTTACTGCCATGGAGACTATGAGTTTGACACGTGTTCACATTTTTTCGGGTGCAAATATTTGGTGGAAGGATTTCCAGACTAAAGTTCCCAGCCCTTGACCATTTTTTTAAAAAATGTGAACCACAGATTGACCTACATGTATCCTCTGCCTTCCATTGTCTGCATTATGCAGCAAGTGCGTGCATTTTAGACAATAAACAAGACACTTAACCAAGCTAGAAAACTGCTCACTGTATTAGTTAGACCAACTTACCACTGACTTTAAGGTCCCAAATCACAGTGGCTTAAACATAATAGGAGGGTATAGAGTGCATATCTCCCTCATGCAAAACTCTGAGTGTAGACAGTTCAAGGCTGTTATGGCAGTTCTAGGATCATCTGGGCCCCGGTACCTCCAACTTTGTGTTCCACCAACCCAAGGGTCTGGTCCTCATCCTTATGGTCCAAGGTGGAGCACTGACCATCATATCTCCGTCAGAATGCTGAGTGGGTAATGAAGAGAAGAAGAATCCCCTATCCTTTCTAAGGACATTTCCTGGAACCTGTAGATATCACCTTTTCTCATATCCCTTGAGATGGATATGACTGGAACTTAGCTCTGTGGCTACAAACAGCTGCCTAATGAGACTGGAAAATACAGTCTTTATTTAGTATGGCCATGTGCCCACCTAAGTATTGGTGGTTACTATCACTGAAGAAAAAGGGGAAAATATACATTGGGGACCACTGTATCTCTGCTATATGAACACATACCAAAGAGAGAACTCAATGCTCAGATGATGTTTTGCAAACTAATAAATTGGAGGATTCCAGCTTTGAGGAAGCCGTCTTTGCTTGTCTTCATTTCTTCCACTTGCCCAAACATAAGTCTCCCACTTCCATTTCCTGTTTTCCTGTGTGAGGCCATGTGTTCATCAGGGCCTCTATGGCTTGGCAAGCTCATTTCACAGAGGGCCTTGGAGCTGGCTTTGGTTATTCAGGAATGTATCTCATTTGCCCTACATGAGCTCAGATTTGAGCATCAGAATCATTTGGCAGCAATCATTTATTTATAAACAATCATTAACCTTTTCTTAAGTGTTCTGTTTTGCTTTTGGTTTGCTAAAACTAAACCACTGACTTTCTGAAGGTTTAGAAAAATAACACTAGCAAGTTGAGAAAAAGAACTGGGGTCATGAGGTGGGAGTAGGAAATTGAAGTTAAAAATTACTTAAATAGTGCTCTTGGAGCTGCTTCCTCTGTCAGAGGAGTGAGTTTTTCTATCTCTTTCTCTACAGCCTAGAATTTTCATCATTCTCATAAACCACATCAACGTCAAAAACTTTTCTGGGGAGAAAACTGCTCTATAAGCTTAACATTATCCTAATGCTGCAGGAAATACAGAAGAAATTTATGTCCTGGACTTTGGGAGGTAGAGTACTGTCATGGGAAGGACAAGGGTATGGATTTAGTCAGGATAAAATAGGCTACACTGCAGTAACAAATACGTTGTGAAATGTCAGTGCTTGACCACAGTAAACATTCATCTCTTACTCAGCTTTCAGTCTCAGGCAGGGCTGGCACCCATCTTCCATCTCATAGGACTGTTATTTGGAGCTCACATCCTTCAAACTTGCTATGAAAGGAGAAGAAAGGACTGGGGTCTAAGCAGGATGTTTTTAAGGGCCAGGACTGGACATGTCTTTCGTATAGGTCAGAGGTGCCTAGGCCAGAGTTCAGGCACAGGGCAGGAACCGAACTGCAAGGTCGACTGAGGCTAAACGCCTAGTCTCCCTGTGTGCCCAACAACAGGAAATGGTGTAGCAAACACATCACAATGTCTCTGTCACACTGGACTTAACAACTCCCAGTTTTTCTGCTTTATATCTTTATGATCATGGGTAAGTCACACAGTTTTTCAGCCTCGGTTGTCTTATATGTAAAATACTACACATAATAACAACTGTTTGGGTGAAAGTTAAGCTCCTGACATCTAAGTATTCATTAAATGCTAATTCCCATCTTTTTTTAAAGAGGCATCTACAGTCTTGGAGGCAACATTTTACATACATGCAAAAACTAGAAGCATCTCCAAATTTGTCCAGAAGACTACCTGCCTCCGAAACCCTGGGAGTGATAATTAAGAAGACGTTTCCTCCCCGCCTCCCATCCAGACAAAAACACCAAAAATATGAATCTTGCGGCTGGGCCTAGAGACTGTCATTTTATATTTTATATTCTCTTCCCAGATTTTAAAAAAATTGTGGTAAAATATACATAACATCTTAGCCATTTTTAAGTGTACAGTTCAGTGGTGTTAAGTACATTCACATTGTTCTGCAATCACTCTCCAGAACTCTTTTTGTCTTGCAATCTAAACTCTGAACCCATTCTACAGCAACTTACCATCCTCCCTCCTCCGGCCCCTGGCAACCACCCTTCTAGCTTCTATGAATTTGACTATACAGGTACTTCATGTAAGTGGATTCGTACAGTATTCAGCTTTTTGTGACTGGCTTATTTCACTTACAATCATGTCCTTAAGTTTCATCCATGTTGTGGCATGTGTTGAAATTTCCTTACTTTTGAAAGTTGAATAATATACCAGTGTGTGTGTGTGTGTGTGTGTGTGTGTGTGTAGATATAGACAAAGATGTAGATACACCACATTTTGCTTATCTATTCATTCATCTATGTACACTTGGGTTGTTTTCATCTTTTGGCTATTGTGAATAATGCTGCTATAAACGTGGGTGTATAAATATCTTTTTGACAGCCTCTTCAATAAGTGGTGCTGGGAAAACTGGATAGCTACATGGAAAAGAACAAAGTTAGAACATTCCCTAACACCATACACGAAAATAAACTCAAAATGGATTAAAGACCTAAATGTAAGTCCAGACACTATAAAACTCTTAGAGGAAAACATAGGCAGAACACTCTATGACATAAATCACAGCAAGATCCTTTTTGCCCCACCTCCTAGAGAAATGGAAATAAAAAAAAAAAAAAAACAAATGGGACCTATTGAAACTTAAAAGCTTTTGCACAGCAAAGGAAACCATAAACAAGAAGAAAAGACAACCCTCAAATGGGAGAAAATATTTACAAATGAAGCAACTGACAAAGGATTAATCTCCAAAATATACAAGCAGCTCATGCAGCTCAATATCAAAAAAACAAACAACCCAATCCAAAAATGGGCAGAAGATCTAAATAGACATTTCTCCAAAGAAGATATACAGATTGCCAACAAACACATGAAAGGATGCTCAACATTACTAATCATTAGAGAAATGCAAATCAAAACTACAATGAGGTATCACCTCACACTGGTCAGAATAGCCATTATCAAAAAATCTACAGACAATAAATGCTGGAGAGGGTGTGGAGAAAAGGGAACCCTCTTGCACTGTTGGTGGGAAAGTAAACTGATACAGCCACTGTGGAGAACAGTATGGAGGCTCCTTAAAAATCTAAATATCGAACTACCATGCAACCCAGCAATCCTACTGCTGCACATATACCCTGAGAAAACCATAATTCAAAAAGAGTCATGTACCACAATGTTCATTGCAGCACTACTTACAATAGCCAGGACATGGAAGCAACCTAAGTGTCCATCGACAGATGAATGGATAAAGAAGATGTGGCACATACATACAATGGAATATTACTCAGCCATAAAAAGAAACGAAATTGAGTTATTTGTAGTGAGGTGGATGGATCTAGAGACTGTCATACAGAGTGAAGTAAGTCAGAAAGAGAAAAACAAATGCTGTATGCTAACACATATATATGGAATCTAAAAAAAAAAAAAGGTTCTGAGGAACCTAGGGGCAGGACAGGAATAAAGACGCAGACCTAGAGAATGGACTTGAGGACACGGGGAGGGGGAAGGGTAAGCTGGGACGAAGTGAGAGAGTGGCATGGACATATATACACTACAAAATGTAAGATAGATAGCTAGTGGGAAGCAGCCACATAGCACAGGGAGATCAGCTCGGTGCTTTGTGACCACCTAGAGGGGTGGGATAGGGAGGGCAGGAGGGAGACGCAAGAGGAAGGAGATATGGGGATATATGTATATGTATAGCTGATTTACTTTGTTATAAAGCAGAAACTAACACACCATTGTAAAGCAATTATACTCCAATAAAGATGTTGAAAAAAAAAAAATTAAATAAATAAATAAATATCTCTTTGAGATCCTGCTTTCAATTCTTTTGGGTGTATACCTAGAAGTGGAATAGTTGGATTATATGGCAATTTTATTTTTAGTATTTTAAATCAGATGATTCTTCTGCCCATCAAAGTTTGAAACGCACTAGACTAGAGTCCAAGAAAGGATATAATCGAGGGCTCAATTTGAGCAATAAGGCAATACATACTATGGGAGGCTAGGAAGGGAGAGGAGAGAGTAGGAAAGACTAGCATGGGAGGGAGTGCTCCAGAGAAAGGAAGAGCATTGCGAGCAGCCTCGAAGCAGAGGTTTGAATAAAATGAAATGCAAGGAGAAGGCAACCTAGGTGGGAAACCACAGAAGCAAGTCAAGGAGACCATGAGAGCAGCAGGTAGCAGGAGAGAAGAGTTATGCTGAAGCCTCATGGGGAATGAGGTTGTCAGGAGGAGCGGGGTTAGGTTATCGCAAGCCTTGCCAACCAGGCCAGTGGATTCCGATTTAACGCAACAGACAATAGGCAACTCCTGAAGGCTCTGAAAGAGAAGAGTCATATGACAATTGCCGTGTCATCATCCAGGAAAATTAATAATGTCAACAAAATGGTATTAAAAGTGCAGTTCTATATAAATTCCACTGTAGTGAGGATCCTAATAAAATTGTATAAATGGTTACTGTGGTGTTATAAATTAAAATGAACCTAACTAGATAATGACAAGGTCCTCCTCTACCCACTAGAAATTTCTAACCAGCATCTTCCACAATACCTAGCAAATTTTAGGTATTTTATAAACAATGCAAAATGCAAAAAAAACCTAGCAAATGCCAAAAAATCTTTGTCAGAATGGGCTAAATAATATTAAACAATGTGTAAGAAAGTGCTGTGTCTTTGGGTTTTTTACAAAAGCTAGTCAGAGTTGTGGTATTTGAAAAATTTTGATGTTATAGATCTACCGTCTATTAGTTGCAACTTTACTTAACCTCCTTATGTTGTAGTTTCTCATCTCTGAAGTGGGGATAATGGACCTAACTCATAGAGTTTTTGTCATGATTTAATGTATGTAAAGCACTTAACACAGGGTCTGGTGCTGAATAATGAATAAATACTATATTAATATTATTCTCTGTACTCTTTAAAGAAATAAATGAAGGTTAATCAAATAATTTCCTGTTCTAACAAGAAATCATCAAGCATCAGAAGCTTTCAAACTCTTACTTTCCCTCTATTGATCTAGAAGATATTCTCCACGTGAACTTTCTAATTTGGAGCAAAGCAAACTAAGGCATTTTTTATAAAACCCACATTTTAATAGTTCTCAATAGGTCTTCAAAGACTTCACTTTTTTTTCTTATTGGTCCAATTTTCCATTTTTTAATCCTTTTTTCCCCTGAATTTTCTGTCATCCTTCTTAAAATGTAAGATATTAAACAGTAAGGACCTGACCAGGAGTGGGAATTGAAGGAAGACTGGCTGGGCTGATAAGTCTTGGGGACAGGGACCAAATCTGTTTTGTTCAGTGCTGAGTCATATGCCTCAGGCACACCTGACGTGTAGCACCAGGAAACCCATCAAAGATACAATGACTTGTAGCCTCCCAGGCCATCCTTCATCACAGCCCATCAGTTGTTGCTCTAACTAATTCCAAGGAACACATAACAATGTGATGAAAGACAGCAGATCATTGCATATGGCGGCACTGACAGTGATGACCTCAGGAAAAATTTTTAGGGAAAAGTCTGAATTGAAAGAATATTATTGCACCTCCAATAACTACAGAGTTGAATCATTGATGAGCCAAACCAAGCCTGGGAAAACAACGTGGAAATAAAAAGAAAGGGAGCAAGACAGAAAGGAAAAAAAGGAAGAAGAAAAAACACAAAATAAAAACGATAAACTATTTTTTGAATATATGTCTAGGCAAACGCACCCATAGAATGGCAGCAGTTAATCAGGAAGAACTACTCGCTAAGTACTGGTCATAGATGTTTCTCGGAAGTAGCCATCATTAGGAAATATTTTGAAAGTTTATAATCAAGCAGAGACAAGACAAGGTAGTCTTGATGTGACCAGTGTTCTTGGGGCCATATGTTCACTGTATTAAATCACTGACCCGCTTCAACCCCCTCTGAGCTCCTAGAGGTCGTCAGAGCATGAGGCCCCATGAAATCAGGACTCTCTGAATTGTGTTCATTAGTGAGTGTTTACGAAAGAAAAGCACTGTAGGAGCAGCACGATGATCCTCAGAACCAATTAATGCTTATGGGCTGTGATCGTCGAGGCTCCCATTTGGGTCAGTGATAGAAAACTTGAAGAGCTGTGGATTCATTTATGAGTCAAATCAAACCCCTGAAAAGGTAGTGAGAGTAAAATACTAGGAGACCTGCAAACTCTCAAACAACTCAAGCTAAGGAGCCTAGGACTTGGCTGGACCCCAGGTCACCAAGATATACCCAAGCTGTGACTAGGGAACATTGCTCACATTGAGTGGCATGGAGCCAAATAACTTTCCTGACCCTGAAGAGAACCCTGGGTATCATAAAAGAGCTTGGCTTTTTTTGATTTCCTGGCCAAAATTTCTTTGATTTTTCTTTGATTATCTTTGTATTATAAAACAGAGTTATGCAAGTTTGGGAGGTTTGGTGGTTAGTTTTATATGTCAACTTGGCTAGGCTATAGTACCTAATTATTCAACTAATCACTAATCTACATGTTTCTCTGAAGGTATTCTGTAGGTCTGGTTAACACCTATAATCAGTTAACTTTAAGTAGAGGAATTACCCTCAGACTGTGGTGGGCCTCATCTAATCAGTTGAAGGCCTTAAGACCAAAATTGAGTTTTCCCCCAAGGAAGAAGAAATTCCACTTGTGGATGACATCATCAGCTCCAAAACAAAACTATGTGCTCCTGAGATGATTCACAGAGGAGTTCCACTCTGGCCATCTCAATCAAAATATACTGAGCTGTAGTTCCCTTATCTGTAAGTTTTTAAAAAAATTAAGTAAATGACTAGTTAGATGAAATGATCTGTTTAGCATGTGTAGTAAAGAGAGTAGCACTTGATAGGTATAATAAATATAAGTTCCTTTCTCTTCTCCCTCTGAATTGTTTCTCCCCAAAAAAGACTTTCAACTGTTTTCTCCATTCAAATGACCTCATGTAGAAATTGAGCCAATAGGCACCCTGGATGTCTATGATACTTTTTTGTTTTGATTGCTTTGCTTGTTGATTTGAGGTCTTCCTCTGGTATACACTTGAGATGAATAAATCAAGAAAATTCAAACGATGGACCCACACTCGTGCATTTCCTTCCATAATTAATAACAAAATCAGGCTCTCAGATGTTCACAGAAATACATATATGAGCACCAAAGTCCAGCTAAAGTATATAAATGTTCACTTCTCCCGCCTTGCTGGTCTGAACACATTTCCATTGGAAAACAGAATTCTTTTCTAATACACAGTTTCAACATAACGACACGAAAGAGGCAGAAATATTTTTAACCTGTCAGCTTTGCCATTCTCTCCCTAATCCTCCCATGCTCTGTTGTGAGACCCGGCCATGCCTTCAGGCCCATCCTACAAACTCTGTCTAGTTTTACTCCACACATATTTTCTGTTCTAGTTGGTTCTACCTCCTCCCTCATGAACCAGACTTACATCCCAGGTGGAAAGCTGGTGGCATGAGGTCCTCATATGGCCCCAACACCCATCTTGCGTGAACTTTGCATCCAGCCCACACAGGAGCTTAAGGTACTAAGCTTGGATACCGTGGCAGCAGCCTGGCCTGCTTCCTACCTGACCCATAACTGCACTTCCCACAGGCTTTGAGTTTGCCATCTTTGCTGTCTACCTGTATTCAGATTGTTCCATTTGTTTGGTCTACCCTTTCCGCTCATACCCGAAGTGTCCCTCAAAACCTTGTTGTTCTCCCCTGCTTTCCTTGTCAACCCTCTCTGTTGTTCTTAAGTACAATTCTGGTCACCTTGGATGGGAATGGCCATTATGGCTTAGTCCTGGATTTTTTTTTTTTTTTTTAATTCTTGTCACAGATTATCCTTGGCTTTTGGTAGTTCTGGCTCCCTTACAAAGAAGCCAGTCTTTACAAATTTTGACATAAATAGCCACACAAATGCAAAAAGTTCCTTTAATTCTTTGAACTCACAAGATGAGTACAAATAGCTACAATTACAAATATAAAACTAGTATCATTGTTTTTCTAACAGCAATGATGGGTTGTGGAGGCAATCTACCCATCTAGCCAAGCTCTTGGGTAAGCCAAGGTGCAACGTGAGCTTGAAGCCAAAGAATTTAATTTTGAATCAAGTTGCTAAATGAGAAACAAGTAAACCATAGAGTAGCTCTTCCTGTCTACCCAGTGACTCAATCTGGACAAAAAGACAAGCTCAGATGCCCCTGCCCGATCCAATCCTGGACTCAACAACATTTTCTTTTGTTCAACGTCAGGAATTTTCTCCAGTTTCTGAACGGTTGCTCACCTCCTTGACAGAATGCAGAATGACTCCTGTTTCCCTGTTGTTTCCTGAAGGATAAACACTGACCTAAAATCCCTTTTGTCAGTAAGTCTGGAAGGAACCCATCTTCACGTGAGCGCTTTTTCCGGTCCTGCTGCAGTTGTTTGTAGCCTCAAAGGCCACGGCAGGATGTTTCTCTCCTAAATTCCTCAGGGCTTCTTATCCCTCCGATGTCCTTGAACAAGTAAACACGAATGATGTAATGCCAGAGGTCTCCTAACCTACATTCATCAGAATAAAACACCTCCCTGGGCCTGACCACATAGCTTTGTCTTAGTAAATGGAGAACTTTGTACGTGTGTGTATAGATGCATGTGTATTTATATGTGTTTGTATCCATACATGTGTACATATAACATATACATATATTCACACATGTGCATATACACCTGTGTATGTATATATGAATGTGTGTCTTTGGAGTTTTATCTATCTCTACAGCCCTACCCAAACATTTTGACAAAACTATTCAGCTCACTGCTGAGGGCAACTTAACATCTTTGTTTAACTTAACATTTTTGAATGTCTGCTGTGTACCAAGTAACATGCCTGTGTCATATAAGCCTGTGTACTATTTTACAAATGAGTAAACTATTTTACAGATCACACAACTAATAAATGCCTGCGCTGAGACGTGAACTCAGGTCCATCTGGCTCACAGCCTTTCTCTCCGTGGCCTCTCCAGCTCCTTACTCAGGATGCTTCCTGTGGAAGGCTTTTCCCGTTCCTCCTGCATCTGCCATCCTTTAAAAGCGCCCAAGGTTCTGTTCCTTACTGAAACCTCCCTTTCCCCAGCTCTCCGAGTTCTCCCCCTCGGTGGGGTGCTGCAGCCAGCTGCCCTGACTCACGCTGATTCCCAGGGGCCGACCCTTAGCGTCCTTTCCGGCCCCGTATTCACTGACATCACACTGGGAGCTTGAAACTTGCGCGGTCGGAGTATCTACTCCACAGATGTTGTCAGTGCTTTCTCTTCGGAAAGCCGGTTGTTAAAGACTCAGCAGCCCAACAAACACCTTCCTCCTTTAAACTTTCAACTTAAATTATGCAGCTGTATTTACTCCTTTCAAGATTAGGTATTCTTCACATACGCAGGCCCCCTCTCTCAATTATATTTCATGAACCACTTGAGGGGAGGGATTTCCTTCCTCTACCTCTTTATCAGCCCGAGAGCCCCAGGGCTGTGGAACCAGCCGCGTCCGTGAACACGTGGTTGGCGGATGGTGGTGCACACAAAGTGCGCTGATTCGGCTTATGAGAACGTGAGCGTCCCCTCGTAGAGTCAATCTGTGCTGACGCCCCTCCCCTGCTGTGCCCACCTATGCCTAAAGCCTGGTGAGTTCAAACCGGGCGTCCCGTCCTTTCTAGCCCTCCAAATACCCTTCCCCATCTTTAGCGTCTCTAGCAACACCATTCTCCAGCTCTCAGACCTGAAACTAGTTTTGTCTTCACTTTTGTCTCTCACCATCTGTACTACTCGCCTAGGGCTACCACAACAATTACCACAAACTGGGAGCTTAAAACAACAGGAATGTGTTCTCACTGTTCCTGAAGCTGGAAGTCCAAAATCAAGGTGTGGGCAGGGCCGTGCTCTCTCCGAAGGCGCGAGGGAAGAACCCTTCCTGCTTCTTTCCGCTTCTGGTACTTTCAGGCATGCTTGATCTTCCTCGGCCTGAAGCTGCATCACTCCAATCTCTGCCTCTGTTGTCTCTTGGCCTATCTTTCCTATGTGTCTGTGTGTCTCTGTATCTCAATATCCAAATTTCTCTCCTCTTAGACACCACGCATACTGGATTTAGGGTCTGCTATAATCTGGTATGACTTAGTTTTTAACTTGATTACATCTGCAAAGACCCTGTTTCCAAATAAGGTCACATTCACAGGTACCAGGGGTTAAGACTTGAACACGTATTGTTAGGGGACATAATTCAACCCACCACGCCATCCCAGCTGTCAGCATTTAGTTTTTGCTCCCTTGCCTTTGATCTTCTGCTTCCATAACATCAAGAATGCAGACACTTCTAAGGAACTTTCTTGGACTCTTTAAGGATTGGTGGGAGCACACAGCTTCCCCCACGGGTTGTCTACCACGTGGACAACCTTCCTGGTCACTGACCACTTTCTGGATGGGTTTCTGACCTCATTCCACACTGCTGCATGCGTCCACTGATTCCCTTGGGGCCCCCCCAAACAACTCTAGCGGTCCCTCCCCAGTGGCCTTTGCTAGAACATGAAATGCCAGAAAATATTTATTAATTAAGTGGAACTGAACGGTAAGAACAAATGCCAATAAAATAATGTAGGAGAAATATCATTTAAGACCATCTTTCCCAATGCGTGTTTCTTAGTTCATCCACCTCCAAATCTATATGAAAATACAGAATTCTCAGCCCCACCCTAGAACCAGTTAATTAGAATTGGCAGAAGGGGATTTGAAAATACATAGTACTAAACTGTTTTATTGAATAGCTGAGAGTTTACATGGTTCAAAAATCAGTGTATAAAAGTATATACACAGCAAAGCATTTAGACTGCTTCCCTCAGTCCGTATCCCAGATCACCCTCTTTCCCCCTCATCCCCTATATTGTTCATTATTTTTTGCTTGTTTCTTTATGGTAATCACACAAATATTAACATATAGTTTTATTTCCACCTTTCTTGCAAAATTAAATATATACATAGATACACATACACATATACATATATATGCAATCTGTTTTTAATTTTCTAAATTTGACACCATATCCTAAAGGTCTCTTCATATTTGGAGTATGTAAAGAGATATTCCCATTATTCTTTTTTATACTACATAATATTCCATTGTGTGGATCTACCATAGTTTAATAACCAATCTTTTATTGCTTTCTACTTGGGTTATTTCCAATCTTTTGCTGTTCCAAACAATGCCACAATAAATGATTTGTCTGCATACATCTTTTATTACGTGTACAGGTATCTCTGTGGGACATATTATCAAAAGTGGAGTTTCTGGGTCAAAGGGTAAATGTGCCTGTAGTTTTGTTAGCTATTGCCAGATACCTCTCCACAGGGACAAGACCAACAATGTATGAGAGTCTATTTCTACTATAGTGTTACCAACAGCGTCAGATATTTGCCATTTTGATAGGTTAGAGATGGTATCTTGCTGTAGTTTCAATTTGTACTTCTCTTATTGTAAATGAAGTTGAGCATCTTTTCATGTTTAAGGGAAGTTAATCTACATTTTTAACAGAATCTTTGGGCAATCCTTATGCATATGGCTCTCTTAAAGATCCTGGCCCAAAGCCAACGAACTTGAAGGAAAAAAAATGGTAAAATGGATGTTAATGCTGAGAAGAAGCTTCCTATCCTGCTGACCTCTGTTAGCAGCCCCGCAAGGAAGAGTCTCCCATGGGCACATGCTCCCCAAACGACTTTGTACTCAAAGAGTTTCCCTTACTTCATCGTAAGCAGATAAACTAGCAGGTTTTGTAAGATGTAGCCCATTACCCACTTCTAGGCTCGATAAGAAGATGTGAGGGGACATCGAAGTGCTGGTAGAAGACAGGCCTTCTTTGGGGCATTAGCTGTCATGTTTTGTTCCCCTACTTCAAGGGGGATGGGAGGGGGCACCTCCCCTGTGACTCAAGCACAGGGTAGAGGCTTCATGGGGCCCAGTAGGAAGGCTTGGCGTCAGTCACTGGAGTTTGATGGCCATGGCAACTGGTATCTGATTCACACTGGAAACACCTAGAGGTGTGACACTGTATTGGAAGCATGAGATATGGCTGCTTTGGGTCCATCTGTTCTACGGTGACCCACATCCCCGTTTGTCCAGGACTGAAAGATCTCTTGGGATGTGAGACTTTCAGTGCTAAAACCAGGACAAAACCATCATGGTTGGTCACCAAGAGTGAGGCAAAGATACAATTTTCTGAAGAACAGGACGTGGACTCTGGGGACATTATCTAGCCGAGAGTCATCCTGAAAAGATTCCCATTCTAAAGGAGCAGCTGGAAGGGCCAGGGATCCCAACAGAAAGGTGAACAACCAAATGCCAGACTTACACGGGAACCACAAGCCGCCAGACTGAGAAGCATTGTCGTGCAAAGAACTGCAAGGAGGGCTTCCAGAGGGCCTCTTCAAGGGAACCCAAAGACACGCCACCACGGATGAGCTGGCATTGCACGTCTGACAGAGGTACCAGTCCTATCCCAGCTAAGGACTGTGCTCTTTTCCTCCAGCTCTCTGTGGTGGACGCTGGGATGCCCTGACACAGGATGAAGGACTTAGTCCCAGCTCCTGGAGTGCTACCGACAGACCCCCCTCAGCTATTTGCTACCCAGAGGGCTGGGCTGTGCCGTGAGCCACCTGCTCGAGGCCACACCCGCTTCCTGGGGAGGCCAGTATTCAATGGCTGATCGACATGGGAGAATAAAGGCCTGATCCCCCGGCCTCAACTGGATGACTCTGAAGAGTCATCCCAGCTTCAAAACTCTCTGGGGTCCGCAAAGGCCCCATCAAGACAGCGTCACAGCTCAGCCCTCTCCACCCGTCCTCCTGTCCTCCCCCTCCCCCTCGTCCCCTCCTTTCCCCTCCTCTTCCACAGGTGATGATGGCCAGGTTTTGTGCAGAGGCAGGTAAAACAACTGGTACAGAGTGAGTTGACTGGGGCCAAGGGGGTTTTGGCTCACACACTGAATCAGGTCATTCAATATACCACTCTTATAGTAGCTTCTGGGGACTATTTCACTGTCCACAAAGATGGGTAAAATCGTGCTATATCTGCTCCTTATTTCACAAAGACCTCAAAAAGAAACAAAAGGTGATTCAAACTCTGAGACAGAGGCAGTCAAAGGTCTAAAGGTACTGTTTTAAGACCAAACATAGCCCTCAGAACAGCACTGCTAAGGTGACCACAAGCAAGATGTGGGGATTTTATCTGAGTCACTTAACTCAGTGAGTCATTAACTTAGTTTGCCAAGTGAGTTTAAACTATCTCCCTAACGGAACCGATGTGGGCCATGTGTTAGCCCTGAACATATGTGAAAGTTTAAACTCTTACCTGGACCTTTTCTGAACCTTTGAAGACCCCCGCAGTCACGTTTTATCGGGGACATACATGATGTTTGAAAAAGTACTTTACATGTTCAGCTGACATCATGTCACTAGTGGCTCAAGAAGAGAAACCTCGGCCTGTCTTTTCAGGGGTGTGGAAGTCATGGGACCGCAGGTGGCAGTCCCTTCCCTCCAATTCTCAACAGGTGTTCCAGGCACTGGTGTGTTTGAGGGGTTTAGAGAGCCTAAGAAATGAATGTGCATCCAGTTATGTTTTCACATCAGGGGTCAAACTAAAAACACCACAGGTCAAAAGGAACCAGGAAAAGGAAAAACAAAATACACTTTATCCACAAAATGTATTTTTAAACATCTTTTTCCTGTGCAGCCTGATTCCTCCATTGAAGAGGAAAAAGTTAAAAAATAATAACAATTAAAAATAAATTCTTTTCTTTTTCAACTCACCTCAGGATTAGAATATTTGAGGAATGGAAAGGATCTTATAGTATTTCATTGAATCAAACCCTTATTGTATGTAGGTGAAGAAATGGTACCAGAAGGGTGACCTGCTAGTTAGTGAGGGGACCCAATTCTGCTGATACAGAGCTCCCCATTGTAATCATCACTTACGTGTATATTTATTGTATTCTGCGACTAATAATCTCACTTAAGAATTTCCAGGTTCTCCAGGTTTTCCTCCAGATAACAAGAGTATTGGAAACATTAGGTAACTTGTTTCATATCTCACAGCTAATAACTTGTCACACTCCTGTTTAAAATTCTTCAGTTATTCTCCATACATTTTGAGACAGCGCTTCCTGGCCCCGCCTCTCACTGGCACCACCCCCTCAGTGGCTCCGCCCTCTCACTGGCTCCACCTTCTTTCTGGTCCCTCACATCCTTCCAGCCCCTTTCTCAGCCCTGGTGTGGTTTCCTACCTGGTGCCTTTCTGCACCTGCCGTGCCTCTGATGGCATCCCCTCCCACGCAGAGGCTTCTGGGGCGAACAGCAGAGGCCTGCAGGTCAGGGCTGGGGTCTCAGCTCCAACACTAGCTGTGCTGGGTGAGCTGTGTGGCCCCCTGAGATGCGGCTTCCTCACCTGTGGAAAGGGAAGCTGGGACTAACGTCTAGAGCTGCCTCCTAGACGTCTGGCCACTGGCTTTGACACCAGATCCACAGCATGGCTCAGCCAATGCAACGCCCAAGGCCCCATTGCCTTCTTAGCTCACCTCCCTGACTCTCCTTTACTCCCTTTTGCTAATAACATGTCAGCAGAAACTAAAACCAGGTTCCTGGGGAAAGACATTCCCATCAACAGTCCCTTCAAAGTTGACACCAAGAGATTGGTGGGCACTTTTTAAAGCTTAAGGGCATTTCATGAAGGTTATTTGCAATGCAGAGATTTTATTTTCTTCAACGGGGATTGTGAATGAATGAATGAAAAATATGTTTCCCTAGGACCTTAGTTGAAATGTCACTTTCTCAGGGATGCATTCCTTGGTATCCTTAGGTCCCTTGTTATTTGCTGACATGATATCCAGTCATTTTCCTCATCAGGACTGTAATTAAATAATTATGTATGCAACTATTTCCCATCCACCCGTCCAGCTAGACTGTAAACTCCATTTCTCTTTTCATTGTTTGATCCCAGCACCTAGTGCAGCATGTGACACAGAGTAGAACCAAAAATATTCAGCAAATATTTGTTGAATGAATGAATAGCCAGCCTCATCCTGGCTCTCAGAGTGTGTTGGTCTGTAGATTGGCAGCGGCCTCCTCACCTGGGAACCTTCTAGAAATGCAAATTCTAGGGCCTCACTGCAGCCTTATTGAATCAGAATTGGTGGGGTTCGGGGAGGAGCCCAGCAATCTATGTTTTAATAAGTCTTCCAGGTGACTCTGATGCACACTTAAGGGTTCTGGTGAAATAGGTGAAGGTTCAGCACAAGACTCTATCCCACAGGGATCTAAACAGTAGGCGGGTGGGGAGGCAGAAACCTAAACCCATGGCTTTGGAAGCACAGCAGGGATGGGGAGGAGGATGTGAGAGTGTGTGTGTGTGTGTGTGTGTGTGTGTGTGTGCACGTGTAAACTGGGGCTGCAGCTGCATGGGCAAGAAGGACCCCCGCCTGCCACATACTAACTCCACATTTGAGGACAAATTCCGCCCCCAACAAGCTAATAGTGTTGAGGTGCACTGTCCCTATGCACCCTGAGTGGCCTCTTCCCCTAGTAACAGGCTCCCTGGCCTCTGATGTTCTGTTTTTTGGAGTAGCTAAGGGTGGTGGGTCCAGACTTGTGACCCCCTTGGTGGGAGAGATTGCTGGCCCTGAAAAAGTATCCCAGAAATTGCTTCCTTCAACCTGGAAAATAAGTCATCTATTTTTGAGTGCGGGTTGGCTATAGGCTGACTGTTAGTAATTTTAAAATCCGTTTCCTCCCTCAGAAGCTCTTAGGTGCCTTCCCACAAGTCCTGTTCAACTGTCTGGGGACTCCAGGCTCAGGATTGTCCTTTTTTCCCGAATTAGTTATCTTAAAAATTATTCAGAAATTTTGACTTAGAAATCATACATTCTTAATGCCTCAGATTATTTAAAAGACCATATGATTAAGAAAGAGTGAATGGATTAAACATAGAGGAGACTTGGACTCAACCACTTGCGTGACTGTCCCCAGATGGACCAGATTCAAGTTTACCACCTCCCAAGGGACTTGAGGGTTTGGACGGCTGGCCCCTCCTGGAGAGTGCCTGCCTTTCTGTTCCAGTTAGTGTTCCCCCTTCCGCCACCACCCCCTCACCTGCTCCTTCAACTGCATCCTCATTTATTACCCTGAGCCTCGTCTCCCGTCCTGCCTGGAACTCCCAGCATGCCACGGGTTGGGGCTCTGCCCACCACAGCCCTGCTAATGACTAGCTCATAGTTCAATAAACTACTTTATTGATCGTCCCCACCACCTCATAAAAACATTCAGCTTACTCTGCCCAGCCAAATATGTGTATCTTTTTATTGTTCCTTTCATAAGAAAAAAGGGCAATGGCTATATTTGTTTAGAAAACAGATTCATATTTGATGCAGAGATTTCAAAGGGTCCTAGTGAAGAGAGGTGCCCAATCATGAGCTGGGCATTGTCAAGGTCACCAAATCATAAGGTCCTATGGACGCAGCAGCAACATATCATGCTGTGGAAATGGTATATTCGAGATCAGGCTGAAGAAGAGGGAGCCTCTCAAATAAGTTACATGAGTAGAGGGCCCAGACCCGCACATCACTAGCCTCTGAAGCACTGCAGCCTCTGTGTTTGCTCATGACTATGGCCACGTGAGTTTTCCCTATAACCCACTTGGTGAGAGCAAGGAGAATTTTAAATGGGGTAGAAGAGCAAAGTGCCAAATATCATTTTATTTATAGGAAAACTACCCACTGATTAGAATACACAAAGTATCCTTAATGCCTTTGGAACAAATGTCAAACTTCATTACTTTGTCTTTCTAGTCTCCTTTCACTGTCTGAACTGCTCTGTTTTATTCTTCCAGATTATTCCCAATAGTAAAAATGTTCTTCCCAAAATGCTAAGTCTATTTCCAGTGAATAAGAAAAAAAATGAGCAAAAGAAAAGTCAGGGCCTGAGCCAGCCTGTGGGCCTTTCTAGCCCACTCTTATAATAAATAATCTTTTCTTCATGTGTGGATTTATTCTCTATGGGTGTATCCTGGATTCCACTGCAAACATCTTTAATGACCATAGCAATGTCTTCTGATGAAGACCCAAGCTTTATCTTAAACACCCCCGCCGACTCAGCTCAGCCAACAGGATGAATCACGCCTGAAACAGATGTTTTGCCTTCCCCTAGCCAAGCAGTTCAGTCCCCTCCCAGCAGATGAGACGCTTCATCCCTTGGATGTCAGAAGCATCTTCCTAATTTCATCAGATGAGATGAGATACTGGTTTGGGGGATGACCTGAGTTTTGGCTTAAGCAAACAAATCAAATGTGTGACCTTAGTTAAAAGCATGGACCTGATGTGTAAAATATAGTATTAAGTAAATTCTACTGACCTGAAAATAGCACATTCTTCTCCTGGTGAGCCAGCAACTGCCCAAGATGATTTTGTAAAAGGAAGGATAAAATGATCTCAGTAAGAAATCTTCATCATGTTCTGGAGAAGGTAACCAAATTGGAGAATTCTGGGCAGCATATAATATTTCTCAATAAGAACTTTAAAATTTAATCAAAGCCTCAAAGCAATGATAAAGCCCTCACTAAAATATATGGTCGACGTATTTCCTCTGTGTGATCCAATCATCGTTTCTTAAACTGTAATATGCACATGAATCGCCTGGTGATCTTGTTGCTAGGCAGATTCTAATTCAGAAGTTCCCAGGTGGGACGGTAGATTCTGCACTTCTGACCAGCTCCATACACTGCAGATGCTACTGGTCTGTGCCCACCCTCTGCACCACCTGCCATCTCCACCACTTTGAGTAGCAAGGATGTAAACTATTATTAAAGCAGAGTATTTCTCCAAGGGTGGTCATTAGATCACTTGGATGAGAATCTCCCAGGTAATCTGTTAAAAAAAAAACAACCAACATAGTCTCATGCTCCACCACAGTTTACTAAATCCAGTGTCTAGAGCTGAAGCCCAGGATTCTGTATTTAACAAACTGCCCACATGATTCTTATCGAAGCTACGAGAATGGGCACTGTCTAATGGATAAACAGTGAATTTGGGATAAGTAGGAAACTTGTGTGGGGAAGGCTTTGCCCTCAGTAAAGAGGCTTCTGTGCTGTCAACAGGAAGGAAAGATGGAGCCTCTGGGGCTCCCATAGCTTGGCAGGTGCAAGCAGTGCAGGGAGTCTAGATGGTAGGGATGGAGGTCGTACAAGCCTTCATTGTGATACGATACTGTACTAATTTCTGTTGCTAAAACAAACATTAACGTTCAGTATTGAGCAGAGCCTCCTGACTTTAAAACATAATTATGATTTGAGAAAAGTTGCATAAAATTTTTATTTTTTTATCTTACTGACTTACATGATAATTTTAGATGGGTTTATCATCGTTTTTGTGGATCCTTCACTTGGTGCTGTGTCCTCGGTTTTAAGCTTTTAGGTATTTCCAGTCCTCAGTTTCCATCTCTTTGATGGCGGAGAAAACAATTTGTAAACAAATGCTAATTTTTGCCAAGGACATTGCTTTCTCAAAAATAAATGAATGAATGAATAAACAAATAAATAAAGAAATGTTTAGAGAGCATACTTGTTTGGTAATAATAACAGCTAATCTGTTATTATGCACTTGGAACTGTGACAAGTAAATTAAATTTATAATTGTGGGGGGTGGTGGGATGAACGGGGAGATTGGGATTGACATGGATACATTAATATGTATAAAATAGATAACTAATAAGAACCTGCTGTATAAAAACTGAATAAATAAAATAAAGTTCAAAAAAATTAAGAAAATAAATTTATCATTGCAATTAATTCTAAATATGAGATGTGTGCCATTATTATCCCCGAGGGCAGATGAGCTTCAAAGGGTTTATTTTAGTGAGATGAGGGAGCCACCGTTCCCGGCTGGCCCTTGGTCAGTGCCTCACACTGCAGGGTTCTCTCCTTTTTTCCTTTCGTAAAAACTTCCCAGGTTGCCAGAGCCAAGTGTGGCCTGCTCTCCGTGGCTTTGACCAAACCCAGACGTGCCTGGTCCAAAGAGAGCGTCTTGTGTTTGGCAACGTTGCCCTGCACTACATAGGAAAGTCTTATTGAGGAGAAACGAAATGTGATCCCTTGGTGTTACAGCTTCTCGTATAGAATCGTGGCCGTATCACCTTGGAAGAGGTGAAATTGGTAGAAGCAACAGCTTTATTTGGTGTCACCTTAGAGGTGAACAGCTCCATCCTTCCCAAATCAATTATTTATGATGGAGGAGAAATCAGCAGATAGACAACATTACAAAATTTTTTTTTACATAATCATAGTACTTACTAATTTCTGGGGACTGTTTGAAGGGTGGGTGGGTGGGTCCAAATGAGGGTGTGACATCCCTATCCCTAAAGAAACAGTTCCCTTGGGAAGATTGGGTTCAAAATTGCCAAACAGAGAAAGACAGAGGAGGTAGAGATTAAGAGAGGGAATTTCGCTTTTGTCGGGCATTAATATAGCTATGCCCACTGTCTTTCAATATTTATCTCCTAACTTTTTTCATCTTTTTAGTTTTAACCTTTCTGTATGCTCATATTTTATATGCTGTTGGCAACAGCACATTGCTGAGGATATCTTTTGTAATCCAAGCCAACAATCTCTGCCTTTTGAACGGCAAGTTTATTGTATTTACATTCATTATCACTGCTGAGATATTTGTTCAGGCCAAAACCTTTGGCGATGTCCTTGACTCATCTCTTTCATATGTAATCTATCAGCGTATCTTGTGGACTCCACCTTCAAAATCTCTCCAGACTCCCCAGCCCTTCTCACCACCTTCACTTGTTCAAGTTGCAGCTGCAGTAGCCACCCAACCAGTCTCTGCTTTTTCCTCTTTTAGTCTGTTTGCATCACAGCATCTAGAGTGACCCTCCTAAAAATAAATAAATAAATAAACCAGATCATCTGCCTCTTCTCAAAAAATCCTCCAGCTACCCATTTCACTCAGCGTAAAAGCCAAGTCTTTCAGGTGGCCCCCAAGGTCCTGTCTGACCCAGTCCTGCTTCACCTCTGCTCTCCCCTCTGCTCTATGTGGCCTCCACAAGCACATGCTAACCTCAGGATATCTGCACTTGCTGTTCCTTTGTCTGAGATGCTGTTCCTTCCATACATCCACATGGTTCAATTCCTTACCTCCCTCATAATGTCTTGAATACTACCTTCCCAGGGAGGCCATCCCTGACAAGCCTTCTTCCATCCTTAACATATCCACTGCACTTATTTGTCTTGTGCTTACTGGCCTAAGATGTGCCACAGGTGATTTATTCATTTATCTGGTCTATGTATTTCCCCCCATTAGGATAGAAGGTTCATGAGAGCAGGTCTTTTTCTATGTTTTGTTTACTGCCGTATCCCTGTTTCCTAAAACAGTATTTCGCTTTTAGTAGGCACTCCATCGTATAATTGTTGAATGAATGAATTTGGGCTTTTTCTACCGTCTTAAACTTTGTACTCTCTATGCTTTTTTTCTCCTTTCTTGCCTTTTTTGGATTGAGTTTTTGTTTGTTTTAGTCTTTCATTTGTTCTCTTCTACTTATTTGGAAGATGTATTACTCTATCAACTCTATTTCTGTTCTTAGAGTGTCTAACCTTTCAATTTTAATTTTTAATTTTGCTGTGCATAGTGAACTGAATCAAATCAGAATCCTAACCCTGCAGAACAATATCATTCTTACCTTTAAGTGACTCATTTCAAAGCGGCTTCCTGAATCATCTCAGTACTGAATTATTTTTATAATATAATATTTTATATTTTGTTCAACAAAAATGTAAGTAGTAGTTACAAAAAAAAAAGCAAAAGAAATGCTCTCATCTCTCCAGATGTTCACATTTGCTGCCATAGGGTTGCTGCTCAACATTCTATCATTTTTCTTGACTTGGGAGTTTTTAACCATAAATTCTACCTTGCTTGATACAAATAAGAAGGAAGTAGGAGTGGCAATTGAGTAGTTGCTATATAATATATTTATTCATTCCTTTATTTTCTCTTTCCTTAAACTTTATGGGTAGTCTTTATAAATAAAAAAATGCCAGTCATAGTCTTTTAATGGAGAATTCAGTCCATTCATATTTAATAAACTTAATTTTATTCCTTCTGTCTGGCTTTATGACTTTTATTTATTCACTTTTTTGTTCTTTCTTCCTTTTTTTCCTGTTTCACTTAAGTTATTATTTCTTCCCTATTTCCCCCTATTTTCAGAAGTCCTATCCTGCTTTACCATTGGGTAAATTTAGGTCATCTCCTCTGTCTCTATACTCACAATCCCACGCTTCTTTTTCTACCGTAACAATAAAATGAGTGTGGCCAGATAGCGTCAACACCCACCACTTGTTCACACTTAGGCAATAGGAAGCCTGAGGAGCAGAAATAGGAATAAGGAACAAACCTGGATTCTTTCTATACCTTCCAAACTTCTTCATCAGCTGTTTATTATCTAATGCTTTTTCTTATAAAATTCCTCCATTGATCTGTTTCCAGTCTTTATAAAGGTAATGACTAGAGGGTAGTCCAAAGGTAGGATACCAGGCAGGAGTGGAATGGTCCAGTGAAAAGTACACACAGAAGAGAATAACAGAGCAGGCTGTCTAATAATATGGCAGAATGGAGAATGGATCTCACTGCCATCTCCTAGCTTGGTAACTGACCCAGCCAGCCTGGTGAAGAGAAAGCTATCTACTATTTTACTGAAGAATTCACACTAGATTCCAACGATAGAAGGGTCATCTTTTAAAGACTTATTTGTACTTTATTATTATAATATTTATATTATGCTTACTAAAATAATATGTGCTCCTTGCAGGAAAGTTGGGCCACAGAAAAATTAATAAGAATATGGACATTGTCATGATCCTACTGTCCAGAGAAAACAACTGCTAACCTTTAGGTGTATTTTCTTTCTGTGGTTTTGGGTTTTTTCCCCTGTATTCACATTCATTTAGAATTTTGACTCTGTCATTTACTGTGTGACTTTGATCTAGTTATTCAACTTCTCTGAATTTTACCTTATCTTCTGAAAACTGGATTTATAAATAGTACTAACCTCATAGAGTTGTTATGAGAGTTAAATAAGGTAAGACATTTATAGTATTTAGTATAGACCCTAACGCAGAGTAAACATTCAGTAAATGTTAGCTTTCTCTCCCTCCTCCTCCTCTTCTTCTTCTCTTCCTTCTCCATCGTCCTTCATCACCATGAGGAACCTTTCTCAGGTTGCTAACCTTACAGCTTATAGAGTTGTGAGGATAAAAGAAATAATGACCGTAAATGTCATCTTTGTAAACCACAAGCTCCCAAATTTATTTCTAGCATATTGAATGCCACAGATTTACAATACAGAAGACCAAATGTTTCCTCTTTCAAAAAATATTTTGCAGTCACCTCCATGTCCACAGAGTTAGCTGGAATCTAGGGGAAATACAAAAGTATTTAAGACAGTATCCCTCCCCTTGAGTTCTAATAATTGGTTTCCTATGTTACTTCCTAGGAGCATTCCAGATATCAAGTCATACTCTAAAATTAAGAAATTAAACGTTGTATTATTGGCACAGATATAAGAAAATAAATCAGTGGAACATGTTAGAGAGCCCAGAAACAAATCCTTGTGCACATGGGAATTTAGTTAATGAAAACCATGGCATTTCAAATCGGTGGTGAAAGAAATTTCAATAAACAGAGTTGAGAAAATCGGCTATCCATTTAGTAAAAGAAATAAAGACCCCTTACCTACCTCACACTGTACATAAACTTTATGTGGATTAAAGAGTTAAGAACAGAAAATTCCAAAACTAAACCTAGTGTTAGAAGAAAATACAGGAGAATCAGTTATTTACTGCCTCATTGCAAACTGCCCCAGATCGTAGTGCTTTAAAGCTACAGTTATACAATTAAAGCAGGTCATCTGGGCAGTTCTGCTGATCTGGGCCCAGTGTGGCTGATCTCAGTTGGGCTTGTTCATGAGGCTGTAGTCAGCAGGCAGGTGGGCTGGGGGCTGGCTGTCTAGCATGGTCTTACCCCCATGTCTGCTGGTTTGGCTGGATACCAGCATGTGAGGACAACTAGACCACACATCTCTTATCTTCCAGTAAGCCAGCCGGGATTTCTCACACGGCAGGGATGGGGTTTCAAGACAGAGATCAAATGGTGTGCATTGTCACTTCTGCTGCTCTCCATTGGCCAATGCAGGTCACAAGTAGGGAAATAGATGTCATCTCTTGGTGGGAGAAGCAGCAAAGTTGCAGAGGGCAGGGATACAAGGAATGAAAAACAGGCCATTTTGGCAATCTTCTACAACAGGAAGTTATTTTTTATTTTTATGCTGTGAGGATTGATTTCATAAAAATTTAAAACAGGTGCAGCAAGAGAGTCTACATACAAAGTTAAAAGAGAAATGTCAAATTGAGAAAGATATGAGCAGCATATTATATGGCAGATAAAATATTCCCATTAAACAATAAAAAAGACAATATTCTAATCTAAAAATAAGCAAATTTCCAAAATGGTAATAAATTCTCTAAAAGAAGAACACAAACATGCAATCAACATGTAAAAAGATGTAGTCTCACTAGTAATCTTGAAAAGCAAATTTAAAGAAAAAAAGATCATCACTGAAGTGACTGGCAAACCTGAAAATGATTCGAAGCATTCAGAGTTGCAAGCATGCAAAGAAATGGCCTCTCATATTCCATTGGGGGTATAAATTCATATACCTTTCTGGAAGACAACTGCCAATATATAAAAAAATATATTTAGCATGAGTATTCTGCGTCCCAGAAGGGATATTTCTTAAGAGAATGATTGGGCAATTGTTTATAACAATGAAAACAACCTAAAAATCTAGCAAGAGAGAACAGGATACCTAAATTTTGGCGGCATGTCCATGCAGTGCAATGATGTGTGTCTTAGTCCATTCAAGGTTGCTGTAACAAAATACCAGAGACTGGGTAGCCTATAAAGAACAGAAATTTACTTCTCACAATTCTGGAGGCTGGAAGTCTGAGATCAGGGTGCCAGCAGGGTCAAGTGAGTGCTCCCTTCCTGGTGGCAGACTTCTTGTTGTGTCTTCACATGGCAGAAGGGGCTCAGGAGCTCTGTAGGGGTCTCTCTCATAAAGGCTCCAATCCCATTCCTGAGGGCTCCACCTTCATGACCTACACACCTCCCCCAAACTCCACCTCCTCGTACCATCACCTTAGGTGCTAGGACTTCAACATATGAATTTGTAGTGGACACAAACATTCAGACCATAGCAATGGGCAACCATTAGAAAGAATGGGATAGATCTACACGACCTGTTGGATAAAGACACCATGACACATTGTTGAGGGATAAAAAATGACAATATGTATCATATGATCTTATTTTAGTGAAGGCCACCTTGTCTCAACCTCTAGGACTCTACCCATGCTCTTCCTTCTGACTGGAAATATTTTTCTCAACCACCCACGATTCAAAACACAACATGAGAATCCATCCTGAGCAGCCCCCAGATGACACATCTTTCCCTGCCAGGCGAATTGACAATCTCCTCCTTTGTACTCCCTGTACCAGGGTGCAATTCCACAAAAGTGTTTTGTATTTATCTTTCTACTAGCCAATCTACTTCTTTCTCCCCTGCCCTCCCCCTCCCCCATCACACACACACTCTGGATTTGGCTTTAAGAGGATGAGAAATAAGTAGTAAGAAATTTTGTTAATAGAGGAGACTGGGGTTAATAATAGAAATTTTTGATCAGTGTTAAAAGAGACTAGGGTAGGCAGGGAATACCTTCAGTTTTTGTTTGGATTTTTTTGTTTCTTTGTTTGGTGGAGTTTTTCCTTTGTTTTATGTGGGAATCATACCCTAGCCTGGCGGTGGGGTAGGCACCTCCTAGCTGAAGGCCTGACTGAGCGCGGGGACCTCCCAGCATGTTGGTCTGCAGGAAGCGGGCCTGCACGATGCTGCGGTGTTGTCTCGAGTCCGCTCACCTGCTGTATAGGTCTGAGCCCCTTCAGAACAGAAATGGATTTATCTGGCACATGACCTTTATTTATTTTTATTTATATGAGTTAGTTTACTGAAGCTTTATTTAAATTCCCACATAAAAATTAGAAGCCACAGAGTTAGAGAGAAAAGGAGTCTGTTTGCTTGAACTATGCCCAGAAAGGTGGAGTGGAAAGAAAGTTAAAATTCCACGGGAATAGAGAGAACATGTTTTCTGCCCCCCAGAAAGCATGATTGAAAAAGAAGAGATCATTTTTGTGAGATGAGGTCATTTTGTGTGAAAGGAAGGAAGGGAGGGAGGGAGGGAGGGAGGGGAAAAAGAAAGAAAGAACGAGAAAGAAAGAAAGAAAGAAAGAAAGGAGGAAGGAAAGAAAGAAAGAAGGAAAGAAAGAAAGAAGGAAAGAAAGAAAGAAAGAAAAAAGAAAGAAAGAAAGAAAGAAAAAGAAAGAAAGGAAGGAAGGAAGAAAGAAAGAAAGAAAGGGAAGGAGGGAGGGAGGGAGGAAGGAAGGAAGGAAGGGAGAGAAAAAAGAAAAGGGCCACACTACTTAGGGAAAAATTACACTTCACTCACTGTATGTTAAAGTACAGAATTCTTGGTGCATTACAATATACATGCTTGTCTAGCTTTTGAGTCAAAATATGTGTATTTACATTTTGTAAAAGTGCAACCATCTAGTAGTATTCTTTCCATATGCCTTCCACCTTGAAACACAATGTAATGATTAAATTTTAAACCATGTATTTCTCTCTTCTCCCACTAGCACAAATCCAAGAAAATACAGTTAAGTGACTTTTTAAAAGTACGATCATGTAGGAATTTGTGTCAATTTCCAGACATGAAACAATATTTTAAAGCCACTAAAGGCAGAATACCTATCCAATATGGCACTGGTTTGGATGACAATTAGAATAATGACAATATATGTCAACTCTACAGTCTTTACTTGGTATAAAAATAACAGAAAACTTTTACTTGGTATAAAAATTACAGAAAACTCACAACTAAAACTATGCCAGCATTCTTTAAATTTTCTGAAAGCATGAGATTTCATCTTAACCCAGGAATGAACTCCTCCAAATGAAAGCTCCTCCAATCTTACACATCAATGTAAGCTCACTGGGTTACTTACAAAACAGGTACATTTTACAGTTAAATGTTACAGATTAGCTTTTGGCTTTCTGCTTTTAATGACTCCCAAAGCATGAAGTTGGGCTATTTTTTCTTCCCTAAATCCATATTTTCTTTTTTTAAATTTATTTTATTGAAGTATAGTTGATTTACAATGTTGTGTTAATTTCTGCTGTACAACAAAATGATTCAGTTACACATATATATACATTCTTTTTCATGTTCTTCTCCATTATGGTTTATTACAGGGTATTGAATACAGTTCCCTGTGCTATACAGTAGGACCTTGTTGTTTATCCATTCTGTATATAATAGTTTGCATCTGCAAATCCCAAACTCCCAATCCAACCCTCCCCCAACGCCCCCCCTTGGCAACCAAATCTGTTCTCTATATCTATGAGTCTGTTTCCGTTTTGTAGATAAATTCATTTGTGTCATATTTAGATTCCACATATAAGTGATATCATATGGTATTTGTCTTTCTCTTTCTGACTTACTTCATTTAGTATGATAATCTCTAGGTCCATCTATGTTGCTGCAAATGGCATTATTTCATTCCCTTGCATGGTTGAGTAGTATTCTATTGTATATATGTGCCCCATCTTCTTTATCCATTCGTCTGTGGATGGACATTGTTTCCATGTCTTGGCTGTTGTAAATAGTGCTGCTATGAACATGGGGGAGCGTATATCTTTTCAAATTATAGTTTTCTCTGTAAATCCATATTTTCTGAGTATTTCTTCTGAGTGTTCTCTTAGGACTCAATCCATGTGGAAGGGACAGAAGCTGGAGGTTTTGAAAGAAATGGAACTGGCATTGAGTCTATCACCTTCTATTGATCCATGATAAAAGAAGACTGCTCCTTATTCTTCAGGAGTTGAGAAATATCCTCAAACATCAGAACAGGGGTCACAAACGCGTCCAGTTTCACAAAGATCTTGCACCATTCTGCTTGCCTCTTCTTAGAGATGTGTGCAAAAAGCGTCTTCAGCCTCAGCCAGTCCGACGAACTCAGCTGCTTGGGAAGTTTTAAGGATCGAGACTGAGTCCTTTTAGAAATTTCTCATCGATGGGGACTTCAAAAGCCCCCACGGCCATGAACTTCCCTTCGAGGTCTGATAGGTTTCGCAGAGGAGTACGCCACCATCTTGTAGATTTTCTCCCTTTGCTTTGTTAAAACTGTCCTTGTTGTGCAGGTACCACAGCACGGAAATAACATGTGCTACACTTTCTATCACATTTGCATCAACTGCTTGTCCTTTCCCAGACTGGGCACGTTCAAAAAGAGCCATCACAACACCCATTGCCCCAAGAACCCCTCAGATTGAGGAAGCCAGGAAATTTGGTGATGGTACGGTTTCTCGTTTTTCTGACCAAATTTTGACAACACACCAGATAAAGCCAAATAGTTAACATCGTGCTTGCACTGAGAATACCTACTGGATAAGTTCATTCCAGTAGAGATCGCAGCATAGTTGAACCTCAGATTCTTCTGTCATATGTCCTCCTTTTCAAATATGAAAAGTTTGCCCTTTCCTCAGAGCCCCTTTGGGGAAAGGATCAATAAACACATCAGTCTGAAGACAAGATTTTCTCAAGGATGCCTCACCTTCTGGAGTTTTCAGGTTTAGAGCCAGTGACTGCTTACGTCCATTCACAAACTCAAACATGTCTTTTTGGTCCCAAGCCATGTGAAACACCTTGGCTCCAAAGTTAGCTAGAATCATGCCACAGATGGAAGACGGAAATTTTCCAGCCAACTCTAACACTAGCACTATGCTCCAGGCCATGTCAGGTTTACACACAGAAAACTGGGAATATCTGGGATGCGCCTGAAACTTTGTTTTTAAATGTAAGCTCAGGACTTTCTGGGGACACACTAAAAAAAAGAAAAAAGCCCCATCCATCAAAAAGTCAATGAATAACTTTTAAAATTTATTGGCTGTCTTCCATCTTCCACTGCTTTTGTAGCCCATCTCCTTTAAACTATTAAGTATAATTACTAAATAAAGGCAAGTATTTCTCTCCTTAAGATCTTTATTTGAAACTGTTCTACAGGATTAAAAATAGTCACATAAGTGGCCTTTTTCTAGGATCACAATAATTATTTATCAGTCAGAAGCGTAAAAATAAATCAGATAGAAGGGAAGCCTTTTATTGGCTAAAAGCAACCACTGGCTCCCTTTGCAGGGATGTGACCCTCTGAGAAGGAGGTTAGTATCTGGTAATGGGCATTACAGTAAGAGAGAAACACAGCACAAAACTTCTTCCCCTACCAGTGCCAGCAGCCCGAGAGTGTAAAATTTTGAAAATACTCAAATGTTCTCCAATTTGCAGGAATATGCAAAGAAAAATGTGCTGCCATTGAGGTTTGTCAAGTCAATTTCTGCTTAGTGAAAAGTTGGAATCTATCTGAAGAATAACAATTTAGTTATTACTGTTAGGGTTCTAAGCACTAGTGATATGTTTAGACTTCTGAAGTGGCCGCAGCATCCTGGATTTCGGGTTTGGTGGGGAAGACGAGCAGTGAGTCTGCTCTATCAGTCAGAAAGTAGACGGTGTCAGCAGAGGCTACCAGGAAGAGTCAGGAGGACGCTCAGGGAGGTGACTTCTTGATTCTCCCAGTTCCTAGCAGGAGATACACTGGATGAAGGTGATGGCCACCGTAAAGTCTTGCCCAGGTTCGGGAAGGGCCAAGACTCTAATTTCCCAACTACATCTCCCTGGATTCGCAACATACTTACCATACTTTCTTAGAAGGTTGCAAAATCTGCCTTCAGGCAAGCCAGTTTGGTATTTTGTGGGAACATTATCTTCCTCTGCCACAGGTTATTCAACAATGAGTAGTCTTTGTCCCCACACAGTCCCCCTGCAATGACATTATGGTGGCCCCTCTGTAGCAGGTATAATCCATTCCAGGCAGAGAAGGGACTGAGCTCAGAAGGAATGATTTACCAGCGTCACAGAGGCAAATCTAGAACTACTCCTCCCAGTAGTTTATTTAGAAATTACCCTATTAAGACTGTCTTTGCATATATACACTACCAAACGTAAAATAGATAGCTAGTGGGAAGCAGCTGCATAGCACAGGGAGATCAGCTCCGTGCTTTGTGACCACCTAGAGGGGTGGGATAGGGAGGGTGGGAGGGAGGGAGACGCCAGAGGGAAGAGATATGGAGACATATGTATATGTATAACTGATTCACTTTGTTATAAAGCAGAAACTAACACACCGTTGTAAAGCAATTATACTCCAATAAAGATGTTAAAAAAAAAAGAAGACTGTTTTTGAGTTGTTTCTGAATGGTGAGAAACAATGAGAAGAGAACTTGCAAAATACAAGTCTAAATGTCCTCATTTTATCCCTTTTATTGATAAACAGTTTGAGAGTCATGGCCACAAATGAACTTCTTTCATATCCCTTGCATGATAGGCATAGAATCTCAAAAGTTTTAAGGTCTAAAGGGTCTCTACAATATACGGACAAAAACAGAAATGACCTTTGTATAATGACATTTGCTATTCATTGTAAAACTATCTGTAAAAGCAAAAGGCTGAAAACAACCTAAGTCTCATTAATAAGAAACTGCTTAAAATGGAACATCTAGGCAATGGAGTACTATGCAGCCATAAAGAAGAATGAAGATCTCTATAGATGGCAATGAAGTGATCTCCACATAAATGAAGTTCAAGAGCTAGATGCAGAACAACATGCTAATATGCCAACTTTTATCAAAGAACGGCGGGGGGAATATAAATGGTTGTAAATATTTGCTTATACATTTTTTTTAAAGTAATGGCAGGATGAAACAAAGACTAATAAAGATGTAAAATATCTCAATAATTTTTTATATTGATTATATGTTGAAATGCTAATATTGGGGGTATATTGAGTTAAACAAAATATATTATTAAAATTAGTCCCATCCATTTCCTTTTATTTTCCTTTAACGTGGCTACTAGGAAGTTTAATTATATATGTGGCTCTCATATTTCTGTTGGGCAGCAGAGATTTGGAGGCCGTGCCCTTCACCACTATATACAGTACTTCTCCAACAAAAAGGACATTGAATCTTGGGTGAGAAGATATTGGTTATATGAGTTAATAGGAATATTTAAGAGAATTCCCTGGTGGTCCAGCAGTTAGGACTCCGCGCTCTCACTGCTGAGGGCCCAAGTTCGATCCCTGGTCAGGGAAATAAAATCCCACAAGCCAAAAAAACAAAAACAAACCCTCAATGGTGTAAAACAAAAATGATTTATAAAAAAAAAAAAAGAATATTTGAAACAAAAATCTGATATTCTAATAGGTTATCTCACTCTTCCTAGATCTACTTAGTCCCCAGACTAGACTTACAGAGTCACGCTCTTTTAAAATAGAAATCAGGAGTTGTGAATCAGAAAAATAAAAACCGCGAATGAAAGAGCTGCCTCTTCTTCAGAACTTAGAATTTATGTTTAATGGTATTAGGCTTGACAATGCAGCTTTCAACCCACACAGCAATCTGAATCTGGGAGAAAATGGACATACCTGCTAATATCTTATGAGTTCAGCAGGTTTTGTTTATGAATGCAAGCCCATGGGGCACCCACTGTCCACACGCGCTGAATGTCATCTATAGACGAACCCACTCTCTGTTACTAATGTCGTCATCAGGAAAAATACAGGAAGGTATCAATCACTGCTAATGGCAAAAATTAGAGAGGTTCATCTAGACACTAGGATTTTCCCTAAAAAGTGATCATTCCTATATTTATCTAAATATCTTTGACGCTTTTTTTTGGTTGTTTTTTCTTTTGTATGTAGCTTTTGTTTGATTATAAAAATAACATAAACTCACCGGAAATTTTTATAAAATACTAAAAAGTATTTTAAAAAATTCTTAAAGTCTACCACCCAGCCTCTGTTAACATTTAGAAATATTTTCTTCCAGGTAATTTGCTCTGCATATTGTAGGATACAGAATTCCATAATTTTTTAAATAAAAATGGTATTATGTCACACATTCTGCTTTATATTTTGTCCTTATGCTCAATAATATGTTGTGGATATCTTTTCATGACATTAAATTTTAATCCTACATCACAACTTTAGTAGTTGTATACTATTTATGGAACCAATTACCTTTATTTGAAGCCTCTTGTATTTGGACTAATTCCATTTTTTTTCTTGTTATAAACAACACTACGATGAATATCCTTTTACACTGGCATTTTCCTATTCTCTCAAGTAAAATTACTGTATGAATTTTACTGTTTTAAGACTGGATATAATTACATCCCAGAAAGTTTTAACAATTATACCAGTAGGATATGCTTATGTTTGTTTTCTAACACTTTTACCAAAATTAGATATTTTTATATTTTGGATAGTCAGCGAATGGTACAAAATTGCTGCTCCTCAACACTTGTTGACCTATAAATGACCATTTTGTATGGATAAACCTAACAGAAATTTCTATAAACACATTGTATTAACTTACTTTTACATATCATATTTTGTTAATGTAAAGAAAGGAATTCAATCAGTCCCCAAAGTCTTACAGATTAACCTTCTTAAGCGCCACCCACTCACCTCTCCTCTCAGCTCTAAAAATCCTGAACCCTCACTGTTGCCAGGATGATGTACCTATTAGTCGATATAGCTGGCCATGTCATTCTCTGATAAAAACTCTTCAATGTCTCCTTGGGATATGGTGGTGCCATCTGCTGAAATGGGAAAAAATGGGGAGGATCACGCTGGAGGTGGGAGAATGAAATCAAAAGGTCCATTTTGGTTGTGGTAAGTTTGAAACAGTGTGAAATATCCAAGCAGACATGTCAAATATCCATTTAGGTATGTGATCCCAGAGTTCAGAGCAGAAGTCTTAGCTGAACATAAAAATTTGGGTAACATCAGTCTAGGAATGGCGTTTATACCTATAAATATACCTCTCCTTACAGAGCAGTTTGAGTGACTTCGTCCTAAGCAGGATGATGAAAGGCTTTCTCCCAGACTGTCAAAAAGCATAATTTATTAAGGAACATTTATGTCCACAGAGGAAAGAGAACACGTGTCTCCTTCCCACCCTGACGAAGACGCAGCAAAAGGAATCACAAAGATCAGTTAAGAAGTTGGCTAAATTTGCAAGAAAAATCCTTTTAGGAATGTTCCTCTTTTTCAACCTTTGTCACTACTTCATCTTAAGAGCCTCTGTTTGTTGTTTAAGTTGGTTTGGAAATGACTCCATCCTGATTTATGAGAGGTGAGGCAATGCTATGTATTGGGAAATGGAAGAGTTTCTAACTGGAGAGTCAATGTGAATTCTCCACCACCCTTTCCCAGCACCGTGGCTTTGGACATTCTTAACTTCTCTGTATCTCCTCACTTGTAAACTCAGGATAACAATGTCCATTCTTGTGAGAGTTAGAGGTTAAACATGTTCACAGCATAACCCACAGCAGACCCGCAGTGACTGTCGAGTGTTGTTATGACTGAGAAAGGTATAAAACACTTTTTAGCACAGAGTTTTTCACCTGGAATGTGGCAGCACATTTGTGTGACATCAATGGCTAGTTTATATGTCTGCACTCAGCCTGGAAGTAAAGGGGTGGAGGGACACAGGGGATGGCATGGAGAGCTTGCCATGTGTGAGGGGGGCTGAATATTTCCTAAGGGGTCTCCACCATGTCTGTATCCACCATCCATATTGATTACTTCTTTCTTTGCTGTTGAGATTCAAGACAATCTAGGGACACTAGAAGTAAACATGTATGTGTGCTAGTGATGGAATGAGAAAAAGGCTCAACCTTTGTCTCCTGGTGCCTGGAGTAGTGAGGAAAAACTGCACATGTGAAAGCGTCTGGTCCCCCCAAGTGAGTATCTTAAAAAAAACCTTGCCATTTGGGGGTGAGGGTTACAAGTGATTCTGCATTTTGGAGCGGAGGCTGAACTATTTTCCCTCCCTTTGTTCTAGAAGGAAACCTATGTTGTCTTTGTCATTAGGGTATTAGGCAAGAATGTGCTCTATTCTTGGGAAAGACTTAAATCAGGGAAATGGTCTAAACACAGGTGTTTCAGGCAGTGAGTGTTGACATGTGGGCAGAGCTAGAAATCTGCAGAGATTAGGAAGATGCTGAGTGTCCCCTCCACCTCTGATTGAAACTGAGGAGGGACAGAGACTCAGGGCAGGGACAAGGGACTCCCATTGGAGAGTCCGCTTTAGAGAAAGACAGCCAGTAGGAGACTCCCAGGGGAAGTCAACTCATGGATTTTGGGAGTGTTATCTGATTCTGACTTGTCTTTCTTTTCACCAGTTCTACTACCACGACCACCATCAACAGTCATAATAATAAAGGCTAACACTTTTAAAGTGCTGTTCTAAGCACTTTACATAAACGAGCACACATAATCCTCACAACTCTATGCAGAAAGTACTCTTATTATGCCCACTTTTCAGATGAGGAAACCAAGGCACAGAGGGATTAAGTAACTTGCTCAAGGTCATTCAGATAAGAGATGTCTTTCCTGCATTATAATCTCCAAATATGTTAGAGTCAAGCCTTTGTTAAACTTTTATCGAATACTTGAGTCTAAAGCTAGCTGAGTTTCAGGGAATTGAGGTAGGAGCTATTCGTACACTGTGTAAATCAGTGGAGGTCAAAGAGCAGAAGTAAAAAGGAGATGATGAAATAGGGTGAGTATAGAATATAGAATATTCTTTGAAGAAACTTGGCTGAGAAGGAAATGGGAGAGATGGGGCTATAGCTAGAGGGAGACAAAGGTCAACTGGTATCTTTTTAGGTTAGGAAGTACTTGTGAATATTTAGAAGCTAAAAAGAGATACTAAAATGGGAGAAGGGCTGAGGATTTAAGATCCTCCCATTGAAGGTGGGAGGAAGTGGAATTAAGAGTGTAGGTGATGTAGCCCTTGGACAGGAAGTGACATGATTCACCTGGAGTGCCTGGGGGAGGAGGGAAGGAGGTATGCAGGTAATCAGTAAGTTGATGTGTTTTTTAAAAAGTTGGTTTAATTCATACCTGATGACTTTCACTTTCTTTATGAAAAAAGGACCTACCTTGGTCGAGTGTAAAGACTGTGGAGTTTGGGTAGGGCATTGGAGGAGAGAAGATTTGAAACAGTTGCCGAGTGGGAAGGGGGCTGACTAAGAACAAGAAAAAGGATTTTTGAAAGGTATTGAGGATCCAACTTGGGAGGGGACCAGGAGTTTGTAGTGGATCCAACATAATCTGTTGTGTGATTTGCTCTAGCTATAGCCAGCAGCGTTAGTGACAGATTATCAGACTGATCCAGGGGTTTTGTTGGGCTGGGCAAGGGAAGAATAGGGGTTTAATGAGCTGAGAATGTTTATGAGAAAATGTGGTTTAGGGGATAAGTCATGTGGCCCTAGTTGGATCAAGAAGTTAGACCAGGAAAGGGCTGCGAGCTTGGGAGAAGTGAAGGAATGTGTAGCAGGTATAGTCAAGAGCCGGAGGAAGAGGGACCTAGCTGAGAGGATGTGAGGTTTTGGCCAGAGACGGGGACATTAGAGCTTAAGATTTCAGAGGTGAAACCATTCTGGGTGATGACAAGGCCTGGGCGGTGGAGATACAAGTAAGTAGGAGAAATGGAAAGAAGAAACCTCTGGAGAGAAGGATATTAAGACCCTGAGGATGGAGCTCTGTGTGTGCTGTTCACATGGACACTGCAGTGACCCAAGACTTGGTGGCAGGACAGGAGACAGAGAGGAAGGCTATGGTCTTCATGCCCAATTCCTCCGGGAAGATGGGGAGTGACCAGTATGTCAACAGAGGGCAGGGATGAGCCAGGTGGCATGAGCCTTAGCTATGGAAAAGGGAGAAGCCTTGTGGTTAAGGGCACAGGTTTTGGAGTTAAATAAACATGATTCCAATCCCAGTTCTGCCACTTAGAAGTTGTGGGACTTGGGCCAAGTTACATAGTCTTGTGGTTCTTGGTTTTCTCATCCACAAAGTCGGGATAATACCTATTCTGACACCCAATGAGTAGAGCGCACAGCACAGTACTGACACGTGATAAGCACCTGATATAAGGCCGTTTCTCTCTGCCTGGCATGCCCTTATTTTCTCATTTATTGAAATTCCTGCTTTTCTATTAGGATTCTGATCAAACAGCAACTCAACACCATGCAGTTTTCTGTACTCCCTGAGGTCAAACTGCTCTTTCCTTTCGCTAAATCCCATAGAAAGTTTTTGACTTTTCTCCTGCAGTTATAGTTCTTATAGTTTTCTACATTATAGTTCTTTTTGGACGTGTCTTTTACCCCTACTAGATTATGGAGAGAGGGAATAATGGCTTGCTTGTTGGTGTTTCAACCAAATGATCAATAAATATTTGTTGAATTTTTCCCATTTCCATCTCAACATTATTCTAATAATTTACATTAAAATTACATTATAAAGCCTTATAATTGATCAGAAGAAAGAAAACCTTTTTAAATTGATAACAAAAAGTCTTGGTACCAGAAACTCTAAACACAAAGCCTAGGGACTTGAAGAGAAAGATTGTGAGATCATACCCACAATTTATATAGCATTTAGTAGTTCTGGGATCAAAAGATTTCATGTGAAAGAGTCAGTCATTCATAACCTTAACTGACAGTAAATATGTGTTCTAAAATCAGTGCATTATAATTCAACACGTATGTCATATTTTAAGCCAATGCTTTCATTTGTTTTCCACTGTACCTTAAGCCATATAGAAATCTCCATTCGTTTCAGGCAATGGAGACATTAAAGAATTTTATTGTCTCACCAGGATATGCAGGAATACCCTGAAAGACAGACATCAAACCCAAACCGTCATTAAAATCTCTTCAACAGTAAGTATATGGCTGCACAAGGAAGACTCTTTCCCCCTCTAAGTACATGAAAAGGAAGTAAAGGAAGGAACTACTGACACCCACAACATGGATGAATCTCAAAACAGTGTGTTGAACAAACGGAGCCAGACACAAAAGAGTATAAGCAGTTACGATTGCATTTATATAAGATTCTAGTAAGGCAAAACTAGTCTCCAGTGACAGAAAGCATTGCTTGTTTGGGGGCTGGAGAATGATTGCCAAGGGGCAAATGAACATTTGGGGATGATAGAAGTGATCTATACCTCGATAGGAGTGTGGGTGACCTGGGTATGTGCATTTGTCAAAATTCACAGAGCTGTACATTGAAAATGAGTGCATTTTATTTTAAATAAGTTATACCTCAATAAAGGTGACTTTTTTGTTTGTTTGACCGTGGCGCACAGCTTACAGGATCTTAGTTTCCCCGACTAGGGATTGAACCTGGGTCTACCACAATGAAAGCGCCGAGTTCTTACCACTGGACTGCCAGGGAACAATAAAGGTGATTTTAAAATAAATTTTATAACTCTAATATAAATCAGGTTAATCTGCCCAATTCTGTACGCACCAGGACACTTTTGAGAGCTGGTGTTATCAGCAATGTTTCTAGACAGTTGATGGGATGGAGAAGGCTTACAATGAATTAATTAAGAGGTGGTAAAATGTTTGTTTTAAGCAGTCATAACAACAAAATAGAAGGTTTTTTCCGAGACCGGAATTCTCCTTTCTCTTCTTGTTGGATCAAAAGAGATGGAGGAAGCAAACAGCCAAGAATGGATCAAGGCTTTTCCCTGACAAGGTCACACATACGGGTCCTTCCTGATTCATGGCAAGCACAGGCCAATGGAAGGCTTCTGTGAGTGCTTTGAGAGCAAAGTCGCATGCAGGACCCACACATTCAGGAGCTAGGAACAAATCCCAGGACATTCTCTAACACATTAAACACACTTAAGAGTGGTTATACTGAGCAGTGATTGATAACAGCTGAAAATTAGAAAGCTAGTTCATAACTTATCTTTGATGGGTGTTCCTTAAAATTCTTTTACACATGGATCATCTAGCTAAATATAATTAGAAACATTATCAAATTTTGTACTTAGTTGTTTCAACAAAGTTTTGTTGTTTTTTTAAAATCATATCTCATCGGTGGAAAAATTCTCCAGTCCTGTGTCTGGAAGGAATCCATCTGTTTGGACCAGAAGGCTTTGCCCAGGCACCACCAAGAGTTGCAAACCAACTGATATAGACCAGGCTGGAGAGGTTTTGGAAAGCTAACCTGGCAGGCTTTAATCAAGAAAAGATAATCACCAAACACATATCTGGCATTTTATAAAATGCTGTTTTCTGTGCTCCTCCAATGGGTCTCATTTGTCTTTTATTAGTTTTGTCTCCCGAACTAGGGGACAGGGATCCTAGTTCATGGCGCTCGGGATACTTACCATGCTCAAATTTGGCCCCCGGTCCCATAGGGCTTTCTTTCTAATGAGTATTTTTTTCGTGGTCTTGACTCAGGTCCCCTACCTGAAGCTTAAAGCTTGTCCCCACTTACCTGGCTCCAACCTATGTTGGTTTCTAACATCCTGAGTACACACGTCTCCTTGGCTAACCCAGCCCTAGGACTCCAAATTTCTGCACAGTCCCCTGATGGGCACGCACTCCCCCTCTTCTTGCCCACCCCCAGCCAGATGGCCTGAGGCCCCATAGATTTTCCTTGATGCTGCTAATATCTCCTGTATGCATCTTCATTCTCTAAAGAGATTTTGCTGTGGTAGTCAGCAGAAACAGGGAAGGTAAGTTCCTTGTGGCCCTATGCAGGTATACGTAGTTGCAAACACCAGGAGGTGTCCCAGAATACAAACATACAGATTTAATTCTTTTAAAAAAGTAATTCTATCTGAGTATAACAAGTGTCTGTGACCTTACCTATATCTGGCATCCACACCCAAGTGGGTTTGGTGATTCTTGACATGCACTCAAGTCCCCACACAATATAAAGAAGTTATACCTGGATTTTTTTTTCCGAAAAAGAACTTTCTCTTTCCTAATGGAATTTATTCAGAAAATTGATGCTGATTCTCAATTCTATACTGTCAGTCCTACACTACAAAGCATATGTAGTCATTTTCTTTCCCCCAAATGCTCATTTCCACTAATTCTAAAGACTTGAGTAGTTGATACACATTCTGAGAGAAGTGTTGAAGACATCATTCCTGTTGAAGACGTTTTCTTTCTATAAAAGCTAGAGAACATCAAATATTCTTCCTGCTCTATTAAGAATGACACATAAAATACAGCCCTGAAATAACTGCTATTTTAAAACAGAAGAGACAATCTAGAATTCTCTGGCTCCCAAATACAGTTGGGAGGCAGAAATAAAGTGGGAAAATCTCAAAAAAGAGCAGGATTATTTCTTTATAACGTTTGACAATGAGCAAATGCTTACAAAGAGAGATCAGCAGAAATTAATCATCAGGGCAGAGACCTTTGCCATATCATTTAAACCATAATATTTGGTGATTATTTCATAGGATGGAAGACTTTGAATGAGATGTCACATCATTTTATGATTATCTTGGTTAGCAGACATAAAACAAGAAAGCAGAGTCTGAAACAGTCATTGTAACCTCCCACTTCCTCTAGCGGAGGACGTTTAACGGATTTTTCGTGGGGTTTTTAGAGGCCAGTTTGGCCATTTTCATCAGTTCGCTTTACATGCAATTCACCACAAACTGGACAGATGGGAAAGCTGCACAGCTGCTTAGCAGAGTAGAAAAGAGAAAATATTTCTCTCTCCATGTGAGATGGCAAAAGCATGTGATCATTCTGAAAGAAAAGCGACTTTCAGTTGTTTCTGTTGTCTCTCCAGGGAAGGAAGCATGAGTATAGGGGATTGAAATAAATGCAGAGCCAAATAATTTAGAATAATTTCAAAGATTTTTCTGTCTCTATTCAAATAAAGGCGTACCTTAGGTTCTAGGATTTGCCATTTCTGGTTACCATGATAATTTCCGTACATGCACAGAGCCTTGTTTAATCCAATTCAGGGCTTGGGGTCTGACAAAGGCTACAAGTGACACCTTTAGAAAGACATGATTATCATCTCTCAAATATTAGGACTGTAAATGGAAAGTACTCATTTTCCTTAATAATCCTACATGGCCCTCATATTCTCTATACACTGTCCTTTCAGCCACTACATCCATAAAGGAGAGCTAGAGGCTGTGAACTTAGTCCTGAACTGTTGTCCTTGATCCAAACTGCTCTGACCTCCTCTCATCCTCCAGCCCTGGCTGCATCTTCTCACCCTTTCCATTCTCACTTTATCCGTCTAATTTGACCCTCGACACAATTTTCCTACCCATATCTTGTCTCCTCCCAACAGCAATTCTGTTTCTCCATCACTGGTGCCCTCCCTCAAGAAGCACCCCTTCCAAACTGTCTTTGCTGTAGATCTTCCTGTCCCAGGTTTATTATTGCCTTTTCTGCAGAAATCAATCAAAACAAATTGTAAAAATGTATGTATATGCTTATTCTGATCTTTTCTGGAAGTAATGAGTACAGTTTATTCATTGTAGCATTTCAAGCGTGGACAAAATTACATAGACTAGAACATTCATTCTGTTTTTCCAGCACCCTTCCTAGTAATGTTTACTATTTGGCTGTTTGTTCTGGTTCCAGAGTTCAATGGGTTGAACATTCTATCGGTGACTCCTAAACCCTTTCTTAGGTTGTGACAATTATTTCAGCACTTATCACTTATGAGACAGAGTCATTTCCCTGCACGGATTTGCACATAACCACATGCAAACTCAACAGTGCTCTTCTGGCCACTCTGTGAGTCTCTGGTGATCTTTTGGTTCACTAACATCAGATCAACATTTGGCTCTATAAACATGATTAGTACCATCTGCAGACTTTGAAAATTCATTGTGCACTTTCTCTTTTATTTCTAATAAATATATGAAGAAGCCTTAGGTTCTGTTCCAATCTCATTTTGATTTTGAAAATCTAGCTTGTGCTTAGAAAAGATTCCAGTCATTTGGTCAACTAGTCAATCAACCAGACTTTGTTGAGAATGAGCATTAATGGGCAGGGGCTTGTGGGGATCAGGAGAATATTTATGTCTGACCAGTTTGTCGAGACTGAAAGTTTGAGTCATAGTTTCTGGCTCACAGGGTGCCCCTGAGTGCCTGCCTAGGAATATAAATAACACTGACTGTTCAGCAGTTTTCTATGAAGAACAGTGTTCCTATAAAATTAAAGTTGCATAATTTGGTCAATAAATCCATGCTTTAATTCCACCCCTTCCTAATGGCTTAGCCTCACCTCTTCTGTTAATAGGTTACTATATCCTGTTTATCCACTTACCCATTTCAAAGAACAATTTGGGAGTTGGAACGTCCCTCCAGCTTTTCCTCCAAGGGTAATTCTGGAGAAGGGCACATTCTTCCTTGCCTTAAAAAGAAAGAAAAATCAGAAAATGAACAATTAGCAACACCAAGTGCCAGCATTGAGTAGCTTCTATTCTTCGAACAGCCTCTTAGTATTGTATTTGGATTCCCCACAAAGGAGCTCTCCCTTTGCTTGGGAAGCTCGTCTGATTTGGGGTTGTTCTTGACCTGGAACATTTTCAGAAGTTCTTCTTGCTTGAGCCAACCAAGCATGACCTCCAGCCTCCCAGGAGCCCCTGATGCTGCCGGGAGAGCTCTTTGTATTTTCTCAGAAGGCCTCTTACTTGTCCTCTCCAAGAACATTTCTAATCAAATCCTCTCCTTCACAGGGAGTGAAGATAGCTGCAGGGTGAAGGAGAGGTTGAGACCGTGGGCTCAAGGGCCAGGTTGCCTGGTGTGAGTCTGGGCTCTGTGAGATCTCGGGCAGATTAGTTCATCTGTCTCCATGCTTCCATTTCCTCTGCTTCAATGTCAAGATAATAATAGAATAGCCCATCACACGGCTGTTCAGAGGATAAAATGGGTTAATATGGATGAAATGCCTAGAATAGTGTAGAACATAGCAAGTGTTAATAAGTACAAGTATTAGTATGATTTAGAAAAAATATATCAATTGGAAAACCACTCAACTCTTGACACCAAACCAACAAACTAACTTGCATTTATCTAGATCCTGTCTTCTGTCCTCCTATTTTCAAAGGAGGGGTTCTTTTAGTCTAAGGTAAATTCCTCCCCTTGTATGCCAGATACACCCCATGATGCCCTGCTTCCTCAGGGACCTCGTACATTGTTACCCCTCACCCTATTTCTCTCTTATATCTTAAATTCCACTCCCCTCTTTACTGTAATTTCTCTCCTCAGCATTGAATACACTCAAGACTTTCTCATTAAAAAAAAAATCTCTCTTAACTCCTACTCTTACTGTTACTTTAATGATGACCTTATCTCTCACCATCTCTGCAAAGACGAAATGCTTGGAAGAGTTAGTTATCTCTACTCTACTCTGCGGTAGAGGTAACTCATCACTTCCCCTGATGCCTCAGCCCCTGACCTCTGGCTCACGGTTCTCTCCCTCCGCTAAAACTGCTTTCAACCTTTCCTTCTCATTAGAGCCGCTGGACACTTTTCAGTCCTTATATTACTTGAACTCTTCACAGTATTCAGCACTGCTGAGCACTCCCTCCCTACAGAAGTCTTTTCCCTTAGTTGCTCACACTCCACACTTCCTTAACTTTCCCTCACTCTCTCTAGTTGATTTTCTCAGTTAAAACTGCTGGTGCATTTCCTCTGTCTTAACTGGTATTCACTGAGCCTCTGTGGCTAATCTCTCTTCCTTTTCTATCAATATTTTCTTTGTAGTTAGTGCTTTTGGTGTTCTGTTTAACACAAATTTTTTTACCCTGGGTTCACAAAGATATTATTCTACATTATGCTATTTTTTACCATTCACATCTAAATCTCAATCCAACTGGAGCTCACTGGTTTCAGTATGCTGTGACAAAGGGATCAATTGTATTTTTCTCCATGTGGATATCCAATTGACGCAGCATCATTTAATGAAAAACCATCATTTACCCACTGCTCTGTTGTGCCACCTTTGTGATAAATAAAGTATACATATGTGTGAGTGTCTCTGTTCCTGGGCTCTGTGCTCTCTTGCACGATCTTTTGAACTATAATTATGACAATAGCAACCTTAATAACAGGTCTTAACCAAAAGAGCAAGTTTCCTACATTTTTTTTTCATATATTTTGTTTGGATTTTTTAGTTGGAATTGGGATGGCACTGAATATATACATCAATTTGAGGAGGACTAATATCTTTACAATATTGACAACCCATGAATATAGAACATCCCCCACCCCCATTTATTTAGGTTTCTTTAATTTATCTTCATAATGTTTCTTTATTTACCAGGAAGTCTTGCACATCTTTGTTGGATTTACTTCTAAGCATTTTAGATTTTTTGATACAGTTTAAATAGAATCTTTTAAATTATATTTTCTAGCTGTTTATCGCTGGTATATAGAAATGAAATTGATTTTTGTAGTTTATCACAAGGTCCAGCTCATGCTAAACTCACTTAATTCTAATAATATACTTGTTGAATATTTTTTGATATCTACATAATCTGCATATAATCATATCATCAGTTTATTTCTTCTTTTTCAGTACTTATACGTTTTGTTTCTTTATCTTCTCTTAATACACTGGCTTGAACCTCCAGTAAAATGTTGAATAGAAATGATGACAATGGGTATATTTATTCATCTCTTTATTTAATATTATTTTTCTAATGTTTTCTCTAATATTATTTCTTTAGTTAATCCCAAAGACTAATAGTAGAATTACAGAATAGTCGAGATGGAATAAACCTTGAAGATCATCAGTTGAGATATCAAGAGATGGATTGAATTCCTTAATCACACAATGAGAGTGATCAAGGATCAGAACCCAGATATTCTGACTACTAGTTTAGTGTTCCTTTCCCTATAGCAAAAAGTCTTTCCTAAAAGGGAATACAATTAAGGTAATTCCCTTTTATCTCCTGAAGTTAAAGAGTGCTTGAAGTTCAAAGCTCTTAGAACTGAATAACTCTAAAGTGGGCTATACCATTAACAAAGCCACCACATTCCAGACCAGAAACAGGGACACTTCACTGGCAAGCTCACCTCATTCCACTAAGAGCTCCAGGCCCATTTCACCTCCAGGGAGCTCGCAGCATAGGCACTGGCCCTATTCAATTTCTGAATCCCTAGTAATTTCACTGACCTTTCTCCCTGACCCTGTGTCAATCTATCCTGGCACCATAAAAAGTGTTGGTGTTGAACAAAGCTATGCATAGACACCTACTCTCCTTCAGTCTGATTTCTCATGAGATCAAAGGAAATGATTTTGTTTAGTTTCCTCTTTTCTCTTTGGAGTCAAACTCCTGGCAGAGCACAGCCCAGTGAAACGTTTACATGTCCTCACGCCGTTGCCAATACCTTCAACTCTGTTGTCTCCTGGTCCTTTCCCTGGCCTCTGCCTGGTAAATCCCAACCCAATTTCAAAATCTGACTTCACTCCTCCCTACAACTGGCTGCTGAGCCATGCTGTCATTAAATGGTGTAATCAATTGATTTTAAGAGGCCACCTCAAAAGGCACACACAGTGATTGACCTTTAAGAGTTTATAATCTAAATGAGGAGACAAGATGAACATATGTGAATTAAAGATCAGTAACTGATAATGTGCGTATAATATCTGTTAGCAAATAATCAACGTACAAATAAACAGCTCCAACCAGTGGACGAGTTCAGGAGTATTTAAGCCTGATGCTCACAGCCCCGACTTCTCTATTTTAACTGCTCCCACATTCTCACAAGAGGTTCCCTCCTGTCATTTCAGCTCTGCTTACTGGTTCTTTCTTTCCCCTCCCCAACCTGAGTCATTGAGGGAACTGTTTGCTTCGGGTATTCTTGGTTGGAACTTGGAAGGCAATTTAGTTCAAGAAACAGTGGTTAGGAATGATGTCAATACTTTAGTCACATTACAGGTTAAATGGGCTTTTGTGAACTGACTATTTATAACTATTTCTTTGGAAAAGCCGCTCTGAATACAAAACGACCTGCTTTCAAATAAAATTTCAAAACACAGACCCTTCTTTTAGTTCCCAGTACTCAAATCTAAGCACTCAGGAAGTGTGCCCGGCCAGCACCACGATGCTCCCCTTCATCAGCAATGTTGATTGTCTTCTTATTGTACAAAGACTAAATATGAACGTGTCGAGCAAGAAAGCATGACAGTCACATGTTCTTTGTTTCCATGGAAACTAGCACTCTTCCACTCCTCATGGTCTTTCCCGTACAAAGACAAGAGGGTTAGAAACATTTCAGGAGAGCCAAAAATGGACTGCACATGCCTTGTGTACAACCTTAGCCCCCAAGTCTATAAAATGAATATGGTCATCTTGGTTTGGACTCTTGGCCAAACCTGAGGAAGACAGCTTTTAGAATACATACTGTTTATAATTCTGAGGCTGCTGGATAATATAAGTGGCACCGGATCTAAGAAGGACAGATTCCCAGAGTGTTATACAGTAATGCTACTCAAAGTGTGGTCCATGGGTCAATAGCTTCAGTCTCAGCTGGGAAGTTGCTGAAAATGCATTCTCGGGCCTACCCAGAATCATGGTCTCTGGGGTGAGGCCAAGTATCTAGGGTGAGGCCAAGTATCTGGGCTTTCACATGTTCTCCAAGTGACTTTCATGCACATCAACGAGAAACTGTGTTAGGCTTGCTTCTCTCAGCTCTGTGGATCCAGCATTGGTGGTGTCTGCTGAGACATGTGAAGGTTCCATAGCCCCCAGAGGTACCCTGCCTGGCTGTGAAGGGTCAGACAGTCTGCTGAGCACGGGGGCTGGCACAGAGCAGGCACTCGGTGCCTGTGGAAGAAACGAACATGATACGGCCCCCACGTACCCTCTGCTTATCCTTACACTCTACTTAGCTCTTGCTGTCTGTTATGGGTTAAACGTCCCCATTCAAATTCTTATATTGAACTGCTAACCTCTAGTACCTGAGAAAGTAACTGTATTTGGAGGTAAAGTCTTTAAAGACATAATTAAGTTTAAAAGGAGGTCATTAGGGTGAAACCTAATCTGATATATCTGGCATCCTTATGAGAAGAGGAGATTAGGACACAGACACGCACAGATAGAAAGACCATAAGAAGAGAAGAGAGCAGACAGCCACTCTCAAGCCACGGAGAGAGGTCTCAGAAGAAACCAACCTTGCTGACACCTTGGTCTTGGACTTCTAGCCTGCAGAACTGTGAGAGAATAAATCTCTGTTGTTTAAGCTACCTAGCCCATGGTACTTTGTCACAGCGGCCCTAGCAAAGTAATACACTACCCTCCCCTGCCCTCACACCCAGGAGTGGATTATACAGTGCTCTGCCCAGAGCCTATTCCTAATTGCCGATTCCTACAGCAACACGCCACTAGCCTTGAGAGTGGGGATGGTGCCTGAGGCTTTCTGTGACGGCCCATGTGTGTGGAGCACCTGTGCCCAGTCCTGACTCAGGGGAAACTGTGCTCTGTTCTCCAACCAGGGAAGGCAGGCAGTGGCCCAACACTCCAGAGTCCAGAGATTGTGTTTGTGTAACATGTGTGTGTCTGTAGGAAAATGCCCTCACTCTGGGTTTGTTTCTTCATATGAAAAATAAAGGCATTAGTGACCTTCATATTGACAATTCTCTCTTTCTTACAGGGTTGCTGAAAAGGTCAAGTGAGGTAATTACGTAGGTGCATTAAAAATGCATTGTCAATGGAAGGTGGGCATGTGGACTATGGTTTTCACTTTATTACTAGGACTATTATTAGCAAACCTGCTCTAGGTCAACAGCTTGGGCAGAGTAACAGCTGGGAGCCCACAGTGGAGCATCTGCTTGACTCAGCTCCGTCACCTGGTAGAATTTAAGGACCTTAGACTCGACCCAGCAGCCAAACACTTGGAAACTTGCCAAGGGGTCATGTAAACAATGCTTGTATTTTTGTAATCTATTTGTCACCATACATTGTTCTCAGCTTCAGAGCACGTGTATGTGCTCCAAGTCTAAGCAGACCAAGGTAACATCTATAATTTGGGCTCCATCTCACCTGTCTCCTTGATTTAAATCATCCCCTTCCTTCCTAGTCTCATTTTTTAAAAAATGCCTATATCTTGGATCAAGAGGGGACAATTTGATTGAGACAAAGACCCTTTTATTTCTGAGTTTAAGTCATCAGAACTAAGAAATCATATCAAGGGCTCTGTTCAGCCAGGAACTGCAGCAAATTGAGTGCTAAATGACATAAGACAAAACAAGGGAAAGTTTCTGAGAGATCGTTGGTGGAGGGTAGGCTCAAAGACTTCTATTTAATTCAAACCACATAACAAATGATGGTGATATCATTAAAATAAATATCCCACATGGACCATCCCTTTCCCTCCCATATCATAGCACTGACGTCATTTTTGCATATGATATCAATGGCATTTTCCATATTCAGCTGAAAGGTCACAATTCTGTCAGTAATGAGATTCAGCCCCCAGTCAAGCTGTTCCAAGACACCACCGCCCATTTCCGAAACAATTATGAAGGCAGCTTCTCAGCAGCCTGAATTCCAGAGAGCAGATGTCTCCTTGGGCATGAGACACAAGTTGCAATGGGAGAGTCTTCTCTGGATTACTGTGGTCACTGGGGCTGTGGCCAGGCCACCCAGGAGGACACATAGTATCATGCCATACCCAGGAGGGCAGGGCTTCCACAGAGCAAGTAGAGGGGACCCAAAAGGGCCCAGTGGCACCAGATCTGGGCCAACCCAAGAATCCCTGCCAGTGCAGCCATGGTTGTCAAACAATGACATCAACTGTCTGAAGATTAAGAGTTCTTTAGAGTGAAAAAGGCCCGGTCCTGTTCCTTGCATAGCTGTGTGGCTTTAAGCAAATTGTCCAGCCTCTCTGAGACTCAGTTTCCCCAGCAGCAAGATAGGGATGACAACGGTCTCTCCCTCACATGGTTGTTGTGAGCATTATAAGATGAAGCACATAAGCCAGTCCTCCATAAATGCCAGTGGCTGTTATCACCGTTAAAGGGAATTTTAGGGTTGGGCTGAATTTGAATATCTGCTGAAATGGGGACCTGCCACCCTCTTTTCTCCTGCTGGGATCGGAGGGATGCATTTGACGACATGTTGAATTTGGTGATCTTAGAACAGAAGGAGAGGGAAGAGGATATTTGTGAGCCTGTACTAGAATCCTCAGAGGCTATGTAATCAGCTTATACATCTTGATCCCTTTGTAAATGTGGATCTATGCATGGGTCCATTCTTGAGCTCATTCGCTAAGTCAGTAAGATTTTTTTCATTCCCCATTCTGCTGTGACTACACACTTTTTACATTTATATTAACAACCATCCCTTCACTTCCCCCAGTACCCAGTGACTTTTTACTCCATCTGAGTCAGATAGAAAAGGGTCTGTTAGATCACTACCATGTTAGTGTGAATGAACGCAACACGTTAGCCCCATCCCATCTCCAAGAGTGTTTGCCTTTCAATAGAGAATGCATGAGAGAGAGAATCTTCTGTTTAGTCTATGTCTATGTCATTCCCCTGATACACTCTCTGATTTCAGCAGGGCAAGTGACAAAAGCTCTCACAACATTCATGTGGAAGAGATGGAGAAATACAGACCAGGAAAGAGTACAGTTCAATCTATAACTGGTTCAATGTCCCTGATCAAAGAATGCTTACTAAGGAAAGAAGGCTTGAGAGGGTGGTACCCCGTAAAGGATCACAGGAATCTTTCTGAGGCCACATCCTGGCCAACATTTTTATCAGTACCTTGAAGGAAAACAGAGAAGACACGCTGAACAAACTCACAGATGGCTGGGTTGTAGCTGACACATTTTGATGATCAAGACTATGCCATGCTCTTATCTGACCTAAGGGCACAGCATAATAGCTCTCCTGCTCAGGCCAAGCCATGTGCCAGGCAACTTGCACATGTTATCTCTAGCCCTGCAAAATAGGGACTTTTGTCTCCATATTATAAATAAGGAAATGGATGCTTATCATGGTTAAGAAACTTGGTGGGATCCCGCAGCCAAGTGGAAGGACAGAACTGGAACTTGAATCCGTATCCATGCAACTCCAGAACCTCTGTTCTTTCTGACCTCACTCAGCCTAGGGTAGTTCTGCGCTGCCCTTTAAAATACATGTGCACAAGTCGTATATTGTGTGTGTGGGGGTGGGTTGTCTGGCACATACAGATGCAGAAGTATTTGTGGGGAGAAGAAAAGGAACTAGTAGGGGGAAGGAAGAGAGGGTGGGACAACGTCTGTTTTCATCTGTGCTCGTGATCATGACCAATGGGAAACAGCTGATGATTTTAATTTGGCAAATGGAGACACATTATTTCTCTTCAAACAATTAAACGGCTGTTATTGTGGAGAAAGTACTCAGTGTAACCCAGGGAGGTGGATTGTAATTCAATATGAGCGGGAACTTTCTAAAATAACGAGCATTGTTCCATGTGCAGCAGGCTCTCTCCCGAAGTGATGTCTTGTCCCTGGAGCTTCCCAGGCGGGATCACATCACTGCTCCCTGGACATGACAGAGACAGGGCCCCAGGACAGGAACGGCGGGATAGGTGGTCTCTGTTTCATAAGGGTCATAATAGTATTTCAGATGCTTTAGCATTTGGATTGGGGACACATTTTGCAGCAGAGGGATTTCACTCTATCCTTAAAAACACCACACGGCTTTCTGTCTCCTCCGCTGAATATACAAAAGTTATGAGATAGAGATGACCCCTCATTAGACCAAATGCCAGCAAAACAGTGGCCTAATTTAGTTCTTTGTTTGAAGGAAAGGCCTCAAAATCCCTCCAACAGGCTTCTGGGGAAAAGAAAAACCCTCGAAAGTACAGCAGGGGTGCTTTGGGAAGCACAAGATAGGCTTTGTTCTGTTGCTGCCAGCCTGTGCCAGAAGAGTAGTGAGCAAATGGAAAAACGTCCTGACAGACCATGTTTATCACCCACGCCATCGTGCATTCTTCCTGATTCTTCTACAGACCTCCTTACTGGGGTGCGTATGCTGATGGATTGGAGCTATATGGAGATTTTCTTTTTCCTTTAATCTGCAAGGTGGTAAACCAGGAAGAGCTTTAGACATCCTCCCAGTAACTGGAATACTAACAATGAAATACACCAAGACCACAGCCTGCTTGATTATTTCCTAATTTTCTCTTTATGCCGGTTCCAGCCAGGAGACCCTGCCAGATGCAAAAAGCTTCCTTCATGGCAGTACAAATAGTTTCCATTTCCCAGTCAAGAGCCAGCATCCAAGAGGAGCTTCTGATTTGACACTGAATGAAACAAAAGATGGCCCAGAACTCGACTGAAGTCAGAAAACAGAGGCTCAGGAGCCAGAAAATCTCTGCAACGTCCCAGAAATCCCCATGGGCAGAGAGGGTGCACTGGCTCCTATATGCAAGCAAGCCTGCTTGCAGTGCAACCTCCCAGCTGCTTTTCTATCCAGGGTTTCTTCAGGTTCTTGGTGAAATTTTGTAAGAATACATTCTGCATTATACTCCCAATAGTCTTCTCACTCATCTCTCTTGGACTTCATAAATTCATCATACGTTTAGGTTTTCATTTACTTCTTTTTTTTTTTAATTAATTAATTTATTTATTTATGGCTGTGTTGGGTCTTCGTTTCTGTACGCGGGCTTTCTCTAGTTGCAGCGAGCGGGGGCCACTCTTCATCGCGGTGCGCGGGCCTCTCACTATCGCGGCCTCTCTTGTTGTGGAGCACAGGCTCCAGACGCGCAGGCTCAGTGGTTGTGGCTTACGGGCTTAGTTGCTCCGCGGCATGTGGGATCTTCCCAGACCAGGGCTCGAACCCGTGTCCCCTGCATTGGCAGGCAGATTCTCAACCACTGTGCCACCAGGGAAGCCCCTCATTTACTTCTTAATTCAGTAAACATATATTGAGTATCTTGTAATTCATTCATTTCATCCACACGTCTTGAGCACCCAGCACAAGCAAGAATGGGTTGGGTTAAAGAGATTCATAAAACATGTTTTCTGGTCAGTATCGTAGCCCTCACGTGATGAACCCTTACTAAATGCTCTGCATTTTCTAAGAGATTTCACTTACATGCAAAGCATTCTCACCTGTATATCTCTAATCCCACGTGCTTTTCAGAGCCATAGCCAGATTTCTACACACCTGTTAGATTTAGTCATATTGTGAATGTCCCACTGACACTTCAACTTCAGCATGTTCAGAACTGAACTCATGCCTCACTCTTTCAACCTCCTCTTCTTCATGACTGTCCCCTTTTGGTTAGACAGAGCCATCTTCTTCCATGGGCTCAGGCTCAAGGATATCTCTGATGTTCCTTTTCCCTTTACCCAAGACAGTAGTGACTTTCACCCCCAAAATGCCTCTCAAACATGGGTTTTGTTCCATTTTTTCTGGTAGCATTCAAGGACAGGACAAGAGCCCAGTGGTTCTTGCCTGGACTATTGCAGTAGCCTCTCAACTGGTTTCCCCATCTTCATGTTACCACATTCTGGTCCATCCTGAACTTTGCCACCAGAATAAACTCCCTAATTCACATTCTCACAATATCACTTTCCTACCCATTACAGACAAGGTATTATCCTCTGGTGGCATATCCTCTATAATATAGCCTTCAGTTCCACTTCCCCTCAAGGTTCTCTGTGCCATGCGAACTGGTCAAATATCCTTTGCCAGATCCTCTCTAGGCTTTCCTGCCTCTGTGCCTCGCCTTACGCTGCTCCCCCTGCCTGGTGCCCCTTTCTAATTTCTGCTGCAAAAATTCTCCCAGACTTAGCCTTCTAGCCCAGATCCTCCACAAAACCTCCTTACTGCCTCTCTGGTAACAAGTACTCTCTCCTTCCTTGAACTCTCATTGCACTGATTGCATCTCTCATGTTCACGCAACACTAATCCATATCTCATCTCCCCTTTCAGAGTCTGAGCTTCCTGAGGTCAGCATTCTGCTAAATGAATCACTGAAAGGGATGGCCTATTCAAGCTGAATGTTAGTTTGCACAAGGGGATACATGGACAAAACCTTTTTCACGAAAAGGAATGAGGAGAGAATGAAAGATCAAGCATGAAAGATCAAAGGTACAAAAAAGGAAATGATGGGAAGAAGAATCTTACGGAATAGAAAAGGGTTAAATCAAGGGATATTCGTTGAGACTTCATTTTGACTTCTCAAGGAAAAGGAAGAATCGTGGAGGAAATGTTCAGGCACTGATATGCACTTAGGAAGGAGCAGTGCTTCTGCCCTGAGGAGGGAGGGGTGTGGCGAGTCAAGGAAGGCACACCTCCCTCTGTGACTTGGGCGAGTCATACTCCAAGCCTGTCTCCTCCTGTGTGGACCGGGGAGAGGAGCCACACGTAGCTTACACGTCTGTTGTGAGGAGCATATGAAATAATGAAGTAAAGAGCTCAGCACAGTGCCTGGCCCCAGTCACATGAGCTGATGTGGGTTCTTGCAGCATTGTGACAGAAAAGAGGTGGAGCTGAAGGTTTTGGAGTCTAGAAATGGCAGGAAGTGTAAAGGAGATGTAAACAACGAGCTATAGAAAGTCATTAAAATTGACAAGTGAGATCACAAATAGGAGGGGGCGTGATCAGGCAGCAGTATAAGTGATTAACTAAGACAATCTCTGCCTTTATTTAGGATGTGAAAGATAGAGACTGGCTCTTAACGAACACTTCCCTAGCATAATAAGGTAGTTTGGGTGGGCATTCATAAGCAACTGGCTATAATAAGAAGTTGTTGTGGAGAATGATACAAACAAAAGGGAAAAGCTGCTTCCCTGTTGAATGCAATTCCCTTCGTTGCATCAGCCGTAAACCTTATTTCTTAATTCTTTCCTTCCTAGGACTCATCTCTCTCCTCCTCTCTGGACTCCTGTTTTTTTTAACATCCACATTTAACTTTATTTTATCATTGTCATTTAAAGCTAGATTTTATAAAACATAAAAAGACATTTTGAAGAGTTCTGTATCACAGGAATATAAATGGTACAAATATCCAGAGCTTCAAGTTATATGAAGTCAAATAATTGGAAAATTTTTTCAATATAGAAACTATACGAATGAAATAAATGGCAAAAGGGCCTGACGGCATTTAGCAAAACTGATTTCTTAATTCTTTCCTCCCTAGGACTCAGGTACTGTCACAGGAACTTCAGAGTGCATGAGGGACAAACTTCAATGCCAGAGTTCCCCGGCCACCGAGCTGCTTCTCCTATAACCCAACCGGGGGTTATAGGGAACCGGGGGTTCCCTATAGCATGGTGATTTGGGGACTGAGGAGAGGAATTAAAGACAACTGCCCATCCAGGGGAGGACCTTCAACTAATCATTAATCAGAAACAGGAGTTCTAGGACATCTATAGCGAGAGTTATTTAGGTAGTCCCCACAAGAAATTCCTCTGTCATTTTATTTATCTTTTTTAGCTTTTATTTTATTTTATTTTTAATTGTTATTTTATATTGGAGTATAGTTGATCTACAATGTTGTGTTAGTTTCAGGTGTACAGCAAAGTGATTTAGTTATACATATACATATATATATATATTTTTTTAAACATCTTTATTGGAGTATAATTGCTTTACAATGTTGTGTTAGTTTCCTCTGTCATTTTACATGGCCCTGATCTCCTTGTTAGAAAGATTTTCAGTGTCCCTGAAGTGCTAGGGAGCAGTTGGGTGGTTTTCCAACCTACCTTAGTACGACTGATTGCAGATAAAACGTTAAACCTGGGATTGTCCCAGAGACCTAATTAGAGGCTCCTGCTGGCCTGATCCGCTGGCAGTGACCTGAGAAGCAGCAGCCTGAGGAAGCCCCTTTTTGCCTTGGAAGCTGATTCAATACGGGATTCATTTTCTAGTTCTGAATCCCGTGTCAGGATCAAGAGTAGAAAATCAACTTGAGGCACTCACTTCATCTGTATTCTGGTTCATTGGCATCTAAAGGTAGGCAGATGCCAGATTTAACTTGGGAAGACCAAAGGCAATACATTTTCAACGGAAGCAGGTGGTTGAATTAGGACTGCAGGTTGCTAAACAGAAGACATTGGCTCATTATTCTGGCTTTTTATTTCCTGTGTATGGGAGAATAGTAAATTTCCATGCACTTTAACCTAGAACTTCTGGGAGTTGTAGCAAATAGCATATTCTTCCTCTCTTAGTTTTATTTTCTTTCAATAAGTGCCTAATTATTTTGTCAAAAGATTAAGGTGAAGTTCAGTAATAAGGAGCTGATGTTATCTTCCTTTCATATTCTCTTGTTTATTAAAAAATATACACACACACACACACACAAACACACACTCAGGCTGCCATAAAAAATACCATAGACTGGGTGGCTTAAACAACAGAAATTTGCTCACAGTTTTGGAGACTGGAAAGTCCAAGATCAGGGTCCACCATGGTTGGTTTCTGGTGAGAGCATTCTTCCTGGCTTGCAGAGAACTGCCTTCTCTATGGTCTTACACGGTGGGGAGAGAGGGGCGCTCTCTGGTGTCTCTTATAAGGACACTAATCCAATAAGAGATCAGGGCCCCACCCTGTGATTTCATTTAAATTTATTCCTTCTGTAAAGACCCCATCTCCAAATATAATCACAATGGGGTTAGGGCTTCTTCATATGAATTTTGAGGGGATAAAAACATTCAGTCCATAACAATATATGACATCTTATCATGAGTTAGAATTGCCAACAAGCATTTAGATTGTTAAGGGCAAGCCCATTACCTGGGCTCCTAGTGTAGTTTCTCTTTCATGTGCAGTCCCTAGATGAAGAAAAAAATGAATGTGTTAAATAAATACAAATTTTAGTCTCACAAATTTTTTCTTCCTGAGTTTAATGTGATTGTTTTTTCTTTTGACAATCAGTAGAATTTATTTTATTCAATATGTATCTGCCTGAAAACAAAATAAATACTGATTTTTTTTTTTTAATTTTAATTTTTGGCTGTGTTGGGTCTTTGCTTCTGTGCGAGGGCTTTCTCCAGTTGTGGCAAGCGGGGGCCACTCTTCATCATGGTCTGTGGGACTCTCACTATCATGGCCTCTCCCGTTGCGGAGCACAGGCTCCAGACGCGCAGGTTCAGTAGTTGTGGCTCACTGGTCCAGCTGCTCCACAGCATGTGGGATCCTCCCAGACCAGGGCTCGAACCCGTGTCCCCTGCATTGGCAGGCAGACTCCCAACCGCTGCGCCACCAGGGAAGCCCGCAATACTGATTTTTAAAATTGTTTATTCCAGACTTCCTTGGTGGCGCAGTGGTTAAGAATCTGCCTGCCAATGCAGGGGACACAAGTTCGAGCCCTTGTCCGGGAAGATCCCACATGCCACAGAGCAACTAAGCGCGTGCGCCACAACTACTGAGCCTGCGCTCTAGAGCCTGAGAGCCACAACTACTGAGCCCGAGTGCCTAGAGCCCGTGCTCCACAGCAAGAGAAGCCACCGCAATGAGAAGCCTGCTCACTGAAACAAAGAGTAGCCCCCGCTGGCCGCAACTAGAGAAAGCAGCGAAGACCCAATGCAGCCAAACATTAAACAAACAAATAAATAAATAAAAATTGTTTACTCCTATTGGGTGGGTCAAAAGGTTCGTTCGATTTTTTCCATACGATGGCTCTAGTAGCACTTAGCTGTCTTTAACTTCATTTGAAACAATTTTGTTAGATTGTATGTGACAGCTGTCATATCAGCAGGCATGTAAAAAAAGACATCAAAATTGGTGAATTTTTGTGTAGCCACTTTAATATTGAAGATGGAAGAAAAAAAAGCAACATTTTGGCATATTATGCTTTATTATTTGAAGAAAGGTAAAAACACAATTGAAACGCACAAAAAGATTTCTGCAGTATATGGAGAAGGTGCTGTGACAGATTGAACGTGTCAAAAGGGGTTTGCGAAGTTTCGTGCTGGAGATTTCTTGCTGGAAGATGCTCCACAGTCAAGTAGACCAGCTGACATTGATAGCAATCAAATTGAAACAATAATTAAGAACAATCAAGACAAGCCTCTTAGATAGCCTCATCCACCAGGGGACAGACAGCAGAAGCAAGAAGAACTACAATCCTGCCACCTGTGGAACAAAAACCACATTCACAGAAAGATAGACAAGATGAAAAGGCAGAGGGCTATGTACCAGATGAAGAAACAAGATAAAACCCAAGAAAAACAACTAAATGAAGTGGAGATAGGCAACCTTCCAGAAAAAGAATTCAGAATAATGATAGTGAAGATGATCCAGGACCTCAGAAGAACAGTGGAGGCAAAGATCGAGAAGATGCAAGAAATGTTTAACAAAGACCTAGAAGAATTAAAGAACAAACAAACAGAGATGAATAATACAATAACTGAAATGAAAACTACACTAGAAGGAATCAATAGCAGAATAACTGAGGTAGAAGAACAGATAAGTGACCTGGAAGACAGAATGGTGGAATTCACTGCTGCAGAACAGAATAAAGAAAAAAGAATGAAAAGAAATGAAGACAGCCTAAGAGACCTCTGGGACAACATTAAACGCAACAACATTCGCATTATAGGGGCCCCAGAAGGAGAAGAGAGAGAAAAAGGACCCGAGAAAATATTTGAAGAGATTATAGTTGAAAACTTCCCTAACATGGGAAAGGAAATAGCCACCCAAGTCCAGGAAGCGCAGCAAGTGCCATACAGGATAAACCCAAGGAGAAACACGCTGAGACACATAGTAATCAAATTGGCAAAAATTAAAGACAAAGAAAAATTATTGAAAGCAGCAAGGGAAAAATGACAAATAACATACAAGGGAACTCCCATAAGGTTAACAGCTGATTTCTCAGCAGAAACTCTACAAGCCAGAAGGGAGTGGCATGATATACTTAAAGTGATGAAAGGGAAGAACCTACAACCAAGATTACTCTACCCGCCAAAGATCTCATTCAGATTCGATGGAGAAATCAAAAGCTTTCCAGACAAGCAAAAGCTAAGAGAATTCAGCACCACCAAACCAGCTCTACAACAAATGCTAAACGAACTTCTCTAAGTGGGGAAACACAAGAGAAATAAAGGACCTACAAAAACAAACCCAAAACATTTAAGAAAATGGGAATAGGAACATACATATCGATAATTACCTTGAATGTAAATGGATTAAATGCTCCCACCAAAAGACACAGACTGGCTGAATGGATACAAAAACAAGACCCATATACATGCTGTCTATAAGAGACCCACTTCAGACCTAGGGACACATACAGAATGAAAGTGAGGGGATGGAAGAAGATATTCCATGCAAATGGAAATCAAAAGAAAGCTGGAGTAGCAATACTCATATCAGATAAAATAGACTTTAAAATAAAGAATGTTACAAGAGACAAAGAAGGACACTACATAATGATCAAGGGATCAATCCAAGAAGAAGATATACAATTATAAATATATATGCACCCATCATAGGAACACCTCAATACATAAGGCAACTGTTAACAGCTCTAAAAGAGGAAATCGACAGTAACACAATAATAGTGGGGGACTTTAACACCTCACTTACACCAATGGACAGATCATCCAAAATGAAAATAAATAAGGAAACACAAGCTTTAAATGACACAATAGACCGGATAGATTTAATTGATATTTATAGGACATTCCATCCAAAAACAGCAGATTACACTTTCTTCTCAAGTGCTCATGGAACATTCTCCAGGATAGATCACATCTTGGGTCACAAATCAAGCCTCAGTAAATTTAAGAAAATTGAAATCATATCAAACATCTTTTCTGACCACAATGCTATGAGATTAGAAATCAATTACAGGGAAAAAGACGTAAAAAACACAAATACATGGAGGCTGAACAATACGTTACTAAATAACCAAGAGATCACTGAAGAAATCAAAGAGGAAATCAAAAAATACCTAGAGATAGATGACAATGAAAACACGACAATCCAAAACCTATGGGATGCAACAAAAGCAGTTCTAAGAGGGAAGCTTACAGCAATACAATCCTACCTCAAGAAACAACAAATATCTCAAATAAACAATCTAACCTTACACCTAAAAGAACTAGAGAAAGAAGAACAAACAAAACCCAAAGTTAGTAGAAGGAAAGAAATCATAAAGATCAGAGCAGAAATAAATGAAATAGAAACAAAAAAAACAATAGCAAAGGTCAATAAAACTAAAAGCTGGTTCTTTGAGAAGATAAAAAAAATTGATAAACCGTTAGCCAGTCTCATCAAGAAAAAGAGGGAGAGAACTCAAATCAGTAAAATTAGAAATGAAAAAGAAGTTACAACAGACACCGCAGAAATACAAAGCATCCTAAGAGACTACTACAAGCAATTCTATGCCAATAAAATGGACAACCTGGAAGAAATGGACAAATTCTTAGAAAGGTATAACCTTCCAAGACTGAACCAGGGAGAAATAGAAAGTATGAACAGACCAATCACAAGTAATGAAATTGAAACTGTGATTAAAAATCTTCCAACAAACAAAAGTCCAGGACCAGATGGCTTCACAGGTGAATTCTATCAAACTTTTAGAGAAGAGCTAACACCCACCCTTCTGAAACTCTTCCAAAAAATTGCAGAGGAAGGAACACTCCCAAACTCATTCTATGAGGCCACCATCACCCTGATACCAAACCAGACAAAGATACTACAAAAAAAGAAAATTACAGACCAATATCACTGATGAATATAGATGCAAAAATCCTCAACAAAATACTAGCAAACAGAATCCAACAACACATTAAAAGGATCATACACCATGATCAAGTGGGATTTATCCCAGGGATGCAAGGATTCTTCAATATATGTAAATCAATCAATGTGATACACCATATTAACAAATTGAAGAATAAAAACCATATGATCATCTCAATAGATGCAGAAAAAGCTTTTGACAAAATTCAACACCCATTTATGATAAAAAACTCTCCAGAAAGTGGAAATAGAGGAAACCTACCTCAACATAGTAAAGGCCATATAAGACAAACCCACAGCAAACATCATTCTCAATGGTGAAAAACTGAAAGCATTTCCTCTAAGATCAGGAATGAGACAAGGATGTCCACTCTCACCACTATTATTCAACATAGTTTTGGAAGTCCTAGCCTCAGCAATCAGAGAAGAAAAAGAAATAAAAGGAACACAAATTGGAAAAGAAGAAGTAAAACTGTCACTGTTTGCAGATGACATGATACTATACATAGAGAATCCTAAAGATGCCGCCAGAAAACTACTAGAGCTAATCAATGAATTTGGTAAAGTTGCAGGATACAAAATTAATGCACAGAAATCTCTTGCATTCCTACACACTAATGATGAAAAATCTGAAAGAGAAATTAAGGAAACATTCCCATTTACCATTGCAAAAAAAAGAATAAAATACCTAGGAATAAACCTACCTAGGGAGACAAAAGATCTGTATGCAGAAAACTATAAGACACTGATGAAAGAAATTAAAGGTGATACCAACAGATGGAGAGATATACCATGTTCTTGGATTGGAAGAATCAATATTGTGGAAATGACTATACTACCCAAAGCAATCTACGGATTCATTGCAATCCCTATCAAATTACCAATGGCATTTTTTACAGAACTAGAACAAAAAAATCTTATAATTTGTATGGAGACACAAAAGACCCCGAATAGCCAAAGCAGTCTTGAGGAAAAAAAAATGGAGCTGGAGGAATCAGCCTCCCTGACTTCAGACTATACTACAAAGCTACAGTAATCAAGACAATATGGTACTGGCACAAAAACAGAAACATAGATCAATGGAACAAGATAGAAAGCCCAGAGATAAACCCATGCACCTATGGTCAACTAATCTATGACAAAGGAGGCAAGGATATACAATGGAGAAAATATAGTCTCTTCAATAAGTGGTGCTGGGAAAACTGGATAGCTGTATGTAAAAGAATGAAATTAGAACACTCCCTAACACCATACACAAAAATAAACTCAAAATGGATTAGAGACCTAAATGTAAGAACGGACACTATAAAACTCTTAGAGGAAAACATAGGAAGAACACTCTTTGACATAAATCACAGCAAGATCTTTTTTGATCCACCACCTAGAGTAATGGAAATAAAAACAAAAATAAAAAAATGGGACCTAATGAAACTTAAAAGCTTTTGCACAGCAAAGGAAACCATAAACAAGACGAAAAAACAACCCTCAGAATGGGAGAAAATATTTGCAAACGAATCAACAGACAAAGGATTAATCTCCAAAATATATAAACAGCTCATGTAGCTCGATATTAAAAAAACAAACAACCCCATCCAAAACTGGGCAGAAGAGCTAAATAGACATTTCTCCAAAGAAGACATGCAGATGGCCAAGAAGCACATGAAAAGCTGCTCAACATCACTAATTATTAGAGAAATGCAAATGAAAACTACAGTGAGGCATCACCTCACCCCAGTTAGAATGGGCTTCATCAGAAAATCTACAAACAACAAATGCTGGAGAGGGTGTGGAGAAAAGGGAACCCTCTTGCTCTGTTGGTAGGAATGTAAACTGATACAGTCACTATGGAGAACAGTATGGAGGTTCCTTAAAAAACTAAAAATAGAATTACCATATGATCCAGCAATCCCACTATTGGGCATATACCCAGAGAAAACCAGAATTCAAAAAGACACATGTACCCCAATGTTCATTGCAGCAGTATTTACAATAGTCAGGTCATGGAAGCAACCTAAATGCCCATCGACAGACAAATGGATAAAGAAGATGGGGTACATATACGCAACGGAATATTACTCAGCCATAAAAAGGAGAGAAATTGGGTCACTTGTTGAGACGTGGATGAATCTAGAGACTCTCATACAGAGTGAAGTAAGTCAGAAAGAGAAAAACAAGTATTGTATATTAACGCGTATATATGGAACCTAGAAAAATGGTACAGATGAACCGGTTTTCAGGGCAGAAATTGAGACATAGATGTAGAGAACAAACGTATGGACACCAAGGAGGGAAAGCTGCAGGGGGGTGGTGGTGGTTGTGTGCTGAATTGGGCGATTGGGATTGACATGTATACACTGATGTGTATAAAATTGATGACTAATAAGAACCTGCTGTATAAAAAAATATGAAATTGTACACTTGAAGTAAATGCAGTTTATTGTATGTCAATTATGACTCAATAAGAGTGTAAAAAAAAACCAACCTGGAGAGATTATTAAAAAAAAAAAGAACATCAACATTATACCACGTGGGAGACAGCTGACATACTCAAAATATCCAAATCAAGCGCTGAAAATCATCTGCACCCACTTCGTTATGTTAATCGCTTTGATGTTTGGGTTCCATATAAGTTAAGCAAAAAAAACCTTCTTGACCATATTTCCACCTGCGATTCTCTACTGAAACATAATGAAAATGTTCCGTTTTTAAAACAAATTGTGATGGGCGATGAAAAGTGGATACTGTACAACAATGTGGAACGGAAGAGATCATGGGGCAAGCGAAATGAACCACCACCAAAGACCAATCTTCATCCAAAGAAGGTGATGTTGTGTACATGGTGGCATTGGAAGGGAGTCCTCTATTATGAGCTCCTTCTGCAAAACCAAACGATTAATTCCAATAAGTACTGCTCCCAATTAGACCAACTGAAAGCTGCACTTGACGAAAAGCGTCCAGAATTAGTCAACAGAAAACGCATAATCTTCCATTACGATAATGTAAGACCGCATGTTTCTTTGATGACCTGGCAAAAACTGTTACAGCTTGGCTGGGAAGTTCTGATTCATCCGCCATATTCACCAGACATTGCACCTTCGGATTTCCATTTATTTCTGTCTTTATAAAATTCTCTTAAAGAAAAAAATTTAAATTCGCTGGAAGACTGTAAAAGGCACCTGGGACAGTTCTTTGGTCAAAAAGATTAAAAGTTTTGACATAGAGCAGGGGTTCTCATGCTTTAGCAAAAGCATCAGCTGGGGTAGTTTGTTAAAATACAACAGATTGTGGGGTCTATCCCCAGAGATCTTGGTGTAGGAAGTCAAGGGTAGGACCTAGGAATCTGTATGTTTAGCATACAGGTGATGCTAATTTTTTTCAAGTGATGCTAATTCTGGCACTACCTGAGAGTGCTTGTCTGTGATAACTTTGCTAAGAGATTTTTTCAAAGCAAAACATACAAATTGCTTACTGTGCGAGCAATTATACATGTGTGTACATAGGTTCCCCCACTATACTAGAGTGACTTTATGAAAACTTTTGTAATCATGGCGTAAAGGGAAGAAGCAATACCTTAGAAATACCTTAGAAAACATCTTGCTAATAGGGGCACAAAATATTATAAATTGGGATAAAGCACAGATGCTCACAGATACAGTTCAAAGCTATGGCAGCTTGATGCTGAGATGCTGGGTATAGTTCCCAGGGAAGGAGCTTGGGGGGACCATTCTCACTGCTACTCAGGGTGTGCACTGCCTCTGTGATGGCTCCTTGCAAAACAAATGTCAAACACAATTTTTACTATATGCCTTTTTTTTTGTAAAAGTGAAAATCCCCTTCAGATTACTTTCAGTTAGCAAAAACAGGTACTAGTGTTAAGTTTTCTGTTAAAAAGAAGTGGCGTAAAGTGAACTTTCAAAAAGCGGGGGATACCTGAACATAGATATCCATATATACACATACACAAAGAGTCCATAGAAAGCTAATTTTAGG